>NC_090989.1:204346342-207071342 GCF_041146395.1 Eulemur rufifrons
TAGCAATAAAGTATTTTTAAGTTAAGGTATGTACATTGTTCTTTTAGACATAATACTATTGCACACTAAATAGACTACATTATAGTGTAAATGTAACTATTATATACACTGGGAATCCAAAAGTTTTGTGTGATTTGCTTTGTTGCAGTGGTCTGGAATCAACCCACGCGTAATCTCTCTGAGGTATCCCTGTACAGCAGTCCCAAAGTCTTTGTGCAGTTTAAGCTTTACTAAGTCCAAAATTGTAAATGCTACACACTTACAGAAATACCATTTGAAGGTTTAACTACCTCTAATTCTTTTGTAATTAGAATTATGAATTTTGAATAATTATTTTAATTTTATGTGTGTCGTTCCCTCTGATTGAAAGTGGGACAGAAATAAAAAAAAGTTACTATCCAAAATTTACAAAACTAAATAAGTGTAAAAGAAACGCAAGTTCTGTCCCTGCATGGATGTTAAGACAAAAACATTGTGTGGGAAAGCTGGAGTTGAGGACAAAGGAGATTCTGAGAGTAAGAACCCCTGGGACCTAGCCAAAATTCCAGGGTCAACTTCAGATTTTCAAGGGCTATAAAATAGGTGGACCTCAAGCCAAGATCTCCGATGGATAAAAGGAACCAGATAATATCTGGTCCCAGGGGGAAGGAATAGAAAATTGACCAAGGTCTATATCTGACAGGATGAGAGGGTGGAGTCCAAAGGAGGGATCTGGAAGGCCCAGGGGGTGGAGGCATCTGCAGAGCAGGGTGGTGGGGAGGGGCTGTGGTTCAGCCTCCTCCCCACATCATCAACCCCACCCTCAGGAGGCCTTTGTGATGAGGGGCCACAGCTCTGTGATGCAGGCCTGGGCCCTAGTCAAAAGGCCCAAAGGCAACACCCAGGGCTCAGTTGCTTTAGGGCGACAGTGCGATTCAGATCATGGAGAATTATCCATTTCCCCTGAATAGCGATACTGCCACATGGCTAAACCCCAGCTCCACTTCCTGGATGAGGGATATCATCCTGGGCATCCTGTGTGGACTGGGGCTCTTCCTCCTGTTACTCCCCTGCCTTGGGAGAGATCCATCCTCACTGACGACTGAGCAGAAAAGCAGCATCAGGAAGGTAAGGAACCCTCAGCCCAGATCCAGCAGAGAATGATTCTCTCTTTTCTTTCTATTGTTATTTCCACTGAAAAGTTAAATAGAGACCCTCAAATTAAATAGAGAGACTCCCGGGGTGGGACATTGGCTCACCCTTCTAGGCACAGGCGGGGCAGGCTGGGGGAGAGCGGCACAGGGTTTCTATGGGAAGCTCTCAGACCACCAGTGTGGGTGCACAGGGGGCGGCACTAACTCCGGGCCTCGGGGGCCAGGGTGGGGTTATGAGAGAGAGATCTCCCTGGGAGGACGGCCCTGGGGCCTAGTCACCTCCCTGTGGCTGGTGCCTGGACCCCGCTTTTCCTCTGTGTGGGGTGAACTGAGGGTTGTGCTGAGCCCCTGAGAGCCTCCCATCAGGGGCTGGAGTGGCCTCTGGCCTCCTCGGGAAGCAAAATCCTGCCTGACAGCTCAGAGGGTGAGTCTCTCGAGCAGAGGAACAGTGACAGAAGACACTCGTGGTAATTTCATGCAGAAAATCCCTCCTGTGTTCTTCAAAGCAGGAGAACAAAATGTTTTTCATTCACTTTAAAAGTGAGTAAAAGCAAAGCAAAAACAAACGCAAAGCTCCGTTAATTCGGTGCAGAAGGTCACGTCCTCCGTGAGCATGGAACATCTGCAGCTGGGGAGAGGCGGGTGAGGACTGGTCCCAGCCCCTCAATCTTTCCTGTCTCTCAGCGTCAGGTGGAGAGGAGGAAGCGGCCCAGGAGCAGGAAGAAGAGCTACCCTCTAAAAGGTAAGGTTCTGCTGCTCCACCTGGAACCCCCAGGTCGAGGACTTAGCCTCACTGTCTCTGAAAGATGCTCTGAGGAAGTCACCTGCAGAGGCCTGTGGGGGGCGTCCAGGGAAGGAAATCGGAACCCAGGATTCTTCCCAGATCCCAGGCTGGGCATGAAGCCAGGTGGGCGGGGAATGGGTGCTGTCCAGTAGGGAACTGGATGCGGAGGTGGGGTCTCCTGGCCCAACTGTGGACAGCTGCTCAGCCTGGCTAAGGCAGGTTCCTCTTTGAGGTGACCCCTGTCTTCTCGCCCACAGGGGGATGTGAGGACCCTGGGGGATGGACGTGGGAGCACTATATACATGATAAAGCGCTGACCACCACGCTTCTTGCTGCCATTCCCGGTGTCACGTGGCCTTGGACACTGAGGCAAGGGCTGCAGGGTCTAACCCCACACAGTCTGCCCTAGAGGGGCACTCAGCCTCCTGTAAGATCCCCAGGCCCCTCCCTTCCCAGCTAACTCAACTCCTGATTTCCAGCTCATAGAGACCACCAGAGGGAACTGGAGTTGGCTCAGGATCTGACTTTGCTTCTGCAGTGGTGAGGAATTCTCCCCTTCTCTCCTGGTCCTCCTTCCTATCAGGGCCTGGGATGCCACCCCAGGGCCTGGGACTGACTTGGGAGGGGAAGATCAGGGAACCTGGTGGGATGTGACTAGAGCCGTGGGGCTGGGGAGAGGCAGAGTTTGTGATGTCATTGTGGGGGCAAAGGAGGGGCTGTGCGGTGTAGGTGCCCAACCTTGCCTGGCCCCTGGGCCCCACCCACCCCTGCTATAGCTTGTGCCTCCTGTCTCCTGTAGCTTCCAGGTGAAGCTCCCTGACAAGGGGGGCTTTCATCAGATCTCATGTCCAGAACCCCCGGGGGAGGTGTGCAAAACAGCCCCTGCCAGAGCCCATCAGCCACGTAGGGAGCATGTGGAAGATGCTTCTCCTGCCACCTCGTCCCCGTTGGCATCCCCAGCTCCCCTGGCCAAGAGCCCTCCACCTCTGGCCTCCACCCTGCCACCAGGTCCGACAGCCACCCCAGTTTGTGCTGGATCAGTCTCATCCCTGAGTGCCGCCCAGCCACCAGAGCCTTTGCTGCCCCTAGAACGCCGTTCACCCCAGCCACAGGCGTTTTCACCTCCCACACCTCGGTCCCCTGCTCCTGTGGCCTGCCCTCTGCCTCCTCCTGACTCCAGCCTGGCTGAGCCTCCATGTGATTCAATGGCACCCCCACTGGGCACTGTCCCACAGAGCTGTAGACCACGAAATAACAACCGTTGGTTGCCTCGTCCCGTCTCAATGATCTCGGACCTTGGTCGCACAAGCAGTGTTATCTCAGCCCTCTCCGGGTGGCAGGTGGCTGCCACAACTGGCAGAGGCTGGAGCCTCTCCACCTCACCCGAGAGCAAATCCCAGCAGGGTCATCTTTCCAACCACCCACCGGAGGCTTCCTTCGGGGGAGCCGCCACACACACACACAGGCAGATGGAGGCTCATGGCCCCTCTTTCGTCAACCCTGATGACCAGAACCTGCTGGAGACACTAATGGGTAAGAGGCAGGAGAAAGAAAAGGAGGTGTCATCTCTGAAACAAGTGAGCCCAGACTACTCCCGGGGTTGTCTGGGGAATATGGCAAAGTCACAGAGCGGAGACCAGGACACCACAACCCCACACGGCTTCTGGAACATAACGGACAGACCAGAGCAGCTGCCAGGTCCTCAGCAGCTCTGCCATCCCAAGGCCCTGGGGGGCTATTTACAGCAGAAATGCAGCCAGCTCTTTTGGGGTCTCCCCTCTCTGCACAGCGAGTCCCTGGTGGCTGCTGTCAGGGTCTCTGGTCCCCCATTAGAGTTTCCCTCTATTTTATTCAATGGACTCTCTAACTCCTTTATGGTACAAATTCAGACTAAGCTACCTCCACAACTCTTTCTGCCCCAGCCCTGGCCCCACCACATGGCCGCACCCCAGTGCCAGCCCCCACCTCTGGCTGGGATCCACCCCCACGCCTGGCTCCCACCCTCTCGCTCAACCCCACCACACTATTCGCCTCAGATAACTTTCTGTGGAGTGTCTTGCCCAACAGTCTATACGGAGGCCCAATTTCCTATCCCAACTGCTGTTCAACAACTAGAATGTCACCTTTTGAAGAAGCAAGAAGAAAGCAGGAGGGCCTTACCCACTATAGTGAAAAAATCTCAGGAAGTCTTTAGCCAGCTCACTCCCGACAGCTGGGCCTCCCAGACCCACGAGTCAGTCTCCAGCGGCCCAGGAGATATTATCAACCTTGAGCTGTGGGAGCAACATCCACGAACAAGCTTCACACAACACCCGGGCACACTGCCCTCTGGGAACCCGCCGTCTCTGGGCAGGGTGCAGCCTCGGGGCAAATTTCCAGGGGCAATTCGGGCAAAGGAGGAGCAAAGGTCCTCCGGGCCCTCAGCTTTTGCAGGTGGAAGCAGCCAGGATATACAGGACATGGAGTCCGAGGGCCCAGCAGTATTTCAGATATGGAAATGCCCAAGCCTGGATCTGGGGTACTGTCCGGGGAGTGATTCAGATCTATCTTGCGATTCAGATCTTTCTTTGAATTCACACAGCTCCTTAGTGGTACTCCCAGGGGCCAGCTCTGACGAGGAGTCAGAAAGTGACTGGATGAAGCCCTCAAGTGACACAAGAAATGACTTACCAGGGAGCCCAGACACGGAGCATGGAGAAGGCATCCTGAAAGTCCACTTGAGCAGGAAGTTGGGGCAGATTAAGGAAGGCAGGATCCCTATAAGCGTTCGTCATTCCAGGCTTGCTACTGACCAAGCCTTGGCCCATTCTGAAAACTCAAACACGCACATAGAAACTAGAACTCTCACATCTTCAGAGGGTTGGGAATCCTACGAAGACACCTCACGGGAACTTCTCCTTGATCCAGGCAATAAGCATGTGCTGGAAGCACATGTTAGAAGGTTGTGGGCGAGGCACAGGTGGGGCCTACTCCTCAAGATCCTCAAGATGAAAAATCTCTTTATGTTGAGAAAGGCTCAACCCCCACCCCTTCCACTCTCCACCTTTCCCTCCTGGGCCACCTGTGAATCTGGGGACAACTCCACAGCTGAGTTTGTCAATTTCCTGGGAGAAGATCCTTGGGAAGGTCCAGGAGAGGAGATAACAGAAGAGTCAGTCCTCATCCTGACTGGTCCTCTCCCTGCCCCCTTACCTGTGGGTGAGAATGTCCAGATGGACCTGAGAGGGACCCAGTCTGGTGACAACTATGGGCACTCAGAGGCTCCTTCCACTGGACAGGAGGGCAGATGGCTTTCTCAGCCCCTCACATGCAGAACCTGGCACAGTGAGATGGTCCTGGGGGCCAGGAGAGACAGTCTACAGCTGAGTTCAAGTCCACCAATGGGCAAGAATGAGCCAGGGGAGAAGAGCGTGGCCTCAGGAGACCTCCCCCATAGCGAATCCATGCTGCAGCTCACCCTAGGGTCCCGGTCTTCAGGGGCCGAGGAGACCAAGGAGCCAGTGGAGGCTGAGGAAGAGAAGCCCCCTGCTTGGAAAGCCACCTTGGGAGCCAGTGTGAGGGCAGACTCCCACACCCTTAATGTCAACCTGAGCTCAGGGGCTCTGAGGAACAGCAAAAGCCCCCAACCCTCTATAATTTATGTCACCCAAGTCCCAGAAGAGATATGCCCTAATGAACCAATTGTTAGTGAGTGTGAGTTTGCAGTGGAGGTGGAGCCAGAGAACCAGCCTCAAGGCCCTGCCCCAGATGTCCTCCTCCAAGACCACACCACTGGTGTCATCCTTGAAGACTGTGACCCTGACATTCTCCTGGCTGCAGACATGTGGGCTTTTCAGGCCACTCTGTCCGGCTCCCACAGCAAGTCCAGTGCTGGCACCAGGGGGCCATGTGAGAGTCAGAGCAAGCAGTCTGGCCCTACCAACAAGAGAGAGCGCGGTCTGAGGCCCAAACCAGGGGGGCACAAACAAAGGTCTGCAAGACCAAGGACCTCCCAAACCAGTGGTATAAGCCAGCCTTCCCAGGATAGGGTATTAGCAGAGTCACTAAGAACAAAGTCCTTCCAGCTCCTGCCAAATGAAGGACAGGCTCCTACAGGGAGCCGCTTTGGGAACAAGACGAGGCAGTTTCTGCAGTGGATTTTCCCCAAGAAAAACACAGGGCAGGAAGAGCCCCGGCAAAACTGCAAGCCTGTGTCAGCCACTGCCCAGTGCTCGGGGCCAGTCACAGGCAGATCATTCACGGACACCAAAACGGATGAAGTGCAGGAGCCTGTGACCAATGTCGGAAAGATCCTGGAGGAGGAAATTGGACCTAACCAGGAACTTCTTGCCTCAAAAGGAAATTGGTACAAAGAAGAACTCCAGGCCACAAGGGGTAGGCATTGCAGCTACCACAGACGTCCCTCCCACCCAGAGCAAAGGAGGGTGATGAGTGATCCTGCCTGCAGTCACCAAGCCACCCCCATGGGCCATAGCTCTTCTGTTAAGAAGAGGTGTGTACAAGACAAGAACAACAACCAGGGCCCCCCAGCCAGGCCCTGCCAGCATCAGCCAAGGGTGGCAAGAGCCTCCAGCCACCCTGTCCACTGCCCCAGGCGCTGTTGCCTACCTAGAGGTGTCTTGCCTGGTCAACCAGATCATACTTCTGCCACCTTTCCTGATCAGCAAACTTTTTTCTCAGAAGTCCAGTTCAGGCAGAGAAAACGAGTTCTGTCCTATGTCAGCACATGCCCAATATGCTAATGGCTTCCTTCTACTGAGATGTGTAATCCTTCCAAATAAATTGGGTGTTTTCTCATCAGACGTGGTGGCTTCTGTCTCTGGGGTGCTGGGGCACAAGGAAGGGGTCGTTGTCCGCTCTGCCTGTGTGTGGCTTCTAGAAGGGATGGGCATAGAGGCTGACAGGGCCTTGCACACCCACCCTCACCCCGGGGTCCCTCAGTGCACCTTGTTTTCACAGCTCGGTCATTACAGAGCCTTCAAGACTGTCAGGGTGGGCAAACCCTGTAGGGACCCGACCCTGGGATCTGGCTCACCCCATCTTTCCTGTTTTCCCCCTGCTATGAACTTTGTGCAGTGGTGGGGGATGGGTTTACAGAGGCCTCTTAGGGTAGAAATTCCCCTTGGGCTCCAGGAATGTGGGAGCCAAGCAGCCTCCACCCCCAAAATGGGCTGGGAAGTTTTGGGGGTGGATGTGCTGGCCCTGGGTGCAGGTGTAGAGAGATCTGGCCCCCCTGACTCTCATGGTGGTGACCAGACAACACTGCCTACAGTCTCCCCTCTCTGCCTTCTGAAGGCTGGAGTAGAGATGGGCCTTGCTGGCCCCTCTGGGCTCAGCCTTGGCGACCGGAGTGCCCCCCTCCTGGCCTCTGCCTTCCCCTCGGGCACGACTGTGTGCACAGGAGCCATGTGAGGGTGGCACATGGAGGACAAGGCTGGGGCATGAGACAAGAAGAATCTGAGAGGTGGGAGCCAGGAAGGCAGCAGAGCTCATGGGGCCCCTATGTGGTGGCCACGCCATGCCCAGAGCCCTCACTGGCCAAGGGGGTCGGGCTGCAACCCCAGTGTGGAGGGCAGGACCAGGGGACAAAAGGCCCTCATGCAAGAAGGTAGCTTTTCCCATGGCATATGTGACCAGCGTGCCTGCCATCCCTCTGGAATTTCAGAAAGGACCAACGGATGTCAGGCAGGATCCCAGTCTGATGACCATTACAGACATTTGGCACCGGGGTAGCTCCCCGGGCAGGGAACTTGGAGGGCTAGGGCTGGCCATGGTCCACAGCAAGTCTCGGGGCCTCACCTGCCCTGAGGACTTCAGGGGACAAGGGGGCAGAGGAATGTGGACACACAGGGGCTGGAAAGGGTGGGGGTACGGGCAGGCACAGATCCCGCTGCTGCCGCTACCCCCACCCAGGCTGCTCCTTCGCACAGAGACCCCCCCCGAAGCCTGCCTTCCAGGAGACCTGGAGACTAGCACCAGAGCGCTCCCACAGAGCCTTTGTGCACAGTTCTGAGGGGCCATCACACAGAGCCCCCAGACCCACACAAAGCTCACAGCCTCCCACACAGACCTCCCACAGAGATTGCACAGAGATACCAGGTGGGATCTCCCACAGGACCACCCAGTCCCCAGGTGATGGTACAGGGACCTCGCAGGGAGCCCTCTACACCACCTCGTGTTGCCCCAGACCCTGTGCAGAAGCCTGGCACAGAGGTTCGCACAGTCCCCACACCGCCCTCCCTCACAGAACAGACCTCGGGGCCACGCGCCGCCTCCCGCACCCCACAGAGCCCCCCTGCCGACCTCACAGAAACCCCCACTGCCTCACAGAGTCCTCCCGCCGCTCTCCCTGGGCCTCCCACAGCGCCTCCCGGACCTCAGAGACCTCCCCCCACAGGGACCACCCAGACAGACAACACAGAGATGTCTCACTGCCACACAGAGACCTCCTCTCGCTCCATGGAGACCTTCTATGCAGACCTCACGCAGATTTCACAGACACTTCACACAGAGAAGTCACACTCTCATGTCACCCAGAGCTTGCAGAACCTCCTGCTGACACATGACACTGAGCCACCTCTCACAGAGCACTCTCCAAGAGACAACCCACAGTGACTGCCCACTGCCCACAGAAATCTCCACAGACGCATCCCACAGAGCCCTCACATGCATTCTTCCTTAGTAGTGGATCTGAATCCACTTAGCAAAGTGCCAACACGGGAGGGACAACATCAGCTGTACGCCAACCTGAAAACTGAGACATTCAGACATTGCCAACATTGCCCCCAAAGGGTTTTCTGCTTGGGGAATTGCTCAAGAATTGGGGTTCTTTTGTAATGCTATTGCCTCTGAACAGAAGAATTACAGATTCCATGTGCAGACCTGCAAAATTCTTTCCCCCACGGGTTTTCATTAGCTTTAGCTCTGACCCACAATTTAGAGAATCACAAATTTTAAACATAAATGAAATGCTGCCAACCTCCAATGAGAGAAAAATATCTTATTTGTCTGGTTTTAGTTATCACTAGTGCAACAGTATCTGTGTCACTTTATTTATTTCACTGGGGACAAGACCTGAACTTGAGATGGCTGACAAAGATTTGGAAGCATGACAAAGATTTGCAGCAAATGGACCCTAGAAAATGAAATAAACCAGCAAAGAAGCATCTGGACTCACACTGGCCTCGGGGGCGGGGTGGGGGGGGTGCTGTACCATTAGCACATTATTTTGTGCATGACAACTTGTGTCAAGCTTGTGGGGTTTTATTAATATTTTTAAATGAAACAAGCTAACAATCATGTAAAGATTTTACAAAAAGAGTCAGATTTCTGGCAATATTCCTATGTTTCCCCTGGTAAAATTGTACTTATTTCTTTAATAGTAATATTATTTTGTTTCTTAAAATGTGGTGATGCCCTCAAATGATGATATAGATGTTTCCAGGGTATGACAGAGTCCTATGTTCAGCCAACATAGCTAAATGGATGAACTATTTAGAAGGATTCATTTTTAAGATAATTCTAAGAAACGTCCATTTTCCAAGACTCAGGAGAGCGGGCCCGCTTATATCTTCATCATAGGGCTAAAAAGGGATGCACTGCTTCAAATAGTTTGGAATCTTACAAAATATATTACTGAACCTATGCTTGAGATAGACACATAGCCCGATAAAACTACAGGGAAGGGACACCTTAACATCTGAATTGAAGAAAGTGTACATTTAGTCAACGTTTGTATTAGAATAATGAATGGCCTCACTTGTTATCTACCCCACACTTTCCAAAGGGTGCACCTCAGTGAAACTCCATATTTCTTGCTGCTCATAAGCAACCCATTGTCCTTGCCTTGTTAAATTCCATTTTAATAGCATGTGTCACTGGTTAAGTCTCTCAGATTATCCATCAGGATGAAAGCATCACTGTCCTTTCTCTAAAAGGAGCAAGGCTGACATGAGGGCTCTGGACGCCTAGTTGTTCCAACCAGAAGTTCCCTTCTATTCTCCATAATTATATATTTATACCTACTGTTTTTTTTACTTTACTCCCTTAAAATGTCACTGAATCACAAAATGCTGGAACGTGGTCGTAGATATTCTCTAGTACTCTACTGGATTTTTTTTATAGTGCAGCTTACACAAGTTTAATCATCAGAACAAAATGGGACCAATTAGGGAAGATTTCATGTGGGAAATACTTTACAAAGAGTAGTGTTTTTTTTCAAATTCATTTATTTACAGGGTTAAACTAAGTCTTTTGAATTAAAGTTGTTCAGGGTCCCATGAAGTCTGAAAACATATAAACGTCCATAATAAATAGTTTACTGCTAAGACATGTTGAATGTGTTGTCCCTCAGTGGCAACTCACAGTTCAATAAGCTGTGCAAAAGTGCAATGAACGATGTGCACGAAAGCAATATTCCCTCCAGTCACTGCACATGCATCTGTCACATGTTGCTCAAATGATTTGTGTGTCCAATTATCAAGGCAGAACTATGGGAGGCCCAGACGGGCGGAATGTTTGAGCTCAGGAGTTTGAGACCAGCCTGAGCAAGACCGAGACCCCGTCTCTACTGAAAAAGAAAAAAGAAAGAAAAAAAAAATCTAAAAAACATAGAAAGAAATTAGCGGGACAGCTAAAAATATATATAGAAAAAATTAGCCGGGCATGGTGGCGCATGCATTTCTGCACACCAATAATGAACTATCCTCCCCCAAAATTAAGAAAGCAATCTGGCTTACAATAGCACACACACAAAACAATATTTAGGAAGAAACCTAACCAAGGAGATGAAAGGCCTATATACTGAAAACTATAAAACACTAATCAAAGAAATTAAAGCCAACACAAACAAATGGAAAGGCATTCTGTATTCACAGATTGCAAGAATTAATATTGTTAAAATGTCTAAACAACCCAAAGCCACCTACAGATTCAACGCATTTCCTATTAAAATCCCAAAGGCTTTTTTCTTTTTTTTTACAGAAATAGAAAAAACTATCTTAAAATTTGTATGGAACCACACAAGACTCTGAATAGCCAAAGCAATCTTGAATAAAAAGAGAACAAAGCTGTAGGCATCATGCTGCCTGATTTCAAAATATATTACACAGCTACAGTAATTAAAACAGCATGGTCCTGGCATAAAAACAGGCATATAGACCAATGGAAGACAATAGAAGGCCCCAAAATAAATCTGCTTATCTATAGACAACTGGTGTTCAACAAGGATGACAAGAACACACAATGGGGGAGATGGAGGAAACTTAGATTCAAGGCAGGAGTTGAGATCTCCACCGTGTCTTCCATTCCCATCCTTCGCCAGCATTGTAGCCCGCCCCTGAAACTGAGCCCTATGGCAGAAACCGAGGAGGCCCCAGCGCAGGGGGAGCCAGAAGACAGCCCGGAGAACAGTGCTATCTCCTGGGAGTGGACAGAGAGGGAAAGGCTACAGGACAGCGCCTCCAGCACACCCCTTCCTTCCTGCAGATGGTGGGATGTCCAAGGACAACGCCAACCATTTCACCCTGCTTGGGAAAACTGACCCCATGCGAACTCTCGGTACCATCCAGAAGGCCGCTGGGGACATTTCTGACAGCTTCTCAGGCCGAAAAGTTACGGACCGCCCCCTGTGCGAGGAGTGTACCCACAGGCTTTTAGAGCAGCTGGACACTGAGCTCTTTCTCACTGACCTTGACTGTCTGGAGAGCGGGGAGCTGGCGGGCGAGGACGAGAGGGACGTGCTTCGGGGCCTGGAGCAGGAGGAGGCCAGGCCGGCCCGGGAGCTGGAGGACGCGGACAGGGACCGGGCGAAGGCGGCGGCGGGTCTCCAGGCAGCCCAGGCCGAGACCGCGGAGCTGGAGGAGCAGGAGCGGCAGCACCACAGGGACTACAGTGCGCTCAAGTGGCACCAGCTGGAGCTGCTTGATGAGCTGGGGAGCTTAGAGAACCGGCTGCCGCGCGCCCGGGCCCAGCTGCACGGGCTGAAGGAAATCCACGTCTTCAGCGCCATGTTCGAGATCGTGGCAAGGGCGGCCTGGGCGTCATCAGCAACTTCAGGCTGGGCTGCCTCCCCGCCGTCCCCGTGGGCTGGAGTGAGGTCAGTGCTGCCTGCGGACAGAAGGCTTTGCTGCTCCGGGCCCTGGCCAACACGCCTGGGCTGGAGTTTGGGAGGTCCCGCCTAGGCCCCTGCGCAAAGCGCTCCTATCTCAAATCTTTAGCCGTTGACTACGCTGAGCTGCCGTTGTATTGTCACGCGGGGCAGAATGCTTTATTGGATGACAGATTTGATGGTGGCCCTGCTGGACTACATGCAGCACTTCACGGAAGAAGCTGGCGAGGACGCGCGGATCCACGTGCAGAGAGGCCTGTTGGAGGACTCCAGGGCGGCAGGAACCTGTTCAGTCAGGACTCGTTTGAACCCCAAGGAGCAGTGGACCAGAGCGCTCAAGTTCATGCTTGTGAATTTCAAGAGGAGTCTCGCTTGGGCCTCCTTAAGTTATTGTGGAAAGTAACTTTTGGCGGGGCGCGGTGGTTTGTGCCTGTAATCCCAGCACTTTGGGAGGCTGAGGCGGGAGGATCCCTTGAGGCCAGGAGTTGGAGGTTGGTGACTTATGATCCAGCCTGAGCAACAGAGCGAGACCTTGTCTCAAAAAAAACCAACTTTTTTTTGTAAAATATTATTCAAATATTATCATATAAATCTTCCTCAATGCATCTTTGTCCTCCCTTCCTTGTGCCTTTCTCTCCCTCTTCCACCCAAACATTGAGAATGACAGGAAAACTCAATTACAGGACAAGATTACTCCTACATAAGGGGATAAAGGGACGCAGAGGGCAAGAACTGAGGCCGAGGGGAAGAGGAGGGAGGTGGTTAGGGGAAAGATGGAGGTTTTCAATTTTTTTATTAAAAAATATTTGGGGCCACTATATATAAGTAGAATCTTGGGGGTGAGAGGAGAATATCCAAAAATTAAGTTTTTGTTGTGATGCAATGTTTATCCCCTCCTTTTCATCCCTGAGAAACTTTCAATAAATTTCTATACATTCTTTAATGTTAAAAAAAACCCCACACACAATGGGAGAAATAGAGAAGTGGAACTGCATTAACCTATAAAGCTTTTGCACAGGGAAGAAAATGATCAACAAAGTAAAAAGGCAACCTAGAGAATGGGAGAAAATATATGCAAATTCCATCTCTGACAAGGAGTTAATTTCCAAAATAAATGAGGAACTCCTAAAACTCAATAGCAAAAAATCAAATAACCTGAGTAAAAACATGCAAAGGACTTGAATTTGAATAGACACTTTTCTAAAGAAGATATACAAATGACTACCAGGTATATGAAAAGATCTCAACGTTGGTAATCATCAGAGAAATGAAAATCAAAAGTACAATGAACTGTCACCTCACACCTGTTAGAAAGGCTATGATCCAAAAAGTAGTATTTAATAATAAGTGTTGACAAGGTTGTAGAGAAAATGGAACCCTTGTACACTGTTTTTAGTGGGGATGTAAAATGGTACAGCCACTATGGAAAACAGTATGGAGGTTCCTTAAAAAATTATAATAAAAATGGAGGGCCCGGCGCGGTGGGTCACGCCTGTAATCCTAGTACTCTGGGAGGCCGAGGCGGGAGGATCACTCAAGGTCAGGAGTTCGAGATCAGTCCTAGCAAGAGCAAGACCCTGTCTCTACTAAAAATAGAAATTATCTAAACTAAAAAAAAAAAAAAACAACTAAAAAAAATATATATTTATATATATAGAAAAAATTAGCCGGGCATGGTGGCACATGCCTGTAGTCCCAGCTACTCGGGAGGCTGAGGCAGAAGGATTGCTTGACCCCAGGAGTTTGAAGTTGCTGTGAGCTAGGCTGACACCACAGCACTCTAGCCCAGGCAACAGAGCGAGACTCTGTCTCAAAAAAAAAAAAAAAAAAATGGAACTACCATGTAGTCTAACAATTCTACTTGTGGATATATACCCTAAAGAATTGAAATCAAGATCTTGAAGAGATATCTACACTCCCGTATTCATTGCAGCATTATTCATAATAGTCAAGATATGGAAACAATACAAATATTTATTGAGAGATGAATGGAGAAAATGTGATATGCATGCATACATGGACACACATACAATGAAATATTATTCAGCTTTAAAAAAGAAGGGAATCCTACCATTTGTGACACCATGGATGGACTTGGAAGGCATTTTGGTATATGAAATAAGTCACTAACAGAAAGACAAATACTGCATGATTTCTTTTATATGAGGCATCTAAAATACTCAAAGGTATAGCAGTAGAGAAGAAAATGATAGTTACAATGGGATGCAGGAAGTAGAATATGAGGAGTTGTTGTCCAATGGGTATGAAGTTACAGTTATATAAGTATGTTCCATAGATCTGCTATACAACATAGTGCCTATAGTTTACAATAAGGTATTGTGTATTTAAAAATTTATTAAGAGAGAGAATATTGTATTAAGTGTTTTTACAATACCAAAAAGCAAAAATTAAAAAATAACCAACCAAATAAAAATGAACAATAAAAAAGGATATAAGGAAACTTTTAGACTTTATATATATAATTATTATCTGAATTGTGATAGTAACATGAATATATTATATATGTCTAAACTTACCAAGTTGTATACATTAATTATGTGTAGCTTTTTGTATAAAAATTGTACTTCAATAAAATTGGAAAAAAATAAAAGAAAAATACTTTCTCTGATAAACAAAAACTGAGGAAAGGTATGGCCAGTCTGACAATTGCTGGTGTTTTTAGATAATTTTAGATAATTTACACTTAAAGTGATTACTGAGATAGTTGGATTAACATACAACTTGCTTGTGCCATTTTCTATTTGCCAGCAAGCATGCCCTGCATGAAATGTGAAATCTTAAAAGAAGTTCTTCAGGTAAAAGGAAAATAATATAAATTGGAAACCAGGATCTTTATTTAAAAAAAACAGCATCAGAGGAGTTAATGAAAGTAAAATAATTTTAGATATTAATTATTCTCAATTGATATATAATGCTTATTTAAAGTAATAATAGTAACAATGTATTGGGTGGTTATAGTATACGAATAAAGGAAATAACTGACAACACTGTTACAGTTGATAGGAGAGAAAATTTGAAATACCCTGTGATGAGTTAACAGCACTACACATGAAGTGTTATACTATATTTTTAAGGTGGGCTTAGGTTAATAGTGTGTATTGTAAATTCTATGAAAAAAATCAGTCAAAAATTAACAAGGAGAGTACGTGATACACTAAGAGTGCTGCTAAAATAAAATATAAAATGCTCAGTTGAAACTAGAGAAGGCAGAGAAAATGGAGGAAAAAAGGAAAGAGTGGGTAAATGCAATAAATAGAACACAATTCCAATAATGGTAGAGATTAGCCCCCTCCACCCCCGTATCAGTAATCACTTTAAATGTAAGTGCAGCATGGTTGCAGGATACAAGTTCAATATACAAACATTAAATGCTCTCCTGTATACCTGTACTAAACAACTGGAACTTCAATTTAAAAAGAAACACTATTTATATAGCGCCAGAATGTACTGAGGTGTAAATCTATCAAATTAGGTACAGGATCTCTATGATGAAAGACTAAAAATCACTGGTGAAACAAACCACACAAGGTCTAAATATATGGAGAGATTCCATGTTCATGGATCAGAAGACTTAGTTTTATGAAGATATCATATCTTCTCAAATTAATTTATAGATTCAACACAATCACATTCAAATTTCTGGCAAAGTATTTTGAAGACATCAATGAACAGATTTTAAAATTTACATGAAAAGACAAAGGACATAGTATAGCCAACACAATACTAAAGAAGAAGAACAAAGTTCTTCATATTACCTGATTTCATGATTACTGTAGTAAAACTATAGTATTCAAGACAGTGTGATACTGTTGAAAAATAGACACATAGATCAATAGAACAAAATAAAGAGGCTAGAAAAAGATCCACATAAATATAGTCAATTTTTTTTTATAAAAGTGAAAAGGCAGCTTCATGGAAAAAGAATTATATTTTCAGCAAATTAGTATAGAAAAAAATTAGTCACACATATGCTAAAAAATGAACTAGACACAGACTTTATACCTTTCAAATAAAAAGTTACTTAATATCAATCATAGAACCAAGTTTAAAATGGAAAATTATAAAATACAAAAAATAGAAAATCTACATGAACTTGAGTTTGGTAATGAATTTTTAAATGTAACACCAAAAACACAACTAATAAAAGTTTGGTAAGTTGGACATAGCAAAAATTAAAAGCTTTTGTTCTGTGAAAAACACTGTTAAGAAACTTAAAACAAGTCACACAATGAAATAACATACTTGTAAATTACATATCTGATAAAGCACTTGAGTCTAAAATATATAAAGTACTTTTTATGTATCAGCAATAAGGTAAACAACCCAATTAAAATTAGGCAAAAGTTCTAAACAGACATCTTACAGAAGAAGGTATAGAAACAGTAAACAAGCACATGAAAAGATGCTCAATATCATTTGTCTTTAGAGAACTACAAATTCAAACAACAAGATACCTAAAATGACTAAACTGAAAATTTTGACAATACCAATTGCTGATAAGGATGCACAGCAACAGGACTCTCATTCATTGCTGATGGAAATGCAAAATGGTACAGCCACATTGGAAGACAGTTTGGCAGTTTCTATAAAGCTAAAATTAATCTACTATATGTTCCAGTAAATGTACTCCTGAGTATTTATCTAACTTATCTGAAAACTTATGTATGCACAAAAACCTTCACGCAAATATTTACATTAACTTTATTCATAATTGCCTAAAACAAAACCATCAAGAAGTCCTTCAATAGGTGAAATCATAAACAAACCGTGGCACACACATATAGCAGAACATTATCTAGTGATAAAAAGGAATGAGCTAACAAAACACATGAAAACATGAGGAAAACTTAAATACATATTACCAAGTGAAAGAGGCCAATCTGAAAAGGCTATGTGCAGTATGATTCCAATAATGCCATTCTGGAAAAGGAAGACTATACAGGTAGTAAATAAATAAAGTAATATTGGATTACAATCCAAAGTTTAAAACAAATATCTATATGGGTCCATACTATAAATAATACATAAATTATTGATTGATTTTTTTTTTTTTTTGAGACAGAGTCTCACTCTGTTCCCCGGGCTAGAGTGAGTGCCGTGGCATCAGCCTAGCTCACAGCAACCTCAAACTCCTGGGCTTAAGCGATCCTACTGCCTCAGCCTCCCGAGTAGCTGGGACTACAGGCATGCGCCACCATGCCCGGCTAATTTTTTGTATATATATATTTTAGTTGTCTATATAATTTCTTTCTATTTTTAGTAGAGATGGGGTCTCGCTCTTGCTCAGGCTGGTCTCGAACTCCTGACCTCCAGCGATCCACCCACCCGCCTCGGCCTCCCATATTGATTGATTTAATTTAACAGATTAGTGGCTTCTAGGTCTGGATGTGTAATAATTCCAAATTCAACTGTTTTTCCTTATTGCAGCAAACTAATACACACTAATACAGTAATACCCAACCTGCCAGCCAGCACCCTACATATAACTCTCAAATGGTGCATCCCTAGAGCTCCTTCCTTCTCCACACAGCAAGTGACACTGCCCACCCTCCCCAGAAAAAGGCCAAAATTTGATACAAAAGCCTCTGGTTTCATGGATGTGAGGTAAAGCTGAGGATGGGATGACATACAGAAAAAGTAGAATTAGATAAAGCTATCAATGTGTTACATCCATTTTATATAAAAGTTTGATCTCCCTGATTAATGAAAGGGACTAAATAGAATATTAAATATGTCCAAAGAGAGAGTTAGTGAAATGGAACACAGATCCAAACAAATTACCCATATTGCAGCACACAGAGATAGATGGAAAATATGAAAGAAAAGATATAGTCAATGGGTGATGTAAGCAAAAGGTTTCCTAATTAGTGTTTCAAACTACAAAATAGCTATAATTGGGGAGAAGCAATAGAAAGAATAGCTGACAAATTTCCAGACTTGATGAAAGACATAAATCCTCAGAATCCAGGACGCAAAATCCATACCAAAGATATACCATGGAAACCTGTAGAATGTTAGAAAGAAAGGTCATTTAAAGGATTGATGTTTATATCTAAAACAGTTTCTTAGTATCAATAGAAGACAGTGAAAAAATATCTTCAAAGAACTGAAACAAAGTAAGTCCACTACCAATTGTACACCCATGTAAACAATTATTTAGGAATGATGTTAAAAAATAAAGTGGGGCCGGGCGCGGTGGCTCACGCCTGTAATCCTAGCACTCTGGGAGGCCGAGGTGGGCGGATCGTTTGAGCTCAGGAGTTCGAGACCAGCCTGAGCAAGAGCGAGACCCCATCTCTACTAAAAATAGAAAGAAATTATATGGACAGCTAAAAATATATATAGAAAAAATTAGCCGGGCATGGTGGCGCATGCCTGTAGTCCCAGCTACTCGGGAGGCTGAGACAGGAGGATCGCTCGAGCTCGGGAGTTTGAGGTTGCTGTGAGCTAGGCTGATGCCACGGCACTCACTCTAGCCTGGGCAACAGAGTGAGACTCTGTCTCAAAAAAAAAAAATAAATAAAAATAAAAAAAAATAAAGTGGAATAAAAATATTGAACAAAATTGGCTGGGCACACTGGCACACGCCTGTAGTCCCAGCTACTTGGGAGCCTGAGGTGGAGGATCGCTTAAGGCCAGGAGTTTGAGACCAGCCTGAGCAACAAGGAGAGACCCCCGCTCCGTCTCTCCAAAAAATTTTTAAAAATAGCTGGGTGTGGTGGCACGTGCCTGTAGTCCCAGCTATTCAGGAAGCTGAAGCAAGAGGATCACTTGGGCTCAAGAGTTTGAGGTTGCAGTGAGCTATGATTGACACCACTATACTCTAGCCCAAGCAACAGAGCTAGGCCCTAGCTCAAAAAAAAAAAAAAAAAAAAAATAGTAATTGGATCCCTGGATCCCCTTCCCTGCCCCACAGGGTGGATGATATTCAGTGGAACCCTGGAGGTCTATTCTCTTGAGAGAACCTTTAGGCTGAGGGTTGACCAGAACAGTTGAGCATGAAGGCACCTTACTTTAAAAGGGAGGTAATTAGGTGAATGCAACTGAGTGCAGACATCCAGCCCTCTTGGCTCTCAGAACACTAAAACCAGATTTAGACTCTTCCAGCAGGAGACTGGATGACGTACTTTCTGTAGAATCTGAATAGTACATGAGGAAAAACAATATTGACAGAAGGATTGGGTTCCCCAGTAACATACACTCAGACCATCTCACAGTGGATTGCAGGGTTAACAAACCACATCCACTTATAGGACATCCAATAAGCTGTTTAGTCCCATATTTTTAGTCATGAGCAGACAACCAAGATTTACCAAAGCCTCTAAAATAGAAGATAAGGGCTAAAGCAAGCAAAGAGACAGAAGCAACTTGGAGGAACAAAATTATGGAAAAGTATTATGTCCACTTCTTTATAATCTCTTTGAGGACATTACACATATATATCTATGCATATTAGTGTGTTTGTGTGTATGGATACATATCCATGAAAAATAAAGAGGATACTAATAAAAGAAGCATTCAGAACAAAAACTCAATAGAACAGTTGGAAAAGAAAGTTGAGGAAATCCCTCAGAAAGTGGAGCAAAAACACAAAGAGATGGAAAACACAAAAAGTTAAGAAAATCGGAGATTAAGTTCAGGAATTCCAATGTCAAATAACAGGATTTCCAGAAAGAGCGAATAGGAGGAGAAGAGCTTTGGGGAAGAGAGAAGGAAATTTAATGTGGTACTGGTAAGATTCTTTAGTGGTTATTCAGCTAGTATTAGCAACAACATTTGTTTTGATATGGGGGTCTTACTATGTTGTCCAGGCTAGTGTCAAATTCCTGGACTCAAGCGATCTTCCTGCCTCAGCCTCCAGAGTAGTTGAGATTACAGGCTTGTGCTACCATTCCAGGCTTATGAACAATTATCTTTATTGGTGATGGTATCCAAACTGTCCCAAAGTCATTCTTAAATGGTGCCAGAGGTAGGAGGGGGGGTCACCAAATTCAGTCCAATGTACTCTACTCTGTTGAGACTCACTGCAGTAAAAATGGCATCATTTTCAGGTCTTCGGATTTCTGACAGCACAGAAGTCCCTGCCACGTCTCCAGGGCCTCCCAAGGCACTTAGGGACAGGTAGGGCAGAGCAAGGGTGCTCTGAGGCAAAGGGAAGGTGAAGTGACACTCCCAGCACTCTGACCACTCATCCCAGGCTTCCCTCCCCCAAAGCTCAGTGGATGAGAAGAGATGACATCAGTTACAATCCAGTGGGTGTTTGCCTCGGCCTTACTGGAAAAGAAGAGAAGAGGGAGAGGGTAGAAAGGAGAAAAAAGAAGATAAGTAAAGGGGGGAAAGGGAATAAAATATTAGAATTTTAACAATATTAATTTAATATTAATAAGGGGTGGAGGGAGACTCTTCAGTTCTTTCACCACAGTCAGACCAAGCTGAGGGATCTGGATGCCCAGGGATGGAGGAAAGGCCACAGGCAGGAGAAGAGAAACGCCAGAGTGAGAAATCAGCATAAGTGAGGAAGCACATCATAGGGAATATATATTTTTAGTGTGGGTTTAGCAGATAGAAGAGATTAAGGATAAATCCTTGGAAAAAGAACTTGGAAAGGGAAGGCTATTGTGTCTACGGGAGAAACGTTGCCTGACTCTGCCCTTTAACTTGTTGATCTTCGTAAATTGACAGCAAATATGTTCTGAAAATTCTGAACTGTCATTCTCTACCCATGTTGCAAAATCACAGGTGTCTGACTCTTTGCAAGAGTCTCAAATACTCTGCTCATTTAACTGTGAGGTGGGCAGGGATGGCTTTCTACCGCATTAGCGTATCCTCCCTGGCAGACCTGAGAGGCAAACCAGGTCTTTAGAGGGAACAGCAGAGTTTTTGTGCCACCCCCAGCTGCCTGCCATACATAAAACTCAAATAATTCACAGGCCCCACACTGAGTTTCTTGAGAGCCAGTTTCCACCTGCCTTCCTCTTCCCAATCTCCAAGTCTCCCTGGAAGCTTAATGGTAGGTTTGAGCATAGGATTTCCATTACCTCCTGCCTTGTGTACCACCCCCTTCTTCCCCACCTTCCAGGAAAGGGGCCTGCAGAGAAGCAAAGAACTATAAAGACACATAGATAAGGAGAGATTTCTCAGAAAAGAAGCATTTCAGGGATTGTGAGATGTTTCCTGGGTTAAGAAGGGGGAGGCAGGCAGGGTCAACTCAAAATCATTTCTTAACTTGTCATCCCCCCGCCCCCTTGTACAATGAGAGCTTCTCAGTAGATCCCAGCTCAGACAGGTTCTGCTCCTGGATCTGTCTAACCAAGACCAGGAGCACTTCAGCAGCTTAAGGTGATTCAGAGAAAGGTGTTTATGTGCTTCTAAAGGCATTTATAATTCAGCTGGAGAAATTTGATGAAAAAAAGAATGAAGAACGTTGAGTTTGGCTAATTATCCGCTCAGATTCTTCTCCTAGAAAAACAGGGGATTTAATTAGCTTTATGATTTTCACCCAGATGCTGAAAATAAGACTGTGTCATTAAATATTCATTTAGGACATTGTTTGAAATGGGTGCATAATAGTTCTTGTTATAAAAGAGCCATATAGGCCGGGCGTGGTGGCTCACGCCTGTAATCCTAGCACTCTGGGAGGCCGAGGTGGGCGGATCGTTTGAGCTCAGGAGTTCGAGACCAGCCTGAGCAAGAGCGAGACCCCATCTCTACTAAAAATAGAATGAAATTATATGGACAGCTAAAAATATATATAGAAAAAATTAGCCGGGCATGGTGGTGCATGCCTGTAGTCCCAGCTACTCGGGAGGCTGAGACAGGAGGATCGCTTGAGCTCAGGAGTTTGAGGTTGCTGTGAGCTAGGCTGACGCCACGGCACTCACTCTAGCCTGGGCAACAAAGTGAGACTCTGTCTCAAAAAAAAAAAAAAATAAAATAAAATAGCCATATAATTAATCATTTTTTTTATTAAACTTTACAGATTGTTTCCAATTTTCACTATTATAAACAACATTCTTGTGTATATCCTTAAATATTTGACTATGTGTGACTAATACTATTTTTTAATCCAATATGATAGGTAAATAAGGATACTTCACTATTTTAAACTATGTTGCTTTTTAAATTTAGAATGATGAGTTTTCCAATATTTTTATTGCCCATTTATGGTTACACTTTTATTTTGGGGGGAGCTAGTCATGATGTCAAAAGATAAAATTACAACAAATTTGGTTGTAGATTTAATTGGCTTTTGTTTGTGACACATAAATCAGGCAGCCTCCATTCTACAGAATAGGATTAGAGTGCCCACTGGGCATTGGCAGAACAGAGGGTTTTATACAGTGGGAACAGGCCATAGTAGGAAAAAACTGATTACTTCAAGTTACTTTTTTGTAGAGGTTAAAGCAGAGGGGACTTGTTTATTACACTGACTCAGGTAGACTGGAATCTGCTGGGTTTTTTTGATTAAAAAAGCTGGTCTGTTTGGGATCTATCTGCTGCTTTTAAGTCTCAGTTTGATCACATGGCATTTAGCGTGGGTGATTTCATTTTGGTTCGGGCTGGTCTGCTAGGGCCTAGGGCAGACCTCAGTCCAAAACAATGGCCTCCCTGACTTTGTTGTCATTATCTGCACTTAGTAATTTCTCTGTTGTTATAAATGCTCTAAGTTTTTTCAAAAGTTTCTCATGTGCCTTACAAGTTTTGTCTGTTGTAACTATCTTTCCTGTGTAAACAGCAGTTTTCTCTTTTCTTTCGTTGTTCTTATTTGTATGCTTTTTTCTTTTTATGTATTTCTTATGTTTATGCTTTTATTACCCGACTGAGCTGGGCACTCACATGCCACATTGTGGTTAAGAAAACTAGGCTCCACCAAAGAGGAAAGGCTGCCAGGTCCCCACGTGGAGAAAATGTGGGAGCCAGAACTGAACGCCGGTCCTGCCAGGCTCTTCCCTCCACCCCCCAGGCTTTCTCACATGGGCTGCCCAGGCCAGGGCCGGGGCCAGAAGGAGCCTGGGAAGCACAAGAGAAGGCTTCAGGAAGAGGTGCCAAAAACACAAGGGCCGTGGAAGAGCAAGCAGACAGACTACCGTCCCCTCCTCGGCCAGGCTGCTCTGCACTTATCCCTTCTGGTGGCACTGGCCGTGGGAAGTCCAGAACCTGCCCTCACTCAACGGAGCCCTGACCACGACCCCGGTGCGCTGGACTGTGGGGCTCTGCCTTCTAGGAGCTCGGTCTGGTGGGAATCGCGCAGGCCCCTTCAGTTTGGAGTGCCGTTTAAGGAAGGAAAATGGGGATGGGTGTGCAGGAGCTGGGGTTTTAGGCTTGAAAAGATGTCTGCTGAGGAACACGGGCCCTTTGGAATCAGAGCCTGCAGCACTGACGTAGATCCCCCCCGGACTCCGGGCTGTGTCCGGGGCCCAAGAGCCCGAGGCGCCCCGCCCCGCCATCCCGCATCAGACAAACCCGGGGAACAGGCAGATTCCGGTGTGCTGAGGGATGCACTAACAGGCCATCCTCTGTTCATCACACACTCGGGTTTGTGGACGTTCCAGCTTTCTTAACCTCCCACATCGATAAGGGGCCACAGAGAATAAAACGCGGGAGTGACGAGCATTTCTCCCGACAAGCAGCACTGTGCTTGGCTCCTGGTTTTTCTTAAACTTAGATTATGCGGGACCATTTAAGTCTCCCTGATTTCATCTCCTATTTGCACTAGATCCTTGTTTATAAATTGGGTAAAACTAGATTTTGCTTCTCAGTAACCCCAAAGGTATGGTCTCCCCCCAAATGACAGGGGTCTTTATTTCCCCAAGCAAGACGGGTCACTGCCAGCCTTCCCTGGTTGAGTGAATGGCCTCCGTGCCAGGGTGCTCCCCTTCTTCCTCCCCCCCTCCTCCCTCTCTCATCCTTGCGGGGTGAATGGGAGCGGGGAGAACACTATATGCTAGATGGCGTGAATGCCTGGAGAGAAGAAATGTGTTTCTCTCTCCTCAGACCTACTCATTTCACCCAGGAGTTTGCATTACGCCCTGCGAGGCGAGTTGCCGGGAGAGCTTGGTTCAGGAAACTGTTTGCCCAGGTGCAGGGCCGTGCTCGACGTCCAGAAAGAAGCCCCATTTGGCTGGACGCAGGGAGAAGAACGCTGGAGAAGTGAGGACGCATCAGGGAGCACCGCGAACTCCAGGCTGAGGGCAGTCCCGCCTGTGCACATGGGAAGAGGGAGAATCCATTCGAAGGGCACAGGAACGGCCAGGGTACGAATCATCACGCTTTACTGACTGCGGAATAACACGCTCCTGCAAAGCAGCCCTCGTCCTGCCCTGAGCTCCTCCTCTCTAGTGGAGTTTATACATCATAAGTACTCCAGGTTTATTCAGTTAATGGTTAATAAATGGAAGGGCAGATGAATAAAAAAAAATCAATCCTCTTTTCTTTGAACTAAGGAAAACACCGAGGTCCTCTGCCTGCACTTTGGCGCCCTTCCATCCTGACACCCTCTTCATTTTCCTGAAAAGTATGTCTGGAAGTCCTTTCCGTGACGAAGTATTCAAATCTTCATATTCCTTTTCAGTTTTCACAATGTGAAACGTTACAGATGAACCCTAGCTAGGTTCATCTGTCTCCCGTCGCCGGACCCTGAGGTCATTTCCACTGTTTTGCTGCGCAGACCCCACAGCGCCCGCGGCTGGGGTGGGGAACCGGGGCGCTGCGGGGGGGGCCCCCACGCAGGTCCCCTCTGGGAGGGAGCGCTGCGGAGCCGAATTCGGCCAGAGCTGCTGGAAAGGGATCTTCGGGGGCTGTTCCCAGGCCCCCGGGGTGCTGCGGCGTCTTCCCGGGCTCCTGGCCCCCTGGCTGCTGCTTCCCAGAGGTAGGACGCGGCCCCCGTCGCTGCAGGCCCGGTCCCCGTGCGCCCGGAGCAGGCCAGGTGCCCCTGAGTGAAATTGAGAACGGGCGCTGCCCGCTTCCACCTGCGGGTGGGGCAGGTGGGACGCGGGGCATGGAACCAGCGCTGAGCCAGGGGAGGGAGAGCCAGGGACGTCTCCAGAAGGCTGGCCCGGCACACTGGCTGGAGTCTCCAAGTCAGGGAAGGCCACATTCGCGCCCAGGACACCAGCGTGCCCCGAGAGG
The DNA here is from genome assembly GCF_041146395.1 of Eulemur rufifrons. Taxonomy (NCBI): domain Eukaryota; kingdom Metazoa; phylum Chordata; class Mammalia; order Primates; family Lemuridae; genus Eulemur; species Eulemur rufifrons. Next base: position 204,371,517 of record NC_090989.1, read on the forward strand.
ACAGCCTGACCGGAAGCATTCTCTGACTCCCAGGAGAAGTGGCCCACATCGTACGGGAGCCCAGGAAAGCCCTGCTGGCGGGAGTAGTGCGGGGCGAGCACCCCAGGCTGGCTGGGGCCTGGGAACCGGGCCCCTGCCCGGGTTTCCTCCCTGCCGGGGTTCTGGCTTCTCTTGGGTATTCGAGCTCTCCGGTTCTGAAACCAAACCTGGGAGGGCAACGACAGAGAGTGAGAGAGGAAAGACATTTTCTCATCAAGCCCAGTTCCATAATTATCATCAGCAAGTAGTGGCCTGTGACCAGGGTCACACATTTGTCAAACACAACTTCCACTAGAGTTTAGAATAAAAAGCAAACTTCCTGGCTACTGGCTAGGCTGATTCAAACCATTCGCTGTGTGGCCCAACCTGCCTTCTGCCAACTCTCCCCAAAGCAATCACCTCGCACCCACCTGCAACCGAGTCGTGCCACGGTGCTGTCCTGCTGCCCTGGCCCTTGCCCAGAGTTGTTCTGTGTGCTGGCACATTCCCTGGTCCCCCTTCTCTCCTCTACCTCAACTACTACAGTTTATCCTTTACTGTCCCTGTCATCTCTCAAAAATGCCTCTCCAGTCCCATCAGGCTGAACTCTTTAAAGCCATGACGATCTTTGCTTTTTTTTTCACATACATATTCATTATTATCAACTACGTATCTAAAACATATCATGCACCTGCCCAGCCCTGGGAAAATGGCGAGGGCCTGACCATATAAAGGGACCACGCCAGGCCAGGACACCTGCAGCCCTGGGCCCCTGGCCCCTGCCTCTGCAGCATCCATCGGCACAGCACTGTTCTCCCCTGCTCTTTCCACACACACCCTCACCGCTCCTTCCAACTCAGGACCAACCAGGGAAGCCAAGCGTGCTGCCCTACCCAGTCCCGCAGGATGCCCCCTTCTAGTCGGCGGCCCCAGCTTCCCTGGGCCACAGCCTCCATCAGAGCCCACCTGGGCCTTCCCTTTTCCCACAGTGAAGTTCCCAGCTCCTCGGTCTGCCTGTTGAGTCTCTGCAGATGCGAGCAGCGCTGACTCCCTTGGGGTAGGAAGCTCTGAATAAACAGCCTCGGCTTTTTCTCATTTGGGTGGTCTCATGTCGACAACAGCAAAGCAAAAACCAGACACCTCTCTGAGTAAATTTTCAGTTTCAATCCCTCTGTGGGTCCTTTCCTTGACTTCACCTCAGGCAACTTAGTTCTGTATGCAAAACATGCCACCTCCTCCTTCCACATTTTGGAGCTGGGCACCAAAATTAAGGGGAAAGCCAAGCCTTTGGTCCTGGGCAGACTCATGCTCCACATCCCTGGCAGGGCTCAGCCAGGACCCCAGGAACACCAGGGGGGCCTCCTTACTGTCCCAATCTCTAGGTAGCTCCAAGGACCTCAGGCTGAGCAAGACAATAGAAACACAAACAACTCACCAACATTTTCCAAGCTTAAAAAAAAAAATCGTCTGCTGCTAATTACAAGACAAATGCCCAATTCTTCAGCCTGGCATTCCCAGAACTCCAAAACAACTCCCTGGGACACACCCAACCCCAGGCCCCGCCCTGCAGCTGGTCACTGCCAAACCCAGCCTGTTTTCCTCCCTCAGGGCCTTTGCAAGAGTAACACTAAACAAATCTTCCCAAGCAGCAAACTGCCAGCCCCCTCTGGCCAAATTACCGGAGGCTCCCAGGTACCTCCTGAAAGGACACAATGCGGTGTCACACTACGCATCTGAGCAACATAACTTCAGGGTTTCCCTTTCTGGTTCCTGGAGCTACCAGCTATAACCCTGGGCCATTTACTGAACTTCTCATGACAGTTCTTTTGTCTGTAAAAGGGTCATGAAATTGTATCTACCTAGTAGGGTTGTTTGGGCTTCCAGGAAACAAGAACTGAGAAGTGCTTGGGGTGCTGTGATAAAGTTCTAGCGGGCTGCCACCCCCTCCGCCAGAGCTGCCTTTCCCTAAGGCCAGCTGATAAAAGGCTTTCCAGCCCTTAGGCTATCTCAGCTTTTCTTCATCCCGGCACACTAGATAAAGTTCGGAACCCGCAGGGCTTCACAAGAAAGAAGATATGGAGATTACTGTGGTTTGGAAAAATTCAGTTGTGGTTACTGCTTCTAAAAATCAAAAGCCCTCCTGCCTGCCCTCACCCTCACCCTTCTCTACTGTGTACTTGTTTCTTTGATCAAATCTTTCCCCTCTGGGTTGCCGCTGGTTTAAATATCTCTGGGGTTACATAGATTTTTAAAATAAAATTCTTAAAACAGTGCCTGGCACATAGCAAACCCTCAAAGGATGTTTATTCTTACTCAGGTAGGTCTTGATTTTTTTAATTTTACTGTTTTAATTGACAACTAATAATTATACACATTCATGGGGTACATAGTGATGTTTCAATAGGTATAATGTATAGTGATCAAATGAGGGTAATTAGCATATCCATCAGTAGGCCCTGATTTACTGCGCAGTCTTTATCAAGCACCTGCCAAAGGCCTGGGAAGAAAATAGGGAACAAGACACAATGCCTGCCTGGGAGAAGCTCAAAGACAACTGGGGAGGGGGTGCTGCTAGTTTGAGCATTGGTGTCACCAAAGCAAGCCGAGAAGAGATACGAGGTGGAATAGGGGACCCCTCCTCCGTGAGGCACTCCACGGCACATGAGAACCACCTGGGGGGATTTTGGAACTCCCCGGGCCCAGGGTTCAAACCCTAGACCAATAACCCCAATATCATTACACAGGTCAGTCTATAGTAAACAATACTCAGTGAAGGCCAAGAGCCCCCCGGTGTAGGGCAAGCAGTCTGTGTGGGTCACCTGGGAGTTGAAAAACATACACATGCCGAGCCACACTCCCAAAGATTCTGATTCAAACCCTTTGGGCCTGGGCACTGATAGAGTCTAGGACTGAAAACCCTTGGTCTAGGACTGGAACCGTTCAATCTTAGCTACACATCAAAATCAACTGGGGAGCTTTCCAAACAACCTGTGCATTCTCAGGTTCTACTCTCAGAGACTCACAGATTTTAATTTAGGGCAGCCATTCTCAAGATTCTTGAACTTGACCACACACTTCAGTCACCTGGGAGGAGAAATTAAAAATCCCAATTCCAGGTGGCACCCAGACTAACCACCTCGGACTTCCTGGAGGCCAGACTTGACCCCCCAGGTGGTTTCAATGCATCCCAAGGCTGAGACCCAAAGGATCAAATCCCATCAGGAGCCCTGGGCAGCCTCAGGGATCCTTAAGGTCAAAACCGTTCTCTTTGCAACACTCAGCCATGATTTGCCTTTGCCTATTTACTCCCCATTGTCTTAGTGGACTTTTCCAGAGGCTGCATGAGGTGGGTAAAGATGAAATTTGGAAGATCTGAAAGTTATTCTCTGGTTTTCCATTGCCATTCCTCATATTAAATTTTCTGGCTTTGACAACATAGTTGCTTTTCTTGAAAAAATACGTTAAGATGTAAAAGATTTATTATTGTTATTTTAAAATGCAATAGTGAATATTTTTCAGCTTCTCAGTTTTAATTTCCTTTTTTTTTTTTTTTAAGAGACAGGGTCTCACTCTGTCACCCAGGCTGAAGTGCAGCGGCACAATTATAGCTCACTGCAACCTCAAACTCCTGGGCTCAGGGGATCCTCCCATCTCAGCCTTCTGAGTAGCTAGGACTACAGGTGTGTGCCACCATGCCTGGCTAATTTTTAAATTTTTTCGTATAGATAGGGCTCACTAAGTTGCCCAGGCTGGTCTTAAACTCCTGGCCTCAAACGATCCTCCCAAAGTGCTAGGATTATAGGTGTGAGCCACTGCACCTGGCCACAGCTTTAATTTTTCTTTCTTTCTTTCTTTTTTTTGAGGCAGAGTCGTGCTTGGTCGCTCTGGCTAGAGTTTAGTGGCATCACTGTAGCTCACTGCAACCTCAAACTCCTGAGTTCAAGCGATCCTCTTGCCTCAGCCTCTGAAGTAACTGGGACTACAGGTGTGCACCACCACATCCAGCTAATTCTTTCTATTTTTAGTAGAGACAGGGGTCTCGCTGTTGCTCAGGCTGGTCTTGAACTCTTGACTTCAAGTAATCCTCCTGCCTTGGCCTCCCAGAGTGCTAGGATTATAGGCGTGAGCCACCACGCCTGGCCCACAGTTTCAATTTCTCATATGGTAACTATCTGACAGATAGAACTTGCATTAACCAATTTAGACAATACCCCTTGCCAGGGTTGTAAATTAAATTACTAAACCTCTCTGATCCTACTTTCCCAATCCAGTGAATAGAAGGGCTAATACTGACCTCACAGGGGCATTGAGAAGATTAACTCAAAAGTGGTTTTTAAGCCTGTGGAAAAACAGGTGCCGGGATACATGCCCAACCACACCCCCTCTGCCTCCCACTCAGACACAGCCACATTTATACTTTACCTGGATTCGTGGCTCAGGAATCTGTGTTTGTCTGGCCAGTTCTTCTCTGACAGTAATACCAGGATAACGGTCCCTTTCAAAGGCCTCAGTAAGAATCTTGTATTGCTCTTGGTTAAACTTGGTCCTCCTGCGCCTTCCGCCTCGCTCAGGTGCTGGACAACCGCATAGGGTAAGAGAAGAGACGAAACATTCAGAGGGGCCATTGACCCAAGCGTGAACACCACTTCTCCCGTCCCAGCTGAGTGTAGGGCCTGCAGCCTCCTGACAAGAAGGGATCTGCCGCCAAGCATGAAGCTCAGGCCACTTTGCAAGGGCCTTACGGCCCCTCCCGATGCTGCCGCTGGTCCCGGACCCCTCTGCAGAATTCCGTGAAATACAGACTCAGAACCCACGCCTAGACTCACCCCTGAGCTCCCAACTCAGGGTTCCACCTGCAGGTCGTAAGATGCTACAAAAGCTAGTGCACCCCAAACAGTTTGGGGGACATCTGAAATATAAAATATAACTACGACTTTTAGACACGCTATCCCTACATATTGATGGGGGCAAAACGGCCTCTTCCAAGACTGCTGTTAACATAGGTCCTACTAACCTGTGCATTACTTTTGTCCTTTGCTAGGACCCAAAATACAAAAATGTTCAGATACCAAGAACCAAAACATAAGTACATTTGATGGGAGGAAAAATCTAAAACTGCAGAATTTCTATACATTACATTTGTATTAGTATTTTCCCTTGTGACCTAGGGAAGCTCCGTGCCCTCAGTTTGAGCCTTGGACTGCCCCCTGAGTCCATCAGAGTTAGACTCACTGTAGACTTTTGACTCAGCTCAAAACAGGATTCACTCAGAGGAGTAAAACAGGCAAAAGCCACGGCTCCCTTCCCTGGAAGACCTCCTCTTCACCGCTCAGGAGACGGCCAGCCTCTGCCCGAATACACAGCCCCCAGGCGTCCCTGCCCTGCTTTGCAATAGGGAAATGTCCCACTTTTCTACACATCCAAATCGAAAAAGAACTGTACCACCCATGGCTGCCTTCTTCCTCCTGTATTCCTTAACAGTGGCTTTCAGGGTTTGGCTTGTTTGTTCAGTCTTTAGTTTTTAAGCCTTCCCCTTTCCAAGTCTCAGCACTGACTGTCACATTGGACAGTAAATGTTAAGGCAACCGCAATGCACAATAGGTCACCAAAGACGGGCCTAGCTCCTGCCCCGACCTTCTCCAGCTAAGGACTCTGTGGAAAGGGAGCCGGGCCCGCAGAAAGAACTCACCGTCCGCAGCCATGGCCTGTGCGTGCTCGCCTCTCCCAGAGCCTCCGCCCGAACAGACGCTCTCCCGGAGGCTTGTAAAAAGGCCCGTGGGAACCGCCCACTTAAGCCCCTTTTTGGCACTTTGCAAGGCCCACCTCCCTTAATATTATACTATCTTCTCTGGAATTGGATGTGCCCAAGAGTAGTCAAGGGGCGCTTTTCTGGCTTCCCTTGAGGCTCCCCTGGCCTTGCACGGCTGTTAAGATGAGCATGCCTAAGTCAGGGCTTCAGGAAACATTACTTTACCCAAGCTCACCAAGGACAGCCTGGAAACAGTGTAGAACAGTGCTGAGCACTGCAGTCACCGGGGAGTGTCATTTTGAGGGGCACACCATGAATGAAACACATTTGCACTCCGAACGTGCCCTCCTGCCCGTGTTGGGTGCAGCAGATCGGCTGTACCCGAACACGCTCTGGAGAACTGGGCTTCAGAGTCGCGCTTTCTGGTTCAGTGATGGAACCCTCCGTGGCTCGTTTCCTCGTCCAAATTCTCATTACTACGCTGCAAACCTGTGTGACATTTTGATCATGAAATAAGCTTTTACAGCAGCAGATTTGGGCCATATCAGAGCCCTTTTTTCTTGAATTTGTATGGACTGATCAAGTTCCAGGGTTTTCTATTAATAGTAGCACAGAAACTGAAGTAAATAGAAAGGAACTGCCCACCGGGCGGGGTAGCTCCCGCCTTTGATCCTAACACTCTGGGAGGCCCAGGCGGAGGATCGCTGGAGGCCAGGAGTTTGAAACAAGCCAGAACTAGAGGAAGACCCCATTCTACAAAAAATAGAAAAATTAGCCAGGCGTGGTGGCGCACGCCTGTGGTCCCAGCTAGTTGGGAGGCTGAGGCAGGAGGATCGCTTGAGCCCAGGGGTTAGTTTGAGGTTGCTGTGAGCTGTGATGTAGCCATTGCACTCTAGCCAGGGTGACAGAGTGAGACCCTAGGAAGGAAGGAAGGAAGGAAGGAAGGAAGGAAGGAAGGAAGGAAGGAAGGAGAAGGAAGGAAGAAAGAAACAAACTGCCTTGAGTTGCAGGTAGCAGAAAAGGAAACAGCCCGCAGAGGCCCAGGTGGCAAGCTTCACGCCTGTCAGTTTAACTCACTTTAGAGGAGTTACATTTTAATGATCAACAAGTGACCCCTTTCAAAGTACTTATAAAGCTTTGTTTGGTTCTAGCTGGATTGATTTGCAAATGAAACGTTTTCAAGCATCCTAATAAAGTCTTTTGGGATTGAATCAGGAAAACAAAGAAAGAAAAAGAAATTATTCCCACAAGAATCTACCCTGAGCTGAAAGATTTAAATACCAAAAGGAACAGCTTTGAAAAGACAGAGGGCTTGAGAAGCAGGGTAGGAAACCATCCTTGACAGCTGCTGAGGTCCAGTATGTTATTCCATGCACAGCTGATCCTCCACATCTGTGGATTCAACCATCTGATGATCGAAAATATTCGAAAAAGTAAAATAAAAATAAGAATACAACAATAAAAATAATACAAGTAAAAAAATACAGCATAGCAACTATTTACATAGCATTTACATTTTATTAGGTATTACATGGACTCTAGAGATGACAGTGTGTATATATATGTGGGAGGGTATGCATAGGTGATATGAAAATACTACGCCATGTATGTAATGGCTTGAGCATGCTCGGATTTTGGTATTCCCCAGGGGACCTGGAGTCAATCCCCTGAGAATACTGAGGGATGACTGCAACTCCTCCATAGGTCCCCTGTGGAGAGTCCATCTCAAGTGTATTGATGGGAAATCTGGTCCCTCCGTTCTTGGTCTGTTTTCCAGGAATCTCAGAGAAACAGGTGAAGCTGTGTCACAGGTCTCAAGTCAGCCCCATGCACCTTCCCTTGCCTCCCCCAAGGATCAGTCTCGCTAACCTGTCTGCACGTTCCCTCTGCTGCAAGGTGGGAGAAGCAGCCCATGAACACACACAGAACGTTTGCTGTCCGAACAGGTTTTCCACACTCACCAAGTCTGCTTAGAAATCATCTCCAAAGCTAACCACTCCTGGAAAGATGTGCTTGAATGTGTTCAGCATCAGAGTTCCCCTGGAGCAGAAGGAACAACCTTATTCCCCACTTATCTGCGGGGAGAAATGTTCCAAGATCCCCATGGATGTGTGAAACCGCAGACAGTACCGAACCCTATATATACCCTACATGAATTTCTTTTCCCTTCTTCACAATTAAGGATAGAAGATTTGTTCTTGCTTTAGATCTTAGCTACCTCAGCATACAATTTTTTTTTCTTTCCATGTTAAGTCAAGAACTGTGACCTTTTCACTTAAAGGAAGCACTTTACGGCTTCTCTTTGGCACATCCAAATTGCTAGCATCATTTCTCCTGTGCTTTAGGGCCATCATTAAGTAAAACAAGGGTTCCTTGAAACAAGCACTTCTACACGGCCACAGTCAGTCTGATAACTGAGCAGGCAGCTAAGTGACTAACCACAGAGGAGCAGGTATAGCGTGGAGACGCTGGACAAAGGGCTGATTCATGCATTGAGCGAGACAGAGCAGAGGGTGGGAGATTTCATCCTGCTACTCAGAACAGCACACAATTGCAAACCTATGAATTGCTTATGGTATTTCTGGAAATTTCTTTTTAATATTTTCAGAGAAAGGTTGATCACAGGTAACTGAAACCACAGAAAGCAAAACTGCAGATAAGGGGGGACGACTGTATTCCAAGGATCTTTGAATCCTTTGGAACTAGATGAACATGGGCCACCCTCTCCTTGCCCAGGGGACAGCTATGCCGACTCCAAACTGACTCCCCCACCCACAGAACCACACACAACCATAACCACCATTTTTCTACCCCCAAAACCCTTCACTTTGTTTCTTTCTTTTTCTTTCTTTTTTTTTTTTTTTTTTTTTTTTGAGACAGAGTCTCACTCTGTTGCCCAGGCTAGAGTGCCGTGGCATCAGCCTAGCTCCCAGCAACCTCAAACTCCTGGCCTCAAGTGATCCTCCTGCCACAGCCTCCCGAGTAGCTGGGACTACAGGCATGTACCACCATGCCCGGCTAATTTTTTCCTATATATTTTTAGTTTTCCAGCTAATTGCTTTCTATTTTTTTAGTAGAGACAGGGTCTCACTCTTGCTCAGGCTGGTCTCGAACTCCTGAGCTCAAACGATCCACCCACCTCGGCCTCCCAGAGTGATAGGATTACAGCCATGAGCCACCGCGCCCGGCCTCACTTTGTTTCTTGCCTCCAAGAAGCCCATTTAAGACTCAACTCTAGTCTAAGAGAAGTATCGCAGTGCTAGGGGACAGAGGGGAGTGATGCTTTTTGTGTGGAGGAGAGATGTGAACCGGAGCTGTGTCCGCAGATGGATGGACACAGGTTTTAGGAGAAACTTCTTTTCTATGGGAGGAACTCAAGCATTGGTGTAGACCTGTAGGGTCCCCCATTTTCCCCGCCTTCTTTCTGTGTCTTGACAGAAAATCAGAGGGCCTTGACTACTCTGTGACCCAGCCAGCAGCAGGTTTTCTCCAACCAGCTTGAACCCAAACCAGGGCCCTGAACATCCCCAGGCACTGATAAAGGTGTCTAGCTTGGTGCTCAAAACACTGACAGAAACTGGTGCTGGCCCTGAGCCCCATTCCTTAAACCCTCATATGAACTCCATCCCCTGACCCCCTAGCTGGGGACATACCCCTGGTCTCTGTCTGTCGCGAAGCTTGCTTCATCACTCAGTACGTTCTCCTAATGAAAGCTTGGACTAATTACCCTGGCATTTAGGGCTTCTTTCTTTGGAATCCCAACCGGCCCATCTGGGGACAATTTGGGGCAGTTCCTTGTGGGAACTCCCCTGCCCCTGCTTTTGGGGAAATTCTAGCTAAGGGTTCAGCAGGATGAAGCAAGGCCTTGTGGGGCACAAGGGCTCATGTATTTTGATCTCTTCTCTGGGCCAGGTCCTGTCCCAAGTCCTCACGTGCACTAATTAGTCCTTGCAACCACCCTCATCCCTATCTTTTCCAGACAGGAGGCCGAGGCCCAGGCTGAGCTCCTTCCCTCAGAGCAGCCCTGGGATTCACGCCAGTCCCGGCCACCATGAACTACTACGTTGAACTGGACAAGGGCAAGTGAGGGTGTTTGTGGTCACCTGTCCTGTGCTGTCCAACACAGCAGCCGTGACCCATGCTTGGTGATTGTGTCCCTGAACATGGCAATCCCGAATTGAGATGTGCTGGGAGTATAAGACACAGCAGATTTTGAAGACTCAGCATGGAAAACGCAATGTGAAATATCTCAATGACTTTTACATACATTACATGTTGAAACAGTAACATTTTAGACATAGTGGGTAAAATGAAATATATTATTAACCTCAATTTCACCTGTTTCTTTTTAGCTTTTTAATGTGGTTACTATAAAAGTTGAGATTACATACGTGGCTGGCACTATATTTCTCTCAGGCAGTGTGGCTCCGGGACGGTGGGCGCCGAGAGTGCCGTCAGCCCTCGGCATGTGGTAGAGGTGTGGTGCCCACGGGGACGCCAAGCCTCCTCCACTTAGGGACAAATGTTCATCTCCTCCTCTCACCTTTTTCCCAAATCACCCTTGGAAACTGTTGACAACACTTGGCCTGGGTCCTCTCCCCCACCACCCACCTCTCCAGAAGAGGAAACCAGCACCCAGAACACCTGGAGAGCTGATGGCTCCCAAGGCGCATAGGTAAGGAGTTCCCAGAAGGGAGATGCATTTTGGAGATTGTGAACTGTTTGTGAACAGTGGAGAGAGGGACCAGCTCCGCCCAGCTCTCACCCTGTCTTTATCTTGAACCTGCCCCTGCCTAAGGTTGTGTTGGCAGAACCTTTTGCTTTCTGGGCCTCAGTTCCTGCTTGAAGAAATAACCCAATAAGCGGCTCAGGATAGATCATCCTCAAACACCACTCAGATGCAAACAGATGGTGTCTGGCCTCCTTTCAGCACTGCCTGAGTATTTTGAGGACTCCAGCCAGGAGGGCTGCACTTGCCTTGTCCCAACATCTGTTGCGACTTTTCTCCAGGTTTCTTTGCCTGAGGTTATAACTGTCAGACAACTGTTAGAGAGCGTGGTTTGCAGAGATGGAAACCACTTTCCCAAAGGGACCTCACACACAGTTGGCAAAGCTAACGCTTTCACTTGAACTTTAGACTCTGGGTGAGGGCCTGCAGCCCTGCACCACCTGCAAAAGGAGGTTACGGGATCAGGATTTCCAGGGAGTCAACCAACTCCAACATGTGGGTTCTATTCAGGTATGATTCACTAGAAAGCAGAGTCAGAGACTAGGCCTTGGGGTAAGGGCAGAAACAACAGAGACAAAAACCTCTCTTCTTTCTTAATTTTGTTCTATTAGTTTCATTAGGAAAATTACAGAGGAAAATAAACCATACAAACAAGGTTAAAACCAACAATAACCCCACATATTTTAAAAAATGATATAAAATTAGAGTGAACCGTCTTCCCCCACCACAGCCCCCTCCAATTGCAAATCCCCCCCAACCAGATAGTCATCACATTGTTCTTCCAGAAGTTTCTTATGCTTATAAACATATTATTTATTTTACAAAAATGTAAGCATGTTAAATCTGCTAGACTGCAAATGTACTTTCTCCTCTCTTGGACATCATTCCCTGCCAGCACACATGCAGTGCTCAGCGGCTGCATGAAATTCAGTTTCGGGGATCCACCGTTTTAACTCATCCTTCCTCCACAGATAGACATTTCAGTCTCTTTCCTATATTTTGGAGCTACGGTGAATGTCCTTGCACGTGCATCCTTGCGAACTTGTTTCTGTGGGCAAGACTTCAACAGTGATCTGTTAGGGATCAGGGTACTGGCCACAGCTTAGCAGAAGCTTCAGACACACGGATAGGACCGGCCAGACCTGGTAACTTGCCCTCAGAGCCTGCAGGGGCAGCTTCCTACGGGGGAAGAGTCCCAAGGACAGACCTAGTGTCCCGGGAACAGAAGGGGGTCTCATCCACCAAGAAGCTGGGCAGTCAGGAGCTGGTTTGTTCCTGTTCATACCTGTTGGAGAGGAAGGATTGTAGCTGAGAAAGAATTTAAATTGATAGGAAATACGAAAACGTTCAAAGGCAGAACTGAGAGCCCTGATGTAGCAAAATCTTAAAGCATCTTTCAAAAAGTCCTGGTAAGAGGCCTTGATGCCCAGCTGGCTGTATACGTAGACTCTCACTCCTAGCCCCGGGCAAGCACACCCACCTGCCAACCTCAACGTTGCCTTTTTACCAAACTTGGAAGAGATAAAGAACTCTTGAACAGAACAGAAAAACCCTAACCATAAAGGGAAACAATGATACATTTGACTTCTCTAAAACCAAGAACCTCTGTTCATTAAAAGCTGGATTAGAGAGTGAAGAGGCAAGCCATAACAGGAAAAGACGTTTAGCATCTATAAATCCAACCAAGAGCCCTGCAAAACTGTGGCCCTGTGTTATACTAGGGAATGTTATGGCTATCACGTGAAAGAAAATACCACGTTTTTATTGTGGTAAAATATACATAACATAAAATGTGCCATTTTAACCATTTTTAAGTGTATAGCTCCGTGGCATTAAGTACGTTCACATTGTTGAGCCACCACCACCACTGCCCATCTCCAGACCGTTTTCATCTTCCCAAACAGAAACTCTGTACCATTAAACACTAACTCCTCTTGCCCCCAGCCCCTCAGTCCCTGGCAACCACCAGGTACCTCATGTAAGTGGAATCAAACATTATTTATCCTTTTGTGACTGGCTTATTATACTTAACATAATGACTTCAAGATTCACCCATGTTGTACCATGTCAGAATTTTCCTATTTTTATGGCTAAATAATATTCCATTGTATGTACGCTATATACCACATTTTGTTTACCCATTCATCCGTGGATGGACACTTCAGTTGCTTCAACCTTTTAGTTATTGTGAATAATACTGTTGTGAATATGAGTATACCAATATGTCTTCAAGACCATGCTCTTAACTCAGAAGTGGAATTGCTGAATCATATGGTAATTCTATGTGTAATTTTTTAAAGAACCACCATACTGTTTTCCACACAGCTGCACCATTCTACATTTCCACCACCAATGGACAGGGTTCCAATTTCTCCATATCTTTGCCAACACTTGGTATTTTCTGTTGTTTTTTATTTAATAGTAAGCATCCTAATGAGCATGAAGTGATATCTAATTGTGGTTTTGAGTTGCATTTCCCTAATGAGTAATGATGTTGAACATTTTTCTTGTGTGCTTATTGGCCATTTGTACATCTTCTTTGGAAAAATGTTTGTTAAAGTCCTCTGCCCATTTTATATTCAGATTGTCAGTTTTTTGTTGTTATTGTTGTTGAGTTGTAGAAATTCTTTACATATTCTGGATATTAGTCTCTTATCAGATACATCATTTGCAAATATTTACTCCCATTGAGTAGGTTGCTCTTTCACTCTGTTGACTGTCTTTTTTTGCGGGGGGGGGGGGGGGGGACAGAGTCTCACTCTGTTGCCTGGGCTAGAGTGCCGTGGCGTCACCCTAGCTCACAGCAACCTCCAACTCCTGGGCTCAAGCAATCCTCCTGCCTCAGCCTCCCAAGTAGCTGGGACTACATGAATGCACCACTACACCTGGCTAATTTTTCTATTTTTAGTAGAGATGGAGTCTTGCTCTTGCTCAGGCTGGTCTTGAACTCCTGACCTCAAATGATCCTCCCAGAGTTCCAGATTACAGGCGTGAGCCACCATGCCCTGTATGGTTTTCTTTTTCTTACTAGGGATTTGAATGTCTTCCTGAATCTAAAGATTGTTGACTCTCTTCAATTCTGGGAAAATCCCATAAATTACAAGTATTTTCTCTCCCCCCATGCTCTTTGAGAACTCAGATCAAACACATGGACCTTGTTACTCTCTTTACCCTACTGTCCCTTAAACTCTTTCATATTTTTCATCTCTTTGTCTCTCTGTGGTTCATGATACTTATTTATTTCAGATCTGTCTTCTAATTTGCTGAGGCTCTCTTCACCTGTCTAATCATCAGCTGTTTCAAAATCCACTGAATTCTTTATTATCAGTGATTCAATTTTCATTTCTAGATATTGTTCTTTTTCAATTCTACTTGATCATTTTGATGGAGAGAATAGTAAGCCTCTTGTTCCTTCCATTCTATGATCTCTTTAAACATATAAAATAAACTATATTCCAAATATATCTTTAATATCTACATTTATTTTTATCTCCTTTGGTAGTTTGTTATTTCTGCTGCTTCTTTCTCCTTCATGGTGAGGTTTGTCACCTCATGCATTTTCTTTTTATTTTTATCATGAGCACATTTCCTAGAAATGGATGTGTGAGCCTAGAGGAGTGGATTTGAAATGCATCAACTCGTAGAGTACTAGCAGAGTGTTTGGTTCTGCCAGGTGCCCCCCAAATAAGACTACTTAAAATATTCAGCTTGTGAATTTGGGGGCCACACACTGAATATAAAGTTGACCAGTCCTAATTTATGGTTCAAAATTCACTGGGGAAAGTTTTTTGTTTTGATTTATTTTGTTTTTGTCCAAAGCCCATCCTGGAGCCAACAGTAAAACCAGAAATTTCCCCACAGATATTCTCTATGGGAGAGTTTTTTCTCTGCATCACCTCTGGGGATATTGTCTTTCAGAGGTCTTGGGTTTTAGAGGGCTTAGACAGTTAGTATAGCTCCCAAATTAAAAATTAAATCCCTGTCCCCACCCTAAAATCTGTTAACTATATTGTCTTCTATTTCTGAAATTTTTTTTTCCAGAAATTTTTCTTCTAACTTTAAGTAAGCAAATAGTAATTTAGTGTGCTCTCTTAAACCTTCTTAAACATACCTAAGGCTCTATGCAACTTATCCTTCTCCCATCCTCATTTTTTAAGCTCCTAGCAATAACTGCACATTTTACACCATAGAAAAGAAATGTGCTCTGAAACATCAAGGCTCACAAGCTGTCTTGATCAGAACTTCTACAAACCAATAAAACATTGCAAAGAAGCCTAAGAATCATAGATGTAAAGCCCTTAGCTAACTTGATGACCTTACACAGCCATTTATTTTTTATTTTTTATGTTGTATTTCTTTTAGTGTAGCAATTTGCTCATACTCAAGTTTCAAAACATTGAAAACTCGGTAAATATAAACTATATAACAAATATTTAACTTGCATGATCTCCAAACATTTGAACAGCTACAGACATTATTATTTTTCTGAAAGCGCCAACTCTGAGACACAAAATAGTCAATAATTCTTAAAATATTTTCTTCCACAATAAAAGTTTTGATTAAAATCACTTTCTTTGTCCTGGATCAAATTATGGAATTATTTTCTAATGCTGGTTGGATTCCCATTATTATATCTATTGGCCTTTAAACCAAAATCCCACCAGCCATTCCTTATCTTACTGCTGTGTTCCTTCACCAGACCTAGGAGCAGGTGTCTACATGCTAATGTCCTAACAGAACACAAAGAAAGCACCTCAGAGGAGAAGGCAATGGTGGCAACTGGGTCTGGGCATATGTCTTATTTTTTAATTGCTCACACACTCAGAAATCCAAATCAGATTATATCCATTTTACAAGGAAGTAAATACAAAATAACTCAATTTCACCTACCTCGATTGCTGCCGAATCCAGTAAGTGCCTCTCTTGCAACTATTGACAGTGGTTTTGAACTCCCTAAAAGCACTCTCTACCCAACCACCCTCCCCAGTGACAATATACTCGCATGGACACACAGTGATGATTTTGTCACTTCTCCCATCACTCCACCGCTCCTAGAAATACTGTTTTTGCCAAATTTTACCAAGCGCTCTGGTTGCCTAAAGATTTATAGGTGTTGAAATAAAAAACTAATTACAACTTTGAGTACTGCAGGGAGCACCTGATTCAATGACTCAAGGCAGCAGGTCACTCCTGCATTAATCTAAGCAGTCACTTCACTGCCTGCTCACAAGTTCCAGAGAACCTTTCTGTTGGGTCTTGAACACCCTAGGCAATGGGATGACACTGCAGGGAGCATACAGAGACCTCAGCCTACTCCACAGCGTTTGAGAGACCACATAATGTTATCAAAACTACAACAGATTCCAAACCATGTTTGCCAGCCCCTTCTTCCAACAGTGGCACAAGAAACACATGGCATTAAAAATTCCTTCTCCACAGATGATAACCACTAAGTCAAGTGATGGAACCATAAGTGATACAGTTTCTGAAAGCCACATCTTAAAATTTAGGAAGGTACATAAATTTAAATAGGCACACCCAAAATGTTGTATTTGTCTGTTAAAAAGGCAAACCTTTTCATATTTCTCTCCATGAGTTAGATATAATGGACACACCTTCCCTGAAAATTTATGTTCACTAGTACATCTCAGCCTGAAGTACCACCAAATAAAAATTTAATAAAAGCCACAGCCCAGATAACATATAACACACCTTTTTTCATTTGTGATTTATAACCTTGGAGAAAATATTTTCTATAACCCATCTATTAAATGAGTATATAATAATTACGTAGTTTCTAATTTTAAACTACTTAAAATGTCAAATGTTTTATACTTCAATTGCTTTTAATGAGTATTTTGAAAGTACACATTATCTGAAAACTAAGGAAGATATTTTTACCTCCTATTTCCAGCCAGACTTCCTGTTTAATTATTGAAGACTAAAGTTTTGAATCAACCAGAAAGGAAATTTATTGTGAAGCAACAACCAAACTAAGCACACTCATTGTCACAATAATAGGTGTACAGGACGTGGGCAACCCTTATGTCAAAGTATTATTTTCAAAAAGTTAAAAACACTTAAGCAAATTTTTTTACTCCTAAGCAACTATAGAACAAAGGCACGCTAAAGATTTATTAACACATTAATGAACAATCCAGTAAAAGAGCATTTTAAGAAACTTGAATTTACAGGCATTTATAAAAGAATGTTAGACTGAGATTGCTAGGTTACAAAAAAGCTGATTAATGTCCCACAGGGCAATAAAACCTTTGTAGTTATCTTTTGTATGTGAAAAAAAGAAATCAATTTAACAGAGAATATATCAGTTTCTAAACTATAATTAAAACAGTAAATGAGCAAGACAGACCTGGGAGCGTTCTACTGGATAATCACACAACCATGGGGGCCTATCACACAATTGCCTGTACAACATTGACAGGGCATGCCGACACAGGAAAGTGACTCCCCATGCTGGGAGCCACCTGGTGTTCAGGGCAATTGAAACTTTGTTTTCAGACTTCCTGTCTCAGGCAATGCTGCAGCAATGCCCAAAGCAGTGCCCAAGGTAGTTCCGAAAGCAGTACCTGCCAGTTCCCTGTCTCAGTGCTATCTAATACCCTCTTTTGCAGTATTTGCAAGTTGTGTACCATTTTTCTTAATTCATGATAAAAGAGACTTAAAGCATATAATTCTATGCCATAGAATTCAAACTAGGAAAAACAGGTATCTGTATTTTGAAGGAACATATTACATTTGGTCTTATGTCTTTCAGAAATATTCAGACATACATAATGCAGCTTTTTTTTTTTTTTTTTTTTTTTTGAGACAGTCTCACTCTGTTGCCTGGGCTACAGTGCCGTGGCGTCACCCTAGCTCACAGCAACCTCAAACTCCTGGGCTCAAGCGATCCTACTGCCTCAGCCTCCCGAGTAGCTGGGACTACAGGCAGGCACCACCATGCCTGGCTAATTTTTATATATATATTTTTTTTTCAGTTGTCCAGCTAATTTATTTCTATTTTTTTTAGTAGAGACGGGGTCTTGCTCTTGCTCAGGCTGGTCTCAAACTCCTGAGCTCAAAGGATCCTCCCGCCTCAGCCTCCCAGAGAGCTAGGATTACAGGGGTGAGCCACCTGGCCCGGCCATAATGCAGCTTTTAAAGGTATTCCATACAAAGCAGCTAATGCCTAAAGCAATCAGCCCAGCAGCAGGTCCCAGCAGCAGGTGGAAGTGGATACAATTTAGAAATTACTCTAAAGAACTTTGTGTGTTGAAATCAATCCTTCAAAGGTTGTAAAAATAAGTGGGGGCATATCCAAAGGTTAATTTTACCTTTGTTATTCAGATACACAGAGCTATAAGTAAACCCTGGATCTATTACTTCCAAATTGTTTGAACTATTAATATTTTATGCCTTTTTATTCAAACAGATTTTGATTTAAAGGGAAAAGTTCAACTTAAAATTTACTCCACTGAGACTTTTCTATTAGTGAATATATCCTTTATTAAGTACACTTGAATGATTTTTTCCCCCAAATCAACACAAAGAGGTAGACTTCCTTGAGGCCCATGAAGTGGGTTCTTCCCAGAACACCCTGTGGGCCTGGCAATGCCACTGAGAAAGTGTCCTCGGGGGTCATTTTGTTTGCTTTTGCTTAAAAGTCTCCCAAAATTGCTCAAGCCTCAGACCGCACATAACCTGGCTCTGTCCTGGCCTGTCAGTCTGTGGACTATATAAGCTGTTTTAAGAGAAACTTTTCATTTTCTGTAAGTTCCCCAAAACATCCTGACCTTACAATTCCTGGGAAGTGCATTCAAATACTATAAAAAGGGTCTCTTTACTAGTTCATTGAAGGTTGTTTTCAGTAGGCAGAAACACCCCTGTATCTGTGACCATTTTCCCTAACAAGGTTCACTGCAGCAATGAGTGGAGCCCCATCTACCTGCTCCCTGGGCAAGGTTGCTCATTGGCTGGCCTGCCTATACCACGCTGATTACCTTGGAAGATCAAACTCTCTTAGGCAAACATGCTACTGAGGAAAGAAAAGCCTAAATCAGTTAAAACACTAGCGGGATTTTAGTTCTTTTAGTTTAGGTGAAAATTTCTTTAGAGACTCTATTGAACCTCTTAGCGGTCCTAGCATTACTTAAGATTGAATGTGCTCATTTACAATAAAGAGTGTTGACAACACATCAAACAATTACAAATAATCCATGTCCACTGTAATGACAAGACTTCTGAAAAACAAAATCTTTGAGAAGAGACATAAGACAAAGGCACTTATTTAAGTAAAATGCTCATTATTCTATACCTGTTAGTGGTAGCCTTATGTTCAGTGCCTCCATTCTACGTGCATGTATTTTTACACCATGTTATCAGGTTAGAATCACTTAGACACTACAAGTGTTTCCCTATTATATCACACTCTGTATGTTATTTATTTTTTTAAAAAAACACTGCAATAATTTATATTACACGATTATAGTATTAATATACACTTTCACCAAAGATGATATGAAGCAATGTTATCATTCTTCTAGCCAAAGCTCCAATGAAGAAAGGGTACAAATCTTCAAATTAAGGTATTACTATGGTTATTACTTTGGCCAAGCTCTAAGTAGTACGTGAAGATCAGCATTCATTTCCCATGTTGGCCAACAAGATGGGCTTAATCTGTACCCCCAATCAGGTCAGAGACTCTCATATGCAGGTTTCTGGATTAAATGGGGAAGAAGAGAGGCATCCATGGACAAAACAAATCCATCAGTCACTCCCTGAAGAGTGATTCAAAGTGCATGCTCTACTGTAGTGGGCCAGACATTCATTCGTTCATTCATTTATGCAATGAGAAAGTCAGTTTTGACAGGGGAAGAAAACAAAAGGAAGCTTCTAGAGCAAATTAGAGATGCTAAGATCCTGGATTTTTAAGTGTTGTCACTTACATCAAATAACCACCATCAACAACTGACATTTCTAACACACACTTTGCTTTTTTTGGGGAGGGAGGCGAGTCTGGGAGAGGGAGTAGCTGTTAGCTATAGCTACTACTTAACCTAACTGGGGAAAACTCTTCAGCTGTAAATTAAATCCCAATTGTGTTGTTCTTAACAGGGGGAGGGTGCATATCATTCCTCAGAGTGATGGTCAATCCCTGAGACAGATTAACGACACTAAGCAATCAAATGGTGATTTTTTTTCTATTCTGACTTATCTCTTCTTCCTCCAAGGTCCTGAATTTCATAAAGAAATGGTAGACTCACAGGATAAAGTTGAGTGCTAGCTCCTTCCTCCAGTTGTGACTCTGGGTAGAAAGAAAAGGAACCAACAACTACCTGTACAGCAACTGTTCGAAGATAAGTCTCTAACTCAGAAGAATCTGTATTGTACTTAAAGAATCTGTATTTAAACTTTTTTTTGAGTTCTAATCAAGAGGACAGCTCCATATAATAACACTCTCATCTGGACTAAGAACAAAGAGTTGCAGAAGGCAGACCAGGTAGCTGTTCACATTTTTTAAATATCAGGTCCTGCGCCATATTTTGGAAGTAGCAGTCAATTCAATTTGTTTTATCTTCAAAAAGATACAGAGAATGCAGAGCTAACAAAGAAATAAAAACAAGCCCATGGTATTGGCCATTTAGAGACATTTCCCCCCCTGTGCAGTTCTCCTGACTTAAAATCTCTCACTGATTAAAAAGATTTCTGCCAAAATGTGTAATCCCTGAGATGACAAATGTTTCCAGCAAGTCTGGTTCCATGAGATGCTGTCTTATGACCAAACCTCACACAGGCTGACACCGCTGGATGACTGAGAACCAGCTGTAAAGACAGTAAAAATGGCATTGGGTCTATTTGGAAAGAAGACCTTTACATTTTTATAATGCACATATAGTTCTCATGAGTTTCATATTGGTGTTCAAGAATATTTCAATTTTGTTAGCTATGAAGTCTCACCTGAAAGGATTATTTGAGTGTTTAAAACACTTCATAGGGAAAAAAAAGTTAGCCATCAAAAAGCTTGAATGACACTGATGTTGACAATTTCTTGTTCAAATCCTAAATCCTACTGGCAAAGTCCTCTTTAGAATTTCTCAAATGATGGGCAGGCACTAGGAAGCATCTGTGCTGCGACTTAGCCGTAACAGATTTCAAATACACATTTGAAATACCTTGCTTCTATACACATACACACATTCAAACGCTTCCCAAATATTCAGGGAGTAAAGAAAAATTGGTCAAAATTTGCTAATCTAATGAGATTAATAAAATTCATTCACCATTACTTCTGTTGCTACAAATCATAATGTCAAAATGAGATCCCCAAGAAATTATACAATGTACCTTATCTAGCAACTGTGAATCTTCAAGTCTACAATTTAATCTTAACCCTTGAAACCATTAATAGCCTTCTTTGTCACGTGATCAACTTTAGTATCTAATGTTCTTACCAGTGTAAATTTACTTACTGAACTTTTTAAAAAGAGGCTGAAAAATTAAAACTAGCATTGATATCTGAGGGCTCAGCCAGAGACCCAGAGGAAGCTAAGCTTAGAAGCGCATTCAATTCAGACAGGTATACTAGAGCAGGTGCCTTCCTTAAAAAGAATGCTCAGTGTGAATGGATGAAACACCTTCTTGGATTCCAGGGAATAAAATGCAAATAGAAAATGATGAAATAATAAAACAATTAATTATGCCAATACTGTGTCATTAGAACTGAGAAAACAGGAAAGGCATTGAGGTGCTCTGTTTCTTTCATGGAAGGGATTTTGAAGCTACATTTCCTCCGAATAACAGTGACCTCCAGTGACTTACTTTTAAATTGTACCTCAGTAGCAGTGTGTTGAATTATTTCACAATTCACTTATACAAGCAAATCACTTAGTATTGGTCCTTTTAAATTTCTTAGCGAAATCACAAATGCTCTACTGCAGGACCTAAGGATTTGGTTTTATGTAAATGCCCCATTTTAATTAATTCATAGAGGTGGTCACACAAAGCTGAGTTAAAATTGTGTCTGAGACACAGGGCAGTATTTGCTTAAAAGAAATGAAGGTTCATTTTTAGGAGTGACTCATACTATGGCATTAAATGAGATAATGCTAAAGGACGTTAGTACAAAATCACCAGTCATGAGGCATGTGCGGACGAATGTCACAGAAAGGTAACTTTACTTATAATGTTTTTCTCTCCAGGGCAAACTTCTGGTGAAGGCAGAGTTGGGCCCAGAAGCTAAATCTGGACCTCAGCAGCAAGGTCCTTGCTTAAGGTGCCCACTAGCACTCTCTTGAAAAGCACACTAGCTTGTCCCACTCCCTGCAACTCCATCAGAAAATTCTTGAGGAGAATGAATGGAGGAAGGAGGAAGGGTCAAAGGGGACCTTCTTAAAATCTGTCAAGGAAAGAAAAGGCCTGTGATAGAAAATTTCGATCAGAATAAAACTTTTTAAACCTTTTTTGAATTTTCAGATTAAAATGCTTTTAGGCCTGTTGAATCAATTTGACTAGAATCTTTAAATCAGACTCACAGTGCTAGTCCAGGACTGAGGGATGAATATGTCTGCACTGAACTAACAGAAATCAAAAACAGAACAAATCACAAAATACAAGCACATACACTTTTAAAAAAAGAACCTAATTATCTCCCACAAGCGCCTCCAAATACCATCACATTGGAGATTAGTTTTCAGGACATGAATTTTGGGCAGACACATTTATTCTAAAAGGAGAAATGGATAATCTGAATAGGTCTGTATCTAGTATAGTCATGTATACTAGATATGTATGAATAATTAACAATCTTCCAAGAAAGAAAGCACCAGGGCCAGATCATTTCACAGGTGAATTCTACCAAGCATTTAAGGAAGAAACCATACTAATTATTTACAATCTCTTCCAGAAAATAGAAGCAGAGGGAACATTTTCCAACACATTCTATGAGGTCCTAATATCCAAGCCAGATAAAGGCATTAAAAGAAAGAAAATGTATAGACCAATACCTCTCATGAACATACATGCAAAACTTCTTAACAAAATACTAGCAAACTGAATCTAGCAATACATGATATGAATTCTATACCAAGACCAAGTGGGATTTATTCCAGGTATGCAAGGTTGGTTCAACATTTAAAATAATCCATCACACAAACAGGCTAAAGAAGAAAATCATTTGATTATCTTAATAGATTTAGGAAAAGCACTGATAGAATCTAATACCCATGTGTGAATAAAACTCTCAGCAAACCAGGAATAGAATGGAAATTTCTCAACTTGATAAAGAATATCTACCAAAAAAACCTCTACACATAGTAACATACATAATGTGAAACACTGGATGCTTTATCCCTAATATCAGGAGCACAGCTCCTAACCATCATATTGGAATTCTAACTAATGCCACAGGACACAAAAAGGAAATAAAAGGTATATAGATTGAGATGGAAGAAATAAAACACTCTTTGCTCACAGATAACTTGATTTTCTATGTAGAAAATCCCAAAGAACCAACCAAAAAACTTTTTGGATTATAACAAGTTTGCATGATATAAGGTAAATATATAAAATTACTTACTTTCCTATATACCAGCAATGAACAACTGGAATTTGGAATTAAAAACACAATATCATTTGCATTAGCAAATTATATTTGTCATCAAGAAAATCAAATACTTAAGACATAATCTAGTAAACTATAGGCAGGATCCATATGAGGAAACCTACAAAACTCTGTTGAAAGGAATCGAAGATCTAAAGAAATGAAGAGATTTTTCATGTTCATAGATAAGACTTAATTTTATTAAGATGCCAATTCTCTTACTTAAATCTATAAATTCAAAACAATTCCGGTCAAAACACCAGGAAGTTCTTTTATGGAAATTGACAAACTAATTCTAAAGTTTATATGGAAAGGCAAAAGACCTAGAATAGCCAACAATGTTGGAGGGGAAGAACAAAGTTAGAGGACTTGCAGATTGATCAAGGGAACAGAATAGAGAACCCAGAAATCAAAGTACACATAGTCAATTATCTTTTAGAAAAAGGTCAAGGCAGTTCAATGGGGGAAGGATAGCCTTTTCAAAAATGGTGATGGAACCACTGGACATCTATATACCAAAAACAAACAAAAGAATTGAGACAGTCCTTGTTCCTCAAAAATTAATTCAAAATGAATCTTAGACCTAATTTTATAATTATTTTTAATTGACAAACCATAATTACATACATTTATAGGGTAGTGTTACATTTTGATTTACATACACAATGTGGAATGATTAAATCAAACTCAATAACATATCCATTACCTATCATCTTTGTGGTGAGATATTTGAAGTTTACTATTTTGAAATACACATTGACTATAGTCACCCTGCTAACAGATTTCAAAACCCATTCCTACTGTCTACCTGAAACTTTGTACCTGTGACCAACAACTCCCCATCCGCCCCCCAACACAGCCTTCTGGTAATCATCATTCTACTCTCTACTTTTCTTTTTTGGGGGCAGGGGGGGGAGGTGGGGGACAGAGTCTCGCTCTGTTGCCCGGGCTAGAGTGCCGTGGCGTCAGCCTAGCTCACAGGAACCTCAAACTCCTGGGCTCAAGCAATCCTCCTGCCTCAGCCTCCCAAGTAGCTGGGACTACAGGCATGCGCTACCATGCCCAGCTAATTATATATATATTTTTGTTTGTTTGTTTGTTTTGTTTTAGTTGTCCAGATAATTTCTTTCTATTTTTAGTAGAGACAGGGTCTCGCTCTTGTTCAGGCTGGTCTCGAACTCCTGACCTCAAGCAATCCTCCTGCCTCCGCCTCCCATAGTAGTGTTAGGATTACAGGCGTGAGCCCCCATGCCTGGCCTACTCTCTACTTTTCTAAGTTCAACTTTTTAGGCCTAAATTTAAACAAAACGTAAAACTTCTACAAAATCACATAGAAGATATCTAGGTAACCTTGGGTTTGGGAATGACTTTTTAGATACAATACCAAAGTACAATACGTGAAAGAAAAAATTGATAGGTCTTTGTTAAAATAAAAAACTTTTGCTCTGAGAAAGAAAATACTAAGAGAATGGAGAAACAAGTCACAGATGGGAGAAAACATTTGCAAAACACATATATTAAGGACATGGAGCCAAAATATAAAAAGAACTGTTAAAACTCAACAATTTAAAAAAAAAAAAAACTATTAGTAAATGAGCAAAAAGTCTGAAAAAACACCTCATCAAAAATGATATACAGATGGAAAAAAGCTTATGAAAAGATATTCAACATGGTATGTCATTAAGTAACTACAATGAGGTATCACTACACATCTATTAGAATGGCTAAATTTTTTCAAAAAATGACAATACCAAATACCGGTGAGGATGTGAAGGAAAAGGAACTCTCATTCATTGGCGGGGGGGGGGGGGGGGGGGGGGGAGGCAAAATGGTACAATCACTTTGGAAGACAGTCTGGACAATTCTTACAAGGCTAAATACAGTTTTACCATATGATACAGGAATTGTACTCCTAGGTATTTATCCAAATGAGCTGGAAACTTACATCCACACAAAAGCCTGCTTACAAATATTTATAGCAGCTTTATTCATAATAATCACTCCAAAATGGGAACAACCTAGATGTCCTTTTAACCATTTAATGCTTAAACACACAATCTCTACATCCAAACAACAAAGTATTATTCAGCAATATAAAGAAATGAGCTATCAAGCCATAAAAGACATGGAAGAATCTTAAAGGTATTAAATATATTGCTAAATGAAAGACGTCAGTCTGGAAAGACTACATAATGCATGGTTCCAATCATGTGAAATTTTGGAAAAGTTAAATCTGTAGAGATAGTAACAAACATGGACATTACCAAGGATTGAGGGAGAAGGAGATGGATGAACAGGTGAAACACAGGAGATTCTAGGATGATGAAACTATTCTGTATGAAGCTATAATGGTGGATACATGTTATTATACATTTGTCAAAACTCAAGAGTATAACTCAAAGAGTGAACTAATGAAAACTATTGCATATAGTTAATAATATAGTGTCACTATTTGGTCATTAATTGTGACAAATGTACAATACTAAATGCAAGATGTTAATAATTAGGGGTAATTATGTATGGGGGTAGAGAGATAGGTATGGTGGAGGTATATGTAACTGTATGTATTACCTGTCCAACTACTCTGTATATCTAAAACTCTACTGGAAATATTCTAGTAATTATTTTTAAATCAGTTAACAGAAAGATCTCTAGAAAATCTCCAAAAATTTGGGACTAAATAACAGACATCTAAATAATCCATGGGTTAAAAAACAAAATAGAGAAATTAAAAGTCATTTTGAATTGAAAGAAAAACATACCGTCTCAAAAAATTTGAGATGCCACAAACACAGTACTTAGTGGGAAATTTATGGTACTATATGCATCTGTTTGGAAAGAAGCACTCTAATCAATGTTCTCAGTTTTTACCTTACAGCAACATAAAAAGAAGAACAAATGAAAAACAAATTAATCTACAGAAAGGAAATTATAAACATCAGAGTAGAAATCAATTAAATAAAAAACAAAAAAATGGGGGGAAATCTATAAAATCAAAAAGCTGGTTCTTCGAGAAATACAATAACCTTGATAAATCTCTAGCCAGAACGATCAGGAAAACTTGCAAACAGAAACAAATTACCAGAATGGGAATGAGAAATTATATTGTTACATATTCTACCAATACTAAGAATATAGTTAGGGAATATTATGAATAACTTTATGCCAATAAATTTGACAAACAAGATAACAAATTCCTTGAAAAATACCGAAGCTTACTTAAGAACAGACAGGCTCAGTAGCTGTACTTGGTCTATCTGGAAAGTATCCAACCATGTAATGTGAAAAATGGAGACATTTATTGAAGAAGATACAAGTAACATTGTACATAGGACAATGACACCTCAGTCACCTTCAAAGTAGGCACCTTGGGACCTCACACAGTTCTCCCAGCATCTCTTCCACTGTTCACTCTGCAAAATCCTGTGTTGGAATAGTCATCAGCTGCCTTGTGGTATTTTCCTCAATCTCATCAACAGTCTGAAATCTCTTCTCTTTCAAAGGCGATTTTAGTTTTGGGAAAAGCCAGAAGTCACAGGGCACCAAATCTGGGCTGTAGGGGGACTGAGTCACCTGGGTGATTTGATGTTTCACCAAAAAACTCTGCACAAGATGTGATACATGGGCAGGCGTGTTGCCATGATGAAGCTGCCAATCACCAGTTGCACATAGCTGTGGCTGTTTTCGTGGCATTGCATCTCTCAACCGACGAAGAACACTGAGGTAGTACTCCTTGTTAATTGTTTGGCCTGGAGGAGCATACTTGTGATGGACAACACCTTCCCAATCAAAAAACCCAGTTAACATGGTCTTGATCTTGCTGTGATCTCTCCATGCCTTCTTCTGGCGTGGAGAACCACGTGACTTCCATTGGGATGACTGGGCCTTTGTTTCCAGATCATAGCCATACACCCATGATCCATCTCTGGTTACGACCTTCTTAAGTAAATCTGGTTCATTGCTAGCAGTTTGAAGCAAGTCATTAGAAAATGCAGCACTATGCTCCTTCTGCTCTGGTAGTAGAAGCTGCGGAACGCATTTTGCTACAACACGTTTCATGCCAAGATCCTGCGTCAAAATCTCAGACACAGTAGTTTTTGGAATCCCCAGATCAGCTTCTAGTTCTCGCACTGTCAGTCGCTGATCTTTGTTGATTGCGGCCCGTACACGTTCAACATTCTCAGCTGTTCTGCTTGTTGCAGGCCTTCCAGAACGTGGATCACTTTCAACAGATTCTCGACCATCTTTGAAGCGTTTGTGCCACACTTTTATTTGCGCTGCACTCATTGCATTGTCACCGAAAGCCTTCTGAATCATCCGAATAGTTTCTGCGGAGGAATGTTCAAGCTTAACGCAAAATTTGATGCAGATTCGTTGCTCTACTCGCTCAGTCATTTTGAATGCAACAGCCACACAGTATGCACGCTCACTCAACAACCTCTAGCATCCCACTGATGGGTACAATAAAGTCGTCATTGTTCACGCATACACATTCCAGCCCACTGTCCTTGGCTGCCAGGTTACAGCGATGTCCACCAGGTTCTCTTTATATTACCAATGGCTGGATACTTTCCAGACAGACCTAGTATATCTATGAAAGAAATCAAAATTACAGTTAAAAACTTTTCCACAAAAATCCAATCTCAAATCATTACAAGACTGAATTCCACCAATCATTAAAGGAAGATATAATACCAATTCTACACAAACTCTTTCAGCAAGTTGAAGGAGAGGGAATACTTATCAACTCATTTAATAAGTGAACTATTCTTCTCATAACAAAACCAGAAAGAGGCATACAACAAACTAAGGTCCCTAATTATCTTTGATGCAAAAATTCTAAACAAAATTTGGCAAAGTAATTCAATAATACATGAAAAGGATAATATATCATAACTAAATTTTAGTTGAAAATGCAAGGTTGTTTTGACATTCTAAAATCAATGTACCCAGACTTTCCCAGATAACCCCAGGGGTCAAAATCTCCAGGCTGAGACCCCACTGCCACATCGGATGCTACAGTCAAGGGGCGCCCACAGCAGCAACCGTGCAGCCGGCGGGCAGGTATCCTGGGAGCTACTTTGCAGACGGAAAACCGAGGCTGGGCACCGCTCAAGGCCGCACGGGTGGGTAACCCCAAGGAGGGCGGGGTCCCGCTGCGCCGGCCTCTGAGGCGAGGGCCGAGAGCTGCGCGCCCGCCCGGTGGTTCCCGGAGGCCGCGCCCCGCGTGTTCCAGCCCCACGCGCGGCCTGCCCACTGGAAGCGGGTGCCCGAGGGTCCCCGGCCGGATACGGCCCCGCTGCGGACCCCGGCCTGATGGACCCCGCCAACGCCCCGACCACACGCCCGTCCAGGACAGCCCTCGCGGGAGCAGCCGCAGACTACTCACCCAGAAGAAAGCCATACACGTCAAGGGTGAGGTGGATGACCAGCCGCGGCACGGTCACAAGCGGGACGCCGCCATGGTGTTGCCGCCATGATGCCTCGGCCTGTTGTGGAGGAGTTGGGGGAGGCGAAGGTGGAGGTGCGCGCGCACCCGTCCGCCCCGCGCACGCGCGCTCAGGGCCTCTTCGCGCGCCCAGAGCTGCTGCTGCTGCTGACACGTATTACGTAAGTTAACTCAGCATGTTTGCTAGACCTCATTTTAAAACGTAAACCTACAGATTTCTAGATGAAAACATAGAACATCTGTATGACCTTGGATCACCTTGGATTAGGCAAATATTTCTTAGATATGACTCCAAAATCACTATACATAAAAGAATATTGAATAAACTGTACTTTATCAAAATAAGTGTCTTCTCTTTGAAAGCAACATTCACAGTTGAGAGAATGAAAATAGTAGCCACAGCCTGGAGAAAACACTTACAATAACAGTAGAATACAGAAAGTGTTCTCAAAACCCAATAATATAAATCAAACAACGCAGCTGTTTAAAAAGTTGCCAAAAATCTTCACCAAAGAAGATAAGTGGAAGGCAGATCAGCTCATGAAAAGATGCCTCCGTCATGGTCATTAGGGAAATGCAAACGAAGTGCACAATGGAATTCCAATACACACTGTTTGAAGGGCTGAAATTAAAGACCGATGGAAGCAAGTGTTTATTTGTGATAGACCCAAACTGTAAAGAATCTAAGGCTATATAGAGAGGTAAAAGTGTAAACAAATTGTGGTATTTCTATGCAGTAGAATAGTAATTCCACAATAAAAAGCAATGCATTATAGATAAATATAATAACAAAGTAAGTATGCAAGAGAAACCAGGCAAAAAATACTGCATACTGTAATGATTATATAAAATTCATATGCAATGCAAACTAAAGTGACAAAAGTTCATCAGTGATGGTCCATTGATGGGGAGAAAAAAGAGGAGTGGGAGGGAAAGATTACAAAGTGATAGATAAAAAAGTCTTTGGTGGAAATGGATATAGTCATTATCTTGATTGTGATGATGGTGTCATGGTGTATGCATGTTTAGAAACTTAAATTGCACACTTAAAATATGTGCAGTATATTTCTGTCAACTATACTTCAAAAAAGCTGTTAAAAAAGAAATATCTCACCTAATGGGTGCAATGAACACTATCTGGGTGACAAATACACTTTTGACCCGACTTGAGCAATCCAAAAGCAATCCATGTAACCAAAAACATTGGTACCCCCATAATACTTTGAAATTAAAAAAAAATCTCCCTTACAAAGAAAATGTACAAATATTAGCCAATAGGTGCTATTGTTTTTTCTGAGTTTGAATTTCCAAAGGCATTTAGTTAAATGGCACTTTTTCCATAAAATATTCCCAGCAGTCTTCTTTGACTCCCCCCCCCCTTTTCTTATGTCAGCATATTAGGGGGGGTACAAATGTTTAGGTTACATGTATTGCCTTTGCCCCACCCATGTCAGAGCTTCAAGCGTGTCCGTCCCTCAGATGGTGCACACCGTACTCATTAGGTGTTGTCTTGTTTGATTTAAAAAGAATAAATTCCCAAGCCACATTTTAATGGGCCAGATAACACACTCCACTTATTCTTTGTGTCCAATGCTGTTTAATAGCATGTCTACCTAATAAAAATATAGAAAAGACCACGCCTTTACTCTTTCCCATATCTCTTATGCCCTAGAATTCACCCACAACATTTTTTGTTCTGGGACTGTCATTTCCTTGGCATGTTAACAGGGGACACATTAAGGTGTTTATAATACTAGCAATAATTTCTTAAAGCAGACTGTAGAGGAACTACCTTAAAGAGGGCTGCAGCATTTTTTCCACTGCTTGACCAATCCACACCAGTGAGCTCATGAAAAATTGCTGTGAAAGTGTACCTTATGCTAAGAAAAACACAATACCTGGTATACTAGGGACAAAGGTTTGAAGAATTATAGCAATAAGATGGGACCAGGAAGCTCACTGAAATTAACCAAATACCTGTGTAAGAAAACCAGTATACCTTTCCTCTTTGGTTTGCAGGAAGGTGGTACAGTTAAATAATCTAATTTAACTTCACTAACCAACAAAATGCTAGTACTCTTATAAATCAATGATATGCTCATTTTACATTTGTATGAAAGTCATGAGTTTAATTTTTGAAAATTATACCTTGACAAAAAACAAATGTGAGTAGCACTGATCAATAAACCATGGACACTCAATGTAGGGGCCACATGAATTGACACATACACACGAGAACACTAGTCCCTTTGAACAGTATCTATGCAGTCTTTTACTAATTTTACTTGGGCTCATAAGAACTGACTTATTACAATATCTGGTATAAATGTTAAGTTTCTCTGTTAAAAATATGTAGGCTTGTATTTGTTTTATAGGGTTGCAATTTTGGACCATGATGTTCTCTGGGAGAGTTAAGGCCTAACACTTTTGTGGGTAAGTCTGATAGCAGACACCCATCTGAAGCCAAGAAATTTGTTCTGGAGAGTTAGAGCCTACAGATCCACACTTTCTGAACTGAAAAAGGATAATGTGCTTCGATTATAAAATCTTGTGTTATGCTGAGACAGGTTATTGGAAAATAAAAAACAAAGAGACAAATACACGTAGAAACATCAAGATCACATTTTAGATCATTGGAGATGATATAAGCCAATTTTTAAATAGAAGAATGAGAGCGAGTGTGATTTCAGCAGAGCAGGAATACCAGAAGCAAAAAGAAATGCAGAAATAGTGAATTCTGGGGGGAAAGAACTTTGTAAACAGAAATTTACAGCCAGTCAAACTATGATCGAAACCACCATAAGACATTTATTCAGGAATAAATGGGAATGAATTCTCATTCTCTTAGTTACCATGAGAGCTGCTTGTTGAAAGAGTCTAGCACCTCCCCCATGCACTTCCTCTCTCACCAAGTGATCTTTGCTGGCTCCCTTTTGCCTTCAGCCTTGAGTGGAAGCAGCCTGAGAGCCGGAGATTGTCACCAGATCCCCAATTTTCCAGCCGGCAGAATTGTGAGTCAAATAAATTTCTATATATTTTTTTAAGAGATAGGGTCTTGCACTGTCCCCCAGGCTGGAGTACAGTGGCCTGATCATTGTTCACTACAGCCTTAAACTCTTGGGCTCAAGCGATCCTCCTGCCTCAGCCTCCTGAGTAGCTAAGACTACTGGTACACATCTGGCTAATTAAATTTTTTTTTGTAGAGACAGGTCTCACTATGTTGCCCAGGCTGGTCTCAAACTCTTGGCCTCAAGCAATCCTCCTGCCTGAGCCTCCCAAAGTGCTGGGCATGGGCCACCATGCCTGCCAAACCTTTTTCTTTATAAATTACCTAGTCTCAGGTATCCCTTTATAGCAACACAAATGGACTTAAGACAGCTGGCATCTATTATTCCCACAAAATCAAGTAAACCATTTATGTTCTGACTGATGGTGAGTTTTTCACTGGAGCCTCTAACTGCCCAAAAGGATTCCATAACTTGGCCAAGCTTGAGTTAAGCTTGACTGCAATGGGACACCAGCTATTCTGTAGATCTGATAACCTCACAACTCTTTAGAGAGTTGAGTCCTGAAGCTTCTCCAGCCTCACCTCATTTCAGCTGCCTCTTATTCTGTTTGCTCTGGTAAACGTTTTCTTGGTCCCTTTACTCATGACTTTCTCCTTTGAACTGGTTTTGTACTTAGTACATGCTTCTACTTATTGCCTCTATTATGCTGTATTTGATCTGCATCTTTCCTAGACTGTGAACCTTTGAGGGTAGAGACCAACTCTGCATCTTGAAAATGTGTTACAAGGACCCAAAGAGATATATAAGAAATTGTGCTGAGCATTGTCTTAGTCTTTTTGTGTTGCTATAACAGAATACCTGAGATGGGATAATTTATAAAGAAAAGAGGTTTGTTTGGTGCATGGTTCTGCAGCTTGGGAAATTCAAAAGCATAGTGTTGCATCTGGACAGCTTCTGGTGAGAACCATGTGCTGGGCCAAAACTTCTCGAAATGGCAAAAAAGTGGGAAAGGAAGTGGGTATATGCAAAGAGATCACATGGTGAGAGAGCAAGCAAGAGAGGGTCCACAAAGTCAAACTCATTTTTATAACAACCTGCTCTGGAGGTAACTAATCCAGCCCCACGAGAGCAAGAATGTACTCACTCCCAAGAGAGGGCATTAATCTATTCATGAAGGATCCAACCCCCTCACCCAAACACCTCCCACTAGTCCCTACATCCCAACACTGCCACACTGGAGACCAAAGTTCAGCATGAGTTTTGGCAGGGACAAGCCATATCCAAACCATGGCAGGCATGGTTGAAGAAATGTATTATTCTAAACTCAAGAAATATGGGCTTGGGACACAGAGGCACAGAAAATGTATTCTCAAGGCTGAAGAGAGTGACAGCTGGTCAAAGTATGGTTCGTGGACCAGCAGCATCAATATCACCTGGGCAGTTGGTAGAAATGCAGGATCTCAGGACTCAGCTCAGACCCGGTGAATCTGAATCTGCATTTTTTTTTTTTTTTTTTTTTGAGACAGGGTCTCTCTCTATTTCCTGAGCTAGAGTTCAGTGGTGTCATCATAGCACACTGCAACCTCAAACTCCTCCTGCCTCAATCTCCCAAGTAGCTGGGACTATAGGCGTGTGCCACCATGCCTGGCTGATTTTTCTGTTTTTAGTAGAGATGGGGTCTTGCTCTTGCTCAGGCTGGTCTCGAACTCCTGGCCTCAAGCAGTCCTCCTACCTCTGCTTCCCATAGTTCCAGGATCACAGGCATGAGCCACTGTGCCCGGCCCACATCCAATTCAACAGTCAATTCTATTGCCTCCAACTTCAAAAGGATTCTGAGCCCGGGCCTGTCTCAGCACCTCCACTGCACTGCGGGTGTCATCTCGTAACTGGTCTCGTGCTTTTGCTTTGCCTTCCTTACCCCTTTCTCAACACTGAACTCTGATCCTCAAAATAATCACCATTTGGCTGTCAGTGTCATGACTATATGACATGAATGTTCGGAACCCTCAGTAAACGATTATATAATTAATATATTTAGCTGCAGTAAGCCTATGAGTGTAAAATGTAAATGTTATTTTTGTTTCATGATTTTTTTCCTTTTGTCTTTCCCTTTTGGTAAACAGAGTCATTTTGGAATTCAGCTTCCTCTGACACGGAGACTAATACCTTCATTTCCCTACTTTCCACGGAGAACTTACTGCCAACGTGAGTTTCTTTTTTAAGACCACAGTTTCCTCCAGTGTGTTCATGAAGAACCTGAGGATCACAGACTTCATCAGGATCGAGCTTTGCGGTGAGTCGCCCACACTTTACAAGTCATGTGATGCTCATTATTTAGCAATGAAAGCTTTAACTAAACAAAATTTTAAAGTATTATCATTCTTAAATATGTTCTTTTCAAAAAGAAAATAAAAATATAAAAGATGAACAAAAATATCTTAATATAAATAAAAGGATTTGTTCTATAAAATTTGGATTCAGTCAAAAGGCCACACTTAAGGATCTAGAAGGCCACATGTGGCCTTAAGGCCGCAGGTTCCCCACCTCCCCTCCAGTCTAGAAATTATTTTCTGCACTGAAACAGAATTTGCATTATACTGACAGCGAAGCATTTCTAGGTACACAAAAAGCATCCGTGTTGCACAAATACTCAGGCAAGTATCTCCTGGAAAAGAGCATCCCAGGATGAGCCTATTTCCTCTGCAATGGAGAAAGGGCAGAATAGAAATACCTGAACACTGGAGTGGAGGTGAGAAGACCTATGGGGAAGTGACTAGATTTGGGATCTTGGAAGTTATGGGTCGTTTCTGGGTCTCATACGACCACATGTAAGATGAAGGGTTTGGGTGAATGGCTGCAAGCTAAAGTTTCTATCAGCAAGTGTTCTTAAATGTGCTGATTCTACTTGCGGGTAGAAAGATGAGCCTGTGACTTCCTTTCCCACCCCTTGATTTTTGCTAGCCTTTTGCTTTACTCTTCCACAGTTTTATGACAGTAGCATTAGAAAGGCTGCTTGGCTGGAGAAACCATGGCAGATGGAGTGAATAAGGAGCAACTTTACAGAGGATTTGACTGATGAGTGCAGGTGCTTCAGGAGCTCCAAGCATGCTGGAAGTTTAGGTTGCAAGGAAGGAGACTTAGCAAAGAGAAGATTCTCAAGAGTTTTGTGGCCTGTGTTAAGATTTTGGGTTTTATCCTGTGGGCCACAGGGATGAAATGGAAATCATTCATCTCCCTCTGCCTGTCCTAGTCCATCTGTCCAAAAAGGACCAGCTCAAAGCCCCAGTACCTGTTGCCTGATACCTTTTTTGATTACTTGCTAGATACATTCTCCTGAAACAGTGACTTTGTCAGACTCTCCTTTTTAAAAAGGATACCTCTAATGTAGAGAGTTTGGAGGGGATCAGTGCTAAAGTCAGAAAACAAGTTGGCAAATTATTGTAAATATTCAGTTACTTAAAAAGTATACTACTAAACTGAATATTGGGGGTGGGGGAGAGGTTGCAGGAGAGATAGTGAAGGAAATTCAAGGGTAACCCTATGTTTGACTTAAGTAACTGAGGGGCCATGACGCCATTCATTAAGACGGGGATGTCCTCAAATTAGTTAACTTGAGGGAAGAAAGATCATGAGTTCTGTTTCGTTTATTTATTTTAAAGAGGCTTGTCTTTGGTATTTAGCTATTTGAATGCATTTGCTCAGGAGACAGGGCATGGCCAGAGATTTGCGGTCACAACCAACTGAGACTAATGGGTAGTTTAGATCCTCCCCATTCAAAGTGTGGCACACGCCCAGCAGCGTGGATATCATTTGGAAGCTTGTTAGAAATGCACAATTGCAGACTTCCATTCCAGATCTTCTGAACAAGAATCTGCATTTTAAAAAGATTCCCAGGTAATTCATATACACATTAAAGTTGAAAAGCACTTGTTTAGATTGAGGGGAAAAGGGGTGGGGTAGAGGGGGTGTATCAGGAAGGTCAAGAAAGGAGCACTGGGGACACCAGCATTCAACAGGCAGGAAGAGTGGTTAGCAAAGAGGGGTGGGCCAAAGAGGTGAGTTCAGAGACCTCAGAGGAGGACAAGGAAAAATGGTATCACGGAAGCCAAAGAAAGAGAGAGTCACAGGATAAAAGGGTGGTGAACACCTGAAAATCCCAGAGTCAGATAAGCTCAGATCTGACTACTAAGCAACTGATGGCCTCAGTATTTCTAAGAGTGTGGAGCAGACATAATGAAGTGGGTGGAGGCTTCACTAGTAAGTGATGGTGGACTTTTCTTTTGAGAAGTTTGGGCTTTAAGAGGAATTGGCCATGGCTGAGGGAGGGAAAGGGTGGGTTGAGAGCAAGGTCTACAATCTAGAGGTGGTTTCTCTCCCTTTATATGGAAAATTTTTCAGCATGTTTATAAGTCGAAGAGATTAAAAATACATAAAAGGGGAAGACTGATGTTACCAATTGAACAGCATCTGGAATAGGACTAAGAAGACAGTGTGAAGATAGACGGGCTTTGAGCAGAAGGGTTTTTCCCTGCAAGACTTCTGAGATTAGAAGACAAGAACATGAGCATGACTGTATGCAGATATGGGTAATGTCTTAATGTGGTTGGTTAGTGGTTTTAGGGCATGGTATTAGCAAGATGAGAGCCTATCTGGCTGATAATCAAATTTCCTTTGTGAAGTGAAAGGCAGGACCTGCTGAGGGATGGGAGAAGAAGGGGTGTGCAATCCTTCAACAGCGTAGTGAAGATTTGGTAGAGCCCTGGGAGAAAGGGAGGAGGATGCCCAAAGGTCTGCAAAGCTGCCCCCATGGCCCAGGCATGGCCAGGGACTGTACATCATAGCAGCACAAATCTAGATCCGTGGGTGGATTCTTCTCTCAACACACCATAGCCCAGGGCTAGGAAATGGAAAAGTTGTTGATCCAGTATGAAGGTTTGAATATTATGCGAAGCAGAAGGACAGAGGCTTGACGCACAGGGAGGGTGTGGGGAAAACAGTGTTTGGATTGAGTTTGGATAGAATAAACTGAAGCTTTGAGGAAGAAACTGAAAGGGAGTGGAGGAACTGAAGGGAAAGTTGAGGTGAGAAGTGGATGTAAGTTTAGAGTTTGGAATTTAGAGGGGAGTCAGTTCCAGGCACTAATACTGCCCGGGGTGCAGTAGGTAAAGAGAACAGTGAGAAAACTGAATATACTGGGGTTCCAAGTTGGAATTCTGTCAGATAAGAAGTTTAGATATCATTTTATGGACACCAGGAGCCAGGAGACCTCTGTGTATCTGAGGCAGGAAAAGCTCTGAAGGTGTGGGCTCCAGTTTTCCTACTTCCAACCACGTGACTTAGAGTGAGTCATGTGACTTTGGAGCCCAGCTGTCCCCACCCGCTGAGATGTAGGTAATAATTCATGTCTCTATTTCATTTTTAACCAATTAAATATGCAATGATCAGCTAGGAAGCTCAAACATATATTTTGGTAGTCATCAGAGCTCCCATGAAGACCACCAAGACATGGGTCATCACCCTCACAGCTGTCTGAGAAGACAAGGCTGTCACATTTGAAATACATACAAGAGAGGACGTAAATACGGGTAACTGCTAAATTGTGAGCACAGACTATGAAGGTTACAGAGGTTCATGTGACTGAGGAAATCAGATC
This sequence comes from Eulemur rufifrons, assembly GCF_041146395.1. NCBI lineage: Eukaryota > Metazoa > Chordata > Mammalia > Primates > Lemuridae > Eulemur > Eulemur rufifrons. Next base: position 204,408,721 of record NC_090989.1, read on the forward strand.
AAGGGGAGGTGTGTAATCAGGGCATCTGCCCATTGACGGATAATTTTGGGTGGATGGAGGAAATAAAGACGGGCATCTAAGATGTAAGCAAGTGCTGTGAGACTTGAACGACACAGTGTGTTTGTGTGGGAAGGAAGGGAGGGCCCAATAGATCTGAGGTGCTGAGTTGAAGTGCGTTTATTGATGGATTTGTAAGGTCTAGTGAGGTCAGATTATGTATGGAGCGCTGTGGAAACCTGTGAAGAGAAGAACTCAGAGATAGTAGAATAAGATAGTTATCAGGTCTAAGCAGGAATGAAAACTTTCACAAGATAAAAGCAACAGGAGATATTAAAAAAAATAGTTAAATGCACAAAAATGAAAATATCTGTATGAGAAAACTAGAACTGTATCAGGAACATAATAATGTTGGAAACTATTACAGCAAATACTACCACCATGAGAGTTACTCTCTATACTAAGTAAAAACAAGTCATTTCAAAAAATAGGAGGAAAATCAAGACCAGTAAAAAAGTAAAGGAAAAAGATATAGTGACAAGATCACATGAGACAATGTAAATAGTTAGCAACCGTGAAATAATTTTATCTATCTAATAACATAGAAATGCAAATTACAGTAGTGTAAAGCACCATTTTCTGTCTCATTACTCATAAAAATAGCTATGAAAAGATAAGCCTTTTATGGCCATCTAGTGGAGAACAGGGTGCACTTGGGTGCTGCTTGTGATATTGTAACCCAGTGGCTGTGTTCAGAAAGTAACATAGAAACTCTTTGTAATTTATAAAAATGTCATGCTCCTTTGATAAATATCTTACTACCAGGAATTTATCCTAAGACAATTTTTTCAAAAAGTTACATTTAGAAGGTATTCATGACGTTGAAAAACTGGACATAGCCTACGTATGCAACAGTAGGAAAATGGTTAAGAAAATTTTAACACTCAACGTGAAACAATAAACTTATGTGGTTATTAAATGTAATAAATATGAACACTTGGCAGAAACACGAACATGACATATATGGAAAAAGCAAACCATAAATCCCTATGTGCAATATTGTCAGACACGTGTAGCATACGTCTAAACACAGGTAGAAAATTGAATACCACTATAGGAGTGGGAAATGCAACCTTCCTTTCTCAGTTTCTTACTCCAGGGAAGAGACAGCCCCCTGAGGATCGAGGCATCTGAAGAGATTGCTCTGGCATTGTACCAGCACGGTCGCTCCATTTTCTTCCTTCCTTTATTTTGGTCAGAAAAGCTCTTTTCTTCCCTATTTTATTTTTTCTCTATATAATGTCATGAAAGTGTCTGCCTAGTTCTGTTGAATTTTAGAGAAGGTTTTATTTTAGATTGTATTTTCTAATCCCATTCACTTGTTTTCTTAGCTAAAGCTGTTTTGTTTTATAGTTCATTTTACTTATTATGGTAACTCTGATTTTGAGTAACTATCGATGATGTCACAGTATGTTTTATAAGTGTTCTGAAATAAAGTAATAAGAGATTTTTTTTAAAAAATGAGGGTGAGACAAGTTTTTGACAAATGTTGAGCTTGAGAATTAATGAAGTATGTTCCTTATGTTCTATGTAACCTTTTGAATTGACTACAATTTTAACATGAAATGTTCACATAAAATGACAAGAGAACTTTGACATTCCTTCATGCATCCCTGGCTCCCAGAAACATGGTGTAATGCAGTCTGACCTGCATATCCTTGGGGATTTACAATAGGTTTCATTGTCTACTCTTAACCAAAAGTCAACCCTTATGTTAAAATAGCCCAATATATACGGTATTTTTCCTCCACTAAATAAATCCAAATTCTCTACCAGCTATTAGCACATGGAAAATTAAATAGAAAATTTTTCTTAAAATCTATGAATTCTACCAATGTGGGAGAGTCTAAAGAACCCAAGCTTTGGAATCATACAGCTACAGGATCAAATTTTATAGTCAATTTCACTATTCAAAATTAGGCAAATTTTCTGGCTGTCCTCTATGACCTCATCTGTAAAAACAGGTTCCTCTGTGGGTTAGGTGAGATAATGGATAAAAATGGCCTGGCATGGTGGTTCTCAAACTTTGCTGCACATTAGAATGACCTTGGAAGCTTTTAAAAATCCCAATGTCCCAGCCTGAGCAAGAGTGAGACCCCGTCTCTACTAAAAAAAAAAAAAAATGGAAAGAAATTATCTGGCCAACTAAAATATATATAGAAAAAATTAGCCGGGCATGGTGGCGCATGCCTGTAGTCCCAGCTACTCGGGAGGCTGAGGCGGTAGGATCGCTTAAACCCAGGAGTTTGAGGTTGCTGTGCGCTAGGCTGACGCCACGGCACTCACTCTAGCCCGGGCAACAAAGCGAGACTCTGTCTCAAAAAAAAAAAAAAAAAAAATCCCAATGTCAAGATTGAACACTAAACCAATGAAGTAAAAATATCGGGGTATGGTATGGGAACTAGGCATCAACATTTTTTGAAGATTCCCAGGTGATTCTATCATGCAGCAAAACTTTGGAACCAGTGCTTAGCACATAGCAGCCACTCAGCAAAAGTCAACTTTCTCTTCTAATATGTGGTTTACTTGCTGGCTTTTGAGTAGCACTGTCTTTTCTAATCTTAATTCCGTAAATTCATCAGCAGCCAGAGTTATGCTGCATAGGTAAATGTTATGCTGACATCTTATCATAAATAGTACTTTATAGCAGTGGGAAATAATGGGAAGCTATCCTATACCCATAATTAAAGTATCACACAAGATGTTTCATCTTGGTTAGTCACATTTCTCAGGGGCCTCCAAATCATGCTTTCATAAGTTGGATCTTCTCTTCCCATGATTTAGATGAGATGGAAAGAAATACAGACATGCCTTCAAGTATCATATTAGGTTTTTTTTTTTTTTTAGGACTTCTCTAGTTTTCCGGTGAAACACCTGTGCAAGAGGTTTATCTCATTGTTACCCAATAGACAAACTTAACCTTTCCTGGAAATGCACTGGAGAGCCTGATCCATACAGAAGTAAATTTTCTTACAATTGGCCTGAATGGTATGTATCATTCTTTTAGATCTGACATGTCCAATGCCCATTGCCCTTGGCATGCCTGTATTTCTTCCATCTGTCGCTGTCATTGTACACATGTGTGAACTCAAATCCAGGTTCTTAATGTTCTTATTATCAGCCACTAGGGGGCAATAGCATGCTGGGGACACTACTTGACTTTGAAGCTTAAGATTATTAATTTTGTAGTTGTGTAAGCTTTAAGAATCTTTCTTCAAATGTTAAAGTTACATAAATTTTTGTTTGGCGCAGAGGAATTCACAGCTTCATGGATTCGTTAAAATAGCAAGCTCAAGGATGTTAAAAAACATTTTTTTTTTTCAAAACTTTCCTTATCACTTGTCAGGGAGATAAAAGTCTATGAAATAATAATATTAAAATTCTTATTAGATTAATAGCAGACATTCTATTAGTTCTGTGATCACTAGTTTTTGATTTGTTGAGATTCATTCCTATATTACTACAAAGAATATAAATGAACAATTAAAATGTGTCTATTTCAAATACCTAAATTTATTTTGTGAAATAATAGAGTGTAAACAATCTTTCATTCCTTAAACCTTTCAAAGTATTTTTAATTTTTTTTAAATTTCTTTACGGTCCTCAGTCTCTGATTTTTTTCTCCTATTTGATATTGTCTTAAGACTCCTTTTGTGGCAAATAATAGCTACCACCTCAATCTAGCTTAAACCACAAAAAAGGAAGTTTATTATAATGTTTCAGGTGTGTCTCATAGAGCACAAACGCAGGGCTATAGCCAGAGAAAGTAGAGATTGAGAAACCAGAAAGCTTTTGAAGACCAAGTATCTATTGTCTTGGTCATTTTCTCAATTCAGATGGTTTCTTGTCCGACTCTTCCTATGTTATTCTCTTGCTATGAATAATGTGTATTTCTTCTCTGTGCACCTTGTTGAAAATGGCTCCTGAATTTATTGCACCACTGGCCAAAAGAATCACCCGTACTGAACTGGAATGTTAATACTGAATGTCTAGTGGAGAAAATCTGATTGGCCTATTGTGAATTGGGTGCCCAACATTAACGCCAGCAACTGAGGTTCAGAGTTCCAATGTGTAAATATGGTTTCAGTGTCCCATGGGGCCATTTCACAAAGAAAGGTGAGTTGATGGGAGCTGGGAAGATATCTACAATTAGGTCATTTACAAATATAAATTTATATTTATAGTTCTATCTGCCTTTTTTTATCTTTCACTTCTGATATTTAGAAAAGCTATGACATTTCAAAATTAGGTGTCACAGTGTATGATTCCATTTATATGAAATATCCAGAATAGGTAAATCCATAGAAACAGAAAGAAGATTGGTGGTTGTGAGGGGTTAGAGGAACAAGGGGTTTTCTTTTGGGGTGATGAAAATGGTTTAGGGGTAGTGGTTGCACACCATTGTGAATGACCAGGCAAAGTGGCTCACACCTGTAATCCTAGCACTCTAGGAAACCAAGGTGGGAGGATCGCTTGAGGTCAGGAGTTCGAGACCAGCCTGAGTAAGAGCGAGACCCCGTCTCTACTAAAAATAGAAAGAAATTATCTGGCCAACTAAAAATATATATAGAAAAAATTAGCCAGGCATGGTGGCGCATGCCTGTAGTCCCAGCTACTCGGGAGGCTGAGGCAGGAGGATCACTTGAGCCCAGGAGTTTGAGGTTGCAGTGAGCTATGATGATGCTACTGCACTCTACTGGGGGTGACAGAGCAAGACTCTGTCTCAAAAAAAAAACAAAATTGTGAATGTATTAAATTCTACTGAATTGTACACTATAAAACTGTCAATTTTATATTATGTAAGTTTCATCTCAATAAAAATAAAATTAGGTGTCATATTCTTTCCTTGCTTGAAAAAATTTGGCAGTAAAAAGAGTTATCCCAGGAAAAATTAATAAGACTCTTACAGTTTTTCTTTTGACATTCATTCACCCATGGCTTCCTCAGCGTACTCTCTGCAGATGGGTACTTATTTATATGCAATCTTCCTATCTCCCATTTTTACCTTAAAAACTCATGCTCATGATGAATGAAAAACAGGGCTTAGTGTAATAATTGACAGTGAATTCTGGTTCAAACACGTCAGTGGGACCTACCCATTTCTTTCTTTGGAGATTTCCTCTTTGACTCATGAATTAATTAAAAGTGGATTGGTTAACTTTAAAGTGTTTGAAGATTTTTCCTGTTATCTTTCTATTTTCTAGTTTGATTCCCACTGTGGTCTTAGAACATATTCTGTGTAATTTCTATTCTTTTCAATTTCTTGTGTTTATATATGTATTTTCATATTGTTGAAGAGATATCTTCAGAGTATGCATAATCTGAGAGATTTTGATACATCTTGCCAAGTTGCCTTCCAGAAAGCTGTATTAAGTTATACTTCCATTTCTAGTGCTTTAGAATATATAAACTTTTAAAAAGTAAAAATAAAATCATTGACTTTAACAAACTATTTGGTAATATGGAATTTATAAATTTTTGCCCTTCTTTCCAAGGCAAGAGCAACTGTTGGCTGCTTTGCTGTCTAGGTGAAGCCAAAAATTCAACTGGGAGCAGATTTTTTTTTGTTTCATTTTATTTTTAATTGACAAATAATAATTGTATGTATTTATGGGATACAACATGATGTTTCATCAAATGCATATGTTGCATAATAATCAAATCAGGCTAATTAATATATTCATCACCTCAAATATTTATCATTTCTTTGTGGTGAGAGCATTTAAAACTCTCTCTTTTAACTATTTTGAAACATGCAATACATTATTATTAACTATAGTCACATTGTACAACAGATCTCCAGAATTTATTCTGGAAATCTAACAGAAATCTTGTATCCTTTGACCAACATCTCTCCTTTCCCTGCCTACCCTTCACCCTTAGCCTCTGGTAACTCCCATTCTACTCTCTACTGCTATGAGTTAGACTTTTTTAGATTCCACTTATAAGTGAGATCATGAGGTATTTGTCTCTCTGTGTCTGGCTTATTTCATTTAGCTTGATGTCCACTAGGTTCATCCATGTTGTTGCAAATGACAGAATTTCCTGCATTTTAAAGGCATATGTATACCACATTTTAAAAGTTCATTTATCTGTTGATGGACACTTGGATTATTTTCGTATCTTGGCTACTATGAATAATGCTACAATGAATATGGGAGTGCAGACATGTCTTTGAAATACTGATTTCAATTCCTTTGGGTATATATCCAGAAGAGGAATTGCTGGATGATATGGTAAATCTATTTTTAATTTTTTGAGGAACCTCCCTACTATTTTCCAAAGTGACTATATTAATTTACAATATCACCAGCAGTGTACATGTGTTCCTTTTTCTCCATATCCTCACCAACACTTGTTATATTTCATCTATTTTGTAATAGCCAGCCTAAGAGGCATGAAGTGATAGTTCAATGTGGGTTTAATTTGCATTTCTCTGATGATTAGAGATGTTGAGCATTTTTTAAATCTATCTGTTGATATATAAAACATATATTTGTACGTCTTCTTTGAGAAATGTCTATTAAGTTCCTTTGCCCATTTTTATAGGGTTATTTGTTTTCTTGTTATTGAGGGAGCACATTTTTCTTTTGCTCTGTGAAGAGTCACTTGGTGGAGGTGGTCCTCTCGTAGTAAGAATGAGTGGAAGAATATAAGGGAATAAAATATGGTGTTCATCTCCTGGTGCATTTGTTTGAATAGGCAGAAAAACTGTCTCAATACAGTATCTCAAGTGAAATAATAAATTGACATTATGCTTTGTAAATGGTAAAACGTTGTACAAATAATCATCCTCCTCACTACTACTTAGAGACTACAAAGCCACATCAAAGAGGACATGCTGTTACATGGGGCTACATAGGTACCTTAGTATTGTTATATCTGGGGGGAGTTATCTAAATAAAAGACACATCATAAGTCAAACCCCAAATGTATGAGATTATTCTGTGTTTCAAAAGCCCTAGGACTTAGTTCAATACAGTAGGTCTTTCTGCCTTCCCTTTTCCTTTCTGTCTTCTATGCATGTATGTTCCAAATGCTTTAATTAGCGTCACCAAAAGGGTTTATTATCATCCTCTGCTTCAAATGACATGATAAGTCTCTTTCTCAAGATTACAATTTCTAATTCTATTTTCAGACATGACAGTAATTAGATTATTTGTTTTGTTTTGGGGCCTGGTAAGTGACCCTAACAGTTACTTTTTAATTTGCTCATTTACCCTTTAATCATAATTTCTTAGTAAGAAATCACGTGAATTCAGAACTATTATGCCTGCCTATTTTCATCATAGGATTATATCATTCAAACATTAATTTTGCGGATTATTACATTTTAATTATCTCAGAATCTTGATTTCGTTACCTATTCTTTTAATGAAACTGCGTGTGTATCTGTAGCCCCTAATCTCTCTTTTCCCATATGATTTAGGTTTAATTTTATTACCATTCTAGAAACAGATACAAATTAGAGGAAAATTAGAAACAATATTGGCACAACAGATTCTCAATTTCATGATGCATTACATTTGGGGGCAATTTATCACAAGTGGGAAAAGCTCAAGTAGTGGCAATGATCACATAGCTAAATGAGAGCTCTTGAAGAGATTATATTTTATCTTTAAGGTTTAGAACAAAGAAAAACCATCTGTTCACCACCCTGAATAGAATTCAGTGCCCAAGTCATTGTGTCTGCCACTAGGTCAAGATACCGTCTGGGGGCACTTCGGTGGCTGCAGAAACTTTATCTTCTGTGGTAAATTTCTGGGAAAAGAGTATGAGGAGAGAAAGTATGTTGTGTAGAGGAGGAGAAAGGTATAGTTCCATACAGATGCTCTAGCTCATTCTATAAATATCTAGTATTATTCATTCTGACGTTAATCATTGAGTATATGTGTGAAGAGGTGTCCTGGGCACTTGAGATGCAATGACAAACAGAATGACAAGGTTCTTGTTGAGAAAGACCAATTGATATTATATAGTGAAAAAGATAAAATTCACATACAATCTATATGACATACATGATATTTGTATGACCATACAATCATATATATATGAAGCAGAGAATTAACATAAGATGGTATCTTGGAGAGTGACTGGGTGGCCTCTTGAGACCAGCTGGCTAGGAAGTCCTCTCTGAGATGGGGCATTAGAGTGTGAGATGTAGAGACTGCCAGAAGCAGAGGGGAGCAAACCCATTTCCACGCGTGGGCACCTCCTGACTCTCCTGGATTCTGGGAGGATAGAGTAAGTGCTAGTTCTCTGCCAAGCCACGATTAGGCCCTGCGGCTGCAGTGAAAAAAATCCCAGGAGAAAACTCAGGAATCACAATGCAGAAAGTGAGACATCAGACTAAAATTACTAGAAACCTTCAGGAAGTAAAGAAGGAAAAAAACAAAAACAAGAAATGAGGAAAACCATCAGACCAGTTCATTAAACCTTGGAATGGCCAGGAGATCCAGAGTTTCCTAAAAGAATGGAAATTTCTTGAACATGAAGAGTTGAGGAAGAAGAATCATGATCGGTCTAAAGCAATTTCCCAGCGTCTCATCAGAGGGGCATAAAGAAGAGCTGGCAGGAATGTCTCCTGACGGGGACAATTTTACTGGGCTACTCATGAGGCCAACCAGAGACCAAAGAGCCAGCCCTGGCCCTGTCCTTATGAAGAGGCCCTACACAGGATTCTGGGATGCAAATGGGAGGTCCTCTCTGTGCAGATGTGGTCGTCCCTCCAACTCCTGAGCTCTAGCCCCAGGCCTGTGCCATCCCCGGCCACTTTCAGGGACCACTTGAGCTACATACAGGATCCTCAGGCACCCAGATGGGAGCCCCAGAACATGAACCCTCCATGCTCAACTCTAAGCCTGGCTTCTGCCTTTTCCCTGGCAGCACCCCAGCCCTCAGCAGTGGTTGACCTCTTCTGAGTCTGATCCGATTCTGAACTTAGAGACAGTTAGGACCTGGAATTTGGACCTGGATCTCAGTTCTGTCTGAAAGCAACAGAATAACATAATCTACACACTGGTGCATGACTCATGGCCCAGCCAATACAATGAGAATAAGATGTGAAATAAATGGGAAAAAAAATCTGAGGTGTGAGGGGCGAGAAGGAAGCAGCTACATGAGCTTCCAGAGGTGCATTCCTGGCAGAGGCGGGTTCAGTGCAGGGGCCCAAGCTTTGCAAGTTGAAAGGAAGCTGGTGTGGCTGGATGGTGGTGGTTGAGGGTCACTGGGCATGTGATGAGGCCAGTGGGTATGGAGGGACCAGAAACCTGGGTACTTAAATCCCACATTGTTGAACACAGGAGTAGAGGAAGGCTTAAATGTATCCCTGTGTGGCAGTCACTGCCAGGTACCTACCCTGTAAACATCCATCCCCATTTTTTCCCTCTCTCACAGAACCCCAATTTTGTGTGGGGTTGCACTGTACCCAGTTAAAACCCCTTAATTCCAGAGTCCGCTATGGGAGGAGTGGTCACATCACATAGTTCTGGTTAATAACATGTATCCAGAATGAGAAGAAATTCCCTTTCAGAGTAAAAAAGGAAACTTCAGCAGGGCATGGTGGTTCATGTCTCTAATCCTAGGACTCTGGGAGGCCAAAGTGGGAGGATTGCTTGAGCTCAGGAGTACAAGACCAGCCTGAGCAAGAGCGAGGCTTTGTCTCTACTAAAAATAGGAAAAATTAGCCAGACATGGTGGCGCATGCCTGTCGTCCCAGCTACCCGGGAGGCTGAGGCAGGAGGATCGCTTGAGCCCAGGAGTTTGAGGTTGCTGTCAGCTAGGCTGATGCCATGGCACTCTAGCCCGGGCAATAGAGCTAAACTCTGTTTCAAAAAAAAAAAAATATATATATATATATATATATATTTTATATATATAGTAAATAAATTTAAAAAAGAAAACTTCTAGAAGATGGCTTTTCATGCTTTCCTGTTCTTCCTGCCTGGAACACTAATGCAATGTCTGGGTATAGCAGCCATCTTGAAACCATGAGAATGAAAGCCACAAATAAAAAATGAGATAAGAGAAAGACAGGAGTCTGGGAAAACTAATGGCATTATGGACCTACTGTACTCCCCAATTCTTCCAACCTCTGCACATGTTGTTGGATGCAATGAACTAATCTTTATGTGTTTTTAGTGCTAGCATCCAGGCATTCTCACACTTGTAACCAAGAACAATCCTAAATCATACAACACAGAATAGGAAAAAATAATAGTCTAGGGAACTGTAGAAAATATTGGTTAAAATAATCCAGGCATAAGGATAACCCAGAAGAAGACAAAGCTAGCCTTGCATTATTGCCATATGTCATCCTGAATTTGGTCCCAAGTATTATAGAAGCCAAAATCAAGAGGAAATTTCTCAATACAACTACTAGCACTACTATTAATTCTACTAATAGTAGTAAAGATAATAATAACAGCAAAGTTATCTCACATTCCTTAAGTCTTTACCATGTGCCAGGCACTCTTCTAAGTACTTTATATGCGTTAAATCATTTAATCCTCAGAACAACATTTACAGTTATTATCTGCATTTCACAGATGAAGATATTGAGATAGAGAGAGCTTACGTGGCTTGCTTAAGGTTAAAGATCCAGGATTTCAACCTAGGTTGCCTGACAGGCCTGCAGTATAAACCAAATTTTAGGAAATTCTGATAATGTCTGATGTAGAATCTTTTTAACTTTGGTAACAGGTCTGCTCAAATCTATTGCCTATTTTAAAAAATTTGTTGCTCATCTTCTTAATGTTGATTGTCTATTTGCTTTTCAAAGTTAAAACAATAACACTGACTGTTGACTATCTAAAAGAAACAAAATAGAAGGAAACAATGCAATGGCATCTTCAAAGAGCAGAGAGAAAATAAAGTCCAACCTAGAATTATACATCCAAGGAAAATATTCTTCAAACATCAAAGTGAAATACAGACATTTTTGGACAAACAAAAAATTAGAAAATTCGTTGCCAGGACACCCACTCTAAAGGAAATATGAAACATTATCATCCAGGCAGAAGGAAAGTTAAGCCAGATAGAAACTTGGAGATGCAGAAAAAAATGAAAAATGATAGAAAAGGTGAATATGTAGGTCAACCTAAATGAATATTAACTGTATAAAACTTTATAAAACAATGCAAATAATGTCTTGTGGGGATACAAAATATCATTTTATATTAGGCAATATATATACATATAATCACTTGTGAAGATATATATTACATATTAGGGAGTATATATTATATATATAGTAACTAAGCTTAGAACTTGGCAAAAGGTACCCTTCCCTGGGCCCTGAACTCTAGTTTTCTTTCAGCCAAAGCCTTAAGGAAGTCTATGCATCATAGATAGTAGCAAGGGGTCCAGGGGACCAGGCCCAGGCTTTAATTGTCCCTACTCTGTAAGGACCTGTGGTCAGATCCAGGCTTTTCCTGCAATAAACTGGAGACTTGTAAGCATGGCCATTTTGGCTCCAGTGAGCCTTCTCTTAAACCCTGTTTAACTGCCACTGTTATTGCAATAACATTATTTGTAATAGCCCCAAACTGCAAATATCCCAAATATTTGTCAACAGCAGAATGGATAAGTAAATCGGGCTATATTTATACAATTGAATACCATGCAGCGATGAAAATAAATAAATATTGCTACATACAAAACCAGGGTGAATCTTACAAACATAAGAAGCCAAATACAGGCCGGGCGCGGTGGCTCACGCCTGTAATCCTAGCACTCTGGGAGGCCGAGGTGGGCGGATCGTTTGAGCTCAGGAGTTCGAGACCAGCCTGAGCAAGAGCGAGACCCCATCTCTACTAAAAATAGAAAGAAATGATATGGACAGCTAAAAATATATATAAAAAAATTAGCCGGGCATGGTGGTGCATGCCTGTAGTCCCAGCTACTTGGGAGGCTGAGACAGGAGGATTGCTTGAGCTCAGGAGTTTGAGGTTGCTGTGAGCTAGGCTGACGCCACGGCACTCACTCTAGCCTGGGCAACAGAGCGAGACTCTGTCTCAAAAAAAAAAAAAAAGAAAAAAAGAAGCCAAATACAAAAGAACCCATACTGTATGATTACATTTGTGTGAGATGGTACAACAATAGGCAAAACTTATCTATGCTAAATACTGGTTGTCTTTGGAGGAGAGGGATTATTGATTAGGAGAGGGGCTACTGGCAATGTTCTGTTTTAAGACCTGGGCAGCGATTCCACGGGGATGTTCAGTTTGTTGTAATTTAGCAAGTGTATGATTTTCTGTATAATATCAAACTTCAAGAAACAAAACAAACACTTCTGAGTTCACAATGCTATTTTACTTATTTACCTATTTCAAAGTATTACGGGGGTACCAATGTTTTTGGTCACATGGATCACTTTTGTAACGCTTGAGCCAGGGTTATAAGTGTGCCCGTCACCCAGATAGTGTTCATTGTACCTGTTAATGCCTACAATGCTATTTAAAAAGAAAGAAAGGGAGAAACATTTCTTTGGCTACCTTTGGAAGTGACTGGAACGACAACTCCTTCCATCTGAAAATTGGCAACTAACAAGGAAAACGTAAGCAATTAACTGGCCTTTCTTGTAGACTGAATTTCAGTGTAATTAAATAAATACTTGCTGAGGAAGTTTTTCTTTACAATTTCCAACTAATAAATGTGGAATTAATGACAGAATTAGAAAATCTTCAATGAGTACGCTCTAATGAAATAATTCAGGCAAAGATCATGGTATTGGTTATCTATCACTATGTAACAGATTACCCTAAAATGTAGCCGCTTAAAACAACAAACATTTATTATCTCCCAGTTTCTGTGGGTGAGGAATCCGGGTGTGGCTTAACCAGGTGCTGTCTCTCAAGGCTACAGTCTCAGTGTCAGCTGGGGCTGTCATCTCAAGGCTTGACTGGGGAAGGATTTACTTCCAAGCTCCCTCACGTGGCTGTGGGCAGACCGCAGGTCCTTGCTGGCTGTCAGCCAGAAACAGTTACTGGTCACGCGGGCGTCTCCTAGAGCACCTCCCAAGATGGCAGCTGGCTTTCCTAAGAGCTAGCGAGTGAGTGAGAGAGCAAGGGAAGATGCCAAGACAGCACCCACAGGATTCTGGCAACTTAATCTTGAAGTGCTATCCCATTACCTCTGCTGCATTCTAAAGTCCAGGCTAAACTCAGGGAAGGGAATTTTACAAGGATGTAAATACCAGGAGGCAGGGATCACTTTGAGCCTCTTAGAGGCTGCTGGGAACAGTGATCATATAAATTGGGTCATTCTTGTCATACCCAACTAAATCAGAGTGGAGGGGCTGGGGGAGAAAGCCCTCAGGGCACATAACATTGTTGCCAGAATGTGAATTCTCTGCAAGCTTGACTGCTGAAGCCGCCTGCTGTGACCTGAACCCAGTTTTATCTAACAGCTACTGAAGCAACTGCTGGGCTCTAAGACTAGTTTTATCCACCACAGTCACCAGTCGGAGCTGGTCAGCTCCCCAAAACCTTACCAGTGCCAGTGAACTTTCTGTCAGAACAATACTTACCAATTCTCTTTTTTCTTTTCTTTTTTTTTCTTTTTTTTTTTTTTGAGACAGAGTCTCAGTCTGTTGCCCTGGCTAGAGTGCCGTGGCATCAGCCTAGCTCACAGCAACCTCAAACTGCTGGGCTCAAGCAATCCTCCTGCCTCAGCCTCCCAGGTAGCTGGGACTACAGGCATGTGCCACCATGCCCAGCTAATTGTTTCTATATATATTTTTAGCTGTCCAGGTCATTTTTTTGTATTTTTAGTAGAGACGGAGTCTCGTTCTTGCTCTGGCTGGCCTCGAACTCCTGACCTCAAGCAATCCTTCTGCCTCGGCTTCCCAGAGTGCTAGGATTACAGGCGTGAGCCACCGCGCCCGGCCCAGTTCTCTTTTTTTCTAAAACCTCCAACTTTCCCTTTGTTCTTTGGACATACTGAAGATCACCTGTTCTCTGTGTGTGCCCTGAATTGCAATTCTTGTTTCTCAAATAAAATATTTTAAATTTAGAGATATGTCTCTATCTTTTATTTGACTTGGACACTGTCTACCATAGTCATCAATGGATGGAAGCCACTAGATGAAAAGTTAATGGAGGACTTTATAAAACAGAGGCATCAGACTGTTACCACCTGCTCAAAACTTAAAAGAGGGACAACCAGACATTATTTGCCTTCTGTTGTGAAGCAATCTAAAGCAGCCATCCCCATCCTTTGTGGCACCAGGGACTGGTTTCATGGAAGGCAATTTTACCACAGATGAGGGGGGCGAGGGTGGAGGTGGAGCTCTGTGGCCTTGTTCCTAACAGGCCATCGACTGGTACCAGTCCGCAGCCTAGGGGTTGGGGACTGCAGATCTAAAGTACATAGCACCGCCTAATGAAATATTCTTTCCTTTAAGCAGTGAACCTGAATCTAATCAAGCCTTAGCAAACATCCAATTTACAAGAAATAAATTTTTGATTTCTTTCTCTTATTTTTTTGAGACAGGGATCTGGCAGCTGGTATTGAACTCAAGCAATCCTCCTGCCTCTGCCTCCCAAATATTAGGATTACAGGTACACACCACTGCACCTGGCTCCTACAGATTTATTTCTAACTAAATCTATATGATAGAAGAATAAGTTAAAAGCACCATAAGGATACAAATCTAGAAGGTGGGACCTTCTACAGGACAATAGACCTATTTCTTTAGTAGATCAATTGCATAAAAAAAAAAAAAACAAGGAATTGCTCTAGACTCAAAGAACTTTAAGAGAACTAACAACCAAATACAATCTTTAGATATTGCTTGGATTCTGATTTAAACAAGCCAACTAGAAAAAGACAGTTTTGTCTCAATAAGGGGATTTTGAATATGGATACAAAGATAGTATTACGGGTTAGGGTGCAGTGGTTCACGCCTGTAATCCTAGCACTTTGGGAGGCTACGGTGGGAGGATAGCTTGGGGCCAGGAGTTGGAGGTTGCAGTGAGCATAGAATCAAGGAATTATTGTTAATTTTTCTTGGTAAAGGATGTTATTGTGGTTATAAAAAAAAGTCCATATTTTTCTGAGATGCACACCAAAGTAACATTTTAGACATAAGGCCTAAGATTTGCTTTAAAATCCTTCAGCAGAAACAGCAAACACAACAAAAGGAATAGATGAAATAAATGGGTATGTGCCGGTTCATTATACAATTCTATTTATTCTTATAAATGTTTAAATATTTTCGTAATAAAAACGGGAAGAAAAGATGTCATGACTAGGCTGGGTGCGCTGGCTCACGCCTGTAATCCTAGCACTCTAGGAGGCTGAGGCAGGAGGATCTCTTGAGCTCAGGAGTTCAGAGAATGGCCTGAGTAAGAGCAAGATCCCATCGCTACTAAAATTAGAAAAATTAGCCGGATGACATGGGGTGCATCTATAGTCCCAGCTATTTGGGAGGCTGAGGCAGGAGGATTGCTTGAGCCCAGGAGTCTGAGGTTGCAGTGAGCTATGATTATACCACTACACTCTTCCTGGGCAACAGAGTGAAACTATGTCTCAAAAACAAAACAAAACAAAATCTAGTTTTGAAAAATAATGCAAAAAATGGAAATGACAAAATAATTTCTCTTATATAGAGGCAAATTTTCTACATAAAATATCAGAAAATAGAATCCAGAAATATATTTTAATATCTACACACATTACTAACAGTTTAAATGCTCACGATTATTTCTTGCATTCTTCTGAGTTCTTGCTAAAGTGCATACTTTACTAGAATTTTAGTAAAGGATTGTGAATAGTAAACAATTTGGGGCACTTATGTATTTTTAAGTGTATTTATTTCACCTCTACTCTTTAAAGAGAGTTTGGCTAATTATAGAATTCCAAATGGACAGCTGTTTTCCCTCAGCATGTTGAGTATACGACACCATCACCTTCTGACATCTCTTGTTCATGAGAGTTAAGCTGTCAATTTGTCATTTCTTTGTATTTAATCCATCTCTTTTTTGTAGATTATATTTTCCTTTTTTGTTTAATGCTTTACAGTTTTGCTGCAGTGTTTCAAGGTAGAGATTTATTTTGACTATCTTGTTAGTAACTCAGTGAGATTTTTCAATTCAAGCTTTTGTGTTTCTTCATTTCTGGAAAATTTTCAGTTGTTTTATTTTCAAACATCACTTCTTTTCCATTCGGCTTATTGTCTTCTGCAAATTCTACTGGATATATTTCTCAGCTTCTTACTCTACCCTCCATTACTTTTCCTTCTCTATCTTACTGTGCTTTGATCTAGAAGCTTTTCAGTGCTATCTTCCAACTCATGAGTCCTCTCTCTTCAAAAATATCCAGTGTAGCATTGGAATAATTTATTGAAGGTTGTCATTATTTTCAGTGACTATATTTTTTACTTCCAAGATTTCCAATTTGTTCCTTTCCAAATCTTCTTGTTCTTGTTTCATGGATGCTGCTTCCTTCCTTTGTCTTTGAACAGTTAACTCATTACTTTAAAGTTCTCAGATTGATCTCTATATCCACAGGTGTTAATTCTTTCATTTGTTGAATTTATGAAATATTTTTATCATGATGGACTCCCTCACGTGCTTCAAATTTCTTCAAGAGCCATTCTTGCTTGGGAGTTCTCTTTCATATGCACCCTTTCTTTTCATATGATCTACATTTGCTTCAGCTCTGGTCCAAATGGGTCTCACAGGTCCAAACCAGTCTTATATTAATTAGCAGATTAACTTGGATCTT
The DNA here is from genome assembly GCF_041146395.1 of Eulemur rufifrons. Classification (NCBI taxonomy): domain Eukaryota; kingdom Metazoa; phylum Chordata; class Mammalia; order Primates; family Lemuridae; genus Eulemur; species Eulemur rufifrons. Next base: position 204,425,506 of record NC_090989.1, read on the forward strand.
TTACTCCATATTAATGATTTAATTTTGGACTTTACATGTGTGTTGTATAGACTCAGTTCAGATATTCTATTGGGTACCCCGCTTCTTTACTTTTTATGTATAGATTCAACGCTCTCAAAAGCAAAAATATACATCTAAAATATTTTGGTAAACTACATATCCCATTTAAGAGAATAAGTTCCTTCTTTTCGATAATCGATTTGAGGATAAATAACCACTGATTTATGAACTATAGGGGGGAAAATGACACCAGGCATGTCTTGGCTCTCTACAAATCTCTTCTCAGTGTCGTATTTTATGTCTAGCAATGAAGGCTTCATAGTGTGCTTCCATTTTGTAATCCCCTTAAAGTATCTCCATTCCAGATCCTTTAGATCCAAGAATTGCTTTTCTGAAAAGAATCATATATTCAAAGAATCACATGGTGTTACTATTCAACCTCCTGTTACACAGAGATGTTTCATGGACGGAATAAACTTTTGATGAACTTGAATCTCCTCTTTCCGGCAAAAAGCTGTTTTTAAAGCTTTATAGACAAAGGGAGACCCTATGATGTTATCTAAAACCCTCTCCTACATAGGAAATTGGGTGGATCTGGCTGACTGGGCTTGAATGGATCCTGCAGGGCCACGGCAGGTAGATGGAGCGTCTCATTCTGTGCTTGGATACTAACAGCATTTGAAAGTGGGGAGCCCTGCAGGGCACTGAGCTACACAGGGAGGAGAGAAGGACCCTAATAAGTGGTTAAAACAACGAGGAAGATTGACCAGAAGTACATAGATTTTTTAGCGTCATTTGCTTCAAGATGCTCATGTAAGCCCTGAATATAAAAGGGCAGGGGCTCAGGTAGAATTTGGCTATTTTCCATACTCTTTCGGGGCCTACCAGCTTGGAGTGTCATTAGCAGTTACAATCCCTTCAAGGAACCAATGAGACAAGAAGAACCGAGCCAAGATATATTGCATGTTCCCCCACTCAGCAGACATTCCCCTTTCCCTTCCCTTCAGCTCCTTTCATGACTAAATACATCGGAAAGCTAAAAACAACAACAAAAGCAAGGCTGAAGGCAGGGGCTTAAGTGTAAAACCAGGGGCCACAGAGTCAAGAGATCAGTATAAAGGGCATAGGAGAATAATGGGTGCAGCAGACAAGCAGAAGGGCTGGTCTATTTCTTGTACGTGACTGTACCATCCTCTCTGGGTGGTGACATTTCAGCAGGTCACCTGTGGTCCGGGGGTTGAGCAGCCTCTGCCCCTGCCCCAGTTAGCCTCCCAGGGTCTGCCTGGTAGGAAGTCTTTGCATATATTCTGTACAGGCCTGAAGTAAAAGACAAGACTGTTCCCACTTTCCCCAGTGGAACAGATGTTCAACAGTTTGTCCCTAGGGCCAGTTGCCAAGTTTCAGGGAGTTGACAAGATCTTCGCAGGCCTGGCACAGCAAGAAGTGGTGGTAAAAGGAAGGAAGGGAATATTTGGCAAGAGAAGGCTATAGAGTTGATGATTTTGACAGCTAAAGAGCTTTATGTCATGATCTGTGTTAGACAGTATAGGTTGGCTTCCTCCATACCCATTCCAATCCTCTTCTGCCTACCTCTGCTACAGCGAGGGCTCACTAAGAGCTGTATTCGCCAGCCTTCCTTGCAGGAAGGAGTGATGATTGGACACAATTCTGGCCAATAAAGTGTAGGAAGAAGTCATCTGAGGAGGGGTGTTCTGGAAAACCGTTTCTTCCCTATTAAAAGAGGACAAAAATACCAGCATGGCCCTCTGTCCCATCCCACCTCTTCCTGCCTGGAATGTGACCATAGCACCTACAGATGAAGGAGATGTCTGTTAGACATGAAGATAAAAGCCACACACAAAACGATGGTGAAGACTGGGTCCTTGGAGACATCAAAAAGCGTTGTTGCACAGAGAGTAGAGCCGTGATTATCAGAGACTGGGGAGGAGAGGGAGGCGGGAGGATGGGGAGAGGTTGGTCCATGGGTACAAAGTTACAAGTAGATAGGAGGCATAAGTTCTGGTGTTCCATTGCACAGTAGGGTGAGGGTGATTAACAACAGGATATGGTATATTATAAAATAGCTAGAAGGGAGGCTTTTGAAGGTCCTCACCACAAAGAAATGATAAGTGCATAAGGTGATGGTCCTGCTAAATACCCTGATTTGATCACTGTACAACACAGATATACACAGAAACATCAAATTGTACCCCACAAATATGTACAATCACAATGCACCCATTAAATAAATAAAGAGCATTGTTCCAGCCCTTGTCTTTCTACCTTCAGAATTCTAATTATATAAGAAAAACACCCCCTATTTGGTTTCTCTGTTATTTTTGGTCAGACACACTCCTAACCTACATGACCCTACAGGATTTAGCCTGAGCAAGAGGAGCTCATAGGATAGGAGAAGAGCAAAATGGCAACATCTCCTCTCTTTTCCTCCCTCAGGGCTTGGTGTTAGTGAGGATATATCCTATAGCATTCTTTGGCATACAAGGAGTTCCAAAGTTCTTCTGGACTGAGTAGAAGAGTCGAAGATGAATTGTTGCAATATCAATTAAACCCAAGGAATTACTGAACATCCTTCATATGGACCCCTGTCCCGGAAATTGACCTCCACGATCTCGGGAAATTAAGGTCATGTAGGCAGAGAAGAGACTTCAATTCAGAGTCGGGGAGGCCACACCTGACAGCCCCAGAAGTTAGGTAGACAACAGGCAACACAGGCATTAGGAAGAAAGGACAACTCGGCCCCTATTGGCAGCAAAGTCATAAAGGTTCAAGATCCTATCAAACATCCAGAATTCTTCTTCAATAGGTTTTTCACTAGTTCTTCTTATTGATTCTCGCTGCTTTTCATCCTTTTTCCTCTCTGGTCCCAGACTTTACTCGTATAGTTTGTGGATTACCTAAGCCAGTCCTACAATTGCTCTAATTTCTACCCCTGCCTATCCTCCAAAACACACAAAATATGACTCTGTCAAGGTCATATTTGAAACCTGCATTAAGCTCTGTCAAGATGTCAATGTAGGGAGTTACAGCAAAGGCTCTTTCAGTTCGTTGGACCAAATATGCTCAGAGTAGTCAACCTATTCCTTTAAATCTGTTCCTTCTGTCGCTCCCACTACTTTCCAGATAAAAATGATGGTGTCAAAATATTTGCTGTGAAAATGGTCTCATCTTGAATCAAGAACCTACTTCAGAGGGGTGCAAATGTTGATTTAATCTATTTTATAGCTCCTTAGAATGACAAATATCATCTCCCTTCAATTACGTAAGTAATTTGCATACCTGAAGTAAAAAATACTCCCTTCTCATTAGAAGTTAGCATCATATGTATTATGTATTTATTTTAACTTTCTCTGTGTGGTCTTTGGCCTTTTATGGGTCCCTTTCCATTACAGGATCGGAAATGAGAGTTCCTTCCCATTGTTCGTGGCCTCTGTTGAAAGCCCAGATAGAAAAGTAAGGAAAGGATAAAGGGTCATGAACAAAAAGATCTCTTAAAAAGTCCCTTAATTGCAGCAAAGCTAAGAAAATACTCAACTAACTTCATGTCACAAGAAACAAAGAGCTATGGGTGGTTTGGAGTCCAAGTCTAACTGGCTCATTTCATAAAGGAACGTTTAAGTGGTGTATCTAAATAATACGCCTTTTCACGAATGACTCTGGGATTGAGCCTGGAATTTTACGTTCTCTGTTCTGCATTTTATTGCCACTCCTGCAGTGGCTATGAAGCCCAGAACTGCAAGATTTCTGTGGGTCAATATTTGACTATTTTAAACTGATGTAAATTTGCCATAAACTTTCCACTCCATTTCTCCTACGTGGCCTCATCTGTTTAGATTACCTGAGTCAACTAAGATGTGTTTAGGAATTCTGTCTTCGCAGGTGAACTTTTCCGAGCTGGCCTTGGGAAGGCCTAGCCTGCACGAGACTCTGGTGCTCTGAATCTTCTTCAGGTTGGCGAACCGGGACAGAGCCTTCGAGTGATCCTTGAGAATGTCATAAGGAAAGGTGTGCGCGGGCACGGGGATTCCACACTGCCACAGCCTCTGCTGGGACCGGCAGAGCCTCTCCACTGGCAACTGCGAGCCGCCCAGCAGGCTGCGGTGCAGGAGGTCCGCCATGGACTCTGGCTGCTTCTCCTCCTCCTGTTTAACCACCGTGCACATGAAAACAGGTTGGGGATCTTCTCTCCCCATGACAGCGCCCTTGGCAAAGGACATGGCGTCCAGGTTTTTAGTAAGCATTTTCTGTGCTTCATCAAGTGAAATACCGCATGTTTTTAAGAGATTTAATTTCTTGCTCTTCTTACTGAAGTTCTCAACAAATGCATATAATTCTGGCAGCTGTGGGGAAAAAAGTGGGAAGTCATGAGATCGATGAACATGTAATAGGCTGGCAGACCCTGGAACAAATAAGATGACAAATAACCCCCAAAACAGAAGCATTTCTCTCTGGAAACTCTCTTTGCCTAACTAAACCAGCTCAACAGTGGCCCTGTGGAATAGAGACCAGAAGGTCAAATCTCATTCCACAAAAGTTGTATTATTTAGACACATCTCTTAAACTCCCTGTTATAAAATGAGCCAGTTACCCTTGGACTCACAAGTCTTGAAGATCTTTCCAACTCTAAAATTCTGAGTGACCTTTGCTTGTTTTGAATAATACTACATTTCTTTCAGAATGAAAGACAGCTAGATCATTTAGACATCAACACTTCATCCAGGTTCCAAAGAGCTCAGAATGTTCAGGAATGCAGTGTACAGGAGGCTGTAATAATCGTTATTCATTGGAATACTTTACCAAAGCCATGTTTGTGTTTGTGGCGTGTTTGGGAACAGTTGTTGGCCGGAAAAAAAAAAAACAAAAAAAAACAATACATTATTTCTCAGAGTATCTTTTCCCATCTAAAATCCTATACTGAAGGAATAAAGTCTTGTTTTCTAGAGCATCCTGCCTACAGAGCCCATCATTCCTAAAGAGGCTTCTCAGGCCATTAAACTGGAAGGCTCGGGTTAAAGCCAAAATCTGGGTCACTTCACTCAATGCTGACTTTCCTTTCCTTTATTTATTTGTTTTGAGATGGGAGGCTCACTAAGTTCCCAGGCTGGTCTCGAATTCCTGGGCTCAAATGATCCTCCTGCCTCAGCCTCCCAAGTAGCTGGGACTACAAGTGTGAGCCACCATGCCTGGCTCAGGGTTTCCTTCTAATTCTAGTTGGTTCTACTGCAGGGGCAACAAATAGAAAGTGAACTAAAGTTGGCAGATGGCTCTCTAAAACCCGTACTACTATCAAGAAAGCAGCTCAGCACTCCTGTTCACCTGACCTGGGAAGAGCTATGTTTTGCCCAACAAAAAATGCTAAGTCATTGATGTGGAATGTTAGTATTCCCTATGGCTCCCAGGTGCGTATTCAATAGCTTGAATTTCTACAGTTCTTTTTTTTTTTTTTTTTTTTTTTTGAGACAGAGTCTCACTCTGTTGCCCAGGCTAGAGTGAGTGCCGTGGCGTCAGCCTAGCTCACAGCAACCTCAAACTCCTGAGCTCAAGCGATCCTACTGTCTCAGCCTCCCGAGTAGCTGGGACTACAGGCATGCACCACCATGCCCGGCTAATTTTTTCTCTCTATATATATTTTTTAGCTGTCCATATAATTTCTTTCTATTTTTAGTAGAGATGGGGTCTCGCTCTTGCTCAGGCTGGTCTCGAACTCCTGAGCTCAAACGATCTGCCCACCTCGGCCTCCCAGAGTGCTAGGATTACAGGCGTGAGCCACCGCGCCCGGCCTACAGTTCTTGAATATAAAGTTTCCTGCATACACTATAAAATTTTAAGTACATACCGAACATTGGGGAGACACTGCTTCAGTACTGTCTTCAGCTGGGTTTGTGTCTCCCTTGGGGAACATTGTGCTGGGATTTTATTCTCTTACTCCTACAAAAGCAGTATAAGCAAAAACAAAAATCAAAGATCAAAATTCAGATAAAATACAAAGGAAGAGGATTAACACTTTTTCAATCTTCAAACTTTGTGAGTGAGACACTTTTAGGATTTTATATCATTTAAATTTTTCTTTTGTTTTTCTCTTTAGGCCAGGTCTGCCAAATCTACCATGTTATAACCAAACATTTTCTCTGAAACATCCCAAATTCTTACGTAACATGTATATGCAGGTTTAATACTAGTTCAATGAATCCTATATGAATTTTTTTTGGCTTACATATTTTGATCAATTTTCAATTCATCTGAAGAAAAACTCATGCACCTCCTTACCCAGAAAAAGTGTTTTTTATTCAAGAGAAAGAGGCATATATGTAATGATAATAATAATAAAAATAACGAGCATTTTGAAATAATTTGCTTTGAGCCAGATACTCTGCGAGGCATTTTGCAAATAGAGTTCGTTTAATCCCTTTGTGAGAGATTAGAAATGGCCATGGAATCTTAACAGTTTGTCTCATTAATAACTAAGTGACAGTTAAGTCCCCTCCCACATATGACTCTGGGCTGACCTTATGCTTGGCTTTGACCAATAGCTGTGACATTTGTGTCAGTGACGTCATGTGAGGTCTTCAGAAGCTTTACTTCACGTCCTTGGAAGCCTGGGCCACCATGAGAAGAGGTCTGATGCCCCTTCTGGAGAGACCATGTGAGGTCAGCAGCCAGCACTGACCACTAGACATGTAAGTGAAGCCATCTGGGTCCACCGGCCCCAGCTCTCGGTGACTACAGCTACATGAGTGACCCCAGCTGATCCCAAATGGAGAAGAACCACCTCCCAGCTGAGCCAGCCAACTCTAAAGTTATGATAAATAGTGAATTATTGTTGCTTTAACCCACTAAGTTTTGAGTGGATTGTTGTATAGCAATGAATACAGATAAACCCCATGATACTTCACATTCTTGGTTTAACTTATCCAGTGAAACCTTTATTGGTAAGTAAGGGGATACATGGAGGGAAGATGTATTCCTGGGCACCACTGTACCCTGACTGGCTGCTGTAGTCACTGAGATGAGTGTCTGTGATGAAGCTCATCTCAAAAGAGATGAAACACTCATTTGGTGTTTGGGATGAAGCAAAAACAATTACATTCCTCCCTCTTCCCAAAGTAAAAAAACCCATTCTAGGTTTATATGTATGTGTGGACATATATATGTTGTTACTGTCTGTTATTGTCACTACTGAGATTACTATATCAATATATGGGGGGAAAAAAGGTACACAGTGCAGCATGCCCACCACAGCCCTGTCTATTCCTGGCCAGCGAACATAAGACTGGATTCCTACAAAAGAAAATATTTCTCCAAACCTGCTTCATCTAAAACCTCTCAGTGTCTTCTAGCTGTTACCTTTCAGTAGTGTTGTCCACCATGGGAAGGCTGCCTTCTCCCATCACCATGGGACAGTAAATCTTTTCACTTCTCCTTCTATCAAAAGAGGGCAAGATTTAACCACACACACACACACACACACACACACACACACACGACTTCAATGAACAGTGCCGACTCAGGTAAATAATGTCCAACTTTAGAAGTCAATCTTGCCACTCTCTACACACATATTCAAAGCAATATCTAAGAAATATGGACTCACTTTATTACAGTGGTATTGACGACAGAGCATGGGGCACAAAGAAATTTAGGTTCTCGTGGCTCCTCTTTGCTGAGCTACGATTGGGTACATCTCCCTCTCACCGAAGTGTCAGGATTCAGAATGCAGATCATTAGCCAAAGATGCTTTCCCACACTTTAATGTTGACTTCACTTCATACTTTTAACCTCAGGCTTTTTGCCTGAGCCAAGCCAATGCCTAAACCTAAACTCACCCTTTAATCCAACCTTTCGTGGAGAGCATTCCTGGAGAAGTTCTGGAAATACAGCCAATGGGCCCATTATGGATCCAAGCTCCTTGAATGGAGCTCTTGCTAGGGCTCTTGAGCACTCTACTCATCATTTGTTACTCCTAGAAATTCCCACAGTAAATTCTGCTTCTGCTGAGAAGAGCAAGGTCATCTCACAAGAACTCCCGAGAGTGGTATCCTCTTCCCCATTTGCATTCACAGCCAACTCTCCCCCTTCCTTCCAGACCAGGAGGAGTTTCCTCTCTCCCACCCGGGGTGGTGTATTTTATCCTCCTCATAACTGCTGCGGACTATCTCCTCCTCAATTGTCCTCTCTTCCCCTTCAACAACTCTTCTTTTTCTTCCTTCCTGCTGCTCTATCACTCTCTCTTATCTTCAATCTCCTGTTTCCTTATGGCTTCTTCCTCTCTATACAAACATGCAAAGTTTCTTCCATCTGGGGGAAAAATACAGCTTATCAACTCTGATCTTACCACCAATTATGGACCTGTGTCTCTTCTTTACCTCCGTACTTGCTATTTTTATATTCTCATCATTCACCCTAGCTGATGAACTAAAATTGATTTTTTTTTTTTTCTCTTTTCGAGATAGGATCTCGCTCTGTTGCCTCAGCTAGAGTGCAGTGGCATGGTCATAGCTCACTGCAACATCCCGGCTGAAGATCCTCCTGCCTCAGCTTCCCGAGTGGCTGGAACTACAGGCATGGGCCACCATGTCCGGCTGATTTTTCTGTTTTTTGTACAGACAGAGTCTTGCTCTTGCTCAGGCTGGTCTCAACCTCCTGATCTCATGCAATTCAAACTCCTGGCCTCAAGAGATCCTCCTGCCTTGGCCTCCCAAAGTGCTAGAATTACAGGTATGAGCCACCATGCCCAGCCTTAAAATTGAATTCTTGAAGGTAATAGTGACTTGTTAACCATCAATTCTATTAATAGTGTAGTTTTTATAGTCCTCATTTTTCTCCATCTCAACTATTAACTATCCCCTCATTTTTAAAAATTTCAATAGATTTAAGGGGTATAGGTGTTTTTTGTTACATGAATGAATTGTATCATGTTAAAGTCAGGGTTTTTAGTGTACCCGTCACCAGAATAGTGTACATTGTAACCAATAGACATATTTTTATTCCTCACCTGCCTGCCACCCTCCCCCTTCTTAGTTTTCAATATCTATTCCACCACCTTGTGACCATATATACCCCTCATTTAGCTGCCACTTATAAGTGAGAACATGTGGTATTTGATTTTCCATTCCTGAGATACTTCACTTAGGATAATGGTCTTTAGTTCCATCCAAGTTGCTGCAAATGGCATTATTTCATTCCTTTTTATGGCTGAGTAATATTCTGTGGTATATGTATACCACATTTTCTTTATCCATTCATCAGTTGACAGGTATTTAGGTTGATTCCATATCTTTGCAATTGCGAATTGTGCTGCAATAAACATTTGGGTACAGGTGTCTTTTTTTGTAAAATGACTTTTCCTTTGGGTAGATACCCAGTAGTGGGATTGCTTGATCAAATGGTAGGTCTACTTTTAGTTCTTTGAGGAATCTCCATGCTGTTGTTCATAGATGTTATACTAGTTTACATTCCCACCAACAATGTATAAGTGTTCCCTTTTCACTGCATCCCTGTCAACATCTAATGTTTTGTGACATTCTAATAATGGCCATTCTGACAGGGGTAAGGTGGTATCTTATTGTTGTTTTAATTTTCATTTCCCCAACTATTGGTGATGGTAAGCATATTTTCATATGTTTGTTGACCATTTTTCTATGCTCTTTTGAAGAAAATCTGTTCATGTCTTTTGCCTACTTTTTAATGGGGTTATTTGCTTTTTTCTTGATGATTTGTTTGAGTTCTTTGTAGATTCTGGAGATTCTCTTTGTAGTTCTTTGTCAAATGTATCATTTGTGAATATTCTCTCCCACTGTGTAAGTTATCTATTTACTCTGATGATTATTTCCTTTGCTGTGAAGAAATTTTTTAGTTTAATTAAGGTCCATTGATTTATTTTTTTGTTGCTGTATTTGCTTTGGAGGTCTTAGTCATAAAGTCTTCACCTAGGCCAAGGTCTAAAAGAGCTTTTCCTATGTTTTCTTCTAGAATTTTTATGGTCTCAAGCCTTACATTTAAGTCTTAATCCATCTTGAGTTAATTTTTATATGTGGTAAGAGATAGGGATCCTGTTTCATTCTCCTGAATGTGGCTATCCAATTTTTCCTGCACCATTTATTGAACAGGGCGCCCTTTATCCAGTGTATGTTTTTGTCTGCTTTGTCAAAGATCATTTGGTTGTAGCTATATGGCTTCATTTCAGGGTTCTCTATTTTGTTTCATTGGTCTATGTGTCTACCTTTCTACTAGTACCATGCTGTTTTGGTTACTATAGTCTTGTAGTATAATTTGAAGTCAGATAATGTGATGCTTCCAGATTTTTTTTTTGTTTTGAGACAGAGTCTTGCTCTGTTGCCCTGGCTAGAGTGCAGTGGCTTCATAGTAGCTCACTGCAACCTCAAACTCCTGGGCTTGAGCCATCCTTCTGCCTCAGCCTCCCAAGTAACTGGGACTACAAATGCATATCACTATGCCTGGCTAATTTTTCTATTTTTAGTAGAGACGCTGTCTTAGTCTTGCTCAGGCTGGTCTCAAACTCCTGAGCTCAAACAATCCTCCCGTCTCGGCCTCCAAGAATGCTAGGATTACAGGCGTGAACCACCACGCCTGGCCAGTCTTTTCAATAAATAAATAATTGTGGACAATTGAATATCCACATGTAAAAGAATAAAGCTGGATACCCTACCTCAATCCTTACATAAAAACTTAAAATGGATTATAGACCTAAATGTTAAGAAACTGTAAAACTCCTAGAATAAAACATAGGAGTAAATCTTTGTGACCTTGAGTTAGGCAATGGTTTCTTGGATACAACACCAAAACATAAGCAATAGAAAAAAAATAAATTGAACTTCATCAAAATTAAAAGATTTTGTGCTTTTGTGGAAAAAAAAACCCAAACAATGAAAATACAACCCACAGAATGGGAGAAAATATTTGGAAGTCATACATCTGACAAAGGACTTGTATCCAGAATGTATAAAAAACACAATCAACAAAAAAAAGACAATCCAACTGAAATAAGGGCAAAAAGAACTTCCAGTTTGGTTTCTGCTCTGGCATGTAAGGAGGTTGGAAGTTGCTACTTTTTCCTAACAACAGATAAAAAGCAGAACAAACTGAAAATTCAACAACTCTTCTTAGATCTGGCAGAGAAGTTGTCACAGGCAAACTGCTGCCCCTTAAGTGGGAGAGACAGGCAAACACGGAGGGTCACAGCTTACCAAAGCAGAAATCTCTCCTGGAACCACAGCAGAAACCAGTACAAGAATCCCGTCCAGCTTTCAACAAAAAATTACAAGGTATCTAAAAAGGCAAAAAATACAATTTGAAGAGACAGAACAAGCACTAAAACCATACTTAGATATGACAGGAACGTTGGAACTATCAGATTGTAGATTTAAAACAACTATGATTAATATGCTAAGGGATCTAATGGAAAAAGTAGACGACATGGAAGGACAAATAGCTAATGTAAGCAGAGAGATGGGAATTATAAGATAGAATCAAAAAGAAACACTAAAAGTCAAAAACACTGTAACAGAAATGCAGAATGCCATTGATGGGCTCATTAGTAGACTGGACAAGGCTGAGGAAGAATCTGAGCTTGAGGATATGTCAATAGAAACTTTCAAGCCTGAAAAGCAAAGAGAAAAAAAACACTGAAAGAAAATTGAAACAGAATATCCAAAAATATTGGGACAACTACAAAAGATGTAACATATGCATAATGGGAATACCAGAAGAGAAGAAAAAGAAAGAAACAGAAGAAACATTTGAAGCAATGATGACTGAGAATTTCCCCCAAATTAGTGTCGTACACCAAACACAGACCCAGGAAGCTCAGAGAACACCAAGCATGATAAATGTAAACAAAACAAAACAAAACAAAACCTCAAGAAACTACACACAGGCATGTCATATTCAAACTTCAGAAAACCAAAGATGAAGAAAAAAATCTTGAAAGAAACCTTACATATATGGAAAAAGACACTTTACCCATATGGCACAAAGGTAAGCATTATATCCTACTCTCCTCAGAAACCAGGTAAGCAGGGAATGGAGTGAAATATTTAAAGTGTTGAGAGAAAAAACCCACCAACCTAGAACTCTGTATCCTATGAAATTATCCTTCAAAAGTAAAGGAGAAATAAAGGCTTTCTCAGACAAGCAAACATTGGGGGAATTTGTTGCCAGTAGACCTGCCTTGGAAGAAATGTTAAAAGATTTAGAGAGAAGGAAAATTATTACTTATGTATATAGGTCAGAGACGCAGATCTACATATGGGAAGGAAGAACATTAGAGAAGAAATAAATGTAGGTTAAAGTAAAATGTTTATGTTTTTTATCCTGATTGATCTAACAGAGAAAAGTTTATTCAAAATAATAATAGCAAAAATATATTCCATGATTATAGCTTACTATAAGTAAGTGAAATGAATGACAGCAATGACACAAGGGATGGGAGGGAGGAATTGGGATTATTTGAAAGTGGACTTGGATTAGTTGTAAATGTATATTTCAAACTCTAGGGCAAACTCTAAAAAAAGTTAAAAAAAAGAGAGAGAATAAGTAAAATTGATATGCTAAGAAAGGAGAAAAATGGAATCATGTAAAATGCTCAATTATTAATAAAACCACAAAAGGTAGAAAGTGTGGAAGACAAACACAGAAACAAAGAACAAGGCTAACAAAAAAAAAACACAGTAAAAATGTGGCATATATTAATACAACTATATCATAATCACTTTTAATGTCAATGGCCTAAATGCACCAACTAAAAACAGAGATTGTCAGAGTAGATCAAAAAAGAAGACACAACTAACTCTATGTTGACTACAAGAAACAGACTTTCACTCTGGGAGGCCAAGGCAAGAGGATCGCTTGAGCTCAGAAGTTTGAGATCAGCCAAAGAAAGAGCGAGACTCTGTCTTTACTAAAACTAGAAAAACTAGCCTGAGAGAGTGTGGTGTGACAGATGACAGAGATGTGTGCTGAAATTGATGTTCAAGAAGTGTTATATGTAATAGAAAAAAATGGGAAAAGATATCCAATGATGAGCTCATAATTGAACAAATTGGGGAAAATCACAAAATTATACAAAAATGTTTAATGACAGGAAAATTTTAAAACAGTATTTATACTAAACATTCTAAAAAGGTGTCTATAATATAATCCTATTTTATTTTTTTAAAGCATATATGATTCACTTAAAAATATTAACAGTTTCTTCTAGTGGTAGGATTGATTATGGGTAATTCATATTTTCTTCCTTATGGTTCTTTGTGCTTTTATGTATTTTACAATGAGCATTTATTACTTTTGCAATTAAAAAAACATTTTAAAATCAGCAGAAAGAAAGAAAAAGAAACAGATGAATTTCTACTGTCTGTAGAAATTGCACATTGTGGAAGATTGCTTACAAGCTTTCACCAAGGAGTTGGTTTAGGGAATCCACACCAGGTGTCTGGTTGCACTTCCCAAGGGGCCCAGCTGGCCGGCTGGAGCCGGAGCTCCACAGCAAACTGTGAGCGCTTGCCTGGGGTTGGAGGGGAGCAGGAGTGAATGCAGATGGGCTCCAATTTCTTTTGGTGACAGAAAAGTGCTAAAATTAGATTGTGATGTTGGTTGAACCAACTCTGTAAACTTATTTACTAAAAATCACTGGATAGTGTGCTAAAAGGAATGAATTTGATCTTATGTAAATTATACCTTAATAAAGCTGTTTTTTTAAAAAGAAAACAAAATTTTAAAGTCAAAACAAACAAACAAAAAATAATCAATGATACTGTGATCTGCTTGAGGGAAAACCGTGTTGACAGAAGGGCCTGCCTGGCATGTACAAAAAGGAATGTGGGCCATTAGAATTTTGCAGGACGAACCCTGCATTGTTCAGGGAAAGACGTGCCTGATAGTGGAGTAGTTCAGTTCTCTCAGCAGTTGTGCCTTATAGATAACTGTGGTAGCAGAGCGTGCAAATTGGATGACACTGACCATCAGTAATGGCTATGAGAACTGGCTAACATTTTGTGAACATTTACTATGTGCTGTACATGGTTCTAAGAACTTAAAGGTATTATCCTATTTGATCTACTCAACAACTCTCTGACATGGATACAATTACAATCTCCATTTTACAGATGAGGAAATTGAGGCACAGAGAGGGTAAGCACCTCACCCAGTATAACAGAGCTAGTAAGTAGTAAATCTGGGATGAAATCAGGTAGTCTGACTTCAGAACCCATAGTTTGTATATTTCGCTATAGTACAGAAATACTATCTGTGTCACTCATGCATGTTTCAGGGCAATTTAATTTGCTTGTCCTTTTTGCCCCTTCCTCCTCACCTCTGCCTTCCCTTCCAGCCCCTTCATCAGGTAATCATATAATGAAGCTAATTGTTTTGCACGTGCTTATACAGATGTCCCTGACTTATGATGGTTTGACTTTTCAACTTTACAATGGTGCGAAAGCGAAACACATTCAGTAGAAACCATACTTTGGATTTTGAATTTTGGTCTTTTCCCAGGCAGTGACACGTGGTACGATGCTCTCCTGTGACGCTGGGCAGCAGCAGTGAGCTGCAGCTCCCAGTCAGCCACGCGATCACCAGGGTAAACAAATGGTACTCCACCCTACAGTATACCGTGTTCAATAAATTACAGGAGATATGCAACACGTTTTTATAAAGTGGGCTTCCCATTAGATGATTTTGCCAAACTATAGGCTAATGTCAAGTAGGCTAGGCTAAGCTATGATGTTCACTAATTTAGGTGTATTAAATGCATTTTTGACAATGATAGTTTCAATGTATGGGTGAACTGTATCCTGTTAACTAAATGTTATTTAAGACAGTCTGATTAACATAGTCCTGATTAATCGGACTAATATGTTGGAAAACACTCAAATGCAAGGGCTGTTAAGAACAAAGTGGGATTTCTGTGAAATATTACAATCTTACATTTCCAAATTATGAATTGTGACTACAACTGTTACATCTGAGGAAGAAAAGCAGCCCAGGGCAGTCTGAAGAATGTGAGAATGAGAAATTTATTGGCGAAGAGACCTGAGAATGAGACCTCAGGCTCATTAACTCCATACCTGGAGCTAATTGTTTAAAGCCATTTGGGTTTTTTTTTTTTTCCTTTCCTTTCCTGTAGTTTCCATACTAGCTGATAAATTACCTAAAATGTTACCATAGCTGCTCAGTGTGACCCTCACCCATTATCTGCATGTTCCTGGAATTTGTGATACAAAGAAAAATGTACAGCCAGTCCATGGCTTATGCTACTTTTGTGAACCAATGTAAATTCTTGGGAAACAAGAACCACCCTTTCTTCTTCTTGTTTAAAAACTCTGTTGTAACTGCTGGTAATCGGAGGATATACGCAGGGCGGCTTGAATCTGTCTCCAGCGTTCAGTCCTCAAATTTGGCTCAAATAAACTTTCCACTTACATTAATTCCTTTAGGTCAGCACATTGCTTTTCCCTCTGAAACCCCCAAAGTGCCTGTGGCCCACTGGAGAGATCACTGGGTTTCATGTTTTGGGGATGCTCATCTAAGTGACAAGACTCTTTGGGAAGGAGAGAGCCCACAGGGACCTGAGGATTTGCGGCAGGCCTTTTTAACTCCTCCCTGTCGGCTTTCGTTTCTAATCAGTGAGGCTCCATTGAGCTCAACGAGACCACACGTGCCCCGTTTTCCAATTCTCCCGGCTGTCACCCTTCATCTGGACTCATTAGCTTTTGCCTGGTCTCTCTCCCCAAGATGCCCCATGGGCTCTTCCCTGATTCCTTAGCCTGAGGTCTGTCTGTCTGTCTTCCCAGGGCAGCCACGCGCCTGCACAGCAGCTGGCACAGACAGGCACTCCGTGAGTACAGGCCTTCTGCTCCAGCTGTCACAGGGTGAGTTGAATATAACAGGGTTCATTAGGGAATAGGGTTTGCTACTATTGATTGTAACATTCAGAATTGAAAATATGGAGCAATCAGACTTAGCACCTCAGAAAGGGGGGAAAGTCTAGCACTGGCCAGGAGCAGAGCAGCTGGGTGGCTTTTTCACCAACACGATGGCTGATGAAGGTGATGGTGCGGTGTCACGATGGCCTCAGGGAAAGGGCGGTGGGAGGCATCCATCCTGAGCAGATGTTAGATGCAAAGGCCTGATTGCTTCCTCCTGTGTGGGTTTTACAGCTGCACACATTCCACTGTTAAGAGCAACCTTTATTACTGAAATTTTTGTAGGAAAAATTAACTTGGTCAGAGTGTAAAACTCTCAATCCTACCTTTGAAATAATTGCTTCTCAAATGCAATATTGGAAAGCCTGAATTTTCTTGCGTAAGCAACTACTCCATTACATTGCTGATTTAATAAAATACTTCTTTCTAAAATAATTATTGGACTTTATTTTTTAGAACAGTTTTAGGTGAACAGAAAAATTGGTCAGAAAATACCGCGTTCCCGCATGCCCCTCCCCTGCACGCAGCTCCCCCTGCTATCACAACTGATGAGCCCAGATTGATCCATGATTACTAACTGCAGTCCAGAGTTTACGCTGGGGTTCACTCTTGGTGTGGTACATTCTACAAGTTTTGACAGATGTATAATGACACACATCCACAGTATAGTCTCGTACAGAACAGTTTTAGTGTCCTAAAAATCCACCGTGCTCCAGCTGTTTACTTTCTATAAGCTGCTCTGGGTTACCCCTCCTCCAAAAGAGTTCTGATCGGATCCGCACTTGCTCAAAACCTCAGTGGCTTCCCTGGCCCACGGTGTGCAGACTCACTAGCCCGGAGCGCAGGGTTCTTCGTCCCCCAGCCCCAAGCGCTAACTCCACCGTGCCTACCGCCACTGCCCTTCCAGGCGGTTCTGCCCCTGCCTATGGTATTTTTTTGACATTCCCGCATGTGCCCTCACTCTTCTGTGCCTGTTTAAGTCATTCTCTCCGGGAGAAAACCCTCGCGCCCTTCTCCTCATAGCTGCAGTCTACTCGGCAAAGCCTGTCTCCAGAGCTGTTCCCAGGACGTCCCCCCTTCTCTGGGCCTCTCACATAGTGTCCCTGTGTCTCTCAGTGGCACTTACTAGTTTGCACCTTGTTTCATTGTTCTTGTCTTATTTTCCCCAGTTGAGCACCACGGATAAGAGCACACGCTCTGGAATCAAAGCCTTTCTTGCTAGCCTTTGACCTCAGTATTTCGTACACAACATTTGTAAAGTGAGGATGGTAAGTATGGCATCCGCCACCAGCGGTATGTGACGATCGAGTGAACTAATTCATGCAGAGACTGCCTGGCCCCTAGGAAGTGTTCTTGTGTGTTTTGGCTGTTTAATTGCCACCACCACCACCACTGCTACGGTTTTCCTCTTACTCCCACTGCCCCTCTTTTTAGAGAGAGGTAAGCTCTTGGGGAGCAGGGTCCGTCACACTCATCTTGATGTCCTCCATAATGCAAGCCACGATGCTCACAGCAAGGGCTCAACACACCTTTAGTGATAAAATAGCCGAAGTCCTGTGGCCCTGCCAAAAAGCAAGCCTACAACCAACAGGACAAACCCGTGAGCAGTAGCAGGGGCATTTCTCGGAGCAGTCTCCACATGAAGCAGCCCCATCTCTTCTCCCAGCCCTCCGGAAGGAACACGGTAATGAGCGTTTTGTTGTGACGCCAGCAGTTCAGAGTTGGCTGAGTCACAGGTCTCAGGCAATGGCGCGGTGGGGACAGCCCAGGTGCCTCAGGAGAGGGCAGTGGAAGATGCCAGTCTGTACAGAAATGGAAGAGCATTGGTACCTGGTGTAGGCTCCAGGGAAGATCAGCACTTGCTGCTGTCGCTTGGTGGGGGCAGCAGCACTTGGCCTGTGGGCTGGGATCTCAGAAGGAAGGAGCGGCCCGGCGGTGGAAACCCAGAAGAGGTGCTGTTAGCGCGCAGCAGGCTAAAGGAGGGACAGATTTCCTTCGTGTTTCCGATGAGTCACTCCAACTGTGCCCACCCATCTCTGTACCAACAATCATTTCTACGTCCTTCCTTTGATACCCAAGAAAAGCTCTGGAGGGAGCTGGCCAATGTATGGAGTGAGATGTAGCCAGTCTGGAACCCTGGCTGGGGTCCCCACCTCAGCCTCGTGTGCCATCCTCAATGCCATGGTGTGCCTCCGAGTGCTCCTGGAAGCCTGAAATGTCAGGCGGCACACAGGAAGGAAAGACGGAAGATGCTGGGCAGGTGGCAGAAAGGGTGGGAGAGGGTGGGGCGGATCAGAGACTGTAAAAGTCCATCCAATAGAATCGCACGGAAAGCGGCCTGTGCTTAATGTTGGGGTCCCAAGCATTGTAGACAGTCCCCAGGGGACGTCATCAGCTGCATGGGCTGTGGTCTCAGGGGTGGCCTTGAGGACTGACAGGCCTGTGGGGACAGGGAACAGGGAGTGGAGCCAGCACCTCTCGCCTGTGGATGGATGGCCAGTTCATTCGTCTCCACCATTCACCTGGGGAGAGGACGCTCTCTGCCACCGACTCCCTCTCCTTTCAGAGCCTCATATCTGCGAGGCTGTGCCCTCTCAAGGCTGGACATGGGAGAAGGAGGAGAAAGGACACCAGGTGAGGGGGACAGCGCAAAGTCAGGGCTGAGTGCCATGGGAACGTGGTCAGGAGGATGCAGGCACGGAGACCTGGAGCAGGGCAGGGCCGTCAGTGGTGAAGGACCAAGGGAGGAGGGAGACTGCAGGCTCGGTGACCAGCTGGGACCCAGCTTCCTGTGACCCTCTTAGAAGGAGCTGAAGGAGCCTCCCAACCCTTACTGGTAGACAAACACCACCTCCTCTCTCCGCTCTGGTCTTTCCGTCTCTCTCCCCACCGCCGCGTCACCTCACCTCTCATTGCCAAGCCCAGACTGGCTGAACTTTCACTTTTCTGCTTTCCTACAACGCCCCGTGACTATATGTGTGGCCGCACTTACCACTTGTTCTATGACTGTGCACGAGTCCATCTCCGTGGTGAGTCTCCACACTCCGCAGGCAGGAGCAGGGTCTTACTCATCTGGGAGCCCCACGGCCTAGCCCCTACCTGGCATGTGCCAATGCTTAGTAAGTGTTGAGTGACCGTCCATTGTGACATCTGGATATTCTCAAGGTCAAATAAACAGCTATGTGACACTAAGGGGCAGGGGATAATCTTCCTGCATGTGGGTAACGGGTGAGAGGATGGTGGAGGATGGAGAGGCATCAGTGAACATTGAGTAGATGAATTGTGGTTAAAATTTCTCTCTCTCTTCCTCTCTCTCTCTCTCTCTCTTTCTGAGCCAGGGTCTCACTATGTTGCATAGGCTGGTCTCAAACTCCCAGCCTCAGGCGATCCTCCCACCTCAGCCTCCCAAGTACCTGGGTGAATATAATTTCTAATCTGTCAAGTTTTTCCCTTTATAGATATGGGCAAAGTGCAAAGGAGAAACTGAGGCAGCTGAATAGACAGGAGGCAGACCCATGCTCCCTACACCTGCCCAGACATGGGGAGGAGTGGGCTGGGGGCTGCCTGGCTGTGCAGATTCTCTATCTGACCCATGCAGCTGTGCTTCAAACTCCGTCACCACCCTTGGGAGGTTCTTGCAGCAATCACCGAAAATTTTGCTGAAACAACCATGTCCCCAGAATGGAGTCTACTGGGCAAATAGTCTGATTGAGGGCTATGAACTTATGAGAATTGTGGTAACATATCCATAACATAAAACTTACCATTTTAACCTTTTTTAAGTACACAGTTCAGTGGCATTAAGTACATTTACACTGTTGTGCAACCGTCACCTCCTCCCGTCTCCAGAACTTTTTCATCTTCCCAGCTGTGTGCCCGTTAAACTAACTCCCCAGCCCCCTTCTCCCCAGCTGATGAACATTTGGGTCGCTTCAACCTTTTGGCTATTGTGAATAACGCTGCTATGAACTTGGATGTACAAGAAAGTTAACCTTGTTAAGGAGAAATTAATAAATATAGAAACCGTTAGATATGTTTGATGTTATGGAATCTTCAGTAGGGCGACCATATAATTTACCAGCCAAATGTGGTCATTTCTGAGAGCGAATGGGACCACTGCTGTGACAACAGGCATATACTAGGCCTGTCTGGGGCAAACTAGGCTGCAGGCTCATCCTCATCTTTGGGGATGTGATGGAAGCATTTTGGTGTGGTTAATAATAAACACGGGTGGGCTGGGCGTGCGGTGGTAATCCCAGCACTTTGGGAGGCTGAAGCAGGAGGATTGCTTGAGGTTACGCTCTCGAGACCAGCCTGAGCAATATAGCAAGAACCTGTCTCTACAAAAAAAAAAAAAAAAAAAAAAAAAGGAAAAATTAGCCGGACGCAGTGGCGTACATGTAGACCCAGCTACTTGAAAGGCTGATGCAGGAGGATCGAACTTGAAAGGTTCCAGCACAGCTGTAGGCATGGAAAAAATTTTTGTTGATTGATAGAATGAATGAATGAGTGGACTGAATACTAGAAAATAAGGAAATAAGGAATAAGAAAAGGTCCGTGGCAGCACCAAATAGGTCAGATTGACTTAATTTTCTGACAAGAGTGAGGGAAGTCCTCACGTATTGACTTATCATACCTGATCTTTATGAGCCGCAGGGTGCTCATAAAGAACTTCATCTAGGAGTGTGCAATCTTTTGAGGCTTTCTTAGAAATGCCCCCAATTGTCTATAAGTAACTGTCATCAAAGGACAGTTTCACAGCTGAATAATTAAAGACTCCATCAGTGAGGCTTAAAGAACAATGGTAATAACTGGTCAGTATTTAGGCTGCAGACTCATGTTGATAAAGAGAAAAAGATTTAAAATATTATCTCCTAAACACACAAGGACAAATAATGTATGATTCCACTTATATGAGGTACTTAGAGTAGTGAAATTCATAGAGACAGGAAGCAGAATGGTGGTTGTCAGGGGGCTGAGGGAGGGGGGATGGGGAGTCTTTGTTTAATGAGGTCAGAGTTTCAGTTTGGGAAGATGAGAAAGTTCTGGAGATGGATGGTGGTGATGGTTGCACAACAACGTGAATGTAGTTAATGCCACCGAACTATAAACTAAAAAAATAGCTAACCTGATGTGGGGGCACCTTTAGTCCCAGCTACTCGGGAGGCTGAGGCAGGAGGATGACTTGAGCCCAGGAGTTTGAGGCCACAGTGTACTATGATCACACTTGTGATTAGCCACTGCATTCCAGCTTGGGCAGCACATTGAGACTCTGTCTCGAGAAAAAAAAGCAAAGGTTAAAATGATAAATTTTATGTTGTGTATATTTTTCCACAGCCACAATAAAAAAAAAGAAACACATTGTATCTCCTGAGAAAGGCAAGGCCTTGTGCCTCCTGAAGTGCAGCTCAAAGGAAGTCTGTCCTTTCATGTCTTCCTGAGATGTCTAACTTGGTCTTTTGAATTGAGAAAACTCTGGTTCAAAAGTGTTAGGATAAAGTGCTCTCTTCGGCAGCACACATACTAAAATTGGAATGATAACAGATTAGCATGGCCCCTACAAAATGACGAGATGCAAATTTGTGAAGCATCCCATATTTTTTAACATGGTAGTTAGAATGCAGGGGTCAATGTGTTCAAAGATCAACAGATTTAACTGTTAAACACTATCTCAAAGCCAGCATAATTAACTACTTTGATTGTGGGTTGATCTTTTTTTTTTTAACAATTAGATATTTTAAATTCGATAATCCACTGATATATTTTCCTCTCACTGCCGTTTTCTGCATTTTTAGCCTTTTTTCCCTCTTTGTTAGCTGCCAGAATGTGTTTCTGTAAAGGCTCAGCAGTGGCAGAAGACAGAAAGCTCATCTGGGATTTTCCTGCTGTGACTGCACATTCTTCTGATTAACAACAGACACTTGTATGAGGCTTTTGGTGAGTTAGTGCTTTCTCGCACACATTTCTCTTAAGGCTCCCAGATCCTCTGAGAGAGGCTGCTATTATATCCTCTTGTAAGATGCAGACACCTGATTACCTGGTGAGCAGGGACAGAGCCAGTAGTCAAGTGTAGCACCGAAGTGCAAGACCTTCTAAGGAGTCACTGGGTTGATCTGACCTCCAGCTGACTGGCTGTGGCAAACACTGTGTGCAGCCTTTCCTGAGGCCACAGGAGGGTTTCCGACAGCTGAGGTTCGTTCAGATCATCATCTGGACGGAGGCCACTCCAAGTGTGGCCTTCAGTCCGGCAGCACCAGCTTCACTCGAGGCCCTTATAAATGCGGGTTTCTGGGTCCCCTCCCAGACCCCTGAAGTGGTAATGGTATCTGGGCTTCAGCATGTCTTCCATACGTTTCTGATGCTCACTACAATTTGAGAACCACTACTTTAGAAACTTTACTTTAGCCTGGCATTCCTTAAACCGTGTTCTGTAGGAAACAAGTGTCCTGGGAGCCAGTGGTTGTTCCAGCTGCTCCCCGGAAAGGTCAAGCGAGTTTGGGAGAAGCTGCACCCATACACCCCTCTTGAAGGTGTAGAATGTATGTTAATATGTCAGTGGAGCCTGTTTACTTAACCCAGCGAGTCCCAAACACATGAGACTATGGACATTTTATGGCAAGGAAACTTTGGCAAGTGTTTGGGGAACACTGTTCTAGGCTGAGATGACCTTAGGACAACTCAAGTAGACCCTTCACCCCCTGCAAGAAATTAGGATGAGTAACTACCTGTGGTATTGTTGGTTCTGAACTTTTACAGTTCAGGTCTGCCATGAATCTTTGGTGAAGCTTTACAGTGACACTGTCATCCAACAAAGTAGATGTCAACGTCACTGAAATGCACATTATGTGGAATAAATGCTTTTAATTCTAGAATGAGAATGGGAATTACTGTACCTTTCAGATGAGATTGGTTTTAGAGTAGCATTATACAGTTAGTTACCTTATATACCACTTGATAAGTGTTAAAGGAACATACGAATATAATTTATATCCTCATGAAATTTCAGTTACTTTGTAAGATTTGGGCTAGTCCTTGCAACCTCAGTTTGGGATTTTTTCTTTCTGTACTTTGAAATGATTATAGAATAGATTTTCATTGAAATTTTAAAAACTCTATGTAAAACATTTTGGAGGGCATTTTAAAGCCCCATACACAGAAATATATGAAAGCACACAAAATGCTACAAGTTTCAATGGTTTTAGTGCCACTGTTAAGTTAATCATTTTTGCCTGTCTCGTGAGAAATCTTTTTTAAAGTTTGTACCTAGGTAACAGAGTTACTTTTTAAGATACATAAAAGGCTGTAAGCTAATTGTGGCGTCTGCTAAGAACGATGATAAGGGGTGAGGAGTTAGGATTTTGTGTGTTTTGTGTATTCTCATCTGCAGTCAGCTTCCTACTCTGGGTTTTGTACTTCAGTGTTTTTCTGTAAACAAATGCCTTCACGGTTCTACTCTGAAGTCTGCTGACTGAACCTCTTGAACATACTTCCAATATTCTGCACATTATGGAAAAAGGCAAATTTTATAAGTTTATGTTTTGCTAACTGTAGATATTTATTACTCTGTGAGTTATCTTTGTAATCATCTGTGGTCCATCATTTATTTTAATTCACATATTAACTATGGTAATAGGGAGGGACATACCTTGATTAGAAGTTTAATTTGTACTATTTCAGCCAATCTGTGAATGTAAAAACCACACAGTTGCCTTGCTACAATTCACTCTCCTATAACGTAGAACAAGTAACTATCTTGAAATCTACCCCAGTGCAGCACATATACTAAAATTGGAACGACACAGAGAAGATTAGCATGGCCCCTGCGCAAGGATGACACGCAAATTCGTGAAACGTTCCATATTAAAAAAAAAAAAAAAAAAATCCACCCCAGGAGATGGAGTTGAGCTAAACTTCTGGCTTTTCATTTAACTCTTAACTATAACGTGGTCCCATGGCATGGACTTGAGGAGGGTGTGTGGTGAGGTGCCGGTATACAAAGGGAACTTTAGTTTTTCCATGAGTTCTTATCTGCTAGCCTTTTCCTTACCTGTGTACAGTATTTCTTTACAGACTGTAGGTGGATATATAGTGTAAAAGCTTGGTTTAATCAACAACCCCCCCAAACAAACAAACCCCTTAAGTGTTAGGATAAGAATGACTTGTGGACCCCCCAGTTGTACAGGTGGCCAACTTGGCAACTACAGCTCCCAAGAAAGCCACAGCGTGGAACGAGGCTGGGGGGGGGGTGGTCACTGAGATATTTTCAGTATTTCAAATACCCAAAGGAATCATACACAGCACTTACTGCCAAGCAAACTGGTATCTATCCCATGTTGATCAGAAACCCTGAATGCCACGGCGGGTGCTTGCAAAAACAAATGTAGGTACCAACTACCGCTTAATACAACCAGGTTCTTCAGGAGAGGAAACATTTGAAACCCTTGCTATTCAAAGGTGGTCTGCAGAGCAACAGCGTTGGCTTCTCTCAGGCCTTTGCTAGAAATGCAGAATCCCAGGCCCCACCCTGGAACTTTGTTACCAGAATCTGCTTTTTAACAAGATCCCCGGGTAATTTATTTGTACCTTCAAGTTTTAGAAGGACTGCTTCACGACGTGGAATCCACAGACAGCCACGACCAGGTAGTTTACAACGAAAAGTCTGGGAATTATTAGTCAGTGGAAGAGCGAGCAGCAACTCAGCAAGAGCAGGAACCTATCGGCTGGTTTTACGCTGAGGGAGCACCTCTGGTCCAGAGCCCTTGCCCAGCTGAAGGCTGAATTGATCAGATCTGAAGTCTTCACCGAGTACTTTGTGGTGGGGTGGTGAGGGAGGAAGCCTGTCCAAGGCGACTTAAACACCCGCATGGTCAGCATCCCGACGGGTTGAGGGTAGGGTGGGCTCCCTCCCCTCCAGTCTGGTGAGGCCCAGCCAGGCCCAGGACACTCAGCTTCTACTGGGGAGTGGCCCTGTCAAAAGAGCTCCTCCGTTAAGGCAGGTTTCTCTATAGCCAACCAGCCACTAAGAGAACAAAACTTATCAGTATGATTATATTTACAAATAATTTATGGTTCTTTTTTTTTTTTTATTTTTTATTTATTTATTTATTTATTTTTGAGACAGAGTCTCACTCTGTTGCCCGGGCTAGAGTGAGTGCCGTGGCGTCAGCCTAGCTCACAGCAACCTCAAACTCCTGGGCTCAAGCGATCCTACTGCCTCAGCCTCCCGAGTAGCTGGGACTACAGGCATGCGCCACCATGCCCGGCTAATTTTTTGTATATATATATTTTAGTTGTCCATATAATTTCTTTCTATTTTTAGTAGAGATGGGGTCTCACTCTTGCTCAGGCTGGTCTCGAACTCCTGACCTCGAGCGATCCACCCGCCTCGGCCTCCCAGAGTGCTAGGATTACAGGCGTGAGCCACCGCGCCCGGCCAATTTATGGTTCTTTTCAACCAAGTCACTATAGTCATTTATTTGGAGGAAATACAATGCATCTCCCCCAGATTTGAATATGGGACAATGACTCCCTAATTGTGTTGAAACTCTCCTTTTCCTAAGCTCTGGCTTTGATTGATAATCCGCTAGTCCATCATCCCTTTTGGCACAGGCAGCCAGGTAGAAGGAACAAGAACTGCAACGTTATTGAACGGCTACTGTTAGCGGGATGCTGTTGATGTGTGGTTAGCTCCCCACATCACCCCAAATTCTGAGATTGTTCTACAGAAGGTGAAACGAGTTCAGAGAAATGACCTAACCTGTGCCAGGTCACATGGCTGCAAAACGACAGAAATCATCATTTGAATCCAGGTATGTCGCACCCCCAAACCTACAGCTTTCCAGCCTCTGGGACCGCACTGACCTCAGGTGAGCTGCCCTGGGGTTTACTCTGGGCTGATGCTGTCTCTGGCCCAGGTCACATCTACTCTGAGGCTCAGACGAGACCCTGATGGTGCTCACAGCTCGGCGTAACATCACAGGCTTTTCTACTTCCTGATCTCTCAGGTATCAAAACATGACAAGAAAGGCTATTTTTTGAGGTATTTCCTGCTGAACGAAACCTAGGAAGCACTGGAAATCTCAGGGACATCTGGTCTTGCAGGTTTTTTTCCAACCCCCTACCCACTTTCCTGTTTGAAAAAAAAAATCATTCTTGTGGGCCTGGAGACAGAGGGCGGCAACATGCTCTGTAACAATGAAGCACAGCGGGCCTCTGTCTTCTGGAATCTTTAATGAGTATTTTTAACCACACAGTGGGCTGAGCCATTCAATGTAGCATCCTGATGTGGAAGAGTGGGCTTCTGTGATCATATACAGTAAGAGGCTGGCCACTCGGGGGGCTCCTACCACATCTGTGGGCCTACGTGCCGCCCAGGGGCACTGCCAAATGACGTCATGCGAGGTGTGGGGTTAGTGGAGTGTGGATGAATGTGAGGCAGAACAGACAGAACCGTCCTGGTCGGGCTAAGGCTTGCACGACATGGCGCTATGGTGCTGTGGGATGGAGCCCTTTTGACAAGAATAGTTCTGATGCGCCCGGTGCTAAATGAACATTAAAGAAGCAACTGTGTTCCTGCCTTCCAGAATCTTTCAACAGTGTGCAAGAGACAGAAACCAGACCAAAACCAAAGAATAATATAAATATGACCCACACAAATATAAGCCGAGAGCCACTAAGTAACAGTAGGACTGTTAGTGGTGTCCGCTCATGCTGCCTCCTCAGCCTTCTTCACCCAGGGCATCCTCAGGTCCTATTTGGGGCTTTGCGGCAGCTTCCTCCCACCCTCATCATGCCCCCAGTCCACACCCCAGTGCCACGATGACCCTTCCAAATGTGATTGTTTTCTAGGGACTCCCTTGTAAAGGCTTTCAGTGGCCCCTATGCCCACAGAACCTCTGGGAAGCCCAGATGCCCCGGGCCTCTACCTTGCCCTCCATCCTTGTCTATGTCTCCTCTAGGCCTCAGTCTGCTGAGTGCTTAGCCCTCCTCGACAGTTTTTCGACCCTCTATTGTTCATTCTCTTCCCCAAATCTCATCTTTCAAGACTGGGCTCAGGGTCGCAGCCTCTAGGTCACCTTTTTAGAAGCACACTCCATTGGTTCTCCACATGACATGCAAGGAGTGCGGCGTAACCGCTAGGAGCACAGCCTCAGGAGCCAGGCCACAGGGTGCGGCTCGACTCGGCCACTCAGTGTCACCTTAGGTAAAATGTTTTATTCAAGCTGTGCTTTGGTTTCTCATCTAAGAAAAAGACAGCTGTCAGACTTACTTTCCTGGATTGTTGCGAAGATGATGTTACTTACAACAGTTCTCAGCATGGAGCAAGCACTGACACTTGCCACGCTGACACTGGTGTGTCTCCTTGTCAACTCCGAGATCTCTGAGGTCAGGGCCTCCTGTCTCCAATTATCTGTGAAGCCCCAGGGCCAGTGGAGAGCAGGTGCTCACTGCTCTGCCTGAAGTGTACTGTTAGGAACCTTCTGGGAAGAGGTGACGATAAAGCTTGGTGACAAAGGGAAAATCATTTTGGGTGGGAATAATGTTCTCTCTTTGTGAGGCAGGCCATGAGGAAGCAGGTTGGGTGGGTGCTTTCCTCACAGTGGGACAGGGAAGAAAAAGCAAGGCTAACAAGACCAGAGAGACAAGAGCCATCAGACGTTGTCTCTCCAGGGCGTGAGAAGCAGCAGCTAAGACTCTGGCCGAAGCAGGGTCAGGAGGGGAAAACGCCGGGCAGCAGGAAGCCTGGGCAGAAAGCATGGCAATTATTCATCAGTAGCTTTGGCAGCTACCACCCCAAACCCCTCCCTCAACAAGAAAAGGCAATTTTATGATCACAAAGAGGCCACAATTTTTAATGGATAACTCACTCTCTACATACATACAGTATTGCACAAATTATAAGTGGATCAACAATTATATTAATGATACAAATTCATGAGCATTTACACAAACTACCGCTCTAGGTTTTGGTGCTCTTTGTGCCAGGTACTTCAGTAAATAAAACAAACATAGAACTCAGCTACTCAAATTCATGAGAATCAGCTTTCAAAAAAAGCATACACATCATCGCATAGAATACTTAATATGTCAAACCCAGGAAAATCAGTAACTAAGTGACAAAAGGAAACCTTTAAAAGAAAAGTTGGTAATAAAAATGTTAGGTTAAAATATTGTTTAAAAACTTTAGCAATTGGGCCAGGTGCAGTGGCTCACGCCTATAACCCTAGTACCCTGGGAGGCCGAGGTGGGAGGATAGCTTGAGCTCAGGAGTTCGAGACCAGCCTGAGCAAGAGCGAGACCCAGGCTCTACCAAAAATAGAAAAAATTAGCCAGGTGTCATGGTGTGCGCCTATAGTCCCAACTACTCGGGAGGCTGAGGCAGGACGATCCCTTGAGCCCAGGAGTTTGAGGTTGGAGAAAGCTACGATGACACCACTGCATTCTACCCAGGGCAACAGAGTAAGACTGTTTTTTTGTCTCAAAAAAAAACAAAAACAAAAACAAAACCCCCCCAAAACTTCCCCCCCTTCATATTAAAAAACAAACAAACAAAACAAACTTCAGCAATTGGACTTAGGAACCAGAAAGTGTGCGCATATTGGGAATTTTAAGACCCCCATGTTCTCCTTCATAATTATGACTACATTCCCAGTAATTCTGGGTTGCTACAATGTCTTCTCTGGTAGTATAAACCACTGTTTCAAAATTTAAAGAAACAAATGGTAATTCACATAAAAGTTTTAAATAAGATTCTTCTTACTCAAAACTAATATGATCTCCATCAAATTAAAAAGAAATTCTATCAATATGTTGACCAAAGAAGCCAGATTGCCATTAACCTTGACGATTGCCTCAGAGGGGAGAGCACTGTCACCTACTAGGAAGGGGCAATGGGGGTGCAGTTCCTGCTCACCCCTGAGGGTGACAAAAGCCCTTTGGCCTCCCTGGAGTTTGGCCTTCTCACATACAGAATTGAGTGCGGTGGGCTAGATGGCTTTTAAGAGATCTTTCAACTAAAAGAAAGAGACCCCATCTTTGAGCAGACATTTAGGGTGGCAAATGAAATGGATTTAAAAACAGGTGGATGAACTATTTCTCACCTTTTGCTACGATCACTATAGTTGAAGAAAATTTTTGCTCAGTCTGTTAAAAGGTATGCAAATGAGGCATGACAATCAAAATTTTGATAAAAATGTAAAAAGGCTATGCCAAGTTTGGGTGGAAAAATATGTACCACCACATTACTACCAGCAGTCAGGACTTCATGCCTTTGAATTTTAGGAGTCACCGATCTGGGAAAAATGCAGGGTAAGATGCACATTCAAGTCATTCAATAGAGATCCAATCCATTTCCTGAATGGACTGACAGGTGCCCAGGAAGGCAACTTTAATGAAACTGGTTTTAAAAGAAAGAGTACAAGAGAGTTAAGTGAAGGGTAGGATTTTTTTCTTTACAAGAAAAGAAATATCCAAAGAGGGTGATGGTACTTCATTTTCTGTCCCCTACAGAGAATTCAAATATCACTTCTTCCTGAATCTAATACACTGGCTTCATTTTCAAAATGCATCACTTTATTTTCTTACAAGGCAGCCACACATTAAACAGGTGACAGTCACATGATTTCTTCAGTAAGCCCCAAGGCATCCGTGAGTGTTCCTGGAGCTCATAGCCAGAGGAGTCCTGAAGTTTCAGATATTAAAGCTTTCCCCACAGCCACAAGTTCCTTTGATGTTTGGGTTATTGAACACAAACTCACTGGATAATTTGTCTTCAACATAGTCCATTTCAGTTCCTAAAAGTGTTAGCTGTGCTTTCTTTTCGATGAACACTCTGACTCCTTGGGGAAAAGAAAACATGAGTCATATAAAGCCTGCATCCTCTGGAACCTGCTGATCCAAAGCACAAGTAAACTTTAAATAGTAACTGCCAACAAAAGTCAAATAGGAAGCTTGTGAATATGTCACATTATTTCTTTAAGGGATTAAGCATTCAGTTTCCTGTCTGCCTTCTCTTTCCCACACTATGTCAAAAACAGTTATATTAGGGTAGATAGTTTACACAAGTAAATTCCATAACAATTCTGTGCAAAAACTAAAATTTGCCTTTCATTATACTTCCCTCATTTTTCTAACTTACAAAATGAAGAAAATGTACATATTCTCAGTGACAGTTTTGTTAAGACAGAGTCAATACAATTTATGCAAACCTACAATGACATCTATACACCTGATACATAGGTAAGCCTAAAGATATAATGGACCGTGATAGAATGGAGTTATTTTAATAAGATCAATCAGTACCACACTAGTTCTGTTCGGGTTATGAGCCAGAAAACAGGTAGTATTTCCTTGTAATTATGTAGGTAGAGGTTGGTAGCTTTATAAATACAATCAGTTAAGAAATCTTTCTTCCTTATAAGAAATTAACTCATTACCCAAATATAAACTATACATAGTTATTAAGTCTCCTTTTCTTTAAGATGAAAATCATAAGGTTTATGAGTTGATTTTTAAATTAATATGGACTACAAGCTAGCAAAGAGCATACTTCCAGTGCACTAAACCACCATGGCAAAACCCGTGGACATTCAAGTTCTCCCAACACTCTAGCATTATCTAGGTTGTTTTAGACAGGTTTTATCAGATTATTGGGTGGCAGTAGGGGGTAATGGCAAATATAATTAATAAATTGATATTTTTAATAAAAATTAGAAATACCAAATTCTTCAAAAGCATGAATTGATATTGCACTTTGGGACCAGAAGTGTTTTGGATTTCAGATTTTGTAATACAGTCATGTGTTGCACTGTGACGTTTTGATCAACGATGGACCACATACACAACAGTAGTCTCACAAGATTATAATGGAGCTGAAAAATTCCTACCCACCTAGTGATGTAGCTGTGGTAACACTGTAGCACAATGTAACACAAGTTTATGGTGATGCTGGTGTAAACAAACCTGCTGTGGTGCCATACAAAAGTCTAGCATATACAATTATATACAGTACATAATACTTGATAACAGTAACAAATGACTATGTTACTGGTTTATGTATTTACTGTAATATACTTTTATGGTTTAGAGTGTACTCCTCCCTACTTATAAAAATAAAAGATAACTGTAAAACAGCCTCGGGCAGGTCCTTCAGGAGGGATCCAGAAGAAGGCATTCTCATCATAGGAGATGACACCTCCATCTGCGTTACTGTCCCTGAAGACTTTCCTGTGGGACAAGATGTGGAGGTGGAAGACCTGATACTGATGATACTGACCTTGTGTAGGCCTAGGCTAATGTGTGTTTGTGTGTTAGTTTATAATCAGCAAGTTTAAAAAGAAAAAAAAAATTTTAAATAGGAAAAAGCTTAGAGAATACGGATGAGAAAATAATAAAATAGTTTGTTATTACAAAAGAGTTAAAAAGCTAAAAAAATTTAAAAGTTTATGAAGTTACAGTAAGCCAACTTTAATTTACTACTGAAAAAAAGCAACATTTTAAAATTAATTTAGGCTGGGCACGGTGGCTCACGCCTGTAATCCTAGCACTCTGGGAGGCCGAGGAGGGAGGATCGCTTGAGGTCAAGAGTTTAAGACCAGCCTGAGCAAGAGCAAGACCCCATCTCTACTAAAAAAATAGAAAGAAATTATCTGGACAACTAAAAATATACAGAAAAAATTAGCTGGGCATGATGGCGCATGCCTGTGGTCCCAGCTACTTGGGAGGCTGAGGCAGAAGGATCGCTTGAGCTCAGGAGTTTGAGGTTGCTGTGAGCTAGGCTGACACCATGGCACTCTAGCCAGGGCAAAAGAGCGAGACTCTGTCTCCAAAAAAAAAAAGATAAAATAAAATAAAATTAAATTAATGTAGTGTAGCCTAAGTGTACAGTGTTATAGTCTACAGTAGTGTACAGTAATGTCCTAGGCCTTCACATTCACTCAGTACTCACTGGCTTACCCAGAGCAACTTCAAGTCCTGCAAATTCCATTCCATTTGTAAGTGCCCTATACAAGTGCACCATTTTTTATTTACATCATATTTTTACTATGCCTTTTCTATGTTTAGATACACAAATACAGTTGCATTGTGTTGCAAGTGCCTACAGTATTCATACAGCCGCATGCTGTACAGGTTTGGAGCCCAGGAGCAACAGGCTGCACCGCTGTAGCCTGGGTGTGTAAAGGCTGTAACATCTAGATTTAGGTAAGCACTCTGTGATGTTGTACAACAATGAAATCATCAAAGGACACGTTTCTTAGAACAATTAGGCAATGCATCAGTGTGTTTGCATTATACTTACAGGATGAGCATCCCAAATTACAAAATGTGAAATGCTCCAAAGAGCATTTCCTTTGTGTGTCATGTTGGTGCTTAAGTGGTTTCAGATTTTTAAGCATTTCAGATTTTGGATTTTCAGATTTGGGATGCTCAACCTGTATGTATTTGATGTAGATGTAAAACTGCTACTTCACATAAAAACGGTTGGTTCACTTTTAAGTTTTATGATCTTAAAACCTTTCTGGACACAATGATGACCTGTCATAGTTGAATTAAACAAACAAGCTTATCCAATAATTTATCCCTTACTTACTAAGAGCGCAGCCTCTGGAGAGAATTGACTGGGTTCAAATTTTACTCGGCCACTTACTGTGTGACCTCAAGCAAACTATTTAGCCTCTCTGTGCCTCAGTTTCTTCATCAGAAAAACAGGGGTAAAACATAGTGTCACCCTCATTCACTTGACATGTATAAATCAGTTAAAAAGTGAAAGTCCATCAAACAATGCCCAGCACATAGTGAACACTATTTACATCATTTCTACCATTATTATTGCTCTTTACTCCATGGTGGGCAAGACTAAAAATTTTAGGTAAAACAAAGTGCCCAGAAAAAGTTTGTTAAAAACTCACCATTCTTCCTACCCATCCGTGGTGGCTAGAAAACAACCAAACCAAACCAAAAACCCCAAACCAAAGAAAAGAAAAAAAACTCACCATCTTGAACAACTTCTTCATCAGAATCTCCTTTGGTTTTCGTATATTCTAGAGTGTAAGAAAGGCCATTACAGCCTCTGGTTCGGACACCAACTTTCACACCTACCTGAAAAAGATTTTGAAAATATAAACTTAGTTTTAAAGTAATACAGATCAAACAATTATACTAAGAAAGTATCTGATAGCAGAGGTCCTCTCCCTAAAAATGGACTTTCTTTAAAATGTTTTTGCTTCACTTCATTCTGTGAGATGTTTCCTTAGGGTTAGAGTTCACCAGTGTTCTTAGGCCATTACCTGGCAACTTTACCTCTATATGGGGGCCTTAATTCTAGGGTGGACTTGCATAAATATTCTCAAATACCAGAAAGCAGAAGACTGCAGTCAATACAGATGTAAAAAGTTAAAAAAGTGACCAAACAGTACTATTAAAATACCAGTGTTTGCATTAATGCAATTTTCTAACAATATCTACCTAGGCTCTCTATCTTGGAGCCTAATATGCTTTTTCATTTAAGTACAGTTGTCCCTTAGTATCTGAGGGTTCAGTTGTCCCTTAGTATCTGAGGGTTCCAGGACTCCTCTTGGATATTAAAATCTGCAGATGCTCAAGTCCTTTACATAAAATGGCTTAGTATTTGTGTAATATATAACCTATGCACATCCTCCTGTATACTTTAAGACACCTCTAGATTACTTATAATACCTATTACAATGTAAATAAATGCCATATAACTACGAACAGTTGTTATACTGTATTGTGTAGGGAATAATGACAAGAAGAAAAGTCTGTACATGTTCAGTACAGATGCAACCATCCATTATTTCCTCCAAGTATTTCTGATTCTCAGCAGCAGTGTGTGCCTGCTTCAGGAAAGCAATCAGGACGGGGGAAGAAATTCGGTGAAGGGCATGAGTCAGAATGTTAAGATGCCTGGGCATTTTGATAAGCCAAAGCGTTCACAGGGTAGTCTCTCCCGTCCCTGAACAACAAGGAGAAAGAACTACAGCTTCATTCACCTTGGGAGTGACAGCTTAGAGAATGTGTGAGGAAATTTCATGCATTCAGAAGGATAAATGATAGTTTAAATTCTGAAGCACATGTCATAAGTACTTAACATACGTTTTTATGTTTGTAAACAGAAGACTTAAGTAAGCAGAATTCCAAATTATTAGGAATGGATACAGACACTTTTAAAAGCATGTGAAATTACAGGTTTAGGTAAATGGAGTCTGGAAAAGGGATTGCTTGTGCTATAAACTACACCTTTTCATGTCAACATAAGTCATTATCCCTCAGATCTACAAAGCTAAGTTCCTGTTTCATCTGTCAATTTATTTTATTTTTTTGGAGAGGTCTCTTGACAATTTATTTTCGATAATCTGGATGCCTCAGAGATATCGCTGTGCCCAGTAAATTCACAAATGTAAAGAAAGAAAATTCTGGAAAACGGGGAGGGGGGGAGGGAATATCTTTCTTCTTTTTCAGGAAATTCTATCAAGTCTATGTGGGTTGAGGGGAGGAAACCAAAGTTTCTCTGGGCCATGGCATCCTGGGGACTCCTTCCCTCATTTTCTGCAGATGGTTTCTCACACCAGGCTGATAAGGTGGGTGCAAGAGAAAGGTGTCCCCTTACTGGCCCACCTCAGACACTTCTGGGGAGATGGGAGCTGTACCACTTGGCCAGTAGTCTTCAATAACTGGAAGGAATGTTCTGGTACAATAGGTCTGCCCCAGGCCTTGTGGGAGCACAGAGAGGCAGGCCTTGCTTAGGCTTCTCACCCTATAGCCACGTCTTTGTCCCAACTTTGGGCAAGCCCCCATCACGACCAGGATCTCACGGGCAGAGTCTGGACTTGCCAGCCAAGTCCTTGAACTTGGAGAGAGAGAGGTGGGGCTTGGAAATGCCTTACCCTCAGTGGGCACCTTGTCCGTGGAGCTAGCTGGGCCCTCTGCCCACAGACAGGGGAGAGGGGGCAGTCTGTAGGCTCAGCTGCAGCACTTTTTGCTGGTGGGAGTGGAGAAGGCTCACAGGCCTTCTTTGCCTTTTTTCTTCCTTTTCTTCTTTTTGGTCCCAAGTGGCACATGCTCCCCGGTGAGCTCACCTGGCTCCTTTTCCTGCTTCTGGACCATAGCCCCTCTGGTGGTGCTAGTGGAGGCTACAGCAGAGTCGACACCAGCCACCTTCTTGGCTTTCTTTTTCGACTTCCTTTTCTTTCCTGGCTCCTTCTCCACCCTGACAGGGCTGTGGAGGGCTGACTCCTGCAGGATGTCGGATGCCGACACCGCTGCCTCCCCGTACCGCTGCCACTCCTTGTCGCTGTCCTTGCTGGAGATGGAGGGCTGTAACTTTCAGTGGGGTTTGGGAGAAGCTTCCTTTTCAGCGCTTTCCAGGATGGATGTGAAGAAAAGGCGGAAACAATCATCCTCCGAGGTGACTTTCTGTACCTCAGCTTTTCTTGGCTCCTTCACTACTTGTGAGATGGTAATGACTCTGCCCAGTAGAACTCCCTGTTTCTTGGCCATGTGGGTTCAGAATTCAGGGGTGGTCTGAAGCTCATTGCCATCTGGTTCATGCTCATCCACCTTATGCCTGAGGCTGCGGTGCGAGGTTGGCAACTGGTTATTTGCAGTACCAGCTCTTGGTTTCTCTGGCCCACTCGGGCGCTGCTCCCAACCCCAAGCCGGCATTGCCACCTCGAGGCACCCACCCAGCTCCTCCGCTGCTGCTGTTATCTGAATCGCTCATGGCGCCATTGAGCGCCACCATCTTGAGCCACCGCAAAGGACTGTGGGGAATGCCTCCATCCATTTGTCAATTTATACTCTAATCGTTAGTCTATTCAAATTGAGTTGGAACAGTGATATCCTTTAGCATTTAATAGTTCTTGGAAGGCAGGTTCGAGAACTTCCATTACATTTTAACATAGATTGTACAATGGAACCCAGAAACTGCTCCATAGTCTAATTATTAAATAATGACCGGCCATTACTTGAAGGGATTTACAGAATTCCAGCAGCAATTAACAGTGTACTACGATAAAGATGATACATACAGCCCTAACTCAACAATTCTACATCCAGGAATGGATCCTATGCAGATGCACTAAGCCAAGCTTACAGATCTGGAACAATGGGACTGGTACCTACATCCACTACATAGATACTGAATGCTGTCTGTGGCAACGGTGAATGAAACAACCCAACTGACCTCTAATCCGGTGGACTGGTTAAAGAAATCAAACCTGTTCAATGGAATATACTATATATACAGCCACAAAAAAGGAGGAAGCAGATCTTTATATTGATATGGAAAGATCTTCAAGCTCACTAGGGAAAAAGAGCAAAATGTACCACAGCACATATGGTATGCTCTCATCTATTTAGGAAAGTAGAAATACACACAAGAATAACAAGCACAGTCTAGGCCAATAGTTCCCACCCGCAAGACATTTTTGGTTGTCACATCAGGGAGAGAGGAGCTGCTACTGGCACCTAGTGGGCAGAGGCTAGAGATGCCACCAAACCTCCTACAATCCAGCCTAAAGCGTCAACAGCATGGAAGATGAAAACCCTGGTCTAGCTACATCAAATGCAGACTATCTCTGGAAGAACCCTGATGAGGTTACTTCTTGAAAGGAGGAATGATGACAAAGGATCTGGGGTTGAGACAGTGACTTCCTTTTCATTAAATACCCTTTTGTATTATTTGCATTTTTTAAAACCATGAGCATAATTTACTTTTTAAATAATTCCCCCCTAACTAATGAAAGCATACTGCTTATCACAAGATAAATTCACTCTGAAAATATAACTTCAACATTTTACTCAGTCTTTCACTAGTTTTACTTACGTGCTCAGGCTTATCTTTAAGAAGCTGCTTTATCTTGTTTACTGCTGAAGGTGTCTGAAAAAAGAAAATATTAAATTTTTAGCTACAAAACCTGCATTCTTCAAAGCCTTATATTTACTAGTCTTTAAGACTATTCAAGACTGTCTTTAAAAAATCATGAGACAAATTTATGTTCTATTCTCACCAGAGTACCTGTTTTATACACAAACACATGAATTCTACTCAATCCAAAGTAACTTGTTTTTTTTTTTTTTTTTTTTTTTTTTTGAGACAGAGTCTCACTTTGTTGCCCGGGCTAGAGTGAGCAAAGTAACTTGTTTTTATTTTTAAAATATCTGCTAGCAACATCCTTTGAATCTTGCTTCCTGGTCCAGGTTAGCTCCCTGCCGCACTGTCCATGGTATTACCGACTTATATCACAAACGTAAATGTAATTTTTCTGGGCAGCATCTATTTGGTGCACCTACTGTATGCCCAGCAGTAAGCACACTGCCTGACACCCAGAAGGCAATGAATGAATCAAGTACCTCATGGAGAAGGCCAACCTTCTTCTGTTGTTTTTCCTGTTGGTTATTAACCTTATTGTTGTTTTTTTGCTTACTCACAATCTATTTCAAATCCACCAAAATGCATAATTCCAGGAAAGAATGTTACTAGCATAAAATAACCCAGGGTGGGCTACTCGTACCAGTCCCACCAAATGCTCCCATAGATTTTTCAATGTGGATTAAACCAACACGTCAGGACAAACATATGAACAGGACTAAATTAGTCAACCACAGAAATAACAGGAAGGAGCTGTTTTTCAAGAAGAATGCTGTTTAACCTAGCCCAGGGGGCCTCAGAATGACAAAGGCCACAACATTTTGTATGTATATAGGTCAGAGTTATCAACCCCACTTTCTTGGGAAGGAGGCTGCTGGAAACAGTCTGCTCCAGGACATTCCTGGTCCACTTCCTAGCTATGCCCCAAGGGCAGTCACGTTAAGTGGCTTGTCTTGACTTCTAGTCCCTTACTGGGGAAATGGAGATAATAGTCCCTCCCCAGGATTCTTGTGAGGATTAACTATTCAAATCCCTAAAAATCATTCAGGACAGGGCCAGGCACAAAGAGCTCCATACATGCCAGCTATTATTACAGTCATGAGAGAATGGATTATGTTCTTCCTGCTCCGTTGTATTAGCTCCTGTTGCTGGCAATGCTGTGCTAACCCCCTCACCGTTTTTTTGTACTGACGTTATATTGGTTTGTGAGGTCCCAAAGCCTGGATATTATGACCTATGAATTGACAGTAAACTGTAGCCAGAACTCAAGCCCGTGCTGGGGGAGCAGACCCAATAGATGGCCCTAGAATGCACTCTCCTGTTGTGTCTGGGTGGGGGTCTGCCAGGGGAGGATGCTTAAACACAGTCTGGGGCCAATTTTGAAGGGTCATGAAACCCATTTAGAAAGTTGAGAACAGCATTTTCAAAAAAATAAAAACCAATGTACTGCACTTAAATGAATGTTGTTTAAACTTTTATTTTAGTTAATATGTGATGTGTGTGTGTGTTTATATATATCTGTAAAAAAAAAAAAATCACTACCAGTAAGTGGTCTCTAATGGCCTCTTCCGACGGTTCCATCAGAAGAGGAGCCAGGCAGCCCAACACTGGGAATAGTGTGCAGGGGGCAGAAGAGGGAAATGCTGAAGAGCAGAACTATGGTGTTTTTTTTTCTTAATCATAGAATATCAACTTCAAATAGTGACAGGAATATTTATTTAAAAAGTTATTTTTAAGGAAAAGTGCTCCTTTAGACTTCTAAATGATTGCCAGTAAAGTTAGCTTTCTTAACTGCCACTGGTAAATTTCCATGGTCATATTTTCCTATTTGAGTGCTGAAGAAATTAATCTACTGTCAAATAAAAAGAGAGTTCTGATAAGTTTTAAAAAAAGGCAAAGCCGGCTGGCCTGGTGATGCACACCTGTAATCCTAGCACTTTGGGAGGCCAAGACAGGACGATTGCTTGAGGCCAGGAGTTCGAGACCACCCCAAGCAAGAGTGAGACCCTTTCTCCAAAAAAACCACACCAAAAACAAAAAAGTCGGCGGCAAAGCCATGGGAAAATATTTGTCGGAACTAATATCTGACTCTCAGTCTTGGTTTAACTCAGGTGGGTCAAAGGCGTAGACCAGTGCACCATGGCATGATCTAAACAAATGAGGCTCTCATACTACTAGTTTACCAGCCCTAAGAATTTTTATCTCCAAATGGTTTTCTAAATTATCTAATTTGGTTTTACAAAACAATACACTTCCCTCTTTTTTCAACTATTAGTAGAAAACACTTAAACACAGTAAATGAAAGGAATTCAGAGAGAATGGTCTGCTTATCACAAACTTCACATCTTATACTGAAAGGCTCTTAAGGGAAAAGTAACATTACATAGGAATCTGTGTGCCTATGAGGCTGTTATAGGAACCAAAAAAGTATCTTAATTTTTGTGTCAGGAGAAAATCAAGTATATCCCACTGGGGAAGTGTTACTAATGATAGATGACCCAGCTGAGTGCTCAACCATGGGGAAAAGAAGGTTCTTACAACTTTCAAAGTGACTGTTCTGATTTTCAGAACTAGTCAGAATTACTAAACAGGGAATTCTTGGGATTTTTTTTTTTTTTTTATATTCTAGCTATAATAAGTACTTTTTGTATCTTAGTACCAGGCAGAAGTTAAGAATCCTACTTTGCTCTATTTATATACTCTGACGACTTTGTGTCCTTAGGTAAAACTGGTCTGGGAAACAGCATAAAATCTTCAACTAAACAGCTTGCCACAGGGCATAGCAGCCTTCCAATATCAATACACTCCCTGGAACAACTAAAAAACCCAAACTTTCTCAAGAAATTTAACTACAATTAATGACCATAGCTTGCCTGAAATTTGTCCTATGTTTTAAAATTTAAGGGATTCTAAAAAAAATAATAATAAAAAAAAATTTAAGGGATTTTGAAATATGATGGTTTTTAATCTACTCATGTGAACCATGGAAACATAACTCACTAAAGTAAGAAAATATTAATATCTTTAAGATATTCTGGCTCAGTTTTTAAAAAAATGTATTTCCAGAATGATTTTGTTGTTAAAATTATGGGGAAAGGTGCTATAGATGAGCATGTCTTATTGCTACTTCACAGCAACACACTTGTATTTTATCCAATGCCACTTTCTATTCCTTGCAGGAGAAACTTCTCATCCTCAATACTGTATTTCCTTAAGTAATTCCCCAGGCAATTTTCATTTTTATCTGTTTAAAAAAACTAAATATTCAACACATGAAATTTTGGGGAAAAGAAAGATGGTAAAGAAATAGCCAATTGGTGCATGCCTATAGTCCCAGCTACTTGGGAGGAGGCTGAGGCAGGAGGATCACTTAAGCCTAGGACTTTGAGGTTGCAGTGAGCTATATGACAGCACCACTGTACTCTAGCCTGGGCAAAACAGTGACACCCTGTCGCAAAAAAAAAAAAAAAAAAAAGAAAGAAAAGAAAGAAAGAAATATCGGCCACTGAATAAGCTTTAGTATATTCTGTTAAACTCATTCTTTACCAGCTATGGGGTGGCATTATGGTGGTTTTTCATATTTATGTATATATATGTGTGTATATGTACATATACTTACATTAACACACAATCTTGGAACCTCCATTTAAAAAATTTAACATGCATTTTTCTCATTTGATACATGGTAATAAATATGCATTTACTGAGTATCTTCTAAGTGTTTAATGGTTTGTATGTATCATCTTTTTATTCTTAGAATTCTGTGATTGGGGCATTAAAGATTAAAAAATTTGCATAGGGCTAGTAAGTCAACGAGTGAAGAGTTATGACTCAAATTTTCTTTTTAAAAAATCATTAAATACATAATACTTCACCAATAAGGATCTACTCCAATGTACTTAACCACTCTCTCATTGTTAGACAGGCTACTTCCAATGCTTCCTGTGTAATATTATCTATCTCCTAAATTGCCTTCACATACAAATCTTAGTGCTTGGTCACTATTCTAAAGGACTTCTGATCCTACTCCAATGACTTAACACACAGCTCCTTAATGAGCATTAAGGGTTACCCAGCCCTTCTAACCCAGGTTCCACTAGAAAGTTAAGACATTCAGGACAGCGGGCAGCAGCTCATGCCTGTAATCCTAGCACTCTGGGAAGCTGAGGTGGGAGGATTGCTTGAAGCCAGGAGTCTGAGACCAGCCTGATCAAGAGTTTTTCTATTTTTCTACAAAAAATAGAAAACCTAGCCTGGTGTGGTGGCATGCCCCTACAGTCCTACCTATTTGAGGGTGACGCAGAAGGATCGCTCAAGCCCAGGAATTTGAGGTTGCAGTGAGCTATGATGGACACCACTGCACTCTAGTGTGGAAGACAGAGAAGGACCCTGTCTCAAAAAGAAAAAAAAAAAAAAGCTAAGCCAAGGCACCCTTGGTACACAATGAATTCAAGAATGATAGTGGCTGGGCCAGGCACAGTGGCTCACACCTGTAATCCTAGCACTCTAGGAGGCGAAGGCAGGTGGATTGTTTGAGCTCAAGAGTTTGAGACCAGCCTGAGCAAGGGTGAGACCCCATCTCTCCAAAAATACAAACAAATTAGCTGGACAACTAAAAACATATAGAAAAAATTAGCCGGGCATGGTGATGCATGCCCGTGGTCCCAGCTACTTGGGAGGCTGAGGCAAAAGGATTGCTTGAGCCCAGGAATCTGAGGTTGCTGTGAGCTAGGCTGATGCCACGGCACTCTAGCCTGGGCAACAGAGTGAGACTCTGTTTCAAAAAAAAAAAAAAAAAAACCTGATAGTGGCTGTGTACCATCATTCTCTCACACAATGATGGTTGAGTTTTATCAACAGCTGTGGGCCATCCTTAATTCTTTCTAAATTAGGATTGCACTAATCCTGACTTGTAAAATGATGGAAATAAACATTTCTGCCAGGCAGAAGGGCAGTGTTTACTCTTCAGGTTTTAAAATCATATTTTATTCTGGTTCCCATAAATTCAAATCTATTTGTCAATTCCTAGATATGTAAGGAAATTGGGGTGGGCAGGCATCCTTGGATGTTATCTGGAGGTGTCCAAGGATACTCACATTCATGTGGTGGGTTGGAACCTTAAAGCCAGCAGTCCCCAACGTTTTTTGGGAGGGGGTCGGGTAGAGGGCAGGCAGAGCTCAGGTGGTGATGCAGCCTGGTTCCTAACAGGCCACAGCCTGGCCAGGGGGTTGGGGACTGCAGCTTAAAGCATTCAGTCAAGAATCCATCACTGGTTTGCATAAAAGTTTCGAGGCAGCCCATCATCAGTCTAAGCCCCTCTCTCCAGCAAATCAGCAATCGTCTCCAGGATTAACATCAGTTAATGCAGATAATTTGGTGCTGGCAACACTGAATCATGTTTTCGTGTCATCTATTACTTTTCCTAGCTTCTTGCTGACCTCTGGTACACTCTACAGGAACGGTACTTTTCAAATGTTGCAACATGTCTTATAAGACATGTATAAAGTTTATATCTCCAAGTAATATTTATCTCTTACCTGTTTTACTGTATTATCTCTACTTTTGTTTGCTCTTATCTGTCTCCACTCATTAGGTCTTTGATTACCTTACTGCTTTTGCACTTGACAGTACATGTCGAGGTGAAACTAAGCACGAACAGCAATATATTCATGCTATAGTATCCTGAGACTAGGGTACAAATGCCAGGACTCAAATGACTGCAAGCCCACTACTACAGGCTGTGGTGGAAAGCAGCATTGATGTGTTTTTCCTCTGGTACCAGCTTCTAAGAAAGATCACAAGGAATGGACCTTCTAAAGTCAGCCACAGTAACAGTAAGTAGGATGAGTTCAGAAAATAGACTCCTGCAAGTTAATCAGAACAGTTGAACCAGGCAACACAGAGCCCTGTGACCTGCGAACTGCAAACTGCTGTAAGAGGTACTGAAGTAGACGGGAGCAAGTGTGGAAAGAGACCAAGCCTGAGGCTTGGCCTGCATCTATGTTCCTGAAGGTGGTGAACTGTACAACTCATTTCTTGTCCTGAAACACAGGAGGTCTTGATAAACATCTGCTGAATGAGTAGGAATGAAAAGGAAGGAGTGACTCAGAAATTCTGAAGGAACAGGTAACAAGCCAAAGGGTGATGAAGAAAGAGAAGACAAAAAACAGTCCCCACACCTTGTGACTCTTTCTGGATCTACCATTACCACTGGAAAACTTTCAAATTCTGCATACTTTTCACTGTAATTGAAAGGAGACACAAAGCATGAGTTATGCCCTCTAATTCTCAAGACCTTGAATAATTCTAGATTCCATGGAGTGTTTTCTAGACATGAACATGGGCTTGCAAGTACAGAAGAAAGTAATACAGTAGTGATACATGATCAGAATGCTAGTACTGATTAGTACAATATATAATCAGGATAATCTCAAGGGCCTAAAACATTGATTATAAAAATTAATTCTCCCACCTAATCACGATTTTCTTCTATTTTGCTATAACTAATTTCTGGCTATAGGTTCTAATGGCATTAGATGGACTAGAACCCATGAATCAATTTAAATCATTTTTTCCCAGTCTCTAGGTGAATGCTCGCACAAAGGCTTCTCCTTAACTAAGAGTAGGGTGCATGTGAGAAGAATGTTGAACTGATCACAAGCTTTCCTATTGAGGTGAAAGTCTTTTGGAACTAGACAGAGGTGATGGTTGCACAACATTGTAAATGTCCTAGATGCCACTGAATCATACCCTTTAAGACGGGCACTTTTATATTATGTAGACGTCCCTTAACTAAAAAAACTGCAGTAAGCACGGTGAATTCAAACATCTGTGGTTTGTTTTGTGGTGCCCTTCCAGTGCGTTTGACCTTTCACCCAGAAAACACTGTAAACTGGCTCAGGGCAGAAATCTTCATCTTTTGTCCCCAGTAAGACCCTAGGATTGCTGGAGGCACAAAGGGTGTTTCAAAAGCCTCCGCCAGCCAGGACACAAGGAAGTAACCCTTTGTGCGCCGCAGACTGGACCTGGGCAAGGGCCAGGGTGCTTTGTTACGGCTGTGCTCCCTTTCCGCTGACGCTCACCGTATTGACACTCCTGTGTCCTTCCAGGAGCTTCGCCCCTCCTCACGCACCTTCGGGGTAGGGCTCCCGGGTCATCATCCAGATATTCCCGGGCCTGACCAAGCTCAATCTTTGAGCAACATAAGTCCCATAGCAGCTGCCGGCAGGAGGCTCGAGGCGCACAGCCTCAGAGTGGCTGCCGCGCTGACACCCACCGCCGAGCTTCCCTGGCC
Source organism: Eulemur rufifrons (assembly GCF_041146395.1). NCBI lineage: Eukaryota > Metazoa > Chordata > Mammalia > Primates > Lemuridae > Eulemur > Eulemur rufifrons. The sequence continues at coordinate 204,469,643 of NC_090989.1, forward strand.
CTCCCCTCCCCCGCACGCGGCCACCGCACGGCCTGTCGGGAAACGTAGTTCCGGGACGCCACGGTCCCTTCAGCAGCCTCGCCCGGGGCTTATTTATCGCTCGGGCTGCGGACCAGAAAGGAAAGAGGTGGCGCGGCGATGCGACTCCAGCGCTCGGACGTGCTCGGTCCCCGCCGCCCCGCTCCCCGTCGCCGTGACCTCCCATTGCCGGGGGCGAACATGCGCCAATGTCAAGGGCCTGACCGCGCGCCGCAGGCACTTACTAGGGTGAGGGCGGCTCGGGTGGGCTGCAGCTTCCTCTTGCTCACAGCCCGGACGGTGGCCCGGACTAAGGAAGCCGACATCTTCGCCACCCCGGCGCCCCGGTGCCTCGGGCCGGAGCTAAGCAGCCTCAGCTTCTCTCCATGGACACAGCGGACGCATTGACGCCACAAGCTTCGGCGCACGGCGCACGGCACTCGCGGCCCCGCCCCGCCGCCACCATTGGGAGAGCCGCGTGATTGACGGGCTAGGGGGCGGGTGGCTGCTGGGGGCGGGGTCTCGCCGCTCAGCGGGGTCAGGCTGCCCGCGGTGCTGCGTGCAGTCGCGTGTGGGGACTGGAGACGCGGCGGGGAGCAGGAGCCCGGGAGGAGTGTCGTCACTGCTAAGAAGTCGGCGCGTCGTAGGCCAGTGGGGCTGGAGGACCGGCCATAACTTGTGCCCTTGCCGACTCCGGAGGTGCGTCGTCGCTTCACCACCTGCCCCAGGGGCAAGGTGCGGTGGCACCTACTACGTTAATGCTCACTGAAATGAATACTGTTTACAGGCTGCTGCAGCTCAAGAACGCAGAAGTCAAGACAGCATGCGGAGCTTATGCTCTCGAAGGCAGAATAGTTCCCATGCCCTATCTACAACCATTTGCATTCTTTTTTGGTAAGGCTAGGCGGTTAAGAGCATAGGACTACCAACGAGAGGTATAATAAACAAATGTCCACTCCCCGCCCCCCTCCACACTGCTGGGGATGCTGAAGGGTGGTGAGTAATGCAATTTTTGTTCTAGTGCTGAATTTGGAACTCGATTCTACTCTGAGAAATGACTGGGCAGCACTGTGAACAGTCACATTTATAGCGAGTACCAGTTAATAAACTTAACTGAACACCTGTTGTCAGACCATGTCCTGTCCGCTCAAGGGGCTTAATTCCGCTTTTGACCCGGCAGTATTCCTAAGCACCAGGTACCATACCTGCTCACACAGGAAGCCGGGTAAAGAGGGGCCAGGGAAGAATGAGAGATCCTAGTAGGACAGAAGTGCAAGCAGGGTTAGCAGATGAGAAAAGGAGGACATCACGACAGGTGGCATTTCTCACGAAATGCTAGAGAAGGGAAGAAGGCAGGAGGGGTTCCATGGAGCACTACTGGGGAGGATAGATTCTTTCGCAATGTTTTGATGTGGAAAAAATCAGGGTAGCATTTTTTTGAGCGCAATCTATCTTTGATCCCTAGAGGCTACAAGGTCCAAAGGGGTAGTTCAAAATCACAAGTAGTTCTGTCTGCAACAGAAACGTAATTGCGAGGATGTTTTTCTTCTAAGCCTCAGCAGCATACAAAAGACTATGGGTGCCTGACGCTGGGGGCGCAGTGGTTCATGCCTGTAATCCTAGCACCTTTGGAGGCCAGGGCAAAATTGCTTTAGGCGAGAGGAGTTCAAGACCAGCCTGAGCAAGATCAAGATTCATGTCTACCAAAAAAAAAAAAAAAAAAGAAGAAGAAAAGAAAAGAGAAAAAGAAAGAAAAGGAGGAAGGAAAGAAGAATTAGCTAGGCGTGGTGGTGAGTAGTCCCGTAGTCCCAGCTACTCCAGTAGTTGAAGCAGGATCGCTTGAGCCCAGGAGTTTCAGGTTGCAGTGAGTTAGGATGATGCCACCACACTCTAGCCCAAGCAACAGGGTGAGACCCTGTCTCAAAAAAAAAAAAAAAAGAAAAAAAAGAAATAGGCAGCAATGTGATAGGTTTGTCCTTGGCTACATCTTTGACTAGCTGGATAATTTGGGATGAGGCATTTTACTTCTCATGCCCTTCCCACTACAGATACTATGAAGATTAAATGAGTTAATATAGGAAAAGTCCCTAGAAGAGTGCATGGCACAAAGCACACAATTTCTAATTGTTAGTGGATATTTAAAGATGCCATGTACTCTGAAGCTACTCCTGTATTATACTGTACTGGTGGATACATGTCATTATGCATTTGTCAAAAACCATACAGTGTACGACACCAAGAGTAAACCCTAATGTAAACTATGGAATTTGTGTGATAACGATGTGTTCTTTGTGGTGAGGAATGATCGTGGGGGAGGTGGGCCTGTGTGGTGGCAGGGGATATATGGAGCACTCCATACTCGTGCTCAATTTTGCTGTGAACCTAAAGCTGCTCTAAAAATACATTTAAGAAAAGAATTCCATGAATCATTTTTTTCCAGTTATTGAAATGTTACATAGTTGTGTAGCACTTTACAGTTTTCAAAGGAACCCTGAGAACATTCATACTGGTTTCACAACTTTGAACTGAGTAGGGCAAAAGCACTGGTGTCGCTATTTTACATTTGATGCTTAAACTCAAGTCTTTTAGTAGAGTGCATTAGACATCATTTAAAAAATCTAGTCGTAAATTTTTTGATTCTGGATCTGATGTATAACACTCTTTTTCTGTCTATTTAATATCCACTACTCAGTTTTTAACTTGGTTAGTTGTTTTGCATTAAGCATCATGTCACATAATCTACTTGTCAGTGGATCAGGCATACCTATAATGTCATTGGAAACTGGCCAAGCCCCTGTAGTAAGTTGGTACACTGGAAGAGTTTTCATGATTATATAAGTATTAATAGTATGTGAGCTCCTTTATCTCAGAGCAGCAGCTGTCCTGTGGTGTCAAAATGAGGTGGGTGTGGGAAGCATCGAAGGAGTTAAGAAGCTGTAACCACTTTACATTTCTACTAATATGCGATGGAATTTACAATAAGGAAACGTTCAACACTGGACTTCAGGGATTACTTTCACAGTTGTAGGCGTTTTAAAAAGCGTTTTCCTAGTAAGACCTCACTTGACCCTCACAACTGTGTGGAGATGCAGGAATGATTTCCATTTCATAGGAATGGTAACCAAACTGCCAGAGCTTAAGCTGGAAAACCAGCCAGGCCGACTTGCCCAAGTCAGTGAAAGTGTGTGAAGTTCTTGACTGCTGCTGTCCAAACACTCCTGCTTCCAAAGAAAAAAGTACTGAGCACATCTTTACAGTTTAATGAGGGTTTGTTAAATTCTGTGTTTTCAGCACTTTTAAAATATTGGATCTGTAACAATGTGAGCCCCACTGACCTATCTATCCAGGATCTTTTCCAGGAAATATATATTTTTCAAAAATAGAAGCCATTTCTAAACACATAAGATGAAAAATAAATTGTAGTTATCCAAGAATATTTTTTTTAAATCTGCATGCTGATACTGTACACATTGAGCAAGAGTTTTGAAAATCATACATTGGGGCCATTGCACCACTGCTATAAAAAATGGATTTCATATATTTGTTTGCTCCTGAGAGAAGGTCACAAGGAGAACCTTGGTAGTGGGGTACTTGTGGAGCCTGTGAAAACAGATAGGCCAGCTGCATTCAAAAGATAGCTAGGGAGGAATCCTCAACTCATTTTCTGGAGGTTCCCGTATATACATATTAAAATAAATTTGATCATTTTCTCTTATTAAAAAAAAAAGATAGCTAGGGAAATGGACTTGGCATGGAGCAGATGCACCAGGCCCCTGGCTGAGGCACTGAGATGGGGACTTGAGCAACATCCAAGTAAAGAATGAAGGGTGGCTGAGTGTGGTGGCTCACGCCTGCAATCCCAGCACTTTGGGAGGCAGAGGTGGGAGGATTACTTGAGGCCAGCAGTTCGAGACCAGCCCAGGCAACTTAGTGAGACTCTGTCTCTACAAAAAATTAAAAAATTAGCTGGTTTAGGAATGAGAGGAAAAGGAAGGTGGGTGAGGTAAGTTCAAGGAAATTAGAAGTGCAATGACAAAACTCTCACATTAGAAACACAAAGCAGAAAAATAACACTAAAAGTCATGCCAGTCATGTGGAGATTAAACTTGGAGTTTTTCTAGCATGAAGAAAAGGGGAGATGACAGAGGTAGGACAGTGTCTGAGGAAAAAAATTAAGAATGTAAGATACTCTCTTAAAGTGAAAAAACAAAAAGCAAAAAACAAAACAAAAAACCTGGCCGGGCATGGTGGCTCACGCCTGTAATCCTAGCACTCTGGGAGGCCGAGGCGGGAGGATCACTCGAGGTCAGGAGTTCAAGACCAGCCTGAGCAAGAGCGAGACCCCATTTCTACTAAAAAATAGAAAGAAATTATCTGGACAACTACAAATATATAGAAAAAATTAACTGGGCATGGTGGCGCATGCCTGTAGTCCCAGCTACTTACTCAGGAGGCTGAGGCAGAAGGATCACTTAAGCCCAGGAGTTTGAGGTTGCTGTGAGCTAGGCTGATGCCACGGCACTGTAGCCCGGGCAACAGAGCGAGACTCTGTCTCAAACAAAACAAACAAACCAAAAAAACAAAAAACTGAGTAGGGAGATACACTGGATTTACTTTCGTTCCAGACAAAAGTCACTGGAGAGACATGTTTCCAGATTGAGGTACTTTTCTTTCTTAATTATAGGGATAAATTAAAAAAAAAAAATAAAAGCACCCAGGCAGAAAAACAAAACCTACAAGGGAACAAAAATTAGCCTGGTTAGACTTCTCCCAGAAGATAACAGAACAGCATCAACAGGCTTTTCAAAGGAAGCGTGACAAGAACTGTAAGGCCAGCCGTAATGTATCCCTCCCCTGCAATCTGTGCCTTTTACTTGTGCGTTCCCAGAGCCTGGCATGAAGCAGGTGTCAACAGACACCGATGATCGCGAGGCACAAGTCAAAGGGAACTCTGTGTACACTCTAGTAGAGCAGCAGATCTACACTATCCTTACTCCTTATCTATTTTCCTTATGAAATTTAGGGCTCTTTCACTGGACAATAATGTGGATAAGATTACAGGTTGAAATTTTGATTTTATTTCAAAATGATAAATAAACCGAGGCGTAGTTCTGACCATGTACTACTTCTGCAGGGCTTGTGAAGTTAGAGAAACAGTTCCATGGGGACTCCAGTCAGACCCAGAATGTCACCAACCACATTTGTGACTGGCAGAGATAGCCTCTTTGATCTTCAGGGATTTTAAAAAGTTCTTCATCCTAATTTCTGAATATCATAAAATGTAAAAAGCACTTTCATTTTGTCATTGTTTTCTTTGAAAATGTTTTTCGTGGCAAACAGGACTACTTCATTTTTATGAGCATAGTAGTTATATGTCAACTTATTTAAAATCAGAGAGGGAAAAACCCAGAGACCTCTGAGTGGCACTGCTCACCCACCGAAGGCCCACATAAACAGGTGCGCATGTTCATGTTATCATTTCTACAAAGAGCAATAAAATAATGTTTGTAAATCGGAAGTACAGTAGTAGCAGTTCACACATATCTGATATGTTTTCACACAAGGATTCGGTAAACAACAATAAATATAATTTCCCCTCTTCAAAACAAAAAAGGGATTTATAGGAAAAAAGGGGTTAATTTACTTGGGTTTATCAGCACACCATTGTTAATGTGCTTTGAAAGAATTAAAAACCATGAAGCTGTATTCACTGAATACCGGTCCATAGTTATATCTTTACTTTTAACCTGGCTTAAATACATACATCATGGCTTTCTATTAAAATCCTTAAATCTATGGTAATTTGTGATAGATAAGACTATATTAAAAAATTTTTTTCATTAACAATTTCATTAAATTAAAAAAAATCTGACATTTCCCTTAAATGTTAAGTTGAAACCTGATCTATGCTGCTGTGTCCTGTGAAATGAACCTAATTTTCCAAGTCAAAAGGAACGCCTGAGTGGCCATTTAGAGTGCTGCATTTTCCTTCCCTCATGATTCTTGCTGGGTCCTCTTCGCTGAGGCTTTTCCCTGAGTCATGTATTTACTGGAAAGGCTACCTGGAGGAGGGGAAGAAACAAAACCCAACATAAATGAAACAAGCCTCACTTTATCACAAAAGCCATAAAATTACTTATATTGTTAGTCACAGAAAGTTTTCACACTGGAATTGGTCATTTGTTTTGAATCGAGTAATTAGACTAGATATAAAAAAGTATATATGAACATGATCTGTTAAACATAAGCTTAGTCAAAATTCTTTCTAAATACAGACAAGTTTCTAGAGTGATCTAGAGTGATACCATTTTAATATATTTGCATGTTCACTATTTCCATATTGGTGCGGAGGGCCAGATGAGCCAAACTTTTCAAAGCATAAATCAGTATCTTCACTTGCAACCAAACAGAATAGACCGCAAAGGATTCTCTAGCCAGAAATAAATATCTTGCATCATTACTTTGCAAATATGAAGCTGTACATGGTGATATTATATTAATGACTTATTGATATTAAAGGAAAAAATGGAATTTTATTATATTCACAGGTGAAGGACAGAAATGAGGATTACTAATTAAAACCATACCAAAGAACAGTTACTAAATTTTGTTCTGGAGTATGAACAAATAGATCAACGAAGCAGAAGAGAGTTGAGAAATTCTTAAGTGATTATGTATAATAAAGTAGTATATGATGAAGGGTGCATTTCAACCCAACAGGGGAAAGTATGGATTACTCAGTAACTGGTATTATGTCAAATAAGTAAATTTGGGGGACAAGAAGCGGGTTGCTTTCCTTCCTCACACCATAACCTTAATCTCCAGCCATTCCAAGTGAATTACATAATTAATGTACATATAAGAATGTCAGGCTGGTGGCTAACGCTTACAATCCTAGAACTTTGGGAGGCTGAGGTGGGAGGATTGCTTGAGGCCAGGAGTTTGAGACCAGCCTGAGCAACATAGTGAAGAGACCAGTGTATAAAAAAAATCAGCCAGATATGGTGTTTCATGCCTCTAGGTCTAGCTACTTTGGAGGCTGAGGCAGGAAGATCCTTGAGCCCAGGAATTTGAGGTTGCATTGAGCTATAATGCTGCCACTGCACTCCAGCCTCAGCAACACAGTGAGACCCTGTCTGCACATACACACATGCAAACACACAGTATAAGTAGAGGTGAATATTTATATAAATATGGGGTGGGGAACACTTTTCTAAGCACACCACCAACCACCATCCCTAATGGACTTACAAGTCAATAGAGAAAAGGTAAACAACAATAACTAACTAGGTAACGAAAAGGCAATATGTGAAAAAGAAAAAAAATGGCATGACTATATGAAAAAATATTCAGTATCAGTGGGTAATCAAAGAAATGTAAATTAAAACAAGATATCAATTTTTGATTATCAAATTTGTTAGAGGAATAGATGATCAGGAAATCAGGAAGGCGGGTAGAAATTTTGCTAAATACATATTCCTAAAAACCTTTTAATAATTTAAAAATATAAACAACTTAAATGTCCCAAACTTGTGATATGACTAGGTATATATGAACTATGTATATAATGGAATACTAGGTATACACAAAAGGATAATTAATATGAAAAAAATGAAGTCACAAAATTACATATCATTTTCATAAAAACCAAAAATTGAAAACAAACAAGAAAACCCACCAATTGTATATTATTGCCTCATTTATCTTATCTGTAAAATAAGGACAATAATACCTATTCCCCTTGTTATTGTGAAGATTAAATGAATATACATAAAGCAAATGGAACAACAGTACCTGGCACATAGAAAATCCTCAATAAATGTTAAATATTATTACATTAATGCAAAAAAGACAGGAAAATGTTGCCTCCAAAAAGTAAACAGCTAATGATAGAATGGAGGGAGTATAGATGGTTTTTATTTTCTTCATTTTGCTTAACTATACCTTCTAAATTGTACAAAGCAAATATATTAAGTATGCAAATAAAAACATCCTCCCCAAAAGCATATTTTCAAAGCAAGGCATCTAAATAATCAACTCACAGTGAAAAATATCAGCCAGGGAATTCTGTAGTATCAGTCAGGAAGCAACAAACCACTCTATTATTCCTACCACAGAGTGTCACTGTCTAGAGGTTTATAGGTCTATCTTTGATATTCTGAACTGCACTAAGTATTGAGATTAGGCTTTTCATTAGAGGGAAAAAAGTTTAGATCACTACCTTATACTTTGTACACATAGAAACTCCAGATGGATTAAAGGTCTAAGTTGAAAAAAAAAGTTTAAAAACTGCTGGAAGAAAACAGAGATGGGTATCTTCATGACCTCAGGTTAGAGAAGAATTTCTTAAAGATGATCCTAAATCATTAGCTGCATGACCATGAAACTAATTGTGGAAAGCCAATAATCTGATTATCTGAAAATTAAAAACTTCAGAGTAGCAACAGACACAAAAAGTTGAAACACAAGATATACTGGAGGAAGATATTTGGAATGTATATAATAATACAAGAGCAATATTCAGAATAAATGAAGAACCTTTACAAATTAATAGAAAATTTATATTTTCAAATTAATAGGGAAATGATAATTCAACAGGAAAATGGGCAAATGATTTGAAGAGATAATTCAAAGAAGAGGAACTCCAAATGGCCAATAAAAATGTCCTTAGCATCACCAGAGTCAAGAAAATATACATGAGAACAATACCAAAGTAGTTTTCATCCATCGGATTTGTAAACATAAAAATTTTGACAAGAATCAAGTATTTGGAAGGATATGCAGAAATATTAATAACCCACATACTGCTGGTGGGAATTATAATTGTTTCAGCCAGTAAGTGAGTAATTTCGATAAATATGTAACTGAAATGCACATAAGCTATGATCTAACAATTTGACTTGCAGATACGCATACCCTCATAGAATCTCTCATACATGCTCAAGAACACTCCCACAAGGATACTCCCTATAATACTGTTTACAACAGTAAAAATCAGAAACAACCTGAATGCTCATGAACTGGGTAATGGATACATAAAATATTTTGTATTCATATGATGGAAAATTGTAAAAAAAATAAATAAATAAAATAAAACCAAAACTAAATCTACATATAGCAACATATAAAATTTTTAAGATAATTTTGTTAACTAGATATGAAAAAGGTTGTAGAATATTTTTTCTATTTTTCTTTTGTTTTACTTTATATTTTTTTTATCTTTTTACTTTTTTATCACTATATTAACGAGGATTTTTTTTTTTTTTTTTAAAGAAGAGATGGGTTCTCACTATGTTGCCCAGGCTCACAGGCTCAATTATGGCGTCCTACAGCCTTGAACTCCTTGGCTCAAAGTAATGCTCCTGCCTCAGCATCTTGAGTGGCTGGGACTACAGGGACGTACCACTGCACCCAGCTTGTAGAACATTCTTATTATGCACTATGATATGCCATTTAAATTTAAATATTTACCAAGGATACATTTGCTAAGGAATACATATATAAGAATTTTAAAAAGAACTGGAAGAGGGATGGGTAAAAAAAGAAAAAGAACTGGAAGGACACTTAAATTCATAATAATGGATGCCTCTAGGGCTAAGGGGGATACGACAGAGGAAGTGGGCCTGGGGATGGTAGTCAAGGGCACTTCCATCACCTTAGTAATTGATCTGTTTTAAAAAAGACGGAAAAACAATGCCAATTCTTTAGAAGATGAGTTATTGTTATATCATTATTTGTACCTGTTTGTTTTCCCCAAAATGTTACTCTAAGAATAGTACTAACAGTTGTACTACTATATCATTTAAACATGTAATCTACCACATTAAAACTTTAAGAAGACAGAATAATGGCCAGCAAACATATAAAAAAATGCTCAACATCTCTAATCATTAGAGAAATTCAAATGAAAACCACAATGAGATACCACCTAACCCCAGTGAGATTGGCCTCTATCAAAAAATCCCAAAACAACAAATGCTGGCGAGGATGTGGAGAGACGGCAACATGCTTACGCTGCTGGTGGGACTGCAAATTAGTGCAACCTCTGTGGAAAAGAATTTGGAGATACCTCAAAGAGCTAAAAATAGAAATACCACACGATCCAGCAATAGCACTATTAGGCATCTACCCAAAAGAGCAAAAGACATTCTATAATAAAGACATCTGCACCTGAATGTTTCTGGCAGCACAATTCACTATTGTGAGGATGTGGAAACAACCCAAGTGCCCGTTGATTCATGAGTGGATTATTAAAATGTGGTATATGTATACAATGGGATATTACTCAATTATAGGAAACGACAGGGATCTAGCAACCTCTTATATTTTCCTTTGGCCCATTATTCAAAGTGAGGTATCACAGAATCAGAAGAATAGGCTCCACATGTACTTGCCATCAAATTGGCACTGACTGATCAACACTATGGTGCTCACAGGGTAGTAATATTCTCCAGGGATGAGGAGACTGGGGAGGGGTAGACTCACAACTAATGGACATGGTGAGCATTGCAGAGGGGAAGGGCATGCCTCTAATCCCTGCTTGGGTGAGGTAAAGACATAATATGGAACCAAAATGTTTGTACTCTCATAATATCCTGAAATAAAAATAAAATAAAATAAAATAAAGCTTTTTTATTATTCCTGAACATCATATAAAATATTTGCACGTAAAAAAACAGAGTACTAAAAATAAGAATAAACTTTTATATAATGCAGGGGAAGAACATAAAATTTATAAAATTTTGTAAGCATGACTTGAAACCACCCCAAAGTTGGCTAGATCAAACTATTAAAACAAACATACATCCGTATGACAAACACATCTAAGTGAGGTTAAAAGAATAACAAACTGGCTTCGGAGGTGGTAATGGATGATGCAACATATTTGACAAAGCATGAATCAATTCCTACACAGATAGCACTCCTAAAAACAGATATGAATATTATAGTACAAAAATATAAAGACATAAAGAAATACAAATGAAAACAGGCAAAAAAATGTTAGAGTTCAATGGTAATTGTAGAAATTCAGGAAGATTGGCAAAATAAAAAAAGACTACCCTTTGAAGTCAGGGTATGGGAAACAGGTCAACACTGACTCTCTAGGATTGGGAACAATTACAATTTGGCATCACCACCAAAACGGACATACTTTTTAACCTATCATTCGTGTAAGTGGGGATTCATCCTGATGAAATAACTAGGCAAATACGCAAACATTCATTATAGTGCTTTATATAAACAGTGGTCTTCGAACTCGGGTCCATGTGTCCCTGCCCCTACTTGACAGGGCATGTAGGCAAGGATAGTTTTAAGAGAGTCAATTCCCAGATCCTCAACTTATACACGTACTGTCTTAAAACTGGTAAGTCTGTGAATGCCTCTGTGGTCAAAGCTTTGGGCCGGTTCTCAGCAATCACTCCACTTTCCCTTTCCAACTCCCTTTTACCAATTATTCTTCTCCTACTTTCCAAATGAAAGTCATCTCCTAACCACCAAATCTTACTGTGGTGCAGTGTCACGAGGTGAAAAAACCCGGAAAGGCAGGAGGCAAACAAAATGCTGACAGCTGTGGTAAATGTGAATGCCTCTAATAAACATGCAAATGTTTAGCTTTTGTAAAATTACATTGATAGCCGATAACCATTACAAATACTTTTTGATGCTACATCACTATGTGATTTCTGGTCATATAATTAAGGAATCAAAATAAATGAGTGGCACTGTTGCAATACATCTTCTGTTTCCAAACTAATAGTAAGTATGATAAACTTGAAGATATGTATAATAAAAATAAATCATTTTATGATAAAATCCTGTAGAGGAAGTACAGCAAAGGCATTCAAGGAGGAAAGGGAAATGATATAAAATTTCTGTCTGTTAAAGAAGAGCTGTGAGTGGGTATGAAAAAGCAATGATACTTATATTTCATTTAACACATTTAGGCCGGGCGCGGTGGCTCACGCCTGTAATCCTAGCACTCTGGGAGGCCGAGGCGGGTGGATCGCTCAAGGTCAGGAGTTCGAGACCAGCCTGAGCAAGAGCGAGACCCCGTCTCTACTAAAAATAGAAAGAAATTATATGGACAACTAAAAATATATATATAGAAAAATTAGCCCGGCATAGTGGCACATGCCTGTAGTCCCAGCTACTCGGGAGGCTGAGGCAGGAGGATCGCTTGAGCCCAGGAGTTTGAGGTTGCTGTGAGCTAGGCTGACGCCACGGCACTCACTCTAGCCTGGGCAACAAAGTGAGACTCTGTCTCAAAAAAAAAAAAAAAAAAAAAAAAAAAAACACATTTAAAGCTGATCTAAAAATTTTAAAATGTCTTATAACACTTCCCCTCAAAATTATATGCTTGGCAATTATAATGAAAAATTTATGTATCGACTTAAAAATGTACAAGATGATATATGAGCTTCCAATATTTTGGGAGAGAGTAAGTAAGTAAAAAAAGTTTTGAAGATACTGATATACCAAATATTTGAAAACAGCCACTCTATTAATAAGGAATGATTAGTAAATAATGTTATATCTGACAATGAAATCTCCCCATACTATTTTTAAAAGTATTTCTATTATTCTAAATTTATCATAAAGATCACTGTTTTTTTTTTTGTTTTTGTTTTTTTAAATCAGTAGGCTTTAAAATTCTGATCAAAGTTACTTAAGTATACATCCTCATGAGGATGAAAAGATAACCACCAATCTCTCACAGCATTTCTAATTTTTAAAATTTCAAGCCAAGATCAAAATGAAATAAATGAAAAAACACAGATTATTTTGTCCTATAAATCAGAAGAAATACATTATAGCAAGGTTGGAGACTTTCTGTTCACTACAATAACAAAGGGAAGCGATAATTTATTGTGTGATGTGTCTGATGCTGTGTTGAGTGCTTTATCTATACGAAGTTAATCCTACCAATTGTCCTGTGAGGTGTTAGCCCCAATTTACCAATAAGGAGACCGAGGCACAGACAGGCTAGATAACTTGACAGAGATCACACAACTAGTAAATGTTTGGGCTGGATTTCAAACCCAAGGGTCTGACTAAAACTCATGCTTTTTTTTGAGTCAGGGTCTCACTCTATTGCCCAGGCTGAGGTGCAGAGGCATCATCATGGTTCGCTGCAGCCTTGAACTCCAGGCCTCAAGTGATCCTCCTGCCTCAGCCTCCCAAGTAGCTAGGATTACAGGCGTGCACCACTATACCTGGTTAATTTTTTTATTTTTTGTAGAGATGGTGTCTGGCTGTGCTGCCCAGGCTGGTCTTGAACTCCTGGTCTCAAGTGATCCTCCTACCTCGGCCCCCAAAGTGCTGGGATTACAGGTGTGAGCCACTGTATCCAGCCAAAACTCATGTTCTTGACCATTCTCCCTCTTAGTCTTATTTCTTCAAAATTTGTTCACATTTAGTCAATAAAACTTACTGAATATATAAGGCACTGTGTTAGCCATGTGTATGTGGGGGAGGGAGGTAACAATGAAGAGCAAGGAAATCCTTGGAACTTTCTGTCTACTAATACCTAGTTTGGGAGTTAAGAACTCTATGCAGCCTAGTAGAAAGGCATGGAGGCAGTATCAGGAGAGGAAAGAACCTGACTGGGGGGGGTGCGCTTATCTTCTCTAGCACCCTGTAAGATCGGCAGTGTTAACACCAATTCAATGGAGTTGACATCTGGTGCAAGAGAAGCTAAACCTCATGCCAAAGGTCCATGCAGCTAAGTATGAGAGCAGGGGCTGTCCACACCAGCACACTCTCTTAGGAAACTACTAGTGGGTCACAGACAGACTTAATACTACGGAAAGGAAGAGCTTTGGGGAAATCAATACTACTTACAGTTGAGACATTATTTCACACTTACAACAATGTAGGTGATTTGCATGCATTTATCAAGGAAAAACTTAATCTGTCACATACTTACTTGAAGAGTTTAATTTATTGGATGGATTTTAACCACCTATAAATGTTTTCTTTTTTTCTCGTATAAGGTAGCATAGTTATTGTGATACATTTTCTCTGTAGTAAGTCTTTTACTGATAAGATAATTACAGAAATCTTATCTTATTGTGAATTGGTAATGCCAAGCATCCCTATTTCTCCCACTTTAAAACAAATTATAAAATTATAGTAAAATTCTGCTTTCAAATGTGTGAAGTCTTCAGCAGGAACAATGCTGGGACCTGCAGGCGTGGCAATACCCTGCAGAGATAACGACCTATCAATGGAATCAACACCACAAGCTTTTTGCTGCTCTCACACATGCAGGTGCTGGTCTGAGTACTTTCGCATGAATTTCTCAACATCCCTGCCAGTCAGGTATTATTATCATCCCCTATTTACAGGTGGGAATACTGAGGCACGTGGAGGATAAGGAGGTCTTTCAAGATCACGAAGCTAGAAGTCACAGCCATGTGATCTGACTGCGGGAAACCATGTTCTTAAACACTACGATACTTTATATGCTTGGAAAAATGGACATCTTGACCAAAGAATGATGAGTATTTTTCCTATGTAAAATGTTTTGAAAATATCTGAAGGCTGAAGCTTATAAAAAAGTAACATTCTTTTGGTTTGTCTACACATGGTATCTATGTGAATCTCAAAATCTCAGAGGAGCTATGGGGAAAAGAATTCCACCAACATGGGTTGGAGTGTTTCCCATGTACTTTCATCTCTTGGACTTACTCTCAGAGTCAACTTGGGTGTGATCTAGCGCATCAATCTCCTCAGCTACCTTTCAGGGTTGCTCTCAATATCAGCTCACCCCACAGCAGGCCCCATTCTCGTTTCACTTTTATTTGATGTAGGGGTTTTTCCCAATAGAACTATTCTCTCTCTCTTTTTTTTTTTTTGAGACAAGATTTCGCTCTGTTGTCCAGGCTAGAGTGCAGTGGCATCATCAAAGCTCACTGCAACCTCAAACTCCTGGCCTCAAGCAATCCTCCCTCCTCAGACTCCCGAAGAGCTGGGACTACAGGCTCACGCCACCATGCTCACCTAATTTTTCTATTTTTTGTAGAGACAGGGGTCTCACAGTCTCACACTCTTGCTCAGGCTGGTCTCAAATTCCTGACTTCAAGTGAGCCTCCCACTTGAGGCCTCCCTCAAGTGAGCCTCCCACCTCGGCCTCCCTCAAGTGAGCCTCCCACTTCGGCCTCCCTCAAGTGAGCCTCCCACCTCGGCCTCCCTCAAGTGAGCCTCCCACCTCGGCCTCCCTCAAGTGAGCCTCCCACCTCGGCCTCCCAGGGTGCTAGGATTACAGGCGTGAGACACTGCACTCACCACACTCTTATTTTTAAGTCCATGGATTCCACTGAGAATAATTACAAACCTTCCCAGGACACAGTTGCTCTAATGTTTTCTCATAGAGCCTACTTATCTGCCTATTTACCTTTCTTTTAAATTTTGATCATAAAGAGATCTGATGCCATTTCAAATGTTTTCCTCAATCATCTAAAAAAACCCAAAAAACTGTAAAATTCACACATCAAGAAAAAAAAAATGCCTAGTTCTATTTAGATCATTTTTTACTTGAGATAATCCATCTTGCTATTGACAGACACTTAAATAAGTCAATAATTCCATTAATTTTTCTCCTGTTAATAACATCCAAAGTACAGGAAGGTTCCCTGCAGCTATGGAGGGGGCCTGCAAGGGACTCGGCCATCCATGGGTTTGGTATCCGCGGGGGATCCTAGAACCAATCCCCAGAGGATACGATGGACTTTAGAGACAACCCTCACTGACCACTTTGTCTTGGTCTCCTTTGTTTATTTTCCTGGAGTCTCTAAATTGGCTGCTCGACATCTCTACTCGGGTATCCAAAAGGTATCTTAAACTTACACGTCTAAAATAGAACCCTATTTCTGCTCCAAACCTTCTATTTTCTGAGTCTTCCCCTGCACAGTAAATTCAACCTACATTTCTCCAGTGTTTAGGCCAAAAATTGAACTCTCATCTCTGAATCACTTTTCTCTCACACTTCACCATCTAATCCATCAACAAATCTTGTTGGTGCTACGTTCAAAACATCCCGAATATGACCAGTCATCTCTCTCTCCTCAACTACTGCGGTAGCCTCCTACTAGGTCTTTTAAAATAACATCACTCCTTGGCTGACAACCCTGCAAGAGTCTCTCAGATCTAACTTAGAGAAAAAAACTCCAGTGGCTACGGTTGCTGAAGACACTTCCCAGTTCAGACTCATTTGCTCTCTGTCCTCACCTCCTGCTGCTCACCCCCTGGCCCACTCCACTCTTGCCACACTGCCTCAGTGGTGCTGCAGAAAGAACTGTTTTCAGCTCTGCATGTAACAGTCCAATGCCAATCTCCCCCTGACTTGCCCCTTTGTTTCATTTGAGTCTTTGCTTAAATGTTACTTTATCAGAGAGGCTGCCTCTTCGTCCAACACTCTCTTTCCCTTTTCCTGCATTGTATTTCTTCTTAGCATCTGCCACCACGTGAAATATTATTAATATTTACGCATGTGAATTATTAATATTTACGCATTTCTTCATTGTCTGTATCTTCTGACAAGAACATACAGGCAATGAGAGAAGGGGCTTTGCTTGCTCACTGAGGTATCTTTAGTGTTGAAGCCAGTGCCCTGCACTTAGGAAGGGAGGGGGAAGCTTAAATATTTGCTGAAGGAATGAATAAATGGTGTAGCTGAGAGGTGAGGAGTGGAGTTCAGGCTAACAATTACTTTCTTTCCTTATTATGGTGCATAGCAAATAATTCCACCAGGAGAAAACACTGCTGTTAAGACAGAAGCAATTTCAAAGCAGAAACAAAAAGCACGGGGGAGGAACAAATAATTGAAGACCATGGTTACTACTCAGGGGTAGTATAAGAATCACCAGGAACGTTTACAAAATACACAGGCCCATGCATAACCACTGAAAAATCAGATTTAGGAAATGAAGGTAGAGGCCAGGAAACTGTATTTTTAAAAGTTACCGCAAGTGATTCTGATGTCCATCCCTGTTAAAACTACTTATTCAAAGGAAGAGTGCAAAAGGCCTGTGGTAAAGTATACAGTAAATAAAATAACACACATTTGTTTCATTTTTAAACCCACATACCTGACTGGGGACTCAAAAAAACTGTTGTTTTTTGTTTCTTTTTGTCTTCATGTAAAAGCACTGCCTAAAACATGAAACACACTGGCTTACAAAATCGGAAGGAATAGCATCTGAAACAGCCTTAACACCGAAACCGTATCCAAGGAGAGCTGAAGTTAGTCGTGTGGGTAGCGGAATTTTGCAAGTTAACTGAAAAGCAAGACACATAAGCTGGAATATTTAAACAAGGCCCTGCCACCCAGTGCCCAGCAAGCCTCACCACACACGGCAGGTGCGCGGCTCAGAGGAGCGCTGAGGGTTAGTCAGGAGGAAGGAGGGCCCGGGGCTGCTGGCACCTCGATGGGGACCTGGCACAGAGGGGTGAGCACTCGGTAAGTGTCTCTTGAATAAAGAGATGACAGAGCGGCTTCCTTCTCAGTTTTGAGCTAGGTTTACCTGAACAAATGTACCAGTTGGTCTCAAAGGGCTAGGTGAAGAAGGGGGTCCAAATACATAATCTGATTTAGTCATACCTAAAAAAGAAATCAGCACTTTTTGTTTCTACTTTCAACTCAAAGCAGTTCTGTTTTCAAACTTTCACAGAAAGAATTTTTGTTGTTATGACAGAAGCACCACTCAGGACGTTGTACAAACAAAAAATTAATATATTTGAAGAAATGAGAGGTAGGAGCATAATTTTTAGACAGGAAAACGCTGATTATGTTCAATTGCTACTGAAGGAGATTCACCATACTCTATCCCCACTCCTCCCTTCTGATTTCACTTTTGTAACACGATGACTACTTACTTCCATGTGTGACTACTGCATTCTGAAGAAACCACAGTCCTAGATGTGTGCTCATCCTTAGGCCTGATAATCCCCCTGCCACCAGGATATGCACCCCCCATCTTTGATTTGCTGTTGCACCCTCAGACTGCCAGAATCACTGCTCTGTTTGGAGAGCTTCACTAGTAAACAACTTAAAACTTGCAACTAGCTAGAAAAAAGAAATCCATCAAAGCTGGGGCAACTTTACCACTTTGTTGTACCTAAGAGGAACACAATGATAATCTGTTTCATGCTATTGGTAAACACAGACCTTGAGTTCTTATGAAGGGCAGCCTACAAAAATAATTTTGGTAAAATGATTTAAATCGTTATCTACACTATTTACACTTTCCTTATTTGTAAACTGGGGATATTAATACCATCACATTTAACAGAGATGTTGTGAATATTAAATGAGATTATCCATGTAAAACCATGTAAAGTACTTAAAATACTGCCTGACGCATAGTAAAGGCTCAATGAATGTTAGCAACTGTTACTACTTTAATTTCACTTAAACACATTTTCCTCTTATTACCATAAAAGAAAATCCTTTTATTCTGGTGTATGTCCCATGTGAGCTAGCCAAAGCTGTTTCGCCCATAAACATTTAAGTCCTATTTAAAAAATAATGGATAAAAATTTAAAAACTATATTTCTTTTTGTATAAAGTTCCTAAAAAAAAAAAAAAACCACAAGAATGGGCAATCTAAAAATCTTCTGTCTTGAAAAAGATAGTACACTATTTTGCTGAATATGATAAAATAAAATGGAAGAAAGGTATTGTTGTTCCAAGAACTATAAACACTGGAGTATTTTAAGGAAATTGCAAAGCAGCGCCGACTCTTTTTTTTAATGCTATTCCCAAACACATACACACTAAGGATAGCAACAGGGTTAACTACTTCAATTAGGAAAAGAAAAAAATGACTCCCCAGGGTTTCTTTTCTATGCTTATCAAATTCCATCCACTGGCACAAATTTATTCTGAGAAACAAAGTGAGAATGTATAAATTGCTTTGTAAATTATAGCTTACTGTACACACACAAGGTACTCTTGCACATAATAGACTCTTAAAAAGGTACCCACAACAGTCACTTCACCCATTTAGTAAAAATGGCCAATTCACATCCAACAATTCAAGGGGGCAAGATCTGTGCATGATTTTGAACTACTGATAATATATATTTTTTCTTCATCGTAAGAATAATCATGCTTACTTGTAGAAAATGAAAATAAAATCTAAAGAAAAAATCCTCCATAATTCCCCTCTGCAGACATAAGCAGTGTTAACCGTGCAGCATACTTCTTCTAGTCCCTTTCCGGTGCACGCGCCTGCGTGCATACAGACAAAACTACCAGTGGCTCACTGTGAGCCTGCAAACACGGTCTAGTGTCCTCAGTTAACCTGGGCTACTGCCTCCCCCGTTGGCTGGCCAGTGATTTGATTTCAAAAGTGCACATACTGAGTAGCAAAGCTTAAGTTGTAGCTCGTTTTCTGGTCACTGAGGCTCCGTTGTTCAGGTACTAGGGATGATTAGACTTTCATTTCCTTGATAATCTTAGAAAAGCCCATCAAATGACTTTCATAAGACTCTAAATAAGGCCAGGAATAAGTGTTTAAGATGTACAGAGGATCAGAATTAAAGGGGGAGTGGGATTTCACTTTCTTAAAAACAGTATCTCTTATGAGTAAATATATTTGTTGAAGCAATGAATATAACGAAAATAGTCAATAATTCTAAAAAGGAGATTTTCCTTGAGATGTTAGTGCAAACATCAAGGTGTGATAGGTGTCCCTACCTGGAGAGCCTTTAAACTGTGGGCATTCCTTTTTAATATGCCCTTCTCTTCCACAAATAAAACAACGTTTTTCTCTTAAGTCTTTGTCATCCTGTCTCTTCCATTTTTCCACTGGTAGCCTGAGAATCTTCTCCCTCCCCAGGTCGACAGCTGCCCTCACTGGCTTGGCTTTCTGAGGTGTGCACTGCATGGGCTTATCTTCTTTTGTTAACACCTCCCTTTCTGTATACTTGTTTTGAATTTCTTTGTCCTCTTTGCTTCTTTTTTCTTTGTTCTCAGGGTATCTTTGGTTCAGGCCATCTTCCTGATCTCGCCGTCGCCTCACTCTGTAGAAGACATCATACTAGTAGGAAAAATCTTAATAGAAACCTTACACAATATTAAGCCAACTCCAGAGTTATGAGATAATCAGAAATGGAAGGTATCAAAGGGAAAAGCAAAAACTTAACAAACTAAAGTCCACCTTCTCTATTAAGAAGTTACCTCAGGGCTTAAAGGTATAATTTTTCATTTTCAAACTTGCTCTAGTCTTATAAAACCAATTTTTGCAATTAGTGGGACTCCTTGGTTCAGTGAAACTCAAATTGTCCTTGGAGTGGTGTTTTGAATAGCCTTTCTGGTACATTAGCATTCTTGACTAGGCGCTGGAAATTTGAGATGTGAAAGTGTAAGTTCACAAAGAACAATGGTTATAAGGAGATCTGTGTTCTTAAATTATCAATATCATTTCTCCTTGCCCTATGTGATCACTGACTATTATTTGAGTAACAGGAAAAAGCACTACAAAAAGAGCTCCTCAAATTCCAGATGGTGACTTAATTTGAGTAGCATGTTTTAAAATAAGAATATTATTGTACAGTTAAAACCACCACTATTACCGCCCCAAACAACATGTCTCAAGCAAGCAGTCAAAAACACACCCCTCTTTGCTCCCTATAAGCATCACCAGAAGAAAGCAGGGTGACCAAACTGAGCAGCTCACCTAATCATAGCAATTAATAAGGGTTAGGCTGAGTACAAACAAAGGGTCCTGCATTCTAGGAAACTGTTCATGAATATAAATCCCAACATGCTACATCTCAGTTGTTGTACGTTAGAAATGTAACTGAAATACTGAAAAAGCTCATTCAACTGTTCACTGACTAAAAGATTCTGAACTTCTCACTACTGTAAGAGAAAAGAATTTTAGTTTCCTCTTTTCTTCTTCTGTCCTTGTTGGAGAGGCTAACTAATGATTAGGGCCGTGATCAAAATCAGGAAAGGAGATCAGGCCTGAAAGACTGCCACCCGCACCCCTGAGTCAATCCTAGTCATCTGTACTTAAAGCCATGTTTTAAATCACTTCGTTTTCTTTAAAAAAACAAAAACAAAACAACAAAACATTTATCTGAAAAATACTGGATTTCATACAAGCTTATTTTCTTTTACGATAGAACCCCATTTAAAACCTGGAATAAGAAAACAAAATGAAACCACCCCTTTTGAACATTTACTTACTTTCTCCTCATAGGACAGTCCTTCATGAAATGTCCAATTTTCCCACAAATTCGACAACATCTATCATTTGGGGCCAGCTCTCCTTCAGTTAGCACATCTGGATCAAAAAAGTATTCCTAGAAGAACAGAAATGTATAAAAGCCTCAACTATTAAACGTAAAATCAAAATATATAACTATACATTAAACAGTGATCTTACATACTAATGTTGACGTATAATTATTTTCAATAAGTATTTTTACCACTTAATTAAAAAAAAATCTAAAACCATCACGGTCTAAGTCAGGATAATTTTACCTAAATCCATTTTTGTCATACAGTTCAACACTAACCCTAAAGGTTTAAGCACATTTTTAAATAATCACATTACACCTCCCCTCGAGTCAGCTTCCCTAGGACGTGTGACGAAGTAAGGCCAGGTACAAAGGCTTTGTTTTCTCATAAAATGTAAAGACTAACACCTAGTGAACTGAGGAACATGATTTGTATTACACAGATTACATTGAGTAAAAGAAAACAGCTATGTGTTTACTGCATTGTTTTAGTGTGGCTTCTGACAGAAAAATAACAGAAGAAAGGAAAGACAATGGGTTTGGCCTCTTTGCTACTAAAATTAAAGTGGGGACCAGCAGCATTGGCATGACTCGGGAGCTTCGGGAAATGCAGAATCTTGGGCCTCACCCCCGACCTGCCAAATCAGAGTCTGCTTTTTAACAAAATCACCAGCTGATTTGTTTGAACAAGTTTCAGATGCACTGTTGTAGGAGACTGTCACCGCAATATCCAGCAAAAAACAGATGTACAGATGTCATCCAACACTGGATGTTTTATGAGTCTTCATTGTGGGGTGGGAGGGAATGAGGAGTTGTTGGTCAGAGGGAACAAAGTTTCAGACAGACAGGAAGAATCACTCTTGAGGTTTACTGCACAACAGGGTGACTACAGTCAGTAAGAATGTATTATATATTTCAAAATAACTAAGAGAGTAAATACAAATGTCACACCACAAAAAATGGCAAGTAAAGCAGTGGATATGTTAATTGGCTTGATTTAATCATTCCACACTGTATGCATGTATCAAAACACATTGTGGGCCAGGTGCCAGTGGCTCTCGCCTGTAACCCTGGCATTCTGGGAAGCTGAGGCAGGAGGACTCCTTGAGATCAGGAGTTCGAGAGCAGCATGAGCAAGAGCAAGACCGGCTCTACTAAAAATAGAAAGAAATTAGATGGAAAACAATAGAAAAAATTAGCCAGGTGTGGTGGTGCACGCCTGTAGTCCCAGCTACTCCAGAGGCTGAGGCAAGAGGATCACTTGAGCCCACGAGTTTGAGGTTACTATGAGCTAGGCTGTTGCCACGGCACTCTAGCCCAGGCAACATACTGAGACCCTGTCTCAAAAAAAAAAAAAAAAAAACAAAAAAACAAAACCAAACAAACAGAAAAAAAACACACTGTGCCACATAAATGCATATAATTGTTATGTATCAATTTAAAATAACATTAATTAAAAAGTCTTTATTAAGGAAATTAATGCAGAAAAAATAACTTTAGTCTTAGCAAAATCATCTAGTCTCTAACCATTTTTCTCTCGCTGAAATATATTTTCTATGAAATAACATTTGGGTTTGTCTTCAATAACTGTGGTTCCTTAGAAACCTGAGTATCAGGTTACATAAGAACAGACAGTTCTTTAGTACAGGCAGCACTGTCATTCTCCTAGTCCTATTAAGAGGATTTATTATTCCCTTGCAAGCAGAATGGAAAATGTAGATTCACATCAGGAGAGTGGAGGATGTACATAGATATGTACAAACTGGGCTTGGCCGAGGCCCGAATAAAGCTGAATGCTAGCAGAACAGCGAAGCTACCTACAAAGGCTGGCACAGATAATCAAGAATAAAAGGTATCAAAGGGAAAACCAAAAATTTAACAAATTTAAATTCACCTCTATTAAGAAGCTATTTGAAGGCTTAAAGGTGTAGTTTTTCTTTTTTTCATTTTCAAAGTTGCTTCAGTGCTGGTATTCATTTCCTTGGTATGTGTTACCCAAGGAAAAGAAACAGCAGCAAAATTAATTTTCCCACCCTAAGTCTACCTCTCTCTGCTCTCCTGATAAAAAACCTCCACCCAGGGACATTTAGAAATGGCGGGGGGCGGGCTTTTGGAATTATTTTGCATTGTATTAATAACTATTTATCTTGGCTAGATTCACCAGACTTTCAGAGTATTATAGTTATTACTGATGGACTATGTACAAATTAGGCACTTTTGAAATTATTTTTTTGGCATGTCCAACAGACACTTACCATTTTTGAGGGGTAGTCCTTTGGAAATCCTTTGACAGGAATACCAAAGACTCTTCTACCATTGATGAAAGCTTTCATTATGAAATTTGTCACTAAGAAGAAAAGAGTAAGAACTCAATTAGATGGATTAAAAAGAAAAGAGATTGCATTAAAATTTACAAACAAAATAACTTACTTTTCCTTGATAATCCAGCTCCAAGGTTATGATTCAAATCAAAAGGATCTAAGGAAACAAAATTAAGGAGAGTAAATAAGATAACAGGAAATGCCATTATTCATCTAATACGTGAAGCCCATATAACGAGAAGAAAGTATCATCTACTTTATCATTAATAACAGTATTAAATGACTGCCTTTTTATAATGAGCTTAAAATCTGTAATAAAGCTAAATAATATAGCTTTATTTTAAAAAAAATTAAAAGTTTTTAATCAGCTTTAAAATTTTTTAAATTTAAAATTTTATTTTTTTAATGTTTAGTTTTTGTGGAAAAACTTGCCTAAGGCAAGTTTTTCCACAGAAGTGTCCATCAGAAAAGAGGGTGTTGATTTATATTTAATTCCTTACAAAATCCTGTATATTATGATTGGTTGACTAATTTTTAATAAATACTGTTTGGAGAAGACACAATAGCCTGATATGAGGTGACACTAGTTCTGGATGCATATAGAAATCACAAAATTTATAACACTTTAGCACTGAATTTTCCTGCTAACTAACAAGTTTCGTAAAGATCACTTTAGAAAATAATTCAGCATGGAGATCATAAAACACACTATGAATTAAAATATACACAGACACATTCACCTTTCCCAGTGTCATGCCAAAGGCTATTTGGGTCTCAGGATACAATTTCCAGTAAAATCTTCATACAGATTCTCATATGATCTTTTATGTCTGCATCTCAAGTGTCTTAGATAGCTGTATACCTGATATGTTTTGGAGTATTATTTTAATTGCTATAAAAAGCTTACCTACTTAGTTTGGTGATGCTTTCTTCTGGTGATTTTTATGTGTGCAGGTATTTTTGGTTATTTGCTTGGTATAGTAGAGATACTACAATATTAGCTACTGTATAGTTAAAAACACTACAACTACCACCACTGAAGTTTCCCAATTTTAGAATAGCTGGCTATATAATCATGAAGACTTCTTTATAGTTTAGCCTATTACTAAGAGTTCATCTGAAAGTAATGTAGAAAATAAAAGCAAAACATAAACCTTCAAAAATTGAAAACAAATCATTAATAATTGGCAAGCTTCAATGGATCCTTGCACTCAATGGAAAAAGAAAAGGCTTGTCCACTGTTGAAATAAATGTCAAAATTTACATATAATTGACTTACAGGTAAACTCCTTCATCAACAGTAAACAAAGATCGTGAAAATTCACCTAGTGGCACTCTTCAAACCCTTTAACAGGAAGGTTTTAAAAGTCCCATTGTCTTGAAGATGTCTTATCTATACTGCTACCTTATTCTTCAGTATGTGCCCAATAATAGCAAAAGATTTGTCATGGTGAAAGGACAGTAGACATTTACAAATAAACCTTTAGGCTAGGAACAGACAAGCTGGTTTGGTGTGAGCAACAGTGGGACTGCTGCACTGCGTATCTGGAGCAGCAGCTCCTAGCTGCTCTGGAAAAGCTCTGTAGGGAGGAAGAACAATGCCTTCATAGTTCAATCTCTATACTCTAACAGTTGTAATTCTATTTGTACCTTCAATAACAATGTATTTTGAGGTCCACTGTTTCTTAAAAGTTGTAAGCAGACTTTTTCTCCTGATGCTAATAACATGTTCTTTAAAATCAAATTCCTCTGTGTAGAAACGAAGAAGGCCCAGCCACAGCTGCCCAACAGATTCTGTATTTTTTCCATATTCTGGCCAATAGGCAGGCTAGAAATAGAAGGGAACAAGGGATATCAAACTCTATAGTAAAGTGTTAAAATCAACATTTATTTGTATCTTGGGGAGTAAATTTGGATTTATTTCTAATTAACTAGTTTAAATAGACAAAAATATATAACTTTCCTTTCATATTTAAAAATACCATTTATATGAGTTTATTAATCTCAACTATATGACTTGGAGATAGGGAATGCTCAGTTTTTAGTGCTAAACCTCAGAACATGTTAGTGAGAGAATCCCGAAATAAATTCTGAGAGTTTTGGTGCTGCCTAGGTTATTACGTCTCTACAACTCAAAGACTCCCACAAAGCAAATGTTCCTTTACTTGGAATAAAGTTACTTAACCATTTAGAATTATTAGGCATTAAATAAATACTGTATATAGTCCCTAGACCCTCACCTGGCTTAATAAAATAGTTTCACTTCAAAGAAAACATCTATAAATTGCTAGTTTTTCATTATTATGATATAAGTATAACAAACAAAAAAATTGTTGAAAAGCTACATTACAGCATAGTAGAGCTGATTTTTAGTCAACGATATAGGAAAATCTTTACTCTTAAAATACATACCAGTTCATCTATTTGATCAAAAAAATAAATATTCCAGCCATCAACAAATATTTCAGGTTTCTTTTCACCTTTGTATATCTGAAATTAAATTTTAAACTATTAGTTTAGATTACAAACTTAATGCATTGATACAAAAACTTTTAGGAAAATAGTTAAAAATTTAACTATAGAACCACAGAATTTTAGAGAAGGAGGAGGGCTCAGAGATCACCCAGTTTTACAGGTAACAATTACAATGTTATTTACTAATACCTCTTGAAGGACAGGAATGACTGGTGGATTCCTCTGCTGGAGAAAATATAGCACCATAAGAGTGTATGCATATGATGATAAACTGCCTCTAGATGCATCACCGATATCACACATCTGGAGGGAAGGAAAACAAAGAACAAAGAAAAGAGCACCAATGTTTACGGTTAAGTTGGGAGCCATTTGATTACCATAAAAGTAAGAGATGTTTATTTTGGGTACTAATAAAAATCACATTTTCGATGGCTAAAATATGCCAACAAAACCAACCCAAACCAACCCAATTCAACAAAGCAGTGGACAATTAGGGACAAGCAAAATCATATCACAGTGTAAAATTTCAGATAAAAAAATTTTAGCTTTCTCCACAGGGATTCCCAAATAGTTACAGAAAGCATGTGACACGACTATAATTCATTAACAAGTACAGATTTCATGTTTTCAACAAGGTATGAAGATGCAATGAAATTTCATAATAAACAGGAAGCATACTCACCTTTGTAAATACTTTCATGGTATAACACAAATATTTCACTCTGGGATCAATGGCTGAATAAGCAGATAAAAGCCTTGTGTTATGAAGGGCCTGTTAAAAGGGAAATTACACTACAAGGTTACCGATTAGATGAAAAGGCTTTAAGTTGGAATATTCTAAATAAGTTTACACTGTGGTTCGTTACACAGAGAAGACATTTAGACTGAAATTATCTTTCCCTCTCTCTGAAGACAAGCTTCATTAATTCACTAGATAATAAAGAATTTTAAGTAACATCTGACTTCATGACCTCCATTATGTTAATATGTCTTTAGTGTGAACAACTAGAAAATAAGGGCTATTAACTAAATACTCTGTTCCCTTTAAGTATATGTAAGATCCCTTCACCCATGGTATTATTTCAATTAAATGTCCTCAGCAGCCAGAGAGATCCCATAAAGCCCTGAAACAAAACAGGTGTGAGCGTAAAAAGAATTGAGCATATCTAGATTACACTGTGCCCATCTGAAAGCGTAGCAGTGTCTCCAAAGACACATTACACCATAAATTAAAACAAAAGTTCAGGCTGGGCACGGTGGCTCAGGCCTGTAATCCTAGCACTGTGGGAGGCTGAGGTAGGAGGACTGGTTGTGCTCAGGCACTAAAGAGCAACCTGAGCAACAGCGAGACCTCATCTCTACTAAAAAAATAGAAAAATCAGCTGGACGTGGTGGCATGCGCCTGTAGTCCCAGCTACTCGGGAGGTTGAAGCAGGAGGATCGCTTGAGCCTAGGAGTTTGAGGTTGAAGTGAGCTCTGACGGTGCTACTGCACTCTATCTGGGGCGACAGAGCAAGACTCTTGTCTCAAAAAAAAAAAAAAGTTAAATAAATAATCAAACAAAGTTCAAACCAAATACAAGAGCCCGCCACTCTGGCCTCATTTTAAATGAATTCTCTGTTATATCCTTAGCTTCAGAACACTGCCAGGTACATAGCAAGCACTCATAAATAACTCTTGAAAGAATTAAGATAAAATAAATGGTTCACTCGAGATTTTCTCAAGTGAAACATTTGTTCCCCTAACCTCCCTAAAGAAAAAGCTGGAAGAAAATCTCACCAATGTGTTATACAAACTGATATCCACTTCCAGACCACTTCTCAAATGGAAGAACTTCACAATTGGCACCTTTGCTGTTGTAATAGGTAAGATGTTTCTCAAACCTAGTTTGGGAAATAAGATTGTACCATTAAATGCAGCAGCTACGGATATAAGTGGTTCTTGTGTTAACGTCCCAATATAAAATGATGTAAGCCTAACTTTGGCTTGTTTCACTGCATTCACTAGGACTAAAGACTTCTCTGTAATTAACAAATATCTGGGAAGACTATTCTGGCAAAGTTTACATTTGTTAAACACGTTAATGTTTGAACTACAAGAACCAAAAAGGCAAGCCACTGCCTTCCAGGAATTTAATGGTTCATGTGTACTCACTTCTTGTGTGCACAGGTGTGTGCACGTGCATGCATGTATGTACCTGTGTGGGTGTGGTTTGCCTGACAAATACCAAAACAGAGAAAACTACTAGAGTCTTTTTTTGTTTGTTTTTTTGAGGAAAGTTTTGCTCTGTCACCCAGGCTGGAGTGCAGTGGCACAATCATAGCTCACTGCAGCCTCAAACTCAAGGGATCCTCCTGCCTCAGCCTCTCGAATAGCTAGGACTTCAGGTGTGTACCACCATGCCCAGTTAATTTTTTAATTTTTTGTAGAGATGGGGTCTCACTATGTTGCCTAAGTTGGTCTCAAACTCCTGGCCTCAAGTGACAGAGTCTGAATTATGTGTCCTACCTATTCTCTCCATATGACTGTATCTAATTTGGAGAAAACCCTAGAGGCAATCGTTACGAATCCTCAAAACAAGCCACTTACCATGGAGTTAGAAGTTACAAAGGTAATAGAAAGGAATCAACTTCCATAGGAGAGGAGAA
The DNA here is from genome assembly GCF_041146395.1 of Eulemur rufifrons. Classification (NCBI taxonomy): domain Eukaryota; kingdom Metazoa; phylum Chordata; class Mammalia; order Primates; family Lemuridae; genus Eulemur; species Eulemur rufifrons. The sequence continues at coordinate 204,498,357 of NC_090989.1, forward strand.
AATTGCCTGAGCTGGGCTTTGAAAAAGAAGAACAACAGGCAAAAATAGTGGTGGCTGAGGGGATTTACCAGTCAAGGGAAACTGCACATGAACAAAGAGACAGCCTGAAAAAGAATGGCATGCTCAGGGAACTTCCATGGAATTGTGCAGGTTGTAGAATGAGCTTCGCGGAAAGGAATACGAGGAACAGGAAAGGCAGGAGAAACCAGAAGAGCCCAAACAGAGAACATATATATCCTGCTAAGAAATATCCTTAGAGGCAAAGAGGAGCCAATGAACTAGGTAGGAATCACTGACCACATCTAATTATACAATGCCCAGGCGATAGGTAGACTGGAGGCACCTGGAATAACAGAGGCAGGATGACCACTTATTTTTTTATTTTTATTTAACTTTTTTTCTTTTCTATAAATATTCTTACTTTCTGCTGCTTTTTCTTATCTTGTCTTTGTCAGGCAAGGATGACTGCTTATGAACAATATCTGGGCCTGAACTCTCAGGGTGGCATCAGAATGAGAAGAAGCAAGTCATGTTTGAGACTCTCTATAACGGGATGGGAAGGGAAGGGTGATAAAAGAGGAAGAGCGCTAACAGTAAGGGTTACCACTTCCTGAGCACCTAAAGTGTGACAGTAGCACGTGAAGACTTCATTACAAACACTAAGGCTTATTTACCACTCTCACCTAACAGATGAAGAAACAGAGACCCGGCAAAAGTCACTTGCTTAGGAATACGCAGCTGATAAATTGTGGAGTTAGGATGTAAATCTAGGAAAGACTGACTCCAAACTTCTACTGAATCTAGTCAGGTTAATCTAGGTCAGGGCTAATCATCACTTCACCTGTTTTGGTAATTCCAAGGATGCCAATGTCAACAACCAAGAAAGAGGATTCCGAAGCAAGGGCAGGTAGTGGAGGTGGCTGCAGTGGAAGGCAGGTGGTAAAGAGAAAGAAGAGTTCACTCTGAGATGTAGTTTGTTATGAGAGGTGGTGGTATCTAGGACAGATGCATAGTGATCGTATCACCCAACTCAGGACAAAATATCATTGAGAAACAGGAATGTTTGCAGAGAACACCTGTGTGGAGGTGTTTAGTTTGCCATGAAGGTTATGATATTACAAGATAGATGACAGCAGAAATTTCAGGAAGAAAGGTCTGTATGGCAGATAAAGCAAATCTAACACACTGATTGGGAAAAGGGGAAAGGAAACTATTCACCGAATACTTAGAATTTGGTAGGCCCTGTACTTTAATGTATTTTCTTTCTTAATCTTAAATGCTAGTTCTATTATTTCCACTTTACAGATAAGGAACTGAGTGTCTGTAATGAGGCTGAGTGACTTTCTGGGATCACACAGCCCAGCAAGTGGGGAGCCAGGATTTAAAACCAGAGTCTGATTCTAGAATCTCCATCAACTATTTTGCTTTACTGGCTCTAAATGAGACAGCTTCTTCCTCATGTTCTTCACATTTGGAATTTGACACTGTTGATCATTGTAACACTCATGAGCCTGTCCTCTAGCATTTCTTCACAGTATACCATCCTCGTCCTTTCATAAACCATTCCATTCTGCCTCTCTGGTTATCAGTTTAAAAATTTTTTTCAAATAAATCCAAAAAAAAACCATTCCAAAGCCTCCCTTTTCAGTCTCTTAATTTCTGTCCACTGAAATGAGGCTCAGTCCTCAACTTCTCTCAAACAATTCCTTGGAATTCTGTTTTATTCTTGATCTCTTTCTCTCCCTTTCTCTTTGAGGCTTTCAATGCATAACTGTTTTATTTTCATCTTCAATTCTGACTGACAACCACCTATTTCTAATTGCTTGCTGGACTATTAACTCTTAGAGATCATACCTTCACAGTAAACTAAACACCTCAACACAGGTGTTTTCTGCAAACATCCTCATTTCTCAAGTACCCAGCCATCAGCCTTAACCCTTACTTTCCTACTTATAGGTGGCAAAATTTCCCATTTGGAATTTCTCATATCTTTTATCCTTTTAATACAGTGGCGTCCTGGCTGAGGGCCTGCTGCCCTGTCACCTAGATTGTACCTTTCCTAAAAGAGATGACACCAGCTGCCTAAAAACCCTATGATTTTCTTTTATTGGGTCCCTCCCCTACTGAAGAAACTTCAGTGGCTTCCAAATATCTGTACACTTCATCTTATCTCCTAATATTTCCCACTTGAAAATCCTCTCCAAATGTACCAATCTTCTGTCTTCCAGAATATTCCAAAGTAATTCTCATGCTCATGCCTATGCACTTAGGAATGACTTCTTTTCCCATCTTTTTCAAGTAGTAGTCACTATCATTTGAGATAACAAGTCCATCTCTTCCATGGACCTCCCCTATGCAACTCTTTCTCATATTCTCTCTCTCCTCAAAAGTTAATTGAATATTACCTTACGTTGTTACAGTTTGAGACTATCTTACTTATTTTAAGAACTGTAAGACTTACACAGATTCTTTATTTTTCCAGTATCCCTAAGTGCTAACACAGAGATAAGCACAGAGGAAACACACAATAAAATACCCGAGGAGACTGCTTTCGAACATATCAAGTTTTAGACATAGCCCTCTAGCTGTTATTAAATTCCTATTCCACGCAATCTGCATTTGATTATCATGATCCATGTGTCTAAGTCATTTCTAGTCTAAAAATGATCTGTTTTTAACATTGTTCCTTCTTAGGATATATATACTGAGATATTTCTGGGGGAAAGGGACATAGTGTCTATAGCTTACTCTCAAATGGTACAGAAAGAAATTGAGAGCAAGCAAGAGATAAAATGATAAATCAAAGGTGGTAAAATGTTAATTGGTGAATTTGAATGAAGGTTATACAGAGTTCTTTTTGTGACTTTTGCTGCTCTCCTTTAAGTCTGAAATTATTTAAATTATTTAAAAATACAAGTCAAAATCTAGCTCAGCACTAAAAAGCTTAATAGTGGTGGTAACTTAGTACTTTACTTTCTTTACATATCTTCAAAACAAAACAAAAAACACATCCTGTACAGGCAGAATTCCCAAGTGAGGGAAACATCTCCTTCAATGACCAATGAAAACTATATTGATATATATCTGAAAAAAACAAAACCAAAAAACCTGATGTCTTAGGTTAATTTTCACTGGAAAGAAATCAAAATTAATATTTTTTCCCTTTTATTTAAACATGATATCTGCTTTATTTAAGGTCTGGAAATAAAAATTATAAAGAAAAGGGGCACTCAAGGTGTATGTTTGTGTGTGCCTAGGTGTGTGTGCATGTCGATGCCGTGAGTAAAAGTCTATTCTCGACTGAAATATAAGAAAGCTTTTCAGCTGGGCACGGTGGTTCACGCCTGTAAACCTAGCACTTAGGGAGGCCGAGGTGGGAGGATTGCTTGAGACCAGGAGTTCGAGACCAGCCTGAGTAAGAGGGAGAGATCCCATCTCTACAAAAAATAGAAAAATTAGCCAGGCATGATGGCACTTGCCTGTAGTGCCAGCTGCTTGGGAGGCTGAGAAAGGAGGATCACTTGAGCCCAGGAGTTTGAGGTTGCAGTGAGCTATGATGATGCCATTGTACTCTAGCCCTGGCAACAGAGCAAGATCCTGTCTCAAAACAAAACAAAACAAAAGGTTTTCATGGATAGATCATGGATTTTAAGTTCCCTGAGGACAGACCATATTTACTTTCATTCTCAGCCCTCAGCACAGAAGTTTGCTGTCACATTTTAAAAGAAGATTTTGACTGCTAATAGAATCCATAGCTACCCCGGCAGCAAAAGAATGCTAATGGCACTTCAATTCTGTGCACAATTTATAGATGTGTAGAATATACATTTTACTGCTATAAATACTTCAGCAACTCCTACATTCTGACTTACACACAATGTCAATAAGGCAAAATGATTTCCAGAGTTTCTTGCCTGTCTGGTGTATGCTTTGTTTTGAAAAAAACTGAACTAGGCAACGATATGCACATAATTTATCACCAATTTCTCGGCCTTTCATACTTATTCACACAAGATTTTTTAAAGACGCTAGTATTGCAAATATTCTATAAATGAGCCACCACACTGCTTCACAGCATCAGTAAATTCTAAGTACAGTCAGCCCTCCATAACCATGGTTCTGCACCCCCAGATTCAACCAACTTCAGACTAAAAATATTTCGGGAGAAAAAAAGAAAACAATAAAAATAATACAAATACAAAAACCAATTCAGTATAACAACTATTTACATAGCATTTACATCGTATTAGGTATCACAAGTAACCTAGAGATGATTTAACGTATACAGGAGAATGGGCACAAATTATATGCAAATACTATGCCATTTTATATAAGGGATTTGAGCATATGAGGATTTTGGTATCTATGTGTGCGTGTGCACGCACATGTGTGTATGTGCGCGCGCATGTGTGAGCGTCCTGGAACCAAACCCCCTGAGATAGAGAGAACACTATGTAAAATACTAATAAAAAGAAAAAAAATATTTTCAGAAAAAGTTTATAGAGGTACCTGAATGTTTTCTGAGCACTCTTGCCAATTCTTCAATAGTCCTTACACAGTCCAACCCCTGAAACAAAGATGGCACAAACAATTGAACCAACACTGGAAGACAGGTTCCTAAACTGATTATAAACAGTTTCCATTACCTTCAGAAACAAGGAAATTAATTTCAATTCAGTCTCTATATATTTTTCCCTTATAGCTGAATATCATAGTCAGTATTCATAGGAAATATCCTGTGGATACAAAAACCACCAAATACCATATTTCCTAATTGCTTTTGGACATGTAACAAAGGCTAAAATTAGTCAGGAAGCCTGCAGACCCAAGGTTTCCAAAAAAGTCTCTGAATCATGGTCGAGGACCTCCATTTGTTCCCACTATATATTTATATCACTCAGAAGTACCCCATGTGCCAGAATATGTAAGAAGGCCTTCTGTGCCCCTTCTTATTTATTCTGGGTAGACATTCATTATAGTTTAAGAGTTGACTGAATTGCTGTGGAGGGTGATTAAGCTCACATTATTTCCCCGTAGGACTAGCCAAAATAATAATGCACAAAAGTAAAGTCATATACCAAAAATAAATAATATTTCAAATAAATCATAATTAAAAACATTTAGGTTGACCCTACCAACAGAAGCCCTTTTGATGGTTATATACATCCCAGAACATATTTGAAATTTTATTTCAGAAATGCCCTCAAAACTAGTTGACAAGCCATGTTTAAAAAAAAAAAAATTCAACCTTAAGGATGTACAATTGAGTCATTCTGTATATTGAACCAATCTTGCTTATCTACTTTATTCACCTAGTTCAGGATAGATCACTTTTGACTGTTTTCCCAAATCAGATACATCCTCCAAATACAAAGACTAAAACTAAGAAAAGGAATAAAGGGTCTTCAGTAACAGCAACATCACTCATTTGGATAATCAGCATTTGAACTGCTGTTAAAAATTAAAAAAAGAATAGAGACTCAGCACTTCTCAGACTTTGTATCTTTATATATATGGTATTTTATATTTTATAAATGTCTTCAGATACATCAGGGGCTGGCGAACTTGTTCTGCTTTGCGGGCCATATGGCCTCTGTCACAGGTACTAAACCCTGCACTTACAGAGCGAAAGCAGCCATAGACAATACTTAAATGAATGGGTGTGGCTCTGCTCTAATAAAACTTCATTCACAAAAACAGGCAGTCGGGGGCTGAATTTAGCCCATGGACCATAGTCTGCTGACTCCTGACACACATGATTCAAACTAATGTGTACAACAATCACCTGAGCTAAAAGGGAATAGAAATTATTTCCATTTCACAGATTATCTACCAAAGACCATATGTCTTGGTACTGATGAAACCAAGTTTGTCTGAAATCCAGGTCTCTGGACTATAAGGTTAGTGCTCTTATCATTTATCACATTGCCTGTCTGATAAAAACCTTTACAGATAACCTTGTGTGGGTATGTGCTTCCAAGTCGGTGCAGTGGCCAGGAGAAGCTAGTTTAACTTCGTAGAATTCCTAGATGTCACTTTGCAATCCACTTTGTAATTCCTCACATTCACCTCTAAGCTGCTTAATGTCTTTGATGATAGATTGTGTCAAATGGCACATACCCTATGGTATGCCCTGATATATTTGGAAAATATCAAGCTGTAATGTCAGTCAAGATTGGTCAAATCACACTGCTATAGCAAATCGAAGTTTCATGTGGTCACTGTACCTCAGCAGTTTCAAGTCCATTAATTGTCATACAGACGTCAAGGTCACTCTGCTTGAACCCAAATCCATTTTTGGAGGAGCCAAACAAGCTCAATTTAGTTCCTGTTGGGGATATATGAAAAGTAATAACTAATTACCTGATATATTTAACTTTGTGATCAAAATGGTCCTTTCATGAATCAAAAATACCCAGTTAACTACCCTATAGTAATCTCATAATTATGTTCAGATCTTATTAATCAGTCATTTATTCTAAATTTTTTCCTCTCGAAGTTTCCTTTAAAGAAATATAAGCTATATATGGCAAGAAAGATTATCAGGTGCCACTTTATTCTTAAATGCACGGACATTTCAGGAAAAATGTTAAATCACCTCATCATATTTAATAATGTAAGCTTACTACTTTCTAAATAAATGCACTTTTTAGAGGTATGTGAACTTTGACTCTAAACATGTTATAATATTAAATGAAATTCACTTGTGGCATCTCCTAGGATAAATGCTACAACTGCTACTGTTCTTTTTTTTTTTTTTTTTTTTTTTGAGACAGAGTCTCGCTCTGTTGCCCGGGCTAGAGTGCCATGGTGTCAGCCTAGCTCACAGCAACCTTAAACTCCTGGGCTCAACTGATCCTCCTGACTCAGCTTCCCGAATAGCTGGGACTACAGGCATGCGACACCATGCCTGGCTAATTTTTTCTAAGTATTTTTAGTTGTCTGGCTAATTTCTTTCTATTTTTAGTAGAGTGGGGGTCTTGCTCTTGCTCAGACTGGTCTTGAACTCCTAACCTCAAGCGATCCTCCCGTCTCGGCCTCCCAGAGTGCTAGGATTACAGGCGTGAGCCACCACGCCCGGCCGATACTGCTCTTTCTATTGGTAAACTAGGACTTGGCAGACCAAAGACATCCCAGGCATATTGTAGAACTGAAACCTGAAACCCTGACCCGCCATCCCCACAAGATCACTTTATGATTCTCAAAATCACTATGCTTGTAAGCCATGTACTCATTCAGAAGGAAGGTCACAATACTGTTCTTAAAGATGAAAAAATCATTTACCTGGAAAGTCCTGTCTTATGAAACTTTCTAGGTTTTGTCGAATATGTTCACGAGCCTGATCTTCTAAAATAGTTGGAGAAAAATCCTCTGTTTAAAATAGACACATTGAGAAAATAAGACTGTAGATATACTTTGAAAAGGCTGAAAAAATTATATTTTTTAGAAAATAAAACTTACAAGCTTAAAAAAACCTCCTAAATTTTTGTATCTTTTTGGTAGATAGTGTTAGTAATGTGAAATAAAAAATGCCCCTTTATAAAGAGCCTATCACCAAGAGCTACTTTTGAAATGGAAACTAATTTGAACTGGGGATCTGAACCTGGGTTTCACAGACTCTCGGGGTCTAGAAAGGGACTTCTGGGAACTTCACAGAGTGTGAATAAAATGTCTGTGAGTGTCTGCATGTATTTTTGTCTAAAGAGAATCTAGTTTTCTTTCATAGCTCATACCCTCCAAAAAGGTTTGTTAAAAAAAAAAAAAAAATCACTGATTAAAAGCGAAGTGTGTTCTGGCACAGATGGATAGCTCACAGTGTAGCCATGTCAAACAAGTTCTATCATTCTAATCAGCTGAATGCCTCTCCTTTAAATGTTTTCTTTGTAAAACTTGTAAACCTCTCTTTATGAAGGCTTCCCCAAACTGGTGTTCCTTAAAGGGCTGTTACGTAGGCTATTACTTAGCATTACTCGAAAAGTACTTCATGCTCAAATTTTGGAAATAATACTTCTCAGACACTTTCATTATGCCAATGTGCCCTGGAAATCTCTATGGGGAGATTTACTACCCTAGGTGAGAGGGCAGTATATAGAGTTATTCCCTCCTTGGCCTGGAAATACTTCTGGTCATGAAATATTATTAACTGCATCTAGAAAAACTTTTCAAGAAACACCAGCTGAAAAATGCTAGCACTCTAATCTTGAGACTTAAAAGGGGCTAGGCACCGTGGGTCACATCTGTAATACTAGTACTTTGGGAGTTTAAGGCCAGGTGCTCAAGAGAAGCCTAAACAAAATAGTGAGATCCAGTCTCTACCAAAAAAAAAAAAAAAAAAAAAAAAAACCTAGCTGGGCATGGTGGCATGTGGCCATAGTCCCAGCTACTTGGGAGGCTGAGGCAGGAGGATTGTCTGAGACCAGGAGTTTGAGGTTGCAGTGAACTATGAAGATGCCACTGCACTGTAGCCTGGGTAACAGAGTGATACCCTGTCTCAAAAAACAAAACAAAACAAAGCAAAACAAAGAAAAAACAAAACAAAAAGACTTAAAATGTCTTCCTTTCTTCTTTCCTTGTCTTTCATTTATATTTATTGCATGTCCTAAAAGGGACAAGCATGACATAGAACACTGTGGATACCACAGAGAATGGAACAGACTTAGTCTCTGTAAGTGCTTAGAGAGCTAACAGGATAGGGATTCTGATGACTCTTGAGTAAATGTCAATTTAATATTTCAACAAATCAAAAGAAATGTGAATAACTTACTGTAACACTGGATGCAAACTTGATCTAAGATATTTGAAAACTTCGGTGTTAGCGGTGGCAAGGGTTCCAGCTGGATTCTTTTGAAGTCATCTGGACAATCCTTCTTTAGATGACCCTCTCGTTTGCATAAGCTGCACACTACTGTAGGAGACTGCAGGAACATGATAAAGCAAAACAAAACTTAAGATAACACTTTAGTTGCCAAATAGTGAGGTCTGGAATCTTTTTGTAAATATCTAGTCAACTCTTCACTTTCCAAAGGAAATGAAAATACAATATGCAGCCACTCCAAATGATCTGAGAGAAGAGGACCCCCTATGGTATCTTCAGGAGAAAAAGGTACTTATTTTCACTACTAACAGCATTCCCTTCCTTCTATGCAAATTCCCATGAGTCTTAGAGAGGGAAGTGGACCAAGTGATCATATTCAAAAGACCAACTCGTTAACCACAAGCAAAACAGGGAGACTTCCGCTCTAGAATATAAAAACCGAAATTACATGCATTAAAATTGTTTAAGGTCTCCTAGTTCTAAGTGTAGTACTGGCACCGATTACCTTGCCTTTGGTGAAGATAAGTTTACTAAATTCATAGAAGAAACCGGACGGATCCACAGGTGAATTTTCCTCACAGATATTTTCTTCTTTAAGACTTATTTTGTTAAGTTCCATTACTAGAGCTCCATCTACATGTTTTCCACATTCCTTCATGTCTTCGTACTTAGCAGGCTCGCCTACTTCATCATCTTCTTCAGACAGGCCGTCCTCATCCCCTGATCCATTGTAGGTGTTGTCTAACTCATCTTCATTAGCAATGCCATCTTCATCTTCCCTTTGGCTAATGGTGAGCCTGGGTTCTTGCTCCTCCTCCTCCTCTTCCTCCTCCTCCTCTTCATCAGAGTGAATGATTTTTGATGTCTGGCCCTGTACTGAAGGGGCAGAGTGGTTTAGAGAGTCTTCTAGTTCATCAGTATTTTCTATACTTTCTTCATCAATATCAGCCTTGTCATCTAAAGTAGCAAATCCATCACATGCTTTAGCTGTAGGATTCTGGATGCCTTCTAAATTCAAAGTGCTGTCTGTCTCATCATTAAGAGTGCTGCCACAGATTACGAGCTCTCCGCATCCGCTACTGCTTAAACCTTGATCAACAGTCAAAGGATGCCTGCCCTTTTTCCCAATTGTCTCTTTCTCATTTTTACTTTCTGTTTCTTGATGGTGTACTTTAACATCCTCATGATCATCACAATTGACCTTTGCCTGGATACAGTCAGAATTTTCTGGGTGGACACTGATATGTATATTTCCCATTTCCTCTGTTGGTGGGCTTCCAAACTTTTCAGCAGTCTCTTTAAGAGTATGCAAATGTATCTTACAGGTATTTGCAGTTGCACTGGGACCTGGGGCCAAAACTGAGTTTTTGAGCTTATCACCTTTTGCATGTCCGGCTGGGTCATGATTTACTACTTCTTTAGAATGTTCTGAAGCACATGTAACTACACCCAGAGGCTTTGGAAGGCTGGATTTTGCAATTTTATGTGGAAGAGCAAAGTATTTATATGTTGTTCTTAAACAATGAAGTATATATTCAAACACGGGTTGATTATTTAGGGTCCTTGCCACATTTCTTTTAACAGAGTAGGGATCTGTAACAAAAAAAAAAAAAGAAAAGAAAAAAATCTACCACTTCATATACTTCTATTTCATGTTTTAAAAATTAAGCCTGCTGCAGATAAAAATAGACAACAAACAATAGTAAAATTTGTCATGTATCTTATATGCTTAAAAACCAATGGGGGTGGGGAGTAAGAAAATATAGTTTAAGAACAAAAAGCAACATTTTCTGAAACATCTGTGACTGCGGAGGCGGAAAAGATGTGGCTCTCACGCCCTCGGGAAGAATCAAGGTCTTCCCGACAGGCTTTGCTGCTGAGTGTTCTGCCTCCCCACTCAGCCAGGCCCTGAGGTTTGTCGAGCTTACCTCCACTCTTCTGCCCCGGGAAGCCCCATCACTGAATTGGCTGGACTGAATTTCAGGGGCGAGAGGGAGGCACCAGGAGGAGACACCACTTCTCTCAATCTTTTCTCCTCCCCTAGAACTCCAGCAGGTTAGGCAATTGGCCAGAAGAGCTGAGCCAGAGAAACTGCAGGGGAGGGTTTAAAAATGTGAGATCCCCATGATTGCACACAGAATTTATGCAAAATGCAAAAAACCCTCTTATGCAACATAAAGCTTGAAAAAAAATCAAGCAAAAATAAGAGAATTCCATTTAGGAGGTTCTTTAAATTATTTAAAGGAGGAGAATTAAGATTTCTAGAGGGGTTTCAACCTCCTGACTTTACAAAGCTGAGAAGAGCTAGTTCATTTAATGACATCTACAGGGCATATCAGTGTGTCTTTGATATAGTGATTTCAGTTAAATGAGCCTTCACTAAAAAAGTGATTTTATGAATAAGTCCTTAATGTTACTGCAGATATGTCAAAAATAACTATTCGTTCCCTCTATTGGACAGGAATCCAACTGAGAATGTCATTTTTCAAAAGAACAAATATTTTCCTCACCTTTGCAAACGTAAACAATATCAACAATTTACAAAAGGACTGAGTTTAAAATTTCAGAAGTGAGAATTGTAAAGAGGAAAGGGGGTTCACACATCACTGTGAAAAAACTTTTTAAGCATTTAAGTTTTTAAGCAATTTACAAAGAAAGCAAGGTCTCAAGCAGCCATTATTCCAGTTGCTTATACTTTAAAAACCCAGGGGGAACAGTTCATTACTTGAAATCACCCACTGTAACACATGCAAGATTGTAACTATTTATTTCACCTCTGAGGCCAGGCCTACCTTACGTCTAGAAGCTGAAAAGAGACCGAAATAAAAAGCATGCTGTTAGACTGGTACCTTAAAAAAAAGGGGGAATTAAAGATAAACATTGTTAGATACCTTCAATGGCAATGCGCTTTTTGGGCCAATCCTTTGATTCTCGAGATACTGATTCTTTGACACGAATACTTATCACTAAGTCAGCCAAATTAAATTCTAAAGCATAGAATCGCAGCATTTCCACCCAGAGCTGCCCAACTGGTACCGAAGGCTGGTGTTTTATATCAAATATTAATGACACCTATTAATAGCAAAGAGAAACATACAGTTTATTTCAGATGTAAGCATAATCTGAAAAATTAGAGATCATTCAGACATCCAATTAAAAAATGTGAAAATCCTTAGCAAAATATAAACTTGACAATCCATCTAGATAAATCAAATTCTAGGTTCTATTTTGCTTATGGTAAAACAGCATTACTTCACTGCACTCCTAGGATTAGATAATGTTAAAATCCAGTCATTATCACAGGAATAGACAGGATCAGTTTTATGTAACCAGACAGCACTCCTAATTTTGAACTCTTAATAACATGCGGAGAGGACCGTGCATGGGCTGCTAACACTCTGCACTGAACTCTTCCTGTTATTGCCGCTGGAGGCACCTTTATAGTCACAGACACACAGAAATGGACGGTAGCTAAAGGCACAGAGAAAAAGGAAAAACACTCCTCTCATTGCCCTGAGAATCTATAAAAATACACTGTCTCTGCCAGTGGCAATTAATTTTAAAGTCAAATAACTTGATATGAGAAACTGATACTAGTTTTACGGTCACAGACTTCTGATAAGCTGGAACATACTGTGATGTAATTATATTGGAAAGTACACAGTACTTAGGAAAGGAAAAAAAATGAGTCCAAATAGTGATTCTGCCATGTCATAACTCTTAATACTCTGTGACTTAGCTTCTTCGTTCTCAGACTGGCAGTACAGCTTAGTGGCTAAGAGAACTGGCTTTGGAATTAGGTCAAGCTTAGATTTGAAATCCAAACTCTTGCCATGTACTAGCTGTGTATGATCCTGGTCAAGGACTATAACCTATCTAAGCCTTGGTTTCCTCATCTGAAAAATGGGGATAACAGTACCCACCTCATAGGGTTGTTGGGAGGACTGAGTGAGATAGTGTCTGTAAAGTGCTTAGCACAGTGCCTGGCACACAGTGTTCAAAAAATGGTCGCTATCATTATCTGCAGAGTAGGGATGATACCACCTATAACACAGGATAGTTATGAGGATTAAATCAGAAACAAGGGAAAGCATCTAGCAGACTTGGTTGCTCTCTGTATTTTTTCACTTAGGTAGTCTTTTTAAGTACAAGAAATCCACATATCACGAAAACACAACATCACAACTTAAGATGCTCTTAAGAGGTACTGCAGTTCAACTCCCATATATTAAAAGAGAAGGAATTGAAGCCCCAAGAATTTCTATGACTTGTCAGAAGGTCGCACTGCTTGTCACTGGCAGAATGAGAACAAGGTCTCCCCATCCCAGGACGGTGCTTTTTCACTACACCATATGCAACTCCATAATATCTACAGCTCATTTAATTTCAGAAGTGGTAACGTGATTAATCTTTCCAAATAGCATAAAAATGTAAAAATAAAGCATTAAATGGACTTAGAGTAATGGCTTTTCCTTCACATTATTCCTATGATTCACACCGAAAAAAATATTTTCCCCTAAGGTGTACAAATTCGTCTCTGATCATACTTTAATATATCAAGCTTCAAAACAAGTGGTACGGTATTTTTCTCAATCACAAAGGTTCTGCCAATAAGATAAAGTCATCTTGGAGAATTACAAGGCAGAACTAACTAAAAATGGAAGTTGTCTATGTCCCAAACACTATAGTTGAGGACACAAAGACACCCCCCAGAAATTTTACGTCTTATTAAATTTCACCTCTTTATACATAGCCTTTTTCAGCATTACAAAGGATTTTTAAGCATCTCACTGAAATGACTTAATACCATAACATGGAACGTAAGAGACCTCTGAAATATCGAGACTACTGGTACTAAATTTTTTAAGTTGAGAACACTTTCTTTTCCAAATAAAGTAACAATGGTAGCTAACATTTACTGAGTGCTTACCACATGCTTGGCACTGAGTTAAGCATTCTATAAATCAATGACCCTATGAGAGGGTACCAATATTATCCCCATTTGTAGGGAGGAAAGTAGCACACAGAAAGATTAAGTAACTTGCCCAAGGGCACACAGCTAGGAAGTGGGAGAGGTGGCATACAAATTCACATTTTCTGGCTCCACAGCCTGTACTCTTATCCACTACAGGAACCCCGAACAGAAGACAGATAAAAGTGGTACCGTTCTGGCGGCAGCAGGGGAAGGGTGGTACCACCTCTTTCCTCCCACTAATGTTCAAGGATTCTAGAAAACATAAACAGAATCTATGATTCACCACTATTCCTCATTTTAGGCATGGACTGGAGGAGTGATGTGACTTGTTTGTATTGAACTAGGATCAGAATCCTAGTCTCAGAAATGCTTTGTGGATGTTATTGTCGTTTTAGCCCAAAGGGTTATGGGAAGATCAAAGACCTTTCACTATTTGGGACAGAATCCTATTCTTATTTCTAGGATTATTACATTGCACAGATTTTTGTTTGAAATTCTAATAGCCATTCTTTCCTTGTGCACAAACTCCCCCGCTCACCCAAACAGGATAGCTGGGGAATAAGTATATCAAATTACATACTTATTCACTGTTATTTCAATAATTTAAAGTTAGTTAACTTTTCATATATTTAAACCTCGTAATACCATCTAAGACTAAGTTCTTAGAGTATGGATAGGGATTTGCCTTTGAATTCTCAGTATCTTTCAAAGGGACCCTGTACACAGAGGGTACAAATAACCTCGGATTTAATAATTTAAGTTGTTTTTTTTTTAAACCTTTTCCTGCTACTTGTCTATTCAAGGGACTGAATAGACTAGGAAATGAAATAGCCATGAAATAGTTAAGATAGTTAAGGAAATAAAATAGGAAGACTGATTAACCCACAAACTCCACAAGTGACAACTGAAATAAAACTAAAAATTAGAGAACAGACCTGTCCCCTTTTAACCAGTATTTCTTTCGGTGCCTCTTCTTTTGTTATGTCTGTGTCCCCTGAAGCATTATCAGTATATTCCCAGACCACAGCGTCCTTCTCAATATCTTTAAGGTTGAAATTCCCCAGTTTGTTTAATGAGAATCCTTCAATCTAGGAAAAATTAGATACATACTTATTATAAGACAGAAACAATTTTATATCAATCAGAACATATTAATCTTGGAAGGAATGAAAAAGTTAACATATTCATAGTTCATTGAAAATACAAAACAAAAGGTATTTATGGAATATTTGAGACATCTATAAATGTAAAAATAATTTTTAAAGTAAAAAACAAGGTTTTGATTTGCAAAAGGAATGATGACTATGTGAAATAATTCTTTAGCAAATATTCTAAGAGAAGGCAATGTGGCCCCTAGTGGCTAAGGCCATGGCTTCTGGAGTAAAACTGCCAGCGCCCAAATCTTAGCTCCCTCACATACCAGCTGTATAACTCTGGGTAAGGCACTTGTGATATGAAATAATGGACACAAGAGACCCAGATACAGGTAGTACCTGCTTGTAGTATGTAGTAATCAAACAATAAATAGAAATTACTACCATAGATAAGAGATGCAATTGAAAAAGCTAGATCCTCCTATTTAGAAAATCATTTTAAATATTAATTCTGGTTAAGTTGGAAATTTCCAAAGTAAATTTTATGTGCTATTAATGAATGCTAAAGTAAAAGGGCTCAAAAGGTCTGAGAGATGTTAAACAGAGTTGAACAGGTTTCTTTACTGTATCATGGGATTTACCACAGCCTTTAAGCAGGATAATGAACAAAATAAACATGGGGTAAAGTGTGGATATGGTATCACATTTCCTAAACGTGTTCTATACCGAAAGGATTACTTCATTGGTTTAGAACGTAAGACATCATGTCGCTTTCCTGCTCGTAGTGGTTTCCTTCTTACTCAAGATGAAATTCACAGTCCTTTCCAGGGGCTACATAATCTGGCCCTTTGCTACTTGTCTGACCCTTCTTCCATCCTCCTTGCTCAGACCTGACATCTGCTATTTCCTCTGCTTGGAATGCTCTTCCCCTAGCATCGACTCACTCTCCCTTGCTTTATTCAGCTCTGTTCAAGTACTTCTCTCATTAGCTCCCTACTTTTCACTCCATCCTTCTTAACCTGGTTTATTTTTCCTCATAGAAGTTACCACCACTTGTTATGTATTTCTTAGTCCCTTGTCCCACTGACTGTATAAATTCTAAGGCAAAGATTGTTTTGTTCACCACTCTAACCCTAGCACCCAGTATACTGCCTGGCCAACGCAAATCAGTAAACATTTGCTGACTAATCAAACTACTCTTCCATAGAAAACACCTCAGAAAATACTAGGTGTGGTGACTTTCTTGGTTGGATATATGTATTCAATATTTTCTGCAATTTGGTAGGTAGCTTGTTTCTTTGTTTTCTTAACAATGTTTTTTGAAGATCACTATAGTTTTGAGGTTTGGTGAAGTTCAATTCATCAATATTTTTCTTTATTGATATGGTGTGTGTTTTCAGTATTCTAAGAAATCCTTGCTGAAAGATTTTCTCCTGGGAGTTTTATAGTTTTCAACATCTTAAGTTAATTTTAGGGTATTTTGTAAGGCAAATGTTTAATACTCATTTTTTTCCCCCTTAGGGACATCTAGTTTTCCCTGCATCATTTGTTGAAAAGTTTTCTTGCCCCCAATGAACTGTTTGGGCACCTTTATCAAAAGCCAACTGACTACAACATACTGAATCTTCTAATCCATAAAAACTTAGTATAGTTCTACATTTATTTATCTCTTAATTTTCTCAGCAATGTTCTACAATTTTCAGTTTAGAAGTCTTGCACATCTTTTGTTAAATTTATTCTTAAATATTGTATGTTGTCTGGCATTATTAATGGAATTTTAAAAATATTTTCAAATTGCTGTTAGTACATGAAAATATACAATTGATTTCTGTATATTAATTTTGTATCCATGATCTTACTACATTTATTAGTTCTAGGGGCTTAGTATTTTTCTGAGGATTTTCTGTGTAAAAAAAATGTCCTCTGCAAATAGAGAAATGTTTACTTCTTTTAGATTTTTATGCCTTTTTCTTTTCTTTATTGCAATGGCCAGGACTTCCTGGAAATGCTAAGTAGGAATGGGGAAGGGGAGGATATTCTTTTTTCTCTTCCCAATGGTATTGGGAAAATATCCAGTATTCCACCATTAAGTATGATGTTAGCTGTAGATGTTTTTCATGAATGCCTAGTTTTCTTCTATTCCTGGTTTGCAGAGTTTTTATCATGAGTGTTGAATTTTCAAGTTCCCTCCCCCACCCCCCCGCCATATCTATTAATAATCATATGGCTTTTCTCCTTTGTTCTGTTAAGATAGGAAATTATAATTATTTTCTTTTCTTTTTTTTTTTTTTTTTTTTTTTGAGACAGAGTCTCGCTTTGTTGCCCGGGCTAGAGTGAGTGCCGTGGCGTCAGCCTAGCTCACAGCAACCTCAAACTCCTGGGCTTAAGCGATCCTACTGCCTCAGCCTCCCGGGTAGCTGGGACTACAGGCATGTGCCACCATGCCCGGCTCATTTTTTCTATATATATTTTAGTTGGCCAGATAATTTCTTTCTATTTTTAGTAGAGACGGGGTCTCCCTCTTGCTCAGGCTGGTCTCAAACTCCTGACCTTGAGCGATCCACCCGTCTCGGCCTCCCAGAGTGCTAGGATTACAGGCGTGAGCCACCGTGCCTGGCCTATAATTATTTTCAAATGCTAAATCAATCTTAAATTCCTGGAAGAAGTCCGACTTGGTTACAATTTATTCTTTTTCGTCTATTTTTGAGTTGAGTTAATATTATGCTGAGTTTCAGTGTCCATGCTCATGAGGTATATTGGTATATATCTTTTCTATCTTTGTCTGGTTTTGGTATCAGGGCAATTCCAGCCTCCAATTTCTTCTGTTCTATTTTCCAAAAGAGTTTGTGTAGAGTTGGCATTATTTTTTCCTTTAATGTCTGACAGAATTCACCAGTGAAAACATTTGGGCTTGGAGTTTTTCTTTGTAGGAAAGTTTTTAATCATAAATTCAACTTCTTTAGTGGATATAGGGCTATTCAGGTTATTTTCCCTTGAATAATCTTTTTGTGTGTAGTCTTATAATATGGAATATGCCCATTTTATATAGGTTTTCAAATTTATTGGCATAAAGTTGTTTAGAATATTCTTTTTATCCATTTATGTATAAGATCTGAAGTGACAATCCTTAACTCCTGATATTAATCTGTGTTCTCTTTTTCTTGAGAGCTTGTTTGGAGGTTCTAGCAGGGGACTGAAGCTACTCGTCTACCCCTGACTGAAGAACGGTCCTCTTTCTATCAGGGAAGGTTGTCCTCTTCGACCGAGCGCGCAGCAGCTTCGGGAGGGACACACAGGGAGCGGTGAGGGAGGAAGGGACACCCGCCTAGCCAGCCAGATCAGCCGAATCAACCCTGGCGATCAATGGGGTGACAGATGTCACAGCCAGATCGCCCTCACATCCCTCTTTTTCTTTATCAGTCTATTAGGTTTATAAATATTATTGATCAAAAAGGTTTGGCTTTATTAATTTTCTCTATCAGCCTATTTTCTATTAATTGACTTTGTTCTTACCTTTATTATTTCCTTTCTTCTACCTACTTTGGATTTATTTTCTTCTTTTGACTTCCAGCTTCTTGAGATAAAACTTTAGGTCACTGATTTTAGATCTTTCCTTTTAAATTTAAACATTTAAACCTATACATTTCCCTGTGAAAACTATTTTAGCTGCATTTCACAAATTTTTTATTTTTATCATTTAGTTAAAAACATTTTCTAATTTCCCATGTGACTTCTTCTTTGACCCATAGATTACTTAGAAGCGCATTGCTTAATTTCCAAATATGTATGATTTTCCTGAATATCTTACTGATCTATATCTCCATATAAATTCAAACTTAATGTATTGTGGTCAGAGAACACACTATGATTTTGATCCATTTAAATGTACCAAAACTACTTTTATGAATCAGTATATAGTCTATCTTGGTGAACTTACTATATGTACTTGGAAAAAATGTATATCCTGCAGTTTTAGGGTATAATGTTCCCAAGTATCAATTAGGTCAAGGTGGTTAATAGTGTCTATCAGATCCCCTATGTCTATACTGATTTTGTTTAGCTAACAAAGGCATCAACTGCTGAGACGGGTGTTAAAATCTACTCTAATGGTGGAATGGATTCCACCAATTTTTGCTTCATGTATTTTGGTGCTATTTTAATAGGTGTGAACATTTATGAATGTTTTGTCTTCCTGATGAATTGACCTTATCATGATGAAATGTACCTTTTATCCCTTGAAATCTATCTGATATTAATGCACCCTGTCCACATTCATTGGTTATAATTTATAGGTATTATCTTTTTTCATCCATTTACTTTCACCCTGTATGTCTTTATATTTTAATTGTATTTCTTCAGGACAGAAAATAGTTGGTCTTACTTTTTTTATTCATTCTGATAATCTATGCATTTTAATGTGGGTACTTAGTCCATTAATACTAAAAATAATTATTGATATCATTGATTTTAGGTCTAACATTTTAGCATTTGTTTTCTACTTGTCCACTCAGATAAAATTTCCATTTGGTTCTTTCTGTATTTTCTATTTCTCTGGCTGATATTCCATATCTTCATTTATTCCAAGTGTACTATTTCCTTTATTTCATGGAGCACAGCTATAATAACTGCTTTAAAGTCTTTGATAGTTCCTACAACTGGGTCATCTTGGGGTTGGCATCTGCTGATTCTTTTTCTTTCAGAGTAGGTCCCATTTTCTTGGCTCTTTGGATACTGAGTAATTTTGGATTCTATTCTAGACATTATAAATATTATATTATACTGTAAGAATTCTGAATCCTTCGTGTTAGTCCAAAAAGCGTTGACATTTTGTTTTAGCAGATAATTAACTTGGTTTGACAAATTGCAGATTTTCACATCTCCAGTTAGGTGGTGGCTCAGATCTCTTTATACCTTAGCTCCTATTTTCAGTCTGCCCCACATGTGTGTGGTTTGGGAGTCTTGTCATTAATTTTGGGAAATTCTCAGTCATTACTCCAAATATTTCTTCTGTTTTCTCTTTCTTCTTCTTCTGGTATTCCCATTACATATGTTACAACCTTGAGTAGTTAACCCAGTTCTTAGATATCCTGTTTCTTTTCTTTTCCACTTCCTTTTCCTCTTTGCTTTTCAGTTTGGGCAGTTTCTATTCCTATAACTTCAAACTCACTGATTTTTCCTGGCTGTGTCTAGTCTACTGGTGAGCCTATTAAAGGCATTCTTCATTTCTGTTACAGTGTTTTTGATTTCTACCGTTTCTTTTTTAAGGTTTCTACCTCTCAGTTTATATTAATATTACCCAGCTGTACTTGCATGTCATCCATTTTTTCCATTAGAGCCTTAAGTATATTAATCATGGTTAGTTTAAATTCCTGGTCTAACTTCAATACCCCTGCCATATCTGAGTTTGGTTCTGATACTTACTCTGTCTCATCAAAGTGTGCTTTTTGCCTTTTAGCTTACTTTGTAATTTTTGGTTGAAAGCTTGACATGATGAACAGGGTAAGAGGAACTGAGGCAAATAGGCTTGGCTTTTAGTGGAGCTAGGAGTTAGGCTACGTTAGGCTCTTACATTCCCCTCGAGGGCAGACTATTTTTGTTTTGTTTTTTTTTTAAATAGAGGCGGGGTCTCACTGTCCTCAAGCTGGTGTCAGAACCCCTGAGCTGCAGCTATCCTCCCACCTTGGCCTCCCAGAAAGCTAGGATTACAGGCGTGAGCCACCAAGCCCGGCCTAGGGCAGACTATTGTTAAGATGAACAGAATGTTCAGGCTGTACTTCTCAATGACTACTTTTCCTCCCACACTGCCAGAAGCATTAGGCATTTTTCTTAGATCTTCGCCTTCAAAACTTGGTGGTATTCCTATAGGAAAAAGCTCATAAAATTTGGGGGAAGCCCTAAGAATGGGAGGAGTTTCTAACTCTCAAGCTTATCCAAACAAAGGCTCTAGGAATTTGTCAACTACACTAAATATTTCTATCCTGGTACTGGCTCCGGTGGGAGGATTCTGCTTCTAGGCTTCTGTTCTAACAAGCTATGCTTCACCATATTAGCCTGGTCTCCGGTTTGGAGAACAGTGATTTGCCCCATGACCTCAATTAGATGATGGATCTACGAAGAGTTGTTGATTTTCACTTTGTTCAGTTTTGTTCTTGTTGTGAGGACGGGAGTGACAATTTGCATGCTGCTTTCAGGCAGAACTAGACTGGTTTAGGAGTCGGCCAGAGACACGTTGAGTTTTTACACAGAATTAAAGGTTCCACTTCTCTGTTACTTTCCTTCTGGTCCCCCCTTCCCTTATTTTCTGGTGGCCCTGGTTCCTCTGGCCAGAAAGAGGCCTTTATTTGCTTTTATCAGAGTTGCCTTTAGGGGTAGAGCCACAGAAAAACAGGAAACTCACTCTGTGTGTTGGTCACTTGCTCCAAATTTTGACTTCCCTCCAAAGTCTGTTTGCATTTGTTCAGTCTGCAGGACATTCATACTATTGTTTTTGTATTTTGTCCAGAGTTCATAGTTGTTATCTGTAGATGGCTCACTTGGTTAGGAGTTCACACCTCCATACCATTTAAGTGGAACTTGACATTCTATTGAAGGAGAAAAGGACTAACATGTGTTCTCCTACCTTGCTTCTGGAGCTTTATATTCATTATCTCATTTAAGGTTCAGAATGACACTGACACTCAGAAATTAAACTTGCTCAAGGTCACAAGGATGTAAGTGTTGTCAAACTTTAAAACTATTCTTTTTTCTACTACATTATCTGGCATCCCTAAAGTATGAGTAACTGTTTGGTAAGGATTTGCTTTGTATAATACAAAATAAGTCAGATTCCAAATAGTATCTACTAGGAAACCAGTAACATACTGTACTAGGTAAAAAATGCTGAAAAGACATCTAAACCTATTCACCATTCACAACTTTGATTGTGATTAACTTTACTCACATCAAGATCTCATGACAATAAAATGGGAATTTTGATTGGGAGTAAAAGTTGGAAGGGACAGATTCCAACATGGAAGAGATTTGAGTAGGCTGGAACAGAATGGCTAAAAGATTTTTCAAATGACAGATCAGAGCACAGAGGCACACTACACTAAACTTGACAGAGAATTTAGTCTTGTTTATCTTCGTATTTCCTTCAGGGACAAGCACAATGACAAGTATACACAATGCTTTAAAGATACTGAAACACTTAACAGTTTAGATACTTCCATATACACAATGATGAGGGCCTCCTTTGTTTTTCTGCAAAAATAAGGTACTGAATAAATATTAATTCCTTTCTCCTCACTTACTTTATATTTTAGATTAAGACTCTGGCAGAAACCAGCAAAACAATGCCTGACAAGTTTAAAATGCTGAAAACTACAGATCATTTTGGTTCAGGTAGTAGACTTTACCTTTTTTTTTTTTTTTTTGAGACAGAGTCTCTCTCTGTTGCCCAGGCTAGAGTGAGTGCCGTGGCGTCAGCCTAGCTCACAGCAACCTCAAACTCCTGAGCTCAAGGGATCCTCCTGTCTCAGCCTCCCAAGTAGCTGGGACTACAGGCATGCGCCACCATGCCCGGCTAATTTTTTCTATATATATTTTTAGCTGTCCATATAATTTCTTTCTATTTTTAGTAGAGATGGGGTCTCGCTCTTGCTCAGGCTGGTCTCGAACTCCTGAGCTCAAACGATCCGCCCACCTCGGCCTCCCAGAGTGCTAGGATTACAGGCGTGAGCCACCGCGCCCGGCCAGACTTTACCTTTTTTAATCCACAGAATTCAATCCAGTATTTGATCACCACATACCTGTTTTTGTCATTAAATCTTGAATAAATAAATGACACAATCAAAATCAAATTCAGTGTCACTTTAGAGAGTTTCCAGTATTACTGTCAAGGAAGTCATATACAGGCGACAGAAAAGGGTATTCATACTACTTAAGTAAGCACATCCTGAGGAGAATCTCATTGTAAGACAAACACCTATTTCCCTGCAGCCTGACAACAATGAGACAGGATCAGGACACATGAAGAGGCAGATCTCACTCAGTAAGACAGCAGTGAACAAGCCAATAGAATCAACTTGCTCCAAGGCTCTTTTAGGTACAGGAGTCCAACTGGTTTAGTTCCATCCTAAACTACTCTCTCTTGGATCAAAGTGAATGGAAAATCTCAAAGACTTTCACAGATTCCTACCTGGGTCTGGTGGAAAGGGCTATTTATCAACTAAGAGTTGACTGTTCTCTAACTCTTTTTTCCACCAGGAGAGCAGTCTGGTAGAGATACCCTCTCTCAGTCCTAAATTCTTCCATTTCAGTACCATAGGCAAAGAAAGCTACCTTTAGGCAACTAGGATACACAGCATACTGTGATCCCTTGGGCCAGGACAGAGCTTTACAGATAGCTTATTCTACTTCAGTCTTTATTCTCAAGGCCTGGCAAATGAAAGTCCCTGCTTAATCTCAATTTATTAAGTATAAAGGAAAAATCCGTTATAATTATTTTTTTATATGTGCCCATAGCTAAGAACTGATGTTCTAGAACATACCCTACTTAAATGATGAGAGAAACCTGTGTGCAGTAAGATGAAAAGTAGTTAAAATATCCAATGTGCCAAAGTAAGCTTTTCACAAAGGGAGTCGTTCTATAAAATAAATGTATACTTAACAGTTTGTCAAGATAACACCTAGGGATTGAAAATAAGGTTAAGAGGATGGGAATAACATCATTCTGACTCAGATGGGCTCTTCTTAAATCTTATTTGAACAAATCAACTCAACATTAATTTATCAAGAAAGTTGTCACATTAATGAATTCTAATCCATCTCAAAGGTAATACTCAAATATTATTCAAGAGGTGATTTTTTTTTTAAAGACACGGGGTTGGAGTGCAGTGGTGTGATCATAGCTCACTGCAGCCTTGAACTCCTGGGCTCAAGCAATACTCCTGCCCCAGTCTCCCAAGTAGCTGAGACTACAGGCATGCATTATCATGCCTGGCTAATTTTTGTTATTTTTTGTAGAGACGAGGTCTCACTATATTGCCTAGGCTGGTCTTACACTCTTGGGCCCAAGTGATCCTCTGGCCTCAGCATCCCAAAAAGCTGGGATTATAGGCATGAGCCACTGCACCCAGCTAAGAGGTAACTATTAAGCTCTGCATCCTGTGCTACAGGTAGCAATCTCAATGCTTCTATTTTCTTTTGTTTTACAGATTAAGGAGACAAATAAGAGACTAGAAACAGAAGGTAAGTTACAGTGAACCAAATGTTTCTTATAGTCTGTCTGAGGGTGGTATGTAAATTCAAGTATCAATTTAGAAAACTGTACCCAAAGAAAGAATGTACCAAATGATAAATTTAGTACAGGGTCACAGTTTCTTGTCTGAAACCCTCAGGACCATATGTGTTTCAAAAATTAAGAGATTCTGCACTCTAGAAAGGCAGTAATAGCCCTAGCAGGATACAGGGGCAGTATCTTGAAAGCAAACACATTAATATTTTGGAAGTGAAAGGTATACATATTTACACTAGTAGACGAAATCCTTGTCAGTTCTTGTTAGGTGTTTAGATTTTGAAATTATACAAAACCTAATTGTGGGTCTGTAATAAAATCAGTATACATAAGCAACATATATATATATATATATTTTGAGCAAAATATGTATAATCAAAAAAGATGTATAAGCAAAAAAAGTTGTATACCCATGATCCTAGATAAACAGGCAAAAGAGGTTCTTTCCTCTGCTGAAGAAAAAAAATGGCCATCAGGGCAAACACATAAGGTGGCAGACCTCCTTCCTCAGGGCGATCTATACTGCAAAGCTACAAACAGAGAAAAAAGGATAAGCATTCCTTTTGTACCAACTTTACATTTACACAATTTGGCCTAAAACCTGTAACTTCATTCTCATGTTTTACATGATTTACAATGATTCCTCAGAATGTAACAGCAGGGTGACAAAATATACAACTTCTTTATACTTTTGCAGACACCAAATATTGTGGTTTTTAGTGACAGTTTCAATTTCAAATATTTAATCCTGTTAAGTATACTTACTCCTGAAGGGCCCTAAAATATTATTTGCTATTTCATTTTTTCATACCCACAGTAAATCCATTCACTTACTTAAAACACATGTTCATGAAGTAAAAATGATGCTTCGGTTCCAAGTGCAAGCCAACTGGACTTCCTAACCTACAGCCTTACAAATGCATGCTTTGGTCACAAAGGCCATTTGGGGAGTGAATGTGGGCAAACTCATTAGCACTAAGGAAAATACAAATAATAACTAAAAAAGCATGTTCTACTTTGTGATAAAGCAGAAAGTAGTTTTCAAAGGAAGGCATATTGTAATTATCATTCCCCTAGTGAATGGGGCATCCTCTGTTCATCCTGGATCCCAGAAATAGGAACTATCTATTGTTACTACTATACCTGAATCAGTAAAGCTTTTACTTTTTTCTATAAAGTACATACACAGAACCTCAACTTGATAATCATGATCCGACCTTACATTTTGGGGGAATGTTAAATGCTCTCTTGTTTATCAGAGCATTTCAATTGGGGTACTATATTTAAAACATCATAGAAATGTGAGCAAGAACAGATACAGTGTCTTTCGTTTTTTCTGGAGTCTCTGTATGTTATTGGAAATGATATGAGAAGCTTTATCTCAACCTTTCCTGTGCCTAAGAATCACCTTGGCAAACTGGTTAAAATGCAAATTCTTGGGCCATATCCTGTGGGATTTGACCCACAAATCAGATTTTTAATATGTACTATAAATCATTTGATCTTTTGACCAATATTGTTAAAGTAAAATAGAAACACTAAATCTCCCTTCTGTACACATTAACGTTTCTGTTCCAATATTCAGATGCTTTCCCTTTTGATGTCTATAAATATGCATCTAAATGCTTAAGATTAAATTAGTGAGTAAAAAAATCAAAGCATACTGCTTATGAATACATATAACGTATTCATGCATTTAAAGAATTCAAACCTACCTTTGCCCAATACCTAAATGCAATCACCAAAGGAACCAGCTTTGGCTCTAGTTTTCCGAGGGCAGTTAAATGCTTCGTTGTCAGACAAGCATTTTCATTTCCTGCACTCACTTTACAAACAAGATCACTGGCAGGGGTGAGGGGTGAGAATGGGAAGGAAAAGGAGAAAGAATAAAAGTGTTATACAGGCCTCAGGTATCTTTTACACCAATAGCTAATTTACACTGATAATAAATACCTAAAAAATGAAAAAAAGCTTAAAGTAAAAAATTTACTAACACTTTATAGGGCATTTAAGAAATTGGATTTTAAAAAAAGATATGGAAGCTATTTTCTAAGTAAATTTTATCTTGCTGAACTAGAACTTTGTGTTGTCAAACATTAAAAAACTATTTTGAGGTGGAAATGCAAATAAGGAAAATATTATAAAACGTTTCAAATGGGAGCATGATTCACCTTTGTAATAGTACGAGTGTTTTCCCAAGAGTTGGAGGAATCTGCCTAATGAAGAATTATTATAGCCTACAAACCACCCATTTACACTAGTGATAGTAATGCTCTCAGACCGAGAGATACACGGGTGAATTTCACACTAACTGTTACTCAGCACTGCCACAAATGCTGCTAAAAACAATGGCAAATAAAGGTGATGAGAGCAAGTAACCATTTGATAAGGCTGTTTTTTACCTAGTTCATATGGGTCAAAATGCTTCCTTCCTACATTTTTTTCTATTAAGTAATTTTATTCTTTTAAAATAGAAGATTTGCCCTTCTTGCATCAAAATGCCAAAAGTATAAGAAGAACGCTAGTGGGAAATATGTGTGATAAGCATATAAAAAGTTTACAATTCTAGAAATTGGACACTAGGATTTAGTAAAGTACTTGTGCTTTTGGCAAGTCAATAGTTAATAAATAAGCAGCTTAAAGAAACAGACCTTTGCTTTTCTCTGCACACCACCACTGGTACCCTAGCATGGAAATCTGCATCAACATCAATAAAAGAGTCTGAAGAAAGCAGAAAAAAAAAATTAAGTAGGTTAATTAAAGCTTTGGTTAAAAGCAGAACCAGATAAAGTACAAGTACCAGTTGTGACTTATCTGTTTGGCCTTTTGAAAGACCACTACTAAATAAAGATCTGAAATGACTTGAAAAGGAAAAAAATATTACATTCAAAAATCAAGTAATCATATTAATTTAGAATCTTTATTTTGCAAAGCTAATGTTTAATTAGAAAAGACTATATCATTGGATCAGAACATTAAATGTTTTGTGGATAACATAATTAGAAATATGGGTAAGACATTAAAAAACAAAATTGCTACAAAAGCTCCTAAAATGTTCAGTGTTAAAGTATGTATTGATTGAAGTAAAAAAAAAATGTTTAAATATTTTATTAAACCAAAACAAGAAGGATGGGGCTGACTAATCCAAGGGATGAGCCAGTTTGATGAGGCCTATGTAAAGCACAAAAAGGCACAAAGCCCCAAGTTGGACATTATACTGGACACCTGATAAACCTAAATGGGAACTCAGCATATTCATTAATCAGGGCATTTACCATTAATCAGGGTATTAGTATTTGCACCTATTTACCATTTGTAAAATATTAATTTTAACCATGGAATAAAGCAGATTATCCTTTAGTTTTACACTGAAGAGTAAATTTTACATACTTTGCATTTCTTAGTCACATCTAGGACTCATTTAACCGCCACATATAGTAACATTATCATCAAGCTAAAAGCTTTACTTTCGAAACGGTTATTCTGCATAGAACTACTAACAGGACTCTAACTAGTTAATAATTCATGGGCATTTGCTTTGGTTTTTTGCTTTGTCTATTACTGATGAGTAATTTTAAAAATGTGACTTCCTATTTTTAAGTTTGAGAAATAAGATATATCCAAATTATAGACAAAAGAAAAATTTTAAAATGTGGAATTTGGCCTTACCACTGTTCTTTAAACATTCTTGAACAAGTAAGAGGACATCTGGCTGAGACATCTAGGAAATAAATCAATGAATACATGAAATAATCCCTAAGTATTTTTGTTTCACTGATGTAATACAGTCATCTGAAGTTCCCCAAATTGCCTTCCAACTTAGAAATGCACATTGCTACCAGAGTGAAGAAATTAACATTATGCTGTATGCACGTGTCACAGACAGACAGATGAACACCAAACAAGGATGAGCATGGGCAAAAGAGACCTACTACACAGTAAACTACTGATTAACTACTTCTTGAGGTAATTTCCTCTAAGCAAATCTTAAAGTGGTAGCTGGAAATTTACTAAACTGCTAACAGTATCACCTCTCACTCTGCAAAACTACTGCAATAGACAGCTTACTGGTCCCAGCTCCAGTACTGCCTTCCTACAATCCTTGTTCCACACTGGAATGAGAACCATATAAAATCATAAACTGGATTCTTAAAACTCTTAATGACTTCTTACTGCTCTTAGGTCATAATAAAATTCTTTACCATGGCCTACACAATCCTGCATGTGGGGCCCCAGCCTATCTCTCCATCATAACCTCATACTCTTCTTATCCTTGGTCCCTTCACCACATCCATATAACATTTCTTTGAGCTTCTTGAATATGCCAAGCTCCTTATTGATTTAGGTGTTTGCAAATGCTGTTCCCTCTATCCCTTGCCAGGCTCCTATTCATCTTTTGGAGCTCAGATTAAATGTTTTCTCTTCAAAGAGGCCTTCATGACTTTTGTATCTCTGCACAGTCCTTGCTTTCTACCATTGAACCTTGTTTCCCTGTACAGCTCTCACTATAATTAATTATGCTGGTAATTACTTATCTCCTTCACTAGACACGAGTTTCAGGAAAGAAGAACCATTTCTGTTTTGTCCATTATAATCCAGTATAATGCCTACCACATGAAGGATTTAGTAAATATTTGCTAAATGAATGAATACCAGATCAAAATAACTGCTATGGCTGGTAAATCACTGATCAGAATTTAAAGTTAAAAGAATAGTAAGATATATTGGTTAGCTGATCAGGTATCTATACCAGTCAGGTATAAGTAGAATAGTTGGGGCTGGGACCCCAGAATCTGGGTTTTTAACAAGCAACTCAAATGACTGCACATAGATCATAAAGTGCCTTCCAGTTCTTTTTTCTTTTCTTCTTTTTTTTAAGAGATGGGGTCTCAATATGCTGCCCAAACTGGAGTGCAGCGGTTAATCACAAGCATGATCATAGTGCATTATAGCCTCAATCTCCCAGGCTCAAGTGATCCTCCTGTCTGAGCTCCAGAGTAGCTGGAACTACAGGTATGTACCAGTTTTAAAATTCTGACTCATCGATGTCTTTTTGAATCATGTTTAAACCAGAAATCCAGGCTAGGTATGGTTCTTTAAAAGCTTAATTATTTTAACAAAATAAGTACATAAAAAGAGGAAACTCAGGAGCTAATTAAGCTTTCAAGTCATAAATGTTTACATATCTATACTGTTTAAAATCTGAATTCCTTTCATGCCATTGGAAAGTCGATTTTACTAAGAGAATTTAGTTTTTTTAGATTAACAGAACCTAAATAGATTCACATGATTAAAAAAAAAAAACAGTGTTAGAAGCATAAAAGATCTGTAGAGTAAAATAAGTATGAAAATTTTTAAAAATGCTTTGAAACCATAGGTAGGAAGAAGACATAAAAATGGAAATTTTTGGAAAGAAAACTGCCATTACAGTTAAAGTATCTTCTAATATCTAAAATATATTCATAAACAGTTCACATTTGAAAGAATTTCCATACCACTCTGAAAATCCCAACATTTCATTTTTTACTTACAATGGCTGGAAATTGAATGTCAATGTTTACATCCGAATTTTTGAAACCCAAACTGCTACAGGATGACCCATATAATCTTAGAGAACAATCTAAAAAAATAAATAAAAGTCACAAATAAAGTAAAATATCTCAAAAGTTATAACAAAACACTGCTATTTCAGAAACAGAGCCAATTACAATTATGCACAGTGGCAGGTAGGCTCAGGAGCCTAGCCCTGGCCTGGAGCTGGGAGTGTGGCCGGAATGAAGCTCAGGCTGTGGGGCCACAGCTCCATGTCCTTGCTTGCCTGTCCCCATGGCTCACTGGCCTGCCTGCCACTGTAAATGAATAAATAAAACACACAAAAGCAAAATTTTGTTTAGGTCTGGCATAAACAAAGGACAGGAATAGGTGGCTCCTTCGCTCTTCTCTTAATTTTACTTAATAGAGAAGACCGTATGAACTGTGGTTTAGCTTAATAGCCATCCATTTCATGCAAGTTATAAAACATGTAAAATTCCTATATTATCATGCTCACATTATGTGCAGAAAACAGTATCTGAAATGACTTTTAAAATGTAAACCATGATGTCTTTGCTTTACATTTATAACCCTGATTCAAGAGCTAATACAAATATTTCTTTTTACCTTTTGGAAGCAGACATACTATAATTTATTATAAACAGCATGTTTAAAACAGTAATAACAAAAATAGTCTTTCGACATAAAGTTATTTTTTAATTTGAATTACTCATTATATTATGAACAAAAAGCATTTGACAGAACAATCCCTTTAGAAAAACTTTTGAAAACTAATTATAATATCACTGATATAATTTAAAATGCTACTTCACTCTACAGAGGAAGGTGCATGTGTATATGTGTACTACCTATATTTATGACATTTATTTTCAATATTTTACTACTGTTGTGCCAAAATATTATCCTTTCTCATCAGAGCTTTTTATTTTTTGAGGTTTGCTAATTCAACTGATTTATTTGGGTTTTAATACTTTTTCATAACAAAGTACATTTAATTCTACACAGAATTCTATAGCAAAAATCATCAAAATCACAATTGAGTTTGCAGGAGATACCTATAATGAAATGAATGGCTTCTCTCCCCTTATTCTTATGAAAGTATACATGTTATAATTACTATACGTATCATCTTTCTCTCTCTTTTTTTTTTTTTAAAGAGACAAGGTCTCATTCTATGTCCCAGGCTGGAGTAAAGCAGAGCAATCACAGCTCACTGTAACCTTGAATTCCTGGGCTAAAGTGATCCTCTCACCTCAGCCTTCCAAGTAGCTAGGACTACAGGCACACATCCCCAAGTCCAGCTAATTTTTAAACTTTTGTAGAGACAGGGTCTTACTATGTTGCCCAGGCTAGTCTCAAACTCCCGGCCTCAAGTAATCCTTCCATCTTAGCCTTCCCAAAGTGCTGGGATTACAGGTGTTAGCCAACCTGCCCAGCCTCTATGATCTTTCAGTAGAACAAATAGTTCTAACCCTAGCTATGGATCAGAAGTACTTGTAGTAATTTTCTAGAAGTAGCTGTCCCTGGCTCCACAGATAATTATGATGCACAGCAAGAATTAAGAATAATTAACCTATTCCAATCATTTACCTACACATGAATAACAGGGTGTGTATGTGTATGTGTGTGCGTGTGTGTGCCCATGCAGGGGCAGGGGTTGTTGCTGTCAAGGACTGACAGCAGCTGTGCCAGGCATTTACCATACCCAGCCTCAAATTTTCATTAAGTAACATACTCCAAATACTATGCCCCCCCAAGCCAAGGATCTAAAATTAAAAATAGGTAGAAGACAGACATAACTTGGAAAAATAACAATACCCATTATAAATTACTTATAAATTAGTTTTCTAAGCTCATTTTAGATGTTAATATGGTTAAATAAAACCTTTTTTGACATGAACAACCTAAAAATAATTTCAAGATACTTTTTTTGATTTTAACTCAAAATATTGTGTCGATTAAATGGGGAGAAAGGTAAACAAGTAAACAAATATACACAAAGAGTCCCATAGTACCCCAATGAGGCATTCAACTAAAGTTCATGCACACAATGAAATTTATAATGAAAACAGGTTTATAATGACAATACACATGAGAAAGTCTTTGTTACTTTGGGGGAAGCCAGGAAAAACAAAAATACAAAAACCAAGAGCTTCAGAACATGGCAAACGAAATTGTATTGGCTGAAAATTACAGTGGTAGGAAAAATGAATAAGGTAATTTTAGGTAGCTAAATAGAAAAATCTAGAAAATACCTGGTAACTTGTGTTGGAACACATTTTCCATGATACGTTTAATTTCTAGCCTCTGTCCCAAGTTCTCATTGTGCAAGCCAAACTCCTGTACCACTTTGTCAATAGCAATGCCAATTGCATTTATCTGGGAGGGTGCCGGCGGGGGTAATGTAGTGAGCAATTCTTCCTCCTGCTTCTCCTTTTAAGATGAAAAGTTGAGATTAAAAATGACTTACACACAATTTTAACCTTCTACCATTCACTGAGACAACATCCTATAAAATTTTCTGGAGTCCTTTTCTTAGCCCCCCTTCTCATCTTAGCTGTGTTACTCTTCATCCTATTAAACATATAAATACTTCTTTATGCCTACAATATGGATCAGTGATAACAGAATGGGCAGGAGGAAGGAGAAGAGAACCAGCAATGATAAACTGATTATTTGCTTATTACAGGGACAAGGACATATACCTAGGTCCTATTAATGACTTTATGCATCCCGATACTGAAGGAAATTCATAAGACTGCCCAGCAAAACACATATGACCAGTATAAAGTATTTTGGCTAAAATAAATTCAATAAATAAAGTAGTATAAAGTAGTAAAGTTATCAATTTTATAGCCTTAAGAAGAAGAAAGCCACAAAGATGACAAGTAATAACTCACAGGTAAGCATATTTGTTTGGGTGACATTAAACCTACCTTGATGTTTTTCTTGTGCCTCTTCTCTTTGATATGCTTATGGGCAAATGCAACCGATTCAATTAAAACATCACAGAGTTTGCAGGTGTACTTTGCTGTAGGGTAGTTTCGTGGTCGCTATAATATGAAGAGATTGGTATATATATGAATTCATTTATACATATATGTACATAAATAAACATACGTATCTCCAAACATACAGGTAAACAGAATTAGCCAGAAAATTATTTCCCCCTCAGCATTTTTTTTTTTTTTTAGATACAGGGACTCACTATGTTGCCCAGGCTGGACTGCAGTAGCTATTCACAGGCATGATCAGTGCACACACTATGGCCTCAAACTCCTGGGCTCAAGTGACCCTCCTGTCTCAACCTCCCAAGTAGTTGGTACTACAGTTGTGCCAACATGCCCAGCTTCTCCTTCACTTTCAAAATTGTTACCTATTATTGTTTCGCTTTATCATTATCCTAATTGTCATTTTAAGTATAACAGCAATTACTCTTAATTGTGTAAGATAACACTGAATATCACTTTTAACTTTTAGTGCCTAAATACTGATAGGATACTTTATTCATCAAAGCATGTACTCTCAATTACTAATATAGCTTAAACCAAAACAAGGATTTTAATAAACATATGTACAAAGATGTTACCCTCTTTAGCCTTTCAATGCAGTCTCTTTTCAATCGCTCCTCAGCCTGCTGTAAGCCCAGTAGCTCCTTCGTTGAAAGTACAGATTCATCAATCACAGGGCCTTCCAAGTCTCCGTCCTGCTCATTTTCCTCATTTCTGGTCCTCCGTGGCTTCCTAGGTCTGGACCTCTGCTTCTTGTTTTCTTAAGTTAGGGGAAAAATATTGTTGGCAATATTGAATAATACCACTCCTGAGTAAAAAACAGAACTTATACCTATATTAATTAAATCATGTGAGAGAATAAATCACATCTGAACTGGAAGCAAAAGGAAAAGTAGCTTTCCCACGGACAAAAAGCTTGAATAGTGTATTCAGGAAGCATATTAATACCTGGAGGCACTGATCCATAGAAACCATCTTTTTGAAAAACTTAATTATCCTCAGAAGGCAAGCATATTTATAATTCGACTATACTTAATATATTACAATACATAATGTACATATATCTAATATACTCTATTTTTTTTTTTTTTTTTTTTTTTTTTTTTGAGACAGAGTCTCACTCTGTTGCCCAGGCTAGAGTGAGTGCCGTGGCGTCAGCCTAGCTCACAGCAACCTCAAACTCCTGGGCTTAAGGGATCCTCCTGTCTCAGCCTCCCGAGTAGCTGGGACTACAGGCATGCACCACCATGCCCGGCTAATTTTTTCTATATATATTTTTAGCTGTCCATATAATTTCTTTCTATTTTTAGTAGAGGTGGGGTCTCGCTCTTGCTCAGGCTGGTCTCGAACTCCTGAGCTCAAACGATCCGCCCACCTCGGCCTCCCAGAGAGCTAGGATTACAGGCGTGAGCCACTGCGCCCGGCCTCTAATATACTCTAGAATACCAAAAAGTACATTTGTTATTCTGATTAAAACCATACACATTTGCTTTCACTTTTTTATAAGTAAATAATCTCCTATAGGGCAAAAATGGACAATGTACATCTGGAGAACTTAGCAATCAACTACATCCGTATCTGCAGTAAAAAAAAAAAAAATCAACCCTTTAGCTGCAAATTTAGCCTTCAATAACACATAATGGGGTCTCTCCATTAACATGAAGTCCAAGCCAAAATTTTATTTACTGAGGACTATTTCCCATTTTATCTTTACTTTTATTTTAGCTTTTTTGAATGGCCTACATACTGAGCATATTTCAAAACAAAAAAACTGGTAGTTGAAATAAAAGTTTTCTCTAAGTACATTTGTTTTTATAAACTTTGCTGTTAGTTCTACAATCTTTATAATCAATAAATGAATCTGTTCTTTTTTTAAACTTCTAACTTTTCAACCTGTCAAACAAAGTAACTGTGGGATTGAACTACAAAAAAATGTTTTAAATAGTTTTGATAACTCCTATCAAGTTCTGAAAAATGAAGCTATTAGTAGTAACACATACGATTAAAATAAATTAGTCCTTGGAAATATAAACCTACTGAAATGCCCTGCATGAGGCAATTCCCCCATCAAGGTTTCAGAGGAACTCATTACCAGTATGGGAAAATTAAGGAAGTGTCAGAAAAAACATAGTTTCAAAAATTCAATCAAAATGGACTGAACAGATAAAATGCTAAAACGTACGTAGTCATTTAAATAAAAAATCAGGCTACCTTAACACTTTCTTCTTAACACCTGCCCTACTCCCACTTAAATTATCATTAATCTTTTAAGGCTAATATTCTTGGTCTGAACAAATTTTTGAGATAAGCACTTCTTTTACTTATCGATGTGTACATTTTCACTTAATTTATTCCTAGTGCTTTTATACAGAGAAGTGGATGGCTACAGAAATTCTGTTGGATGACTATAATAGCAGCTACCATACTGAGTATTATGCAACAGATGTAAAGCAAGCACTGTATATGCACTGCCTCGCTAAATCACTACAGTAACCTGTCATGGATGCTAATATTGTCCCTTTGTACAGATGGGGACAATGCTGGTCTCAGAGGCTAAGTAACTTGTCCAAGGACACATGGCTAAGTCAAAGGACTCATGGGATTTGAAATATAGATTAAAATATAGATGGAATTCTGAAATTCAGCCTTCTATCTAACAATATAAAAACTGAAATTACTAAAATCCCTTCTTGGAACATACTCATTCACATCTAGAATAGACTAGAACAGACAAGGCAATATAACCTTCTGAGTTTCACAGGCCTGCACCGTAAAAACTAACAAATAAAATCTAGCTGGAGGGACTCTTGGAAGGCAAAACTGGGTACTGATGGAAACTTCCCACAATTACTTAGAAGACTACGTGGTTCATTCCAGATTTATTGTAATAAGAATTCTCTATATACAGCATTCTACGTTTCACATATTTTATTTGCATATCGTCCATTATTCCATTCACAAAGGACACATGTATTTGAGTGGATGTTTTCCAGCTAAGATCATTAATGGCATTGTCCCAAATACATTAAATTGGCAATCTAGGACATTTGAGGGATGAGGTAGGAGTAATATAGAACTAAAAAACAGAAGGTAGTACTATATTTTTTTAAAAAAGTAACTCTAACATAATTTTCATTACATCTTCTCACATTGTTTAATGAGATCCTTTTTAGGATCCTTTGACTGTAGTGCAAAGTTTATACTTTAAACCAAATTTCTCTCTACAGTAAATAATGTTATACCCATGTTTAATACTTCTTTTATGAAGATTTTCAAGGGATAGAAGCTGAATAGTTCATTTAGTAACCGAAAGCAGACATCTGTACTTCATATAGAGAAAACATGCGTGATTTTGGATTACCTTCAATAAAGACAATGAATGAAAATGCATTTCCTGTTCAAACATACTTAAAAGCAACTTCTTTATAGTTGTTTTTAAAACCAAATAAATACATATTAAGAGTTTTTTGGTCTGCAAATGGTTCCTTTAAATATGTCTAGTTGCACATTTTTGATCTAATAAACCTTTATTTTTAAAATGCTTTTAAAGATCAACTTCTTTTCTAAAAGTCCAACTTTTGGTAACTAAATTAAATGTCCACATCCCACCTGGACACAGTAATATAGAAATACTTAAATATACATAATTTTTAAAAAAGAAAAACAAATCAACAGCTTAGTTCTCCTCTGTCAAGATTCCAGGTCCGGCGAGGCTGAGTTAATGGCCAGAGAGTTCCTGATTTCAGTTCCACTTTTTAATCTACAACTGTGCATAAGCAGGTCTGGATAAATTTAACCTCTTGGAGCTGCGGCTGCCTAATTTGTAAAATTGTGATTCCACCTTTGAGATATCACAACAGAGTGCTGCATCAGATAACTCCTTCAAGTAATTTCTAGCTTAAAGATTTATATGGCTAAAGTTTTATCTCACCCTACTATTTAATTCCTTTGTAACAGTTCATTCTGTTTCTGCTACTTGATACTGGCATTTACTCCTAATTTTCCTATTAAAAATATAGAACAACAGCACATTTTCCTCCATTTAATATTAACAAGTGCTTGAGATTTTCATTTTTACCACAAGACCTCCTAAAGATTAAAAAATGATCTTTTTCAAGTATTCTACATGCATATTCACAAACTCAAATGGCTTACAGGTAACATATATGAACTGACCACTGTGAGATAACATGAAGAAAAAAGGCCTCTGGAGATCTACAAAGTGTACATATTGCCTGAATGCAATTTAAATTCAAAAAATTTTAAAAGTGCTAGCTAATTTGCAACTCATTCTATATGGCCACTAATAAAGGCTTTCAGCCAATAAAACTACAAGTCCATTTCTCCAAGTATAATTTTCATTTTCACACTAAATATTGTTTCATTTTTTCCATCCAATTTGTAACTTTATTTCATTTCAGTAAATACTATCCATTAGATAAAAATAACATTCCTGTTTATAGAAATCATTGCTACATGGACAAAATCTACTTTTTACCTTTCACAAAAACATATAATGCATCACTTTGAGGCAATTAACCAAGCATGTGAGGGCACTTAGAAATGGGTTTTGGTTTTCCTGAAACCAAACAGCAAAGCTTTTATCTGTATTTCTTATCATGTTTCTCAATCTGTTTGCCATGCTCTCTTTTGAAAAACAAAAATCTTAGGTTATCCTTCTAGGGAGATTCATACACCACCCGAGACACATATCCCTTTTGTGGCAGGAGATATATGTAGTCTATCTTGTTTTTACATCAACAAAATTGTTTTTTAGCTTTATATTATCATTTATACTAAGAACACATGCATTATTCAAATACAAAATTATAATCAAAATTTTAAAAATATATACACACCACTCAGCAATTATGATAAGGTCTCCAAGGAGACATAACCACCCTCTTCTATAAAAAGACACCAAGGGAAAATATTTACTAAAGTAAAATGAACTTTGGGGCAAAGCAAACTTTTAAAGGGTTCAATATATGAAATGTGTAGAAGTTACCCAAATACCACGATAAAAACCCTTAATCACATTAAATAAGTGATCACTTCTTAAAACAGAAAAACTATGAAAAGTTGAAACTGAATTGCTAAAAATAACTAAACTCGTTTGGTTAAAAAGAATAAGACACTGATGACTTAGGAGTTGTAACCTGACAAACTGGAACACATTACCAGGACTTCCTGCTTCCATTTCTGACATGGTTTCAAGGATTGTTAGGTCTTTATGAAACAGTCGTCTTACAGTTCTGCAGCCTCTTGCATCTTGCCATCTATAACCATCTTCAGTTTCTTGAAATGAGTCTTTCCTAGGTCGGCTTGTAACAGGAATTCTAGGTCCAGGTTTGAATTCTCTCCAATTGTCTGAATTACCAGTAAGTTCATCAGCTAGCCATCTCTTACTCTGATCTTTGTGGTTGTCATTTATCCAGGCAGGTTGACTGTAGATTGGATTTTTAAATGCATATGGATTGCTGGAAACAGTATGTGGTCCTTTTCTGGGGGTATTCCCATAATTCCCTGGTGTCATCTTTTTTTTTGGAAGGCCCTTTTCCATTTTACTGATATGGCCTTTAGCATAATCATCCATTATTAAATAATCTTGTTGGGGGTGACCCCTTCTGAAATCATCATCATCCATAGTCCCTCGGTCTTTTGTGCGCTTCACAAAATAAGGTTTTGCTGTATCTCCCATGGTCCTTGACTTCAATTTTCTTACTTTGCACCTGAAAGAAGGTATTTTGGTGAAACATCAAACTGTAACAAGATATCATAACAAGTACACAAAATGGCACATTTATCATACAGAACCCCAAAAGCTTAGAAGACACTCCTCTTTTCCCATTTTGTCTTTTAATACAATTTCTATCACATTCGTAATAATCAGTACATTACCCTAGAAATTAGGAGGCTTAATCCTAATAATATCCTTCATGAAAAGTAGTACTTCTTATTTAGCATGAAAATTAAATCTATGAATAAAAGAAGCTCCTAAAAGTTCCAGAACTGTAGTGTAGTAAAATGTTACTCATACCAAGTCGGTCGCCTTTTACCTATATAAAAGTGCTTTTCTTCAAAGAAAACCTCGTCCCAAGCCAATACTGTTACAAAACTCTCGAA
Source organism: Eulemur rufifrons (assembly GCF_041146395.1). Taxonomy (NCBI): domain Eukaryota; kingdom Metazoa; phylum Chordata; class Mammalia; order Primates; family Lemuridae; genus Eulemur; species Eulemur rufifrons. Next base: position 204,537,208 of record NC_090989.1, read on the forward strand.
ACAGTGTTAAAAAAAAAAAAAAAGTTGGCCTTACTTTTAAGTGTTACACAGTAACCGAAACTTTACGTGAACGAAGTATGCTCCATCTCAACTCCAACAGACCGGCTTCAATCGCTTATGCTACGGAGGGGCTGGGCTCCCGATCAAGGTACCGCTCTAGCCAAAGGGGCTAGGTTTCAGACCAAGGGACAACTCCAGTTAACCTCGCCATTCCTCGTTCTCCAACCTCAGACAAGTTTGGCTTTGTTACGAAAGCAATTCTCTGCGGTATGACATTCCTTTTCGATCCCCATTTGACCGTCCCACCCTCGATCTGCCTCAGTTTCCACCCTTCAGAGCCCGAGGCGGAGAAAGAGGAGGCGTCCCTGCACTCCCGGCCACGAAGCCACCGTGGGGACCAGGAAGCAGGAAGTGACCTGCTGCCTCAATGGGGTTCCGGGGCCCCCTGGCCGGCAAAGGGGCCAGGACCGAGTGCCTAGCCCCAAATCCCTTCTTCTGCCTCCGCACAGTCTGACGCAAAGTGAAGACGCGAACTACAACCCGAGACCTCAGTCCCCGGTGGCCTGGGGACTCTCCGCTCACTCAAACTGGGGCGAGGAGGCCGGCGGAGGATGGAGCCAACGTATCTCCGGGGCCAGGCCCAACCTCTGCTCTGGAGACCAGGGAACCCCTTGCAGACGCAGCCCAGAGGCGAGTCTGGGAGGGACGCGGGGAGAAGACACCCGGGAACACTCACCACCTTTGCCGTGGTCCCCAGCTTATTCCTGTCCCGGCCGGGCTCCCTCTCCGTGTTTTCCTTCGGCCCCACTTCCGGCGCTCAGCGCTGTTTCATTGTTCGTGATTGGGTGCCGGCAGTGCCCACGCCCCAGTGCTCCGCCGCGCACGCCGGAAACGCGCGCAGCGTTCGAAGCACCGCCCATCGCCGCTCCGCCCCGCCCCGCCGCGCCCGGGCCCGCCCGGCCTGGCGCCGCGGGTGTCGCGGGCTCCTTTTTGCTGGGTCCGGCCCGGGGCGAGTTCCTCGGCGCCAGCAGGTCCGCCGCTCAGCGGCTCTTCCGGCGCTCAGGGGCGCGGGCCCGGCCTTCTACCGTGAGCAGCGTGCGCCCCTCCTTGTTCCCGGCGTCGGCGCGCCTCGGGTTCCCCTTGGCTGTGGGCGTGGGGAGCCAAGCCCCTCTGCCCCGGGGAGGCGTGGGGCGCCAAGCCGCCTGCGCCCGGAGAGGGATGTGGAGTTGGCGGGCAGGCGCAGGCGCCTTCCCCAGCGCGCTTCTGGGCTGGGCTTTGCCTCTGGATGCTCCTTGGTTGCTTCCAGAGGGAATTAAGCCTAGCTCCGAGGCCTCGTAGCGATGCGGCTGTTTTTCCTGATATTTGGAGTGGTTTAATGTTTTAAAGAGGTCGTAATTGCCGACCTTGTAGAAATACCAGCATTTAAACATCCATTGTTGAGCCAGATCTCGATGTGGTCAAGGGAAATGCTTAGCCTTTTCCTTAGATTGTGTAAGGATTAGTTCCCCCCACCCCACCCTCGGGAAAGGCAAAGGGGCAGGGCTAGAGCGGAAAGGGTGGGGACGATTAGTTTTACTTTTAAAGAAATCAATGTGTTTTGAAGAATATGTGTAATGGTAAAGGATGATCAAGGAGGGTAAAACTTGAATTTTTGAACAAAGAATGCACACCTCGAACTCAAGGTTGCTTTTTCCCGTTTCTTATATTACTTTCCTTGCTATATGTGGTATTCTAAATGCTTTCAAAAGCCTCAAGCAATTCATAAAATTAGGGAGCGCTGGGAAAATGTGAGTCTTCATTTCTCTACTTTTTTTTTTTTTTAGAGCATATAAATTTAAATCCATGAGGTTATGTGGGGCAATGATCTTAGGATAATAATGAACACATGAAGGACTGGCTATTGCCAGGAGCTGTTTTAAGGGCTTTACAAATATTAACTCATTTAATCCTCACAACCTGAGGAAGAAAATATCATTATTCCAATTCAATTTTTTATTTTTTTAAAGACGTGACACCAAGCTTAGTGGTTCATGCTTGTAACCACTATGGGAAGCCAAGGCTGAAGGATCACTTGAGTCCAGAAGTTCAAGACCAGCCTGGGCAACATAGTGAAATTCCTCTCCACAAAAAAATTTAAAAATTTGAGGGGGCCCAGGTTTCGGGGGAAGACGTGTGGCTAGTGCCTGTAGTCCTTGTAACTTGGGAGGCCGAACCTGGAGGATTGGTAAAGCCAAGGAGTTCTGGTTACAGTGAGCTATGATATAGCCCCCTGTCTCAAAAAGAAAAAAAAGAGAGAGAGAGAGTCCTGGGCTCAAGCTATCTTCCTGCTTGGCGGCCTGGCTACCTGGGAATTCCAATTTTATTTTATTTTGTTTCATTATTATCTTTTTGAGACACAGTCTCTGTTGCCCTGAGTAGAGTGCTGTGGCGTCAGCCTAGCTTACAGCAAGCTCAAACTCCTGGGCTCAGGGGATCCTCCTGCCTCGTGCTCTACAGGTGCCACCACACCCGGCTAATTTTTCTATCTCACTCTTGCTGGTCTCGAACTCCTGACCTCAAGCAGTCCTCTCGCTTCAGCCTCCCAGAGTGCTAGCATTACAGGTGTGAGCCACCTCACCCTGCCCCTCCAATTTTAAAGATGTGGAAAGTTAGCATTTACAATGAGTAATGGCACTGCTGGAATCCGAACAATAGAGGAGTCTGTTCTTAACCATGTGGCCATACTAAAGGCGATTTAAAACATGTTCCTACAATTTTATGTATAATTACTTATTTAGATACTTTGGTTCTGAAAATACATGAGAATCAAACTAATGATATGTTCGACAGGCAGATATGGTCCTTTATATAAAAGGCCAAAGAGAGCATGGTGATACATGATTACATTTGTTATGGGACAACAGCGTCACCACACCCAAGTGAGTAAGTAATCGTTGTACAAAAGAACTGGTTTAGGGAAGGTCTGCCTCAGTTGCCTAGAGTTCTGGAAGAGCAGCAGAGGATACATTTTTTTTAAGGATTTAAAATATTTTCTTAGATTTCAAAAAGGTGATGTTAAAAAAAAAATAAAATAAAATATTTTTATTTGCATTTAATTCCATGTGTTTCCCCAAAGCCTAACTTCTCTTATTCTAAATTACTTGCTTTTTAAGATTCATGTTGAGGATACAGGAGGCTTTCTAAAATAAGATGCAATACTAATCAAACGATATTGAGAGCATAATATACCCTTTTCTGTACATGTTATACTGTAATGGAAATTTAAATTGGTCATGGGAATCCTTACAATCCATTTGAAAAGTTTGATTTGCTCTTTCTTTGGATGTCACTGAAAGGACTACTGAGTTTTTCAGAATCTTTGTGGTGATTACTTTGTGATCTAGGGATATTTCCAACAATTTGGAGCAGAAATGTGGGGGGAAAGGCTGCCCTTTGGTTTGAAGATAACTATACTATAGTAACTTGTTCAGAGGACATTAATATTGCTCCATATGTTACAATATATCTTGTGTCTTGAACCAGAAGCTTAATAGTTTGATACATCTTGACAAGCCAATTTTTAACAAACCCAGTTCTCTTTTTCCCTATAGGGCCATGGAGTCAGAAGTGCAGGAATTATATTCATAGCTTTATCAGCCAATTTTTTTGACACTTTTTTTAAAAGAGCTCTACTGTTTAAACGCAATGGGCAATGATTTTTATCCACTTTGTTAGCTAAGTCTGTTGGTTCCTCCTTCAAATCTGCCCAGAGTTCAATGACTTCTCACCACTTATACTGCGAGCCACCACCTTTGCTTGGCTGGATTGCTGCAATAAATAGCTTCCACCTTTGTCCTCCAATCTAGTCTCAACACTGTAGCCAAAAAAACTCATTTTAAAACCTAAACCAGACTATGTCATTTTCTCAGTCAAAACCCTTCAATGGCTCTTCATTACTCTGGGAGTAAAACCCAAGTCATTACCGTAGTTACAGAGCCCCTCTCTTTACCTTAAGATCTCACTTCTTATTCTTTTTACTCCAGTGGTTCCTGTCATAGAGCTCCTAAATTCTTTGAAATTGCCTGACTGATAGGAGTGCTTTTTGTTATTCATAATGAGCCCCTTTAGTAATTCCCTAGTTTATGCTAATGAAGCAATTTAGAGTGGAGCCCTCAGATAGCCTCAGGATGGGGCCAGTCACCAGAAAGACCAAGGGATTAGAGGATTAGAGGGTTAGAAGCATAAGTTCCACCAATTGACCTTGGGAAGGGGAGGAGGGTTAGAGATCAAGCTTTGTAAGAACTCTTAAATGACAAGATTTGATGAGAGTCCGTATAGTTGAAGGTGCTTGTCCAGAGGGCTTAGAAGTTGTGTCCCTTACCCCTATACCTTGCCCTATGTACCTCTTCACCTGTATCCTTTATAATATCCTTTATAATACACCAATAAATGTATGTCCCTGAGTTCTGTGGGCCATCCTAGAAAATTAACTGAACCCAAGGATCGGGGCATGGGAACCCCAGAAACCACAGCCAGAAGTATGGGTGGCTCAGACTTGCAATTGGCATCTGAAGTGGGGGCAGTTTTGGGGGGACTGAGCTGCCAACCCGTGGGATCTGACATGTCACCAGATAGACAGCATCTGAATTGAATTATAGGACACCTAGTTCGTGTCTGCTGGAGAATTATTTCTATGGGAGCGAAAGGAACTTTCTACCGTCTGAAGTTTTGGTAAGTTGAATTGATAAAATAAACTGACAATAGAGAGATTAGTAGGAGAAAAAGCATACAAATTTATTAACATGCAAGCTCAGGAGAGCCACACAAAATATGGACCTCAAAGAAGGGCCAGATGGCTGAAGGTTCAATCGCACCCTGAGCTACAGAAAGAAACCAGGGCTTCTGGTGGGAAATGGTGACACAAGCCATGGGTGGGTGGGGGAGAGGAAGTGCATGGCCAGCAAAAGTTGTCTTATGCAGATGTCTCTCAAGTAACAGCCCTTACAACAATAGTTAAAAGAATAGGGGAAAGCCAGATGTCCTGACTCATACCTGTAATCCCAGCACTTTGAGAGGTTGAGGTGGGAGGATCATTTGAGGCCAGGAGTCTGAGACCAGCATGGGCAAGAGAATGAAATCATCTCAACAAAACAATAAATAAAAAATTAGCTGGGTGTGGTGACATGCACCTGTAGTCCCAGCTACTCAGGAGGCTGAGGCAGGAGAATTGCTTGAGCCCAGGAGTTGAGGTTGCAGTGAGCTATGATGATGCCGCTGCACTCCAGCCTGAGACCAGAGTGAGACCATGTCTCAAAAATAAATGAATAAATAAAATTGATGAAAATCTATCTGGGAGTGGTGTCCTGGGCACGAAGACTTTTAGTCTTCTCTACTGAAATATGAGTTAATCTTCTCTGGTTAATATAGATTCCAGGGAGGAGATCCAAGTGGATTGCATTTCTCCTGGAGAAACTTTCCTTAATCAGATAAGGGAAGTTCAGAGAAAGCCCCTGGGGTGGAGTTGGGGGGGAGGGCAAGAAAATGTCTGAGAGAAGCTTCTGATTCTGAGGCTTATTTCTTAGGCCTTTCAATTTCCTTTATTCAAAGCACTCAGCATGCTAAAGTGCCATATTTTGGAGTATTATTTTCTGAACCCCAACACTTGGTATGTGGAGAACCCCAATATGGTCACAGAAGTGTATTGTGTTGAGTATGAGTGTAAAGTAGGAAACTGTTTTTTCCTTGACAGCCCCACTCCTATTCCCCTGCACCCTAGATACACTAGCCTTGCAATTTCTCTATCACACCAGGAAAGCTTCGGTCTTAGGGCTTAGCACTGGGTATTCCCTCTGCCTAGAACACTTTTCCTTAGGTATCTGTCTTGCTCACCTCCTCTTCCCCTTCGTATCTTTGCTCAGAGATCACATTCTCGATGTGACCTACGCTGACCACCCTTTTAAATTGTAGTCCACCACTCTCTCTCTGCTTTCCCAATACCTGGTCTATTTTTTTTTTTTTTCTGTTATAGAGATATATACGCCATGTCACTTCTCATAAATAAATATTTATTATTGTTATTTGTTTCTTTTCTGTCTCCCTCCACTAGAAGACAAATTTAACAAGGGGGGAGATTTGCCTGTTAGGTTTACTGGTACGTCATCCCTGGACCTAGGACACCACCTGACTCAGGGCAGGCTCTCTAAAACTATTTCTGGAATGAATGAAAGATACAGGCAAGCCTGACTCTATAGCAATGGTTCTTCATGCATTTGATTCTCCTGTTTTTACTAAGGTATGATAGTTCTCTTACAAATGTCTAATGCTACAGTAGGAGTAAAAATAAAGCTGAAAATAGTGTACCCCTCCCTCACTCTCTAGCTAGAGTTTTCAATACCCTCATAATAGCTTTCCCTTTAAAAAAAAAAAAAAAAAAATTCATGGATAGTTGTGTTAGAGTACTTCTTGGATCAATTAGGATGCATATAGCCTTGAGTTTAATATAAAACCTGATTTAAACTAGCTTGAGGAATAAGGACTTTGAGTGACTCACAAAACTAAGAATTCAGAGGGGTGGTGCGGGTTTCAATGTGTCAACCTTAACTAATGAGATTCAGAAAATATGATTAAGTTTAGAGTTCATTTGAGCCTAAAGCTTGAGGATGGCCACCCACGAGCATGCATTCAAGCTGCCCTGAATATACACTCCAATTAGCAGCAGTTACAAATGGGTTTCTAAGTGAAAAAGAAGAGGCAGTTCCTAAGCTGTTACCAAGAATTTACTAATACACTAAAGTAACATAAGATATTGATTGGCTGTATATTCTTAGTATCAAAAATTCCAGGAACAGGAAGATAATGGGTGAGGCAGCTAGTCAAGAACAAAATGCCTTTAAACAATTGCCCCTAGAAATGGGTGCAGGGGCATGACTGGAGGCCCACACTCATGTCTCTCTGGGCTTGGTTAATTCTGTATACCTCACGTAGCTCAGACTGCTCTGGGCTATCTTTCTTTTCTCATTGCCCCCCTTTTCATTAAGGTCTTTTGAAGAAAGTATCATGGATGAACACAGACGGTTTTGGCTTCTTTTATAGTGAGGAGCTAGTCCTGTACCAGTAGGAAGGCTCATTCCCAGATGGTCCTGTCCCACATAGATGGGACGGGGAGGATACATCTCACTGAGGAATTTTAAGATGCCAAAAGCCAAATTAGGACAGCATTACAAGGTGGCAAAATGAGACTTCAGTCAAGTCACTGATTTATATAGGTGTTGTTGCTTGTTGAATCATCTCTAGTCTTTGGAATACCACGAGTTTAGTCTTCTCAGAAGATGTAAGACAATGAGAGATACATCAGAGAAATATAAATGCATGTAATAATTATAATCAAGAAGAGAGTTTGTTTGCCAGAACAACAACAAACAGTCCTCCACTGAGGACTCGACTAAAAACATTATGAAGAGATTTGTGTTAGCTGGGAAATAATTCAGGATTTAGTCCAAATTGTAAGAAAATAATAAAAACCTCAAAAACAAAGGTCAGGGCTGGAATCTACTAATAGGTGTGCTATAGTTTTCTTCTGAAAGATATTTTTCTCTAGTTCCTGATTTCTACCAAAGATAAGTCTTAGGAGGACCAATTTTCTTGAAAAGTAAGTTTTAGTGTTATACACAGCCTGATTATTTGTGACAAAGTGCAAAAATAATAGTCATTGGCCTTATAGGCTAATTTTAAGTTGTCTTTACTGGAACCTTCATAAGGAATTTCAGGCAAGACTTTTATAAGCCTCAAGGATAGGAAGCCAAGGCAAGCATTCACCATCAGACTATGCCTGTAATACCTGTATAAATTGAGTGAATTTACCTCTTCTTGAGGTCTCAAAACACCTTGAGGTTCCCAGGCCTGCTAGAAAGTGATATTCTTTACTTATCACAAGGTCAGAAAACATGTAAGGGAACTGTATAGAAAAAGTACCAGGCTAGTCTTTTTAAGAGGGCTTTTTGTTGGCTCCATAAAGTCAACCTCAATTCCTCAAAGCAGTCTGGTTGTATCTGAAAGTGTGCCATTCCAGTCAAAGCTTTGCTAAAACAACCAGTGTCTCCAATTGTGTCTTGTTACAAAAGAAAACAGATTCTTATTAAACTTATGCAAATACTCATATTGTCATGAAATAAGAATACTCATGAATAGTTTCTGAATTCTGGAGAAATCAGGTAGAAAGGTTAACAGTTTCTGGCTGGGTGCAGTGGCTCACGCCTGTAATCCTAGCACTCTGGGAGGCTGAGGCGGGAGGATCGCTTGAGCTCAGGAGTTCGAGACCAGCCTGATCAAGAGTGAGACCTCACCTCTACTAAACATAGAAAAATTAGCCGGGCATGGTGGGCACACGCCTGTAGTCACAGCTATTCGAGAGGCTGAGGCAGGAAGATACCTTGAGCCCAGAAGTTTGAGGTTGCTGTGAGCGAGGCTGACGCCAGGGCACTCTATTCAGGACAACACACTGAGACTCTGTCTCAAAAAAAAAAAAAAAAATAGGAAAAAAAGTAACTGTTTCAATTTTGCTCACAAAAAATACTTTACCCAACTGCTATAAGCTGTAAATAGCTTAACTTTTTATAGCTTTTATAATTTTTTTCTCTACTGCTTGAATCAAAATCATATAACTTCTTGTACTTTTAAGAGTCAAGAAAAACAAAAACTTTTCTTTACTCTGGAAAACAGAACATGACAAGAATCAGCAAGGTTTCAAATAAAAAAAAGTCTTAAAAATCATTTGAGTCCTCTATCAGTTCATGTCCATGTAATTAATTCTTGTGTTGCTAGATGTTAGGTTAGTAGCTCTCATGAATTCATCAGCTTTTAAATTACAGTCCTGGAATTTTTACTAGTTCAACTGTATGATTGTCAATGTTATCAGAAATCTATATCTAAGAGTACTTGTTTGGGTCCTTTTCATGAATTTCCTTCAAGAAGAAACAAATTTTGGACTGTAACTGATTATAAAATGCTTTTTGAGAAGATTCAAAGTAAAAAAATAATTGTCTGTGGATAACAAGAGACTTAGAGTAGCCATAATTAAAGATGCAATAAACAAGGAAATTCGATCATTTCTGTGGCATATGGTGACTTAACATAATAATCATAATTAAGAGTGGTAATATATACCAAAACATATAGAAGAATTTTAGGAAACTCACATAATTTTGGAACACATATTAATAACACATATATACAAATATAACTTAAAGAGAGTTAGATACCATTTCTTATTTGACAATGCCTCCTGTATAATTTTAACATACCAAATAAGCCTAGGCCGGGCGCGGTGGCTCACGCCTGTAATCCTAGCACTCTGGGAGGCCGAAGTGGGTGGATTGTTAGAGCTCAGGAGTTCGAGACCAGCCTGAGCAAGAGCGAGACCCTCATCTCTACTAAAAATAGAAAGAAATTATATGGACAACTAAAATATATATATAGAAAAAATTAGCCGGGTGTGGTGGCACATGCCTGTAGTCCCAGCTACTTGGGAGGCTGAAGCAGGAGGATTGCTTGAGCCCAGGAATTTGAGGTTGCTGTGAGCTAGGCTGATGCCACGGCACTCTAGCCTGGGCAACAGAGTGAGACTATGTCTCAAAAATAGATAAATAAATAAATAAATAAATAAAATAAGCCTAATATGTCTCTCTTGGATTTCCAGGGGTTCCTATGTGTTATGTTCAAGCTAGTTTGGGGTCAAAAAGACTTAGTTTTAGAATTTAAGATTTAATTTTTGGAAGTATATCAAATATTAAAAGTTTAAAACACTAGATATTAAAATAAGAAAGGTTTAAAATGTATGGTCAGGTTGGGTGCAGTGGCTCATGCCTGTAATTCTAGCACTCTGGGAGGCCAACGCAGGAGGATTGCTTGAGCTTAGTAGTTGGAGACCAGCCTGAGCAAGAGCAAGACACTGTTTCTACTAAAAATAGAAATTAGCCAGAGGTGGTTACATACACCTTTAGTCCCTGATACTTAGGAGGCTGAGGCAGAGGATCGCTTGGGACCATGAGTTTGAGGTTGCTGTGAGCTATGATGATGCCACTGCACTCTAGCCAGGATGTCAGAGCCAGACTCTGTCTCAAAAAAAAAAAAAAAATTACATGATCAAAATAGGATCACAGGTCACTGTGAAATGATGGTCATTCACTTAGCCAAAATGATAATTCAAAGATTTGAAAAGCAAAAACCTTTACTCTTTGATCAAGAGGAGACTCAGTTTCCCAAGCAATGAAAAGACCCGGTAAAGACAGCATGAGACCAACAGAATCTGTCTCTTCCTTTCTCCTCCCTTTTTTTTTTTTTTTGTAGTTCACTCAAAGGTGAACAAAAATCTTTTACTATCTCTTATTTTTTAAATTTATTTAAAAATTTTTAAATTATATTAAAGCTCTATTCTGTGCTTGCAAATGTGTGTACTCACATGTGGGAGAGAAAGAGCTCTGGTCTCAGTCTCTCTTCTTCTTCTTATTTTGAGACAGAGTCTCACTCTGTCTTTGCCACGGATACAGTGCAGTGGCGTCATCATCATAGTTCACTGCAACCTCAAACTCCTGGGCTCAAGTAATTCTCCTGCCTCAGTTTCCTGAGTAGCTGGGACTGTAGGCACACACCACCACTCCCAGTTAAGTTTTCTACTTTCCACTAGAGACAGGGTCTTGCTCTTGCTCAGGCTGGTCTTAAACTCCTGAGCTCAAGAAATCCTTCCACCTTGGCTTCCCAGAGTGCTAGGATTACAGGTGTGAGCCACCACACTTGGCCTACTATCTCTTATTAATACTAAATGAAATTCTAGTTCAAAGGAGAAAAGCAAAATTTACATTTACATAGGTGTATTATCAATACTGAAGCTAATTTCCACAAAACCTTATAAACAAATCCATCCATTCTCAGTCAGCTTTGACCACACAGAATAAGATTTTCCATAAACCTTTTATAATCTCTTAGAAATTTCTATTAAAGAACAGATCAATGCTCCAAGAAAACTCTGTTGTTCTGATACAAAGGATCAGACTCTGGCCTTGCATCAGTATACTTTTGATTTCAATGAAATATTTTATTGTAATTTTGGCCAATTTGATCACACACAAAATTCATTTCACAATATTAATCTGCCACAACTCAATTAAACCCTCAGTTTTGTCCTAAACTTCCTTTGATATTGACATTCTACCTTAGGACAAAAGTTTGCTCTCCTTTCTATGTTATCATTTTGACCATACAAGTTTCTCTCTTCTGTAAAAAGAAAAGTCACTCTCTCCTTTCAACTTTATTTACCAAAAGCACATCTTACTTTCTTCATACGCTCTGTATATAGAATTGCTTCTCTTATAACCAGTGTTTTAATTACACATGTTGACTACAGTTTTAACTCTTAGTAACCCTAATTTTCAGTGAAAATTTTAGAAAGTAATTTTGGGCTGTTTTATACTAGGATTTGTAGATGAAAACTATTTCATAATTTTTAGAAAGATGTTTCCTGAATTTTTTTGTCTATTAACAGATCTAAATATATTTAGTTTTTCTATACCATATAAATGATTCAGACATTTTATGATTACCTATTACTGAGCTTATTAATAACATAATGTGCCTTTAAGATTAAGTTACTGAAGAAGATTTTTAAATTAATTAATTAAAAAATTTAAGTTAAATAATAATCATACATATTCATGGGGTACATAGTAATATTTAAATACATATAAGGTAGATTGATGACATTAGGGTAATTAGCATATCCACCATCTCAAACATTTATATTTCCTTATGTTGGGAATGTTTAATATTCTTCTTTTTTTTCTATTTAAGGTTTTATTTAACAGCCACTTTTCCTCACACTCTAGTACAAACATTGAATTACAATAACACTGTTTTTTTTACATATAGGTTTGTCACTGTAAATTGACTGTTCAGCCAAAATTTTTCCCCAGTGACTTTGAGATGGAACTTTCTTCTGTTGCAACGACACTCACAAATAACAAAAACAGACTATACAGAGAATTCTCAACACAAACGCCAGGCTTATCAAACAAATGAGAATCCAAAGGAGACAGACACCACCCCAAAATGCCCTGCTGCAGAGCTCCAAACCACTGCTCCACGACAGGGCTGGAAGTTTCAAAACCATGCTCAAATGGTGGTCTAGTTCCCCGGACCCCCATTCCCTGGGAACTGCAAATGAGCTCCCAATTCAAACCAGGTCCCCCAGTTCTACTCAACCTTGTGTCTCCCTCCCCCAAACTGGTGCCACGAACACATGGAGGTCTGAAAACCTCCCAAATGGTTGGGATCAAAGGTCTCAGGGTGCACCTCTGGGAACTTACCAAACAAACAAATGGCCATGGCATCCAGACAGTTCCCAAATCTGTTTTCTTCCTCTCAACTCAGTTCAGGTTGTGGGAAGCTCCATCTACTTTGGGGTGACAGAGACAGGAGTTCCCTGGAGTGAAAACATGCCTCAGGAGCTGCTGGCACCGTCCTGTATTCTCTCACCTTGAAAAGAGGCCACTCCTACCAGAGAAGACCCATGGCTTGTCCTGGGGCTGCTCCCTGCTTCTGGAAGATCCCTGCCACTTTCAGAGGTTGTAAGATGCTGTTCCACCAGGGTGCTGACGGGCCGACCCAGGGACACCATATCTGTTACTGAAAGCTTGGCACTTGTCCCTGAGGCCACATCAGAAGAACTGAGGACAAGTGGTTTGAGAAGGAAAGAGAGATTTTATTAATTTGTAGGCAAATGAGGAAGATGAAGACTACTGTCTGAAAAATGTCATTGTCCTAATATTCTCCTTCTAGCTATTTGAAACTATATGATATATTGTTGTTACGTATAGTCATCCTACAATGATATAGAATACTAGAACTTTTCCCTTTTATCTAACTTTAATTTTGTATTCTTTATTGAATCCCTTTCCCCAGCCTGTACTATACTCTGTTCTACTTTTTACTTATATGAGATCAACTTTTTAGCTTCCACATATGAGTGAGAAATGCCCAGTAGTGGAATTGCTGGATCATATGGTAGTTCTATTTATAGTTTTTTGAGGTACTTTCATACTGTTCTGCTTAGTGGCTGTACAAGTTTACATCCCACAAACAGTGTATAAAAATTCCCTTTTCTCCACATCCTCACCAGCATTTGTTATTTATTTATTTATTTATTTGCCTTTTTAATAATGGCCATCTGAACTGGGGTGAGATGATAGTTCAGTGTGGTTTTGATTTGCATTTCCTTGATGATTTCTCTGATGTGATGTGCATTTTTTCATACATTTGTTAGCCATTTTTTTGTTTGTTTGCTTTATTTTTTATAGAAACAGAGTCTCACTATATTGCTCAGGCTCAGTGTTAGCCATTTGTATGTCTTCTTTTGAGAAATATCTTTTCAGATCATTTGCTCATTTTTAAATGGGATTGTTTATTTTTTTGCTGTTGAGATGTTTGAGTTCCTTTTATATTCTAGATATTAGTCCCAGAATATAAAATATTTAGCAAATATTTTCTCCTATACTCTAGGTTGTCTTTTCACTCTGTTGATTGTTTCCTTTGCTGTGTAGAAGTTTTTTAGTTTACTATTTGTTTATTTTTGCTTTTTCTGCCTGTGCTTTTGTGATACTATTCGTAAAATCTTTTCCCAGACCAATGGCCTGAAGCATTTCCCTTATGTTTTCTCTTAGTAGTTTCATAGGTTTTGGTCTTACATTTAGGTCTTTGACCACTTTGAGTTGATTTTTGTATAGGGTGAGAAGTGGGTGTCTAGTATCATTCTTCTGAATATGGATATCCAGTTTTCTCAACACCGTTTCCCGAAGAGACTGTTCCCCAGTGAGTGTTCTTGGCACCTTTGTCAAAAGTCAGTTGGCTTTAGATATGTGGATTAATTTCTGGGTTCTGTATGCTGTTTCATTGATCTATGTATCTCTTTTTATGACAGTATCATTCTGTTTTTGTTACTGTAGCTTTGTCATATATTTTGAGGTCTGGTAGTATAATACATCCAAATTTATTCTTTTTGCTCAGGATTCCTTTGACTATTCAGGGTCTTTTGCAGTTCCACACAGATTTTAGAATTTTTATTTCCATTTTTGTGAAGAATGTCATGGGTATTTTGATAGTGATTACATTGAATCTGTAGGTTGCTTTGGGTAATATTGTCATTTTTAGCAGTATTCTTCCAGTTCATGAGCATGGGATGTCTTTTCATTTGTTTGTATCTCTTCAAATTCTTTCATCAGTGTTTTCTAGTTTTTCTTATAGAGTTCTTCCCCCTTAATGGTTAAATTTATTCCTAGATATTTGATGTTATTTTTTGGTAGCTATTATAAATGAGATTGCCTTCATTTCTTTTTCAGATAGCTTCTTGTTCATGTATAGAAACACTACTGATTTTGTACATTGATTTTGTATCCTGTGGCTTTACTGAATTCATTTGTCACTTCTAAGAGCTTTGGGTAGAGTCTAGATTTTTCTATGTATAAGATCATGTTGTCTGCAAACAGGGACAATTTGACTTCCTCCTTTCCAATTTGAATGCCCTTTGTTTGTTTCTCTTGCCTAATTGCCCTGGCTAAGAATTGTAATACTATATTGAATAAGAGTGGTGACAATGAACATCCTCATCCTGTTCCCATTCTTAGAGGAAAAGCTTTCAGATTTTCCCTGTTCAGTAAGATGTTAGCTGTGGGTTTGTCTATATAGCATTTATTATGTTGAAGTACTTTCCATCTATACCCAATTTATTAAGAGTTTTTTTTAATCGTGAAAGTATGTTGAATTTTATCAAAAGCTTTTTATGCATTTATTGAGATGACCATATGGCTTTTGTTTTTCATTCTATTGATGTGATGTGACATTTATTGATTTGCAAAGGTTGGACCATCCTTGCATTCCCATGATCAATCCCACTTGATCATTAATATGTTTTTGGATTCCGTTTGCTAGTATTTTGTTGAGAATTTTTGCATCTATGTTCATCAAGGATATTGGCCTGTAGTTTTCTTGCTTTTTATTGTGTTCTTGTCTTGTTTTGGTATCAGAGTTATGCTGTCTTCATAGAATGAGTTAGGAAGAATTCCCTCTGCTTCAATTTTTTGGAATACTTTAAGAAGAATTGGTATTAATCCACCCTTAAATGTTCAGTAGAATTCAGTGATGAAGCCATCTGATCCTGGAGTTTTCTTTTTTGGAAGAATTTTTACTACTGTTTCAATCACATTACTTGTTATTGGTATGTTCAGGTTTTCTATTACTTAGTTCAATCTTCATACATTTTATGTGTCTAGGAATTTATCTATTTTCTCTAGGTTTTTAAGTTTATTGGCATATAGTTGTTCACAGTCTCTGTGATCCTTTTTATTTCTGTGGTGTTTGTTGTGACTTTTTTTTCTCACTTAGTCTAGCTAATGGTTTATTACTTTGGTTTATCTTTTTTAAAAACCAACTTTTTGTTTTGTTGGTCTTTTCTATTTTTTTAAATCTCAATTTCATTTATTTCTGCTCTGATCTTCATTATTTCTTTTTTTCTACTAATTTCATGCTTGTCTTGTTATTGCTTTTCTAGTTCCCTGATGTGCATGGTTAGGTAGTTTATTTGATCTTTCTAGTTTTTTCATATAGGCATTTATTGCTGTAAACTTGCATCTTAATACTGCTTTTGCTGTGTCCTGTGGTTTTTGGTATGTTGTGTTTTTATTTTCATTTGTGTCAAGGAACTTTTAAATTTCATTCTTCCTTTCTTTCTTTTTTTTTTTTTGAGATAGAGTCTCGCTCTGTTGCCCGGACTAGAGTGCCATGGCATCAGCCTAGCTCACAGCAACCTCCAACTCCTGGGCTTAAGCAGTCCTTCTGCCTCAGCCTCCTGAGTAGCTGGGACTACAGGCATGCGCCACCATGCCCAGCTATTTTTTTCTATAAATATTTTTAGTTGGCCAGATAATTTCTTTCTATTTTTAGTAGAGACGGGGTCTCACTCTTGCTCAGGCTGGTCTCGAACTCCTGACCTCGAGCGATTCTGCCGCCTCGGCCTCCCAGAGTGCTATTCATTTATTTCTTAATGCATTGGTCATTTGGGAACATCTTGTTTAATTTCCATCTGTTTGTATAGTTTTCAATGTTCCTCTGTTATTGATGTCTAGTTTTATTCCATTTTGGTCAGATAGGATGTTTGATATAATGTTGATTTTTAAAATTTTTTTCAGAATCACTTTATGTCCTAATATATGGTGAATCATGGAGAATGTTCTATGTACTGGTGAAAAGAGTGTGTATTCTGCAGCTATTGGGTGAAATGTTCTATAAATGTCTATTAGGTCCATTTAGTCTATGGTACTGTTTAAATATGATATTTCTTCTTTGATTTTCTGTCTAGATGATCTGTCTGATGCTGAACATGGGGTGTTGAAGTTTCCAACTATTATTGTATTTATTCTATCTCTCCCTTTAGATTTGATAATATTTGCTTTATATTACTACCTGGGTGCTCCAGTGTTGGATGCGTATTTATTTACAATTGTCATTTTTTTGCTGAATTTATTCCTTTTATATTATATAAAGTCCTTCTTTGTCTCTTTTTATGGCTTTTAACCTGAAGTCTGTTTTGTTTGATGTAAGTATAGCTACTCCTGCTTGCTTTTGGTTTCTATTTGCATGGAATATCTTTTTATATTCCTATACTATCAGTCTATAGGTATCTTTACAGCTGAGGTGAGTTTCTTTTAGGCACTGTATAGTTGGTTCTTAATTTTTTTTTATCCATTCAGCTGGTCTATATCTTTTAAATGGATAATTTAATCCATTTACATTTAAGGTTATTATTGATAGGTGAAGACATACTCTTGTCATTTTATTGATTGTTTTCTGATTGTTTTGTATATCGTTTGTTCCTTACTTCTTCTCTTATTGTTTATTTTTGCAGTGTGTGGTTTTCTGTAGTGATGAAGTTTGATTTCTTTCTCTTTCTCCTTTGTGTATAAACTCTACCAGTGAGTTTTATAGCTTTACATGTTTTTATGATGGTATCATAATTATCATCTTTTCACTTCCAGATGTAAGACTCCCTTGAGCATTTCTTGTAAGACCAGTCTAGTGGTGATGGATTCCTTTTTTTTGCTTGTCTGTGAAAAATTATATTTCTCCTTTATTTCTGAAGGATAACTTTCCTGGGTATAATATTCTTGGTTAGCAGGTTTTTGTTGTTGTTGTTGCTGTTGTTGTTGTTGTGTTTTTTTCCCCTTTCAGCATTGTGAATATATCATCCCATTCTTTCCTGGCCTGTAAGGTTTCTGTTGAGAAATCCTCTGTTAGTCTAATGTGGATTCTTTTATATATGACTTGATGCTTTTCTCTTGCTGCTTAAATTTTTTTTTCTTTGTCTTTGTCTTTAACCACTTGACTATACTGTGCCTCAGAGAAGACCTGTTTCGGCTGAATCTATTTGAGATTCTTTGAGCTTCCTGGATCTGGATGTCCGTCTTTCACCCAAGACTTGGGAATTTTTCTGCTATAATTTTGTTTAATATGTTTTCCTCACCTTTTCCCTTTTCTTCTCTTTCTGGAATGCCAATAGTGTGAATATTTGTTCATTTAATGGTATCCCTTAAATCCTGTAGGGTTGCTTCATTCTTCTTTATTATTTATTCTTTTCTTTTTTGTTTGCTTGCATTATTTCAAAACACCTGTCTTCAAGTTCAGAAATTCTTCTGCTTGGTCTAGTCACTTATTAAAGGTCTTGATTGTATTTTTTTATTTCATTCATTGAATTCTTCAGCTCTAGGATTTCTGTGTGGTTCTCTTTTATATTGATTTCTTTGTTGAATTTCTCATTGAAATCATGAATTGTTTTCCTGATTTCATTGAATTGTCTATCTGTATTCTCTTGTATCTCACTGAATTTCCTTAAGATTATTATTTTGAATTTTTTTTCTAACATTTCATGTATTTCCTTATAATTGGGGTCTATGACTGCAGAACTATTGTTTTCCTTTAGAAATGACATATTTTCTTCTTTCTTTTTCTTGGTTGATGTGTTCCTACATTGATTTCTACCCATGTCTTGGAAAAGTTACCTCTTCCAATTTTATGGATTAGGTTTTGTAGGGAAAGATATATTTGTATGAATGGATTTTGGGATGTCAGTTTGGTTCATGTGTTGGCCTTCGTTCTTGATGGACATGGTAGTGTAGTCCCCACATAGTTTCCTCTGCTATAATCCACACTAGTGGCATTTATATTTCTCAGTGGCTTAGGCTGAGAGAGTTTGTGGTGATGGTGGTGTGGCTTTGCCAGGAATGATATCACTGGACTGTTTCTCACGTTGGGGCTACATGTGTGCACATGGTGGGTCAGCCAACTTGGGGTCTGGTTCACTGTGGTTGAGGCAATCGGACAGTTACTCTGGCCAGGAACAAAGATACACACTTGCTCAGCTGGTCTGGGGGTGTTCCTGCCTGGCTTGGCTCACAGGGCTGTTTCTGAGGCTCAGGACATGGGCACACTGCTGCTGGGCTTGCCTGAATACATGTCTGCTAGGGGCAGCCCATTGGTCTATTTCTCAGATCTGGGACACAGGTACAAGTCTGCTCAGCCAGACACTCCAGTCAAATCAGGGGCATGCCTGCTGGTTGCAGCCCACAAGGCTGTTAGGCCTGGGATGTGGGTGCAAGTCTACTCAGCTAGCCTGGGGGCATTCCCACCAGGGGTGGCCTGCAGGGCTATTTCTCAGGTGTGGTATATAGGTACATGGGTACTTGATTGGCTTGGGTGCATGTCTGCTAGAGGTGGGCCACAGGGCTACTTTCCAGGTTGTGATGCAGGCACAAAGTTGCTCAATTGGACTGGGTGCATGTCTGCCAAGGTCAGGTATAGGGCCTTTTCTCAGTCTCCTTTCATGGCTGCCCAGCTGCTCATGTGGCCTAAGGGCATTTTGGTGGGGGTTGGCCCACAGGGCTGTTTTATAGGCCTGAGATGTAGTCACAGGGCTGCTCAGTTGGCCTGTGTGTGTGTCTTCCAGAAGTCACTGGCAGGGCTATTTCTCAGGCCCAGGACATGGACACAAAGCTGTTCAGCCAGCCTGAGGTCATGTCTACTGGGGTGGCCTATGGAGCTGTTTGTTAGGTCTGGGTCATGGGTGTGAGGCTCCCTGGCCGTCTCAGGGCTGTGCCTACTGAGGGTGACCCACAGGGCTATTTCTCAGGGTTGGTATGAACGCACATAGCTGCTTTGCTAACTTGGGGTATGCCCACTGGGGTGGCCTGCAGGACTATTTCTTATGGTCTTATTGGGGACTCAAGACCACTGGGCAAGCCAGGGGTGTGTCTGTGGGAAGTGGATGTGCTGTGGGGCTGTTTCTCAAGTCCTAAGTGTGGATGTTTAGCTAGTCTGCTATCTTCTTGGAGGCTCAAGGGCCTCTCCCCTTGGGGGAGGGTGCACAGAAGTTTGGCCTGCTCAACGGTGGGGTTGCTCTAGGTGGGACCCGCTGACTGTTCCTCTGGCTGGAAATGCAGTGACAGGAGTTGATTTCCCTGCTGTGCAGGAGCAGATTCATAGCCGATCTTGGGCCCAAGCTCCACACACTTGGGGTTGTGGTGTTCAGCCACTTATATCGGTTTGGTATAATGAAGACAGAGCCCCAGTGCGGGAGAGGTGCTATTGCCCTCCTCCCTCCCCACCCCGTGCCCTCCTGAGGTGGCTCTGGTCTCAGGATGGCGCTGTGCTGCCACAGCTTTGCTCACAGTGCGTTGGAGGGGTCTGGGGAGTGCACATCTTGTGCTCCTAATCCAGAGCAATGCAGCTGATGTGTGTTCCTGGCAGCTCTCCAAACTGGGCTTAAGGCTTTCAAGGACTATGCTATTCTCCTGTTGTAAGGACTGTAGGTATTTGTAGTGGCAGTGGTGGCTGGTGGGGATCTTCTGCTTACCTTTTCCACATGACAAGAAGTTCCTCCTGACTCCAAGCAGATGTGATCTGGGGGTGGGAGGAGATGGGGCTACAGAGGCTGGGTGTCTCCCTGCTTCCCTCTTGGACTTCCAGTCACCACAGGCACCTCTCCACTCCTCTGCTGCATTCCAGCACTCTTGCTTTGACACTCCAGTCAAATCTTAGCTGTTTACTCGATGCCTTTGTCCTTCCTTGTGGATGGGATGGATGGCAGACTTGTCTAGTCTGTCATCTTGCTGCTATCACTCTCGAAAAAGATTTTTAAAACTATGAAAAGTTCATTTATAAACTTTTCTCCCATTTACATTTATTGAATTTATTCATTCTTACCAATTATGCTTGAATAGTTCATTAAACAAAGCTAGCCATCATCTCAAGTTACTTTTTCTATTAACCGTTTTTATGTTACCATATTAGGCAAGTATTATAAAAGAAAAGACCTTAATAATAAGTACATGTATTTTTATTGACAACTCAGAAGACATATTTGTTTTTTTAAAACTGACAGTATTAAACTGGCCCTTTTAACCAAAGATGTATCTAAGTCACATGAACTAAAAGGCATTTGAGTCAATTTCTAATTTTCTGATAAAATATTAATAGTTGATTTAAGCACCTACTTTTTCTTTAGGGAAATGAATTAGAGCTCTTTCATATATTTTCATAAATATCACACATAAAAGACACATATAAACACAGACACACAGACAGAAGCAGATCTTACAGTTTTCAGAAAGAATTTTCATTTGTAGGCTTTCAAATAGCTTTTATTTTCCCCTTTTAGACTATCAGTTTTCCAATTAACTGTTTCATTGCCCTAAGCAATTGTTAGCTAGGCAACCTTAAATTTGCATTCTAAAGGGATAACTCTTAGGTGAAACAAGGTGGGAAAAATTGACATCTCAAGGCACAGAGCTGAGCCCAAACCAATGAAGAAGGGTGTAGGTAAAAGCCCAGCGAAGACAAGATGGCCAGAAAAAGTACCTTAAAGAAAACACTTGTTATATAAATTTAAGCCAATGGTCAGTTTCTAATGACTTAGCCCTTCCTTTCCTCCAGGTGCATGGTGGCGGACATCCTTACAAATGGAGATTTCGTTTATAAACTCTGCAGGGGATTCAAAGATCATATCATATCATATTCAAAAACATGATAAGGTTTAAATCTCCTAGGGACTACGAAGTCCAGCAGAGCCTTTAAAGGGTGTCATCTGCTATTGGGTCAACAAATCATTAGTGTCAATTCATTAGTCCCTGTTTAGAGAAAAAAAAAAAATGTTGAATCTGTATTTTATAATCTGAATAGTTTTATTCTCTTTTTGTAGTTGCTCTGTTTGTTCCTTCTGTTCCAAATTTAAATACATTCACCCTCCTACCCCTCGCCGCTTTGAGAGAAGAAAATTTGTGCATTGTGGAATTCCAAAACTCTCTGCCTGAGAGATGTATGGGAGCTGAGGGATCAAGCAGAAAGGGATGAGTTCAGATCACAGGGGGAGCAGGAGAAGGATCAATTAGAGGCAAAAAGAAGACAGCCTCCAAAGTCTTTTTAATTTAAATACAGTTTCAAATATCCTTTTGTTTACCTCTTGAATGTAGGCAGCTTTTTCTTTCAGAATTTCTTTTAGAAGCTAGAGGAAAAGGAAGCTTCTTGAAAGCAAGGTTCTCATTTAATTTTTCTGGTTCTAAAACTAGCGTTTTCTAATTGTGTGTGCAGATAAACCAGTTCAGGTATTTCAAAGGTACTCCATTTTGGCCATTGTAACGTGGGGTCTTCATAAAGTATGTGAGACCATTTTTCTAGATATGTGCATAAAGAAGTGCCATAAGAATTCAACATGAATCCAGCTTATATTTCCAATGGTGGATCTCTCCTTAAGGAAGAAGACTCCGTTGTTAGAGGTATCGTTACCAAAATTTCGGTACTTGTCCCCGAGGCCGAATCAGTGAGAATGAAGGAGGACAGGTGGTTTGAGGAAAAGGAAAGGGAAGTTTATTAATTTGCCTGCAAATGAGGAGGGGAGTGGACTAGCATCACAAAGATTGCTATCCTGTCTTTAAGCAGAAATAAAGGGCTTTTTAAAAGGGGGGTTTTCAATGGCTGGACTGGGGTCTACATAATGTCACATGTTGTGGCTTTAGGCTATTGTTGTTTAATAATTGTTTATTGTTGTTCATAATTGGTGGTTCTTATCTCTGATGTCAATGATCTTCTGATCCTTGTGCAGACAATTCTCTTGAGCCATCTCCTGTGGTTTAAGATACTAGGAAACAAACAGCAAACAACAGTTTTTCTTCCCCTTTGATTACTGGCCTAGGGTAGGTTTTTGGTTTTTTTTTTAATTTCAGCTTATTATGGGGGTACAAAAGTTCAGGTTATATATATTGCTCATGTCTCCCCATCCCCCCGAGTCTGAGCTTAAAGCGTGTCCATTCCCCAGGCAGTGCGCATCGCACTCATCAGGTAGATATACACCCATCCTCTCCCCCCAGCCCCCACCTCTGTCCGATAGCCAATTGGTGTTATTCCCAAATGTGCACTTAGGTGATGATCAGGGAAACCAGTTTGCTGGTGAGTACATGTGGTGCTTATTTTTCCATTCTTGGGATACTTCACTTAATAGAATGGGTTCCAACTCTCTCCAGGAGAACCAAAGAGATGCCATATCGCTGTTATTTCTTATAGCTGAGTAATACTCCATGGTATACATATACCACATTTTGCTAATCCACTCATGAATTGATGGGCATTTGGGTTGTTTCCACATCTTTGCGATTGTGAATTGTGCTGCTTTAAACATTCGGGTGCAGGTGTCTTTTTTATAGAATGACTTTTGTTCTTCTGGGTAGATGCCCAATAATGGGATTGCTGAATCGAATTGTAGGTCTACTTGAATCTATTTAAGGTATCTTCATATTGCTTTCCACAGGGGTTGCACTAGTTTACAGTCCCACCAGCAGTGTATGAGTGTTCCTGTCTCTCCGCATCTGCGCCAACATGTATTGTTTTGGGACTTTTTGATAAAGGCCATTCTCACTGGAGTTAAGTGATATCTCATTGTGGTTTTGATTTGCATTTTCCTGATGGTTAGAGATGTTGAACATTTTTTCAAGTGTTTGTTAGCCATTCTTAAATATTCTTTTGAAAAATTTCTATTCATGTCCTTCTCGGGAAGGTTTTAATTTCCAAAAAGGGTAGGGGTTTTAGAGAGACAATCCCTAAAACATTTCATTGCATTTTTTCTGATCATTACCTCTGTTATAGTATGATTGCCCATAATTTAGATTTTCCTTCCTGAATGACCAAAAACTTAGCAGGCCTCATAAAAAGACTTTTATTGTTTTGGTCACTCAAGAAGAAAGTTTAGATTTGTCAACTGAACCAAGTTTCAGAATCTGGCCCATTTTAAAAATTACAAAATTTTTGCTCAAGCCCCAAAGATTCACTTCCTCTTTTCAAAGAGAAACCGTTTTCTCCTTGACAAATTTCAAATAAGAGAAAAGTTCACACACTCTAATGAGTAAGACAAACAAAAGCTTAACCTAAGAGAAAAGTAAAAATCACAAATTTGCAGTCTTCAGGTGCTTTACAGAATAACAAACTAAATGCTTACCTTTCAGAAAGGCCTCAATTCCAACCCTTTTGAGTTAGGAACGTACATGGCTCAGATGAAGTCTAAAGCCTAAACTGTGCCAAGAGTTGTGAGGGGCCTTACCAGAGATCCCTGATGACTTTGGCAAGGTTGGGTGAACAAAACGCATTTGTGCTGGTACCAAGGCTCCACCTGTCAGTGAAGCGGTGGGGATTGCCGAAGGCTGCTTCAGGTCACAGCTGGGTCACCAAAATGTCAACCATAAGCAGTGAGATTCAGAAAATATGATTAAGTACAGCACTTATTTGAGCCCAAAGCTTGAGGATGGCCACCCAGGAGCATGCATTCAAGTGGCCCCGAATACACACTTCAATTAGCAGCAGTTACAAGTGGGTTTTTAAGGGAAAAAGAAGAGGCAGTTCCTAAGTTGTTACCAGGAATTACATGAAAATAACATAAGCTATTGATTGGCTATACATTGTTCTTTGTATTACAAATTCCAGGAACAAGAAGGTAACGGGTCAAACAGTTAGTAAGGAACAAAATGCCTTTATACAATTGGCCTGGAGTGTGAGAGTAGGGGATGGTGCTGGGTGACTGAAGTCCTATATTCATGTCTCTATGGACCTGATAAATTTTGCATACCTCACATAACTATTTTTTTTCTCAATACCAGCTTCATCCAGTGGTTGTACTCTACTGTGTGTGTGGACATCTCAGGCTGCTGCCCCCAGAGTGGCATAATGGCAGTGACAGCTTCTAACTTCACATCTGCCCACCACAATGTCCAGCAGGAGACACCAGACACCAAGAACTTTTCAAGAAACTCTTGCAAACTACCTCTTGTTATTACATCTTTGACCCTTAATTAGGTCAAAGCCTTCTTAAATCTATCCTTAATTGGGTCAAAGCCTTCTTCTTAAATCTGTCTGTACTAAGGGGGATACCATCACCCCAGACCAGGGTTTCTCTACCTCCAGACTATTGTCTTTTTGGTTGGATAATTCTTTGTTGTGTTGAGTTGTCCCGGGTATGGTAGGATGTTTAGCAGCATCCCTGGCCTCTACCCAGTAGATGCCTCCTCCCAGTAGATACCTTCCCCTCAGTTGTGACACTCAAAAATATCACACAGGCATTACCAAATATTCCTGGGGGGCAAAATCACCCCCAGGTTGAGAACAACTGCCTTAGATTGTCAGGCCTACCCTTGGAGCTAGGGGTTGGGGTCAGCTTGCTTTGGGTCACTTGAGTTACATGAGGGAGGGTGGGATACTGAAGAAAATATGGGTCCTAGGCTGGAAAGGAGAAAGGTAAGAATGATGGTATCCAGCAATGTTCATTACACCTCCATTAGTCAAATATGTCTCCAGACTCAGGAGCAAATTTCAGCTTTCCTGTAAACCAGGGTATAAGTGGGAAAATTGAAAAATATGTTTAGAATTTTGATGTTTGGGCAGCGAAGAACTTCCAGTCAGACATCAACCTTTTTAGAATAACAAAGGAGACAGTTTCTCCTTTTTCTGCCCCCATGGTGGGTAGAGGACAAAGAGAGAAGAATCACAGTGTTGTATTGGGAGGGAGACAACAATTCCCAAGACTTAAGCAATCTTTGTGAAGACCTTTCTCTGAGTCAGGCTTAGACTCTACTTTTCTGACTTTTGTGGCTTAAGGAATAGCAAAGAGCTAACAGAGTCTTCTGATTCTGCCTGCCAAAGAGTCTGTTGGTTTAAATTACTCCAGGAACTTACATTTGCAACCTAAGGTATGTTGTATAAAGCCAAATAATTTTATTTCCAGAGCATGTTTTCCAATCTTAGGAAAATTAGTCAGATAGCATACTCTAATATAAAACCTAGACTTTGCTATTCTAGAATGAACCATATATTTATGTATTCATTTCATTTATCCAGCACATGTTGAGTGCCTGCTCTGTGCCTGCTATGTGAGGAAAACAGACATAGCCCCAGTTCTTGCAGTGTTGAAAAGGCAACAAATGTCCTGAAATCGAACATTTAAGACCTGACTCAGATGAATGTATTTTTTTCTCCTAAAATTGATCTAATCTTGCTCTGTGGCTCTACTCCCCTTTAGGAACTATGGAAACAAATCGTTAACTTGCCAGTTAATGTATGTCAGTCTTTTCAAATTTAAATCAGCTCTGGGATAAAGCCACTTCTTTTGGATATATACCCCATCATTCAGCTCTCCTCTACTCCTGTTGGTGCCATCTGGAAATGTGATGATCTAGAGTCATATGATTGGAAAGAAGGGTCCTTGGACACAAATCCACAGGCAATTTGATCAATTCTCTTACAGAGTTTGCTTCTCTGGTCTTTCCAGTCTCTCTTTTTGTCTTGTTGCTGATATCTGATGCCGAAGTCTAAGACTCATGGACTCATGGTGTATTCTCTTGGCTTAGTCCATCTCTAGTGGTTCACTCCTGTGGACCTGGACCCACCCTGCACTAGATGGCATTTTGCATCACTCTTGAGATCTGGCTGGAACTGCCGGGTGGTTTTCAGCATGTGCAGTATACCACTTTGCCCCGCCTGTGGCAATCTGCTGGCTACTTTGCCCTCTGTCTTCCTTGGCACCATGGTGAATCCAGAAACACCTGGATTCCTTCCAAGGATGCATGGAATCTCAAGTATGCCTGAAGGTACCAGTTTGGTCTCTCCTTTCGGCCATGTCCTGCTTTTATTTTTACAATGCCAAAATCATCCTATGATTCTATTAATCTTAGGTGGTCTACTTCCTCCTGGTTCCATGCTGGGGATGGGTCACATGCTTTTAACTTTTCCCCCAACTAATCTTACCCTCCAAGTGACAGGAAGTTCTACTTCCTCTCCTGTTGTCTTGGAGACCGGCCACTCTGCCTTTCCATCCTCTCAGCACTTCCAAGTCTCAGCCAACTCTTTTTCTGTGGAAACTGATACCCAACTCCCAGCCGTTTCTGAGATCCCACAGCTATGCCTCTCAAACTGTCACCATGGCGAGTGGGCCTCTATCTCCATGCTCATCAAATGCTGCAGACTTCTCTCTGGCTAACCATAGCCCAGCCTCCAGCACTTTCCTGGGGTCAGACTTCCCTAGAGCCCTCTAAGCATTCACTGGATCTGGAAACTGAGTCCATCCCTGGGTCACAAGTCTACTCCTATAAAAACTGCAGACCTCCAATCACTGTCCAAGGCTAGGGTCATCCTGAAGCCTTCACACTCACCTCTAGGTCATCTTCATGTTACAAACCCACCGCCTAGAAGAAACCAGGAAGCTACTGCCTCCCACTTTACCAATCGACCTGGCACAGATGGAGGCCCTTCTCCCAGCTCTGGACACAGGGCTGTGATAGAAAGAAATCAGGGTGGGATTCTTCAGAGAATCTGTTTCTCCTCCAAAAGGAGACAGAGCTGGTGTTGGGCCTGTCTGAGCTATGTTGTCGATATAAAGACAAGAGAGGAAGGAAGGAAATTTCTAGTGATTGAGTAACCACTGAGCTGAGCACTAAAGTACATGTGTCTGATTTTCCTCTCAGAATTCTGCAATTTGTGAGTTATGTTAGAAAACGGAAGTTCAAAGAGGTAAAATCACAGGCATATGGTAAACATGACTTTACTGGTCTGTTCGAAGGTTGACCAAGGTCTTACTGACTTCGAAGTTTATATTTTGTTTACTATACCTGCACCGAGCTCCTGTCCCCTTACTGTGTCCTCCTACCCCAAAGACTCACTGTTTTTTCCTGAATTTCTCTTTTCTGAGACTTCGCTCTGAAACTGGAACTCAGTGGTCTTGAACTGTGGCTCCAGCTCTGCCTCTGCTTTGCTTTGATCTTGGGCAAGTTGTCTTTCCGCCTGGGCTTTGGCTTCCCTTACTGTAAGCGAGAGACAAGAACATGAAACCAAACATCCACTGTTCTTCACTGATCGTGTTCTTCTCATTGGGGTGTGCATTTTTGTAAGTTTTTATATTTATAATGATTTGTTCTTACTGATTATTTTATTATTTTTTTTATAAAGATAGTGTCTCACTATTTTGCTCAGGCTGGAGTGCAGTGGCATGATCACAGCTCACCGTAGCCTTGAACTCCTGGGCTCAAGTGATCCTCCTGTCTCAGCAGAGTGGCATGAAACACCACACCCAGCTCTGATTATTTTAAATTTAAGTTAGAAGTTAAATTTTATATATTTGGGATTTTTTGTTTTTATTTTAGATTTATCTTCAATTTGTGATACTGGGTTTTCGCTTTGAGCTGTGGTATGAAGTTTTCTTTTAAAATATATACATTTTAAAAAGTCTAATCTATTTAAGAAAATTATTAATAATTAAATAATTATCTAGAGATGGCAAAAATCATGAAGTTGATAGACATCTGATTAAAGCACTAGGAAAGCTCTAGGTCTAAGGTAGAGAAGAGAAAATGCCCAGGAACAAACAGTGAGGAGTGAGGCTATCCAACATTTAGACATTAAGAAAAATAGGAGAAGCTGATATAGAAGACCAAAAGAGGAGAGGTCTTGAGTGATAAGAGGGAAATTAAGAGAGTATAATATATTAGTCTTTGCTCTCAGCTGCTCTGACCTCATGGATGCCAAATGTACCAAAAATGCTACGTCCACACCAGAGTTTCCTGGCTGCAAAGATTCTAAAGATAAGAAAAAAAAAAAAGATATCTAGGATTCCCCTTGGGAGGGGAGAGTTCCCAAGCGGCGGAGGCCAAGGCATTTAACTAGCGACATTGGGTGGGGCTAATAAAATGACTCACATCTCTAGAAGCAATCCCTGCTAACTATCATCTGTTTCTTTAGAACTACAGTATTCTCTCCTGGGCCAAAGAGGTGGAAGTTGAGAAACGAACAAGGTAGTAAAAGGAACAGGAAAAGGGAAGTATTTGGAAGTCAAAGGCAGTGGGAGTGGGGGAAAAGTTTTGAAACTCAATAGGAGAAAATTGAGCCTAAATTAGAATTGCACTGCCAATATGTAAGGAGAAAATGTGGCCTGAGGAGTGGTCTTTATTAAAGAAAATAGAATAGAGTTAGATTAAATAAAAATAGCAAATAAAAAATGGAAATGGCTCCACCCTTGAACTGCCCTGGTTGGTGTTGCTGGACCGGCATGGTTTATCCCTTAGGCATGGAACAGGCCAAAGTGTCTCTCACGGTGGGTTTGCCAGATAAAATAAACTGTGTCCCATATGATGTTTGGAACACACTTACACTAAAAAATTGTTTGTTGCTTATCTGAAATTCGAATTTAACTGGGTGTCCTTGTATTTACTTATTTATTTATTTTGTTTTTGCTAAATTTGGCAACCCTGCCTCCAGGGGCTTTCTGCCAGGGCTTGCTTTCTAGGGAAAGATCAGCCCAGCTGAATATTTACTGGTTCCCAGATTGCCTAACTATGCTGTCTTTCTGCAGTGACCATGTAAAAAGCTCCCTTTTCTTCTTACCTCCAGCATTTTATTTTGAAAAATGTCGAATCTACAGAAAATTTGCAAAAAATGTACAGTGAACATGCTATTTATATATTTCACTAATTTTACCATTTTGTCACATTTTCTTCTTCTCTTTCTCTTTGTGCATGTGTGTGTATTCTTTAGCTGCTCTATTTGAGAGTTATTTATAGACATCTTGACATCCAAGCCCCCAAATCTTCAGAATGTCCCTGTCAAAAATTAGGATACTTTTCTAAAAAGTACTATGCAAAGATCACACCTAGGACATTTAACATTGACACAATATTGTTTTCTTTTTTTTTTTTTTTTTTTTTTTTGAGACAGAGTCTCACTTTGTTGCCCGGGCTAGAGTGAGTGCCATGGTGTCAGCCTAGCTCACAGCAACCTCAAACTCCTGGGCTCAAGCGATCCTCCTGTCTCAGCCTCCCGAGTAGCTGGGACTACAGGCATGCGCCACCATGCCCGGCTAATTTTTTCTATATAGATTTTAGTTGTCCATATAATTTCTTTCTATTTTTAGTAGAGACGGGGTCTCGCTCAGGCTGGTCTCGAACTCCTGACCTTGAGCGATCCACCCGCCTCGGCCTCCCAGAGTGCTAGGATTACAGGCGTGAGCCACCGCGCCCGGCCACACAATATTGTTTTCTAATATGCAGTCCATATTTAAATTTCTGTACTTGTCCCAATAATGTCCTTTAGCTTGATTTTTTCTTTTTTAAAATTTTTATTTTTTTTAAGAGATGGATCTCACTATGTTGCCCAGGCTGTTCTTTTTTGTTTGTTTGTTTGTCTTATTTTTTTTCACCCCTAGCCTCACAACGGAAACCCAGGCTGTTCTTGAGCACTTGGTCTCACACAATCCTCCTACCTCAGCCTCCCAAGTAGCTGGGATTACAGGCATGTGCCACCATGCTCAGCAGTTTTTTATTTTTTAATTCAAAGTTGAGCACAGAAAAGGCTTTGTATTTATTTTCATGTCTCTTTAGTGTTTTTAACGCAAAACAAGTTGCCAGCTTTTTTTTTCTTCTTTTTCTTTTCTTTTCTTTTTTTTTGGTTTTTCATGATAATTGACATTTTTGAAGCATCCAGGCCAGCCCTTCTGCAGATTGTCTGATCGTTTCCCCAGGATTAAACTTAGGTTAAACATTATTGGCAAGAGTACTACACAGGTGATGTTGAATCACATGTCTCAGTGTATCACACAACAGAGGAGGATGTATGAAATCAATTTGGTTTTTTATTGGTGAAGTTAAGTTTGATAGTTAAGGCGGTGTGTACCAGCTTTCTCCATCACAGAGATTTCTTTTTTTTCTTTGCAATTAAAAAGTAACATGTGATGTGATACTTTGAGACTGTGTGGATATCGATTTCCTGTCTCTCTCCCAGTGGTTTTAGTATCAACAGATGATTCTCTCCTGAATTAAATATTACTATGGTATTTATGAAATGGTGATTTTCAAATTTATATCATCTCTTTGTAAACTACAATAAAACCTAAGCCCCTCAGCTGACTGAATGGACCCCTTGATGGCCAAGGCCTCCCCCCCCACCCAAAGAAACCTTAAAGCTGAGTTGCTGGCCATGAGGAGAAGGGAGGTCCAGACATGCCTAGTTATGCACCATCCCTTTTGGAGTTATTTTTTGTAAGAATAAGATATAAAATCATTAACAGGCCTAAGGCCATGTCAGACAAAAGTTAAACCACACCCACAGGTCATCAATTTACAATACTTAACACATCACTGTAAGTATATGTCTGCTGGCTTATCCCTGATTAACAAACTTCCTTATCTTAACTTACAACATTCCAAGCCTTTAAACCTAGCTTCATTTCTTTAACCAATTACCATTCAAAGACTCTTTAAACCCACCTATAACCTGTAACACCCCCCAGCCCGCTTTGGAATGTCCTGCCTTTTTGGCCAAACCAATGTACATCTTCCATGTATTCATTTATGACTTTGCATGTAATTCCTGTCTCCCTAAAATGTATAAAACCAAACTGTAACCCAACCACAGCGAGATCACTTGTGCAAGGCTTCTTGGGCATGGCTCTCTAGGACATGGAAACACACATTTGGCTCAGAATAAACCTCTTTAAATTATTTTACAGAGTTTGGGTTCTTTTATGTTCTTCTATGTTTATTATTAATAGTTGGCACTCTTCTATAAAAAAGGGCTTCCTTTCTCCTCCTAATCCTTTTAAAATTATTTTTAATATTAGTATGAACTCATGAATTCTATTTTATTGAGTATGTTATAATCCATTGTTGTCATTATCCATTTTGAATCTTAAATTTGATGAGTGGCAGCCCCTTAAAGTGGTTCTTATATCTCTTGATGAATCTTTCTCAGTTTTTTCCTTTTCTTGAAAACCCCTGCACTCGTATAGTCTTCCTCAGTTTTTGAGCACTTCCTTGATTTCTGGCACAACAAGATATTCCAGGCTCACCTTGAAATTAGCCATTTTTCCAAAGGATCTAAACAATGGAGTTTAGAAAGATCTGGGTGTTATATGTGCTCATTGCTTTTCGGTGAAATTATTTTTAGGGTCTTTCAATGGACAGAACTAGGAAATACTTTTTCAAAGTCATGAGTTCATAGTTGACCTCTAATTGACACCCAATCCAATAGTATAGAACTCTTCTTCACTCATTCCGTGTTTGTATCTTTCTTCTACCATAGTGAAACCGCTGGTTCCTCAGAACATCAATATGTTTACTCATTTGCTCAATCTTGCAACATACACAAAATAGTTTCAGAGTTGCCTCACAATACCACTACCAAAAAACAAACCTTAAACTTTAAACAAGCAAAGTTCAAGAATTTTTGTTTTGGTCTTAGAATATATCCCACTGAAGGTATATAGTCAGAATACTTTGTTACTGTGTTAGTAAGTTTTTGGATTTTTTTCTTTGCAATTGTATTATCAATTTTATTATCATCAAGTTCGTTCATTTCTTTCACTTTCAGGTCCTTATCTTCCCCTTCTTGTTGATTTAATTTTTTTGGAATATGTAAAATACTAACATCATTCAAAATTCAAAACAATATAAACAGTTATACTCAGGTCCCATCCACTCTCCATCTTTTCCATTCCATTCCCTCAACCTCCATAGGTAACCAAATTCATTTATGTCTTATTTGTCCTTTCTGTATTTCTTTTTATAAAAATAAATAAATGAATAAATACATATTTTATCTCTACCACACAAAATGTAGTATACCACATATAGTCTTTAGCAGTTTGGGCTCTCCCCACAACTTACTAGTATATTCTGGAAATCAATTTATGTGATTTAATAGAAATCTTTTTCATGTTTATACCATAGTTTATCAACCAAACTCCTATGTATGGACCTTTAGGTGTTTCCAATATTTTGCTATATCTATAATGCTGCAGTGAATACCTTTGTGCATGGGTTTTCTTGTATTGTTGAAGATTTATTTTCAGGGTAAATCCCTAGAAGTGTGATTTTTGGACCAAAGAGAAAATGTATATATAGTTTTGCTAGGTATTGCCCAATTCTTCTCCATATTGTTCTTACTAAGAGGAAATGAAAGTGTCTGTTTTTCCACAACTTCTTTGTTTTGTCAAGAGTTTATATTTTTGCCAATTTGATAGGTGTGAAATAGCATCTCATACAGTTTTAGCATGTGCATCTTTTTTTAATGAGTTGAGCATCTTTTCATATGTTCTTTTCCTTTAAAAAATAAATATAAAACTTTGGTGATGATACTTGCACTGAATTATTCATCAGTGCTTAAAAAAAAAAGAAATAAAACTTTTCTTCCCAAAGAATTTCTCTCTTGGATTCATGTACATAAACAGTAGTTTTATAATGTGTTAGAAGGTAATGACTTTTAAGATAAAGCATTATTTTGTAACAGAATTGAAAAATAGTTTGACACATGAAGTTAAAAAAAAAACACATTATTTGAGTGGAAATTCTGTATTTTCCAGTACAATTTGGAGAATGGCTAAGAATAATCTCTTTGTGTGGTATATTGCTCTATTACAAAAGGCTCTCACTTTTAATCTTGTAGAGTACATTGGGCAAGGGTTTTTACCCCATTTTGTAGTTGAGGAAACTGAGAGAGATTTGGCAACTTGTGCAAAAGGCGATGAGTTGGAATTAGAACTCAGGCCGTTTGACTTCCAGTCCAGTATTCTTTAAGTAACTAAACTCACAATATTGAATTGTGAGTTTACATCCTGGGCATTTGTGTTTCGGTCATGATTCAGAATTTGTGGTTTTTCTTCTGTGTTGATGAAAGACTCATTTAAAAAATTCTAATTATTTAAATGTAATTACCAAGTTAATAATGTTTATTAAATGTTTTCTCTTTGGGGGCATGCTCAGTTACTCAGGCTGAGTCAACTTTATAATTAATGGAGATGCCAAGAGAAGTGGAGAAACACTCTGTGCATACACAGAAGACTCATCTGCCATTGTCACACTGTCTTGGGTGTTCCTATCAATTTCCCATCAGTGACTGCTCGTCTCCCTGAAGATCAAGGCTAAACTCGGCCTGCAGCCCCTGAGAAACCTGCTCCTCCTGCCCCTCCTGCCCCTCCAGCTTCATGCTGCCCACTCTCCCTGGACTCTGTAACCACACTGTGTCTTTCAGTCCCACCCAGACTCGCCCCACCTTTGTACATCTTCCTGGGCTGCTTTTCTCTCCTTTTTTCACCCAGTTGAGGTCTTCTAGTCGTTCACTGCTCAGATCAGCATTGCTTATTCTGGGAAGCATCTCTAATCTCACTGACTACGCCAGTCTCCCTATTACATGCTCTCACGGCTCCACGTTCCCCTTCTTCATAGCCCTCCTTACAACTGCCACTTTATGAATGTTTGTGCAATTACTTGATTAACGTCCATCTCTCTCACTAGTGTGTGAGCCCGAGGAGAGGAAGAACTCTGGTTTTGCTCACCATGGTGTTCCACAGCCTAGCACAGTGCCTGGCACATGGTGGGAGCTCAATAAACCTTGATGGGTGAGTGATTTTGTGCATGATTGCATCCGTGCGTCTGCAGTGGGGGTAGGGGATGGGGAGTGTCCCTCTGCTTGGCATGCCATTTATGTACCTTCTTATCTTCTCTAGATCTTTTTTTTACCTTTCCATAGCTGTTTATACCATGTTGAGACTTTAGTAGAAGGATGCATGTTTAATCATATATTTGACTGCATTGCCTTCTAGCTCTACCTCTACATTTCTGCTCTCTGTTTTGTGATCTGTCAACTGGGACACAAACCCTACTCATACTCCTAACCGTTCCAGGCCTTCATGGGCTCAGTGGCTTTGGTGAGAATTTGAGGGCTTGCCTCCTCCATTACTACACTGAGTCTCCTTTCTTCTCTCTTGCTCTTTTTTTTTTGAAACAGAGTCTTGCTCTGTTGCCCTGGCTAGAGTGCAGTGGCATCACTGTAGCTCACTGCAACCTCAAACTGCTGGGCTCAAGCAATCCTCCTGCCTCAGCCTCTCGAGTAGCTGGGACTATAGGCACGCATCACGAAGCCCAGCTAATTTTTTCTATTTTTGGTAGAGACAGGGTCTTGTTCTTTCTCAGGCTGGTCTTGAGGTCTTGAACTCCTGACCTTAAGCCTCCCTGAGTGCTAGGATTACAGGCATGAGGCACTGCACCAGGCCTCTTCTTTTAAAACTTTCTCTTCTCTGCTGTATCTTCTTCTTCTTCCACTTCATTAAGTCATAGACATCTCACCACAGGCAGGGTAGTTTTGTGGAAGCCATCGTACCAGCCAACATCCATGAGCCCACCACACTCCCTTTGACCTAGTGGACTGATCTATACATTTTCCCAAAAGTGATGGATCTTGTACAAGATGAATTCTAGTGCCAGCTGCTAAAATCATACAATTTCATTGTTGCTGTGGTCTGCGTGTTGTGTGCCCTCAAATGCATATGTTAAAATCCTAACCCCAAGGTGATGGTATTAGGAGACAGAGGCTTTGGGAGGTAATTAGGCCATGAGGGGAGGCCTCATGCATGGGATTAGTGCCCTTTTAAAAGACGCTCCAGAGAACTTCCGCACCACATGAGGACACAGTGAGAAGAAACAAGAAGAGGGCCCTCACCAGACACAGAATCTGCCAGTGCCTTGATCTTGGCCATTCCAGCCTGCAGAACTGTGAGAAATAAATTTCTGTTATTTGTAGGCCACCAAGTTTACGGTATTTTGTTATATCAGCCCAAATAGCCTAAGGTGATTACATTATATTAGAGCAAAAAGTGGAGAGTGGTAGTATGTGCCTGTAGTCCCAGCTTTTTGAGGGGCTGTGGTGGGAGGATCACTTGAGCCCAGGCATTTGAAACTGCAGTGAGCCGTGACTGCACCACTGCACTATAGCCTGGGCAGCAGAACAAGATCCTGTCTCTCAAAAAAGAAAAAAAAAAAAGAGTGATATCATTTCCCGTCAAGTTTTGAGGACATTCAGTGCTCATGCCTTTTGGGGAGAAGTTGCTGGAGACAAGGATGAGAGGAAGTGAAGTGAGAATAACTTTCTCTCACTTTCTGAGTGTTGACTACAGAAAAAAGTTAAGCTTTTAAAGAATTCAAGTTAGCTTTATTCAGAAGTCTTACTGAGGCCTACAGACGGAGGCCGATAGCCTGGGAGCAGCCCTGTCAGACTGTTCCAACACGGCGTTTCAGTTCACAGTTTACATATAGGTGGTGAGGATGCAGTCTGTGCAAAATCAAGTCAAAGTTTGGATGCAAGAGTCCATCAGGTTTTAGATTACGAACATACATTTGGTTATAGATTGTAGAAACATAATCGCTAACCCTGTCTGATGTTATCTTACATGTAGGAAAAGGCAAGTCTGGGGTCATTTATCTTTTAAGGAACACAGTGCCTTTGGCAAGAGACACGGGGGGCCATGTGCTCTATCCTGTTTCATCTTCAAAGCATCTTTCCCAAGAGCTGTGGGAGTCAGGGGCTTTGTGAAATTCCCCTGGCAGCAGAAATGAGCAAATGGCTTCTTACGGTTGTTACTTTGTTTCGCCTGAGACACAGTCCGCCTGCCTGCTCTTATCACATGGCCTTCCTACAGGTGCTTTCCAGACTACCCCTTGTTTTCCCATCTCTACCCTCACACGTAGACAAATCCAATTCAGGACAGGCTATTTCCATTTGTGCAATCACCAAGCAGGACCTGGGGCAGCTCCAGGAGTCCTGACAGCAACGTGTCATCTACCTTTCGCAAACTTGAGCGTGTCTTTCTAAGTGTCCAAAGTACATATTTCTCGCAGCGCTTTTCTTTCAGGGTTCGTTTCATTTTTCTACCCAAGGTTACCTTAGGCAAGCATTTTGTGTGATATTGTTGTCATTTTAGAGTTTGAGATTTTAGTGCTGACCCTGGAGAGCCTCAGTTTTATTCTGTGCCAGGTGTTTGTAAGTGGGGACTTCATTCAGATAAATCAAGAACAATAAGCTGCCAACTCACTCCACCCCAACATTCATGGAGCATCTGCTGTGCTCTGGGAACCGTACTCAGGCACGTTATGTGCATTATCTCATTAAATCCTTACAACTGCCTTTTCAGACAGACAAGACTGTTTATTCCTGTCATCGAGTCAGGAAACTGGGATTCAGAGAGGGCAGGAAGTTTGTCCTGAGGCATACAGCTCTGACCAGCAGAGCCTGGATCTCACCTCCAACTCACATCAAGGCCAGCGAGCCTAAATGTTGGGCTATTTACCATGGCTGTGGGGGACGGGGAATGGAAAACAGTGTTCTGTGAAATCAACAGATATGTTTACACTCTCTGTGTAAACAGTGAAATGTCCCCAAAGGAGTCACACAAGAAGGGACAGTAACTCCAACAACACATTGGTAAATGTGGCTCTGCCTTAACTGCTCACTCTTGTTTTCGCTCTTCAATGTCTTCCTTTTCTTTTGCCATCATCTTTTTGTTATTCATCAATCCAAAAACCTGAACCAGCTCTCTTTTGGGATAATTGGTCTTACAGTTTTCCAGAAAAAACTCTGCTTCCCTTTTCACTTTTTCCTAGTATCTCTTCTCACAAAAGGCAACATCCCTAAATTTGTATCATTCCAGGCATTAGAGAACCAAGGTCACAAACATTTATAAGATTTTAAGGTTATCTACTCCATTCTCCCCCCAAAACATACGCACGTTACCTTTGCAGAATCATTATTCAAAATCTAAACTTTAAAGGCTCTCTAGGTGGCAGTCACTTAATTAGTAATTGTGATGACTTTAAGATAGGTTGAATTTGTGTGAGAGTGGTTGCCATCTCAAGCCAGAGCAGGCTGGGAACCAGTTCTGGAGCCTGCATACGGATCACAAGGTTCATGCAGCAGGAGGGCTAATGACATCCTTCTAGAAAAATGGAGTGACTCAGAATACAGATGTTCCGCCTACACGGCATTTGTAATTATGAGCTGGCGGTGGCAGTTCCCAGGGAGTCTTTGAATCATCTGTTCTTGTAGTTTCTCTTGCTGCTGCTCTTTTTAGAACAATCTAGGACATGTCAGCTGAAAAATGCATCATTGCTTGCAAAGAGAGAATGACTTTTTGCGTGGGGGTGAGGGACACGGAGAGTTCTCTTCCTCCCTCTCTGTTTGGGAACATGGTAGAGGGAATGAGCTAATAATTCTCAGAGAAATATATGGGTTCTGAAGAACCCAGATGCCTAGAGAGCACGAAGTGAATGCAGTTTAATGTTAGTTACAGTGTGTATACAATGAAGTCTTCAGGAGGACATGATAATTTCACTTTAATTACTAAATACTAACACAAAGGAGAGGAACCAGAGAAACCGGAATTTGCAGGCAGTTTCACGAAGTAAAAATAAACTGGGTACCTACTGTGAAATCACCTTTGGTGCAATTTGGCCCAAGGATGTGCCACTCCTGGTAATTTTCTCATCTGCATGTGAGCTTCTCAGTCTAGTAGACTCTGGGTTCAGATAAACAGATGGAATTTAAGGTCAGATGAGTTCCTGGGTCACCCTGACATGGGGGGACAGGCTATATATTTTTTATTTGTTGAGTATTTATCTGTACAAAGCACTCGGAAACGCACCAAATCCTAATATCTCCCCTAGTGTTCTCTTTCAATTACCTGGGTTCTAGGGCAGGTGGTGGAAGCAGAAGTAACACGTTATTAGTATCATAGAATTTTAGAGAAAAAAGCATTCAAAAGATGCTCCTCAAATATTTCTCTAATGCAGGCTCATGGACTAGTGGTGATTAGGAAATTATCAATTCGGACACACAAAGACAAAGAAACAAGGTGAGTTTTGTATAAAGCCAAATGTATTCAACTGAAAAGAATTTTTTTTTTTTTTGGTCTAGACTGTCCTACTTTTCTTATCTTTTAAAAGGCCATTTCATGGTGATTTTGGGGGAATGAGACCTTTGTCAGCTACCCTTTCACGTCTGCCCCATTTCCTGCCAGAGGAGAAGAGGCTGAAGAACCTGAGATCCAGATGGGGGTCAAACCTCATTTTGCACACAGTCCAGGCTAGCCCTTGTGAAGCTAAGATGAGGGCTTTCCCCTTCCAGTCTCAAGGGGAGCCTCCTACTTTGTCCCCTGAAACTGAATTCAGCTGGATCCATTCTAAATGGCCAATCTGACCTATACTCAGGCACAGGCAGGGGAGGTGGAACAGAAGGAGAATTACAGATTTACTGAGCTGAGCCCAGCTCAGTCTGCTCACCACACAAAGATAAGGACAGGCCCAGTGAACTCTGACCCCGTACCTTGCCCATGCAGGAACCATGCTGGGTGTAGGTCAGCCCTCATCAATCAGATTAGGTGCTTCTCTTCCTTTTGCATGGCAAGGAATTGGAATGAAAACTCTCCTCCCAGCATTGGCCTAGAGGTGGAAATGTTGGAGGAAGCTCTTTCCTCCAAGGACCGAAGTGGGGAACACAGGACGGCTGGGTAAACTATGGTATTTACGAAAAGAGCCTCGAGATGCCCTAATGATTTCATTGCAACCTGCTGGCACTGGACAGCTAAGGGTGGGGGAGAATCATAGAAAGGTATTCTTAGTTCCACAATCAAGCTAAGAGGGATTTTTTTTCATTAAAGAAAAAATGAAATTGTAGTAAGGTACACATAAAATTTACCATCTTAACCATTTTTAAGTCCACAGTTCAGTGGCATTAAATACATTCACATTATTGTGCTACCATCACCACTGTCCATTTCTAGAGCTTTTTCATCTTCCCAAACTGAAACTCTATAACCACTAAAGAATAACTCCCCATTCCTGCCTCCCCCAGTTCCTGACAACAACCATTCATCTACATGTCTCTGTGTCTGCATGTCTCTACTCCAGGTACCTCATATCAGTGGAATGTGCAGCATCAATTCACCAGCTTGCCTCAAGAGCCATATTTCAAACCTGCCTTGGTATCTCCATCCAGTAGAAACCGACCCATTCATATTTGAAAGAAATTATTTCTTCTTGATTTTTAAGCAGTGACTTGAACTTCCTCTAATGCCTCCAATTAGTGTAATGAAGTGTGTCAGTCTCACACAGATATTTGTCAAATTTCAGATGGAAAACTGTCTTCCTTAAACTTTTCTTTTCTATATCCCCTTATAAAGATTTGGATATATTCTCATGTAATCTTCTTATTCCCAGGTAATTTTTATTTTTTAAAGATAATATCAGTAAGTAATTTATTAAAGAGCCTGCCATCCCTCATTGGAATTTGGAACAATAATGATGCATTGAAAATAAGTATTCATCCCAGTTTTTTTTCCCTTTCTCATAAATTCCTTCAGTTCTAATATCTCTTCAGTAAATTGTTAATAGTATTTTGCTCTTTGTCCTTTTGGAAACAAGCCCAGGAATGAGAAGGCACCAACAGCAGCTGACACAAACCCAGTGGTGCTTATTGCTCAGTTGGCCTGCTCTGAAACTGCTTCTCCATATGGAAGCAAAGTCACAAAATGCTCACAGTTGTTGACAAATAAGTCATAGGCCACCTCCTGTCCAATAACTAACTCTGACCGTTGCATGGCTTCTTCCACGGGGGGAGGGGGTATGTTTCATCGTATTTATTGTTTATACGTGTCATTTCCCACAGCATCCTTCAAGAGCTGCGTCTTCACCAGGGCCTTTGTGCTGAATACAGACGTGGAGTAGTAAATGGCGTGGGAATGCCATCTACAGGCGCTATGCTGGTACCATAACCATCACCCAAGTACGGCGCCTAGTGCTGATAGCCAGGAGGGAACACTTCAATTAAGTCCCCTGGGTGGGGCTTGCCAGGGCAGCTCAAACTGAAGCAGTCATGAAACGCCATCTCACTCATAAGCCCGGGTCGTCCTCCCGCGCCCTCCTGCTAGCGGCCGCGGAGGACCCCCATCTGCACCCGGCAGAGGCCAAGGCGGCAGCAGCCCACCACTACTCGGGCCGCCCTGCAGGGCCCACGCCGGCCCCAGCCCTGCTGCGCAGAGAGGCTCCGGCGACCCCCACAGCGGGTCCAAGACGCTCGCGTGTGGCGGCCCTCAAGTGATTTTTAAAATGAGTTCTTCAGAATTCTTCGTTATACTGAGAGTCAGGGTTTAGAAATTCACAGTTACCACGTTATCTGTATGAGCCAGGGACTGGGAAGTTATTAAGATGTCTAGCATAATATACAAGGAGGAAAATGTGGGGGAAGAAGAGATTTTAACTAGATATTAGGTAGGAAGAAAGCAAAGCAACCTTTTATGACTTGATTTTCTTACTTTAGAACATTATTTCCAAAATTTACCTTGGAAGTGAGAATCCATATCTTATCTAGATTGCTTTATGGTTCCTAAAACGTGATTTGATCCTAGCATTACAAGATTCCTATTGATATCTCTGTCTTTGATGCACAGATAATGTTATGTAATGTCTAGTTATGTAATGCCTAGCATTACATGGTTTCTATCTTTGTTTTTGATAAACAGAAGCAATGTTTATTTGAGGTGTTACCGTGGGAAGTATAGCCAGCAATTTCTAAGAAGTGACAGTGCTCATCTCTCCAGAAGAGAGTCATGAGGAGTGGCCTGCAAGAGGTCAGGGAGTGGCCTGCAAATGAAAATGTGCTCTGCCCAAGAGTGATGCCAAAAAGGTATCAGTCACAAAGCAAAACAAATGTTGCAGATATGAGGGTGTCTTTAAAAAGTTCATAGAAAATGCATGTTATGGAAAAACTATGCATGGATTTCAAAAGTTTTTTGCACCAAAATAAACTCATACTAACTTCTTGTAACATTTCTGAACAGGATCTATTAATAGTTTGAGGCACTAAGCAGGGTAAGAAAAGAGGCCATATTAGAGCAACATGAATTCTGCTAAAATTGAAGCAAGAACATACCAGTTATATTGGGCTAGAACAAACAAACAAAAAAACAAACAAACAACAAAAACACGCTGGGTGCAGTGGCTCATGCCTGTAATCCTAGCACTCTGGGAGGCTGAGGCGGGACTATTGCTTGAGGTCAGGAGTTCAAGACCAGCCTGAGCAAGAGTAAGACCCCCGTCTCTACTAAAAATAGAAAATATTAGCCAGGCATGGTGGTGCGCACCTATTATAGTCCCAGCTACTCAGGAGGCTGAGGCAGGAGGATTGCTTGAGTCCAGGAGTTGGAGGTTGTGGTGAGCTATGATGACACCACTGCACACTGCCCAGGGCAACAGAACGAGACTCTGTCTCAAAACAAAACAAAAAAACCAAACCAAAACCAAAACCAAATAAAACAAACACAAAAAACAGGAGATGAAACATGGGTTGGTCAGTATGATCCTGAAGACAAAGCATAATCAAAACAATGGCATCAAGAGGTGGAAGTGTCCAGTCAAAGCAAAAGCGGACAGGTCAAGAGCAAAGGTCATGGCAATCGTTTTTTTGGAGATGTTCAAGGCATTTTGCTTGTTGACTTTCTAGAGGGCCAAAGAAGGATAACATCTGTTTATTACGAGAGTGTTTTGAGAAAGTTAGCCAAACCTTTAGCAGAGAATTGACTGGGACAGCTTCACCAGGAGTCCTTCTCCACCGTGACAACGCTCCTGCTCATTCCTGTCTTCAAACAAGGGCAATTTTGCAAGAATTTCCATGGAAATTATTAGGCATCCAAATTACAGTCCTGATTTGACTCCTTTTGACTTATTTTTGTTTCTTAATCTTAACAAAAAATCTTTAAAGGGCACCCATTTTCTTCAGTTAATAATATAAAAAAGACTCATTGACATGGCTAAATTCCCAGGACCCTTAGTTCTTTAGGGATGGACTAAATGGCTGGTATCATGGCTCATAAAGTGTCTTGAACCTGGTGGAGCTCATGTGGAGGAATAAAGTCTATGTTTTTGTTTTTATCTTTTAATTCTATTTTTCCACAAACTTTCTGAAGTCCCCTCATATACCTTCTCAGCCATTTCTAGAGTGGCTCTCATCATTCCTTCCTTAATTCCTTTTTCATTTATCCAATAAATAATTATTAAATGCTTGTTCTGTATGTGCCTTGCTTTGATCTAGTTACTTGGGATATCTCAGTGAACAAAAGAGGAAAGAATAAAAAAATGTAAAATGCTTTGCCCTTTTGGAGCTCACATTCCAGCAGAGGTGAGGAGAAATAGCCACTGAATGGCAAGTGTAACAGATAAGTCATGCTAAAGATCTGAATATATGACCGGTGAAAAGGGAAGGTGGGGGACTCCTTGGTGGGGTCAAATGGGCCCGAGGATTACTGGAAAAACCAAGCCTTATTGCCTAACTTGTCTTCAGGCTAATGTGAAATATATTTTAATTTTTGAAGTATGATTTTTTTATTCTTAGAAATTTTACTTACTCCAGTGCAAAGCAAGAAGATCATGGTAGCTATAGTTTCCCAGAGTTTGTTCTGCAATAAAACAGATTTCATTCAGATGTACAAGCAAATAACACACATTTTTAACAGAGCCCAGAATTCTCTTTTCTTCACACTAGATGGCAGTCAAGTTAAAGAAAAACATCCAAATCAGTTGTCTTATTTGCACAGGGATTTGGTGACTTTTCCCACAAAGCTGAGATGAGGATGGAGTCAGAGCAAAATCTGTATAAAGAAAAAGTTAAATTTCAATGGAGACATGATGTGACACTAACATGTCACACGCATATTTTGGCAGAGTGTGTTTGGGGCAGATATCTCTTTCTTTCTCTGTCTTTCTCTGCATGTGTGTCTTTATAGGGTAAGCCTAGAAAACATTAGAGGACTATTAACTCTAACTTCCAATACATGATGTTAACTTTTGGTTGCAAAAAGTTATTTTGACCTTATCCTTAAATAAAGCT
The DNA here is from genome assembly GCF_041146395.1 of Eulemur rufifrons. Lineage (NCBI taxonomy): Eukaryota > Metazoa > Chordata > Mammalia > Primates > Lemuridae > Eulemur > Eulemur rufifrons. The sequence goes on from NC_090989.1 coordinate 204,580,501, forward strand.
CCTGGGTTTGTTAACTTCCCCCCTCCCCCCCACTCCCGGGCATCATTTAACTTATCCACTCAAGACAATTTAGGTTTCAGAGTACATTTAATGTGAAAATAAGAAACCCTGAGGAAGTCAGCTCTTCAGTGTTTTTCAAGTGTTTTAGCAAGAAATTCAAGAGTAATGTCAAGATTCTCAGAATAACAACGACAATGAATATATGGAGGGGGGTGGTGGTGAGGAGATAAAGCAATTGTGTCCAACTGTTAACAATTGGTGACCCTGGGTAGAAGGTATATGATGTTCACTGTACTAGTCTTGTAACTTTTTCATAGTTTTAAGTTTTTTCAAAATAAAAAATAGAAAGAAAGTCATCACAAAATATGTGGTTTACTCACACACATAGTAGATGTATAGAAGGAATTACCGTGCAGCACAATCACACGTACAGCACGCACACCAAACACAGGAGTCTAAGAAGTCCTGGATGAGATCTGTCTTTTTAGAAAATCAAGGGCAAGTGTTGACTAATAGCTGGGTCCCAGGCTGGTATTCATTCACTCCATCATGCAACAAATATTTATTGAACAACTACTAAGTGTGAGTCTCTGTATAGGGGTCACAGCAGTGAGCATTGTAGACAAAGTTCCTGCCCTCCTGAAGCTTACATCCACCTGGAAAGACAAATAAATATATGGTAGATTGGGTGGTAATAAGCACTAGAAAGAGAACAAAAGTAGGAAGTTAGGAGAGAAAGTGACAAGGTATTCCGGTTACTCTGGAGAGAGTGGTCAATGCAGTCCAGCCTCTGAAGAAGAGACATGGACTCAGAGCCCTGAGGAAGTGAGGTGTGGACCCTGTGCACATCCAGGAAGAATGTTCCAGGCAGAGCCAGAAATGGGCAAGCAGCCAGTGAGACTTCAATGAAGTGTGGAAGATGAGGGTGGACAGGTCCCAGGGCCAGTTTACCATCTGGCCTTTTGGGCCAGCAAAGAATCATTAATGCCCAACATTTATCAAGTATCTTTTTTTGGAAAACAGTTTGGTGGTTTCTCACAAGGTTAAACGTAGAATTACCGTAGGACCCAGTAATTCCACTTCTAGGTATATACACTCACAAGAACTGGGAGCAGGGCTCCAAAGAGATACTCGTACACCCACGCTCATAGCGGCATTATCCACAAAAGCCAAAAGGTGGCAGCAAGTGAAGTGTCCCTCAATGGATGACTGAATAAGCAAAAGTGCTACATACACACAGTGGAATATAGTTGAGCCTTGAGAAGGAATGAAATTCTGATATATGCTACAACGTGGATGAACTTTGAAGGCATTCTGCTAAGTGAAATAAACTGGACACAAAAGGACAAGTAGCTGTATGATTCCACTTATATATCACATCTAAAACAGGAAAATTCATAGAACAGAAAGTAGAATAGAGGTTATCAGAGGATGAGGGGAGAGGGTAATGGGAGTTATTGTTTAATAAGAATAGGGTTTCCGTTTGGAATTATGAAAAAGTTCTCGAGATGGATAGTGGTGATAGTTACACAATATTGGGAAGGCACTTAATGCTATTAAACTGTACACTTAAAAATGGTAAAGTTTATATTGTGCTTATTTTACCACAATTAAAAAAGCTGTCTTCATTGATCTTATTCATATTATCAGTTATCCTGTCCAGGTAACTAATTTACAAGGACGTTAAGATATGGAATACTTTCTAGCAGTATTAACCGTCAATTTTTATCATGTTTTCTCCCTCTTCTCCACCAAAAAGAAAAAATTCACACAACTAAATTGCTTTATTTACACTGATTATCACTAAGAGTCTTTTCTTAAGGAGGAAATGCATTAATAGATTAAAATAACATTAAGAAATATTTATCAGGGTGAAGAATTAGAAAGAAACTAAATGTTCAATGATTGGGAAATAGTGAAAGAATTTTAAGCATTTGTTCAATAGAGTATTATGTGTCCATTAATATGATGATGACTTGTGAAAATGCTTATGGATAAATATTAAATAAAAATGGCAGCATATAAAATTTTACATGGAGTAGGATCTCATAAGTGGAAGAAAAACACATACTGAAGGAACTAAAAATAAAAGGTAATTTGCCAAGATATTGATGGTGTTACTCTCTAGGTGCTAGCATTATGGGTGATATGTTTTTATTATTATCAGTCTTGCTCTGTTGCCCCAGGTAGAGTGCAACGGCATCATCATAGCTCACCGCAAACTCAAACTCCTGGGCTCAAGTGATCCGCCTGCCCCAGCCACTCAAGTAGTTGGGACTACTGGCTAATTTTTCTATTTTTAGTAGAGATGGGGTCTCACTCTTGCTCAGGCTGGTCTTGAACTCCTGACCTCAAGCAATTCTTCCATCTCAGCCTCCTAGAGTGCCAGGATTACAGGCGTAAACTACTGCTCCTGGCCTTATTTTCATTATATTTTTATTTATTTTTATTTTCCCACAATTTTTGTTATAAATATCTTCAAAAATGCAGAAGATTTAAAAGACTAAGACACTGAACATCCATGTAACCTCTAGTTAGATCCAACAATTCTTAACGTTTTCCCATATTTGACCGACCCATCTATGTATCTATGTATCTACCTGTCTAATTTAAGAGATGGCAAACTATGGCTAAAGGCCAAATTTGGCCCATCACCTGTTTTTGTACAGCTCTGAATTAAGAAGGGTTTTTACATTTTCAATAGGAACATTTAAAATGCAAATGTATAGGTACCTACTACAAAATAGCTTTGATTTTGCTTCTTGATCTGCAAAGCCTAAAACATTTACTATCTGGCCCTTTACAGAGAAAATTTGCCAACTCCTGATCTCTCTCTCTCTCTCTGTCTCTTTCTCTCTCTCTCTCTCTCTCACACACACACACACACACACACACACACACAATTTTGCTGAACCATTTGAAAACAAGCCGCAGACATTATAGCATTTCTACCTCAAACACTTCATTATGCATCTCCTAAAATTAAAGTAATAGTCCTACTAAACTGTAACACTATTATCACACCAAAGAAATACATTTCATAATATCATACAATACTTATCCACATGCAAATTTATGTGATTGTATTTGCAAATCTCACAAAATGAAGATGTACAACTTTATAAATAATAAAAGAAAAATCTCTTACTTCAAAATCATATTTTTAACAATCAACATGAATTTTTGGCATCAATTTTATTATTCAAGGGATTTAGGAAAGCTACTCTAACCAGCTGATCCCCTGGACATTTAATGTGTTTTCAGGTCAAACAGATCATATTCTGTAAAGCATCTAGCATTTGTGGTTGTGGTTTTGTTTGCTGTAACTGTTGGCAGGACAAGTCAGGAGGCTGTGTAATCTTTTCTTCGTATTCGAAAAGTAATCACTACTACTTAATAATTTTTAAAGCTGGGTGATTTATACTTGGTAGTTTGTTGTACTATTCCTTCTACCATTTTTGTGTATGATGAAAATTTCCATAATAAAAAAATGTAGGTACATATCATTATGGTAATAGACTTGATTTATGTTCTACATCTACCAAGACAAAATTGCATTTAAAGTATATCAGAACCCTGAAACTTAGATGTGAAAATTGTATGTGTGTTTGTACGAACTTTTTATTTTAGAGTAGGAAACATGGCAGTTAGGTCAAACAAAACATAGAAAGATAGGCTTAAAAATTTGAATGGATTTTGAGAAAAGGCTACTTTATCCTTTGGGAGTCTTGTTTTTGTAAACATTTCATTTTTTGTGGGATGAGAATCATGTGTTGTAATCACCTGATTTAGCTGTGGTATAACTAAGTCTGGAAGGTTTTGGGACGCTCTGTTTTTAAAATTCCCCATCACCAATCATGATTATGGTTACATGAGATACGTGCCTTGAAAAAAGAAATCTGTTTCCCAAAGCTCTGGAGTTATTTAAACCATGTACTTTGTAAACTCATCTTTGTTCTGTTTGAGCCATAATGTTATGTCTGCTTTCACCACAATCATATGGGTAAGGAACTGGCAGGTCAGGCCCGCTCCCATCCTGCCACAGTGTAGAATGCTTTATGAAGTCAATCAAATTCCTTCTCCTTGCTTTGCAAAGAGCTCAAAGATAAATATTCTAGCGCGGTTTTCTTTTTAAAGTGGAGATAATCATGCTGTGTTATTTAGTGAGAAACAATTTAATAATGAAACATTTGCAAAAGGGCTATAGGGAACCCTTGAAAACTCTTATGGTACAAAATGTAGCACTATTATATTTTTACAAACATAAAACAGATTTTCAATATGCTTAATGAGATATCAAGATAAAAGTTATCAATTATGGAGTATTAAGTTCAGGGCAGCCAGATATACTTGAATTTGCATAATAAATATACATTCTTTGGGAAAGAAGTTGTCACAAAACAGTTTCTTCCCACTGAGTAGGAAGTGTACGTTCATGACCCCTTTCTCTTTGTATGTTATCCTTATTATATGATAATGTAATTTTGGTCTAGACTTTGTAGTCCAGCACTTCTTTATTATACCAGGATAGAATTCTATTTATATACTTGTTTGGCTTCATCTGGGTTTATGAAGCAGCTTTTCACCTGTTAATGTCATTTCTCTAACATGTGTCTTCTTTCCTTCATCCTTTCATCATACATTTATTGGTCACCCATTACAGTTGGTTTTTATTTGTGGTAGTTATGTTCTACAAAGTTGCCACGAACACTGGATTAGTGAACACGGAATCATTTTTCCTAGGGAAAATACAGGGTTAGGTTCCTTCGCGTCTCTGGCTACAACATTTTTGTCAACCAACCTATACATAATCTTGTTTTATGGGTGTTTCTGTTTAACGATACTTTATTTACTATCTAGTTGATTAACATTGAACTTATGGCCAACAGTGCTATACAACTTGTGCCCGAACAAAGCTTATTTAACACGTATTTTCTCTAAATAACATCACAGCCTCTTTTCACTTAGAAACACTGGACAACATTTCAGCACCCTACTTGGGGCCACTTTAAATAGTGAAACCACCAACAGAAAGCACAAAAATGTGAAAAACATGGCAATAAATACACTACAAAAAGGACAGTGGTATGAGAGCTGAAACAAGAAAGCAGTGCAAAGCCTTGTTTTAACCTCAGCTGGGAACGGGCAGCTCAAATTTTTCACTGTTTTGTACATGCACATGTCCACAAAAGTGCCCTAAATATTGATTTTGGGTGACAAACAAATTTTAGTGAATTCTCAAATATGGAATCTGTGAATAATGAGGATTAACTATATTTATATTTACTCTGCTAAGTTCTGGAAACCAAAAGACGTGTGATAGAAAGAAAAGAAAAAAAGGAAGTAAAAGGATAAAATGTATGTGTCTGAGAGAGAGAGAAAATGCTTAAGGGAGAGAGATGATATATAATACTATGGATAAATCTTAGCAATGTAATATTAAATGAAATAGTAATTTCCCCCAAAATATGTACAAACATAGTCTGGAGAAACAAGGCACCGTAGCCAAGGGATCAAAGCTAATGTCACCAACAAGGGCCTTCTGGATATGATTTAGTAAGAAGGACACAGCATCACTTTTGTGGTATTTCTGCTCAAAATGCGTAATCTGAATTAATCAAAAGGAAACATCAGAAGAACCCAAACTGAGGGACATTAATAAAATACCAGGCACTGACATGTTAAAATACCAGACATTCATAATGTTAATGTCATGAGGAGCAAAGAAAAGCTGAGGAAATATTTCAGATTAAAGAAGACTAAATAAAAATAAAGAGACACAACAACTGAGCGCAATATGTGATTCTGGACCAGACTATGTCCTTGAAAATAATTGCTATAACCGATATTATTGGGACAATTGACAAAACTTAAAAATGGACTATAGATAAGAAACAAGTATGGTATCAATGTTAAATTTCCACATTTGTGGTTATGTAAGAGAATTTCCTTGTTCTTAGGAAATATACACTGATATATTAAGAAGTAAAGAGGCAAGATATATGTTTTCAAATGATTTGGAGAACAATATATATATAATTATATATTAATAGATTAATAATATTACATTATATGTTAAAATATATAATGTATTAATTGAATATTATATTTTAACATATTATATTATAATAAAGCTATTAGAGAGTTGTTTGTATTATCCTTGCAACTTTCCTGTAAGTTTGAACTTATTTCAAAGTAAAAACTAAAAAATAATCTATAAAATAAAACTTAAAAAAACAGTACATACGTACTATACCTTTTCATAAACTTAAACTAGAGTAGTTTTGACAGAAAGTTGGAGTGGTTAGAATTACACTGTATACAAATAAAGGAGGCAGGATGCAGGGGCTTCTGCGTGACGGTCACCCGCCGGGGGAGGCTGGGGGTGCGGGGTGGGCTACCAAATGCATTGCTGTGGGATATGGCCGAGAGCCTTGTTTTTGTCTCAATGGTTGTTAGATTCACGGAAGCTTATCACATTATTAAAAACAAATAATTAGAAAAAGCCATGAACTGAATAAGAGGGCCATGTATAGGATTTGGTGAGAGTATCATGAAACACACAATGTGACTAATCTACTTGTTTTCATCTGAGGCAAATCTAAAAACAATTAGAAAGAGAGGGAGTGAAAGAAAGAGAGGGCAGAGGGAAAGAGAGAAATTGAGCAATCAGGGAGTAGCAAGAAAGCGGGGTGCTTTAGGTCTTTTGGAGGAAAAGAAACACTGAAATAACTCTGGGGACAAGTAGCTGAAGAAATGAGTGGGGAAAGGCCGAGCACATTTTCAAGAGCAGACAAGAATGGGCTGGAAGAAGCTGAGAGAATGAGCAATGGGAATGCTGAGGCAGAAAAAAGCCTAAATGGTATTTCTGAGCCGCAAGAGGGACATTTTGTCTCCACAGAAGAGTGTCAGCCAAAGGGCTGGATTCCAGGAAAGGGCGATGTGGTTAAACAACACACCAAGGTTTGGTCTAATGGAAGGCTGACACTTAGCCAGCTGGGGTTTTCCAAAAACTTGGAGTATTGTGGTCACTTCTGGCTTCTTCAGTACTCCAGGCTATTAATCAGGAGGAACCGCTGGATTAACCCATGGCCATAATCACCTATGATGAGGGCTTAAGTACAGATGCTTGTTGTGTGTAATTGAGGGGACTCCTCTGGGATCTGCCATCTTGTTTCAGCCCTTCTGGTGCCCAGTGTGGGAATAATACACGCTGGGAGCACACAAAGGAAACTGGGCTCATGCAAAGTGTGGATGCACTTATCAAGGAAACTTGTCACTCCTAGCAATTGTCCTGCAGCCTTGGGGTGCACAATGATGACTGACCAGTGAGAATATTAGAGTTGGAGACTAAGAGACAGGGCTGACACCAGATGCAGGGGTTTGCAGACTGGGTGCAAGTCTTAAAGTAAATAGTTCTCAAGCAGAAGCTAACTAGACAGGCTGATAGTCACAGGCAAGCACCAGCTTCAACTGGCTTGTCAGCTATCTTTGCCACCTTACATGAACTTTGGCTAATTACAATATCATTTACATTGTGGTTTTAAAATTTCTCCACCCTTGAAATCACTATGATAGTTCCAAGACAACCATACTAAGTACGAAAATGGGAGGAAACCTAATTCTGGGAATTACTACACAAATTCTCAGTAAAAGACAACCCTCTTGGTCTTGAATATTCCTCCTCTCAATTAGTAAAACTACAAAAGATCTAAAACTACATCCTCCCAGGGCAGCTGCACTTTTTCAAGCCTGCCCACTTTCTCTCCTGAGAGTGTACTTTTGCTTTCAATAAAAGGCTATTGCTTGCTTGGCTTACGTGGGGAAGCCTGAAATTCACTGATGATCACCAAGAACTTTGAAAAACCTCCCCTCGGAGGCCAGTAACAAGAATGAATGGCCTTGTCAACAATAAAATCACCAGAATGCGTTAGAAACAGTCAAGCCATCTGGAGCATGGCAGAGGTTCATTCAGTCCTTCCTCTGTTTTGCTCTATGGTCTTTGGAGACAGCAACACCACAAACAAAACCAACCAAAGTAAGTGCCTCTGCTGGAGGGGAAAGGGAAGAGTTCCCGTTCACCTGGTGATTCAACCACTCCTGGTGGAGAGGGAAAACAAGGCCTGCTGTGATCTGGCTCCCGCCTGCCTGGCTAACCTTTTCTGTGACTGCCTCTCACCTTAGATGTGCTCCTGTCCTGCTGAGCTAATCCCAGCTCCAGGAAGAAACCTTGCTTTCCTCTCATTACCTCCTCTGTCTGGAGTGTCCTTATTTTCCTGTCTTCCTCAACCTGGGAATGAATATCTTTTGCAAAAAATTTAAATAAACACTCTGCTCTAGTGGTACTTTTCCTATAAAAGCTTCCCTGATATCCTATGCCCTGACCCGTCCCATGTACACACAGGATTTCTTCCCCCTTGGGAATCCCTTTTATGCTCTTTGAATGTCTTTCAGAGCAGGAGAAGCACTCTGGGAGGCCGAGGCAGGTGGATCGTTTGAGCTCAGGAGTTTGAGGTTGCTGTGAGCTAGGCTGACACCATGGCACTCTAGCCCGGGCAACAGAGTGAAATTGTCTCAAAAAAAAAAAAAAAAAAAAGCAGGAGAGCACTTTACTGCACTGATTTATTTACATGTTTTTCTTCCTCTGCTTCCCTCCCTTGAGACAGAGAATTAAAATCGGTGCTCAGTAAATGTTAAAGTGAATAATTAGCACTTAACCACAGGCCACGTAAGTGAGTTACATATCTTCCTTCATTTAAGCCTTCACACAGCCCTTTAAGGTGGTTACCGTTATTATTAAGTCTGTCCTTAAGTCTGGCCAAGATGCAAACAAGTTAAGCCATTTGTCCAAGATGATATTATTAAGTTGTAGAAGTTGGATTTAAACCTAGACAGTCTGACACCAGTGTCCTCCCCTTTAACCACTGCATGGTGTTGCCTCCTGGACAATCAAGAGGTATGGGTAGTCAAGGTATTGAGCATTTCACCCTGTAAGTATTTCAGGGTTCAATGTAATCACAGTGCAATGTATAATCATGATGGAGATATATGAAATCTAAGACATGGACTTTGCCTCAAGGAGTTTATGAACCACTTGAGAAACTTCAACTACTATTTGGAATGATTTGTGAACAAGGCAACGTATTATGAAGTCCCTTGTTTCTATATATATTGGCACCTCTATGTACAAGGCATCTTGCTATATGTTGTGAGGGACAAAAGGAAAAATGAATATAGTAATTATACTATCCCAGTTTTCCAGATGGACTGGATTTTTTGAAAAATAAAAGCTTATTGAGATATAATTCATACGCCATAAAATTCACCCTTTTAAATTCATTGTGAAATTCAGTGATTTTAAGTATATTTACAGGATTGTGTAACCATCACCACTATCTAATTTTAGAACATTTTCATCACCCCAAAAGGAAATGCTATACTCATTAGCTGTCATTTTCTGTCCTCCGCCCCTCAATAACTCTGAGCTACTGACAACCACTAATGTACTTTCTGTATCTGTAGATTTGCCTATTCTGGTCATTTCATACAAATTAAATCATATAATATATAACCTTTCATGTCTGGCTTCTTTTACCTACCATAATGTTTTCAAGGTTTATGCCTGTTATAGCATGTGTCAGTACTTCATTTCTTTCTATGGCTCAATAATATTCTATTATATTGATAACCACATTTTGATCCATTGATCAGTTTATGGGCATTTGAGTTGTCTGCACTTCTTTGCTATTATGAATAATGCTTCTAAGAACATTCATGCACCAGTTTTTGTGTGGAAATATGTTTTGATTTCTCCTAAGAAATAAAATTACACCTAAGAGTGGAATTGGTGAATGAAATGGCAACTCTATGCTTTAAACTTTTTGGGGAACTGCCAAACTGTTCTGCACCCTGTTACTTTGCTATCAATTTCTCCACATCCTTCCCTGCACTTGTTATTATATATCTTTTTGATTACAGCTATCCTAGTGGGTGAGAAGTGGTATCTCACTGTGGGTTCAATTTGCATTTCCCCATGCTTAATGATGTTAACATCTTGCCAATTGCTTGTTGGTCATTTGTATGTCTTCTTGGGGGAAATAAATGTTTATTCAGATCCTTTGCCCATCTTTTAGTTGAGTAGTTTGTCTCTTTATTGTTGAGTGGTAGGAATTCTTCATTTATTTTGGAATCTAAACCCTTATTTGATATATGATTTGCAAATATTTACTCCCATTCTGTAGGTTGCTTTTTAACTTTCTTGCTGATGTCCTTGATGCACAAAAGTTTTTAATTTTGATAAAGTCCAATTTATCTATTTTTTAATTTTGTTGCTCATGCACTTGATGTCATTGCCAAATTTGAGGTCATAAAGAGTTATCCCTATGTTATCTTATAGGAGTTTTATGGTATTAGCTCTTATTCTTAGGTTGTTGATCCATATTTAGTTAATTTTTGTATATGATGTGTGCTAAGAGTCCTGTTTTATTCTTATTCACATAGATATTCAGTGTCCCAAAACCATTTGTTGAAGAGACAATTTTTCTTCCATGAATTGTCTTGACACCCTTGTCAAAAATCAGTTGGCCATAAATATATGGGTTTATTTCTGGACTTTCAATTTTATTCCATTGATATGTATGTTTAACTTTATGCCAGAATCATGCTGTTTTGGTTACTGTAGCTTTGCAGTAAGTTTTGAAATTGGGAAGTGTGAGTTCCCCAACTTTGTTCTTTTTCAAGATTATTTTGAGTATTCTGGGTTCCTTGCATTTCCGTATGAGTCTTAAGATCGGCTTGTCAATTTCTGCAAAGAAAAGCAGCAGGGATTATGAAAGGGATTATGTTGAATCTGTAGATTAGTTTGAGGAGCATTGCCATCTTAACAATATTAAATTTTCCAGTCCATGAACTTGATGTGTTTCAATTAGGTATTCTTTAAGCTTTAAAAAAAAATAATGCTTTGTGGTTTTCATGTATAATTCTTGTATTTCTTTCATTAACTTTATTCCCATTATATTAATATTATTTTTGATGCTATGACAAATTAAATTTCTAAAATTACATTTTTTTAAAGAGATGGAGTCTCACTCTGTCACCCAGGCTGGAGTGTAGTGGCATGATCATAGCTCACAGCAGCTTTGAACTCCTGGGTCAAGCAATCCTCCAGTCTCAGCCTCTCGAAAGCTGGGATTCCAGGCATGAGCCACTGCACCTGGCTTTCTTTTTTGTAGTTAATAGAAATACAAGTGATTTTTGCATATTGATCTTCTTTATTTTTTTCCTTTTTTATTTCTTTTCTCTTTTTTTTTTTTTGTTTTTTTTCCATGTATGGTTCTTCTATCCTGCAACTTTGCCTAACTCATTTGTTCTAGTTCTAAATAATTTTTTGTGGATTCCTTTGGATTTTCCATATACAAGATCATGTCACCTATGAATAGAGATAGTTTTACTTCCTTTCCAATCTAGATACTTTTATTTCTTTTCCTTGACTAATTACTCTGGCTAGGGCCTCTAGTATAATGTTGACTACAACAGCAAAGATCCTTGTCCTGTTCCTGATCTTAGGGAAAAGTATTAATATTTATTTAGTCTTTCATGATTAGGTATGATGGTAGCTGTGGGATTTTAGTAGATGACCTTCATCAAATTGATAACATTCTTTTCTTTTCCTAGTTTTCTGAGTGTTTTTATAATGGAAAGGTGTTGGATTTTTGCCAATTTGTTGAGATGATCATGTGGTTTTTATTCTTCATTTTGTTAATGTGGTGTATTACATTGGTTGATTTTCATATGTTGAACAAATTTTCCATTCATAGGATAAATCACACTTGGTCATGGTGTATAATTCTTTTTATATACGGTTGGATTCAGTTTCTTAGTATCTCTTGAAGATTTTTGTGTCTATATTCATAAGGTATATTGGTCTGTAGTTTTTTTTCATGATGTCTTGATCTGGTTTTGGTATTGAGTAATGCTGGCCTCATAGAATGGTTTGGGAAGTGGTCCTTCCCTTTTTATTTATTTTTTATTTTTTTTTAATTTTTAGGTGAGTTTGTGAAGTATTGTCAATTCTTTAAATGTTTCATAGAATTCACCAGTGAGACTGAGCTTTTCTTTGTGGGAAGTGTTTTCTTTACTAATTCAACCTCTTTGCTTGTTATAGTTGTATTCAGATATTCAGATTTTTCTATTGCTCTATTTAGTCAGTTTCAGTAGTTTGTAGCTTTCTAGGAGTTTGTCCATTTTATCTAGGTTCTTTGTTGGCATACAGCTGTTCATAGTCTATCCATATAATCCTTTTTATTTCTGTAAGACTAGCAGTGATGTCCCCCCTTTCATTCCTGGTTTTCATAATTTGTCTTCTCCCAATTTTTTTTTTTTTTTGGTCATTCTAGCTAAATGTTTGTCAATTTTGGATTTTCCCCGTTGTTTTTCTCTGTTTACATTTATTTTCACTCTAATATTTATTATTTTCTTTCTTGTGTTTTGGGTTTAGTTTTCTCTTTTCTAGTTTCTGAAGATAGAAGGTTAGGTTATTGATTTGAAATCTTTCTTCTTTTTAAATATAGTCATTTATAGCTATAAATTTCCCTCTAAGCACTCCTTTAGCTGCATCCATAAGTTTGGCATGCTGTGTCTTCATTATCATTCATTTCAAACTATTTTCTAATTTTCCTTGTTATATTTCCTCTTTGACTCATGGGTTATTAAGAGTGTCCTGTTTAATTTTTACATATTTGTGAAATTTTCAAATTTATTTCTATTAGTCTCTATACCCCATCTCCTTACTGCGAACCCTCCTCTAAAAATTTTATTTCTTTTTTTTTTTTTTTTTTGAGACAGAGTCTCACTCTGTTGCCCAGGCTAGAGTGAGTGCCATGGCGTCAGCCTAGCTCACAGCAACCTCAAACTCCTGGGCTCAAGGGATCCTCCTGTCTCAGCCTCTCGAGTAGCTGGGACTACAGGCATGCACCACCATGCCCGGCTAATTTTTTCTATATATATTTTTAGCTGTCCATATAATTTCTTTCTATTTTTAGTAGAGATGGGTTCTTGCTCTTGCTCAGGCTGGTCTCGAACTCCTGAGCTCAAACGATCCGCCCGCCTCGGCCTCCCAGAGTGCTAGGATTACAGGCGTGAGCCACCGTGCCCGGCCTAAAAATTTTATTTCTATTATTGATTTCTAGTTTCATTACAATGTGGTTGAAGAACATGCTTTCAATCATTTTAAATTTACTGAGGCTTCTTTTTTGGCCTAAACTATGGTTTATCCTGGAGAATGTTCCATGTGTACTTCAGAAAAACATGTATTGTGCTGTTATCGGGTGAAGTGTTCTATCAATGTCTGTTAGGTCAAGTTGGTTTGTAATGTTTGTCTCAGTCAGTTTGGGCTACTATAACAAACCATAGACTAGGTGCCTTATAAACAAAAGAAGTTTATTCCTCACAGTTCTAGAGGCTGAAAGTCTGAGATTAGAGTGTCAGCATGGTTGGGTTTGGTGAGGGCCCTTTTCCAGGCTGGAGACTACTAACTTCTTGCTGTACTCTCACATGGCAGAAAGAGGGTGAGAGAGCTCTCTGGGGTCTCTTTTATAAGGGTGCTAATCCCATTAAAAAGGACTCCACCATCCTGATATAATTACTTCCCAAAGGCCCCACCTGCAAATGCCATGACATTGGGGGTTAGAATTTCAACATATCAATTTTGGGAGACACAAATATTCAGTCCATTTGTAGTGTTTTTCAAGTCTTTGATTTTCTTTTTGTTTTTTTGCCTAATTATTTTATCCATCATTGAAAGTGGGCTATTGAAATCTCCAACTATTATTGCTGAATACTGTATTTTTTCCTTTAATTCTATGTTTGGTTCATATATTTTGGGACTCTGGTATTAGATGCATACATATTTAAAATTGTTTTTTCTTTCTTCTATCATTATAAAATCTTCTTCTTTGTCTTAAAGTCTATTTTGTCTGGTATTAATATAAGTCTGCAGCTCTATTTTGGTTACCGTTTTCTTGGAATATCTTTTTCCATCTTTTTACCTTTAACCATTTTTTGTCTTTAAAATATGTCTATTGCTAATCTCTTTGTATCTTTTATCTAAAATCTGTCTCTTGTAGGCACCATAGAGTTGGATAATTTTTTTAAAAATCCATTCTGTCAATATCTGTCTTTTGATTAGAATGTTCAGTCCATTTACATTTAATATAATTACTGAAAAGGTAGGATTTATGCTTATCATTTTGTTATTTGTTTTCTGTATGCCCAATATCCTTCTTATTCCTCTATTTCTCCATTACTGCCTTCTTTTGTGTTAAATGGATATTTTTTAGTATACCATTTTAAGTGTCTTGCTTTTCTTTGACTATATTTTTAAAATTATTTTCTTAGAAATTACACTGGGAATTACAATTAATATCATAACATAAAGCAATGTGGTTTGGATTAATAACCAACTTAATTTCCATAGTATATAAAACTTTGTTGATGGACTGCATTTAATGTAACATTATTCTTTTCAAGAAAGGCAAGTTGTTAAATATAATTTATTTTTATACCTTTGTAGGACTTTTCATATAATTCTGTCAGGCCATGTGTTTCTTGCTTCAAAGAACTTACTTTCATTTAGTTGAGAAAACAGACATATGTGAAAAGTCAGATGGCAGTGAAATCTTTAAATATTAATTCAAGGAAATAACAGATGTGAGTAACAACTCTCAATAGAAAATGTGTAGTGGCTTACCAACGGGATATTTCAGAAAAGCAGAGTTGGTGTGAGACCCATGGTCGAAATTAATCAAGGAAGACTTCATGGAGTTGGAATTTGACCTTAGTATATGTGGAAGTGCACGAACTCATTGAGATGTGAAGACAATAAATGGGAACTCACCAAACTAGCTTTTGACTTTTCAGTGAAATGGTGGCTGAGGCCAATTGTTTACTTCTGTTCCCACAACACCCAGCACATTGCCTTACATACTGCAGGTGCTCAGTAAATATTTATCAAATGACCACTGAGTGAATTTTATGGATAAATCAGTTAGGTGTGAAATTGGAACCTTGGGAGAGAGAACATAGATTCTGGAAAATCATCTTGGACTATTTTCTAGGTAATCAAGGTAAACAGAGTCCTTAAGTCATCTGAATAACAGGAGGCTTCTTGTAAGCGTTGCTCAATTGCTGGTATTATTAGATCACTGCCATTATTTCTATTAATTTTCAAGAATTAGAGAATCCCACATGGTTTTCATTTTTATAAAAAAATAAATCTATACATCTATACTCTTTCAGGGAATTCAGAGAAAAGGGAGGTATAAGGATACTGTGTAAGTTTGTACATTTCAGGGATGGAAGAACAGGGTAGCAAAGGTTCTGCAAATATTGAGAGGACAGATAACAGGAAATGCATGGGAAATGCTACTTGCAACATCTAAAATGGCTTTAGGCCAAGTGTGGTGGCTCATGCCTGTAATCCCAGCACTCTGGGAGGGTAGGGGGAATCACTTGAGGTCAGGAGTTCGAGACCAGCCGGAGAAAGAGCCAGACCCTGTCTCTACTAAAAATAGAAAAAAAATAGCTGGACAACTAAAAATAGAAAAAAATTAGAGGAGCATGGTGGCACACACCTGTAGTCCCAGCTACTGGGCAGGCTGAGTCAGGAGGATTGCTTGAACCCAGGAGGTTGAGGTTGAGGTTGCTGTGAGCTAGGCTGATGCCACGGCATTCTAGCCAGGGCAACAGAGCAAGACTCTGTCTCAAAATAAATAAATAAATAAAATGGCTTTATTATTATTTTCCTTTCTTAATTTCCCATATCTAGTTCTGGGCTCTCCAGGGTAGTAAACATCAGAAAATTTCAATAGTTCCAACAACTACCACATAACAATTTATTTTTAAGGATTTAAACATTCCTACGTTAACTCTTTACTGTGATGTTTTGCTAAAGTGTACCATAAATCTTCGTTAAGATTTACTTTAGAAACTTACACCATCCGCCTATTTCTTGGTCATTAGAGAAGGGAATCTAGCTAAAAGGCTGAGAGTTCAGCGATTAAACTCATCTTTGGCTGCAGTTGTTGCAAAGCCAGCAGAGGGAGCAGCGTGCCCATCCTTTCATTTCTGGGGTTGAAATTAACGTGGCTAGATCGAATACTGCTCAAATAATCTAGGTAACCAAGACTTCATTTCCTCTAGAGAGAAAGGAGCCTGGCCCTGTGATCTGGGCTTTTGGCGATCATGATTTTATGTTACGGTATTAGCAGACTTACCGACCTGCCTCATTACCGTTGGAGAACGTTGATGAGGCTGCTGCGCAAGGACCGTCCTTCCGTTTTGCTTCCTTTAGTGAAAAATCATCTGAGCATTTTTTTTTTTTTTAAATCAAGTTCACAAAAAGCTGACCTGAATAAACTAATCAACTGGATTAGATTCCTGGTATCCAGATAGCTTGCGCAACGGGGAGGGCACTTTCGCTAATCCTTGCAACCTTTGATGTGGCGGCAGAGTGGGATCCGGGAGGCGTCCTTCCTCCCTGACTCATCGGCCCCTAGTCCGCCAGTCTCCAGCGTCTGTCCCGCACTGTCTCCGCAGCTGACTTGGCGGAGATAGGAGCCCTCCTGCTCTGTCTCGCCCAACTCACTCCCACGGTGTTACTCTTGCTTAGCGACAGGGCTGTGGGCTGAGCAAGCGAGGCAGCACCCCGCCTCGCCACCCCCCCACCAGCGCCACCCCCTTGGGCGACTGTTGGTTCACGCAGCATTGCCCTTGTCCTTTCCCATAGGATTCGCCCTGTGTTTCCAGTTACCGGCTCACCGGCTTAGGTGGGGGCCCCTTTCTTTGCTTTCGCTTATCTTTCGGCATTAAAACAAATGCTTTAGCAATATTATCAGCTTATCTTTGCTGACATTTCTTTTGGATTCAATTCTTTTGACAGTCACTGTTGGTCTTGTGATAGCTCTTCTATTTCTTCAACAGGTGTTTAAATCTCCTTGTTTCATTTAGCGTTTTTCCCTGTTTTTCTCCTGTTCATGCCTTCTCTCTCCAGCTAGGATGTGCAATAAAACCCGTGGCTGAAAAGAAGCTCTTTTCACCCAGGATCCTGGTCTTCTACACGACAGTCGAGACTTTTCTCATTTGTGTTTTAGAGAAGAGAGATACAGAAATTCAGCACCAATCAGCGACTTCCCCTCTGCCCTTTTGAAGAAAGAACAAGGCATTGTGTTATTTGAAAGTCGATTCATTTCCTCCTTTCCTCAGACAGGTTTTGGTAAATGTCCAACTTCAATACTAAGATAACATTTGCAGGGGCAGTCTGGGTTAAAAAGTAAGTAAATTCTGTTTTGATCTTATTTCCTTTGGCTTTTTCTTACTGTCACTTTTGGGCCTTTTTCAGGGGTTGGGGAGAAACATTCTCTAACAGATCAGAATGTGCCCTACGTTTGTTTCAAGTCAGTATACTTGGAAGAAAGAATTCCAGTCCAATGTTCAATTAATCACTAATCATGTGCTTTGTGAACAAGACTAACCTGACCATTCTTGAAGTATAATTATAATGACAAAATCATTACAAATGTCTTTGGCCACTGTATTCATAAAATATACTAAATGTAAGAATTTTGGAAAGGCAGCTCTATTCTTTAAGAAGGTGTTATTTTGTACTCCCATCTGCTTTACTGTTATTTTGCAAGCTGTTGAGAAACCAAGAAGGACCTGGTGCCTCTCAAATCTCCCAAGGCCAAGATGAGATGGGAAAGGTTGAGTTTTGAGGGTTTGGGGAAGTAGAATAGGTTTGACAAGCATAATGGAAAAAGGGAGAAAGTTTAAGGGTGAGGTTGTGGTAGTTAGAGATGGAAGAACTGAGATAGGGAGCTTGGAATGTGGGACCAGAATCTGTGATGAGGATTCCACGTGTGGCTTACGCCAATGAGGAGTGAAGACAGAAGTCTAAGGGGTTATGGAAGATCAGGAAAAAGAAAAAAAAAAAACAAAACAAAATTGCCATATCTGAAGAATCATCACTGTTGACCTGGGGGTTTTAAAGTTTAGTGAAAGAAGTTCAATTAATCATTCTAATCTCAGAAATAGAAATCTTACTACTGCCTTACTATTTTATCTGATTTTTATTTTTATTTATTTTTTTCTTTTGAGGCAGGATCCAGCTCTGTCACCTGAGCTAGAATGCAGTGGGGTGATCATAGCTCACTGCAACCTTACATTCCTGGGCTCAAGTAGTCCTCCCTTCTCAGCCTCCTGGGTATCTGGGACTATAGGTGCGGGCCACCATGAATGGCTAAGTTAAAAAATTTTTTCGTAGAGTTGGGTGTCTTACTGTGTCGCCCAATTTGGTCTTGAACTCCTGGCCTCCAGTGTTCCTCCCACCTCAGCCTCCCAAAGTGCTAGGATTGTAGGCACGAGCCACTGTGCCTGGTCTATCTGATTTTTATATAGCCACTTTAGCTTTTGTTTTGTTGGTTTAGTACATATTTTCCCATGCTTTTCAATCATTATACATCCTTTGGTTTTAGTGTATCACTTGAAAATTACCTAACCTGGCTGCTTCTTCTCTTTCTGTTTTTAAATCCAGTTTTTTTCCTCTGTCTTTACTTAGTTCATTTAACTTTATTATGGACTTTATCTTCATCTCCGTTTTTTTGTCCTTCTGCTAATTTTAAAAAATTTCTTCCTTCTTGATCTCTTTTAGATTTAGTTTTTATTTGCTTTCTTTAAAAGCGAAATTTTTTCTAATTCTATTTTGGTTTGGAAATTATATTCTCTCTGAGTCACCACCAAAGCTAGTTTAATATATGTGCTTAACAAAGTTTAAGTTAGTCAGTATCCTTATTGTTCTCTCATAAAATATCAAGACCTTGGAATGTTTAAACTCTATTCACTTCCCTTCCACCTTATACACTGTTGCAGTTGTGTTTTATTTTTAGAATGTTTTCCTCCACAAAATAGATTATGCTATTGTTTTAGACAGTGGATTTCCTTAGAGTTACTCATCTAGCTGCTAGCCCAGTACCTTTGCTCACCATTGTTTTTTACATCTAATCCTTTCTATTTTAGATAATTATATTGCCTGAAATAAAGCCCTTACAAAATTTTAGTTTGCCTGAAAATGCCCTTATTGCACCTCATACTTCGAAAAATGTTTTTCCAATATTTTATTGAAAAAATTTTCAAAGATACAGCAATGTTGAAAGAATTTTATTGTGAATACCCATCTACCTACCACTTGGATTCTACCATTTGTGTGAGATATATATATATATATATACACATTTAATTTCAAAATATTTAGGGTGTACAGATGTTTTTGGTTACATGGATTGCTTTTGTAATGCCTTGAGTCACAGGTATAAGTGTGCCCATCACCCAAATAGTGTTCATTGTACCCGTTAGGTAGGTTTTTGCCCCTCTCCTCCTTCCCTCCTTCACCCTGCTTGATTTCCACTAACTTTTACTTCCCTCTGTCACACCTGTGCTCACCAGTTAGTTCCCATTTAATAGCAAGTATATGTGATGTTTTTCCATTCTTTAGATACTTCACTTAGGAGAATGGTCTCCAGTTCCATCTGAATTGTTGCAAAAAGAATTAACTCATCCTTTTTTATGGCTGAGCAGTACACCATGGTATACATATACCACATTTTGTTAAACCAATCATGAATTGATGGGCACCTGGGTTGATTCCACATCTTTGCAACTGTGAATTGTGCTGCAATAACACTTGAATGCAGGAGTCTTTTTGATAAAATGCCTTCTTTTCCTTTGGGTAAATAAATACCCAGTACTGGGATTTCTGTATTGGATGGTAGGTCTATCTTAGTTTTTTGAGGAATCTTCGTACTATTTTCCATAGAGATTGTACTAGCTTGCAGTCCCACCAGCAATGTATGAGTGTTCCTTTCTCTCTGCATCCACACTATCTATTGTTTTGGGACTTTTTGATAAAAGCCATTCTCACTAGGGTTAGATGGTATCTCATTGTGGTTTTGACTTGCATTTCCCTGATGATTAGTTTGAAATAAATTGCTGATGAGAAGTTTGCTGTGAGTTGAATTATCCTTTATTTATACATAGTATGCCTTTACTTTCTCATTCTTTTGTTGTTGAAGCTCTGAACATTTTCTATAACATAGCTACATGTGGATATTTTTATTTGTTTTTAATTTCAGTGAGTTTGTCCTTCAATTTTAGAAGTTTCATTTGGCTTCTTTTCAAATTGACCTGTTCTTTTTCATAGCATCTGATCTTTTCCTTATGATTTTTATTCCTTTTAAAAATCTCTTTATTATCTTAAATAAACTTGTTTGTAGTCTCTTTCACACTGTTTGTAATCTAGATTTTGGGAGTGCTACTTTTTCTGTTTATTGCGTTTTCTGAATTTCCCTCACAGTGTCTTGATTTCTCATTGGGCTTATAAATGATTTTCATCTATTGTAGCTCCCTCTCCCTGCTTTAGGAGTTTCTTAAGACTTTGTTTTTAAAGTATCCCCTAAGAGTCGTTTTGCATTTTCTAAGATGCTTAGTTTGCCTTCAGATGATCTTTATATCAACTACCTGGTTTCTGTGCCTTAATCATATGAGTATTTCATGTTTCAACCTTACTCCTATGTGTGAATGGGCATCTGGAGTTTTGATTTCTCACAGGTAGTTTATTTTTAACCCAAGGCCCTGGAGAGGTGGTAGCCTTTCTAACTGCTTTCATAGTCAGATCGGAGGAGTTATTTTAGTGTGTTCATGGAGGAGGTAGTTCTTGAAGGCTCTATGCTTTATGTGGGATATCCAATTACAGCTCTTCCCACTTCTACAGACATTCTGTCTCCTGTTTTTACAGAGGCATTAGGACCCAGTGCTGAACTTCTAGGGCCTGTAATGGAGTTTGAAACTGCTGTTGAGTCGCCTCTGTTCTGGCCTTGATTTCTCTGTTTATCTGGCACATGGGGTTTTCTATTTTTTTTCTATTATGGCTATGTGTTAGTTTTTTTTCTTGTTTTTGCTACATTTTACTCATGACTTCTGAAAGTTTATAATGAGGAGCCAGTTCCTTCACAGCATAGAAAGTCATGTTCTTGAAAATCTTATTAGTTTCAGAGATTTAAAAATTTATACTCATTTGGTTCTGGCCTGTTTCTTGGTTTATTTTTGTGTTTCTTTGTTGTCCTTTAATTTTTTGGTCTTTTTTTGTAGTTGTTGTTTGCAGTTGAAACTCTAAGATTCTGAAATGATGCATTATCTTAAAAAGTTAATGTAAAGTTAATACATAACACATGTATGTAACCACTTCTCCTTTATCTAGATGACTTTTGCCTGGTATTCCCATTAAATGCATATATTCTTATAAAAATTGAATTTGTTTAAAATTACCCTTCTCAAGATAGAGGACCGTCCTTGAGAAAGTAGGCGTTAATCTTGAAATGACGACAGTTTTCTTCCCTTATTATTATTAATTCAGAATGCTGAAATTAAGAATTTTTAGGATATCAGTGCCCAAAGACTGGTAGGATTTTTTTTTTTTTTTTTTTTTTTGAGACAGAGTCTCACTTTGTTGCCCAGGCTAGAGTGAGTGCCGTGGCGTCAGCCTAGCTCACAGCAACCTCAAACTCCTGAGCTCAAGAGATCCTCCTGTCTCAGCCTCCCGAGTAGTTGGGACTACAGGCATGCACCACCATGCCCGGCTAATTTTTTCTATATATATTTTTAGCTGTCCATATAATTTCTTTCTATTTTTAGTAGAGATGGGGTCTCGCTGTTGCTCAGGCTGGTCTGGTAGGATTTTTTAAGCAAGAAATTCTGGATGATCAATGATTTGTTATTCCTTTTAACTTTTTATTCATTTCCTCCATATGTCAGACAACAAAAACACACCGAACACTTGCCTTGCAGGATCATTAGGTCTTAAGGATGTTATTTTCTTGGGTAAAAACCCATTATTTATTTATACAAAGTTTTTCAATGGAGATTGGTAGTTTGTAAAAGATATGATAAATTATAGTCAGTAAATTCTGTTTGTACTAAGGATATTTCATTTAGTGTTATTTAAAAATTGACATATCTTGTTTCCATATTTATGGAATTTTTCTATTAATTAGGGCAAAAAGTGTTAACCAGAATAATTTTTACAAGATAACAGCACATTTACTGTACACCCCCCCCCCCAACAGAGCTGTTCCATCCCATCAATGTCATTTTCATTTACTTTTTGTTTTTTTCTGGCAACACTTGAACATGCCCTGACAACCCAGCTTCCATTATAAATATTTTAAAAACTAGGCAAGAGAGAGTCATCCCTTAACTCTCCATTACACATAATGTAATGGAGATACACACAGCTGCAGCAACACCATGTAATTACCTAATTTGTTTTTGACAGCTCCCATTTGCAGAGGAAAGGAAAGTATGAACCACACATGGGCGAGGATTTTACATACGTCCAAATTTGTTTGATCATTGTGAATATTCACACATTTTCTCCGTGAATGGCACAGGGTATGTGGCAGGGAACCAAAGCCAATATCACCCCTTTCTAGTGTAGCAAGAACTCAAGATGTTTGCTGTCCATGGAAAGCTGAAGCAAACGTTCACGTCAGTGTCTCCTTACCAAAGGCAGGAAGGATTAATTGGTAAGCACTTCGCAGCTTGTGGCGATGAGGCAGCAGAGAGAGTCGGCAAGGTAGCCTTGCTTATTAGATGGAAGACCTCATTTTAATGAGTAAATGGAGCACAGGGCAGACACCCCAAGCAGAATTTCCAAAGCCACCTTTCTCAGCAGTTATGTGCCGGGCAGTGCAATCGCTCTTCCTGTGTTTTCTGTTACCCAACGGTAAGGGCTCAGGCTGCTCCTCCTCCTGCACCTGTTGGGTATCTATTAGTACTTGTTGGCCTATATGTGAAAGAGGTTGATGGGGCCATGGCATGTTCCCTGGATTCCCTGAGGCATGTCCTTAGTTGTCTGGGACTGGGGTTGAGGTGGGATTGGGGCAAGATAAAACCCAATGAGAGGGGACATACGATTGTGATTTGGGCTCCTCTCAGGGGTATGAGAACTATTCTTCTACACCAACTGGGAGTTGGAGTGATGATCCTGAACAATGCATCCAGATAATTCTGTGAGGAGATGATGGAAGCATCACATAGTAAGGAACAGTAAGAAAAATGGGACAATTTGAGTTAGCTCAGAATTATCAGCAATGGTCAAAACTATGTTCTGGATACAGCAATTGGGTTTGCTTAAGAGGATATCTATCACCTTAGGAAGAAAGGATGGAGAAGTTGATATCTTACATAAATTAGAATAAGGAATTATGATAGAGGATATATCATTATTTTATTAGTACTGTAAGAGAGAGAGAGAAGGAGAGAAACTAGGCAGAGCTCTGAACTAGTTTGCATCCTATCATTGGCCTGGTAGAAATGTGACCTCCTAGAGTCAAAGATGCCTATACCTTCTCCAACCCTGATTGCCTCGGTTCCTTCTGGTGATAGAATTACTGTATAATAAGTCAAACCACATGCAAATATTATAAATAGTAATTAGGGCAGAGCCATATGTGGTCTAGTTAGCTCCACCTTGAAGAGAGTTCTAAGGAGGTGTTTGGGAGGACTTGTTCCTTAAAGAAGGAAGTTATAAATACGGGGGAATTTGACTTATGGAAAAGGGGCTAACTTGAGGCTGCAGGCCCCAGAGAGCTCCTGTTGTTGCTCCTGTTGGTCAAATCATGTAATACATTCACGTTGCTTTGTGTGTTCTACTCAACAGAAAGGAATTAGAGCCTGTAGAAAGTTCCTTTCATGTGTCCAGAGTTCTTTGACCCAAAGTCAAAGGTTGTCTGCAGCTAAGATTGCTCTCACTGCCCTGGCCAGCCTCCCAGAGCAGGGGTACAACATGGCGTCGGGATACGCTGGAGCCTGCCTGAAGGCAACGGGGATGTACACAATGGAAGGTGCCGAGGTTGTGGGGCCTCCTTATCTTCTCTTATTTTTATGTCGTCTCACTCCAGTTATCAGGGTCAGCCTTCCAAAGAGTGTACTTTTAAGCTGTGGTACTTAATTTAGGGTAGTAGTCACCTTTTTCTACAGTCTTTAAGTGTTATTTGTTACTTTCACTAGGAGCACATTTATGTATATTTACTTGAACTTTGGAGTGTGATTTTACTTTATGAATCTCAGCAGCTTAGTATATTCCTGTAAGGATTTGTCTGAAGACATCAGCAAATATAGATAAATGTGCTGAAGTCAAAGACCTGTGGTCCTGCATTGATTTTTCAAGTCCTCTCTTTCACAATAGAAACATTCCAACTTTGATGGCTTACTACTTAGCTCTTCTTTTTTACAGAGCATTGCTTAATACTAGATTATTCCTGAATGTGTATAGATTATTTTTATAAAATTAGTAACTGCTAGTCAAGTTAGATAAATCTAATTCATAAAAAATATTCCTGGGAGAATAATTCAAGGTGGAAAGAATTAACCAAATTTCCAGAAGAAAAAAAATAGTAAAACGATAAAACAATCTAGGTTACTGGAACTAAATGATTGGCAATTAAAACTTAGAAAGAACTTGTTAGCACCATCGTACTCCTCTCCCCCTCTATTTTCCTTTTTTTACTTTTATTTATTCTTCTCCTTATTGCTGTTATTTATAAGGATAATTCATGATTATTATAGCTAATGAAACAATATAAAGATGTATAAGGTCAAATTTAATAATGCCCCCTACCTCTGTTTGCAGTAGATAAATATCCATGGCCCAGAGGAAATGTTTCCACTCTTTTTGCTTTGCATATAAATATGTATACATATGTGTGCATATATATTTATGTGTGCATATGTGTACACAGGTGTACACAGACACATTCCATATACGCCTACATGGGGGAGTTATTTTTGATCATTTGGTTTTGTAAAACCAGGATTATATTATACAGATTCTGCTGTAAATTTCTTTTCTTAGTTTATACAATGTAGATTTCCCTCTGGGAGATAGTTCTAGATCTGAACTCATTTTAAAATATAAAGCTATGGGTTAGCAACATGGCAGAACAGGAGACTCCTGTCTGTCCATTCTCCCACAGACCCACCAAGTAAACACCTACGCCTAGATCAATTATCTCTAAGAGAAATCCAGAATCCAGTTGAAAGACTCCTACACACTGGATCATGAAGAAAATAT
Organism: Eulemur rufifrons; assembly: GCF_041146395.1. Classification (NCBI taxonomy): domain Eukaryota; kingdom Metazoa; phylum Chordata; class Mammalia; order Primates; family Lemuridae; genus Eulemur; species Eulemur rufifrons. The sequence goes on from NC_090989.1 coordinate 204,605,678, forward strand.
CCACATCAAAATAGGTAGAAAAAGCAGAGATATATTTGTGCTCCAACCCCATCCTGAGCACATAAATAGATGAAAATATAAAACTCACTAGATAAATTAAGTACACAGTTAAACTCAGAGGTCTCTTATACTTTAATGATGGTGTAAAAGTTAATTATATCTCTAGTATGAACTTTAAAAGACAAAAATGTTAAAAACAACTATAGCTGCAATAATTGGTCAAGGAATATAAACTATAAAAGATGAAAATGTGTCATCAAAAACAAATTAGGTGGGAATAAAAGTGTAGAGTTTGTGTAAGTGATCAAAGTTAAGTCATTATCAGCTTAAAATAGCCTGTTATTAGTACAAGACGTTTTATGTAAGCCTGATAATAACTACAAAGCAAAAACCCTTAGTAGATATACAAAAGATAAACAGAAAGGATTTGAAGCATACCACTACAGAACATCATCAAACCACAAAGGAAGGCAGCAAGGGAGGAAGAGAGAAATAAAAGATCTACAAATTAACCAGAAAACAATTAACAAAATGCCAATAGTAAGTCCTTACCTATAATAATTACTTTGAATGTAAATGGATTAAATTTTCTGATCAAAATACATCGACTGGTAGAATGATTTTTAAAGAAAAGCCTTTTAATTTAATCAAGTGCCATTTATTAGTTTGTGTTGTTGCTGTGATTGCCTTTGAGGTCTTCTTCATAAATTCTTTGCCTAGGCCAATATCTAGAAGAGTTTTTCCAACATTTTCTTCTGGAATTCTTATGGTTTCATGTCTTAGGTTTAAGTGTGTTACCCATCTTGAATTAATTTTTTGATCCATGAGAGATTTGAATCCTGCTTTAATCTTCTACATGTGGCTATCCAATTTTCCCAGCACCATTTATGGAGCAAGGATTCTTTTCCTCAGTGTGTATTGTTATCTCTTTGTCAAATATCAGATGGCCATATGTGGATGGTTTTACATCTGGGTTCTCATAACATTGGTCTATGTCTCTATTTTTGTGCCAGTACCATGTTGTTTTGGTTACCATAGCCTTGTAATACACCTTAAAGTCTGATAAAATGATGCCTCCAGATTTGTTCCTTTTGGTCAAGGTTGCTTTGGTTATTTGGGCTCTTTTCTTGTTCCAAACAAAGCATAGAATTATTTTTTATAGATCTGTGAAAAATGATGTTGGTATTTTGATGGGAATTACATAGAATCTGTAAATCACTTTGGGTAATATGGACCATCAACACAGAGAATAGACAACCTACAGAATGGGAAAAAATATTCGCATGCTATACATCTGATAAAGAGCTAGTAACCAGAATCTACAAAGAACTCAAGCAAGTCAGCAAGAAAAAAAACCAAACAACCCCATTAAAAAGTGGGCAAAAGACGTGACCAGAAGTTTTTCAAAAGAGATAGACACATGCCGGGCACGGTGGCTCACGCCTGTAATCCTAGCACTCTGGGAGGCCGAGGCGGGTGGATTGCTTAAGGTCAGGAGTTCAAGACCAGCCTGAGCAAGAGCGAGACCCCGTCTCTACTAAAAATAGAAAGAAATTATCTGGCCAACTAAAAAAAAAAAAAAAATATATATATATAAAAATTAGCTGGGCATGGTGGTGCATGCCTGTAGTCCCAGCTACTCAGGAGGCTGAGGCAGTAGGATTGCTTAAGCCCAGGAGTTTGAGGTTGCTGTGAGCTAGGCTGACGCCATGGCACTCACTCTAGCCTGGGCAACAGAGCGAGACCCTGTCTCAACAAACAAACAAACAAACAAACAAAAAAAGAGATAGACAAATGGCCAATAAACATATGAAAAAATGCTCAACATCACTAATGATCAGGGAAATGCAAATTAAAACCACAATGAGATATCACTTTACCCCTGTCAGAATGACCACTGTTATTAAAGAAAAGTCAAAAAATAATAGATGCTGGTGTGGAATCAGAGAGAAAGGAATGTTTGTACACTGTTGGTGGGACTGCAAATTAGTACAACCTCTAGGGAAAACAGTATGGAGATTCCTCAAAGAACTAAAAGTAGACCTACCATTTGATCCAGCAATCCCATTACTGGGTATCTGCCCAAAGGAAAAGAAATCGTTTTATCAAAATAACACCTGCACTCAAATCTTTATGGCAGCACAATTCACAATCAGAAAGATGCAGAATCAACCAAAATGCCCATTAATTCATGAGTGGATTAACACAATGTGGCATATGTATACCATGGAGTATTACTCAGCCATAAAAACGAATGAAATAATGTCTTTTCCAGCAACTTGAATGGAACTGGAGACCATTATCCCATGTGAAGTATTTCAGGAGTGGAAAAACAAACACCACATGTTCTCAAGAATACTTTGGAAGTAACTGATGGGCACATACGGCCACAGAGAGATGTAAAAGACATTGGAAATCAAGAAGAGGGGAGGTGTAAAAACCTACCTGTCAGGTACAATGAACATTATTTGGATCATGGACACACTAATAACCTTGACTTAAGCATTATAAAAGCTATCAATGCAACAAAAAACACTTCTACACCCTTAATATTTTGAAATAGAAAAAGAAAAAACAAAATAGAACTTTTTGGAGGCTGGGAAGACCAAGATAAATGTGGCAGCAGATTCAGTGTCTGGTGAAGGCCTGTTTCCTGGTTCATAGAGGGCTCCTTCTCGCTGTGTCCTCACATGATTGAAGAGTCAAGGAGTGTCTCTGGGGCCTCTTTTATAAGGAGACTAATCCCATTCCTGAGGGCTCCACCCTCATGATCTAATCACCTCCCAAAGTCCCCACCTCCTAATGTTACAACCTTGGGGTTTAGGATTTCAACATATAGATTTTGGGGAACACAAACATTTAGATGGTAACAATGGCAATAAGGCTTCGTATGGTCCCATATCTTGCTTTGTTTGACTCTTGTATTTGGCTTTCACGGAATTTCAAAAAAGACTGTAATGATCAGACATGCTTGGTCTCAGGGCAAGGAGCTCAAATATTCGTGTTAGTTGCTTGGCCACCTTTGCTGTTTGAATTTGCAGTCTCTGGCTACCTTGATGGCATGGGGTGACGCAGTGATTAATCCTGAGTCTCCAGGGATGGAAGGATCCAACACCATGTGGAGGTGTAGCCAAGGATAATGTTGAGCTCTGAGCTTTTCGTACAGTTTCTATTCTCCCAGGTGCACTGGGGAGGGGTTAGTTCTGTGTTTTTACATATGGTGCTGCCTCCTGAGCTGTCCATTTCTCTCTGTGGTGAGAAACTGACCTTATATTATCTTTGTATTGAAAAGAACAAAGTTATCCTATAGAGTAAAATGCAACCTGGCCATTAATTTTTAAGATATATAATATTTACAAATGCTGCCTCAGTGCCTGTGTTTTCTAGGCATGCCTCAATCTTCAAGGGTGTGGATCAACTCTCTTCTATCACCAGGAGTTTTTTGGAAAAGTCTGAAGAGCCCAGTGTTAAGGTGCACCTGGGTCTCTTTAGCTTTGCCCTATTTTGGTAAGTGAGCTTGAACCCTGGTGATTTTCTGTCCCTTCCCTCCAACTTGGACTGTTCTGATCTTGGATTGATGGCCTGCTTCTCATCGCTTCTGTTCCTGACTTTTGTGATTCTCTTTGGCTTCAGATTTTTATGTTTGGTTTTTTAACTCTGGTCTAGTTTTCTGATTCTGGTTTTTCTTTTTCTTTTTCTTTTCTTTTTTCTTTTTTGAGACAGAATCTCGCTCTGCACCCCAGTTGGAGTGCAGTGGCATCACCATATCTCACTGCAGCCTCAAACTCCTGGGCTTAAGCGATCCTCCTGCCTCAGCCTCCTGAGTAGCTAGGGGTATAGGCGCACACCACCACACCCAGCTAATTTTTCTATTTTTTTTGTAGAGATGAGGTCTTGCTATGTTGCCCAAGCTGGTCCCGTACGGATTCTGTTTAAAGCCTCGATCAGAAGGACCTGGGTACGTTCCTCCTGACATTTGGGCAAAATGAAGCAAAGGATAAAAAGTGCATGGGGCTTCCAGCTCCTCGGATGTAGCTTCCTCATTCTTGCTGTGGGGCCTTCCTTGCTGTGCTGCTTCTTTCTCTCCTTGTTTGAGACTATCTCCACGTAGTTATTTTAAATGGCTGTTTCACAGACATTTCTGTTTCAAAATGTTCTTCCTGTTTGCAAACGAACTTTTCTTACAAGTGGGTTGCTGACGCTATGCTAACTTATTTCACTTTAACAATAAGATTTCTTGTTTTCTTCAGATTTTTTAAAACCTGAGAATTAAATTTCCAGAAATGTCAAACCACTGCATTTCATCTTGACTAATTGGTCATGTGGGCTGGCTTCACACTGCAAAATCAACATGTGTTTTTTTTTTTTTTTTTTTTTAGAAAAAGAAAGCAATATGATTATTTGGCAGATACTTACCATTACTTTCTCAGTAATCTGATAAAATTCCTTTCATCCACTCCCCAAAAGCAAATCTAAACTTTCAGCTTTTTTTTTTTTTTGGAAAGAGGCTTAAACAAATGCACTCAATTTTGGGAAACAGATCTTCCTCTGGGCAAGGCAGACGGAGCTACATTCCTGTGTTTCTCATGCTGCAGTGGGAATAGTTCACGAATGTAAGGGAATGCTTTTCTAAAGTTATCTGTGAAGGGAAAGGAATAATCACTTCTGTGTATTCAAACCTGGGCACCATCCAGGTTCCCCAATTAGCTGCGAGAACAGGGCCTGTTATTGTGTCTCAAGTTTACCTTGAATTTTCCAAGGAAACTTTGTTTTCTGATCACTGTGAATATCAGAAAGCAGGAGCCCTCACAGTCTCCTGTCTGGTCTTGAAGCAAAGGAGACTCATCTGACTACAGGAGAGGTTAAGAGAAAAACAATCGCTGTAAGCATTTCACTGCCAGGGGGTGAAAAGGGAACTGCCATGTGATTTAAAAATATTTTCTTCGGAAAAAAAATTCAGAAATCTCATGAGGAGTGCTTGGATATATAGACACTTCTTCATGCATGGGGACATGATGGGAGTTATAAAATGTCTTTTCTTTTCCTTTATTTGTGTAACCCTGTTTTCTCATACAACTTGTATTTCCGAAGTCACACTAGACTAGGGGTAGAATTAAGATGAAGTCACAAAGGAGTATTTTTCTGGCTCTGCTTCTACAAACTGTGGCAATTCTAGACTCTCAGATGATTCCCACATGGCTTTGGGAGTCTGCATAGAATAATTTCACACGTGCTTCTTGGGTACTACGTGGGATCTGCCATTCCCACCTTTCTAGGTGTGGTTCCTATGGGACTTTGATGCGGTCTGTTTTTGCTGACAGCAAGGTGGGGAGCTAGTCTCCTGATGACCCTGACACCTGATATTGAGGCTCTGGGGTCTGTTAGAAGCATCAGTGCCATAAAGGCACCATTGCCAACCGAGATGCCCGCTGAAGGGGCTGTGGCCCCCAAAGCTCACTCCAAATCTGCACCCCAAAGCTCACTCCAAATCTGCAGGCTCTTGTTCATGGCGTTCACCTCTGCCACGGTTGTTCTGACAAAGCCATTGCCCCAGTGTGGCTCTGTCTTGTGCTCTCAAAGCCCCATGGAGATATCTGTGTTTCTTTCTTTTTGATAACCCCATCACAGCGGAGGACATAGGGCATGTATCCCTGAGGACTGGGAGGCTAAAGTGAGCAACAGACACATGTTCTATTCAGAAATAAGCTTCTTCTCTTACCTTGGCTTGTTATCCCAGAAGGAGCCTTACGTCAAGTCCTGGTGGTTCCTCGGTCCCTCATGTGTGCAGCCTCTGCTCTCGGACATGCCCAGGTGTGCCTCACATGGCTGAGACATGCCTGAGTACAGATGAATTAGCACTACCACGTGCACCTGACTCCATTCCATGCAGGGCACAAATGTGAACTAAGAGGTAGCATTTTGCAAATTTGTCCAACATACTGACCAGAAAAGATCTTTGCCTCACCTACATAGGTAAAGACAGGCATGTGTTTTTTTGTGGGATGAAAATTTTACAGCCTGTTTCAACACCTCTTTTGTAGAATATCCCACAAATTTATGATTCCAATCTAGATCTTTCTCCTGTGCTTCTGAGTCTCATCTTCCCCTCAAAATGATCCTCCTCTAATCCTGTTTCCATCAGTGGACCACCCACCCAGTCACTGAGCTACCATCATCCTTACGCCCTCGAACCCGTGCACAACCAGAGACTCAGTTACCAAATTAAACACTAAACCTCTGATAATTCTAATATTAGTGGGGAGGAATAGAAGGGTGGGTATTATGAGACCTGTTCTTTTCTTTGGAAAAAATGTCCTGGAAAACAATATCTAACAATAGAAATATCTAATAATAGAAACTTTATTAATACTTCTTATCCCAACAGGAAGAGAAGATTTCCAGTACACATTTAATGGGATGAAACCAACAGAAATTCTTTTCCGGTCATTTGCTATTATCTTCAATAGCCAAAACAAGGGAGGCTTTAATGTGGCCATGTTTAGGATGTGAAAAAAGGAACATATTGTCCTAAAAATAAGTCCGGTTGGGGGGAGCCCATATTTTGTGAATTTGCTACAGGTGCATATGTTTCCCCCTTCAGTGTAGACTAAGGAAATCACTATGTGTAATTGTTTTTAAAATGGTGGCTATTCTCTGCGTTGTATCCACAGAGCATTTTATAGTATTAAAAAAAAAAAAAAGTGACCCATTTGTAAACGCCCCTTAAAAATCCAGTCAAGAGAGAAGACAATTCTACTGTTTGTTGACTGTCGTCTAGGTCAGTTGAAGGTAAGTCTCCAAGGCATAATGGACATCCTGGGAGGTAGGCAGTGGAGGGAGGCCTCCTAGTCAGACAGACTCCACGTTTTCTGTCACTGGATACCAAGGGTGATGTGACAGGCTCCATCTTGCTTGTAAGTCTGGTTTGGTGTGGAATTGAGTGGTGCAAAAACCCGTGGAGGAAAGACTTTCCTCATTAGAATCTGTGAATTAACAGTTGAACTAATTGGACGTCTAATTCAACTAGTTAAACACCTAACCAACAAACTCCTAAACTTCCACTGCAAACCCTGATAATCTCTGCAGAGAGAGATTTACATGAGCACAAAAAGCTCCATGAACTGCTTTTGCTGCCTGACTGCTGCCATCATGGGGCGCATGCGTGCTCGCGGGCAGGGCCTGTCCCAGTTGGCTTTGCCCTATCGCCACAGCGTCCCCACTTGGCTGAAGTTGACATCTGGTGACGTGAAGGAGCAGATTTACAAACTGGCCAAGAAGGGCCTGACTCCTTCACATACCGATGTGATCGTGAGAGACTCACATGGCATTGCACAAGTACATTTTGTGACAGGCAATACAATCTTGAGAATCCTTAAGTCTAAAGCACTTCCTCCTGATCTTCCTGAGGATCTACCGTTTAATTAAGAAGGCAGTTGCTGTTCAAGAGCATCTGGAGAGAAATAGGAACGATGAGGATGCTAAATTTGGTCTGATTCTGATAGAGCCGAATTCATCGATTGGTTCGATATTACAAGACCAAGCAAGTTCTTCCTCCCAATTGGAAGTATGAGTCATCCACAGCCTCTGTCCTGGTTGCATAAATTTGTCTATGAACTCAAGTAATAAAATCATTGTTTAACAACAACAACACAAAACCAAAAACAAACAAAAACCAAATAAAATAAAATGAAATAAAAAATCCAAAAAAGCTCCATGATGAGGTTTCAGATATATCAGGATGCATAAGGGAGCTACTCCAGAATAAGGTTAAAAGGTGTTGTAGGCACATCGAAATGTTCAGGAGATCTTTACTTCTAGCTCTCACATGAAGTGGAGCCCTTAAGTCCTAAAACTCTATATAATCTATTATAGTTCATACTGTGGTTGAATAAAAAGTTCTAATTTTCCAAAAGCAAATTATCTTGACAATTCAGGGTTCCCTCTCTCACTGCAACAATATTAGTTTGCAGTAATATAACAAAAGGGCCAGTGAAGGTTGGTTTAATCTACAATGAGATAATCATGCAGAGTTTAATTAAATCAGCATGGAATGCGGAGCCAGAGGAACTTCAGGGGTTGACTTTCCTGCAGAAATAGCTGTGTGACTTAAACATTCTGAACCCCAGTGTTCCTTACCTGTAAAGTGGAACAAATTGTGGAAGTTAGGCTTAATATTATGATGCTCATAAGGTGCTTATGATAGATTCCTGTGCTTTCTATGTGCAGAGGTGCTACTATTAATCTCTTTATCCCTGGAAGAGTCGAGAACAGTCATGAACTGAGTTGTTTGTGGAGTGTTTGATCCCGGTGGTGGCACTGAGGCATTATATTCCAAGTGCTCACTTGCCATTTTCTTCCACTAGACTGTGAACACTGTAAGGGGTGGCAGGGCCTTATTGGTCTGTGATATCTAGTAGGCTCCTGACGCATGTTTTTAAACAATGATATGGAATGAACTTAACTTCAGACATGCTGAAAAATTTTTAGGAAATAATTTGAAGAGCTATAGATGGCACACTGATTTTTTTTTTTTATTTCCTCCCTTCTTTGACTAAAAAGGAAGGTATGCATTATCTGTGGACATTCGACTGGAGGAGGATTTTACTAAAGTGATTAATTAGAAATACAATATTAAATGTCAAACGCTACAAATTAGCATGAATATAAGACCTGTGTTTTGGGGAGAATTCTTAGGCTTTTTTTCTCACAATTTTTCATTAAAAGTATTTTAACAATTTGCCATAAGAATATTTTAGGTTTAATCAACTCATTGTGCTAAATTTTTTTTTTCCTTAGAGTCAAATGGTTTTGTTGATAAAATTCACTAATTTCATATCACATCTACAATATGATATTGTTGAGTGTGATTTTTTTTTTTCTTTCTGGCCTAAATTGGAACCTTATGAGCATTTAACCTAGAAACATATGCCAATGTGATTTATATGTAGAAATCTCTTTTTATATTATTAACAAAATCACTATTGTGTTCTAGTCTTTGTTCTCTGGGAATAAATCTTAGTAAATCACTTCCTGTCATTCAGATACCTCAGAGCTCAAACTGCCTGAAGCTTAAGAAGAGATTCATCAGAAAATACAATTAAAAAAAAAAACACTGACCCAAAAAGGGTTACGATGACAGGAAAAATGTTTCCTGTTTTTCCTTAAAGGATGGGGGAGGGGGCAAAAAGGAAAGGAGAAAATTTTAGAATCTGGTTTTTCTATGTCTGAAAAAAGACAGTTCAGATTAATTACTACTGCCTTAAAATAAGAAACAGGGAAAAATGTTTTCCATGGAGAGAGTCACTTTACCCAGCCGTAAACATTTGGTACTCATCTGCAGGCTTCAGGCCTAAAGAGTAATGCAGGCAGATTTGAAAAAACTCAGGCCAAGAATACTTTTAAGAATGAAAATAGAACCTATTGTGCTCACACAGTTCCTTTTCAGACGTATCAGCACTCTCTGTATCTTGAGTCTATCACTTTAACAACCCTGGAACGTCCAAGAAGGTTTAGTGAGTATATAACCATATACTATTGTTTTTCCCCTCTGGATAGAACATATTTTACTGATTTAGTTTACAAAGAGAATTCAGGTCTTCCCTATCTTGTTTGACTCACCTATAACTTAGGGATCATAAATACATTTCCATCTCCTAGTGAACATACTCTCATATTATATTTCAAAGATTTGCTGTCCAGATGTGATAGGTTTTTTTTTTTTTCCATTTTTAAAATTGCTTCAGAGCAAGGACCTCTTGATGGAATATAGTATGTTATTCACAAAATGCCAGGTCAGTAAAGGATGTCTTTTGTTAGGACAGACAAGATGTAGTGGAGCTTCTTTTCTTTTCCTGTGTGATCCTGGACTTCTAGTATGGAAGACATGATAGAGAAGAGGCTGATGGTTTGGAGGATGTCAGATTGATTCAGATACATTATTTTTCAATTCCCAAACACTCTGGTTTTATAAGCTTGTTGCTACCTGTGAGTCCTAATTCTTGAGAGGCAGCATACAAAAGCAGGCAGGGCTCCATTCCAGGTGATCAACGCTGTTCCTGCTCAGAGCCCTCGGCGTGCTGATCCGCCAGCGAGGTGCAGTCAAGATCTGTGAGAATTTCCTTTGAATGAAATTCACAGTGGCTTGATCCAGGCTATGAATTAGATGATGCTGGCTTTTTTTTTTTTTCCCTATGAAAACTGACCCTTGCTTTATATCAGTTAGAAAAAAAAATACAGTTTTGGAAAAGGGAAACACTTTAAATTAAAGGGGAAGCAGATGGTCTGGGAAGCCATGTAGTCCCATGAATTAATTTCCTAATAAAGGAGGAATTAATAGCCCCAGAGATCATGAGTACAATAGGACCTTTTATAGGGCTTCTGCTTCTTTTTCCCTTATCCTCATAATTTGCTTTCCAGAACTTAAATAAAGGTAATCTCAATGGTTCTTGGGCTTGAATCTTTCCTTTCAAATACTTCAATGTATATAGGGAAAAGAGATTGTTTAGATCTTGGACATTCTATACAAGACCCCTCCAAAGCACTGAACTATGTATTAATTTCAATATGTAATGGAAAAAAATAGGGTTCAAGATCAGAAGATTTGATGCCTAAGTATTGGCCATTTACTTACTGAATGGTTTTGTGCCAGTTACTTAAACTTTCTGCATCTCAGTTTTATTATTTGTAGAACAGGAATAATAATGCCTGTCTCACAAGTTGCTGTGAGGATTGAATGAGATAATATTACATGGAAGCATATGAAATTGCCAATATTCAACTGTTTTTGACCTTCACAAACAACTATTTTAAAAGAGGAAAACTCACATAAACGATGATTTATAAATTGTAAAGATGATGTAAACTTTATTTAAAATAAAGTGAAAAGGTACCTTGTCTTCTCATGTGCTCAGGGAGAGGTAGAACTTCCCTAACAACCAGAGAAAAAATGTACAGGAAGGTGTATGCAGAATTTAAGGAGAAACAACAAGGCAGATAATAATATTAAGTGAGGAAATAGATTTTTATTCTTTGGACAATCCTTTTCTAAAAGTTAATATGGGATAGTGATTAGGTTGATCCATTTAATGAGCTGTATATATATGTGAAATAGTCACACCATTCTATATTAATAGCACAGAAAATCCTTTTCAAAGGACAAAATGTGTCCTATTCAAACCCCTTAATCAAAATCCTTCAATTTAAAGTGGTTTATAAGGTCATCTGAAATCTGGATAATCTTACACATTGCATAAAGGAAAAGTAACTTGATGTTAGAGGTTATCAGGAATAGATAATTCATATATTTATTTTAAGAAAATGGAAAAGAAAAATATAGCACCAGCAAAATTTTTTTGAGGTGATTAGAGCTTAAGGTGCAGTAAGTGTCAGGAAATGAACTGGCCGGCTATGGTGGGTATCACACTTCTTATCCACGTGAGATATGTTAATACATAAAGCTTGTTTCTGCTTTCCATCTCTCAGACCAATGTTCTGCAGCCAGAGTTAATAGCTTAGGCTTAAATCCTTTAATAAAGATTTTGATGGTCAAAAGTGGAAGATTTAAAACAGTGCTAATTCTCTACATTAAGAGAAAGAGATCAATAAGCTAAGAGCTAGTATTTTCCAAAGATGTGGGAATCCTGTAATCATGTGGTTTTGTGTAATAATCAGATGAAGAGTTCACAGAGACATTCTCATACATGAGTTTTTGTCTTGGGTTTGACAATGACCAGGGATAGGGAACTTGTGGCCTCAAGGCCATATGTGGCCCTCTAGGTCCTTCAGTACGGCCTTTTGACTGAATCCAAAATTTACAGAACGAATCCTTTTATTTTTATTAATACATTTTTGTTTGTCTTTTATATTATTTTTTAAATGAATGTATTTAAAATACCAAATAATAAAATAAGTTTCAACAAAATAATCCTCCCAGATGGACAAGCACAATTGGAGCATTAGTAAGCAATAAGGGATAAATTGATGGCTGCCACACTTATAATTTAGTTCTAACTTCCCCTGACTGACTGGCACCACAGGAGGCTGGTTGGCAAGAGTTTATGGGGTTATGAGTTATGAGTATGCCAGTCTGTTATCAACTTTTGACAACAGTGCACTGTGTTTCTGTTTGAAGTGGAATTTGTGAACAGTTGCACAGCTCGACAGTGTTTTTTAATTCTGTCTGCTTAACAGCCCATCATGTCAAAGAAGACCAAGAGAATGCTGAAGGAAGAAAATAGATTTTTAAATGAGGATTGCGAATTGCAATATTATCTTGTTTCTGTTAAAGATAAGATTATTTGCTTGCTTTGTGATACTGCAATATCAACATTAAAGGAAGTCAATTCCCATCAGCATTATAACATTCATAAAGACCACAGATACTTTAAATTAGTGGTAAAGGCATGAAAGTTTGCATTGCAGAAATAAAAAGATGAAAGGCAAAAAGCAAAGACAATTCTTTCAAGCAGCAATAAGACCTGGCAATAATGCCACTGAAGCAACTTATAAAGTGGCTTATATACTCCAGGAAAATAAGGGAAGCCATTCGGTGATGTAGAAATTGTGAAAGAATGCATTGTTGAAGTTGTAGGATGCTTAGACCCCAGTAATGTTTCAAAGTACAAACAACTGCCTCTTTCAAAGAGAACAACTGATCGACAGCATGAATTAGCCTTGAACTTAACAGAACAACTTCATGCAATATTATAAAAGGATAATACATATTATTCGATCACTTTGGATGAATCAATTGCTGACTTGGTGCAGGTTTCATACTTCATTCAGGTGATAACAGAAGATTTTCTTTGCTGTGAAGTTACTTGCTTTGGGCACTCTTGCAAACAGAACACGGGGAATAGATGTCTTCAACAACTTTCAAGATAAATGTCAGGAAGTTGGACTGAATTTGGTAAATTTAGTGAGTGTATGTACTGATGGTGCACCTTCCAAGACAGGAAAACATGAAGGGTTTATTGAACAGATTAAAAAATGTACTAACAGATCCAGATGCTCTCATTTCTTTTCATTGTATCTTGTATCAGCAAAATCTCTGTGCAAAAGCTACTATTTTAAGTGACACTTTGCAACAAGTTATAAGTATTGTTAACTATATTGGTGCAAATGCAACACAACATCATTAGTTTCATAACATGCTAAAGTTGAACTATGAGGTATTCAGTGTGGGTTTGCTGTATCATTCTAAAGTGCGTTGGTTAACACAGGGACAGGTGTTAGACAAAATTTTATCTCTGTGAGAACAGATAAATTTTATGAAGAACAGAATCAGCAATGTGAATTATCAAAAGAAGATTTCTATAGGAATGCAGCATTTCTGTGTGATGTCATGACAAATTAAAATGACTTGAATATTTCTTTGCAAGGTAAAACTAAGTCTACATATGATATGTGGCAAAAAATCCAAGCATTTTGAAAAAGCTGTCTTTTTTCAAAACACTTATTCTTCAAAAGGAAATTTTTTTTTTTTTTTTTTTTGAGACAGAGTCTCACTCTGTTGCCCAGGCTAGAGTGAGTGCCGTGGCGTCAGCCTAGCTCACAGCAACCTCAAACTCCTGAGCTCAAGCGATCCTCCTGTCTCAGCCTCCCGAGTAGCTGGGACTACAGGCATGCACCACCATGCCCGGCTAATTTTTTCTATATATATTTTTAGCTGTCCATATAATTTCTTTCTATTTTTAGTAGAGATGGGGTCTCGCTCTTGCTCAGGCTGGTCTCGAACTCCTGAGCTCAAACGATCTGCCCACCTCGGCCTCCCAGAGTGCTAGGATTACAGGCGTGAGCCACCGCGCCCGGCCCAAAAGGAAATTTTGGATAAACATTTTCCCCAGTTACCAAAGGTCATTGATGAGCAGGATGATATATGTGAATCATGTGAAGAATACACAGCTGTTATAGACCTATTCATTGGAGAATACAATGAAAGGTTCACTGACTTTGAGAATCAGACATCACACTCAAATTAGCATTTCAGTCTCACCCAGTTGACGTCACTAAGGCACCTGAAGAACTACCGATGGAATTGATTGAGCTCTCAGTAGATGACATTTTAAAGTCATTGTTTGATGCTAAGAAAGATCCAATTGAAATATGGAAAAATGCAGTAGAATACCCATGCCTTTGGCAACATGCCCCAAAAATGCTTTCTTGCTTTTCAACCACTTATTGCTGCAAATCTGCTTTCTCCTACCTAACCCAAATCAAGACCCCTTAAGGTCACAAGTGACTGTGGCCCTCTAATGCTGCAACCAAATATTCAAATGCTTTCTAACAAAAAGCAGACACAACAAAGTCAGTAAAAGTTTAGTTAACTTTAAAATTAACAAATAGTTTTCATTTTTTGACATTATTAAGTATGTAGTAGTTAGAGTTTTACAAAACAATGTACATTTTAAAGTATATCTGATTGAAGTTTCTTGAATGCAGCTTTATTTGATTACAGCTAAATTAATGCGGCCTTCCAACATGAAAATGTTCACCACCTCTGGACAATGACTTATGCAGACTGTTAAACCATTTGCACTTGTACTTTCACTAGTAACAATGCTTCTTTATGGACTTGACTTTTTGTTTTTCATTTCCATTGGAACGAGAGTTTCCATATGTTCAGAAGACTCATGATGAATACTTGGATGTTTTTGGGACTCTGTAAGATAACTTAAAAACACTGAGAAGCTTCACTTCTTGCTCTATACTATTTTGATTCTAAATCATTAGAAAGATTTAGAAACCCAGGAAAGGTTTTTCTTAGGGAAAGACCTGATCTGTGAAGAAATGCTCTGAGTGACCAGTCTTACCTTGGGGAAAAATCCCAGTGGAAACCAAATTGGCCAGCGAAGACAAAAGTGAATACATGTCAGGCCTGTGTGTAGTCCCAGAGCAGGGGAAGGAGACCTGTCTGCACAGACTCACGTGAAGCAGGAGGGAAGGAAGAGAAGGTGAGCACCCCACACATCTTACCTGGAAAGCTCTGTCCCACCATAGTCATTATTTGCACTTGTTTTTATGTTCAAAAGTGCCTCAGCATGGTTGATAAATTATATGGCTACCAAAGGTTTAGGGAGTCTTATGCTCAGGAATAAAACCAGGAACTCAGATACGCCAGAATGTCCACTGGCCACCTCAGGAGGGTTACTGTAGAACTTTTACCGTTGCCTACTTTTCATGGTCATTGCTGATGTTAACTCTTCTGTTTGCCCACAGACATTAGTAGCCTGATCTTAGAGCCTACGAGTTTGTCTTCAGAGTCAGCAGAGGTGGAAAGATCGTGGGGGTTTGCCAGTATTATGGGAGAAGAGCAGTAGAGAATGAGCTTGGTGGTCTTGGGAAGGACCCTGGGGCTGAGTTGCAGAAAGTGCTATGGGCTCTCCCACCAGTTTGGTTGAATCATTGGGTTGTGGTTATATAACAGCAGTTTAGAGTTGGGAGTAGTCTAAGAAGTTAATCTATTAAATAGTTTCTCCTTTTGCCTCAGGTAGACATACGCTGACATTTTGACGGCCTATGGAATCTTGTTCTAGTAGGTAATTGCAGCATCTGCCCCCAGGAGTATTCAGCAGCTGATTTCCCTAGAGAGTCAAACCAGCCTTGGTAGTGGATATTTTGAAGAAATTAGTGCAACAGGATATTAAAATAGAAATCCTAGGTACAGCCTGCTCATTGTTAAATATATTATATAGGATAGACTTTAGCCAGGATATCTCTCTCTCTTTATTTTATTTTTTTATTGTTATTATTTTTTGAGACAAGTTCTTGTTCTGTCACTCAGGCTGGAGTGCAGTGGTGTGATCAAAGCTCACTGCAACTTTGAACTCCTGGGCTCAACCAATTCTCCTGCCTCAGTCTCCCAAGTTGCTGGGAGTAAAGACACATGCCACTATGTCCAGTTGATTTTTCTTATTTTTTTATAGAGATGGGGTCTCACTATGTTGCCCAGGCTGGTCTCAAATTCCTGGCCTCAGTGATTCTCCCACCTCAGCCTCTCAAAATGCTAGGATTATAGGCTTGAGCCACCATGCCCAGTCTCTCTCTATTTTAGATATAATTATATATATATTATGTATATCAGATTATATTTATAATTTTAAATAAAATTGGAACTATAATTCCAAAGTGAGGGTGGAGACTAAGTTGCATAATTTTTAAAGAATATGCGCAAAACCCAATCTGATTATTCTCATATCCTTTCTATTCACATCAAGGTTGTAACAGAGTCAGACTTTGGAGAACAGAGTAGAGGAGTTTTGGGACCATTTGTCTATGTGCTGTGAGTCCTCCCCAGCCATGCAGTAGAGCTGTGGGTGCCCAAGGGACTTGAAGGGGCTTATTTAGAGAGCTTAACATGTGGCCCCCGTAGCTTGGTAGATCCAGTGAACTGGTGTTTGACTTAAACTTGAGGAATCTGAAGGATGAGCGGCTGACTGTGCACTGCTTGATGGTGACCAGGGGAGAGCTTCCTGCTTCCCTGGGATCAGCCTGCCCTCCAGAGTTTGAAGGAACAAAGGATACATGAGCGTTGCCCATGGGCCAGACGTGGGCTACTCAGGAGGGAAGACAGAGCAGGGTGGCCTTAATTTCCGCTCAAGAGGGCCTTCCGGAAGGGCAAAGGATCCTCACCAGAAAGACTCGAGGCATGTCGCTGGGAGTCTATTTGCTGCAAGAGAAGGCTCCAGCAGTCAGTTAGACTAGAGACTCATTCTCCCAGGTCAGAGAAACTGCAAGTACGCAATCCCTAGCCACAAGGGGAAAGGGTGTCCGGAAAACTCTTGAAAGCATTCAAGAAAGGGAAAGTCAGTTTTAAACAACCATCAACTTCAGAGATCGCCATGGTCAGATTCTAGGACAGTGTCAATCAAGAAAGAACTTGCCTGCTTCTGCTTCTCTTCTTTCATGGCTGCAACCGTGGAGGGGTGAGGAACCACGGATGGGGCAGAGGAATAGTGGGTCCAGCTGCGGGAAGAGAGAACGTGCCTGCTGCATCTCCTCCAGCCCTGGGCTTCCTCTCTGCAGCGGACCGGACTTGGGGGAGTGAAACATTCTCCAAAATTTAAAACAAATGAAAACTTTAACCAATTACATGACTCTGGACATTCTAAGTCTGAAACTGAGACTGTGCTATATGACCTGGAATTCACTGTTATTATGTAAAAAGGATCAGAAAAATAAAGGGGCTGCCCAAGTTTTCAGCTGGGGCCGTGGGAAGAAAGGGCCCCACAGAGCACATTTAAAGGGACAGTAGGAAATAAGAATGAAGTTGCTTTCTCTTTAAAGCCTATGATTCCTCTTATTTCAATGTAATATTTACATTGTTTTCTCGTGTTGCAACATTTGGTTTGGAATAAATCTATTTAGATTGTCCTGGTTTATCTAATAGTACTTAATATACATTTGGCCATATCATAATTCATGAGTATCACCTTTAAATTTTTTTGCCTTTTGACGCCATTGTTATACATTCTCTAGGAGACGTTCCAGAGATTGAAAACACACTTTCAAATTGGCACTAGGTATTATCAATGTGTTCTTGCTGCCTTATTTTTCTTTGGTTTCATAACTTTGCCATTAGTTCTAATGATCTGCTGTTCGTCAACTATTATCTGCTTAACTAAAATAGGCTTTCCAGTAGTTATCAGCAGATAAATCATGTAATTGTCACACACTTCCATATTGCACAAATTAAGTGTTAGTTCTAACATCTACATGTCAACTTGCTGCTGCTTGAATGTCATTAAAAAATGCCCGGCATACTCAAACCTTGTTAAAGCACCATTTAGTCGAGGTTATCATTGACCCGACGCGCACCAAAACTTAGCTGCAATCCGTGTTTTCCCTGTTCAGATATCTATCTATGATGGTATTCTCGGAGGCATTCTTTGACTCCAGTTTGCTAATGGCAAGCCAAGGAATAATGAAGAGTAACTGAACACCCAATTAGGAATGGGAAGTGTATAATAAACAACAGAGGGCGAATGATGGATCACATGGCTCTGGGGTTATTGTTTAATCCTGCCTGAATGCAAATTTGTGAAGCGTGGCAAAGGGAAACGTGGTTTTCTCCATAATCTCTGGATTCTTTTCTTTCATTAGCCCATTCGTCTATACCTCTTCTTTGTGGTTGTTCTAGACCCAGTTTCTGTTATTCTTGTGTGTGTGTGTGTGTGTGTGTGTATATGTGTGTGTGTATATATGACATATAAATATATATATTTTAGAGACAGGGTCTCCCTATATTGCCCAGGCTGGACTTGAACTCCTGGGCTCAAGTGATCCTCCCACCTCAGCCTCCTGAGTAGCTGGGACTACAAGCACTTGTCACTGTGCCCAGGTCTTGTTTCTGTTATTCTTGAGACCCGCATGGCCATAGGTCAGCCACTTGCATTTCTGGTGAAGGCTCATGTCATTACCTGTCTTAGAGTGTGGCCCTGCCACAGCAGCCACTGTCCCCACAGACCAAGGAGTCCCCGTGTGTGGTGCTGACAGACTGGGAAGGGGTTCATGAGACCCAGAGACTCTGGCTTCCTCAGTGGCTGCCTTAAAGCGTGGGGCATGGGGAGTGGGGAGGGGAGCAGAGAGATGCCTTGGCAGAAGGCAGAAGAATTTCATGCGCTTCTCTGGAGATTGTGCATAAAGACCAGGCAACAAATCACTTGTCGTGGAGCTGTGCCCTGCTGAGAACATGCCCCTCAAATATCATCTTTCCTGCCTCCCTCCCCTCCTTTGCTGTTATTTTGCTGGAGCTAATTTCTTCCCTGGGAGTCGGCTTTAGAAACGCTCCTCCATTTTATTTCTTACTTATTCATTGCGTAATTCTTGAACACTTCCTATGTGTCATGATGATGCTGGTTGCAGTTCCTTGTGGGCTGTATGTACTGAGGAGTTCGATAGAAGAGTGTTTTTTAAAAGAAATTAAAAAAAAAAAATAGCCAAGAAGGGACATGGCCGAGTAATAAGAGTTTAAAAAGATCCCTCTACCTGCCTCATGGAGACTGACGGGCAAGAGTTGGCAGGAAGAAGACCCCCAAGGAGGCTCTGCTTCGCTGCTGTCCGGGGTGCCTGGACAGGTGTCCACTGGGATGGGAGGAGGGGGAGAATTGACAATGTGCTTTGGAGATAGAAAAGACAATGTCTGGTGATGGATTGAATGAGAAGAAAGGAATTAGCAGTGACTCCTGGGTGTGTGGCACGAGGAGATGGGTGGGTCATTTACTGAGATGGGGACAGTGGTGCACTGGGGGATAACCAGTGTTGTGGGGTCAATAGGAACTTTTCAAACCTTTCATGAGCTTGAAGGTGCATCACTAATTCACCTCTTAAAAATCACCTTTCAGCTAAACAACTCTCTACCTCAAGGTAAGTTTATTTTCCCTTGCTGTGTTGGATTCCAATTGATCATTGTGTAATGGCAGTCACTTAAAAAAGTCTCTCCCTCTTTAATTTTATGACTCTCTGGCAACTTTTCTTCCTTATCTGTTAAAGAGTTCTACATTCAATAGTATATCTTTGACTCATTCCTTTTATTTTATTTTATTTAGATAGGGTCTCGCTCTGTTGGTGCAGTGGTGTCATCATAGCTCACCGCAACCTCAAACTCCTGGACCCCAGTGATTCTCCTGCCTCAGCCCCCTGAGTAGCTGAGACTACAGGCTCATGCCACCACGCCTGGCTAATTTTTCTATTTTTTGTAGAGCTGGGGGTCTCGCTATTGCTCGGGCTGGTCTTGAACTCCTGACCTCAAGTGATCCTGCCACTTCAGCCTTCCAAAGTGCTGGGATTACAGGTGTGAGCCACCGTGCCCGGCCTCATTCCGTTCAAATAAGGTACTTTGGATAACTTTTTGCACTTGTGAACTAAATGTTATCTTTTATAACTACCGACGTTATATCTTCTAGATCTCACACTTTTATATATCAGTACATAGTCACTGCCATACTTATGATTATGTTTTTACATTTTAAATAGTCATTTCCCTCTGTTCAATAGAAAAGAAGCGCAGATAAAAGGACAAAGATCTTAAGTGTAAGCAACTTGTTTGAGACATTTCCGGAGGGACTAAGGGAATAACTTGGAGGAAATTGCCCTGGAAAATAACATAATTTTTATTTCTTTAAATATTGGTTGTCAAGGAAAGTTTTATAAATCATTGGCTAATATTTGAAGACAAATATGGAATTAGATTGAAATGCTTTCCCTACAAATATCCCAGCTGTTTCCCGACAGAACCTCAGAGCCTCACTTTCAACCAAGACTGGGCTTGGACAATAGCCATTTTAGGACAAATGTTCCCCTATGCCAACATTTTCGTGGCCGAAAAAGTCCAGAGAGAATTTTAGAACAGTTTTATTGTACTCATTGAGTGACTTTCAGCACTAGTTCAGTAATCACAGTGGGAGATAACAGCAGAATAATTCTAATTCAGAATATCCTCAGCAAATAATCGTGTGGAATTTACTGTTAGAATTCCCTCTGGACTTCACTAGATTTTCATAACTCTGTATTTTTGTGACTTTCTATGGCTATCATTTGTCTGAACCTTGTGTTCTTGATGAGCACCCATTTTTAGGATTAAAAAACAAATTAGAACTTTACTGAGGTTGAAATCTTGGAAATGATGAGGCTTATATCTGAGAATGAAGATTAGCACTTTGTTGAAAGTTCAGCATTTCCTGACCTCCAACTCTCTTTCCGATTCTTAGATGCAAAAGAGGAACGGCAACAGTTTTTCTTTGGTAGGATATTAATGTTTTCCTTTGATGTTAGCTTGGTGCTTGCAACATGGAGTGAAGACCTCCAGTTTTAGGTTTGAGATTTCCTGTGTGGCTTATGGCCAGTTGGTTCATATCTTGAATTTGGGATTCTGAACTTTAAAATAAGTATAGAAAGTCCTTTCTTCCCTGGAGTGGAGGGCTATTATACAGCTTAATTAATTTGTAATTTATAATATGCTTTAAAGAATAAAAGGACTTTATAGAAATACTAAACTTTATTATAACCACAACTTCTGTGTTTGTAAGCAAACTATTAACACAATTGAGGCCATTTATATATTAAAAATAAAGTGAGAACTTGGCTATGTTCCAGTTGAAAGACATAGTTCATGATATACAGGGGACTTTTTTCCCCCTAGAGGAGGGGGTGCTCTTAAATAAACCAGTTTCCATGGCTGCAGGATTCAGATGAACTGAATGACTGTTAAATCTTCACTTTTATTTTGTGTGTGCAACTTTTGTAAGTGTAGCAAGTGGTTTTAGTTTGCCTTTGTTTTTAAAACAAAGTAGGTACTTCTACAGATAATGCTGAGTGTTGGCAAGGATTAGGGCTGCCAGATAAAATACAGGCGGCTCAGTTAAATGTGAATTTTAGATAAACAACACATAATGTTTTAGTGAAGTATGTCCCATGTAACAATATATTGGAGAAAGAAATGATAGTATATTCATACGATAGAATACTATATAGAAATGGGAATAAACAAACAGCAACTGCACACAACAATAGGGACAAATTTCGGAAACATAATATTGAAGGAAAGTACTACTCACAAAGACTGTATACTGTATGATCTCATTTATATGAAGTTTAAGAAGGGGCAAAACTAAACTATGGGGTTAGATTAGCCTTGTGGTCACTGTGACTGGCAGGGGGCCTGAGGGGATTCTGGGGTGCTGGTCACATTCTGTTTCAGGATCTGGGTACTAGTTACATGTTATTTTCATTTTATGGAAATTTACTGAAGTGTTATACTTATGGTTTGTGTACTTTTCCATATGTATGTTATACCTGAATAACATACAAGAAAAGAGAAAACATAGGGTGCTATAATATACTTTAACAAATTTCTTAAATTTAAAAGGTTTCAAGAGAGAAATTTGAGAAAGTAAGAGACTTGACAGTTATTTATATATTGAGAAATTTATTACTACATATATCTGTTTATTCTGTGAAATTAAGATATTTAATTTGAAGGCTATGTTTACTATCTTATTATAATATTTGCTCTATTTGCTCTTAGATAAATACTTTCAATGCACAAAACTATCTCTCTCTCTCTCTCTCTTTTTTTTTTTTTTAGAGACAGGGTCTTGCTCTGTTGCCCAGGCTGGAGTGCAGTGATGCAATCATAGCTCACTGTAACCTTGAACTTCTGGCCTCAAGTGATCCTCCCACTGCAGCCTCCCAAAGTGCGTGGATTACTGGCATTAGCATCTGGTTTGCTATTGCTTTATATACTGAATAACTTTTCACTGTTCATTGGAGACTGCATGAAACAATGATTATCAAATTTGATTACAATTATTTAGTGAATTCTATTTTTTTAATTACTTGAGTAAGAATAATATAAATGGGTTAACTGATTAATTCAAAGCAAATAACTATTTTTTAAAAAGGAAGAAATTATCAGTTTTTATTTAAAATTAAAAATCTACCAAATAATGACTTCTATTGATGACAGGTAAAGATATGAATTCTGTTGTGGAGTACAAGTATCACTAAATGTTGTCATTAACCATCAAACATCAAATGTTGTAGTACATGAACAACTACAAGTATGTGGTAGCTGTATAGCACCCTTCAAGATAAACACAGAGAACTGCCTGGTGATTTTTAAATTGACTTTTCTGTGGAAAGTAATATGGAGATACCTCAAAGAGCTACAAGTAGAGCTACCATTTGATCCAGCAATCCCATTACTGGGCATCTACCCAAAAGAACAATAGACATTCTATAAAAAAGACATCTGCACTTGAATGTTTATAGTAGCACAATTCACAATTGCAAAGACATGGAAACAATCCAAGTGCCCATCAATACATGATTGGATTAATAAAATGTGGTATATGTATATCATGGAATTCTACTCAGCCACAAAAAACAATAGTGATATAGCACCTCTTGTATTATCCTGAATAGAGCTGGAACCCATTCTACTAAGTGCAGTATCCCAAGAATGGAAAAACAAGCACCACATGTACTCACCATCAAATTGGTATTAACTGACCAACACTTAAGTGCACATATAGTAATAATATTCATCAGGTGTTGGGCAGATGGGAGAGGGGAGGAGGGGATGGGTATATATACACGTAATGAGTACGGTGTGTACCATCTGGGGGATGGACAGGATTGAAGCTCTGACTTGGGTGGGACAAGGGCAATATACGTAACCCCTGTGATATGCTGAAATAAAAACATTAAATTAAAAAAAAATTAAAAAATTGACTTTATCAGCAAAAATAGAAAAAACAGTCTACCAAATAAAATATGCATAAAATAAATATATGCAAATATATAAGTCAACATCAAAAGACTTAATGCTATAGTTGTTGAAAAAAATATAAGATGAATGTAGGAAAAAATTTTCAAATGAAGAACATTTCATCTTGGTAATGGTAAAATTAGTAATGTTGTGTTATTCTTAGTTGATATTTGGATTTATTAATTACAACGCATGTGCCTTATAAGGTGTAATGATATTGTAAAGTGGTTTGAAAGATAAACACCCTAGAACTCGTACATTAAAATGTATGTTTAGGAAACAAAAGCAAAAGTAAACAAGTGGGACTACTCGGACTAAAAAGCTTCTGCACAACAGAGGACACAATCAACAGTGTGAAAAGGCAACATAGGGATTGACAGAAAATACTTTCAAGCCATATGTCCGATACAGGGTTAATATCCAACATATACTAGGAATCACACAATTCAACAGCAAAAACCCTGAATAATCCAATTAAAAATGGGCAATGGACCTAAATAGACATTTTTCCAAAGAAGACATACAAATGGCCAACAGGTGCATGAAAAGGTGCTCAACATCACTAATGATCCAGAAAGTGCAAATCAAAACCACAGCGAACTAGCATGTCACACCCGTTAGAATGGCTGTTACCGCAGAGACAAGAGGCAACAAGTGTTGAAAAGGAGGTGGAGACAATGTACAAGGAACCCTTATACATTGTTCATGAGAATGTAATTTGATACAGTAATTATAGGAAATATTAATAGTATGGCGATTCCTTACAAAATTGGAAATAGAACTATTGTTTGATCTAGCAATCCCATTTCTGGGTACATATCCAACAGAAATGAAATCAGTATGTCCAAGAGATAGCTGTCTTCCCAGGTGCACTTCAGAGTTATTCACAATAGCCAAGATACCGAGGCAGCCTAAGTGTCTGTTGACAGATGAATAGATAAAGCAAATGTGGTATACATCACCTGGAAGCCTGTTAGAAATGCAAATTCTTGGGCACCACCCTAGACCAACTGGGTCAGGAACCCTGGGGATGTGACTCAGCAATCTGTGTTTTAACAAGGCCTGTCAGTGATGCATTCTCAAGCTTGAAAACTGCTGTCTTGCACTGAGTTTGTTTAGCACTTTGTTTAATGTCACCAAAAACTTGGCCACACCAGTTAAGTTAGATAGATGCTAAAATATGTTTGTGCATAAAAATGTAGGCTAAAATGAGTCGGTAATTATTTATGTCATGGAAAAGTTCAGAAAAAATGATATGTATGTGAAGTGATGGATTTGTTAATCAGCTTGATTTAATGATTCCACAATGCCAGCATCTGTCAAAATATCACTTTGTACCCCATAAATATATGCAATTATGTTTGTCAATTAAAAATAAAATAAAATAAATATTGGAAAAAAGAAAATGTGGTATATATAGTGAAATATTATTCAGCCATTAAAAAGAAGGAGATACTGCTATTTGTGACACTATGGGTAAACCTGGAGGACACCATGGTGAGTGAAATAAGCTAGATGCAGAAAGACAAAGATCACGTGTTCTCATTTATGCAGAATCTGAAAGCTTGAACTCATGGAAGCAGAGAATAGGAGGGTGGCTGCGGAGGCTGGGGGTGGAGGAAATGGGGAGATGTTGGTTAAAGGGAACAAACTTTCATGAATAGATACTGGGGATCTAATGTATGGCATGGTGACTATAGTCAACAGTACTGTATTGTTTACTTGAAATTTGCTAAGACAGTAGATCTTAAATGTTGTCAACCCCCCCACCCCAAAATGATAACTATGTATGGTGATGAATGTGTTATTTAATTTGATCATGGTAATCATTTCACAATGTGTACTTATATCAAACCATCACATCATATACTTTAAATATATATATATATATTTTTGTTAATTATACCTCCATAAAGCTGAGGAAAAAAAATGTGAACATACACTGTGTTCTGGAAGACAGTGTGTGTATTCCAAAATGTAGCCTTGTTCTAAAAAGTTTTTGATATTTCTTCTTTAAATTTTTGTATTGAATATTCTTGATTGGTGGGCGATCTTCATATTTAGAAGTCTGATTGAGGTTTTGAAAACAACCAAGACTCATTTAGAAGCAAGTCTGGTAAGTGAGAGGGTAATTAGGCCCGGTAATACTATATTTAGAAAAAGAGGGGGTGATTATAGAGCAATGAGATCTTTCCTCAGGTGGCTTGTAAATGAACTTTGAAGCAGTTTTAAATATGGTGTTCCAGATAGGCACTGAGTATTGGAAGCACCAATGAAATTAGAGTATAGTGTCCTATGTCTGCTCGGCTATTGAGATGGTTGAACTGAGTTGTGGTCACCGTCCAGGCCACCGCTCCTTGGTACACAATGGTCCAGTCTGCCACGTCATTGTTTAGCTGTAAGGGCCTTTCTAGGTCTATGATTTCGATTTCCCTGACATTCCATCCCTTGAAGGTGACACTAATAGCACCATTTATTTCCAAATGAGAAATAATTATAAAAGATCAAAAAGTGTTCCACGTTGCCCCCAAATCAGATAAGCACAGTTTTTGGGAGGGAGCGGGGTAGAGTGATGTGATTAAATACATACACAGGATTTGAAAATAGACCTATCCTTGATCTTGACTGAGACACTAACTAGCTACATCGCCTCAGACAGTTCACTTAACCTCTCTAAGCCTCATTTTCTATCCATAAAATGGGGACAATGATAGCTTATGCTTTATAGGAGTGGTGTGTAATAAAGAAAACAATGATAAAGCATTTAATAATAGCACCTGTTAGGAGGAAGGCACCCAATCCAACAAGCAGTACGTTAAAAAAACAACAAAGCAACAGCTTCTTTTAGGTCTGAAATCTTTAAACCTTTCTCTTGTTGGCAGTTTTAGCTACAGAGATCATTACGCTCTAGGTCAAGTAGAGGGTAGATTTTACAGACTGGGTTGGGAAAATAGAGCATAAATTTGCTGGTGCCAAGCTCTAAACACATTCACGCAGTGTGGTAAACCAACCTCTTACTTTCATTCACTTACATGTGGCTGGCTGGAGCCGGGGCTGAGAGCCTTGCTTTTCTGGTGCTGAATTCCATGAAATCAAAGAATCAGACTGAAGTGGCACCTTACCTATCAAATGGGCCTATCAGGGGCAGGGCTGTCCATGGTGACCTTGCCTGTGGTCTTTCAGCTTAGTCTCATTGCTGGTCATCTCAAAGTCTGCCTTTGGGATAAACCTGTGGGTAGGACTGGGCGTACACGTGTATGTCAACACTAGGTGGTGTGAAGACAGGGCATTCATTCAAAGACGCTGCATCTCCTGTTCGCGCTGGCAGTACAGCTGCAGCAGTGGGTGAAGTTAGTGACTTGCATCTAAGACACTTACTGCACGGCCCTGGAACAATCTGGCTCCTAGTAAAAAACTGAACACATGTTAATTCACTTTAGTGGCCATAATCATCTTTTAAAAATGTCAATGAGATCATTTTGCTTTTCTACTTAAATCTCTTCAAAGGTTTCCCATTGTTGCTTAAATAGAATTCAAACTCGCCCCCCCAACCTGCCCCACCAGCCCCAGCCTCACTGGACTTGGTTCCCCTGCTGTCCTAAGGTGCCTGGAGCCACCCCCCACCAGGGTCTTCAGCCTTTTCTTCTCTCTCATGGTGCAGCTCAGGAGTCGTCTCCTCAGAGAGCCTCTGTCTGAAGCACGCGCCCCTCAGCACCCTTCTCTCTCTCCACCGCGAGTGGTGTTTGCTTCCTTCATAGCCTATATCATAACTTGTAAAAATTAACTAACTTGCTCTCTTACTTTCTGCCTAGTACGCAGTGAGCAGCTCCATCAGGACAGGGACTCTCTCTGCCCTGTTCACGGCTTCATTTCCAGTGCTCCTCACAGGTCCTGACACCTAGTTGGGGATTAAAGTGCGTTTGTTGAATGAATGATTGTGTCCGGCACATAGTAAGCTCTCAGTAAATGTTAGCTGATCGCTTTATGGTAGAAGTTCCCAACTTATCAATTGGATGTGGTATGTCCAGATATTGCTAGCATGTTACTTTAAAAGATGGTCATTAACCCATTAACTCTGAGTCCCTCTCTGCTGGGTTATAGAAATCCAACTCCACCCCACTCCCAAAGTGTTCCTAACTTATTTTTGAAAGTCTCCCAGGTCATTGTCATTGTGTGACACATTGTGTGTTTGTGGGTATCTTTTTACTTTTTGCTTAGAATAGTAACAGGCACATGGTAAGCACCATATGACATTAGCTATCATCATCACCAATATCGAGATGTGGTTGGATCGAGTTCCTCATATTCCCTTGTTAGCAGCCTTGGTGTGCCACGCCATGTCTATCCTGACGGCATCCTTGCTCTGGCTGGTGCTACCACCACCCGGCGACCTCAAGGGGCAGGCGCTGCAGTTCTTACCACTGCGCCTCAACTGGGGCATTTTCTCTTCCCTACTCTTCCCCCCAAAATGAAGTCCAGGCCACAACGTTTGATAGATCCTTATTAAGGCCTAGGAATAATTGAAGAGAAGAACAGCAGAGAAAGTGACTTGTGTAGCCCTTGGCAGTGGTTCTGCTCCAAGCTCAGGGACCCAGACTCTCTTTGGGATCATTTTTGGCTGCCCTCAAGAAGCAGTAATCGGCTCACTTCCACCCTGAGGGAATACTTGAGCAAGACTAAGAGAAGGGAATAAGTTTTTCTTACTTAAGAAAGCAAGAAAGCCCTGAGCCACAACCCTGGCTCAATTCTATGTGATAATTTACATTCCCAAAGCGAGGCTTCACTTCCTGTCCTAAAAGAACTGAGTTTATGGGGTCCCCCTCACCACTCCTCTAAGAATCATTGGGAATATTCTTGATTTACATTAGTGTAACCAAGCTGCACATTTTGGTGTTTTTCCTAAAATAAACCAAAAGTTTGCCTGAAAGGTGAATTCAATCATTCTTTGAGAAGACAGAAAACTGCTTTTAAATGTAAGATTTTCTTCCACTAGCCGATGCCCTCCCTTGCTGTCCACTATGAGCTTCCTGCACTCATTGCCTGAACATAAGGACCATGTCAATCCTTCTGTGTACTTCAGAGGGACAATCCTACCGCTTCCCTGGTGCAGGTGTGCTTCAGTCAGGGTTGGCATCATCATGCTGCAGTAACAAACATCTTCAGAATGTTAGTGGCTGAAACCATGAAGGTTTCTTGCTCACTTACAGTCCACGTTGAGTTCAGAGACTGCTTGTGGCTTTCTTTCAGAGAACCAGGATGGCTGAGCAGCCACTGCCTTGCACTGCAGGCCACTGTGCCACAGGGATACAGAACTCTAAGACCCACGACGGCAATCAAATGTTCTCTCCTGGAAGAGACACATGTCATTTCTGCTCTTCACTCATTTACCAAAACTAGGCACATGGCCCCAGCCAACCACCTGGGAGTCAGGCAGCGCAGTTCTCCCCTGAGCCTGGGACAGCTGACGTATTTGGTGAGCAGCACCAATGACCACAACATTCTGAATAAATATTTGGTGACTGACATCACTTTCTTTCTCCAGAAAGATCTCATAGGTCTTCTCTACTTCCAGTTGCATTCTCTTTTATTTCTCTTCTTGAAGACTTAGCAATAAAAATAGGGTCTATCACCTAGCATCAAGAATGCATTTTATTTTTCCATCTGCTGTTCTAACTTTATTTTCCTTGTGTTATTTCTTCCACTCTGGGAGCTTCTGACCCTGTCTGTCTCCTTCTAGCTCTGAAAGAAAATCTGAAACTGGAGTTTACAGGGACTCCTGACCAACACCGAGAAAAAGGGGCATTCGGCTTGGCTCCATTTCTGGGTCCTGCCTTGTTTCACATTTTTCTATCCTAAATACTCATACTTTGGTATTCCAGATTCCAGAGCATTCCTGAGAGAGCCTCTCCATCATCTCTCCTTCCTCTCCTGAACTTTCAACTCCAGAGCCTCTTAGCATGTAAAGAGAATTGTGTTGTGAAAACACAACCCTGGTTAGTGTTCATTTCCTTTTCATGAAGCCCCAAAAGGTGGGCTTCATGAAAAGGAATTTTGCTGCAAGATGATTCTAGCTACTTCCTACATTTTATCTGTTCAGATTTAATGTCCCTGACGTACAGTTTTATAACCATTGTGATGGTTCAGGCCAAAGCTGCAGTAATACAAATTATCTACTTAGGCATTGCTAAGAAGAGCTGTACAAAACTAGCTTCTTCCAAGTGAAAACATTGTGTATTTTTAAAATTAAAAACCTGAGACATTGCTTATAATTAAACACTTTACAAATTTTGGTGTATATTTAACAGACTTAAACTTTTTGATGAGACCGTTTCCTCTGAGGTAAGACAGATAGATATGTTTATCCAAAAATGGGTAGTCTTGCTTCTAAGTAAGCTCTTTCCTTAGAGTCATCTATAGAGATATATACAACTACAGAAATGTCTTTGCAACAGGAAAATACAGTGGAAAATAAACCAGACCATGCACAGCATTAAAAGCAAGTGATGTGATATATTGTAGGGCAGGCAATTTTAGACACTTCTCTTAGGTCAGGCTGATTTTTCAGTCTAAGATCAAAAGATGTTAAACCAAAATATGTGGGTTTCTATACAAAGCATATATGAATAATATTATCTTTTGGAGAGATTATGGGTAGGCATTTTCTTGTAAATATAATTATCTGGGATTATGGTTGAATTCCTGGCAATGTCAGTGAGGTTTAGGAGCTTTCCAGGGACTGGAAGCTTTTGATTTTTGCATGTTATAGCTCCATTTTGACCAAGAATGACAGTGCATGAAGAAAACAGAAAAATGTCCCCACTACCAGGCTACAGATGCTACTGTAATTAGGTCAGCACAGAGGTTCCTTTCGGAGAAAGAAAAGTGATCAGAAATGAGAAAAGTGTTTTCAAGTGTGACCCAAAATTGACTAGAGTAGGCCTTTTACAAATAAGGTTAATTCTGTTCCACAAGGTGGCGGTAAATACATTCCTAAGTAGCCATCTGCTTGGGCGAAGCATGAAGCCACTAAGTGGCAAAGTATTATTTAATCTCTGTGCTATGGGAATCAATGCTATTGAAACCAGAGTAAACACATTTAAAGAATGGGTGAGCATTGTCTGTAAGAATTTCCCTCTGCAAACCCCTTCCTTAATTCACAGGAGGAAAATGAAAATGGGACCTTGAACTGGAGACCACAGATTGTACTTTCTCCTGCAATTGTGAGGTTTTATTGAAGTTAGGTAATAAGCAAACCATGCTGTTGGCTTCCAATCTATAACTGTGAGATAAATTGGGCAAAAAGAAATTCAGAATCACTGTACTTAGAACAAGTGGTCAGAGAATGGCCTAATGACACTAACATTAGTTTGGATTTTTACCTAGAAAGATAAATTCATCTGTAAGTTAGAAACAGCATATTAAAATAGTTAGAACATCTTAAAATGTCAATTTTTCAGTCTCTGTACGCTATGGTTTCGAATGTCCCCTCCAAAACTCATGTTGAAACTTAATCCCCAATGTGGTAGTACTGAGAGATGGGGCCTTTAAGAGGTTACTGAATCCATTCATGGATTAATGGATTAATGGGCTATCATGGGAGTGGGACTGGTGACTTTATAAGAAGAGGAAGACAGTTCTGAGCTAGCACACTTGGCCCCCTGACCATGTGATGCCCTGAGCCACCTCAGGCCTCTGCAGAGGGTTCTCACCAGCAAGAAGGCCCTCACCAGATATGGCCCCTCCAGTTTGGACTTCTCAGCCTCCATAACTGTAAGCAATAAGTTAGTTTTCTTTATAAATAACCCAGTTTCTGATATTTTGTTATAAGCAACAGAAAACAGACTCAAACACTACACACAGTCTTGATAAGCAGGATCAGAGTGATGATTTTATAGGCATGTTTTCTGGACTCCATTAATGGTAGAATACGAGGAGTATGTGAGATTTAAGTTAGATACAAAGACATTTCTTTCTTCTTTTTTTTTTCATTTTTTGTAGATGAGGTCTCACTATGTTGCCCAGGCTGGCAAACTCTTGATCTAAAACCATGCTCCCTCCTCGACCTCCCCAAGTGCTGGGATTACAGGCTTGAGCCACCATGCTCAGCCCAAAGATGTTTTTAAATGTGGGAATCGATGTTCCTTTTCTGAGGGCCTAATCTAATCAGATTATTTTGTATGAATTGTTTAGGACCCTCCTAATCCTATGTGTGAATCCACATCTTTCCCCTGAAGGGGGAGGATCAGGCACTTGGAAGCTCACACTGACCACTCACCACAAATGTCAACAAATGTTGATTGAGCTCCCACATTTCCATTTGGGCCTTGAAAGTCAAGGATGGGAAAGACTCATTGTCTGCCCTCAAGGAAAGAAAGTCTCCTTCTTCTCCATCTCGTTCCAAAAGTTGGTTGGTAACCTTGTTTATGACCTTTGTTTCCATATAAAACTTGAGAGCACTGATGATGAAGAATTGACCGAAGCTCTGGTTGAGTCCCCGAAAAGGCATTTAGCTGTGCAGCTGTCACCTTGCCAGGCCTTTTCATGACCATTGCTTAGCTGGCACAATATGAGTTCCCACTGATTTTCCCTGTCAGGGACTACAAAATAGGGCTTATTTTCTATTCATAGGATGATCCATAGTTCATAAGTAGTACTCCTTGGGAGAAAGCAAGAAAATAAATTCTAACATTTAATGTAAATATTATATTCTTTGAGGATCTTCTTTCTAGTGAGCTCAGGCTACTCCTTACAATGACCATCTCAAGGCAAAAAACATGGAGAAGCGCTATTGTCCCCATTTTACAGATGAGGAGACTGAGGCAAAGACAAATTCACCCATCCCTTCTTACGTCATCTCTTAGGGATAGAGTTGAAAATGGGGAATTGCAGCCTGTTGGCATCTGACCCTATGCCATATCTTCTGCACAAGGCCTCTGTTGGACTAGACAATGGTGTTTTGCACATCAGGAAAAGGTGCACCCTCTGGGCAGATGCAGCCCCATGTGTGAGTGTCTGGATTGGCAAGAGGAGCGTGGGTTGGATTTCAGTCCCCACTCACTTCTTTGGTTGGGTACCCTTGTGCAGTGTACAACTTACAACTTGCAACTTTATGTCATCCTCGTCTTTCCCTCTTACCACTTCATACTTGGGAATCAGATTCTTAAATGATTTGGTGAGAAAAACTGAACATTGGCAATTCCAGGCATATGACAGGTGCTTAGTGAGTGTTTGTTCAATGAATGAATTAGGGCAGGTGTCCTATCACATGTGCCTGGTCCCCCTGCACCACTGCATTGCTGTGGCCATGGAGCTCCCCACAAAGAGGTCAGGGTTAGGCATGGTCCTCATGTGAGTGCCTCCTTTTCCTAAGAGTGCTATATTCCAACAGTTATGTGAGGAATAACCACTTCTCATTTCTATGGGGCTAACCACACACATATAAATAGGCAGGGCACCTCTGCGGGGGGTGGGGAGAGGAAACCACCAACAGCTGTTTTCCTTCCATGCCCACTAGGAGTCACAGGAGACGGGTGCATGGAGGTGGCCATCTTAGGCTTCTGTTAGATCTGTTAGCTTGGACTGAGATTCACGCATTAGACCTTGACCTGTTCACTGGGAAATCTCAGGGCAGTAGGGCTGGAGGATGCTTCTTCTCTTTCATCAGAGCCAGAGATATTGTTCAATAAGGAGATAGAGAAAATGTATTCTTGTTTTCAAGGGCTTGAAAAGCACCCTGTCAGCACTTTCTCAGATGCAATGGAGAGCATCAAGCCTGTGGGGTTCCTTATTTTACAGTTCTAATCAATGCAAAACTTGATGAGGAACAGTGTCTTTTCTTCCTCCTGCATCTTCTATAACACCAAGTATGTTAGACTGGGCAAGTCAGAGTAGGTTCTCAATTAATACCTAGAGGTTACTGATAATGCCCAGCTTGGTCTAGACAGGCTGTGAGCCTAGGAGGCGTGGGCTGTTAGATAAGCCACAGAGAGCTCTTTGTAAATGGCAGAATTATTCCATTTGGGGTATTATCAGTTGTTTGCACAATGCAACTGTGAAAACGAAATGATCCTACATTGAAAAGGAGACCCTCCCTTCCTCCTCCCCCAACACAGTCTCATAAACATGACAAATTGCCTTTCCTTCCATATCCCAGGTCCTTCAATTTTCATCTTTCTTGGGCAGCTCAAGGATTATATGTGGATCCTATAAGTCCCCAAATAAACATGACTTTTTTTTTGTTGTTTTAATTTTCACATTTTGACTGAATGGTTTTTTAAATGGCTGCCTTTATTTAGTCTTTTGGTTGTTTATTTATTAATCTGGTTTGTGGGGAGGTAAGTGAACAGGTGGGAATGCACTAATGAAAGGATTGTCTGACATAGGAAACTCTACACCAGCAGCCAAGCAGCAAGCATGACCCGCTGTGCCCTGGCTTCTGAATTCTGACACACAGGATTTTTACTACATGTACGGTTTACTCACTGGTCAATAGATTCCTGCTGCTATAAAAATTTTATAGCTGTCTTGTGACAATATGACTCTGAGGCCCCTAGAGAAGTCTAGGCATACACAAATGTCTTTAGATGAGGAGGTTTACTCATGAGGGCAACCCCCAGAGGAGCAGATAAAAACCAGCTTTGGGGGTATCTGCTGGGGACTGTGTTACTTATATCTGAACTTTGCATTGTGAAAAGCAGAAAGGTGCATGTTGTTATGGCAATGTTTCCCGGTAGGTCTTGTTTATTTACCCTCAGTGGGTGCACCATTTCTAAGGATAATTTTGATTAATATTTCTCCAGGAGAAATATTAATGGTGGGTAAAGATGGGTTATTTGTCTACTGGCTTTCTAAGACCTCTTTTTTGCACCAGCTCCTGAGAAAATAACTGAAACTGTGGTCAGTTGCCATAAATGACATATTAATTAGGCTAATAATGGTTTCCCACATAAAAGCAATGCCAAATTGTATATTTATTTTGCTATGAAGTTTAATTCTTTTCTAACTCAACCCTATACACTTTTGTGGTTTGTACCTATTTTTTGCTTGGAATTGAAAAAAAATCTTTGTAATACCAGTTTTTACCCTAGTGTCAGGCACACAGAAAGGGTTGTAACTGTGGAATGAATAAATGAAGGCATGAATGGAATGGCTATCATGCTTTTGAGGTACACTGAGCATTGTGCTGTTTGGAGCCTGCTGCATTGCTGTCAAGTCTCATCCAAACCACAGACAGCTTCAAAAGCTACTGCGTCTAGCCTCATGGATTTGGGGCAATTATTGAGCCACAAAAATGCTGCTGATGACATAAGTTTTCAATGGTCAATGAGCATTTCCATGGTCATCTCTTTCTTTGTTTGCCTATCCAAAGGCTTAAAAATCACAAATCATATGCACTGAAGAGTCCTCCTTTTTGTCCTATGAAACCCAAGGGGAAAGAACACAGAAACAGCGGCACATGGTTTAGCAGTTTTGTTGTTGTTGTTATTAGACCCATTTTCTAGTCATTTCTAGGTCAGCCCTGATTTCTTTCAGGCCTGTGCATGTGGGCCAGTGTGCATTTGCATGGTTACCTGGAGACACAGTGCTCTAAATTTGACCAGGCATTGATGGAACTCACCACACTCATACGGCCACAGGATCAAACTTCTGCTCTGGATTGTGGTTCTAGACTCAATAATTTATGGTCACACCACAGATGTGAGTTGGGGTGTCAAGCCCTGTGGCCACACTCCTGTTAGTGGCATTCCTCCTTGAGGCTCCAGCTTGGGCTGTCCTATCCCTGGCTTGTGTATTCTTCTACCACTAATTATATCATAATGACAGCTTCCATTTGTCCTGTACTTTGAAAAGAGACAGTGGTTAAAAAGGATGTTCTATACACATTGTGGAATGTGCAATGGGCCATTCAACACGCAGATTATGAGCTTGATTGATTCATTTATTTATTATTCTGGTGTTTAGCACAATGCCTGGCAGGCAGGGGCACTCAATCAAAACATGTGCGTTGAGTGAATGAGAGAAAATATCCTATTATATCTAGTTTTGGAAAAGTATGCCAGAAGATTTTAATGCATAAAAACTTCTATGGTTTAATGTCAGGCACAAGTTTAAAGACTTTGCCTAT
This sequence comes from Eulemur rufifrons, assembly GCF_041146395.1. Lineage (NCBI taxonomy): Eukaryota > Metazoa > Chordata > Mammalia > Primates > Lemuridae > Eulemur > Eulemur rufifrons. Next base: position 204,641,068 of record NC_090989.1, read on the forward strand.
ATTAACACATTTAATCCTCGTAACAATTCCTAGAGGTGATATTTATTATGATTCCTGCCTTGCAGATGGGGAAACTGATTGCACATGGAGGCTGAGTGCGCTGTCCAAATGAGTGAGTGGCACAGCTGAGATTTGAACGCAGGCATTCTGTGCCAGAGATTGTGCCTTTAACCACAATCCCACACTGCATTTCAGGTTATGATACTGCCACTTTTGTGGGTGCTTGGGAGAAGGAGCACACATAAAGAGTAATTTATTAAAAAAGAAAAAGATAGTCCCTTACTTCCAAGTCTTTTCCAGACTTGAAGCAAGGGTCTGGGATTTAGTTTGGGAGTTAGGGAGGACGAGTGGAATCCATTGAGCAAACCAATGTCCTAAAATCTTATCTTTGCTGATTTCCTATCTCATATTTTAAGTTGCATGTGAAATAAGTCTGTACTTCTTTGTCTCCAGAAACTTACACAAAAGACACTCAATTTAATGACGTCAAGTGATCACTCGTTGTACAGTAGTCTTATCACCAATGTTAAGAAACTATTTTTATTGTTTCCTTTTGAGCAGCTATTGAGACAGTTCCATAGCTAATTCCCATTCCTATGCAATTTCCTTAGCATAGGGTGGGTGTTCACATCTAGACAGTCAACGCTTAATGGTGCATGTGAAACGAAACTTGAAGATAATGAATCATAAAGCTGAATCATGGATTCAGTTCCACAGGCACCTCTGCAGTGTTCTCTTTCTTATTTGAAATTTTCAATTATGCTTGCTGTTTGTGAAAGTAACATATGCGTGTTGTCACAAAGAAGCAATATAAATATGTATAAAGAAAAAGTAAATCACTTCCCTCAACACATACAGCACACACTCCTTTCCTTTCTAGAGTAAGTAATGGTGACAGCCTAGTATTTATCTTTCTTTCTTTTCTTTTCTTTCTTTCTTTTTTTTTTTGAGACAGAGTCTCACTCTGTTGCACTGGCTATAGTGCCATGGCTTCAGCCTAGCTCACAGCAACCTCAAACTCCTGGGCTCAAGTGATCCTTCTGTCTCAGCCTCTGGAGTAGCTGGGACTACAGGCATATGCCACCATGCCTGGCTAATTTTTTCTGTATATTTTTAGTTGTCCGGTTAATTTCTTTCTATTTTTTGGTAGATACGGGGTCTCGCTCTTGCTCAAGCTGGTCTTGAACTCCTGACCTTGAGTGATCCTCCCACCTCGGCCTCCCAGAGTGCTAGGATTACAGGCATGAGCCACCGCACCTGGCCTGTATCTTTCTATACTTTTGGCTATTCTAGTGAAAACATATACAAACATATATATTAAATATATATAATATACATTAGTGTGCAATGCATTTTTTAAATTTAATCGACTTTATTTTTAAGAGCAGTTTTAGGCTCACAGCAAAATTGAGCTTAAGATACAGAGAGCTCCCATATCCTTCTTGTTCCCACACGTGCACAGCTTCCTCCATCATGCAACCAGAATGGTGCATTTGTTACAATTGATGCACCCATACTGACACATCATAATCACCCAAAGTCCATAACTTACATTACAGTTCACTCTTGGTGTTGTATATTTTATGGATTTTGAGAAATGTATAATGACATGTATCGAACATTATAGTATCATATAGAATAGTTCCACTGCCCTAAAAATGCTCTGTGTTCTGCCTATTCATCCCTTCCTTCCCCCTAACACCGGGCAATCACTGATCTTTTTACTGTTTTCATAATTTTGCCTGTTCAAGAATGTCATATAGTTGGAGTCATACAGTATGTAGGCTTTTCAGACTGGCTTCTTTTACTTAGTAATACTCATTTAAGGTTCCTCCATGGCTTGATAGTTATTTTAATTTGAAATTCCCTAAGTACATATGAATTGAGCATCTTTTCATATTCTTATTTGTCATCTAATATCATCTTTGGTGAAGTGTATGTTAAGGTCTTTGGCCCATTTTAAAAATCAGGTTGTTTGTTTTCTTATTATTGAATTTTAAGAGTTCTTTGTATATTTTGGGTAACAGTACTTTATCGATATGCCTTTTGCAAATGTTTCCTCCCAGTTTGTGGCTTGTCTTTTTGTTTTCATGACAGTAACTTTTGCAGAGCAGCAGTGTTTAGTTTGAACAAAGTCTAGCTTATCAATTCTTTCTTTCATAGATTATGTCTTTGCTGTTGCATCTAACAAGTCATTGCCATACCCCAAATCATCTAGGTTTTCTCCTGTGTTATCTTCTAGGAGTTGTATAGTTTTGTGATCCATTTTGAGTTAACTTTTGAAGGGTATAAAACCTGTGTCTGTAGTCATTTTTTGCATGTGGATGTGCAGCTGTTCCAGCACCATTTGTTGAAAAGACTCTCTTTGCTGCACTGTATTGCCTTTGCTCCTTAGTGAAAGATCATTTGACTATAATTTATGTTGATCTATTTCTGGGCTCTCTATTCTGTTACATTGATCTATTTGTCTGTCCTTTCGCCAATATCAGACTGTCTTGATTACTATAGCTTTATAGCAAGTCTTGAAGTCAGGTAGTGTCAGTCTTCCAATTTTGTTCTTCTCCTCTAATACTGTTAGCTATTATAATCTTTTGTCTGTCCACCTAAACTTTAGAAGCAGTTTTCAATACTCACAAAATAACTTGTTGATATTTTGACTGGGATTGCATTAAATGTACAGATAAAGTTGGGAAGAACTTGCATCTTGACAATATTGAGTCTTCTTATTCATGAACATGAAATATCTCTTTGTTTATTTAGTTTTTCTTTGATATCTTTCATTAGAGTTTTGTACTGTTACTTGTATAGATCTTGTGTATATTTTGGTAGATTTATACCTAAGTATTTCATTTTTTTGAATGCTTGTGTAAATGGCATTGTATTTTTGGTGTCAGCCTAGCTCACAGCAACCTCAGCGTCTTGGGCTGAAGCAATCCTCCTGCCTCAGCCTCCCGAGTAGCTGGGACTACAGGCATGCACCACCATGCCTGGCTAATTTTTTCTATATATTTTTAGTTGTCTAGCTAATTTCCTTCTATTTTTAGTAGAGACAGGGTCTCACTCTTGCTCAGGCTGGTCTTGAACTCCTGAGCTAAACGATCCACCCGCCTCAGCCTCCCAGAGTGCTAGGATTACAGGTGTGAGCCACCACGCCTGGCCGTGACTGATTTTTTTATATTAACTCTGTATCCGGCATCCTTGCTATAATTGGTTATTAGTTCCAAGTGATATTTTGTTGATTCTTTTGGATTTTCTACATAGATGATCATGTCATCTTCTAAGCAAAGACAGTTTTATTTCTTCCTTCTCAATCTGTATACCTTTGATTTAATTTTCTTATCGTATTACATTATCTAGGACTTCCAGTACAATGTTGAAAAGCAGTAAAGACAGGGGATGTCCCTGCTTTGTCCTGGTTTTAAAGGAAAAGCTTCCAGTTTCTCACTGTTAGATATGATGTTACTTGCAGGTTTTTTGTAGACACTCTTTATCAATTTGAAGAAGTTGCGCTTTAATCCTAGTTTACTAAGGGTTTGTATCATGAATGAGTATTGGATTTTGTCAAATGCTTTTTTTGCATCTATTGATATGATTGTATATTTTTTGTTCTTTAGCCTATTGATGTGGTAGATTACACTAATTGATTTTTAAATGCTGAATTAGCCTTGTATACCTGGGATAAATTCCACTTGGACATAGTTGAACTTCATTTGCTATTTCTCTGAGCATATTGTAGCTATATTCATGAGAGATATTGGTCTGTAGTTTTCTTTTTAGGGTCTTCATCTGGTTTGGTATTAGGATAATGCTGGCTTCACAGAATGAGTTAGGAATTATTTGCTCTGCTTCTATCTTCTGAAAAAGATTTAAAGAATTGGTATAATTTCTTTTTTAAATGTTTTGTAGAATTCACCAGTGAACCCATTTGGCCTGGTGCTTTCTGTTTTGGAAGGTTATTAATTATTGATTCAATTTCTTTAATAGATATAGGCCCATTCAGACTGTCTATTTCTCCTTATGTGAGTTTTGGAAGATGTGTCTTTCAAGGAACTGATCTATTTCATCTAGGTTATCAAATTTGAGCACAGAGTTGTTTATAATGTTCCTTTATTACACATTTAATGTCCATGAGATCTGAAATGGTGTCCTCTCCTTCATTTTTGATAGTAATAATTTGTATCCTCTCCATTTTTTTCATAGTTTGCCTGGCTAAACACTTATCCATTTTATTGATCTTTTCAAATAACCAGTTTCTGACTTTATTGATTTTCTCTATCAATTTATTTTTAAAATTTTATTGATTTTTGCCCAATTTTTATTACTTCATTTTGTCTGCTTATATTGAATTTAATTTGCTCTTTTTTTTTTTTTTTTTTTTTTTTTTAGATTCCTAAGGTGGAAGCTTAGATAACTGATTTTAAATCTTTTTTGTTTTCTAATATTTGGATTCAATTCTATAAATTTCCCTCTAAGCACTTCTTTTGCTGCCTCCCACAAATTTTGAGTTGTATTTTCATTTTATTTAGTTCAAAGTATTTCTAAATTTTTCTTGAGATTTCTTCTTTGACTCCTACATTATTTAGAAGTATGTTGTTTGATCTCCAAGTATTTTGAGATTTTCTAGCTATCTTTCTGTTATTAATTTCTAGTTTAATTCCATTGTGGTCTGGGAGCAGACATTGCCTTATTTCTATTCTTTTAAATTTGTTAAGGTGTGTGGTCTATATCACACTTGTGGCAGCCAGTGAGTGTTTCTCATAGCTTCCTTTCTGTTTTTTTTTTTAAATGACAGCTTTATTGAGATATAATTCATATACCATACAATTCACCCATTTAAAGTGTACTATTTTAGTTATGTTCACAAATATGGGCAACCGTCACCAACGTCAATTTTAGAACATTTTCATCACCTCAAAAAGAAATCCCATTGCTTTTAGCTATCCTCACTCTATTTCTCTCCCCATTTTACTCCTCATCCTGAAGAAGCCTCTAATTTGCTTTCTGTGTCTACATATTTCCTAGTTATGGACATTTTATATAAATGGAATCTTATGTGGTCTTTTGTGACTGTCTTCATTCAATTTGTGTAACGTTTTCAAGGTTTATTCATGTTGTAGCATGTATCAGATTTTTATTTCTTTTAAAGGCTGAATAATATTTCATTTTATAGATAGACCACATTTTGTTTATCCATTCATCAGTTGATGGACATTGGGGTTGCTTTTAATATGGGGCTATTATAAATAATGTTATAAACATTCATGTGAACATTTTTGTGTGCACATACATTTTCATTTCCTTTAGGTATACACCTGGGAGTGGAATTTCTAGGTCATAGGGTTTAACTATCTGAGGAATTGCCAGACTGTTTTTCCAAGCACCATTTTACATTCTCACCACCAGGGTACAAGGGTTTCAATTTCTCTGCATCTTTATCAACACTTGATACTATCTGACTTTGATTCTGGCCATCCTAGTGGGTGTAAAGCGGTATCTAATTGCGATTTTGATTTGCATTTCCTTGATTTGATTTGCTTATTGGTCATTTGTATATTTTCCTTGAAAAAATATCTATTGCCCATATTCTAATTACATTATTTGTCTTTTTATTATTGAGTTGTAAGAATTCTTTTTTTTTTTTTGAGACAGAGTCTTGTTCTGTTGCCTGGGCTAGAGTGCTGTGGTGTCAGTCTAGCTCACAGCAACTTCAAACTCCTGGGCTTAAGCGATCCTACTGCCTCAGCCTCCTGAGTAGCTGGGACTACAGGCATTGGCCACCATGCCCAGCTAATTTTTTCTATATATATTTTTAGTTGTCCAGCTAATTTCTTTCTATTTTTAGTAGAAACAGGGTCTCACTCTTGCTCAGGCTGGTCTCGAACTTCTGATCTCGAGAGATCATCCCGCCTCAGCCTCCCAGAGTGCTAGGATTACAGGCGTGAGCCACCGCGCCTGGCCCAGCTTCCTTTTTACTGATGCTCTCCACATGGTATTCCCTATTCTCTTCACTTTTGACTAATATACCCACGAGGCACACAGGGAATCAAGAGGAAAAATCTGTGTAAAAGCATAAAGTATGACTGTTTTTAGCCAGCATTCAAGAGCATGCCATATCTATTTTCTTACCCTAATAAATCCAATAGCGATAAAGCCAGAACTGGTCTTTTTCAAAAACTACCTCACTGCAGAGAGCTGCTTATTGGTTGGCGGATTAATGTCCAAATCTCTTAGCTAATTAGTGTGAAACACAAATCACCTTTATGCAATTAGGCTTGACAATAAAATGAGAAGTCAAAGCAGATGTTTCAACGGGGTGTCTGCCCCTGAGAACCTTTGAGACAGGCTGGATGGGCTGCAGTGAGCCTTCGTCTAGTACAGTGCTGATAGATCTCATGTTATGAGTAATAATTTGTATTTTGCACTATTAATGACTTCACGGGAAAATCCAAGGACACTTTATATTTTAAGATTATTTTTCTGGAGTTCAAGTGGAGAATTAATCTTAAACAATTGGATTTCATTTCAGAATGAAATTTTAATGGATTTCTATAATAGGAAGAGTCTGGATTAGATAGGAGATAAGAGCAATGGTACTGATTAGTGAGGTAATTGTTAAGTTGTAAAAGGAGAAAAAAAAAAATTCACTATCCAGAAAACCCTCCCAATAAGCCCTTGAAATTCTTAATAGACATGATATATCTAAATTGGTATCTGAAGCTGTTATTCCAAGGACATTCCATTGGACAGATGTCCGATATTAGTCCCTGTTACATAAGCCATGCTTCATTTCAAGAGCATATTGTATAATGGTAATCAGTAAATGATAAATTTGGTAGTGATTATCAGCTGTTCAGAAATTGAAATATTTAGTCTGTGGCAATGTGAATATTTGTTTTTGATCTGATGCTCTTGGTGATTTTAAAACCACCCACCCTAGGGAGAATTAATTCACAAGAGAGTCTTAATAATTATTGTAAGTCAAAAACATTATGTGAAACTGAAATGCCAGTTAGAGTTGGCTGGGCATATGAACAGAGGTATTTGGGGAGAAGGACTTCAAGCCATAAACAGGGCTTCTCAAGATGCTTATGAAAACTCACTTCTACATGGCTCTTCTGTGCAGGCCACAGTGCATTTCTTAGGTTCCCACTTCGGCTGGGAAAAAGCATAGCTGTGGGAGTCACACAGACCTGGGTTGTACTCCTAGGTCTATCCCTCACCAACTGAATGATTCAGGAGAAGTCACTTGGCATCTCTGAGTCTCTGTTTTTGCATCTCTATGGAGATAATAACCTACTTCATCTCAGAGGTTCACTGCAAGGCATAAATGAGAATATATCTATAAAATACCTATTCCAGTATCTGGCCCAAGATAGGCACTCACTACGTCTTACTTTCCTGCTGTTCACCTTTTTTCCTTCTGTCACCTTTCCTCTCACCAAACTGCTCCTCCACAATTGAGGGCAACTCAGCACTTGAGCTCTTAGGAGAGTCTGCTTCATCTATCGCTGGAAGAGAATAGTTTCAGAAGCCCACCTGCAGATCCACGTGTAAGGTGGAATTCCTTCTCGTTATCACCAGCCTTTTGGCAAAATCGACTGACATCCCCATTTCCTAACTCTTTTCCTTGCACATTTTCCTTTCAGTTACTCTTGATCTTAGCTGTGAATTCTACCTACCTTCTGCTCACCTTATAGGTGCATCACTCAAGAGGCAATGTAGGAAAAGACAACCCAGTAAAAATATTGGCAATTCATAGATAAATGACTCAATATGATCAAAAGAGTTATGAAAATATGTTCAAACCACTGGTAATTAGGAAAATTCAGAGAAATGCCACTGGCAAAAATCTGAAGACTTTTATGTCCATTGCTTGTGGGGACACAGGGTAAAGGGCACTCTCGTTCGTGGCTAGTAGAAAGGTGAATTGTTACTGTGTTTATGGAAAACAACCAGACAGCCTCTAGTGAATTTATCCGTTAAAAAGATCTCTTAAAATTTAAATATACATATGCTTTTCAACCTAGCAGTCCACTCCTGTGACTGTATTCCTTAGGAGTTAAAGCATCAATATGGAAAGTTCTATTTACAAGGACATTTATTGAAACATTGTTAGTAAAGGCAAAAAACCAAAAACACCAACAAATACAAGCTGGAAACAAAGAGCTATAGGGAAATGGCCAGTGAAATAATTAGATCCTAGAAATAATGGATCAGAGCTATCACAGTTGACAAAGTATTGTTGAATAAGAAAAAAAAGGATGCAAAGAAATCTATATAAAATGATCAAATGATCCAATTTGTAAAATAAACATGGTCCAACACAATTCCACATATAGATGTATGTTTATGTGTGTATTTTCATGATGATATGAGCATAGAGACAAATAAGGACTGTAGTTTAGCCTATAGTCATGGGATAGGGAAACGGGAGTAAACAAAAAAGAAAAAAAGAAAAGTGTGCACTAAGCATATCTCCACCAAATATTACATGATTCCATTTATGTAAAATGAGTGTATATGTAGATATGTACAAATAAATAGGAATAAAGAGTTAGAACTTGATCTACTGAAGTGACAACTGTTACACAGTAAAAAAAAAAAAAAAAGAAAATATCAGAGTAATGGCAGTAGTATTATACTAGTTTGTAAAATCAAGCCATCCAATCAACCAACCATGAACCTGTCCTTCTTCCCACTTAGATATATGTGTGTGTCCTTTTGTATTTACATGTGCTTGTATACATGTGTTTGAGCCTAGAAACATTAAGGAAGATGCACATGACACATTGGATAGCTTTTTCTTCATACATCTTGTGGCGCTAAGCTTTTATTATTTTTATAATTTGAAAAAATATTTAATAAAGAAAAGGAAATTGTAAAATAACCAAAAGCTTTTTTTTCAAGGAAAGAAAAAAAAAAAAAAAAAAGAAGCAAGCTAATGGTTACGAACACCTGAGAAGTCGTTTATAATTCTGCCAGAAAAGAATCCGGTTACCTGCCTCAGTGGGCCTTAACACAACGTCCCATATGTATATGAGTGAGCTATAAATGAAAATGGTTAAGAGGGAGTCGGTATGCAGAGCTTGCTCTGGGCCAGAACCATCTTGTCCGTGTGAGTTTCAGCCAGAGGGTCAAGCTGCAACAGCTCACTGTGACCCTGGCCTCTGTCTCCAAGGGGCTTCTCTTCCAAAGGCAGGGCCTAGCTGACAAGGGTCTAGACAGGGGCTGTGGTTTTCTTACCCAGAACACCAGACTTCAAATTGGACTGCCATTGTGGTTTCCACGAAGAGTCCCAGGAGTTCTATAAACTCGAGGTGAAACCCTGGCCAGTACACAGAGACCTGGGAACAACCTTCCCAAAACAACCCTTTAAAAATGCTCTGCTTTAGTGGGAGGAAGAGCAGGAGGAAGGGAGGGACACACAGCATTCTGTGGCTGTGAATAATTGATCGAGCAGCCGTGCTGATTAGAGCGCTGGACAGAAAATTAATGAAAGATTTTGTTTTCCCACGCCTTGGGGTTTGTCTGACTGCCTGTGTTGGAATTCCAGACTCTTGGGATCACTGTGATTGTTTAAATCCTTCTGATATTTAAAAATGAGATCCCAGGGATTCCGAGAGGTGAGACTCTGAGTAGCTCCCATTATCCTGACATCCTACGGCCCCAAATGAACAGTGGATGAACAGGCCTCCTATACAATCTCCCAACATTTCTCTTCCTCCCTAATTTACCATATCACAAGGCAGTTATCGTTATTGACCCAAAGTATATCACTGCAATGGAATTTCATCTCATGCAAGTATTTCTTTCACTGGAGATGATGAACCTATAAAGGGCTCTGATCTATTAAGTAGCCCTAATCCAGAACATTCATATAGACACTGTCTAACTGTGGCATAGGCACGACAGCATTGACTGAAAGGTCTGCCGATAATTTCTGATAAATATTAAGCCTCTTGCAGCTTACCCCTTTGGATTTTTACTTTTTAAAAAAAAAATCCAAGACTGCTTTATAGATATAACAGGAGAACAGATATATTTCTGGGCATATTTATTCCTAATCTTACCAAGAAAACATTGGTCTTTAAGAAAGTATGGAGCAATTCAGACACGTAAAACACTAGTTATTTTTGAGCAAATCTGCATTCTTTATATTTAAGCTTAAAGTTGGACAAATTCTTAAATAACTACTAGGCTTGCAAAGAGAAAAAAACACCAGTTTTAGTACCTTTCCTTCAAGTGACCGAGGATGTTCACCCCTTCACTTTCCCTTCTACACATTTTGTTTCTTTAACTTCTCTTTCACATTTTTATACTTTTAGAAGATGCCTCAAATATCATATCTGACACACAGTAGGCATTCACTGTATGGTTTTTATATGAGAATATGCCATGATAATTAATTTATACATTTAGTTAGGTTAGGATAAGTTATGCTTTTATAACAACTCTGAAATCTCACTGGTTTAGCACAACAAAAGTATATTTCTTGTTCACCACAAATTCTGATGTGAATTCATGGGGGTGGAGGGGTGGGGGCTCTACATCTGGTGGGTTGGGGATTCCTTTGAACTTGGGAGGTCATCATCTCTGCGCTTGAATTCCAGAGTTGTTCTAGCAAGAAGTGAGAAAGGTGAAGGAGACACACTGACTCCCTAGTGTCTTGGAATGGAAATGGCGTAATACATCACCGCCTCTCATCTTCCTGTTTGCCAGAGGCAGTCATGTGTCCCAGGCTCTACAATCAGAGAGTGTGGGAGACTCAGGAAGCCCAGGAATACTCAGTGAGTGCTGATGGCCTCTGCCGCCCTCGAGTTTTAGGAAACAGTGAGGTGTAAAGTCAAAGCCAATGAATGTTTCCACTTTTACTTATCTAGACTTCATTAAAACTAGTCTTGCAACTAGACTTTGTGGAGAAAATGGTTTTCTTTTCATGATGAAACAAGTTTGGGAAATGCTGTGTACTATATTTACCTCATTGAATTTATGATGTGCAATTATGTATTAAAGGTTTCGAAAAATTTAACATTAAAGAAACTAATTATAGAACACAAAAAATCATGTTGTGAATCTAAGTTATTTTTTATTTGATAAATATTTTTTGACACCTATTATTTGCTAGGTATTGAGCCAGACTTTTAGGGGAAATTAGATGAGTAAGGCCTTTTTCTTGTCCACAGGGGATTGATTCCAGGGGAGGAACATAAAGCAATTCCATAACAGTGCTCACATTATAGCAGGGATAGATATTTTATCTTCTTGCCAATTGGTGTCTATATCTTTTTATGCTAAAGCAAAAAGTTTTATAATTCACTTGAGTGCATTTGAAGTGTCGTTTTACAATCTATTCATCCTGAAGTATCAGGCAATTTAAAAATACAATGACTCCAGTTTACTTCCTAGTAGTTGAACTTTTCCTTTGTAGTATATACTGTAAAACAATTATGCTTTAAAGATAAACTACCGTAGGATGTCAATCACATAACAAAATATACTCATGTGATACACATTTTAAACATTAAAACAGTTATGTATTCTTTTGGTAAAAAATATTGAACAACTCCAGAGAAAGCATACACAAATTCTTAGACTTTTGTCTACAGCCTTCAGTCTAATTTCCCTAGTATATCTTTCCAGAAGTAACTACTGTTACTAGTTTTTTTTCCTGTATTCTTCCAGAGATAGTCTGTTGTATATAGCATTTTACATATATATAAATATATACCTTTTACTATATATTGTAATTTATAATATTATTTCATTTTATTATATATATGTCTCTTTTTTTTTTTTTTTTAATTTTAATTTTAATTTTTTTTGAGACAGAGTCTCACTCTGTTGCCCGGGCTAGAGTGAGTGCCGTGGCTTCAGCCTAGCTCACAGCAACCTCAAACTCCTGGGCTCAAGCGATCCTCCTGCCTCAGCCTCCTGAGTAGCTGGGACTACAGGCATGCGCCACCATGCCCGGCTAATTTTTTGTATATATATATTTTAGTTGTCCATATAATTTCTTTCTATTTTTAGTAGAGACGGGGTCTTGCTCTTGCTCAGGCTGGTCTCGAACTCCTGACCTCGAGCGATCCACCCGCCTCGGCCTCCCAGAGTGCTAGGATTACAGGCGTGAGCCACCGCGCCCGGCCTATATGTCTCTTTTAAAAACATAAATGAGAAACTGTGATAAGCACAATTTTACACTTTTTAAACAATTAAAAACATCTGGAATTACATTCTGTGAGTGTGTGTATCTGTGTGTACATACATACACACGCATATACATACACACTGAATGTACCATAATTTATGTAATTAATGCCCTACTGATAACCACTGAAGTAAAAATGATTTTCAGAGTTTATTTTTTGAAAAATTCATGTGTTTAAATTTCTTAAAAAGCAGCCAAAGTAAGTTAATGTATCCCTAAAATTGTGGCTCTTGTGAGACATTTTTAATATCTAAATTGGTTTTTTAAAAAATTATGCATTTTTTAAACATATGAGAATATATTTATGAGTTTATTCTATATCTGTGTGTACATGTATGTGTGTATGTGCATCTTAAAAATGTGTGGCTATTTTTTCTTTTTAAAAGAAAGTTAACTGATTTAGGTGTTAGGCTCAGTAGAAGATAGCATTCAAGATTCATCTGTTTTTGAATTCATAGAAATGTACCCTTGGACATAACGCGGACATAAATTAATGCGTGTGGAAACGATTATTGGTGATAATTCCATAGCTTTTGTGAGATTTTATGAAGATGCTAATTTTAAGTTATTGCATCCAAAATTATTAATACCTTGAGTTGTGATGAAAACATGTAGACCTGAGAGCACAGAAATTTAGTAAAAGGGTTAATATGTTTCACTTTGGATATTCAGTGTTGGGAGGAAAAGGAGCTGGAAAGAGTGTTACTGTCTGTCTCTTTAAGGTGAGGCCTGGAAACCCGGAGAGAGAACTCTTCCACCTGCCAGGGTAACCAGCAGCCCATCTTCAAAGTGATTTACAAACTTTAATGGAGCTTTCCAAGAGCCATAGAAGGCAGGGAGGTTATAATTACCCCATTTTACAAATGGGAGATGTAGACACAAATAGGTTAAGTGCTTTGCCACAGGCGCACTGTGGTTGCTCCCAGAGTTCTGCCGGGGAGAGCCTGGTTTCCCCAGCTTGGCTCACACCCCAGCTCCCGCGCTCCAGAAGAGACCAGCACTGCACTGGGAAACTCAAGGCCAGGTCTTCACCACCACAGAAAGGTAGAGAGTTAGGGTCACAGGTGAGGTAATTCACTGACTCCATGTAGATATCTCTTTAGCTGTCTAAGGCCGAAGACTGAGAATGTCTTTCCACAGGGATACGTACCCCGTGTGCATTCAATAACCTGCTGGCAATCATGGCCAAGTACTCAGATTATAAAGGCAACGGACATCCTTCCACCTTAACTATTTAGATAATCGTCCAATTTGACTTTTCGAAAGACTTGGAGGACTCCAGATTTCAAACTAGAACAAAGGTCTTCAACACCCCACTGAATGAATTGTACAGATCTTCAAAACAGAAAATAAGCAGAGAAATAATGGACAAAGCTCTAGAACAAAATGGTCTGACAGAACTTTACAGAGCATTCCACCCAAATAAAGCCGAATATACATTCTTCTCATCAACTCATGGAACTTTTTCCAAAATTGATCACATTTTAGGTCACAAATCAGACCTCAACAAATTCAAAAAAATAGAAATAATACCACGTATCTTCTCAGATCATAGTAGTATAAAATTACAGTTCAATTCCAACAGAAATACACACCACTTCACAAAATCATGGAAATTAAACAATTTATTGTTGAATGACTATTGGGTATTCAATGGAAGTATTCAAAGGAGGAAATACAGAGAGAAATCAAAACATTCTTCAATCTTAATGATAATGGGGACACAATTTATCAAAATCTGTGGGACTCAGCAAAAGTATTCCTGAGAGGAAAACTAATAGCATTAACTGCTCACATCCAAAAAGCAGAAAGCTCAAATATCAACAATCTAACAAACCGTCTTAAGGAATTGGAAAAGGAAGAGCAAATCAACTCCAAACCTAGCAAAAGAAAAGGAATAACTAAGACCAAAGCAGAACTAAATGAAATTGAGAATAAAAGAACTATACAGAAGATCAACAAAACCAAAAGCTGGTTTTTCGAAAAGATAAACAAAATTGACAGCCCTATTGCCAGATTGACAAGAACTCAAAGGGAAAGGACTATAATAAACTCAATTAGAAATGAAAAAGGAGAGGTCACAACACACACCATGGAAATACAAAATGTTATCTTTGAATACTATAAAAACCTGTATGCCCAAAAACTACATAATGTGGAGGAAATGGACAAATTCCTGGAAACATACAACCTCCCTAAGTTCACCCAGGAGGAGTTAGAATTCCTGAGCAGACCAATATCAAGCACAGAAATTGGAGCAGTAATTAAAAACCTTCCCAAAAGGAAAAGTCCTGGACCGGCTGGCTACACTTCTGAGTTCTACCAAACACTCAAAGAAGAACTCATACCTATACTACAGAAATTATTCTACAACATTGAGGAAGATGGTATTCTCCCTAACTCATTTTACAAAGCCAACATCACTTTGATACCAAAACCAGGAAAGGGCACAACAAAAAAAGAAAACTACAGACCAATATCCCTCATGAATATTGATGCAAAAATCGTCAACAAAATTTTAGCAAATCGAATCCAACAGCATATCAAAAAAATAATTCACCATGACCAGGTATGCTTTATACCAGAGCTTCAAGGTTGGTTCAACATATGGAAATCTATAAATGAAATTCACCTCATAAATAAAAGCAAGAACAAAGACCATATGATTCTCTCAATTGATGCAGAAAAAGCATTTGAGAAAGTCCAGCACACCTTTACAATAAAAAGTCTTAGCAAAATAGGTATAGACGGAACATACCTTAAAATTATCAAAGCCATATATGATAAACCCACAGCCAATATCATTCTGAATGGGGAAAAATTGAAACCATTCCCGCTTAGATCTGGAACCAGACAAAGATGCCCACTATCCCCACTTCAATTCAACATAGTGCTGGAAGTCCTTGCTAGAGCAATTAGACAAGAGAGGGCATCCAAATGGGGGCAGAAGAGATCAAACTCTCACTGCTGATGATATGATATTATACCTAGAAAACCCCAAGGATTCAACCAAGAGACTCCCGGAATTGATAAATGAATTTAGTAAAGTCTCAGGATACAAAATTAATACACACAAATCAGAGGCATTCTTATATGCCAATAACAGTCAAACCGAAATTCAAATAAAAAACACAGTATCTTTTACAATAGCCTCAAAGAAAATCAAATATCCAGGTATATATTTAACGAAAGCGGTAAGAGACATATGCAGGGAGAACTACAAAATACTAAGAAAAGAAATTATAGAAGATGTACACAGATGGAAAATTCTACCTTGTTCATAGATTGGTAGAATCAACATTGTTAAAATGTCCATACTCATTGTGGTTTTGATTTGCATTTCCCTAAAGATTAGAGATGTTGAGCATTTTTTTATATGTTTGCTGGCCATTATTCTGTCTTGTTTTGAAAAGTTTCTGTTCATCTCCTTTGTCCATTTATTGATGGGGTTGTTTGATCTTATCTTGCTGAGTTTTTTGAGTTCTAGATAGATTCTTGTTATCAGCTCTTTATCGGATGTGTAGAGAGCAAATATATTCTCCAATTCTGTAGGTTGTCTATTTTCTCTAATGATAGTTTCCTTGGCTGTACAAAAGCTGAGATATCACCTAACTCCAGTAAGATTGGCTTTTATCAAAAAATCCCAAAACAACAAATGCTGGTGAGGATGTGGAGAGATACGAACACTCTTACACTGCTGATGGGACTGCAAATTAGTGCAACCTCTGTGGAACAGAATTTGGAGATACCTCAAAGAGCTACAATTAGAACTACCATTTGATCCAGCAATAGCACTATTAGACATCTACCCAAAGGAACAAAAGTCATTCTATAATAAAGACATCTGCACTCGAATGTTTATGGCTGTGCAATTCACTATAGCAAGGATGTGGAAACAACCCAAGTATCTGTCAATCCATGAGTGGATTAATAAAATATGGTATATGTATACAGTATTGATACAATTGAATATACAATTGAACACTACTCAATTATAAAAAACTATGGTGATCTAGCACCTCTTATATTTTCCTGGATAAAGCTTGAGCCCATCCTCCAAAGTGAGGTATCACAAGAATGAAAGAATAGGCACCACATGTACTTGCCATCAAACTGGCACTGACTGATCAACACTAAGGTGCTCACACAGTAGTAATATTCTTTGGGGGTAGGGGGTAAAATACTTTGTGAGTAATATTCTCACAACTAATGGACGCGGTGAGCATTGTGGGAGGGGCGGAAATGGCACGTCTCAAATCATAGTTGGGATGTGGCAAAGTCGTAACATGTAACCAAAATGTTTGAACCCCATAACTTCCTGAAATAAAAACAAAACAAAACAAAACAAACAAACAAAAAAGTGCAGTTCCAATGCATAGTAAGTGTTGACTGAATATTTGCTCTGGTTGGTATTAATTAATGTTGTATTTGCAATAGTGCCTCACACACAATAGATGCTAAATAATTGTTATCTATTACCATTATTACTATAATTATTAAACAATACAATGAGTGAGAAAATAATTCTGCTATTGAATAGGCTGTTGAGTTTGACATGGATTTTAGAAACCTTCTAGCCCAATTTCCTCATAAAAGTGACTTGAAACTTCGCAATTTGAAGCAATTTGCCCAATGTCACTCAAACAGTTAAGACCTAGAACTTATCTCACATCTAACTTCCAGTCACACACCCATTTTACTAAATTATGTTGCTTTCTTAATGTGTAATGCTAAATTTTAGCTTAGTAACTATAAAGCATTGTCCATCCATCTATACCAGTGTTTAGCTCATAAATGATGTGCAATCCATGTTTGTTGAGTCTAACTGATCCATTAAAACTGATGCTCTCAGAATGTAAAAACCCAAAATGACAAAGTTTCTCTTTTATCACCATGGTGGTTACTTCCTTTCACAATAATGCTTTAAAATGCAAAGCAGAGAATTGAAAAAATTGGCTGACAAATAGCTAATAAGGTATAGATGGGCAGTCTAGCAATCTGGATCATGCGGATCCCAAAGATGGATAATTGGATCTATCGTGCTACTTGTCCTAATCTTGTAACATTCAGCTGTAGTAGTTGTTAATCTTGCTGAAATTCTGAAGGTGAAAATATGTAAGGGAAAGTATAGAGAACCTTATTAATAAATATCATGTATGTATTCATTTGCTAGTGGCTGGGCATAGGGTAAGTTTTGGGAAGGGTAGCAGTCAGAGCGAAAGTAGATTTTTTTTTAAAGAAAACAAGTGCTTTATTATGGCTCCAGAATTAATGAACAACCTCAAGCCAACTTTATATTAACTACGACAATGGGAACCACAAATAGGCAGACTAATGCGAGGCCTATGAAGATGGGACTTGGACACACATGTCACATAGGGAGGAGGCCCAGGGAATAAATCTACAAGTGTCTCTCTGAGAGTTCTTTCCAACATATCCCCAATACAATTACTCCTGGTTTAGGGATAGAACTCAAAGATAAAGGCCAAAGTTTGTTTTTTAAATGTCTTCTTTGTCACTGTCACATTGTATTTTCCTTATAACAATGAACAATGGTTAACAAAAATTAAGAACTCCCTGCCGAAGATGATAACAAAATACTAAAGTGATTAGTATTTTTTAAATCTCACCTATATTTTGGGGGGGTTATAATTTCAATAAATTTCAGTGAGTTCTCTGCTTCTTTCTTTTCCCCTGAACTCCTAGCCCAGTGAATAACCTTCAGTGTTGAGCTACATTTTCATTTTCTCTTGAAGAGTTCTAGTTAAGACTGCAGATGTTACAATTGCACTGTAATTAAGGTCAAAAGGCACACATCTCTAGTTTTTCAAATGATTAAATTCATTCCTCTCATATATGTACATAGATAACTCAGAAAGTTTTTTTAGAAATAAATTCCACTGACATTTATGCTTTTTTTTTTTTTTTTCATTTTTGTTTCAATGAAAAATCTTGCTGCTATTGCACTTGCTGGTTACAATACTACCTAATCTTTTGGTTGCTTTCCTCTTTGGTTAGCTCGCTTCTTGTAGTTCTGGGTTCTGGCTGGCTGCTGGCTGTGGTGCAGATTCCTGCTTTATTGCTGTGCACTCTCCCCCAGGTCCTAGGTGTGCTTTCAGGCAGCGCCAGGGCTGCTCCAGCGACGCTTGTCCACCTGTGGGTCGGTCAGCTCCATCTGTCCTCAGGACTCTTTGAATACTGGCTCACTTCAGAGCCATAAATGCCTAGGCACATGAGCTAATCCAGTCTCCAGTGCTGATATAATCCATGACAGGATCACAAGCTGCAGGGTAATAAACTTCATTTGGGTGCTAATAAATTTCAAGCTTTGAAAGTAGGTGTTTATGTCTAGAGAGAGATACTGTTGGCAGAAGGGCCTTTCTTGGGGTATCTGCACATTGTTTGGTAGCAGTGACACCTCAGTGGGCTGGCAAGAGGACTGATCTGAGGTCTCAGGTAGAGGGAGGAAGGGGCCACTAGGAGCAAGAGCCCTGGGACTGCCCAATCGACTGTCTCATTCCAGGCCCAGCCCTGCCCCGATACCCCATTCTTCCTTGAGCTCCGTCTTTTGTAGCTGACTCTCTCCATCTGTAAAGGGATGCCAACGTAAGCTTTGATCTTTTGGGGACAGGGGAGTTAATTTTTATTACATTCTTTACCTGCCTTTAGTCTCCCCACTTGCATACCCTCCTACTTGCATGAGAGAATTTTAGAACTTTGATCTTTCAGTCCAAGGTTTGGGGTTGGATTACACAATAAAATATATGGAATTTTGTTCTTTGGATGTCTTTTAAAAGAGGGTAAATTCCTGTTTCAGTTGGTCTGTATAGTGTGGGCTGATGTGTTCAATTGACTGCTTAGACAGGATCAACAATTTGTGAATGATGTTTAGCTTACTCAGGACTCTTCGGTGATAGCAGAGATGCAAAGGAAAGAGACGGCACAGACTTGCAATCTAGAGGGGAAGGAAAGAAGTATGACCATGAGAAGTGAAGCAGTAAGCCTGCGGGTGCTTGGTGTGCAGCTTCTCTCTCAGCCTCCAGGGCAGGGATGGCGGTCGGCGTGGGCACGTTCCTTTCAGGGCCGTGTGCAAGGGCACACGAGGGCACACAGCCTGGCTTCACCAACTGGCCTGCAGGAGCTCAGTTTTTGTGCTGCTTCAGTTGACTGCTTTGCAAGGACAAAAACACACGAACAGAAGCCAGCGTGGGAACTTCACCTTTCCCGTCATCCTTCCCAGCTCATTTGTGTCCCAGAGATGCAGTGTGGACTGTCTAGTAGTGGAGGTTTGCTACTTTGAGGCACTTCTGGTTTCCTGTCCCCGACACCACCCTCTCATTCTGATGCCTCTATCTGCCTGTCCTCTGAAAGTCCCTGTTAGACACTCACGTGCTGGTGTTCCCTGCCCTCCAGTGTGGTTGGAAAGGCTGCTGGGTTAATAGGTGAATGCCAACTTAGTTCTTTACAGTGTAAAACGTCTGATTGTCATATGAGTTTTGCGGCCAGAGGGAGAAAAGAATATCAGGTCAACTTACGTCAGTCTTCTGTGAGGTCCCTTCGGTGGGTACTTGGTGGAACTATTTCTTTATTTTTAAAGTAGGTGGGGGGAGTGTAGTTGCCATCAGCATGAAGGTCCCTGCCAGCAAGAAGCATGTGGGTAAGTGACAGCTCCCACCTTCAACTTTTGCCCAATTCCTGAATGTCCCCTCCCTGTATGAAACATATACCTGACACTCTGACGGATGCTTGTCCCTGTAGGTACTGTGGGTAATGAGTCTGCCGCTGATTAAATCGCAGGTTTCCCATATCACTCTTATTAGGCCTGCAGCGCAGTTCCTTGAGCTGACAGCTGTACAATAGCACCTTTTGAGTCGTTCCTGGTCTCATGCCAGAAAACTTATCTTTTAACGATTTTGCACCCACCTCCCAACTCCTAGGGCAAGTAGAGAACGGAAGGAGTATGTTTTGAAAGAAATTCCAAACTTCTTTGTGTGTTTTCCCGCTTGGTAGTCCAGTTTGTCATTGATTAAAAGCATCATGGAAAACAGCTTTAGAATGTCTGCACGAAGGCCAAGTTCATCATGTTTTAACACTTCTATAAATTATCTTTTGAATGTGTCGGGCACTATGCTAGGTGCTGGAGATAGCAGGGTAGCAAAAACTGTTTTGTCGTCAGCATTCTTGATTTTCGTGATCTAAATTTCACACCATGACTAAGAAGTAGGTAAGTTAGTGTCTGTTTTGTTGCTTTGAAAAAGATCCCATACTAGAAAGTAAAGTAAAATATATTCTTTCTTCTCTATTTTCCATAACCGGATAGGTACTGAAAGCAGTAAAAAACTCATTTTTGTAGCAATTTTTTGAGAACCTTGTCAATGTATCGATATATTGTCTTATGAGGACTCATGAAAGAAATTAACCCCCGGGAATCTCCACCCTCAGTAACGGAGCTCTTCACAAATAATTGGTTTGCCTTGCTTTTATGGGCACAGTGAAGTCTAGAACAGTTGTTTCCCTGTTTGCAGTGATGTTAGTACACTCAAAGCTATGGAGACAGCAGGATATTATAACATGCATTTTTTTCTACTAACACTATTTCCAACTTCATTTATTTTTCCACCCCCATTTCTCTCCTGTTTCATTTTCTCACTTATTTTATTTTACATTTCAATATATAATACAATTTTATCACTTATAGTCCTCATGTTGTACACTAGATCTCTAGACTTGTTTATCCTACGTATCTGCTACTTTGTATCCTCTGACCTACATCTCTCCATTTCTTCCCCCTACCCTCATTCCTGGTAACTACTGTTTTGTTCTCTATATATTTGAATTTGTTTTCTTATGTTTTCCACACATAAGTGAGATCATGAAATATATTTCTTTCTGTGTCTGGCTTATTTCCCTTAGCATAATGTCCTCCAAGCTCATTTATGTTGTGGCAAATGGCAAGATCTCGTTCTTTTTTAAGGCTGGATATTATTCCATTCTATATATGTACATATATAGAATGGAATATTATTCATTTGTCTGTTGGCAGACATTTAGGTTATTTCCACGTCTTGACTTTTTTGAGCAATGCTGCAATGAACATGGGAGTGCAGGTATCTTTATGAGTTGGTGATTTTATCTCCTTTGGGTATATGCCCAGAAGAGAGTGTGCTGGGATGTGTGATAGTTCTGTTTCTAATTGCTTTGGAAACCTCCGTATGGAGGCTTTTCCAAATGTTTTCCATAATGGCTACATCAATCTACATTCCCACCAACAGTGTACCCGAATCCCTTTTTCTCCACATCCTCAAAACCATTTGTTATCTGTTGACTTTGTGTTAGCAGCCATCCTAACAGGTGGGAGGTGGTATCTCATAGTGGTTTTGATTTGCATTTCCCTGATGATTAATGATGTTGAGTGTCTTTTCATATAACCGTTGGCCATTTTTATGTCTTTTGGGAGAAATGACTTTCAGGTCCTTTTGCCCATTTTTTAATCTGCTTATTTGTTTTTCCACTATTGAGTTGTATGAGTTCTTTATAAACATTGTGTATTAACACCTTAACAGATTTATGGTTTGCAAATATTTTTTCTAATCTGCAGGCTGCCCTTTTATTTTGTTGATTGTTTCCTTTGCTGTGCAGAAGTTTTTTAGTTTGATGTAGTACCATTTATTTATTTTGGCTTTTGTGGCGTGAGCTTTTGGTGTAATATCCAAAAAAATCATTGCCAAGGCCAATGTCCGGGAACTTTTCCCTTATGTTCTCTTCTAGGAGTTTTATAATTTCTGGTCTTTTTTTTTTTTTTTTTTTTAGTTTTCTGGTTTCTGTTTTTATTTATTTATTTATTTTTCTAGGTCTTTTATCTATTTTGAATTGATTTTTGTGTATGGTGGAAGAAAAGGATCCAATTTCATTCTTTTGCATATGGAAATCTGATTTTGCCTGTACCATTTATTAAGGAGACTGACCCATTGCACCAGGAATGCACTGTGACGTCTGGAACTGTTGTATTTCCCTGCTTGGAGGGATGTTAGGATGCTCAAAGCTACGGAGATACCAAGATGTTATAACGTTATGTGTTTTTTCCCTGCGAACACTCTTTCTGACTTTATTTTTCTTCCTGTAGTTCCCTTCTGTTTAATTTTCTCACTTATTTTAATCTTACAGAACAATTTTTTTTTATTTTATTTTTTTTCAATTTAATTTTACAGAATCAAAGAGTCTAACAGTATATCTTGTTAGATACAGTATGTCCTCATAATGTATACATTATTTCTTGTACAATGATATGAAATAATATGGGAAATATTCATGATAAATTATTAAGTGAACAGTGCAAGTTAAAAACAATAGTTTCATATTTTTTTCCCCACCCCCCCCTTTCCCGAGTCAGCACCTTCAAGTGTTACCACTCCCCAAACGGTGCGCAATGCACACATTGTGTAGGCATACCCCCATCCCCTCCCCCACCCCCCACCTCAGTCTGATGTCCAATTGGTGTCGTTTCCAGATTTGTATTTAGGTGATGATCAGGGAAACCAATTTTCTGGTGAGTACATGTGATGCTTGTTTTTCCATTCTTGGGATACTTCACTTAATATAATGGGTTCCAACTCTCTCCAGGAGAACCATAGAGATGTCGTATCTTCATCATTCCTTATAGCTGAGTAATATTCCATGGTATACATATACCACAGTTTACTAATCCAATCATGTATTGATGGGCATTTGGGTTGTTTCCACATCTTTGCTATTGTGAATTGTGCTGCTATAAACATTTGGGTACACGTGCCTTTGTTACAGAATGACCTTTTTTCCTTTGGGTATATGCCCAGTAATGGGATTGCTGGGTCAAATGGCAGGTCTACCTGAATCTGTTTAAGATACCTCCATAATGCTTTCCACAGGGGTTGCACTAGTTTGCAGTCCCACCAGCAGTGTATTAGTGTTCCTGTCTCTCCACACCCACGCCAACATGTGTTGTTTTGGGTTTTTTTGATAAAGGCCATTCTCACTGGGGTTAAGTGATATCTCATTGTGGTTTTGATTTGCATTTCCCTGATGATTAGAGATGTTGAACACTTTTTCATATGTTTGTTAGCCATTTTTATATCTTCTTTTGAAAAATTTCTATTCATGTCCTTTGCCCACTTTTTGATAGGGTTGTTTGATTTTTTCTTGCTGATTTTCCTGAGTTCTAAATAGATTCTTGTTATCAGTCCTTTATCTGATGTGTAGTATGCAAAAATTTTTTCCCATTCTGTAGGTGGTCTGTTTATTCTCTGGACTGTTTCTTTGGCTGTGCAGAAGCTTTTTAATTTAATCATGTCCCATTCATTTATTTTTGTTGCTGCTGTGATTGCCTTGGGGGTCTTCTTCATAAATTCTTTGCCTAGGCCAATGTCTGTAAGAGTCTTTCCTACATTTTCTTCTAGAATTCTGATTGTATCACGCCTAAGGTTTAAGTCTGTTATCCACCGTGATTTGATTTTTGTGAGAGGTGAAAGCTGTGGGTCCTGTTTCAGTCTTCTACAAGTGGCTAACCAATTCTCCCAGCACCATTTGTTGAATACGGATTCTTGTCCCCAGAGTATATTCTTTCCCGCTTTGTCAAAAATTAGGTGACTATATGAGGATGGTTCTATATTTGGATTTTCTGTTGTGTTCCACTGGTCTGTGTCCCTGCACTTGTGCCAATACCAGGCTGTTTTAAGAACCACGGCCTTGTAGTATAGTTTGAGGTCTGGCAAATTAACACCTCCCATTTTGTTTTTGTTGCTTAAAATTGCTTTTGCTATACGGGGTCTTCTTTGATTCCATACAAAGTGTATAACTATTTTCTCTATGTCTGTAAAGAATGATGTTGGTAATTTAATAGGGATTGCATTGAATCTGTAGATCACTTTGGGTAGTATAGACATTTTAACAATGTTGATTCTTCCGATCCACGAGCATGGTATATTTTTCCATCTATTTGCAAGTTCTGCTATTTCTTTTCTCAGTGTTTCATAGTTTTCCTTATAGAGGTCCTTTACCTCTTTAGTTAGATATATACCTAGATATTTTATTTTCTTTGTTGCTATTTTGAAGGGTATTCAGTCTTTAATTTGGTTTTCCGATTGACTGTTACTGGCATATATAAATGCCTCTGATTTGTGTATATTAATTTTGTAGCCTGAGACTTTGCTGTATTCGTTAATCAATTCCAGGAGTCTCTTGGTTGAATCCTGGGGGTTTTCCAGATATAACATCATATCATCAGCAAAAAGTGAGAGTTTGATCTCTTCCTTCTCTATTTGGACTCCCTTGATTCTGCTCTCTTGCCTGATAGCTCTCGCAAGGACTTCCAATACTATGTTGAAAAGTAATGGAGACAATGGGCAGCCCTGTCTGGTTCCAGTTCTAAGTGGGAGTGCTTTCAGTTTTTCCCCATTCAGTATGATGTTGGCTGTGGGTTTGTCATATATGGCTTGTATCATTTTTAGGTAGGTTCCATCAATGCCTATTTTGTTAAGCGTTTTTATCATAAAAGGGTGTTGAATTTTGTCAAATGCTTTTTCTGCATCTAATGAGAGTATCATATGGTTTTTGTTTTTGCTTCTATTTATGTGGTGAATTACATTTATAGATTTACGTATGTTGAACCACCCCTGCATCTCGGGGATGAAGCCCACTTGGTCGTGGTGGATTACTTTTTTGATAAGTACTTGGATTCGATTTGCTAGTATTTTATTGAAAATTTTTGCATCTATATTCATGAGGGAAATTGGTCTGTAGTTCTCTATTTTTGTTGTGTCCTTTCCAGGTTTTGGTATTAATGTTATATTGGCTTGGTAGAACGTGTTGGGGAGAACTCCATCCTTCTCAATATTGGAGAATAGTTTATGTAGGATGGGCACCAGTTCTTCTTTGTATGTATGGTAAAATTCAGGTGTGAACCCATCTGGACCAGGGCTTTTCTTTTTGGGAAGGTTTTTTATTGCTGTTTCGATTTCAGTTCTTGATATTGGTCTGTTCAGGTACTCTATTTCTTCCTGGTTGAGCCTGGGAAGACTATGTGTTTCTAAAAATTTGTCCATTTCCTCCACATTCTCCAGTTTGTGTGCATAAAGATTTTTGTAGAATTCATAGATGATATCTTGTATCTCTGTAGCATCGGTTGTGATTTCTCCTTTCATGTTCCTAATGGAGGTTATTAGAGATTTTACTTTTGTGCTCTTGGTTAGTCTAGCCAGAGGTGTGTCTATTTTGTGTATCTTTTCAAAGAACCAACTTTTTGTTTTATTAATTTCCCTTATAGTTTCTTTGTTTTCCTTTTCATTTAGTTCTGATTTGATCTTAGTAATTTCTCGCCTTCTGCTGGGTTTGGGATCGTTCTGTTCTTCTTTCTCCAGCTCTTTGAGTCTATTCGTTAGGTTGTCTATTTGCATATTTTCTGTCTTTTTGATATAGGCATTTATGGATATGAATTTTCCTCTCAGGACTGCTTTAGCTGCATCCCATAGATTTTGATAAGTTGTATCTCCATTGTCATTTAATTCAAAGAAATTTTTGATTTCCATCTTGATTTCTTCTTTTATAGAATAATTATTCAGGAGAAGGTTATTTAGCTTCCATGACTTTGAGTAAGAGTGAGGGTTTCTGTTTGTGATCATTGTTACTTTTATTCCGCTGTGATCTGAGAAGATGCATGGTATAATTTCTATTTTTTTGAATTTTTGAAGACATGATTTATGTCCTAGGACATGGTCAATCTTAGAGAATGTCCCGTGAGCTGATGAGAAGAATGTATATTCTGTGGACTTTGGGTAGAATGTCCTATAGATGTCAGCCATGCCCATTTGTTCTAGCATTCTATTTAGGTCCATTATGTCTTTGTTTATTTTCTGTTTAGAGAATCTGTCCTGTACTGTCAGTGGGGTGTTAAAGTCTCCAGCTATTACAGTATTGTTATCTATCATTTGGTTGAGATCTAGTAGGGTTTGCTTTATGAATCTAGGTGCACCTAGGTTGGGTGCATATATATTGAGTATAGTCATGGCTTCTTGATGAATTGTGCCTTTAATCAGTATGTAGTAGCCATCTTTGTCTTTTATTATTTTTGTTGGTTTGAAAGCTAAGTTATTGGAAATTAAGATTGCCACACCAGCTTTCTTTTGGTTACCATTTGCTTGAAATATCGATTTCCATCCTTTTATTTTCAGTCTAAATGCATCTTTGCAGGTTAGGTGAGTTTCTTGAAGACAGCAGATACTTGGATTGTATTTTTTTATCCATTGGGCCAGTCTATGTCTCTTGAGCGGGGAGGTCAAGCCATTCACATTTATTGAGAAAACTGATAAGTGAGACAGTTTTTTGTTCAGCTTGTTGGGTAGAACTTCATTGTGATGTTTTCTCTCCTGGGCCATTGTGGTATCTGGAATTTGATCTTTAGCTCTTGAGTAGTTTTACATTCGTGGATCTTTCTTGTGCTGATGCGTGTATAATTCTCTTTTGAGTACTTCTTGGAGGGCTGGTCTTGTCTTGGTGAATTCCCTCAACCTTTGTTTATCTGAGAATGTCTTGATTTCTCCTTCGTATAGAAAACTTAGCTTAGCTGGGTACAAGATTCTAGGCTGGGCATTATTCTGTTTCAGAAGCGTGAAAATGGGGCCCCAACCTCTTCTTGCTTGTAAGGTTTCAGCTGAGAAATCTGGCGTAATTCTGATGGGTTTTCCTTTGTAAGTTACTTGTTTCTTTCTCCTTACAGCTCGGAGAAGTGACTCTTTAGTGGATATTTTGGTCAGCCTGATGACTACGTGGCGTGGTGTTTTCCTATTTGCTATGAATCTCCCAGGGGTCCTTTGAGCTTCTTGAATCTGTATGTCTAGAGTATTGGCAAGGCCTGGAAAATTTTCCTCGATTATGTCTTCAAAGAGCTTGTCCAACCCTTGCTTGTTATCTTCTTCACCCTCAGGAATGCCAATAACTCTCAAGTTAGGTTTCTTCACATAATCCCACATTTCTTGAAGACTCAGATCATTTCTCTTACTTTTTCGATCTATCTCTGTGACTGACTTATTTAGTTGGAAGGAGTTATCTTCAATTTCGGAGATTCTTTCCTCTGTTTGATCTACCCTGCTCTTGAGACTTTCCACAGTGTTTTGTAGCTCTCTGAGTGAATTCTTCACTTCTAGGAGTTCAGTTTGGTTTTTCTTCAATATTTCAATTTCTTTAGTGAATTTTTCCTCCAAATCCTGTATTTTTTGTGTGTTTTCCTTGTGTTGTTTATCCATTGATTCTTGTATATTATTCAGCTTGTTTATAATCCATAATTGGAATTCTTCCTGTGACATGTTGGTGTTTTGAGTCTGGTTTGTGTCAAATGGTTGGGAGCTGGTATTTCTCTTTGGGGATGAGCTTTCCATTTGATTCTTTGTGCTCTCCGTGTTTTTTCGCTGGGCCCTTCCCATCTAGATTTATCGTTGGATCTTTACTTATAGGTTTAGTCTGGTTAACAGGACTCTTTGTGCTCTATTCTTAGGCTGTGAAACAGTCTAGGTATGTTGCTTCTTTTGGCAAGAGGGGGAGACTGTTGTGTATTGTTCAGAGATTTTTCTGTTTCCGTTGGGGGACTGCTTCCGATGGGTCCAATCCTAGAGGATTGGAGTGATCCAGGACCACTTTGGTGAGTTAGGACACTGTGTTGTGGTCTTTCAGAAGGCAGGCAGGGTCCACACTAATAGTAGACCGAAATTCTCTTTGTTTGTTTGTTTCCCTTTGGTTCTTCCTCTATAGGGGAGGTTTCTGACTCTATCTGCCGGCAAGATACTAGCTATGGGGAGAGGACGGTGACTTCGCTTGCTCAGCGCCCCAGTTGCTGTAGCTCCCACGGGCAAAAGTCTGTCTTGGCCCAATGTCCCCAGGGATCAGGTTCCACACTCTCGCTTCTGGAGAAGTATTCAGTGTTTACACTTGGGCAGGGATCCTATATAAGGTCCGTGGACCAGGGGAGAGAGCCGTCCAGGGAGCCTCTTGGTACCCTATTGCTCCGCAGTGACTTGGCTGTGGGCCCTAGAGTGGCGATTGCGTGCCCGCAGATCTCCGGCCCTGGGGGTGACTGCTCAGGATCCGGTATGTACCAGAGCCAGGGACCTGGTCCGTTCCGAAGCTCACCATGTGTCCCCAGTTAGAAGGTGAAAAGAGAGGAGAAAGAGAAGAGAAAAAAAAAAAAAAAGGAAAAAAGAAAAGGAAAGAAAGAAAAGAAAGAGGAGAAAATGAAAGAGAAAAGAAAAAAAAGAAGAAAAAGAAAGAAAGAAAAAGAAAAGAAAAAAAAAAAAGAAAGAAATGCAAAAAGCCAAACCAAAAAACACCAAAAACGCCAACAAAAATGAACAAAAACAAACTACATAGCACCTCACCACACTGCAAGGCAGAAAGATACACAAATCTGAAGTATATAATTCAGCGACTCAATGTTTTTTTGTTTGTTTGTTTGTTTTACGCCTTAGCACAGCTCCGCCCCTTCACGCCCACCCGGCTGGGTCCCAGGCGGTTTCGCAGTGGATTTCAAGATGGCGTCTGCGCACCCGCACAGCTCCGAGGGTGGTGGGGATCCAACCTCCGCGCTCAAAAAAGCACGGCAGCCAGAGGCCCAGAGGGCAAAGGTGCCCGCCGAGGCTGTCCGCCAACGAAAAAAAAAAGAAAAAGAAAAGAAAAGGAAAAAAAAAAAAACCCAAAAAAAACAAAAAAACACAAACACAAACAAACAAAACCCAGAAGAAATTTACCAAGAATAAAATATACAGTTCGGCGAGCCTATTCTTCTTGTTCGTGTTGTTTTTTTTTTTTTTTTTGCCTTAGCGCAGCTCTGCCCCTTCACCCCGAGCGCGGCCCCGGCATATCCCGCACTCCTGGCGTTGGTTCAGAGACCAGCGGAGGGCGCCGGGCAGAGAGAGCCGCTGGGCACTTTATGGCTCCCGAGCGGTTTCGCCCTCGCTTTCAAGATGGCGCCTGCAGAGCTCCGGGGCTGGAGGAGACCGGCTCCCCGGCAGGCGGAGACCGCCACTGCCCAGGGGCTGGCGAGCAAGGACGCGCACCGGGGGGGTCACCGGCTGGAGAACCGCCGAAAAAGGCAGCACAGGCAGAAAGAGCCGCTGGGCACTTTTTGGCTCCCGAGCGGTTTTGCCTTCGCTTTCAAGATGGCGCCTGCCGAGCTCCGGGGCTGGAGGGGACCGGCTCCCCGGCAGGCAGAGACCGCCACTGCCCAGGGGCTGGCCAGCAAGGACACGCACCGGGGGTGACCGGCTGGAGAACTGCCGAAAAAGGCAGCACGGGGTACGACGCTATTTGCTGTCCGGGAGTCTTTTGTGTTTTTCCGCCCTGGGGCAGATCCGTCCCTCCTCGCCAAGCGCTGTTTCAGCTGAGATCCCCCAGGTTCTAAGGTAATTTCGCAAAAAAGCCTGTCTCCAATGCGCCACGTATCCCTCAGTGATTCTGCGCTGGCCTGGGTCAGGGCTCTATTCAATTGGGAGCGGAGGGCAAGCCGCTTTCCCGAGAGGCTGCACCCACCCCGGCTGGGGGCGGGTGTATCCGACCCGCGCTCCGCTGGCTAGTGTCTGTCCCGCGTTCCCAATTTTCGTTCACCTCAGATCTCACTCGCTCTGTTTGTCCCACGCTGATTCTCCGTGGATTCACACCGCTGTTCCTGTGTGGGAGCGGTCTTCTAGCATCGTGGCAGGTCCGGATCGATGCCTTCCTTCCCGGGAGCGCAGATTCAGGCCGTCACCACCACTCCGCCATCTTTGATTCCCCAATCTTACAGAACCATCTACACACATTTTAATAACTCTCAAATTCTTTTTGAAATGGGGTGCAGGTATTCATAAATAAATCGATGAAACAGGAAAAATTATAACTGAGAAAAATTACCGGCCAGATCTGTTTATGCTAGAAATTTTCTGGAGGTTTGAAGAATTTATCTAGGCAATTTCACTATTTTTCAGGTCCCCAAGTAAAGAACTATACTCCAGGGAGTTTTACAGTCAAGATGGACCATATATATATATATATATATATATATATATATATATAATTTGTTTCTGAGAATGTTCCATTTAATCTCATTGGGGTTTGTGTATGTGGAATAAGACAGTAATCCTCCCTCACTTTATATTACAAAAGTAATACAAGTTCATGTTAAAATATTCACACAGCATATAAATTGAAATTAAGCACTAAGTTAAAGTCTTTTCCCCACTGAGTCCTCTAAATTTCATTCCCCAGTGTGTAACGTTATAGACTTTCTATGCACTTATGAGGATACTTATATATCCTGCATATAGAATATATATTCAAAGTCCATATACACTTTAATGTTACCTGAATGAATCATACTCTTCTTTGAAGCAGATTTTTGTCAGTTGATAATATAAGGGCATTTTTTTCATGTCAGTATAAATAATTCTCTTTTATTCTTTTTATAGTTACTCAATATTCTATTGTATGAATACTTCCTACCTTATTTGACTAGTGTCCAACTAATGGGCACTTAGGACTCCCCCTTTTATTTGTAAGCAAACCAAGCTGTAACAAATGTCCTTGTGCATATAATTTTTATATACCTGTGGGAAAAATACATTTATGAAAATATAATTCCTGGGTATATGCTTTAAAATTTTGGATATATATTGCCAAACAGCCTTCCATATAGCATTCTCCAAAAAGTGTTATTTCTACCCTTTCACCCCTTTCAGAGACTGGATATAATCAGACTTTTTTTTCTATATGGTAAGTGAAAAGTGGTATTTCATGTCTGTTTTCATATGAATTTCATTATTATGAGTGAGTTTGGGCACTTTCATTTACTAGTTGTGTTTTTCAATTTCTCTGTCTCCTGGCTGTATCTTTAGACCCCTTGTACATTTTTTCACTGTTGGACTATCTAGCTTTTTCTTATTCTAAAGAGGGTTCTTTATATTAATTTTCTGTCATGGTGTGTTGTAAATGTTTTTTATCATGGTTGACCATTTGATTTGTTCTATTGTCATATTTATGTATGTATATGTGTGTATATATTAATATATATAACCCACCCATACTGGATTTCATATTTAGTAGTTGAATTTCTTTTTTTTTTTTTTTTTGAGACAGAGTCTCACTCTGTTGCCCAGGCTAGAGTGAGTGCCGTGGCGTCAGCCTAGCTCACAGCAACCTCAAACTCCTGAGCTCAAGCGATCCTCCTGTCTCAGCCTCCCGAGTAGCTGGGACTACAGGCATGCGCCACCATGCCCGGCTAATTTTTTCTATATATATTTTTAGCTGTCCATATAATTTCTTTCTATTTTTAGTAGAGGTGGGGTCTTGCTCTTGCTCAGGCTGGTCTCGAACTCCTGAGCTCAAACGATCCGCCCACCTCGGCCTCCCAGGGTGGTAGGATTACAGGCGTGAGCCACCGCGCCCGGCCTGAATTTCTTAATATTTCCTTTGTGGTATCTTTTTTCATCATGCTTAGATATCCTCAGCAAGATTTTAAACATGTTTAGTCATACTTTATCTGGTTTAATTTTTTAATGGTTAAGTCTTCCACCTATTTAGGGTTAATTTGATTCAAAAAGTGAGGTATGAATTAAGTGTTTTTTCTTTTTTCTGACTAGTCAGTTTTCCCAACACAGTCTTTGTTCTCACTGATCTGAAATGCCTTCATCTTTTTTTCTGGGCATTTTAGTCTATCCCATTGACCTGTCTATTCCTGGCACTAGTCCTAGAAATGTTTACTTATTTTAGGTTTAGAATCGATTCGACTACATGCAGGTTTTGTGAATAAAGCTATTTTCCTATGCTTGGACTTTCCATGGGACCTGGGGGAATGCGGTGGTGTGGGAAGTGGGGTAGGAAAAATGAGCTATTAATAAAATTATTCACTTGGGCTTCTATATACCTCTAGACATAAGCCACTGGAGCAACCAGCTAATATTCTACTACTATCATGTATTTATTTTGCACTCTGCAAAGTGTGTTCATGCACGGTCTCATTAATCCTTACAATAGTTTTGTAAGGTAGAGGTTGCTATTCCGATTTTCAGAAAGTGTCTTATGTTGAGGTTGTGGGGTTTGGCCAGCATCATATAGCTCTCACGTGGCACAGCCAGGACTCAGCCCCTGCTCCTTCCCTGAACCACAGCTGTCCTGTCTCCAGGGATAATACTGGGTCCTTCACTGAGCCTTAGCTCTCTGCCAGGAGGGGGTCCTTCTTTAGGCCTTTGAGCAGGTGGTTCCTCAGCTGAACCTGAGACTTCATCTGTGGCTCCTATTCAGTTCCTTGGCAAGCACCCTTTTGCAAATAGACCCTCAGGAGCTGACTGCAGGACTGCTCAGTGCTGAGACCCCGTTCCCAGCCAGCTTTGTCTGCAGCTCCTGCAGCAGGAAGCTGGCACAAGGGCAAAGCCTGTTGATGGTCAGGCCTGTATGGTACTTTCTTTCTTAAAAGGATTAAATTTTCCACTCTCTGCTATTTTTTTTTTTTTTAAGAAGGGAATTTTTCTGTAACACTATAAATTCTTTGAGCAGATATTTATCAACAGCCCCTGTGATAACAAAGTACTTTTCAGCAGAGAGAAAGTCAGTTTGACAGATAAACATGCTGCATAATTAAAGGATTAGCGTCATCTCTCCTAAAATTAAATTAGGAGGGGAGGACTTTTGTGCTGACTTGTTTATGATAAAATTATTTGTTGTCATTTTGCAGGGAATAACTCTCAAGCTGTGAGATAGTGTCAGTTTTAATATTTTATCCTCAGAGGTGAGTAGAAAATGACATTTACACAATGTGGCCGGTGGCACATATCTGACTTGTCTCCAGCTAGTCAAATCCAGACGTCTTCCTTTTGGAGTGAAGGCGAATACTTCCACCCCTTGCTCTCATTTGTTTTTCTGTGGAGGAAAAAATTTCATCTTCCACTGTATTCTGGAAGCAACCTGAGTTTTGTGCAGATTGGGTGGTTGCTTGGATTGGGTGATTAATTATCTTTGACCCAGGACTCAGAGACTGGACAGTGGATTGTGTAAAGACTGTTTGGAGGGGTTTTGGGGGACACAGGACTTTGCTAAAGGATTGTGGAGGAGACCAGTTCTATCTGGTTATCAAAGCCTGTTTTGCTCCTTCCAGCCCTCCTTGCTTTCTTTTATGCAGGTATTTTCTTGTTTCCATGAAAGCAGAGACCATCTGGCTAGAACATTCCGGGCACTTGCTTCCTGGAGAACTTTGGCACAGGAGGACATGTTTGTCTTCAGCAGAGGCTCTAGTGGAGCCAGACTCCCATGTGTCTGTGCCCTCGGGGGACATTCATCTCTCTGAAACCCTAAGTTAGTTCTTCAGGTCCGATGCAGCTGGGAAGAGGCTGAGCTGGACTTGGCACCTGTGTTGGACCCCAGAGTCCAAACCCTCCACGCCACCATGCTGCCCCCAAAGGTAGTATTTGATGCTGGGCTTTGAAAGATGGTGGGATTATTTTAGGCTCAGATTAAAGTGGGGATCACTGAAGGAGGAGAAAAAACATTAGCCAGACGGTGGAAGCAGGAAAGAGACATCTTTGGGAAGGAGAGGGAGACGTTGCAGGAAGCCAGACCAGGGCTTGCTGGAGAGGGGTGGTAGCAGTCACTCTTTGTGCACTGTGTCACCTCCCCTCGGCCCTCCTGTGATTTCAGCGCCTCTCTGGTGGACAGTTACCTGCGTGCGGGTCCCCCGCCCCCACCTCATTTGCATGCCTCAGTGTCTCTCTGCTCTGCCTCAGGGCTTCCTCCCGAGTCCAGAGGAGCACTCCACATGGGCGGAGGAGTGTCCCTGACATATAGGGGACTTCGCATTCCTGGGGCCACCCTAGCCAAGGGGAATGAGAGCTGGTAGACAAACACTCCAGCTTCTTTTCCCCTTTAGGGGGCAACTCTGAGGCGCTATCTACACAGTTCTCCTGAGGGGTGAGCCCAGGTGCCTACAGTGGGCACCAGCTCGGTAACCCCGTCTTCCCTCCTTCCGCAGCTCCCTCTCTCTGCTCTCTCACTCCTGCTTCCCGGGCTCACTTCCCAATATGTCACCAGCACCCAAGTCCTTGTCTCAGGCTCTGCTTTTCAGGAAGCCCAATCAAAACAGGGACCGTGACAGCTTTCCTTGGAAATGTGGACTTTATTGAATAGGAAATAATTCAAAACACCCAAGACAGAATCTCTTAGGATAAGTATTAGTTGACTAACTGACCAATTCTTTCCGTAGTGAAATGTGGCAACTCGGTTTTACAAAAACTGTCATCGTGAGATCTCAGCAGGAACATTCTCATCTGTGCATTGACCTTGAAAATGTTCATGAGGAAGCAATGTGGACCCAGGAACATTCTGCAAATCATTGCCTGTTACATAAATTAACTTTCTTCTCTTCATATTCAGTGAATAAAGATCTTGAATAAGTGCAAGATCCTTGATATGTTTCACACTATCCAGAGCATAAAATCTATCAACGTTTTAGGTGAAATTAAGTTGTTATGAGTGAATACAAGTCGCTCCACTTAAGAATTTAGTCTGCTAGTACATAATTGAGCAACCCTCTGTAGGCAAAGGGTTAAATTGCTAATGTACAAACAGGCTGGCAAATATCCAAATATAAGACAAGCAGCCCCAAGAGAAAACTCAGTGAAAGACATGAAGAGCAATGCACGAAGGGCAAGTCTCAACCATCACAGATGAAGAGATGTCCAAAAAGGAAATGCTACCCACAGAAGCAAAGAGATGACACTCCATATCTATCACACTGGCAAAAAATAAAGAAGTCAAATTCTTACTGATGGTGGAGATGAGGGAATCAGATTTCTCAGACTGTGCTGGTGAAATGTGAGGTGTTGTAGCCCTTTCCATGAATACAATACAATTAATGTGCATTAAAAGTATACATCAGGTTCAACATAGCAATTGCACTCTTGGGAAGCTATCTCCCAGAAATAAAAGTTCTAATTACTTCACCATATATGTTCAAAAATGTTATTTGTAGCCCTATCCATAGAGCAAAAAATGATACAAAATGAAGATACATCAATAGGTGAGTTGTTGATTTAAAATTCGGCACATCTATAGCCTATACTTTTATGCTGCTATCAAAAAAGAATGAATTTGAGCTGGTTGACTTGGTAGGATTCCCACTATCTATTGTATGAAGAATGTGTAATGCATTCCCATTTTTGTACCAAAAAATAGCTCTGGGTATGTATTTGTGCTCATTCACTTCTGAAGCCAGAGTACGGCTTGGTGACTCTGGGAACTTAATGTAGCCTCTCTGTGCTGCTACTCTTCACATATTACATGGAGACAATAATAGTACCTACTTCATAAGGTTGTCAATGAGGATTAAAGCAACTATTATATGCAACGACTTACAATATAATATGTTCAATAATTGTAGCTGATATCATGATAGTTTGAGTATCAATGTCTACAACTGCATAGGATTTGGGGCATGGAGAAAAATACCAAAGGATACACCATCCGTTGTTAGTGTGAGTTACTTGGTGTGAAGTAGAGGAGGGAAGTCCTGGAATATGGGTCAAGGTTGGGAAGAAAAGAATGAGGGGTAACAGGCATAAAATATTCAGGAAAAAAATACCTTAAGCACAGCATTCTAGATTCTAGGTTCTTCAATAGATGACCTGTACAGAAAAGAAAAGGATGGAGGGAGAACCAATGATGAGAAGAAATGAAGACTTTTCAAAAAAAAAAAAAAAAAGGGACATGACCAGGATCTACTGTCTAAGCGTTCATGTGTGAGTGATAAGACCATAAAGAAACATAAGGAAGGGATTATCGTGAAAGTCCCAACAGTGATTATTTTTCGAAGGAGGGGGTGCTGTCTGGGACAGAGCATACAGCAGGGATTTCTGGGGTGGCTGCCAGAAAATTCTATTTCTTGACCTGGGTGGTGGTTATAATAATTCATTAAGATTTACATTTGTTTTATATACCTTTTTTTTGCATCTGGATTATATTTTACTTTACAATGAAAAAGTTAAAACATCTTAGTAAATATGGTACAATCAATCTGTGCATTTATGAAAAATTACACATGTATAAAAATAAATACACAAATAAAAACAGCAACTGACCAGTGAGTATATAAAATTCCCCTTAGAAGCTAAAGAGCAAGTTTCAACGTTAGGTTGAGGCTGCCCCTCTCCAAATCCATGAGGCCTGAGGGTGCTGAGCTCGGCAGCTTTCCTACCGCACCTTGTCCAGACAGATGAAGGCAGGAAGGATTAGTTTTGATCATGCCCGCTAGATGCGTGAGTCACATTCTGCCTGGTAATTATTTTTGACATTTGACAGTTCCAGGCACAACCTTTTGCAGCTCTGAAATCTTGGCAGGGCACTTATTTTTGAAGCTTTCATATTTTCCTTAAAGTAACCAAGTATTTGCAGGACACCTCTTTAAGTGTCTTGTTCAAATTAAGGTGGAGATTTTTGGAGATTTGCAAACCCAGAGGGGGGCTTAGAGTGTCAGGAGAGAACCCATCACTTAGCAACAACAATACTAACAACAACAAAAGTGTGACCTTTAAATTAATTTAAAAATATCAGCCCTTGTATACCGTCACTTAGAGCAGGCACCGGGTAAATCTTTGTTCCCAAATATTTCCCTCACCTGCCTGCCACACTGCTGGAATTCTGTTCCCAGACAGATAACTCCTTTGACCAGTGAGTTTAAAAATGCCACTTCCCCTAGAAGTAGCCCAGTTAGGCCTGTTATAAGACATTTGTATTATGGTGAAAAGAATGCATAGAGAAAGGGATTCTGAATTAGAGAGAAGAGGAAGGACCATTGTAAAGAACAGAGAATTGCTGGGAAGAAAAATGCCTGGAGCTTTGCCAAAGCAGGCAATAAAAAGGCACTGAATGTCTGCCCTGACACATATGGGAATTTCATCCATCAGTTTCTTTTGGCTTAAAGTGACAGAAAGCCCAGCTCAATCAGGCTTAAGAAAAAAATGGAATCTATTGGCTCAAATAATTTAAAAGTCCCATTGTAGATTTTGGGTTAGTGGGGTTTCAGGCATGGCTTGGTCCAGGCATCAAACAATACTTTCAAAACTTGGTCTTCTCTGCTCTTGGACCTGCTTTCCTCTCTTTTGGAATTCCTTTCAGCAGGCCCTCTGCTCACAGGGCTCCTGCCATGTCCCACCTAGAGTATAAAACTTTCTTCTTTGCACTGGTCACTATCGCAAAAATTGTGGGATAAGCTCTGATTGGCCATGCACTCAGCCCTGAATCAGTTGAGGTGGCCTCCAGATGCAAGGCTCTGGTGGGCCATGCTGAAGTTACATGCTTTCTCCTGGAGCCAGAGGTAGGTCAGCTCCACTGACATACTTGCGCCGAGGAAAGGGCATGGTGTTGCCAGAAGTGAGGGGGGTGGGCGCTGGAGATGCAGACCTGTGAGGCCCAACCCAGAGCAGCTGTGAAATCAAGTTGCTGGGTCATGGCTAGTGTCAAAGAATTATGATAGAAGGGAATTTAATAGAATAGAAGATATGTGAGTGTGTCATGTACAGTAAGTGTCTGTTCTCTGAAGGCTTTGTTTCAGTTATATACAGGGGTGTGTGTGTACTTACAAATGTGAATGTATTTATATACATGTGTACATAAATGTGTGAATAAATATGTGTAAAACATATCTTCCACCACAGCTCATGGTCAAAAGGTATAAACGCACTGCTCCCCAGGGATGCTCCCCCTCCCGGATCCCAGGTCCTGGCCGGGGCAGTGTGCATGGTGTTGCCCTCTGTGTCCACAGCCTGCCTCTTACAGCCTCTCCCCTCTGCCCTGCTGCTCACCTGGCCTGGAAGGACCTCTCCTCTGCTCTCGTCTACTCCCTCCTCAAGATCTGGTGCAAATGGCCCTTTCTCTGTGAAGAATTCCCTTCCAGACTCCCTAACCTTGCTGGAGTAACCAAGCTCTTCTTTGTGTCCCTGGAAAGGCTGGCCCTTTATTTCCCTACTCCACACGGGCACTGCCAGGCACGCGTGGGGACGGGCCAGAGTTGTGCAGTCCAACACAGTTGCCGGTTATCTCTGGTTGGCCACTGGGCCCTTGAAATGTGGCCAGTCCACGCCGAGCTGTTCTGTGTTTTAAAGATGGGAGGAAAACAAAGGTAAAATATGTTAACTTTTGTACTTATTACATGTGGATAAAGTAGTATTTTTGGACATAATGGAATAAATAAAATGTAAAATTAAAATTAGTTTTTCCCTGTTTCTTTTTACCTCTTTCAAATGTGGCTAATAGAAAATTTAAAATTATATTTGTGGCCCACATTCCATTGGTACAAACCAGGGCTGGGGTAGAGCAGGGCAGACGAAGGCTGGGCGCTGGGGCCAGAGGGAACTGGTCAGGGTGTTGGGCCTGTTCCCGAACATCCTCACTTCCACAGAGGAGAGAATAAGAGCCCACAGTGTGGGGTATTTGTGCATATTAATGGGATAATTAATGGCGCTGCTGCTTCTATTATGCGCTGTGAGGCCTGATCTCTCCTACTTGATTAGCTCTCTGGCAGTTGTACTTTCATGGCACCGCCTGGCTCATGGCAGGAACTCAATAAATGCTTCTCAAATAAATGTATGAATGAAGGAAGGAAGGAAGGAAGGAAACATCAGAAATGACATGAGAAAATTTCCCCAAAGACAAAATTTACCCACTTGATCATTTTGATCAAGGACAAACCTATCAGAGGTTGTAAATCACTTATGATTTTCCCAAAGAAAAGTTCTTAGCTGGAAACTATGGCAACCAGGTGATTCACGTCAATTCTGCTAACCCCAGGCCCGTCTCACTTCTTGCCAGTGGGTCGAGAGGTTGACCTAATCTCCTGTCTGAATGAGCATTTAAGCAATTTCAGTTCCTACCTCATTCTTGCTTGTCTTTTTCTTTTTTGTTTAAACTTTGAGGTTTTTTTTATAGCCACATCTTTTTCAGTTTTACACTTGCTATGTGTAACCAATACCATGTGACAATTACATGCACTTTGCACGGTAACTTCATGTGGTTTTCCAAGAGCTATTAAATATATTCATATAGATATGCATACATGTGCATGCATGCGTGCACACACACATCACATACTTTTTCTTCTCTAAGGGTGTTTAATGTAGCAGATTCAGAAATGAAATTTTTGCATTATGGGTCCCTGTTGGAGACTGGGGTGAAGCAAAGGCAAGCCTGCAGAGGCAGAAGATGTTAAAAACATTAGGGTAATGAAAAAATGTCTTTCGTACCCCAAAATGTTGGAGCCTTGTAGAAACTGGCAAGAGGTTCTGGGAGAGAAATCCCTTCGGCTATTTCCCGTCCTCCTAGTCCCCGCCCCTGCCCCACCCCCAGGGTTTTGGCTGCAGGCGTGTCCATCAATGTGCAGGAATAACATTCATCTGGATCCCAAGGGCTGGGGGTGTAGAGCCGCTGCTTGTTATCCCTGAGGTGGACACTGTGACCCTCGGACAGGTTCCTTAACACCTTTCAGCCTCGACTTATTCATCTGTAAAATGAGCATGTGCCACTTGCCTCACAAGATTGTTATGAAGATTAAATGTAATAATATATTTGGAAAGTATGTCAAGTGTACGATATCTTAAAAACGAAGGCAGAATTATGCACATGAGTCTGAAGACCTGAGTGAAGGCAGAGTCTGAGGAGAGAGTGTCAGTGCCGGCTGAACTCAGGGTTCTGTCGTACAAGATAGGACTCAAGGGATGAAAAATTGGGAAATCTCTTCAACTGAGACTTCAGCTAACGCAGAATTATGCTCTTGAGACAAGTAATAGACTATCAAACAAAACAAAAGCCAGGTCCTGGAGCCACTGAAGGATTGTGAGCAGGGGAATGTCATGATCAAACTGATGGCCTAGAAATACTGATTGGGTAAAATGATGTAGGAGGAAATGGAGGTAGACAGCTGGGAAAGATGCTATTGTCAGGTTTTAGTGGAAAGAGCACACGAGGAGTGTGGAATCAGACAGACTTAATTTCGATCTTGACTACTAGCAATGTGATATTAGGAAGTTTCTTTAGCTTTTCTAAGCCTCAATTTTTGTATCTGTAAAATGGGGATAATAATAGTACTTATTCCAATCTCAGTGAGATTCTGCAATGAAGGTAAAGTACTTGGCACAGGGCCTGGCACCCATCAATGACTGGATGAGTAGTAGCATTAGGTAGAAAGTCCATTCAGGGTGTTTCCTCCAGTAAGCTAGAAGGCAGATAGTAGGTTTAGACAAGG
Organism: Eulemur rufifrons; assembly: GCF_041146395.1. Classification (NCBI taxonomy): domain Eukaryota; kingdom Metazoa; phylum Chordata; class Mammalia; order Primates; family Lemuridae; genus Eulemur; species Eulemur rufifrons. The sequence goes on from NC_090989.1 coordinate 204,681,546, forward strand.
AGCCAAAAAAGAAACCATGAGAAACCTGGATAAAATCCTCTCTTCCCTCTACCTTCTAGATCGGGAGTCAGTAAACTCTAGCCAGCAGGTCAAATCCAGCCTGTGGCCTCTTTAGTACAGCCCACAAGCTAGGAAATATTTTTACATGTTTAAAGCGTTGTTTTAAAAACAAAAAAATAGACAAAGAAGATGTGACAGAGATCATATGTGACCCACAAAATATTTACTATCTGGCCTTTTACAGAAAAAGTGTGCTGTCCTCTATTCTAGAACGAACGCTTAAACATCTGAGCAAAGTCTATATCCATGGAAAGCATACATCTATACAAAGACATTCACACGCAGAGGGTCCTGTTGGTCAATTTCCTCTCAGCTGGAGGGGCCAGCAAACCTTTGTACACGTTGGAGGCTTCACTCGCTGAGTGTTTTCTTAAATGCAATTGGCTCCTGGAGCCCTCAATGCCTCCGTTCCTCAAATCTCTGGCTCTCGCTTGCTACAAAAGAATATTGTAAGAATCTCCAATGTCTGCAAACATTTATATGACCTTGGAGGGGTTGTGAAAGGCATCTTTAGTATTTGTACAATATTTTGGAAAAAAGAGCCTTCATGTCCTGGAAACTTGTAGAAAGTTTTCTTCGTACAAAGGGTAAGGCAGAAAAACAGGGTCCCCAGTACATCCATCACATCATCGTGTGACAAATCTTGGGCTTATCTGAGGCAAAACAGACTTGCTGGCCCAGAGAGTGCTGCAGAAACCAGATATTTATGCTACAGTTACAAAATACATGACATAATGGAAATGTAGGAATATTTCAGTGAAAAAAATAAAATAAAAAGACAGCGGCAAAGATCCAACTAAATGAGATCCAGATGGGATGGGTGGATTTGACAAGAAGGAATGAACTTCAGAAATAATATTTTCCCTTCTAGTGTTGTGTCTCACTGTACCTTTAAAGAGACATTTTAAAAGCACATACTTTTATTTATTAAGCTATTATTATGATGCTTGAATTTAGAATCTTAATTTTCTCAATGAAAAAAAGCTGTCCTCCTCAAACTTTATTTTGACAGTCATGGAATAAATCCATCTATTTATTCATTTATCCCTTCAAGAAATGTATTGTATGTGCTAATGATGTACCAGGAACTGTGCTAGGACAATGGTGCCAGTATTTATGGAGGATACAACCTTGTGGACAGAGACACAATAAGTAAATGAACAAATGGTTAGAAATTGAGGAAATTTCTATGAAGGAAAAAACAATATTTTGTGATGGAGAAGAAAAGGAAGTATTTTGTTACCGTACTTTTGAAAGGGGGATTCAAGGAAGTATCTCTGAGGATTTGACCCGTTAGCAGAGAATTCAAGATCTCTTCCCAGGTGCCCCAGAAGCAGACCTAAGATGAGGATTCCTGAGGATTCCTGAGCGAGTCATTTATTAAGGACACTTTACTGAGAGGGCAGAGACTAGGATGAGCACAAAACTTACGGAGGTGCTCACTCTCAGGCTCATGCAAGGGCAGCATTGGCACCTGGGAATGAAAGCCTCCTTAAATTTTGAGCCCCACGTGCCACATTCACCTCACCCAGGCTGTGATCCCCATTCACAAAGTGAAAGCATTAAAAGTAGAAAAAAGGTAAAATGAATATATAAAGGCCTCCTCCATCTGCTCTGTTTCCATCTTCCACTCCTACCAGCTGACAATTATTACTACTTTCTTATTTATCCTTCCTGAGAATTTTATGCATATAAAACCTCATATGTGAAAACTATAAAACATTTCTTAAAAAATCAAAGAACAACAAATAAATGGAAAGACATCCTGCCATGGATTGGAAGATTTAGTATTGTTAAGATAAGATGTCAGTGCCACCCAAAGTGACCTACAGATTTGATGCAATCCTTATCAAAACACCAATGACAGTTTTTGCAGAAATAGAAAAATCCGTCATAAAATTCATATGAAATTTTGAGGGGTCCTGAATAGCCAAAACAATCTTTGAAAAATGGACAAAGTTGGAGGTCTCACACTTCCTGATTTCAAACCTTACCACAAAGCTATAGTAATCAAAACAGTGTGTTACTGGCATGAAGACATACACAGACCAATGGAATAGGATAGAAATACAGTCACGAACACCATAATGATGTTTGATATTGAGCCTAAGAATACTGAGTTATAGAAATGCCCCCTGTATTTCTGGAGACAAGATTTGATTTCAGAAGTCAAATAAGGCTTTGCCTTAAAGAAAAGATAAATGTGTTAGTTCAAAAGCTGCCTCATCTCAGGAGAGCGTCTTGCTGGTCAGTAGAAGCTGCATTTCAAAGAGACAGCTGTAAACTGGGCCTTTGGTTCTCACCTGTTTTGAAAGACAAGGCAGGCCTTTCCCTTAGAACCAAAAGGTTGCTGGAGCTGACAGGTGAGGACCCCCGGGAGATGAGAGCTGATGTTATAGATATGCTAATGCCCAAGCCGGGCCCAAAGGGAACCATGCGGTTAAAGTAATTAACACAAAGCACAGCCCACGTTGACTTCTGGGATCATCTCTGTCTCCAAGAACACAATCACCGGAGGCAAGATGTCTCTGTTTGTTGCTAAAGTAATAGCCTTATCATAAAACTTAGAAGTTTGCCCCAAGACGATTTTATAACTCATTGTTCCTCTAGTTAGAGTTAGTTAAAGGATCTGTAGTAGCCTTTTAGGAGACTTTGGCCCTAAAGCAAACTGCCTGTTAGTATGCAAATCCCGTTGCCCTTGGCATTGGGGAGCCTGTATGTACTGTACAAAATACCTGTGTGGAGTTTCAGTCGGGGATATATTTTACGCTGGTAGAAAAATATCCATCCGGACACCCTCCTTTATCTATTTTCATAAACCTTTACTTTATAAACTATGTCTTTGGCTCTGTGTATTATTATTGCCATTACTTTATTTTTAATTTCTGTTTCCTACTATTTTTCATCCTTTGCGATGACCCCTGCCTGAGAGACCTGATTGGAAGAAAAAACCTCTTTGCAGGGAGCGTAGCTAAATCCCTGCAAACTGGCGTAGTCAGCTTAGAGACCTGATTGGAACAAAGAGAAAAAACCTCTTTGCGGGGAGCGTAGCTAAATCCCTGCAGTTTCTGTCAACAACTGACAGCATATATCATTGGTGGTCCCAAAAGATTATAATAGAGCTAAGAAATTCCTATCTTCTAGTGATGTCATACCTGTCTTAATGTGGCTTAGCACATTACTTACATGTTGGTGGTGATGCTGGTGTAAACAAACTTACTGCACTGCCAGTCATATAAAAGTACAGCACACACAGTTATGGACAGTATGTAACACTTGTTAATAAACAACTATGCTACTGGTTTATGTATTTACTCTACTATACTTTTAATGGTTATTTTAGAGAGTATGCCTTCTACTTATAAAAAATAAAGTTAACTGTAAAACAGCCTCAGGCAGTTCCTTCAGGAGGTATCCAGAAGAAGGCATTGTCATCATAGGAGATGACAGCTCCATGAGTGTTGTTGCCCCAAAGACCTTCCAGTGGGACAAGATGTGGGTGGAAGACAGTGATATTGATGATCCGGACCCTGTGTAGGCCTAGGCTAATGTGTGTGTGTGTCTTAGTTTTTAATCAAAAAGTTTAAAAGGCAAAATTTTTTTTTTTAAAATAGAAAAAGCCTTATAGAATAAGGATATAAAGAAGAAATATTTTTGTACTGCTATATAGAGTTTGCGTTTTAAGCTAAGTGTTACTATGAGTCAAAAAATAAAAAATTAAAAACTTTTTAAAGTAAAAAAGTTACAATAAGCTAAGGCAATTATTGTTGAAGAAAGAATTTTTTTTTATAAATTTAGTGTAGCCTAAGTGTATATAAAGTCCACAGTAGTGTACAGTAATGTCCTAGGCCTTTACATTCACTCACCACTCACTCACCGACTCTCCAAGAACAACTTCCACGTCTGCAAGCTCCATTCATGGTGAGTGTCCTCTACAGGTGTACCATTTTTTTTCTTTTATACTGTACCTTTACTGTATCTTTTCTATGTTTTAGACACATTTAGATACACAAATATTTACCATTGTGTTACAGTTGCCTACAGTATCAGCACAGTAACATGATGTAGAGGTTTGTACCATAGGAGCAATAAGCTGTACCATGTAGATTGGATATGTGGTAGGCTATACCATCTGGTTTGTGTAAGTACACTCTGTGATCACACAATGGTGAAATTGCCTGATGATGCATTTCTCAGAACCTATCCCCATCACTAAGTGATGTGTGACTGTAAACCCTTGCACGTATGGTCAAATGGTTTTTGACAAGAGTGTCAAGACCATTCAATGGGGAAAGAGCAGTCTTCAACAAATGGCTCTGGGAAAACTGTACATCCACATGTGAAAGCAGGAATTTGGGCCTTTACCTTATACCATATACAGAAATTAACTTAAAGTGGATCAAAGATCTAAAATAAAAGCTAAAACTATGAAACTCTTAGAAGAAAACACAGGAGAAAACTTCACAAAGTCAACTTTGGCAATGATTTCTTGGAAACAACACCAAAGGCACAGGAAACAAAAGAAAAAATAGACAAATTGGACTTCATAAAAATGAAAAACTTTTGTGCATCAAAGGACACTATCACAGAATGAGAGAAAATATTTGCAAATTATATATCTGATAAGGGGTTAATGTCTAGAATATATAAAGAACTCCCACAACTCAATGACAAAAAACAAACAACCCAATTTAAAAATGGGAAAAGAACTTGAATAGATATTTCTCCAAAGAAAATATACACATGGCCAATAAACACATGAAAAACTGCTGAACATTCTTGGTTATTAGGGAAATGCAAATCAAAACCACAATGAGATACCATTTCACAGCCATTAGGATGAATATTATTAAAAACACACAAAAAATAAATAGCCTCAATATTGGTGAGGATGTGGAAAAATTGGAACCGTGGTGGGAATATAAAATATGATCCAGCAGTTCCTCAGAAAACTAAAGATAAATTACCATGCGATCCCACAATCCCACTTCTGGGTGTGTACCCCAAAGAACTGAACACAGGGACTCAAAGAGATATTTGTGCACCGATGTTCGTAGCAACATTATTCACAGCAGCCAAAAGGTGTCCTCTGTGGAGGGCCATCCCTCTAGCCAGCCCACCAATGTGCTCTCTACAACCCCAATGGGCCCAGCAGGGAAGACAATTCCCACGGCAGCACCAGTGGCAAATGCCCATCAGTGCTAGTTGTTAAATAGTTTCAATATTACACCTGATGTCAAGATATATTTTTGAGGTAGCAGCAACAGGTACTGAATTGAATATAAGAAGTGGGTCAAAGGGAGAAATTAATAATGGTTTTGAGGTTTGGCTCAAACAACTTAGCAGATGGTGGTGCCATTTTGTGAGCTGGCAGATCCTGGGAGAGAGCGGGCGTGGTGGGGAGAGGCAGGAGTCAGGAGTCCAGCTGGGACACGTTGAGTTTTAGATGCCTGGGAGACTCCAGATGGCATATACAGGGCTGCTGGATGTGTGAGTCTATAGGTCAGAGCGAGGTTTTGAGCTGAGGATACATATTGGGGGTTGTCACCACCTAGAGGGTATTTAAAGCCATTGGGATCAGCTTAGGGAAGAATGTAGAAACACTAGAGGAATGGGGGTCCGGGACGGAGCAGACCGAAAGAACTCCAGGCTCATCCTTCTCCTCCAGAGATCAGGAGAAGGAAGATGAGCCAGCCAAGGAACTCGAGATGGAGTCCCAGGGAGGCAGGACAAAAGCCAGAAGAGGGAAGTGTTCTAGAGCAGGAATACTTAGCTGTATTGAATGCTAAAGGCAGTAAGTTTTAAAGGCTACAGGATTTAAGAACATTAGACTTTCTATTTCATAATTTGTAAGATTTTGACTATAACTCAGTCTCAAAATTTTCCGACATGGAAAGGAAAATTGGAATTGTTGGCTGTTAACATGGCCAAAAAGCACAGGCCACTTACTGTGGGCCAGTTGGCCCCGAGAGTGATAAAGTAAATGCTTGTGGATGTACAAGTGAGTAAAATTGGTTTAGTAAAAACAAATGATACCAACCGCCTTGAGAAAGCCAGATTGCTCTGACCAGTTTGCCCTGGGGCTGCCCTCTCACAGTTGCCACGTGGAACGTGGATTGGTTAGAGAACCGAGGTAAACCCACCGGCAGGATGTGCTGTTACATGAACTCTTGTCTAGCTCTGAAGCTTTCAACCTCCGCCAAAAAGGTGAGGCCACAAAATGTTTTCAATCTTCAAAAGCATGTTTTTTTAAAAAAGTGTTTTAAGTATGATCAGGATTGATCCAGGCAGAGCTGAAGCTGGTGCCATTGCCTTTTCAGGCAGCTTCTTTGTGAATACAAATACACCTCCAAGCTCACTGAATTTCACCGAGGTGTTTTTCTCTACTTAAAATTTTTTTGTTTACAGGATGGAAATTGACAGAGAAAAAAGTGTTTAATGAGGTTTTTGATATTAAGGGGTAAGGCAAATACAATTTACTTTATATACATTAACAATGCAAATTATTGCTTAAGTTACTAATTGTTCTTGCATCTGTGTTTGGTAATGTCTGGCCAAGAGAAAAGAGCCACATTTTGATAGAGTGACTCAAGGGTCTGTGTTGGCCTAGGGACCTTGTTGGGCTCTGCCTAATTTTAGACAGGACTTGGAAATTCATTCATTTCCTTCCTTAATTCCATTCCCATGTGACATGTCTGGAGATGGTTATGTGTGATCTGCATGTGTCTGTATAGATGAAGAATGATGGCAGCTTGAGGTGCATAAGGACTCACATAAATACTGTTAATTTAGAAACAAAACAAAGCAATGACTTGAAGATATGAATTACCACATAACGATAGTCTGTTAGTCAAGAATGACCTATGTTGCACAGAGTGGTCTTAAGACATTCTTAAATTTCTAGCTTTAACATTAAATTTAGTTCTGACCTAGATGTGAGATGCAAAACTCTGTGATTTAGTAGAAAACAATATACTAAAAGAAAATTAAGGATTACAGTGATCTTTCTCCGGAATGTGTGTTAGGGCTGGCCGTGCCTCACGGGTAGTACGAGAGGGTAATAAAGAAATGACCCATTCAGTGTGAGGAATGAGGAGAGGCCATAAACAGGAAAAGAAATTATGAGGTCAAAAGTGAGGAACACCAGGGCTGGAATGGCAGTGAAATGTGAGAGAGGTGGGAGAAGGCTCCAGATGGATGGGAACAATGGCTGGGGAGCGATGCCTGGCCTAGGTGTGAGGGAGAGCAGGCTCTTCTTAGGAGGTATTGACAGCAGGGCACAGAACAGGGCTTCGTGGGGTAAAGGAAATGTGTGGAACCAGATAGATATTAATTGACAATTATTTTTCAAATGTGCAGTAATTGGGAGACACTGGTAATTCAAGGCATGGTTCAACAGCATTAAGTATTGCCTTAAAAAAGAGGTGCTAAACTAGCAGTTAAAAATGGGTATGCACAAATTTGATTGTTGAAGTTGAACATTTTCCCATATATTTGCTTGTTGTTTTTCTCTTTCATGAATTATCTATCATTTTTCTCTGCTTATTTTCAGTCTCTATGGAGCAAATCTACTTTCCAAAATGGAAGTAGCTTTATTGTCTTTATCAATAACCAATAAAATAATCAAAAATTGTGCATGTATGCTATAAAAATTCAGACATTCATCAAAAGATCAAGAAGTGAAAATAACCCATGATTCTATCACTCAGAGAATAAATATTTTCCTTAATAATATTATTATTTTTAAATATTTTCCTTAATGTTTATGAAAATGAGATCTAACTGATCATGCTGGCTTTTAAAAATTGTGGTAAAATATATATAACATAAAATTTATCATTTTAACCATTTTTTTTTTTTTGAGACAAGGTCTTCCTCTGTTACCCAGGCTGGAGTGCAATGGCATCATCACAGCTCCCTGCAACCTCAAACTCCTGGGCTTGAGCGATCCTCCTGCTTCAGCCTCCCAAGTAGCTGGGACTACAGGTATGTGCCAGAATGCCTGGCTAATTTTTAAAATGTTTTTTAGAGATGGAGTCTTGCTATGTTGCCCAGGCTGGTTTCAGACTCCTGGCCTCAAGTGATTCTCCACCTTGGCCTCCCAAAGTGCTGGGACCGCAGGTGTAAGCCACCATGCCAGGCCTCAACTAAATCTTATAGTTTGTTTGTGTTGATGGATATTCTGTTACCCATTCACCTGTTATCTACCCCTGCCTCCCTCTCTCCTTCCCTCCCTTACTTCCAAGAAGGATTCAAAACTGTCTTGACACAGGAACACTCATACACTGCTGGTGGGACTGCAAACTAGTGCAACCCCTGTGGAAAGCATTATGGAGGTATCTTAAACAGATTCAAGTAGACCTGCCATTTGACCCAGCAATCCCATTACTGGGCATATACCCAAAGGAAAAAAGGTCATTCTGTAACAAAGACACATGTACCCGAATGTTTATAGCAGCACAATTCACAATAGCAAAGATATGGAAACAACCCAAATGCCCATCAATACATGATTGGATTCGTAAGCTGTGGTATATGTATACCATGGAATATTACTCAGCTATAAGGAATAATGAAGATACGACATCTCTATGGTTCTCCTGGAGAGAGCTGGAACCCATTATATTAAGTGAAGTATCCCAAGAATGGAAAAACAAGCATCACATGTACTCACCAGAAAATTGGTTTCCCTGATCATCACCTAAATACATATCTGGGAACGACACCAATCGGATATCAGACTGAGGTGGGGGGTGGGGGAGGGGATGGGGGTATGCCTACACAATGAGTGCATTGCGCACCGTTTGGGGAATGGTCACGCTTGAAGGTGCTGACTCGGGAAGGGGGGTTGGGGAGGGGAGGGATATATACCTACATGATGGGTGCAACGCGCACTGTCTGGGGAACAGACATGCCTGGAGCTTTGACTTGGGGGGAAAGGTGGTACATGGGCAACGTATGTAACCTGCAATTCTGTATCCCCCATAACAATAAGATGAAATAAAAAAAAAACTGTCTTGACATACTATCATAGTTTTTTGAATTGTGGTTTGTAGACATTTGCATCAGAAAAACCGCAGGTGCTTTTTTATTTTTTAGATTAACATGTGATGATATATTTATTTTGAAATTTAATTTTATTTTTATTTCAGGAAATTACGTGGGTACAAACATTTTGGTTACATGTTATGACTTTACCACATCCCAACCATGATTTGAGATGTGCCCTTTCCCCCCTACAACACTCACCACGTTCATTAGTTGTGAGTTTACCCACTCCCAACCCCCCTACCCCCAAAGAGTATTACCACTGTGTGAGCACCTTAGTGTTGATCAGTCAGTGCCAGTTCGATGACGAGAACAGGGAGCAGATCAAGCAACCACAGAATAGGCACCAGGTGCTTTTTAAAAATGCAGATTTTTGAGTCCCACCATGAACCTACTAAATTGGAATCTCTAGAGGGTAGGGCCTGGGCACTTGCATTTTTAACAGCTTCCCTCGCATGATTCTGATGCATCTGAGTTTGAGAACAACTAGAGAATATTGGGTTGTTGGAATGTAGAAATCTGATCTTCCCACCAAGTAATTAATCTCTGTAGGAAACACAGCAGTTATACTAATTCTGTGGCCATTTTTTCAACCACTTGCTGTTTTTTTTTTATTACTGAGAGTCATGCAAAAAATGTTGCCCACCCTCAAATGTTATATAGCATTAGAAGTTCCTCCATCCCAATCCAGTGATTTCCTCTATGAAAAGAAACAATGTTGGGAAGAAAACCGACTGAATAGCAATAGCAACACATTTACTTTCCCAGACCAGTTTTGGAGGAAATTACCAGGTGTTTTCAGAAGCAACACTTCTGCCCTAAAAGCAAAGGATGAAAACTTGGATCTTTTTGAGCCGCCTGATTCTACTGGAAGGGACCCCAAAATATGTGCTCTTTATGAAGGGCAGTAGGGATAAAAGAGTCTTTTCCTAACTCACAAGGTAAGAATCACCTGGGGGTGAGTCATCAGAGTTACAGATTCCAGGGCTTGCTGCAAAGAAAAGGAGTTGGAATCTCCAGGGGAGCAGGATTTCAAATATCCTGAGTGATTCTTGTGCTCAGACCAGTTTGCTTTCAGAGGCAGATTTATCTGGGTTTAGATCTTTGCTCTGTCACCTCAGCTCCACAATCCTTGGCAAATTACCTACTTCTCAAAGCCTCAGTTTCTCCATTGTAAGGCTGAGATGCTTCTTTACTCAGGGGTCTTGCAAGAACTACACAAACTAATAGTAGGTTAAACTGCCAACACAGTTTCTAACATGTAGTCAGAACTTCATAATTGTTACTTCCTGTTCCCTTTAGAATGATTCTGTTTGTTGAAAGCCGACCAGGCATTTCAGGATTGATGCTTGCCTGTTTTGCAAATAATCCAGACTGGCACACTGGAAGGGAAATATGTGGCAAAGCCATGCGAGGGAAGGCCTCCCTGTGGATTGACACTCTGTTTCTCAAACTGTGATCCATGCATCTGAATCCCCTCTGGCCCATTGTACCATCCCTGGCTGTCACTCCATATCCATCAAATCTGAAACTCTAGGGGTAGGGCCCATGATCAGCTTTTTAAACAAGTACTCTCAGTAATCCTCATATACCTAAAGTTGAGAAGCAGAGAGAAGGGGCTTTTAACATTTGGAAGGACCTCCTTCCGGAGGGAGCCCAGAATTGGCCTCTGATGTCCAAACGTAGTGCCGTAACCTGACTCACTCCTGAGCATCCCTCCTGTTAGACTGTCTTCTCTGTTATTCTGGATCCCCTGCCCTTGGATGGTCATGGGACATAGTTGTTCCAGCTGGAGCAGAAATGCAATCTGATCTAGCATTTCCTGCTCTGCCTTCTGGTCTCCATAGCTGTCTTTCGTGTTCTCCCTCCAGCCTCTCTCTGCTGGCAGCAAGGGCCATGATTTGTGTGCAACTGTTTCATTTGTGTCATCTTGGGTTGACATTGGTCCTTCTGGGAGTGTTGGCTGAGAAGATCACCTTTGTTGAAAAGTCATCTAAGAAACATGATCCCTAAAACAAAAATGCTGAAAGTACAGCATGTCCTGAGGGCTGCTTCGTGGAAGTGACAGGTGGTGACTGGATTGAGCCCAGAGATGCCTGAGTATTCTAAGAACAAATGCCAAATTCTCATCCCTCCTGGCCTCTCTGTTTTCCAACGATGATCTCAGTGTCTGAACACAGGTTTGTTCTAATTTCACGGGTGCTCGGCCTATCTGGCAACGGTCTTCAGGAGTCCCTGATGCTTTGAAAACAGGCTCTTGTGCCCATGTTCTGGCCAGTAGGAGAGAGCAGGTTCAGGCTCAGAGGGGGAGCTTTGCCCCTCTTCCATGCCCATGCACGCTGGTCGGTGGTCAAGGAAGCTCTGCCTGCAGCTTGCTAAGAGGGATCCAAGCAGAAGAGGAGCTGAGCTCGCCAGAGCTCAGGGTTGATCCTGAAGTTAATCCTCAGGTTTACATTTCCAGGAGAGTACAAGCGGTTAAAGGGGTAGAAAGTTCTGCTTTTGTCTATGTTCATAGGTCCCTCTTTCCCTGCCTTCTCCACATGGAGATAGAAAGTGATGCATGGCAAACACGATTTGAATAGTATGTTAATATTCTTCATCCTGGTTTTTTTTTTTTTTTTTTTTTTTTTTTTTTTTACTTTTTTTTTTTTATTTCATCTTATTGTTATGGGGGATACAGAATTGCAGGTTACATACGTTGTCCATGTACCGCCTTTCCCCCCAAGTCAGAGCTCCAGGCGTGTCTGTTCCCCAGGTCATGCACATTGCACCCATCATGTAGGTATATATCCCTCCCTTCCCCAACCCCCCTTCCCGAGTCAGCACCTTCAAGCGTTACCATTCCCCAAACGGTGAGCAATGCACTCATTGTGTAGGCATACACCCATCCCCTCCCCCACCCCCCACCTCAGTCTGATATCCGATTGGTGTCATTCCCAGATGTGTATTTAGGTGATGATCAGGGAAACCAATTTTCTGGTGAGTATATGTGATGATTGTTTTTCCATTCTTGGGATACTTCACTTAATATAATGGGTTCCAACTCTCTCCAGGAGAACCATAGAGATGTCGTATCTTCATCATTTCTTTTTTTTTTTTATGGGATGCAGCTAAAGCAGTCCTGAGAGGAAAATTCATATCCATAAATGCCTATATCAAAAAGACAGAAAACATGCAAATAGACAACCTAACGAATAGACTCAAAGAACTGGAGAAAGAAGAACAGAACGATCCCAAACCCAGCAGAAGGCGAGAAATTACTAAGATCAAATCAGAACTAAATGAAAAGGACAACAAAGAAACTATAAGGGAAATTAATAAAACAAAAAGTTGGTTCTTTGAAAAGATAAACAAAATAGACACACCTCTGGCTAGACTAACCAAGAGCACAAAAGTAAAATCTCTAATAACCTCCATTAGGAACATGAAAGGAGAAATCACAACCGATGCTACAGAGATACAAGATATCATCTATGAATTCTACAAAAATCTTTATGCACACAAACTGGAGAACGTGGAGGAAATGGACAAATTTTTAGAAACACATAGTCTTCCCAGGCTCAACCAGGAAGAAATAGAGTACCTGAACAGACCAATATCAAGAACTGAAATCGAAACAGCAATAAAAAACCTTCCCCAAAAGAAAAGCCCTGGTCCAGATGGGTTCACACCTGAATTTTACCATACATACAAAGAAGAACTGGTGCCCATCCTACATAAACTATTCTCCAATATTGAGAAGGATGGAGTTCTCCCTAACACGTTCTACCAAGCCAATATAACATTAATACCAAAACCTGGAAAGGACACAACAAAAATAGAGAACTACAGACCAATTTCCCTCATGAATATAGATGCAAAAATTTTCAATAAAATACTAGCAAACCGAATCCAAGTACTTATCAAAAAAGTAATCCACCACGACCAAGTGGGCTTCATCCCCGAGATGCAGGGGTGGTTCAACATACGTAAATCTATAAATGTAATTCACCACATAAATAGAAGCAAAAACAAAAACCATATGATACTCTCATTAGATGCAGAAAAAGCATTTGACAAAATTCAACACCCTTTTATGATAAAAACGCTTAACAAAATAGGCATTGATGGAACCTACCTAAAAATGATACAAGCCATATATGACAAACCCACAGCCAACATCATACTGAATGGGGAAAAACTGAAAGCACTCCCATTTAGAACTGGAACCAGACAGGGCTGCCCTTTGTCTCCATTACTTTTCAACATAGTATTGGAAGTCCTTGCGAGAGCTATCAGGCAAGAGAGCAGAATCAAGGGAGTCCAAATAGGGAAGGAAGAGATCAAATTCTCACTTTTTGCTGATGATATGATGTTATATCTGGAAAACCCCCAGGATTCAACCAAGAGACTCCTGGAATTGATTAACGAATACAGCAAAGTCTCAGGCTACAAAATTAATATACACAAATCAGAGGCATTTATATATGCCAATAACAGTCAATCGGAAAACCAAATTAAAGACTCAATACCCTTCAAAATAGCAACAAAGAAAATAAAATATCTAGGTATATATCTAACTAAAGAGGTAAAGGACCTCTATAAGGAAAACTATGAAACACTGAGAAAAGAAATAGCAGAACTTGCAAATAGATGGAAAAATATACCATGCTCGTGGATCGGAAGAATCAACATTGTTAAAATGTCTATACTACCCAAAGTGATCTACAGATTCAATGCAATCCCTATTAAATTACCAACATCATTCTTTACAGACATAGAGAAAATAATTATACACTTTGTATGGAATCAAAGAAGACCCCGTATAGCAAAAGCAATTTTAAGCAACAAAAACAAAATGGGAGGTGTTAATTTGCCAGACCTCAAACTATACTACAAGGCCGTGGTTCTTAAAACAGCCTGGTATTGGCACAAGTGCAGGGACACAGACCAGTGGAACACAACAGAAAATCCAAATATAGAACCATCCTCATATAGTCACCTAATTTTCGACAAAGCGGGAAAGAATATACTCTGGGGACAAGAATCCCTATTCAACAAATGGTGCTGGGAGAATTGGTTAGCCACTTGTAGAAGACTGAAACAGGACCCACAGCTTTCACCTCTCACAAAAATCAAATCACGGTGGATAACAGACTTAAACCTTAGGCGTGATACAATCAGAATTCTAGAAGAAAATGTAGGAAAGACTCTTACAGACATTGGCCTAGGCAAAGAATTTATGAAGAAGACCCCCAAGGCAATCACAGCAGCAACAAAAATAAATGAATGGGACATGATTAAATTAAAAAGCTTCTGCACAGCCAAAGAAACAGTCCAGAGAATAAACAGACCACCTACAGAATGGGAAAAAATTTTTGCATACTACACATCAGATAAAGGACTGATAACAAGAATCTATTTAGAACTCAGGAAAATCAGCAAGAAAAAATCATCCTGGTTTTTAATTAAAATATCTATGATGGATTACCGTTATTAAGTCAGGTCTCTGTGGCCAAAATGATTCACACAGCTGAAAAGAAACAAAACCAAAAACAGAGTTCCCTCTTGCCAAATTTATCCAGGCGGGCTCTCTATGCCGTTCCTCTTTGTGTGATAACAGTTTATCCTGATGTCAATAACTCTTGTATCCAGGAAACGCATGTCCTTAAGTCAAATGCCTAAACAAATTGATGATCCAGGTGTCCTATGGATTATTTTCAGGTGTGAGAAATTAATTGTCCATTAATCTCCAGCTGCATCATCCACTGGTGCAGCTGGAGATTAGCAAGTTTAGCCATGAAAGCTGTCAAGGAAATCCCAGATATAGATGTGATAAAGGTTGAGTTTCCCCGTGGGCAGGTCCCAGGTTGGTGTTTGGTGCGTGGGAAGTTTACTAAGGAGTGCGCTTGGGAAGGGGAAGTCCACACGGGAAAGAAAAGGAATCGGGAGTGAGCAGAATACAGGCCCAGGCCTGTCTCACCAAGCCATGAGCTGGGAGCTCTGGAGCTAGAATGGCCCTTCAGAGTTGGCCCGAGTTGGGCTGAGATGGATCAGTAATTGGATGTGGGCTTCCTTGGGAAGGGGCATGACCTTGGACGAGGTGGCTCGCTGCAGCTGAGGCAGTCCCAGGAAGGGGCTGACAGTGAGGCTTTGTGCCAGTGGCACTGCAGTGGCGGAGACAGAGTTCCTTCAGTGCAGGGGCCTGGTCGGGGCGTCTTTATGCCCCCCACAGATGATGCTCCATATGCCAGTGACACATTCCTGTGAGAAACACATGGATGACTTTGCATCACTGTCCACTTTGATTGGGGGGTCACTGTCTTTCTCTCTCTTGTTCTTATCTTCTCTAGCTCTTTATCGTCTTCTCTCTCCTTTCTTCCAAGGTAAGTCTTCACCTCTATCTTCTGTGTTAGCTTCATCCACATAGGACCCAGCTGGAGAGGTGGGTTTTGAGCACTGATCCGAACCTCTGCACTTTTCTTTATGGCCTCATAGAATACAGAAGGTCCCTGACTTACGATGTTTTGACTTAGGATTTTTGACTTTACAACAGTGTAAAAATGATGCACATTGAGTAGAAACTGTGCCTCTGGTACCCATACAACCATTCTGTTTTCCACTTTCGGTATTCAATAAATTACATGAGATATTCAACACTTTATTATAAAGTAGGCTTTGTCTTAGATGACTTTGTCCAACTCTAGGCTAATGTAAGTGTCCTGAACACATTTAAGGTTAGATGCCTGATAGGTTTGATGTATTAAATGCATTTTCAACTTATGGTATTTTCAATTAACTGTGGGGTTTCAGGGATGTAACCCCATCATAAGTCAAGGAACATCTGAATACTGCACCCACGCCTTTAATGATAGATGTCACCCTTTCTGCATATTTCAGCCTCCTTCTACAAAAAGAGAATACTAACAATCAGCTCAGATTTGAAATAAGGTAGAAACCTGGAAGCCGTGTTCTATCTTTGATGCTTAGCTCTGCCATTCCCTAGAGAAAGATCTTACACTTTTCAAGGTTTTGTTGGGATTTTCTTCACATGTGCTTATACTGCCTTATACCCAGACATTGGCCCTTCAAAAAAAAATGAGCTGGCTCTTTATTAAGGGCCTTGCGGCTGAGTTCACACCCATGAATTTTTCAGGGCATATTACTGAGTGTCCTTCAATACCCAAGAGTTGTAGACCTGAGAGGACTAGATCTCTGGGTGGAGGGGCCTGAGTGTCCACCGTTGTAGCATCAGCAATGACAGCTGCTTCCTATTTGCTGCTCAGAGTCAGCTGAAACTCATTGGAAATCAGATCTGATGGTGGCCTTAGTTCTGATGACTACTCTAACTTCATCCGATCAAATTTCCAGTTAGTCAGGCTGGTTTCTGAGCCCTTTGTCCTATTGTTTCCTTTAGACCAATTTGGGATGGTGGTGCTTCATGAATAATCCATGAACATTAACCAGCTGCACGCATAAAGGCATTTCCACTGTGTCTTTGCCATGGAATTTTAGATGATTCTGATGTAATTCGTAAGTAATCAGGAAGAGCCAGATCCAGATTTAAAGTATCTAGAGACCTTTGAGAATCCTTTCAAGTTTCCAAAAGGAAGGTACTATACTTATCTCTAAGTGGTCATAACAGGGATATTGTCCCTGGAGAGTCTTTAATGTCACGCTTGGCTGTATTGCAGGGACAAGGAATATATGGAAATGAAGAGCCTTCTCAAATTGTTGGAAACAAGCCTTTTCTTCAGCTTCTAGGGTTCCTTTGGTTTCTGTTGTTGCCTTAATCACCAAGTGGTGTGGGTTAAAACAAAAGCCATAATTAAATTGAACCCAGTTTGGGGGAAAAAAACTTGGGCAACTGTTTGCTTAAACAGAAGCAGGTGGTACTGAAATGCTTAGTGGAAGTGAGCTGTGAGGAGGGAAAGCAGATTTCTTTTTTCATTGCAAACAGTTAAAAATACTTGTGGTCTTTTATGCCAGGCTGTGATTAAGATTTTATATATATATGTGTGTGTGTGTATCTTCCAGTTTCAGGAAAACTGTGATGGAAATGAAATATAGTTTCATTTAGAGAGTGGTCTTTTGTGGTAAAAGAGGGTGGGATTTGGTGCATTTGTGTGTGTGTATGTGTGTGTGTATTTGTTTCCAGGATTATTTTAAATAAAGATATTCTCCTATTCCAGTGAAGATGTGATTTAGTTTATATTTTATTCAGGAATTCATCTGTAGAGTAAAGCAATGGACGTGTTTTACATAACTAGCTTTCACGAATGGAACAGAGGACTCATGGGAGGACTTGGCCATGACCCCACTGGCTGCCTGGGATGGGAGAGCCAATCTTGTTGACAAGGCAGGCATCCTATTCTTCTCTAGAGTTTTCCTTCCTGAGACCACGTGTTTGTTGAATGGAACTTTCCCAGTAGAGAAACACATCTCCAGGAACAGGGAAATAAGAGGAGGTATAGCCCAATTGTGTAAAATGCCAATTTTTCTGCAAATATTGTTGCCAGATAAAGTACAGGATGTCAAGTTAAATTTGAATTTCAGATTAACAATGGATAATTTTTTCAGTATAAGTATGTCCCATGCAATATTTGGGACTAAAAATTATTCTTTGTTCACTTGAGGTTTAAATTTAACGGGCATCTGGTGTTTTTTGGTCATGCACCACGTATGGACTGCATACACAATAGTCTCATAAGAATATAATGCTGCATTTTTACTGTTCCTTTTCTATGTTTAGATATGTTTGGATACACAAATATTTACCATTGTGTTACAGTTGCCTACAGTATTCAGTACAGTAACACGCTGTACAGGTTTGTAGCCTAATAGCAATTGATTATACCATGTAGCCTAGATGTGTAGTTGGCTTTGCCATCTAAGTTTGTGTAAGTACACTCTATGATGTTCACATAATGACAAAATTGCCTAATTTCTCAGAACATATCCCTGACATTAAGTGGCTCATGATTATAGGCTAACTCTGGCTTTCCTACCTCCAAAGGGCAATTCTTCCTCTGATTAAAAGTGAGCCAGCCACTCATTGAGGTCTCAGATTTTGTTGCATTGTTGTCATTGCTCTTTTCTATTTTTTTATTTTTATTTATTTATTTTATTTAGACAGGGTCTCGCTCTGTTGCCTGGGCTAGAGTGCCACGGCATCAGCCTAGCTCACAGCAACCTCAAACTTCTGGGCTCAAGCAATCCTCCTCCCTCAGCCTCCCGAGTAGCTGGGACTACAGGAGTGTGTAACCATGCCCAGCTAATTTTTTCTATTTTTAGTTGCCTGGCTAATTTTTTTTTCTATTTTTTAGTAGAGACAATGTCTCACTCTTGCTCAGGCTGGTCTCGAACTCCTGACCTCAAGCGATTCTCTAGCCTTGGCCTCCCAGAGTGCTAGGATTACCAGTGTGAGCCACTGCACCCAGCCTCAGTTTTAGGTTTACAGCAAAATTGAGCAGAAAGTACAGAGAGTCCCTGTATACCTCCTGCCCTTACATATACATAGCCTCCCCCATTATCAACATCTTGCATCAGAGTGGTACATTTGTTATGATTGACAAACCTATATTACATATCATTATTACCCACAGTCCGGAGTTTAGGGTTCACTCTTGGTGTGCATTCTACGGGTCTTGACAATTGTAAAATGACATGTAACTACCATTATAGTATGATACAGAGTAGTTTCACTGCCCTAAAAATCCCGTATGGTCTGCCTATTCATCCCTTTCTCTCTCCCAAACCCTGGTAATCACATCTTTTTACTATCTCCATAGTTTTGCCTTTTCCTGAATATTCTATAATTAGAAGCATGCGGTATGTTGCCTTTTCAGACTGGTTTCTTTCACTTAGTAATATGTATTTATGGCTCTTCCATGTTTTTTCATGGCTTGATAGTTTATTTCTTTTTAGTAGTGAATAATATTCCATTGTGTAAAAGTACAACAGTTTATTTATCCATTCACCTACTGAAGGACCTCTTGGCTACCTCCAAGAATTGGCAATTATGAATAAAGCTACAATAAACATCCATGTCCAGGTTTTTATGTGGACATAATTTTCAACTCATGTGGGTAAATACCAAGAAGCATGACTGCTGTATCATATGGTAAAAATATGTTTACTTTTGTAAAAAACTGCCAAACTGTCTTCTAAAGTGGCTGTACCAATCTGCATTACTGCTAACAATGAGAGTTTCTGTTCCACAACCTAACCAGCATTTGGGTTATCAGTGTTTTGGATTTTGGCCATTCTAATAGGTGTCAAGTTTTAATTTGAAATTCCCTAATGACATACGATGTAGAACACCTTTCCATAAGCATATTTTCCATCTCTATATATCCTTTGTGAAGTTTCAGTTTAGATTTCCTGCTTGTTTTGAATCAGGTTGTTTGTTGTCTTGTTGTTGAGTTTTAAGAATTCTTTGTGTATTTGGATAACAGTCCTTTTTCAAAAGTCTTTTGCAAAATTTTCTCCCAGTCTTCACCTTGTTTTCTTATTCTCTTGACAGTGTCTTTCACAGAGCAGAAGTTTTTAATTTTAATGAAGTCCAGTTTATCTATTATTTCTTTCATGGATAATGGCTTTGGTATTTTTTCCTAAAAAGTCACTGCCATACCCAAGGTCATCTAGTTTTTCTCCTATGTTATCTTCTTGGAGTTTTATAGTTTTCCATTGTTCATTTAGATCTGTGGTCCATTTTGAGTTAGTTAACTTTGTGAAGGGTGTTAGGACTATGTCTAGATTCATTATTTTGCATATTTATGCCCAGTTGTTCCAGGACCATCTTTGCTGCATTGTATTGCCCTTACTCCTTTGTCAAAGCTCAGTTGATTATATTTATGTTATTAATATATTAAATATTCATATGTTTCTGGGGCTATATACTCTATTCTATTGATCTACTTGTCTATTCTTTCACCAATACCACAGTGTCTGGATTATTTGTAGCTTCATAATAAGTCAAAGTCAGGTAGTTTAAGTCCTCTGACTTTGTTCTTTTCCTTCAATATTGAGTTGGCTATTCTGGATCTTTTGCCTCTCCATATGAACTTTAGAATCAGTTTGTTAATATGCACAAAATAATTTAGATTGGGATTGCATTGAATCTATAGATCAAATTGGGAAAAACTTGCGCCTTGGCAATAGTCTTTCTCTCCATGTAATAAAATACCTCTCTATTTATTTAGTTCTTCTTTGAACTAAATTTCTTCAGAGTTTTATAGCTTTCCTCATATAGATCTTTTATATATTTTGTTAGAGTTATACCTAAATGTTTTAGTATTAGAGTGCTAATGTAAATGGCAATGTTTTTAATCTCAAATTCATCTTATTCATTATTTATAAGAAAGTGAGTGACTTTTATATATTAACTTTGTATCCTGCATCTTTGCTATAATTACCCATTAGTTCCAGGAGCTTTTTGGACAATTCTTTCATCTTTTCTACATAGACGATCATTTCCTCTTCAGACCAAGACAGTTTTATTTCTTTCTTCCTTCCAAATATGTATGCCTTTTGTTTTCTTTTCTTGTCTTATTGCATTAGGTAGAACTTCCAGTATGATGCTGAAAAGTGATGAGAGAGTACATCCTTGTTTGGTTCCTTATCATGCCTTTTGACTTCATTAAATCCACAAGGATGCCTGACTTTTTACAGCTTCTATTTCTTCATCAAAATGAAAACAGGTATCACTATTTCTGCTTTTAAAAATGGATAATTTGGCAGAGAGAATTTCCCCCTACTTCTGAGTTACCATTCACTTTTTCTTAGTTGAATGTACAATGTAAATGCTATAGTAATTTGCCAAATTGGTTCTTTGAGGATTTTTGTAGATGAGAAAAAAGACCAGGATTGTGCTTTAGGAAGGCCAGTTATGAAAATAAAGGATGTTTATTAAAGCCTGTAATAGGACCAAGGGTGTTCTGTCAAATGCGTGATGATATTACAGGTTTTGTTCGCAGCTCTGAGGCTAACTACCTGTATAACCTTACACAAAGCACTTAATCTTTCTGGGTCTTCTCTTCTCCTTTTTGAGAATGAGGTGGTTGAATTAGATGACTTCTAAGACCCATCTTGACTCCATTGTTCTGTTAAAAATATACGATTTTTTCAGTGCTCCACTGTCATTTCTGATTAACTTGGGGAGTCTGATTTTGTGGGAAGCTAAGGAAAGGTACTTTCTGGGAATAAAGGGATTCTTTCAATGATTATGGATATGGATATAAATATGAATGGCAGTTGTTTTATCACCTCGGGAATAGTAACATAGTTCAGGAGCAGTTCTTTCATACTTACAGTATTTGTCCCCCTAGTCAATATTTGTGTGGTTGTATGGGGAGACACCAGAAAGAATAAGACAAGGCAACTGCCACAGTCTAGCAGGGGTGGAGTAAGAAACACAATGAAAAAATCAGAATAGCATGATAAGTCCTGGGCTAAAGACAATGGCAGAGTATTATGAAATATAGCACATATGATTGTTTTTAAGAAAATTGTTTCCTAGTTGATGCACATTAAGTTGACAATAAATTCTACTATCTGGCTACTGTGATTAAGTGTAATCTTTAGAATCACATTATTTACTTTTATTAACATGGGCACACATGTACACATGAGCTAGTGCATGTACATGCACACCCACACACACATACACACAACTACCCAAGAGTATAGAGAACAAAAAAGTCACGTGCAGAAGAAAGGACAGGAAGAAGGAAGAAAGAAGAACTGCAGTTAAAAAGAGTCACTTTTGTTACAGAGCAATCAATGGGCTCACTGCCTGATGTGCGTAGGAACCAATATCATGGCACCAGTCTTGGAGAAAAGAAAAGCTTTATTGCAAGTCAACTGGCAAGGAGACAGAAGGGAATGCTCAAATCTGTCTTCCTTATTTGGACCAGGGTTGGGATTTATAAGCATAAGGTAATGAGCCATGATCTGATTGGATCTTGCAATGGGGGTGATGCCAGGGCTCAATCTGATTGGATCCTGGATCCTACCATACACTGTCCACTTCTTTTTTTTTTTTCTTCCTGCTAAAAGCATTTTCTTTTTTATTTCATCTTCTTATTATGGGGGATACAGAATTTCAGGTTACATACGTTGCCCATGTACCGCTTGTCCCCCCAAGTCAAAGCACTGTCCACTTCTTAAATCAGTCCCTGGTCCTCAATTAGTCTCTTTGGTCTCAGCACTTAGTTTCTACCAATGGCGGAACTCTTGGTTCATCTGGGCATGCTCAGATTATGTTCAACCTTGGGTGTCCATGGCAATCGGAAAAAAAAATTGGAACTTTGTTACATAAAAGTTGAGCCATATTGGTCTGGTGTGGTTACACCTTTTGTCTACATTTTTTCTACTCTCCATTATATTACTAAGGTAAGGGATTAAAAAAAGTTGCCAAACTTTTTGAAGTGCTTGTTATTTTTAAGGTTCTACACTTATTTAAATATCTCAAGTGACCTATGCAATAGATACTATTATTATCCCCATTTTATAGATGAGGAAATATAGGCAGAAAAAGGCTTTTTTTGCTTATTTTAAGGTTATATGTATATACATACACATATATTTTAAAGTTTTATAAAGTTATAAACACACACACACACACACACACACACAGTCTTTTTTTTTTTTTTTTTTTTTGATGGGGTCTCACTGTCTCACTGTGTTGCCCAGGCTGATCTTGAACTCCTGGACTCAAGAAATCCTCCTGCGTCAGCCTACAGAGTAGCTGGGCCTATACAAGCGCACACCACTGTGCCCAGTTTTACATATATATTTTAAATTAAAAATACCTCTACCATTATTAAAATGTGCTTGGTCCAGGTCTAAGAAATACATTCAGCATTCTATTGAGGCTTCTATTTCCTAAGGAACTAATAATTACAATTTTGTGGAATATTTCTCTGTATCGGGCTTTGCACATTTCAAATGCAATGTTTTTATTATAACAATTAGTCTATTTCTCATATTTCCCCCAAGTTCCAACTGAGCAGTTTTTTTTTTTCTTTCAGAGGGGGTGACAGTTATGTGATGTGTATTTTCCCTGAAAGCTGGATCAATATATGACTTGAATTGGGTTGCACAAGTAATTGAGAAATTACTTTTTAAAGAACTAGTAGATATGAAAGTAAACATTCCAAACCAGTCCCTAGATCAGAAGCCACTGAATCTGAGCCAAGTGTAACTGGGATCTTAAGAAGTGTGCTAGAAACATGTGTAAAGCCTTGATTAGGAGGCGAAGAAGGTGGAAAGCAATGGTGCAATGAAGGGTAGAGCTTGTTCTTGGCAGTGATATTTGTCCACGCCACCCACTGGAGGATGGGCACGTCCAGGGACAAAGCAAATGTTGACTGTCCTCTCTGTCACGGACTTGGGAGATTTATCTTGAATTTATTGGCCAGACAAATTACTTTTCTTTAAAGGGCAACCATAATTCGACACAGAAAGATTGAGATGGTATAATTTCCCTGGGAATAATAGGCCCGAGCTGGGGTGGCAATCCAAGAGCAATTATAACATAATCAAACCTTCAGGTCACTCCCTCCCTGTCATTATTTATGCCTGGGAAAAGTGTACCTAGAGGTCTATATTTTTAGAAGGAGGTCAGAGCTGTTGAGTAGCCAAGAACAATAAAAAAAGACATTGAAGATTCCCAAGTGGAAGACTAGCAACTTACCATTTCTTTCTTAGAAACAAAGATATATGTATAGCAAAACTATGATTTTTTTTTTCTAAGAGTCTAATGAGAAACAATTATTGGTTTGGGAAAATTATTTAATCTGAAATATGACTAAAACCAATTTTAGTTTTAGTCTTATTGTTCTAGAATGTTTGAATTAGATGGGAAATAGAGATCATTCCCTTCAGTTACATAGTTACACTAAACTATTTCACAAACATTTATTGACTTCCCACTAGGTGAGTGGTGCTATTTTAGGGTAAAAAAAGAAGTAAAATGACACCAAAAGCACCACCAACAACAAAAAAATAGATAAACTGGACTTCTTTAAAAGTCAAAACTTCTGCATATTAAAGGACATTATTAAGAAAGTGAAAAGATAACCTACAGAGTGGGAGAAAATTTATTTGCAAGTTCCATATTTGGGAAGGGTCTAGTATCCAGAATATATAAAGAACTCTTATAACTCACCCCCCCCCCAAAAAAAACAAATAATTTAAAAAGGGTAAAGAACTTGAATAGACATTTCTCCAAAAAAGATGTACGAATGGCAAATAAGCACATGAAAAGATATGCAACACCATTAGTCATTAGGGAAATGCAAATCAATATCACAATGAGATACCACTTCATACCCACTGGAATGGTTATAATGTAAAAAAAAAAAGGAAATAACGGGTGTTGGCAAGGATGTGGAGAAACTGGAGCCCTGTGCATTGCTGGTGGGGATGTAAAATGGTGCAGCTGCTGTGAAAAACAGTCTGGCAATTCCTCAAAAAGTTAAACAGAATTACCAGAATTACCATATGGCCCAGTACTTCATTACTTGTATATCCCCCGAAGAATTTTAAACAGAGATTCAAATAAATACATGCACACTCATTCGTAACAGCACTATTCGCAATAGCCAAAGGTGGAAAAAACCCAAGTGTGTCCATCAAGGGAAGAATGGATAAGCAAATTGTGGAATATGCATGCAATGGAATATTATTCAGTCACAAAAAAGAGTGAAGTGCTGATTCATACTACAGCATAGGTGAGCCTCAAAAACATTATGCTGAGTGAATAAGTCATGCAAAAAAGATCGCATGTTGTATGATTTCCTTTACATGAAATATCTGGCACAGATAAATCCAAAGATATGTAAAGCAGACTAGTGTTTGTCAGAGGCTGGGGAAGAGGTGAATGGGGAGTGACTCCTTGACGTTTATGGGGGCTTTTTTTGGAGTGACGAAAATATTTTGGAACTTGATAAGTGTGGTGGTGGCACAACATTTGAATGTACTGTCACTGAATTTTGCACTTTAAAATGGTTAATTTTTATGTTACGTGAATTTTATCCCAATGAAAAAGAAAAAAAATCGAGTATTGTATAGTGAAAAGGACACTGGATTTGGATTTGGAATCAGACTTGGGTTTGTGACCTGGTATTGCCATGTCCTGTTTATATGAACCTGGATAAATCATTCAAACCTCACTCTGGGAAGGAAATGTGTATTCATAAAAGAGGTGCCATTCTAACCTACTTTGGGTGGGCATTAAATGGATATCAAATGCTTTTTTATCTGGGATCATTATTTTTATATAAACAAGGTATCATCTACTAAGCAAAACTGGAACAATTGCAAAGCAACACCAGTGGGAAAAATGCTGCACAAATACCACAGAAAGGAAGAGATGCAAGGGTAAGCTAAGGGAGGTGGGGAGACACTCAGCAAGGCTGGTTTGTTCAAGATCTCCTGCTTCATGTTTCTGGGAAGGCAGGAACAAACCCTGTGAGTCAAGCAAAGGATCAGGCAATGGAGGGAGAAAAAGGAGAAGAGAGCTCAACTCTTGCCTGGAGGGCTAAACCGCTGCTGTAACCAGGAGCCAGCTCACCCCTGGGAAAGAAGGAACCGCCTGCAGGAAAGGCGCTCAGCCAGGCCAACCAGCTGCTGACTCAAAGGGCTGCTTAGTATATTCATTTTGCAATATGTAGATACACCGAATTGCCCTGGCCCCTGAGCACAACAGTGATCACAGAGCAATTCCTCAGCCTTGCCTCATCTTCCGGGATGAACCCAGGCCATGTGTGCACTGACAGTTGACTTCTTCCAAGGGAGAAGCAGAGAAGAAAGATCCCAGGGACCCAGGCAGAGGGGCTGTGCAGGCACACAGGACACCGTGTGCTGCTTCTGCCTTAGCTGTGTGCACACTGCTTTATCTTCAGGGGCAAGAACAGGGAAGAATCCTTTATGCAGGGAAAAAATTCTTTGCTCAGTGGGTTGGCAAAAGTCAGAAAGGCAAATTAATTCTTCCAGTAATGGAAAAATATGCTTGCTGTGGCAGGTACTATTTAGAGCAAATATAAATAAATATATACTCATACACACACATACACACAGATAATCATGTTAATGTTTAGTATAACTGAACCAGAATTCCCAGGCTGGAATGGAGAGAGTGCATTTATCACCAGTCCATGTCTATGGAATAGTAATACAGAGAAAACTCAACAATTTTTAGTGTAAAGTAGGATAAATGTAAAAATTTGAAAACTTCCAGTCCTTACTCTGTGTGTGTTCATGCATGTGCCTGCGCACGTATATGCTTGTGCACAGATATGCATGAATGTGAGTTTCTGTAAATGCCTGTTGCTGAGGACTACAGACCTCTGGTGTAGATTTAAGTCTGGTCTAGTAGCAAAAAGCCCAGCTCATCTGACAGCTGCTCTGTGATTCAGAGCATTCATGGATTCAAGTGTCCACAGTATCAAAAGTTAGGATGGGAGGACTGATTTGCTCCAGCTTAGCTCCTGCTTATTTATCATCAGGTCTCTGTTTCTAAAAGGAAATTGAATTTGAACTTCTAGGACTTCAGTTTTGTTTCTTTTTGACAAGACATAGTTTTTGATTTGAGAAGAGAAAAGGGCTTTTCAAACATGCAAAATAGATGGGCAATACATAAGCTGACCCCACTCATGCACAGGTGGGCTCATATGGCAGGTGCAACATACAGCCCGGTTGCTTCTCAGGGTGTTACCGAGACTTCTGTAATTGCAATGTGATGATGAGTTGGAATGCCTGCCATAACTCTACAGAGGGGGGAGAAAACAAGCCCTCTTGTTTCAGTCTGTTTTTAAAAAGAAGGAAGGAAGGAAGGAAGGACAAAGGAAATTCTACAAGCAAGAGTTGCCGTGAAGAATGTTAAAATACCCGGAGGCCTAATACGGAACACCTTTGTGGTTAGGCTGGCCTCTGCATTCAACTGCGGTGCTTCTTTAGACTCCAGCTTCCTTGGTCGTTGTTGCATCCAAATCAGCCAGTTCATTTTTGTCAGAATCTCTCTCCCAGTGTCCCAAGTTCAATGAAAATCTGAGAGGACTTTTGTTAAAGGGCAGAAGAAAGAAAAGTGAATGGTCCTATTGAGTCGCTGGAAGAATTTTGGCAATTGATTTGTGCTCCCGTGAGTCTTTTTGATTCTAAAATCTAAGGCAGAAGTGTTTTGAGAGGTTAATACAAAGCGGAGAGTGATGAGAAGACACTGTCGCTGTATCCATTTTGATAATGCAGCATGAGCAGCACTCCAGGACTTGTTGGGAAGTCACACTAAAGGGCGGTGGGCGTCCAGCCTCAGGGTCTGACCCGGGCATGCTCTCTGGGATCCTCTGAGCACAGGACGGGCAGCATGTGCTCTCACTCTTCTTCCTTCTTGCTTCCTTCAGCAGGATGGAAAAGAGGTTGGTTTGTGTCAGAACAACCTCAAACAAATGGGAAATTAGGTGCTTTCCTTATCTGCTCAATGCCATGGCTGATACCACCACAGAAAAGCACCAACAACTGTTTACACTCTGTCTCCAGCCATTTTCTTTCTAAAGAGCAACAGAAAGTGGAAAAGACCCTTTCCACCTCTGTGTGGCTTTCTCTGTCCAGGGTTTCTCAGGAACTGTTCAGAGAGCAAATCCCCAAAAGGCTCCTTGTGTTGCGTGAACCCAAGGAGGGGTGTGGTGTGGTGAGCGATTCCTGCAGGGGGGCTCTCATAGGTCTCTGGGAGGCAGCAGTTCTGCATTTTAGATTTGAAATTAGAAGCGCGAACAAGAAACCAAGAGCTGCACATAAGGGACCGGACGTGGGGTGTGGGCGAGAGGGCCGCGGTGGGAATTACAATAGGAATGTTGGCCAAGCCGGCTGTGGTCCCGACTTCCAGTGCAGCTGTTCTTTTTGTACCCAGAACCAGGGAAGAAGAATGGTGCCCTGGAAAACAGAAGGGCACAAGGGTCCTTGAAAGGCCCTTGGCAATGGGAAGTACAAGCCCTGCCATGCCCTGAGCTAAACTGTCAAACTTTCAAACTTCCGGCTGAATGGGCACTCAGGCGTCCTTGCACCGAGGGGCCGTCAGGTGCTTGGAGGGCGAGTTGGCACATTTACCTCCAGGCACCGTTTCGAAGTGAGGCATTAGCAGCTTCCTATCTGAACAAACAGGAAGCCTATTAAAAATGCCCCGTTGTCCCCTCCTGCCTGTGCTGAAAGGACTGTGAAAAGACCAAGTCTCCAGAGTTCTTGCCAAGTCAAGAAACTCAGGGAACATGCAGCTGCCGGTGCCACCTGTGTCCATCTGAGTCCAGCGAGGAGATTTCCTCTTCGGGCAGCCCCATCCGGGAGCAGTGGGCCCTGCAGGGGCAGGAGGAGGCACCGTGCTGGACGAGAAGGGAGGGGACCGTGTACAGTGCACAGCTATCGTTTGCCAGAAGCACCCAGCCTGTCCTGTCTTCTTCCTGGGTTTCGGCAACAATCAGGAATTCATCTCTGCCCCCGCACCCCCAACTTCTGAAATGTTCTGGCTGCAAATCCAATCCAATGCGAAACACCTGCCTTCCACTGCTGTACCGCAAACACAATACACCACATGCCAGTTGGCAGCACAGAGAAAAGTGGCCCGTGAAAGAAAAGTCCCTGACGTTATTAAAAAGTAGAGTCCTGCTGCCTCCCTCTCTCCCTCTCCCTCCCTCTCTCTCTCTCTTTCTCCTGTACACACACACAAACACACTCTCCCAGGCCTCTAAAGTTTTGCACGTGTCTCTGGCTGCTTCGCTGTCAGTCAAACACTGCGTGAGAGAGGCAGCCGTCTCCTTGGGCCACTGCCTCCATGGGAACAGGTGTGTCTCTAGGGTGTGCATGTTTGCGTGTGCGGTTAGGAATGGACCAACCCCAAGAGGGTGCTCTGCCTATGGAGGGGAGGGTCATCAAGAGTACCCAGTGCTTAGGTGAAGCTCTCACATCCCAGTTGGATTCTGTTCCTAGGGGCTTCCAGCATGCCTTCAAGGCCCTCGCAGGGTCTGGGAATGGCAGACGAGGTGTGGCGGGCACTGAGGATGCCTGGTACACTGAGGCTTTATACCTCGCAGTGGGGCAGCCTCGGGACCTCGTGGGCGGCATTTCTGCGTGACAACCTTCCCTCGGGGAAGAATGACAATACACACTGTGGCATTGCCACATCACCCCCATGCCTGGAACTGGGGGGCAGTGTCCACATCACTTGAGCTGGATGGTCTCAGTGCCTGGTCTCTCCTGCCCCATCTGTGCCGGGTGGCTCCCGGCCAGCCCTCCCTGCCCTCCCGGCCCAGCTGGGCCACGCAGTGGGCACATGCGAGGCCTGGACAGACAGTGGGGCTCTGTAAGAGCCGTCTCTTATGGGCAGCTGGATGTTTTTCTATAGAGGGAACTTGTCATTAGAGGACCCAGAGGATGAGGGTGGCACCTTGGGCTGTTTTCTTTCTCTTTGGTCTCCATTTACTTACCCTCTCGGAAGGAGCACGGCCGGCCGGGGACAGTGCCCGCAATTCACTTGTCCTGGTGAAGGCAGCTTGACAGCTGCATAAATCACGCTGCGATGTCACTAATAGGTTGCTGCCCAGACTGTACCAGACCACCCAGGCGCAGCTCCCGGCCCTCGGAGGTCTGCACACAAATACAGTAATGCAAATCGCTTAACCCTTTGTCACTCCCCAGCACGCTGGAACAAACAGGCTTCATAATGTCCTCTCTCCTGTTGTTCCTGGTCCCCCAGAACAGCCTTGGTCTGTTTCTCAGCTCTCCTCCCCACCGACTTCTTACACCTCCCGTCCCTCCCCCACAGGCCTTCAGTCCCTCAGGCTTTAGCCCAGGTCTGTGCACCCAGCAGGTAGGGAGAGGAGGGAGGCCTGGCCAGAGCTTTTGGTGGCAGAGGACTGGCCAGGAGGGGAAGAGGGTGGGACAGGCAGTCGGTGGCAGAGCCGGTCAGTAGGAAGGTGGAGCAGAGCGCACAGGACTGTGGCCGTGTGCGCAACTGCATCTCCTGCTTCTTGGCCTGAGGGGGACCGTGGCGCCGTGCTGGGTGCCTGGCTTTCTGCACAGCCCAGTGACAGACACCCCAGGCCTCTGTCCCTGATGCAGAAGGGAAGGTGAAGCCTGCAGTGAAGTAGCAGAGTGAAACCATGCCTCTTTTCCTTGCCCGTTGGAGAACGAAAAACAAAATTCTTCCCTCCAGCCACATTTCTCAAGTGCTGTCTCTGAATACCCTTTGCAAGGTGCCAGTGACACCAATGCCCCTGCTCTCCTGAGCTCACAGCCCTGCACCACCCGAGCTGACCAGCCTCCCGCCAGCCGGCCCTCCCATTTCCCAGCTGTCCTCACCTCCTGCCTCTGCCTGCTTGCCCATCCCGAGCAGCCGGCCTCCCTGTGCCTGGGACCTCCCAGGACGGCCCCCACTCGGTGCCCTTGCGTTATGTCTGAACCCCTGTGGCTCTCACCCCCCCCATTCAAGCCTTTGCTCAAATGCTATCTTCTCAGCTAAGCATCCTATTTAGTGCTGCAACTCTCCCCCACTATGGCACTCTCCGACCCTCTTCCTGCTTTGTTTTTTTATAGCATTTAACCACTTTCAAATATGCTATATCATTTCGTTCTTTATTTTGCTTATTGTATGCCTTCCCTTACTAGCAGGGTAGCACTTTGAGGGTAAGAGCTTTTGATTTGTTCACTGATGTGTCCTAGGTAACTAGAATATGGTCTCCACGTGGTAGATGCTCAATACATATTTGGTAAGTGACTAATTACTATAGCAAAAGAATGTGCAATGAGCCCTGGAGACCAGGGAAATAATGATGGATTAGCCTACAGAGGCTGGGGATGGAGGCTTGAATTCTGAGTTTATCAGCCCAGGGATCAATCCCCCTGCCAGAGAAGCTGGAAGCAATACTGGAATTAAGGAGTTCCACTTCCTCTTTGTCATGTCTTAGCATTGCACCATTGGCTCCAAGAAATATTTTTCTCTGTAAACAGTTAAGTTTATCTGTGGTAGGCTGAATAATGGCCCCCAGAGATATTCATGCCCTGACCCTGGTAAAGGGGATTTTGCAGATGTGATTAACTTAAGGACCTTGAGATGGGGAGATTATTTTGGCTTATCCTGTGGGACCAATGTAATTCCAAGTGTCCTTTAGGAGGAAGACAGGAGGATCAGAGAGAGAGGGAAACGTGACCACAGGAGTAGAGATTGGAGCAATGTTGAGCCACAAGCCAAGGAATGTGGGAAGCATCTAGAAGCTAGAAAAGGCAAGGAAATGGATTTTCCTCAAGAGGCTCCAGAAGGATCACTTTGCCCCCAACACTGATTTAGCCCAGCGAAATTCATTTTAGACTTCTGACCTCCAGAGCTGCAAGATAGTAAATCTGTATTATTTCAAGACACTGAGTTTGTAGTAATCTATTAGAGCAGCAACAGGAGAATAATTCAGTACCCTTTTTATATTTTGAGCGTTTTTCTCCCCAACCCTACCCTTGTTTTGGGCTTTCACTCTGCTGACATTACTCTTCCAGGTGGGCACCACTCATGCATCTTCTTTTCCATCTTTATACATGACCTTCTCAAAGGTCACGGAATCAACCTGAGAACTCTTTGTGTGATTCCTAGGGATTTTTTTTTCAAAAAAGAGTTTCCCTCATCTCTTCTTTATCAGGATCATTTGAGTTTGCAAAATCTACATTTTTCATATATGCACATATTTATAAGTGCTTCCCAAGTTTCTTGAGCTGCTCTCAGCCATTCCCAAAGGGCCATGCTTTGGTCCCTGGGGTGGGCTGGGCCTTGTGTCTCTGGAATGTCTTTGCTGGGCTGGGTACTCTGCTCCATTTCATCCTTTCGAACTGAAGCCTGAGAACAGCCCTGTAGCCCATGTCCTGGCTGTGCCATTTCTGTGGCACCATCAAATATGGGTGGGCTGGGGCAGGAGTTAGAATTCCAGCTGTTCGTCTGAGCAGAGCTACCTAGTGGCTCCTCGATTGCCAGCATCCTCCCCCTCCCTGTCTCTGTCCTCCTGCTCACCCAGTGTGCATACTCAGCCAACATGTATTGAAAGAATAAATTAATGAGTCTAATAGAAACACCCTTTTTTTATATATTTCAGCATATCATGGGGGTACAAAAGTTTAGGTTATGTACATTGCCCAAGCCCCCCCCCCCCCCCCCCCGCCGAGTCAGAGCTTTAAGCGTGTCCATTCCCCAGACGGTGCGCATCGCACTCATTATGTAGATATACACCCATCCCCTCCCCCCATCTGCCCGACACCCAATTGGGAAACAACCTTGTTATTTGAAACACGCAGCACTGTGTAATGGTAAGAGCTAACATTTGTGTATGCTATGTATGTGTATGCTGTGTGCCGCTTTTTGTGCTTCATTACTGTTTACATACTAACCACAATAACAAGAGTAACCATAATAATAGCTAACATTTATTGACCACTTACTCTGTGCCAGGACTCTTCATTTCATCTTTATAAAAGTCCTAGGAGGTAGGTGCTGTTTTTTACCCCTCCTACTGAGAGATGGGGGAACTGATCCTCACAGAAGTTAAGCAACCTGCCCCAAGTCAGCCGGTGAGTAAATGGAAGAAGCCATACGAGTTGAGCCCATCAAACAGCTCTAGACACATTTCTCTTCCCTTATCTGTTGTACAGAGTGTGGAGCCAGGTCTGCCACTTCCCATGTGATCTCAGTTCTCAGGTCGACACAGAACATCTGTGACAAATTAAAACCTCAAGCCCACATTGGGGGCAGTGTGTAGGTGCATTTGATATATATAACAAGTAACTTTTTGGTATATGTACGTCCCCAATATTACCGCATGGGACATACTTATACTAAAAAATGATTCATTGTTTATCCAAAATTTGAATTTAACTGGCTGTCCTGTACTTAATCTGGCAACCATACATGTTTATGGCTTATTGAGTTTGATACTTGGAAGGGTCACCAGATTTAGCAAGTACAGGACACCCCGCCATGCAATATTTTGGCCATATTTATAATAAAAAATTTGTCATTTATGTGACATTTAACTGTACATCCCAAATTTTATGTGGCAACCCTAATTCCTGAGGAAGTGATTTGCTGTGTATGACCACAGACTCTGTGTAGAGGTTTCAGGGGCAGGAATGGACGTTTCTGTCTTTAGTTCTGATAAAGCCTCTTAGAGAAGACCAGAAGCCTGGGGGGCCCTGGAGTGGGATAGTTTCTGCTTGGGGTTCCGGTAAGGGGGTCTAGCTTGCTCCTCAATTTATTAGAGAGGGCGTGAGACTTCCATAGCTCTCAAACACCTCTGTTGAAGAGTTAACATTCAAATCCTAATCAGGGCTACTCGGATTCTCATGGAATAGAGCATCTCTGTTCCAGATATTTTGATCTACCTGTTTATCACTATGTTGCGCTCTGTTTTTGATTTATTAAGTGCAGCCCAAACCATTTCATCATTAAAGGAGATCTATGTGTAGCTCAGGGTTTCTGAAAGGTTCCTGACATAGTTTTCCAATTGTTAATCATTTTGGGTTGTTAATGGTAAGACAGAAAAAGGGGTGGTGGGGGGCACAGCCAGGTTCCACACTGGCTTCAGCCATTTAACCTGTGGCTTAATTCCCTTTTTAAAACTTTGTTTACCTTCTTCCACCCCACCTTCTTGCAAACTGCTTTCAAAAGAACATTAACCGGAGGAGGATCAAGGATCTTGTTTTCTTTTCATTCTTTTTGATTTACGTTCCTTTGTCTTGAAAGCTCCTGTAATCTCCTCATCTTCAGAGCCAGCTCCCTGCTGACAGGGTGAAGGCAGCAAAGACTCCCCGGCTTTGAGATAAACCATCCCAAGCTGGATCGTTACTACACAAGCTTTCTCCCTTACGCCGTCTCTTCAAATGTCTGGAACTCTAGAACTTCTTCCTTGAAAATAAGGAAAAGCAAACATTATGTCTTTTAGAAGCATGTAGCAGAGCTTTTTATGAACTCTCGTGGGAGTAAGATCTTGCACTGCTGAGCCTGGTGACTTCTTTCTTGCAGCAGACATTTATTGAGCTGCTACTGTATGCCACCAGCTAGGGCTACAGGAGAGACTAAGATAAATATGCTGAGGTCGTACCCACAGGAGCTTGCTTGTGAAGTAGTTGGGGACAAATGCAGCTGATCTTCTAAGGCCCCACAATACACTGGGCCAGGTAACCCTCTTAACACTCTTACAGAAGCCTGTATCTTTCCATCATTGCACATTTAAAAATACATTTATGCATTGATATCTGTTATGAATAGTGTCATGTCCATTCACTGATTTCTAAGCTCTGTGACATTCAGGAGGTGAGGGACTGTGTCTTTTTTGATTATTGTTATATTCTCAAGTTGACACATGCTAGGGACTCATTAAATGTTGGCCAAATGAATGAATGATCGAATGAACAAGATATGATACAAGACAGACTTTTATCCATCCGTTATAAGTGAAGAGAGATGTGTGCAGAGAAGGGAGTGATTCACTCAGTAGTGGCTTTGCCAATGCTGTGAACAAGGTACAGGTGAGGTGACAACCTGACAGAAGGCGACACTGGATGTGGACCCTGAGTGTCCGGAAGTCAGAGGCTGCAGAGCTCCTATCTCAGCATGGTCTGAGGGCCTTGATTTCAGGTAGGGTGTAGTGCTCTGTGATTTCTAAGACCTTCGCTCTTCTTTGATCTGTAATTTTATGGTGATTTAAATAAGAAGCAGCTTTGCTTCTCTAACCTGTCTGTTCTGCCATTGTGGATAAAACCTCTCCGTAGACCTACTGAGCATGTCATGTGTATTTTTCAGGCACTTACCTTCTATGAATTGTAAAATGGATCCCGATGGCTTTTAAAATATATGTCTGAAATTCATGGGAAATCCATCCATAACTCACATCCAAGGGCTTACTTCCTGGTCTAACCACTTGGGCTTGGTCCATGAACCTCGTCCAAACCCGTGACTTGTGTCCTCCAGGGCCCTTTACAGGCCCAATGACAAGGAACAGCTGGGCAGACTAGCTCTGCAGCACCGACTGAATGACATTTTCCATTATCAAGAGAACAGGATGGTAGTCTCAAATGTCAGGGACACTCAAAACAGGAAGGCTCCTAGCCTCTTTTTTTCTCTCTGGAAATACAGAATTTTATTTAGAAACTGTTTAAAGTAGAAAAAACCCTGTCAAGAAATACCAGGTGAAAAATGGGTTCCCAATAAAGTGGAATTTTAGAGCAACAAAAGTCTAAAAGGCCACAAAAGAGAAGTAGCACCACTGTCATTTGAACAATGGCTACTCGCATTTTTTGGCACTGTTAATCACCGAATCTGGGGTTTCCTCTGAATTCCACACACAGCATGCACTACGTAACAGTTTTATCAGCAAATGCTAAAATACTTGCTCCTTATTGATCATTTGATCAACGCTTTTGGGAAAATGGGGCCCAGAAACAGAAATGACCTGTCCACATTGCTCATCACTGACGAGGTGGGGGTGGAGGACTCTAGGACGTATCTGGTGAATTATTTCAGCTCAAGGCTCCACTCCATGAGCAAATGGAGAAATTTATAACTATGTAATAACGTCGGCCTGAAGTTCTCTACTTTACTAGGTGTGAGAATTAATTATGCAGAGGCCAGTTCCACGGGGACATCATGACAGCATGATGGAAAGACGCCAGCCAAGCTTCTGGCACTCGATGGAGGCTGAGTAAATGTGCCTTCCCTCCCCTCCTTTCTCGCCCATCCCTCAGTGTGCTGAACCCGGATTGCTGTTACAGCGCCATCTCATCCCTCCCCTGTCAAAGCCGGTTCTGTGGTCTGTCTGCCTCATAGCATCAGTGCTCAGGAAGAACACTCTTAAGAGTGGCTGGGGCCAGGCACGGTGGCTCATGCCTGCAATCCCAGAACTTTGGGAGGCCAAGGAGGGAGGATTACTTGAGGACTAAGCAACATAGCAAGACCGTGTTTCTACAAAAATAAGAAAAACTGGTTGGGTGTGGTGGTGCATGCTTGTAGTCCC
This sequence comes from Eulemur rufifrons, assembly GCF_041146395.1. Taxonomy (NCBI): domain Eukaryota; kingdom Metazoa; phylum Chordata; class Mammalia; order Primates; family Lemuridae; genus Eulemur; species Eulemur rufifrons. The sequence goes on from NC_090989.1 coordinate 204,717,668, forward strand.
AGCTACTCTGGATGCTGAGGCGGGAAGATCGCTTGAGGCCAGGAGTTTGAGCCTGCAGCGAGCTAAGATCGTGCCACTGCACTCCAGCCTGGGCAACAGAGTGAGACCTTGTTTCTGAAAACAGTAAAAAATAAATAAAAAATAAAAAGAGTGGCAGGCCTACGCTGGCATCCCAGGGCTTGTCTGGGAGATGGAAATGCTTCCAAGTGGAACAGATGTGATGTCTTCTCCTCTTCCTGCCCTTACTGAGTTTGAAGCTGATGGGAGTAACCTTGTTTTCAATAAAACATGCCACGCAGTCTTCTTAGACATCTCCAAAAGCTTGGTGGGCTCAACTCGCAGGAAAGAACTACAGAGTGCTTGCAGGGTTTTCTTCCTACTGGGAGAAAAACCACACTGCCACCCTACACTGGCTCTGACTGTAGAATATCTGACTTGGCCTGGAGCTGAAGATGTGATTTCAGAGCAGGCAGCTTCCCAGTCTTCACTGCCCTCAGCTTTGGGGGAATTAGCATCAAAACCCAAGTCGTTAGCATTGCAATTGGAAGTGCACCTCCTCACCCGCCAGGACAGGCTGGATCCTCCCTCCTGAAAGACTTTTCCTACTGACTTCCTTCAGGGTCAGTGACTCTGTGTCAGGGCCTGCACGGTATAGTTTGGGAGAGAATCTTAGCAGAGTCTTGGCGACTTTAGGGGGTTCCCAAAGGTTTGCTTCTCAGTGCAGTTAGGTGACACTTTTGAGAATGAAAAGGGGTCCCTGTTGTTAATTATGTCAGGAAAATAAGCATCAGCCAGGACTGTCTCAGGCAAACTAGTGTGAATGACAGCTCTAAGTGTCCTGGTAACAGAGCAAACTGTGGAGCCAGGTGGCTTGGGGCCAGTGCAAGCTCTGCCCCTCATTAGCCGTGCGACCCTTGGAAGTTACTCAGCCTCTCTGTCTGTGCTTTGGTTTCCTCAACTGTTAAATTGAGTTGAAAACAATGCAATCTCATGTGGCTGTGCTGAAGACTCAGTGAGTAAACACCAGCTAAATGCCCGCTGCAGAGCAAGTGCTACACTATTGTTTGCTGTTGTTTTTATTAAGGAATGGAAGCGGAAGGGAAGCACGCATTTTGCAAACTTCCGTAATAGAACAGGCATTCAACTTGGTGATCTATGTACATTTGTTTTATAATCTTCAAAATAACCCCACATTGTTAGTATTTCTGATCCCATTTTAGAGTTGGGGAAACTGAGGCTTTGATAAGCTAAGTGACTTGTCTAACATCACATGGTCAGTCTGTGATCTGAGCACTGCCCTGTTGGCCTTCAAAGCCCAGGCTCCGTCTGTCGTTACCATTTTGCACCAACCGAGTGAGCGCTTCCCTCCCCTGGCCTGGCTCAGTTGTAAGTGGAATATCTTGTAAGTTCCTCCTACACTGAATACTTCCTCAGGCCTTCAAGCCTCTGCCCACTTCTTTAGCTATTCAGCCTCCATTTCACTTCTAGCTCTAGCTCAAGCATCACGTCCTCCAGTAATCCTTCTAAGACAGTCCTTCCTCCTGTTCAGTCTGGACTAGATGCTACTCCATGGCGCTACTTGAAGCTCTCCCCTCCCACGTCTCTCTATAAGAGCTCTTAGCCCACTCTGTGTAATTATGTAATCAGCTATTAATTGTCTGTCTCTGTCACTAGACTGTAAACTCTTTGTATCTACTCCTCAGCACTTAGTGCCTGGGCACGGCAGGTACTCAATAAATGTGTCGATTGGATGGAATTGTGGGTGATTGAGGAGATATGTTTGGGGAGAGATGCCTTTTGGAAAAGGATAGAGTCTGGCGATGTTGAATGCGTGTGGAGGGTGGCAGACTCCGGGTTCTAGCAACGCGGACATGTGGAAGAGATAGGAACAGGAAGGGGACTCGATGGGCTTGATGGTGTTCAGTCCAGTGGGGCCATGCTGGGTGGACTGGAAGGAGGAAGGGGAGGGGCCCTGAGGACGGTGAGGAGGTTCCTGAAATAGTCCCTATTCAGGTGACCAGAGCTTGGCTGGCAGGGAAGAGACAGGAAGATTGAGGCTGAGAAATGGGATGAAGAGAAAATTGACAACGGTGGAGGGAAGATTCAAACTGTTCCTTGCTTTTGGTCAAGCTGGAAGTTAGGCTATGACAGCTAAGGCAAGACTGAAATAAACCTTGGAGACCAGGCCCAGGGCAGCCTGGATTCTCGAGGTTACCTGGACTCTTGCTTCTGTGATGCAGGTGGGAGCCAGTATCAAGCTAGCAGCGAGAGGTCTGAGGAGCAAGGGCCCAGCCCACGTCTGTTTCCAGGTCTGAGCCTTAGAAACAAGAAACAGGACCCCAGCCCCAGAAAGACCTCAAAATTAAGGAAAATTTTCCATTAGGTAATAAGCTTTTCTTTTTTTCCTTCTACAGGGTGTCCCCAAAGTCCCCATACATAGGGAAAATGGGAAATTGTAGCTAAAAGTGCCTTTATTTACAAAATATTCATTATAAAATTTTACAAAATTTTTCCTTGTATGGAGACTTTTTGGAACACCCCGTAGGGCATGAATCCACCATAGAGTTCACCCGACTGCTTGTGAGAAATGTTTGAGCCCCACTGGTAAATCGACTATGTCATGGTGAGTTGGGGACTCAGTAAAAACAGAGTCTGAATGTCAACAGAAACAACACGTTTGTTTAATTGATTGATATGTGGTAGCTTTTTAAAAAGAATTAGCACTTATTTTGTTTTGTTTTGCTTTTCAAATTAATACATATTTATGGCATAAAATTTGGAAAAGAGAATCACAATGAAGAAAATTAAATCACCAGTAATCCAAACACTCAGTGCTGGTCCTAACCAACGTTAATATGTTGGCATGTGTACTTTCCAGAACTGGGAGCCCGTAGTGCTCTCATCACTAGTTACTGTGCGCTTTCAAGTTGCTGACGTGACTCAGGGAGCAGGGCTTGGAAGAATACGTTCTGAAAGCCAAAGGAAAATTCCACTCTAGATGGAACAGAGAAACACTAAGCGTTTTTTAAAATTAGTTTTATTTTTAATTGACAAATTATAATTCTATACATTTGTGTGATACAATGTGATATTCTGGTATGTGTATATAATGTAGAATGATTAAATCAAACTAATTATTAATAATGTCTTTATTACCTCATTTAACTATCATTTTTATGGTGAGACATTTGAAATTCGTTCTCTTCATTATTTTGAAATATACAATGCATTATTATTGATGATACTCTCCCTGCTGTGCAAAAGATCTCAAAACTTATTCCTCTTGTCTATTTGAAACTTCAGAGAAACATTTTTTGACAAGATGGACGCCAGGACTTTGGTGTTTGCCATCATGCAAGAAGGGTTTGGTAGAGCTTCAGTATTTTTCAGTATTTTTCCCCTGATGAAGTGGGAGTTTCCATGTCTAGTGACTGTGAGTGCATTAAAAACAAGGACTTTATTTTTAACTTCATACCTTTCACAATTCCTGGCACATGAATATTTGTTGAACTGAACTGAGATATACTTCCTGTCATTCAAAACATTTCCATGGGCTCCAGGTTGGAAATATTTAATACTACCTTGTTGCAAAGGGCCACTATTAGTTTAATGAATCTATGTATTAATTATCTATTGCTATGTAATAGATTATCTTCACATTTAGAGGCTTAAAACAATAAGCATTTATTATCTCACGGTTTCTGTGAGGCAGGAATCTGGGAGCAGCGTAGCTGGGTGGTTCCTGCTAAGGGTCCCTCAGGAGGCTGCGGTCAAGCCATCAGCCAGGGCTGCGGTCTCTGAGGGTCTGACAGGGACTGAAGGGTCAGCCTCCGAGCTCACTCCTGTGGCTGCTGGCGGGAGGCTTCAGTTCCTCACCACATGGACTTTCTATGGGTCTGCTCACATTGCGGTTTCCTCCAAAGGGAGTGACATGAGACAGAGAGAGAGAGAGAGAGAACGCACACAGCTGAATGCTACAATATTTTTATAACTTAATCTTGAAAGGGACACTTCATTACTTCTGCTGTATTCTATTCTTAGAAGCAAATCACCAAGTCCAGTGCACATTCATTTAAAGAGAAGGAATGAAGTTCCATCTCTTGAGAGATGAAGTATTAAAGAATTTGTGAACATAGCTTTAAAACCATCCCAACAGAAACAGCTATATTGCTGACTTATATATAATCTCTAATTTATACTCTTTTAAATTGTTCATTATGTAAGTAATATATAAATGCATTCTCCTCATAAAAAACCAACACATTACCTATGACCAGACTCCTCTTTCATCCCTCCCCTGACACTGTTCTCGTCAACTGAGAAGCTCTGAGCTGAGCGGTACTACATTGCCACTGTGTGTCTTTCTGGATGTTTCACTGTGCGTTTATACTCAGACAATATGCCATGTTGTATGTGCATGTGTCATATTGCATGCATGTTCTTTACCTTAACTTTTTCACTCAACAATGTATTTAGAATTTACGTTTTTCATTTAAACTAGTACAGTGTATTCCAGAGTAGGGATGGACCAAAATCTATTTAGCTGTTCCTCTCTTGCTGGGTACATAGGTTGTTTCTAGTTCTCGATATGGCAAGGGCTAACTCCTGTGTAGGAATCTCCTTCTGTGCTAGAAATTCTCCAGAGCAAATACCAAAAAGAAGAGTTTCTGGGTCAAATTTCATTATTGAGGTAATGAATATGCCTAAAAGATAACCAAAGAGCAAATCTAGCTTCATTCAGCTTCTTATCTTCCAGAAAGTATCACCATCTCTTTCAGTCTTTCCTCAGTTCTTTCATAGCACAGGTCCAAGACCTCCATGAAATATGAACGGGTGAATAGTTGATGTTAACCGTTCATTGGGGAATAGAAGGTGGACTGTGATGAACAGATCCTGGCTGCCCCCTCCCCCGCGGTCCCTGCCTCCCGGTATGTATATGCTTTTTTATACTCTTGCCCCTTAAATATGGGCAAGCAAGACCCAGGACTTGCAAAGGCAGTGGGAAGTCACTCCATGATTATGTTATGTTAAGTAAGATTCGAGTCTCACAAGCAGACTTATTCTAATCTCTCTTCTCTTGCAGGCTTTTTGTTTTTAAGACAAGGTCTTGCTATGTTGCCCAGGCTAGTCACAAACTCCTAGGCTCAAGTGATCCTCCCACCTCAGCCTGCTGAGTAGCTGGGATTACGAGCACACACCACTGCAACCAGTTCTTCTTGCTGGCTTTGAAGAAGCAGACTGCCATGCACTCGGCTGAAAGGAATCAAATGCCGCCAACAATCACATAAGCTGGGAAGTGGACACTTTCCCAGTCAAGCCTTTGAAGAGAACTCAGCCCTGGCGTACACATTGACTACAGCCTCGTAAGACTCTAGCAGAAAACCTCCTACCTGCAGAAACTTTGAGACAACAAGCCACTATGTGGTAATTTGTTATGCAGTATAGATAACTAATACACATGGTTCTACTGAGATTCACTTTTTCTGTACTATTAATAAACACCTTTTTATTGTTGAGCTTTCCTAAGTCACACCTTTTATTTTAAGTGATTTATAGTTGTACTAATCAGCTATTGCTGCTTAAAAACTACTCCCAAACCTCACGGACATGATTAGTCTGTTTTCTGTTGCTATAATTGAATGCCTGAGACTGAGTAATTCATAAAGAAAAGAGATTTATTTCTTACTGTTCTGGAGGCTGGGAACTCCAAGGTTGAGGAACCATGTCTGGTGAGGGACAGGCCTTCTTGCTGGTGGGGACTCTCTGCAGAGTCCTGAGGTGTGCACAGTATCACATGGCCAGAGGGACTCACTGAGAGCGAAATTGGCTTTTATAACTGACCCACTGTTGTGATAACTAAGCTACTCCCCATGATAACCCATCAATCCATTACTCCATGAGTGGATTAATTCATTTATGAAGGCAGAACCCTCATGACCTGATTACCCCTTAAAGGCCCCACCACTTAATGCTGTTCTATTGGGGACTAAGTTCCAACATGAGTGTAGGAGGGGACAAACTTTCAAACCATAGCAAATGTTGTAATAATTTCTTGCTCACGCATCCATGGGTCAGCCAGCATAGATTAAGCTAGGCTGGGCTCTACGCCCTTGGCTGCAATCTCCATGTTGGGAGCACATCTGCTCCATGAGTCTTTCATCCTCCTTGGACCAGGGGACAACTGAGGCATGTTCTTCTTGCCATGTGCAACATGGCTAGCCCAACTGTGAGAGTGCATTTCAAGCCTTGCTTGAGTCACGAGCATTAATATCATATTAGCCAAAGCAAGTCACATGGGCATGCTCAAAGTCAAGGGAGAAAAAGTACACTCTTTGGACCTCAGGCCATGGCACAGAGGGTGTGGGTTGGGGGAGGGATTGGGAGCAATAAGTCAGTCTCCTAGTGGAAAAAGCCCTGGGTTGGGAATCTAGACATCCGGGTGCTATTCTTGCCCTCCAATATAACTTCGAGCAAATCAATTAATCTCTCCAGGTCTCAGTTTCTTCCTCTATAATATGGCAGGTTACACTAAATTTGCTTCAGCCTTGAAAATAATCACTGAGTATCTTCTATGAGCAAGGGACTACTTGGTGTGGTGGAAAAAAAAAATGAGCATGAACTTGTTATCAGGACAAAAGATTTGTGGAAGTAAACAAAAAACACACAACTGAGAGCAAACTGAAGCCATTTATTCAGAGCTTCTTATGGCAAGGGAGTCAGCCACTATCACTTGTATTTGGCAGGGACTCAAAGGCAGGCAGGAGAATGGAAAAGTTTCACAATGAAAAATGGGGAAAATGTCAGGGGTGCTCTAATAGGAGGGTGTTGGCTCGGAACACCAGAGACAGGCTAACCAGAAGTGGGGCAGTCTCGAGTGATTGGTTTGGGGAACATATTTGGTTTCCTCTGGTTGGTCCTGATTTGGGAGCAGAGGCAAAAATCAGGGATCTGGCAGTGACTGACCAAGTCCTGACCACTCTGGCCGACTGCTACAGAGGTTGTGGGTCAGAGTTCCACTGCCATAAATGGGCTGCCGTTGGCCGTTTTGTATATTTAGTCTGTCAGCTTTAAGACAGTGCATTACTTACTTTTCTGTGGCCACTGTTAACAAAATACCAGAAACTTGGGGGGTTCAAAACGCACTTGTTCTTTCACAGTTCTGGTGGTCAGCAGTCCAAAGTCCGTTTCACTGGGTTGAAACCAGGTCGTCTGCAGGGCCACGTGCCCTCGGAAGGTGGGGGCGGGGGGCTCTGAGGAGGATCCATTCCTTGCCCCTTCCGTCACCATTCCTGGGCTTGTGGCGGCGGTGTTCCTCCTGTCTCTGCCACTGTCCGCACGTTGCCGCCTCTTCCTCCCTGTCTCTAATTTCTCTCTGCCTTTCTCTTATAAAGATACTCGCGATGGCATTCAGGGCCTATGTTAGTCCCCTTGGCTTCTATAACAAAATACCACAGACTGGGCGGCTTAAAAAACAGGTATTTGTTCCTCACTGTTCCAAAGGACGGGAGGCCAAGCTCAGAGTGTCAGCACAGTCAGGCTCTTTCTGAGGGTCTTCTTCCAGGTCCGTGCCGGCTGCCTTCTCACTGCGTCCTCGCAAGAGAGAGAGAGCTCTGGCCTCTTCCGCTGCTCATAAGGACACTAATCCCAACACGTGGGCCCTACGCTCATGTCCTCCGCTAAATCTAATCACGTCCTGAAGGCCCCACTTCCAAATACCATCACATTGGGTGTTTGGGCTTCAATTTATGAACTTTGAGGGGACACAGACATTGAGTCCACAGCGGGGTCCATCAGATAATCTGGGATAATCTCCTTGGAGCAGGATCTTTAATTTATTCACATCTGCAGAGACTTTACCATGTAAGGTAACATTCGTGGGTTCCACGGATTAGGACATGGACATGTCCTTGGGAGCCATTGTCAGCCTCCCATAGTGTCCTTAAGTCCTGCTCCAGTGGTTCTCAGATGTGGTCCCTGGGCCAGCAGAATCAGCATCACCTGGAAGCTTGTTAAAAATGAAAAATTCAATTTCTGTTTGACCCAGACCTACTCAAACAGAAATTCTAGGGTGATGACCAGCAATCTGTTTTAGCAAGCCCTAAACTGATGCACGGTGCAGTTTAACAACCACTGTATTAACCGAGTGCTCTTTTCTCAACATCATGGCGCTCCGTCTCAAGTACCGTTTTATAAATACTTTGTTCTGAGCTCAATCAGAGACTCCCAGATATGTCCCAACTCAGTTTCTGCTTCCACACCATCCCTTATGGATGGGTAAATGCCTGGAATGTTTGCTTAGGAGAAACAATACCGTGATTGATTAACAAGGTCTGTCATGGCAGGGGAAGGACGAGGTGCCACCAGCCCTATTAGCCTCTAATTCCCTGGGGTAATTTGTGATGAAAAAAAAAAAAAATCACACACTTCACATTTTCTTTAAGACTCTGTGGCAAATGGAGGCACTTAAATTGTCCTTGGTTTGTACTATTTTATATTGTGTTTGCATTCTTGGTAATTTTAGATTTTGTATTAACCACAAATATCTACACGAGTAAAACAAAGCAAAACAAAAAAACAAAAAGAACTTACTTTTTTTTTTTTTTTTTAAGCCAAAGCTGCAAATGGCTCTGTGTTGATGGAAAGCTTTTTATTTTTATTTGGCAACTAGACCTGTAAGGCTGGGCTTGAATTTATTCCCCTCCCAGGAGGCTACCCCAGAGCCCTATTCCACACCCACAGAGGACTCTGTGGTTACTTTTCATAAGCTGCCATAATTTTCAAAGCCCAAAGGGCTCATAATCACATTTGGGAAAGCTGCTCTGTTTGTAAGCATCTGAGTGTGCCTTTCAGGAGGTTTTTCCCTGAAGGGAGCGATGACTGACAGCAAAGACGTCCTTTTTTTCCCCCACTTGGGGATAATCCTTTGTTTAGCAGGTCTTTATTGTTGTGGAGGAAGTTTACTTAGCTTCTGATCCCACTGGCCTGATTCAGCAACCACCGCAGCGCCCCCCACCCGACCCAACACCTCCGCACAGAAAAGAGCGCACTTCCGAGAGGGGCGGAATGCTAGGGAAAGCACGGTGACACAGATTTTTATTTTTAGGCAGAATTTTTTCTCTTCAGGCTTATGGATTTCGTCCTCCCACTTGCAAACCCGGTATCCCACAAGTGGGAGCTGTTTTCAGCTGGGGTCGTAGCGAAAGAACCCGTTCTGCAAAGATAATACGGACGGAGAGAGCCCCAGCTGCGCCTTGTGTTCTTACCGCCGCATCTCTGCCTCAAGAAAAGCCCAAATAACTAAAATATGGGTTCTAAATCACATTGAGCTTCTTAGTATTCATCAAGCAAGTCTTCAGTAAGGCTTCTCTTCTGGATCCCTTTAATTTTCATAGCTTTTCCTCGCTTAGGCCTCTTCGAGGCAATTTTTTTCACTATGGTCAGGTTAAGACCCACCCAGTCCTATGGCTTAACCATTATTTTAGCTCTTGCCCTTAATCACTTCTTCAGTTTCCAACGTCAGGTTCCTTGATTCTTGTGAAGTAGCATGCTTTCACAAAGGATAAAATTCTACTGATCCACCATTAATATTTTATAAGAAAATAATAATATTAATTGTAGCTAACGTTTAGCCCTTACTCTATGTCTCATAGCCTTCTGAGAGTTTTCCACATGGTAACTCATTATTTAATCTTTGCAACAACCCTCCCTAGTCAGTAGTATTATAAGCTACAATTTAAGTATGAGAATAGTAAGACTCAGTGAGGTTAAGTAACTTGTCTAAGGTCACATTGGAATGCTTCACTTTTCCAATTATGGTCTTTTGTTCAGCAAAAAGGGCCTCACTTCTAGGAGGAGACTGTTTAGGAACGGTAGATTGATCTTTGGTTGTGAAAGAAAGCTTTCTCATCGTGATGCTTATTGCTAGCCAGGCAGTGGTCTTGAATCCTGGGACTTGATCTTATTAAATATCAAGCTCCAAACAGCTGAGTTAACTGGCCAGCCAAGGGTCACATATTTGCAAAAGGAAAAATAAACTATCTTCACCTCCAACTAGTGTGGGTTTCATCAACCAAAGCCTATTTCTTTTTTCATGGCTCAAGAACTCAAATAATATTTTTCCCTGATTAGCATCATTCCTCCGAACTCTTTCCCCCACCATCATTCAGGACAGAGACCCCTTTTTACTGCGCAGTTCTGCTCTGCTGACCTTGAAGGTGCCACTGATGCTGTTTGTCTTTGCATCTGTCCCTGGTACATGCTTCTTCCATAGAGGCAAATCTCTTAGTAATTGATGGGTTTTTAACACTTTTACCTAGATTTTTAGAATCCTAGATACTCAATTCACAAATAAAATACAAGATTGATTTTTATTTCAAATATATTTTTAGACTTGAAGATTATTTAATTTTAATTTTGAGAGGATAACAAAATTCACCATATTTAAGTCATTCAAGTAACTTTGTACAAGCTGTTATTGAGGATTATTACTGGATGTTGAAATGTGTTTGTTTTTTCTTTTCTGCCTTGAAATCCAAGTGTCTCACAGAGAGGAGTATGACTCACCTTCCCTTGGGGGATGTATTTTGGCTTTCTCGGTCCTTAACTCACCTCGCAGATGTTGGTAAGATCCCAGGCAGGGTTGAGCCTCTGGGATCACACTCTCATAACTGTAATTCTAGATTAGCAAATGCTCTTGCATTATGTCATTGTTCCACATATTTCTGACTACAGGAAGGAAACCAGGGAGAACTAATAATAATTTCCTGTACAGAGGATGGTGCTGGATTTTGGATATAGTCAACAGGTGTGGGAACATCTGTAGCTACCCAGCAGTGCTTCCCTGAATAGTGCTTTATAAACATAATTAATTCCACTTCCAATTGATTTGGCTGTATTGATGGAATAGAGCTAAATGACAGGAATAAACTACTGAAGGCCACTAATTTCTTTTGGTGGATTCTGTAATCAGAAATGTTTTGTCTTGAGGAAATACTTACAGAATTAGCAATTTACAAAGCACCCAGCTAATTATTATTTTTTGATCAGTTTCTTAAATTTTATGGATAAATTAGGTATACTTTGGAAAATCCTTGCTTAACTTTAAGGGGACAAAGCTTATTCTTTTTATTCTCTAGGTATATTGAGAAGAATGCAATGATTTCTGAAATAGAGTATTGTTAAATTAAATTTGTAAGAGACCATTGACTTGGACTGAACTCCTGCACTAGGCACCAACAAAACCAAGCCAAAATGGAGTTACTTATGCTAAAGTCCCATGCCACTAACCCAAAACTAAGTTGTTTATCTGACTGTCCCAGAAATCAGGAGAGAGAGAGAGAAATAATAGTTAAATCCCCAAACAGGCTAGTTTTAGCTGTCATATTAAGGAAGTCCCCTCTGCTTTAACCTTTACACGGAAAGTAACTTAGAAACGACAGATTTGCTTTTTGTTCCTTGTTTCTGTTTTCTTCAGCTTTTTTTCTGTTTGTAAATACTCACTGCAGAGTAGAAGTCTTTGAACCTCTTCTTGGTTCCGAGGGTTGCCTGAGTTGAGAATCATTCCTTGCTCAAATAGACTTGGTAAATTTATTTTGTCTAAGTTGTTCTTTTATCACTGTCCATGAAAAGTAGGACATGATTTATAATCAATATCACCAGGGACTTAAACTTGAAGGTGGGAACAACCAACAAATCAATGAATTGTGTTTTGCTTTAACTCTTTTTTTGGCTGGGGGAGAATAGGAGGGAAGACCTAATTGCTAAGTTGTTTTAAGTAAAACATGCTTCTATAAGGCATATAAATAAAAATCACTTTCATTCCAGCAGTCAGCTTTCTTTCATACCTGTTATCTGGAAGAAGCAAACCTTGATGTGAACTCTTTGTTTCAAAGGTTTTTGTCACATTTTTGGACCTAGTAAGGAATTATAAATGTTCGATTTGAATTCCATATCCAGAGCTAGACAAGTATGTGAATTTTGGTGTGAGCATAGCACTGTCAGTCATAGTGTTGTTCAGTCTAGCAGTTGCTGTTTTTCTTCTCTCCCAATATACACATGCTTGCTTTTCAATTAGAACTTGAGTCATTTCCAGAAAGTTACCAAAATAAACTCACCATCAGTGAGCTCATAGGAAAATATTGCCCAGGTGTTCTAGCAAGTAGGGGTCATGATCTTTAGCCTTCTCTCTCACTTATCCTTCCTACAATTCTCAAGAAAGACTTCTCTAAATGAAGCTATTGCCTTCAAGTGTCCTTAGGAATTTGAACAGATTGAAACTGCCTGAAGCCGTGAGGTTTACTGAAAGGCTTTAAAAAATAGGCATTTCAAAGAGCAGAGGAGGGAGACTTCCTTCAAAATGGCCTGACAGTTCCTTGGTTCACAATAGGCAATGGATGTATATTTTAGGGCTACTGGATGCTCAGGAGTTGGCTTAGTAGCACCTAGAGGTAGATGCTACTAATTATGTGTGTATGTGTGGTACAACCCTAGCAATTAAAGACGTTATATATAATATATATATGAAAGCATGCACCTCTGCATTGCATTTATTTATAAATTATACACATGTCCTACTTATCAATATACAATGTATATTAAAACACCTATAGAAATAGAATATTTAGAGGGATAAAATGGAGAATAAAAAGTAATAGAAGTTCTATTTTCTTACTGTATGCCAGTGTGCACTCCTGCAGTATGCTCACCCTACGTTGGGGTCCACTGCTCTGGAGCACACAATAAAACATGTGGTCCTTTGATACCCTCCAGTCTGGTCAGGGAGAGTAAAATGAACCCTTCCGTGTGTGGAGCTGAAGGAGCATGGGACTGGGCACTGGTACACAAGGTGTTAATCCGGCTTTCTAAGTAGCTCGGAGCTACCACTTCGTTTCTTTCCAATTTTGGTTTTGTCAAACAAAAACAAAAGAGGTTGAATTTACTTAATTTACTGGGAGGTTCTTTGCAACTCCAGTAATCTATTTTGTGGCCCCTGGACAAAACAACTGAGATCTGGGGAGGCTGGAGAAGGTGACGCAGAGGAATGGTTGGAAACAGGTGGGACTCTGAGAATCAGACAGAGGAAGGAGGGGGCGGCTCCAGGGAAGGGCTGACTCGGGAATGAAGGTGGCAGGGATGGGAAACCAGGAAGCAGAAAAACTGGGAATGGGGTGAAAAGTCTTTGGGTAGGTAAAGACACGCAGGGTGGGACGGTTAATTTTATGTGTCAGCTTGGCCAGGCCATGGTGCCCAGGTATTTGGTTAAACATTCTGGATGTTTCTTTGGGTGAGATTAAAGTGGACTTTAAGTCAAGCAGATTACCCACAATAGTGTGAGTGGACCTCATCCAATCATTTGCAAGCCTTAATAGAACAGAGATTGGACTCTACAAAGCAAAAAGGGATTCTGCCATAGACTGCCTTTGGACTGGAACTTCAAGTCTTCCCTGAGTCTCTGCTGGTCTACCCTGTCAAATTTTGGACTCTCCAAACCTCCACAGTTGTCTGAGTCAAATCCTTGAAATGAATCAGTATTGCTTTCTCTCTCTCTCTCCTATTGATTCCATTACTCTGCAGAATCCTGGCTGACATAAGGGCACAGATTTTGGAGCCTTTGAAGTGAAGCAGAGCAGTTCAGCTTGGTGCCATAGATGAAAGTAAGTCACTTTAGCAATAGAATAAGTGTAATTGTTTAGGAAAAATCATGTGGTGGTGGTAAGTAAGATGAACTAAAAGGAAAATATCTGGAAATAACATAGGAGCCTGGAAGGCTGGTGCACGTATTCATTTATTTATTCAGTCAATCAAGCACTCAGTCCTGAACGTACCGTAGGGCATACTTAACACACGTCAGGGGACAGATGGGAACAACAATCAGGCCCTTTGCCTTCGTGGGGCTCTCAGAATTGAGCAAGGGAGATGCATACTAAATGAACACACATTGATATTTAATTAAAAATGTGACAGACACCATTAAAATGAAGAGATTTGCTCCTAAGAACAAGAATACATTGGTGCATTGGTGACATCATTCCTCAGAAGGAGAAGAAAGGGTGTATTTAGGAGAGACAACAAAGGAATAATAACATGGTTTGGAGACAAGTTAGAAATAAAAATCAATGGATTGGAAGAATCAAAGATGACCCCAAGGTATCCCGCCTTGGAGGAAAACTTTCTGTCAAATTCCCCACATTCTAAACTTGGTTGATTGTATTTTCTGGTGTTGTTTGTCATGTTCTTCTTGTCCCTGTATTTCCTATAATCTGTTAGTTTAATCTGGAGGCTTGATTGGATTCCAGTTCAATTTCGGGGTTAGAATATGTCAGAAATGGGACTCTGTTCTTCCTATTGCTTCACTGCTGGAGTAACTACTGTTGGATAGTCTTTTTTTTTTGTGATGTTAATTTTGATCCATGGCTTAGGTATTAGCAGCCTGACCCATCCACTCTACAGTTCCTTATCAGTCTTTGGCAGAATATTTGCATCAACCACTGCTGAACATTAGGGGCTGCCAAATGGTGACTTTCTACTTCTGTGGTTCTGGCTAGAATTTTTTATTGGCTAGAATTCCCTCATCAACTATATGATGAAAAAACTGTTGAATCAGACAGTTGGAAAAAGAAAGGTAGAATGAATTTTGGATCCTTTCTGTGTTCCTTTTTTTTTTTTTTTTTTTCCAGTTTTCAGAATGACTTGGTTCCCTAGCACCTTCCAGAGGTAACCAATGAGTTTCACTTACTGTTTTTAGTCTGATGACGAATTTATGAGTTTTTAACATAATTGGTATGTTTCAATCCATTGTAGCCATTATTCTTTCTGATGCTCAGATTATTTTATCCTTTGCCTGTGGGAGCCGCTTCAAGTGGGTTCCTGTTTCCTTTGAAATCGCCCAGTAGTCTCCGTAGTTTCCTGGATCTCTGGGGGTGACAGAGGTCTTGGGCACCTCTTGTACATTTCTTGAGCCAGGCCTGGAATGAGCCATTTCTCTAAGAAGCACTGGTTCCTATTAGTGAGTAAGGATGTTTGGAAACCACAGTCTGGGCATAGGAAACATATTTAGTAGAGCTTGATTCCGTCATATGGACTACTTGGTCAGATCAGGGCATACACGAAATTTTCAAAGAAATCCCTTGTGTATAATCTTATAAGCCTGTGATTTGGTATTAGGTATCAAGGAATCATTTGAAATTTGACACTTCTTCTATACACTGTCTAATAAAGCTAAGATGGCTATAAAAGTTGATGCCTATTTTATAAGGCACACTTGAAAATATTTAATTAATTTATCACCACCCCATGTGTGCTGGGGTCCCTCTAGGTATGTTGCAAGGGTTTTCTCGTTGATAGTAGTGATAAACAACTTTCTACAAGAAAGTATTTATTAAAACTTCTGAGCCCTAAGCTGCTTCATGTGCTATTATAAATTATAAGGTAATATACAAAACATTTGACATGTTGGGGAGGAGGAATTATGGGATAGGAATTTTTTCCCATTTTTCAAATATTTCTTAATATTGTTATAATTTTTCCCAATTATGAAAATCACACAATTATGGAAACTTTAAATGAATAGAACCCCCCAAGTGCTAGAAGAATGAGGGCTATTGACCTCACTGGGGCTGGCGTCACCTCGTGGAAAGAGAGGCAAATGCATCCTGTTACCTGCCATTCTCCCTCCAAGGGAGGACCATTGCTCCTCTGTGGATCTGGGTCTGGCTTGCTGACTTCCGCTCCACTGACTTTAAGAAGAGTGTTCTTTCTGAAGCTATTTGAGAATGTAATGTGTTTTCTACTCCAGTAGTCCCCCATTATCCTCTGGGGATACGTTCCAAGACCCCCAGTGGATGCCTAAAACTGAAAAGTCTGGAACCTGATTGTTACCCGACTATGGCTGTAACTTGTGCAGTTTGAGGTGCGACTGTAAAACTGGCATGGATTTCTTTTTCCTTCTGCACAATTTCACAGACAGAAGATTCGTTCTTACTGTAGGTCTTAGCAACCTAAGTGTATAATATTTTTTTCCTTATTAAGTCGAGAACTTTCACCTTTTCACTTGAAAGAAGCACTTAATGGCTTCTCTTTGGCACATCCAAATTGCCAGCATCACCACTCTTTTGCTTTGGGGCCATTATGAAGTGAAATAGGGGTGACTTGGACACAAGCACTGTGATACTGCAACTGTTGATTAGATAACTGCTGAATGACTCACGTGTGTGTAGAATATACAGCATGGATATGCCGGACAAAGGGATGATTCCCGTCCCAGGCAGGATGGAGTGGGATGGCACAGGACTTCACCACCCTACGAAGAATGGTGTGCAATTTAAATCTTATGAATTATGTATTTCTGGAATTTTCCACGTAATATTTTCAGACCACAATTGACTGTGGGTAACTGAAACCTTGGGAAATGAAACCATGGATAAGGGAGGACTTCCGTACTTTAGGTACTATCTTGGTAGAGTGATGTACTGTCCTTATAGACCACAGCATCACTGCCCAGGGATCAGAGGGTGCCACTGGGAGGGACGGGCCGCTGTAGAAACATGTTTGAATGCTAAGCTCAGGATCAGCATATTAGTCAGGCTTGGATCCAAGAAGCAGACCCACTAGGGGTTTATGGGAGGAATTTGACCTGTGCGCTCTTGGGAGCTTGTGAGGTGGTCTTTGTGCCTGGGGTTGGAACAGCAGCAAGGGACAGAGGGTCAACGTGGGGAGTGCAAGGACAAGTCAAAGCACATGGGCAGGAGCTGTACCCTTGGGGATGGGCTGGGACCCTTGTCAATCTGACACCACTTTCCGCCCCCGTAATGTGGGTGATCTTGAGCAAAGCATGTATCCGGCCCAGGGGTTGGAGAAGGTGGAGGAGAATCTGCATAGGTGGAGCAGCTGTAGGCCTGGCTGTGCCCCGTGTCAGTGGGAAGGTCGTGAGCAGGACGTAGGCACAGACTGCAGTCGGGCCTGAGAGCCTACACTGCCCTTTCGAGTGTAATGATAACAGGGCCGCTGCCTCATGTCCACCTTCCAAATCTCTCACCAAATGGCTTTTCTGGCCTCCTTCCTCGATTCTGTTTAGTCTTTATCTTAACCACATGGGCGGATGCCCCATTTCTCTCTTGCTGTCGTATCAGTTAGGCATTACAGCTGCAGCACTGTCTCCCGCAAGTATTCCCAGCACTGAATTAACAATGCTTAAATATTACTCTTTTCTCCTCTCCTTGCAACAACAAAGTTGCATAATGTGATCTTTCCTGTAGAGTCACCATTTTGTTACCAATGGAGGAGACTTGAAGTAGTAAATTACAGTTTTAGTGAAAACACATTTCTCCACCAGGGTGAGGATATGTGGTTACAACCCTCTCTTGAGTGAATAAAACCCCCCAAAACTAGAAAATGTCTGTGCCAAATTACCAGGGAATGGATCTCCCTGAGAGCTTACTGGGACAGTGGTGAAACAGCAGGTACAGTTTCTTGCTGATGCCGAAGGACGTGCAAGAAACACACCATCTCCCAACGACTATGCTGCATAGCAAACATTCTTCCAGGTTTTGCAGTTGAAGGCAGCAACAGCAATTAAGGTAATCTAATTAGGAGTTTAGAATACTCCTTAATTCGCATCTCGGTGGTGGCCTTCGCAGAAGAAATGTGACTGCTCTCAAAGGGGTTCCGAACCCTTGGAAAGATGACCTCTATTCATCGGCTTGTTTCTAATTCTTAATCTCCTCTCTCAGAGTAATTTCCGCACTTCTGAAGGTTGACTTCTCTCCTGCTGTAACTAGCTCTGCCCTCACACTCACGGGCTCTGCAGCCCCACCTGCCACATCTTGAAAGGATAGGGTTGGACGTGGGTGATTCCTAATGCTTCTAATGGCTTTAACGATATGTGTGACTATGACAGATTCAATGACCACTTTCCCATACCCTCAGGTTTCTTCTCTCTGTGCTACCAAAAGACAAATTTATGGCCCCATGTGACCTATAATTAGCACTAAGCTTGTTGCTGGCTCCACTGAATGCATACTTTTGTTTTCTCTTTATTTATTATTTCTCTTATCTTAGTTTCTGTTTCGTGCTCTTTCATTGTACTTTATGTTATCTCTGCAAACCATCTTAAGTAAACTTTGAAAGATGGCAGGGTATACATGTGTACACATTTATTTCTATTTTATAAAACAGAATTAGCAATACAAGATTATAGTTATGAAAATCACTTCCCAACCACTGATCGTAGAGAATAGATTTCCATGATTTGAGGATGTCGGTTAGCTGAGTTGTGTGCAGCGTGGTGGAGGAGACAGTTCCACGTGTGTACAAGCACGGGCACATGAGAGGGTCGGGGTGAATTCTGTTTTATCTGCCCCTGCCTGTGTATAGGCTCCGATTCCGGCCTGATTAGCTGACTTTCTACAAACATGCTAAGCTCATTCTCAACTTCAGATCTTCACAACTTGGTCTTCTGTTTCCACCTACCAGAACTTTCCTGCTCCCTAAGTCACATGGCAAGACTATTTATCCCTTACACACCCATTTCTTATTTAGCCTTCAAGGGTTATTTGCAGACCCCCCATCCCCACCCAGGGCATGCTTGGTAAGTCTGTATCACAGACTTGAGAACTCCAGTTTCTATCATCTTATACTTTTTTTTTTTTTAATAATATTTAGTATCTTAAGTCTTGCAAAAGCTGAGTTTGATGTGGCTTTACTGCTGGATATGCTATAATTTCTATTACAAAGAGTTGGTGCTTGATAAATATCTCTTACTTGATCAATAGTCCTAATGAAAACAGTGTAAACAAAGGTGTGAACTCCAGGAGTTTAAAAAATATTTTGAAAAGTGAGGGGGAGTGGAGCAATAGATGATTTAGTGGTCATTGCAAACCCCAAGTGTTTTCACTGAAAATATGAACTCAGCCATTTAAAAGTGGCTAGTAGGTTTGTTTTTGTTCTCACCTGGGTTTCTGTGACTGGCAGATATAGCATGAAATGTGAGTGCTTTGCAAACCATAGCTAATGCTGGAAATGCCTATTGTGGCTTGAAGTTGAGCGTTCTATCTGAGCTCATGCATATTTTATCACTTGCTTCCAGTCCAGGAAGGTGACACTTCACACAGCATGGAGATTACCTGTTTACCTGCCACGGCCACCCTCTGGTTTGCTCAGTTCTTCAAGTAGAACCCGGGCCCATCACATTCAGCCTGCTTTCCTGGACAAGACCTCCAGTGCCAGACAGCATGTTACCCTTGAAATGAAATTTGAATCACGAATCAAACACTTCCAGAGAAAAAGGGTTTTTATTTACCCATAAACTGTTCTGATATTTTTGTTGCCAGGCAGATGGTTGTGAAAAGTAGTTTCTGAAACAGATGTTGGGATCTGTGAACTTTTGTCAACATGGTCTGATGTCTGAGCCCGTGTTTAGTGTAAGGTGCTACCCCTCCAATAAAGTTAAGATTTTTAACACATTATTCCCTTTATTTGGCTTCTTAAGCCAAAATTCTCTTTTGAGTCCCAAGTTATTCAAACATAGTAAACTGCAAGAATTGGTAGTTGTCTGGTAAACATGGATTTTGTAGCAATTCAAATCACAGAATTTTGAATAGAGGAAACTCACACTTAGGATATTACTGTAGTTTTACTTCCAAGGTAAATATAGCATGTGTGTTTGTGTGTGTGTGTGTGTGTGTGTGCACACATGCCATGAGGTCTCAGATCAAATTTGTCCAAATTATTGTGTTATCAAAAAGAAAAATTATAGAGTATACATTACTAGAGCCAATATGTATTATTAACATTATCACATATTTACAATTTATACTCAAACTACTTCCCCAAGATATTTGAAGCAACTTATATTAATAACCATATATAACAAATTCTGCTACAGCACTTACTTTGTACCAGGCACTCTTCTTTCTATTTTTATACATAATTTGATTTATGTATTTATTTCCATATCTATGTCATATTCATGTGTATTAAATCATTTAACTGTCCCCATTTTACAGATGAGGAGACTGAGGCACAGAAAGGTTAATTAATTACTCCAAGGTTGTACAACTAATGAGAAGCAGAGCCAGTATCCAAACCTGGTAGTTTGGCTTCAGAGCCCAGACCCATGTTCTCTACCCCTGTGCTGAATATCATAGTGAAACTGGGCAATTCAATATCATGTAAAAGAGAGGGAAGGAGATGGACCTACGGCATTGGCTCACATAGTTATTGTGATTAGACATTCAGTGTGACAAAGAAGTATTTTCTCTCAGTTCTGGAGACTAGAAGTCCAAGAAAAAGGTGTTGGCAGGGTTGGTTTTTCCTGAGGCCTCTCTCCTTGATTTGTGGATGGCTGTCTCCTCACTGTGTCTTCACATGGTCTTCCCTCCATACCTGTCTGTGCCCTAAACTCCTCTTCTTATGAAGATATCAGTCACATTGGATTAAGGTCTGCACTAATGACTTTATTTGAACTTAACTACTTCTTTCAAGACCCTATCTTCAAATACAGTCACAACTCAGCCTGTAACAAGAAGTAACATGTCCAAAGTCACAGAGCTGGTAAGTGGTAGAGTGTGGAATTGGACCCAGCCGTTCTGACCTGGAGCCTGAGTTCCTAATCCTTACGGTGTAAGTCTCAAATTTGTGTTTCAGAAAGCACGTTGAATCTGGAATAATGAACACACACTGGAGGGGCCAAAGTCGAAGTGACAAGGACCAGCGAGGCAGCTTTTGCAACAGTCTAGCTGAGAGGTTATTGTACTGAACTCCGACAGTGGGCAGGGAAGTGCCCAGAAATGGGTAACTTTTAGGAGAGGTTAAGGAGGTATAAGAATGTGGTGATTGAGTGTGTGAGAAGAATGAAGGAATGGAAGAGTTCATTCATGCATCTCCCAGGTCTCTGGCTTGCACACTGGGTGGATAGAAGCGCTGTTTACTAGAAAGGTAGAGAACGGCCACTCCTGCCAAAGGCTGCTCTCTACGTGGAAGTTCTCTGAAGACTCTCATGACAAACCCTATCATATCTGTGAACTAAATGCTGTGCTCGATGGTAAGAGTCACAGTGGGCTGATTGATTTAAGACAAACTACAACTATTTGCTGCTACTCAACATTCTAAAATGCATCTATGTCCTCTTTCCAGCAAGGCCTAAACCTTTCTTGAAATTTATATTTTCTTCTGTTTTCATTTAAACATTACTTTCTGGATTCTCATGACTTAGATTTGTGGACTGATTTCTATGTGTGTCTCCTGCTCTGTTTGCCAGCTCAGTGAGGATTCCTGAACTCTCTAGGGGTGTGTGTGTGTGTTTGTGTGTGTGTGTGTGAGTGCTATGTGTAGTCACAGGCTCCATCAGCTCTGTGGTTACATGAAATTATAACTGCATCGAATGCGGAAAGCTAAAGCACTTTGTTATGCATTAAGTTTAATAATGGCAATGCCTCTTTTTGCTTTGAGCCTTTCTTCAAAGAACATTGTAATAAGCGTGATGTGGGCATCTATTATAACAATACTGGCTCCTTGGGCCATTTGTTCTGATGGAAGAAGAGAACCTTTTTGGGGAGCACCATAGCATTTCTGGTCACTGCAAACTGCAGCTGGAGAAAGAAGCAAGAACTTCACCAGCGTCATGCTAACAGCAACAATGACCATGCCTGGAGTTAGTATGACATATTAGAGTTTATACAGTGCTTTCACGTACATTTTTTTTAATACTTTTTTTTTTTTTTTTTTTTTTTTGAGACAGAGTCTCACTCTGTTGCCTGGACTAGAGTGCCGTGGCATCAGCCTAGCTCACAGTAACCTCCAACTCCTGGGCTCAAGGGATTCTCCTGCCTCAGCCTCGAGAGTAGCTGGGACTACAGGCATGCGCCACCATGCCTGGCTAATTTTTTCTATTTTTAGTAGAGATGGGGTCTCACTCTTGCTCAAGTTGGTTTCAAACTCCTGACCTCAAGTGATTCTCCCACCTTGGCCTCCCAGAGTGCTAGGATTACAGGCGTGAGCCACCACGCCTGGCCTCACATAAATTATTTTATTTAATCCACAGGACAATCCTCACTCTTCTGGATAGCTCCTTCTTATTTTTATATGTTTTGGTTTATTTCCAGTTTCTTGATTCTTTTTATGGCATTGAATAACAGCTTACACTTATTTTGTCTTTCTCTCCTACTAGAATGTGGGTTCCCTGAGGGGAGGGGTCATGTCTTATTCACCCCTATGTTCCCAGCAACTCTGCTGAGGATGTGTTGAGGACAGGTGGAAGCAGTGCAAACTAAATCTTCATTTTGTTTTATCTTAGAGGGCAGAAAATAAGCTTGAATGTATTCATTCTTCAAAGAGTATGAGCTACTTTATGCAACACACCGGGCTAGAATCTTTGGAGATACTGAACACGGAATAAAGTTGTCATTGTCCTTAGACACATAAAATCCAGTGGGGGTCAAAATGGGGCTACAAGTGGGTGAAAATAAGGGTTTTCTCAGAACTGACCTGTTTTATGTTTATTATCCCTGATTAATTATTTTTTCTTTTCTGATCTTTAGTATTTAATATAGGGTAGTCAGTAGATCATGTCTAGAGTTGATAAATAAAAAACTAGAGATATAAATTCATATTCATAGCTATAGAAGATTAAAATCAGAAATTATTAAAAGAATAAATTATTAATAAGATGGGTCTTAGGGAAAGATGGGACAAAAGAATAACTTTCAATATTTTTCTGAATATGTTTAAATTTTATATTCTAAAAAGGTAAAGACAAATTTGAAATAAATTAGATATGCTAGAACCAAAAACTGACAAATACAACAATTTCTTCTGACAACCTGCTTGTTTCTGTTATCATCAAAAATGGCATATTTTATTGAAATGACTTAAGTTAACCATGTAGTGTCTAATCATGGCTAGATTTGGGTTCTTATAAGGATAGAATGGCATAATTATATAACTAATCATTGTTATGAAGCAAAAACAAGATACTATTTTCTCCACTTTACATGTGGAGAAACCAACACCACGAGGCAGGGTTGAGATGGGAGGTTCAAGAATGGCTTCCTGGAGAAGAGAGGGCCTGGGATAGTTAGAAGTGATAGTCTCAATGTCACCTAGAAATGCATGGTTAGAGCAGGCTATAAACTCCTTAATCATAGTCTAGACCAGGACTCAGCAAACCATGGTCCCTAGGCCAAATCTGACCTATCCTTGTTTCTGTAAATTAAAATTTTTTATTTTTATTAAGGTAAAATTTATATAACATAAAATTAATCATTTTAAAGTGAACACCTCAGTGGCATTTAGTACATTGACAATGTTGTGCAACTACCACCACTATTGAGTTCTAAAACATTTTCATCACCCCAAAAAGAAACCCCTTATCTATTAAGCAGGTACTCTCCATTCTCCTCTCATCCTCAGGCCCTGAAAACCACCAATCTGCTTTCTGTATCTATGGATTTATCTATTCAGGATATTTCACATCAATAGAAATCAGTATGTGATCTTTTGTGTATTGCTATTTTCACTTGGCATACTGTTTCTGAGGTCATCCATGTTGCGAGTATGAATGAGTACTTCATTTCTTTTTTGTGACTGAATACTATTTCATTGTATGTATATGCCACAATTTGTTTATCCATTCTTTGGTTGATGGACATTCGAGTTTTTTTCCTCTTATTATCTGTTATGAATAGTGCTGCTATGAACATGTATATGCATGCATTTATTTGAGTCCCCACGTTTCAATTCTTTGTGGTATATTTCTAGTGATAGAATTGCCGGGTTGTATGTTTAACTTTTTGAGAAACCACCAAACTGTTTTCCACAGCAGCTGCACCATTTTACATTCCTACCAGAAATGTACATGGGTTGCAGTTTTTCCACATCTTTGCCAACAATGTTATTCTCCAACTTTTTTTATTATAACCACCCTAGCGAGTGTGAAGTTGTGTCTCACTGTGGTTTTGATTAACATTTCCCTAATAAGTAATGGTGTTGAACATCTTTTCACGTGCTTGTTGGTCATTTGAACATTTTCTTTGGAGAGATGTCTATTCACGTCCTTTGCCCATTTATTATTTGGGTTGTCTTTTTGTTGTTGGGTTTAAAGAGTTGTTTATATATTCTGAAAATACTAGCAAACCAAATCCAATGGCACATCAAAAGGATAATTCACCACAAGTGGGAGTGGGTTTTGTCCCAGGGAAGCAAGGATGGTTCAACATATGCAAGTCAATAAATGTGATTCACCACATAAACAGAATTAAAAACAAAAACCATATATCATCTCAACAGATGCAGAAAAAACATTTGATAAAATCCAGCATCTCTTCAAAATAAAAACCCTCAAAAAACTTGGCATAGAAGGAACATACCTCAAAATAATAAAAGCCATATATGACAAACCTGCAGTTAACATCACACCGAATGGGGAAAAGTTTAAAGCATTCCTCCTAAGAACTGGAACAAGAAAAAGATGCTTATTTTTGCCATTTCTACTCATCATAGTACTGAAAGTACTAGTCAGAGCAATCAGGCAAGAGAAACAAATAAAGGGCATCCAAATTGGAAAAGGGGAAGTCAAATTATCTCTGTTGCTGATGATATGATCTTATACATAGAAATCCCTAAGGACTTCTCCAAGAGACTCCTCGATTTGATAAATGAATTCAGCAAAGTCTCAGGTTTTAAAATCAATGTACAAAAATCAGTAGCATTTCTATACACCAACAATGACTAAGCTAAGAACCAAATCAAGAACTCACTCCCATTTATAATAGCTGCAAAAAAAAAATAAATAAAAATAAAAAAACAAAGAACAATAACAGCAACAACCTAGGAATAAATTTAACCAAAGAGGTGGAAGATCTCTGTAAGGAGATGCAAATCACCGATGAAAGAAATCATAGATGACACAAATATAAAAATATCCCATGCTCATGGATTGGAAGAATCAATATTGTTAAAATGACCATACTGTCCAAAGCAATCTACAGAGTTGATGCAATTCCTATCAAAGTACCAATGTCATTCACAGAATTAGAAAAAACAATTCTAAAATTCATACGGAACCAAAAAAGAGTCTGAATAGCTAGAGCAATCCTAAACAAAAAGAACAAAACTGGAGGTATCATATTACCTGACTTCAAATTATACTACAAGGCTATAGTAACCAAAACAGCATGGTACTGTAGTAAAAGTAGACACATAATGGATCAATGGAACAGAACAGAGAACCCAGAAATAAAACTATATATATATATATATATATATATATATATACACAACACCAACTGATCTTCAACAAAGCAGACAAATACATGCACTAAGGAAAGGGCACATTATTCAGTAAATGGTCCTAGGAAAATTGGATAGCCTTATGCAGAGGAATGAAACTGGATCCCTACCTCTCAACATATATGAAAATTAACTCAAGATGAACTAAAGACTTAAATGTAAGACTTGAAACAATAAAAATTTTAGAATAAAACCTAAAAAATCTCTTCTAGATATTGGCCTAGGAGTGGCGAAACTGTGGCCTTCTAGGTCCTTAAATGCAGCCTTTTAACTGAATCCAAATTTTACAGAACAAATCCTTTTATTAAAAGGGGTGCAACAGAGAAAGATGAAGCTTTTCTTGCCTCTTTTTATGCTTGAAAAATCAGAAGGCCACAGGTTCCCCACCCCTAGGGCACCCTAGATAAAAAGCATTTATGACTAAGACCCCAAAAGCAAATGCAATAAAAACAAAATAGACAAATGAACTTAACTAAACTAAAAAGCTTCTGCACAGCAAAAGAAATAATCAACAAAGTAAATAGACAACGTACAGAATGGGAGAAAATATTTGCAAACTATGTGTCTGACAAAGAACTAATATCCAGAATCTATAAGGAACTCAAACAACTCACCAAGAAAAAACAACAGCATTAAAAAGTGGGCAAATGTTCATAAACAGGCTTTTTTTCAAAAGAAGATATACAAATGGCCAAAAAACATGAAAAAATGCTCAACATCACTAATCATCAGGGAAATGCAAATTAAAATCACAATGAGATACCATGTTACTCCAATTAGAATGGCCATTATTAAAAGTAAAAAAAATAATAGATGTTGGAGTGGATGTAGTGAAACGGGGACACTTATATACTGTTGGTGGGAATATAAATTAGTACAACCTCTATGGAGGTCAATATGGAGATTTATCAAAGAACTAAAAATAGAACCACCATTTGATCCTGCAATCCCACTACTGGGTATCTACCCAGAGGAAAAGAAATGATTACATGAACAAGATACCTGTACTTGTATGTTTATTACAGCACAATTCACAATTGCAAAGATAAGGAATCAACCTAAGTGCCCATCAACTGATAAATAGATAAAGAAAATATGGTGAATATATATATATATATATATACACACACACCACAAAGCAGAGGTCCCCAACCTATAGTGAGTTGTATAATTATTTCATAATATATTACAATGTAATAATAATAGAAATGAAGTACACAATAAACATAATGTGCTTGAATTATCCTGAAACCATTCCTTCCTCCTTGGTCCATGGAAAAATCATCTTCTATGAAAATGCTCCTTGCCCAAAAGGTTGGGGACTGCTGCCATAGAGTACTACTCATAGATAAGAAAGAATGAAATAATGTCTTTTGCAGCAACTTGGATGGAACTGTAGGCCATTATCCTAAGTGAAGAAACTCAGGAAGAGAAAAATAAATGCCACATGTTCTCACTTGTAAGTGGGAGCTAAACTATGGCTACACAAGGGCACACAGAGTGATATGATGAACATTGGAGACTCACAAGTGGGGAGAAGAGAATGGGTTAGGGATGAAAAAGTACCTATGGGGTACAATGTATACTACTTGGGTGATGGATACACTGAAAGCCAGACTCCACCACAATGCAATATATATGTGTAATGAAATTAAACTTGTACCCCCTAAATCTATTAAAATAAAAAAGTTGTTTATGTATTCTGGACACTTATTGGCCTCATAGATTGAGTTAGGAAGTTTCCCCTCCTTTTCTATTTTTTGGATAAGTTGGAGAAGGATTGTTGTTAATTCCTCTTTAAGTGTCCACCCTTATTTTTATGAATACAGTTTTATTGGGACACAGCTTCATTCATTGATTTTCATATTGTTAATATCTATAACTGCTTTTGCACTACTGTCAATGGCAGAGGTGAATTATGGCAACAGAGATTGTATGGTCTGGAAAGCTGAGAATAATTATTATTTGTCCCTTTACTACCCGTGGTCTGGACCCTAAATCTAGTTTCCTGTTTGTAAGATTTCACTTCTACAGGGAACTGAGAAATCTATCTTTTTAGAGTAAAATATTCACAATAATGAAAAAATTTCCTTAGGCCATTTAGTCATGCAAGTGCTGTTTCATAGGTACATGTCTGTATTTTGGAGAATGAACTGAAAGAGGGGCCATAACTTGTCAGCTTAAGAAATGACATCAGTTAGGATGGTGACAGTGGAGAGAGACTGGCATGAATTGGATACAGGATGGAGGAGTGAGGGAGGGAATGTGTGTGACCTGTCCAATAATGGGGTGAGGGGTGGGATGCTTCCTCACCTCTTCAGGGAGGACATAGGAAATCCGGTTCTATAGGGGAAAGGGGCATCTTCCCCTTTTCGTAGGCTGAGTTTGGGGTAACTTTTAAATGTCTGAACAGAAATGGCATGATAAGGAGACAAATCACCCCTAAATAAAGTAGCCCTTCTGGTCTCTGAATAATTACTATACCAAGGCAGGCTCTCAGATCCCTCTTAACTTCAGAGGCATTTGCTGCCTAATTGGGCACTTCCAAAAGGTTGGATGTAGGTGACACCTCCCCTCCCCTTGATTTGGAGCCTTAGCCCTGTCTTAGGAGGCCTCTCTGTCAGCCTCTGGAGTTTTCTGCATGGCTTCCCTTAGAGGGCACATCAAGTTCTCACACAAATTGCATCTCTGGTGTTTTAACGTCTGAGGTGCCTAACCAGATTATGTTTTTCCTAACTCTTGCTAAAGGCACAATTATATTTACCTAACGGCCATTATTTATATTAAACTGCAAACTTTCTAATATATTTTACAAAAAAGTGTTTTCCTTCATCAAAAAGAAAAAAATGTAGGGCAAGGGGTGAATGGAGATAAAGAACTCAAGAATAGAGACACAGTGGCAGAAAGACTAGCTGTGAATGTGGAACCCATTCAAATGTATATCTAAGAAGAAAGTGATGGTGGAATTATGGTTTATGTAAATGTCTCGAATCCTGACAAAATAAAAATAATATAAAGCAGCAAAAATTAGCAGGAAGATTGGAGATAGGAGGAAGTGAATGTGGGCTTCATCTTTCCTGGTGAGGAATCAATCCAAACTATTTAAAAATAAAACATGAATTTAAAACTGCAAGCAACAAATGATGACTCCAGGCTTCTAATGACTTAACAGTTTCTTTCTTAACCTCAGATGGTGAAGAAATATCTATGTGAAATTCTGCAATTTGCTCAGTTTTGCTTCAGTTTCTTTTATTTTTGTAAATGTATACAAAATAAGATTAAATATTTTTAAAGGGTACATATTATATGATTTCACTGTAATGAAATCATTCTATGTGTCTATATCTATCTATCAAATCTAATTTTTATTCATTCTTCTATCTGTATATTTGTTCAGAGAGATTCTGTAAAAATAATATTTATAGACTCTTAACATTGCTTATTTTTGGGTTGTAAAATTTGGGGTGAGTTTTTCTTTCTTGGAATTTTTCTATATTGCTGAGCTTTTTATGCTTTAGTACAAAGATAGGTATTACTTAAGAAGATGAAGTTAGTGATACTTTCCCATTAATTCAGTTTATAAAGGTTAGTTATTTTTAAGATTGCATATAAAATTCCTGAATGCATTTGGAATTTTACTTAACATCATGTTATGAAGACCATTTTATTACTTCCCACTATTCATTTGAAAGGAAGATTTCTAAGATTCTTATATTTTTATAAGCCTTACTGAGCTCACAAAACATTTAATCTTGTAGGTTACACTTGCCTAATTAGAAGTGTGAGCCTTTCTCGTAAGTTTCATAGTCTCTCTTTAATAACTGTATTAGATTTATATTTCCAATACAGAATCCTACCCCAAAGGGAGGAACATCACACCACTGGTTTTATTGGTCTTGAGAACAGTAAGGCTATTGAAAATGCTCGGAGGAAAAGAAAAATCAGTGCATGTTATATGTGATACCTGGATCTGTTGTAAAAGAAGAAAAACAAATTGGAGATTAAATATAAACTGTGTTGAGATAATAAGAGCTCTGGTTGAATTTCTAATAACTAGGAAATTTGTTTAGGCCTGACAAGTGAGATTTAACATGTTCCTTTATGACTATGTTCACATTTGAATAGAAAGGAACCATTTTAAGAAGTTATTTTAAGTTTTAATTAATGCATTTTCAAGCTTCCATGGCAGAAGTTTAATTTCTTTCTTTCTCTCATCCTTGTATAATGTGTTTTCTTTACTTCTCACTCTCTTCCTCCTTCTCTCCCTCCCACCCTTTCTCTGTCTTCCTCATCTTCCCACCCCACCCTTCCTCTCTCTTTCTTTCCTGCCATTCTCTTCCTAAATGTAGCTTACGGTGTTATTTGCTTAGGCCTCCCTTCCAGATCCTGACAGATGCAAGCTATGCCTTAACACCTTGCGCCCAAGTCAAGCCTCAGTGTGCTCTAACCCCAGTGTTTATGCAGCCTATTAAAGGCATCACTTTTTGGAAATATATAGGGAGTTAAATGATCTCTGACAGCTGTGAACTGCAGAAGAAAAGGACTCTATTGTTCAAAGTGCTGCCTTTAATATTGAGAAGCCCTTGCTAAACACTGGAGTCTGCAGTATGGCAAATGTTAATTGGCCGTAAACTTAACAAGAGCTGGTTTTCCTCCCTTCCCTCAACCTCCCCCAGTGCATTTTCCCCACTGCCTCTTCCAAGCTTCTAGTTTCTAGTACTTCCATTTGCCTTGTAAACTCACCTAGGATATTCTCTAAGACTTTTGGAGATGGTATTTTCTCGTAATACTTTTTTCTTTTTGAAAACAAACAGTGTACAACTCAGACTCATTAGACGCAAAAGCTCAGAGCCTTTGAATGCACAATTGGTGGAAGTTCTTGGTGTTCCAGATAATTCTGCCTTTGTAAGCCATAAAAGATAAAAGGCTCATGTCCTTCTAGAGCTTCTACACTGATTTTCAAAATCGATTTTATTTATTCCTGGACATTTTGTGGCTAGTTAGCAAGGGTAATAAGAACAGTGTAGGATCATTTAAGTCACTTAGAATGGAAGAGATGCTGTAACACTTCATAGCCTTTTTCCCATCTCTAAAGTTCTTTCTAATCTCTTCTATTATCCAAATCCTTCATGTTTATTAGGCCCAACTCAAGTCCCACTTTTGTTTAATGACCAATATTTGTAGTGCCTATAATAGTTAAATACTCACATATTTTGGTGGTTTATATGATAGATACTCACCAGAATTTAGATTTCATATAACTTGACTATTTTAAAAAATAAGACTCACTAAAGGTGTTACTGAATATAGCTGAATATTTGCATTTTATGCATAAGTTCGCCAATCTGAAGAGTGTGTCTTGATTTTTGGTTGCATTCTCTATGGCCATCATCTTTGGAGTCTACACCAAACAATTTAATGCCTAGTTATGTAATGTCAATAGACTAATATTTTGCATGGTCTACTGGGCTGAGCACTGCTATGTACACATTTTACGTGCATAGAGTGCTTCTGAGGGAAGACTTAGTAGAGCATATTACAAAGCCCTCACTGGGGGTGGGCGGGAGTGTAGTTAATTGAAAGAATTCCCAAATGAGCTACATTCTAAAGCTGGGTCCAGAAAGATGAACAGGAGCTGGAGGGAAAGATGCTTATGACCTATCAGAATGTCTCTAGCAGTTGGTCTCCTTTGTCATCTCAATCTATCACACTGGGAGGAGGAGAGGCAATTCCAAGCCCTGGAATCCAGTCCTGTGATACAGGGAGCTCCAGGTTAAGTCACACCAAGATCTGCATGTGACTCAGAGCCCAGCCACTTAGGGAAAGACTTGCTTGTGGTTGAACCTCTTTAGTCCAAGTTTCCAAATCTGTAAAACTGGATTAGATCCTAATAGTTGCCTCATAATGGGCAAGATTCGACTGCTGGCATATTAGAGTTATGTGTTCAAAAAAAACCTTGTTTCTTCATCTCCCCATGAACTTTGCCTAGAGTACAGCAAATTTTATTCTGATGATTTAAAGAATTCCTTGAAATATAAAAAGATAAGGTAGTGAATTTGTTTAACACATTGACTCCCACACTAGAAAAAAATTTTTTTCCTTGGGGCCACAGTGTTTTATTATGAAAATAGAATAAAAACTTGGAAAACAAAATGATCTTTTCTATAATAATTTAATGAAAAATTTGTTATTTGTATTGTTTTCTGTGTGTGAGTTATATGAAACCTGAAAAGTAGTTCACGCGGCTCTCAAGGTGAAGGATGCAAGTTACATAGGCTTTACAAAGCCCTGGGCTGAAAACTAGTGTGAGTTAAATACAACTCACAAGGTAGTTAACGTGTTAAAGATGATCTCTAAGTTATCACTGATGGGTTATGTTGAAAGTATTTGTGGATTAAAAAAACTTAGAGTTTTATTTCCTACAAATATGAAATATAGCATTAACTACCCATGAAAAGACAAAAAAAAAAAAAAAGGGTAGTGGGGAGAGGGGGATAAAGTGGGGACGGTTAATCAGTACAAAAATATAGTTAGATAGATAGAATGAGCAATATTTGATAGCACCATACAGTGACTATAATAAACAATAAGTTAGGGTGTACCTTAAAATAACTAAAAGAGTGGAATTGGAATGTTCCTAACACAAATGTTAAATGCCTGAGCTGATGGATACCCCATTACCCTGATTTGATTAATTCCCATTGTATGTCTATATCAAAAAGTTATATAAAGATATATAACTATTATGTACTCATAATAATTAAAAAGAAAAAAGAAAAAAAAAGACAAAAAGTCAAATCTTTCTTCTCCATATGAAACCAGCTTCTCCTCTTCTCATTTATTACATTCCAGTTCTAAGCAAGACTCTGTTATTTGAAAAACACGTGCAAGTAACCATAGAGCCTTTTGTAGCTCTCTCTATCTCACTCACGTGCATGCACTCTCAGGCACACACGTCCATTTGGTAATTGGGGCAGGATGAGTTATTGGGAAACGGATGTGTGTTTTGTCTGTCTTTTGCCTTCCCCAATTTACAGCAAATGGTGGGCTCGCTCTCTCTCTTTCTTTCTTTCTGTCTCAATCTCTCTCTCTTTCCCCAGCTCTAGAGATTTTACAGAACCCTAAATCAATGCTGCTTCCTGAGAGCAACTTCGTTTTGTATTTTATGAAAAGTAAAGCCTATTGAAGACATTTCCTGAGGTGTCCCTGGGGGGGACCGGGGAGCAGGCGGATCAGTTTCTGCATCCAGAGAATGCAGAGGCCAGCAGGTTTCTCAGGTGGTGAGACCTGCAGCAGCAAGACCTCAGGGCAAAAGGCGTTATGGTGCTGTAGGGGAAGGCAGGACCCTAGGTCAGAATTTATCTTTGTAAATGATCTCTGTTACCCCTTGGGAAAGAAAAGCCTACTCACCTATACTAGGGAGGTCTTAGGGGCTGGGGCAGTGAGAAGAATAGGGCCCTGCAGTAGATTCTGTTTCCCAGGGTGGACTCCACGCTAACTCCCATCCCACCTGTTCTTTTCCACTTGGCCCTGCCACACCCCATCGAGGGGTGGGGTCTAATTTCTCTCCCCTCGAATCTGGGCTGGCCCAGAGATTGGCTTGTAACCCCAAGTCCTGCAGCTTCTGCTTTGCTCTCTGGACACTCTTTCCAGGGATGCTTTGCCCCAGAACCCGGCTGCACTGCTGTGAGAAACCCAAGCTGCACCGACAGGCCACGTGCAGGCAGCCCCATCAACAGCGTGGGGCTCAGCTCTGCAGCCCTCCCAGCCTCCTCCTGGAGGCATAGTGAACAGCCCCCAGATGATGCCAGCCTGTTTGTCTTCCCATCTGAATCCCCAAACATCGTGGAACAGAGACAGCTATGCCCACGGTGACCTGCTTGAATTCCTAACCACAGGATTCATGAGTGTACTGAAATGGTTGCTGTTTTATGCCACTAACATTTTTAAAAATTAGTTATATTTTGATACTTTAGGACTGCAGTCTCTAATCCTCTGGCCATGGACTGGTACCACAGTTAGGAACCTGGCCACACAGCAGGAGGTGAGCTACAGGCAAGGGAGAAAAGCTTCATCTGTATTTACAGCTGCTCTCCATAGCTCGCATCACCGCCTGAGCTCCACCTCCTATCAGATCAGCAGTGGTATTAGATTCTCATAGAGCACGAACCCTACAGTAAACTGCACATGTGAAGGATCTAGGTTGCACAGTCCTCATGAGAATCTAATGCCTGATGATCTGAGGTGGAGCTGAAGCAGTGATGCTAGCCTGGGGAGCAGCTGCAAATACAGATTGTCATTGGCAGAGAGGTTTGACTACACAGAGACCATAATAAATCAATTGCTACAAGTGACAATGTATATAATAGAAACAAAGTGCACAATAAATGTGCTTTTAGGATTCAGTATTGTTTGACTACCTTCTATTCTATATCTCTAAGCTGGGCAGAGCAGCATCTACTCATATCTCCCTCTTTGGAAAAGGCAACCTGAAAGGAGGTCTTTGGAGGTCACAGATCTTTGGAGGACCTTTGACCATGCCCTGTTCCTTAACTCTGTCTTTATTCACATGTTTGCGAAGGACTTGGATGAAGCTGCTTGCCCCCTTTATGTGCCACTGGGCGCAGCACCTCCACTCAGTGTGGCTCTCATCAGAGATGACCAGGAAACTCCCCAACGACCCACTGAAGCGAACTGAAGCTCACACCTAGAGAGGAACTGCTCATCACGTGTGTGTGTGTGTGTGTGTGTGTGTGTGTGACTCCCAGGTGGTGCTCTCTCGGGGACAGGATCACGTCCTCCAGGAAGGGCCAGAGTCCCGTCTGACTGGGGTCTGGGCACAACGCTGCCCCGTGTGCTGGCTCTGTGTTCTGCTGCCTGCGTGTCCATGCCCCTCACCATTTGGTTCTCATCTGACCGGCACCAGGACTCTTACTACTGTCTGAGTTGTCAGTCTCTGCCTCAAACTGCACAAAGTTCAGTTTTTTAAAACAGAGGTTTTCTACTTTTAGGATTCAGTATTGTTTCAGTATCTTTCATTCTATATCTCTTTCCATTTGTTATTGCATGGATTCATGCAGTTCCAAGCAGTTTTCTGAGCCACTCCTCCTAATGAGAATGCTTTCTGCTTCTGCACCACCTCAAGAAATAAAAGCCCTTTAATATTGATCTGGGAGAGGTTTAAACTCAACGACATACTTTCAGGTTGAAACAGGAGTAACTTGTAGACCAACTGCCACTTAGAAGCTTTCTCATTATTCAAAAACTTGTTTTTTTCTCTGGTCATTTCCAGTCTCCTATTATTCAAGGAATTGATGGTTGAAAAAGTGGGCATTAAAAAGGTGTGACTCAGCATCATCACTTTGCGGTGTTACTTGGCTTTTTTCTGCTACACATGGGACACACTTAGGCTGCCGATGTTAATGATTAGTAAACAAGAAAAGACAAGACAAGAGCAAAGCAGTAGTGTCTCTGACAGGGAGGGGACTTTGAATTTATGTGCCCGCTTGCTGCCATTGCCTGGAGGGGAGGGGGACACATGTGGGGATACTGGGCACGTCGAGTGTTATTAGTTAACTTTCACTTAGGTGGTCTTAGGTGGCTCTGCCTTTTATCCTTTGGAATAATCTGTGTTCTTTGCCATTGGTTGAAATAGTGTTTTGTATCTTAGCTAAATCCCATCAAGGCATCTTTAAAAATAATAAGTGGCAGTCATTTTCTTTAAAAAGGACAAAAAAAATGCTAACCAGTAAACGTGAGGTGGAGGGGAAGATTGGCATGCACATGTCAGGGGATTTAAGCCCCTTAGCAAGTGAGGGCTGTCTCCATCAGGCACAGAGCCTGCCTGATACACTGAATTGGGAGTTGGGTGGGAGTTTGGCGGCAATCCAAGCCAGAGCGACCCCTGGGGGAGAGCCGCACACGTGTGTCTGTGTGTGTGTGTGTGTGTGTGTGAGAGAGAGAGAGAGAGAGAGAGAGAGAGGCAGAGAAGGGGGTGTGGGTGGGACAAATACCTGAGCGTTCAGAATCACAAAGGTTTCCAGGCAAAAAGCATCCCTGCCCTCCACAAGAACCAATTAGGGAGGGAGACAAAATGCACATCCTTTCTTCCAAACTCGTTAATTCTTGTCATTGGAGCACGCAGATTATTTCTCCCCATAACTCAAGTCCCAGGCAGCAACATGCTCATAGCTTGTGGTGCTGTTGCATGAGCCTCGAGGCTGTGGCAGCCCACGCCATGGAGGGCTGGGGCCATGTCTGTTTTGTAATGAAAACGTGGTAGAGCCCTGTAGGATGCTAGAAGGACCCTCCCAATGACAAAGTGATGCCTGGAAACCGTAACTTTTCTGGCAATGTAACTTAGTGGCAAAGGCTAACTTGAAGCCCCAACCTTCTCATTCCAAGTCATATATTTCCCTTGTCCTGCTGTGAGGCTTAACGGGGTGTGTATTAGTCTGCTAGGACTGCCATAACAGCATACCATGGGCTGGGTGGCTTGTACAACAGAAATTCATTTTCTCATTGTCCTGGAGGCTGGAAGTCCAAGATCAAGGTGTGGACAGGGTTGGTTTCTCTTGAGATCTCTTTCCTGGGCTTACAGATGGCCACCTTCTCACTGTGTCCTCACATGTCCTTGCCTCTGTGCTCCAGCACCTCTGGTGTTTCTTTTGTGTGTCCAAATTTCCTTTTCTTATAAAGACACCAGTCATATTGGATTAGGGCTCACCCCAACAACCTCATTTCAACTTGATCACATCTGTAAGGCCCCATCTCCAAATGCAATCACATTATGGTACTGGGATCAGGACTTCAACATATGAATTTTGGGGAGACACAATTCAGCCCATAACATGGTGTGATGCAGACATTCAGAGCCTGGGAGGGAGATCACAGCCTGTCCTTCTGTGGCTTCCACGTGGTCACTGACTCGATGCACAAACCATATTCTGTGTTTCCAGCCCCGTTTCCCAGGGCCTGGGCATTAGAAGGCAGCCAAATTGCACAAGGGGATGATGCTGCCTCTCAGTGCTGGCTATTGCACTTGAGAAACACCCGAGGAGACCTAGT
This sequence comes from Eulemur rufifrons, assembly GCF_041146395.1. Taxonomy (NCBI): domain Eukaryota; kingdom Metazoa; phylum Chordata; class Mammalia; order Primates; family Lemuridae; genus Eulemur; species Eulemur rufifrons. The sequence goes on from NC_090989.1 coordinate 204,754,016, forward strand.
GTGGGAATCTGCAACACCCAGTGGGCTTTAAAATTCTCCAGGATACTCCAGAGGGAAGTCCTAAGTTCCATTCCCAATTTCCCTGTGTGTTCTGCATAGTTTTTCTTTTCCTCAAGAAATACACATTATATGAAGTTGCTTTGATCACACACTTGGGACAAGAGTCACATACCATTTTTAAAAATCATTTTCTTTTCTTGACATCATGATCATTTCTTTTAAGGACTGAATATCTGTGTCCCTCCCCCAAATTCATATTCTGAAGCCCTAACCCTCAATGTGATGGTATTTGGAGGTGGATCCTTTGGGAGGTGATTAGGGTTAGATGAGGTCATGATGGTGGGGACCTCATGATGGGATTAATGGCTTTAGCAGAAGAGGGAGAGAAAGAGATTTCTCTTTTTCTTGCAGGTGCACAGAAGAAAGGCCATATGAGGGCACAGTGAGAAGACGACCATGTGCAAACCAGAAAGCGAGCCCTCAACTGACACCAACTCTGCTGGCATCTCCATCTTGGACTTCCAGCTTCCAGAGCTGTGAGAAAATTAATTTCTGTTGTTTAAGACACCCAGCCAGTGGTATTTTGTTTTGACAGCCCAAGCAGACTAATACGATTTCTTAAGAAAAGTGTAATGCTTCTACAAGAAAGATGGAAGCAGCAGTGATTTTACAGGAAATAAGTCTTGGGGGTATCAGATGCCTCTTATGTTACAGACACCTCCAGATTTCTGTAAAGAACAGTGATCTTTTTCACTTTGCAAGGCTTAGCAGTGCAGGTTTCTACCAGGGTATACTAACTCACTTGGCACTGATAGGACAGAGGCGTGGGGATCAGGTTGCTTTGGCATAAACTGATGCAAGAATCAGTCCCCAGGCACCTGGTGTGGCCTGGGCAGAGATGTCCTTATATTGTACAACCTTATGTTCACAAACATGCTCCTCAGCTGCCCCCTGGGACAGCCAAATGTGCAGAAGGAAAGGAGTGAGGGTCTGGCTATATAAATGGATTCAGAGTGAAATGCTATATCCTGTGAAGCTATTCATATATTCTGGAAGCCAGATAGGTTTTGTCTGATTAAGTAAAGCATTGCCTCAGTTCTCTTACAGTTTGCACAAAATGCCTATGTGTTTGTGTATATGTGTTTTATTTGGATTTAGAGATACAGTCTTAGCTCCCTGACTTCACAGTTCTGGGTGGTTAGATCCAATGGCAGGAAGGGACGTCGTGCGTAGATGGAGAGCGACAGGAAGGAAACTTGATTGAGAGCATCTGCGCTGGTTCTGCCTCCTGCAGCTTCTAACCTGCTGACTGATTCCTGCACTTGGCTGTGGGGAAGGTCGCAGCTCAGCCACCTCTGTGTTCTGGTTTCTTTCTTCCTACTCTTGGAAAGAAAGTAATGACTGGGAGGAGACAGGAGTGACTCACTGGATGTGTGGATGTGGATGTAAGTATGGATATATGATGTACAAAGGGCACGCAGGTGGCAGCTAGGAGGCTGTCACTCTCCTCTCTTTGGTTACCAGAGGCAGCAGGGGAGGGAGCCAATTCTGCTGATCTGTGTCCGGGTCCTGCTCTGAGCCTCACTGGCTTGCTATGACCTATTCACCTTACTGACTTTAGTTTCATTGGCGAAATGGGAGCAATTTCTGCCATGCTTGTCTCAGGGTTGTCATGAGGATTAAATGAAAATATATTTGTTATCTGGGAACATATTTGCAATATGTTTATATGTACATATCACATATATGTAGTATGTAAGCATATATCTACATATGTGTATGTGTATAAATGTTTTATATATATGAATTATTTTTACCTTCTAGTTGCCATTGTAGGTGAAACATGGCAATAATGGAGGACTAAGATGGGGAGACAAATTTGATTTTATGACTAAAATTCCAAAAGGATCCTACGTGGGGGAAGGAAGAGTTTGCAGTGGATGTGCAACTTCATTTATGGTGAGAGGGCTTATAATTTTAAGTACGTGTGGCCTATGGATTGTCTCTAGTTTGTTTCCCAAAACTACATTCCATGACACATAGCTTTTTAAAGATGAAATGCTTCCCTGATGAAAAAAATATTAACGGTTAGAAATATCAAAAGAAGCACAAAAGTGTGTGTCTCCAACGTGTCTGTAAGACTGCTCGGAAAAAATAGCAGTTAGCATTCCAGCACTTTCCAAAGAAGTAGTCATTATTTTCCTAAATTAAATTTATTCCTCCTTCTTCCTCCCCACCATTTTTTCCAAGTTGGAATTTAGCTTTTACCGGCTGGGTTGTGCAGTCTGTGCTTGCCTGCGCGTGCCTGGGTAAAACGTGATCGGGGACCACAAGGTGGCGCTCGTGCCCACAGGGGTGGGGTGGGCTCTGGCTCACCTTAAGATGGCCCCACCCAGCCTGGGCTGTGCTTCAGGATCCACCCAGACGGGGCAAGGAGAGCACAGCTGTTTGTGAACGGGGACAGCACCTGTGGCGACATTACTGGAAGACAGGCCAGAGCTCTGGAGACTCTCTTTGGGTCAGTCTGGGAACCTGACACAGAGCTCATGCTGAACGTCCTGTGAGGGAAGGACGCTGGGGACTCCAACCTGGAGACGGCCATCCATGCCTGAGTGTTGTCCCCGAAAAGAAAAAAGTGCTCACAGGAGCTTTGGGAAGCTCTACTTTGCCTTTTTTGTTGTTGTTGTTTGTTTGTTTTTTTCAATGGTATCTACTTCGGTGGGCATTTCTTTTCTTTTCCCCAGTTGAAACATGACTTAATATTACATTTTAATTATTTATCTCCATGCAATAAATAAATAAATAAATAAAAGATACAATGTAGCATATTGAGATACCAAAAGAGAATAAGTTAAACAGAAAGAGAACTCATGGGGAATGGAAAGTAAAGTGAAGATCAAATTAAAACAATGTGCAGACCTACAAAGCTTGTATATTTGGCTTGGAGCTGTGTTTGGTTCTTAGGGAAGCACGAGCTTGTCACTTTCAGCTTCCTGCTGTGTTGTCATTGTGCAGGGCCCAGAGGTGTTCAGAGAGCTGCTTGGCCCGTGTAGGCTGTCTGGTCCTTTCTCTAGGCCCTCTCTCCCTTCCCTGACGGCTGGTCCGCAGATACAGACATTACAGCAGAGGACTCTATGACCCTAGGAAATGGCAGAGTCACAAAAAGAAAGTTCCTGGATCTCTGAATGACTGTGGAAGAAAGATTCCCAGTGACCAGAGAAACTTTTTTTCATCTGTTGAAACTGTATGTGAATAATCTTCTGTTGTGTTTGAAATGGTTTGTTGAAGCAGTTAGCCTATCTGATTAATGTGCTTTCTATTGTACTCTGAACGTCCTTGAGAACTACGAAAAGCTTGAGCAACAATCAGCATCGTGTTGTCTGTAGCCTTCATCCTGTTGGATTTGTGGTTTTGGATCTGCCCTGTGTGTCCAGTTGGTGCCATGGGCCTCCTCAGGACCGCTGTAGATATCTAGTTCTATCATTGAAGACTCCCTTGGTCTCTGACTATTGCCCTCTTTCTACTGCTGCTTATTTTCTGCCCATCTGAAGTGGAGGATGATGTTTCCTCAATTAATCAGAGCTTTTGCTCCAGCACTAGACATGCAGATTGCTAAGGCCTTGCAACTCTTTGCAGACAGCTTTTCCCTCCCAGCTCATTGCCTAGGATATTGCTTCCCAAGTTGTTCTGTGCAACGCTAGTTTAGCACATGGTGTCAATAAATATGTGGGGACAAAGAAGGATTTTGTGGTCAAATGATTGAGGAAAAAATTGGCTTAGATGAAGTTAAAGTTTTCTTGGCAGGCATGATGGCACATGCCTGTAGTACCAGCTACTTGAGAGGCTTTCCTGCTACAGTGGCAGAGGTGAGTAGCTGTGACAGAGACCATGTGGCCCAAAAAGTAGAAAATGGGCACTATCTGGCCCTGTAGAGAAAAAGTTTGCCACGTGTCTCCAAAAGGAGGAATATGCATGGATTTGCACTTAGAGGTTTACATTTATTTGGACACAAATCTCTTGGACAACCTATTAACCTCTTGAGAGTTTCAAGTATTCATGGAACATGTCATCCAAGAGTCCGAAGGCCTTTGTATACCCTTCACATCACCATATGTTCATATTAACCCTTCATCTCTCCTCCATTGCCTAGCTCAGACACATTTCTAGCTGTCCGTGAACCAGCGAGTTCTCTGCCATTTCTTTTCCAGCTCTGCAGTCCCGGGAGCTAGGGTTTGCTCCGTTGCTTCTCTCAATCCCATTGTTCTGAATGACTGCAGGATTGAAATTCTTTCTCTCCCTTCTCTATCAGAGCCCCAGACGGCAAGGTGCTGCACTCTCCCAGAGTTCTACAGGTGGGCAGATTTGCCCATACCGTGTCTTCGCCATGGCTGAGGGCGAGGGATCTGACAGAGGGTGCACGGGCTGCTAGCCACCCTGGGAGCCCGCCTGCTCCGGTCTTGGCACACGGGCCAAGAATAGTAACAGGAGAGGCCAGCCTCCCCGCCTCTGGGAAGGCTCCTTCCTACCCCCAGGCAACTTTAGGTGTGCAAATAGCTCAGGGAAGGATCATTTTAAATGCCTTTAAAGCCTGATTTGTAAATAATCTAAGACCAAAGACAGAGCAAGTTAAATATTTATTTGAAGATTATGTCTCTAAGGAGGGATTGTTGAAAATTAGTGAGTGCTTTCCCATCTTTGCTTTCCCCTCCCATGCTGGAGGGCATATTATTTTTACGGCTGCGTTTGACAGCCAGAACAAGCCTCTGTAGATTTAGTGGTTGTTTGTAGTGGCATTTATGTGTTTGAATGAGCTGGGCAAACAAGAGGGAGGGAGGGGCGGGAGGTTAATTAACTCTGAGAATCTCTTCGCTCACACTTCCATACTTGGGAAATGCTGATTAAAAAAACCATTTACAGGTTTTTAAAAAAGAACAGCCACACAAAATTCCTTCCCTTCACATGGGGGATTTGGAAAGCACAGTAAATCAGCACTCCTGCCATGGTAGATCCCGGACCTTCAGAGTGAAAGGCTTGTTTCCGAGTGGAAGGTATATGTGGCCACAGGTTTCCGAATGAGAACCCAGCAGCCCGGCCAGTTTCTGGGTCAATGTCACTCATTCACCAGGTAGTTCCTCATCATCTGATAGTTCCAGGGCCTGGGAATATTCACATCCACATACAGGCCAGCCTGCTCTCTGAGGTGTGCACAGAAAGAGATTTGAACAGTTGCTATTCTTTTCTCTTTTAATGAATTTCACTATAGATCTGCAGTGAAAATCAAGCTTGAGGAAAAATACAGCCAAAACTCTTAGTCATTTAACACATGGGTTTTGCGCACCTCCAGCACTTTCCTCTCCTGGGAAATTTTATCAGAAGATAAATGGGGCCTGGAGTGTGGATTCTCATCCCATTTCTCCCAGAGACTATCTGTGAATTGTTGGAAGAACCCCTCGCTTCTCTGGGCCTCATCTTTGAAATGAAGAAATTAGATTAAATCAGTGTTCCCTTAACTTGCATGTTCTTAAGAATCACCTAGAAGGTACAATTCAGTAGATCTGGGGTAAGGCCTGAGAATCTCTGATTCTAATATAGGCCCCAGGTGATGCTCATGGAAACATTTGGGAAACACAGGGTTAGATGATCTTTGTGGTCCTCTCTGGGTATGACATTTTAGTACTGATATTTTCCCAGGAGTTCCCCAACCCTCTTCCATGACTGTCTCTGAAAAAGCTCTAATAAGAGCCCTGGTGATCACTAGACTTTTCAAACAACAACAAAAAAGAAAAGTGTAAGAGAGAGGTCATACACAAACATTTCATAGCCACTGACACACTGCAGCTCCCTAATGCTCTCCTTGAATGGAGTAGCAGTGACACAAAAGGGGCAGGTTCCCTTGGTGACAAACAGTACGGTGGCAAAACTAGGACAAGGCCACTCTATTGTGCCATGGCCCCAGAATGGTGCAGAGCATGTGCAGGGGCAGGTGGGCATGGGGTCAGATGCCATCTGCCCAGCTTTGCTGTCTAGGATGCTTCTGGGCACCAGTTTTAGGAGACATGCAGCAGAAGGGCAAGCCTGCAGGCACCTCTTCTCTCCAGGTTCAGAACTTATAGGCACCTGCTCTCTAACCCTTCCTGGACTCTCATACTCGGCCCCGGGATGATACTGCCAGTTTCTCCTGGATCCCCCTGTAGCATTCACTCTCCTTCCGTCTATTCTCCTAGGCACTATCACGCCTATCCTTTCCTCCCACTGTAAGAAACTTTTCTTGCTTAACATCCCACTCCTTGTGCATGGGAGGGAAATGAGAGGCACTTTCTTTGTTGTACGCAGGGCTTTCTGCAATGCTTTCTTCTCCTCTTGCTCTGTGCACCCAGCTCCCCACTAGCTACTGTTAGATGGCTCAAGTTTTGGGGCTCTGGGGATACCTCCTTCACTCCTTGTCCCTCTAGCCTTAGGGGAGGTATCAGCTTTCTGCTCTTCTAATTTTTGGGTTGCCTACCATCTCTTGTTTGGCATCTCAGCTCTTCCATCATTTCTGTGTTAATTCTTTGCATTAAATTCCCTTTGTGTAAGAGACGTGGATGCATTTCTGTTTTCCTGACTAGACCCCAAATACTCCAGCTCTCAAGGAAGGCCCCCAGGCTAAATTGCTATTTTAAGTGATATATACAATGGTAGCATCTGGCACGTGACTGGCAGAAATGCCATGTTCACACTCATGCTTATACAAAAATCTAATACTTAGGATGTCCCAAATTGAATACACTGACCTTTCCAATTCCCTTCTTCTCTGTGTTTGCAGTAGAACAGTTCTGGCCCATTGCAATTGCCAGTGTTCAGATTCCCAACGTTCTCTGCAACTCTTCCTTCTACCGCAGTCTTCACCTTCAACACAATGTCAGTCCTCTTGATGGTGATTCCCTGATGTGTCCATATCCACACCCTCATATGCATCCCCACAACCCTGCTTTAGGCTGTTAGCCACCTTTTTGCTGCAAGGCCTCTGCTGGTCCCTGGCTTTTGGTGTTTTCCCGCCTCTGATCTGCATGTGTGCTCCTGGAATAGTATTAGCCAAACACAACTCTATTCTATCCACTGCTGACAAAACAAAAGTCCGACTCCTCATGGCAAATGAGCTCTTCCATGATCTAACTCATCTATGCAGCCTCACTCCTGGCGGGCGGCACCACTTACCATTTCTCAGGCATACCTTGCATTTCCTGCATTCACGCTGTTCTCTTCTCTCAGAATGCCCTTTCTTCTTATTTCTACCTAGCTTCAAGCCTTGGTTTAATGCCAGCTCCAACCTAAAGCCTCTCCTAATCCTCGTATCTGGAACTAATCTCTCCTTCCTCAACGCGCTCCTGTGTTTCTTTGTTCAACTCCTTTGCCTCTTACTACATTTTATCGTGTAGGGTCACTATGTTGCTTAAGTCACCCCCAAATAGTAAGCCCTTTGGATGTGGTGCTTATTCATATGTACAGCTTCTATCGAATAGTGATACTCAGTGGAGATTTGGTGGCAGCCACGTTACTGTCACTCAGTTAATGCATATCACATTTGTGAATTACAGCAATCTATCATATATAGCTCTATATATTAATATTTAAATCTATATATTATTTTGTAAATTACATTGCTGTTCTTTTGGGAAATAGTGCTTGCTTCCCTTTTTAACCCAGTCTCCTAAACATAATCAATGGGTATTAATAATTTATTGGACGAAATTTCCCATACTGATTGAGTGTCTGTCACAGGTACATGTTAGGTGATTTGCATACATCACTTTATTTAATTCTCTTGAGGAGGGATTCTCTTTATTTTATAGATTAAAAAAACAACTAAGGCTCATAGAGATTAAAGAATTTTGCCAGTGTCATACAGCTGGTAAGTAGCCAGGCTGGGATCTGAATCCAAGTCTACATGACTTAAAACCTTATGTCATAAAGGGACATGTTCTTTACCTTCATCTTGGGAAAGAATGATTTATCTCATGAGAAAAGACATCATTTCCTGATAAAAACTTCCACCTCTTGTTTCCTATTTGCCTTAGAACTTACTGTCTGGCCTTTGATGTCTCTGGGCACTACTGAGGTAGCCCACCTGGATTACTTTCTCCTCCAGCTTCCTCCATAGTAACCTGGATGCCTCTTCCTGAAGTCCTGCACACCAGACTTCCGATCTATCAGCACTCCCTAACCAGATCCCTATAATTAACCCCACCCTCACCCCCAAGTATCCTAATTCTCAATAGCCCAACAATTGGAAAATACTTTGTCCTTACCAGAGACCCAGAGGATGCCCACCTCGGCCTGCAGGAGACGGGTCTCGCCATCACTGTCACAGACTCGAGACGAGCAGCAGAATTACTGGCCTGGCCTCCGTGGAGGGTCTGAGCAGGCTGCAGCAGCTAGCAATTCTTTCCTGGGTCTCTCTTGCCTGCCAAGTTGGTTGACCTCTGGGGCATGGTGAAAGGTGGAGCTTTCTGGTTAGCTATTTTTCAGGGCTTTTGGATTCTCTTGCTTTCTCTCCCCTTTAGTTTTTCTTTTCAGAGCGACTCTTAGCTTCTTCATTCATTGCAATAGCCAATGCACTGAGGCATGGGGCCAGTGGCACTGCGCTCATTAACATGGATGCTGGGAGTGCGCACAGCGCATTAATACAGTAACAGCCATGAGGCCGCTCTCTCTTTTTTTATTCCTTTTTAGATAACCCGCACTGTCTTTTTTCTGTCTCAAGTTTCTGTCGCCTTATTTTTCTCCACTCCCAGTTTCTGTCTTTCCTTTTGCTTTTTCTTTACTCAGTGGCCCCTTCTCCCTCTTTCATCTCTCTTTAAGAGCACAAACGACACAGCTTCTCAGTGTATGCCTGTCAGACTTGTTGGCCCTCAGGCTGAACAATTTCTCTGAGTTCTCAGGAACCCCCCCCCACCCCCCCCACAGCTGGCTGGCTCTGAGGAATAGCACAGGGAGAGGTGAGGAAGCCTTCCAGGTACAGACCAGGTTGGACTGGATCTGGGAGTCTAATTACCACCAGAAAATTAAAGAAAGGTAATAATTGCTCTTAAGCACTTAACAAAAGCAAATCTCATCTGGAAGGTTTGTAAATTTGTAGTGAGAACTGATTATAAGGGAGCTTGCGCTGCCTTCTTTGTGTTTGATTTGCAAACCAGAATGCACACGCCCCCATATGCGTAATTGGATCCTCACGGTCCCTGCTTCAATGTGGCCGTGCAGGAGAAGTTTATTTATCCAGTGCTCATTCAAAGAAAAGCTGAATGGAACAAGAAAACTCCCACTTTGCGATAGGATTAGATACCATGGAGTATTTCTCCCCCGTACTCTTTCAAAGATTTTTTTTTTAAGTTTCTAAATCTGCTTGGGAAGAAAAAGTAAATTGCCAGAAGTGAGATTAGTGGGGAATATTGTTCTTAGGACAATAGTGTCTTTATGGCTTGACTGGTATGAGCTCCCCGCTTCAAAAAAATACAAGGGCTGGAGGTGTGGGGGTTCTTAATTGCCTACATCTGATCAACTGGCAGCAAAAAAAGAAGAAGAAAGAAAGAACTCTCATTCAGCTTTGATTTGGCCTGGATCAAGTCCACTTGCTAATCAGAGTTTAATGAGGATGCCACTGGCCCTGTTGTATTTGCCGATGCTCCCACTAAGGTCCCTGGCCTCCTGTTGGTGCAGGGAGCCCTTGCGTCCCGCCGCCCCACGAAGCAGGATGCGGGCTGAGATGGAAAAGTCCCAGCCCGGAGAAGTTAATTAAGTTTAGGCCCTTGGCGTTCCAAGTCACCGGAACCGATGGTGGAAAGCCTCACCCACCTGCACAAAAGAGACCCACATGGAGCCCTGAATGACTGTCCCTGGCGGTGGTAGCTGGGCTTCTGCGTGCCCCACTGCCAGCTCTTAACCCCGGGAACTGTGTCCCCTCCCCTCCATTGCACAAACTAAATAGGCCTGCAGCGCCGTGGGCCAGCTCGGCTTGGGGTGGGAGGTTTCAGGAAGCACAAGGTCCGGCGTGGGACCTTACAGGAGCGCAGACGCCAGGCTCTGGCAGGGAATCGACAGACCTGTGGAGACTCAGATGAAGGCCTAGTTTGTTTTTAAGTTGTGTTCTTTTTGGTTTTTAACAAAAATTATCATAAGCCAAAAGTTGGCCTTCCGGTGAGCAAGCTACTCTTTCCCTTTTTAAATTCTGCATCTGGTAATCTCCGAGGAGAGGGGACCGAAGCGTCTGTGGTCTCCGTGGCGATGCCAGAGCGCGCTGACTTGCTTTGCGTTCAAGGAGCCCCAGGGAGCATGTAGCACCCGGCTTTGCCGCGCGTTCACGTTCGCGGCAAGTGGAGGCGGGAGGGCAGTGGAAAGAGCACGAGGTTTGCAGGCTGACTTGCTCGGGTTTGAGTTCCAGGGCCGCCTGGATTCTCTGGGGCTCAGTGACCCCTCTGACAAACAGAATAATATTACAATCATGAGCCCCCTAACGATGTTTCAGTCAAAGACAGCCCGTGTGTGACAGTCCCATGGATTATAATGGAGCTGAAACTTTCCTATCAGCGAGGGGGTAGCTGTGGTCACGTGGCAACACAAGGCATCACTCAGGTGTTGCTGGTGATGCCAGGTACACAAACCCACTGCACTGCCAGTCCTGTGGAAGTGGACACATCCCGTGTGGACCGTACATAGTATCAATGATGATAATTAACAGCTATGTTGCTGGCTTACGTATTTACTACACTACACCACACTACTTTCTATGGTTATTTTAGAGTGTGCTCCTTCTACTTACATTAAGTCAGTGGTAAAACAGCTCAGGCAGGTCCTTCAGGAGGTGTCCAGAGGAAGGCCTCCTTACCATAGGAGATGACAGCTCCGTGAGTGTCACTGCCCCTGAAGACCTTCCATGGACAAGATGTGGAGGTGGAAGACCGTGGTATTAATGATCCTGACCCTGCGTAGGCCTAGGCTAATGTGTGTGTTTGTATCTTAGTTTTTAATAAAAACGTTTAAAAAGTAAAAATAAAACACGAGAAAATTCTAAAAATAGAAAAAGCTTATAGAATAAGGATATAAAGAAAGAAATATTTTTATATGGCTGTACAATGTGTTTGGGTTTTAAGCTAAGTGTTACTAAAAGAGTCAAAAAGTTAAAAAAAATTAAGTTTTTAAAGCAAAAAAGTTATAGTAAACTAAGGTTAATTTATTATTTAAAAAAGAAAAATTTAAAAAATAAATTGAGTGTAGCCTAAGTGCACAGCCTTTATGAAGTCCCCAGCAGCGTACAGTGATGTCCTAGGCCTTCACCTTCACTCACCACTCACCGACTCACCCAGGGCAACTTCCAGTCCTGTCATCTTCACTCATCGTAAGTGTCCTATACAGGTGTACCAGTCAAAAAACCCATCTTGTATATGGTATTTTTACTGCACCGTGTCTATGTTTAGATGCATTTAGATTCACAAATACCGTGGTGTTACAGTTGCCTGCAGTACTCAGCACAGTAACATGCTGTGCAGCCATGGAGCCTAGGAGCCATAGGCTGTACGGTGTAGCCTAGGCGGAGCCACTAGGTTTGTGTGAGTGCCCTCTGTGACGTTTGCACGACAAAATCGCCTTCGACACATTTCTCAGAACACATCCCTGTCATTCAGTGACACGTGACTGCCCTTAACGTGGTGTGAGGATTTAGGTAATACTTCTGCGCCGTGTCCTGAGTCTCACTGCGCAGGTCACGTGGTAAGTGCGCCTGTGCTCCGCGCTGCAGCCAGTTCTGGGAAGCCCTGAAGATCACGTGAGCGTGCGGGCTCCCGGCTCCACCTGCAGAGACTGGCGCAGCAGGTCTGAGGAGCTGCATTCCTGACAAGCCCCCGTGGACTGTGGACCAGGCTTCTCCACACAGGCTTAGATGACAGGGCAGTCAGGCAGCATTCTGTAAACACTACGGATTTTTATTACATCCGAAGTCATCTATATTTATAGTATTAAAGGTGGAATTTATTCTGCTAGGCCTACGATTTCTTTTTCTTTCAGTCTCTCATTAACATTTATTGAACAGAGTCCTAAGTAATATACTATTAATAAACCCATTACTGACATCATCTTATTTAATCCTCTCTCTTTCTCTTAGAAACTTCCAACCAGCCCCATGGCCTTTTCCCTCAGTTCATAACGCCTGAGCTCAAAACGTCACCTTTTCAATGAGGACTTACCACACATTTTAAAATCAACCTCCCTCCTTTGATTTCTCAGCACATCTTAGCCTCTTTTCCTGCTTTTTTTCCTTCAAAATGTGTTTATCGTTATTGAATATACTGTATATTTCGTTTGTCATCTGAATATCCTCAGTACTACGCAAGTTTGAAAAAGACAGGATTCCTTCCTGTCCTCGCTTCCCCTTCCTACCTCCCTCCCTTCCTTCCTTCCATCCTTCCTTCCTTCCTTTCTTCTCTCCTTCTCTCCTTCCCTCCTTCTTTCTTATGCTGTTTACGGTGGTTTCCCTAGTCTCTATAACAGTGCCTGACCCATTCTAGGTGCTCAATTAAAACATATTAAACACATGAAGGAACCAGCTCAGGAAATAGATACTTCACTTTGCAGATGGGAAGCTAAGGTTCAGGAAGGACAGGTTACCTGGTCAAGATTACACAACCAATAGGTGGATAAGAAAGAAGAGCCCAGGTGTGTGTGGCTCCAGAGCCTGTGCTCTCAACCTGGGCAAACAACTGATACTCCACAGTGTGTTGTGTTGCCAGATGATTTTGCCCAACTGCAGGCTGACCTAAGTGTTCTGATCACATTAGGGTTGGGTGGGTTAAGCTATGATATTTGGCAGGTTAGGTATCAAATGCATTTTGACTTATGGTGTTCTCAATTTACAGTGGGTTTATCAGGATTTAACCTCGTGGGACCTTGAGGGGCATCTGCATTCCCTTATTACCTTTTTGACGTCTGCAGGATCTGTAGTGACATCTCCTGTTTCATACCAGATGTTGGCAATCTCTGTCAGTCTTTCTAGTGCTTTACCAATTTGGTTGATTTTTCTTTTTTGGAGAACCAACTTTTGTTTCATTGACATTCTCTACGTTCTCTGTATTATTTTATTTCCTTTGAGACTGCCTCTTTGGCTCGTGGGTTAACGTGTCTTGTGTAGTTTCCAGGTGTTTAGAGATTAAAAGAGTTTGTACTGGTTTCTAATATTTTTTCCATTAAAAAGGGTCTAATCTTACCTAACATTTTTAACATAATATGGCCACCATTGGTCAGCAGCGACAGATTGCTTGGGTGTGGGTGACTGAGCTGTGGGCTTAGGCTAAAGCTGCATCTGATGGGGGGAAATTGGGCCCTGGATTTCCTTACTGCTCAGGGAGGCACCTTTGATCCTTGACCCCCAGAGTCTGGCCCGGGCTCCTAGCAAAGGCTGAAGGCCATGGACAGTCATGTGTTTGTGGAGGCAGGGAAGTTTCCTTCTTTTAGTTATGTCTTCACTGTAGGTCATAGAGAGGGAAAGCTCTCTGGAGCAGAAGAAAGCTGATTGATTGGCTTTGAAAGTCTGGAAGGCTCTATGTAATTTAATCTGACTTCTATTTGAATATAGTCCTTAGTATTTTAACTTCTAGTTGTTCCATGAAAGTTTTGGATGGTGGGCACCGTAGTTCTTTTTCTCTATAGTTTTGTCTCTCTCTCTCTTTCCGTAAGAGTGCCTTATACTGTCATCAGATTGGTCTGGTTAGCTTTGCCAGTAAAGTAACAGTATTCTCACATGTGAGGCACTGAGAGTGCACCGAGAAGACAGGCAAAGGCATGTCTTGGCCCTCAGGGGGTCATAAACTAACCCAGACAGATGCTTGCTTGCAACGTGATTCTGTTCTGATAAAATGAGATGCAATTTGAAATCTAGCCCCTAATTGAAGCTAAAAAACAACTGTCATGGTTCTATTTATAGCTTATTTCTTGATTTCAGCAACTTTCCTATCCAAGTTAGAACCAGTCCTCCCTCATATCCAATGTGTGCGGGGAACAACAAATGAGTCTGACTTACTGCCTAGTTGCATATGAGGTAAACACAATAAAAGCATGTTAAACTAACTTCTATTCAATAATATAAGCAAATGTCCAGTTTAATTTTCTTTTATTGTGGTAAAATATACATAACATAAAATTTACTATTTTAAACATTTTTAAATGTACAGCACAGTGACATTAAAAGTATACTGTTATTATTGTGCAAACCGTCACCACTATCCATCTCTAGAACTTTTTTATTATCCCAACTGAAACTTTGTACCCATTAAACATTAACTTCCCATTTCTCTCATCCCCCAGCCCCTGGCTCAATTTAAACTTGATCTTTATGGTAAGGGTTAAATGAACATGTGGCCCTTGGAAGGCTTATAAAGCACGTGCTCCAACTCTTTCTCTCTCTTCCCTTTTTCTCAATAATCTTTCATAACAGACCTAACACTGAGCATATTACACAGATTTCTATTCCTATATTATAGATCAGGAAAGGCCCAGTAAGCTAATGTCTACCTTTGACCGCACAATTCTTGCTTAGCTTTTCCTTCTTGCCTAGGCAAATTATCTGCCCACCAAGAATCAGGCAACATTTCATGGCCTCTTTTGCTGGCTCTCGCCCTCCCCTGGAATTTCTGAGATTCCAGCCCCCTGCAGGTGACTTGCAGATGATTATACCTATGGTTCTGCCGTGGTCGATTTGTGCTCCAGTTGCATCAACAAGGAACCTGAGTCTCTTCCTGAGAGTGTTTGACTATGAGGTAGTGAGATCTCTGGCTGTGAAGGGTTCTTAGCTCAAGTTCCAGGCTTGAGGCTACCTCTTGGCAGCTGTTTGACTTTGAGCAGATTGCTCAGTCCCTTGAAAGCTCAGCTTCCTCACCATAGAAGAGCTTCTGTTTCCTCATGGTACAATGTGGGTAATAGCAGACCTGGCATTTCCACTGAAATGTCTGATGGGCACCTCAAACTCAACAGAATGAAATGGAACTCTTGATTTTTTCCCTCCTGAACTGGTTTCTTCTGCCGTCCTCTTTGGACTCACTAATGTGTCATCATCTGACAGATGACATGACAGAAACCTGAAGGAGTCCTTCATTCCTTCTGGCCCTGTTCATCAGGAAGTCCTATTGACTGTAGTTCGGAGTCACACTTTGTTAGGTACATCCCACTTCTCTCCAATTTTACAGCCACCATCCTGGCTCAGGCCCCAGCTGGTCTACCTGCTTTCATTCTTGGTCCTTCTCCAATGCATCCTTAGTAATACAAATAAAGATAAGAATAAAAATGCTTTCATAGTGCTTTTTCTGCCAGCCACTGGTTTAAGTACATTATATATATTAATTTATTTAATCCATGTACCAGTCAAAGGCAAATCCCCCACTTAGAACTAATCCATGGCTTCTCATTGTTTTAAAAATAAAATTTGAGCTCACTGTCTTCCTAGGCAAAATTCTGAGTTATCCAACTTCTCCCTGTAGTCTCCCAGCCCCCCTATCTCCTTGCTCTCTAGAGGCTGACAACACTGTCTTCCTTTTTATTCCTCAAACATGGTCTAAAGTCTTTGCCATTTCTGTTCCTTCTATTTTGTCTCCAAATTCTTTGCATGGGAGCCAAATAGTTAAAACAAATGATCTCATGGAGAAGGAGGAGAATGATGGTTTACCAGAGGCTGGGTTGTATAGTGGGGAAAGGGGGGATGTTTAAAGTGGGGATGATTAGTGGCTGCAAAAATGTGG
Source organism: Eulemur rufifrons (assembly GCF_041146395.1). Lineage (NCBI taxonomy): Eukaryota > Metazoa > Chordata > Mammalia > Primates > Lemuridae > Eulemur > Eulemur rufifrons. Next base: position 204,769,771 of record NC_090989.1, read on the forward strand.
TTAGATAGAAAGAACAATATTTGATAGCACAATAAAGTGGCTATAATCAATGATAAGTTAGGACATACTTCATAAATAACTAAAAGAGTATAACTGGAAAGTTCCTAACACAAAGAAATTATAAATATCTGAGGAGATGGGTACCCAAATTTCCCTGATTTTATTAATTCACGTGTTTAACTGTAAATCATTCCTGCTCATGGAGAGATTAGAAAGGGCTTTTACTATTCTCCTCTTTTCAAACAGACTTTGGGTGTGAGAAAAACTTTTTGTGTCCTAACAACCCCAACCTTGTTGGGGATGGGAGTTAAAATCTGCTCTGACACATTACAAAAGGACTCTTATGAGCAGAGGGCTAAAACCAATCTTGTAATATATTAATTATGCCCAGTGTTATTTTAAACAGATATTTTTAAAATGAAAAAATGTATAAAAACATGGCTGATATCTGATTCTTGATTCTGAAACTTCTGCCTGCCATATGTCTGAAACACATCATCGACCCCATGAATAAGAAATACACTCCAATGAAATAAGCCAAAGAAACAAGGTTAAAACTAGATAGGATTTTCTAAATCATTCTTGTCATCCTGAAGCTTCTGGATCCTAGGACAATAATAGATGTTTCCTTTATCCTGACACCCAAAAGTACGTCTCCTCTCTTGGGCATAAGAATATCTAGAGTTCCATGTAGGTGACCATACTGTGCAGTGAAGAGTGGGCCCTGCCGTCATGCTCACAATGACCAAATTGTGTTGATCCTGTTTTAATCCAACACATTGCTCCAATATTAACTTGTAAATGAAAATATTTGCTTTCCGGACACATTCCAGGAAGGCCAGAGAATCTGGCTTCTTATCCATATAGAATAATCCAGGAGTGAATTTCTTTTAGGATAGATCAAAATTGATCTAGAATCTAATCTTTGTATACATGGATCCTTCAAACCAGACCAAAAAGGAATCTGGGCTGCAAGGCTCCATGATGAGAAATGTGGGCTAATGCAACATTGATGGTTGGTGGAGCTGCTCTACATTTTCTGAGACTAGAGCCCAGAGTCGGCCATGGTTAACTTAAGTGGAGAAGCAGCAAAGACCTCCTGGGGTGCATGTGCTTAGTATAGACATGCGTGGTTCTAAGTGTTAAGGTGGGAACTCTGTAGTGCAGGATGGGGAAGAATTCTCGACACAGAGATTAGGACAGGTTTGAAGCAAAAATTTCATTTTACTTTTCAAGGGAGGAAATGGCACCGCTCGAAAGAGAGAAGTGCTGTCCCTGAGGGTAAGGGGTTGGGGTTTTTATTGGGATAAAGGGAAAAGAAAAAAAAATATCGTGAGCTGATAAAAGGGGGCAGCTGTGAAATGGCTGTGTTTTCTTTCTTTTTTTTTTTTTTCTTTCTGGCTTTATCAGGGTCCTGGAATGTGGTCTGGTGGGAACTGGGTGAGGGTCATGCTTCTTCTATCTGTCCAGTTCTTTTTTTTGAGACAGAGTCTCACTCTGTTGCCTGGGCTAGAGTGAGTGCCATGGCGTCAGCCTAGCTCACAGCAACCTCAAACTCCTGGGCTTAAGTGATCCTACTGCCTCAGCCTCCTGAGTAGCTGGGACTACAGGCATGCACCACCATGCCAGGCTAATTTTTTCTATATATATTTTTAGTTGGCCAGATAATGTCTTTCTATTTTTAGTAGAGACGGGGTCTCGCTCTTGCTCAGGCTGGTCTCGAACTCCCGACCTTGTTCGATCCACCCGCCTCAGCCTCCCAGAGTGCTAGGATTACAGGCATGAGCCACCGCGCCCGGCCTGCTCAGTAAAACAAATTCTTAAAGACAGCAAGTTAAGCCACAGGTGGTTAATCAAACAAAGGGGCACTTGTGCACTGTGACCTTTCTTTTTTCTGTTAATTTATTTTTCTCTGTTACAAGAATTTATTTTTATCTGTTAGATAGTTTATTAGCAATGCTGCCCTTTCATTCCCTCCTTTCTTTTGTTAGAATTGATATTCTTATCAATGGAGGAGGAGGAGGAGGAGGAGGAGGAGGAGGAGAAGGAGGGGGACGACGACGACGACGACTTCCTGGAGACTCAAGGGCAGGATGACAGGAAAAGGGGCCCTCCAAGCCACAGGGAAGCACCATCACCGTCAAGGTCCCTGGAGACCCAAGGAGACCTCACTTTCTGGGAGTGACATCCAGGACCTTCCCTGGAGGGACATGTCCACTCCCACCACTTTAAGAACACCTGGAGTGAGGAGGCCCAGGTGTCTCTAATGACCTCCTGCTCCATGCAGTCACCAGCTCACACAGCCCTGTTGGAGGTGTCCTGCCTCCTGGGCTGCCGGACCCAGGTGCAGTAGTGCTCTCTCACCCAGGCTGCTCCCGGCTGCTAGAGAAATCGGCCGTGGGACTGTTGCAGGGAGACCATAGGCCCAGTTCTCCAGGCCTGCTCCAGGCACCGATGTTGGGGAAGGAGATTCGGGCTGAAGAGCCTACACATATGACACCCAGGAGCTCTTTTCCACCCAGAGCTGCCAGGAATAGGCCCTGCAAAAGAAAAATGTCCCTGCCACTGCTGTTGCCACTGTTGTGGGACAGAGGTGAGCTGCCCCCACCTCTGAAGCTCCCCTGTATAGCTGCTGAGGAAGATCGAGGCACCTTGGAGGAGTGCATTGCGTGTCAAAGAAAGACCAAGATCTTGCAGGAGAAAACAGGGGCTCTGGAGGAGAAGACAGAGGCCCTTAGAAGCTTCAGCGCCACCCAGCCTTTCCCCTCTCCCCACCTGGTGCTGGGATGGCAGACTCCCAGCCCCTGGCCACGTCCTACACTTTCCAGGGCCCAGTTCCTCTTTCCACCCCTGACTTGGCTGCTGGACCTCTGATCCTGCCTGTCCCTCCACCTTCCTCCACAACATTCACAGTCCCTAGCCCTCTTCTCTTCTTCCTCCCTTTAGGGCCAGGTCCACTGTGGGGCTTCCACCTAAGAAGATGGAGACCCAGATCACCCAGTCCCAGTTACAGTGCCTCCCATTTCTGACCTGCCCCAAACTCCTAGCCCTCTACCGCTCTCAGTGATGACACTTTTGTGCAGAACTGAGTCCCCCACACCCATGTGTGTGGATTCCCCTCCTCCTCCTTTCTTCCTCATCCCTCCTCCCCCTTCCTTCCCTATCCCTCCTCCTCTTTCCCTGCTCATCCCTCCTCCTGCTTTCATCCCCAGCCATTCTCCTCCTCTCCTCATCCCTCCTGATTCCTTCCCCATCTCTCCTCCTCCTTCCTTCACCATCCTTCCTCCTCCTTCATTCCCCATCCCTCTTCTTCCTCCCTTCCCTAATCATCCTTCTCCTTCTCCTTCAACCATCCTCCTCTCCCATTCCTATCCCTCCTCCTCCCCCATTCCTATCCCTCCTCCTCCCTCCTTCCCCATCCCCCTCCTACTTCCATCCCCTCCCCTCCTCCTCTTTCCCTCCCCATCCCTTCTCCTTCATTCCCTACCCCTCCTACTCTTTCCTTCCCCCGTTGTCCTCCAGTCCCTTCTACCAGGAACCCTGCTTTTATCACTGACACCTTTATCCCTTCGGCAGCAGCCATGTCTACCACCAGAGCCAACACATCTGCCCACTTGATCTGGCAGCCTAGTTTAGACCTTGAGGATTGAAATGGACACCACTCCCCCATCTATGGCTGTTATTTTCAGCTTTCCCCCAAGTTCTAGCATGAACGCTCCTCCATGTTCCCAAATCCTTGCACAGCAGAACAGAGGTGCCCTGCAGAGACCAGAGTCTCCATCAACCCATCTGCACTTATAGTCTGCTGCCCCACCTCAAATTTTAACCAGAATCATCTTCTTGGCCTAGAAACCACCCATCAGCCCACATTTGGGAGCCCTGATGGGCAGCAGCCGGGAGCCTCTTTTCGCAGGGTATCCTGGTGGTATTTATGAGCCTTCCCATCATGGCTCCTCCAGTCTCCTCTCCTCTGGTGGGCAGGGCCTCTGCAATAGTATCACCTGCACCTGCCTTTGACACCAGTGCTGTAGATACCACCCCTCCTTCCAAGGCTGTCTGTCATCTTTCAATGCCTTGTCTCCAGGAAGAATGATGTCCCTTTTTACATGGGGCTTCCTGGAAACACACTGCCCAGTGGCAGCATGGCCTCAGCACAAGTCTCCAGTGGCGTGGGCATGCCTAGACAGTCGGTCTGGGGACCAACCGCAACCTCCAAGCATTGTCTTAATCTGGGAGCCACCCCTCAGCCCCCTGATGGACGGCAACAGGCTCACCAATCTCTCACGTGGGGAAGGAAGCAACACAAGAACAAGCTATAGGCCTGGCCTCTCCTGCAGCCCAGCCACCCAGTGCCAACCTAAGGCCATCGGTTTTGCTGATTGGCCTATGAACACCCAGCCAACAACCCAGGTGCTTTCCCCTGTCACACAGCCAAGAAATCTGGCTTGGAGTTGCCACCAGGATGCCAAGCACTGGGGACAGTACTTCACCGTTGGCCAGCACAAGTCCAGGACAATTGGTGTTGATGAGACCTGCAGCCCTTATGAGTGGTGGGAGCCTCGGGCTCCATGTGTCTGCTCCAGGCCCCTGCTATGTGCAGGTTCTCCCTTCCCCTAACCCACCTTCCTCAGTGGGCCCTTTTCTTTCCCACACAATGTAGATAAAACCTTTCTTCTGTTAATCTTCTCTGCTCCCATGTCTTTGCCCTTTGAGTCAACTGTGGAGGAAGAATTGGCCTGTGTGAGGGGTGAGGTGTTGAGCCAGACTTCACACAAACTTTCCTGATTCCCAGGGAATAGCATGTGGAAGTAGCTACCCTGCACCACCCTCGCCCCTTCCCTCTATTCTTCTTTCCAACCACTCTGACCTCACTGGAGGCCGGATCCTCCCTGATGTCTGTTAGGAAACACACTTTCTGATTTTAGTTTTTAAAAATTCATAAATCCCTTTTTGTTGTGTGTCTGTGTCTTTAGGTGAGACTTAGGCCAGTCGTGCTCACACATTCCCACTTCACCCAGAGAGCTGGGCTTGGCATCCAGCTTCTTGCTTCTGGAGGAACAAAGCAAGGAAGAGCTCGTGTTTGTTCTATAATTATTGAAAATTTAACCTTACTTAGAATTTCTCATGCTGCTTAAAAATATCGGAAAAAATTCTCTTTGATACCTGGCCTGGCTCTGGGGTAAACACTGGGACATCGAATCACAGCAGTTACAATCACACCCAGCTCTGGCTGATCCTAAAGTCCTACTGTGTCTCCACTAGACTTCATTGCTAAAAATTCCATCTTTCCTAAGGCATTTCACAACCCAAGGAAACCATGTGAAGATGGAGACAAGAAGAAAGTATGGCATTTCCCTCAGCTTCTAACTCATTTCATTAAACATTTATTCAGTGATGACTCTGCACTAGACTCTGTGTTAGCCCCTAGAGATACAGAGTTGAGAGACATCTCTTGCCCCAGAAAAATTTACAATGCAGCAGGAAAGACAGACGACTGGACCAAAAGTTCAACTAAATGGGTAAGCACTGAGATATAGGCAGTGGGTGAGAAGAACGTAAACTACTTCCAGGGGATATGAAACATGAACTGCACCTTCAGGGGGAGAAGGGAACAGTCAAGTGCGGAAGGACTGTTTCCAGGTCAAAGCAATAGCAATTCTAACACTGAGGGGAGGGAGACGACCAGCTGGTGGGATAGCAGACAGGTGTCCTCATGTGGCTGCAGAGTGGAACCAAAGCTGGGAGATGCACCTGCAGGGTTCAACAAGGGAGGGCAGAATATGGACAAACTTAAATACTACAATGAGGTTGTCCATTTTCCTGAAAGTGTGGGAAATCATGAAAGTGTTGTAAGTAGAAAGATGACAGGATTTTATGTAGATTTTAGAAACATCCTTATGACTGTGTGAGAAGGAAGAATTAAGTGGTGCCAGAGCAGAGTCAAGGAGGTTTAGTGACACTGCAGTGACCCAAGCAAAGGTGAAACAATGAGCCCCTGGTCTAAAGGAGCAGACAATGAGGATGGTGAAGAGGTAGGAGGGAAGTGAAATGGGTGACCCCAAAGAAGGAACCGAGGTCTATTCTAGCCATCTGGCTCAGATAGATGAACATGAACGATTTTGGCAAAAATACAAGTTCTACTTTTAATGGCATGAGATGTGTGTGGAAGATGCAGGTACTACTTGGAAGGCAGTTCATTCACTCATTTATCAATTTAACACATCTCTTGAGCATCTGGGATGTGCTATGCACTATTGCAGGTAGTGGCATCAATTAGAAGAAAGGCAAAATTCCTGACTTTGTGGACCCTACATTCTAGCTGAAGAGGAGAAAAGAAACAAAGGTGATTGGGCAAGTGGAGCTGCAAACCCATCTCCAATATCACACATCTATGGAAACATCCAGTCAGGCTTAAGGCCCAGTTACAGTACATATTTCTGAGGATCAGCAGTGCTCTCTGTGTGCCAGCTGACAATGGCACGATCTCTGCACTTATTAGACTCCATTGTCAGCTCCTTTATTGCACAGTTGTCCATGGGATTTATTAGGTATTTAATATATTTGCAGTATTTAAGCACAATTTCAGGAGCTGCTCCTGCCTGAATTCTCTCATTTTGGAGTCAACATTTCCCAGTCGAGACTAAAAATAACTCAGCTGAGGCTAGGGATCAGGCACCTGCTTTCCCCCTCTGCTTCGTTCGAATCTCCATGCCCTTTGGGGCTCACATCTGTGGCATCAGATGTTTTCCATTTTCACTATGCACAGGAACCAGGGCTGCAAATGTAACCAGCAGGTCCATCAGTGTTTTCACTTCTTTCCCACCTGATTGCTTAAGAGGGACTTGGTAGAGACTGTGTGTTTTGATGTTTTGCAAAGCTCAGTGGTGCTCAGACAACATTGGAATTCTACCCTGGAGAAACGGACATGCTATTAACTGATTCCTTTTCTTATAGGACTGACAAGAGATTCATCTATCACACAGTTACTCGAGATTTCTCTGAGTGCACTGCCAAGAATCTGTGTTAGACTGGCAATTCCCCACCTTTCCTGTTGGAGGGTAGTTCGCATTCCACAAAATGAAGTCCACACTATATGAGAAATTAGGTCTAATCTCTCATCTATTGATGGAAGTCATAAAGTTTGATTCTCTGATACTGTTGTGGAAGAAAGGAATTGGTGCCCGAACCCTGGGTCATATGTTTACACATTTCCTAGTTCCTCCTTTGTCCTTTACCTCTGTTTAGATTGTCTTTGGCCATACAGAATTCTTTAATTCATGTCACATCAAATCCACTATCTTTTCCTTTATGCTATTTCAGTTTCATGGTCTGCTTAGAGAAAGACTTCCTCATACCAAGAATATGATTCCTCATGCTAGTCTACATTATTCTGAGTATTTTATCTTACATTGGAATATTACCAAATACACGCCATATAGGCACCCTTGCTATGTAAAGTTCACATGCGCATGAATTTTAGTTACCATTAGTTAAATAATCCAGTACTTCAAGAACATAATTCAAATTTTATTTACCACCATATATTAACTGTGAGAAATTGCACACAGTGGAAATTTCACAAATTGCTGTACAGTCCACAAATCACTTTGTAAATAGCAGATGTGTAAGACGTGTATCACAACCAGTGACCAATCAAGTCACTTCTTTCACAGTCAGTTGGTGATTGGTCACACAATTCACACACACACACACATACACAGCACAATGTGTCATTGTGCTGCCTCCCTGTGCCCCATTGATAAGTCTACATGACATGGGTAATTGACAGAGAGAGAGGCAACAAAGCAAAAGTGCAGCAAAGAAACATATAGTGACTACACTGGAAGTGAAATTCCAATAGAAGGTAGGAGAGTTGTAGGAGAAAGAACTGAGGTGGGAACGCTGACTCTGTAGACATTATAGAGATTAAATATGCAACCTAAGGACCCCAGTAAAGGCAGAATCAACATAAATGAGGAAAGCAATTGTGACAAAAGGATGAAGATGTCTCACAGTAAGTGACAACATAAAACGTCACATGACTCTCAGATATATTTCGTGGCCATGAAAGCACAAAAGAAAAGATAAAAGTGTTGGAAGCTGAAGGATAAAATGTTAGAATGGACTAAGACAATTTGCCAAGGTGGAGAAAAGATTCTTGCTTCTTGTAAGGAATATCATAACAGTAGGGCAAACTCTATGGAAACTACTCTCAGTGAGTTGTTCTATTTCCCCGCCTTTAAAATAGACTCCAGTTTTTTTTAGAGCAGTTATAGATTTACAGCAAAATTGAGTGGAAGATACAAAGATTTCTCATATGCCACTGCCCACACAAATGCACCGTCGCTCCCATTATTGACATCTCCCACCAGAGTGGTACATCTTTCACAATTGATGAACCTATACTGAATCATCACTGTCACTGAAAGCCCATAGTTGACATTAGGATTCACTCTTGGTGTACAGTCTATGGATTTTGACAAATGTACAGTGACATGAATCCACCAGTACAATATCATACAGAATAGTTTTACCGCCTTAAAAATCCTCTGTGATTTGCCAATTCATTCCTCCCTTTCCCCTAACTCCTGGCATCCACTGATCTTTTTACTATCTCCATAGTTTTGCTTTTTCCAGAATGTCATATGGTTGGAATCGTACAGTATATAGCCTTTTCAGATTGGCTTCTTTCACTTAGTCATATGCATAAGGCTCCTCTGTGTCTTCTCATGGCTTGATAGCTCATTTCTTCTTAGTGCTGAATAATATTCCATTGTCGGATGTACCACAGTTTATTTATCCATTCACCTATTGAAGGACATCTTGGTTGCCTCCAATTTTTCCAATTGTGAATAAAAATGCTATAAACATCTTTGAGCAGGTTTGTATGGACATAAGTTTTCAACTCTTTTGGATAGATACCAAGGAGCACAACTCCTGGATTATACGGTAAGACTTGCTCTATTAAATTTTTTTTTCCATTTTGAACATATGCAAAAGTGATCAGAATAATCAATTTTTTACCTGGGGAATCTATCAGCCAGAGCCAACAATCATCAATCCATGGGCAATCCTATCCCATCCACACACCAATTCATCCCCCCTGCTTGAATTATTTTGGGGCAAATCCCAGACTTTATGTAATTTCTTCCATTAATATTCCAGTATGCATTCCTAAAAGATAGGGACTTTTCACTCGGCCATAACTACAAAACCATTAACATACCTGAAGTGAATTCAGAAAATATCAATCCTTGATATCACCCATAAGGCAGTATTAAAATTCCAATTATCTCATGCTTATTATATATACTTTTATAGTTTTATATTTGAATCAATTCCAATAAGGTGTACACTTTGTCATTGTTTGACATGTCTTACAAATATTTATAGCTTTTCCCTTTTATCTTTTTTTTTTCTTTTAAGTTTTCTTTTTGAGAAACTGGATGGTTTGTTTCATTGAGTTTCCTGCTGTCTACACATTGCTGTTTGTTTCTCCGTTGTGCAGTTGTACATGTTCTCCCAGCCTTTGCACTCCCCATGAGTCATAGAGTCTTGATTAGATTCAAGTTCTATTCTTTTGACAAAAGAGCATCATCGGTGGTGTCTTCCTCTCAAATTCGGGTCTTCTAGAATAGCTCTGCCCAACAGAACTTCATGCGAGGATGGAAATAGTCTATACTTGTTTTGTAGAATAATGGCAGCAACTAGCTCCATGTGGCTATTAAGCACTTGAACTGTGGCTAGTGCAACTGAAGAATTAATTTTTAAATGGTTTGTAATTTTAGTGAAATATAATTTTAAATTTAAAGAGCTACATGTGGCTAGTGGCTACCACATTAAACACCACAGCTCTAGTCTCTGAAGCCATCATTGGTGAGCAAAGTTGGCCCGTGGGGCTGTAGTTAGGGCTGCATTGGACCATTATTAAAAGACAACCAGGCCAGCAACTGCCCGCTGTGCATCATGCAGTCAGCATGGTTGCCTCCTTTAGTGCCTGGAAGGGCCAGAGCCGGGCTCCAGCTCCCACCCCTTCCCTTGGAACTGATGAGAATTCAGCCCTGTGTGAGTCTCTTACAGGCTGAGACCTGGGCACTGGCTTCCTCTTCCTCTTCATCTGTGGAGGTTCCCAACAGCCCTAGCCCTCAGGGAAATGGACACTGATCATACATAATGCTTATGACTGTCTTTTGAGTCTTTTGAAGAACCTTTTGACTATATTTGGTTTTAGTTTTTCAAATGAGTATCGACTGCCTTGAAAAGGATCTTTACTCTGGATAATATAAAGAAAGGCAGGATCTAAGTGGAGACATCATCCAAGGAAAACCAGTGGTTCCAACGGGATGTGGCCACTTCTGGCTGACGCAAGCCTTTCTTTCAGGTGACAGTGATTCTGTGGAACACACTCACACCCAATTCTTCTTTCCTTCAGGACACACAGGAGGCTGAGATTCCTGTCCCTCCCTGTGGCAGGGTGGAGCCGTCTGCCCAGTTCTGGCCCATCCCCTGTGAGTGGGGGCGACAAATGTTCCAAGCTTCCTTTTTTCTGTCAGATAAGAAGCCTCCCTTGGGTTGGGTTCTTGATGGAGGATGCTAAAGTAGAGGTCACGTTTCAGACGAAGGACATGTCACATGAGGGAGAAATAACCCTTTATTTTTTTTCAGCTACTGACATGTTAGGAGTAGTTGTTACCACAGCATAATGCAGCCTGTTCTAATTAATGCACCTCCTTTAAACCTAGCAAGGGGACAGCTCAATGTAGGGTGAAGAGATGGCATACACAGCTTACAGTCCATTTAGGACAAAAAAGAGAAGGAACTTATTGAAGCTGGCGATGGGGTTTCCTGAGGATTGAGCCTCCACAGTCGGATCTGCTCCTCTCTCCACAGGACTCCACTGTACCTCCAGAATCTTCGTCATGGGCATTCATTGCACAAAATAAGGATACTTAAAAGTCTGATGTTGTGATTGGTTTGTAGCATGAGCTGTCTTTGGATCATGAGTAGGCTCACCCTTTAACATCACCTGAGGCTTTTTGAAGCTATATTGTATACATTATTGACATATAAGTAATAGATAAATATTGATGATACTGTAAATAATTTTAATTTCAGAATATTTCTCAAATGGTGGAATTTAGGTAAGTGTATAATTTTTACTATATCTTCAGACATAGAAAAGATATATAGGAATTAAAAAAAGATATATAAGAATTGGTCTCTACTTGCATGAGAATACAATTAAGGAGACAAGGCTAACAGAGATAGAATGATTTTATACCATTTCATATGATTCAATATTATACACCACACTATATGATAAAGAAATATAGATGCTGCAGAAATATATAATGGGGAGATATGGGTAAGCTGAGTTAATCATAGAAGGGTTGACGTGGGCCTTACAGCTTGAGTTGAATATAGCACCCAGAGGATAGGGAAGGGAAACTAGACAGGAGATTGGGCATAGAAATGTGGGAAAAAGCACACATAGTGTGTGTCCCATTAAGACTAGAGGCTATGAGTCCTGCGAAGTATGGTAAGGGGGGTAGGATGAGACAAGATTATAGAGAACCTAGACAATTATTGTTATGGAACTTTGAAATGATTCCAAACACTTACATAGTTTGCATGTGAGTGGCATATGTTCTGCTGTGATGAGAACTTGGAGTCCCCCCTCCCCTTGGGAATGTGACATGATACCTTATCAGATCTCACATGTGAGTTATTGACCTCAACTACTAGACTCCAAAATACACATAAACCTAAGAGTTTGACAGACACTTGGAGAGCTTAGGCTGTGGCAGGGCTGCACTCTGTCAGCTGCTTCTCCAAACAGCAAGAGCTCAGGCTGGGCAGGGCCACACCCTGTTGGCCTTGGCGCTGATCTCTGGAGCCTCGCCAGCCAACACCAGCACCACCCTTCAGCGCCAAGGGGCCTTGTGTGTGGTCACGGATCTTCATGGTGTTGATCAAGCCTGCTCTTCCAAGAACCTCTTACATAAAGCAAAACCTCAAACGTTAATTAGACTTGATATTCCATGGAGGCCTGCTTCCATCCTAATTGAGCAACTAGACCTTAATAATTGGACTCTAATGAAATTGGAACTCACTATGTGGTTAATGTAACACATTAATAGTACACAATAATGCCATACACTGTATATTTCTACATTATATATTTATATGCCATATACTATATATTTATACAGTACAGGATATTATGTACACTGTGCAAAAAGTAATGATATGCAATAATGTCTATCTAGTGCATTCATTCCCTCCCCTTCTTTAAGTATTATAAACAAAAGAAAAAAGTTCTCTTTGTGTGGCAAACAACCCATGTGATTTGTGAAATCGGTCTTTGATCATCTCTTTTTGAACTGTACAGAACAATCACCCATGAGAGACTTGTTGGAGGCAGTGGAAAGCTGTGAGAGTCGGGGTATCAGCTGAGAAGATTTGAGCTCCAAGTACTAGAAAATTCGACTCAACTGGCTTTAATAAAGAGAAAACACATATCATGTCTTCACACAGAAGTCTGAATGTAGGGCCTGGGTGGGCTCTTTCTCTGCTGGTTGGCTTGTTCTGAGGCTGGCTCTCCTTATTGTCACAGGATGGCTGCTACAGTGCCGGAAATCACATCCAAATACAACAATGTTCAGATGACAAAGACAGGGCATCCAACCCTTAATAGCTTTTTAAAACTGTAAGCAAAAAAGTAAACCTTTCCCAAAATTCCCCAGTTGACTTTTTTCCCTATCCATTGCCAGAATTGCATCACATGTGTGCACCTAAAGCAATTGCTAGCAAGAGGAATGGAACGCCGTAAGACTGGAGCTGGAACCATCTCCCTTGAAACCCAGGGTTAGATGGAAGAAAATGAGTCCGTGAGTAAGTTTGTATTCTCTTAGGAGAGAGGAAGGAGCATTGGCTGTTGGGAAGGCAGACCAGGTTTTATGTGACTCGTTGCTTATACATTTTGAGCTCCCCCTTTAAGAAAAGGCATATAAAGTAATAAATACAAAATTGGAAATAAAAAATATTTTCATTGAATGAGAAAGGAAACTAGAACACATCATAAAATTTAAAAAGCTGTCAAATACCATAAACAAAGCAAATCTAAAAAAAAATAAGGTTTTAAGTAATTGCCTGGTGTATCTCTATGAAACTTTTTCCTACATTTTTTTTGGGAGGGAGCTATATACTCTTTGAAAGTCTCTTCAAATGAGAATGATTTTGTATATCATTTTATATAATGAGGATAGAAAGATAATTCAGTTTTTCTTCGACATGGCAGGTCAAAAATTTTTTTTTAATTGATAGTTTTAAAAAGTTTCTTTCAGCCTGATGACTTGACATTGGTAATGTCATGTAAAGATTTAGGTTGTTGCTGAAGTTGAACAAACCCCCATCCAGCTTCTTTTATATCTGAGTTGTAAGATTTCAGAGGATTTTGAGCTGTCTTGTGTGTTGACTAATCTCAAATACTCTTCATTTGTGACACTCATAAAACAGTTTATTGTCAATGACCTCATTACAATGTGCATTATGAGTTTCGTGCTAAATTTGTTGATGTCAGTGTTTTGTGCTATATCAGCAAGAAATTAAAATTGTTTCCAATTATCCATATGATTCAAATTACTAATCAAATTATAAAATGATCAAGAGCCTATTCATTACCTTTATTCAAAATTTATCTTTTCTTCTTAATACTTTTTTCTTCTAAACTGTTTTTTTTGTTTTATTTATTTTTATGTAGACTTGATTTGAATGGGAATACATTTGAGGTTTTAGTTTGGTTTTATTTTTAGGAGATCTAGCTTAATTTTATTTATGTTTAATTGACACATAATAATTGTACCTATTTATGGGATACATAGTGGTGTTTTGATACAAACAATGCATAGTGATCAGGTCAGGCTAATTAGTACACCCGTCATCTCAAACATTCATCATTTCTTTGTGTTATGCTTTTTTTTCTTTTCCCCCAAAATGTTTTGGTATAATCCAAACAATTTCTAAACCTCACTATTTGCTTTCAACCAATGTGGGCACCTTTAGGTGAACCACATACACATGTTCCACTAAACCCAAACTAAAAGTATCCCCAACTCAACTTCCCGTTATCAGTAGATCATAAAACACCCACAGACACCCCACCACCATTCGATACGAGGGAAACGGGTGAAAAATGACAGGGGTCACAACCATGGCGGTTAAAATATCGTACAAAAATATGTAATCTTGTAAGGGTGCCTCTCCCTTGGCCTTGGAAAGGAGCCCAGGCAAGTGAGTGGCCTCGGAGTCCAACTAGGGAAGCCTGGTCAGCATCTCCCTCGGCTCCTGGGTGGACAACCACCAGGGGCTGCCATCAGATGTCAGGGAAGTTGGGAGTCCTCAGGAGCAGTGGCGTGAGGACAGTGTGGAACGAGCGATGGCAGGAGCAAGCTGTACCTGTGTTCCAGGGGAGACAGTGGGCGGAATGAAGGTGGGAGGCAGGACGCCTGGCAGCAAACACTGCAGTCCTGGCAGCGGGTGTGGCAGATGACAGGTGGGGCAATCTGGATCTGCAGGAAGATGGGGCATTACTGACAAGGACAAAGGGCTTGGAAGGGTGGGATTGTCATATCCCTTAACAAGGCAGAGCCTGGCTTAATGGAGTCAAGAATGGTTGAGACCTGAAGCTAGCTGAGCCCTCCACAAATGTTGGGGTGTGGCTTGGTGCAAAGAGAAGCACCTTATTTAGGGTTATTCCTTAGAGCATGGCAACGTTGGAAGGAAATCCAGTTTCTCTGACTCCCTGTTCTTTTCTTTACCCCAGGCTGCCTCCAAAATCCAACCTTTACCTCCCGTTAAGCATTCCAAGCTGGAAGAAGGCATTAATTCTTGCCTAGGGAGAGCCTTCCTGGGAGGTTGCCCCACCAAGTCTCGGTGGGTGGCTTCTCTTATTGATGATCTTATCAGTTGCAGGGAATCTGTGCTGGGTGCTAGGAACATCCATAAAACAGAGGAGGTGGGGGGACCTATTGTATTAAATCTTTCCTTCTCATTTCAGTTCTTCTCCACCCCAGTGCCTCCCACAGACACCTGGTCTCTGCTGCCAAAATATGCCTTCCTGTGCCTTCAAGCAAAACTAGTTCTTCTGCCAGTGAGAACTCTGACTCTAAACTTTCTGTTACTTCTCTTTAAAAATCCTTTCTCAGATTTTCAGCGCACAAAAGTTGGAGCATTTCAGTCACTGAAGCATTAGAGTGAGATTGTGAATGCTGCTTCCTGAAGGAGATACTCATTCATTCAACAAATGCATGTCAAATGCTGCAACAGGACAGGCACTACACAGGCACTGTGTCACACAGCAGTGAGCAAATGTGGTCTCCGTCCCTGCCGTGTCTGGGACAACCGTACCAAATAAATCACAAATGAATGTACAATTGCAACAGTGACCTAAAGGAACAGATATTCAGCCAATACGCACTCATTCTGCTGTAGTAGGTGTTAAATGTTTAAATGTGTCCACACTAGTTGTGGCAGGTCGTTCCCTCAGGTGGCGCCATCCTTCCCTCCCCTCTGTACACACAAGTGCAGTTCTGCCCCTCCTGAGATGAGGTCTTTCCCCTCCCTTGAATCAGGGCTGGCCTTGGGACTTGCTTTGACCAAGAGAATGCACTGAAGGGACACTGAGACTTCTGAGCCAAGGTCTTCAGAAGACTGGTGGTTTCTGCTTCTATCCTTTGAAAGCCAGTTGCCACACAAAAAGCCCAACTATCCAGAGACCACCATGCTGCGAGGAAGCCGACCTGGCCTCTGGAAGGGGCCACATGGAGAGAGCGGTGTCCAGCCAGGCCTCAGCTCTTCAGTGTCCCAGCCAAGACGCCAGGCTTGTGATGGAAGGAGCCATCTCAGCCAGTCCTATCCCTGTAGGCACCACAGGGAGCAGAAAAACCACTCAGCTGAAACCGGGCCAGATTGCAAAATTGTGAGGAAGAATACGTTGTTGATTTCAGTTATGAAGTTTTGGGGAGGGGTGTTACAAGACAGTAGACCTGCTGCCATGGACCCCCTGAGGGCTCCCTTGCCTGTGTCCTGGACCCCTCAAGCCCTGTTTCCAGGACCCGTAGTACTGTGTCCTCACACCTGCATGTTAACGCTAAACGGTCCAGTAGGAAGCCCCCGGGACCTTGTCCCGGCGTCCATTCTGACAGGGCCTGTGTGCGGATTGGTCTGCACCTGCATGGCACCAGTAAAGGTTCTGCGTAGCAACCCTGGGGACAGGGTGCTGTGAGATCTTGCAGTGGGGGTCTTTGACCTCTTTCAAGAGGCCAGAAAAGGAGTCCCTGAGGAAGTGGCACTGGAGCTGAGATCTGAAGTCTGTGAAGGTGTTGATGTGGTGATGAGGAGGGTGAGGAAAGCATGACCCCGGAGAGCCCCGTGGTAGGACGGAAGACAGTGGAAAGCAGGCCAGGGTGGCTGGAGTTCATGAAGCGGGAGAGATGCGAGGGGTCTGGATCTTGGAATGCCCCTGACAGGGCACAGTGGATGGGTTCAGAGAGCACCCTTCCCTGGGCTGGCCAGTGACCTTGGGGAGCCTGACCCAAAAGACTGCTGTCTGCTGGGAGGTGGCTGGCCCACTCAATCAGACCGGCTCTTTCTGAGAGTTCAAATCAAGATGCACCGAGAGAGTTCGTCAGTCAATAGCAGAATTGTGGCTGAGCCACTGTCATGGCAGGCTGCGGCTGGGCAGGGGATGCCTTTCCCCGGTGGAGGGCCGACCTCCAGTGCCACTGCCCAGCACAGGCAGCAGCTGGTGGCCTGCAGGCCGGTTGGTCAGTTGGCCAGCACTCCTTTTTTTTGGTTTCATCCATCCACACACGGTTGTCAAAACAATGTTTTATTATTAAATTAGTTTCCCACATTTTGATAGCAAAAGTTTTCAAATACAGATGTCCCCAACATTTGGGAAGTTTTTGAATATTTCTGCCACATCCCTGATGGCAACACTGGGTGACAGTGAGTAGCAGCTACTTGCTGTAGATGGCGTGTGCGTGGTGCACAGCACTTTATGACAGTCTCCACTCTCCCTGGGGTGTCCCCCAACACTGGAGAACAGTGTCGGTTGTCACATACCTTCCTAGCCAGGCCCTGCTGCGCACATGCACACTGCCTACACGGCCCCTGGACACACTGGACAGTGTGACCTCTTTTGTTGGGACACTGAAGCTGTCATTGTAAACCAGAGACCCTCCACGTCCTCCTGGTGGTCTCTGCAGTGGGCTCACCAGATTTCACAAACACAAAGAAACAAGATAAAACCACCACCACCAAAGAACAAACTAAAATAGGACACTCAGTTAAATTTGTATTTCAGACAAAGAACAAATGATTTTTCAGTGTAAGTGTCCCCAGTATTGTAATGTTTTTCTGGCGAGCCTCGCTGCAAGGCCCAGAGCGTTGCCGCTGAGATTCACATTCCCCGCGCACAGAACGAGGGACGCTACCCACACAGAGCTGCCCCTTCTGTGCTCCATGGACCCAGGTCGCCTTCACTGAGGCTCTGCGTCTTGCACCTGAAGCTCCAGGAAGCCCAGGGGTCCAGGAGAAGCCCATCCGAGCGGACTGGCTCAGAGGAATGGTGAGAGTTACCGTGGCAAGGCAGTTTGGGGACAGATTGTGGGGGGGCCTGATGCCAGGCTCAAGATGGAAGGTGACCCCATGGCAGCAGTGTTTAAAAAGATGCAGCTGACATTGTTTTGAGAAACCAGAAGACATTCTTGGGGGTGGGGCACACCCCAGAAGGCTGTGGTGAGGCTGAGGTTAGAAGTAACAAGGGTCTCCATTGGCAGGTGGCCCTGGGACGGAGAGGAAGTGATAAAGGTGACCCGTTTTGCAGGAAGAATCAAGAGGCTTTGGTGACAGCTTGGATGGGGTGGGGGTGGGGAGTGGGAGGAATCGAATGTGCTGGCAGCAGTCTGTGGGTATGGAACAGCAGCAGCACTGCCCTGGGCCATATTTCCCAGGAACTAGGGAGAGGGAGCTGCCCTGAAGGGAACACGAACAATGCTGCTTCACTTGCGTTGACTTTGAGGAGCAGCCAAACAGAAAAGTCCAGTAAGTGGTTGAAAATTTTGTTAAATCACAAAAGTAACTAGTATTTACTCTGTGCTTAATATGTGTTTCCTGTTCTAAGCACTTTACATATATTAATTTGTTAAATCCTTACAAAAATCTTCTCAGAAAGATGCTATTATGATTCCCACTTTATAGATTAGGAAACTGAGTAACAGAGAAGTTTGGTAACTGGTGTAAAGTCACACAGCTAGTAATGTTCCCTGACGCCACCATCCCCTTGACTTTCTGCATTTCCTCACGATTTAAACCCAGGATCTGCCCCTCAGCTCTCTTTTAGTTGATCAAATCAATCTAGAGCTGAGAAGAAAAAGTTTTATCAGTATCGTATTAAGTAAAATTTTGTAACAGGAAGTGTACTATTAAAACCCAACATCCTGGCCGGGCGCGGTGGCTCACGCCGGTAATCCTAGCACTCTGGGAGGCCGAGGCGGGTGGATCGCTCAAGGTCAGGAGTTCGAGACCAGCCTGAGCAAGAGTGAGACCCCGTCTCTACTAAAAATAGAATGAAATTATACGGACAACTAAAAATATATATAGAAAAATTAGCCGGGCATAGTGGCGCATGCCTGTAGTCCCAGCTACTCGGGAGGCTGAGGCAGTAGGATCGCTTAAGCCGAGGAGTCTGAGGTTGCTGTGAGCTAGGCTGACGCCACGGCACTCACTCTAGCCTGGGCAACAAAGTGAGACTCTGTCTCAAAAAAAAATAAATAAATAAATAAAACACTCTCACCTGCATTATCTCACTCAATCATCATTACATACCTGTAAGGTAGATATTATAAGCTACAAAACACAGTGGAAAGTCTCAAGAGCAGGGTAGATCAAACAGAAGAAAGAATCTCAGAGATCGAAGACAACACTTTCCAATTAAATAAGTCAGTTACAGAGCTGAAACAAACAAACATGAGAATTAACCACAGTCTACAAGAAATGTGGGATTATGTGAAGAAGCCTAACGTCAGAGTTATCGGCATTCCTGAGGGTGAAGAAGACAATAAGCAAGGGTTGAATAAACTATTTGAAGATATAATTGAGGAAAATTTCCCAGGCCTAGCCAAATCTCTAGATATACAGGTTCAAGAAGCTCAAAGAACCCCTGGGAGATTCATACCAAATAGGAAGACACCACGTCATGTAGTCATTAGACTGACCAAAATATCCACTAAAGAGGCCCTTCTTCGAGCTGTAAGGAGAAAGAATCAAGTAACATACAAAGGAAAGTCCATCCGAATCACGCCAGATTTCTCAACTGAAACCTTACAAGCAAGAAGAGATTGGGGCCCCATTCTCACTCTTCTGAAACAGAATAATGCCCAGCCTAGAATCCTGTATCCAGCTAAGCTCAGTTTTATATATGAAGGTGAAATTAAGACATTCTCAGATAAACAAAAACTTAGGGAATTCACCAAGACAAGACCAGCTCTCCAAGAAGTACTCAAAACAGAGTTACACATGGTCCAGCACAAGAAGGACCCTCGAATGTAACACTAATCAAGAGATAAATATAAAAACCCAGTTATCATAATGGCTCAAGAGAGAAAACAGATCAATGAAATTCAACCCAACTTGAGGAAAAGCAATCTGTCTCACCTATCAGTTCTCTCATTAAATGTGAATGGATTGAATTCCCCACTCAAGAGACATAGACTGGCCCAATGGATAAAAAAATATAAGCCAAGTATCTGCTGTCTTCAAGAAACTCATCTAACCTGCAAGGATGCATTTAGGCTGAAGATAAAAGGATGGAAATCAATATTCCAAGCAAATGGAACCCAAAAGAAAGCTGGCGTGGCGGTTCTAATCTCCGATAACGTAGTTTTTAAATCAACAAAAGTAAAGAAAGACAAAGATGGTTACTATATACTGGTGAAGGGTACAATTCAACAAGAAGACATAACTATACTTAATATATATGCACCCAACCTAGGTGCACCCAGATTCATAAAGCAAACCCTACTTGATCTCAACCAAATGATAGATAACAACACGTTAGTAGCCGGAGATTTTAACACGCCACTGACAGTTCAGGACAGATCTTCCAAACAAAAAATAAACAAAGAAATAGTGGACTTAAATACAACGCTCGATCAAATGGGCCTGACTGATATCTACAGGACATTCTACCCAAAAACCACTGAATATACTTTCTTCTCATCAGCTCATGGGACATTCTCCAAGATTGACCATATCTTAGGTCATAAAGCATGCCTTAAAAAATTTAAAAATATAGAAATTATACCATGCATCTTCTCAGATCACAGTGGAATAAAAGTAACAATGAACCCTAACAGAAATCCTCACTTCTACTCAAAGTCATGGAAGCTAAATAACCTTCTCCTGAACAATCATTTTATAAATGAAGAAATCAAGTTGGAAATCAAAAGATTTTTTGAATTAAATGACAAAGGAGATACAACCTATCAAAATCTGTGGGACACAGCTAAAGCAGTCCTGAGAGGAAAATTTATTTCCATAAATGCTTATACCAAAAAGACAGAAAACTTACAATTAGACAATCTAATGAATAGACTCAAAGTGCTGGAGAAGGAAGAACAGACCGATCCCAAACCCAGCAGAAGGAGAGAAATTATTAAGATTAAATCAGAACTAAATGAAAAGGACAACAATCAAACCATAAGGGAGATTAATAAAACCAAAAGTTGGTTCTTTGAAAAAATAAACAAAATTGACACACCTCTGGCTAGACTAACCAAGAACAGAAAAGAAAAATCTCTTATAACCTCCATCAGGAACACAAAAGGAGTAATCACGACTGATGCCACAGAGATACAGGATACCATATATGAATTCTACAAAAATCTTTATGCACACAAATTAGAAAACCTGGAGGAAATGGACAAATTCCTAGAAACACACAGCCTTCCCAGGCTCAACCAGGAAGAAGTAGAATTCCTAAATAGACCGATATCTAGATCTGAAATCGAAACAGCAATAAAAAACCTTCCCAAAAAGAAAAGCCCTGGACCAGATGGGTTCACACCTGAATTCTACCATACCTACAAAGAAGAACTGGTGCCCATCCTACATAAACTATTCTCCAATATAGAGAAGGATGGGATTCTCCCCAACACTTTTTACCAAGCCAACATAACCCTAATACCAAAACCAGGAAAGGATGCAACTAAAACAGAGAACTATAGACCAATTTCTCTTATGAATATAGATGCAAAAATTCTCAATAAAATTCTAGCAAATCGAATCCAAGTGCTTATCAAAAAAATAATCCATCACGACCAAGTGGGCTTCATCCCAGAGATGCAGGGATGGTTTAACATACGCAAATCTATAAATGTAATTCATCACATAAATAGAAGCAAAAATAAAGATCATATGATACTCTCAATAGATGCAGAAAAAGCATTCGACAAAATTCAACACCCTTTTATGATAAGAACACTCAAAAAAATAGGCATAGACGGGGCCTATCTAAAAATGATACAAGCCATATATGACAAACCCACAGCCAACATCATACTGAATGGGGAAAAACTGAAAGCATTCCCACTTCGAACTGGAACCAGACAAGGCTGCCCACTGTCCCCATTACTTTTCAACATAGTATTGGAAGTCCTTGCAAGAGCTATCAGGCAAGAGAGCAGAATCAAGGGAGTCCAAATAGGGACAGAAGAGATCAAACTCTCACTCTTTGCTGATGATATGATGTTATATCTAGAAAACCCCAAGATTTCAACCAAGAGACTCCTGGAATTGATTAATGAATTCAGCAAAGTCTCAGGATACAAAATCAATACACACAAATCAGAGGCATTCATATACGCCAATAACAGTCAAACGGAGAACCAAATTAAGGACTCAATACCCTTCAAAATAGCAACAAAGAAAATAAAATATCTAGGAATATATCTAACTAAGGAAGTAAAGGACCTCTATAGGGAGAACTATGAAACTCTGAGGAAGGAAATCGCAGAACATGTAAATAGGTGGAAAACCATACCATGCTCATGGATCGGTAGAATCAACATTGTTAAAATGTCTATACTGCCCAAAGTTATCTACAGATTCAATGCAATCCCTATTAAATTACCAACATCTTTTTTCACAGACATAGAAAAAATAATTTTACGCTTTGTATGGAACCAGAGAAGACCCCGTTTAGCAAAAGCAATATTAAACAACAAAAACAAAATGGGAGGTATTAATTTGCCAGACTTCAAACTTTACTACAAGGCTGTGGTTCTAAAAACAGCCTGGTACTGGCACAAGTGCCGAGACACAGACCAGTGGAACAGAACAGAAAATCCAAATATAAAACCATCCTCATATAGCCATCTAATCTTTGACAAAGCAGAAAAAAACATACTCTGGGGAAAAGATTCCTTATTTAATAAATGGTGCTGGGAAAACTGGATATCCATATGTAGAAGACTAAAACAGGACACACAGCTCTCACCCCTCACAAAAATCAAATCACGGTGGTTAACAGACTTAAACCTTAGGTCAGAAACTATTAGAATTCTAGAAGAAAACGTAGGTAAGACTCTTACAGACATTGGCCTAGGCAAAGAATTTATGAGGAAGACCCCTAAGGCAATCACAGCAGCAACAAAAATAAATAAATGGGACCTGATCAAATTAAAAAGCTTCTGCACAGCCAAAGAAACAGTCACGAGAGTAAACAGACAACCTACAGAATGGGAAAAAATTTTCGCATACTACACATCAGATAAAGGACTGATAACAAGAATCTATTTAGAACTCAGGAAAATCAGTAAGAAAAAATCGAACAACCCTATCAAAAAGTGGGCAAAGGACATGAATAGAAATTTTTCAAAAGAAGATATAAAAATGGCTAACAAACATATGAAAAAGTGTTCAACATCTCTAATCATCAGGGAAATGCAAATCAAAACCACAATGAGATATCACTTAACTCCAGTGAGAACGGCCTTTATCAAAAAGTCCCAAAACTATACATGTTGGCGTGGGTGTGGAGAGACAGGTACTCTCATACACTGCTGGTGGGACTGTAAACTAGTGCAGCCCCTGTGGAAAGCAATGTGGAGATACCTTAAACAGATTCAAGTAGACCTACCATTCGATCCAGCAATCCCATTACTGGGCATCTACCCAGAAGAACAAAAGTCATTCTATAAAAAAGACACCTGCACCCGAATGTTTATAGCAGCACAATTCACAATCACAAAAATGTGGAAACAACCCAAATGCCCATCAATTCATGAATGGATTAGCAAAATGTGGTATATGTATACCATGGAATATTACTCAGCTATTAGAAATGATGGCGATATGGCATCTCTTTGGTTCTCCTGGAGTGAGCTGGAACCCATTCTATTAAGTGAAGTATCCCAAGAATGGAAAAACAAGCACCACATGTACTCACCAGCAAACTGGTTTCCCTGAGAGCACATTTGGGATTCACACCAATTGGGTATTGGACAGAGGTCGGGGCTGGGTGGAAGGGATGGGTGTATACCTACTTGATGAGTGCGATGCGCACTGCCTGGGGAATGGACACGTTTGAAGTTCTCTCTGGGGGGGATGGGGTGGGGGGAGGGGAGGAGTGCACACCTACATGATGAGAGTGATGTGCACTGTCTAGGAAATGGACACAACTAAAGCTCAGACTCGGGGGGATGGGGAGGCATGGGCAATGTATATAGCCTGATCTTTTGTACCCCCTTGATGAGCTGAAAAACAAACAAAAAATAAAAATAAAAAAAAAAATAAATAAAAATAAAAATAAAATAAAACCCAACATCCAAAATTAAATTAGATTTGTATATACAAAGAATCAATGTGGCCACATGAGACATTTATTTTTTGGGTTCTAATTAGGATGCTTTAATGTTATATCTTTGTCTTAGTATTTGGCGTTTAGTAAGGCCATAGGTAGAAATCAGGAGTGAGACAAATCGATCATAATATTAGACCTTTGAAGAACATTTTTAACACAATTAAAATTATTAGCAATAATATATTAGTTAACTTATTACTATAGCCTTAATTTAATGTATTCTATATTTAATGTAATATATTTAATTATAATTAAATTCTATTTTAATGTATCATATTTAAATATAAAATGTGAATCCATGGCGATTTTCCTATACAGGTGGCTGAAAGTAAGCTGCTTGTAAGTAACTCAGTTTACTTCATCTTTGAGAAGTATTTATTTTTTTCTGTGTATAATACAATGTATTTTCATAAATCAGTTTAACTTGTCATGCATTATTGCAGGGCTGAAAATTGTTATTTTGTCTTCTTGGAGGGAATTGTTGGATCTGTGTTCCTAGATTAATAGCTGTCATTGCTCCCTTGTTTTGGAAACATTTCGAAAGAGGACATTGCATTCCTACAGTCAGAGTGTGGTTCTTTGTTTCGGCTTTCATACACGCAAGTTCTATTGGAGGAGGGAAATGTGAGGGGTGGGAAATTGCGTCCATGCAGATACTGTAAAGGGGTCATCACCAGAGTAGGAGATTTAGGTCACAGGTGCACGGGACAACTGCTGCCTCTTCCCAGTGAACCAGCAGCTGCGCTTCCAACTTCACAAACAGGAGGGGGAATCCGAGGAAGAAAAACATCTTTACTCTTGTGCCTGTTTTGGCCTATTGCTGACTCTGCCACAGGTCATTTAGGGTGTGAGAGTGGCTTAAGTATGTGTGCAGCCTGGCTCTTTTTAACACTGTGTCCTTCTCCCAGTAATGGAGCCATAAAAAAACTTGGAAAAAGTGAGAGCCTGCAGAGCTAAATTCAGGAGTATAGAGGTGTGGGGTGTCCCTAGCTCTCCCCAGTAATTCACTGCTAACACTCCTGGCCTGGCACTCCTGGCAGGGCCGCGGTACTCTGGGGTGGGTTGAAGGCAAAGGCTCTTGATGCCCTTCAAGGTGCCAGTGGGCTCAGAGCGCTGGGCAGTGGGACCATTATAGGGCAACTGACTGATATATTTCATGGACAAATTGGCAAAATCTTTGAGAACTTGTGCAAATCAGATAAATAGGCTTAAAATAGATGAAATAAGGTCAATTCATACAACTTGGCCCAGCCTGAGAGCTGTGAGGATAGGAATGTCACGGAGAAATCCCGTGACAGGTTTGTTCAACAGAGTTTTGTGTGTGTATGTGTGAGAGAGAGAGAGAGAAAGGGCCCTCATCCCAGATGACTTTGTGACTTTCAGTATTTTTATCAGAATCCCTTTCTGTTTCCATTCTAGTGGCATTCAGTCTCAGCCCCCGAGCACATCACTCCTTTCCTGTTACTTCTGAAAGCCAATAGTGAATTGAAATTAATTCTTATACTTTTCTTAGACACATATTTTCTTTTTTAAGCCAAGGGAAAAAAAGGGAAACCCTTTGGAGATTTATTTGAACACTTGACCAAAACAAATCTTGTAATTGAAAATATTAATAGTTCACATTTTTTAAAAAGTAAAAAGTTGGCTTATTTCACACAAGTTCTGTTGGCCATTTGGAATAAAGTTAAAACACCTTCTGAATAGGTCATCTAAATGTATTTTTTCTGTAAGTAGGTTTAAGCAAAAACAGATTGCTGTTTCCCTGCTTCCTTGACATCACTATGTGATGTTGCTTGTCTGAAGGCCAGACACAAAATGAGGCGTGTGTGTATGAACATATGGAACCAGTTTTCCTCTCAGTGACAAACTCATGAGTGGATCCCATGCTTCCTCCCTGGTTATGCAGCTCTAAGCACACAGACAATGAGGCAAGTCCAAAGCTGTGCTGTTTGGCTTAGAGTGGAAATTCTCCCACAGACTCTTCCAAGTTCTTTTCTGGTGATAGCTTAAGAATTAAGATGAAAACAGGAAGCAGGGATCTTCAGAAATAAAAGTTCTAAATCAGCTTCCAATTTGAGAAAACTTCTGCAAACTTGATTACTTGACTTAAATTCAATGGTTCACACCCAGGGGCTTCTGCTGACTGTGTTGTACTTTTTTTTTACCAGCCATAAATGCAACAAAGATCAGGATTTATTTCAAACAAAAATTATTTGCTTTTATTTTTCCTACCTGGGGTAAGGGGAGGATGAGAGGTAGAATAAAGCTATTTGTAAGTTCTTTAAATGAAAGCCATTAAGCAATGGGTAATTTATTTTATATTCAGATTCTAGATTATTTTTTAAAAATCTAGGCCATTTATGTTTATTATGTTTAGGGATAGTGTAAGAAAGTAGTGTGAGTAGAATATTTCACTCTTCCTTATCTAATAGTTTTAGATGCAAATTTGGTTAAATGACAAAGGATGCACATAAGAGAAAAAAACTTAAAAGTGATAGTGAAAAGAAGAAAGAGTTATACATGTTCTTAGTATTAATAAAAGCTTTGTAACTAGCTTTATAAATATAAGCTGTGATCACTAAAAGATAAATAGTAAATATATTTTTAAGTTTGGTAGCCCATGTAGAACCAGAATAAATTACAGCCCACCTATACTAGGATGTATCTGTTATATTACATTCCTTAATGGGGGTGTGCTAGGGGCTTTTTGCAGCCCTTCTCAGTAAATGCATTATGATTGGATAAGAGATCATTTCAAGGGTCAGTTTTAAGTGATAGGTGCCTCAACAACCTATTGTTGTTTGGTTGTTTGGGAGGCAATGGATATTTTCACTTTTGTACTTTTTACACAGGGCAAGAAGGAAGAGCTGCTGGGGAGGCTGAGTGGGCACATCCTGATCACCTGGGGGGCTTTGGACAATTGCATTCTTTTCCTGACAGATTATGATAGTGCAGAGCCTGTTACCTCCTTTATGGGACACCCACTTCCTCCTTTGTCTCCAAACCACACCTTGAGTCAGCTCTTATGACTGAACAGCATCTGTCTTATCAAGTGTTGTGTGGACAGAAAAAAGTTTGTGAAAAAATTAATATTTCTGAGTGGATTTGTATTTCCAAAAATAGGGGTGCATTGTATCATCAAATATCATTGTGCCAGACAAGCCAGATAATGTTATGCATCTATAATCAGGTATTATTTCCAAATAATTTACACTTTAGTACTTAACATATTATGCAGGGTCTTTGCAGAATTTGTTTTGAACTGGATGACTTTGCTTCAAGATTCACCAGGAGAACTGTTAATACTTCAGGGAAGGAACCTGTGAAGTCCTACTCCTGAACCATGGTGGGAAGAAGAGATGTAAACACAGTTTTTTTTTTTTTAATCTACTGAAAGATTCTATTTCAGTTTATTTTCATCTAAAAGTCTCATCTAAAAGGTTGTTTGCAGTGGTAGCAAACCCCAGCGATCATGAGAGAGCTTACTACTTCTGCCAGTGGAAAGATCTGCAGTGTTATCAGCAGGGATGCCCTGACTGGATGATGATCTGTTGGCTTTGGGGATGTGGATCGCTAAGATTAGAGACAGCTGTGGGCAGAAGGAAACATCCACCCGCCCCCTTCTTTGTTCTGACATTCCCACAGAAATGAATATGCTTTTAGCTGAGCCGACTCAGACACAGAGGAGTCAAGGCTGGAGGATTTATTTGAAAAGGAAACC
Source organism: Eulemur rufifrons (assembly GCF_041146395.1). NCBI lineage: Eukaryota > Metazoa > Chordata > Mammalia > Primates > Lemuridae > Eulemur > Eulemur rufifrons. The sequence continues at coordinate 204,797,418 of NC_090989.1, forward strand.
CAAGAAAAATCCTGACACATCTTGAAAAAGCCTCTAAAAATCTAAACACGACTGCAGTCCAAAGGCCTGCCCATGAAACGCGGCGGAGGAGAGAAGGTCCAGACCTGAAGAGCCTAAATCCATGTGTGGTTTTTGCTAAACTTTGTTCTGGCTCCCTGACGTATGGCATTTGGGATCCCATAGAGGAGACACAGTACATCTGTAGGAGGCAGGCAGGCAGTGTGGGACCCTGCGCGGAGGTGGCTGTTCTTGGACAAAGTACGGTATTTTCAGAATGTACTACACAATCAGGTGTGGGAAGGCACTTTTAAGCACTTCCTTTTTGGGATTTTTACTCCCTGATTCTGCCCTATTTATAAAGCTTATAAAGACAGGTGACTTTAGATTCTGCACAAAGTTTTTTTCCCCCTTCATTTTTCTCCTTCAAACGGGAGACAAAGTAGTTTGGGGGAGGCCTGTTGAAGAAAGTTGTCAAGACCTGTCGCCCTACCCCCACCTCCTGTGACCTCTGAACCACTGGAGCGCTGCGCGCGGGAGAACTCTTCTATTTTCTATGTAACGGGAGCAAAAGGGAAGGGAAGGAAGACAAGCCAACTGCCAATGCCATCGCAGTCCTGGAACTTGAGGAGTCACTGTTATGATGCTGAGGAAATCATCGTGCCCCTCACCACGCTCCAAGGTGCGGGGGTGTAAAGGCGAGGCAAGAATCCCAAAACCTAGTCAGGCACTCTTGCCTGGCTTCTGCCCCTCAGTCCCAGAGAGGGTCTCCTTCGGGGTTTTGGCTCTGAAGTTGCAATCCTGAGGCCACCTTCGGGCACTGTCATTAACCAGCAGGGTGGTGGGTTACTCAGGCTCCTTGTCTTCATCTGTGAAGATATTAGCTCACAGTGTGTCATTTCCGAGTAGGTGGATCTGAGCACAGGGACAGTCACCAAGGAAGGGCTTGGCAAAATGTCATGGCTACATCCTGAGGAATATTCACTGGTGAAGGGGGATGCAAACCTCCGACAGCAGAAAGCATTATAATAGAAATTATAATTGCTCCATAAAAATTTAAATATCCAGACGGGGATATTTCATGGAGATAAGGAGATGGGCTGGGAGATTAGAAATGGCGAACATTTTTATTTTCAAAATCGTTCAGAAAGTAGATCCGGCAGAAGTACCTCCTGGCTGAGAATGCAATACATCAGTAAAGGGGAGGTCTGTAGATATCTAGAAGAGGAAGCAGTGTTACTAGAATCAGCAAGTTCTTGTTAAAGTGACCTGTACCTGGTATGCAGTCCCACATGGTTATTTAAGCCTGAATGTGCAGAAATGGAAAAACAATTATTTTAAATGTTAGAAATGTTCTATTTTGCCAGAGAGAGACTTGAATTCAAGCCTTTGAGACAGGCTTGCTTTTTTTTTTTTTTTAATGTATGTGTGTGTGTGTATTTAATTTTGGGAAAGGATCACAATGGGCTATTCGTTTTAAACTTCATGACCACAGGCAGTGAGTACTCCTAGCTCCTAGAACAGTGCCGGTCACCGGTGATTGCTTGTTGAGTGAGGGAATACATAAGCAATGCCCGCGAAGCAAGCACCCATGCAACCGCTGCTGGGGAAAACTGGGGAGTAGCCAGAATGAGGTTTTACTTGTATTTGTTTGTTTTGCTTTAGGCAACATATATGGTATGTTTTAGTTGGGTTTCTTCGGGAGGATTTGTGTGTGTGTGCGCGGGTGAGGCAAATTGTTGTCTGTTCTCATGAAATCGTGCGGGGTCCTTTCGGAGTGGTTGTGTTTGGGAGACGGGCCTGAGAGGGAGAAGATTTGAGGGAGTTTAGGGAGAGTGCCCTTCGCTCTGCGCAGGAGAAGAATCTATCAAAACAAACTGGCCCACATGTGGATGTGTGGGGACCTGACGGTCCCTGGACATCCCGAAGTGGATTTGTGCAATTAGTGATCACCAGGTGTCCGGGGCTGAGAGGGAGCAGCAGGGGAATGGAGCCCTCACGCCAGTGCTCCGGGAAGAAAGTGCTTTGGCGTGGACTGGGGTCGGGGGGCCCCTCCTCTCTCTTTCAGGGGCCTTGGGCACAAGTCCACACTCCAGAAAGAAAGTAGGAGAGCTGGACTTTGTGGATGCAGTGACAAGTTAGGAGACAGGCAGGGGTACTCCTGGGAGCCATACAGGATGAGCCTGTTAAGCAGTTCACCTGCTAAGCAGGGTCATCCCTAAGGAACCTCCCATAAGATACCTCCATGACTGGTCAGGCTTTTTGGAAAAGAAACCCAGCAGGCTGTGATCATCTTAGTTGCTCAGCTGGGAGATCAGGTTGTGAAAAGGGACTTAATGATTTCTGAAGTAAATGGGCCAGTGCCACATGAGTTTACTTGGTCACCCTAAGCCTCTGTTGTTGCTGCTAGTGGTTCTCAGGCTAAAGAGCCTTGATTTCATCATCTTCCCCCACCCCCTGCCTCCATCGCCTCCCACTGCTAAGAGAACAGAATTCTATTTCCCAGGTGTTCCCTTTGCTTGCCCCATAGTCCACACTTCTGTAGGAGATATTATAATGTTATATTAATAACATGAAGGAGGAAAGCAGAAGGATCTGACATAATTAACAAGGGATCGATTGTGTGAGGCACTTTGTGTATGTTATTGTATTCATTCCTCATGGTAAATGTGACACATGAATATTATTATTTCCATTTTCTAGATGAGAAAACCAAGGCTCAGAAAGGCTAAATCACTTGCCTAAGCTCACTTAGCGCACGAGGGGCAGACCGAGGCATTGAGCCTAGAATTACCTTGCTCCAGAATCCCTGCTATTGTTTTCATGGCATTCCCCTGTCCTTCACTTCTAGGCACTTTTTCAAATTCTCTCTGGGTAGATGTGCAGACGTGCAGGTAGCATGTAGTAGCTGGATAGGTGTGGAGACTTGCAGGTAGCATGCAGCAGCTGGATAAGTGTGCAGACCTGCAGGTAGCATGCAGCAGCTGGATAGGCGTGCAGACCTGCAGGTAGCATGCAGCAGCTGGATAAGTGTGCAGACCTGCAGGTAGCATTCAGCAGCTGGATAGGTGTGGAGACCTGCAGGTAGCATGCAGGAGCTGGATAGGTGTGCAGACCTGCAGGTAGCATGCAGCAGCTGGATAGGTGTGAAGACCTGCAGGTAGCATTCAGCAGCTGGATAGGTGTGAAGACCTGCAGGTAGCATTCAGCAGCTGGATAGGTGTGAAGACCTGCAGGTAGCATTCAGCAGCTGGATAGGTGTGAAGACCTCCAGGTAGCATGCAGCAGCTGGATAGGTGTGAAGACCTGCAGGTAGCATGCAGCAGCTGGATAGGCGTGCAGACCTACCTGCAGGTAGCATTCAGCAGCTGGATAGGTGTGAAGACCTGCAGGTAGCATTCAGCAGCTGGATAGATGTGCATACCTACAGGTAGCATTCAGCAGCTGGATAGGTGTGAAGACCTGCAGGTAGCATGCAGGAGCTGGATAGGTGTGCAGACCTGCAGGTAGCATTCAGCAGCTGGATAGGTGTGGAGACCTGCAGGTAGCATGCAGGAGTGGGAGGCAAGGCCAGAATCATCTTGGTGAATACTCATTGCCTGCCCTTTCCTAACTCTGCCTCACCACCCCCCCCCCAACTCTCCCAAACAATCTCCTGCCCCTGAAAGAAGTCACAACAAGGGATTTGCCTCTGTAGATCAAACCAGTGACCCACCAAGCTCTGTTTCCTGCCTCTGCAGTTTGGCTGAGTCAGGGTCACTTGAGCAGTAGGCAGGAGGCTTGACAGGCCCTAAGGTGAGCAAACAATATTGCATATTGTAAATGGGATGAAAACATCCCAGCTGACCCCAGACCCATGTGTGCCCCAAAGCAGCAGATTTAATGAAGTGAATGGCCAGGTGAGGTCACAGATCAAATTCCAGGCATGTTTTGCCCACACCAGCTTTAAGGGTCTCCTTGCATCTCACCGTCAGATTTATAGACACATCTGAATCTCATTTTTAAAATTCCAGCCTCTGAGCTTTGATATATTTCTTTCTAATACTTTTCTGCTGTGGCCTGAGGAGCAAGAGGGACATTCGCATCTGTCTTGCAATTAAGGTGAACAGAAGAGGAAAAATTCAAACAATCTTTAAAATTAGCTTAATATAATAACATTTATAACATTGGCATCTTAGGGTAGAGGGAGAGAAATGACAATTTGTTTTAAAACATTTTATTTCTGATAGAGTTGGTTTAAATCCACTACCCTGTCTTTCATGCTATCTCTAAATTATTTCTTCACCACTTAAGCATGCTGGCTGCTGCTAAAAGCAGGTGAGATCTTATGCCCTGCCAGGCCTAATGGTTCACCAACAGGGCAGGTCACAAAAGCCATGTCAGTGGCTGGGCTGGCAGATTCTTGGTCAGACAGGGAAAAGCAGCAGGAGCTCAAAGGACCTTGTGTCACATGAGGCCCTCATCTCTGGCTCTGAGAGTGACAATCTGGGAACATAACCGTGGATTAAAGATCCACGCTGTGGCTGCCTACGGTGACCAGGCCAGCGGGTGCCCTTTGCCTCTGCAGTGAGTCCTCTGTGATGTCCACCCAGCCAGCTGGGCACAGGCCAGGGTCTCCTGCAGGGTGAGTGTCTTAGGCGGGTCCAGGGAACTCCGCACTGCCAGTGCAATTGCAGGATTGAGTCTTAAAAAACACCCCCCCCAAAAAAAGAAAAAACCAACTGTTCCATACCCCCTTTTTTGCCTAATGTGTGAATTTTGGTTTATTCCTTTCACATCTCTTTTGTACTTATTTTTTCCTTTTCTTTTTCGGAGAGGCTAAATGAAGTCTGGCCCACAGGAGCTATGCAGAGTTGGTTGAAAGAGGAGCAACACTCCTTTTTTCCTCTTGTCTTTTTTTTGGCACTTGAACACAAAAAATAGATCTCAGGATCTTGACTGGAACTTTTCTCAGATTACCAGGGTCGCAATACAATGGCTGAACTTCAGAGGAATCCTCTGAGTGAGTCAATTTTCAAGCCCTTCCCTGACAGCAGATACCTGGCATGCAGATTCTACGCCCCCCCAGCCCTCCCCAGAATCTGGAATGTGAACTGAGTCCAGAGTTAGCCCCTCAGGGTTGAGAAAAAGGGCGGATTCACCTTAGGAGTGGGGCTCAAGAGTTCAAGTTGATTACATTGGCATTTTTCTTTGGAAAGTTGCAAAGCATTGACATTAAAATATCCTCCCTGTTAATTAAGAGTTTTCATATAACAGGGGCAAAGAACTTTAATGAGCATCATGGCACCCTGGTTGCTGAATTAATGACTTAGCGAAGGGGTCTCAGGCTCTGGGCTTATCTGCCATTAGGCATCTCTGAGCTGGCAGGAGGAGCAAACTGACAAGAATCACCGTGGAAATGATTTGAGTTTCTCAAGCAGCCTGTGTTATTTTAATTAGACTGGGATATTGAGAACATGGTGCATTGATAAACCGGAGAAATAATGAAGGTTGTTTCTTCTCCCCTCATCTCTTTCCACCCCCTTCAAATGAAGCAATTATTTCCCTGACCTCAGGAACTGCATTTCAAAGAGGTTTGAAGACAGGCTTAGGCCTGCTGCTCTGGTGCATTCTGTGGTGACCAATTACTGACCTCAGGAGTCAGCATTCTGAAGATTAGAGTCACGGGGAGTTTGCCTCACAGACTCACTTCTAATAATATACCTTCCATGCAGACGCCGTGAACCTGCCTTTTCCAGTTAGCCAATAAGGTACGGCTGAGGCCAAAATTGTTATCAGCTCTCCAGGGGTCAGGCCTCTGGCTCTAATTAGAAACAGGGGCATCTGCAAGGGAACGTAATAAAAGCACCCAGTGAGTAAAAGCTGACGGTGTGAGAAGGCCAGGTGAGAAGTCACTCAGTCTTGGAATCTACGGGAACAACACGTCTTTGGTGCTGAAAGAATCACAGCTCATTTAGGCTATCCGGCATCTTAAAACTTGGCTCTTAGTTTCCTGGCACATTTTATTCCTATAAGCTGGTGATGTTATTCATGCTGATCTTATTTACATGCTACCAAGGACTCCTTTCCCTCCCCTCCAAACCTGGAGACCTTAATTATTTAGTTGAATTAAGCAAACATTTACTGAGAGCTACTTTGTGCCACACACCGCTTGGGTGGATAGCTGGCTCCTCCCCACGGGGTTCCCTAAGAGAATTGAACACTAAAGCCCAAGGCATCCATAGTATTAATATGTCTTGACGTCTTTCCTGCCTGTCTGGAACGATACTAGCTACCTGCCACCCATACAAGGATTGAGAAATAGCCACCTGCTTTCTGTAGGGCACAATTCCCTCAGTTCACACCCACTGACAAAGGCTGGATCATACACACAGTTTCGCTTCTCCCACTGGTCCTATTTTAGCCACCATGACAGGTAATGAGTCCAGCGATAGTGTGAAGTGTGATAAAGGCTGGAAGAGGGAGGTATGCTCGCCGGAGCACATGGAGGAAGCAGCTGACTTGGTCAGGGAGGGTAGGGCCGTCAAGGAAAGTCTTCTTAAGGGAGCAGCATTTGCGCCCCTGTCTAGAGGAAGAGCTGGAGCCGGTCAGAAGTGTCCGCACAGGGGTCAGAGCATGACAGCATGAGCGAAGGCCTTCAGGGGGTCAGAGGGAGTTGGTTATTCCTGGGTGGGCATTTTGGTGACCAGTGACTCCTTGCTACTGGGCACATAGGCTTTTTGGCATGACACATATGCTTTTTGACATAGCAGATGCTCAATGAATACTTGTTGGATGCCGGGGGAGAATGGTGATGGTGGGGTAGGGGTTAGGGAAGGGATGAGCCTGGAGCGGTTAATAGGAGCTTCCACATACACTTTCAATAATTTGGGCTTTATCCTAAAGGTTTTAGGAGCTGCTAAAGGGTAGTGAAGCTGATTATTCAGCTTCTTAGCCATGTGCCAGAAGGATGGGAGGGTACATAAGTGCAATTCTTCACTGGAGAGCAAGTCTTGCAATTAGCTGATGACATCTGGCACCGAATCCGGAGTCTGGGAACCCAGGCAGAGTCTACCCCTAATGGGCATCTTGAATTCTCTTCTCTCTCTGGGCTCTCTGTCTTCCTCCCTTTTCTCCTTCTCCCCATCTCTTTTCTTAACCCTCTGCCCTTCCCTCAGAATCCTGGCCACACCTGGAGGGGTAGCCTCAGACCTTGAGGTCCTATGGTTTGAGGGAAAGCCCCAGGTCCTGCACATTCTACAGGTGAGCATCTCTAAGACAGCCCTTTCGTCCTGTGATGTAACTCTCATATGTTATTATGGGGGACTATTATCCAACTTCATATGATTCTATATCTGTTCTCTTGCTATTTGTCCCCTTTCCAAATGTCCCGAGTAATTAACTGCAGTTGTATTAGGGCAATGGGATTAGAGGGGACTTTTCTCAAAGTTGTCACTAACATGGGTAGGTTAGTTATATTTTAAATATATAAATTTTATAATGAAAGCAATGCAGTTCCAAGTTATTTTTTCTCCATTGTGGGGGTTTGCTCTCTCTCCAGTGATCAGGAATCTGGGCTTGTATAACATTCACACCACATTTCTTCCATCTCTTAGATTCTAACATCCTCTAAGACTTAGAGGATGGATTCCAAACCGGGCCCCCTAGGAGGCGGATGCATCCGGGAGAGTGCGGAGGAGCTGAGGAAGGCAGGCTCCAGGCCCTCACATCCCAGTTCCAAGCCCAGTGGCGTTGTGTCGACTTCAGGGTCAGAGTGTACTGGAATCAAGGAGTACACAGGTGGCCCAATGCTGAAAACTGCTTAAAAGAGTAGCTCAAGATTGACGGCCTAGAAGTGGGCCAGGTGCCACCAACTGTCAGTACCACTAAGAGTGCACTGTCTCCAGCCATTGACTACTGAGTGGAAAAGGACCCACCAGGCTGGGAGCATTGGGTCACTGCTGCTGCACTTTAGGGACCGAAATAATTCCTCACCTTTCCTTTGCAAATCCTCAAGACAAACCACCCAAGAGATTTAAGAGATGAATCACACGGATGGAACTAACCAGGATTTATTGGTATCTCCCAAGTATCAGGCCCTGTGCTTGATGTGTGTTTTTCCACTTACTTCTCTCAGAAACTGTAGGAGTCGGGCTTGGGAAGGAAGGGAAACATTATTGATTGTAAGTCCGAGCAGTTCCCAATGGAGCACAGATGAGCCAGAAGGAATGTGACCTTAAATTCCTTAATTTGACATGGCTATTGATTGGAAGGGTCAAGTTAGAAGCAATGTCTCCAAAAGCCCCAACTTGCCGTTGGTAGGATCATTTAACAGTAGATGTTATAAAACTAGGCTGTAGACATTCTAGAATTGAGGTTCACAAACTTTAGTCCATAAATATCACCTGGAAACTTAATAAGAGTACAGACTTTTGGTCTCCACATGCGGAGATACTGATTCAATGGGTTTGGAGAGGGGTCTAAGAAGCAGTATTTTATTGTATGGGTGAGAAGCACTGGTACACTATGTGGGCAGGAGGGCAAAAGGACCATCTGTTAAACCTGGAAGCTGGCTTTACTCAATTTCATTTGTATCAGAAAAATACATGGCTGATGATTAATTTGGAAATTGAAGTTGTTGGATTGATCTACTCTTGGCTGTGGCTGGGACTCTTCAAGATGGTACAGTATCTTCAGCATTTATATTAGCACTGATAGAAATGTTCTTCCCTTTCTTCTCTTGTTATTTCTCTTATGAGCTACTACAATGTCTGCTGATAAATAGGTAAACATCCCTTTACAGCTGATGCTTTGTGAAGTGTGTCTGTGTCCATTCAATTCAGCCGTGCAAACACATTTCCAAAATCAAAAAGCCTGAAGACCATCGGGGCAGATCTTTTCCTGACCGTGGTAGGAGCCATCCCACCCTGTGGCTTTGTTCATTTCTTTGGCATAGGATGGATGCCCTCTTCACCTTGTCACATCTTATTGATCCTCAAAGGCTTATTGCATATGCCATGTCCTTCTAAAGCATTTCCTGCTTTGCCTATCCACTTCTCTTTTCCTGCATAGTCAAATGGGATTTTCATCATCTTTCAGTACACAAAACTTGTGTTTGTAATTCTTTAATGGTGCATATTTTTTCTTTCTTTTTAATCTTCCATTTTTATTGCTTTATTAAATGACTTGTTACAGTACAGTCATGCGTTGCTTAGCAGTGGGGATACTTTCTGAGAAATGTGTTGTTAGGTGACTTTGTCATTGTGTGAACATCATAGAGCGTACTTACACAAACCTGGGTGGTATAGCCTACTGCACACCTAGGCTACAAACCTGTGCAGCATGTCACTGTACTGTAGGCAATAGGAACACAAGGGTAAGTACTGGTGCATCTGAACATATCTAAACATAGAAAAGGTAATGTGTTGTGCTACAACATTATGATGGTTACATTCCTAGGTGACAGGAATTTTTCAGTTCCATTATAATCTTATGGAACCACCACTGTATATACCGTTCATCGTCGACCGAAACATTTTTCTGTGGCGTGACTGTATTTAAATACTATGGAAGTATATAAAATAAACAGCTAAGCATCTGTCTTCTACATCAGTCCACTCCCCACTGTAGAACCTTTTAAAAATGTTTTTGCAATCTGCATCTGTCTACATACCCACTCCTTCCTCCTAAGCACACACACAGACTTACTGTACTTTGCAGGGGCGATTTAAGCTATAACAATGTAGGCTTCTGGTCAGCTGCCCCAGCACAGGCGTAGAATTCCAAAGAATGTTCAGTCTGTCCTTTGATTTGGTTTTAAACAATATAAGGCACTCCATAGAGAAATTCATTGGTGGATTTCCTGGTTCACTCGTTCAGTCCTGATCTGTTTGAGGACATGGGCATTAATTCTAGACTCTTCAGGTGCCCTTATGTGTATTCCCACAATAAGAAACACAAGTGCCACCTGGACTGACCCCTCATCCTCATGCCCCCTCTTTCCTCTTCTCCTGAGTCCTTTACCTTTTTTTTTTTTTTTTTTTTTTTGAGACAGGGTCTTGCTCTACCTCCCAGGCTAGAGTGCACTGGTGCCATCACAGCTCACTGCAACCTTGAACTCCTGGGCTCAAGCAGTCCTCCTGCCTCAGCCTCCCGAGGAGCTGGGACTACAGGTGCATGGCACCACACCTGACTAATTTTTCTATTTTTTAGTAGAGACGGGGTCTCACTCTTGCTCAGGCTGGTCTCAAACTCCTGAGCTCAAGAGATCTTCCTGCCTCAGTCTCCCAGAGTGCTAGGATTACAGGCGTGAGCCACTGAGCCCGGCCTCCTTTGCCTTTTTATCTTGTTTACTTTTCTTACCTGGGAATCAGCAAACTTTTTCTGTAAAGTGCCAGAGAATAAATGTGTTAGTCTTTGGGCCACATTGTCTCTGTTGAACTACTCGACTCTGTCGTTGTAGAGCCAAAGCATAACATAAACGAATGGGAGTGTCTGTGCTCCACTGCAACTTTACATGTGGACACTGATATGTGAATTTTATCTAATTATTACATGTCACAAAATATTACTGTTCTTTCCATATTTTTTCTAACCATTTAAAAAATGTAAAAATCTTTTTTAGCTTGTGGGCCATTCAAAACCAGGCAGTGGGTTGCTTTGACCCAAGGATCATAGTTGCCAACCCCTGTTGGCTCCTAAACTCTCACTTCCTTTTGTATCCAGTTTTTGATGAAAACTACAATAATTTTCTATTTCCCTTCAAGGGGTGGGATGGGGTGTGGGTCTTTAGGTGCTGAGGCTGAAGGAGGGAAGGCAGAAGAGGCCCTCGAATTACTCTGGGCTTCAGGTAATGATGTGTAAAAGGCAACAAACAAAAACAATGTTAGATCTTTCCAAGACCACCTTTCCTCTATTCTATGTTTTTTTTTCTTACAGTCCTAAAAGAGTGTTTCCTTGCCAGTCTTGAGTTAAAACATCATCCTTTATTATATGTATTTTATTCTACTTTATTAGATTAGCTTCCTGAAAATAAGGTCTTTGAAAACTCTGTTGTCTCTCCATCATCCATCTGAATGCCTGGTACACAGTCAGTGGTCAAACCTTTCAAAATGAATTGCTCCTGATAATTTCTATGGACTCCACTTTTCTCAACTGATGCCATTTGTCCTCATTCCACCTATTTCTAATCCTTTCTGCTATTCTATATATAAATTAGCAAATAGAAAACAATGAAGGTGTATCTTTAATAGTCCTTTACAAATAGGGACTATCTTGGAAACCAAAGAAAAATAGGGTAGAATTGAGGGAAGGCAGGGACCTCTGTAGACCCACATCCATTTCTTTTCTTAAATCATGAGGTCTGAGTCATCAGGAGAGTGGATACAATCTTTTCACCTGCTATCCTGTGATAAGCCTAAACATGGTAGCTTTGTGCAGACTTCCTATATCATTCAACCCTCTTGCCACTTACGGCAACAAGATCCTGCCTGCATGCTGATTGAGTGTATCTTACCTCTGTGACCAAGTCTAAAGTTGCTTCTGACCTCCATCTACCCCCCCATTCCTGCCTTCTCTCCCTTTCTTGAAAGAAGATGTGGAATTCTCAGCAGACGCTGAGTCTTTCTTTATATTATTAACAGTAATGTCTCAGTTTTAGTGACCATGGAGAAATGTGCATGACTCCCAACGGCAGTAGGGAAGAGACCGGTCAGAGGGAGAATGTCTTGCAGAATGTGTACACCCTTGGCTCTGGAATCTGAGCTAACACATCGGGGTCTTCCATTTATAAATTTTTCCCTGGTCAAAAAATAAAATGTCTAATAAGCTTACAGTATACTCAGTCATCATATTAAAGTTCTCATGAATCATTTATGGGATGCAAAGTAAACATGCCTGGTTCTTTGTATTTTAATTTCTTGGCAGAAAGCTCCATTCCAGTTGGCCTCACATCAGTATGGCTGTTTTTCCCAAATACTCAAGTTCCTCGCTCTCAGGTGATTCTTCAAAAAAAAAAAAAACAAAACTGAATATCTATCTTTCTGTCCTGTGTATACACGGAGAACTTAGAAATGTGCTTTGCCGTCGCGTGATAGCATGATGTCCTACTGCTCATAAGTCAGAGAATAAACAAGCTGTCTTTACTTAGAAAAAGCTTTTCATGGACTTATTTTCAAAGAATCATGAATCTATTTTCAAAGATAGGTTTCAATTCTGCTGATGCAACTTAAGAGCAAAAATTGGCAAATTACAGCAGAATCTTCTTTTGTATGGCTTGAGAGATAAGGATGGTTTTTACTTTGAATTATTTTTAAAAACCAAAAGAATGATATTTAGTGACATGAGAAAATTTTATAAAATTCAAACGTCAGTGTCCATAAATTAAGTTTCATTGGATCCTCACATGCCGGTTTGTTTAGGTATCATCTGTAGCTGCTTTTGCACCACAATGGCAGAGCGGAGTCCTTCTGGCAGAGACTTCCAGAAAGGGTTTGCTGAACCCTGGTTAAAAGCGTGGGCTTTGGGTCAGACTTTCTGGTTTGAATTCTGGCTCTACCACTTACAGCATGAAACCTGTCAGTTTTTCTTGTCTATAAAATATTTTCTTGTTTGTAGAATAGGTGTAAAATAAAGTCTGCTTCATTGTTTTCTCATGATAATTGAGTGGCATTAAGTTTGGGCTTCTCCACTTTTTCCCTTTCCTCCGGATGTCATGAGAATTCTGCTCCTTCCTGATCAAGACTCAAATTTTCAAATAAGAGATCTGCAAGGTTGTGGATTTAACTGGTGTTTGGATTCAGTGAACAAGAGTATCAATCTTTGGGGTTTGGTTTTCCATCAGTTCAACTTCAAAGAGATAAGAAGCATTTCCAGCACTCACAGAAAAGCCGTTGTGTGTTGGTTTTCTATGCCTGGGGATGGGAATTCCAAGGTTTCAGCCTGTGTTCTGTAGCTTTATTCATCCTGTGCATTTAGAAGTCACTCTCAGTGCTAGCATGGACTGGTTCCCAACCCTCTCAGATCACAGATAGGAGCCCCACCTCTCTGTGATACCCACATTGCTTTCATTGTACTCCCTGGTGCCATGTTACCAGCTGTGGTTGTTTACTTGTACACAACAGCAATCCAGTCTGGTAAAGAATGAAGTGCTTGTTGGAAGGGTACTCTGGGGCCAACAAAGTTGGAGGAAGAAATAAGGAGCTGCCTACCCAACTTAAAGAAGGAGCCAGGGAAGTTTTGAGGATTTAAGAGCACAGAACTCATGGACTGTCTCTGTAAGATACTGCTTTCGAGTGACTCACCCCATCACCATTGTTGCTATGACTTTAGGGATAAGATCCTAGGATCTGAGAGAACAAATCTGATGGCCACTCATGTCATCAGGAGGGAAAGTCCTGTCACTGAATTCCTCTTAGCATTACATTGAGAGGGTGAGGTGGGATGCCCAGTGGTCTAAAATCAGAGCCATCAACCTCACTCTAACCTTTTATATTTTACTTTTGGTGGTTGTGGGTAAGGGAGAGGGGGAAGAGGGGTATTATATAAATTTTCTTTAAACTTCAGTTTCCTAAATGACAAAGGCCACATAATAATACTCATTTTGCTCTGTTGTTGTAAAAATTAAATGAAATAATAGATGGAGAATGGTCTATATCACTTAGCACACAGTGAGCATGTAATGATCGGTAACTATTATCCAAATTATTGTTCTCTGCATCAATTCCCTTATATAACAATGCTTTCTCATCCAAAGCCAGGCTCTCAGTTCCTCAAACTCATAATCTAGAACACCATTCTTGTTTCTAGGCCTAAGCCACAGAAGAAATTACACTCAAGGATAAGGGGTTAGACTAATAAGATTGTTCATTACTCTTTAAACAGATTCTTTAGGTCTCTGTCCAGCCTGTCTGAACACCAGGTCAGTAGCTATTTTCTGAACTATTTATACATTACATTGAAATCTCTTTCAATGGGACTGGGTTATCTTCATCTTTTTAAGTTTAATTTAACTGATTTTTTTAAGTAGCCTGAGCATCTACTGTAGGCAGAGCTCTACTGGGGAGGCACACACTAGGAATTCTTTATTAGTATGAGTGAAGACATTGTCCCTTCATCACAAAACAATTCCAATGCAGGAGGAGGGGTGTTAACTGAAAGCGGTTGGAAGGCAGCTGGCTGTGGGGTTACCAGGCTACAGAGACTGGGTAAAGATCACAGAGATGATGGTAATGTCCTGTGGTTCTATCTGAACATATTATTGAGAAGATGCTTTATGCTGTGTCTGTTGATGTAGAGCAGTTTAAGTGTGTTTTCCGAAGGTAGCCTGAGTGCATTTACCAGCCAAATTGTGGGTGAAAAAAATGAATATACAACTAGGTGTCTTTGCATGCATTTTACAATATAGAGATTTCACATATTTAAGAGTCTTGACCTCAGACTAACTTTATGGCTCACTTTAAATAAGAAGAATAAATTAAGTGGTAAACATATATGCCAGCAGAAATAGCTCTCTAGGCTTCTGCCCATGTTCATTCTCAAGAAGATTGGCTCCAAAAATGAGAACATTTGGGTTATCTTTGTACTCTAAAAATCAAACTTGCTCTGCACAAGTCTAGAATCTCCCAAAGATACTGATTGGATTTAGAATTAGTTTATTCCTCTCTTCATATTCTTTTTTTTTTTTTTTTTTGAAACAGAGTCTCACTCTGTTGCCCGGGCTAGAGTGCTGTGGTGTCAGCCTAGCTCACAGCAACCTCAAACTCCTGGGCTCAAGCAATCCTCCTGCCTCAGCCTCCCTAGTAGCTGGGACTACAGGTATGTGCCACCATGCCCGGATAACTTTTTATATATAGATATTTTTAGTTGTCTGGCTAATTTCTTTCTATTTTTAGTAGAGACGGAGTCTCTCTCTTGCTCAGGCTGGTCTCGAACTCCTGAGCTCAAATGATCTGCCCGCCTCAGCCTCTTAGAGTGCTAGGATTACAGGCGTGAACCACCGTGCCTGGCCCATATTCTTTTATCTTTGATGAATTACTGAAGACCTCACTTTTGCGGCACCAGCTAAAATATCATTTTAAAAATATTTTTTAATTTTTTTTTACCAGTGAAATTATTATAGCTATTTATTGTAGTGTTTTTTGAGGGAGTTCAAAATAATAGTAAGCATAGCATAAAATAATAGTGAGTATAAAATAATAGTAAGTATCATTTTTCAAGCTAGATGTTTTGGCTATTTATTGTTGTAACAAATTACACCCAAACTTAGTGCTTTAAAACAACCATTTTGTTTTGCTCATGGTTTTGTGGGTCAGGACTTTGGAGAGGGATAGGCTGGGTGGTTTGTCTCTGCCTTACGCAGTGTTAGCGGGGGTGGCCGGCGCTGAGGGTTTCACTTCTAAGACGGTTCTTCACTCGTGCGTTTGACTCCTCGGTGCTCCTTGGCTTCTCTCCCTTTATGTGGCATTTCATTCTCCCGGGTCTCTGTGTGGTTTGGGCCCCTCAGAGCATGGCCGTCTCAGGGCCGTGGTACTTCCTCCGTGGCAGCTGGCTTCCAAATGGCAGAAGCGAAAACTGGCAGGCCACTTAAGGGCTATGCCCGGACCTGGTACAGCATCACTTCCTCTGTGTTCTGGACAAAGCAGACCCATGGGATGCTCAGGTTCAAGAGAATGGAGAAATAGACTCTGCCTCTTGATGGTGGAGTGCCAAAGTCACTTTGAAAAAGAGCACATGAGATGGGGTCATCTTTGTTACAGTCATCTTTGGAAAGCACAGTCTGCCTCATTAGGACGTGTTGAAGATACTTTCCCTGAATTGCACTCACTTCAGCCTTTCAATGACTCCGTGAAGTAGTCACTATTATTACCACCATTTTGCAGATAACAAAACTGAGCCCCATAGAGCTACAAAGCTAGCCCAAAAGGCACACAGCTTGCAAGGAGTATATCTTATTTAAATAACGAGGAATCTGATTCCCAGGCCCAAGTTCTTTATCACTATGCTTTCTTGCCCATCACACTAGACGCATCAAACCTGAGCCCGTGCGTATTCTTGTCCGAACAAGATTTAGTGTTTGTTTTAAAGCCTCTTCTTTGTACATAAGACACTTGTATTTAGAACATGAGAAAACAGAAATATACCATAAATGAACTGTTCTCCTTCAAGAAGTCTGGAGTGTGTAGAAATAACACTAAAGTTGGAGATGGAACTGGACTTTAACATTGTAACAGTATGCTTCAAAAATGGAGCCCATGCCCATATTCTAGCTCGACCATCTACATCTACGTAAAGCTGGGCAAGTTGCTCAAACTTTCTGGATATTTGCATCACTAAAAATAGTAGTAAAGCTACTTCCCTTCAGGTGTTTTTGTGAGGATTAAGAGAGAATAAGTGTGGATGATACTTGGTGCAGCCTGGACAGTGAAGATACCTTGTAACTGCTAGTTACTGAAGCAAATGAATTCAGAGGCTGTGTAGATGTTGATTTCCTTCCTGTTTACCTAAAGGAAACCTCATCCTGCCTTCTAGGATCTGGAGAGAGAGGTACAGGTTGCCCTGTTACGCCCTTTGTTGCGATTTGGCTATGGGTTCAAATGCTGGTGATCTTCTCTCAGGCCATGTTTTCTCTTTACTTACCTTTAATATTTGCTTAAATTAAGTCAATTCCAAGACTTTACATTTTAGGGTGTGCAAGAAGAGTACTGCAGCAAATATCCTTGAAAGTGCGTCATTGGCTCATGTTGTGTGTCTGTATACAAAATGACTTGCTGGGTCAAAAGGAATGTGTATTTTTAAATTTAATGAATTCTGCCAGATGCTCTCCTGTAGACTTTTATCAATTTATAAACCCCCAACAATGTACAAGAAGCCTGTTTTCCATCAATTTGTCAAAAGTGTAATTTGAAGTTCTTTGATCTTTGCTAAATTATTCAATGAAATATGGTATCTCCCTGTAATATAATTAGCATTTCTCTTATAGATGATGCTGTTTGTTTTCTCATGTGTATAAGAATCATTTGTATTTCCTTTTCTGGAAACCATCTTGTCATACTGTTGCCAATAATTTTCTATTGGAATATATAACACATACTTACATACATGGCAATTTTATATTAAGAAAATTAGCATTTGTCTGCATATGCAAATATTCTTCTATAATAGCCTTTTCATGTGAGTTTGTTTCATGTGTTTTTGTTATGCAGAACTTTAAAATTATTATATAGCCAACTTTTGTGTATTTTCCCTTGACTTCTGAGTTTTCTGTCATACCTAGAAAAATTTCTTTCTCCATTCCAAGATTATGCAGATCATCTCCCATGTTCTATTTTATACTTTTATGAATCATGCAGAGTTTCCCCATCTACCTGATTGTGACAAACTTGTAAACTTAGGGAGACTTCACACAAAAGTCTGGATTCTTGGCTTGGGAACCTGCAGCTCTGGCCTGCATTCCCACATGGAAACAATTGGCTGGAGGTGAGGGGCAGCCTTGCCCCGTGGACAGGACCATTCTCTCTACTTTGCCAGCGTCCCCACCTTGCCCTTTGTCCTCCCTGGCATTCCAAGCAAGGCCTCCTGGACAATTAAGCCTGCTGCTTCTGAATTAGAGCCTTATGTGAGGTTGGGCAGTGGAAGGGCTGAGCTGATGAAAGAGTTGGGCTCTCTTTGCATAGCAGTCTGTTTTCTGTAAATGTTCACATATCTCTTGACTTTAACATTATAATGTGTGCTTCCAAAAATGGAGCACACACCCATATCCTGGAAGTAGGCAAAGTCATTAAGCAAATGTATATCTTTCTGAAACATGGCTTGACTCTGAAATTGGTGTGATGATAGTGGTACGCAATTTAACTGGTGAACTATTTAAAGCATTGTTGTTAAAAAGAAGCATGAATTTAATTTGAAGTATAAATCAATATTTGAGTGATTTTTTTTCCTAAGATTAAAAAACTCTAGCTACATCCCAAGGCCTCGGGTTTGTGGTTACTCATTTCTGATGTCAGGATCACTTAGGATAATGAATTCTATAACAAGTCTAAATATAGATAAGTTGCATTGCCAAGTCAAGTCTTCCTGCACTTTATATAATCATCTAATTTCAAATAGCCAATGTTGTGCCCTGTTCATTTGAGTTTTTAGGTAAAAATGAGCATACTTGGTTCATGAAGCCTAAGGTGTATTTTGAATTAACATATTATGAATAAAGACTATGTTAATCAAAAGAAAATATTCCTATGCACAAGAAAAGGAGTAAAAATGAGAAGCCAAGAGGGTGATATCATATTGTTTCTGTAATCCTTTTCAGAATTTTATTTGAAAAATAGAGAGAAGATTTATGTCAAGCAACAAACATTCATTAAAAGCTTAACGTGTGCAAGGAATTACTAGTTGAGCAGAATAGAATAACTTGAGTACTTATGATCTGGTGGGGAAAGAAGGATGGCCCCCAAAATAAATAATGGTGTTAGCCAAAAACCACTGTAGACTCTATATATGTATCCCTCCAGGAGCAGAACACTTAAAATGCTGAATAAGATATATTTGAAAATAAAACATTCAAAAAACATTGCTGAGCTGACAGTAGAGAAAATAACCAAAGGCAAGAGATGATAAGAGAGTGAGAGAGCACTTTTTATTTTCTGCTCTAGGTGTGTCTGTCAACGTATGGTGGTCCACAGACCTGGTTTTAATGGACTTGAACATGGAAGTCAACCGGCCAAGCCTAGGCCCCAGACAGGAGAGAAGTTTTTAAACAAGAACCTTGCTTAAAAACAGGGCCCTGAGGGTAGCACTAATAATGTGCAAACTAGAAAGCCCAACTCCACAAAGAGGACTTGACTGTCTTGGACTTTGCTCTGAATGCTTTAAAAAATGAAAAGAAAAAAATAAAGCCCAGTGGGAGAATTCCTAACCACAAGCCTGAATTCGCTTGCATTTAGAGGCTATAATTCACCCCATATGAGTTGTCTTAACAAAATTTCAAGATAAAAATTTAGTAAAAAGTGGTCCTGGGTTGACATGTACCTGCAGGCAACTGGTAGAAGCAAACAGATCCAGCATTTCCACAGATAAAGTCTAAGGAACATGAGCTCACAATAAAAAAGTTCTCAGAAATCACTAAACATGTAAGGAAATTGTATACCATGAGAGAGAGGCAGCAGAAAAACAGCAACAGTAGAATTAGATTTGTAAGAACTGTAGAATCATCAGATATAGGTAATAAAATAAATATATTTCATATATTTAAATCAACATAAATTGAAAGCGTGATAAAGGAGCAAAAAATTATCAATATTGACGAGGCAGATTTTAATAACGAAACCAAATAATAGTTCTATACATAAAAAATAAGAAAATTAATAAACTGAAAGATTGATCTGAAGAAATTACCTAGAGATTAGCATAGAGAAATAAAAAGATAAAAAGAATAAGAAGGAAGTTGAGGCAAGAAGGATATAGTAAGGTCTAATAAGTGTTTCACTGAAAACCCAGAGAGATAAAATAAAGAGAATTGGGGAGAGATAATATTCAAAGAGATAACTGATAAGTTTCTTCAACTGATAAATCACTACAATCCCTAGATTCAGGAAGTTCAAGGAATTTCAAGCAAGATTAAAATGAAATTCCATCTGAAAACATCCCAGTGAAACTGCAGATCACCAAAGACAAAGAGCTGATCCTGGAAGCAAGCAGAAAAAGAAAAAGCAACCAGAGAGAAAGGAAAGGTTATCCACAAAAATGCGTTCTCCTGACTGACAACTTCTGAACAGCGACAGTGGACACCAGAAGGAAGGGTAATATTATTCCTCAATGTCCTGAAAAAAGAGAAAAATTGACAATAGACAATTAAATATAGAATTGAATATCTAGTGAAATTGTCTTTTAAGAATGAGGCCAAAATAAAGACATTTTAAGGCAAAAACAAACATAGAAACAACAGAACCCTCAAAACTGGAGCGAGTTTACTACTAGTATTTCCTAATTAATGTCTAAAGACTGTATTTCAGGAGGAAAAAAATGAGCTCAGAAGGAGCAGTCAAGACACAAAAAGGAACAATGAATAATAAGTAATGCAGTGTACTTGTAGATAAATATAAACAAACACAGATATGTAAAAAAAAGTAAAAATCTATTTTATGTGTATATAAAATCAATATAGCAATAAAATCTTCCAATATATAACATATAAATCAGAAGGCATGTGATCAATGTTTAAGTGTTCTAAGTTTCATATATTTTCAAAAGAAGGTAAAAATACTGATTAACCTCTACTTTTTGAAGTTAAATCTGCATGTTGATCATTTCTAGTATATTGCTAACAGAATAGACACATAAAGTATGATTTTTCAAATCAGAAGAGGAAAAAAGTGGAATGAGTGGGAAAAAACACTATCAAGTCAAAAAGAGGCAAGACAAGGGGGTGGAATTAAAAAGTTGGACAAAGTAAAAATAAAAAACAAGGTGGTAAAAATTAATCCAAATATATCATTAAAATGAATATTAGTAGAGTAAAATTTGTAGCTAAAAGTCAAAGACTGCCAGACTGGATGAACAAACCAACCAATAAACATCAGTGCAACGAAATTCAGAAGTGGACCACTTATGAGTTCAAATAAAAGGATGCAGAAGGTTGAAAGTAAATAGATGGAAAATATTATACCAAACAAATACAAACTCAAGAAAACTGTATAGCCAGATTAATATTAGGCAAAATATATTTTAAGGCAAAAGACATTCTGGAGATCATTACACAATGTCTAATTTAAAAGCGTCAACATTTGACTAAATTACAGAAACGGACAAAGTGACCATCACAGTGGGAGATTTTCAGACTACTCTCTTAAATATTTACAGACAAAGCAAATAAACAATCCGTAAATGTACAGATTAACCAGCTTTAATGAACATATATGGAATGCTCCCAACAAGTGGAGAACATTTGGAGGATTTATGAAAACTGACCTTGTTCTTAGACATAAAGCAATTCTTAACAAAAATTAAGAATGGGTGTCATATGGACCACATTACATAAACAGAATGCAATTAAGTTAGAAATCTCTAACAAAAGGGTAACTTTAAGACACACCATAGGCCTAGAAATTTAAAAATACACTCCTACAGCTACGATGAATCAAAGAAGAATCCAGTACAAAAATTAGAAAATTGTGTGCACCTGACATTTAATAAAACTGCTGTTTATAGGAATTTGTGGACAGTTGCTGCTCAATTCCAGCTAGGGCTGCCACGTGGAAGTGGGTGCTCAACGATGACGGAACTTCTGATATTTTCCAAAGGAATCCAGGAATTTGGGACTTTTAATGGGAAATTTTCTGATCTTTAAGAAGAAAAGGTGTCACAAAGGTGGCTTCCTACCTCTCCGCAAAACATTGGCAGGCCTGTAGTTTACTGGTTTGGTTTGCACTCTGATGTGAGAAGTAGGAAATCATCGAAGGTTTAATGAACTGGAGAATGACATGATCAAATCGGTCTGATGTGAAATACTTAGGGGCTGTTAATATTTTATATGTTATTATTACATATATTGTCTATCTTATTTATAATATATAAAATATTACTATTATACACATATTTTTAAACAGAAATGAATCTGGCTCAATCCCTCACTGCCAAGGTATACAAGGCATATATCAGTTGATTTTGGGGCTTCCTGAATTACCCACCCTTAGGTTGTGCAGAATCCTGCAGTTTTTACAAATCCAGAAATATGTAAAAGGTGCCCCGCCCTAAGTCTTTGGTGATAGCTACAGCCATTGCTCCTTGGCCTTGATCTGCTTGGCACATTGTAAGCAATTAATAAATATGAGCTATTGTTTCTAAGCCCCATCAGTAAAATGGATTGAATAATACCAACATTGTAGTGCTGTTCTGAGGATCATCCAACACTTGGGGCAGAGACAGTGAGCAAGGGCTGGAGCCCTTTTTTAGTCTGTTGAATGAACGAGTCTAGAAGCCAAGGGGATGGCCAGCTTAGTGGAAGGACGGGGCTGGGAGAGCTGCTTCAGTACAGGAATCCTAGACCTAAGGCAGACGTAGAGAAGGAAGGAACCGTGTGAAGGGAGAGAAGGCCACTAAGATGGGTAGGTTTCCTGAACGTTCCTGTAGTGAAAGTTTCAGTTTATAATGCCACGCCAGAGAGACTTCCCTGATCACCTGCTCACTTCATCACACAGCTTTATTCTATCATGTGAAAGGACCTGGCATTTTCTTGTTTACTTATTTGTTTCCTGTTGTCCACACTGCTAGAATAAATGTCTGTTTTGTTCACTGCTGAGTCTCTGGAACCTAGAACATGCTGTGCACACAGCAGGCAATCCATAAATATTAGTTGGCTGAGCAAGTGTATACTTTATAAATTTGCCTGACTTTACTCTCATTTAGGAATATTAGTAAAAGAAGAGTCCACTGAGGTCTAGATTCTGGCAAGACAGGAAATTGGCTTAACAATTGTATGTACATTTGCTCCCTTTCCTCTGAATTCATTCTGGCCTCCGAGGACCTGGACTATAGTCCAAACCTCCCTTGGAAAAAATTTAAGATAGAGGGATTCCTCTGGGGAGTTCCTTGTTGGATTGAGGCCATTGTCTCCCTGCAGAACTTCACTCCTTGCAGAATGCAGAGGGACTTCTAGACAGCGTCACGTAGTGCTGACTGCAGACCAAATTCAATGAAATCTAGAGATATGTGAGTGGTCAAACCATCCTTCCTCCGGGCTCAAATCAGAGGAGAATTGGCAACAATCTCCTTTCTCCCATTTGGTTTTTCAGCTCAGACAAAACTTTTGCCCTTGCCAAAAGCCCCTAAATGCAGAAACGTGGTCTTGAAACAGTTGTGGCAAAAAAAAAGAAGCTAAATGTCTTCATTTCATGATGAAACTACCTATTAATGTTATTACGAATAGTGTATTCTGCTGTTTATACAAGTTTTGATTTCATACATACTTGACATTCCAAAGTGCCTTTTCCTTTTTGTTTCACTTTATACTTGTGAGTCCCATTTTCGAGGGTATGAAAACTGTGACTCAAAATGGTTACAAGCTTTGCCCAGGATCATTTAACTACGTATCCAAAAGACCCATATTCCAGTTTTGGCCTTGCGGCTATGCAAGTTCCCTGCTCCTGCCTCTCTCTATGTGTTCCCAGTCTCAAAGCTAAATCTTTCCTAAGAAACTGCAAGCATCCTCAAATCAGAGAAATTAAAATATGGATTTAGGGAATGAAAGGAAATACCCTAGGATTCCTTACTCAAAAAAAAAAAAAAAAAAGGCTACATTTTACAATTATGCAGGTATGTGCTGATTATTATTGACAACATTACATGCTGTAATTAAGACATTATATTTTATATAAGACATTGTAGATGATAGTTATAAGGGAATAATAATGTTACCCTGTAATTGTATCATGCTTTCATCTTTCCGAAGAACTGTAAAATCTATTATTTCATTTTATCCTTACAAATGAGGCCTTAAATTCTTGTAATAATGTATTTTTAGCAGGTTGTAGAATCAGGTGTGGCTCAATAATGGTTGCAAACTGTAACAGAAGGCCCATGAAGTTGCCCAGGGTAAAAAGGAAGTTGAGTTGTTCTTAAAAAATACCTGGCGCCAAATTAAAAGTGGGGAAAGAAAAATCCTACACATTTAAAAACTCATCTATCTAATTCCCTTGGGATTTCAAACTCATTCATGATAGAGAATGTTTTGGCATCAACTGAAACTGCAAGTTGTATTCATTATAGCAAAGAGTGAAATGGCAGTGAGCTTTGGCTTTGACTGGTTGCTGGGATTAAGACCACACTAGTAATTAGCTATAACTCATTTGCCTCAGCAATTACCCACAATTATTCATAATCTCACGGGTAATGGAACACACAATGCAGTTGGCCCACGCTGCCTTTTGAGTACTGACCTCTTGGGTGAGAGGTCATCCCAGGCATGAGGAGGGGTGGGCTTTCAGCAGAGTCAGGGGGTCTGGTAGGCAACATGTGAAAATAATTTACTGGAGACAACATAAAGACATTGAGCACACAGGAAAAACTTTTCCATTTTTTTTTTTAAGTGGAAGAATAGAAACAATTTTTGGCTTGTCTGTTGTTTGAAAACAATGTTCTGGAAAACAATATGGTGGACTTTCCTTGGGGTATGCAACACAGACTTGGAAACCACCTATTTGTTCTGGGTAGAAAACTACATGGGGGAAGGGAGTAGACTGTGGCTATCTGAGCATATACCTGAGCAGATACCTGAGCCAAGGGCTCCTCGGGAATGGAAGCTTATGGAGTCTCAGTCCACAGCCCTTTCAGAAGCAAACGTACACATCAGCATCCCACTGCTGTATTCTCTGCAGAATCCCAATGGTGGCTCACAGACATGGCTCTTCCTAGCAGTGTGGTAGGCTGGAAAAGTGGGTTTGCCGTAATTGTGCCACATGAGGACATGTTCATTTTAAGGCTTTCATCTTTTTATTAAAAGAATAAATTCCTTCTAAACTTGTTTTCATAGCTTAGATTTGTATTCTATATCATAGTGATTAAGAGTAGAGATTTTGAGAGTGACATAAAACTATGTTCCAATCCTGCCTCTATTATACATCAGCCGGGCAAGTTACTTAATTTTTCTGAGCCTTAGTTTCCTATTCTGTAAACTGGGCAAAATAAGAAGTAACTATCTCATTGGATTGTTGGGAAGATAAAGAAATGATGATAAAGGCCTTAGCATAGCGATTGGTATCAAGTGTGCCATATGACCTTGTTGTTGTTATTAATGTCACTACCTTATAAAATGTCACTACCTGTTTGTTACATACATTCATCTTATGACTGTATCATCTGCACTTGACAAATGAGGAAACTGAGCTCCAGAAAGGGTATGTGATATGCTGGAGTTAAGACAATTAGACGGTCAAGCCAGAACTCAGAGCTCTGGTGAACCAAGTCTTACATACAAAAGGCTCATTGATTTAAGATAACGGCATAACATATATTTTAATGTTAGTCAGCTCTCTATGCTTTCTTTCTCCATATGTAATTGCCAAGGATGCAGTTCCCTTCCCTTTAGCTCCTTCAGCTGTGCCTACTGCTCCTTACTAGCTATTCTACTTTGTAACTAGTGGATCAGTGGTCGACAGACAAATACTTACCCTCTCCACCAAGATATCCATGTCCCAATCCCCAGAACCTGTGAATATATTAAGTTACACAGCAAAGGAGAATTAAGGTTGCAGACAGAATTAAGGTTGCTAATCGACTGACCTTAAAATAGAGAGATTATTCTGGAGCATTTGAGCAGGCCCAGTGTAATCACAAGGGCCCTTAGAAGAAGAAGAGGGAGGTGGGGGAAGAGAGGTAGTGGAGATGTGATGTGAGAAGGCCTCCCACTGTTGCTGGCTTTAAGATGCGGGGTGGCCATGAGCCAAGGTGTGCAGGAGACCTCTAGGAGTGGAAAAGGCAAGACACAGCTTCTTTCCTAGAGCTTCCAGAAGTGAACGTAGTTCTAACTTGTGCCCAGTGAGACTGTGTAGGACTTCTAACCAATAAAACCACAAGATAAATACATTTCTGTTGTTTTAACCCACCAAATTTGTGGTAACTTGTCACAGCAGCAACAGAAAACGAGTATAAGCAGTATCAAATTTCCATGCATGTGTCAGGTCAAAGGTGAAATGCTAGTTGGTATTATAAGTAAGGTCAGATGGTGAAGAAAAATTTCAACTATGTTTTTAGCTGCCTTGAATGCCAATGATTGCTTGCCCCTCCCCCACCTTTTGATAAAGTCTCCTGTAAACAACATGATGTTAACTGACCATTTGATTAGGTGCACTCAGCTGCTAGATCTTGAGCAATATTTAAAGAATTTTTTTACTCAGATATTTTTAGGACTGTTAACTGATTATACAATCTCTACCATTTCTGGAGGGCTTACTATGTGCTAGAAATGTGAGTATATTTGATAATTTAATTCCTATAATGAACCTGTGATTGTGGACAAGAAAAATAAGGTTCAGAATCCAAAGTCTCACAGTTGAGGTGTGGCAGAATCAGGAATTGAGCTCAGCTAATTTAACTCTGGAGCCTGAGCTTTAAGGCTCTTCGTTATACTGGCAGCCACACAAGGTGGCTTGCTCCCCACACAGACCACGGCTGTGCAGAAATGACCGCTTCACCGAGGGAGGAGCTTGGTATTTGGGATCAGTCACACTTGATTTTAGATTCCAGTTCTGCCTTTTATTAGCTTGAGACAGGCATTTTACACCTCTGAGCTTGTTTCCTCATCCTTAAAATTCTAATGACTCCCACCTCCTCCCCCAGTTTGCTGTATGAATTGGGGATAGTCTGTGAAATGCCAGCCCAGCGATGGTCACAGTTTTTATTGCTCGTGAGAGCAAAAGGTTCTTCAATCTGTACGATTATATATACATAACTGTTTGAAAGTCACCATGATATCCTAGTGCTTGCTCCTGATCATTTTGTATTGTGGAGCTGTAAATGTTGCTTCAGTGTTAGTCTGTTGTGATTTTGATTCCAATAATTCTACTCACATGTTTTGAGCATTTACAGTGTACAGGTCATGATTCTCGCTGCAGTACTAAGTTCAGGGATAATCAGTTCCTAGTCTCTGTCCTCAGGAAGCCCAGCAGTACCCGGAGTGGGTTTGGAGTGGGGCAGGGGTAGAACAAGCACACAGCTGACTCATGCAATGTCGTAGAGGATCATGGCAGGTCAGTGCTAACAGAAGTACAAAATGCTGTGGCATATCAGAGAAGAGAATGAACAAACCTCATTGGAGAGGGCGATCCTTAAAGGATTTCATGAAAAAGTTGGTGCTTGAGGTGAGCATTGAAGGATCCACGGTGTTTTCAAGGGCAGAGGGGGTGAAGAGGGCGCAGAATGGAAGAGAGGGCATGATCCAAGTTGAGATGAAGGAGTCAAGTCCTCCAGTTTGAGTGGAAAAGAGGCCAGGGTCTGGGGTGTGGAGACATAAGACTGACAAGTCAAGCCTAGTGTCCACAGCACATGACTGGTACTTTGGGAAGCATCGCCTGGCAGGGATGTGTAGGAGAATCCAGAGTGGTGGGAGGAGGGAAGGTTGGGGGGCTTAGGGGTGGAAAGAATGAAGTGGACATGGGTTAAGATGACTCGGCTTCCGTGTAGAACTGTGTTTCTCACCTTTTTTTACCCATTACTGCACCCCTAAGAAGCCCCTTCAGATACTTTTTCCCTAATCACCTTCTCCATTAAAATTTTTACAAGATATACGGCATATGTATTTATGTATTGTATTTATACCTTTTCTTAGACATCAAGAGAGTAAATTTTTCACACACTCCAAGATCCAATTTTCACCCTTCTGTTAGGGTGGGCCCTGGGGAGAATACTTGGTGTGGCAGAGGGGAGGAGAGTCTGTGTCAGAGCTAGGTGAAGGCAGGGAGCTTGGACGTGACAGAAATGGGAAGGCTGTGACGGGGAACAGGTGACAACTCTTGCAGAAGAGAAGGACACTGAGAGAGGATAGCAGAGGCCCCTGGACCTTCATCTGACATACACATGGTATGGTGGTGATCTCCCTCTCTCTGCGCTCTCCCTCGGCTGTGTTCAACCCTCCTTAGAAAACGGTGCTAGGTCCTCACCTTAGCCAGGAGGCTGAGAAGGTTCTTCCACAGAGAGTTTGCAGAACTCCTTTGTTCTGATTTTGCAAGGAGAGGAATGGCCTATCCGCATGTCTGCCTCTTCGATTCTGCTTCCTTTGGTATTTACGGTCTGTGCCAAGGGCCCGTGGGAGGACTTATTGGAACAATTGGTCAGAGTTTAGTTTTCTTCCAAGACCACAGAAATGATGCTGTCTTTGGTGTGCCGTAATCATGGCATGCATGATGAAAACATGCTTGGTGACTGGCAATGTTAGCCTCGCTCACAGGATTTATATGGTATCTGCTAGATTCTTGTTTTTCCTTATGTAAATGATAAATATCTCGGAGGAAATACATTAAGACTATGCGAATATCCTATTTCTCCTCAAAATTTTCCCAGTCACATTAGCATTCATTGGTATGTCTTGTCAGCAGCAATTATTACTGTGGTATTTGCCTAATGGCAATTGTTATTTTCCTCATTTTTTCTATATTAATTGAGATTCTTCTGTAAGGAAGAACTGTCCCTTCCCCCTACCCCCATTAATTTCTTGATTCAATTATTCATTTATATCAATATATAATACTCCTAGATAATTATTTTATTCTATGGGTTATAATCCAGTACTACAATTACTTATTTTTTTAATCAAATTATTGCAACTTTGCCCATGGGGAGCCCCTCCAGGTTGCATCCTTGTCTTTCTGGCATGCTCCTGTCCTCTCTTGAGCACTTTGCTATTTTCCAGAACCACAAAATCTTTCAGGATCATCTTGTAATTTTCCTGGCCCAGCCCTGGAATCAACCTCTTTGCCAAGGATCCCCGTTCCCTTTTATTGGAGAATGGTATATAGGAACCAAGATCCAGGTGCTAGGAGTGCTCAAATTGCTATGGATTGTCATTGCTCCTGGGCTGCCTCAGAGCTAGGAAACATATACATGCAAATATATTTATATTTCTCTATCTATCTGCATATATATGAGTTTATACTGTTGCCTCTGATCTTAGTCCCACACACATTTCAACTAGCGTCTCTCTCTTTTTTTTTTTTTTTGTAATCTATAACTTCGTTTTCCAATGGTGAGAAATCTGGCTCTTGTTATCTACAATGTATTTATTATCAAAGAATAAAATAAATAGCTGTGGATTGACACTATGTACGTAGGAAATCTTTGTAGCAAAAACTTTCACACTATTCTCTACATTGCATGACTTCTCAGCTCTGTTTTCCACACGTACTTCATGTACAATCAGCCAAAGATGTCTCATCTCTCCCACTGGTTCTCCCATGGGGTGGCCTCATGGCTTCCTGCATGTCGAAAGCTGCAGTGTGGTCTGTGGCACAGGCCATGGCACAGCTACCTGGTATACCACGTTGCTGATAGGAGTATTTCTAACTGAAGAGTGGCAGGAGTAACATTTCTAGCCACACTTTTATCAGTGAACATCCTACATGCTATTCTGGAAAAGGAAATGTTTGTTAGTCACCTTGTATCTGAAAAGGGTCAGGTATAGGGAGGAGGGTATCACTATAGTTGTCTCTTAGATTTAACCACATGTTAATGGGAGCATGCTATTTTCTTTCCACGATTCTCCAATGCTACCAGACTAAATCACAGCAGGATCTGGAAATATAGCGTGGAGGTCTACTAGATCCCTCCTGGTGAATTTCTTACAATTGCTCGTTAAAAGTACTTCATTAAAAACATCCTACACAGCAGGCATGTTTGAGTGATCCCAAGATAAGCAAGTCTTGGGTGAACTAGTTATAAGATGACTTTCTCTATCTCTAAAAGGTCTTTAAGACCTTTCTCTTCTAATTCTCATCTCACTCCAAAAAAATCACAGAGAAACTCATCACACCTCTTCCACTCCTGCAGACTTCCAAGTTAGTTCTGGCTCAAGCTAGGGCAAGGGTGAAATTTTAAATTGGATAAGGGCTTGGCAATTTAATTTTACATTTTTTTTTTTTTGAGACAGTGTCTCACTTTGTTGCCCCGGTGAGTGCCGTGGTGTCAGCCTAGCTCACAGCAACCTCAAACTCCTGGGCTCAAGCAATCCTCCTGCCTCAGCCTCCCAAGTAGCTGAGATGACAGGCATGTGCCACCATGCCCGGCTAATTTTTCTGTATTTAGTAAAGACGGGGTCTCGCTTTTGCTCAGGCTGGTCCTGAACTCCTGAATTCAAGTAATCCTCCTGCCTTGGCCTCCCAGAGTGCTAGGATTACAGGTGTGAGCCACCACGCCCACTCTTAATTTTATATTTAACTGGCTTTTTTATACCTGTAAAAATAACTACAAAAGCTGTGAAATCTCCCTGGTATTTCAACTAGGGAAGAGAAGAATGATTTGGCAAAATTTGGTTGAAAGTGTTTTGCAAATAACAATGAATTATATGCCCTATTTCCTCATTCTAAGATACTTTCCCCAACCATCTATGTATGTTTGTGTGTATATATGTATCATGTGTATATATATATATTTTTTTCTTCTGAAATTGGGATGTATCTTGGCACCAGTGAATACATTTATGGGGACAATTTTCTTTCTTTCTTTTCCTCCCTCCATGTCTCCTTCTCTCCCTCCCTCCATTCCTTCTTTTCTTTTTTTTTATTTCTTTTCTTCTGAATAGCTGTTATTAAATCTATATGGTATTTTACAATCAGAACTGAGGAATTACTGCAAATTCTCTTGTTTAATCCAGTTTTCCTAAACTGTGTATGAGATTTTCCTAGTGGAAGACTGCTTCTTAAGAATATATGTTGAAGCATAAAACCGTTCCCTAATTTCTTTGTATTATCAGGCTAACAATCTCATACCAAGTTAAGAAATGGAAAGCTACATTTCCCTAACTTTAGTTATCTTTGGAGTTATCTGAAGACAGATTTCATGGTTTAGGTAAAACACTTTTTCTGTAGTGGGTATATTTTCCTTTTTCAGGATGGTTCCAGAAAGGGAAAGGAAAAATAAGTTTATTTCTGTAGGAAAAATTGCAACCAAACCAACAATTTATTTATTAACTTTGCCTTTTCAGGTTTTTGTTTTTTAATTGTACAGTAAATGGCCGAACCAGATAAAGTTTCTTCAAATCTAAAAAACAAAACAATCACCACAAAATGTCCTCATTTTTGACCAGCTACCTGCATGTTTCTACGTCATGTGACTTAAAAGGGGAGAGTAAGAGAATCTTGAAAGATGGAGTTCACAGTGGCAAGGCTGCAGACCCTGCGCAGCAAGCCCGTTGCCAGGGGCCGCCATAATGAAGGGTGGTGGGCGTCCAGGAGCGCTCGTGGCCACGTGCTGGGCTTTATTAAATATCTAACTATAGTGTGCGGCCCCGGCCAGCTCGTAACTCACTCCTAGCTGACACATTCCAGTTCGTAATTAGTGTAGTGCTAATATGATCCTCACGTTTTGATTCTTTTCCTGTAAAACAGGACTATTTCAAAAGACAAAGATGCATTTGACTTAATTGGGAAATCCACAAGGTTGGATTCTCCAGGCACTTAGGTGTGGCTGGACTCTACAGAGAAGGGAAGGAGTTTCACCTTCTCTTTCTTCTGTCTCCCCACAAGGCAGGCTACCGATCTCCAGATTTTATTTCAGCACATGCTGTCAATCTCTTCCCTAATAAAATCCTGTTTTTCCTTTGACCTGCTAATGCATAGAAGAGGGATCAATGCTCCCCCTTGATCTCACTCCTTGTGGACAAGTGTAGTGAGACACAGCCTGTCAAAGGGAGCGACCAGGATATACACAGAGCACACATTTCCATAACGGGCCCGCAACTAGCATTTTCACGTTTGTCATTATTTCCTGGAGTTGCAGTGATGGATTGGTAGCGTGGGTGCTCAGCCGAGGAGGAATGACGTTTCCCAGAATGCTCCACCTGCATGGTTCCAGACTGGCCCGTACCACAACACGTGAGAGGTGGAAGGAGCTTGCAAGGGTGGATTTATTCTTTTTTTACACCCCCAAGCTTGGGGCTCAGCTCTAGTGCTGGTGCAGCACTCACACGCTGTCACACGTGTTTCTTTTATTCTTCTTTTATTTTCTTTTATTTATTTTTTATTTTTTATTTTTTTAATTATTTAAAAAATTTTTTTTGAGACAGAGTCTTACTCTGTTGCCCAGGCTAGAGTGAGTGCCGTGGCATCAGCCTAGCTCACAGCAACCTCAAACTCCTGAGCTCAAGGGATCCTCCTGTCTCAGCCTCCTGAGTAGCTGGGACTACAGGCATGCACCACCATGCCTGGCTAATTTTTTTCTATATATATTTTTAGTTGTCCATATAATTTCTTTCTATTTTTAGTAGAGATGGGGTCTCGCTCTTGCTCAGGCTGGTCTCGAACTCCTGAGCTCAAACGATCCGCCCACCTCGGTCTCCCAGAGTGCTAGGATTACAGGCGTGAGCCACCCTGCCCGGCCCACACGTGTTTCTTATCTGCAAGAACACCTTGCTAATAGCTTCTCCAGGTCCACTAGATTATTCTTCATTTTCTCCAACCCCTGGGCCAAGTGTGTATTTTGCTAGGTGACAAGAAAGGTGCCAGAGTCGCATCATTTAATTTGGGAGTTTGGAGAGACTGATATGGATTTCAGTCCCTCCTGGCAGGCTCTAGCTCATCGTCATGGACTCTGCCCCACTTCACATCCATCTTTCTTCCCCAGCTGCCTGCCCTGCCGACTTTGGGGCCAGCACAGACACAACAGCCTTACAGCCTCACACAGACTGTTTAATCATCACCTGTCATTGTGGAAGGTCACAGTCCCATAATAAATCCCTTATTTTATATCACTCTAGTGATCCTGCTCCTCTGACCTCACTCTGCCTGATACAGTTGCATAACCAGGCACAGTCTTACCCTAGAACACTGCCCAGGAACTCTTCAATCAATTTTTGCTATTGAGGCAAAACAAGCATCTTTTTCTCCTTTTATAGCTGAGGACACTGTGGGCAGAGGGATTCAGTGGCTTGGCCTTGCTAGTAAATACCAGAGCCAGGATTTGAATTCAGGCCTCCTGAGCCTGTACCTAGTACACCCTGAATGGGCACCATATGTAAATTGAAAGCAAGAGGTACCATGTGAAAAGGTGCTCAGTGTCACCAGTAACCAGGACCACTCAACAATAAGATGCCATTTGGATCTCATTGATCTTATTGCAAAGATACATCTGGCGGGAAGAAGTTTTTAAAGGTTCATATGAGTAAGAATCTTGTCTGTGAGAAGAGGAAACTCCTAAGAACTGCTGGCGTCAACTGGTATAGTCACTCGGGAGGACAATTTGGTATTTACTAAGATTTAAAAGATTCATATCCATGGCTCAGCAAGTTCATTTTGCACGACTTCAGCACACACTTCCACATGCGCACAAGGAGGCATCTTCAAAGGCGTTCAGTAGAACAAGATGAATGTGTGTTAGCATGGCTACCAGCATCACAGTCCATCTATACTCCAGAACAAAATAGATCTTCTGTACACTAATGTGGAAAGCACTTCATGAATATTGTGGAATGAACAAGAAGCAAATCACAAAAAGATATGTTTAATAGAGTACAATCCATGTGAAAACATGCAAATTAAATAGGGCTATATATTTTCCATGAGCAAATATATGTAAGTAAAAGTATTTTTTAAGAAATTGGCAAACTGACGATGATTAGAAGAGAGAGAGAGGAAATGGGCATTGGGAGTGATAAAGTTGAGTTTAATTTATAATTTTTATTTCTTTTGCAAAGAAAATGAATTTATTACCTGTGTAATTAATTTTTTTGCTCTAAAAATAAAGGCAATATGTCTGAAAGATGAGTTATAGGTCTCACTGAGTATTAAAAGAGGAATGGTATGTTTGAAATAATTTAGTTAACGCTCCTATTTTATGGAGGAGGAAATTGGTGCCCAAGACAGGAAATGATTAGCTGAAGGTAGAACGCCATAAAAATTTGAAATCAGGAATGTCTCAGAAAAATGGGCAGCAGAGTTTCTGAAATTATTTGCTAGTAATCTCTGATGATACTTGGATGAAACCAGAATGTATTTTGGGACACCATTGTGGGACCCGCTGAATGAACCAGCCCCAGCTTTGGTGTCCATGATTTGGTCTGTTGACAACATCACCCAAGGACCCTATTAAGACCATGCCAACACCTTACTCTCATCTTTGATTCCTACAGCCTGTTCTAATTCTGTAAGTTCTTCTAACATCTTTGTTGCCTCAGGAAATTCGTTTTCTCTGTAGCATGTTCAAAACCACTTTGATCTTTGTCTTTCCTTCAGATGAGCCATCTTTGCAATATTTACCTGGAGGGCAGAACACTCAGAGGCCATTCCTTACAAAGCCGTTCTTTAACAGAAATATGTTGGTAATAAATTCTGAGTTCATTTTATGATGCCCAGGAAGGAGTGAATTGAGCTCTGCTTCTACAAATGTACATCACAGTCATGGGCTGCGTGACGACAGTTTGGTTGGAGGTGATGAACCATGTATGCAGTGGTGGTCCCACGAGATTATAATGGAACCGAAAAATTCCTCTGGCCCAGTGATGTCATAGCCATCTTCATGTCACAGCTTAACACATTACACATGTGTTTGTGGTGATGCTGGTATAAACAAACCTACTATGCTGCCAGGTATAAAAATCTAGCAATTACAGACAGTACATAATACTTGATAAAGGTAATAAACAGCTATGTTATGGTTTATGTATTTACTATACTATACTTTTTATTGTTATTTTAGAGTGTGCTCCTTTTCTCTCTGTTTCTCTCTCTCTCTCTCTCTCTACACACACACACACACACACACACACACACATATGTAAAACAGCCTCAGGCCGGTCCTTCAGGAGGTGTCCAGAAGAAGGCATCATTATCATAGGAGAGGACAGCTCCATGTGTGTTATTGCCCTTGAAGACTTTTTGAGGGACGAGATGTGGGTGGCAGACAGTGGTGTTGATGGTCCGGCCCTGCGTAGGCCTAGGCTAATGTATGTGTTTGTGTCTTAGTTTTTAACAAAAAATTTAAAAAGTAAAAATAAAAAGGAAAAAATATTAAAACTTCAAAAAGCTTGTAGAATAAGGACATAAAGAAAGAAATATTTTTATATGGCTGTACAATGTGTTTGGGTTTTAAGCTAAGTGTTATAAAAACAGTCAAAAAAATTAAAAATTTTTAGAGTAAAAATGTTATAGTAAACTAAGGTTGATTTATTATTTAAAAAATAAAAATTTAAAAATAAATTGAGTGGAGCTAAGTGCACAGTGTTTATGAAGTCCTCAGCAGCCTACAGTGATGTCCTAGGCCTTCACGTTCACTCACCACTCACCGACTCACCCAGGGCAACTTCCAGCTCCATAAGCTCCATTCATGGTAAGTGCTCTATACAAGTGTACCATTTTTATGTTCAGTATCATAATTTTTACTGTGCCCTTTCTATGTTTAGATAGGTTTAGAGACACAAATACTTACACTGTGTTACAACCACCTAGAATGTTCACTACAGTCACAGGCTGGACAGGATTATAGCCCAGGAACAATAGGCTATACCATATAGCCTGGGTGTGCAGTAAGCTACGCATCTTGGTTGGTGTGACTACCCTCTGTGATGTTCGCAAGTGACGACATTGCCTAATGATGCATTTCTCAGAATGCATCCCAGCATTAAGAGACGCGTGACGGTAATTGCACTTGGCCTCCTCAAGGGAATAACCACAGAGCAGCCCAAAGGTATGAGTCCCTTTGGCCGGCAGCCTAATTACATGCTGCTTGTAGGCTCTGCTTGGTGAATAGAATCTAAGAGTGTCCTAACTTGTACTCATCATTTAAGTCCCATATATGTCATCCCCGCTTCTAAAGGTCTTCTCTTAATTGCTGACCTCCATGCACCTCTGTACCTTAGGTGCTTCCGTCCAGATCACCTGGGGTCACCCCACTGGTAATACAGTGATCTACCCTGTGCTTCTCTCTCTCACTGGATTGTGAGCAGGGGCAGAGCTGGGTGCTGGTGGGGACCAGGCTCAGGGAGAAGGGGCCTCACTGTGGCTACCTGGGTGTGAGTCTCAGGGTCTTCTGCCACTGTCTTTACTGCAATACACTCTCATACAGTTCCAGCCACCACCGCACAGTATGGCCTCTGAACAAAATTGTTGACAAGATTCCACTTCTGGACACTGTACTCAGAGAGAGCATTGGCTTTCCTTGTCGTCCCCTCATGCTCCCTAGCTATGTGTCTGCCAGCATCTTCTGCATCTGGGACAGCAAAGTCCTTCCAAGGGCTGCCACTTCTTCCTCTACTGTTCTTTTCTCAAGGACAGTGAGAGCTCTCACGGCTCTTCCAGGAGCAATTCTGTTTCTTTCCTTCGAGGCTGAGCCCCTCTTCTCAAGTTTGGTTCCATGGTGCAGAAATAAAGCACTTGAGCAATTGCAAGTGCCCACAGTTCTCATAAAATGTTTCATTCCATTAAATGTGTTCATAAGTTTCACCCTCCTCACCAGCAAAAATCAGTACTTATTTTTTTCTGAACCTTGCTAGCTGGGGGTGTAGTATTATATTACATCCCTTTTTACCCTCATACTTAGGAGGTGGGTGGAGGTCACAGCCTTTGCTTTGTCTCCATGCTGAATCTCAAAGAGCCAGAATGGAAGGCTGTCCAGCAGCCAGTCCCTCCCAGCCCCGCTCTTTGTAGGTTAACATTTCTGAGCTCTGGTTCAACAAGTATCAACACACACCACAGATGTTACTCATATTCTTCAACCTACTGAAAAGAAAAATACCCAAGCCCACTGTGCTACCGGAACTGAAGTCAACTTTGGCAACAAGTATGGAAGAACTGACCTGCCGGTTTAATGTTTTCCCATTTCAGTCTCTTAATGTGCATCGTGTGACTCATCTAGCACCAAGTATGCTACCTACTCGCTCCATGAAGTTTCTTTGCTACTTATCCAGTGGTTTTGCCTTCAGTTTTATGTTTTGTGTGATTGTGTGTGTGTATGATTTTTTTGAAACGTTGAGGGTCCCATTGCTTAATTTTTGGACTGTTTTATTGGGAAATGGGGCTCCTGTCCTCCTACCTATCCACCTTGGTCTTCTGAGGTTTGATTTCCACATTTAGAAGAAAAAGAAATCCCTTCAGTGATGTGTATGAGTATGGTCTTCTGTAGGGAAATGATGGAGAAACAAGAAAT
This sequence comes from Eulemur rufifrons, assembly GCF_041146395.1. Lineage (NCBI taxonomy): Eukaryota > Metazoa > Chordata > Mammalia > Primates > Lemuridae > Eulemur > Eulemur rufifrons. The sequence continues at coordinate 204,834,225 of NC_090989.1, forward strand.
AGTTGACATTTGATCAGAAGTAGTTTATTCTACTACTAATAAAATCAATGAAAAATGTACAAGCATCTCCTGCGTGCTAGGCATTTTGGAAATAAAAACCATGAATACAGGTGGTCCTATTCCCAATGAGGGGAAGCTGACATGCACTTGACGAAAATTAATAATTGCCAAGTTCTCCTACCCAGCATTGGGCTCTGTACTGCTGGTGGCATCAGGGGAGTCCACTGTTCTACTCTCGCTGCCTCTGCGGACCCTACCTCCCAAGGCGGTGCCTCATGCTGACCCCAGCCCAAGCCTCCCTGGGGAGAGCTGGCAGGACAAACCATCTCAAGTGCATGCCAGGACTCAAGAGTCCCCCGCCACCCGTAAGATGATTGTGCGGGGCTCACCACGCCCGCCAAACCCACAGCTCCTTGTCTCTTAAAGCAGCGGCTCACAAAGTGTGGTCCCCACAGCAGCAGCAGCACCTGGGAACTTGTTAAAAAGCAAATCGTCAGGTCCAACCTCAGACCTCCTGAGTGTGAAACCCAGGGGGGCGAGGAGCCAGCAATCTGTGTTTTAACAAGCTTCCCAGGTGATCCTGATGTATGCTCAAGTTGGAGAACCATTGTTGTCGTCAGCCCTTTCCCGGATAGCGGCACTCCTGCCTTGAGTGTTTCAAACCCAGGGCTCCTCCTCAGCTCGGTCCCCTGCTTTTTACTTACTCCCCAATATAAATTAGGTTTTCTCTGTTATTCTTTCTTATAGCATTTAAAATATCCTTATTTAGCATATGTCACAACTTAAAATGATATATATTTGTATGTATAATTAAGTTACACACATATAAAACATATGTACACGTATGTGTGTATCAGTATGTGCTCTTATTCATTGGCCATCTGTCTTCTAGTGTAAGGCACAGTAAGGGCAGAGATTGTATCTCTTTTGTACTTGACACGAAGCACAATTGTTTAATAAATAATTGTTGAGTGAGTGAATGAATGAATGGATTACTGGAAATTTTAATGCCAGGAAGTCACATGGAGTAGGTTCTCCCCGAAGTATAGAAAGGGCCATGCCACTCAGTGGTCTAAAGATGGATAACTTCGTCTCAGGGAATGAAGAATTGGATGAATTAAGAGAATGTGGGCTTTTCAGAGAAGGACATAGTCAGGAAAAGTCTGAAATCAGGAATTGCTTTGTTCTGGATTTCTGTGTCGAAACCCCAAAAGTGAGTATCACCTCACCAAACTAGGATATAGCTGGGCCCTGCTGGCAATCTTAGTTCTGTCTTTAGCCTGGAAGCTGCTGCGCCCATGAGGAGGGTTGCGAGGGAAGAAGCGGAGAGCAGGGCCAGTTTCTGGAACCCAGAATGTTAAGGCAGCAGCTCCTAAGACATCTTGTGGGGGCAGTGGAGATGGCAAGAGAGATGACCAGCCTCGCCTTCTCTGGGCTTCAGATACAGTGGTCTCCAAGCTTATGCTCAGCTCATGGCATCGAAAGCCCAGGCATGGGAAACACTGTTAAGGGTGAGTAAGAACTTCCCAGAAAGTGGGCAGTTGCCATCTTCTCCAGGGTCTGCTGTTGAGTCTTGAATCTTTAGCTCTATGGATGCCAATCAACACTTTAAAATGCAAGCATTCAAGGAAGGTATTCTGTGCTGCAAATGTGAACTTGAAAACTTCCCTTTTGCTAGGCCTAACCCAAGGTAAAAGGGAGAAGAGGGCCAGAAAGACAGACATTCCTTCTGGAAAGATGTCCAAAATGGAAATGGGAGGACTGAATCGATTATATTTAGAGGCTTTCATATTTTGTAGTACCTATCTGTAAGTGTCTTATTAACAGTTTTCTAATAAAAATGAGAAGGATAATATATAAAAGGCTCAAGCATTATATATCCTTAGTTTGAAAATGAGTTAAATTTTCACATGAGTTCATATGAGTTGAATTTTCTTGATCAACTGAAGGAAAAATTAGTCTCTAGTCTTCCCTGATTTGCCTGAATCATTCTGGAGAGGGTCTAACTTTCCATTTCACTTCATATTCTATAGATGTGGCTTTGGAAAACCATATGTGTATTCCCTGATGGAAATACTCTAGGAATATTTGGCATTTAAAAAACCCTGAATGCAAGGAGTTAGAAACTCGGTTTTGAATCCAGGCCTGCCACTTCCTAAGCAGGTGACCTTGGAGAATGACTAACTAGCTCTTTGTGACTAAGAATGAAAGCATTGGTTTAGATGGTCTCCAAGCTCCAGGATAAGATCCTGTGATATTCTTTATGAACCCAGGAATTTATATTAACGTCCTTTCTCTCCTGTAATTTAAAGAAGAGGAAGCTGACCAGTCAACGGAAATGATTTTCATTCTCTATCTCCATCTATCTCCTAAGTTAGCACCAATCTACTCCTTACCTGCTCCTACCCTTCCCAAGAAGGACTAAGATGTGTTCTTCAACAGGTTTCAGCCATCCTAACAAAACATACGAGGAGAGGAGGGGGGTTTAAATATTCTTGTTGAGCAAACCAAATTTATAGGAAATGTTGTTTAATTCCTGGATGCCACGTTCACATTACAGTCAGAGAATGTGCTAAGGAGATGAAACGGACAAATCCACCCAATAGAGAATTTAGCAATTCAACCTCTTGTGAGCTGAAGCGATGTCACATATGGCATTATTTCACAGTTTAACAATGTGGGGTTAAGCCAGATTTACATGAAGAACAGATGGACCCACAGCTAACAGAAAAGGAAAAATTGCTCCAATGTAGGTTTGCTAAATAAAATATTATTATCCTTGAATATAAGCAGGGAGAAAATGAATTATGTTTAAAACATGCTAAAAATGTCCTAAGATTGTTTGAGGTCATGATCATTCTTCTAACAAGTAGATAATGAGCTAAGAACAATGCAGTGCTGTCCAATCTATTACACTTAGCATTATTTTAAATAGCAAATCCAGCTATCCCTTATAAAGTATTTTATCCAAAGACATTGCCTTTGAGAGAGATATTAAGAACTTCAATACAGCCAAGAAACTGTGGATCAAGATTGGCTTTTCTGATCTGTTGGATGAGTCAGTGGCAAGTGGTTTGGAAACCAGAACCTTGCTCCTCCCAAATATTTTCTGTCCTGTTTGTTCCAGATGTTTGGAATTTCTTTTTCAATGCCTATCTTTCATTTTACAACTAAAATTGATATGTGAGAGTCAAGTGTTTCTACATATATAGCACCTTGGCTACAGTTCTTACTAACGTGTAAATGACTAATAGAAAAATTTGTTCTCAAAGAGTGAATTTCAGTGGGATAGCTGGGCATGGGCCATAAAAGAGGATACATACTATTCAGAAGAGTGGAAGGGGTGCAACATAGAGCAAGGCTTGGAAAATCGACTGGGCTGGAGAAAGACAAATCTTACTTCACTTTTAAAGCTTGGTTTTAGCTAATATGGAAGCTATAGACAATCGTTAGACTTTTGCCAAAAGTTGGGTCTTCAGCATTGACTGTTAGGGTATGAGCTAGTGCATGTAGGTTTTGAGAAAGATTTCTCACACAAAGGTTAAGATAGAAAGAAAAAAAGTTTATTTTTTTTTTCCATCTGGAAAAAAGGCCAATGTGGAAATGAAAGAGGGAGAGTATATTAATCGTAGAAGACCAATTACTCAGGATTTTTATTTAGGGGTTGCAAAGGGGGTGAAGATAATTTATGGCTGTATCCTAATTAGCTGGGTACTGCTGCATCCACTTCTCTTTTTTCTTGGTGGTGGGCTGATAACAGAAGCTGGTGTGGGATGTCAAAGATCTTGTCAGCAATCTTGCCCTTGAGCTATGGTTTTGGGCAGAAACTGAGGCGTGAAGCTCGCACCCCTGCTGGAGCTTGAGAACTCTTCAAGGCCATAAAGTGAATAGGGCTGGTGAATGTGAAAAAGAGAAAGGCTTACATTTCCTTTCTGTCTGCTCAGTTCTTTTCAGATGTTGTGAAAACAGAACTCCACGGGGTGCCTGTTAGCAAGAGAGCTCATATGATTGATCTTAGCACTTACTGAGAAACTAGATAATCTTTTCTGTTATTTCACTAGCAAGGCCATCCTTTCACTGACTTTTAAGGAAAGACCTTGATCTGTAAGGTGTGATATTAGGGACATTGCAAAAAGTGGTGGTCCCAAATATATTCAGCAACCCATCAATTAATGTCTGAAATTCTTCAGTTGGTGTGTTCCCTTTGGTGCAGATGTGTGATAAAAGGTAAATATCTTTGGAAGCATTATTACTTTGAAAGTATGACCCTTTATTCACATAAATATGCACAGGTATAGAGAGATGGATAGGAAAATAGAGGTGATGGGGAGAGAGAGAGAAAAGCTGTAACTGGATGCCTCGGAGGGAGATGGAAACTAATAAGGAACAAAAATAGAAAAAAAAAAAAAAACACAGAAAGAGGAAACTGGGACAATAAAAATGAGTAGCAATAATAACAGTAGTAAAAACAATTAAATATAACACGTGCTGTGTGGTTTCTATATGCCAGGCACTCTTCTGAGTATTTTAAGTGTATTAACTTATCGAAAGACCAACTTTGTCAGTACCATCACATAAATATCTGATCTTGACTCATTCATTTACCAGAGCTTCCCTGGGCACCCGCTGTGTTTTCTAAAGGCTGGAGTTACAGAGGGTAACAGAGCAGCCCAGGGCACTGCTCTCACAGAGGAGAATACTCAGAGAATAAAATAGGAAATAGATAACAAACCTTATTCTAGATAACGATAAGCTCTCTCTACTATCAGGTGGTGTGACAGAGAAAACAGGGATGTGGGGTGATAGGGTGGTCAGGAGGCACCTCTCTCAGGACAATGACCTCTACCTGGATGATGACCACCAGTGGGCGGGGCTGTCAGCCACAGGGCACAGCACTTGCAAAGGCCCTGGGGTGGAATGAGCATGGTTTGCTTGAGGGATTGAAGGAAGGTCAGTGTATTTGGAGCCCAGTGAGCAAGAGAGGGAGGCAGGAGGCGAGGTGAGCTGCGTGCAAGCAAAGCCGCTGATGGCCTGTAATTCAGGTTTTATTGAAGAGCGATAAGAAGCACTTACTACCGGCAGGCTCTGAAGATGAAAAGGTGTAAAAGATTTAGCTTTTGTCTCACTGGTTCACCAACTGCGGAGAAACTGGCATTATCATTCTAGAGCCCATGCATTTGACTTTTAATAGGACTGAGCGTTTGCTGTAGTTCTAGGAAAGGAGCCTAGCTAAGGGCGAGAATGGTCAAGAGGGCTTTTGTGGTGGAAGCCAGGCTTGAACCAGTCGTGCAGAAATGGTAGCATTAGAAAAGGAGCCCCCAGTCCAGAGGCCGGCTGCCTAGGGTCTTTCTAAGTCTCTTTTGTTAATCAGCAAGAGGCCTGACCTCACTCTATACTCTAAGAACTTTTACCGTTCCTCACCTTTGCTTGAATCTACTTGATTTACCTGAAACTCCCGTGTGTGTATGTAGAGCGAGTGTTTGTATGGGAGAGAGAGAGAGAGAGAGAGTGCAAGGAAGTCTGTATTTGGAACCAAAAGAGGTTTGTTGGGAAGCTTATTCATTTTTTCAATTTTACCCATTACAGAATGACTTTATAGCATAGCTTAAGCTCTTTGGGGATGAAAACTTCCATTTGATTGTGAATGTCTGTCATGTTGGCACTGCAGACAAATGCCTCTGGAGTCTCTGCAGCGTGGTGCATGCTCAGCTAAGTCCATCACACGCTTGCTGACAGCCAACTGTATGCCAAGTGCTGGTTAGGGTGCTATCTCAACAAAGATGGGTAATTTGCACGCCTTGCCTACAAGGAGCACATCTAAAACCAAAATACAGCTTCTTGTGCCAGCTTGTTCTGCATTTTTTAACAACCTGATATATGCTTTGTTTCAGGCTCTTTGGCTTCCTAAATGTCCAGTTGCACATGTAGCTCACTGCCATGCAATCCAGAGCCTCTAGGTCATCCAGAGAGACTGCATTACTCTCAATAACTGTGCCACTATGACAGTATGCAGCAGTTGGAAGTGGCCAGAGTAAAGAGCCAGGTTTTATTGTAATTTTAAACTGGTTGTGGATAGCTGGAGCCTTTGAAATGGACATGGATTATTTGTGGACAGAAAGCATTTAGAGGATAAGGCCTCAGGAATGAAAATCCAAGAGGAGAAATAAATGGGGAATGCATCCCAGGGAGATGAATAATATTTACTAAAGTATGTTTGTTTCATGGAAGATTCCTTTATTATTACTGCTTACAGTGTAATCTTTGTGAGAAATTTCAGGCTTGCAGAAAGAGCTTGTGAATTAAAGTCTGGTTTATAAAATGCTCCATCCTTGGCATCTGCATGCTGACGGGGGCAGTAGGTGGCTTCTCTGGGGTACAGTAATCTTATATTTGCCTGAGACATGGTCTCTTTCCTTCCCCAATTCCCCTGGAAGCTTTTCCTTCAGCAAGTATTCTCCTAAACACCAATAATATACCTGCAACTACATGAGGTAGAGAGGACACAGTGAAGAGCACAACACAGTAGGGAGCAAATGATGACCAAGCAACTCGCCGATTGTACTTGCAATGGATGCTATGAAGGAGGAGCACACAGCAGTAAGTGTTCCAGCACCTTGGTAGGAAGATGGGAGCTTCCCTAATTGTGCCCTGGGTTCCAGGCCTGGTTTGTCTTTGTTGACTGTGAGCAGGATCTGGTCACATTGAGTTTGAACAAGGAGGACCCCATCCTTTGCTGCTCCTCTGACCTATTTCCCTCCACTTCCATATTCCTCAGTTGCTCCCATCCTTCTCCTCTGAGTCCTACGTAGACTGTGGACTCCTGCAGACCTTCCTTCGTCCCCGGGTCTGGCTGAGTCGCCGGGCTGAGAGGCTTAGACAAGGTGCTGGTAGATGAAGATGGTCGTTCAGTGAGATAGCAGACTTGCTCCAAGCATTGCAAGTCCTCTCCAGGATGACACAGGCTTTGTAAAGATTCTTTTCCAGGCTGTGAGAGATTCATATGCAACTTTTCCCTGAAGGGTTTCGGAGTCAGACTGACGGCTACATCTCAGCCAGCCTTCCAGATCCTCTCTGAGGTGCCTCCAATGCATCCAGATGGAAAATGTCAGTATTTCATGGAAAACACACCATAATACAAACTTAACTCTATATTCTTCCCAACAAAAATAAATTGTTTTTCCTTGCATTCTTGAGGTTGTTACCATCCACTCGGAAATATTACTGCTATCCTCAAACCCAACTTTCTTTTCACCACTACTTACTTTCCCTCCAAGCTCATAGCTACTAAGTCTGCCTCCTAAATCTATCTTGTGTCTCTCCCTCTTGTCAATCTCTGCTCCAAATTACTTATAACAGACAACTGTCACCCTTCCGCCAGCCCCTGCTATTCCCAGAGACATCTTTTCAGTGTATAAATTTATAATGACTATCCTTAAGGGCATGCTGTCACCTATAGTGTAAAATACAGAGTCCTTAGATGGCTATAAAAATCCCTGGTGATCTGAGCTCAGGCTACCTGAGCACCCTTGTCTTCCATTCTCTGTCCCTTCTCAGATGTTCTCTACTCCTATTACAAAAAACCGCGTGTGGGTCTGAACCACCCTCTTCTGGCCTTTGCGACATGAGGTGCCATCTCCCCGAATACCCGTCCAGGCTCTCACAGCTCCTTTCTCCACATCAGCTTTGTCAACGTCTGCTGAAATCATTCAAGATCCAGCTCAAGCATCCTCGCTTGCAAGAAGGTCTCCTCTCAGTCCTCCCATATATTCACCCTACCCAGATAATACACCCTCATCTGGGACACCACAGTTTCTGTGTGACGCTATTGGAGATTTATCATATGGCGTTGGGATTCTCAATGTCTACCATCTAGTTCTTGCCTGCGTCTTGTTCAGACTTAGGCTCTCAGCCCTCACACTCTACCCTTTATTAACTATGTGAACTTGGACACAGTATATAACCCTTCTTAACTTCATTTTTAGTTTATTGAAAAGGGCTAATATGGTTCAGTTTATAAAAGGGCTGATAAGACTGTAATGAGGATTAAATGAGATATAACACAAGGCATGGCACATAGTAACTATCTGATAAATGGCATTATCTGTTATTATCTATTAGCATAATAGCAATGAAGATAGGAATTATCTTCTGTAGCTGTTCTGGGACAGGATGTGCCATCAGAAGGAAGGATTTTTTCTGTACTTGGACTTGAAGAAATAGATTTAGAGGGGTGGGTGCAGCTGTTACCATCAGCTGTTGAAGGGCGATTTTCACTAAGGGACCAGTAAGGTTGTCCTTGAGAGGAGACAGGTGTGAGCTTTGAGTGCTAACCAGGAGCTTCTGGGGTGGGAGCGTGGTGCATGGACAATGAATAAGCTTTTATTTTAGTGGTGCCAGCACTGGACTTTCAAATCAAAATGGATATGAATTAGACAGAATTATTTAAAAATTTTATATGGATATGTTTTATGGATTTGAGTTAACCCATTGCACGGCCACTATGAATCTAGCACCAAAGCAGTTCAAGGTATTGTTCCAGCCTTAGGTTATTCAAACCCCCACCTCCTGCAATGGGGAGAGAAGGCATCAGTGTCTAATCCCAGGCACACTTGATCCAGTCTGGTGTGACACAGACTCTCAGTCTCTTGGAGTTCGGTGAAAAGTGAGGTCAGCATGTATGGAGACCTGGGGAAAGCAAATCACTCTGGTACTGAACTGGGAAACTCTATTCCATTTCCTTCTGAATGGAGTCCACAGTGGTGCTGAAAAACCATCTGGAGAAATGCAGCTCCAAGAGCAATAACATGCTGTAATGCATTTGATTAAAAAGAGGAAGGGAAAAAACATGGTGTGTGTTATCCTTGTGCTAGGATCGTGGAGCAGGCGGCCTGAGAGTTGTCGTCCACGGAGATTTAGCCTGGATTACTTTAAAAGCACTTTTGCAGAGCCAGGCAAATGAAAGTCATGTGTTTATTCATCAAGGAGACTTTCTCTTGGGGATATTTTATTTGCAGATCTATAAAGAGGCAAAACCTCCACATTTTTAGTCTTCCATGCAAGAACTTCTAAGCACTGGAAGAGCAGTGACAGGAAGAATAAACTTGGATGTCTCAGAAATCCTGATAAAGTTTGGAAACTTATCCAGGCTTTTTGAACTTTTCAGCTGGACCTTATTGGGTTCTGTGTCTGTGAGAGCAAGTTCACTTACAGCATGTGCATTTCTCAGGCTATAGCATCTCAGTGTTTTGATTTAGGGCTTGGCAAAGGTGACACTGAGACACCCAGTCCTGAGTATGGGGATGTCTGAGTATCTCCATGTATCCTCAGGCTTCAGTGTGTATTTGAGAGACATGCTTGAGTCATTTAATTCCTCTGGGGGAAATTTTCTACCAATCAAAAATGAAATGCCATTGAGGGGTTTCAGTGGTCCATCTCCAGTCTTCTCAGTTAAGTGTTGTCAGCTCAAGATAAAGGGTCATGTCATGACATCACAGGACTAGTGAAATGAGACTTTTCATGTCATTGTTTGGAGACTTTAGAAGGTTGAAATGTTGACTCAAGAAATATTACTACTTTGTGCCTTTGGTTTGGCCATGGGAAACTGGGATATCTGTGGTTACCAACTGCAAGAGTCCACTTTAGGTCTTCGTGATTCTCTGTATAGTCAGAGTGGCCAGTCATGAAGTTTCAGGGTCCTTGGCACATGTTTTTAAGTGTGCTGAGTCTAGAGAAGACTGGAAAGAGGCTTTAATTTCCTTGTCATACTTAATTTTGTATACCACTGGACACACACAGGCAAATGGAGTTGCTTTTGAAGAAATATGATTTAGGAGAGGAATATGTACATTAGCTATCTATTGATGCATAAGGAATAACCCCCTGAATTTATTGGATTAAAACAATAAACAGTTATTATCTCACAGTTTCTGTGGATCAGAATTCAAGAGTGGATTAGCTGGGTGGTTCTGGTTCAGGGTCTCCCATGAGGTTACAGTCAGGATGTCAGCTGGGGCTGCAGTCATCTGAAGGCTTGACTGGGGCTGGAGGGTCTGTTTCCAAGATGGCTCTATCACATGGGTGCTGCAGGAGGCCTCGCTCCTTGCAAGGTGAGTCCCTCCATAGGGCTTCTCGAGCGTCTTCAGACTTGGCAGTGCGCTTCCTAAAGAGCAAATAATGAGGTGGGGTGAGAGAGAGAGAAAGAGATGAATGCAAAGAGGAAGCCACAATGGACTGACCTAATTTTAGATGTCATACATCTTCCTTTTCTTTAGAAGTGAGTCATTAAGTACAATCTACTTTTAAGGGGAGAAAAATTAGTGTCCACCTTTTGATAGAAGGAATATTAAAGAATTTGTAAATACGGTTTAAAAGCAACACACCATGAGCCTCAGAAGTCCCCATTGTGGATGTGAATCTCAAGTCTGCCTCTTATTAACTATGTCACTGTGGGCAACTTGATGAATCTTTGAGCTTCAGTTTACTCATTTATGATGTGACACCTAAAATACCTACTTTGCAGTGTTATTGATAAGATTAGGAATTACGTTTGTAAAATACCTCAAACAGTTCTTAGCTTAAAGTTGGTGCTAAATTGAGTGGATATGGGGATGATAATGACAATCGTGGTGATGATGAGGAATAAGCTTGGGTAAGTGACACAATCTCTCTGTAGTTCATTTGATTTATAATACCTACCTCATGGAACTCTGTCAAGATTAAATACTGTAACTTTTCCTTCTCTTTTGGAGAAATGCCAATGAAATGATATCTTGGTTGTTCTTGTTGCTAAAAAACATGTTAAAATGAAAATATTAGCTATCATTAATGTCATAAATACTAAAGTTTTTAGAGCACACTCACTGAAAAACTTGGAGGACTCTCCCTTTAAAGTCTACTCATCTAGACAAAAGGCTCATCTCTCCATTAGTGGGACAATTTTCTCGTGTGATTCATTGCACCGACTGGCTGTTCTGTGTCAGCCAGTCTCTTCCAGGTGTTACACCTTGAGATGACATTTATCATGTCCCCTATAATACACACAAACATATACACACAGCCCAATCTGTCATTTAGTGTGTCAGTAGGTAGATTGCCATCATCTGAAAATAATTATCCTGTGGGTGGAGATGCAATTGGATATGAAAAGGGATGGAATATGCCACAAAGTAAGGCATTTGGTGGCAGATGCTTTTTTACTCTTTCAAAATGATGCTTTGTAGGGAAGCCAGAGAAACTTCTAGTATGACAATAGGGTGAACAGTTGCTGGGTAGGGTGGAGCTTCCCAATGGACCAGTCAGATCTCAGACCCCAAGCTCAGAACAGCAGCAGGGGTCGGGGGTCTCAGGGTCTTTTTTTTTTTTTTTTTTTTTTTTTTTTTTTTTTTTTTTTTTTTAGAAAAAACAAGGCTCTTTCCCTTTCAAGAACCATTTAATTGACCTGAGTTTGAGCGGTTCCTGGCGAGGTTACTCCAGCAAAGGCCTGTTTATGCGTGGTAATTTCAAGGTTCCTGGAATTTAACATAACGCTGGCAAAGCTACCATTAGTTTGAGGAGCAAGGGACAGCCATGTTGTAACAGGGATACAAATGTGGAGGAAAAAAGAACAAAGGGTATTATCTCCATGCCCTGGGAAGACACTGCCTCCCTTCCTTTCCACCTTCTTATTAGTCAAGGGCAGGGTGGAGAAGGCTCCAGATTTCCCTGGAATGAATTGTCAAAACTTTCCCCTCCAGGCTTGCACGTTTCCCCCTGAGATGCTCAGCACGTTGTCAAACCAGTCTTTACTTGAAAGACATATGGCATCAACATGAAGCTTGCCATGTAAGCGAGGCCCCCTTCTGAAAGAGTTTTGAAAGAGGCATCCTGCATTTGGAGCGGCAGAGTGGAGTCTGCGGAGAGCCCAGGGTCCCACCGGGGACACTGCTGGGGAGCCAGAGACCCATCTGGAGGGGACCCTCTTGTTTCCATAGAGCAAATGAGGAAGAAAAACTATAGACAAGGGGAGGTGGGGGGGGGGGGAGACGGAGCAGGCAACGGGAGAAGTCGGTTTTATGGAGCTTGCAAATCTGAACTCAAATATTAAAAATGCTTTCATCAGTCTCCTTAATCCAGAGAAATTCTTTTTGGCTTAGATGGGAGGAAAAATCAGTCCCTTAAGGGGAAAGCAAGAGGAGAAGGCGGTAATGAGGATGTGAGTCAGACGCCGGGAATTGCTGGCAAAGGCGTTCCTTTTAGGGGGCGGAGGAGTACTGTTTTCAGCTGCTCTGACTTTAGGGACCACTGATAACGCCCACCTGCTTCTCATTGATTTCTCCCTTCAGTTATTAAAAGGTTTGATTCCATTAAGTGGGGAAAAGGTGAGGAAAAAAAAAGGACCATTTCTTCTTGCTCACTTTTTCCTCCCCTGGGGAATAAGCGGCACTTGGTCTCCGAAGCTGTGTTTTTCTTTGGGTTTTGCCTCTTAATAGGGGTTGAAGAAAGTGGTTATAGACATTTGAGGGGGAATAAAGCCTGTGGTTTATTAACAGGGCTGGTTTTAATCAGCAGTGATTTGACTAGGGTAACATTAGAGCTGCAACAATGATAACTGATACTATGATTTTCTATGCTTTTAACCCCGGACTGAAGTCTTGTGGATTCGCTGACAGAAATGCATTTGTTCCCGGCCAGGCTGCGGTGCAGGGTGTTTTGTGAGGACAGAATCAGGTGAGGGGAGGAGAGGGCTGGGAGCTCTGGCAGCTGCCTCGGGGACTCTTCTCAGCTGGAATCGCAGCTGCTACGAGCCAGCCTTGCAGCCTGAGGGCTTCTTAGCAATCATGTAGGAGCGAGAGGAAGGGAGGAGAAGGCAGGTTTCTGCCCCGCTTTGTCCACTGCAGGCCGGGATCCACAGGGCCAAGTGTCCACGAGAGGCTTTGCAGACCTGAGGTGGCATCTCAAGTCATGATATCTTACACTTCACAGACGTTATAAGTAATGTCATTTCTTTCCTCTATTAGGAAAGTCGAAACATAACCTGATTCTGTCCTGCCCACAACAAACTCTTTAGGATCTTCTTTACCTAGTCCTTTAGGGCCTTTATGGCCACCATCAAAATCGCTGCCAATATCCCAGCAAATTTACCGCTGACCTGAAAACCAAGACCAAACCCTTACATTGGCACCGTGTCTGCAGCCAGCAGTAGCAACGAGGGCGCTGGGAATGTCGCCTTCAGGAGTAAGACACTGTAGGTGTCAGTGTCATAAGAGGCGCATATTTCCCTGTCTCAACTAGGGCACGTGACTGCTTCGAAGATGAATGAGATCATAAATAAAAGATCATGGAGAGCCCCGGGGTGGGGAGCGGGGGCTTGGGGGAGGGTAAGCGGATGGACTCACCCACCCCTGGGTCTCTTGACTGAAGCAGTGTTCCCGGCTCCTGTGTTTCCATATCCACGCGCTACTCTGTCCGGAAGACAGAGTAGCGCGTGGATATGGTTTCTTTCTTGTTCTGACGCTGATGCCCAAGAGGCGCTGACCGATCCACCATCTCTCCCTTGGTATTCCTGGTAAAACGGGGATCAGGAAATGGTGCCTGAGGTGAGGGCAGGCCAGGTATGTGGCCAGGGAGAAGCCTGACAGGGTCTGCCCAGCTCCAGCTCAGAGTTAGCTCCCTCCACGCTTTCTCTTTCCTCTTTCCCCCAGCCACACCCCCTCACTCCCCGTGGTAGCAGCGTCTCTCCGGGAGGTGCTCACCCAGAGCAACAACTGCTCCTCGGACCTGCCCCTGGCTCCACGGGGTGGACCTGCGGAAGCCAGGTCCTACTGTCCTCGGGGGAAAAATGGACGCCAGCAGAACACGAAATCACATGGGGAGTCCCAGAGACTAGGATTGGAGCTGAGTCCCATTAACAACAGTGTTCTAGAGCAGTAGTTGCACGTGTTTTTTACGTTATGCTTCAGTGAAACAAAAAGGGGCACATATTTCCAATATGCTTATATTTATAGATTGTATACATGTGTTACATTACTAGCTAACATGTCAAGGCACACTATGTAGTTAGGGTTGTTTAAAATGAAAAGTAAGTGTGGCCCCAGTGGTAATGAGCACTCTTAGCTCCCAGCTCTTGGTTTCTAATGCCATTCTCCAATAAAAGAACCAGAGCTCATTGGGTGAGTGTGTGATCCTAGGCCTGGGAAATGAAATATGTAAGATGAGCCTAGAACATCTTACAGTGCCAGAAAGTAAGGAATTGCACAAAAACAAACAAAAAACAACATAATAATGGGGTGTGTCAAAGGGACACAGGAGCCAACTGAAAAAGCTCCCAATGGCCAAAGCTGGAAAAATTTGAGCAAGAAAAGAAATAAAACAGTATAGTGTTATAACCCAAACTATAAACTAAATATCCATGAATTCATACAGGTATAAATGAGTGACTGAATAAATAAATAAATGAGGGAGAAGAGATAAATTGCATGCATAGAAGATTTCCATGTAATTTATGTGGATATTGCACGACGGAGGAGGTGGAGCATAACTCCCTGCTTCTTAAGTGTGGGCTGTGCACAGTGGCTGCCTTCTAAAGGGCACAGTATGGAAAGGGGAGGGGGAAAAGAACAGCTTTGCCGTGGAGAAAGCTGACAATCACAGTCTCAGCCAGCCATCCAGGTCAGCATCAACAGTGACAAGACGTGTTGACAGTACAGACCCTTGATATGATGGCACTGTGGTCTTTCTCCCAAAAACCTATAGCCCAGACTAGTTGTGAGAAAAACATCAGACAAGTCCCAACTGAAGAACATTAGCCAGACCCCAGTACTTCTCAAAATTGTCAAGGTCACCAAAAACACGGGGAGTTTGAGAAACTACCACATCTGAGAGGAATGGAGGAATAACAAGAAGGCATGATGACTAAATATAATATGGTGTACTGGACGTAAGACTGGGGCACAAAAGGGATACTAGGAAAAGCTAAGGAAATCTGAATAAAGTATGGACTTTAGTTAATAATCTAAATAAGTATAATAATTTTAGATAGTATTGGTTCATCAGTTGTATTAAATGAGCCATAATAATATAAGATGTTAAGAATAGGGGAAACTGAATATGAAATATATAGGAACATTGTATACCATCTTCATAATTTTTGTGTAAATCTAAAACTATTCTAAAAACGAAGCTGTTATTAAAAAAATATGGGATAAAAGTTGGGTTAGAACAGTGTTTCCGAGCCTTGGGACCAGTGACATTTTGGGCTGGATACTTTACTGTTGTGGGAGGCCGTCCTGTGCGTCATAGGATATTTAGCAGTGTCCTGGCCTGTACACACTAGAGGCCAGTAGCACCTTTCTAGTTGTGACAACCAAAAATGTGTCCAAATGTTGCCAAATGTCCCCTGGGGGAGCAAAACTCACCCTTACTTGAGAACCACGTGATTTAAAGAAACACTGGATTGGGTCGGAGGGCTGGTATGAGATTAAAAATTTAAGAACATTCTCGTCTATAAAAAATAGCCATCCTAATTTTGCCAACTACAAGTGTGTGTGCGTATGCATGTGCGCGTGTATTTGTTTGTCTTTTATCTTCCATCTTCCCCCTTTATTTTATCATTGTTGGTTGAATTAGAGGAAACTAGACTAGCTGAGGAATTGATTCTTTATGTTGTATGAAGATGGTGCGAAGTAGAAGATAACAGCTTTATAAAAGTAAGGAAAAACAAGCAACAGGAGACTTCAGGAGTATGAGAGGCAGACAAAACAAGGAGAAATGGAACCACAAATCTCCAAGGGTCTATGACAATAGCCCTTTGGGCTGGCGAGAGGAGCTCCTTCACTGCCTCCTGGGAAACTCTAATAGTTCTCAAGCACTGGCTCTGAACCGGTCTCCTGCTGCACCCTGGGCAGCTGTGTAAGCCTCCTTCACACGCCACTTGCTTCTCCACTTCCAGTCTCATCCCTTCCCTTGAGGTCCTCACGGTACTAGTCTGGCGCCATCAAGGGTTGGCGCCACACTTGGGCTGCTTCCTCGGAGACAAACCCATGGCCAGGCCTTCCCTGTCGATGAAAACCTCCAAGGCTCCTATTCTCTGTCCTTTGTGTACACACACACACACACACACACACACACTTATGTATAGAATTGCTATGTATTTACAGTATTGCATATATTTAAATTATACATATATTTTTGTATATAATTAATTTCATAAATTTCATGAGTTCTCTCTGTCCTCCTAAATCCTGCCCTTCCATAAAGATCTCAATCAAATGTCAATTCTGTGAACCGTTCCCCGGTTCCCCAATCAGAAGTAGTTTCTTTTTTCTGCACATTCCCACAGCTCACCCAGTGCCTCAACAAAGGTACGAATAACCTGCCTGTTGTTTCCTAGTAGACTGCTGCTGTGACTGCAGTGTCGTCACAATCGTCATTTTAATCTTTGTGTCCCTCTGCCAACCCAGTGCTCAAATATTTGTTATGTAAATGAAAACTGTTTTAACTTAGGTATAAATTACCTTTAATAAATTAATGTGTTACCCCTCATTCTGCTGACATTTTTGCATTTCAGTAGCGACTCTTTGCAGAAGCACAACACTGAACTTAAAAGAGTTGAGAGAGGACATTTAAGATAGGAGGGCGAGGTAGTCATATTAATAAAGGGCAGGCTTCATTTCAGACTCTAAGTCCCCTCCGGTGTGTGGAGTGCTAACCTGCTTATGCCTGAAACTTGCTTTGACCCTGATTCTTAATACATGGGGATCAATGTTAAGGAATTGGGTTCTTACGGAAAATATCCCTTTTGGATATTTTCTGTGTAATAGACCACCCCTTAACTTAGTGGTTTAAAAATAACAATGAAATATTATTCAAGAAACTTCAGGTTTGTGGGACAGTTCCTCTGCTGGCTTTTCCTGGGGCTCACACATGTGGCTGTGTTCATCTGGGCAGGACAACTGGGCCAGAGGGTCCACGATGGCTTCACCCACACGACTGGCTGGTGGTGCTGGCTCTTGGCCTGGGTTCCTGGATTCTCCTCCACATGGCCTCTCATCCCCCAGGAGGCCACGGCAGCTTCCCTACGTGGCAGTCTCAAGTTTGCATTCCAGGATGGAAAGCATGGAAGCTATAAGGCCTTTTTAGGCCGGGGCCCCAGAATTCATACAACATCAATTGCACTACAATCTATTGGTCAAAGCAAGTCATAGACCAGCCCAGAATGAAAAGATGGGGAAACAGACTTCACCTCTCGGTGGGAAGAGCAGCAAAGACTTTGTGGCCCTATGTAATCTACCACACACAGCAATGCAGCATCTCTGTAATTCAGACCCCAATAACTGGGGTTTCTACTGGGCACTTTGCAGAAATCCTGTACTTATTCTGTTCTCAAAGGAACAGAAGTAGGAGTACCAGTGGATGATATCTTGAATCTTTCTCTTTTTGCACAGAAATAGGGGAATTTGACCTATCTCATTTGGGGAGAAGAGTCCTATCTGGCTGACCAGATACTGCCTAAATTGCTGAAACATTTTTTGCAAGTGGTGATAACTTCATAAAGATTGACTCTTTATGCCTAAGAATATGAGGTAACTAGAATAGCATTATCATAAAACTGCATTTCTAAAGTACCGAGCTTGCCGATGAGAAATTCAGAGGTGAGAGAGGGAAGATTCTATCATCCACAGGAAGTTGAGCAGTTTCCCCAGAACAGAGACGTTTTTAGCTTTGTATCAAGAGCGAGTAAGGTGCAGTGAATTCCTGGTCATTCGCCTCCACTCAAACGCGAGCCTTTCCCATAGCATCCCTTTGCACAGTCAGGGAAAGGGACTGAGTAGAGAGTTCACCCAGCATGTCATTGAGGCTCACAGCTCCAAGGGAGGAGTTAGCATTGCACAGCTGAGGAGATGGGGTTCCAAGCGGTTAAGAAATTGTCCAGAGTCTCACACGTTGTAAGCACTGTAAGCTGAACTCACCACCACCGCCTTCTCCCAGGAGGATGTGCACAAAAGCTCTGCCAGATAGATCATGTCTTGGATAAATGAATACAAGAAAACAAAGACTTGGAAGAAAAGAATCACAGAGAGTTAAGTGTTGGAGGGAACTTTTGACATGGCCTAGAAGTACAATGTTATTCACTCCCTATCTTTAGAAGAAAGGTCCAAAAAAAAAAAAAAAAAGATTAATGAAATAAATAAGGGAGGGAGGGATGCTGCAAGCTGAAGATGTGTGCTCTGGCCTTCAACAAGGTCTCATTAGCCAAAGGGAGGTTCAAAGCACTCTCTGGTGTGCTGTACAGGCCAGCCTGGGCTTTCCAGCCAAGTATGTGATACGGCTAGGGTCGTTTAGGGTGACTCTGGGAAAAGCTATTGGTTAATAGAATAATTCCAGTTCATTCTGGCATTGCATAGGAAATCATTTGTTTTCTCAAGTAAGACTCTGTGCTTTGCAAGGTACCTTTCATGTACACATACATACCTGCGAGCAATCTATTGATATATTAATTTTGCCTTGTTTTCACTATCTCAAAAGAGAAAAAATGAGATGAAGAAGTGAGGGATGCTTGCCCCACAGAGTCCCGGGAAGAAACAGGGCCTTGGAGATGTCTAGGGGCTGCCTAGGGACTGATCTCCAATGTTGCAGGCCAGCCTCGGGCTGCGCTCCATACCTAGAGAAGGGCATTTTTTTGGCCTATCCCATGTGACTCACTCATGATGAAGGTAGGGCTCACTCAGCAGTAGGCTTAGTAGCCAAAGGAACAATAGGATCTATGTCTCTCAACTTAGACCAAGGGCCAGGGGAGGCAGGGATTCTTCTATAATGTGACGGAGAAGAGGAGGGGCCCACGAACACTGACACCAGGTAGTCCAGTGGTCAGATAGGTAGGAACTTGGAGCCAGATTTATCTCATCTGGAAGGATAAGAAAGTACTATGTCTCTTGTACTCAAGTGTCGTGGGGCTAATTCGTACTTATTACATGCATTATGGATATATACTCTCTTGTAGTATGTTCTGGTTATTTCACGTTCTTCAGTCTTGCTGTTCTTGCTAAGTTCTTGGGAAGGCAGAGGTCACTTCTTACACTTGCATATCCTTTAGTTCTAGGCTTATAATAGCTGCTGTAATGGACATATGTTGCTTCTGATGCTTGCAGCATATTGAAAGCTTATTAATGGTTATTAAAAGATTCTTAAATTTCCCAACTAATTTAACAAGAGGAACCAACCTAACAACACAGCTGAGGGACACTCTGCTAGTCCCAGAAGCTGACACATGGATCTCAACCCCGATTCAAATTTAGGGTGGCGAGAGTGTTGATGAGCATTCTGGGGAGAAGCCAGTGGACTCACCCAGCTGTCCCGCTCCTGGGACAGTCACGATCACACGAGAGGTTTTGTCCAGGGTTTGTCATTAGAAAATACACAGCCCCTTCAGCAATCGCTCCCTCGCTCTTTCTTTCACTGTGGCTGTACCTGAGGACCCCGTCCCGCTGGAAACCAGCACCTATCCTCGTCTAGCTGCAGATTCTGAGCAGAACTTCCCATGTACTAGATAACATTTACAGTCAGACTGACACAGCCTCAGTGTCTCCACGGGGCAGACTGGCTGCGGCGGTTTCATTTATGTGAAGGGGGCGATGAGGGCTCAGGCGGGTGTGGGCAGATCAGGGCTGCTCAGGTTTTCAGAGTTCGCATTTTTTGCAGCTGGTGCTGGGAAGTTGTAGCTGTCAAACTGAGCCACTCAGGGTGATACCTGCATTCTCCACATTCTGTGTGTGTGTGTGTGTGTGTGTGTGTGTGTGTGTATGTGAGCTCACAGTCCATTTCTCCACCTGTTCTGAAAGTACTTGATAAGTGGAGATGTAGAATTTTGAAAAGAAAGAGGCTCTTAACAAGTTCACACAGGCTGAATGATTCTTTAGCAGAGTTGATACTGTCAGATAGGAAAACCAGGGCTTTTCCATTTGGGGAATGAGGAAGTAGAGTGGTTTACTTGTAGGCTGTGTCCTTAAAAAAATAAACATTATTGTTCTGTTTTTTTTTTGTTTGTTTGTTTGTTTGTTTCAGCATATTATGGGGGTATAAAAGTTTAGGTTACGTATATTGCCCTTGACCCCCCTCCCTCCGCCAAGTCAGAGCTTCAAGCGTGTCCATCCCCCAGACGGCGCGCATCGCACTCATTATGTATGTATACACCCATCCTCTCCTCCCCACTCCTATCTGCCTGACACCCTATTAATGTTATTCCTATATGTGCACTTAGGTGTTGATCAGTAAAACCAATTTGATGGTGAGTACATGTGGTGCTTATTTTTCCATTCTTGGGATACTTCATTTAGTAGAATGGGTTCCAGCTCTATCCGGGAAAACACAAGAGGTGCTATATCACCACTGTTTCTTATAGCTGAGTAGTACTCCATGGTATACATATACCACATTTTATTAATCTACTTATGTATTGATGGGCACTTGGGTTGTTTCCACATCTTTGTAATTATGAATTGTGCTGTTATAAATATTCGAGTGCAAGTGTCTTTTTTATAGAATGTCTTTTGTTCTTTTGGATAGATGCCCAGTAATGGGATTGGTGGATCAAATGGTAGGTCTACTTGTATATGTTTAAGGTATCTCCATATTGCTTTCCACAGAGGTTGCACTAGTTTGCAGTCCCACTAGCAGTGTATGAGTGTTCCTGTCTCTCTGCATCCACGCCAACATTTAATTGTTATGGGACTTTTTGATAAAGGCCATTCTCACTGGAGTTAAGTGATATCTCACTGTGGTTTTGATTTGCATTTCCCTGATGATTAGAGATGTTGAGCATTTTTCCATATGTTTCTTGGCAATTGTTCTGTCTTCTTTTGAAAAGTTTCTATTCATGTCCTTTGCCCACTTACTGATAGGGTTGTTTGATTTTTTCTTGTTGATTTTCCTGAGTTCTAAATAGATTCTAGTCATCAGCCCTTTATTGGATGTGTAGCATGTGAAAATTTTTTCCCATTCTGTAGGTTGTCTGTTTGCTCTCGTGACAGTTTCTTTGGCTGTGCAGAAGCTTTTTAATTTGATCAGGTCCCATTTATTTATTTTTGTTGTTGCTGCTATAACAAAATAAATGTTCTGTTTTTTAAGTACATATTTTTATTGTAGAAAATTTGGGAGAACAAAAACATACAAAGGAAATATTAAAATTGCCTATAATTCCACAACTATTAATATGTGTATAGATTAAAATAAATATTGCATATATACTCATAGTATATAATATGAAGTGCTATGTGACATATTATAAAATATTATATTGCTTTATATATTTTTACCACCAAATTGGAACATATATGGAGAGAGTCTATTAGAACTTACATGGTATATATTTTCAGGCTCTCTTAAGTGTGAATGAGTAAGTATTTGATGGAAAAATAAATGAATGAACTCATACATTAGTGAACAAATGCATGGACATGTTAATTTTTCTACTGGCAGGCGAGGACTTTCAAGTCTTTTCAAAATTTTAAATGAGAAGAGCTCTGAGAAATTTAGACTAACTTCCTCATGATGGAATGGTGTTCTGCTTCATCCTGACCTCAGCCCCCAAATGCACGTGTACGTACCCCATCACCACCACCTGGTTTCCTTGTAAATAAATCACACATGTGGGAAGCCTGCATGTAATTCCAGAGATTTCAACATTGCTTATGTTGGGCAGAATACTAGGTGTTATCTTTCTTTTTTCTTTTTGGCATCAAAATCTTTCTCTTCAGAGTTTAACTATGATTTAACAAATAAATCTTCAAATAAAAACCTGCCCAGTTCTTCCGAGGTCAATTGCTCCTGACTCAAGAAAATGTTAAACTGCTGTGAGACTTTAGCTGTGCTCTTCTGCCTTCCAAACCCTGCAGAAAGAGGAAACATGGGAAAACAAACATAAGCCAAAAAATAAGGGATGGGAGTAAATCACATCTCATTTTCTCTGCTCCAATTTTGTTGAGAGGTTGAGAAGAAGGTTCTGGTGTCAGAGAGATCTGGTCGAGTCCTGACTTTGCCACATATGGCCTTGAGCATTTATTTATCTTGGCCTCCTAAAGTTCCAATTTTGTCATTAACAAAATGGGGATAATAGTAGTTCTATTTTATAATATTATTGGATTAAACAAGATAGCATGTACAGTACTGAGAATAGGGACTTTTAAATACTAAGTGCTAAACGCTAAACAATTATAATTTTGACATTATTATTATTATTATTATTAGTCCTTTCTTAATGTCAATATTGTTGAGCTAGCATTGACCTTGAAACTAAAAAATTACAGATTAAGCCATAAGATTCACTATAAGTTTCCTTCTCAAATACTGATGTAACCTTTTTCTTGCATCTTTAAATTGAATGCTAACATCTCTGAGGGGCTGGTGGGAAGCATTCAGATAATATCCTGCTTATGGAAGGAATCCAATGGGGGGATAGTTAATGGGCACAGAAATACCGTTAGATAGAAAGGATAAGATCTTGTGTCCAGTAGCACAATAGGACGACTGTAGTTATAATTTATTGTATATATCAAAATAACTGAAAGAATGAAATTGGAATGTTCCTTAACACAGAGAAATGATAAGTGTTTGAGGTGATGGGTACCTCAATTACTCAGATTTTATCATTATACGTTGTGTGTTTATATCAAAACATCACATGTACCCCATAAATATGTACAACTATTATGTATCCATAATAATTAAAAATTTAAAAATTTTTTTAAAAAGAAAGGACTCTAATATGGTAAAAAACAAAAAAAACAAATGGATACCCACTCAGATCTTCCCAGGATTTCTAACTACAGCATGCCACAGCCATAATGCTATATTGTCTCTGGGTTTCAGTACACCATCCAGATTATAAATTAAGGCCTCTGACCTTGTTTGGAGATTACCCAGTGCAGTCAGTATTACTTCTCAAGAGTGGTTGTCAGAGAAACATAAATCTGTTAAAGATTCAGTTACAAAGAAGAATGTCAAAGCCAATGAGGTATGATGCTGTCATGGGACCGGGGTTTAGCACCATGAAACTGATCATCCATGATTCATTCTTTGGCTCCAACATAGGGAGCCTCCAGAGAGCAATAATAGATTTGCAAGTGTCCTGGAGGCCATCTCGTTGCTATGTGTTCTGCCCAAACTGCACAAACTATGAGATGAGGGCAAGTGAGCCCAAGAGGGAATAGCATTTCATGGCTTCATTCTTTCTGATATTTTCAGGGTATCAGAGCTTGAGAGAACACTGCGTTGGTCAGCATTTGGTGTTGAATGGGGTGGGGGGTGAGAAGATGGAAGGACACGTGGTGTTTCCCCCTTCCTGCTTCCAGGAAGATGTCCAGCTGGCCCAGAGGGCTCCCCAGAAGTTGGTGAGAGAGGCGCGGGAATCAGTGTAGTGGGGAAATAGAGCAGTCCTCCCAGGTCTCCTAAAAGTTGACGAGGGTATGAAACAGGCAGAGCCAAGGAGGAGAGAGGCTGAGGCTAGAGTGCTGAAGTGTGTCCATCACCAGGGCACATTCCACGGCTCCCAGTGAAGGTCTACAGCATCCCACTGAGCCATCTGTTGCCAGTGAAACTCGAGTCTCCCTACAGACTGAGCTGAGGCTGAACTGAATGTGACAGTGCATTTTCTTCACTCATCTTTCTCCTTCATATATGTGTCCATTGTCCCCGTGGCTGTTTTGGTTTGCTCTCTCCAGCCGCCAGAAATGGCACTCTTTACGGCAGGGGCCCCAACATGCCTTTGTCAGTGTGGCTGTTCCCACAGGGGGCAGGGCAGGATCCCCTGGTCCCATCCTTCCATAACACATGCACGCTGATCATGAATGGGATGAGTTCGTTGCTTGAATCAGAGGACTGTTTCTTCATGGGTGTTACATATATCTACTAGAGCTCCTGGAGCTGTGTTTATTGTCAACTAGAAAATATCCAGTGGCTTTTGCATTGGAGAGGGGTGGCCAACCAGACAGGTGGATGTCCTGAGGGTCTGGGGTGAGAGCCACTGCTTTCTACCACCGCTTTCCCACGTGCCTGCACAGGGGAGCCACTTAATGTCTCTGGATCCCGGTTTCTTGAGGGAGTTGACCTTTGTCTCAATTGTGCCTTTAAGCTCAAATTTCAATTGTTGATTGTTTGACATTGTGTGTGTGTGTGTGTGTGTGTGTGTAAATAGATAGATAGAGTTAGAGCTAGAGCTAGAGATCTATATGTAGTTACTTCTTGGTTGTCTTGAGGATTAAAGGGATACGGATGTCCTCCAAGCACAATGCCTGGTGCAGAGGAGACACCAATACCTATGTGATGAGTGAGTTAATGTTTCTTTGCACATAGGCACATGTGCTCAAGCCAAGCCTGAGTTGAGCTCAGCGCTTGTACATGAACACGGTGATTGCAGGGGTCCAGCCCCTTCCCTTGAGTGTGCATATTGTTGCTGCCTACATTGTGGACACCTTGAAGCTTTCCCATCTGTCTGTGGGGCTGCTGGGATGTCAGGACTGGAGGGTGGGGCAGTTCATCCCCATCTACTCAACACAGGAGGGTAAGAGCTTCCCCTCCTGCTGGGGCAACTGGCCATCTGACTTGCTCCCTGAAATGAGTTTCAATTTTTGACAATAGTACTTGGTTTCTTGGCACAATTGCCAAAAGAATCTTGTATGAGTCAGGGAGGAAACACATGACATACTCAAACTGGGTAATTTAGGAGAATTTAATAAAGGGGCTGTTTACAAAGATGTGGG
This sequence comes from Eulemur rufifrons, assembly GCF_041146395.1. Classification (NCBI taxonomy): domain Eukaryota; kingdom Metazoa; phylum Chordata; class Mammalia; order Primates; family Lemuridae; genus Eulemur; species Eulemur rufifrons. The sequence continues at coordinate 204,858,953 of NC_090989.1, forward strand.
CAGCTTGTAGAGAAATCACAAGGGATGATGCAGCCACATGGAGAATGGCAATAGGAGGCCTTAGGTGCCACCCTGGGCCTGAAGAGGCAACGGGAGGAACAGTCATCAAACGCTGGAGAAGAGACGTCTGTGGGGAGGCTCCATCCAGACCACCCTCAGTGAGACACAGCCAGCCTGTGCCCGGTGGGCAGGGGCCAGGGCAGTCTACCTCCTGACCCAATCAGAAGCCAAAGAACAAGAGGCCAGTCAGTGCTGCCCATTCAGATCAGCCTTTTGGGCAAAGCGGGAAGGGAGAGGGCAGAGTGGGGATCTGCAATCATAACTGGTTTTCTAAAAGTTCCCTAGAACCCAACCACCATGCACAACACTGTTCCTGGGGGAAAACACATGCCAAGCTGCAAACAACATGTTTGCCTAGCGGTTAGAACACCGCAGCTGTAATGCATAGAGTCTCTCTCATGTACATACATGTTTGTGTTTGTGTGTACACATATATAATATATCTAAAAGGGCTAATGCATAGGTTAATATTAGGATAACTACTTAATTTAAAGAGTGAGGAGGTTACTATTATTAATTATTTTGGTTAATAAGTAAACTGTCACTCTTCTGGGCAAACTGGGGCATGTGACACCCTAACTAAAATGTGACGAGATGGATTCTGTGAGTCACAAATGAATCTTCATCTTGTTACTTTATAATCCCTTGTACACATGGATATATGTCATGCATGTGTGGCAAGTATTCCTCTCAGATAATAGGTATATCTGCAATGTGCAATTTGAGAAAATACCAGTCAAGTGGAGGGAGGTTTTCTATCTCAAATAATCACTATACTTGCCCTGGCCCATGCCTCAAATTTCTCCTTTAGTACCCTATTCCTTTGTGATGAGGAATTCCCCCCCCCCATAAATGTAAATGTCCCTAAGAAAGATTTGATTTTAGGTTGACTTTGCTATTGATACCACACTGACAACAAATTTTTTAATTTCTTTCTTTCTTTTTTTTTAAGAGACAGGATCTGGCTCTGTCGCCCAGGCTGGAGTGCAGTGGGCACAATCATAGCTCACTACAGCCTTGAACGCCTGGCCTCAAGCAATCCTCGAATCTCAGCTTCCCAATCCCCTGGGATTACAAGTGTGAGCCACCACATCTGGCAAATTATTCAAGTTCTGACTATCCTGAAGATGGTTTTCTGTGGGAAGAGGACACATAGAAAGACCCTTTTAAATGAGGAGAGGTGGCTAAAAAGCCTTGAGTTGTTGAGCTGACTAGAAAACAATCTTCTGGTCACAGTGTCTAGATGCTAAACTCCTCCTGCTGCATCTGGCCCCTGGTGCAGACCCAGGCTCACTTCTATTTCCACCTGATTTATGATCAAAAATCCTTCTTTTAGAGACAAGCAGATCTGTGCTTTAGGAATTTTCTGCTGTACCTCATTGGTGATACTCAAGAAGATTTAATATAGAATTCAGATATGGTGTTAAAATACACCGAATCCCACACTAAAAGAATTATTTATTCCCTGTAGGAGACACCGCTAATTGCCTGGTGAACCCCAACTTTTTCAGGTAAAAACCCATCAGAAGAGGTCATCCCACGCTCTTGTCAGAGGTAAATCCAGATTGGTCTGAAAAACAATGATAATTCCCTTACTCTTGTGTTGGCTTACAAGAGGGCATGAGACAAGTTCTTGTCAATGAGACATTAGAGAAAGCGCCCTGGGGGCTTCTGGAAAGGGTTCTTAATTTCATGAGCCTGCTGCTTCTTTGGTCAAGTGGAGATGACAATTTTGCTCTACCCAAATTATCTCCCAATGCAGCTTCTGGGAAAACTTGCATGACACAATTGTCGTGCAAGTCACTTTGTTAATTTTTATCTCTCTTCAATCATGAAACTTTTCCTTGTCATAAGCTTCTTCTACTCATGCTACAAACACAAGCAAATCTTTGCCATCCTAAGACAAAACCTGTGCCCCTGCTACGTCCTCAAGCCACTCTGCTTGATCCTCCCGGCGCTGCCCGCCTTCTTGCTGGAGCTGGCTGCGTTCTGCGTGTTCTGGAGAGATCAGCTCCATGCAGCGGGACATGCGTGGTTATGCGCCACTGAAACTGCTCTCGTAAGAACTGATGAACACCTCCTAATCAACAGTCAATCGCTTTTATTCGAGCCTCTCATTACTATCCTCTAAGCTACTGCACTACCCCCTCTGATTTCCCTACACCTTGCCCACATCTTTGTGAACAATCCCTTTGTTAAACTCTCCTAGATTGCCCAAGCTGAGCCTGCTGCGTGTTTGCTTTCTGACTCATACAATAGGCTTTGGGGACTGGTCCAAGAAACTAGCCTTGTCTCGTGGGAAAACTCATTTTTCTTACATCTTCCTTCTGCAGCTCTCCTTCGCTTCCCTCCATCATTATCATGTGGGTGTCGTCCCTTGACTCTGCCTATGTTCTTTCACCAGCTCCGGTTCTTTTGTGCACCTGGACGTTAATGTTCTCGAGGTCCCTGCCACTTCTCTCTAGCCTGTCTCTGGGCTTCTTACCTATTCCCGTGGCTCCTACCTTAGATCCTCGGCCAGATCCGTCAGTGTGATCCCATCTTCACTTCTGCCGGGGCGTGCAGAGAAACTCAAATGCAGCAGGTCCTGAGTTGGTCTCATTCTCTGTGCTCTCCTGCGTTCTCCACCTTGGGCAGTGGCCTTGCTCTCATGCATTCACCTGGGGTGGAGCCCTCAGTCAAACAGAAGCCTCTTTCCGCAGCTCCCATGCAGGGTCCTCCCACTCCTGTCCCTTCTACTCTTGCATCCTCTAGTTGTATTTGTCCCCCTCAACATTTCCACTCTCCCTCCTGCATGGCCGCTTCTTCCTGTTTCATGTAGTTGAAGTGGCTCCCAATCTTCTCCCTCCTCCAAAAGCCCACCACTGTTATATGCCCCCCAAATTGGATGGTGTCTTCTGTTTAAAATGTTCACTGTCTTCTAATTGCTGATGGAGAGGGCCCAGCCCCTCAGCATGGCACCCCAGGCTCTCCCCAGCTTGACTTTGGCTGCTTTTTCAGGCTCGTTTCCACCATCCTCCTTTCTTCATCAAAAGCGCTAATCACAGAGAAGTTCTAGCTGTCCCTTGAAAATACCATGCACTTTTTCATGGGGGAACCTTTGAATGTGCCCACCCCTGGGAGATGTTCTTTCCAAGCATCTCTTCCTACTTAATTTTCAAGGTCAAATTTAAAGTGTTCTGGACTCTATTGGTGATGGTATAGAATGTAGGTGCTAGAAGCCGGGGGTTATTGTTAAAATTCTGCTGAAATAGGATTCCCATTTGGGTAGTGGCTTTGCTGCCGTGTCCTTCATAGCTAGCTCAGTCCTGGCCCAGAGGAAGGGCTCAGTAATTTTTAGTTGCATTGATGGCAGTGTTATGTCCCTAGGGGCACCACTGATCTCTCCAGCTGCCTGTGTCTGACCCTCCGGCCCCATGCAGACTCGCTCACTGGGCGCTGCTCTCATTTGTGATGTTTCCCACACTGCGCTGTGACCTCAGGAGGTCAGGGACCACAGTCATTCAGTCTACCAACGGACATTAGCTCCACTCTGTGCTGGGTGCTGTCCTGGGGGACTGGGGTTGAGCAAGGAACGAAGAAGACCAAGGTCTCCGTCCTTGGGGAGCTTACATTCTAGCACAGGGAGACCCACAAGCACATTCAGCGGGTAAATCGCACAACAGTTAGAAGATGGGAAAAACGAAGCAGAGCAGGAGGAGAGTGGGGGGCACAAAGGTCAGAAGGTCGGGATCCATTTCATGGTGAAGGTGACAGCAAAACGTGAAGCAGGCTGAGGGTCACTAGTTAGAATTCTGCTGAAACGCGGTCTCCCTTTGGGCAATGCCAAGCCAGGGTTTGCCCAGTAGCTCTCTGAAGGATCACTGGTTTTCCTCTCTGCCCTTGGTATGGCCCTCTTATGATAGGACTCCAGAATTTCTCAGTTTCTCAATTTGATGTGACTATAGAGACAGACTCTAATAGAAAAGATCTGGGGCCAGCCTGCGGATGACTTAGGAAGGTGGGAATGTGAGTCCTCTGTCTCCAGAATTTATCTGCCACCTCCTCCCCAGCTTGTGGTGGACTCACATCTCCTCACACCGCGCATCAGTTCATCCAAGTCTCTGCTTGGCCTAGAATCACACCCAGGATTTTTACTCTGGAGGTTTCTCCACTGAAGGTGTCTGGTTTCAAGATCTGGGCTGAGTTTTCAAATAACATTTCAGCACCTTTGAGAGTGACATCATGGCAAGGGTGATGGCATTAAGTCAAGCGTCGGTACCAGGGCATGGATGGTGAGAGCTCAGACTCCCAGCAGGCTGGCTGCTCAGAGAGGGATGCTAGGGAAGGCTTCACTTCTTAGCTATGCTTTTCCACCACAGGTTTAATTAAGCCACTGCTGTGTCAATACTCAGCATGCCGCCCACCTTTTCCCTTGGATGAAAACATTGCCGGGTCACCAAGCATGGATTCAGAGGGTAAGAAGAGCCCATGGGAGGGAAAACAGCACCGAGGGGCAGCATGGAGTTCCCCCAGGGGCAGGGTCATTGGTGCAGGGTTTCTGGCTGCTTCGTGGTTTGTGATGGTGGGGAAGGACAGTCTGCACACAGCTGCCCTGCAGACCGAGGGCCCTAAGCCTTGCTTCACGGGCTCCTTTGGAATCATTTTACCTCCTTTTCCTCCTCCACAAGCTTCTGTCTTCTTCTCAGGAGGGAATGTCCAATGGACAAGCTGGGTTTGCCCCCTTAGTTCCTTAGAAACATGGTTCTTAGTCCTTCCCCTATTCGAGCGGCTTGTTATAAGGCATTGCTGCTTCTGCTGTGACCTGAACTTTACCTCTTCATTTCTCATCCTCTGCAAGGCTGCAAAGGAGCTGGTGTCACTATCTATTTTAAATAATTGAGCAAATGGAGGAATTGAGGGGTTAAGTAACTTGCTCAAGGGCACTAAGTCTCAGATTGGTCTCATTGACTTGACCATGATTCTTTTCAAAACAACAGTAATAACAGTTAAAAAAAATAGTAGTGGCAAAACCTAGAGAGCACCCAGTAAAAAGAAGCCATTATTATTACAGAAATGAGACAAATGTATAATTGGCATGTTGGTACATTTCTTCCTGCTACTGGGCCAGCAGTGCTATCGTTACATGGACTTGCTTTGAACTTTAATGGACAAAAGCAGATTTCCGAAAAAGCAGTGTCTCCCTCGGGTGCTATTAATTCTCCAGTGACAGAGAGCCAGGTCCTGGGGGAGCAGGCAGAGTAGGAACTTGCATGCTCAGGGCAAAGGTGGCAGAGAAGGAGAGGCAGAGGTTGCCAGGTAGGGTGAGCACAAAGACCTACTGCCTCCCTTTAATTGTGTAGGTGGCCCAGGTGGCAGAGATGGTGGCTGCTCACCGAATACTTCCTACGTCCCCTGCGTTTTTCAGCCTCCCTTACAATTAGATTGGGCCACGTGACTTGTTCTAGCCAACTGAGCTGGGAGCACTGTGTATCTCTTCCTGGCTAGAGGACGTTGATTCCCTCCTTCCCTCCCTTCCCCTACCTTGGCGATCTCAAAGAGGACAGGGGATGGCGGTCCAATCCCCTCAGACTTGTACGTGATCAGGGAATAAGACTTTATTGCATCATGCTGCTGAGTCAGGGCTCATCTGTGCCTGCAGCAGAGCCTGGCCTATCCTGATGGACACAGCCATGGGCCTTGACTGTCAAACCTCTCCACAGGCAGCACTTTTTCTGTGACCTACCTAGGGACCAGCTTCTGTGTCCTGGAAGGCAGCCAAATGGTGCTTTGGCCCAGGCTTGCTGTTCACAACCTGTTCCTCACCCTACATGCAGCCATCCTGAAGTCTTTTCGCAGACATAGTAAGGTCGAGCCAACAGTTTCTCTGCTTCTTTGGCACAGAGCAGAAGAGACTCTGTCTCGGAGGAGGGAAGAGACACTTGTGGATGAAGACTTGCCCTCCTCGAGGTTCTCTTGGCTTCTACGTCTTTACACTCTCCCGGTATTGCTTACAGTGATTGTTTACGTTTCACTGGGGGAGCGCTGATTTCCTGCTGATTTCTCCTTCTCTTCTTCATGTCTCAACTTTAGGACACCCCCAGGGCTACATCCTGAGAGGTCTGCTCTTGGGGCCCAGGGGTCCCCAGTCTATGGCTTTAAATATTCTCTGTGTGCGGATGAGTCCTGTGTTCATATCTCTGTTCCTCACCTGGAGCCCAGAGGATGCACGTGTCAAGGTGCTCCCTGACATCTCTACTGCGACAGGCGTAAGAAGCCCTGGTTTGCCACACCTCCGTCTGTGCCATGTCCCCATGTAGGACGCCACTCTCAACCCAACTGCGCAGTCCTGAATCTAGGACTGGTCTGTGATTCCTCTCCTTGCCCTACCTTCCACGTCTGATCCGTCACTAGGTCCTTTCAGGCCTAGCTCCAAAACATGCATCCTGAACTTCCCATGTCTGCCCACCGTTGCTGCTCCCAAAGTCATTCAGACATCGCTATGTCTCACCAGGACCGAGCCTGCTGTTTGGTGCGCCCGCTTTCACCCGCGATTTCCCTCTTTATTCTTTACAAAGCAGCATGGGATATCATTTACAAACATACACCAGACTGCTGGGTACTCAGGGGCTTTTCCTGACACCTTGAGCAGCAGTCTAACCACCACAAATGTATAATAGGTCAGTGTCTAAAGGACCCTCCTTGACCGAGTGCTGCTGCCTCTGTCCACACCTCCTGCACTTTCCCTTTGCTCTGGAGGCTCTGGCTCGCTGGCTGTCCTTCTGTTTCTCTAACACCACAAGCTTTCTCCTGCCCCAGGGCCTTTGCACCTGCTGTCTTCTCTGCCCCCGGTTTTCATGTGGCTGGCTCCTTCTTGATGTTAGGTCCTGACTCAAATGTCATCTCCTGAAATGGGTCTCAAAGAGGTCACAGCCAAAGTAAATTGGGCTGCAGGTCCCCATTCTCCCTTTCGTCACTTCGTCGTGCTTATCATCTTCTGTAGTAGTGTTGTTATTCATCTAATTGTCACCACATGGAGCAAGCACCTAAGTGTCACAAAAATCAAGGACTTTGTCTTTTCACCCTCGTACACCATCCTCTACAAGCATCCCTAGCATGTAGTCAATGGTCAAAGAAATACTTGTTGAAAAACAAATGCATGGAAGTACCTACTTAAGTTCGATTCCCAGTGATGGTCTATCAGTGTAACAGGTGGAAGAGGGGACTTCACCTAAGAAGTTCTGCTCCTCCTTAGACCTGGACAAAAGGGACCCCTTACTTTCTAGGGTCCTGCTCTGGCCTTGCTATTCCCCACATGGTGAGGACCTCAAGGGGTAAAGGGAACGTGGCCTCCAAGTGTGCAATCTAGAAGGGGGCATGACCCTTCTAAGAACTCCTTTCTAGAGTGCTCTCCTTCTAGACTCCAGAATTCCCTGTCCAGTGACTTCAAGCCCATTTTCAGGGCCTCCATGGCCTTCTTGCCCCATGTCTGTCTTCTCAAGGGCAGACCAGTGTGCACAGCCCTAGGCCTGGTGGTGGCACTGGAGCAGCTGTGTGTAGGTATGTGGGCCGGGTCCACTCACTTGTGTAAGAGGCCCCTTGCCTGGTGGGGTGGCAAGAGGAGAGGGGCCGGTGAGAGCTGGAGGCTGCCTTCCCCAGTGCCAGGTCCACATGGAACCCCAAAGAACCTGCAAATGCTACTCCGGAACCCAGCCTTCTAGGCCATGATGAAGGTAGGAGGAGACAATATAGTACAACGTATTGAGCAGTTTGTGCGCCGGATTTATTAATGTAACTTCTGAGTATTTATGTGCAGCCTCCACTGGGACCCTCTCCTGAGCTTGCAAATGCACCGGGCAGGCCTGTTCGGCGCGCAGGTGCCGACTCCCCTCGTCTTCATGGAAGGTTGGGTGGAGGCTGGTGGACTCCCCTCAGTCATCTAAGCAGAAGAACCTCCTAGGACAGAGCCAGCCACTTCAAGTGATGCAGAAAGCCGTGTTCCATTCCCATGTTTGTATCTGAGACATCCCTTGCTCACTCGCGCTGTGGCAATCAGCAGAATGACTGTGAAATGTTTGTGAACAAGCTAATGTCTCATAACAGGGGACTGGATAAATAAATTAAGCGCATCTGTCCAATGCAATGCTCTGTACCTATTAAAACATTTTTAAAAAATAATGGACAGCACTGGAGCAATAATAACAATGATGCCAGCTCCCACTTTTTCGGTGCTTGCCCTCCGCCAGGCAGTGTGTGTGGTCTTCACACACACTATCTCATTTAGCCCTCACAACCAAATGGTGTGTTATTGGTTTGAGTTATTGGTAAGGGAATTAAGCTTTACAGAATTTAACTATCCAAGGCTGTAGGGACTAAGGAGTTGCTCTCTTAATCTTTTGAATCAGACCATAGCTCCTCTACAAGGGCGGAGTCTGCTAGAATTGCTGGGGCCACACTCCTAGGAGAAGGGAACCCTGAACCCTTTGACCCTCATTTTGTTTGTCCCTCCCCTTGGCCCCTGAATACTGAACCTCTCTAAGTCTCAGTTTTTTCACCAGTGAAATGGGAATAGCAATAGTACTGACTGCTGTGATTATGGAGATTAAGTGGGGTAAGCAGGAGTTCTCACTGAATAGTGCTCACAGACCATGACCAACAAGGGTTGGTCCCAACTCTCTGTGAATCCTGATTTTTCTTTTCTTTTTCTCTGATGCTGGTTGTCAGCTGTTGGGCTCCTCCTGGGTGTGCATGGACCAGGAGGTGGGGGAAGTGGCCCTCCCTACCGTCCATCCCCAGGGGAACATTTGTGAGACAATCTGGACCTTCCATACCACCCAGCTGACCTTGCAGTGCTCTGGCTTAGTGTGCCAAATGCTATGATTTCCTCTCCTGTCTTGAGTTGCCCATCAAGGCCCCTTCGGTAAGACCAGGCTTCAGGCACAGAGTTAGCGGCAGGGGAGAAAGGAATGGGAAGTGAAGAAAAATTAAATAAAATACATATAAATTGGTATGAATGAAGAAAGATTTATAAATATCTAGCCCAAGGGATTGACAGTAATTATCTTTGGGAATATGGCTACTTTCATTTTTTTCTTTATACTTGTATGCATTTTCTGCTTTATTCTATGGTGGACTCTAATTTTTGTAATAAGAAAAAACATGCATTAGGGAGGTGGCCTTCTCTGGGGTAGTTTGTCTTGGGCACAAAAGACCCTAAGGTAGAGAATAGGGGCAAAATGGAAGAGGGACTCACGCATGCATAGATGCTCACTGGGGGAGAGCGTGGACGTTGGCTGAGTCCCTCTGGACCAGGCACCACTGGCCACCCAGCAGCCAGGACAGTGAAGCCCCAACATACACCAATAAAAACCCATGACAGAATGTCAACTAAAGCCCTGCCTTCAGTGAATGAACCAAAGTAAACATGTTTTCTCCTTTAAAACGGTTTTCCCTCACCATAAGTGAATCACTGCCTGGATAGCATGGGACAGCTTGCTGTTGGTTTTCCCACTGTGGCGTCCCACACTACATCACCTGCAGGAAAGAGCAGCTCAGGCTCTAGAAGAACACACACATGCAATTCATTGCACTCAGCCACAGCTTTCTATGACCGTCATGTCTTGGAAGCATTTCTTAAGGGAATGCCACTGAAATAGGTTCTTTCTCATTGACCCGAGGAATGTCTGCTTTAGGTTGATCAGACTGTCCATCCTGCTTTATTTTCACAAAAGATGGAATTTAAGAAACCCAGTTTCACTGGTAGCAAAGCTGATGGTGTGCAGGGTGGGACAGGGGTTTCCCTGGCTCTTCTAATCTTTTCCCTGTTATGTTCTCACTCAAAAGATATACTTGAATTTAGCATCTAGGTTGACAGATACTCACCACCGGTCCTTCTTTTTTTTTATATACAGTTTTCTTTTTATGGTTCGAGGGTTCTATCCACATGAATATCAAGCCCATCATTCACTGAGCCCAGCATTTTGTCTGATTAAATATGAGGAGATAATGTGGGTGCCATTCTAGCTGACCTCTATAATGTAAGTTGTGAATTCACCCAATATTCCTCTGATTACAAGGTTGGGAAAATGCCTTTTGGTAAAATCACAGAGTGGTAAAGCATTAAGGGACCTTTGGATCCACTTAATTCAATCTCTTTGCTCAGGGACACAGGCTTCTTAGTGACAGGGCCAATGCTAAAATACTGGAAGCGATTTCCTCTGCTACCTGCACATTGACTACTCAATTTGGATGTGTTGGCAGTTCACAAGGCTCACTCCTGATGCCTTTTCTCACTCTGTGCTCTCTCGCCAGGGGCACCCATTCATTCCCACATGTTAAATACTATTGTATGCCTCTGACTTCCAGATTTAGATTTCTAAGCTCCAGACTCATGTATCTAACTGCTTACTCACGACTTCTTCTTGGGTGTCTTGCACATATATCTAGGTTAACATGTCTGAAACAAAGCTCTTGATCACCCATCCAATATTTCACTCCTCATGGCACTCTTCATCTCAGTAAATGCCACCATCGTCTACCTGGCTGATTAAGCTGGAACCTAGCAATCACCCTTAAGTGTTTTCTTTAGCCTCCTCTACTTCCAGTCCTGTTGGTTCCATTTCAGGATAGATCTCCAGTGGGTCCACACTTCTCCATCCCCATGAATGTGCTTACTCAGGCTACTGTTATCTCTTATGTAGAATATTCCAACAGTTCCTCAATTATTTTCTTTCTTCTTCTCTACCTAACGCTGTGGTTGAATATTTGCCCCCCGCTGAAACTTGTGTTGAAACATAATCCTCCATGTAACAGCATTAAGAGGTGGGGGCCTGTAAGAGGTGACTGGGTCATGAGGGCTTTGCCCTTATGAATTATGGATTAATCGATTGTTGGGTTATGGAGGGAGTGGGTTAGTCATCATGAGAGAGTGGGTCTGTCATAAAGGTCAGTTTGGTCATCTCCCATGAGCCCTCTCACCATGTATTGTCCTGTATCACTGTGGGACTCTGCAGGGAGTCCCCACTGGCAAGAATGTCCTCACCAGATGCAGGCACTCAACCTTGGATTTCCCTCCACAACTGTAAGACACAAATTTCTTTTCTTTATAAACATCCAATCTTAAGTATTGAGTTATAGCAACAGAAAATGAACTAAGACACCTACCCTTGAACCTATTCTCCACACAGCATTCAGAATAATCCAATTATGAAACCAGGTCATATCATGATTACTAGTTATAACCCTTTCCAATTGCATATAGAGTAAAACCCCAAATCCACACTGTGGTGGAGAGCACTCACAATCCAGCCCCTGCTTGTCTCTAACTGCACTTCCTCTCACTCTCACCTTTGGTCACTCGGGTTCAGCCACATTGGCCTCCTTTTAATTTGTCAAATGTGCACAATGATTCCCTGCCTCTGGGTCTCTGGCTGTGCTATTCTTCTGCTTGGAAATACTCTGAGCCTCACTTCCTTCTCATGCTATAGGAAAGCATGAAATATAACATCCTCATAGGGGTCTTTTCTGGTGACTTGATAATCTCTAAGTCAGCTCTGCTGCTTTTTTCATAGCACTTATTGAAATTTATAATTCTTTTATTAATGTGTCCTTTTATTCAAACTCATATATTGTCACTACTCTACTCTAAGAGCAAAGCCAAATCTGCCTTGTTTACTGTAGCACCTGTCACAGTGCTTGACTCATAAGAAGTGCTCAGGATATACTTGTTAAATGAAACTCTGAAATCACAATGCATTCTTAACACTGGCTTGTTATTTTAGAGTGGGTTTGCATACCTTCCAAACCAGAAAGTTTTTCTTCTCTGATTAGATCTTTATAAACAAAGTTATTCTTTTTTTTCCTTTGATTTAGAATTTTGCTTCCTTTTTATACAAATATAGGAATTTGAGAGCTTGTTTGGCAGTGGCTATGCTGTTGACTTATGTACTTTACTTGAAAGAGCATGCAGATGCTAAGTAAACTGCAGAGGCCCAGAGATGTATACCCACGTGTCTTTTAAAAATAGCCATCCATTCTTTCTGATCTCCTTCTATGTTCATTGCTTTGAAGAATTACAATTTAAGCAAATGAGTTAGAATGATTATTTCTAACACTCAGAACTTCATGATCCTTAATGAATGGCCCCAACTCTTTACTCTAACAGACATAATCTGTATAAATTCATTGGAATGGAATTATGCTGCAAGAGAAAGGAGGTTTTGAAGAATCCACTGGAAAGAGTCCATTTGCTGGTCAGCAACAAGTAAGTTAGGTCACATGGTTTGTTTGTAGCCCAGAGGATGATGTCATGGAAGCTGGGGGATTTGTAGAAGAATCTGACCCTGTATCAACCTTTGCTTGGATAAATTCCAAACTTGCATTGCTTTCTTTACTTTATATATTTCAAATTACTTCTTCTAGGGGTGATGTTAGCCAGAGAGGTCCAAATACATGAGTTTTTCAAATGTACATCATTTTCAAAACACAAATACATCCCTAAGTTTCCAAAAGTAGGGTTTTCCAGTGCTTCTGAATATAGAAATACAGTCTGAACATTTCTTGAAGAATTTCCTGGGAGTACAACGGCTTGTTAAGCTATAAGAAAGGAAAGAATTAGAAAGTACAGTGTCTATAAAGGTGGTAACTATGAAAAAAAGTCTTCTAAGTCGAGAGAGATCATCTATCCCAAATTCACTATCTAAGACTTTCTTGAATTTGCAAAATATGTAACATATTAATTTCACCAGTCCTAGATGATAAAGTCCCATAAGCCTGTGTCTGTGAACCTTCTCTGTGACAAAGTGTGTCTACAACCATACCCAGTCAGGCACTTACTAAATACTTTTAAGTGATACAACTTAAGAAGTTGGGGTAAAAAAAACTTTTGATAGCTCAAATAAGTATTTTCTTAGCTCAGAAAATAGATGGCCTAAAGCTGTCCCTGTCTGCTACCTTGTATAAGAAACTCAACTCCATTTTCCATATTTTAATGCAAAATGCAGTTTTGAACAAAAGTTGCCACTGGCAGAAGCAGCAAAGCAATTGCCCGCACAGCCCAGTTTCACCTTAGCCTTTGCTGAAGTTGGCGCAAGTTCAGCGTGTCTACACCTGTGCCACACACCTGCGGCATGGGCTCCCACACCTCCCTGAGTTCCCAGGCAGCCCCGTGCTGGAGGCACAGAGAATACCCTGTTTCTCAGTAAGCTTCCCCCACCCTGCCTGAAGGCCAGGCGGAGTCTTCGTCTGCTTTGTCACCTGGCTGGGAGCCCTTGGAGGGCAGCCCACCTGCACATCTTCCCAGCACGGAGAGCAGTGGTTTGGGAACCCAAAGGACTCAGCCCCTCTTTGCATCTGTCCCTCTGAGGAGGAGGAGGATATAGAGCCTGGTTTTAAGATTATTTGGAGCTGGTGATCAGTGAGGTCTGTTTAAGCTGTTGGAGCCAACTGTGCTGACTTAGTCATCTTGGGTTAATACCACCCTGGGTTTCCTTTTTTTTCATTTAAGGAAAATAATGTCAGAGTGTGGGACGGACTCCCCCAGCGGGAGAGCCGACGCTGTGTAAATCATGAGTTTGCAGATGCTTTGCTGAATCTCAGCTGTTCTCTCCAGCGACATCGGTGTGACAGAGAGATATTTGTTCAGGTGATGGGGCTTGAGTGGGCCTCAGGCCAAGCCCCCATGCCCAGGGACCGCCCTTCCAGCACTGAAAGGCGGCAGAATCTCCACCCTGGCTTGATCCTCTATCTTCTCAACCTGAAAAATCTGATCGACTCCTGTAAATTACCCTTGAGGTTTTGGCAGCCAGAGTCCCTCCCTCAGCGGCGCTGGAGGCCAGCTACAAACCACCCAGGAGAGACTCACGTGTGCAGGTCTCTGCCGCAGGCGGTCTCCTCGCTTCCTCTGCGGTGGTTGATCACTCTGCCGAGGCGGAGTTTGTTCAGATGGTGTGGTGGGCTCGGATTAGCACGGCTCCTCACCAGACGGCTAACAGCACTGTATTTGCCACTAATTTTGTCAGCTAACTCAGTGAATTACCTATCCCTGGTTGGGCCTCTCAGAGGTTCACCTCCAAAGGTTTAAAACTTCCCATTTTTAAGGGTCCCCATATTTTAAAAAGTGAAGAAACATCTAAATAGGCCTTATAGAAATGCCTTTTGATATATTGTAAATGTTTATCTACGTAGCGTATTTCTGGAATAGTGTGATATCCCTGGTTAGAAATGACAACAAAAACAAAACTGGAGACCTCATGATGTGAAGGACCAAATAGTTACTCTGCCCTCAGCATCTCGGTGCCGGCCCCTGATCCCGCCTTTCCTCTGTCGGCTCCGGTCCACGGTCAAAGCTCGGACGGAGCAAAAGGCATCGCTGAGCGCCAACGGAGAGGTACCTGGAGGCCTAGAATATCAAAAAGGCCTCTTAGCCAGTAGTTGGATTTTACTGTTAGAGGTTGGTAACTTTCCTGGTAAGTTGGTAAGCCAGTGGTGTCAGACATTTCCGCTTTATTCATTTTTGAAATTCTTTTTTTTTTAATTTCAGCTTATTATGGGGGTACAAAAGTTCAAATTACATACGTTGCCCATGTACCGCCTGTCCCCCCGAGTCAGAGCTCCAAGCGTATCCGTTCCCCAGACAGTGCGCACTGCACTCCTTATGTAGGTATGCACCCATCCCCTCCTCCCCTCTGCTAGAGGAGCAGGGATGCTAGCGGCAATCTCATCTCAGTATCTCATGATCCATACCCTTTACCCACCACTCCCAGGTCTCTCAAGACTCCAGGGGAAGGGAAAACATCTTGTCTTCGGGAAAGACCCTTCATTAATGAGTCCACCCCACTTGTGGTTCTGGAACATTCTTACGGAGAGTGGTTCCAGGAAGGAATGATAAACATGTAGGGCAGAAATGATGGTGCTCGAAACACACCCCGTCAGCTGTCACCTAGGTCCAGCCCCCTCGCCGTAGGCAGATCAGTTCTGACCAATGGGCTGTGAGTGGGCGTGGCCTGTGTCATTTCTGGGCTAAAGCTCTGAGGAGGTGCCTGATCGGTCCTTTATAAGCTGCCTCTTCCCTTCCCCCGGGGTCTGGAGATGTCTCACATGGCAGAGGCTGATTCCTGTAGAGCAAAACCCCCTCCCTGCCCTCTACCTGAACTTATAGCAGAGTGAGAAATAAACTTTTGCGTATTAAGCCATCAAAATTTCAGAGTTCTTTTGTTACCACTATGCATAGTCTAACCTATCCTGACTGATACAACATGTATTCTAAGTGCCTTTTATTTAAACAATTAAATTTTAAAATATTTAAAACACTCATTATGCATATTATTGTATATGTGTAAAATATGAGATTAAAAAGTGTAGGCCCATGAAATTGTCTGCAGCAAACAAAACACAATTGTCTTTTTGTTTTTGCATGTATTAAACATACGATACTTCGTTTGTTACCCAATGTGGGCGGTGGATTTTGGAGTGTGTAAATCAAATTTTCTCTGTGGTGAGTGAATGAAGCCTGAAACAGTGAATGGTCTCATGATGCTCTGAAGAGTGGGCAAAGACCTAGAATGGGAGTCAGGAGATTTAAGGGCCATGGGACATTCAGAATCACTCTCTTATTTGAAACTTAATTCTTCCTCCAAGATCCTTTCTCACTCAATCCCACATTTGTCTGTCCCCTTGGACTGCTACGGCAGTGGTTAGCTGTGCTTCACATTATAGTCTGTGCAGTCTGTATGATGTCCATCCGTTCATTCTAGAAATACTTGCTGAGTGCCAGGATGGAACCCCATGTTGGGTGCTGGGAACACAGAACGGAGCCAGCTCTTAAAGACCTTACAGTCCAGGAAGCAGCTCACTTCCAGTTTCCTCGGAGCCTCAGAGGTGTTAGGTTTGCTGCCCAACACCCTCCTCGTGGGAGAGATTTTGCCCTTTGCTGTCCATTCATCATCCTCAGGCCCTGGCATGGTAAGTGTTCGCCATGTGGAGGCTGCTCCAGAGACAGCTGGTGCAATATCCCTGCTGGGCACATTGAGCAGCCAGTGCAACTCTCTTGGTCTTTATTAAAACCCATTCCCAAAGTGAAATGGTTCTCCCAGTTTTCGTTCAGATCCATTTAGTCATCCTTCACATTATGTTCTTCTGGCAAAGGTGACTTCATTTCCCATCCCTAGAGCTTACTCAAGGACAGCCAGGCTTTGCACTGGGTTGCAAGCCGCTGTGGAAACGTATATATCTGGCAGAGTAAAGGCTATCAGGTGGCCAAGCACCCAGCAAAATCCGTCCCGCTCATGAGCACACATTATTAAAGCGCTGTTAGCACCAAGTGCATTTCGTGAGAAGGCCGTCTCTAGCATCCCCCTTCTGCTCATCGCTGACATTCAACTTGAAATGTACTCCTTCCATATGCAAGTCAAAGCAAGACTTTTCCAAGTGTCAGCACCACAAGCTCAAGCTAGTTCTTGGCAGCGATCTGGGTTTCCTTTTGCCCCTGGCAGAGCATTAGCAACCAAAGCACAGCTAGGAGCAGAGCTACACCAATGGACTGGGGCCTCCCCAGGTGCGAGGGGTACGTTGGCCCTGGCCTGCACAACCCTCTGAAAGACATCTGCCCCTGGTCCCTGGGGGTTCAGGCTGTGCAGTCAAGAATGACACAGTTATAGCCTTTTTTGGTAGGCCAGTTCGTTCTCCCTGCAGCTAGATGAGGGTGAACAGGCAGCAGGCAGACAACCAGCATTTGTCGGGAAGCTGTACCAACGAGGTGCAATAGAGAGAGCTGGAGCAGAGGGCAGGTCATGAGCTGATTGTACTAAGCCCTGTCAAGTAATCCTTCAGAAACCCGATGGTAATCCATGCCACCCAAGGGCACCAGATGTGCCAATAAAAACCTCTTGCACCTTTGGCTAAACATTAGCTTGAGATTAGCATTGGGTGAGAGTATGTGTTGTTTGTAGGCACTCCAGACTGTCGAATTCCAAAGTGACTCTTTTCATATTGATAAATAACATGGCACACGATTCACCCGGCCCCATAGAAATTGTGCAGATCCTTAATTATGAGGGCGCTTTCTCAGGGCACATTAGAATATCATGCTTAATTGAGTTGTTATCTTCCCCTCTGCCAGGGCTTTTGTAAAACTGCACAGCAAGCTGCCCTTAGAAGTTTTCGCCTTTGTTTGCAAATCGTTAGTTCAACTTGGACTATGGTTTCCAAGAATTAAAAAGGAAAAAATGGTGCAGAAAAATTACATAGAGTGAGACTCCTTAAGTAGGTTTTGTATTTTTCTTTCTTCCTTTTGGTGAACGGGTCACAAGATTGCAATTCTAAACAATCTCACAAGTAATTCTTGAGCTATGCAGTCCAATTAGAACAAATGCTTCCTTTCTGGTTTAATTAGAGATGAGGACACGCCTGTAAGCTTATTTGTATAAAATAAGTGCTCATTAAACAAGGTTTGGATCACGTTCAGCTTGTTAGAAATGCCATGAAAGGGGACCTTTCTCTCAGTCTCTGGCTGCCTTAACCCCTTCACCGTCCAGAGTGATCTCCATAGGTGTGAAGAGTATAAAGAGTATCTTTGCTGAAACCTGGTGAACTTGAAAGAGGTGATGTGTTTGTTGAACCTGTTGGTGAACAAACCCCTTTACTCATCTTCTGACACTAGCAGCAGCAGCAGCACCTGGGAGTTTGCTAGAAACACAGAGTCTTGTGTCCCCACCTCAGACTGATGAGAATCTGGGTCGTAACAAGATCCCTAGGTGATTCATGGGTGGGTTACAATTTGAGGAGCACTGGTCTAAAGGAAGCAAATCATGAAAATTTTATTTTAAAAATCTGTGGGTCCTTGAAGACCCTGAGAATGCCACTTTACTGGAAGAGAAGCCAGCTGTTGGTCCCCTCTGTATGGTGGGAGAATTGCCACTTTGATCCCTGGACTCTCTGCCAAAGACTCAAATGTGTCCCTCCTGTCTCACCCTCCAGTGAGCTCCCAGGACTGAATGGCTGGTGAGCAAGGATGCGGGTCCCAGGGCAGCCCCTACACTCATCTGTGACTTCCACCTCCTCCCATCCCTTCAGTATGTTACCGAGCACCAGCCACGTGTCACACCCCAAGGTGGCTCTCTGGCTACCAAGGGAAAGGAGGATTCTTGCCCTTGAGGGGCAGCTACTCTCATGGGCTGAGGCTGGGGAGAGAGGGATGACAGGCATAGTGAGTGCGAAAAGTCTCAGGACCCCCAGGCCTAAGATGCCCCCACCGACAGATTGCTCATGAGAGCCACATTAGAAGGGCCAAATGTCCTGGGAGTAGGAGCTGTTGTCTTGGAGGGGAAGGCTCCATCTGTATAGCATCTGTCACATGCAAGGAGACAACTTCCAAGACTCAGCGCATGGTATGGAACAGTAAAAGAGAGCTTAGGTTGCCAAGTGTGCTGTGTGCCACCTTGATGTGTTACTCTGCTCAGCAAGGGCTTACCTATGTTTTTTCTCATTTATTTTCTCAGAAAGTAAAACTTGAGCCTAACAAAATGATAGCATCAGGAGCGTAACCAACAGGACTGAGGCCCTCTATGTTCACTCACATTGCTTGGGCCTCACATTTTCTTCCAGTAGCTGATGGGGAGAAAATATGGAGAAGCTTGTTTTACTATATGGTGCCTGCAACAGCTTTGCGTAGGTATTAGCAGATTTAAAATTTCTGTCCTTCCATCCCAGACTCTGAGACTAATATCATTTCTAGGGGACATTAAAGGAGCCCAGACCAGCAGGTACATCATCATCAATGGACCTTGAGGCTGGCCCTGGTCTGACCTGGTACCCTGTGTCCCATCATTGGCCTGGCGATGGGCCCAGCACTGTCACCCCTACCAGGCCGTCTCTATGTTTGGCAGGACTGTGGGCAGCTCCGCACAGCCTTGGCTGGGCTGTTGCTCCCCAACTCTCAGCTCCAGCCTGCATGTGGGACTGCCCTGGCTCCCCCATTTCTGTTCCTCTGTACCTTTTTTTGGTGAAACAGGAGCCTGGAGGAAAACCTGGGGAGGGAAATAGGGCAGGAAGCATTGCTCCCTGTCAGTAAATATGATTTCCTTAAGACCCCGATGATTGCATTAGAAATCAGTTCATCATCATCTAACAGAGATGGGATGGCTGCAGCGGAAGGAGATATAGAGGAAGCAGACTCAGCTAAGATGAGAGCAGACTTGGAAGGGTCGAGAATAGGGAGCTGGGATCAGGTAACCATGTGGCTTGCTGGAGACCTTGAACATAATTTTAGAAAGCTCAGGTGGAGTTCTAGTGTAAGCCTTTTAAAATAAGTTTGCTGTTTTTGAAAACCAGACAAGCAAAATATGTTCAATGTTTAAAAATAAAATAAAATTTAAATGATCAAACATTACCCAATCCACCACATTTAATATTTTGGTATATTATGTCCTTCTACTTTTATGTATATAGGGACATAAATGTAGAGATTTATAAATTTGGACATAGTATAAGACAGAATCACACTGCACATACTGAGTTGCATATGCTTTTTAGTTAATCCTATATCATGAGCATCTTCTACAATAACCCTGTATGTGACTGCATAGTTTTACATTGGTGAATACACTATAGTTTCTGCAGCTGATTTGCTGTTATTGGGTATTTAGGCTGTTTTATCTATTCTATCTACCCACCTATGTTTTACTATCCTAAACAGTATTAAACTATATTCTTATAGTTAAATCTTTGTACATACCCTCAACTATTTCCTTAGAATAAACACATAAATATGTAATTGCTTGGTTAAAAGGAATTTGCATTTTAGGAATTTTAAAGCATATTGCCAAGTTGTCTTCCAAAAAGCTTGTACCGATTTGTACTCTTGTTAGAAATACCTTTCTCACTCTAGCTAGTGGTTTTGGGGAAAAATTCCCTTTGTGTTTTGGGGCCAACAATCAGATTTGACTTATACCATATTCCCACTCAGAGTCCTCCTTGGCCTCTCTTTCAGCAATAGATAAGATAAAATCTGAGCCTTTGAGAGCCGGAAACCTAGAAGATGGCATCTTGAAGTCTTGTTCTTATGCCTCCTAAGTGCTCGGGAGGGTGAATAAAACAATGGGGACCTGGGCACAGCAGCCTGAGAGGCCACCATACAGGAACCCGGGTGCGGGGCTCTGTGCCAACCTCGTGCTGTCACCAGTCTCATTGGAGAGCCTGGTGTGTGCTGCCACTGAGGAGATCACAGCTACTGGGAAGCAAGGAAAGGTCTGCCCGGGCAAGGGAGCAGCATACACAGAGGGAGGAAGACCAACAGGAGCAAGGGCTGTGGCTTCCAGAGCTGAGGAAACATGAAGGTACTTTAGCTTTACAAAAAAAAAAAAAAAAAGTAAACGCTCAAGGAGATGCATTCACAGAGCCCTCAAAAGGAACTTTTTAAAGTAAAATATACATTTTGCAAGTTAAAACATTTATAAGAAGAATTGATAAAGAGGACAATTGTGGCTGATGATTAAATATCTCATAAGAAAAAATGCAAAAAAAAAGAAAAGGAAGAAAGGGAAAGTTCGGCAAGTGCCACGCAGGATTAATATTAATAATAACATTAATGATAACAATAATATAGACCAGACCAGAGCTGGCCAATAGAACTTTCTGCAATGGTGAAAATGTTCTGTGCTATTCAGTATGGTGGCCACTAGCCACACAAGGTTATTGACTTGAAATGACCATTATGACCAAGGAACTTACTTTTAAATTTTAATTAATTAGTATTTACATTTAAAGGTGGCTAGTCAGTATCACGTTGGACAGCTCAGATCTAGACATTTCCTAGTGAAATTTCTGAAATACAAGCATCAGAAGAAAAGCTTATAAACTTCCAGACAAATACAAAAGCTTACCTTCTAAGTACAGTGGTCCCCGCTTATTCTGGTGGTGTACATTTCAGGACCCCCAGTGGATGCCTAAAACCAAGGATGGTATACTATGTTTTTCCTTACACATATATACCTATGATAAAGTTTAATTTATAAATTAGGTGCAGCAAGAGATTAACAATAACTAACAATAAAATAGAATAATTATAACTTTATGCCAGCATTGCTACTCTTGTGCTTTGGGGCCATTATGAAGTAAAATAAGGGTCACTTGAGCACAGGCGCCGAGATGGCATGACAGTTGATCTGATAATGCAGAGGGATACTAGACTACTCATGGGCGGGTAGCGCCCACAGGGTGAACGTGCTGGGTAATTCACATCTCCAGCGGGATGGAGCTGGAAGGCATGAGATTTCATCATGATACTCAAAAGGGCAAGCAATTGAAAACTTATGAATTGTTTATTTCTGAATTTTCCATTTAATATCTTCAGACCTCAGTTGACTGTGGTTGATTGTGGGTAACTGAAACCACAGAAAGCAAAACTGAGGATAAAGGGGAACTACTGTATAGAAAATCAGATTAGTATTGGACTTCTTGTCAGAAACACTGTTAGTAAAAAGAAATAGAAGCATATTTACAGACTGTTAAAAGAAAAAAGCTGATTGAAAAATTGGGGTATTTTTGTCAGGAGGTCATTCTTATATAAGGGCAAACATTTTGACAATTTTAGATTTGTAAATATTCACAAAGTGAATTACTCTTATCTGAGAAAAGATGCAAGTACTCTATGAAAAATAAATGAAAGCAGAATAAAGATTTACAATCAGGAAAGATAAAATGTTCAATGAACTCTGGTGTATAATAAATCTTACAGAAAGGATGATGATGTGACTGGAAACTGTGATTTGATTAAATAAAGTTTCTTAAAACACTAAAAATTAGGAAACTAGAGGCTAGGAAAAACTCAGTAATAGCCTGAAACAGTAACAAAAAGCTGTATTATCTATGCACATAGAGAATATGCTGTCATCCTTTATAATTCATGGAATAGATAACAAAAATCAGCTTTTGCTTTGATTAGAATAAAGCCTTTATACATTTCAAATAAGGGAGCTTTTATAGATCACATCTGGTGACCTTAATCCTTTATCCCAAATCCTCAAACCTAGAAAAGCATTAACCAAAGATGACACCCAAAAGCTTAATTGAAATTTTGAAAACATTTACTAAGTAAATTCCCACATGAAAGAGTAAATAAAGGTTATAACTATATGTTATATAGAAAAATTAAACTCAAACCTAGGGTCATGGTATGTGTATTGTATCACATTTTTAAAAATCTCTAAAATATTAAAACTTAGAGAATGCAGGCAAAGCTATGTTTGGAGGAAAATTCATAGCATATAACCTTTATTATATTGTTAAAAATGAACTATATGAAGTACAATACAATAAAGCAAAAGGAGTTAGAAGAGAATTAATAAAAATGAAACTTGAAATTAATGTAATATAAACTAAAAAAGATAAATGAAATAAAAACTTAGTTTCTTAAAAGATAAAACCATAGAATGATATAGAAAACAGATAGAAAACCAAAAATACAACATTAAGGATGAAAAATGAGGCATAATTATAGATACTCAAAAGGAAAAAAACTATTGCTGTATACTTTATGCAATTCTGCAATAATACATTTGAAAAACAGTATAAATTGATGATTTTCTAACAAAATATAAAGTATTAAAATTATCTCAATAATTTTAGAAAAATAAACATACCAAAAATCTGCCAGTTCTGTTGATTTTCACAGCTAACATCCACCTTATACTCAAAAAATAAATAATTCCTATGTTAATAAAATGTTTTGTTATATAGGAATTTATTAAAATTTCTCCAACTCCTTTCAAATCTATTACAACCTTAATATGGAAATTTGAGAAAGATGTCACTGAAGCAAAGATTATAGAACAATAAACGTATGAATAAAATAACTTTTAAATAAGAAACTAGCAAATAATATCTAGCAACATAGTGAAGGAATGACTATTACAGCGTGGGTTTATAATTGAAAGAATGGTTTACCATCAGGAAATCTAGGAACCTAATTCTTAATTCAATTAAAGGAGAAAACTGAGTAATTTTATCAATAGATTCCAAAGAAACGCTTGATAAAATTTGGAAGACATTCTTCATAAAAACTCTACCTTAGGGAAGACAAGTAAACTGAGTAAAACTGAGACATGCTACAAACTATGAGCAAATGCATTAGAAGGTAAAATGCTAAAGCTACTTCCATTAAATCAAGGCTAAGAGAGGGTGCCCACCATTATTCAATACTGTTTGAAGCTTCCAGAGGAATACATGTTAGAATTAAAATCCCTCAAAATAATCTTTGTTTTCAGAAAATATTAATGTATTCCTAGGAAACTTGAAAGATTATTTAAAAATCAACTAGGATTCACATGAGATTTTGATAAGGTATATGTAGTTTGTGTGTAAAATCAATTCCTGATATAGCAATAACTACTTAGAAAAGGGAATAGGAGAAAAAACCATTTACAATACATACAAAAACTATAAAATGACCAGGAATAAATTTAATAAGAATGAAGAACACTGTAACACTTTATTGAGGACTTAAAACAAGGTAAAATCAAATAGAGAAACATATCGCATTCCTGAAGTAGAAACTTGTATCATAGGTCTCATACCTCGTGGAACCACAGGCTACACGAACGTCATTTCCCATTGGGGTCCCAGCTCTTTTATCGTGAGGCCTACCACTCAGACTTCTTGATTTGCAGTATGTATGAAAGTACAAATGTGTAAGAATTTCTAATAAAAACTTGAAAAGGATGAATACTAAGGGGTAGCAGAGAGGACTTTGCCCAGACAGATGTGAAAACATAATATAAATCTTCTGGACTCAAAATAGTGAGGCAATAAAATTAGGGCTGGGAAAAGCTAAATGAGCCCTCAGGCTCCTTGGAGGAGGTAGGTTGGAGGAAAACAGATGACAAGAAGGAGACATTATAAAGGGTTTTTCAAGTTGCGGTGTGTGGATATATATAGGGATCTGATAACTCTTTCTCTGCAAACCTAAAATGTGTTTTATTTTAAATTATAATGGCAAAACCCAAATATTATCCTACTCTGGGTCATCTGATAACTAAGGACCGCCGTAAAATTTTGGGGCCATATCTGCATTTACAATTGCATCAGTGGTAAGCAGCACTGATTTAATAGTCCTGTGCTAGTAAGAACAGAGGCAGATTTAAAACACAGATGATGTGTTTACCTTGAGTACTCAATGCTGATGTCACTCAGTGACAAAAAATTGACATCAGTTCAAACAATAAGCAGGCACTGGGTGTTCACATGACAAATAATGATCTTGTCATACCCAACTCAAAAGGACCTGCCCCAAAGCACAGAGCACCCCGTTCACATTCTGACCAGTAGCTTTGTTATAGCAACACTCTATGTTCATTTGAAGTTTACTGGCTTTATAGCTTTAAAACAGATTCAGCTTGATAGTCATAGAGCTAAAGAATAAGGAGTTTATACCTAGCATATATTTGTATAAATTGCAATAAAAATAACTGAAATAAAAAAATTGTGGCTCACGCCTGTAATCCTAGCACTCTGGGAGACTGAGACGGGTGGATTGCTTGAGGTCAGGAGTTCGAGACCAGCCTGAGCAAGAGCGAGACCCCGTCTCTACTAAAAATAGAAACAAATTATGTGGACAGCTAAAATATAGAGAGAAAAATTAGTCGGGCATGGTGGCTCATGCCTGTAGTCCCAGCTACTCGGGAGGCTGAGGCAGGAGGATCGCTTAAGCCCAGGAGTTTGAGGTTGCTGTGAGTTAGGCTGACGCCATGGCACTCACTCTAGCCCGGGCAACAGAGTGAGACTCTGTCTTAAAAAAATAAATAAATAAAAATAAAAATTGTATGATGTTAGCACAAGAACAGAAAGATGGAGCCAAGGAAAGATCAGGGGTGCTGAAGAGAGGGCCCAGAAATCAAGATCTGTGTGGACTCAATATGAGACTAAAGATCATTTTATTTCAGTGGGAAAAGGATGATTTATAAATAACTGATATAGACATAATTATCAATCCATATAAATTAAAAAAAGGCAGACTTCTGCCTCACTCTATTAATAAAACTACAATTTCAATTTAAGTATATTAACCTGTGCACTATTGGCATTTAGGGCTGGATAAGTCTCCATGGTGGGGCTGTCCTGTGCATTGTAGGATGTTTAGCAGCATCCTTGCCTTCTACCCACTAGATGCCAGTTGCAGTTCCCTCCTCCCAACTGTGACAAACTATAATGTCCCCAGACATTGTCAAGGGGAAAAGGCAAGGAGGAAATTGACCCTGGTTGAGAACCACTGATTTAGATGTATTAAAGATATAAATGTAAACGGAACAACTTCTTGATCCTCATCAGAAATATACCAGACCACACTCGTAATAGAATGTCTATGACTACATTTTTAGGGGCAAAATACAGTATACAACGTGATATCTATATGAGAATATTGATTAAATAATGGTGCTTCCATGTAATGGAATATTATGCAGCTACTAAAAGGTTAAGTTATATCTCACTGAGAGGGGAGTCCATGTTATATTCTTAAGCAGCAAAAGAAGTTTGCAAAATTAAAAAAAAAAGAGGAGAACAAAAGGCTGATGTAGGTGTATTGGTGAGTATCTATACATGCATTTTTTGCATGTTTGTATAAGCATGAGAACATTGTTGGGTGAGTGTGGGGGGACACAGACCAAAGTGCTAACCCTGGCCACTGAAGGAGCTCAGGGAATTTCACCCCAAAAGATGACTTGTTGGTATAAAGATTATTTTTTATTAGAGGCCCTTTGAGGTCAATAGTCATTGGAAGAGGCTTTCCCTCTATCTGCATAAAACCAGATGGACCCATAAAAAAGAACAATCAGCTTCCCTTCCCCTCCCTGTTATCTCACTATATTGCAGGAGAGAAGATCAAGAATGCAACCATATGTGTTAGTTTACAGACAAGAAAATTTTATGATGGTTATAGAAATCAGCTCAGTGGTTGTCTCAGGTTTGATTGGAAAAGAACCTAAGGAAACTTTCTGGTGTGATAAGAATGTTCTAGATCTTGAATCCAGGTGTGATTAGTTATGCATACACATTTTTCAAATCTCATTGAATTCTACGCTTGTGATCTATGCATTCTGCTGCATGTAAATATTACCTCAATTTTAAGATATACTGACTCCATAATGTAAATTGAAGCTAATAAAGCTTGACAAAGACTTCTTGGAAAGTGATTTTACGTTGAAGAGAGAATGAAAAAATATTTGGAGTTTGGAGAAAACATACCTTGTAATATTACCTTGGTTTATGATGCTTTTTAAAATGAAATGTTGTGTTCATTTTTGGGTGAGTCATAATTCTCTGTTTTTATGACTATCATAAACATAACTCTTATTTCAATTTTTATAATGAATATGTGTTTACATTAAATAAAATATTAGATATAGTAAAAAAAAAAAAAAAGAATGCAATCAGACCTTTTGGCCGAAATCATTTTAAATATAATACTTGTCTCTCAGATTAATTTACAAGTCAATCTGTGTCCTCCCATCCATTCATTCTCCCAAGTATCTATTCATCCATCCTAGCAACCACTTATTGCCCCTAAACAGAATTACCTATAGTCCTCATCTCCCCTTCCCTTCTAAAATGAGGGTATATAAATTTCTGGACCCCACTGGAATATTGGATAACCACTCTGTGTTTCTCCCAGTGCGCACAGTAAAATAAATCTTTCTCTGATTAATCTGTCTCATTGAGTTGATCTTTCAGCGAACCTTCTGGGGCAAAGGAGAAGTTTCCCTTTACCCCCATACCACCTTGATGGGGCAGGGAGTGACCATGAAGCTGGATTAGGGTGGGCCAGAGGAGACTCTTGGCTTTATATTTATTACTTAGTGTACTAAGTACAACAATCACATAATGAATTTGAACTTTGAAAGAAGCCTATGTAGTTCAAAGGCCTAACTGGCAAAGTGAGGGGACATTTTACACCTCAGTGTGATAAATGCTACAACATGGTAATGGATTTTTTTGTGGTGGGGGAGGGGTTGAATGGTATCCCCCAAAAAGATCTGCATCCAAATGCCTGGAGCCCATGCATGTTAATTTATTTGGGAAAAGGGTCTTTGCAGATATAATCAGTTCCTGGATTACCTGGATAGGCCCTAAATCCAATGACAAGTGTCCTTATGACAGAAAAGCAGAGAGAGATTTGAGACACACAGAGGAGAAGGAGACATGAAGACAGAAGCAGAGACTGGAGTGATGCAGCCACAAGCCGGGAATGCCTGGAGCACTTGGAGCTGCCAGAGGCAAGAAATGGGCTTTCCATTCCTCTGTAGGGAATGTGGCCCTGCCAGCACCCTGATTTCAGAGTTCTGGCCTCCAGAGCTGTGAGAGTACACTTCTGTTGTTTTAAGCCACCCGTTTGTGGTTATTTGTTATGGCAGTCACAGAAAACTAACCTAGGAGGGTAATTTCTTTTTCTGGAATGGTTGAGGCAGGCTTCCCTAGAAATGTGGCTCTTGCATTGTACCTAAAAGGAAGTAGAAGGGGAGAGAAGGCTACTCCAGGTGGGGAGCGGCAGGAGCGAAGGCCCAGAGGCCTGGTGGGGCTGGACTCAGTGTGGCTGGGAGTGTGGTGTGTTGGACGGGTAAGGCGGGGAGAGAGGTGGAGGGTGAAGCACCATGTTTTCTGCTGACTGTTTAGCTGGAGAAAGTAACTCACAAAAAATTTAAGGATATTTCTAAGAGGACTGAGTAAATTCATGTCAGAGACAGAAATCGGGTAAAATTTACCTTCAGTATCATATTCACAAGGAAGGAAATTGCTGCCCTGTAAAGCCCCGAGAAAAAGAGAACTGAGAACTGAGTCCTTGTCTTAAAATGCAGCAGCTTGTTGGGTCTTGAGGGCTCGGTTCTCAGCCAGTTCGCTCACATTCCTAGGCAGCCGGCGTGCTCTGGTATCCCTGTAATCCCTGCCAGAGTGGGAAGCCCCCAAGCTAGGGAGAAAACAAAATATTTTCTTCATCATTTGACATGATAAAGCGTGTGGCTCTGGAGCATAAGAACTAGCACAACCAAGGCATGTTCTATCTTATCCCACCCCCTCCATCCCAGTGGGAAACAAATCTCCACCAGCCAGCACATCGGAGAGGGTCTTCTGGTGGCCTGGAAGGTGACAGAAGCCAGCCCCTTTCTTTGCGTACTGTATGTGGACTCGACTTTGCACCAGCGCGGATTCTGCCCCGGCTCAGCGGAGTGTTTGCTGCAGTTGAATGTGCCTCCTCCTTTAGCCCCTTAGAAATGCCCAAGTGGGGGACTTCTGGTGCTACAGATTGAGGCCAAAAAAAAAAAAAAGAATGTGCTCACATGCCAGAAACACTTGCAGATGCACGCTTGAAAACATTTGTTTCACAGGACTGACACTATAAATAGGACGTGGACCAGCAAGGAGGCAGCACTTTGCATGGGTGGCCTCGTCTTCGTGGCAGAGACATTTCCCAGCAGTACACACCACTGGGGCTGGCTCTGGATCCAATGAAGCTGTCACATCATCATTGCGACATGGCTCTTGACTGCCCCAGTGCCAAGCCCTTTCCCTCACTGTTCAAAAACCCATCTGCCATCATTTCTGGAAACTTCCGTGGCAGGCTCTCATGCATTGGTGGTGTACCATGCATGCAAAATCCCATCTCCCCTGTGGCTGGTGCAGGGTGTGCATGAGTGTACGTGTGTGAGAGTGTGTGTCTGAGTGACAGTGTGTGTGTATGACTATGTGAATGGATGTGTTTGTGTATATGAATGTGCATGTGTGAGGGTGTGAGAGTGTATGTCTACATGTGTGTGACTATGTGAGTGTGTGGGTGTGAGAACATGAGTGTGAGTGTGACTGTGTATGTATGAGAGTGTATGTGTGTGTGTGAGTGTGTGTCTGTGTCCGTGTGTGTGTCCGTGTGCGTGCAGCCAGTCCCAGTCAGCGGGAGTTCTGCTCCCATCAGGGTCACAGCCAGAGTGCTGTGGGAGTCCTCACTTGCCCCCGAGCAGAGGGAGGAAGGTTCCTGCCTGCTCCCGAGCAAAACTGCCAACCTGGGGCTGGGAGTGTGAGGACACGAAGGAGCCTGGAGACGGGGGATTCACTGGTGGGTGACTGTGCGCACAGCGGAAGCCCGGCTGAGCGGAGACAGCGGTGGTTGCTGCGGCAGGAGGAGGGGTGAGGCTCACTGGCCCCGTCCTGCTCACGGCCACTGTGGGAGGAACCAACAGAGCGGGGAAGCGAAGGTCAGATATGGAAGTGACTCTTCAGCCCCAGCAGCCGATGAGCTGGCGAGAGGAAGCAAAACAAGTAGGAAAACAACACTTCTCTAGGACCGAACGATGGTAGAGCAGGGCGGTTTGACAGGCTTGGTCCAGAAGCTGGATATATTAATAATAAAACTTTCACATGGTTGAGAAGAAACCGTGGGCAGTTGTCATGCTCACCAAACATTTATTCCCATCCCAGTTTAGAAATAAATGAAGGCACCGTGTGACGTTCTTTGATGTCCATCATCTCTCAGTCAAGCCTTCCAGATCTTATGTCCATCTTACAGAAGGGGAAACTGAGGCTCACAAAGGAGAAGTAACTTGTCGAGAGCATAGGGTAGGATCGTAAGCCCAGGTCTTGGGGACATGCCTGGGCAATGACAGGAGTCCTGCTTGCACTCTTCCTGGGTGGCAGTGTGCAGAGACATTCATAATGGGGAAGGGAGTTCCCCTCCTCTCGTGACACAAACACCAAGTGCTTATTTTGCCTAGGAAGTATCACAGGAACTAAAATCCACTTTCTCCTTTGCTCCTCACGGTCTTGCTAATTAGATATCATTCGCTTCTTGTCTGGACGAAACAGAGGACATTTCTCCAAGGACACACAGACAGGTAATGCTGGAGGCAGGATTCAAACCCAAACCTGTTTAGTCCCAGTGCTCTGGTCCATTCCACTGCCTTCCCTCCCCAACGGAGAGAAAGGGCTCCTCCCACCGACTCCCTGCCCCCGTGTCCCATTAGCAGCTGGCCCTGCCCACGAGGAGGTGCATTGCACCCATGCAACAATGCTCCTTGCTCATTACTCAAGGCCTCCCAGGCCTCCCAGTGATTAAGCCCTTAGAACTTCCCCCAGCCCTGGGTGACATCATTGCATAATTAAGGTGACTGTGATGCCCGACTGCGTGCACCAAACAAAGGTCCCTTGTTTTAATTTATCATCCGAGCTCCCCTTGTGCAAGACTGAGCTCCCACTGGTAATTAAGGGAGAAGGTTTAACCTGGCTGAATGAGAGCAGGGCTCGGGGCAAAGTGGCAGAAGGGTGACCCAATGTCAACTCTTAATTTGATATGGAAATGAGGGTACTAATAAAAGATAATAAGGGGAGGCTTACCCCAGAAAGAGGAGAGCTCAACACTAATTTGAAGCTTTCCTTTTATGTAATTTTCTTGCCAAGTAGCTAAATAGATTTTTTTGTCTCCTTTTATTTCTCAGCTGACCCTTTGATGGAGCTACTACTAAACGGTCACATGCCCCGAAGTTGGTCACTTTCTCCCCAGAGCATCGTGCTAAAGCACATAGATTCTGCAGCACAAACTACAAAGATTCAAAGCCAGCTTTGCCACGCACTAGCTTTGTGACCTCAGGCAAGTTACATAAATTCCCAGTGCCTCAGTGACCCCATCCACAAAACGGCCGTAACATACTAGCACCTGCCTCAGGAGGGTGTCGTGAGGATTCCAGTGAGTTAATATATGTTCAGTCTTGAAGACAGTGCCTGGTGCATAAGTACTTTGTGTTTGTTATTATTCCTTCAAAGCTCTCTTAACTATCTGTGTACAATTTTACAGTGTTTTGCAAAGTAGGTGCTCAGTAAATGTCCCTTCAGGACATTTTCTCTCTTTCTCTCTTCCCTCTCTTTGTTCTGCTCTCTCCACAAATGGGGACCCCATTTCTACCTTCATACACAAGCAAAAGAGAATTGTGGAGCAGACCCATTAGCATGTGCTTATGATGAATTAGGAAGGGACTCACCCCTTGTGGGCTGCTGGGGGGAGGTGAACTGCGGCCTGGACTGAGAGAATCTGATAGAGCATGTGCTTGGGGTGTGGGTTTGTATTTGGAAGGCGTGCTTGAAGATGAATTGTTCACCATCTTTAGGAACGGGCCAAGCCTGGGAGGGACAGTCCCCCAAGGACCAGCAAAGCCCTAGATCCCCTGATGTCAAAGCATTGGAATGCAGAAAATAAAAGACATGCTTCACATGGTCTCTTCCCTCCTCCCTGCCTGGAAACTGTCAGTTGCCTTAATATAACTTACATTCAAGGGACCCCCAAGGGAAGCTGAATTGTACAGCAAAGCCCATTTCCCTTACTGCACCAAACTTCCCTGCCAGCCCCCCATAGCTGACTGGCCAGGCCAAGGATTCAGACGTCACAGGATCTGCCGGCGGGGGCCAAAGCAATGCCCTCATGCAGTCAGCACTCCTCGGAGGGCATTCTTCACCTGCCTCTACCTGTCTAAGGAACTCCCGTGACTTCTCGCTAGAGATGAGGCAGCTCCCCAAACTTTACCAGTCATATCCTTGTTTCCTCCCCTGAATTTACACACCATTTTTTCCCCCTGTTCTTTCTTCATGGAACTTTTCACTTTCTGACATTTAATACATTTTTATTTGTGTATCTGTCCTTACCTCCTGTAAAAGCATGCAAGCACCTTGAGGACGGACACTGAGCGAGTGCATCTCATTCATTTTCTATACTCCTTGCATTCAGCGCTATGCTTGATGCAGAAGTGTCTAATGAGTACTTATTGAATAATGGAAACCTGATATTTTATGTTAGGTCCCCCAGAAGCAGACCCCAAAGCAAAGATTCCAGGCAAGTTGTTAATTTGGTCAGTGATCCCAGGAAGCACTAGCAGGGGTATGGGGAAGGAGAGAGGAAAGAGGGGGTCAGTACAGCGTGTGCTAATGAGCTGTTTACCACCAGGGGCTCAATCCTGCTGGTGTCCTGTGTAGGACACAGCTCAAGTTGTCCCAGCTGGGTTATTTGTACATATGTCACTGGAGGTGGGCTGCCCCTGGGCCAGTTAACTTGCTGACACATGAGTAGAATGTGTTCATGGCCAGAGCAGGCCCTGCGCAGGGTCTCAGATGGCTATGATAAAAAACCTAGCCATTGACCTTGAGTGCCAATGGGCAATGGGTGGGGCACCTAGCCAGCTGCTATACCCAAGTTGTAAAATCAAGGTGTAGGTGGGGGCTGGGGGGAAGGGATGGGTGTATACCTACTTGATGAGTGCGATGTGGACTATCTGGGGAATGGACACGCTTGAAGTTCTGACTGGGGGGGATGGGGGTGGAGGGAGGAGATGGGTGCATACCTACATGATGAGTGCAATGTGCACTGTCTAGGGAATAGACACTCTTAAAGCTCAGACTCGGGGGGGTGGGGGGGCATGGGCAATATATATAAGCTGAACTTTTGTACCCCCATAATGAGCTGGAATAAAAAAAAAAAAGAGCCACAAATTTTAAATCTAGGCACCTGCAACTATACCATCAGCCAAGAGGCAGAGAAAAGAAAAAGGACAGATTTAAAGGCATTTGTCCATTTTACGGTCTTTGTCTTGGGTTTCTTGCTGGAAGGGATCAGCCAACACTGCGGGTAGGTGGTTGATGTCTTCATGGGCCTCCTGCATTTTCCCACCCTATGGCTGGCTCCCGCAGCTGGGAACATCTGGGCTGCATCCCAGGCTAAGCTGTCCGGAAAGCCATGGCATGGCCAAGGCCTGCTGTGGTTGAGGCGGTCTGGGGGGCCTTCCAGCTGTTGTGACTTCAGCTCATGCACACACAGCCCTCCCCCTACTCCAAGTGGCAATAGTACTCAGAGGATGCCGTGTCTATCTTTTCCCCCTTCACTTAAAGAGAGGCCACGTCTCCCCTTTGCAGAGCATGTTGCTGACCATTTCCTCTCTTTGAAACATCCGTGACTCTGGGCTTCAGGCTAGGTCAGCCTTTCTTATTTTGCTCAAGTTCTCCCATTGCACAGAAGTGGGGGGTTCTTGGAGCCTCAGGCCATACCAGCCTGGTGAAGTGGACGATGGTACAGCTTCGGGTAAATTTAACCAAGGCAAAAAGGAATCAAGATCACCCGGACCCCTGACCCAGTTTAGGACACCCGTGTTAGAAATCCCACCAGGATGCAATGGGAACGGGGTGCAAAGGGACTGGGGACTCTCCCGGGTTTGGCTTGAATGCAGATGTAGTCACTTAGCTGGACGCATATACACATCTGAGCAGAGTTCCAGGTGTCTTGAATTTGCCAATTTATATTTCATATTTTTGGACACTCTTCTGGAATAATCTGTCAATTAACATATTCCAGATTCCCTTTCTTTTTTCCTTCAGCAAAATCCTACAAAAATGTTTCCCAAACCCATCAGTTCCCCAGAGTTTTTTAGTAATCACAAGCAGGACTGCCCACGTGTCAGCCAACTGTGGTGCTCCCTACCTTCCCCCCTGGCCCTGCGAGCTGGGGTGCTCCCTGGGGACGAGCCTTGCGTCACGCTTTGGCCGGGACCCTGGGCTGAGAGAGCCAGGTACATCTATCCAGTTGACAGGGGTATTTTCTCAAAAACACAGCAAATTGATTCTGGATTATGTTTTAAATACAGTAATGTGGTTAAAAGAAAGAAAGAAGAGAAGAGCAAACAAAAAAGGCAGAGCAGATTGGAAAATAGATTGATGTGGCAAGAATTTTGGCCTAGGAGCTCAGAAACCTAGGTCTTCATCCCAAAATGCTAATAAATGCCATTGTGACCTTGGATAAATCCCTCAACAGTGCTGGCTTCAGTTTCCTCCTCATCTATAAAATGGGGCAGTGGACCATATTCCAAGTCCAAAATTGTTAAGAATACATAGACTGTCAAAATACACCATATGGATGTCCTCAAACACTTTGGAGGAGAAAAACAGTGTTTATGTGATAAATAGACACACAGAATGAAAATCAAGTAGTACATAGAAGGCACTTGCACAGGGAAGATACCACACTGCTCACTTATGCCATCTCTCAAATCTAATAATTACGTATTTCTATAAATCATCTTAAGAAGTACAGTAGCTTTACCTTGAAGCAGAAAATGCTGATGCGTTGGATCGTCATTTAAAGATTTTTTTCCCCGTTCTTTCATTTGTTAGAATAACATGTGTTAGGCAGCATGTTACAGTATCACTAATTCACACACCAACCCAAGGGTGTAGGCATCTTACGTCCCTTCCTCTGAGGAAGAAATGGAGCTTTGCAGAGGTTAAAGGCCTCACCCAAGCTAGGATCTGAAACCACCTGTCTGTGTGTCACAGTGACCACTTCTGTGTGTGCATCACTAGTGCCATCCTGGTGCTGCTGAGACAAAGGCCCTGAAATTCACCTGGCTTTTCTAAATGTACTCAGTGCTGTGAAAAGGACCTTAGGAAAGAGCAAAGCACGACAGAAGCTGCCTTTGTCTTCAGGAGAATTCTAGGGGGACAGGCTGTGTGAATTATGGGTGAGCTTGGCACAATATCCCCCCAAGAAGGAAGGCTCTAGCTTGTTGGAGTGCTGAGACTGCTGAGGGAGTCAAGGTGGGCATCTCCGCTGAACAACTGTGACTGACTGATTCTTCCTTCATAAAGGGTCGTTTTCTCAGGGGTCTTTCACTTTAAGGTTTAAGCTTCATCAAACCTCATTGATTTGCCCCTTCCCTTTTGCACTTGGCTTGCCAAGATTCCAAGAACAGGTTTTGCAATGTCACCAGATTGGTACTCACTGAACTCAAGTTTTCACAGTTTCGTCTGAAGTTAGAAACAGAATTAAGCAATTCCAAAATGACTGTCGGACACCAATTTCTATTCTCAGCCCTCCCACTCCCTTGGGTCCAGGGAAGAAGAATGATGCAATTTGCCAAGTCTCAAATCCATCCCACATGGCCAGTCTGAAACTGGGTCCTGATTCAGGCTTTTTCTTGTTTTAATTTGTTTATTTGTGATGGGGACTTGCTGCTTCTAGGAGGGTCCCATTAAAAAAAAAAAATCTCAGAAGACATCAAAAAGTTCTGACAAAACAACATCTTGATGATTTAAGTGTAAATATGTCAGAGACATATGGTTTCTATTATTCCTGAAATAACACATGGGTTTAAAAATCAAGGGGAAAAGTGTTTGGTAAAACACATTGAGGACTTGGCTAAATGTTTTTTAAAGACCAGTTCTGAAGCTGCGAGGGGGAAACAGAGAGAGGAGCAAACCCAGAAGGCTCGGCCCCTCCCTTGTTTGTCTCTCTTCTGGATCAAGGACGGCACAGGTGTTGCCACCAGAGCATTGTACCTGCCACCACCATGACCTTTACCTGGAAAGCAGAGTTTGCACAGACAAGCGTAGGTCCTGATCCCAGCCTTGTTGATTACTGGCAATGATAGTTTTCGGCAAGTTAGTGGATCTGAAAAATGGAAAAATAACATAGCTCATGGAATTGTGAGCATTTGTGTTAATATATGTCAACTACCTGGCATATGCTTAATAAGAGGCAGCTTTTTAAAACGATCACTGTTCACCTGAGAAGTGGTGATAGGGAGGGCAGGTAAGAGGACCCAGGACCAGAGTTGTTTCTGGAGTATGAAGAACCCAGAAGGTCATGTGAGCTCCTTTAACCCCTTCTCCACTCAGAGATGCAACTCTGGTGGGACAGGGTAACTGGGTCACCTGCTGCTAAACACAAACAAAGAAACAAGAAAAAGCACAAAGCTGGAAGGTCACAATAAACTCAGTCTCCAGCGATCAACTCACCAAGGCGCTTGTTTCTCAAGGCACATTTTTAAACTCTTTTTACAATTTAAGTATATTCATTTGAACCTGATAATATTTGGGTTAAGTTTTTCTTAAAATTAATGAATGTTAACAGCTTTATGGAGTTATGATTGACTTACCAAAAAAACCACAGTTCTTTAAAGTGCATAATTCGATAAGATTTGACATATGTATTCACCTGTGAAACCATTACCTAGGTTAACAGCGTAAACACGTCCCTCACCCGGTTTTCTCATGCCCCTTTGTAATTCTCACCTCCAGACAACCACCAAAGTGCCTTCTGTTACCACTGAAGTAGTAATATTTTGCAGTTTTTAGAACTTTATGGAAATGGCATCATATAATATTTACTCTTTTTAGTCTGGCTTCTTTCACTCAACATTATATTTTGAGATTTATCCTGTCATGTGTATCATTAACTCATTTCCTTTTACTGCCCAGTAGTAATCCATTACATAGCTATGCCACAATTAATCTCTTCATTGTTGATGGCCATTCAGATTGTTTACAGTTTTTTTTACAATTATTAATAAAAATAATTCTTCTATGAACATTTGTGTATAAATCTTTGTGTTAAAATCAAGTAATCTTTTCTCATGATAAGTACCTAAATGTGGAATGGCTGGATATTTTCTTAGGCATAATTTTAACTTTTTAAGAAACTGCCAAACTGTTTTCTAAAGTGCTTGTACCATTTTACATTCCCAGCTGCAGCATTAGAGATCCAGTCGCCACGCATCCTTCCAACATTTGATGTGTCAGTCTTTGTAAGTTTACACATTGTAACAGGTGTGCAGTGGTATCTTGTCGTGCTTCTAATTTACATTTCCCTAATGTAAATGGTGTCAGCGATCTCATTTGTGCTTACTATTTCTATTAATATGTCTCCTTTGTTGAAGCATGTACTCAAATCTTTTGCTCATTTTTCGTTCTTTGTTTTCTTATTATTGAGTTTCTATGTTTCTTACATATTATGGATACAATTCCTTTACCAGATATATGATTTGCAAATATTTCCTTCCAGTCT
This sequence comes from Eulemur rufifrons, assembly GCF_041146395.1. NCBI lineage: Eukaryota > Metazoa > Chordata > Mammalia > Primates > Lemuridae > Eulemur > Eulemur rufifrons. The sequence continues at coordinate 204,895,836 of NC_090989.1, forward strand.
GTGGCTTGTCTTTATTTTCTTAATAATGTCTTTTAAAGGGAAGAGCAGAAGTTCTTAATTTTGATCATGCTCATTATATTATTATTTTTTTCATGGATTGTGCTTTTGGTGTTGTAGCTGAGTAATCTTTACCTAATCCAGAGTCACAAAGATTTCTCTTATGTTTCCTTCTAGAAGTTTTACAGTTTTAAGTCTTACATTTAGGTCCATGGTCTATTTTAAGCTAATTTTTGTATTTTGTGTGAGATTTGGTTCAAGATTTGTTTGTTTTGCTTTGTTTCATTTTTGCTTGTGGTTATCCAGTTGACCCAGCACTGTTTGTTAACAAGATTATCCTTTCTCCACTGAATTGCCTTTGTACCTGTGTCAAAAATCAGTTGTTCATATATGTGTGGGTCTATTTCTAGACTCTCTATTTTGTTCCATTTTTATATTTGTCTGTTGATGCCAATAGAAATTTTCTTGATTACTGTAACTTTATAATAAGTTTTAAAGTCTGGCAGGCGTGTGATTATTCCAACTTAGTTCTTTTTAAAAGTAATTTTGATTGTTCAAGGTTCTTTGTGTTTTACTTATGAATTTTACATTCAGCTTGACAATTTCTACAAAAAAATCACATCCAGCTAAGAAGCTTCTGCACAGCAAAAGAAACAATCAATGAAGTGAGACAACACATAGAATAGGAGAAGGTATTTGAAAACTATTCAACTGACAAGAAATTAATAACCAGAATATATAAGGAACTCAAATAACTCAATAGCAAACAAATAATCCAATTAAACAATGGGCAAAAGATCTGAATAGACATTTCTCAAACGAAGACACACAAATGGCCAACAGGTATACAAAAAAAAATTCTCAACATCACTAGTCATCAGGGAAATGCAAATCAAAATCAGAGCCATCTCACCCCCATTAAAATGGTTATTACCAATAAGATAGAAAATAAATGCTGGCGAGAATGCAGAGAAAGGGGAACACTTGCACACTGTTGGTGGGAATGTAAATTAGTACAGGCACTATGAAAAACAATATGGAATTTCCTCAAAAAACTAAAAATAGTACTACCATATGACCCAGCAATCCCACTGCTGGGTATATATCACCGCCCGCTCCTGCAAAAAAAGGAAATCACTATATTGAAGAAATATCTGCTCTCCCTTGTTTATTGCAGCACTATCCACAATAGCCAAGATTTGGAATCAATCTATCCATCAATGCATGAATGGATAAAGAAAATATTGTATGTAGATGCAATGGAATATTATTTTACCATAAAAAGACTGAAATCCTTCCATTTGCAACAATATGGATGGAACTAGAGAACATTATATTAAGTGGAATAAGCCAAGCACAGAAAGACAAATGTCCCATGTTCTCACTCATATGTGGGAGCTTAAACAATTGATCTCATGGAGGTAGTGAATTGAACGGTGGTTACCAGAGGCTGGGAAGTGTAGTGGGAAGGGGAGGATAAAGAGGGCTTGGTTAATAGGTACAAAAATAGTTATAAGGAAGAAGATCTAGTGATTGGTAGCACAATAGAGCACTAGAGTTAACAATAATTTACTGTATATTTCAAAATATCTACAAGAGTAGATTTGAAATGTTCCCGACACTAAGTAATGATAAATGTTTGAGGTGATGAATGTTCCAGTTACCCAGACTTGATCATTACACATTGTATGCTTGTATTAAAATATCACAGGTACCCCATAAATATGTACAACTATTATATATGCATGAAAATTAAAAATAAAATTAAAAAAATAAAAAAGCTTGCTAAGATATTGATTGGGATTGCATTGAATCTATTGCTCAATTTAGAGAGAATTGACATTTTAAAAGTATTGAGTCCTTTGACCCTTGAACAAGGTATGTCTCTCCACTTATTTAGGTCTTATTTAATTTCTCTCAGCAATGTTTTATAATTTGAAGTCTACACGTCTTTCACATCTTTTGTCAAATTTATCCCTATGTGTTTTATATTTTTATGTTATTATAAGTGGTATTTAAGTGCAGTGGCATCATCATAGCTCGCTGCAACCTCAAACTCTGACACCCAAGCGATCCGCCTGCCTCAGTCTCCTGAGTAGCTGGGACTACAGGCATGTGCCACCGCACCACACCTGGCGAACTTCCTGTTATCTGTAGAGAGAGGGTCTCATCCTTGCTCAGACTAAGGGTGTTCTTTTATATTCTTAGTTTGTTGTGAGTTTTTATCAGAATTTGATGTTGTATTTTGTCAAATCCATTTCTGCACTATGATGGTTGCATGTTTTTTTCTTTTTTAGTCTGTTAATATAATGTTTTACATTATTGACCATCCTTGCATTCTTGCCATGATGCAATATCCTGGTTGGATTCAACTTGCGAAAGTTTGTTAAGAATATTTGCATCTGTATTGATGAGGAGCATTCATCTGTAGTTGTTTTTTTTTTTTTTTCCTCCTAATATGTTTGTTTGGTTTTAGTATCATTGTAATGCTGACCTCATAGAATGAATTGAGAAGTATTCCCTCCTCTTTAATTTTCTAGAATAATTTGTGTTGAATTTTTATTATTTATCTCTTAAATGCTTGGTAGAATTTGCTAGTGAAGCCATCTGGAGTCTAGTATTTTAGATGTTAGAAAGTTTATAAATACAAATTTAATTTTGTTAATACATACATTATTGGGCCTTCAGGTTATCTATTTCATCTTAAATGAGCTTTGGTAATTTGTGTCTTTCAAGGAATTTGTCCCTTTCATGTAAGTTCTTGAATTTATCTGCATAAAGTTATTCATAATCTTCCATTATTATCATTTTAATATATGTATAATTTGTAGTGATGTCAGCCTTCTCATTCCTGATATTAGTAATTTGTGTCTCTTCTCACTTTTTTTTTTCCTGATCGGGCTGGTAGAATTTTATCCATTTTAGTGATCTTCTCAAAAGGACCAGCTCTTGGTTTTACTGATTTTCTCAATTGTTTTTCTGTTTTTTATTTCACTGATTTCTTCTCTGTATTTCATTATTTTCTTTCTTCTGCTTATTTTGGGTTTAATTTGTTCTTCTTTCTCTGGAAAGTTAAGGTGGAAACTCGGGTCATTGATTTGAAAACTTTCTTCTTTTCTAATAAAGGCATTCTAGTGCCATATGTTTTCCTCTGTGTACTGTTTTAGCTGCATTCTACAAATTTGATATGTTGTATTTTCATTTTCACTCAGTTCAAAATATTTCTCTGATTTCCCTTTTAATTTTGATAGTGGGGCTGGGGAAGAGAGGTTGGAAGACAGACTGTGTTTCTTTTCATTAAGGCTTTAGTATTACAAACATCCTCTGATCTTTCTATTATCTTTTTACCAAAAAGTTGACTGAATCTTTCCAGTCCCTCTGTTTTTTGACATCACTGATCTTGATATTTCTGGTCAGATATAAATGTTATTTCTATATAGGATACAATGAAAATGGCATATTGAAGTAAATCAGATAGAATAAAGGTATGGAGGAATTTATCAGGGAAAAATAACACTGGTGCTCAGGTATCCCTCATGGAGAAACAATGAACATCAGAAATGAAAGGAACAAGGAAAGAGATATTGTCACTGCATAGCATATACCAAAGAGCCTGGTAATGAACCTCAAATAACTGGAAACTTCCCACAGTTTTTTTTTTTTTTTCTTTTTTGCCCAACTTGGAGAATTTCTGATTTGACAATGCCTGCCTGCTCTTCATATCAACAATCTGTGACTCTTTGTTTGCTGTTTTCTTATTGTGTTTGCCCTTATACATTCAGTTCCAATTAAAAAGGGGAGAGAAGAGGCTGAACACTGCCAGCTTAGCCCTATAAATATTTGCACAGTGTTTATGACAGATGTTTTCCTGTTATGAAGGAATCTGACCTTCATTAAAAATATGGAACTTTTTTAATGTGATGCCAAAATATCAGAAACAACAGCAGAGTTTGCCAGTGATTTTTATATATTTAAAGAAGCAAATTCTTACTTGAACAAACCAGTAATGATCATAACTATTATTATTTGTTGGGAAAGTGGTTAGAGGGTAGAAAATAACCACATTTCCTCTTTTTTTGTTCTAATCAACATCCTACCCCAGCATTCTGCAAGATGGGCCGTTTAATACTGTCACTTCATAAACCAACAATGTGGCTTTCCTTATATCCAGTGAAGCATTTTTCTTCCTAATGTTTGAAACATCAATTAAACCACATACATATAACCCTAAATATCAAGGTTATATGTGTCTCATAATCTTTTTTCATCATTGATATGACATAAATGTGTGACACATGAAAAACTGCATAAAGATTTCATGAAAAAATATGTTTTAGAGCTTTCCAACTGATCACACTCTCTCAATGAAAGGATTAAGCCACTCTAATTTTCCCTAGGTGCATGAACTTCTGTTAGGCTGAAGTACATGGGCTTGGACTTACCCATTTGGCTGACATGTAGCCTCTTTGGGATTATTGGGATTTGGATTCACCTTGACTTCTGCTTGCAGGAAAAAAAAAGGTATACATGGCATTGTTGTTCCTCAGAACTCCCAGAACCTAGAGTGTGCAAGTTGTAGAAACCGTATGTACATGGACACAGTGTAAGTTACTTACATTGTAGACCCAGGAAAAGATAGCCAGAGTGCTGTGACCAAGGACATGCACAGGTGGCATTCATCACCTGTATTTACTACCGGTCAGGTCTGAAGCTCAGGGTCTCAGTTTCAAACATGATTTTATCAGCATTCTGGAAAGGACTCAGTTCATAGTGGTGGACTCACAAGAACAATATACATAAGATTGATTCACAATATCAGAATACTAATTAATTTCTTCACATTATAAAGGTATGGCATATAACTGGAGGCACTTAAAATACTAACAGCCAGTGTTATCTTTTATTGATAAGCAAGGGAAGAAAAAGGAATATCAAGAGCTAACCTCATGTATCCAGTCATCTCCTTGCAGCGTTGGTTTAGAAACCTGTATTTCAGGCTTCTCTTCTTTTGTGCAATGCTTGGAGCAGCATTGTTGAATTTACCCCTGGACTTCCCCATTGTCTGTTTACCTGTTTATCCTTTAAGATTGCCATATTCTTTCTTTAGAACATGAATGTTTTATTCAGGTTACATTTAAATTCTGCTTGGCTTGGGAATCATTTTCTCAAGGGACTGTGAACATCTCTCCTGGGATCCATTGTTTGTAGTTGTGACAGTTTCAACCTCAGAGGATCATTCTGTATTCCTTACTTCTGATTTCTTGGACATAGGGGACTCACTAAAACCCCAACACTTACAAAGAAACTAATAGAACCAATTAAGATAGAGATACGTTATACTCTTCAATTGCACATATCTGCACATCGTTTCATCATAAAATCAACATTTAACTGATATTCAATGTTGGTACAAGTTCTGAAGAGTTCTATAATGACAGTCATGTGTCCAAAGGAAATGCCTAGAGAACCTGTCACACATCTGCACAAGGGGACAGGTACTATGTCCATTGCAGCAGAGTTTGTTACAGCAAATATTGTAAACAACTTAAATATTCACCAAAAGGAAAATAGATAAAACAGTTGTCACATATTTAGACAATGAAAAACAATCAAAATAAATCAATTGACTCTCATATATGAGTATGCATACATCTAGAAAATTAATACTTAAGCAAGAAAAGTCAGTCACAGAAACGCATGTACCATTTACATGTTTTTAAAACTCCCAGAACAATATCATAGTTTATGGAAACATACATATGTGGTTAAAAAAAAAAAACACTCAACAATTTCTCAGGATTATGGCTTCTGGGAAACTAAGGAAGGGAATAGGATTGGCTGGGCTAAAAAGGGTAGTTCAACTCTGCTACAAAGTTTCATTTCTTAAAAATACTGATGAAATACAGAGAATATTAATAGTTATATAAATCTTGGGGATGGTTATATAGTTGTTTTCCACTTCCTATTTGCTCCACATTTTAAATATTTTATGATCAAATTTGAAAAAAGAAATTTATATTCCCTGACATGAAAAATTCTCCAACACATCTTGTTTAGGGAAAAGAAGTGATTATAGAAATATATGTATTGTCTGATACAATTTATGAAAAAGAATATAGAAGTGTATATTCATAAATACACATTAATATATATATGATTGTAAATACACAGCATAAGGTCTGGGTGACTATACACCAAATTGTTCTTTGTAGTTATGTACCAGCAAGAAAGTAGACTTGGGTAAGGGTGTGGGTAAAAGGAGGCCTTCACATTTTCTACTCTGTATACTTACCTAATTTTATAATATGTTCATGATTCATCTGTTGCTTCAAAATTTAAAAAATTAAAATGTGTTGTTACTATAAAAACAAAGACCACCACCAATAGTAATGTATACATATTAATTTATATTCCACAGTCGCTAGACCTGTGTCTCTCTGGAGAATTCCAGGAATTTAACTTAAACCCAATTCTCTATAGATAACAGAAACTTGTATTTCTTATTCTAAGACCCCAAATAAAGGCCAAGTTAAGGTTGTCTCATTGGCTATTCCTGGGGTGAAAGGGTGGTTGAAAAGACTGTGAACTCAAACAGGGGAAAGCCAACCAGAGCACGTGGAAAGAGTGGAAAAGACATAGGTCTCCAAAGCCGCCTGAAGGCACTGAGTCCCCACGACTGAGTACAATGTTCTAATAGAATTTCAGAAGTTTGCAAAAGCAAACTAGATTTGCTAGACTATATTCTTGCAAATTTCAGAAGTTTGTAAAAGCAAACTAGGTTGCAGGACTATATTCTTGCAACATGGAATACCCTGTGACCTCAATTTCCTCTCTAGTTCCTACTCCCTAAGGTTGATTGTTTTACCCACCTACCTGCTAAGACCCCAGCCCTCTGTTTCCTGTGCCCCTGACCCCCAGGGTGGAGAACTGCCAGAGGCTATCAAGCGGCAGGTGCAGCGGGCCCAGGCAGCACTCCACAGGCCCCCGGGGGACTCCTGCAGCGGTGCTCTCCCTCCCTCTGTGTTGGTGATTTCAAACTTTCTGTACACCCTTCAAATCTTACCGCTCAGCAGGTGCCCTCGCTCCTTCTTCACAGAGAAAATAAAAGACATAAGCCAAGCACTAGCCTCAGTTTCCCAGAAGCGAATTAAAAATCATCTGCACGTGGGTCCGCAAAGTTCTCAGTCTCTCCTTTCTCCGAGGTCCGTCTGTCCACTTGTGGCCCCCACCCCCTCCCTGTCCACTTGAAGAATGCGTCTTTGCCAGGTGTCTCTTCCCTCTCCTGTGTCTTCAACCTCTTCCTCTCTATCCCCATCGACGTTTAAACGCACTCAAATCTCTTTAGCAAAGTGACATGGTTTGGATGCTTGTCCCCTCCAAGCTTCACGTTGAAATTAGAGCCCCAGCGTTGCAGGCGGGGCCTGGTGGGAGGTGTTTGGGTCATGGGGGCAGACCCCTTGCTAACGGCTCTCGGAGCCCTCGCCACTGTACTGAGTAAGTTCTCTCTCTGTGAGTTCGAACTTGAGAGCTGGTTGTTCAGAAGAGCCGCCACCACCTCCTTGGTCCCTTGCTCCCCCTCTCGCCATATGACACAACTGCTCGCCCTTCGCCTTCCGCCTCGATTGGGGGCTCCCTGAAGCCCTCGCCAGAAGCAGATGCTGGCGCGATGTTTTGGTACAGTCTGCAGAGCTCTGAGCCCAATAAACCTCTTTTCTTTATAAATGACCCAGCCTCAGGTACTCCTTTATAGCAACACAAAACAGACGAACATACAAAAGGACCCTCTTTAATCTCCTTCACCTCCATCTGGAACTATTTTTGCTTTCACAGCCACACTTCCCCACGCACTGGGTTCTCTCCCAGGCTGGCGGTGCTTTGCGTCGTCGTGCACGTCCCCCTGCCTGCTGCTTGCCCTACCGGAAACCGCAGCTCACAGCCCGGTACCCGCGCTGCCCCCAGTTCTTCTTGCCTGCTGTCTGCAGTCCCCTCAGCCTCCGCCAAAGGAAACGCCGCCCATGAGCGCGCAGCGTCGGCCCCAACTTCATCATTGAGTTTGATGGCGGCGCCGTCACTGTCACTGGTGATAGTGAGTTGCATCATCTCTTCATGGCCATTGTCTAGACCTTGGGGGACTTACTCCAAATTGCTCTAATTACTCCTAATTGAAATTAGAGTTCGTAACCAGACAAATCAGGATTTAGATTCCACTTCCTTTATTGACTAATTGTATAATCTGGGCAAGGAACTCACTTTCCTGAGTCTCAGTTTTCTCATCTGTGAATTGAGAGAGGAATAGTTCCTATTTTGGAGGTTGTTGGCCGGGTGTTTAATCCATAGCAAATGCCTGAAAAATAACAACTCTTGTTACCTATTATGTCTATTATGACTCAAGGCCCACAACAGGGTTAGGGACAATTTATGGCCTTGTGATGCTGCCTTTGGTTTCCCTGTGGGGGGAAAATAGCTGTTTCTTCAGAGGTTTCGGTTGAGGTACTCCATCACTGCCCCATAGTCTGGGATCCTGTCATACATCAACTTAATCTGTGTTATCTGATCATATACTGAATGAAACTTGAGCGTAACTGACCTCTATACCTTCCTACGCTGCAAACTTCTCTTTGGAAGGAAGAATTTGTCATGGCCAACGTTTCTATGGCCACGTAACAGAAGACCTCAACGCAGCTCCAGTGGGGGCCCCGGGGAGGGGTGCTGGGATGTTATGGGTTTAAAGGATCCCAGAAGGAACAGAAATATCATCTGGAGAACAAATTTTCTCTCCTCCTACTCTTTTTCTTTTCTTTCTTTTTCTTTTCTTTTGTTTTTGATGTGTGTGAGAGGATAAAAAGAATAAAGGAGAAAAGGCAGAAAAAGAAATGTGAGTTTTCTTTGAAGGTTCTCGGCAGCAAATCCCCTAATTTCTGGGTTTGGGTGGGATCACCTTACACTCCTCGGCGGGCACGTGGTGCTCTCTGGACAGAATCCACTTGCTCGGGGAGGGTGGACGTGAGGCCCACAGTCAGGGCTGTGAGAGGAGATCGGATCTGCTGTCGCAGCCCAGCCCGTGGCTCTGCAGCTGGGAGAAATACAAGGAAAGTGGTTCCCACACTGTTGAATTGTACAGATTAAGACGATTTTTTAAATGAAAAAAAATGTGAGAGCTACCGCAGTCTAGAAAATTTGAAGTTTTTAAGAAAGTTTGAAATGACTACTATCTACTTTCGCCACTGTTACACAAAGGAAGAACATTTTAACATAAAAAATTAAGTAAGAATTTATTCTTAAAATAAAGGAAAGTCCTTTCCAGAAAGTAGAAATTTTAATTTTAACCTTATGGATCTCTTTCTCTCTCTCTCCCTCCCTCCCTCCCTCCCTCCATCCTTCATCTAGTTATCTAGTTATTACCTATTTACATAAATATTTATCTGTATAATACTATAATATATTTTACCCTTTTTCATTAAGAATCAGCACCAATCCTCTGAGCAGGATTCTAGAACCATGCTTTGGAGGTTATCTATTATAACAACTTTAGTTTACAGATGAATATTTGGGAACACAGATGTTAAGCGATGAGTCTCTTATGGTTGTGCAACTAATGACAGATCAAAAATAAGGCCAATCCTTAAATCCCCAGTCTTACAACCAAGTGTTACTTCATCACTACATCATAACGATTGTCCTTAAAAATCACATTCAGCATTCAGGTATCTGCTGGAATAGGCCACCAGGAGTTCATGATCACATACCCTTGGATTAGGTGTTTCAGGCACTCCCTTTTGTTATTTTCTCAGTCCCATCTTGATTAATCCCATTCCTCTTCCTACACTGAGCTCCCTTTCATTGGCTCTGTTTTTAATGGTGCCACCCCATGGCCAGTACCCAGTCCTGGACTGTGGGAGCCATGGGTTGCTTGCTGCCCCTGTTTCCTCAACCCCCAGAAACACTAAGTCTCCTCAATTCTATCTCTGGAAGATCTCTTACATCCTGTTACTCGCTGGTGCACGAGTCTCATGCCATTCTTGATCATTTCCTCTCCAGGACTGTTGCGGTAGATTACTCATCGGTTTCTAGCTCCAGGTGCTCTCTTCCTATCTGTTCTTTAAAACAAAACAATAACAGTAACAATAACAACCATATCAACAAGAAATGATAGCAGGAAACTATAATGATCCCCACCATTCCCACTAGTAAAATCTTCCCCGTCCTCCTCCCTGAGTGCCATGTCTAAGCGTCACCCGGTTCCTGGTTATTCCAGGCAAGTGTTCTGTGCCTTTGACCATACTGTTCTCTTTGCCTGCAATGCCCTTCCTCTCTGTCTCTGCTTTAGAAGCCCCCACTCACCCTAAGGCTCCTCCTAGTGCCACTTCATTCCTTTCTTCTCCAGCAGAGTTAGTTTCTTCCCCCTCTACATCCCATAACTTAGCACACTTGCCTGAATATCATGGAATATCATGGTGGATTGCGTCTTCCTCCCCCTACAATAAATTGGGGGCTTACTAAAGGCAATTTTTGAAGCCTTCTCCATCTCCGCATCCTTCCCAACATCTAGTCCTGTGCCTGGCTCCAAGGGAGCACTTGACTAAAATTTGTTAAATAACTGAATGAAAGGTCTAACAGCAAAGCCTGGCATTTTAACTCTTTTATTTCATTTATCTCTACCCCTTCCACACTTTTGTAGAAAGGACAAAAGCAGACCTGGGATGATCTATAAGTTGTATTCAATGTCTAGATGTTTAAGAATTGAGTAGAAACAGATTTGAAATGAAAAATCTGGTTGGGTGTGTGAAGGAGTAGTCCCAGGCTAGAGCTTTCCTTCTGGAAGACAAAGTACAAAACCCTCCATTTCACTTGAAATATGAATGAAGAAACTTCTTGTCCAATGGTGCCGTGATAGTCACTCAGATTTATTAGAGTTTGAAAGACCCTGAGATAATCCACGTTAATCCTATAGCAGTCTGTGTTTGATAAAATGAAAATTAATAACTAGCAACTGATTAACTAGATCTTGAGATCAAAAGACTTTCGTTTTTCTTTTCAAACAAATGTTAAACAATACCAAAAAGTAAGACATTTTGATGCCATATAGCAGAGATGATGGTGTACACTGGTGAAGACAGCCAGGGGACTCTGGTTTCAGAAGGCAAGGCAAGAGAGTAGGTCCACTTCCGTAAATTAGTCTATTATAATCTGATCAGATTCCAACATGAACAACTTTTCAGTATAATGCTCTTAAAGATCAAAGTACAACATACTAATGGAAAGTGGTAGAAGACCTAGGCTCCAGTCTCAACTCTGGTATCTGGTATATTTTTATTTATTTTTAAATTAAAAAAAAATTAAGAGACAGGGTCTCACTATGTTGCCCAGGCTGGTGGTCTTGAACTCCTGGCCTCAAGCAATCCTCCCACCTCAGCATACCAAGTAGCTAGGTGCTCACCACAGCACCCAGCTTGGCATCTGGTATCCAAGCATGGAAAGACCACTCATTTACATGCCATTAGCTTCAATGTTCTTCTCTGTAAAATGGGAATAGTAACATAGTACACCCTTCACAGGATTTTTCTGATAATTAAACAAGATAACATGTGTAACATATCTAGCTCATGCCTGCAACATAGTGGGCACTCAATAAATATTATATTAATTCTCTTTTAGAACAGGTAAGGCAACTTGAGGGCAAGTCACAGGGAAGCATCTGAAAGTCATAAGTGAATTTAAGTTGAATTAAATAGCAACATGAGGCTTTTGTAGGGAGAAATATTATTTGATATTAGAAGGATTAAAAGACCCTCATGGGCTGGGCGAGGTGGCTCACGCCTGTAATCCTAGCACTCTGGGAGGCCGAGGCGGGGGGATTGTTTGAGCTCAGGAGTTCGAGACCTGCCTGAGCAAGAGTGAGACCCTGTCTCTACTAAAAATAGAAAGATTATATGGACAGCTAAAAATATATATAGAAAAATTAGCCGGGCATGGTAGTGCATGCCTATAGTCCCAGCTACTCGGGAGGCAGGAGGATTGCTTGAGCCCAGGAGTTTGAGGTTGCTGTGAGCTAGGCTGATGCCACAGCATTCTAGATCAGGCAACAGAGTGAGACTCTGTCTCAAAAAAAAAAAAAAAAAAAAAAAAAAAAAAAAGACCCTCATGGCAGAGACTGATGTATGTACACCAAACCCTTTTCATATTTCTTCTGGGCACACAGGACTACATTTCTTGACCTCCCTTACAGTTAGTTGTAACCAACTTCTGGACCAAATTCTGGCCAATGCTATGTAAGCAGAGAAGACATACAACTCTCCAGGCCTGGCCTTGACATCCTGCTCTTCTCTTCCCCATCTGCTAGCCATGTATGAACAATGCAGCAGAGGAGTCAGAGCTGCAGAGGACAGCAAAACCACAGATGTGAAGGGCCTGAGTCCCTAAGTCCCAGCGTGGAAGGCTGCCGGCTAAACTGTTCTGAGAGTGAGAAACAAACTTCTATTGTATTAAGCCACCGAGACTCGGGGGCAGTGGTTATAGCAGGTAGCCAACCCTGATCAATGCAGTCCTGAAAATACCACTGCTATGATATTCTGCATTTATTAGGCCCTTACAGAGTATATATTTCCAGTTTTGGTATCTGGGTTCCAAAAAGGCAAGAAGAAGCTGGAGAGGGATCACAGAAAATTAGAAAGCTTATTGGGAAAAAAAGATGGAAAACTTGTCACTGCAAAGAAGTAATTTAGAAAAAAAGGATTACATGAATCCCTTCCCGTCAGAGAATTCTGATATGTATGAATGTGCATCCGCGTATATTTTCTGAGTCTATGCCAGTGGTTCTCAGCCCTGGATACAAATTAGAGTCACCTGGAGCTTTTAAAAACTATATGATGCCCAGACTAATTAAATTGTAATCTCTGATGGCTCTAAAAGTGTGTGCACACTTGAGAATCATTGATTTATGCAAATCATAAGCCATGTCTTTTTATGACTTGGGTGTTCAGAGCCATAACATCCAATAGACATTTGCTTGGAGAACTAGACACTACAGAGCTCCCTGGCAGAAGTGGATAACGGAAAGGGCGTCAGTTCGGTAGTCACGGGAAGTTGGTTGGAAACAGCGCTGTTGCTGACTGGCTGAGGACATTGAGGAAGGTACTTTATTGCTTTTGACCCTCTGTCTCCCTCAACTGTTTAATATAAAGTGGGTATTCTATAACCTTCAGAGTTGTGGGGTGAAAAATAAGGTCAAGTGTGTACAGCTGGACACAGAGTAGATACTCAGCACGTGGTAGTTATCACTGTACTCAGTGTTTATAAACAAAGAATGCCAAATTTACAAGAGTTGCACTGAAATTCCTAAACAGAGATAACCTGAAGAGAGTCCGGACCATCAGCAACGGTAAATTTTAATGGACCAAACAGTGTTCATTATTATTATTTTAGGATATATAAAGTACTATTGACATTATCTTTATTGAGTGTGTTATCTTTATTGCCTTCAGTTAATAGATAAGAAAATATTTATAAGGGTCACTGGTGACATTGCTCTGTAAACTCTGTTTCTCCAAAAGCTTCTGACTTCTTCAACTCTGAACTCTCCTCTCAGGTACATTATGCTCTGGTTGAGGAGCAAATATGACACTTTCTTTTCATGAAGGAGTAGTTTTAAAGACAAGGGTTAACCAAGTCAGTCAGCCCTTTCTAAGTAGACCCTGAAGGGGAACGAGGCGCTGACCCCCTGCGAGCAGCTGGCAGGCCAGTGAGCACTGGTCTTGCTGGTGCTCTGTGTGCTCTGTGCTGTGTTTCATGTCTTTACAAAATGGCAGCCAAGGGTGCAAGTCAGCACGTGATCAGTGCCAAAGGAGAGGAGCAGGATGTAGGGGTGGCAGGATGTCAGAGATAGAGGTGATCATTTTGGTTTTGAGGATCAGGAGAGGTTTCCCAAGGGAAGATTCCCAAAGAAGATAGCCCAGCGCTCAGAGAGAGCAGCTGGGTCCAGGAGCTTGGGTAGATTCCAAGCTGGGAAAAGGAGTCTGTGAAGGAATAGCCCACGCATGTCTGGAGGAAAGAGATTGGGCCAATTTGTCACCAGAAGAGGGAGCGTTCACATGGGGGCACAGCAGGAGGTGAGGCAGGTAGGGCAGCCAGCACTCACTGTAGAAGGTACTGAATTTCACACTTTACTTTTGTCACATGCCACACTTTGACCGTCTATGTCCTTGCCTGGACTTTCTTGCTTTATTTCTTCTTTTGTATGCCCATTTCATACTCCCGTTCTGCCATCTCACCCCCACCATATGCAATGTGTTTCAAATGTGTTTCTTTTAAAATTTGTATGTGTTTTTTACAAAATGTGACTTGTTATTTAGTGGCAGGTATTTTAATTTGTGAACAAACATGGTATTGTGTTATATGTCTCATTTGGATTCATACTTTTTTCCTTCAGTGCTATCGTCATTGAGATCCAGCCATATTGCTACATGCATGCCACATACGTTGCTTCCCAGTGGTGCATAGCATTCCACGTTGTGTGTCCACACCCTTTGCCTCCCATCCACTTTGCCAGGGATGGGTGCACGGCTTGGTTCTTCTTCCTCATCACAACCTTCTTATGTGACCCCTTACAGACCTGCCTGAGAACATCTTTGGGATATATACTCAGGAAATTAATGGCCGGTTCATGGGTGTGCAGCTACTTGATTTAAATCAGTAGTGCCTGATTGCTTTCCACAATGGCCCCACCAATCTACTCATCCCTCAACAGAACAGGATGTTCTTATATTCCCACATCTCCATGAGCACTTGGTAACATCCAGCCTTGTAACCGTTGCCAGTATTATAGTTGTCCGGAGGTGCTTCACTGTTGTCCTACTTTGCTTTTACTGATCAGAAATGTGTTGCAACATTGGGTTTCCTCACTTGTAAATTACCTGCTCATACCCTTTTCTATTGTTTTTCAGGTTGCTGTCTTTCCCCTGCTTCTACCCCCTAAAAAGTACTTTGCATAGTCTAGGGTAGATCCTTGCTACTCAAAGTATGGTCTCCCATCCAGCAGGAGCAGCTTCACCTACAAGGATGTTAGAAATGCAGATTCCCAGCCCACACCCCACACCTACTAAATCAGAACCTGCATGTGGACAAAATCCCTAGCGTCAGTCATATGTTCATTAAAAGTCTACATCTGTGCTGTTCAATATGGTAGCCACTAGTCTTTTAAAGTTACATTAATTAAATTAAATTTAAAATGCACTTTTTCAGTCTCACTTGCCACGTATGGCTAGTGGCTACTATACTTGGCATTGCAGATATAGCAGGCTACCATTGCTGTAGAAAGGTTTATTGAACAGCTTTGGTCATTATCAATCCCTTGCTGGTTATTTACATTGAAATTAGTTTCTGCAGCTTTTTTTTGTTTTCCTTCTAAGCTATGGCAACACATCTGAGGAGAGGAGAATTAACGACAGTGGGGTTTGGTCTCAGTGTGGTGAGCACATAGGGTGGGACGGAAACGGTGTCAGG
The DNA here is from genome assembly GCF_041146395.1 of Eulemur rufifrons. Taxonomy (NCBI): domain Eukaryota; kingdom Metazoa; phylum Chordata; class Mammalia; order Primates; family Lemuridae; genus Eulemur; species Eulemur rufifrons. The sequence continues at coordinate 204,911,331 of NC_090989.1, forward strand.
TGTGAGGGGCCCAGTGCGGATTGTTTTCTATTTCCAGGAAGGAGGTGATGAAGAATTCAACCAAGGCAGTGATGCTGGGGAATTATATATTGGCCTAGATGAGTTCTAACTCCAAAGCATTTTCATATACTTTACATGAATTTAATTTCCCAAAAGGGTATGAGCAGGGTCGAAACTACTGTTTCTGTTTTTCATGGACCAGCTAAAGATGCTGAAGTGTTAAACAATTTATTTTAGGCATAGAAAAGAAGAGAAAAACAAGCTATTCTGCTTGCCTACACAAACTCAAAGCAGGAAGATTTGGGTAGGACAAAAGAAAAAACTGTTCTATCAGAAAAATAAAATCCTGAGATGGATGCTTGAATGAAGTTGCAGTGTCTCTATTTATAGATATGGCCAATGAGAAGAGGAACATGGGGCAGAGAGGGAAGATTGTATTTTGGGCATTTGCTGTGAGCCCAGCCAGGTGCTAGATACTTTCCTCACCATGGCTATTCTTGCACAGCTCAGTGGAGTCATGGTCTGTCCTCAGCCCACATATGAGACTCCCGAAGCTTGGAGACCCCAAAGCTCTGACCAGGTCCAAAAGCTATGCCTTTCCCATTGAACAATTAATTGTAGATATTTTGGAAATCATCTGATGACATGATGACATGGGACCAGGTCATCATTGTAATTCTCTCCTGTGTTTATACTTGAACATACTCTGTGCAGAAAGGAATTTAATTGGAGTGAGATAAAATGCAGGGATCTAAGCCTTTGAAAAGGTAATCAGCTGGAAGCCCTTTTTATAACACTTCTCTCAAAGCTGCCTGGGTAGAAGGGAGACTCCCCTCTTGGTTGCAGAATTGGGTGACTTTGAAAGCAGCTGCATGTGAATTATGCCACCAGATGATTAGAACCACAGGAAGAACTTTGAATTTTTATCTTAAGGAAATGACATCATGTAAAACTTGTCCTAAAGATTGAGTGCAAATGCACAGAAAGTCTCTCCCTTTCTGCAAAAGAGAAAATATGCAGAAATTATGAACCATGTGAAATAGAAGTGGAAAACTTCTCAAAGAGGAAGGAATCATTTTCTGAGTGAGAGCCCTTTGGGTAAGAATTTACAGAGAGAAGGAGAATGATTCAGGGGGCTAATGAGGTACACCAAAATGTAATTATTGAAAAAAGAATCATCCCTTGTGCAAGCCTTTAGTTTTGAATCTACCTCAGTTATAAGTTCGTAGGCAGCAGAGCAAGCCATATACCTCAACAAAGTTCATGTTTCCCAAGAGTGGAGTCAAAATTTGATCAACAGAACTCATTGTCATTGCTATTCTGCCTTCCCATCCCTGTAATTGTACACTTGTACTTTGTAATAATCACAACAGTCTCATGAAAGTGTCAAAAACATTCATACTAAAGTGTAAATGACTAATACAATGCCAATGTCAATCCCTTGGCATAGTTCCTATAAAGAACAGAGATTAAAGCCTGAGGTGAATCTAATTCAGTACTTATCATGTACAAACTTTGAGCTGAAGTTTATGGGAGAATGCTAAGATGTGTAAATTGAGGTTCCCATTTCCCAGGATCTCAGCATGCTAAGGGGTGATGGTGATAGGTAAGTGTACATTACTCCAGCAAGATAGAACATGTAAGGTTGGAACTGAGTGCTGTGAACAATTGGTGGGACAAATTAATTCCAATTGGGAGTGCAGAAAGGGTGCTTTTTGAGTTCAGATAAGAGAAAGTGCCTCGTTAGCTGAGGGATCAAAATGACCTGGGGAATCCCATGTCTGGTTCTGGCATCAGGGGAGAAACAGGTTTTCTGTCTTGCTTTCTGGATCCCTTCTCATTACCCACAGAGTCCGAATACATTTTCTTAGAGGTCTCTTTCCCTTCCCTTGAGAGAATGGTGGGAGGACAGGGTGGCAGTGACTGGGGAGGTGTGGGGTGGGGGAAGCTGAATGGTGGCAGCTGGGATGCCCTGGTTATGCTTGGATAGTAACCAGTTCTCTTGCTTCTGCCCAAGTGGACCTAGGGGTCAGTATTCACCAGAGTCCAACTGCCTGGTAGCTGAGGGGCAAAAAGACAGTCTCCAACTCTGGCTACACATCAGAACCCCCAGTGGGCTTCTGGAACTGCCGGTGGCCAAGCCACATCCCAGTGATATAGAAAGCTCCCCAGGTAACCCTAATATGCAGCCAATGTACAGTGGTCCTCAAAGTGTGGCTGGCCCTCAACCAACAGCATTGGCATCACCTGAAACTTGTTAGCAATGGCAATGATCAGCTCCACCCTAGACCTACGGACTCAGAAGCTCCAGTCATGGGGGCCAGTAGTCTGTGTTTTAACAAGCCCCCTAGGTGATTCTCTTGCCTACCGAAGTTGGAGAACCTTTGGTATGGTGAAAAGACTTCACAGTTTGGATGCAGAAGACCTGAGTTCAAATTCCCAGCTGAGCCTCTTTGGCAAGTCGGTGCCCATAAGCCCCAGTGAAAGGGAGCCTTTATTTATTAACCAAGCTTCTCTTGAGTGTCCGTCAGGCAATGGAACTATGAAGATGGGTTTGCCATAATTCCTACCTTTAAGAAGCACATACTTGCTTCTTGGAACTCATGTAGATGGTTTCCAACTGTGGCATCTGTAAAGTACACCCTTCTATTTGTGACATGATGCAGAATTTTAGCTTTGATTAAACTAGGTTGGGCTGAAATGATCCAAGATACAATACAGGGTCCCCGGGTCAACTTCTCCAGCCTAGTCTCAGGACAAACCAGGGGCGAGGTCACAAGTTGTAATGACTCACTTTTAAGCTTTATAGTCCCCGATTATAGTCATTCCTTGGCTGAGGCAGACATGGACCGACCTGTCCTTTCACTGCTCTAGAGCTCTCTAGAGTCTTAGAGTTGTCTGGAGTCATTTACCCTGGGCTTTTAAAGTTGAATGACATCTTTCTCATGAGGAGGAGCTAAAGATTAACCTATAGGATGTGATCCTAGTCTTTGTTCTTCTTCAATTGTGCCTGCCTAGGGACATGCTGTGGGTTGAACTATGTCCCTTCCAGAAAGATATGTTGAAGTCCTAATCCCCAGAAGCTGCCAGTGTGACCTCATTTGGAAGTAGGTTCTTTGCAGATATAATCAGGTTCAGATGAGGTCATTGGGGTGGGCCCTAATCCACAGTGACTGGTGTCCTTATAAGAAGAAGACACTTGGACACAGAGACACATCCAGAGGGAAGATGACGTAGAGACACGTGAGGCAAAAGTGGCCATGTGACAACAGTGGAGATTGAAGTTACACTTCCAGGACCAAGAACAGCCTGGGGCTGGAAGAGGCAAAGAAGAATCCTCCCTAGAGCTTGGGAAGCAGTGTAGCCCTGCTGACATCTTGGTTTCAGACTTCCAGCCTCCAGAACTGTGAGATAACAAATCTCGGCTGTTTTAAGTCACCCAGTTGGTGGTACTTTGTCATGGTAGCCCACAGGAAACCGACATAAAGCACGGGACAGCTATTTTTTGACAAAGTATTATCTTGGAACCAAGTTGGGTATATAACACATGGGTAGGCAACATACTGAATTATGGCTATCCAAAAGCTTCACTGGCCTCTAGAATCTACTCTAGCTAACACCATCCTTTGAGAACTGGAAAACTCTGCCATGATACAGTTTTAACACATTAACTGCCATGTGAGTTGTATTTAACTCATGATAATTTTGTGCCTGGGGCTTTGTGAAGCATATGTAACTAACACGTCTCTTCAGCTTGAGAGCCATGTGAACTATTTTTCAAGTTGCATATAACTCACGCACAGAAAACAATGAAAAATAAATTTTTTATTACATGAGAAGGGTCATTTTGTTTTCAAAGTTTTTATTCTATTTTCCTAATAAAACACCATGGCCCCAAGGAAAAAAAAAATTTTGTAGTCAATGTGTTAAGGATGTCAGAGGCCTCTGTGCCCCCCACAATTTTTTTCCAGATCCTACCATGAGAATTTCATCCCTTTGAGTTAAAAAAAGTCCGGTCTTAACTCTATTTTAAAATGGAAAATATTCCTAAGAGGGGCAACACATTTAAGAATTACTGTGTTGCTCTTTGATTACTATGGACAGGAGGAGGAGAAAGCACCTCTGAACAAGAAAAAGGACCCCAGGAGCTTGAGAGGGGTACCTGGAAGTCAAACTCTACCTGTTTGACCATATTGTCCTGGGCTAGCCTTAAGTATTTTAGTAGGAATTTCAGCTATGTTTTAATAATCTAATTGCCGTAGAAACCCAAGACATTTCTAATGCATACCTGGCATAGGAAAGAAGGAAAGCAGTCTGCTAGGTTATCCTGACACTGTTAACGTTACCTTTTTGATATGCCGCTTTCCCTCATGTGTGTGTGCAAAACAGTTCTTTCCTTCCCAGGCCCAGAAGAGATCCAAGAGAAATACTTCTTCATCGCTGCTAAGATTGTGTTTAGAGTTCAGAAATAGAAGCCCGAAGTTCTTGAAGGAGTAGGAGTACGGACATGTGCTATGGAGTTGGCTCAGGATTGTATTTGCTGAGGTTCTTTTAAGAGTTAAGATAAATTTGTATAAAGATAAAAGCAACCAGGTTGGCCAAGATGAGAAGGTACTTGCCTCTCAGAGGCATTTTGAGACTGTTGACCCTAAAGAACTGCTCTTTTACCCCTTCCTGAAGGCAGTTTCTGACAGTAGCACGTACTCAAATCAAGTCTTTCCAGATATTTACTGAGTCCAGGTTTCACTCATATTTCTAATCAGGAAATACAACTAGATATCACCCAAATTCAATTTTAGAAATAAAATCTATGAATTTGAGTTTGGATCTCAACTACTGACTTGCTCCATCAGAGAGGAGAGAGAGAGAGAGGGAGTGCGCGTGTGCGCGCTATGAAGTTATGCATATGTTTTGGGATTGAGACCCTTTATGAACATATCTCATGATTAGGCCACCAGGCTCCTACAGAGTTACCTTATTCATACACGTCAGTCAGTTTCCAGCACGAGAGCAGAGATAAGGAAGGCATGTTTCAGTCTAAAAGAAAAATCAAGAAATAGTACAGCAATAATGAGGTGAAAAATAAAATCTAAAAAAAAAAAAAAAAATCAGCATGAAATTAAAGGAGAACCTGACTATGATCCCATTTCCCCATCTGAGCACAGAAGATAAAAACTGTAATAAATTCATTCATCTACACCCACTTTAAATATCGGAGCAGATCAGCAGTTTCACTGATGTACAGCCAGACTTTGAAGTCTATCTGAGCTCCCTGGAATTCCACCAGCCACTTTCCAGACCATGTAATGTATTGCAGATCTTTCCACATTATGCATTCCAGATGGCCACAGTAATTCTTTGTGCGTTTTCTCCTTTCTTATTTGGGTTACTGGGGTAATTTGGGAATAAAGAGTGCGTGCTACAAAGTGAAAATTGACGTACAGTTGCTGCCTGGTGCTGCTCAGACGACAGTGATGGATATTAAAGAAACTAAGAGTTAAAATGTGTGTTGGGGGGGGAGGGGGGAGAAAGGAAGGAGGGAAATTTCCCAAGCAGCTATTTTTGCTGCTTGCTAAGCACGGGGGCCCTGACTGTGTCGGAAGCACTAGGACTGCTTCTTCACTCTTTGGGGAGGAATCAGTACCCTCCTCCCCCTCAGTTCCCTCAGCCGACAGGCCACCACCTTGGCCCTGAAGTCAGGTGACTGCATGATTTATCCACAAAACCAGGATAATTCTGAGAGCAAAGGGGGGTGCTATTGATAATTACACCTGGGTAATGGGCCTAAACCCCGTTTACAAAGCAGGACATGTGTTCACTCAGCCTGGAGGAGTAGCCCTCTAGGAGCTGTTTAAATGCTAGTTTTATTGAATTCAGCACTTGCTCAGGGTGAAGAGGCTGCCAAGTGGCTATTGACCCTCGTGTTTGTGGTGACGGGACTCTCCAGATCCCCACACAAAGTCAACACGTGCAGTTAATAGGCAAAAAGCGTTTGGTCACCATACGGGCGGTTTGGCCTCGGCGGCACTCACCCTCGCGCAGTCCAGCTTGGCCTGCGCTGATTTATGTGGCATCCTATGGCTGGGGCTGAGTGTGCCTTTGGGTTGCTTCATTGTTTCTATTCAGACTGTGAGAGGGATCTGTGAATGAAGCGAAATAATGGCATGTAACCCTTTCTGGCCAAGGAGACAGTCTTTTTAAAAAATCATTTTTAAGGCTGCCTTTAAACATCCCTACTGAAAATGCTACGTTGCTTTCACGCTATTGTTTTGCCTCGCAGAGTCCCCCTTTAGCTCGCTAGAGCAGCCGTTCTTGCACTTTGCTATACATGAGAATCATCTGTAGACCTAGAAAAGTGTAGATGCCAGAGCCCCATCCCTGGAGAATCTGATTCAATAGATCTCCTGAACATCTGGAAGAATGTTCCAGCTGGCAGGATCTGCAGGAGGTAAAAATCCTATAGAAATCACCCCCCTACAATTGCATTTCTCATTTTCTCATAAAATTCTCCATCATGTCCATGAAAACATAGTTCTGGGGACCGAGCCAGCCTTGCAGTTTCCACGCAGGGAACAGCTCCCCCTCCCAAATCATCTGAAAGCAACAACTCTCATCTGGTGAAGAAAGATGGATTTTATTTTCTGAGACACCAAACAAACTATTGCAAGCATCTCGCTGTTTTTCCAAGCCGTTCTCATTTGCTGGCCCTCGTGGTGAGGAATATGCACACAGGGCAGTTTTCTCTGCGAGGAGGCAGGAAGCCGGGAGTGTCTTCTCCCTGGGGAGCTGCAGCTTGTGTTTCACAGACGCAAAAGGCTCCCAGATTTGGAGACAGCAACTGGAATTCTGGACTGGGAGCCAAACTCCCAAATAATTCTAGGGCTGTGCAACAGAAAAAAACATGTATATTTGTGTCTGTGTTTTCTTGCTCCAAGACATGGACAGATAAATCTCACAGAAAAAAATTTATTTTTCTGGAACACTCAGAAAAACCTGACCTTGGTTTATTTGCACAAAGACTGCTGTGTGGTTCAGATGCACACCCTGTTCAAGAATACTCATTGCCATGTAAAATGAAGGCTGTGGTGATTGTTTTCTTTTTTCCCCTGACTGTAACAATATTACATGTTTATTTTTAAACACTTGGAAAAAAAACAGAAAGAGGATGACAAGAAAAGCAAGTCACCCAAAACTATGCCTGTCAGAGATAGCAAATGTTAATATTTTAGAGTATTGTCTTCTGAGTTTTATGTTTTCATAGCAAGTGTCATAAAATAAAAATCACAATTAGTATGCTGTTTGATAATCAGGTTTTCACTTGGTATATTTTGAGAATTGCTCCATATTGCTAAGTATTATTGGAGTGCAGGTTTTAGTTTTTCATTTTTTGACTCACTAGAAAATTTCTGTTTAACATAACTGATTAAATGTGTCAAAGGTCTTGGTGCATATCGCCACCTTGGAACCCGGGCTTTTTAACTCCATCAGTGGCCATCGTTGAGGCCAGCCTTCATGAGGTCAAGAGTTGGGAGTGGAAAGTTTGTATTTTGTAGGCAGAAGCCACAAAATCCCACCAAATCCCCCTGTAAGGGTTGATAACTCTCTAATTTATGCCAACCTCTCTGAGCATGGTTGCTTTCTGAGATTCACTGTAATGGTAGGAATCGCGAATTCTAGCATTTGAAGAATGGTGCTGGGGCTCGATGGGGTATTTCTTGGTCTCTCCATAGCTGTCACCATCACAACCTATGCCCCTTTGGGGGAGCAGCAGGGACAGCCAGGACCTCATTCAAATTAGAACCTGGATAGAAAAAGGACTTCTTCCCATTGTGGTCAGGACCTACTACTGGCGTCTTTTATCTATTCCCTTGTCACTTGCAGTCAGCAGCCACCCTCCTGCCTCTCTCCCCAGCCACACGACCTGCTCCTTCAGCTCAGCTCTACTCACCTGCTATTGAGTTCCTTCCCCACTGGTGTCTCACCAGGCTCTTTTCTCTGCCACCCTTCCCCATCCCCTCCATCCCCTCCTGTCCTCCTCCTGGGCGAACTTCTGCTTGCTCTTCAGGTCTCATCTCACATTAAACAAGGTCAAAGACAAATAAATGCAGGCAACTTTGGGCTTGAACTGTGAAGAACCGCCCCCTCTCTCCCCGCCCAAGCAATATCGGGGATATCGGTACTTTACAATTTTGTGAACCTGGTAAAATGGAAGACGACCTTCTGTTCAAAGTAAACCATTATCTGGCAGGAGGTGGAGACTTAAATACTTCGATACTCCTGCCAGCAGACTGTCCTTGTGTGCAGGAAAAACCACCCCGAAGGACACTTGGTGAGCGTGTGTAGAACTGGGTCTGCGTGTCCTATGAAGATGTAGTTTTAAGGTACTAAAATCGCTTCATGAGTGAGGAGAGAGGTATTTCTACGAAGGAGGCAGAGAAGCATTTCTGTGCACTTCTTTTATTTTTAGATTGTTTTTGGAGAGGTAACAGGACTGCCAGGATGTCTACATCCCACCATGACTTTGGAGCTGGGTCAGGCCTCATCTTACTGGAGAGAGATCAGAAATGAGGAACCATTTTCAAGGGAGATTTTTGTAGGTTCTGCACACAATCAGAATTCTCTGGAGCCCAAAGGGACAGTACTCAGCACCTCTGCAAACCCCAAAGATCAGTAGCTTTCGTTCTCCCTGATATATTCTGACTGTTTATTAAAGGTAGATAGGAAATGATTGTCCCTTGGTATTTATTTGATATTAATTAATGTTACCAAATTTTCTTCTAAGTGCCAGTGATGTTTTAGCTAATGCTCTTGGGTTTCTAGGTGAATAAACAAAGCACCTGGAATAAGTAATTTTCCTTCTTCTTTCTTGTGGCTGTGCCTTTTACTTTTATTTTATGTCTTTTCACAGTAAAAGGACCCACATTATTGCCACAGTGGGTGGAATGATTAAAAGCTATTCAGCAACTGAACAGCTACGGGATTGATTGATTTCAGAGCAGAGGTAGGCGGCTAGAGACAGAGGAAGCAGCTAAGAAACCATCACGGCATCTTGGGAGAGAAGTTATGATGTCCTCAAGTAAGATAATGGATACAAATTTGAAAACAAAAATTTATTTATATACACATTCATCCATCCATGCATACATACGTATATATTTTTGATGCCATATTGAGTGATTTTGGTGATGTGTAAGTCAACAAATATGACTCTCAGGCCCTCAGCCTGAATCTTGGTGGTCTAATAAATATTATGAGCAGAAAATTATTTTTAATAGACAATGAAATCATTTGTTTATCTGTAAAGGGGTGATGGGAAGTATTTTAATTAAAAAGCCCAGTATACAAACAAATTTAATACTATGGATTCGAGAGGAATTCACTGTTATTTTGATTTTTATTATTCCTTTGTGGTCTGAAATGTACCCTAGCCATACCCCACACTCTGTTAATTAGCATGTGTACAATGCTTTTTCAGCCTCCAGAACCACTTTATAGACATATGATCTCATTTGGGTCTCACAACGGCCTTGTGATACGTGTAATAACAGACAATAGCATCCGTAGACACTTTCCTTTGACAGGAGGGCCTTTGAGCTCACAGACACTCACCTCGCTGGTTGCTGGTGACTTACAGTCCAGTGTAACTGCGCCACTTGGAGTTCTCTGGCCACAACATACGTGATGCTGCGTGCTCCCATGCTTTTGTGCCTCTGGTTCCCTCTGGTGAAAATGCTTTTCCCTGCCTTGTCCAGCTGCCGGGCCCTTGTGCCAGGGGAGCGATGGCAGAGGTGGTCGGGGAGGCAAGCACCGGCAAGGTGGTCCTCAGGAGGGAGGGCTCAGCTGGCCACCACCGCAGGGCTGGTGCAGCGGCCCAGGCTCAGGCCTGCAGCTGCTGTCACCATCCTGGGAGATGTCAACGGCATCCCAGCAATGCCAGCCCCGCATCAGCCTGGGCTCTGAGGCAACCTCCTTCGGCTCGTTGGTCAGCTCACCCCATTGCCAAAGAGCAATCCTGGACGCTGATCCCATGACCCTGCCCCTCCACCCTCCACCAGAGTATGCATGTGTGTGAAACTCACTTCTGCTCAGAGGAGAAAGGAAAAGAAAGGGAGCTGTTTCCTTCTTTGTTGTATAAAGGAGAATAAAACAATGGAGCAGGGTAGCTCAGGGGTCCAGTTGTTAGTAATAGTTACAGCTCCCATTCCCCAGCGCTTCCACCAGAATCCTCCCTCATGCCCCCAGTCTGGGCTCGACGCGCCCTCCCCCACCCCTGTGCTCTAGTAGCCACCCCCCTTACCCATATTTTTGTACATGTAGTCATCACACACTCTCGGTGACAAATGACAGAGTCTCAGTTCAAGTTAGCTTAAGCAAAATGAAATAAAAGGAGATGGAAGGTTTATTGAAACAAATACTGAAACCACAGAAAGGGCTGGGGTGGAGCTGGCCCTGGAGTGGCCTCGTCCTGGGACTCGGCGCTGCCGGGAGTCCATGTCTCTGCCTCAGCCTTGCTCCTCTTGGAGCTGGCCCCAGGGTCTCCTGCCGTGGCTGGCTGCCGTGGTCCAGATGGCAAGCAGAGAGGACAGTCTGCCCCACCAGCTTTGGTTTGCACACTCTTGGAGAAGGCTCTGGTTTCCCCAGCTGGGATAACAGGTTTACTCTCAGACCAATCACGGAGGTCAGTGTGATGCATAGGTTGATCCCTGAGGCCGTGGGGCTTGAGCTATCCATGGAGGTGCAGTGGACGGCACAGACATGGCTGGTGGAGAAATCCCATGACTGGAGCAAGTCTGCCCATTCATGCCTTGCAGAAGGCACCGATCCCTCTGTGCAGTAACTATTAGGATTTCTCTCTCCCCTGGCTTGGCCACTGCCCCTCAAGGATAAGGACATGCCTGGTTCTCATTATGTATCTTTGCTTTTGCACAGGACCTGGAACTTAGTAGGTGTTCATTAAATAGTTGGTGAATGAATGAATAAACCTATGTATAACAGTAGGAGCCAAATTACATCAGCTGCCTGAATGGGCAAGACTCGCTCAGGTACAGTCACAATATACATGGTCTCAGGCATGTTCTTATGTGAAGTGGAATTTAGAACCCCTGAGCTTTGCACCCCTGGGTGACTTTTTCACTCCCCAATCTGTGGGGCTGCACGACAGTGGCACTGGAGCTCAGAGGCAGATGTGATTTCTAGAGTAAGGTAGCAAAACACTTCTGGACCCTGAAGGTTCCAACCCATTCTACTACTGGATATTCAAAGTCTCTTCTGCGTATCTTGCCTCTCTTAACACTGACCCTACAAATACAGATGCACTGAATTTTTCTAGAAATCTTCATCTCTTCCAGCTAATATCAAAGATCTTTCATCAAGTCTGGCTTAACTAAGAGAATAATTTTCCTTCATAGCCTTCCTAAGTTCCTCTGTGGCAACATCACTGTCAGAAAATGCTTAAGCACTTTGTTTTCTAACCACCCTGTTTGCAAATTAAAAATTAGGTTGACATGACTTTCTCCTGGAACATTGTTTACATTGCATTTTGCCCATGAGGAATGTTTTGAATCCCAGCAAATTAAGCACTTTCCAAACGTGGTGTTTAAAATAATAAAGAACTCTCTGGAACATTTAAGCAGGACTGGAGGCTTTCCTGGCTAACACCTGTGATTTGCCAGCTGTTGCCATGGAATTTGGCCATGGAGCTCAGTGTGCTTTTCCTAACATTCGCTTGGCAGATGTCATTACATTACAGTTAAAATCCTAGGGAGAACCGTTTCTTTCCCTTATGACTTACTGGACGGAGAATGAAGTCATTTTAGCATCTCGTAGAAAGAGGCTTTACCATTAAACAAAAATGTAATAAGATCCCTTAAAATATGGGGCTGACTCTGTCCACGGGCTGCTAAGTCTTCCCAATTCATAGCAGAAACTAGTTCGGAATTCTGTGGAGGAGTTGCCCTTAGAAACAAAAAGAAAAAAAATAAGAAATCTCACCTGAAAGTTTAGCAGGGTGGTGTGGCTTTGCTAGGCAGCTATTTACTTCAAAAGTAAAGAAAGGAGACTGTTCCAGGAGATGTTTTGCTGGCGCTTGGCAGCTTTATGAGGAAATGTGTCATGGCAGTAATGGAATTATCACTGCTATGTGCTTGGTATTTCACCCAGTGCTGGGGTTTTTATACTGGGCCTCCACGATAAAGGATCACTTTAAACATTGGTTGGGGGAAGAAACAAATACTCAAGCTGCTTCGGGGCTCTTTGCTGAACATACTTTTAAGCACTATTTTTTTAATTAAAAAAAGTAGGGGATAGATTCATTTACAATCTTAAGAGTTAATGAACTTGAGAATTTATAATAGTAAATTCTGCTACATGTTAAATTCTGTCCAATGTAGTTTCTACATTAAATAGAATTTCAAGAAAAATTGCAGATAAATTTATGAAACTACTTAGGCTTTTGGAAAAGAATATAAGGGAACATTGACATTATCAGATATTAACAAATATTATAAAACTGTAATATTTTTAAAAGCAAGGCACAAAATAGACCACTTGCTTGAAGTGTTCAGAAGCTCTCTATGATAGCTACAGTAATTTAATCTTTGACAAAGATGGCATTTTAGATCAGTGAAAAAAGGATAGTTTATTTGATTAATAGCATTGGGACAACTGGTTAAACTGGTTAAAAGGAAGCAAAGCTACTTAACACCATAAACTTAAATTCTAGGTAGGTCAAAGATCTGAATATTAAAAGGAAAGTGAAGCTAAGGAAGAAAAAATAGAGGATAGATAAAAGTTTCCATAGTATTTCCAACTTGGGTTTTATATATGTGCGTGTGTGTGTGTGTGTGTGTGTGTGTGTGTTTATGACACCTGTGTGCTCTCCCTCTTAGCCTTCGTATTACTCTAAGACCCAAACAGAAACTTGGCACTCCCTGCTTGAAACCCTGCAGCGGATCCATACCACCTGCCTTCATATGGTTACATGCTGAGCCCTGCACCATCTCTGCAGCCTCGACTCTTGTCTTCTTCTTGCACAGTCTCCGTGCTTCAGCTATGCCCAAATCTCAGTTTGTGAACAAGCAATCACCTCCTTTTCCTCTGTGCTTAGTACATGCAATTTCCTCTGTCTGAAATGCTCTTCTCTTCCTCCTTCAATTAAATAACTCCTATTTGTCTTTTTAGTCTCAACCAAAACCTCCCCTCCCCTGGGGATCCTTTGGTTATCCCAGGCAAGGATGGATTCAGCTCCATGATGTTGCAGCAGCAGCGGTATCTCCATGGAGCACCTATTCGACTAGATTATAATTGCTGACTTTTGAAAGTTGTATCTTCATATATGGTAAACTTTTCTTATAGGAAAAAAATAAAACAGAAGAGTATAAAGTCCTCAAAAAAATTCTCCCTCTTTCCCATCCCAACCTACCTCTAGTCCCATTTCCCAGAGTTAAGTCCTGCTAACAGTTTCTCAAAATCCTGACCTCGAGCAATCCTCCCGCCTCGGCCTCCCAGAGTGCTAGGATTATAGGCGTTAGCCATCGCGCCCGGCCCTAGTTTCTTATGTCTCTTTACAGACATAATCTATAAGTATAGATATAAATCTATATATCCTCTCCTTACACAGATACGATCATAGAGTATTTACTGTCCAACATCTTGCTCTTTATATAATTATTATATTTAACTTGTTTGTCTCCTTGAGCTGTCCCTTAGACACTGGCATGAAAGACAACTCCCCAAGTTGTTCAGTGCACATCCTGCATAACTGTACATAGCAGTCCAGCTGTTTCCCTTACTAAATTAGAAGCACCTTAAAGATAAAGACTATGCCATTCTTTTATTTCTATATCCTTGCTTCTCACTACAATTTCTGATATATAGAACTTCCTGAATGACTTATGAATGGCTGAAAATCCCCAAATGTAACACTTTATATTCCCTGGGCTACTAGAATTCCTGGTTACATAAAATCTTCTATTCTATAATATTAACACAGCTCTGAGTTTATCCTAGAGGGGTATACACTATTCCAAGTCATAAGTCAAACAGGGGTGAATACTAAAACTAGTCTTTCTTTTGGTGATACACTTGGATCTCTGTTACGTGGGCAAGGCTCTGGGGATGAATTACTCTAACCATTTGCAACTATGGTCTAATTATACAGATAAGGACATTAAAGCTCAGAATGGTAAAGTGTCCTGCTCTAGGTCACAGGATAAGTTAGCAACAGCCGTGGGCTGTGCTTTGGGATTTCCTTCACCAGGACCCTGGCTCTTTTCTCTGACATCCCCTCAGCCATGCCCCGTTTTGTGTGTTATAAAAGCTTCATGCCTGGGCTGGCCTTACTTTCAATAACAAAATGACCACTGTTGGTTCAAGTTGCCATCTGCACCCTGCCAATTCATGGAAAAAGAGAATGCTTCTGCCCCAGTCTTCCTAGCAAGAGTCCCGAAAGTCACCTTAATTGTACCAGCTTAGGGGACATTCCCACCCCTGAACCAATGACAATGGCCAGGAGACTGGAGCATGATGATCGGCTTCAGCTGGGCATGCCCTACTCCTGAAGCTTCCACCAAACAGAGACCACATGGGCTGGGTGGAGGAGGAGTGGGTGCAGGATGAGAACTGGGTGCTGTTAGGAAGGGAAGGGTGAAAATGGATGCAGGTAGACAACCAACAAAGCCCATCCACAGTGCTGCCCTGTTACCTTTTTCTGTTAATGCAGGACCCAAGCCAATGAAGCCTTCTTCACCCTACAGATTTCTGTGGCTCCCCAAAAATCACTCACATGTGTGCGCACACCAGTGTAACTGGCCCACCTGGGACGCCTCAGGGCTTTTTCCACTTCCTATTGTTTCTTCTGTCTGTTCCATCCCCACTGGAGACTGCCATAGTGGCCAAGCATTGCTAACAGACTGGGGACTGCCAGCCCCCCTCTCCCTCCTGGAGCCATAGCCTTCTCTCCTCAGGACAAGGGTCCGGCCCTGCGGGGTTCTACCCCAAAGAGAGGGAGAATGTGCATTTCTTTTACATCTTGTCAGAGAGGTCTCAAAGAATAGCTCCCTATGCCCCAGTATTCCAAGGAGTTTTTAGGGAAATGGTGCTTTCAATGTTTTTCTTTGTGAAAAGATTAGAGAGACAAATAGGAGGTCAGAAACCTCACAAGATGGAATCGACCCTCTTCGATGCTCTGGTCTTTGTCACCAAGCCTGACTGGGCTGCCTGGGTCTATCCTCCTTAGGACAGGGGCTCTTAATAAGGACATCCATGGACTTGAATGAGAGATGGACTTCCAGCTGGAATATAGCATTTTCTTCCATTATAAATACATGAGCCAACCACAATTGTAAGAGCACTACCTGCGACTGTGTCACCAATAGAAATCTCAGATATTTTCATATGATATACAACGGCTACAGGTACCTGGAAATACTGTTTTTTGCTCCTCAGTACTTTAGAATAATAGTACTTACTAAACTCACAGCTAGATCTTGTTATTTAGAGAGTCAATAAAGAAGCATACATATTAATATATATGACTGTTTTAAAAAAATAGTTTAGTAGATGCATTTTGATAGAATTCATCACCTTGGTAATCCCACGTATTTTGCTAAATTCATTTAAAAACACTATTCTGAGAAGTTACCCATAAGTTTCCCCAGAATGCTGAAGGGATTCATGGCCCAGAAAGGATTATGGCCCTAATCATTGGGATGACTTTTCCCCTTAGTGGAGAACATTGTGGAATTGGCATTGTAGTTTCCACGTTAATTCTTCTTGATGGAAACATCAAGCAATATCATAATGTCTTCAGTGTTATAAATTTAGGATCTGATTTTCTTCCCACCCTGCTCCGTATTTCACGTTCTTGCTCCCACAAGGATCAATAGCACACAGGGCCCCTTCACTGTGCCTGGCTTATCCAGCCACAGTGCCTCAAGGGTCAGGGCAGACTGGGACCTTGGTGCCTCCTCCAAGGCCTCCAGGGCACTCTTCACACTCTGAGGTCCCAAATGAGTGTCCTCCTCCTTCGCAAGTAAGAATTAGGCAAAAATATTCAAAAGCCCCGAATGTCCCAGTTTCCTTATGGGTGCAAATTATTTGGAAAAATGCATTTCTTTACTTCTCAGCAATGTGGACATTAACACCAGCCCGCCCCCCCCCCAACACCAGTGGTGAAAAAAGTCATCTAAATGTGAATCTAAATCGTTAATGGTCTAATTACAGACTGCCCCAATATTTGCAGGGCTCCCAACATTTTACTTCTTTTTCCCTCTTGCGTGCTGTTCTGTTACAGATTTTTCAGACCTGTTTCTGAAGCCTCTCTCCCCTCATTCTTGTCTCAGCCCTTCCACTGTGTGTTAAAGAGAATTTCAGAGTTCAAATAAGAAAAAAAATCACCACGTCGACATGTCCAAATGCTTATCGCTGTAGCAGGCAGCACTTTTGTATAACAATTCAGGCTACGTCCTCCGTTTAGACCTCAAATCATTTATAAAGGCAGGTCTCTCCCTGACGACGAGGGTAGAGAATAGGCTGCCAGCGTGGGTGGTCTGGGGCTCGGGAGCCCAAACTCTGAGGGAACAGATGACATCATGGATTCACATAGCAAGTTTATGAAGCCGCGGTTCAGCTCTCCCGAGCAGCAGGCCTGAGTTGCCTGCATTATCTCTGCTAGAGCATTCAATGCCGGACAGACACAGGACAGGGACACTTGGAAATGATATTTTTAAACTTGACATTCAAAACCATTTGAAGATTTACAAGCATTAGCAGGGTACTTCTGAAACTCTATAGGTTGGGGGAAGGGATGTTGGGACCAGTGGACCTGAATGATTTTGCAAGCTGGCACACCCACCGGTCAGGTCCCTTTGCCTGCCTGAATTGCTAATTCTGTTTTTTTTTCTCCCCTCCTAAAAGGACTTGTTATTGGTCTTTTCCCAGACCTCTGTTAGGCACAGAGGGAAAGTTGACACACTTTCTGCATGGACCTGCAGGAATTTCAGTCTGGGGTGAGGTTTAGGCAAACACAAGTTAAATCAGACATACATGGAGTTTTCACCAGATTTCAAGGTTGCCAGAGAACACCTGCCCCTCATAAGAGAATGTTCCTGAATCCAGCCTGGAGACACATTGAACTTTCTGCTCACGGTGGAGTCTGAGGTTAGCGGCACCAGGCGGCACCTCCAACCCTCTCCACGGTGCAGGTCGGCTGTGACACGTAGACACCAATTTTCCTCTGTGAGCGTCTGATCTATTACGATTTCTCTCCTTCCCTAGCTATGTAGGATTATTTTAATAACCAATATATTGGTTAATGTTTGGATATCTCCTCTAATAATAGTTATGACTCTCCCCTGCCACTAAATAGTTATAGTTTCTAGCTATAATCATTTCAGAATATCCCAGCATTTAAATGCTTAGTGGATCTGGCCGACACAAGCTTAAATTTTAGATCTGTCTCTTAAAAGGTTTGTGACCTTAGACAAGTTACTTAACCTCTTGGTGTCTTAGTTTCTTCATCTGAAAAATGGGATCATAATAATTAGTCTCATAGTATTGTTTGAAGAACAGTTAAGTTAATACATATAAAATGCTTAGAATAGTGGTTAGCACATAGTAAATGCTCAATGAATGTTAGCTCTTTTTATTACTATTACTATTATTGTCATTTTCCTTTTTGATTGACCTCTCCTGACATTTTGCCCAAGCTATTTTTGTAGAAGTCATCTTTCCTTCTGTCAAAGTACCCTGTCTTGATAAAGAATACAAGAGCTTTGAGTGCAAATGTCTAAAACTCACATGGCTGTCATCCCCAACTGCCCTGGAATTCAAAATAAGAGGGAGGCTTGGGAATGTCTTAAGGATATTTATTACTGTTTAAAAAGGAGCAAGAAAGGCGTCATCAGCAAAAGGCAGCCTTGAGTTTCTTTTTCTAACGCAGCCATAGCATCAGAAGCAGCCAAGGGGGACATTGTTGTCACAAGAGGCCACACAAGGACACACTGCAGACAGCTTAGCCCCAGCTGTGCCTGCGCCTGTCTTGGTTGTGAGTGCTGCGATGCACACGGCGTTGGCCAGGGAGAGGAGTCTGACTGCCCTGGGGGCTGCCAGGAAAAACTGATCATTCAGTGAACTGGGCCTTTGCTAAACTTTGGCACCTGGAATGTTGTTGCTCTCTGACAGTTTTCATGGCGGGAGTAGGAACTGGGATCAGACAGGGCAGGACAGAGTTGGGGCAGGAGCCTGCACAGCTCTGGGATGTAGACGACCCCCCTCTTATTTCAGGTGCTGCAGGCTGGCCGTGGCACCCTCTCTCAGCCTCAGTGTTGTCACCTGAAAACGAATAGAGAAGAATAGTATCTGCCTCCTAGGGTTGTTTTGAAAGGTTAAATGAGATAATACAGGTGTCTATGTTTGACCAGGGTTACTATGGAAACAGTGTCATTGTGGGGGTGTTTGTGTCTTTCCATTCTCTTGAGAAAAAGCAAATCAGTATTTCTGTGGTTAATGACTTGGGCTTTGGTTTTAGTAAGTTACAAGACCCAGAGAGCCCAGAGGATACAGCTTTGGGATTGAGGATGAAGATGGGGCATGATGGGAATGTTGGGGGTACAGGATGAGGTGGAATGGTGGGGAGAAGAATGATGGTGGGTTGGGATGCCTGGGGTGGGATCCTGGGGGCCTGTCCGTGGGGGTGGGGCCTGTGCCAGCTGAGGGCATGGGGAAAAGGCTAAGAGGGAGGGCTGTGATGTGAATTCTCACCCCCCGGCCCCCAGAGTCGGCGCACCCCTTGCTCTCAGCACCATGGCCAGGTAATTATTTCGTTTTACACTGTTAGCAATGCTACCATTAGCCTGAACTGACTCTCCCATGCAGAATCTGCTCTGCTGCCATCCTCGGGTGCCTGGCTCTGGGCCAGCAGCCTCAAGGGGCCCTTGGACACTAAATGGAGAGGTGGGACCAGCTCCCACACTGGGCAAGGCAGAGGCTGGGCTGACCCACATAAGGGCTGACCACTAAGTGGAGACAGGGGTCCGCAGACACCACTGCTGTGGTCTGAATGTTTGTGTCCCTCGTCCCCAGATTTGTATGTTAAAATCCTAACCCCCAAGTGATGGTATTAGGAGGTGGGACCTTTGGGAAGTGATTGGTCTTGAGGGTTGGACCCTCATGAATGGGATTACTGCCCTTATAAACGAGGCCCCAGAGAGTTGCTGTGTCCCTTCTACCATGTGAGGACACAGTGAGAAGGTGGTATCCACAAACCAGGAAGAGGGTCCTCACCAGATACAGAATCCGTGGCACCTTCATATTGGACTTCCCAGCCTCCAGAACTGTGAGAAATAAATTCCTGTTATTAGCCACCTAGTCTATGACAGTTTTGTCATAGCAGCAAAAATGGACTAAGAGAAGCACCTTACACATGGAAAGCCCTTCACGTGCTGCCAGACACTGAAGGGAGATGTTACTATTGTTTTCTCTGGTTGTTGAGAAAACTTTTAAATACAGTAGTTACAAACACAGCTTGGTGTTTTCTGTTTTCTGTTTTTATTTCAAAAATAAATTTTTTGGCCAGGTGCGGTGGCTCACGCCTGTAATCCTAGCACTCTGGGAGGCCAAGGCCAAGGCGGGTGGATTGCTCAAGGTCAGGAGTTCGAGACCAGCCTGAGCAAGAGCGAGACCTCATCTCTACTAAAAATAGAAAGAAATTATCTGGCCAACTAAAATATATATAGAAAAAATTAGCTGGGCATGGTGGCACATGCCTGTAGTCCCAGCTACTCGGGAGGCTGAGGCAGTAGGATCGCTTGAGCCCAGGAGTTTGAGGTTGCTGTGAGCTAAGCTGATGCCACAGCACTCACTCTAGCCCGGGCAACAAAGCAAGACTCTGTCTCAAAAAAAAAAAAGTTTTTTTTTAAGTGGCTACTGGAAAGCAGTTCTCAGAGGTAAAGCATCACCTAGATTCTCATAGAAATTTCTCTGCAATTCCATTATCCTCAGGGATTTTCATCTTGAATATAGGTATAAGTTTGTAATTACTTGCTTAAAGATTTGTAGATCTCACTCAGATTTAATATTTCACTGCTTTGTCCTTTTTGAAAATTCTGGATGAATGATCAAGTTTCTTTATTTTTCCCCAGACAGACACCCACTGGGGATGAAAACCACTCATAAGCTTCCTGTGAAGGATGGTCCTCCTTTGTCATCCCTTTCAGGGCACACAGGAAGTGACCAGAGAGGCCGGTGAGATGTGACAGCCAGATCACACACGTTCTGTCCTGTTTTTCCAGTCACTTTCCTTCGCATAAATCTTCTCTCCAGCAAAGCCAACACCTAATTCCTAGAATGAGGTGGAAGAAAAATTATGCAAAAGAATGTCTTGCTGCATAAAACATTACCCCAAACTTAGTAACTTAAAACAGCAAACATTGATTTTCTCACAGTTTCTGAAGGTCGGGAATCTGGAGGCGCCTGAACTGGGTGGATCCTGCTCAGGGTCTCTTATGCGGAAGTAGGTTGCTCAGCTAGGAGTCAGCTGCTTTGAAGCTCACTCATGGGGTTGTTGGCAGGTCGCGGTTCCTCACTGACTGTTGGCCAGAGACGTCAGTTCCTCTCCGTGTGGCCTTTCCACAGGCTGCCTGAGCATCCTCAAGATGGGGCATCTGGCTTCCCCCAAAGTGAGTGCACCAGGAGAGAGCCCAAGATGGAAGCCACAGTCTTTTATAACCAAATGTCTCCAGTGACATACCCACATACCCTCTGCTGAGTTCTGCTGATCACACAGACCAACCTCGCTGTGCTGTGGAAGACGCTACAACAGGACACGGATCCCAGGAGGCAGGGGCCACAGGGCCCACCCATCTTGGGGGCCAGGCACCAGCAATGGGAAGTCTTTCACATTTTCAATATTTGTTATCCTCAGCACGTGCATGCACACACAAACATGCACACACACACACTCTTCGTACTTATTTGCCACCAAAACTTAATTTCTCAGATTTTGAAAGGGTCGTCACATTCACATATACTGGCTGCTTGTATTATCACTGGAAACTTCAAACTCATGTCCTATCATTGTTTATTTATTTAGCAAACAGTGACACAGTGTTTCAGGCACAAGGATAGCAACCAAGACAAGAGCAGGACAGCACATTTGATGGGCGTGTCTTTCCTGTCCCATACGGATTTGATTATCTGCAGCTTCCAGGGGAAGCTACACAATGGCCGCCCGTCATAGCACCCTCTTCCTTCACTGGAGTCCCCCGTCTGGGGGAGGACACTTGCTAAAGGCCACGGTAAGGGAGCTGGGGAGAGAAGAAAGGGGCAGCACCATCTGTGAGGGGTCGGCCAGGAAGCTTCAGGCAGTGGGGAGCAGTCTGAGGGGTTCCCTTTTATGTCTCCTCACAGGGCGATATCCAAAATATGTGATGATTATCTCAAAGTGCCTCTTCATTTTGTAGTGACTTTTAAACTGAATGATGTTTCCTTGGTTTGGGGTCAAATTCTCATTGCAATTCTCTTTCTACTTATTCTTTTCCCCTCAATTGTCTCTCATAAAACTACGTCCTCGATGCTGCACCACAGGAAATAACTTAATCCAACGCTCTTGCCTTACTTCACACCCAATATCCTGAGCGCATATTCTTCAAAACCCTCCTTTCTACCTGTCCTCTCCACCCTCCTGTCCTGGTTTGGTTAAAGATTCTCAAGATAAATTTTTGTTTGCAGCTGGAAAGGAAAGTGTAATAAGAGGAGAACCTATTATCTCAGACCAAGTTTTAACCAATAGCAAAGGAAATTCAACTAAGTTGTCTAGATTATCTTTTTTACTCATCTTCTTTTTGATATTTCTCTCTCTCTCTCTCCCTCCCCCCCTTTCTCTCTCTCATAAAAATCACAGAGACAGAAAGTAGAATGATGGTTGCCATGGGCTATGGGGGGAGTGATAAATAGGGTGTTATTGTTTAATGGTGTCTCCGTCCACTGAGGATGCTCACTGAATACCACATACTGGGTAGCATATAAACAAGGGACATTCATTTTTCTCGGTTCTAGAAGCTGAGAAGTCCAAATCAAGGTGCCAGTAGATTTGATGACTGACCCAGTTTCTGGTTCCTAGATGGTGCCTTCTTGCTGTGTCCTCACACAGTGGAAAGGGGCACAGCAGCTCTCTGGGGCCTCTTTTATAAGGGGACTGATCCCATTCATGAGAACTCTGCCCCCATGACCCAGTCACCCAGTCACCTCCCAACACCCAACACCATCAAATTGGTGGTTAAGTTTCAACACATGAACTCTGGGGGGACACGAACATTCAGACCATAGCAAATGTTACGAAATTTCAGTCTGAGAAGAAGAAAACATTCTGGAGATGGATGATGGTGATGGTTACACAACAATGTGAATGGACTCAATGCCACTGAACTGTACACTTAAAAACAGTTAAAATGGTAAAAACTTTATGTTATGTATATTTTACCACACAAACAAAAACAAAACCCAGAAAACTCACTGAAGTTTCAATGTAAAGGGGATGTCAGAGCTTAACTGTGGGATTTGAAGTTACTGGTTGCTGTTCAAGTTCTGTCACATTAACGTGACAGCTATTCCTATATTCTTCTGGCACCTCCATTAAACAATTAAATAGGAATGAAAATAATTAAAATGCCAAATTCCTTGGCCTTAAGCCATCCAGAGACTGAGCCTTAGCATAGAAGACAGGAGAGCCAGGCTCTATTCCATCTTAAGTTAGCACGGTCCAAAGTCTAAATCAGTGCTTTAGAATTCTCACTGCAGTCATAATCAGCTGAGATCTTGCAGAGCCCCCAAACGCCAGAGGCTCCTATCCCTCGGGAAGCTTATTTAATTGGTCTAGGGGAGAGCCCAGACATTAGTATTTTTAAAAGCTGTCTTGGGGATTCTAACACACCATCAGAGTTGAGATCCACTGTTTAGAGAGGACACATACAAAAGGGTAACACCATTGATCATTTTTTCTACTGGATTTTAGGAAAATAATAAGTTCTATCTTCCTTATCAGATAAAGCAAATGACTAGTCAAAATCTGTATTTTGTAGATGTCATAACCGAGACAGGCTCTATCTTAGACGTGAGAAAAATACACACTACACAACTTGCCTGTGTTGGGACCTCAGGGGGATGGCTCGATGAAATGGAAACAGAGAAGAGTGCGCAGAGCTGGGAGCTGTGGAAGTGACATTGCTCCTGCAAGATTCCCTGAGAGTGGCTGGCACATCAAAGCAACGGTGAAGACAGCTTGTCGTCACCACCCATGGGGACTCAATTGCAAAAGGATTCCTGGGCAAAGGACATTTCCCAGGTCAGCAGGGAGAAAATAATCATGCTCCAAGCAGTCCTGCTTGTGTTTTATATTTCATCAATGGGAAGATGCACCCTATTTTATATACCACTGAGAAAGAAAAAAGATATGCTCCCAAGTCAGATGTAACATGGTATTTTCAGATCACTTAGACTGATTAAATACTTATTGAAAGAGCTCTTTAGACTTATTCAGACAGACATTATCATCCTATATGTTTTTTTGTGCTTATACAAGAAAGAAAATAGAAACAAGTTAGTTAAGGATTTTTAAAACCTTCTTCACAGACGAATGGGATTGCTGGATCATATGGTAAGTGTGTATTTAACACACAATTCTTCTGTGTAAGATATTGCCAAACTCTTTTCCAAAGTGGTTGTCTATTTTCCAGTCTTACCAGCAGTGCCTGAGAGTTCCAGTTTCTCCATATCCTTGCCAACACTTGGTATGTTAATTTTAGCCATTCTTATTGGTGTAAAGGATAACTCATTGTGGTTTTAATTTGCTTTTCTCTAATAACTAAGAATGCTGAGCACATTTTCATGTGCATATTGACCATTTGTATATCTTATTTTGTGACTTGTCTGTTCTAATTATTTCCTTCCTCCCCCCACCTTTCTTTTTTAAAAGGGTTGTCTTTTTATTTTGAGTCTTAAGAGATATTTATATATTCTAGACTCAAGTTCTTTCTCAGATATATGTGTTATGAATGTTTTCTCCCACCCAGTGACTTGCCCTTTCATTTTTTTAATGATTTTTAAGAAGCAGAGATTTTAAATTTTGATAAAGTTCAATTTGTCATATTTCTTCATTTATGTCTGCATTTTCCTTCCCTACTCCAAGGTTGCAAAGCTATTTTCCCATGTTTACCTCTGGAAATTTGACAGCTTTAGGCTTGACATTTATGTCTATAACCCATTTTGAGTTAATTTTTGTATGTGATGGAAGGTATGGTGGAGTTTCACTATTTTGCACCTGGAGCTCCAATTGCCATTTGTTAAGAACTCACTCTCCTCAACATTGAATGACCTTGGCACTTTTGTGTGGGCCTATCTTTGGACCCTCTTTGTTCCATGGATCTATTTGTCTGTCTGGATTACTGTAGTGTTACTATAATCACAATATGTTATTGTTTACAAGTGCCCTTTGTAGGTAATGGTAGCATCCCAGCCCTTCTATTTCCTCAAAAAATAGTGATGCCAAATGATTTGTACCAGGTCACACAACTGGAAAATGACAGAGTCAGAAACCGATGCCCAGGGCCCTCACCCCCAGCAGTTTGTCTCCCAGGGCTAGAGGTAATTCTCCAGTGAAACTTGCAGGACCAAACTTCTACAGCTGAAAGCCTACAATTCTGTTTAACAACACCCAAAAATCTTCCATCAGCACCAAGGTGGAAATCATGCACTAACTGGATTTCAGTGATAGATCACATGGAATGGAGCACATTGGCTGACAGAAAACCCTCTCCAGCCGCTAAGGCACTTTCTCTACATTTCAGCACTAGCAACAGAACCCAGAACAAAAAGGGCAAGAGACAGAAGCCGTTGGCAAAATGACGCTCTCTGTACTTGTACATTTCATGTCTACCTGCAATTCTTTCTTTAAGCCATTTTTGAAAAGCCAAGACCACTGCAGCACTAACTGTGACTAGTTTTCCCCATAACCAAAGCTCAGAATCCTTTGTGAGTAAGGGGGACAGTAGGACCAGCAACCATTCCTAACCAGTGTCCGTGGACACACTGTCAGCTTTGGAAAGTCACCACAGTCGTTGCCATCGGTCTAAAAGTTAAATTTGGCTAAATGCTTTAAAATGTTGCTGCTGCTTAATAAATAACAAATGAGGCAAAACTATTTTTTTCTTTCAGTGTTTAATCTTGAAAAGGAATGACTAAAACATAACAATACTCTTAAGGCGATCTTATTCCCTGAAAAAAAAAATCCTTTATATCACATTTCTACATAAGCATCTCCTCAATGTAGCCATTAACATCAAAATTAACTCCATCTTAATCATTCCATTTAGTTCTGTTTTCAAGTAACTAAGTCTTTTTTAACACCATAAAAGGAAAATAAATAGGCACTAACTCCATTACATTTTTCAGGAGAATTTGATATTTTCACTGTTTATGATTCACAGCACTGCTAAACTCCAAGAGTAAATTATATAATTATGTAATTTAATTATGTATTTATTTAAAGAATGATTCCAAATGATTCCAGTCATGGAAAGCTGTTATGAGAAAATTAAAGAAAAATAAAACAAGAGAAATTCCAAATTCAAAGGGAAATTCATAGAGATTTTATTTTCTGTTTCAAAACATGTCAGGTTTTAGCTGCCTCATTTGCACATTCTGTGAGTTTAAACGGGGGTAAAATCTTAACGAGGAGGATGCCACAAGAATCACCAACAGAGAAAGTTTGTGCAAATGCTGTGAGAGCATCAGAACTGGAAGGACATAGCTCATCCTCACCTCTCACTTTTGTGACAGAAATGAAAGGATGCAGGGCCGGGGTACCTCTATGTGTCCTTGTAGAGAGACAGACAGGAAGAAGAAGAGATGTAGAAAGTTTTGTATTTTTGCACCAAAAAAGTGAGGTGAGCCAAGAACCCAGAGGGCATTTAACCAAGTAGGGTTAAGTTTTTGGCAACAACCACGCTGGACACAGCCCGCTTAGCGTTATGTTATGTAACAAGGGGTTACATTATAGTGAGGGAGAAAAAGCACATTAAAGCAAAGACAAAGGTCATTGGGATGGAGCAACGTTGGCTTACTGAGCTCCCTGCACTTTGGGGGAAAATCTGGGAAGGAGTTTGGGAAGGCTTTGTACCAGGCATAAGGTGAGATCACAAAAAGAAGAATTTGATTTATGTATAAAAGGGCGGATTTAAGCCTATGATCCAGGAATGATCTGGGTATTGCGGTCTGTACGTACCTTCTTATCCTGACTTGGCCATTGCAGTACATTCCTAGTGCTCAACTATGTCTGGTTCCTTGGCCTTTCCTGGGCACCCAGGATCCTTGTCCCCTTGCACATAGGTAGGGTCTTGTGATCTGTTCTGCCCAATGGCCTGTGAGTGCCAGAGTCACGGTGAGGCACAGAGGGTGCGTGTGGTTTCCCAGCTATCTCTTCCCCATCTGGGGGGATCACAGAGCCAGGAAATGAGTTGGAGGATACACAGAATTGAAGAAGCCTGGGTCACTCTGTCTCTACATCAAGGTGAGCTGTCCTTGAGAATCACCAGACCTACAGCAGACATTGCAAGAGAGAGAAATAAACACCACAGGTTAAGTCACTGAGACTTAGAGGTTGTTTCTTACAGTAGCAAACATCTAGCATAGGCTCACTGACACAGTCATCCCTGAGGTTGCATATCCACACTGTGTTGCTCATTCTACCTAGTGGCATCGCTGCTGACCGATTGAGCTGGGATCGTGCAGCTGTAGCAGCTAGAAGGGTTGGGCCCACCAAAAGTGTGGCTGTGGGTGTGCAATCGTCCTACATTTTGCTTTGTGAGGTCAGAGGAAAAGGTCATGCTTTGCTGAAAACAGGAAAGTTCGTGATAATTGGGTGAAAGAAAAGACATTTTGAGAACATGTAGAAACCTTTAAAATCTGCCAGAATTTCAAGGGAAATAGCAGGGATCCAAAGCTTATGCAGCGTATGCACTGAAGGGAAGCAGACCTGGCAGATGTGGGGAGGAGAGACCCAGGACAACGTATGTGGAAACAGTTTCGGTGGGTGCCCCAGACCTCCTTCCAATTCCAAATTATCCTGTATAAAAGGTGGGAGGAGAAACTTTGCAGTGCCAAATGGGACCTTAGTGAGGTCAAGGCAACACCAACAAGGAAAAGTCATGCTCATAGTGTACCCTTGATATGATGCTATGAGAATGAGGTGTTCCTCCCTATAACTCATAATCCCAGTGGGTTTTTTAATTTCAGAATATTATGGAGGTGCAAATGTTTTGGTTATGTAAATTGCTTTTGTACCATTTAAATCAAAGTTATAAGTGTGCCCATTCCCCAGCTTGTGTGCATTGTATCCGTTAGGTGTGAATTTATCCATCCCCTCCTCCCCCTTCTACCTGCTTAATTTCCAGTGAATGTTATTTCCATATGTGCACATAAGTGTTGATCGATTAGTTCCAATTGAATGCTGAGTATATGTGGCGCTTGTTTTTCCATTCTTGTGATACTTCACTTAGAAGAATGGTCTCCAGTTCCAACCAGGTTAATACAAGAGGTATTAGCTCACCTTTTTTTTTTTTTTTTTTTTTTACAGCTGAATAGTACTCCATAGTATACATACACCACATTTTATTAATCCACTCATATATTGATGGACACTTGGGTTGTTTCCACATCTTTGCAATTATGAATTTTGCTGCAATAAACATGCAAATGTAGGTGTCTTTTTTATAGAGTGTCTTTTTTTTTCCTTTGGGTAAATATCCAGTAGTAGTATTGCTGGATCAAATGGTAGGTCTACTTTTTGTTCTTTGAAGTATACTTCATATTACTTTCCATAGAGGTAGTACTAGTTTATAGTCCCACCAGCAGTGTAGGAGTGTTCCTATCTCTTTGCACCCATGCCAACATTTGTTGTTTTGAGACTTTTTGATAAAAGCCATTCTTACTGGAGTTAAGTGATATGTCATTGTGGTTTTGATTTGCATTTCCCTGATGATTAGAGATGCTGAGCATTTTTTTCTTATGTTTATTGGCCATTAGTCTATCTTCTTTTGAAAAGTTTCTGTTCATGTCTTTTGCCCATGTCTTTTTAATGGAGTCATTTGATTTTTTTTCTTGCTGATTTGCTTGAGTTCTTTATAGATTCTGATTATCTATCAGCCGTTTTTTGGATGTACAGCATGCAAATATTTTCTCCCACTCTGTAGGTTGTCTATTCACTCTAATGATTGTTTCCTTGGCTGTGCAGAAGATTTTTAATTTGATCAGGTCCCATTATTTTTGTTGATCCCAGTTTTATCATGAGAAAAACAAGACAAATTCCAATGATAGGATATACTATAAAATATCTGACCAGTACCACTCAAAACTGTCAAAGTCATCAAAAACAAGAAAAATAAAAGAAATTATCACCTTCCCCAAGGGGCACCCAGGAAGACATAACAGCAAAATTTAATGTGGCATCCTGAATGGGACCCTGGGACCCTTTTCCCCAGAAAAGAAACATTAGGGAAAAATTGAGGAAATCAGAATAAAGTCTAGATTTTAGCTAATAATATGTTGATATTGGCTCATTAATTGTAATAGATGTATCATACTATACTGAAAGTTGTTAATAATAGGGGAAAAGAGCTGTGGGGTACATGGGAACTTTCCATACTGTCCTCTCCGTTTTTCTGTAAATCTAAAACTTTTCTAAAAAATAAAGTCTATTTAAAAGAAAAGAAAGAGGGGAAAAAAAGGGCAATTTTGCCTGGGTATCTAATAAATATGACCCAATAATGGCTGACCCTGAGTTTCCTTACTCTGGCCGCATTTTTCCTTTATGAAACCAATGCTGGAACTACAGGTATTTTGTGCTATGTTGCATTCCTAGATCTGCACTTCTTTGTCTTTTTTTAAAATTGGGTTTATCTTTTCCACAAATGTTAACCAAACTCACTTTATTTAATGAAAGTCAAATAGATATGGCTGTAAAGAGAGGGGGAAGGAAGAAAAAAAATTTCTTGACTTAAAAAGGTAGACATTTATATCCCTATTTGGTTTTTTCACAAAGGGAACTGAGACTCACAGAGGTTAAATAAAATATCTGACAGTTACAAGTGTCAAAAACAGCAGAGCTCGGGGTCTTAGACCAGGTGTGCCTGCCTCAAGACACCCTCTTTTTGCACGCACTGTGATCCTGTGAAATACGCTGCACAGACAACGCGTGGTTACAGATCACGTTCCAGGCAATGCCGGCCAGGGAGGTTGGTGAGTCTGGGCTGGGCTAGCTCTGGGAGTGCCTGCTGTCCCTGAGGGAGTGCGGTGGACATCCATGAACACGTGGTGGCCGGGGCTCCACAGACAGAGCCAGTTCCTGCGTCCTGCAGCTGCTGAGTGACTTGTGACTTGCCTCTACTCTTCTTGGTGTTTTTTCAGTCTCTAGGGTGATTTTCCAAGTTTTATTTCTTACAATTTGTTCAAGTGAACTCACATGTCCAACAAGCAAAACTAGGAGAGCCTGGGTGGGAATGGGGCTGGGTGTACAGCCCCTGTGTTGGTCAGGGTTCTCCAAAGAAACAGAACCGATAGGGCATATAGAGGTGAAGGTAAGAGGAGATTTATTATGAGAGCTAGATCATGTGATTATGGAGGCTAAGAAGTCCCACAATATGCCATCTGCAAGCTAGAGACCCAGGAAAGTTGGTGATTAGTTTAGTCCCAGTCCAAAGCCCTGAGAACCAGGGCACCAATGTCTGAGGACAGAAGATGAATGTCCCAGCTCAAGAACAGAGAGAGAGAATATTTGCCCTTCCTCCTCCTTTTTGTTCTATCTGGGCCCCGTGAGTTGAGTCGGAAGGTGCCTCCCCACATTGGGAGGGGGGATCCTCTTTGTTCAGTCTACATATTCAAATGCTAATCTCTTCTGAAAACACCTGCACAGACACACCCAGACATAATGTTTTACCAGCAACCACCAAATCATGTTTTTACTATCTGAGCATCCCTTAGCACTGTCAAATTGACACATAAAATTAACCATCACAACCCCAAACTCATGATCCTTCCTCTAACCCTAACCTTACCCTAGGCTTCCCAACATGCTATACTGTTGAGAACCACTGGTCTGTTACATTTGTGAAAATGCGGTGGCAGTTTTTTGTGGGTGGCAGGGTGGGGGAGGCTATAGAAAAGGGGGTGGGAGCTCACAATGGGATTCCCCAGGTCTTGTACAGGGGTCACCCTCAGAACAGTGGAAGGTACAAAGAGAAAGCCCCTTTTAAATCCTACAGGAAGGCAACACGTGGGCAACCAACAATCCAGGTTTTGTTCAAGATTGGAGTAGACCCAGTCTTTTATTGAGTGCTGTCAAAAGAGAACGATTTCAGTGATTCAAGCAGAGGTTAAAGACTCCATTCAGTTGTGGTTCATCAGGAAAAGACTTCCCTATTTAAGCAGGGCCACATTTTTCAAAGGATACAGGAAGACTGAGTACTTGTCCTTGCAGCTTTTGCATCAGGTGGCAATTTTTATCTTTAAGAAAACTTGTCGTTGGTGATTAGTTTGTTCTTGTTTTCCTGTCTCTTCCTTGTGATCTTTGGGGCAATCCCAATAACCTATGAGAACAATTTTTGCAAATTTTGAGGTTTATTGGCTGGTCAAGTTTTACGGTGAAGGAGAGGTAGAAGATTAAAAGCAAAGAAAGAGGACAAGAGTAGAAGGCAACGGGGAAATGGGGACATTTGAGTCCTTTTACAGCAGTAAGTGAAGTCGTTGACCTGCATGGAATAGGAAATATGCTTCTGTTAACACCAAATGAGAGATGCCCACACTTTGCAATGGAGCGAGTCTCCCAGGGTGCAGAAGACACATCTCCACCCCAGTTCCACCCCAGAGCTGTCTCAGTGGCTGAAATAATGGGGTGCAAGGTGGATCTTCTCTCTTTATATTATTTTCTGTCTTTCCCTCCTTCCTCCTGTCCCTCTTTCTTTCTTCTTCTCCTCTGTCTTCCTCTCCCTTCCCTCCCCTACCCTTCCACCTTTTCCCTGGAGCCTATGGTTGAATTTGAGTTGTTAAATGAGCGATGCCACCACAGGTAATTCCTTCAGATTAGACCTTTTCCCTAGTCATCATGACGTCAGTGTCTACATTTTTTCTTTTTTATAGAAAAATAAAATAAAATGAAGTGCACCCACATCTCTTTTGCCTTCCTTTCCTTCCCCTGCTAGTGCCTTGCTTTTCTCTGCCTTGCAATACCTGTTGCCCGTTCTTTCTCTCCACTTGTCAGGGTTGTGGGTGTCATCCCCTGGGAACCTGCCTTTGGAAATGAGACTCCCACATCTGGTCCAGGGGACTGTCCTCCTATGACACTTGTAAAACCCCTTTTTCGGAGGGCAGGCCACAGACTTTCCCCCACTGCAGCCGGTGTGTTATTCTCCACACCTTCTGGAAGGAAGCTTAGGGGAATGCAAGACTTAGGGGTTTTAGCTTGAGATCCCTTCTCTCCTTATTTCCTCCTACACTATGGACTCCAGAATGTCTGCCAGACTGAGGCTGGGGGATAATTCACATGCTGATCGTGCTGAATTTTCTTCTGTTTTCATTCACATTGGGACACCTGTCTTAGGTGTTACACAGAAAAGGAGGAACTGGAGAAGGGAAGTTTCCACCAACAGTGCAATTAATTAAACGGTAGTAAATAATAATTTGAGAAATTGGATATTTTATGGTTGATTTTATGACTTTTAAAATGATGTAAGTGGTGGCAAAAAAAAAAATCCATCCAATATCCACAACCACAAATCACATTTTGGTTGTGGTTTTTGTTCCCTATAGAATATAAAACCCTTGGAAAATATTGTTTGAATTATTTTCTTTCCCCACAGAGGTTGAAATTTTCCTTTAAATGGTCCTAGGACAATTTACATGCCTAAGTTGGAATCAACATTTTTAAGTGAAAACTCACCTTGGTAATACTAATGCTAATTTATAAAAAGAAAAAAAGCTTACAGATATCAAAACAATTCCACAGACATAATCTTATTCTATCGCATTGCTGGGTTGGTATGCTCTTCAATGTACATTCCCAGAAGGTAAAAGTCTTGTCAAAAGTTCCTCATCTAGAACTTTCCGGGGTATTCCTTGGTATCCTAGACCAGACTTCAGCAAACAGCAGCCACCGATTGAATCCAACCCACTATGTGTTTTTGTCCAGTGCAACAGGTAAGAATGAGTTTTACATTTTAAATGGTTGGAGGAAAAAAGATTTTGTAACATAAGAAAATTATATAAAATAAAATTTAAATTTCAGTGTCCATAAATGAAGTTTTCTTGGACAACCATGCTTACGTATCAGCGTATCATCTACAGCTGCTTTCTCGTTACAAGGGCAGAGTTTAGTAGTAAAAAGAAACACCAAATGGCCCCCAACGCCTGAAATATTGACTCTTTGGTGCGATACAGAAAAAGTTTACTGAACACTGTCCTAGATCAAGGGCTTATTCCATTGCTCAGGAACTGTCTTTCTAGAATCCTGGCAGAACCATGGACAAAAGCGATACCCAGAGGTATCTGGTTTGTGAGCCCAGTAGGGGAGGCTTAGAAGTTGGCCCGAAATTAAAGGCTAGTCCTTTCCCTCTCAAGAGCACCACCATCCTTCTGACTGGTGATCGTGGGGTGGGACTGAGCCTCCAGGCTGGCAGGTGGCTCCCTCCTGGGGTATTAGGTGGTCCTAACAAGACCTTTGCTAAGTGAGAGGGCAGGAGGGCAGTGTTCCCTCTCCTCCTCCCCCAGGAAACAGTAGTTTGTTAGCCGATGAGCTGTCCTTACAACTAGGAAGGGCCGAATGTCCCAACTTAGAGGGTAAAGAGACAAATGTAGAAGGATGCAACGAAGCACTGTGTGTGTGTGTGTGTGTGTTTTTAATGCAGTTATTTGATACAATGCTCCGCTACCCCTGTAACCCTTTCCTCCCTGTGGCAGCCCTTGTCTGCTGGGATCGAGCAGGAAAGGGTCAGTGGAATGGAGAAATCAAGCTAACAGAAGTCTTCCTCTTCTCTCAGCAGAACTTCTGATTCATTTTCACTCCCTGCTTTTTCTGCCTGCACCCACAAAATATAAGATCATCTCCCCTTTCCGGAGTGTCTATTATATGTTGCTTAATTTATATTTAAATACATGATCTCAGGTAACTATCTCTGTAACCCCACGGGGTTTCCCAGGGGGCGAACAGAAACCTGGGTTGTTAAAATCCTTTCCTAGTCACCAGGCTGATACCTGATTTCTATCATGCCAATATCCGAACGTTTCCCACCTCAAGAGCGTGGCAAAGTCAAGTGTGTCTTCAGTCATGGGCATGTTTGCACTCGTGACCACTCATGGGATGCTCACCTTAGAGAAGGATTCTCTCAGTCGCATTTCCTCAGAACACCAATTCCTGGGGCCTTATAAGAAATTCTTTAAAAAAAATTTAAATCTGTTTGGGGAACAATGTGTTAAAAAAGCATAATCAGGTTTCTCTGAGCCAAGGAATTCTTAGAGCCTTTAATAAGCAGCATTTGCACCCTCTTCCACCTCTATGATTTGAAGACATTTTACTCAACCTCTCAGAGCCTTTGCTTTCTCCTCTGAAAAACAGGAGTAATAATATCCATCTCTTGAAGTACTGTTATTTTTTTTCTCTTTTATGTTCCCTTATTTCCTACTAAAGAAAGTGAATTCTAGCAACCAGAAGGGAATCTGAATTGCTATTGCAGGAAAAAAAAAATCATTCTGATAATAAAATAAGGAAATGCATGCCTGGCTGAAAACACAGCACAGCACAGAAGACATTTTTCATTTATTATATGGTTTTCATAAAGGAAACAATGCACCTAGGGTAGGGAAACTCATGATCAGCCACTTTCGGGGCAAAATCACATATTAATATGGTATCTCTAGGAGAGAAGCCACAAGTGTGATCAGTACCTAAAAATGCAGTCATTGTACCAGCCAGGTAGGGGAGATTTTGAAGCCGCAAATCATTCCTTTTGAATCATACTGTGAGGATGATTGTTTTTCCATGCATCTAGGTCAGGGGTCAGCAAACTTTTTTCCCCTGTAAAGGGACAGAGAGTAAGTATTTTAGGCTTTGTGGGCCATACAGACTCTGCTGCAAGAACTCAGCTCTGCTGTTGTAGCACAAAAGTATAGACAATATGTAAACAAATGTGTACGGCTATGTGCCAATAAAACTTTATTTATAAAAATGGATGGAAGGCTGTATTTGGGCTATGGACTATATTTTGCCAACCCTTGGCCTAGATGTTGGACACAGGTACACAAGCTTCTCAGATATTTTGCTGAGTTTTTAAAAAAGTTTTTATTTGTTCATTTGTTTGTTTTGCAGAAAATTTAATGGCTTTAAGAACTGGTATTCTGAAGTTCAGGAAAAGCTTTGTGTTTCAGTCATTTCCTCATAGACATGCACATTGAAGCAATAAAGGAAGGGTGAACTAGGACTAGGAAAAGGGCTCAAGTCTCCAGGAGACTGGGCTAGTGGTCTTGTAAGTTCAAGTCCTCAGACAGCTGGAAGGGGTCCAGGACCCGGAGGCCCAGGCAGAGGGCCTGTCTAACCACTCACAATGGATGAGACTTACGGAGTAGGGCAACAGCACAGCTTTCTCAAAAGGGTGTGTTTTGTTCAGTTAGTCTGTAAGCAACCACACCCACCTGAAGAGCATTTGAGAGGTAGGAGAATTTCAAGATCAAGAGCACGGCCTCTGGGGCCATACTGCCTGGATTCACATCATTGTTCCACACTTGGCTTGAGCAAGGTAGTTACAATATCACAGGCTTCTCAGGTTTAAAATGGGAATACCTAAGTCATACCCAAGAACACAATAAATTATGTTTAATGTGCTTAGAACAGTGTCTGACACAGACTCTAAGTCAGGAAAAACACTACATAAGTATTACTTCTAGCATTGACTTTCTATTTACTTCTATCTTTATTATCTGCTTATGGAATTGTTATCTGCAGGCTTATTGAATCACTTAGCCTCTCAGGAACCAAGAAGTCATTATAAAGCTTCTCTCTCTTTAGTGGGGAACAGTGGTGAGTGTCTATCATCCCAGCTTCTCAGGAGTCTAAGGTGGGAGGATCATGTGAGCCCAGGAGTTCAAGCCCAGCCTGGGCAACATGGCAAGACCCCATCTCTATTAAAAACAAAACAAAACAAAACAAAACAAAACTTTTCTGTCCATGTTTTTTAAACTCTTTCCTTTCTGCTCATCTGATCTTCTCTCTGTGTAGGCCTATTTCATTTTATTATGCACATGGTCCATCATGGCTGTATAAAATGGAAGCCCAGGCCCCAGCTAAGCTAGCACCCCACAGACAGCAGAGTAAGTCTCTGTGGCACAGTAAGATCCACCCACCACCAGGCCCTGAGGATTCTTGTAAGAGATGGCATCTGCTGGTCCATGAGGCTATACTTTCCACATCTCTGAGCAGCCTCAGGCCTCACAAAGCGAGCATACTCGGTGGGGTGGAAATGATGGGTATGTCTGGTGCTATGTCCCAAGGCTAAGTTCACCCCAGTCACACTGGACACCAGATCAAGAGAACAGACACTGTCTAGACCCTGAGTCAATAGTAGAGAGGGAGTTTCCATTCCACCCAACTGTCTGGGCTTCCATTGACTCAGGACCTGGGGAGGACTTAGCACAAAGGCAGCAGGATTTTATAGCAGACCTATGGGTGGGCCTGGGGTGGGTAGCAACTGACAACATGTGCAAAAATAACTAACCTGTGGAAGAATTTGCTTATTTCCATCCTTTTGCTCACTTATTGAACAAATATTTATTGAATGACTTCTAAGTGTCATGCTAGGGGGTATGCATTTTTAAAAATTTCATTAATAGAGCAAATAGACATTTTTTAAAGAGATGATGGATATTTTTGTTATTTCAGAAGTGCTTCTCCCAACCCAGCCCTCTATATGAATAGTTCGTTCATTTCAGAGATTCTCTGAAGGTAACAACCTTATTGTATGTTTTATCTGCATATTCTAAAAATTATTATTGAATCAATGTACTGCAATCCTTACACAAAATAATCACAAGAAATTGTCAATGACACTTACTATGGAATATTCTATTCATATATTAAGAAAATAATATATATACTTCAATACATGTAAAATAATAAAATGAAAACCCATATATTCCCCACTAAGCTTAAGAAATAGAATAATATCAATTGCTTTGAAGCCCCCTGTGTGCCCTCCTGGGTTGGATCTGCTTTGGTCCCCCAAGAATAACCACTCCCCTGAATTGATGTGACTTATTCTCCTGCCTTTCTTTCAGGTTTTATTGTATGTGAATATACCCCTGAACAAGATATCCTTTAGTTTTGTCTGCTCTGGAATTTCATATAAATGAAATCATATTGTATGTGTTCTTCCTAGATAAATAGATAGATATTTTATAGATATAATATATACAGATCTAATACATATGCCTGAATATCATATATACATACATATATCAATATTACCAACATTATACTTTTAAAGTGTATTCAGATGGATACAAATAGCTGGACTTCAATTATTTTACTGTGTAATATTCCACTGCATGACTACACCTGGGAATAGGGTGCTGAGTTACATTTACCATATACAGCACATTATTTTCTAAAGTGATTGTACTACCTTACACTGTAACCATCTTATCATGATGGCTTTGTCCTTTCTGGTGAGTAAAAAATGGCACATTGTTATTTTATTTGGCATTTCCCTGATTAAATGTCTTTTTACATTAATATGTTTATTGGTATTGCCTTTTTTGTGAATTGCCTATCCAGGTCTTTTGCTTGTTTTTCTATTTTGTTTTCTATTTCTGTGTTTTGCTTGAGATATATGTGTGTGTGTATATACACTACACACATACACATGTATGTATGTTACATGTATATGAAATAAATATCATCTCTGAGTTTGTAGGTTTTCTTTATGTTTTTAAGTTTTTTTATTGTGCTCTTTGATAATTTATATTTTAATTTAATCTGATCTTTCTACCTTTTCCTTTATGGCTTGGCCTCCTTTGTCTTGTTTAAGAAATGCTTTCTTATAATGAAATTTAAAAAAGCAAACCAACAAAACCCAAAAAAACAAGAAATGGAAGTTATCTTATATTGTCTTCTAAAAGTTTTAAACTTCTGCTTTTCTCATTTAATCCTTTAGTCCAACTGACTCTAGTTTTATACGTTATGTGTGGGCGGGATCTAATTTCATTTTATTTTCCACAAGGATAATCAATTAACTCTGAACCATGTATTCCTTAGTTCTTCCTTTCCCCGAGAATCTGCAATGCTACCTGCCATAGATAAAGTCTCATTGATGCAGGGTCCATCCTAGGCTCTCTCTGCTGCTTTCTTTGGCATATCATAATAGTCTGTATCTGCACCAATGCCACGTTGACTTATTTATTATGCCTTTTCAATAAGCCTGGATACTGGCGTGCGAATCTCCCCATCCTTTATTCTCTTCTAAGTGTTCTGGCTATTCTTGCCTTTTGCTTTCTATATACGTGTTACAATCAACTTGTTAAGTTCCCAGAAGAATTTGTGCTGAATTGATAGATTCATTTAAGGAGCACTGGTATATTTATGATACTGAGTCTTCTCGTCCATGTGTGTGGTGTATCTCATTTATTTGTTTCCATTGGATATTTGGGTTATGTCCAGATTTTTGCTGTTTAAAAATATACAGAATTTATTCAGGCTTTTTTAGATGTCTTTCAGTATAGTTTTGCAATTTTCTCCTTTTAAGCCTTGCACATCTTTTGTTAAATTCTTTCCTACGTACTTTATACATTTTTTGTTGCTGTTATATGTGGTGATGTTTTTTAAAAATTATGGAATACAACTTTTGTTTGAGAGCTTCACTGTAAACTATTTTCTTATGGTGTCTTCAGAGACATTGAGGTAGAGGGATGATTTTTCCTTCACCAAATCGCTCCAGACTTCTAGACTGCTCTGTTCTTCTAATCCTTGGGTTTGCTTCTTGGTTTTCTTAGTTGTCGATGTGCTGTGATGTAGGGACTCAATTCCAATGCAGAGCTCAGTGTGCTCCTGAGTGACCAGAGGAAGCCTATTAGAATTATAGGAAAAGTAATAGTAAATATATTCTGTGGCATTTATTTAAACAGCTCATGACTCTATTATATATTTCAAATTCCTACAAGATTCTGAAGTAGTTGAGCTTGCAAAGAAAATTATATCTGGATAGGTAAGCTATTATTTTACTAGTTGATATTTATATCTAGTTTAAATAATTATATTACTACAGAAAAAAGAATGCTAATAAAGTGGGGGAAAAAGGTATGTTCTTTGAAGTGGTAACTCAGAAAGCATTGTTGCATGGTTGTAGCTTAATAAAATTTTAAGTAAAATTCTTAGGAGAAAATAAATAGTCTCAAAAGTATTACTCTTGTAAACCCAAGTGACTGGAGCAGTGGCCACTCCCATGTATTTAATGGCAGTGAGGTTGTATATATGGACACGGTATCAGAATTCTGGGGCCATTTGGCTAATTTCTATAGGCTTATGAAATTATAAGTTTCTATTTAAGCTATGCCAAAAACCCAGCAGAATTTGAGTTTAATTGAAGTATGTTATTTGACTGTCAAGTGCTACCTGAAGAAAGAGCCATCTGTTGTCAGGACGGTGACTGTGTGGTGTCTAATAGCATGAGAGCTGTGCCGAGGCTGAGGAGGAGGGGAGACCAGCCCTGAAGAATGGCTAATGTCTCCAAATTGTGAAACTGTTTAGATAGGACAGTGGGGCTATGGCCTTCGTTTTCAGAACGACTGAGTAACATTGTACTAGGATTATTGCATTCTTCTTTCCTCTTGAAAATTTAGCTTCCTTGCTCCCTTGATGTTAGGCATGACCACATGACTTGCTTAAGCCAACGAAATGTGAGCAGAAGTGATGCTGTCCCTTCCAGGGAGAAGCATCTGAGGCTCTGTCTTTCCCTGCCTTGGAGGGCGTGGAGAAGCGACACCGAGCCATTGCACAAGGAAACAGCTGCTGGGATTGCCCAGCAGAGCAGACTCGCGGAGCGCCTGCTGAGCAGGAAGCACACTTCTGTTGGTGAAGATTTCAGGTTGCTCGTCCTGTAGCAGAACCCAGGCACTTCTGCCTGATACAGATACCAACCATCATGGTACATTTTGTGTGAGTTGTGAATTTGAGAATAAACGGTGAAGATCTTGGATTTTATTAATAGTTTCAGAGATCCAGAATCTCACTTTCCTCATGTGAACCAAAGTTGAGGGAGGCGGGACTTGCTATCCACTCCAGAAAAATCACACTGTTGGTTTTGAGATAGGACTGAGAAGGAGAGTGAAGTTATCTAACCAAAAGGATTCCCTTCCCCCCAAACCATAATTTGCTTATCAGTTGAGAATTAACATATAATGTACATGTATGCACATGTATAACATACCTGACTGCATTTGATATGAGCAGATGTGTAAGGCTTGTGTCTTCTAACCTAACTTCTCTGATATCTGTTAGATCTAGAAAATAGCTACTTCTCAAAACAAGGTTCTATTTCTAGCCCGCCTTTATGTCTTATAAGCACCCATAACACAGAATTTATTAATAAAAATTCAAAACATAACAGTAATTTATTTATTTGTTTATTTATTTTATTTCAGCATATTACAGGGGTACAAATGTTTAGGTTCCATATATTGCCTTTGTCCCTCCCGAGTCAGAGCTTCAAGCGTGTCCATCCCCCAGACTGTGCGTACCACACCCATTAGGTGTGAATTTTAATATCTTCCCCTTGAAGCCAGTAAATCCTTTCCTCCTCTTCGTACCGCATGGTTCTAGCCTCGTGAGAGCTGTCACTTCCTTCAGGATCATTGAAGTTAAAGGGGACAAGTACTCTTGGCATTTTTCACCCCAATGCTCCCCCATCAAAGGGTCCCTGTCCTTGCCTTTCTAAAATTTATGGTCTATCCATGATAGCTACCT
Organism: Eulemur rufifrons; assembly: GCF_041146395.1. Classification (NCBI taxonomy): domain Eukaryota; kingdom Metazoa; phylum Chordata; class Mammalia; order Primates; family Lemuridae; genus Eulemur; species Eulemur rufifrons. Next base: position 204,951,376 of record NC_090989.1, read on the forward strand.
TTGCCCAGCTGTAATTCAGGTGGCCTCCCAAAACGAGCAAGCAAAAAACCCTTCCAAACTCATAGAATCGCAAGCAAATCCCTTTCTGGTTTGGCAAGGAGAGGGAAATTCTATTTTCTATTCATGTTCTCCCAGTCTTTTTCCCTGCCCCTCTCTCCTCGTTCCTCTGCCTTTTATTCCTGCAGAGAAATCCCCACCCTTTCTCTATGGAACATTCCTGCTCTATGGCTGTGCTGCAGGCAATCACACAAACATTGGCTATGACAAATAAATAAGAGCTGAAATTCAAGTAATCCCACTTGGCAGGATGACGAAAAAGCACAGGGATCGTACATTAGGTCCCTACCGCCTTACGTGACCTCTCGGTGGCCTGCCGCAGGGCTCCCTCGTCTTGGGAGGCCACCTGAGTTACAGCTGGGCAAAGGTAGCTATCATGGATAGACCACAAATTTTAGAAAGGCAAGGACAGGGACCATTTGATGGGGGAGCATTGGGGTGAAAAATGCCAAGAGTACTTGTCCCCTTTAACTTCAACGATCCTGAGTGAAGTGACAGCTCTCATGAGGCTAGAACCATGCGGTACGAAGAGGAGGAAGGGATTTACTGGCTTCAAGGGGAAGACAGGAACCAGCCTACAGGGGCAAGGAGGACATCAGGTATATTTTTTGCTCAAAGAGCTTTTATGAAACAATAGAGTAAAGAAAGAAAGGCACTGGTACTCAGCAATACAGTTCTGACACTTCCTTTAAATGAGGCAAGTCTCAAAAGTTAGGGTCTCACGATGATAGAAATTATTTATTTCTTAATTTCATGTTTTAAAGTACCTATTAGTTTTCTAGAAATTTTAATTTGGCATCCAATAGGCCCTGAAAATTTTCTCCAGTGCCACATCTGCTATTAACTATAATAATACCATTATCCAAGATTTATTGAGGCCTTTCGTGCTAAGACCTATGTTAAGCACTTTAAATTCTCATAGAAATTCCACAAGTGAGGTGCTATCCTCACCATTTGACCAGGGAGGAAACAGCCTTTGGAGAGACTGCGGTTGCCGAGGTTACCATTGGTGAACGGGCAGAGTGGGGACTCAGTCCCGGGTCTGGCTCGTCTCAGACCCCAGACTCCAAACCCCCAGGCTCGACACCTTCCAAGGTGCTGGCCGCATCCGACTCGGTTCCACGGTGTGTTACGTGTATTTGTGAGTGTTCTAATACTGAGACTTTCCATGCCTTTTGGAAGAGCTTAGTATAAATAAAATTTGGGTTATCTTGGATTTTTTTTTTCCTATTAATAGGCACCAAAACACAGGAGTAGAACTTGGGACCTCTGAATTTTATTCTTGCACTTTCCATGGATCCATGGCTTTCTCCCCTGCCCTGTGATGGCCAAAAGGTGGGCATGGTCACCAGGTCATGGAGGAAAGAGAGAAGGCCTGCACAGAGACCCGTGTGGCCGTGGCCACAGCCGGCCCCTCCGCAAACTCCGTTTTCCTCATCCGTAGTAGGAGTTTGTGGCGCTTGCAAGCTTTCTCAGGAATCCACTCCAGATGTGAAATTTGGTGGCTGTACCGTCGCAGTGCCTGCCTGGCTTTTCTGTGGTCTCATATCTGAATTCAGAGTGACTCCTGCTTCCTGTAGGGATCTTTCCTTAATTCAGAGAACATCAGCTCCAGCAGCGTGGGACATCCGAGGGCGGTTCCGGCCAGCAGACCGCTGCTTGCGACTGCCAGAGCTTTTTCACTTAACAGAGGCTCTGCGCCAGGTGAAGGCAGCTTATTCCTGGAACCTCTTGTTCTCCTTTTCACTCCAGCCTGAGGCCTACTTGGAGCTGGTAAATTAAGACCTTTGCTTTTGACATGTGGTCTGGGGAAAAAGTGAAAACCAATCTAATAATAATCAGTTATGGTTTAACACGTGAGATTGGAGCTTTCTCGTTTTTCGTCCTGGAACCTGGAGGGAAGGGGGTAACAGGGAGAGTGGAGGTTGATGGGCCAGTGTCAACCCTGAAACATCCCCACGCCAGAGCAGTGAGCTGAGCGATCCTCAGCGCCTCTTTACAGCATGTTAAGAGCCCATGACAGCCTCAAAAGAAATGGAGAAAGCAGCGACGGTGGGGGATGGAAGGGCTTTCTTTGCTTGTTCTCTTAGGCCGGGCACCTTGGCACGTGCGCCGCTGCCTGTTCCCTGTGTAAAGACTGTGGTCTCGGGCTCCCAGAGAGGGGGGTTAGGTTCAGATAACTGGCTCTGGGTAAACAGCAGCTTGTTTTTGTGACACTGGAGACGTATTTACTTTTCACTTAATGAAGGGGCGTGATGTCTTGGATAAGACATGACCCGACACCAACTACAAATATGAAGTCCAAACATTATAGGGTAAACCCTTTCCAGAAATGTCCAACTTGTTACTATGTGAAATCAGCGTTGGTGGTTTTAGTTGCCATGGGGACATTTCATTAACTTTCTGAAGGCAAAGAGCTGTGGAATGGGGAGGCAAACCTAAAGGCATGCTCTGTGTGTGTGTGTGTGTGTGTGTGTGTGTGTCCAGCGCAGCTGTAATTTGACATAATGTAGTAAGATTAGTCTGTTTCCCACTGGCAGGAGATTCAGCATGGCCCAGAAAGTTGCAGAGGGCGAAGGAGGAATCTGTGACTCTTCTGAGAAGGAAAGTATTAAATAATTCTTGAAGTATCACTGTGTCCTGGAAAATAATGAAGATTAGGAGAGAAAGAAGAGGACACAGGAGAGGAAAAACAGATGGTGCCTTGCAGAAAAAGGAAATGGTCCTGCAGTTTTTCTTTGTCCCCCAATAGGGCTTAAAATATGAAAGCAGAGTTCAGGCTGAGCAGGGAGCCCGCACACCACTGCGGATAGGCCAGGGACAGCCGATGACCTGGGCGGGTGCCCAGACCTGGAGGCTGGTGCCCAGTGATGCCCTGGGGAAGGCTGGGAGACACGCAGGATGCATGAATGAGATGGTGGGAATTCAATGGTGGGAATTTGAGCAGGATGGCTATTTGTACGGACGTAGGGATAGAATAAGACAGGGTAAATGGAGCTTACCACAGAGCACCAAGAACAGAGCACAAAAATCTTAATGATTTCTCAAAAGTTTTGCAAAGTTGTAAGCCTTCTCCCTACCCAGGGAACAGACCCCTCCCCACCCTCATTGCCATTTCCAGCTCTCTAGACCTTTTCCAGTGCCCCAGCAGCCTGCAGACCTGAATGAAACTGGAGACCAAGCAGGGCTGGGGCGCACACCAGCCCAGCCAGGCCCTTCTGCAAGCCCCTCACCCTCCGTGAACTTCTGTAGATTTGAAGGTTGTCTTGAAGCCAGAGTTTCTAGGTATAGCTTTAACATTTAATACTCTCACAAAGTATGAACAAGGGCTTAGTGTCTGAAATGTGGGACTTTATTCAATACTATGATTTTAATATAAGGAATGAAAGATTAAATTATAGTGACATTTCAAAAAGAATAACATTTCCATAAATACTAAAGAGTCTACCAGTGAACTCAGTGGTAGATAAAAGATTTTTAGCTCCTAAAGAGAGAGCATTCAACATGCCGTGTTGGAAGTCCTATGTGAGCAGGTAGGGACAAGAGTAGCAATTTTGGATTTTTTTGTTAATGTGATGTTATGGAAGTGCACAGGTGGTAAGTCCCACTGCAGTGATTCTCAAACTTGAACAGGTGTCAGAATCATCTAGAAGGCTTGTTAAAACAGATAGCTGGGCCCCATCCCTAGAGGTGCTGATTCAGTAGGTCTAGGGCGGGGCTTCTTACAAGTTCCAGGTGAGAGTGATGCTGCCAGTCCAGAGACTGCACCTTGAGAACCGTTTCAGATAAAGATACATGAGTAAAACACATTTATGTTTACCTATGTCTACAAATGTTTTCTGGCAGGAAATGTAATGGGCTATAATAAAACCACCACTTATTGGACCACTTTCCTGTCCACGGTCAGTGGTTCCAGGGAGAAGCTGAGATCACTGCCGGCAATGAGAGCCCAGGTGTTTTGGACCCCTGGGGTGTGCTGCTGGCTGAAATGAATTCAGGATTGAGGAAAGGGGCATGAAATATTAGACTGTTAGCATTGGCAGAGAGCTGGGAGAAAGCCTGATGATTATAGTATAGACATTGAGTGAGAGAGCCTTGAATTCCAATTCCAGCTGTGACGCTTACTGGCTTTGAAAACTTAGCAAGTTACTTAACCCCTGTGAACCTCAATTTCCTCCTCTGTAAAACTGGGAACCCTAAAAGGCTTGTGTTTCAGTCACAATTCCTAGCTGCAATCAACTGAAGTCCACTCTGGCTGATCTACGCAGAAAAGGAATTTATTACAAGGATATTGAGTTCTACAGGGAAAATGAACTGTTTCACCAACAAATCAATGGCATGAAAAAATGAGAGGAGGTCATTGTGGAAGGAAAGAGAGGTAAGAGATACAACAACCAAAGGTAATTGGGGGGCTTCACTTGGATCACGATTCAAGCAAAACTCATGAAAAGGCAATAGGAAGAGTTGGAATTTAGCTGAGTATTAGATAACATTAAGGAATTACTGTGAATTTTTTTTAGGTGTAATATTGTCATGGAGGTGCTTATTCTTGTCACAGAGGCCCTGACAGAGACTAATACACTAAGGTATTTACTGGTGACATAATGCTGAGATTTGCATTAAGAACCTCCAGGGAAAGAAGTCATAGGGGGAGGGAAGCGGAGGAGTGTAGATAAAACAGGATTGGCAAAGCATTGATTATTGCTGCACCTTGGTTATGAATACACAAGGACTTGTTTTGCTGTTCGTGTGTGTGTGTGTGTGTGTTTGCAATTCTCCATAATAAAATGTCCAAATAAAACAGAAAACAGCCTTTCTCTGAGGGCTGGAGAGCAAGACTCAGACATCTCTCAGCAAAGAAGCCTGGATGATAGGGACACTGCTGTCATTGTCACCAAGCCCTGGACACTGCAGCTTGCACTGCTGGCAAGGGAGGCTGGGAGAGTGATTATCAGGCATTTTCACATCCCACAGTGGAAGGCATCTCTGACATCAAGGCTCACCAGGTAGGAAATTTCCCTAGCTCAGAAAAGGGATTCGGATGGGTGGCCAAAAAGGGTAATAAATGTCCACAGGAGGCACACAGTAGGTGCAGAACCCATGTCAGTGCCCTCTCCCCTTCTTGGCTCTTGGATGCATACAGCCCAAACCTCTGTCCTATATCGGACTGTACCAGACTTTCTTTCTCGGCATCATGGACAGCTGGGTCTCTAATTCCAATAATTTGCCAGTCTTCTTTTAAATGATCAAATTCTTCCAAAAGCCAGGGAGCTCACTCACTATTTTAAGATGAAAATTATGCAGTTGTGGGACATCCCCAACAATTGGAGCAAATTTCCTTATTCTGAGCATAAAAACCATCATTGCCAGCCATGGTTCTAGACAGAGCACCCGTAGAACACGTCAAATCCATTTTCTACATGGGCACATTTCAGATACTCGAAGATTCTCGTAATCTTGTGTTCACCAAACCCCAGTCTGGCCCCCAGCACCACCCCTTCCTCATCCAAGTCTCCTTTTCACAGATCAAACATATAGAAAACAGGCGAGCATCTTAGTTCATAACTTCAGGTGTAGAGGAAGTATGACTACTTCCTTTATAATTCACATTACAGTTGACCTTGAGCAGCACAGCTCTGAACTGGGTAGGTCTGATTACACGTGGATGTTTTTCTACCTTGTCCACCCCTGAGACAGCAAGACCAACCCCTTCTCCTTCTCCTTCTCAGCCTCCTCCATATAAGACCATGACGATGAAGACCTTTATGATGATCCACTCCCACTTAATGAATAATAAATGATTTTCTCTTCCTTATGATTTTCTTAATCTTTTCTTTTCTCTGGACTACTTTATTGTAAAAATACAATATATAATACATATAACATATAAAATGTGTATTAGTCATCTATGTTATCAGTAAGGCTTCCAGGCAACAGTAGCCCATCAGTAGTCAAGTTTTGCGGAGTCGAAAGTTATACACAGACGTTTGAGTGCATGAGGGGTTGGTGCTCCTAACTCCGGCATTGTTCAAAGGTTAACTGTAATTCTTTTCTTGAACCCTCTTCCCACCAGCATTGTGGAAACTTTATTGTATTCAAGCTACGGTTACCCCGTACGTTTTTCTGAGGTTGTGCCAAGTTTTAGCGCCCACAGCATGTTGAGGCATTTAGAAGCATGTGGCCTCTGTGCCCCATAGTCATCTGTTCTGGCAGACACCTGCCTTCACTCAGCCATCCACGTGCCACCTTCTGAGAGCTGGCTCTGTCACCAAATACTTTTCAACCCTGTCTGAGCTCCTCATCTCCATAAAGACTTCTCTGCTCTAGAAGACAGGCTCCCCCTGGACACAGCGCTACCAAGTCACACGTGAAGATCCCTTACTCGGTGCTGGTGGCCAAGTAATGTATATGCAAAAAGTTGCTTAAGCCTCTGGCTCCTAGGGGTAGTCTCAAAATAAACATGGAGATTTCAAAAGAAATCCTTGAAGCTTGTCAGTTCCCTACCTGATCCACTCTCCTCACCCCTCACCCGCTGTGTTCGCTGCCTTGCATCTCAGCTGGCCTCTGCCGGGTGCATAGTGAGCCCCTGAGCGAGGTGACCCAGTCTGGCTTACCACCAGCATCTCACGTCACTGGGCCAGCTCATCAGCGCAGAAGCTGTACTAGAGCAGATTGCATCAGAATATGTTATTTTGTGCCCCTCCACATTCCTTCCTCCATTCTACTTCCCACTGCCAGTATCCTGTCTGTCTAGTGATATTCTGGGCTTGCATCTTGGCTCTTTTCCAGATCCCCTGGTCCTTTGCTATGCGGGCTGAAGCCTGTCTCCTTGTAGGTGGGGATGCTGTGCCTACTGGCTCCTTCTCTGCAGCCTCTGCAGCCTTTGTAGCAGGGTTATACATTCTCATGCCTCTTTGAGTTTTCCTCTGTGATCCAAGCAAGTGGCTGGGGGAAAGTAAGCGGGCCCCTAACTATTGGCATGAGGTCGGAGTTCCCTAAAATAGGGGCTAAAGGTATATCAGACCCCTGCTCCTACTGCAAGAGAGAGCCTTATCTCACTATGTTTCACAGAACCTCATGAAAAGTATGTGCTTAAAAAATAAGTAATGATAAAGAAAATTTCCATCCAAAAGAAAACCTAGACATGAAAGTTGAAAGCTCCTTCTTTACAGTCTTGCACTTGCTTCCCGCGCACCCCCCCCCCCCGCCCCCGGCTCCCCCTGACCGTTTGAGTAGGTTTTAACATGTGGCTTTGAGCAATGGGCTTGTAATAGCTTTGAGAGTCAGTCCTGGGCTGAAAGAAATCAGGGTAAACGAAATGTGATATGTCCAACGTTTCCCATCTATGTCAAGTTAGCTTATGTTCACAATGACAACAGAAGCTGCCAATAACGTAGGTTGAAAGTTTAAAATAATTTTGAAAGGGAAATGCTTCCTAGGAATCTCATTTGCTTCTTTAATATGGCACATGGATATTACATACTAACATTATCTGTTTAAATCCATAATTCCTTAGTCACAATTCCAGAATCCAAAAAGCTCTGGGAACCAAAAGATTCTAGTTCACTTGTTTGGAAGCAAAACCTGACCTGACCTGAAGGCTATTTATAATCTTTACTTATTCCAGTTGGTTTGATTTTTCAAATATTTTGCCATCGAAATAATAATGTGTTTGATTACGGGGCAGGTCCAGCACCTGCTGAGGCTCCTGTATAAGAGATCATCCATACCAGGAAAACTGAACAAATTATGAATTCCCAAAGACAACTGACCCAAGGGCTTTAAGTCGGGGCACAAAGATCCGCAGTCATAAAAGCAAGAGCCCCGAACATGGAGGAAAACACTCAGAAAAAGAAAGTGCCTTTCTGTAGGCATTTTATCTGCAATTTTAAAAATAAAATAACAGTATAATCGAAACTGTTGGGGACTGAGGTCCTGAAAATATTCTGTCTTCAGTGTTTTATTTTAGTGAATATAAATAATATTTATAAAAGCGTGAATATGTTTATTCCTAACTTTAGCACCTATAACCCTATTTTTCACAGCTTGTCTGATTTAAGACTCAGAGCAGTGGAAGAGACTCATTTGTTGGACCACTCTATATGTCTATATATGCAGAATAACTTGGATATGTAAGATTTTTTTAAAAAAATATTAACCAGAATTTACTCAGGCTACTACAGCAGAATTGAAATTTCTCAACTATCCGAATCCAAAAAAACTTAGTTACAAAACTTTAAATCATTTCTGCTTTTATAATTTCTTCTTTCCCTATGAAAATTCTGTTTCTGTAACTCTTTTTAAACCTTGTAGGGTTTTGCAATGTGTTTTAACAAAGGATAGTATTCTTCATTATTTCCAAGGTTAGAACTTCAAGGTCCATGGAATTTCAGCAGGAGAGAGTTTCGGACAGCTGATCTGCACATGCTCTCATGTAACACCACGCAATCACTGTCGAGCGCATGATGGACCAAAGGCGGAGGCATGTGCACCACATTATTTTGTGATGGGCAGGGTGGGTGGGTTACGGAAAGCACCTGGAAGCCGGATAACGGTGAAGAGCAGGATGAACAGCCACCTGTGGTGTGAGTACTTCATCCCTACTGCACAACAGCTGGAGCGATGTGCCTGGGGTCGCACGGCTGGGTCACATCCCTGGCCAGGAGAGGACCTAGGACTGAAATCCTGAAGTCTAGCTCCAGAGACTTTGATAAAAAAAAATAATGTTGGCCGGGCGCGGTGGCTCACGCCTGTAATCCTAGCACTCTGGGAGGCCGAGGCGGGTGGATCGCTCGAGGTCAGGAGTTCGAGACCAGCCTGAGCAAGAGCGAGACCCCGTCTCTACTAAAAATAGAAAGACATTATATGGACAACTAAAAATCTATATTCCAAAAATTAGCCGGGCATAGTGGCGCATGCCTGTAGTCCCAGCTACTCGGGAGGCTGAGGCAGTAGGATCGCTTAAGCCGAGGAGTCTGAGGTTGCTGTGAGCTAAGCTGACGCCAAGGCACTCACTCTAGCCTGGGCAACAAAGTGAGACTCTGTCTCAAAAAAAAAAAAAAAAAAAAAAAAAAATAATGTTGATATGGGTGTGGGAAAATGAGCCCCAAGCACTCCTGAGGGGTGGGAGGGGACTGTAAATTGATTCAGCACTCTGGGAGACAGTTGATCACTATGTGACAATGAAAGTGCCCTTTGATCCCTAAGCTCCACTTTCCGAGAATTTGTACTTATGGAATAATCGGGAATGTTGCTCAAAGGTATGTAAGTAAGATTGTTCATTATAGCATTGTTTAAAATATTGAAAATTTGGAAACAACTCAAATGTTCAAAATCATAAAATCCAATACAATTAATTAACAGTACAATGAATGAAATCATTCAGAAAAGCATTTAATGGCCTGAGAATCTTTTTGTTATGTTTTATGAAAAGAGAAGAAAAAGTTAACAGATTAGGCACAGAATGATCAATGCTAAATTTTAAAATTATGTGACACCTGTACTCTTCCCTTAATAGGTAATTACCAAAAAGTCATTACAGTGTTACTCAAAACCCTTGGCTGCAAGTAACAGAAACTCAATGAAAATGGCTCCATCTCTGCTATTGTTATTGTTATGTTAATTTACTGAAGAGATCCTCAGGCCTTTTGAAACTAGTCTACAATGTAGAACATGAGCAGGATGTCGAATGTCCTCATTCCTTTCCCTCAGCGACAAATTGAAGACATTTTGTGCTGATCGGTCCCTTGTCATTTCTCACAACCTCCAGCCAATCCATTGACCAGCACTGGCTCTAGGCTCAGCCAGCACCTTGTACAGCAAATGCGGAGGAGAGAAACAAAACCTGGTCCTCGAGGAGTTTGCCGTCTCATTGGGAACACTCGATCTGTAGCCACATAAGTATGCTGGGGTTTGCGGCAGACCCGGAGGAAGCACGAGACTCGATCGCTGGAGTGGAGACATAAATACATTAAGTGCTTGCATCATCACTCGAGGGGGTCTGTGACCAACCAGGACCATGGAGGCTGTAGGCCGGCAGAGCTGCAGACACAGAGAGCAGGCCCATCAGTGCAGGGAGAGTGACTGGAAAAGGCTTGGCTGAAAGGCGTGAATGGTTTGCAGAAGGAGGCTTCAGGGGACGGTAGAACGCATTTCAAGTAGATGAGCAGGGCTGATTTAAAGCAGAACACTATGATGCAGCTGCTGGTCTCAGCACTCTCAGAATAACTATCTTAATATTTAAACATATTATTTTATTTGTATTAACAGTTATTATTTAACAGTTACTATTTAAACATATTATTTTATTTGTATTAACAGTTACTGTTTGCAGCAGGAATCCATAATGCTTATCCATCTCCTGATTCTTTTCACTTGCCTTAGGAACCATGACATCAATAGCTTTAATATGATGAGAGCTTCTGCAAACAAGTAAGAAAAATATAAAAGGATTGGTGGAATGGGTGATCCTCAGGATGGTCACCAGGCTGGGTAACACGAATAGGCACCCCTGATGAGCTACTGCAGACGGCCTCCTGTACTCAACTGAAAACCACAACGTTTAACCAAGTGGGGATCATTATCATCTCTCTTTTATTATTCTCCCCTAAAAATACAAATGCTGAAAGCCACATAGTCAGTGGCCAAAAATATATAGTTGAGAGTTTGCAATGAACTCTCAACTAAATTTGTGAATCCCAAGAGTCACCCGATAAAGTTTACATTATCTCAATCTCATTGAAAAACAAACATAAGACACTGGTATAAGGAGAAAATTCTTTATGACTGAGAATAATAAGCTTGTTTAGACGTTTCTCAAACTTCTTTTCCTAGTGAACACATTCACACAAAGAACCAGGCATTGTGGATATTAATAACCAGTTCCAGGCAATCTCTCAACTCTGATAGTTGCAGGCAACTTTAATTTCTGTCACTCCTCAGATGAGAACACTGATTATATTTTCTGGTTTATTATAACCAATTCAATTGAGTGGATGGTCAAATCAAAGCAAAAGCAGATGAAATGACTTTTTGCTCCAGGAAGTGTGTCTGTTTGTCCCTACTGCGTGGCTGCCATGGAATGCGGTGGCAGGAGCAGAGGGAAGCCCTGGTCTGGCTCCAGGTGTTTCTCAGGCTGGTTCTGTTGACCTCCAGACACAGGTGCACCACTACGTCCCAACCCCCTCATACCAGTGCTCCCAGACTGGGTCCAGACAGTGGCCAGCAGAGTGTCCTCTCTCTCATGAGAGAGGACAGTGACAATGGTGAAAGACAATTTCTAGGCAACACACAACAGACAAGTACTGTGAGTGACATATAAACCTCCAGGGAAATTTGGACTGCTTGTTACAGCAGCCTAACTGAGCCTATTCCCAGCTAGCATGTTAGGGAGGGAAAACGAAAACTGGGGGCTCAAACGGGTGCTACTTCTGCTAAGTGGTGACTGTGGAATATTCTGGTTCCTTGGCCTCTCAGCCCCACCCAGTGCCTGGGCACTTCGTCGTGCCTCTCTCGGTGGCTTCTTGCTGAGGTGGTCCTCTTTCCTCTCCCCACAGTCCCCAGTACGCGCTGCTGGCTGTCTCCCTGCCCCCCCACCTCCCTGCTCCCTTCACCTCCCCCACGTTAAGCCTGGGGTGCTGTTAGGAGTCCCCATGAGGCCCCGGAAATTCTGCTCAGAGTCAAGTGTTCCCCAACCGTGTTCTCTCTGCTAGACACCTCTGTATCTCCCCAAGGGATCAGCATTTTGGAAGTTGAGGCCAGGAAAACAACATTCTCCCCCACTTTAGCCCTGTCACATTGCTCTCCAGAGACAATGAGCACGGAGCCACATCTTAGCTATTTGATGAGGACAAGCAACACATTGCTTACTAGATCAAAATTATCACCCTGCCACTGATTTTTGAAATGTCTCATTTGGAGTAACACCTATGTCACATTATTTAAAATAACCTTAATTGTGGCACACCTTTGTTTTTTGGCATGGACTTTTGTTAATAAGTCCATCTAACACTGACCTTCTTGGTCAAATGTGATGAAAAAAGAAAATAATCATGACAGAGCGTAAATCTACTGGTCAAAAAATGGATCAAAAATACGATAAGTCATATTCTATAAATGCCCTGGGAATTCTTTCTCATGACAATTTATTTATTTATTTTTTTTAAAAAAAACAGAATTTATTTCAAAACAGTCTGGATGTGGTGGCTCATACCTGTAATCCCAGCACTCTGGGAAGCCAAGGCAGGAGGATCACTTGGGCCCAGGAGTTCGAGACCAGCCTGGACAACATACGGAGACCCTGTCTCTACAAAAAATGAAAAGATAAAAAATTAGCTGAGTGTGGTGGCACGTGCCTGTAGTCCCAGCTACCAGCAAGGCGGAGGTGGGAGGATTATTTGAGCCCAGGAGTCCTAGGTTACAGTGAGCTATGACTATGCCCCTCCACTCTAGCCTCAGAGACAGAGTGAGACCTTGTCTCTAAAAAAAAAAATAAAAAATTAATTAATTAATTAAAACCAACTTATTTTAGTGACACACCTCCTGCCCTGAAGGAATCTGTAAATATGGAAAAAGAGAGCAAAAATGTCACAATACGAAAAGAGAGATATGTGCCAAATGAACAGCTCAGAAAAACCGAAGTTTCGTGAGGGTAACATCACACCCATTGATTCACCATTTACATCAAGGCACGGGAACTGGCACATCTGTGCTCAGTAAACCATTGTTGAAAGAGTAAATAAATAAGGACTTTAGGAGTGAAAAATAAAAAAAAAACAAATTAAATTGGGCTCCATCTTTTCTCTCCCTTTAATCAATTTATTAAATATGGTGATTGTCATTTATTTCAGGTTTATTTATGCACACGTGTCTGTAGCATAAACACAAACCTGATTCAGCTGATTCAGATAGATTTCTTAGATAGAGTCAACATGAACTTAGCTTTTCAAATGCATGCTGTCTGTCCTTTCTCTGTTCGCCTTCCCACCACGTAAGCCCACTGGATGATTAAAGTACTGAATTCATTTTGTGTCTTTAATTTCTGGTCAGTTCACTGAGAACAATTTTGGTAAGTTTCTCTTATGACAAATGAGGTGCTTTGTTTGGATAAATCACATATGTGCAAAAGTTTTATAAAATAAACCCATTTGGAAATCTTCTTGTGATAACATTGAAGAACTTTTCAGGGATAACAGATATACAACTCCCACGTACCCGTGAGACTATAAAACCTAGTTTTAGAAAAATTTTGTTTCAGTTTGCTTTCTAAAACAAAAAATTCATTTTTTTCTCTTCTGCAATATTTTACAAGAAGAACCATGTGACCACTAATTTTACTTTTTTATTCATTATTTTCGTACCATCCCTATGAGCTCAATTTTGTGTAAAGTCGAATATTCAAAATTTTTAAGAAAATATCATGAATGACCAGTATGCAGGGGTTCAGTGCAACTCTGGTTCTTTTCTTCAAGGCGTGATAGAAATTTCACTAACTTAGCAACACTGGAAATTTGGCCTCTCGCTTGTAGCACTTGCCATGTGATACTTAAAATAATCTTCCAAATGTCAACTGTAATGTTATCTCTCCTTGCTAACACAATGGATGTGCCTGAAATTAGCTAGGGGTTCTTTAAGGAAGATGCCAGAAAATTTTGATTAATACCATCACTCCCTCTGGAATTAATTTTCAGTTCTCCCATCAGGTGTGTTGATGGAAAGAGGTCTTACAGTTCTAGTAATTGCCTCGGATTCCTTCGCTGTCCTTCATCAGGGCGGCTAATGAAGTCTGAGTTGTAGCCTGGGGTTGATGCCAGACTGGAATGCAGGGAGGCTGAAAGCTGACACCAGTTCACCAGAGCAAAGGGCCCTGTGCTGAGGTTGTCTCCATGACAACCTGGGTATTTTCCTGGTGATGCATTTACACAGCAGGGTTAAAGTTCTGTGAAAGCAACAGCTGTTGTAAAAACAGTATATTAAATATGTTTAGGACTGTAAAATGTGCATTCTTCTCTGCGGCATTGCATTTGGGGAAATTCTGAAAATGCAAAATGTATTGAAAGCAGAACTCCTCAATGGGGGGATATTTCTTTTAACAAATCTTTTTTATTCTGGTTTTTGAAAGGAAGAGTGAGAAAATTTTTGATGATCCTTGTTTCCTGGCATTTCTTTCTCTTTTTTTAATTATATTTTTATATCAAAGTATCCGGCTTACAGCCCTGGTCCCTTTGTACTGATCAGTATGTCTGCAATAAGTCACTTGCCAAATAGTTTGGGGAAACGACAGCAATATGTTTGCTTCTGTAACCAAAATCATTTGTCATGCTTCTTATTTGATTTTGTTCTTTTTTATTCACAACATTTAAGTCTTTCATGCTAACTGATTATTCTGACAGGTATTTGAAAAAGGAAATAAGGCAATAAGTCCAAAAAATATATTGATCTTTTAAAAGAAAACTTTTCATTTGTTTGCTGTTTGCAAATAATCTTATGCAAGGCATTTTGGTAGGCTGCACAGAAGATAATCTGATTTTAACTCAGAATTCTGGCAGTCCTCAAGCATCTCTGTGGCATTCTGAGCAGAGTAACCAACTACTCAAGTTGACCTGGACAGAGGATTTTCCTGACACATAGGAATTTTGCTACTAAAATTGAGAAAGTTCCAGGCAACCAGGACTTGTTGGTCACGCTAGCATTCAATAAACATTGGCCAGCATCTGTTCATCTACCAGGCTCTGTACTAAGGGAGCAAGATCCATAGTTAACTAGTGCTTGGTTTGTTCCCATCTCCTTCAGTAATTTAGTGGAAAAATTGCATCAAATCATTTTTGGCTTACTACTTGAGTTTGCTCATATCTTTAATAAAAGATGATTAAAAGTGCATGTTCGTTTATGCAATGTTGTTAGCCAAAGCACTCTCGGTGAGTGTATTTTGGAGACCCCTTTCTGCCCAGGCTGCCATCTTGGTTGGGATGAAGTGGCATCTGCCAGTGGTTTTCTCTGCCTCCACACCACCAGAGGCCAGCATTGGCCAGGAAAGCCCATTCATGTGGTATTTTTCCTGGTGTCGGGAGATGGAGAATGCAAGAGTCCATCCATTCTGGTCAGGTCAAGACAGACCCAGTAAAACCAACCCTGTGGTATTTCATCCTTGCTTCCTTTTGTCCTAGGGTTTAAGTGGAAGAAATTAAAAAAAAATCTGTAGACTTTCTGGCCACAAAAAATATTTACTGGGAATATTTTTCTGAGTCAAATGAATCAAGATGTATTAGTTGTTTGGCTTTATTATCTAATGTAGGTGGCCCTGGAAAATTCAAGGATGCAGGACACATTTTCCCTTTCCTTGAAAGCACGTTCCATAAAATTGGTCTACTTCCACTGTTTATGACTAGAGGAAAGAAAGCACCTATCCAAGCTTCTAGAAACACATCTAGGAAGTAAAAAAGGTAGCCAAAGGGATGCACACCTTGCATTGTAATCCTGCAGGGCGCTCCACTGGTGGGAACGGGATACCCCAGTCAACCACACAGAACAGAAACTCCATGCTTGAGCATGCATTCACTCATTCATTCATTCCCCAGGTATTTATTGTATGTTCCTAGTACATGTCAGGTATTGGTCTAGGTTCCGAGAAAAGAGCAGTGGGAAAACAGAAAAAACAAGGCAAAGATTCTTGCCCTCATGAAGTTTACATTCTAGGGAGGGAGAGAAAGTTAAAACTCTATCAACATACACATTCACAAATATTCTCTCAAAAATAAAATCTTTAGAATGAGACTACTATAGCTTCCTTCTTTCAAACAACTCCTTCAGGTAAGTTCACATGTCAGTTTCTCCTCAAATTCTAGATTATTATATCTTAAATAATGTTCTAGACAGGCAAGTTTTTCCCCCAAAAGTCACAACATACATGAGAGTAAAGGTAGCAAGTAGGTATGAAGAATTAGTCTATTATTAATAGAATCATCTGAATGAAAGTTAGCATGCGTGTGAATACAATGTTGAGGCCCTTATATGAGAATTGAAACTAATTTGTTTTCTTAGCTGAATGAACTACTGTTGACAAGTGGACAGACTTAGTCACCGAAGTGCGTGTTGAATGCTAGAACAGAGATTTTGCAGGTAAATTGCTCTGATCTGATCTTATGACTTAATCTTGAAGGTGGCTGACATGGACCACTTTTTGAAAGTTAGTTTTGCCAGCTAGTCTGTGGCTGGAATGACCAGATACCACCTGAGGGCCACAGATAACTGGAAGGTTTTGATGACCTGCAGTTCTTGAGGGACATAAAAGTTCCAATAGACAGTGTTCTTCAAACTTGAACCTCGTGGTTGTGCTAAAAAGAAAACTACTTATAGTAGAAGTTTTTCTTTATTTTAAGGCTTCCAAGTCTTTCACTTGGATATCACAAATGGACCAATAATATTTTATTTACCACTCAATTAATTTTTCCAAATATTTTGGTAGATTTCCAAAAGATTGACCAGAAACTGGAGCCCCTGAATATTAAGATATGGATCTTGAGAATAAATGACTGTATTTCATACCATATCTTCTGAGTAAAAGCTACTATAATGCTTTGATTATAACAATGCTGACTCTTGAAATATGCATCTGAATAAAGATAAGGTGTAATTTTAATAAGGACTATGTTCCACATTGTCAAGCAGTTTTAAAGAATCTCTTCTGCTTGTAGCATGGATAGGTGGTAAAATTTTTCTTACCTTAAAACAAAGCTCCATTGTCAAGAGAATTCTATTTCAAGTTATTTCATAGACAAGAAAGAAAGGTTAAACTGTGTGCTTCATGAAATAAAAGAAAGCTGTTTTGAGGAAAGAACAGTTACATCTATATTTCTAGCATGATATGGCATAAAATTTTATTATGTTTAAAAAATAAAATCATCTTGGAGGAAAACCATGAAATTGAGCCAAAAATGTCCTATCCTCGCCATCTTCTCCCAAGCGTGCCATGGTTTTTAAGCATCTGAAAAGCCTCAATTATTTCCATATACAGCTGAGAACTCTAGGGTAATTGGAGAAGGCCTTGGTTGTGTCTTCTTTTAGAGGTTTGTTTTGGTTAACAATCCACTCTTAGAAGATAGAAATAAGTATTTCAAAAAACCAGTTTCTGGATTTTGGAGGGCAGGGATGGAATATGAAGTCCTGGATTGAAAAATTTATGTCCTAAAACTACCCTGTTGGACCAGTTTCAATCTGGAAACAGGCCTCCAGAGGTGGCTTCTAGAATTGCACTCCTTGGGATAAAGAGACTGCCTGCACAACAGAATTGAGATGGTTGTGGACCAGAAGTCAGGATCTGGAGCTTCTCAAACTGGCTTTCTCATTGGATCATGGGCCGTGTATCTTGGAGTCCATTTTCTCTGTTCTGAGCTCTGCTTCCTTTCAGCCCTTTGCCTCTGTGTGGGGGGACAAGGTGCTCCCACTGCAGGGCTATGCCCCACCTCCGGGACTGTCCTGCTGCCTGCACTCTGGGCACAAAAAGCAGCCTTCCAGCTTCTAAGAGAGGAGCTTCTCCGCTCTTAGTGAATCCTTTTAAATGTGAAGTCAGCAGCAGATGGGGGTGCTACCTGATATCACCTTTCTGATGATTGATTTAGTACCTTTCTTAATGGGGGATTCCATGATCCTTTAAAAGAACATCTGCACTTGAATGTTCATTGCAGCACAATTCACAATTGCAAAGACGTGGAAACAACCCAAGTGTCCATCAGTACATGAGTGGATTAATAAAATGTGGTATATGTATACCGTGGAGTACTACTCAGCCATAAAAAAGGTGAATTCCCTCTTATATTATCCTGGATGGAGCTGGAGCCTGTTCAAGTGAAGTATCACAAAAATGGAAAAACAAGCACCACATGTACTCGCCATCAAATTGGTACTAATTAATCAAAACTCATGTGCACATATGGGAAGTAACATTCATCAGGTGTCAGGTTGGTGGGAGGGGGGAGGAGGGGATGGGTAAATTCATACCTAATGGGTCCAGTGCTCACCGTCTGGGGGATGGGCACACTTGTAGCTCTGACTCAGGTGGTGCAAAGGGAATTTATGTAACCAAAGAGTTTGTACCCCCATAATATCCTGAAATACAAAACAAAAAGTGAGCCTGATATAGAAAGGTTAAAAAGAACATATACTATTTTCCCCAAACCTAATTTTTCCTAACCTCTAAACCTTTTCTAAATAGATCGATTTCACCTACGTAGCAGCTTGCTGATAGGAAACATATACAATTGGCCCCTTAACGTCTAATTTGCTCAAGAATTTTTGGATGTAAGTTTTCCTATGTTTCCAGGAAGCTACCTTGTAAGTATAGTCAATTTCCCAGAACCTCAAACAAATTAGATTAATCATGCTAGAAACTAAATAAAAGTGCCTTGTTGGGGCCTGTTTGGGCAAGTCTTAATATTCTGTCCGGTTGGCCAAGAGGAACGGAGCATCCCCGGAGGGCTTAACTGCCACCCACCCGGCAGGAGAACAGCCACTGGACTCTCGGAGCCTCAGGGAGTTTTGCCCTTCCTGTATTCAAACAGGCGCCAGAATGTTGTTCTGTTGCAGGAATAAACAGTCACAGCTTTGGGTAATTTTTATTGGTGACTTTTTTTTATCTACAGAGAACTGATTTTGCACACGAGCTCAGGGCGTCCAGCGTTTTGTTTTCGTTCTGATCACGCGGCAAGGTTGTCTCGACTCCTCGGCCTGCCCTGCCTGCCGCACGCCTCTCCCCACCCTGCCTCCGTTCTCGCACTCGTGTAATCCACTGGCATCCGACTACGACTACGGACGGAGGTATTTACAAGCCTTGGAGAATGCGCTGACAATTGATTTGTTACTGGTGTTGATTTCTTCCTTAGAGCTGCACGAAGGCCCTCTGCCCTAGCCATGTGCCACTAACGGGCGGCTCCGCAGAGAACGTGGAACCAAGCCTGCGGTGGCGCGCAGGGCCAGTGGACTCCCAGGCACCGTCACTTGATCCGTCCGCCGCTCCCACCAGCATTCGGGAACTGAAAATATTTACTTTGTGTTGATCTGACAAAACCCAGTAAAGGGCAACCTTTACAGGTCCCAGAATGCACGCAGGCCAAAGCAGCAGAGGGAGGAGGGTCCGAGTAGCCCCCCGTTCTGCTTGAGAGTGGGGGTTTTCTGAGCTGCACGTCCAGAGGCAGTCACGGCTCAGGTTTCCTGGGCCTCTGAAGCCAGTATTTACTGACCAGGGCTTTGGAACTGAATAAAAGTATGTTGGACCACCCATTTTCATTGCTAAATCTTTCTGAGAAATGTAGCTGAAAAGGGTTTTCTGATCATTTATATCTGTTAAAGATTGCTCATTTACTCAATGAGTTATTTAACACGTTTTTACTGAGCCATCACCATTTTCTAGGCTCTAGTCTACATGCCCGGAATTGAACAATGAACAAGAAGGATCTTCAGCTTCAAGAAAAAGAATCAATAGGATAATTTTAGATGGACATAACCGGCAGGAAAGAAACAGACCAGTGGGGAAGAAACAGGGACGTGGTCAGATACAGCTGCTCTAAGGAATTGTGTCTCTGGGTTTGTCTCCACTCATCTTCAGCAACTTTTGCTGGCCCGGTTATGCCTGCTGTGATTTCACCCTGGGCACTCCTTAAAGATTCCTCGTGGCTCCTGGTATTATCCACCACGTGAGAATCCTGCTGACAAGCACTAGACGATTTTGTTAACATTTGGTTCAGTGCATCTCAGTCTCTTTGGTAAAATGAGTTACATGCTCTGAAGGATCACTTTGGTTTCTTCAAACTCTAACATTAAACACTTATATGATTCTGAGTGTAGTATCTTCATGTAAAACTTATTGTTATGTGTAAGGAAATAGCTCAGAGAAGCTAACTTCTCCTGTGTTCCTTGAGGTGGCCACTAGAAAATGCATTTTCCTTGGATGGAGAAAGCAGTGGATCTTCTTGTGTCTTAGAGACTTTAAAATATCAGCCCGACTATTATACTTCTTTCCCCTCTTAAAGTAGAATTTTTTATTAGAGAATGATAATGACATCTCAGTGTAGGTTCATGGATTATAACAAATGCATCGCCCTGGTGGGGGCTGTTGATAGTGGGGGAGGCTGTGCCTGTGCTAGGGTGGGGGGGGGGGGCGGCGATGAGAACACTGTGCCTTCTGCTCAATACTGCTGTGAACCCAAAACTGCTCTTAGAAACTTTTTTGAGACAGTGTCTCGCTCTGTCACCCCTGGAAGAGTGCAGTGACATCATTGCAGCTCACGGCAACCTCAAACTCCTGGACTCAAGCGATCCTCTTGCCTCAGCCTCCCGAGTAGCTGGAACTGTAGGAGGGTGCCACGACACCAGGCTGTTTTCTCCTTTTAATAGAGATCAGGTCTTGCTCTTGCTCAGGATGGTCCTGAGTTCCTGAGCTCAAGCCATCCTCCTGCCTCAGCCTCCCAGAGTGCTAGGATTACAGGTGTGAGCCACCACACCCAGCCTGGGAACATTTATTTTAAAACTTAGAGAATGAATTATTTAGTGGCTAATAAATAGCAATATAGAAATGTATTAATAACAAAAATTTGTCAAGATGCACTGAGAAACAATGTCTATTCGTGTATCTCTGTACCAACACACATCATTACCATTACTGTAATTTCATAATAATTTTTGTCTCCTTGTAGAACATGTTTCCTCTACTGTCTTGTTTTTAAAGATTGTTTTAGTTCTTGATTTTTGTTGTTACTCTATTATGTGGATTTTGTATCAAGTTCTACAAAAAAAAAGTTACTTGGATTTTTAATTAGAATTAAATTAAATTAATAGATAATTTGAGTATGATTCACATCATTAGGGCATTATTTTCTTTTCCAAAGACTTGATATATCTTTTCAGTAATTTAGGTCTTCTTTCATGTACTTAGTAGCATTTTTAAATTTATCTGTATTTCTCAATGAACTTATTTCTAAATATTTATATGTTCATGCTACTTTGCAGATGAGTCGTTAATTATATCTTCCAACTGGTTGATTACTCTATATATGAATTGATGCTATTAATTTTTCTGTATGTTAATTTTGTGGCTGCTCACCCTACTGAATACATATATATTAGTACACTTGACCCTCTGTGGGTTCAACCAACCTTGGACTGAAAATATTTAAAAAAAAATTGTCTCTGCACTGAACACGTATAGACATTTTTCTTGTCGTTATTCCCTAAACAACACAGTGTGAAACTTTGTACATAGCATTTACATTGAATTAGAAATTATAAGTAATCTAGAGATAATTTAAAGTATATGGGGATGATATGCCCAGGTTATATGCAAATACTATACCTATACCATTTTATATCAGAGACTTGAATGTCCTCAGATTTTGGTTTCTGTGGGAGGTCCTGGAACCAATTCTTCACAGATACTGAGGGACAATGACTATATATAGGTTATTAAGTATGAAATGTCCAATTTCCTTAAGTACAAAGTTTGACAGTTGATGTCTCTGACATTTCATTTTGACACTTCTTGTTTTATGTTTATTGTGAAGGTACATCCTCAATCTTGCAAAAGCACATTTTGGCTTGTGATTATCTTTCAAAGTTTTTTTAAGAGCAATTTTTGTGAAACCATGGATAAGTCAAAAATTTGTGTTATTTCTTAATATGAGTTCCATTGTGGAACCAATGTAGCACAGACAACTTGAAATGTTAATGACGTGTTTGGGAAGGATGTGGCTAATGAATGCACAGTACGTCAATGGTTTGAGAAGTTCCCTTTTGGTGATTTTAATCTTGAAAATGAGGCATGTGGGTGACCAGGACTAAGGTGGATAATGATGAGCTAAAAGCTGTAGTGGAAGCAAATCCGTCCCAACCTATGCATGAATTAGCAGCAAGGTTTGATGTTACTATTCCAACAATATTGGACCATTTGAAACAAATGGGCAAGGTAAAGAAGCTGGAAGGATGGATTCTGTATTAATTAAATGAGCATGGGAAAAGAAATTGTCTTGAAGCTTGCCTTTCTTTACTGTCACAACATAAAGATGAACCAGTTCTATACCATATTGTTACACATGATGAAAATGGATTCTTTTTGACAATCATAAGCTTTCAGCACAATGGTTGGATAAAGATGAAGTAGGGAAACATAGTCCAAAACCAAATATTCATCAAAGAAAGCTAATGGTGTCTGTTTGGTGGTCTAGCACTGCTATTATCCACTACAGCTTCATGAAACCTGGTCAATTGATTACAGCAGATGTCTACTGCAACCAGTTGGACGAAATGGTGAGGATGCTTGTGACTAAGCAGCCGAGATTGGTCAATAGAGACAGGCCAATCCTCTTGCAAGACAATGCTTGACCACACGTGGCACAAACAACGCTGCTCCAACTATAGCAGCTGGACTTGGAAACTCTCTGTCATCCACCGTATTCACCAGACTTTGCACCAACTGACTACCACTTCTTCCAGGCTTTGGACCACATCTTGCAAGGAAAAATACTCAATTCTCAACAAGTTATGGAAAATGCCTTTAGCGATTTCATCTCCACCGCTCTCCAAGCTTCCTCACTGCTGGCATAAACAAGCTACTGTTAAGATGGCAAAACTGTGTCAATAGTTTAGGGGAATACTTTGATTAATTGTACTATTTCTTGCTTGAGATATAAACTACACTTTTGATTCAAAATTGGGCATTTCATATTTAATGACCTAAAATATATATCAGATATATACTTATATATACTTAGGGATATATATATGTGTGTGTCTGTGTGTGTGTATAATCTCAGAATATATAAACAGCCAATATAAAAAAAATAAGGAAAAATGTAAAAAACCTAGTAGAAAATTCAGCAAAGGATAGAAGCAGTGAGTTCACAAAATAGAAGAACCAAACGACCAATAAATGTATTAAAAATTGTTTTACCTCCCTGGTAACCAGAGAAATAATATAGTTTAATATGCCAATGTGTAAAAAAAGAGATATCATTTGGTAACCATAAAGTCTACATATCACACGCTGGCAGGCATGGGGCCAGGAAGAAGCCTCACACCCCTAAAGTGACTATAAGCATGTACAATCACTTTGGAATGCACGTTGACAATATCTGAAATATTCAGTGCCTACCCAATGCCCTATATCCATCTAGTAATTCTACTTCTGGGCATATTCCTTAAAAAAACTCTTGCATCTATGCACAAGGAGATGTATACATAAATGTTTAGTGAAGCGTGATGTGTGACAGTAAAATTTGTCAAAAATCCAAATTTTTGTCATGGCAGAATAAGTTATGATATGTGAGGGAATATTGCATGGCCCCCAAAATGAATGAATTAGATCCATAAAATTTGGGTAACTCTCCAAACACAGTGTTGAATAAAAAAATCAAATAACAGAATTTTACATATAGAATGATACAATTTATATGCATTTGAAAAACACAAAGCAACACTGTTCTTAGGTACATATACATGCAGTAAAAGTATAACAACATGGACTGGAAGAATAACACAACAAAGTCAGGAAGTGATTGTCTCCAGCAGGGAGGGAGGGATGAAAGGATGGGAATTGGAGTATAGAGGCCAAAAAGAAAAAATAAAGACTTAAGTTGTAATACAGTATTCCTACTTCTTTCATTACAAATAATCTGAAGCCCAAATGACAATATGTTAGCACTTATTATGAATTTTAGTTATTCAGGTGTTTGTTCATCATATACTGAACTTCTCTGATTTTTTAAAACTTTTTTTTAAAAAAAGTTTTCTTTGCTTGAGCTAAGTAGCAGGCTGCCCTCTGCGATCCCTCCCTGCTAACTTCTCGCATAGGTCAGCTGTCTGACTGCGGACATCTGAGTTTTCCCCTTCCTGCTCAGTCACATTGCCCTCTTGACCTCCTCATTAGCAGCTATTGCTGTCAGGAAGCATCTTTTTGCTTGCTTTTTTGGTCACCTGTCCCGCCACCTTTGCCATTGGAAGGTAAGCTCTACGAGGCCTAAGACCTAGCTTGTCTGCTCTGTTCTAAGCATGGAAAGCAGTGCCTGCATGCAGCAGGGACTCGTTTGTTGAAGGAATGAGTGTGGCATTAGAAAGCGATGAGCAACGTGCTTCCGTGGTTATTCTACCAACTCTCCTACGCAGCTCCCTGCAGCAGCTCCCAGCTGCCTTTCAGTGTCAAATGGAAAAGTTTCTCTGTTTTCAGAGAGGAGCAAAGATGAGGCTACATACTCTACTTTACATTTTGCATTACCATACTTTTCCTGCTCAGGAGAAAGATCTGAAAAACCACTGTTAGGACATCATTCCAACGTATTTGCTTTCCTTGACCTCCCATTCCCTGTCCAGGGTCTCCCTCACAGAGCAAGGAAAACCTGCTCTGTCTAGCTGACCCCAGGAAATTCTCTATGTCGCTCAAGGACTTTGTTTCTTAAAGGTCCCAAGTAATCACCCTGCTTTCTCTGAACATTTAAAAACATATCATAATAAAATGGGAAACTTCTTTCAAAATAAGCTTAAAACTTAGTAAAGAGTACCACATAAAAATGGAAATCACGTACTTGCTCAAATGGATGATTTTATTAAGCTGTTTGCCCTTATATCATTTTTATTAATCCTTACTAACCTTAAGTAGACACTCTCCAGTTGTTCCACTTATATTTGCGTTTTTAAACTACTATTTAAAATAAACCAACTGTATAAAATGGACGATTTTTTAAGGAAAATATGCTGAAAAATGAGCAATGTCATTATAATAATGATGCTATTATACTGTTTACCCCATTTATGTAAGTCCTTTAAGGTTTGTCTCAAAAGCATATGTTAACCAGAGCTATATCTTTACAAGCGCCAATATTAAGGTGCTTTCCATGGGTTGTGTAATTTTTCTAACACAACCCTTTGTTAAATACCAAGTTGTGGAATTTCAAGTAGGAAAAAAATAGCACAAGGCTCTTTAAATCTGTCACGTGTACAACTGTCCATTTCCATTGCTAGAACCATTGTGGGCATGTTTTTAAAAGATTTTGTCTAGAATCCTCCAGCAAGAGGGAGAACAGAGCGGAGTCCACTGGCAACCTGGCCCTGAACCACTGAGAATAAGGAAGAGGTTAGAGCAGAAGGGCCATTTGTCTTTGTTATTAGGAAATAAATCAACCTTTGTTTTCCTGGCCAAACTCAAGGAATGTCATTATTACCAAATAAATTGTGTCGTTACAAATCAATCGAGCCACCTTTCATTTAAATGTGAATCACTTTAATTGTCTGGGCTTCCAACTTGATTCCACCCCAAGGAAACAAATGATTAGATATATAGATCATTCAGACTCTACATTTGGTATAAAATTGTCTACAAAAGCAAGGGTTTTTGTTTTTTTAGGTTAGTCAATATCCTCATCATTCTATATGTTTTTCTCTTAATGAAGAGGGTATCACAAAACTTTTCTTGTGAATGTGAGATCGATTTGGCAAAAAGTTAAAGGCTTTCTCAGAATATGGCAACACCAACACGCTTTGAAATAACACTAGTGAAACATTTATGTCTGAATACCACCTGCATAGTTTAAATCTACCCTCTAATGTTACAGGGTAGGGAAACAGTGGTATAAGTGTTCCCATATATTTAGGGGATCTTTCCTAGGAACTAAGACAGGTTAGATTGATACTTACTTTTAACCAAGTTTCAATCTACCTGTTGCTGAACCAGGAGGGGTCTTAAAACTAAAACAACCCTAGGTTTTAAGTTCTGCTATGGGAATATTCCTTCGGCTATAATTTCATTAATGTGTGATTATAAGCAGCATATGCACGATTTCTGAATTATAGATGCTTCCCATCCAAAAGGTTGTCCTACTCCCCCTCCAGTTTGTGCTCTAGTTTCTCACACTGTCCTTTCTCTGTGGCCTCTCTGCCACCTCTGACCTCCTCCCCAGTTTTCACCCTTGCTTTAACAATTGATTTATGATGGACCCATGGAAGGGTCAAGCCCACTTTTATGGTTTGCTTAAAATATTTCTTTTAGAGTGAGCATAAGAAGTGGTCTTCAATCCCTGCTGAACAGTTTCACCAAGACCTCAAAAGACCTTCCTTTACTGCCCATCACTGTGTCTTATTTATATCTTTTGTACTCGTGAAGAGAAACTCATTAAATAAGGTAATTTTGAAACTTTTACTAAAATAAATAACTTATAAAAGCTGTGGGATTTAGCTTATTTTCCCCCCAATGAAGATGTCTGTGAATGCATATATAATTCAGGGATAAAGAGGTGTGAGGAAGAGAGAAGAAAAAGCCACTGAGAATAATTATAAGCCTTGGATTATTTCTTTTACGGGATCTATTTTTCTTTGAGTTTGACAGTTTGATCTTTGCTAGCACTGAAGCCTGCAGCTCTATTGGGTATACTCTTACATTCATTGCCTCAACAGTAAATTTCACCCTTTTGTTTAATTTGACTTCCTGTTGTTGTTTCAGTAAACTAAATAATTGCCAAATTTAGGGATGCTTTTTAAAAACTCTGTTTAATAGAACTAACAAAAAAAATTTTTCCCCCACATTTTGAAGATTCTGAAGACAAAAAGAATTTGGAGGTATAGGTCTATTTATTTTTCAACACATATACCATCTGAAAGACCAAAGAGTACCTAAAAATAGGAAGGTTTACTCTAAGATTTCTGGCCTAAAATTTAATACAACCTTAATGTTCTAATTTGGATCTTAACATTGAACTTTAGATTGTTGTGAAATCCTTGCCACCTTAGTGAGCCCATGTTAAATAACACCAGATGATGCTTCTATAGATGGCTTCCTAAAACTTATTGATCTACTCCCTCCTCGGTCATTAAAAGCGTGATTTATTAGTCTGACATTTTTAATAGGGCAAAGCTCAGAGGTTTATTGCGATGGCTTTCTAGCTTCCATGTTGCCTTCAGCTGCTACCAAAGCATAAAAGCTGTCAAAATAGCAACACCGCTTTCTAATAAGAAGCCGACTTTTTTTTTTTTTTAACTAAATGGCAGCCTCTACATATTTAAAGTGTTTTACACCTATTACATAGCAATGAATTAATTTTTCCCATTTCACCCTTCTCTTTCATGTAAAGCGAGGTGTTCCCCCCTAATTAAATGCTGTCATTTTCTTGGTGTGAGGCTTGGCAGGACTCCAGAAGCAGCAAGCTGGAACTGGAGCAGTCTGCTGCCAGGAGTCTGCGTGACCTCAGACAAAGAGCAGGTCTCTGACCCACTGCCTTCCTCAGCCCAGAAGGAGACAGCGCCACAAACCAGGAGCTCTCAAGCGTGAAATCACAAATCCAGCCATCTGAGCATCCCTGAAGCAGTAGATGAAAATACTGTAGTCCAAACCAAGGGGCTGGGGCCTATATTCTAGCTTCATAGTCTTTGTAGTCATGGATCTTCATGAATGGGAACAAATGTGTGTACTCAACATCAAATTTAAATTCATATCTCTGGTTCTGGCCAGTGCCCAGCAGAAATCTGGGGAGCAGGGGGTGGGTGAGTGGAATGTTAGCAGCAGGAGAGATTCAAATGAATGAACGGTGTGCGGCTGCCAGGTTCCTGCCCTGGATTTGAACGTTTGGTCCCATCAAAGTCATTAGCTCCTTTTCCTGCAGTTTCTTCCCGTAATGTGTGGCTAATTTGCATGTACTTTAGTAGTAGGAGCTGAAGAAGAGGAGGAGGAGGAGGAGAAAGAAGAGGAGGAGAAGAGACACATTTTTTTTTTAATAAAAAACAGCTATAGTTCTTTTGATTTTAGTCTATTTAATTAGCCACATCATGTACATGGCATCAACCCGTAACAGGAGTTTCCCATCTTCTGGAGGTTGTTTAAACAAACCTGGGGAATCAGAATCCTTTTTGCCACATTTGCATGCACGCATACACAGCCAGAGACACGATGGGAGAAAGAGGATCTGGCACAGGCCTGGAAATCAGAAGCTCTTCTGCGAACAATAAACTGGTGCATTTGAGATTCACTAGGATGTGTGTGTTTTATGCTCCCAGGACTGCAGGTGAATTGTTTTGACTAATACATTCGAAGGAAAAAACATGGTCCCAGCACTCATTTCTGATGATTGTGAAATGCCTTGCTTACTTTTTACCTCCCTCTCCCCTTTCCCTTGTTACTTCCTTCCATTAAATAAACGTAGTGCACATGTCAACGGTTGCTCTGGGGAAGCAGGTGCCACTGTCACCACAGCATAAAACTGCACAAGACAAGCCCTGACCAGGTCATCTCCCTTCTGCTGCTAAGGGACCCTCTTCCACGGAGTTCCTCCAGCCGGTAAGTGACCATAGTAGATCCCCCTATCTCAGGAGCAGTCCTAGGTAACAATATGCTATTGTCCCAGCATGCTGATTAATAACTCCCCTTTCACTCTCAAATGTGTCTTGGTTTGGACTGGATATGTGGGCGCCTTATCAATGGGGCACCTCACAGATATGGAATAGGAATGGAATTTCAACATCAGGGTTCATGTTATAGCCCTTAGTGGTGAAGTGCGGCTGCAGGGAGAACTGGTCCTGAGTCATATGTTTCAGAGTCATGAAGACCTGAGTTTAAGTTTTGGCTCAGTCTATGATCTTTAGACATAGGGACTTGGACCAGTTACTGAATGTCACTGAGCCTCAGGGTGCTCACCTATCAAATGGGATTAAGGGTGGCCATTTATAACAAATGATTATATAAAGTACTCAATATTGGTGCCTGTAAGTCAGGAACTAAATTAGTATTCCCTTTCCCTAATGCCTGCCTCCTAACTTTAGGGCAATATCTTTTCAATTCTAAATTATCTCTTTCCTGCTACATATCAATTCTAAGAGAAATAATAAATCTACAGAATTACAAGGATCAGAGAAAAAACTACTGTTTTCAGCTTTACCATTAGCTTGAATCATACAAGTCATCTTCCAGTTGTCTGAGTTGTTTATTAAGTCTGTATAATGAGAATGATGGCAGTAACAAGCCAAGGATATTGAAAGGTTATACTTTTTTCTTTTTAACAGAACAAGTGTTTATTGTTCACATTTTATTAAATTCCACCAATTGTGTCAGGAATTGTACCAAATGCTACGTGAGTTAGAAAGAGAAGCAATGGCCCATGACCTAAGGGATTTGATATCTAATTGGAAAAGCTATAAATGGACCCAAATGCCACAGAGTTTTTCAACCTCAGCACCAGGAACATTTTGGGCCAGATAATTCTCTGTTGTAAAGATTGTCCTGTGCATTGGAGGGTGTTTAGCAGCATCCTTGGCCTTACCCACTGGGTGCTAGTAGCATCCCCCCAATCAAAATTGTCACAAAAATTACAGCTAGCTACATAATTTGCAGGGCACAGTACAAAATGAAAATGTAGGCCATTTGTTCAAAAAACAGGGGAAAAGTGACATTAAAGGTACTAAAATATGCAGCTTTTTCCTTTCTTTCTTTCTTTCTTTCTTTCTTTCTTTCTTTCTTTCTTTCTTCTACAGTCTCTCTCAACTTGCTATGGTATTTATTTTTTTCCTAGAGATGGGGTCTCGCTCTGTTATCATAGGCTGGAGTGCAGTGGCCCTATCATAGCTCACTGTAACCCCAAACTCCTGGGCTCAAGGGATCCTCCCACCTCAGCCTCCCAAGCAGCTGGGGCTATAAGTGTGTGCCACCACACTGAGCTATGCCATGGTATTTTTTTATTTGCCATTTAATGTCAGTCTAAGTAAAGAAAAATTAAAACTTTTAATTATTAGCACAAATTTCACTGCTTCTCTTTATATTGAAGAATGCCAGTTTTAATTGCAAATATAAGAGCATTTAGCTCATATGCAGAAGGATAGAAATTACATAAATCATATCTCATAGCTCATGCATGCACATGTATTTCACTCTTACTAGGACAGTGGAAATGCTGCACGCACTTCTACCAACACTCTCTACTTTCAGCTTACTGCCTTGATTGTTCATGTTTCTGAGAATGCCATTGTCTTCTTTTTGCACTCAAAGAAAATTCTGGTTTAACAGCAAATGTAACCTATTGGAGGTATGCAAGCCCCTGCTCGCTCAGTCATAGATGGAACATGCGTCATGGGTACTGGTGTTGAGTCTTACTGAACTCCCACTCATGGCCATTCTGCACTCATGGAGTACCGTGACTGCTGTACGCAAATGGGCAGCAAGGAAGCATCCCCACATGTTGTACACACGCTTTCTTCCACACATTCTCCATCATCCCATCAGACTTTCACTTCCAAATATAAGTTGAAGGATAAAATTATTAAGAATTATAAGAAGCCACAGAAGAGCAGTAAAGGAAGCATGGGGTTCTTCTGAGCATGCAGCCCTGTAAGAATACATAGGTGGCCAGACATTGCCAACTGTTCCCCGAGGGGCAGAATCACCCCTGGCTGAGAATGACCTGGGTGTGGTCCGCAGTAGGCTATGCTCAGTGCTGTGGTGAAAAAATAGACATAATCACAATGGATTTGAAATGTGCTATTTCAGACAGAGGAATAAGGAAAGCATGACCAAAGAGGTAGAACATGAGTGGGACCTTAGAATATAAAAGTTTGGAAAATTTCTGAGCTTATTCATTTCTGGTATTTCATTTTCTCTCTTTGGCAAAAAACAGTTTTGAAGAAGTTTGGCTTTTTGTGTGTGTGTGTATTATATTCATGAAATATTTTAAATTTTTGCCTTAATAAAAGAAAATTTTTTCCATTTGTACAGCACTAATTGAGAAAGAAGTTATAATAAAACCTGGCTAATTATACTTATACACTATGTATTTTACCTTATAGATAAAGAATTCTGATCAATTCTATACTTTCTCAGGAGCCACATTGCTCTGTGAAAATCCAGGCTTTTCTAAACGTCATCAATCCTAATATGGAATAGATGAAGTTGCACAACCCTCTTTCTTTCTATGAAAGTCTAATTGAAGAAATAATAATTAACATTAGCACAAGAACCTAAGCCATGCTGAAGATGTGGTATGAATATTGAGTGTAAATATTAAATTGAAATATAAATATGAGAAAATAATCAGGTAATTTAAAGTTAAGGATCTTTTCCACCTCTTTGAGGATTCTCTGCTAAGCATAGACAGTGGTAGATGCTCAGAAGGCTAACGGAGGACTCAGAGCACCCTGGTTCAAATCCCAGCTCCTTCCAATTACCTTCCTACACGTGTCTCCTAATCTGTACCGATGTGATAAGCCCCATTCCGTATATTCATAGGGCTGTGCTTAGAGCATTACATGAAATAGTGTGTGCAGGAATTTTGTTAACTACAAAAAGTGGATGATTATTTAGCAATCTGTAGTTATGAATTATATCAGAAGGATCTGAACCACTTATATGTGTAGTCAACTTTCTAGACTATCTCTGAAAAGGCACAGCATAAATAATGCTCCTTGCGATAACAAATAATCCTCAAATATCAGTGGCTTAACACAAATATGTTTATTTCTCCCCCGTCTTAGTCTGATGCGGATCAGGGTGGCTTCCCTGCGTGACTCTCTTCTAAGCTGTGACTCAGGGGCCCAGGATCCTTCCATCTTGGGATGACTCTATTTCAACAAGTAGCCTCCACAAGTGCTGAAGGAGATGGAAGTTCATTCAGGGGATTTCTAAGGCAGGCCTGGGTACGTACATCTGCTCACGTTTCATGCCTACAATACAGTCAAATGACGGTAAGGAAGACCGGGAAATGTGGTGTTGACGTGTGCTCTGAAAGAAGAAAAAGTATTTGATCAGAATCTATCTAGTCTCTGCCACATTTCAGAAATAAAATGATGGCCCAATATAGAAAACACTTTATTTTTATTTTCTTATAGATTAGATCTGGCTAAGAAAATCTAAGACATCTTTGTCACTTTAAGTAATGTCTAGTTAGACTTGAGTTTGAGTCTAGGCTCTATCTTATGAGATGGGTGAAGTGGCATGCATATTTGAGCTAGCTTTCAAGGAAACATTTATTTACATGCTATTTGACTATATTAATGAAATCAACATATTGACTGTGCACTTGTAATATATATTTGGCACAAAGCTAGGCACTGTGTTGAGGTGTGTGGTCACATACCTGTATTTATCAGGCCCCCTTCCTTATCTCATGCTCTAACTGCAGGAATTATAAAGAGTTGGGGAAACAAAGTTAGCCCACATAAAACAACAGTGAACAAAATTAGGAAATCCACAACTAAGTGCTGAATTGTAAGGTTCTGACCACAAAGCAGAGGCTGCAAACCTTCTCCGCATCCCATTTTGTTTGGCCCACACAGATTTGGTTTTCAAAGTCTGAATCAACATTTAAAAATCAGAAGATTTTATTAGAAAATTCTCTTGGACAAATAGAAATTCTGGCAGCATTGCTCCCCCTCTCCCCACAGTAACAACCAGTGGGGCTGAGATGTGGCGGCCCCTTGAGATGGGACACCGCTCCTCACCAGGGCCACACAGTAGGGAATTGTTGATTGCCATTTATCATGTGATTACAGTGCTGTTTTCCTATTATTTAAGAAATATTTCTCTATACTCACATCTCTATCAAAATTAGGAAATGAGAAAAAGAACAAGAAAATCTTGTGTTTCTTGGAAATATCGGAGACAGCTAAATCTTTGAGGGGTTGAGGGATATTCTTAAATATTTACTATGCAAAAAGAGTGCATCTAAACATATAACCTGTGATTGCCTTACATTTCCACCCTGGCCTGGAACACACTTTAACAAAAACATCTTTGTTGAGGTATAGTTTATGTGTCATAAAATTTACCCATAAGCAGTATACAATTCAATGATTTTAGTAAATGTATTGAGTTGTACAACCATTACCACAATGTAATTTTTTAGAACATTTCCATTACCCCCAAAATTCCTTTGTGCCCAGGAATTCCCTGCTCTCAGCCCCAGCTCCAGGCAACCACTGATCCATTTTCCTTCTCTATCAGATAGACAGTTGAGTTTCTAAATCATGCTCTTACAGCTATAAGGTATTCAGAGGAGAAGGACATTATTTCAGTCTGATATAGCAAGGACTACTTGATACACAAAGTAGTCCTCTGATAGTTTGTGTATACAGATGCTGACAAAAGAGATAGGAGACAGGTGTTCTAGGGCTATTAACAGCTCTTTGTAATACCGGGTTCTTCCATGGAATAATTTCATTAGTGGCCTTAAGAATGGCTAGGTAACTTTTCTTTGTATTTGTATATAAGTTGAAGTTTTAAGAAAAAATAAAAATTACATCATAAGATTATGTTTATGTTTTTCATTGTTCCTTATAAATAAAACAATAAAAATGGATAATATGCAAATCAAATGTCTCCAGATCTTTTCTTCTCTCCATCTGTTGGGGAATCAGAGTTCCTTGAAGACTCAAAGCACATCATCACCTCCATAGAACCAGCAAAGGTTATTCAAACTCCCAACAAGTTTTCTCTTTTCAGATCTCAAAATATTTACAATCTATATCCCTCATTAGGCAATTTATCAAGACTTTTCTTCTGTTGTTTTCTTGTGTATTCAGTTCTTGTCTTTATATAATTTAGTTTGACATGTTTATCGTGTCTCCTTGAACATCTATTGCCTTAAGTTTTAAGGGCAATTAAAGTTCATAAGCATCTTTGTATTTTTTGCACAAAACCTTAATCCTCTGCCTTTCCTATAGTAGGTGTTTAGTAAAACCTGTTGCAGAATAGATGTCATTTATGAATTACATTTAAGGATTATAATCTGGTAATTCTTCAGCTTTAAGTACAATAAAAATAAAATGAGTTGTTTGCATCAATATAGACAGGATTTAGCAAGGTTTGGTTGGTTGTTTATTATTGCAACTAAAACAGCTGAAACAGCTCAATAAGGCATTATTTCAGTATCTTAACAATTGAATTAGATCAATTATTTAATTTAATCTATTGCTTATAGCTGGGCCATTTACTCAATTAAACAAGGACATCTGGGGCCAGGCTAGAGCAATACTGCTGTTTGCCACTTTTCTGTTGCTTCTGAGTTTTTTTGTTTGTTTCTGTTTTTGTTTTTCTTTATGGCTTTGTTTGTGCCTGTTTACTTTTCCCATCCCCATTTGAGTCTGACCTTTTTGCCCATTTGCATCTCTGCTGTGCCCCTAGTCGCTATTCCCTGGTTCTTACAGTGTCGGCATCCTCCAAGTTCAGGGGCATTGTCAGAGTACTAGCACTGGCTTGCCTCACAGAGCAAGATCAGCAAGTCATGTGTGGGTAAAAATGGGTCCTCCGAGATATACAGGCAGCCTTTAACTTCCCATACGGATATTTGTGCTAATATTTTTTTTAAGGTGAAGAAGGAACAAAAGGAAAAATAGTAAATTTTCCAAACAGAAAAACTGAAATATTTCGGGACATATGGAAATGCCACATCATAAAATCTTAATCTTTGATTTGACTCAAGTGGAATTTATTAATATTTAATAAAAGCCATTTACTAGGAGTCCGTATATTAAAATGAGCTGTGAATCTGTATTAAATGTATGCAATGCATCCTCTTTTTTAGATAGCATGATGTCTAAATACAAAATACAAGAATAACACTTTCTAAAAAATCTGTAAGTTCATTCTTTCAGGCCAAGGTTATAACTTGATTAGAGAAACTACAATTAGAAGAAGATTTTTCTTTTAAATGTTTTTTGTGTGTTTTTACACACATCTGATATTGTCCATCAAACCACTTTAAGATCTTGAAAATAGTTCTTAAAATAAGAAAATGCTCCTTCCTGGAGGAAAATAATTACATAGATGCCGCATCCTCACCCCACAACAGGACTGTCCCCCCAAAACCCGCCGGCTTCCCCGCTGCTTCATATTCATTAATTAGTCTGCGGTTTCCTCCGTGTTTCGTTTACAAAGCCACTTAAACCCACGCACCCATTTAACATATTTATGACCCCAGTTTTCTTTCTGTTCTCCGAGACTGTACCGTAATTGTTCTCTGGAACCAGGGACTGCAGAGAGCCTTCCCTGCTGAAAAGAGACAACATAAAGAAGGAAATGAATGTGTGCGGGTTGAATACCTTCAACAAAACGACTGGGTGCAGTTTGGCCCCTGCCCCCCCCCCCCCCCCCCCGGGGTCACGTTAATTGAGTGGAGCCTCAACCTCTATTGAGTGTATGGGAGACTATTAACTCTTAACAACGCTCCGTCTCAGGTTATTTATTTATTGCTTAAATGATTTGTTATTGCTACTTGAATTTAATACACCCTCTGGGAACCAAGATGGCAGCATCATGTTACAGAAAAACTACAAGTTATTTTAAAACTGTAATTGACATTTTATGAGAGCCATAAAATCTTTCTGAACAAATAACTTACCATTAGTCAGAACCTTCAGCGGGAGATCTGTAAAATTAAGGATATGGTAGAACAGTACTGTACTTGTGTGTCTGTCCGTGTGTGTGTGTCGGGGAGCGGTTGGGGCCAGAGGTAGGCAGGGAAGCAGCAGCGAAATTCCGACGGATTATTTCTCATTGCTTCCAAGCATCTTGATTCAAATAATCACACATTTGAGTCAGAGGGATCTGGGAAATGGTGCCAAAAATTCCCAGGAAGGATGACTTGCCTCTGATGAGCACATTTTAGGTGACACCCTCAGTCATTCACCTTTGGTTGTGCATTGAAATGACTTCCCAGCCAGACATCCAGGGTTCTGTAGTTGGGCTCCCTAGGTTGGCTGAGTTGGCAGAGTTACCAGTTAAATTATTAATAACACCTCCTTGGGCTGCAAGCCCCAATCATACGTGGATTCTTAAGAAGTTAATAGGAGCGATGGGAACTTACCATTGACAGGTTCAGACCATCCCATTTCCTGGTCAAGCAGAGATTAACATATTTGACACTGCTTTAAGATAATAGGATAGACTTTGGTTATAAAGCCCACAATTCCAAATCTAGTATGCACCAGTTTTCTATTTCGTGGGATGTTGTCATAGATGTCACCCAGATCCCCCTTTGGTATTGAGGTTCTCCTTCCTCCAGTGATCCTGACTGCTCGGTGCAAATGCTCACAGCTGCCTCCCCAGGAATTGCCTTTGGCAGAAGTGAGATGCCCTTGCCCAAGTTATGCCCTCTCCTCCAAAGTAGTCCAAATCCCTTAAGGAGGTACAAAAGCCTTGCTTTCTCACCTCGATTCTGGACAACTCTGAACTGCCACCCTCGTTCCAGAACTGCTGGTAAGATCAGCCTCTGCCCCATCTGGCTTCCTTCCCTGCCCTACAGATGTCATTCCTGAGAGCATGCCCCATAAACCTCCTGCACACTTGGAGTACGACTCCAGGGGAACTCAGCCTGAGACAGGTATTCATTTTGCTTTCATTGACCCTTTTGGCCAAGCCGACACCCCCAGAAATCACACACTTCCCCACCAGCTAAGGGAGCCCCACGACTGTTTCACAAATCACACAGTAATATATTTAGCTGGCTTCTAATAGACTTCTGCTCTGATCTTCTCCCTAGCAGGTGCCAAATACTCAGCCTTGAAATCCCCACCAAGTCCTACTTCTGGCTCCTGAATTTTGATCCCAATTTTATCTTGTTTATACCTTGGCTATTCCTGATTAGCTTTGACTCTGAGTCCCTGTTCTGTATCTTGGAGGTAATTTTTATAACCGATGGTAATAAGATCCTCACAAAAGGCTCCAGATGAGCACGGGATGCAAGCCCTGGCTTTAGTGCCTGTCTGGTCTCTGCCAGCCTCTCCTCCTCCCCAAGCCCTTCACCCACCCCACTGCTGATATTTTGAGAAAAGCATGGCAGACAACAGGGGATAAGGAACACTCAGAAAATTATACACTGCATGTTATTCACGAGGGAGAGCATGATACTCCAATTTTGCTGCACCTTCGTCTTTTAAAAGTACTAGTAATTTGCTAGGTGCTACACAGCACAACACACACAGTGGAATAGAAGTGCGTGGCACAGAAACAGGAGCAGAGTGCAGGGCTCGTGCTGCTACGCCTAATTCCACAGAATGACACCTACAACAGGAATCTTAAAGGACATCTAAGACACCTCATTCCCCAACATACACACACACGTCTAACTTCATTTTCTGCACTGTTGACTTCTAATTATTTGTCTTTAGTACAGGGAATTCCCAAATCCATGGAGGTCCTTTTTATTTGCAAAGAGCTCGAGTTATCTGAAAACTCTTTTCAGAGGTGTTTTACAGTGTATCCGGGGTTTGTTTGAATCAGTCACAGTAAGACAGTGCAGACTACCACGAGGGAGGAAGTTCATGTTACGTCACGCAGGACCACATGGCGAAACACCAGGAAGCAGAGGGGGAAGAGGGGAAATGTGAGTGAGATTCTGTACTGTGATTCCCGGGGGAGGAGCCAGTGAGGCAGGGTAAGCAGGTTTAGGATCCGCTAGTTTGAGTAATTTCAGCAGGCTCCAGGCCCCAGCCGCTGTTCCTAATTGTCTGGTACCTGGCCTGGGGTAATTAGGGCAGGTGGATAGTGGCCTAGAGTGGGAGAGCCAGATAAAGGAGGTGACTGGGGGGCGTGGGCTCTGGAATGGTTGGTTTGCATGTCGAAGCTGAACTTGCAGGAGGGCACGTTGTGAGCTATACCTAGGCACTGGCTAGCCCTGGCAGGGACAGTGATCTATCTAGGGTCAGCAAGGCCCCAGATGCCAAAGCATCAAATATAGAAACTAGAAAATGTAGTTATTACAAGGGACTAGCTAAAATCGCCTCTCTGCATTTTCCACCCCAAATCCTGGTTTGGACCTCTGGTGCTGTGGAGTAGGAACCTGGGATTGCCCTCAAAAGGCTCTCAGCTGCCTGAAACCAGTCACCTCCTCCACTGACTCTGTAACCCCTCCTGAGTCATAATGGAATGACCCACCTCCTCAGCTTGTCTCACCTGAGAAACACCAGGTTAGCCTATTGTTGGGTCCAGGGAAATAAGCATTTGCAATGCTGTAGATACTGACTCATTTCTCTCCATTGAGGCTCCTCCTTGCTTTATTCTTTTTATTTCTTTTTTTCGTATTCTACACCTAGTAAGTTAGTGTTGGTAACTGATCATTCTCTTATCTGTACTTCTATGACTTATTAAAATAAGAAGTAGTGAAAGTTAATTTTAGTTCCATTACCCCATTCCTTTTTTTTTTTTTTACCTATATTCGGAGGCAGTTATAATAATGTTCACTTGATTCCACTCTTATACAATAATTTTTGCCACTTTATTGTCTTGAAAAGCAACCCTAAGTCATTTAAAAAAAAAAAAGTGTTAATTCAGCCAGGCACAATGGGTCACACCTGTAATCCCAGCTACTCGAGAGGCTGAGGCGAGAGGATCACTTGAGCCCAAGAGTTAAAGAACAGCCTGGGAAATATAGCAAAATCCCACCCTAAAAAAATGTGAATTGATGAAAAATACAAAAAAAATGCTGTATTTTGATTAAATAAAACATGATACGGCAAATACAGGAAAAAATTTCTGATAGAAAAGTTGATACCTTATTTTTAGTAACAGAAGGAAAAGCAGAAAAGTCAAACTGGAGAATCATCGAATAAAGTTTATGAACAACAGTAAGAGTTTACAGCATTCATATTTTATACCTCGTTTGGAGATCGCAAAGCACTTGAGGAAAAACAAATGTAAAGGGAAACTGGTGATAATAGCACACATTTACCTTGAGGTGGAAACTGTTTAATTTTTGGAAGGAAATTTTCTGTGCAGGAGGAACAAAACATAAGCACTTCACCGTCTAGACTATCCCACTTGTCCAGCCAGCCCCAAAGAAGGTCAATCTCTGAAATTCCATGGTCTCGAGCAATTTCCAGTGTGGAGAAAGTTCAAAATCTGTACTTGATGGTTACTCTGCAGGAAGACTAATAACTGGGTTAAAATATTTACTTTCTGAAGCTCAGCTCTTTGGGCATCTCAAGACTGATTTTGAACTACTCTTTGCTTTCTCATTTTCATCTTATACCTTAAAATTCCTTTATCTCCTACAGAGGAGCAAAGTAAAAGCTCAGTATACTTTTCACATTTTACGTAACACTTGGATGTGTGTGACCCGCCAGCTCAAACACCTTTTGTAGCCAGTTTTAGGATTAAATAATGCAGGTCACATCTGTGCCCCAAGGAACCACCTCAATCTAGAAACTGCTCCATCATCGTCTAGTCTGTGTACGTGGTGGGGAGAGAGCACTGAAGGGGTTTTGTCTCCTGAGGGGATTTAAAGTCTGTTCTCGTGGCCACCCAAGACTCATGCCTCAACATCATCTTTGACTTCTCCTCCTTGGGATGATTTATCATCTCATCTGCCTCAAACTTCCACACACTCCCCAGGTTTTATCCATCCCATCCTCTCATTGGCTCCCACTGGCTGACCACTGTCTCTATGCTAGGCGTGCCCTGGTTCATCCTTGCAAGATTGCCCCAGACAGAGGTGGAAAATGAAGTGGCCCGAATTTACAGAGGTAGTAAGTAGAAGCCTCAGGCTTTGGTCCCTCATCTGTCTGGCGTTAGAGGCCATGTTCTTAATGAGTATACTCTGCCTCCTCCAGAATGCCATTCTATTAATAATATCCTAAATCTCCCCTCCCAGGATTTAAGGTGCTAGAAAGTCAAGGCTCAAATTATTTCACATCACTTGAGGTCTCTGCTTCATCCCAAACTAAAAGATTTCCCTCTCTAGTAAGCCACTTATGTGCCTTTGTTTTTATCTAGTCAGAATTAACCTTAAAGGCAGGTGCACTATGTTATACTGCCTTCTCTCTCCCACAACATCATTACTGCCAGCTCAAAAAATACTCCATTGTTTTGGAGAAGCTGGCTCTTGTCTACAAGAGACTCAGCATGTTTGGTCTCAGGTTCTCAAACTGCTTTCGCAGTTGCACATCTGGGCTCTGTCTCCTTTGGAATGTTACACATGCTTTCTTCTGCTGAGAAGTATCAGAAAACAGGCATGATGAAGCTGCATGCTAGGCTTCATCATGCATGCAGATGATTAATAAAAGTATGTAGATTTATGACATAGCTTGAAGCATTTATTCACTTGCTTTCAAAGAAGATGAAAGATGTTTCTATAAAAAAATAAGTTCATAAAATGCCAATGTGGGTGCCATATGAATGCAGAATCATGGGGAAAAAACACAATTGGCCACAAGACTTTGGATTGTTTATGTAGACACCTTCTAGTCCCAGTTGTACATTTTGTAGATGAAGGAAAGGAAACATTACCATTGTTATCCTTGCTGAAGTCTTCCACATTGCAAGGAACAGAGCCACATTTGCGCTACGTGGGATGATGATGGTGATGAAAACAGAAGCAGATGCTTCATGGGGACCAGAGCATCTGTTCAAGATAGATAGCAAGTATAGTAGGCATGTCCGTGGAAACAGACACCTGCTGCTCCTAGGCACTCACAGATGGGGTCCATTCAGTGTCTGGGGCTTCTCAACCACCAACTAACTTCCCTCCCAGGCAGTGATTTCCAACCTTGGCTGTGCAGCGGAATCACCTGGGGTTTCAAGAGACAGACTCCCAGGGATCTCAAGCAGAGCTAAATACTAGGAGGAAGGAGCTTTGGAATTTGGACTTCTAATTACAACTGCAGTCCCACTGGCCAAGCCAATGAGGGATCCTCAAATCCAGCATCTTTGGTTCCTCCTTGGGTGGGAAACGAGCCTTGTCTACCCCCAAGGATCACCCCTACCCACCCTTCCACTGCCTGCCCCACCCCCACCATAGGTCGTGTGGACCAAGAAGCCCCATCACCCCCATCTTTTCCCCATTTGGGGGTCCTCACCCTTTTATCTTCTTGACTATGCTTCTCCATCCTGCCTTTTAGTACAGCCTTCACCTTGATTCCTGAAAACAAAAGAAACCTCCCCTGGGGCAAGGTAGGCAAAGGGCCTTGTAGGAACAGTAAGGGAATGATACTGAAATGGGAAAGCACGTGCAAACACACACACACATACACACACACACACACACTGATAGCTCAATAATTCACCTGTCACATTTATGTTTTGTTTGGGAGATCACCGAGGAAACAGAATGGCTACAAGAAAGACAGAATAGTATTGATAACTATAGGAGAAAAAAAGCATTATAGTCTAGGTGATTTTAAAGTGCACTTCAGGAATTAAATATTTCTCAAAATTTATGCAAACATACATACAATACACACATTATATAGGACAGAACAGAGAAACTAACCCTAAGAAAGTAAAAATAGCCTAAGTAACAACATCCTCAATTAGATTTTTAAAAAAGAAAGGATATGAACAGTCAGGAAGTCAGAACTCTTACCTGAGCTTTGCCATCTTATCCCAGGAAGGTAAGAATCTGTTCTACAGTTTAATTTTCTCATGAGTGAGATAAAAGATTGAACGTGATCATCTGAAGCTCCCTTGAGCCCCACGATGCTACAACTCCTGTACAAGTCTTACTAATACAGGCTGGTTCAATTACTGACCAATCTGCACCATGAGATAGTTAGTTGAATTTTTGGTGCAAATATCAGAATTTCTGCCACTCTGTGGAGCATTGCCAAAACCTAATTGGATTCACATAACTTTATATACCTCTCAAGGAGCCAGGGGTGAACAAAGAGATATGGGAAATGAGTGGTGGACTCAAAGAGGTGTTCTATGAATACTCCCTGGGTGATAACTAA
This sequence comes from Eulemur rufifrons, assembly GCF_041146395.1. NCBI lineage: Eukaryota > Metazoa > Chordata > Mammalia > Primates > Lemuridae > Eulemur > Eulemur rufifrons. Next base: position 204,993,097 of record NC_090989.1, read on the forward strand.
AAGAGTTCGTGACATGGCATATTTATTCTAATTATCATCTTGTAGACCACAGTCCAGTGGACAAATGCTCATTTACGTGCCTTTATGCATACCTGTATACACATGCATACCAACAGTTATTGTTACTTATTGTAGTTTCATGACAAAGTGATAGTTCATAAATGATTTTATGATCATAATTTATATAGTCCATTTATATAAGTTATGAAGAAAATCTCAATTGCTTGTATAATATATATAATATTAGTTATTAGGGCAAGTAATATTCTTAACTCTTCTTGCTTTTTATTTTTTTGTCCAGGAAGATTTGTGTAACACACAAATAAGTGGGCAGAATCCCAGGAGGACTGCCAATGAAGAGTTTGGAGAAGTCTGGGCAGCAGGGGGTGATTTAACCAGAAAATAACTATGGAGTGCAGGTTTGGGAGGGTAATTTTACACAGCAGAAAATAGCAATCAAATTTAAGGTGGCATTGAGAGAGGAATGTTTTCTCTTCCCACAAGAAAAAAAAAAAAAGCCTTTTGACAGTGGTGTGCCAGTGTTTTAGGTTAAAAAGTCACTTTTAAATGAACATCCTGATTGAGAAACTAACGTAGTTCTTTATGGCAAAAAAATAATTTTGGAGGGACTGAATTTACTAAGGATCCAATAAATACTCTTAAACTTTTAAACATTTCTTAAAAATTAAAAATAGCCCGCTGAAATGATGTGTCTAAAGGAGATTTCTAGGAGCATTGTTTATAATATTAAAACACTGAAACAATGAAAATACTCAGCAGAAGAGGAAGCATGAATTAAATCATGATTCATCCACACACTGGAATACTATGTAGCCATTATGAAGGGTAATAAAGGATTCACATACTGTCAAAGTGAAGAAAACATGGTACAGAACACGGGATTAACATGTCCCACGCCTTTTGAATGTTTGCTACACACGGGCTGCTGGAAGGATGCACACAGTGACTACTAACAGCCTGGGTCTGGGAAGGAGGAAGGAGCAGGTCCCGCAAAGACGAGAGGGTGAGCCTGGATTTTCACTCCTTTGTAACTTTTGGATTTACATATCATGTACAAAACAAAAAATTGAGTTAAAAAGGGAGCTCACTAGATAAAGATGGCTTTACTGTCATTTTACATATGGGGAAGCATCCTAGGGTGACGTACAATCAGTTTCATACATCACAAAACCTCTATTCCTATTCTACCTTCTGCTTTTCCCGCTTCTTTATTCCCATTTCCCCAGCTTTCCTTTATTATCCCCAATGGGATTAACTCAAAACATGCAATGTAAACAACAAATAAAACATGTCCCTTCAAAAACCAAAAAAGTACCAAAGCAAACAGGAAAACATAATCTCATAGTTAAGGGAAAGCTACACAGAAGTCAATCTGCACACAGTAGATTTTAGGAAAATATTTTATAGTGAGGAAAAGATGATTGTCTTGTGGCCACTAACACAGCTATTTTCCCCTATCATTTATATCAAATGATTGCCCTGAGACAGGGGTTGGGATGGGAATGGGAGCAGGTGACTAATATTGTGCTCATAGAAGAGATATTCTCAGCAATGATAGAAAAGGAACTGCCATGTAAAGATGATTTCTCTAAAACTAGTGACCTTATGGGAAGATGCTGGGGACATGCTTGCCCTGGGAGATTTATTTCTGTATTTTCAGTAGAGAGAGAGAGTATTTTATGACCTTGGAATGGAAAGTTAGACAAGAAAAACCACAGTTATAAGGGCTTTGTTATATTGACTGTGCCTTTTGTCTTAGTGGTTTAACATTTTAAAATATGTAAATACTAATGTATTTATGGTAATGTTGGAGCCAGAAGTAAGGCAGGTTAAAGAGTAAGAAGCTTTTACTAAAACCTTTTTTTAATGATGATAATGATAATGATGTTGATGATGATAATGGTGACAGAGATGGTGATGATGGTGGTAGTGGTGGCTCTAGTTTACGCCGGGCATTATACAAAGTGTTTCACTTGCATTATTTTATTCAATTCTCACAACAATTCTACAAGACAGGAATTACCTCATTTTTTAAACTGAAAACTAAGGCTCAAAGAGGTCAAAAAATTTAAGAAGGTCACAGATTTTTATCTTTCTCAAAACTAGAGATTAAGTTAGTGCCAGTGGCAATCCTACAGCTCAAACAGATGTCATACACAGTATCCTTTCCCTTTCCACTAAAAATATTTTCACCAGCCCTGAGAACTCTTCTTCGAACCTGTAAATGTGGATTGACCAGATGACTGCTTGTCAGCAGTTTTGGTAGTCTAAAAGAAGTGTATTTTCTTCACTTTGTTTATCATCAGGAGGTCTAGTTAAAACCAATGCCATATGGCTCTCTAAAGTAGTGGTTTCAGTGGGCTTGGATTTAGCTAACAATAGAAACTACACATAACCCACAAACTATCTCATCCTTGCCACAGGGCATAAAATATTTGGGTATGAGCATGTTGCACATGTGAACACCACCAGGTCAGCCCATCTTGGCCCGTAGACTGAGAACCACTTGCCCGTCGTCCAGAGAGGAAGAACCCCTTTGCAGCTGATCAGTGGGACGATGCCACGTGCACATACGGTTCCACTTGCTCTTCGGCCCTTTAATGACAAAGGGCCTTTTGCCATCAATTATAGTGTCAGGGACCCAACTCTTAGGACCCTGGGTAAGTCTCCTAGCAAATTTGGGCAACTATTAAGAGCAGACAGCAGCATCCAGCATACTTCGTTAACTACATCATTGTCTGAAAAGAGGCAGTTGTAAGGCATCAATTGATTAGTATTGGGAAGAGACAAACTGCTTCTGTTCCCCATCTAGGGAGTAATGAGGCATGACCTAATTAGATGTGCTTTTCTGAAGAATGAGTTTGCCTTGGTTTGCTATTGCTGTGTAACAAGTTACCACACACTCGGTGGCTTAAAATGGCACCCATTTATTAACTCACTGGTCAAAAATCCAGCCACATTGGAACTGGATTTTCTGCTCATGGTCTCACAAGGCTAAAACCGAGGTGAGAACCAGGCTACTTTCTCAGCTGGTGGGTGGTGCCCTCTTCCAAGGTTACATCCAGTTGCTTGTAACATTTTACAAGGACTGAGTTCCCAGTTTCATTGCAGTCTGTCAGCTGGGAGCCACTCTCAGCTCTGAGAAGCCACTCACAAGCCTTGTTGTGTAGCCCCTTCCATCTTCAAAGTCAGAATTAGAGACGCTATTATGTCAAATCCCTGCCACACTTCAAAGCTATTTCACCAGGAAGAGCCTAGTCCCTTTCACGGGATCACCTGATTAGGTCAGGCTGACCAAGGATAATTTCCCTGTCTCAATCCAACTGTGCCATATAACATAATCAAATCATAGGAGTGGCTATGTCATCGTAGTCCCAGGTCCCGGGAATTATACAGGGTGTGTACACCCAGCGGCTGGAATATTGGGGGTTATCTTATCGTTGTGAATAGTTATGTTTTACGGAGATACTTATGTTCTGTTGAAACCTGCAGGGGTGAGATGAAATCCCTGTAGGTGAAGAACATTCCTAAGAGTGAGGTCATTTACACAGAGGAAGATTGGATTCCTCAGACAGGGAACAGGAATTGGGAGAGTGGGATTGAGAAGATGAAAGAGATAATGCAGTTCCTTTTCTTGGTCTTTTCTTCTACAGCTTGAATGCTCAGAGTTTCCTCCAGTAATGTTGGTTAGACATGGCCACTGCCATTGGGCACAACCTCGGTGTGAGGCAGAAGGAGACCCCTGAGATGGACCACAGGGTAAAAATCTCCATTTTATAAGCCAGAAATAGACAATATACTGCCTATTTTTATTTCTCTTTTGCTCTGCTCTTGCCTCAAGAAGCCTTTTTATACATTCCAGCTGTGCAGCCAGTCAGAGGGGGCACACATAGATCTGAGTGCTGGAGGAAGAACAGCAGCTCCTCCAAGCCAGCATAGTGGCAGCTGAAGTTTTCAGCAAAAAACACTGAGTGAAAGAGCCAGGATTGGTGCTCAACCAAGATCATGGCCAGCCTCTTTTTCTGACCAGTGCAATCTCTCTCCATATTTGACAGAAGAATTCTGGGTTGTATTTATTAAAGTAAGAGGAGTTTCCCAACACAGTCATACAGATTAAGATGCATTCACGGAAAAGGCAAAGCCATTGATGGATTGTGCTGAGAAGTGGAAATGTGCCACATTTCATTACCTACCCTTCCCTGTCACCCCAGATGTCACCACTGTAGTCAATTCCAAGTCAACAGATTTGGCATCTACACAGCTGCAGTAAAGTGACCAGTTGTATTAATTACACCTTTTTGTTTTCTGTCTCTCCAATGCTTTGACACCTTGGGGCCTTGCTGACCCTGGAAGGACTGCCCCTCCCAGAGCAGTGGATTTCTAGAGACATTAAAGGACATACCTGCAGGCACACCTTTCATATGCAAACCACCAACCGAGAGCCTTTACCCACCCACCCCACCTCCTCTGCCTGGCTCCCACACTCTAGGTCCTAATCACTCCAGAGCCAGGTACAACTAGAGACAGCCCCTACACCCTAGAGCCTGCTGATTTACTCAGACAAGACAATCCTAATTCTGCTTACCTTGTCTCACCCATTCTGAACTGTGGACACCACAGTAAAAGAACGGTCTTGCTCACGTTTTCCTTGGCTCCCACTGCCTCCTGACCGAGCCCGGTGCTCCCCGTGTGGTCCTGTGTGCTGTGGCACGCTCACCTCTTCTTGGGCACTGTGACAACCTCTTCAGTGGGAACAACCATTTGGTCTGGTGCCCTCATCATACCTGAATAATAATAAAACATAACATTTTAAAACACCAACTTCCAGATGTGCTGCAGGTTTCCTGGCCCAGATGATGCAGTAATTTCCTTCTGGTGATATCATTGCAATTTCCCCCCAGAAAAGACATCCTTTGTGGGAAGACAGCCACAGTTGTGTATGTGAACAGTATGAATTCCAGACACTTTCTCCACTGGCCACTTCATTGACCCAGAGATTAGGGCAACAAAGGTTGACAATTTGGTACATGTAATTGCGTAATCTGAATCCACCTCAAAGCAAGACAGGGACACTTTCTAATATCAAACTTTCCTCTAGTAAATGCTGCACAATGTGCTCTGGGGTCTGACTTTGAGCAGAGCTTGGCGCACTAATACCAAGAAGGGACCTAGGTCCCTTCTTAGGTCAAGTCATTCTCCTGCTTAAACTTTCCATTGGCTTTCTACCAACCTCGCCAACGGCTCTAACTTTTGTCACTTGCCAGAACACTTTTCATTACAATGTATAATCTAATGAAGGCCCTGGTGTGGTTTGAATGTGTTGCCTCCAAAATTCAGGTGTTGCCAATATGATAGTATGAAGAGGTGGGCCTTTGAGAGGTGACGCGGCTATGAGGGCTCCTCCCTCATGACTGGGATTAGGTACTTTACAAAGGTGCCTTTAGGTTTAGGATTAGGTACCTTATACCTGACAGAGGCAGTTTGTCCCTTTTTTGCCTTTTTGCCTTCTGCCATGTGAGGATCCATCATTCCTCCCCTCTGGAGGACGCAGCATTCAAGGTGCCATGTTGGAAATGGAGAGAAGATTTCAGATGCCAATGCTCTGATCTTGGATTTCTCAGCCTCCAGCACTGTGAGAAATAGATTTTTGTTCTCTATAAATTACCCAGTCTGTGGTATTCTGTTATAGCAGCATGAATGGACAAAAACAGGCCCTTAAGACTGTTTTTAATTGCATGTTGATTTTTATGGAATGAGGTAAAAATTATCTCAAGTACAATATTTTATTCTATGTAAGTATATTTCTACAGAATTCATTTCTAAAATAAAAGTGTAATAATATCAGTAGCATATAAAGATAAGTTTTGATTTTTTTCCCAGTTAATGTGACTCATGCCTTCAGGTGACTAAATTAATTTTGTAAGAAAAAACACATAATTTTTTGATGAATATGTTACCAAATGATGTATTATCTTTTGCCTGGCTAAAAATGTACATTAAAATGCAGACTGAAAATGAGCTATTTGTCATAGCTTCATACTTGACACAAAAATTATTTTGTGACCTGTTATTTGGAATTCATAAATTTTACACTTAAAAAATTATTTTGTTTATTTTTTAAAAAGAATTTTCCTGTTTTGCTTCTAAGAGATGAAAAATAAAAGGTTTCAGATCACTGTCTACAATCATTTTGCAAATGAAGAATTATGAGCATAAAGGGTCTTTATTATTATTAAGTGTAAAGTGAAATTGGATACAAACATGAACATCTTCTCTTTCCACATTGTGTTTTGAAGTCATCAGCATGGTATAGAAGAATTTTTATTACAGCAGTAATATTTACTGATCTGCTGATGATCATCTGGAAGTAATTTTTCAGAAATATTTTTATTTTTAGGCTCTTCATTAATCTGTTGTGTTTTGACTCTTTGGGTTCTCAAACCAACAATGTATATGTGAAGTTTTTGTATGACCAATAACCAAAATAATTATAAAACCAAAAAGCCTGTTCATTGACCTCCACTAATTGTCATGCACACTCACTGCCTTTTCTTAAGGGACTAAAAGCAATATATTATGTACTGATTGTTTTAATAGAACCTTAGATATATCTCATAACATCTTCAAAAACTGGATCTTCAGGAACACCTTCTCGAACCCCTGGAGGGGTCTGTGGTACACCTGTTGGAAAATGCTTATAAGTAAAGTCCCAGCTACTTAACAAGGCATTTGTGACTTTCTATCTGGCTCTTGCTTATCTCTCCAGCCACATGCGCATGTGACCCTCAAATAAGCCATGTGGAGTCCCCAGCACATACCTTGATGAGTGATAACTGCTCAGCCCTTGCCCATGTGTGAAATGTCACTTCTCTTTGTGAGAAACATCATCTCTCCACCACATTTCACCCAAGTCCTATCCTGAGGTCACCTTTGGGCCTCTCTAAGCTCAAATGAGCTTGTGTCCTTCTGTGTCTGCCTCTATCACTAGATTGGGAGTGACGGGCCCATATCTTATTTTATAACTATGGTGGTGAACTTGGTCAGCACCTGGCAGAGAGCAGGCACCCGATAAATTTTGGTTGAGTGGATGGATGGATGGATGGATGGACAAAAGAATGAGTTGAAGGGAAACAAAACAAAACAAAACCACCTTTAATGCTGAAGCAGGATGCCTGCCCAGCACATCCATGCTGCTTTTCTGGAAGTGGCTAAAGAGATGGGCTAAAGTGGCCACGTTTATGGCAGGTGATCCTGTCCAGGCCTCGGCTGATGAGACCGGATTGACATGTGGCCGTATGGAACCAGGCATCAGATCTCCACATTGCAAATTTGAATTAAGAGACCCAGAAGCTGTAACAGGATGTTGATGGACACTGGAGTTATGAGGTCCTATAGAACTGGGGCCACAACCATTGCCATGGTAACCCACCATGCCAAACAGGCCAAGCTTGTGGAGAACAGAACCAGGGAGCTAATGAGGGAGTCCTACTACAGAGGCAAAGGAGGAAGCCTGAATCTGTGAAATTAAGCTCTACATCTCAAAGTCAAAGGTCTCCAGGAAGCATTAGAAAATTCTAGAAATTCAGAATAGAAGGAAATCAACTTTAAATGATTTTGATTAGCATCTCCTCCCAACTGACAAGCCCTGTTGAGGTGCAACCAATACTTCAAGAAAGGACAGGACTGATTACCATACCTGGCCATATGTTTCTAAACAAGTGCCTTCAAGTTCATTCCTAGGCTACACAAAATCCCACTTTATCCAAATGTTGCTCTGACCAATTTGGAATTGTAACTGATTCTTTCCTCTGATCTCTCCTAAGCAAACTGAACATTCTGTGCTGTCAAATACCCTGGTGCAACAAATGGATTCAGATTAAAGGTGACTTCATTATTTCCCTCGGTGTAAGAATAAACATCTCAGAAAACACCTGGGAACAGCCCATGCCTGCTTGTTTAACTGCGAATGTCTTTTAAATGGTATACATTCCTGATGGTGTTGATCCGCTCCTCATGGGTAGCTTTTGGGCCTCACCTTCCCTTTTGTGGATAGGAAAGAACAGCATTTTTTTCCCCCTGATTATCACTGGACTCTTAGGTGAGACTTCCTGCAACACCAACTCTGTGGATTTGATGAGGTTGTGAAATGGCCTTGTGGGATCACGCTGGGGCAGCATCTTTACTCCTGGTTGTGGCCGCTGCCCTGGCCCCCCTGCCAGGTGGTAGACAAGAGAAGATTAGGCAGACACCTCTAAGTTCCCTGCTGACAGGCACCGAACCACAGGCTTTCCCGAGACCTGTCAACCTCTTCCAACATCTCCCCTCTACTTTCCAAAATCTGGTCCCAGGTGGTTGTTGTGAGATCTTTGCAACCTGGGGGCACTGGGGGAGAGTGAACAGTTGTCATTGTGGGCCATGCATTGTGTGTCCGTGCTGGCCAGCGATCTCTGCCTCTGTGTGACACACTTTGATACTTAGACACTGTTCAGATCTGAGTGTGACGTGATGAAGCTGACACAAAAAGGCTAAGGTTTTTATTCCACTGTAAGTGTCAAATGGTCTTTCAGAGCTGTGATTAGAACAAACATGAACTACTTCATTCATGGGAAAAAAAATTGGTTTTTAAAATCTGTGCTTTTGCTTCAATAGTGCCATTTTTGGAAATCTATATCCTAAGGAAATACCACTACTACAAAACATGCAAGCAATTTCATAAACTAAGATGTTTAGAATGGTAATATCAAAAAGCAGGAAAAAAATAGAAAAGTGTTTAGAAAATGATAGTATATTAATACAATGACACGTTATGCAGCCTAAAGAGAAAAACAAATGTAAATATTAGGCACACATAGAAGTATACAGAATGCAACATCTGGAAGTAGAGCAAAATATTTAATTAATTCTATCATTGTAATCAAGGTAAAATCTATACAGGTATATCAAAATCAAGAGGCCACAAAGAAATTTAAATTGTTGCTGTAATATGGATTATAAGGTGAAAGGAATTACTAATTGTTTTATGGTTGACGTTGCAAAGTTGTTAGATGATAATTAAAATGGAAAGCTTTTAGGAAAAGAAGTGCCAAATTTGTCCTTAGAGGGCCCACTGTGCCTCCATCAGAGAATATCCCTCTGAAAAACACGCCGTATCACCTTGCAGATGAGCTCAGACTGGTTAGGGCATCCCAGGGAGGGTACAGGGTTACCTCTGCATGGATCATATTTGGGCGTCTCACAAGGCTGGCAGGAGCAAGGCCAACTTCTGTCCTCTCCCAGTACCTCCTACAAGAATCCTTAGAAGTCTGTTCAATGGTGCCAAACTTTAAAATATGGACCAAGACCGTTGTTTGTGAAGGAGGTGCTGTTCTAATCACTATCCAGAGACCAGATACAATATTTGATCAAAATGATGAAGAATAGATTTACTCTACCTGCTGTCCTTGAAATTTCTTTTAACTGGATCCCATTTCTAAACTGAGGAGCCTCCAATACACCCGAAGCTGCTCAAAGGTAACCAGTCTTCCATCGCTTATTGGTGAAACCAAAGAAATAAAAATGGCTCCAAAATGCATTAAAACACAGCAGCCCCTGGCATAGGAAATAGGCACAAAGGGCAACCCTAAATGAAAGGAAGGGCAAGCCTTGGGCGTGGAGCTTCTTCCTGTAGACTCATTTGTCCTCTGCAGAGGAAGTTAAATTGCCAAGAGAAAGTTTTCAATGTCGCAGAGATGTTTCGAAGATATTATAAATGCAGTCTGTTGCTGGGTTTTATTAAGTTAAAGGATATTTCTGGTCTTGAGATTCTTCTCCAGGACACGAGGACTAATAATTTTAGGTTTGTCAGTCCTCCAAAGCATCCCATTGGGGAAACACGTCTGTGGAAATTTAAACAGTTAAGTATCCGCACATTAGGATGAGCTTTTCACCTTTTGTTCTGAGAAATATGGAAAATGAGGGAGGATCAAATGGGTCTGGTAATATCCCACTTTTCCTTTCAGCGGTTTAATCACACGGGAGGTCTCGCATTTCATCAGGGTGTGAAATGCCTTATATTTCTCCTGGTTTCTTTTTTCTTCCTGCACAATGAATGCAAGTCCAGGAACGTGAATAAGGCCTTTCCCCACCACACACACGCTCGCTCCCACCCCCTGCCAGCCATCCCCGCTCTGACCTCCCGGGCCTCCCGACGGGACGGTGCCCGTTCCTCGGCACGCCACAGGCTGCAGCCCGCGCCCCTGTCCCGCGTCCCCAGACCTCTGCGGGGCGCGGCCCGGGGACCGGACCGGGCGGGATCGGACCCCTCCGCCGCCGGCCTGGCCCGGGCCGCCCCACCGCACCAGCGCCTCTGCCCCGCGCGGCGCCCGGACCCCCGTTCCTGTGCACCCTGGAAGGGGTGATTAATTTAAAGTGAGTGGAGTCTGTTTCTTTAAGACAAGCTCATAAATCGTGAAAGATCACCACTTCTTTTCAAAAGCCTCTCCACGGTCTGAGTCTCCCTTCTGGGTCAGTAAAGTCATTGAAGCTTTAACGGCATGCCATGGCAGATTACACGACACAGCTGTCCCGGCACCGTGAAAATTAAGTTATGCCCCGTGTCAGCAAGGGGGTTTTCCCCTTTCTTTTCTCTCCCCTCCCCCACCCCGTCCCTTTTTTCCTCCATTCCTTCCCACCCCCGCTCCTCTCCCGCCGCTCGCGCTCTCGCCCTCTGCGCTCTGCGGCCCCTCTCCCGCTCCGCCGCCCTCCTCCCGGCCTCTCCCGCTATCTCCCGGGCCCCTTCACTTTCCCGCTGGGAAGTGCACATCCCGGGCGAGGCAGCAGTTGGCCCACAGGCGGCCGTGCTTTGAGCCCGGGCTATTGAGACACAGTAAATGGAGCTGATGGGCCTTTCAGAGAGGAGCCTGCAGAATGGTGCCTTTTGTTCTCCACCCACCCCCACACACGTACACACATCCCTGGCTTCCTTCTCTCCCTCTTTCTCCCCCTCCTCCCTCCCTCCTTCCTCCTAGACCTGAGTTGAACCCCCAAATTGATGCACAGCCCGGGACATAGGTCGCACCCTCTCCGGGTGTGCTTCCGCTGCTGCTGCGCGCTCGCCCCCTCTTCCAACCAGGTATGCTGGGAGGGGACTGTCCCCCCAGGCCAGGAGCAGCAGTCAAGCCTTAGTCAAGCCTTAGTCTCCCTCAAAAAGTACACACCAGTGTAGCTGTGGCTACTGCTCTTTTCTCTTTGGGGAAAGGGAGAGATGAAGAGTTGTCAGCTAACTGGAAGAGAGCATCACCTCTCCAGCCCGAGCCCCTCCAGGCAGGAATGCGGCCCAAACACACATAACCTGTGAACGACCCTCATGCACCCCCAACACAGAGAGAGAGAGAGAGACATAAAACTAAGCCTTTAACGTCATTCAAATATAGGCCTCCTTCCTTAAAAAGGTAAAAAAGCAATCTAAATAAAGAAAGGGACATTTGTCTATCTGCATATACTCTGCATCTCCCCAGGAGACCGGAGAAATGCCTCCTATGTGAGAAGTTAAAGCCTTCTAGGGCTTCTCCAGCAGGGGGAAGGACAGGAACAAGCTGTAGGTTCTTCAGAGTCTGGCTCTGCCCACACACTGCTCCCCTAGCTAGTTGTCCCCTCACCACCTAGGGCCCACCTGAGCCAACTCTTTTCTGTAAATGATCCAGGAGTTAAATAAAGCCACCTGGTGAAGTAGAGTGCAGTACGGTTGACGTGGATGACATAATCACTGTACCACCATGGAAAACATAAAGGTTTTGTAGAGACTCACTCAACTAGGGTGGAAACATTGAAAGCAATCACACTTTATAATGTTTTTAAAAACTGGGTGCTTTTGAGGAAGCATCTGAAACTAGAGCAAAGTTTTGCTTTTCTTGTTCTAAGAACCAAAAGTAAAACAATCCTTTTGTCACTAAGTGGGGACCTTGAGTGATGGTGATATGGAAAGGCAACTCCTTATGTTAGGGGGATCAGTGGATGCCCGTGGGAGTGAGGTGTTCCCTTGGTGGAGAAATGATGTGTGTGAATGGGGTCACCCCAAGTCCCAGGGGAGCCCTGGCTGCAGGCAGCCTCCTCTGTGGTTTAGCAGTCTTATTCCAAGAGTGTAGAGAAGCTCTGGGAAGGGTTTAAGACCCTAACTTTCCTTCTCTTTCCCCGGAGAGCTTCTGACTTCCTCGTGCCGCTCCTACAGTGGGTCTGAAGATTTCCAAAGAGGAAACTGAGAGTGGTTTGAGTGACCCATGAGCACAGATGGAGGTGCAGAGCTTCTCAGGTGGCAACCCCAGAGGTGCTCCTGTTTGAATATGTTCCTACAGGGTTTTATGGACTCCTGTTTTTCATACAGCAATAGCTCAAATATGATGTTAACATATAAAAAATCTTCATGTCTTAGCATAGGTTCCTCCCAAACAAGACTCAGAGGCAAGGGCATGGGTGCAGGCAGTTTGTTTGGGAAAACAGGGATGAGGGAGTGGGAGAATGAGACAAGAAAGGAAGGAGGGCCAACATAAGGGTGAGTTGTCAAGGCCACCATGGAGGGCAAGGGGTTTAATTCTCCCTAGACTTTCTGAGAAGTGTCCTGAATGCTTCCCAGAATTACCTGCTTGAAGACTGGGGCATTTATCTATGGGCTCCATCTCTCCCACTGGTCAAGGGTTGTCCTGAGAGTCCTAATTCCCCTACTCTTCTGAGCCCAGTATGTGCCAAGTAAGCCACCATGGAATTGGAGGAGCCCAGGGCAAAGGTGAAGGCGTGTAGTGTGAGCTGGAAGGGAGCATCATGTATCGCTCACAGACCTACTTGGAATTGCCCCCTCTTGTTCATGGATCCCAGGGGAGGGGTACTCTCTACCTTGTAGCGATGAAGCTCGGTGACAGGGAGTGCTTTGCCCACCGTTTCTGCCTAGTGAGTCATGAAAGTGGGATTTTAACTCAGAAAACCCAATTCTCTTGCTCCCAATTTTTTCCTTGCCCTATTCTCCTCTATTTCTAACCACATTTCTAGCTAGCCCTTGAGAACTAGGGAAACCAAATATCCCCTTTGCAATGATTCTAAAATGCTTGCCTCTATTAGAAACAGAGCCTGAGACTTGGTTTGAGGGCATGTAATACTTTGGCAATGTAGAGAACACCAGCAGGAGTGGGGAGGTGATACAGGGAGACGAAAACACCCAAGAAGGGCGCATCATTAAGCCAGCTAACCCTGAGGGCAACCGATTCACAATCTCACCAGAAAGCTCTGGGAAGGGCGTAAGACACAAACTTCAGGATGACCCCAACCAAAGGGCAGAGGAACTGTGCTACGTATGCCCCACACTCTTGAGTTATTGTTTAGAGGGAGACCTGGGGGGATAGCGACTGCCAGGCTCAATGTTGCAGGCAACGTGGGTTCCAGCAGCTCCCCAACAAATACTCAGGTGCCACCACTGGCAGCCAGAAGGAAATGCTTCTGCAGGAGAGGGGACCCAGGGACATGGGCAGAGCTCTGGCGGAGTCGGCTGCAATCCCCTATGCATCTTGACCTTCCCTTGACTTCTGGAGGACTGGAGCTCATCCTGATCAAATTACTCAGGGCTCTCTCACCATGAAAACCTAAGATGTCAAGGCTCCATGTCGTGTTGGTAAATATCCCTCTTTGCTCACTTATTTGCTTAATTCTTCTCTTCCCTCCATGCTGTTGCTCTTAGCCAGCAAATATCAAGGTTCTATAGTCCCAAGGAATAGTATTTTTCATATAGTACCTGGTACAAACTCCAACTTCCTATTAATCCTAAAACATTAAAACATTTTTTTTTTTCATTTTGTTTTAGCTTGTTTAAGCATAAATTTGTTTAAGCTTGAGATGGCGTTATAGGACAGCCAGCTCTAAATGCCGCAAATGACAAGCAGCCTTTACCATTTGCAGGGCTACTTCCCACAGGTAGTGCTTTGATCATTTTGGAAGTCACCAAGCAGGCTCTGGAGAGGTACCTCCGGGCCCTGCCCCATGCTTGTCACATAGATTCTGAATGGAGGTGATGCCATCCACCCACAACCACGCCCAGACTCCTAACACTTTGGGGGTTTGCTGCTAGGAGTAGATTATCCAGCTTTGTGTAGCACACAACTTCACAATTTACCTTATGTTATAATTTGAACTGAGAATATAAAATACAATCTGTTTTCCAGCAAGTGCCAGTTGAAGAAAAGGGAAATAGCTTTGCAGAGTGAGCAAGTGACAGCCACAAGAAATTTAATAATTCTTTAAGGTGCCATTTATAAGAAAATAATGTTTCTGTTTTAATGGCAATGAAAGCAGAATAATTTCAATGATTTTTTAAATTTAAAAGTTCAATATCTATAGTTGAAGAAACTTGCCATTTTCATTCATTTATTCTCCACACAAATGTTTCAGGCTTATTACAAAAATACCCCTCTGTTAAAATCTCGGTCATTTTCTCACTTTTGTTGCCCCTTACTGAAAGGCTTACCTGCAAGCTTATTTTCAGTAAGTCCTGTTTCATGTTTATTTGCAGATCCATGTAGAGAAGGATGGCATTTTGTCACTAAAGTGCACCAACAGTCACAGCAAGGCTGGCTTATAAAGAACATTCTTACCCTGATTTTGTTCAAATGAAAGTGCTGATACAATTTGATTAAAATAGCTGTAAAATATGCTGGGTATGTGGGAGGTAGGAATATGGAAAGGGTTTGAGAAATCCTAATCCTGTAGCTCTCAAGACTGCAAGAGTTGGACCCCATCTGGTGTAAATGGATTAAAAATCTTTTCTCATTTCAAAGGTTTGATCTCAACAAGGGCTTGATTTGATGAAATCAAAGTGGCAGCTTGGATTTGAAAACTATTTAGAGTGGAACTTCCTAAAGTTTACATGTAAGGGAAGAATTGGCAGAGGTATAAATGCAGGGTGACCATGTATTTATATGTGTGTTTCACTGGAGGTCTGTTTACAAAGGGATGAAGCATGGAAAAAAAAATTGAAAGTGAGGATAAGTATCAGGTTACTTGTGTAACAGAAGGATGTTTTCATAATTCTTAGCTCAAGCTAAGAGTGCATATGTTTTTAAAGAAAAGGATCTCCTTCTGTAAAAGCCATTTTCCATGTTATCTCCTCTTTTTTCTCCTAGTGTAACTCCCAGTGCATACTCCCAGACCCTTGCACTTCAAGTTACCGCTCCTTTAATTGTGTGCTACTATTAGTGACAAACCCTTCAAATAGACACAAGAGAGAAAAACAAAAACAAAGCAAAAAATGGTGCATCAATAGATGGTAGATGGAATCTAGACAAGAAGAATGGCCTATGTATGTGGTCTTTAAGGCCTAAATTCTTAAGGGTTGCAAACTGTTTTCTTTAGAACGGGTCATTATTATTCTTCTAACTGAACTGAAGCCATTACTAGCCTTACTGGTAACTTTCGTCCCTGTTGTGTGTGGACAATCCAGGTGTTTTTGGACATTGTCTCCCATCTCCATCTCCTCCCCCACCACTCCCACCACAATGTCAACAGAAACTCTGGCAAATTCTGTCTTTGCCAATAGGCAAAGTCCATGCAGCATTTGGAATAGAAAGATGTTAGGAGAAATCAGGTTCAACATTCTACGTAATCCTGGGAAGATACTAGAGGCTAGCAATGTGGGTGGTAGATATGACATCTGATGAAGCAGAAAGCAGTGGCCCAAATCAGCCATCCTTCTTGGAGTTAGCAAATCAAGTGCAGAAGTCACTAAGCAGTATTCTTTTATATGCAGAATAAATCTTCAAGATGTCAATTTAGCAACTCTGGATATTTTTAAAACTGTCTTAGGCTTTAAGTTTGCACTTAGTCCTATATGCACCTTGAACATAAAGAGGTTATTGAAAGCACTAGGTCTTCTACAAAAGATGCAATTTAAACTCCACCACCTGCTTTCGTCTTAGCTACACTTGCCACTCAACTCTTTGCTCTCCTTCTCATATATGCTTTCTCCTACAGTTATTTTATCACCAGATTATAGATTTACAAGTATTAAAAAACAAATAAAATTTAAAATTCCCCACATAAAGTAAAGGTACATAAAGGTACTGACTTAGTTTTCTATTGCTACTATAACAAATTACCATAAATATAGTGGCTTAAAACAAAACAATCATTACTGTCTTACAGTTCTGGAGGTCAGGAATCCAAAATGAATATCATGGAGCTAAAATGAAGTTTCCTACTGGTAGGTCTAGAGAAGAATCCATTCTCTTGCCTTTTTTAGCCCTAGGTTGCAGACATCCCTTGGCGTATGGCCCCGCCATCTTCCATGCCAGCTATTGCATCACTCCAGTCCCCTCCCCATCTCCTTCTCTGGCTCTCACTCCTCTGCCTCCCTCTTTCACTTGTAAGGATTCTTGTGATTACATTGAGCCCACCTGGATAATTCAGGATAATGTTCCCATCTCAAGTTCCTTAACTTAATCACATCTGCAAAGTCTTTCTTGCCATGTAAGGTATAGGTTCTGGGGACTAAGATGTAGATCTCTTTCTCTCTCTCTCTCTTTTTTTTTTTTGCTAAGGGAGACTATTATTCTGCCTATCATAGATACATAAAGTAAAACACACACCCCTGAAAAAACACTACTCTATTAGGCAGGTTTTAGTATGCTAAATTTATTCTTTATGGTGTTACCTGAATTTAATCAGACCTGTCACCTAACTTCTTTACAACTCAAAAAAAAAAAAGTAGGAATATTCTAATTTTCAAGATTGCATCATGAATACTCAGATAGCTTCAAAATAATGCTTTGGCTTTCAAAGTTTAGTATAGAGTCTGTGACTGGAAATAAGTGAACTAAAGGAGACACATCCCCTGCAGTTACTCCCAATCTTAGTGTATGACAACAGTTTGAACAATCTGGCTTTACTGCGTGTCTCTGTTTATAGAGATAATCAGAATAAACATAATGCCAGGGCCAGGGAACTAGCTGGTTATTAAAAATAGTTGGCTATGGCTCATCCAATCACATTTCGGACATGATAAATCAGCTTTCAGAAGTTCAGTGGATGGTGGGACTTCCAGATTCATGGAATGAGGACCTCTATAAATCCACTTTTCTAAAAAAGCAACAAAAACACTGGCAAAATTTGTCAAAATCAACATTTTCTTAACCCTAGAAATTAAGCAAAGCCTTCGACAATCTAAAGTGTGTTTATTCAAGAAAAGCTGTTGAACATTGTTAGGAACAACGGTTTGTGGCATTTTTAACTTGCCTGCTCACATGCCTCTCTCCTCAGCTCCACAGTAACCTGAAAGCCAGCAGCCTCCCAATCATGACAGCAGCCACCAGAGGGAAAGGCCAGCCTTGGTGTCCTATCCCTAGAGCACTGTAACTATTTGTCCTGCCTTGCAGTTCCCTGGAAAAGCAATGTTTGCAAGGCTATGTCTTCATTTGACTGAACCTGGAACTTGCTCCACAGGAAAAACCCTAATCCCAGGGCATTTGGTGAAAACAGCCAGAAGCAATTATTTAACATTACAGCTGCCACGGGCTGCCATATCACTTAGGGAAAACAAGAGACTTGCCAAGATCTAAAAGGAAACTCTGGAGAGTGAGATGTTCATGGGGGTATTGAAAAATTCTGACATATTACTGGGAATATATTATACAATATGCATACATGTGCAGGGTTATGTGCATGACCAGGAAAAGCCTGAGAGGACTCCAAACTCTCATCTCAGGCTGACCTTGAAGACTTTTACAAATAAGAAGTGAAGGCTAAGTCGGAGTTGTGAAATGTTGGAAGCACTGAGTGGAAAGGAAGAAGTAAAACATCTCTGTTGACAGATGATAAAATCTTGAATATAGAAAATCTCCTAAAGAATCCACAAAAAGAGTACAGTCAGCCCTTTCTATCCACAGGTTTTATATCCATGGATTCAACCAACTGCGAATGAAAATTCAGAGATATGGAGGGCTAACTGTATATATTTTCCATCAAAGTTTGGTTGAACCCATGGATGTGGGATCCTTGGATGTGGAGGACTGACTGTACTATGTAACTTCTTGATCATCCACAGATTTCAGAAGTGATAAACAAGTTCAGTGAGGTTGCAAGATACAAGATCAATGCAAAACAATTAATTGTATTTCTCTTCACTATCAATGAACATTTCAAAAATAAAAATAAAAATAAGAAAATAATTCCATTTAGTATAGCATTCAAAAAATAGTAATAGATTTAACAAAAGAACTTATACATCAAAATTTGCAAGTTTTGTTAAAAGAAATTAAAGGAGATCTAAATAAATGAAAAGATATCCCATGTTTATGGATCAGAAGGCTTAATAGGGTTAAGATGGAAATACTACCCAAATTGATCTACTGATTCAATGCAATACCCTATCAAAATACCAGCTGACATTTTTGTAGAAATTGACAAGCTGTGTTTAAATTTTTTTGGAAACACAAAGGATCCAGAATAACCAAAACAATCTTGAAAAGGAGCAAAAGTGGGGGAATCACATTTCCCAATTTCAGAACTTACTACAAAGCTACAGTAATCAAGATATAACAGTAGAAATCTAGATTAATGGAATGGAATTGAAAGTCCAGAAATAAACTCTTACATTTATGATTAATTGATTTTCTACAAGACTTCCAACAATTCAGTGGTGGAAATAATCTTTTCAACAAATTGTACTGAAACAACTGGAAATCTTATGCAAAAGTTGGACCCCTAACTCACACCATACACAAAAATTAAATTAATGGGCCATATGCCATACCTAAATGTAATAGTTAAAGCTACAAAATTCATAGGAGAAAATCCCAAAGTAAATCTTCAGGAACTTAGGTTAGATAATGGTTTCTTAGACATGACACCAAAAGCACAACCAACAAAAACAACAACAAAAATATAGATAAATTGGATTAAGTTAAAATAAAAGACTTTTGTGCTATAAATGATAGCATCAAGAAATTGAAAAGACAACTGACAGAATGAGAGAAAATATTTGCAAATCTGGGTACAAGGGACTTGAATCTAGAATATATAAAGTACTTAAACTCAAAAATTAAAAAGCCAAGTAACACAATTTAAATAAGGCAAAAGATTTGAATAGACAATTTTCCAAAGAACATAAGACAGTCAATAAACACAAGATTCTCAATGTCATTAGTTACTTAGGAAATTAAATCAAAACCATGGGAGATATCACTTCATAACCATCAGGATGGTTGAAATAAAAGAAGAGAGAATACTAAGGGAGAGAATGTTGTGCTGCATGGGGAATAATTGCTATTGGGATCTGGGCTCCTTTCTGGGGTTATGAAAATATTCTAAAATGAGATAGTGGTTATGTTTGCACATGTCTGTGAATATATTAAAAATCACTTATTTGTACACTTTAAGAGGGTGAATTCACATACAGTTGTATGTGAATTATGTCTCAATAACACTGTTTATACATATATGTTTTTATATATATGAAATAATATATTTATTGGATACATATATATATATATATAGAGAGAGAGAGAGAGAGAAATACTAGCCAAAAGGAGCTTCTCAGCTTGAGTCTCATCTCAACCACCAATCAACGTGAAACCTTAGGTCACTCGCTTTCCCTCTGTCGGACTCGGTTTTCTCATCTGCAAAATGGGCTAATGGTAATACCCATTCTGCAGTCTTCACAGAGTTGCTATGAGGATTGAATGAGGTGGTTAGAGTAGAATCAATGTTCAGATAGATAGGACTAGAAACTGGGAGGTATGTTTAGGTGTAACTTAGGCTGTAGAGTGTCAAGGTTAAGAGCATGAACTCTAGAGCCAGGCAGCCTGTGTTCAAATCCAGCTATAGCACTGACTAGTTGTGTGATCTAGAACAAGAGATTTCACCTTTCTGTGTGTGGTTTCGTCTATAAAATGTGATTGTAGTATTGCTGCCTTCATAAGGCATTATGAGAATAAAATGATTTAATAAAACATATAAAGAATTTTTTAAAAAAGGTTTAGTGTACTATGGGATTGAAGTGAACTCTCTGAGGATGCATTGCCCAAACTCTGAATGCTACAAAATAAGAAAAGGAGGAAGGAAACAAAGAAGGAAGGGGAGAGGAGGGAGTTGAGGGAGAAAGAAAGAGGAGGGGGGAGAGAAGAGAGAAAGGAGGAAGGAAGAAAGGAAGGAAGGAAGGGAAGGAAGGAGAGGAAGGAAGGAAGGAGAAGGAGAGAGAGAAAGACAGAAAGAAAAAAGAAAAGACAAAGCAGAGAAAAAAAGGAAAAGAAAAAGTACTTTCCAACTAGAGTGCAGAAATGACACCTTTTGGAGGGACTGAGAAAGAAAGTTGTTGCATCAAATTTGCATTATTGGAGATTATGAAATTACACCGGGCCACTTATAATGGTGAGGAATGGCCTCAGCAATATTGGTACCATTTATGAATCAGCTATAGGCATTTTGAGTAAGGAGAGGAAGAGGAATGTATTTTTTGTACATATCCTAGATTATTTCATTTTACCACATTGTTATGAATAATGGTGTGAAGTATAAGGAAGAACTAGTCACAGTTTTTTTCTATAGAATTATCTGAAATATCTCACAGGACTTTGCAAATGAGATTTCTGACCAAATATTGAGCTTCCAAAGAGACCATTCACTCGTTCGAAACTACTTTTTGAGCACCCGGGTGAGCTCCTGAGGAGTGAGATGGTTTTAACTCGTGGGGCCCTAAGGCAACGTCCAGAATGAAGGCTCTTGACTCCCTTACCAGGAGAATAAACTAACCAAGGCCAGTTTAATGTTTCCCCATGTTGTTTGGAATTTGGACATGATGAAATGAATAAATATTTTTTTCACTGTCTCCTGAAAACTTTACATTTTTATATGGAACAGGGCCGTTGAGAATTCTGTGTGGCTGATCACATTTCAAGATCTGAGCCTAAATGCTCATTTTAGCAAGTGGGTCTTCAGTAAAATGGCCTTTGTTGTGAAGGACCCAGCAGTCTGAGCCCCTGCTTTGGAAGAGCTGAAGACCCACTCGGAGAAACATAAGGCAGATTGACATAAATACCAACCAAACAGTTACAAACAAAGCCACAAAGAATCAGAAAAGGGAGAAAACTAGAAGCGGGAGCTAATGAGAGGTCCAAGGAGATGGCAGTTCAGCGGGCCCTTTGGGGCCTTACAGAGCAGGCACTGGGGAGAGGCGTTCCTGACACTGGGGTTGGACGTGGATCTGGGACGTGCAGGGCTGGGGTAGTTCTGTGTGCCTGGAATGCAGGGAACCCAGAGGGAAGAGGGGAGAGAGAGGACTGAAAGGTAACATGGCTTTTAATCATTTCCCAAAGCTCAGGCCACGATGTATGATGTATGTGGTTTAGAATTCGTTATTTCAGCATATGGGGGGATAGTGTTAAAAGTTCTAATCAGAAGAATGCTATGATTGGAGGTATGGTTTAGAAAAAGTGATCTGCTTGCTCTCTTTAAAGAACATTCACTTAGGAAATTTATTCTCAAATGAAGTGCCAGAGACTTTGTTGTTTCTGAGAAACTCCTAAGAAACTCCCTTTACAGGGAATGGAATCATCTAATTGTTTTCCTTTTCCATTTGGCTCCCAGGATGCTCAGTGCAAATCTGCCATTTGACTTTTTGCTGGGCTAAACACCATGGCCTAAATATTAATATATGCAATCAATTTCTGCTAGATCCTGACCTTCCATTCTGATGTTTACTTTCATACTTTTGACTTTCATACTTTACATTTTGTCTTTTATTATATGCATTCATAAACATTGCCATAAATCATCAAGCTAAAACAGGGTAGAGATATAAATGAGCAATTATTAATACATACATACATACATACATCTGAATACAGCTTGTGAGAAGGATTGGGTGTGCCTGTGTTGGAGTCCAAGACACTAGTGGGGCAATACCAGCTCTGAGCTGGAATCACAGCTACATGGACGGATGGGGTAACAGGTGTGAGGCCAGGGAAAGGTCAGTGTTGGCAAGATTCATACACCTTAGATGCATGATATAGAGTAGACCAAGGAGTCAAAGGTGACTGATGCCATGGATTAAAGACAAGGTGATTGGGTTTCTTCAAGAGTGGTGGCAGCCTTAATACAAACAAAACACATAAAAGGAAGAAAAGATTTGCATGTTGGGGCAATAAGGAAGTTTCTGGAAATGTTGACCCAGAGTTGGACAATCCAGCAGGCAGTCAGAAATGGGCAAGAGCGGTCATAAAAGAGGCTGGAAACATAGCTTTGGAAATCAGCTGCTCAGAGTTGGAAATTGAGAAAGTGTAAAAGGGTGAGATTTCCCAAGAAGGGAGTATATAGAGTGAAAAGAAAAGGACTAAAAATAGTGTCCTTGGCATCATAGGGTGGGAAGATTGAAAGGAATTAGAATAGACCCTACGAGAATCAGAATAATGCTGCGCCAGGAAAGCCCAGGGAGAAGAAAATAATGAGGGAGAAACTGTCATCATTCATGAGTAGGGAAAATCACAGGATTCATTCATTAGAAAATCACTGATAACTTTCCAGAAAACTATGTTGGTAGAGTGCTGGGATTGAAGCCAATTTCAAGGAGTTAAGAAATGGATGGGTGCTGAGAAAGTAAAGGGTGTGCATGCGAACCAGCTTTTCTCAGATAGCACCTGCAAGCCCTGGGAGTTTGGAAAACCCAGCCTCTGGAGTCCCACCTCTGGAGATTATGGTTCCACGTGTCTGGATTTAGCAGTGCTGGTGAAGAGGACAAAACATGTGAAGAATCCTGCACATGCTTGATTGTGGTTCCGGCTCATAGTGAGCTTGTTGGTTGGTTGGTTGGTTGGATGGTTGTGTGCTGTGGGGAGAAGGTACTCAGTAACTCCCAAGGGTGGGATAAGTTGATCTGAGAAGGGGCCTGCAAGAGATAATGCCCAGATTGGTTTTGAAGGATAAAACCCAAGGATTGGTAGGGAAGGGAAAACTGACCTAGGCAATGAGACAGAGCAGAAAAAAAACAAGGGTGCAAATAAATACGACTGATTAACTGGAGCCATGGCAGGTCCTTGGGAGTAAAGGGCAGTGGAATTAAGGAGGGTTAGGAGAGAGAAAGAAATACTAAAATCTAGTAGAGGGGTTTGGAGTTGGTACTTCAGCGCTCTGATTCTCAACATGTGGTCCTCAGCCTCTGCTCTAGACCTACTGAACTGGAGACTGTGGTGGGGGCCCCAGCAGCCTGCATTTTACTAAGTTCTACAGGTCATTAAGATACAAGCTGGAGAACCACTACTTCAGGGAAGGAAAAACAGGCCACACTTCATCTTGCTAAATGTATAAGTAAGTGAAAATAATGTTTGGGAAAGGTTTTCCAATCAGATACATGGGTTTGCAAAAAGAAAAAATGGATGAAATTGCAATAATCTAGATTTAAAGGTCTGGGATAGAGTGATGACTAAAGAAATGGGTGGAAGAGACAAATGTGACACCAAGAAGACAGAACTGCTGGTCTTGGGTAACAGGAAATGTGGAAGAATAAGGACCGAGTAGGTGCATTCCTCAGTAGCCTGCAGCGTTGGTGTCAGTCACCATCAGTCTAAGGAAGCTTGGAAGGGGTGTGTACTATGGGGAAAGAGGAGGAGCTCAGAGGTTTCTGTTTGTTTCAATGTCGAGGTGATGGAGTTGAGAAGGTACATTCTGTAGGTAACTGGACACAAAGAGTAACACAGAGAATATAGGAATATAATAAATGTTCTTTATTCATCTAGTCTAAAATGCATATATAACCTTGCTTTTATTAGAATGAAATACTATACATAAAAGGCCACCTCACAATTTCAACTAATGTTTTCCTTTTTGGTTTGTTTGTTTTTAATGGACTTCATGTTTTGGAACAGTTTTAGATTCACAGAAAAATTGGAAAGATAGTAGAAAGAGTTCCTAGATATCCTCTCACCCAGTGTTCACTATTATTAACATATTTTATTTGTATGGTGCGTTTGTTATGATCAATAAACCGAGATGGATACACTGTTATTGACTAAAGTCTATAGCGTCTTTCATATTACCTGAGTTTTTACCTGTTTTGTTGTTGTTTGTTTGTTTGTTTTCTGTTCCAGGATCTCATCCAGAATGTACTGAATTTACTTGTCATGTCTCCCTAGGCTCCTGTGGGCTCTCAGAGCTTCGTGGGCTTTCCTTGTTTTTGCACAGTACTTATCAAGTGCTTTGTTGTTTTACTTTTTTAATGTGGCAAAAATAATATTACAACAAATACTTCCTGAGCATTTCCTATGTAGTATCTCTTTTAGCATTGACAGTACAGGTATTTTCTGACTCAGTAGCATCGCTATGGTTATGATCTCACAGGTGGGGGAATGGAGGCTCTCTTTTAAATTTCCCATGACACACTTAGCCATAGGATGCAGATGCTGAGGTGGGGTAGGAGGTGGAGGACAGAGGTGCATCCATAGACAAATTTCTTTATCTCCGTGCACTGCTTCCCAGCAGCTGCCAACTACTGCGGCCCCACCCCCTCCCCACCCTCCTAGGAGGGCAACTGAATTTTTTCTGAAGTGAATTTACACCTGGGAAGTTGTCAGATTGTGTGGTTGCTGATCTCATTCCTTTAGAAGGCTGCTTGTCACCTCTCTGAGCAGGCCATTGAAAACACAGGTTGTAACAGTGTGTCACTCTACAGAGACCTGGGAAAATGGGCTGGGTGTCAGGCCCTCGCTGCTGCAGAAAGCAGCTGTCTGCGGGATGAAGTAGCGCCTGACTCCTTCAGTCCAGCCTCTTGCGGAGCAGTCACACTTAAGCCAAATGTCTGACCATTTTTTCATCAGCGAGCAGATAATAATTCAAAGGCCCAGGCCAAAGCAACCTCTCTGAAAGGATCTTATGAAATCATTTCTCTTTGCAAATCCATAAAAATCGCCCAGGACTCCTTATCAATAGGGAGGCTTAGAGGGGAGCAGAAGTCGTTGGATTATGATGTGCTCATTTTAATGACATTCCTCTCCCGCTGAGATGTTCCCTGCAGATTTTCCATATTTCAGCCTGGGAAAGGTTTGATGCTTTCCTGCCGGTGCCAAGAGTTAATTGAAAACATTTCAGGATAAATTCTGCCCAGGGGCCAACGCTTCCAGCCCATCATTATTCTCAGCAATAATAAAGGAGTAATACAATTATTAATAGGCATGTTGTATCCTCTTAAAGTGCCCGTGGGTTTAGGAACCGTGTCTTTGACCGTCTTTCTAAAACTCCACACAAAACTCTGAAATAGGAGACGGGGACTTAGAAGAAAAACAAGCTTTTGCTGCTAAATTATATAGTTTGCCTCTTCCTGTTTGGAGTGGATGCACAGTAGTAGATGA
This sequence comes from Eulemur rufifrons, assembly GCF_041146395.1. Classification (NCBI taxonomy): domain Eukaryota; kingdom Metazoa; phylum Chordata; class Mammalia; order Primates; family Lemuridae; genus Eulemur; species Eulemur rufifrons. The sequence continues at coordinate 205,018,461 of NC_090989.1, forward strand.
TTGCGGCTTTTCCCCAAAAGTTCTATTTTTAAATCCAGCATTGGATTTTGGAAAATACATACTTACGGATATTAAAAGAAAATGTATGTAAACATTGGTAAACCAATTCATACAATTAAAATCGTGTTAGGTTTTTACATAGTGCTCACTGGGGGAATTATTTTGGTGTCATCTATCAAAATTAAATTAGGCTTAAATTTAAACTACAGCCTATTCTACCCTCTCCATGCTATTTGACTGTCTCCTAAATCTTATTGAATAACTCAGCAAACTAATCTTTAGTAGCTGTTATGAACAGGAATTCTAATTCTTATTTTCTTTGCTCTTTAGTGTGGTTTGGAATGTTCATTCTTTTATTAGCACCTTTCCATTTTGTTTGAAAACCTATGATTAAATCTTCTCTTGAAACTTAACCTCTCTGGGGTTCTTGTGGAAACGTTAGGATAATTGAGCAAATCAGAAACACATCTCTGTGCTGGGTGTTGCCTGCTAAAGGGTGCAATTAACACCATCCAACCTTCAAATGTTTTCTTCTAGCCAGGATTCATAGGCAAAATGTGTATGAAGGAATGGGTAAGTTGCATGGAGTGGGAGCAGTATTATTTTTTCAGAACAGTACTTTAAAACTCGAATCTGACATTTAAGTCATTCAAGCATTATATCGTGGTCTTATTCTCTGACAATGAGTAGGAATTTTATAACATATATGTAAATTTTAGATGCTTTTTTTTTTTTTTTTTTTTTTAGTGTCGCTACATACTCATTTTCTACCCAGAGAAAACTGAGACAAAACACTGGAAATGAGTGAGTGGCATGCGCACCCAGAATTCTCATCTGCTGCTGATTTCCTGTTTGCTTTTCCTTCTGGAGTGTAACCTCAGCGAAAGCAAGGACTTGTTCAATTGGTGCTTTTTGTTTCCTGTACCTAGGAGAGTGCTGACCAGTTACTGAAAAAAATGAATGAATTTGCTGATTCTTCATGAACTCTTTCCTTTACTTGGGGAAACAAACCCAATTAGAAGTAATTTTCTACTTCATTAAACTATAATGGTGTGGTTTTTGTGGAGTTCTCTAATAAGATCATTTTAACTTAAGATACATAATGATTACTTTGGGGATATTTCCTTGGATGTTAGCTAGAAAGATTATTGCTCCTATAGTGGGATTTCAGGGTTCTACATGGAACTAGGCTACTATCGTTTGAATGTGTCCCCTAAAGTTCATGCGTTGGAAACTTAATCCCCAATGCAACAGTGTTGGGAGGTGGGAAAGAGGTGATTACGCCGTGAGAGCTCTGCCTGCATGAATAAATTAATGCTGTTCTCCCAGGAGTGGTTGGCTGCCCCGGGAATAAGTCCCGGATAGAAAGGATGCTCTCGCCCCCCTGGCCTCTCTGTCCCGGGAACGTGCATTTTTGCCCTTCCCCCCTCTGCCATGGGACGATGCAGCACAAAGACCCTCACTAATGCGTCCCCTTGATCTTGGACTTCCCGGCCTCCAGAACTATAAGACATAAATTTATTTTTTTCTTTAATAAATTATCCAGTCTGTGGTATTCTGCTATAGCAGCACAAAACAGACTAAGATAGGTACCAAAACATGCATCTGCTTCGTCAGAATTTGCATGAGATCCCATAATTTCTTCAGCTCGTGTCAGCGTTCCTCAGAGTGTGATGCATGGACTCTCCCAAGATGTGTGACAAAAATGAATCTCATGCCTCGGCCCTCAGGGATCCTGATCCAGTAGGCAGAAGAGGGAAGCCTAGGAATCTACACTTTGAACAGACTCCCCAGAAAACTCACATGTACACTAAAGTATGGGAAATATTGAATTAAAGTGTTGACCCCTGTTAAAATGAATGTGCCCTTAGAAGAAGCTGTTGTCATTTATAATATGATATTATTGTGTGATAAGATATTTACTTTAGGGGGAATGAGTTTTTTTTTTTTTTTAAAGCAAACCTAACAAAAGAGAACAACAATAGCAGAATTCTCAATAAAATAAATTAAAAAATGTAACCACAACCTGGTCATCCCTCTAAATCCAACTTCTTTTCAACCCCACTGTATTAGTTTGCTAGAACTGCCATAGCAAAGTACCACAAACTGAGTGGCTTAAACAACAGAAATTGTTTCACAGTCCTGGAGACTGAAAATCCAAAATCAAGTTATACATAGGGTTGGCTCCCTCTGAGGGTTCCATGCCTCTCCAGTAGCTTCTGGGAGTATACGGGCCACCTTTGGCATTCCATGATTTGTTGAAGCATCATCTCAATCTCGTCCTTCGTGTTCACATGTGTTCTTTCTGTGTGCATGGGTCCGTGTGCTAAGTTCCCCCTTTTCAAAGCAAGGGCACCAATCATATTGGTCCACTCCCATATGACTTCATTTTAACTCATGTTAATTTACATCTGCAATGACCCTATTTCTAAATAAGGTCATAGTCTGAGGTACTGGGGTATAGGACTTCAACATGTGAATTTTGGAGGGACACAATTCAACCATAACATCCCCCATCCTGGACATTAGGCACTCGAGCTTGGTGTAGCCCATGTCAGGCGGATTGCAGCAAGTCACCCCCCACCCAGACTGGGAGCACAGAAACGTCCCTGCAATGGCAGCCACAACAGCAGTGCAACAGACTGTCCAATAGAGTCACAGCCTGAACTGCTGGGTGAGAGGCATCGTGGAGAGGTGGAGACAATGGAAGAGGAAGTGGGGAGTCCAGGGGAACAAGAGCTGCAGCAGAGGAACCAAAGAGGAAGCTGGAGAAGTCGCTGCTGCCGGTGACATCTCAAAATTTCTATACCCAAGAATTTAGGGGTGCTGCCAACACTGTTGACAGGGGACAGCAGGAAACTTTTCTTGTTTTGAAGTGCTGACCTAGCAAGCGTGCCACTGTTTCCATGTAGCTCATATCCATATTTATCTGGAGGACTTGGAGAGGATTGCTAGGACTGTGGGGGTGGCTGAAGCACCCCTCTTCCCTCGCCACACTTTGGCTCTGCTGTCCATTGCTGACCACGATGATGATGACAATGATAATTAAGATGTTGTCTCCATAATATACAGCATAGTTCTCGGCACATATGACACATTTAATAAACACTGGTTGAATGCATAGCTTGAAAAGGCTGAGGCCTCACTTCAGACCAAGCATGTTTGCTTCCTGGGAGGAACATTCTCACATGTGACAATCATAACCAAATTAAAGTCAGATGGCATGCCTGGAATGCATTTAGCTGGCAAAAAGAATCTATTCCAAGAGATTTGGCTTGGCTCTGGGATGTTTCATATAACCTAAAATCAAAAAACAATGTGTAAAATGAGACTCAGCAAGGGAGGCTGAATATAGGACTAACAGATAAAGAATTCCTAAACTTTATCACTAATGAAAGCTACCTTGGTCACCCTGTCCCAGTGGAAAATGTTTATATCAGAAGCTGAAGAAGAGAAGCTCTCAGGACCTGACCCTGTTGCAATGACTCTATCCCTGAGACTGGGGTTGCACGATTTGTGGGTCCAGTAATCATAATAGCGGCTCACGTTTGAGTGGGGCTCAGCGGTGCACGGGGTGAAGTTCATAGTATGAACTATGAGGTCCACATTTCACCCTCTGCTGGAGGTAGGGTGGAGACCCTCATCTCCATTTTCTGGTGGTAGTAACAGCTGCAGTTCATTGACCATCTGCCCCACATCCCTGGACATTAAAATATAGGTAAGAGTAACTTGAACTTCCATTCTAGGTTCTGTGGAGTCTCGTGTTTTCCCTAGAATCCTCTGAATTCTTAGGATGTCATTTTTTCTAGTCCTTCTGAATCTAATTTTCTGCTTTTCTTGTACTCTCCCTCCCCACTCTGTATCTTGGATCTTGCACTGACCTATAGTGAGACAAAGCCCTTTCTTTGCCTGGGGAACCACACTGCTCTGTCACTGGCAAAAGTCAAGAGCATTCAGTGAGGGATTGTGACAGTGGTATATTTTCATTAGCGTTTATAGGTAACCAGTGAAGTATGCACGTGTGAGTTCTGTACGGTACACAATGTAAAGTGAATATTAGATATTCCCCGTTCTCTGGGAGTCCACCCACTATTTTGTCACCGCCCCTGGCTTCTGTCTCTGGCCACGTTGCTCTGTCCTCTACTGTTCTCTTTCTCATGGTCTTCTCTCACTTCTGATTTCCCTGCCACAAAAAGCACTTGAACTATCTTCTTGTGTTTTCCATTCAGCACTTCCATACTAGGCCTCCCTCCATGCCCCTATCCAACGACTTATCAAGGTTCTTCCTATACACGCTATTTCTTCCCTAAGTTCTTTAGCTCTAGCTGGTAAAATAAGAAGATTCATTACTTTCTTTTTTTTTTTTTCCAAATTCTCATTATAATTCCCTAAGCTAGATATGATTGAAGGGCTCTATTTTGCTCTTCTCCACAAAGAAACCAGTAATGTGTATTATTAATTCTAAGTAAAGATGGATTGTAAAGAAAAAATATGAACAGCAAAGCAGAACAAACAATTTCTACCATACAACATGGACATGGTAAGGATGGTAGGAAGAGGAAGGCTTAGGAAAAGTTATTGTTTTCTTTAGGAGGAAGATGTAGAACTGATTAACTTTAAACATTGATATAAAATAGTAGGTAAATATATGGGCTAAATTTTAAGATAAACACTAGAAAAAATAGAAATGCAATTTGTAACTTCAAACAGTTGAAGGAGGGAAAGGTGTAACAAAAAAGCAAGAAGAAAACATGATCAGTGCAACAAAGGCCATCAAAGTGAGATTACAAAACAAACAAACAAGAAAGCATGGCATGTTTAAAACAAAGTAAGAAGGTAAAAATGCAAACCAGTAACCAGTAAATGTAAATAGATTTAAATTGCTGTGAAGAGATAAAAGCTCCACTGGATTAAAAAAAAAATAGTGCTGACCAACCAACCGATCAAACAAAACTCACCTTAACCAACCATGTGCTCTTTACAAGAACTACAATACAAGAAGACAGAGGATTGAGAATGAAGAAATTAAAGAAGCTTATATCACTCCCTAAAGCAGTAATAAAGGGCATATGAGTATGATGAAACAACTTAAAAAAATAACATGTGTATTTTGATTTCATTTAAATATATAGAAAAGATTAAAAGGCTATATGTAAATTTACATAGCTTATCTCTAGGTGTTATAATTATGGGTGCTTTTTAGTCTCTTCATTTTGATTAACCATATCTTCTAAATTTTCAATATGTGTACATTACTCTGTAATAAGAAAAAGCAAAGTGAAGTTTATTTTAAAAAACAGTATAAATTAACAAAATAAAAGCAGGTGCAGCAACATTATTATTATACAAAATAAAATTAAAGGCAAAAATAATTAAAAGGACAAAGAGTTATGGTTCATATTGTTAAAAGATATTTTCTGCCATAAAGATAAAATAGTCATGTACTTAAATGCATTTAGCACTATACTTTCAAAATATACACCCAAAACCTGGTAGAAATACTATAAAAGAAGAAATTGATAAGTCCATAGTATGATGGAGGACTTTAACATCTCTTTAAGAAAACAACAGAAAAGGAGATATAGAGAATTAAGATAATTAAATTCATATACTACTATAAAGAAGAACACTGACAAAACAGAGATTACACATTCCTTTTTTATGCACCTAAAATAGATACAAAATTTTACCATATGAATGATCACAAATGATATAAAAGCAAAAATTCTTAGGTTATATTCATTAATCAAAATGCTATAAAATGAGAGGATAGCAACTAGAAATTAAAAACACAATTTAGATCATTCTGAGGTTAAAAAAACAATCAAAATAGGATATACTTTTTGGAAATGAATTATAATCAGAAAATAGCATATCAAAGCTTGTTGGATGTGACCTAAAATTTGCACAAAAGAAAGCTAGCATCCAGAAACGAACTCATTAGAACACACGAAAACATGAAAATAAATGAGCTAAGCATTTAGCTCAGGAACCCAGGAAAAGAACAAAGAACCATAAATTAGAAGAATAAAATCAATAATCGTACAGCAGAAGCTAACAAAGTAAAGAACAATCAATCCTAGCATACATTTGATAGATGAAACTCAAAGCTTGCTGTGTAAAAAAGCCAATACTATAAGCAAGAGAAAGAAGACACATAAAAGATTCAAAAAGAATGAAGACATAAGTGTGGGATTTAGAAATTAAAAAAACTGAGAGTATTTTATACAATGTAATATTAATATTTTAAAAATAAAGATAAATTGATTTTATTTTACGAAAGTATGAATCATCAACAATAGCACAAGAAATAGAATTCCTCAACTGACAAATAAACAAAAAAGAAACTGAAAAGAAAATTCCGTAACTTGATAAAGCATATTCTAGAAACCTATCCCAAGCACCATAATAAAAATATTATAAGTATTGCCCTGGAGTCAACATATAAGAAGAATCGCCACTATCACAACTTCCTACTTAACAGGAATTCCTAGTGAGGACAATGAGACATGAAAAATAATTATTAGATATAAATTTTAGAAAGAAAAGAGTGTATCAGCAGCTTTGAAAGAGTAGTGTACAGATTCCTGGCGGATTCCCAAGACGCTTTAGGGGGAGCATGAGGTCAGATAATCCCAAGGCTCTATTTTCCATTTGCACTGTGTTACTATCTGTTTGCCCTGATGCAGCAAAAGCAATACTGGGTAAAACTGATAGTGAGTTAGCACAAATAAAGGCAATTGCACCAAACTGTACCAGTATTCTTCACTGCTATGCACTTGTGCCAAAAATATTGCCAGTTTCACATAAGAATGACCTCAATAAAGTAGTAAAAATTTTATTTAATCTTAACCCTTAGGTACACATCTTTGTAATATTCTGTATGATAAAATGGGAAGTACACATTAGGTATTTCTGCTGCATAAAATGTTTTTCTCAAGAAAAAATTCATGTGGCTGTTTGAGTTGTAGAAAGACTTAGCCATTTATTTTTCATGGAACACCATTTTTACTTGAAGAGACTGCAAAAGAATGACTGTAAGGCAAACTATGTTTATTCAGATTGGATATTTGGCAAACATTTATCAAAAATAAATACAATTCACGAAAAACAACAGGATTTGTTGCCACTAATAAAAACTTAATCATGCAAAAACTAGAACTTTGGAAAACTTATATCCTACACTATGAGCCTGATATCTTCCTAATAGTTAGAGAATTTTATTGTGAGATCAGTGGTGATATTAACAAATGTGATTTATTTAATATGAAAATAAAATGTGTCAATTATTTGGATAATCTTCATAACATAGCGACAAATATTTTCAAAAGACCAAGACATGATGCTGTAAAACCATACATGGATAAAAGATCCATTAAAAGTGCAAGATAAACTAATAAATTTTATATAGCAGATTATGAAATGTTCATTGATGTGATTTCAGATTCCACCTTACCATTAACCTTTAACAATCTACCACTTGTTGATTGTCATTGCTGTGTATCAAAGAAGAATATCCACAATTATCTGAAAAGACTATTAAAATACTCCTCCCTTTTCTAACTACGTACCTAAGGCCAGATTTGTGTGTGTGTGTGTGTGTGTGTGTGTGCATAAAGTACATGGGAACAGATTGCATGCAGAGGCATATATGAGAATCCAGCTGTCTTCTAGTAAGCCAGACATTACAGGGTTTTGCAAAAACGTAAAACAATAATAGTCTTCTCACCAATTCTTTTTAAAAGTAGGCTTTTTTCATTAAAATATACTATTTATGTTAATATGTGATTGGGTTTATTTTTTTAAATTAATTATTAAATATTTTAAAAATATATGTTTTGATTTCTAATGTGGTAAATATGGATATACATAACTCACTGTATAGCAAATAAGTTAACTTTGCCCCCTCAAATGGCCTTTGTCTATGACTCCTGAGAGGTGGTCTTTGTTTGCCTGGAGACCTTGAGCTAACCAGATATTAATGATGTGATTTAGGATGAGGGCTGGCTATATCTTTGGATGAGGGCTGGCCAACAGAGTGATTTATGGACCACAGAGTATCAGTCAATTTAGAGACTGAGATCAATCAATCATGCTTATATAATGAAGCCCCAATAAAAACTCTGAACATCAGGGTTCAGGCAAGCAAGTTTCTCTGGTTGGCAATAACAGGTGTGTATTGTTACAATGTCTTGACATGTCTTGACTCCATCAGGAGAGCACAGTGGAATCTCTGCATGTGATGCTTATGTCCTTTCACGGTAATAAACCATAACCACAAGTATAATAGCTTTCAGTGAGTTCTCTGAGAACTTTTAGCAAATTATTGAACCTGAGGGTGATTTGAGAACTACTCTCCATACTTGCAATTGGTGTTAAAAATCAAGGCAGTCTTGGCAACTGTGTACCCTAACTCTTCATACCCACATAAACTCTTCACATCCGATAATTTTTAAGAGTGTAAATTTTCCTAAGACCAAAGGGTTTAAGAAACATCAATATGTTTGCTGTCTAGAAAATCAGATCGTCTACTGCCACTAATTAGAGCTCAGAGGAGTTCAGCCAATTATTTAGATACAAGATCAATGTACAAAAAAACAATAGTTTCCTATACACCCAATTCAATAATGAATTAGGCAGTGTAATAATCTAACAGAAACTACAAAATACCTAGAAATAAATCTAAAAAGAAATAAACAAGAAACAATGAAAAAAAAGGAAATAGATATGAAACTTTCAGTAAGTCCTGTATATAGATCAACATAGTATTTACCTAGCTGAAAAAATGGAAAGATTCACTATTATAAAGCTGCCAGTTGTCTCCATAATGACCTATAAATTAAATCCAATCCCAACCAAAGTCTCAATAAAAGCTTTTTAAGAAAACTTCAAAAACTGATTCTAAAATTCTTCTGGAAGGCAAAAATGCAACATTATATAAAACGTTTTGAAGTAGAAGAAAATAAATGATCCTACTAGATATCCAATCATAGTATAAGTCTTTGGAGAATAAAATAGTAGAAGAGTATTTCAGGTCCTTTCTGGGTTTTTGGCTATAAAATTCTATAAATTGTGAAAATTAAAGCTATAAACTACTTTCCTACATCTCTTTCTCCCTATCATGTCATCAGATGACATCGGAACAGAACCCAAGAAAAACAATTCATTATTGTATAAGACTGTTTACAAAGTGGCTGCCATAACTCTTAGCATCCCCCAATGCACACCCTTTGCAGTGCAACTTTGCCTCTCTTCCCATCAAGAAGTGGGATCTATTTCTCCACCCTTTGAAGCTGGACTTGGTCACGTGACTTGCAATGACCAAGGAGACATTGGCAAATGTGATATAGGAGAAGCTTGAAAAGTGCTTGCATGTTGTGGCTTCCACTCTCTTGCTGCTTTTGCAAAGTAGGTGCTACAATAAGAAACCTGGGCTAATGTGGTAGATGTTAGAGACATTGGCGCAGTTGTCCCTGTCAACCCAGTCAACTGCCAGACATGTGAATGAGAACAAGAGGAACCAACCCTCCCCTGCCTGAATCACCAGCTAACTACAGCCAACTGAGTCCAAAAACGTCAGCAGAATTATCTAGCTGAGTTCAGCTCAAATTGCTGATCCACAAAATTGGGATCAAATAAATGATAAGAAATCTTAAGCCACTAAGTTTTGGGGTGGTCTATTAGGCAGCAGAGGCCAAGTAATAAAAATCATGAATTTCCTGCCAGTAACCTAAATATTGGCAAGTTTTTTTTTTCTTTTGTTTTGTTTTAAAATACTATTGGTTTCAATAGGTTGAATTTTGCAAAATAGACAAAAATCAGGAGACAGTAAGCAAGGACTTCCTTTGGCAATTTACATGAAATATGAGTCTATTTATTTTTTGAACTTACTAATGATTATTTTAAAAATAATACGCAATATGAAATGTTATGGTTAATCTAGTCATTATGGATAATTTGTCCTTCCAGAACATAATAGTATATTTTCTTTTTAGCACATGTGAAGAATTAGGGCATAATTTAGGCCCTGAAAGCACCATAACAATTTTTGGCTTTAGCCCTTCTATCAGAACTTTGCTAGAATAAGACAACTGTGCTTTTAAATACTCTTTTTATATGCTGAAATATTATAGGATTTAATTCTACCACTTGTAAAACACATAAAAACAGGATGATTATTATCATTTATAGGAAAACTTATATTTCCCCACACATATCCATAAGGCATACATATATTTCAAAAAAGAAAGATAAACAAAATGTTTAAATAACAGGTGTAGAGAAAGACAAGGGTGTGGTCATTCTTTAATAGAGGAAGAATGGTCTTGTTACAGATGACTAGAGAGTGGGATTCTGGGAAGCAGATTTCTGGTGGTGACCCACACTCATTGCCGGCAGGAAAGTTTACTATTTGGTTCACGGCTGTATCCCTAGAGTCCAGCACGGTGCTTAACCTGTAGTATGTGCTCAATAAATATTGATTGGATGGATGAATGGATGAAAGAATGAACAACCTCTTGAGAATCTTCTCACTCTAACATTTTTGTGTTATAATTTATTTTCATATATTATATACTTTTCCAAATAGAACAATTTTACAGTTTTTATTGTTTTCTGCTTCAAAAAATATCACTTCTTCATGAAAATTTGAGGTCTACTGAACAAATAAGGGAAAAGGAGTATAGGTAACAGGGAGCAATGACCACAGGTATGGAATCTACACTGTTTTGTTTCTTCTTTATGGTTCTGAATTGTATTATTTAAAAAACATTTTGATTAGGAACGTAGGATAATATATATTAATTGATGAAATGTGGAGAACATTTAAATCTGTGAGGAAGAAAGCAATAATGACTCGCAATGGCATTAACTGCTAACATTAAGGCACATTTCTTCTCATACATAGATAGATAAAAACCTTTGAATTTTGCCCAATATTTTAAAAGTTCTTAGACTCTTCAGGCTTTCTACATTTTGTGAATAAGGTATAATAGTTATGATCTCAATCTCCTGATGCAAAGAGACCTAGATTGTATGTTCACCAATTGACTCACTAAATGGGCAGGGTCAAGTTATTTAAGCATTGGTTCCCTCATCTTTAAAATAATGATAATAATAAAAATAACAATCATTGTTACTTGTAAAGTTGTAATGATTAAATGATGTGATACGTATTATGTACTCAGCACTGTTCATGGCAAGTAATAATCACTTAATAATGTGATGTATCATTGACTATTATTACTATTAATTTAATGTAATGGTATAATCTTGGTACTTTTTATTTTCCTAGAGTTAGCTGAGATTATAATTATGATTACTATTATATTATTCTTATAATGAGAAATATTTTGGTCACTAAGTTTTCTTAGAAATTCAATGAATTTGTCTTGCTCATAGTATTGGTCTCTTAAGCATTTTAATGTTCAGGCATCCACATCCAGAAACTTTATAATCTCTTGCTCCTGCTTTCCTCAGACCTCTCTGACCTTCCTTCATCACTGCAGGGAGTAGTCTTCAGGGCCCCCCTCCTCTGCCCACTGTATACCTTTCTCCCTCACTCTCTGTGGGTATGTCACTTTCAATGTCTTAACCATGACCACTATACAAGTCTCACTTCTGCCTGAGTTTCAGATCTGCAGTTAGTTTCCTGCAGTGCACCATCCATTGGATATCCTGTACATCCTCAAACATACTTTCCCTCCACCCTTTCTTCCTCTAAGACCAAAGGTGACGTCCGAAACCCAGCAGTTATATTGGCCTCTCCTGTCCCTGGACACCCCATATTTGACCAATCACAGTGTCTTGAATCTGCTTTCTTCCTCCCTGCACTGATACTTCTCTAGTTCAGTACCTGGCTATTGTCCACTGGGCCCTGCAGTAGCCTCTAACTATTCTGTGGTCTCTGGTCTTCATCCCTTAAAACCATTATCTACTCTGTTCAAAAAGGTGAACCTCTGAGCTTTCAGCTGGGAACTCCCAGAAATTCCCAGTCTTGTATACTATGCAGGGTAAAGTCAATGCCTAGCATGACCTTCAAGACTTCCATGACTTGGCATGGACCTTTTTCTCAAGCCCTATTCCTGCTGCTTCCTACTTTATACTTTGGTGGTAACAAGTGGTCACACACATGCACACACACTCATTCACACATACACACACTCTGCTGGTCCATCCTTCCATGCCTTTGGACATGCTGTTTCTTCTAATGGAACTCCCTTCCCCACCTTTCTCTTGGCTAACTCCCATGTCTGTCTGTCTTTACACTTAGCTTCAGTGTTGCCTTCTCCAAAAAGCTTTCCTTAAACTCAACCTTGGGCTAAGTCATCCTCTTCTGTGCTAGCCATTTTATGTAAAAAGTATCTACGTGTGTCTATCTACCCATCCTGACTGTCAGCTTGTCCAGTGACAAGGCTGCATCACATTCACACAGAGTACATCCTCAATAACTGCCTATGGAACTCTTTTTTATGTCCCCCCCGCCGTCCCCCCCGCCACCCCGCCAACTTGTTCAGGATTACAGACATAAGTTTTAGTTATCACAAATGCTTACTTCAATGTTTATTTATTACAGAAGGATGCTCCAAATGGGTGGGACTATCTGACAGGTAAGAAGTGATGTGGGTTAAAACTGAAGGTCAAAGGCTGGCACTTTCATAAACGAAATGTCTATGAGAAAGTTCTCAAATCTTTCTGAAATCCTCTTTATTATGATGTATAGTAACATCTGATCAGGCATAAAATACACAATAAAGTTTACTTGTGAGACATTACCCCATTCTGGTATCTAACTAAGAACCCACAAATATCCTATAGAATTTATAAAATGTAAATACAAAAATAAACTTGTAAGGATACATATCAATAACTAGAGAACACAAGGGTGACCATAAAGTCTAGAAACAGATAATATTGCTTTTTTATTACATATTAAAGATATCCTTGACAACATTGTATATATTCACCTGTTTTGCAGACTTTAAGATGCCATCTGTTTGCTTAAGGAGAACATGCCATAGCTACCTGTAGTATATACCAGCATCACTAAAGGTAGCTATCTTTGATCAACTTTATAAAATTGAACTCATAGAATTATAAAATTAGCAAAATATTGTTTTGGAAAATGCCATGTCAAAAAAATATAGACATTTAATTTTAGTATGGAACCCACGCTCTTGAAATAAGAGGAGGAAACACTTTCTGCATCTCAGCAGCGTTTCCCGCCTCCGTTGCATGCATATTACACAGGGTTTGAAGGTAGCCCTCCAAAATATTAGCTGAAAGCTTCCTCGGAAAGCAAATCTTTCCCACATCCTTCCCTGCAGTTCTTCTTTAAGAGGTGTCAGCATGGCTGAAAGAATGAAGTGGCTGCACATTGTTTGGCCTTGCTATTATGTGCTTAACATTTCCATAACAAAAGTGCCACTCGACTTCTCCCCGATTAATGCAGCTCGAGGGCTCTTGTCGTCCTTTAATAAAACATTGTTGAAATCATTTATTTAGAACCCCTGGTTACTAGTGGGAGAATGACCATCTTTGTGCCAAAATATAGTGTATACAGTCCACTATTTTGTAGTAGATCATTCTGTTATTTAGGAAATTGATTAAATGGATGACTTAGAAGGTATTTATGCTAATAGCACATTACTTATGTCATTCAGATAGTCAAGGGTGAGCCTTTTTTCAACTGTCTTCCAGAGGCAATCTCTCAAATAGACTACAGTAAAGTCCAACTTTACTTAACTCATAGGGCAGTGAGACCTCCTGGAAACTCAACCCTACCCTAACTACTCTGGCCACAAGGCGTGTGTAACATGATGTTCCCCTGCAGCCTTGCTTTGATTAGCTGGGAGAAATTGGGTCAATTGACAAAGTTTCTGATGTTCCTTGGTGTAAGAGGTCAAAAAACAAACAATGTATGCCTTTCTTTTTACAGGTTTGAAAAGAGATACATGAGGTTATTTTGTTAGAGAGCTTCCACAGGGAACTCAATAAGCTAACAATGCGAAGCCAAAGTTTAAAAGTAGAAAGATTTTCAATACATGGTTTGATGTCTCTGAAAGTTCTCATAGAATTTTTTTGGTCTCTTTTTATTCGATGGTCAGTCACATCGCTGGGTTGGAGTGAGTAAGAACAGAGAGGATGGCAAGGAAGGGAAACCCCATTCCATGAGGTTTCTCTGGACTCATCGAGGTAGTGAGACAGAAAGGTCCCGTCTTCACCCCGCAGACCCCGTTTGGAGCACTGTGGTGCACCCCAGATGTGCTAGAGCCTGGTGACCCCTTAAATTTGTGGCAGTCAGGGCCAGGAGCTGCATCCTCCCTTACAGATGTTTGCAGGGGTGCTGCCCAAGTACAGAGATGTCCTGCCACTTAGTAGAAGAATTTACTTCCCTACAGCCATTTTTCCACTCTACATATGTGTGTTACTCGCATACATTGCTATATATTGTTAAAAATAAACAGAGACCTTATGTTATGTCCATTGTGATTATATACAAAAGCATTGCTGTGTGCTCGGGTGAGCAGTGAAGCCTGAACCTCCTTCTATTTACTGTATGGTCACTGTCAGTTCAATGAACTGCCTCCTTGTTCTCGACCATTGTCACACACTCCCTTAAACATTTGTCACTGAAGTGCCTCCAAAGACAAATAAACTGTCACTGAGAATTCAAACCTGCTAACTGGGGAAATGGGAAAGGCCTCAAGGATGCACGATTTTATGTGAAACCCAAAAGGAGTTCCTCTCCCCCTAGAAGACTTCTGTTAGAAGTGTGATGCTTTTTGAGAATCCCCAGGAAAAGCCACAGATACCTTTTCCTTCATTAATGGTACTTCCAGGCCTTCTCCATGGGACATTTGAGACTACCAAATGTCCAAAATTCCAAAAGGCTCCCCAGAGAGCATGAGATATTACAGATGTCAACATCTGTAAAAATCCTTTCTGCCTGGAAGCAGATGGCAACATACAATCCCATACCAATAGCTGAAGGGTCCTACCATCTCAACAACCTGTTCTGGAGTCCACTAGGTCTGCAGGGGGGGCCAGGGGGCTCCAGGCTCCAGAGTATAATTGTTTAAATGAAAATGGACCACCGATCAATGTTCATTTTAAGGAAGAAAGCATAAAGCCTCGTATCCTCTCTCCCCAAGAACGAGCGAGCTGTGTTGATTTATTCCAGGCAGATGCTTTTGACAGGACCCTGTAAAATCAAGTCGTGAGTTTATTGTAGCAGTTAATTATCAGGCCTTTTCTAGTGCTAATGCCTTTTACTTCTTACTGGGCAAAACTGGGCCTTTTACTGGGACAAAGACTTAACTTTTAGTCAAGAATGTGTTAAAATAACATAAGGTGGAGATGATTTAAATATATTTAAGGACAAACACAGGAGCATTGCTAACTTGTCCTTTTGTAAAGAAAGCTGATTTCATTTACAAGTCTCGGAGAATACTCTTTGTTCACTTCCCAAAGAAACAATGCTCTCGCCTTTGTTTTAACAATATGTTTACTCAAGCATTCAGGTGACTGGAGATTCCAACCACACACCACTCTCTTAGGCGCAAGTCTGATACTACAACTATCACAGACTTTCCGGTGATGCACATAAAGGAATCTTGGCTTTAGGTGCACCAAACAAGTGCCTGGAATCCCTCCATAAAAGCTGGAAAAAGAGTGAGTTAGAGGCACATGAAACCTCAAAAGTAGGGGCTGGAAGTGGGTGGGAAAAAGTCAGAAGGGGGCATAGCTTTGTTAATTACTTTAGGCAGCAGAGAAATCTGGTTATGTTTTCTCAGCACATGTTAATATCAAATAAAGAGACACCAGATCTTGCTAATCTGTCGACCCCTCAGACAAAGTTTATTTGTGGTGACTTTTAAACTCCTGACTTGCCTTCCAATCACCGCGTTTAAAATGAAAAGCTTTAAATAAACACCAGGAATAGAAGATAAATAAACTTTTTTTCCCCCTTGCAAGTGCCTAGCTTGGCGAGGTTCAGGCTCAAATCCCCAGAGGACAGAGCGCTCTCTTTTGTGTTAATGTTTAAAAGATTTTCCAATGCTGGAGTTTATTCCTACTGCAAACATTTCTATTTACAAGGTCAAGTGTATCAGCACTCGACACAGCTTAAGAGTGTAATTATTTATCTAAGGGCGTTTGAGTGTAGATCAGTAGCTCTGGCAGGAACCCAGCCTTCAGCTCACTGCTAAACAACTTCTCACAACAATATTACACGTTCTGGTAATTGTTCCTCTCCCCAGTGTGTTTACTTTTGCCCGCCCGAATGTTTTGTAACAAAATTTTGTACTTTTTCCACCAAAAGTGTGAAAATGACTTTGAAGTATTGAGACTTGTAGGTTTTCTAAGACCTATTGGTAACAGACGTTATTGGCATGTTTGATTGCATGAGAGTGTCTAGTAGCCACAGAGGACACTCTTGGGGGTAAGGGGTGATAGGGAGGGGGTTCTGGGGGGGTCCCAGGGGAAAAGGGGCAGGAGGAAATGTGATGTCTGGGTTATCCCCAAATTATGTATAGGAGACAGTGTTTTGAGAATTCTCTCCACGATGTAAAGCCAATGGAGGCCAGTCAATTATATCTTTTTAGCTGCCTCATTTACAGATGTCTAATTGTTCATTAAATTAAAGGCAGACTAATAGCCTGCATTTCTTGTCTTGTACTGTATTTTAATTTCAGTTGATGGTTGATAGATTCCTTGTGACCCCTCCACCCACCTCCTCACCCATGATTGGGTTAACCACAATGTAACTCTGGAAAGTAACTACACCATATTCATTGTTTAAAACTCTTTACTGATGTACACGTTTTAATAAAACAATCAAAAAATACACAAATCCATAGTTATTTAAAACTTAGGATTTTTAAAAAATGATGTCTATAAAAATACAATGTTTAAGGCAGTTTGGAAATGCATTTATACATTTCTACAATGTCCATAAATTCTCTTGAAAATAAGAATGTTAACTTCAAATCTATAAAATACACTGTACATTTTACGACTGTTCTAAATAGAGCACACTTCACAATGGACTATGGGTTTGGATCCCTGGTGATAAATGGATTCTGTACATTGGGGGGAGGGAGGGTGTAATATGAATGTGAATTTAAAACTTTTAATTTCTTTTTAAAAATAAATTATTTCTGAAGCATACAATTTATAAAAATTCTATATACAAAGTACAGCAACTGGTAACAAACCCCAGTTTTAATACACTTTATATACGATGTACCAGGGTTTAACACCCTGATAGGAGCAGAGGCAATATATGTTCTCCGCATATTTGAACATACAATTTCTTGATGTAAAGAACAAAAAGGACAACAAAACAAACATCATAAAGAGGCTTTCATAGATGGCAGTGCAGAGCTTTTTTAAATAAAAAGTTGCATTGTTCAACACCATAGCAACCCCTTAGATCAGCATTTTTTGACCACTAATCCTAAGAAATGTGCTAAGAGATCAGAGTGGTACCAAGGAAATTAAGGTCAAGGGCTCAAAGTTATCCAAAACCAATTCAGGGGCTCCTCCTAAGGCAATCACCGCGCTCCCCCCTCGCCCCTCTGTGTCACTGAGAATTCTGAGCTCTGATACCAAGAGTAAACGCATGAATCAGTGAGTGGGACTTTTCTGTTTACTTACGATTGATTGCAATGTCCTCACTGGCCACAATAAAAAAAAAGTCGATACTGGCACTTTTTTTCTCCCTCAAAGGAAAAATGCTAATAAACAGCCCCTTTGCAAATATAATTCTTCCTTCAAACTCCCTGCTCCAAGCCTAGTCCCTTGGAACTGTTAAGGCCCCATTGGTCAGCATCCTCCCTTCTGAGTCCAGGACTACGGTTCTGTCCCCTCCATGCCCGTTTCCTCCCCAGCGTCCTGAACTCTACAGCTAGGTTTCTGGAGGGCAGACAAGTGTGAGTTTCTGGAGCCTGGAATGGAGGCGGGAGAGGAGGTGCAAGAAGTCCTGCTCGGGAGAGGAGACAGGGAAAGTGCCAAGACTCATGGTGGGGAGACCGGCGCTAGGCCCAGTCGACTTGGGAAAAGTTTTGGGAAGTATACCCAACCATCCTCTCTATCTGTCCCCAAGCCACAGGTGCCCCGGCTCAGAGGCGAGCGGAGAGTGCGCGCGGACGCGGGACGCGGGACGCGGGCCCTTCCGCAGCCAATGGCTGGGGCCGCGAGGTCTAAAAGAGCGGCCCGAGCAGCAGCAGCAGCAGCAAGATGGAGGCGAGGGGGGTCCAGGAGCCTCGGGGCGCCGAGCGGCCGCCGCCGCTGCTCCTGCGCCCGGTCCCGTATGGCAGTTCCCCGCGGCCGCCCGCCGCAGCAGCGCCGCCGCCCGGGCGCGGCGGGTGCGGGACGCCGTCGTCATCGTCCAGCGGCTGCTCACCGCCTGCGCCCCCGGGGCGCAGTTCGTCGTCGTAGTCCTCGTCGTAGTAGTCGTCTAGGCCCCCGTCTGAACCGCTGCTGCCGGGGCTGTTGCCCAGCTCGGCGCCGAAGCACAGGCGGGCCATGTTCTCTTTGACCGACTCACAGATGGGTCGCTCGAGACCGTCGCACACGCAGTCATTGAGCAGCGCCGCCTTGGGCACTGCCCGCATGTCCTCGATGACGGTGCGGCACTCGTCGGTGCAGCGCAGCCCGTTGAAGAGCTTACCGCAGTAGGTCAGGTAGCGGCTTAGCGCCAGGTTGCAGCGGCTGTCGCGGTCGCAGCGCCGCCGGGCCTCAGTGCAGCCCATGACCCCGCCCGCGCCGGCGCCGCTCGTCCGGGGCAGGCACGGCTCAATGGCGCGCTTGGTTGACTTGCAGTTCTCGTCCTGCGCGCAGTCACAGTCCTCTAGGGCGGGCCCGCGGCGCGTGTGGTTGAGCTGAATGAGGGCCGAGATGCAGTGGCTCGGGCAGCGCCAGCGCGACGAGAAGGAGGCGGCCGAGGCCGGGAGCGCTGCAGCGGCGGCGGCCCCCGGAGCGTCGCCCCCGCCGCGCTGCGCCAGCACCGGCGCGCACGCCTCGGCGTACTGGTTGTAGGCGTAGCTGCACTCCGGCTCCCCCTGGCACTGCAGCAGCGCCTGCCAGCAGATGAGGCGGCGGCCGTGCGCCAGCCCCGAGCCCCGCGGCGCCGAGCCCAGCAGCTGCAGCAGCGCCATCAGGCACAGCCAGGCGCCCGGCACGGTCCCCCCGCGGGCCTCGCCGCCGCCGCCCAGCAGCGCGGCCACCATCGCGGGCAGCGGCGGCCGCTGGGCGAGGAGGGAGAAGGAGACGAGGCGCGGGGAGCGGCGGACGCGGAGCCGGTGGAAAAGTTTGCCCAAGTCCTGCCCACTTCTTGCATGAGTGTCTTCATAAATCCATGCGCGCCGCTGGCTGATGCCCTGCTGGTGGCAGAAGGTCGGTTCTCGCTCCGGCTGCGGCGGCTTCCTGGAAGTGCACAGCAGCCAAGATCTTCTCCGGCTCTCCCACCCGAGAGCCCTCGGCTCGCCCACGATGGTGGCGGGAGGCGCTCACTGTCGCCCCGGGGGGCTGCGGGCCGCGGGGCCGTGGCGGGGCTGCAGGACCGCGCGGCGCCGCGGGTGCATTTTGCTCCGCGCCTGCAGATCCGTTGTGCGGCCGGCGGCGCCCGCGCCCGCTGCTCGCTCTGCGGCCGCGTCGGCTCCTTCCTCCCCGGCTCAGCGCCGCGCTGCAACCGCCGCGGGCTGTCGCATCGCGCCGCTTCCTGGCCCGGCGTCCGTGCGCTGCCCGCCTTCCAGCGGCCCGGCTGCCCCGCGTCCCCTCCCCCTCCGCCCGCGTCGACCCGGGTCTCGGCCGAGCACCGGAGAGCTCTTTCCGGGCGGCGCGGGGAGAACAAGAAAGTCGGCGCGGCCGGAGAGCGGCTCCCGGGCTTCACTCGGCGGCGGCTTCTCGGGTGACTAGGAGCCCGGGGAGCGGATCCGCTGAGCCCGGCTGCGGACTAGCTCGCAGCGAGGCTTTAAATACAAAAGTGGGCCGGGAGCCCCCGCGTGGTGCCGCGGTGCCCCCTCATTATGCATGCATGGAAAAGCAAACAAACAAAAACATTAGCAACGCTCCTCCGCTCGCCGAGCCCCGGCCCCGCGCGCTCCGAGCCTGCCCGCTTTCTCCTTTCTCCACTCTCTTTCGCCTTTGCTCGGCCCCTTTCCCGGCTTTTCGAGATGCTATTGGTCCAGCCTGTTGTTGCTGAAACTTTTTTTTTTTTTTTTTTTTTTTTTTTTTTTTACGAGCCACTGGAGTGGGGTTGCGGAGTGGGGGAGGGCGGAGAGGGCGGTGGGCAGCTCACATTCAGGCATTCAGGGCTTGAAAGGAACGGCTTAGGGGGGTTGACAGAGGCCCCGAGCTCCTCCTACTCTTAAGGAGGCGCGGATATGGAGCTCGCCCGCACAACCGGCGGGCAGGGCTCGGGGCAGATGTCTGCATCCGGCTCAACCACGGGCTTTTTTGTTTGGCTCTTTTTCCTTTTCTCTCTCTCTCTCTCTCTCTCTCTTTCTTTCTTTCTTTCTTTCTTTCTTTCTTTCTTTCTTTCTTTTTTTTTTGGTAGTTTTATTAATTCTAGCTAGCCCTTATCTGTGTCTTCGATTGGGTTCAGAACGCAGTTTATTTTTCGGGTTCCCCCTCTTTGGGTCCTGATCATCACGAGGAGGGGGGAAATCCAGAGAGTTTAATATGGGACATTTGAAGCTTTAAACACACACACACACACACACACACACACACAAAAGAAAGAAGTTGATGAAATATGTACAACCCCCCAACTCCCCAGCGCCAAGTAGCCGATCTGGCAGGTACGACCAATGCACCAGGCATCGTTTTCAAATTGCAAGACAGAAATGCAACCAACCGAATTAATTTCTTAGGGATATAAGTTTATAACACTCGTGGTAATGAAAAAAATAATAGCATTAAAAATCTTCGGGAATGTTGAACAGTGCCATCTGGCCGCAGTCACCACAGAGAAGGAGATGAATTGACACGCACCAAGGTTTACATTAAGTGTAAGTTTCATCCCTCACTAAGTTTAAGGGCAGCTGCCCCGCAGAGGAGCCTCTGCAATTTGGCGCGGGAGTTTACGAGCTACCTTAACTGTGGCGCAACGCAGCCTTCGGCCACCAGAGGCACCGGGCGTCTGTGGCCTGTCAAAAACTGGCGCTTTTTTCCTCCCCTTTCCGTGGAGAGACTATCAACTCCATCTGTCACAAAAATTAAGGCTAAATCGCCTCTCCAGAAGCAGAGGGAACCGAGGCTCCAGAGCGCGCAGCACTGGGCTGTCCGCGTCTGCCCCGAGGCCAAGTGAATTTGAAATGGCAAAAGTCAGAGGCAGAGCCCAGCTCTTGTGGATTTATCGAACTGCAGAAAAGCCGCCTGTTAGCGCTAAGGCGGCTGGATTCCTCGGAGGCGCTGGGTCCGCCTTGGGAAGGTGAGCCTCTGCAATCCCCCAAACAAAAACCTTAAAAGAGCCAGTTTGAGGTAAGGCGGACCATCTTCCTCTGACTTTAGTAGAAAACAAACAATAATACAAATCCATACCTAAAATAATAATAAAATGGCTGCGATTTCGTGGCACATCAAAACAGCTATATCCCTAGCTCTGTTTTTCTGTTATTTGGAGTCACAATCTCAGTCCTGCCAGGAGGACTTGGACAACTCACATGCCTTCTTTGTGTCTTGGATCCCTGGGTCATGCGTCAGGCTCAAGGCCAGATAAGACATTTGAAGAAGTCCCTTTTATATTGAAAGTTTTGTGATTTTAGGCTCATAGGGAACAAGGTCAGTATTCAGTTGCATCTTTAAGTTAGTGTTTGTGAGTTCCTCTAGAGTAGTGGGTCCCCAACCTTAGCAAGTACAGGAATCATCTGGTGGTTCTGTTAAATAAAGCCCAGGTGGCACCAGGTGTGGTGGCTCCCACCTGGAGTCCCAGCTACTGGGGAGGCTGAGGCAGGAGGATCGCTGGAGCCCAGGAGTTCTAGGCTGCAGTGAGGTATGATGATCCTCTCACCGCATTCCAGCCTGGGTGACAGAGCAAGACTCCCATCCCTAAAAACAAAACAACCAGATTGTTAGCTCCTAGAGTTTCTGATTCAGTAAGACTGGTGGGGCCCAAGAATCTGCATTTCTAACAAATTCTCAGAAAATGCTGCTGCGTGTCTGGGGACCAAATTTTGAGAACCAATGCCTAGAGGTTAAATGCGTGTTTGTAAAACTTGCCCCACCTTGGTCTCGATGCGGCTCTCAGTGAGATTTAAGAGGGGCCTGAGAGCTCTGCATGCTTTGGGGACACCCCTGTCCCCAGTCTTATGCATTGGCATTGGCCTGAGGGTCTAGCAGCTCCCTTTTGACTGTATCATTCCCTTTCACCCACACTAAGCTATACTTTCTCCTATCTTAAAAACAAACAAACAAAAACAAAACCTTTCTAAACTCCAAGTCCCTACCCAGTAATCATCCTATTTCTATGAAAACTGGAAAAAATTTGCTTTTCCTCTCTTTTCTCACTCTCTCCTCTTATACTCTCCTCAATTCACTATACATAATCAAGTTTCATCCTGCCATTTTACTTGTAAAGGTCACTAATGACCAAAATCTTGCTCTGCCCAAGTCACTTTTCAGTCCTCATCTTTCAGCACCATTGGAGGTCACTGAGGACCTCCTTCTCTTCAAAGTGTTTTTCAAATTTGGCTTCTGAGACTCCAGGCCCTCCTGTTTCCAGTTTTACTCCCTGGTTGCCCATTCTCTCTCTGAACTCACTCCTTAGGTGATCTCATCCAGTGCCTTGAATCTGGGCAGTTGATGTTTTCAACCTCAGTCTTTCTCTGATCTCCACATGAATATATTCTCTAGGTGGTTCAAAGGGCATCTCAACGTTAACCTTCCCCAAGAGCGCTTCTGCTTTCCCACCCCACAACCTATTTGTTTGTTGGTCTTTCTGCGGTAGATATTCTCCAAAATCGATCTCCGTCAATTTTTTCCCTCCCTTTATGTCCATGCTACTCAGATCAAAGGGCAGAGTCTAATTCACTTTCCCTTGAATCTTGGGCAGGTCTTAGTGACTTTGACCAGTAGGATACAGTGAAAGTGACTGACATTCTGGGGCTTCCAAGTCTAGGTCACAGGAAGCCTTGCAGCTTCTACATGGAATGCTTGCTCTGGAGAAGCCAGTCACCGCGTAAGAAGTCCGACCGCCTTGAGAATGCCATGCTGTGAGGAAGCCCCAGCTTACTGTGTGCGGAGGGTACATGGAGAGGGAAAGAGACTCTGGTCAGTTCCCAGCTGTTTTAGCCATGTGAGTAAAGAGGCTGTTTTGGATGTCCAGCCCAGTTGAACCTTCAGATGACTCCAGCTACAGCTGCCATGAGACTAAAAGCATATAAAAGAGACCCCAAGCCAGGGTCAGGACTAGGGAGAGGCAAATGAGGCATATTGGTGCAAAATTTAAGGAGGCACTCACGCTCATAATGGTGCTGCAGAGACTCCAAGCGTGAGTTCCTTAAATTTTGTACTCGAGACACTCCACTCACCTCTCTCCAGTTCTAGTCTTGCCCCATGCAAGAACAGAAAAGCATGGTCCAGTCAACCCAAAGAATCTGGAGAAATAGCAAAGAATGTTGTTTTAAGCCACTCCATTGGTTTTGAGGTGGTTTGTTTACAGCAGTAGATCATTAGAAACTGCATTTTATCCAATTGTTTAGGTGAAAGATACTACTATCTACCTGGATTATTCCCTTTTCTTCACATCCCACATAGGCAGTCAGTAAAATACTTGGTAAGTTGAATGAATGGAGTGAAAACTCAGAACTTATTTCTTGTCTTCTACATCAGCCAACTCAAATCATTTGTATTATAGAAAAGGAGATGAGACCCTCAGAGGTTAAAGAATATGGAATTGTTCTGAAGTTTTAAAATATGAAATGATATTTCCAGAAGGGTTGAATGGTTCAGTGAAAGGACAAAAGCCTCAGTTGATGAACACCAACTAGCTCTTGGTGCTTAGCAATATGGCCGCTATGAAGTAGAAGGAGGTAGATTCCTGTCCTCAGGGTACTTAGCAATATGTCACCTGGCCTTTTAGGGATACCAAAGACTCACCACTCAGCACAAGTCGTAAGTCACAGGCACTCACTTACTTTATTTATTTTTGTTTTATAACCCAGAAAATATCAATAGTTTGGTTTATGGCGGATATTCAGTAGAAACCAAGCAATGTCTACTCTAGAACTCTATATTATACCTTACATCTCGAATGTCTACCTCATTCTTCCCAAAAGTCTTCTCTTTGTCTCTATTGCTTTCTTAATAAGAATTAGTTCTTCAGAACAAAATAGAAGGATGAGAACCCCATGTAAAAGGGAATTCTTTTTATGCACAACAAAGTTCAAGAGAAGCCTCCTGAATCTGACTGAACTTTGTTGTGCATAAAAAGAATTCTCTTTTACGTGGGGTTCTCATCCTTCTATTTTGTTCAGAAGAACTAATTCTTATGTCTCTCTCAAGGACCATCTCTATACCTTTGAGTCCTAAGACAATGTCTTTCACCTTAACCCTTTTTGTCTTCTCATTGCCCTGGTTTCTTTGAGATTTTCATCATTGCTGAACACTAGGTCTTCCTCAACTCTTCCTCCAACCCAGAGATTCCAAACCAGGCAAGCTGCTCAGAAGCACTTGGGAGTTTCTTCCAAATGCACGTGGCTTTACCGATTCCATTGCACTTGAATTTTTCCCCAGGGGCCAAGGAATGTATACTTTGGATAAAAAATACAAAGGCATATCTCTGCTTAAATCATCTTGCCAGTGGTTCCCAGACTTAGAGATTTCATAGATCAGATTATTTTCAAAAAAATTCAGAACAGCTTTGGAAAAAAGATGCCAATTTTTTTTTTATTGTATCAAGTATTAACAAACAAACCTCTTACCATCCATGAACACCAATGTCTTATTAAATAAAGGGGATTTGAAACACTAAAGGCAGGGAAGGAATAACCAGAGAATAAAAGTCTTTAATTTGAAGAAATTTAGATATTTAAAAATTTACTACATTGCCCTATTTTTTTCCTCATTTTAAGATGAACTTCTTTGGAAATTTTTACATCTTCAGACAGTATTTTGGAATCACTACTCTAAAGGGATCCTCCATGCTCCTGTTAAATGAGTCTGACCAAATCACTACTCAACTTAAAAATTTGCAGTGACTCATCAGGAAAATATCCAAGGTCATTACCATTGTTATAAGATGTAACAGCTTGGAAGACCCATTCCAAATACTTAACCCCATCTATTCCTGCCTGGGCCCCAAAACACAAACATACATGCATACACACATGCATGCACTCACATACATATATACAGTGCATGCACTCACATACACATATGGATGCACACATGCATGCACACAGCCATGCAACACATACAAACAAACTTGTACTTTTCTTCTGAGCATCCACCATAGCCCCTCCATCCTGCTCTTTATCTGTTTATTTGAGACCTTTTGGTATGTTGGCCTTTTTTCAGAGAAATGGTTCTGGCCTCCAGCCTTAAGGGTTTATGGGAAAGTCTCCCCTAAGACATTCTGCTCCTGCAAAATACGTGTAATCTCCACACCCTCCTCTCTGTGTGCACATACTCTTTGTAACGTTAGCAACTTCCCAGCTTCCTCCTTGTATGCAATTGGGTCTCATGGTTAGATGACCCATGCCTGAGTGGCTGGCCATTAGGGGTGCCACAAGCCCAGATGTAGACACTATCGCCCTGAGACTCCTAATGTTTCAAAGTAATGCCACTCTAAGACCAAGAGAAATTTATTCTACGGAGGCAAATACAGCAAATGTAGCCATATAATCTCTGCTACAATAATAAATTAAAGGAGAAAAATATATGATCTTATCAAACAATACTGAAAAGACGTGATAAAATCAGCAGCTATTCTTGATAAAAACTTCAGGTAAAGAAGGAATAAGTAGGGACTAATTATATAATATAAAAGTATCAACCACAAGCCTCTGCTTGTTATGGGGGTACCACAAGATCAAAGCCGGCACTGTACATGCAACACTTGGAGCACAGCTGCTCTGGGCCTGAAACAGTTATTGCATGACCGAAAAACAAGTTTTGATTGTGATAACCTCTGAGAATTTGATATTATTTTCGACAACAGCATAACTTGGTCCATCACTAACTGAAATAGCTAATAGTATGATTGCATGCTTAGAAAATTCAGGAGGTACTTAATAAAAAATTACTAGATTTAATGTGAAATTTTGGTAAAGCACCTCCATATTGGAAGAATATGAAAATAACTTTTCTGTACTCTATGCATAACACTTAGGAAATTTGGAGAAATACTCCATATATAAATGTGACAAAAGATATAAAATATTGAGAAATAAATTTTACAAGGAAGACTTTGGATGCATATGAATAAAGTTATAAAAATATTATAAGAACTAAAACAAGATCTGAATACATAGAAAGGGATGAATATAATAAAATGTTAATTTCTAAAATATTATGTAAATTTAGTGCAATTCTAAAATCGCAGGCGGGTTTTTCTTAGAATTAGGTGAAATTATATTAAAATTCATGTGGAAAACTTAATGATTCAAAATACCTATGCAAAGTACAAAACTGAAATATGCAGTACCAACACATACAATGCAGCCTTAATAATTAAATTAATATATTATTGATTAAACCATAACCTTTGTCATATATTAGATTCACAAAGATAATGGTTTAATCAGTGGGAAAAGTATAGTCTCTAAAGTAAATGACGCTGGCAAAACTAGCCATACACTTAAAAGAAAATGGAAAAAGTAAATTCCAGATAAAAATTTAAATATAAAAAATAAAATAAGAAAAATCATGTAAAAAAATCTATGCAATGGCATATATAACCTAGAATTTAGGAAGATTCTCTTATAACCAAGACTGGAAAACCAGAAGAAATGGGGAAAAATACGTATTTGACTATATAAAAATTTAGAAATTATATATGGAAAGATAGCAGAGATGAAGTCAATAGACAAACCACAGATCTGGAAACAATGTTTATAAAGTAGATGCTATGGATTGAATGTTTGTGTCTCTCCAGAATTCATATGCTGAAGCCCCGATCCCTACTGTGATGGTATTTGGAGGTGGGGTCTTTGGGAGATGAGTTCATGAGGGTGGAGCCCTCATGGTGGAATTAGTGCCCTTATAAGAAGAGGAAGAGACAGAGCTGCTCTTTCCACCATGTGAACATAGAGAAGGCAGCCATCTGTCAACCAGGAGCATGGCCCTCATCAAGAACCTGACCATACCGACACCCTGGCCTTGAACTTCCAGCCTCCAGAACTGTGAGAAATGAATGTTTGTTGTTTGAGCCACTCGGTCTATGGTATTCTGTTAACAGCAGCCTGAACTAAGACAATAGATGACAAGGACTAATTTTTCTAATAAGCAAAGAGCTCTTATAAATTTATAGGAAAAAGACAAAGAGACAATGGGAAAAAGATATAAATAAATAATTCACAAACGCATAAATCTAAATTGTCAACAAACAAGTGAAAAAATGTTTAAATTAACTAGCAGTCAGATGAAAGGAAATTAGTAAATTATGTGGTATCACTTTAACACTCCACGGACTGACAGAAATATGAAAGCACTGTGACAGCTATTTCTTCTAAGAATATCCTCAAACACTGCTGGTGGAAATATGAAGTGTTAGATTCTTTGTGGAAGGCAGTTTATCAATACCTTTAAAATTCAAAATACATATACTATTTGGCCCAGTGCAGTCCTGAGAATCTTTCTAATTATAATAATAATAAAATACTGATAAGAAAGGACACTATCTAGGGTCTACCAATCACAATGGGAATAATAACTTATTTTCCCAAAAGTTCTAGCAAAATTTATGGAACCTCATTTGGTCTGGGCCACATGGCCCTGTACATTAGTGAGTGAGGGAGAGAGAGCGAATGCTTCCTAAAGGAAAACCAAAGGCTGTCATCAAGAGCAAAGCAGACACTACACCAGGACAAATGTGATCCAGGGCTGGGTGCTGACCCATGAGCTGCTTCTTAGTGGGCCATGGTGAGATGAGTACAGATCTCCAGAGCAAGTATTTGCATTCCTTTACAGCAATTTCAAAGAGTAATTTTATGTCTGTTGAATCTAATAATAAAATTTAGGCCTACTTTTTTGTAAGTATCATTTTATTTTTCTAATAATCTAAAAATTTTTGTTTTACAAAAATGTGATAGAAAAAATGCTCTGGATGTTCACCACAGATAATTTGAGAAGCACTGTGCTATATACACTTTAAACCAAAACAAGGCTCGGTTTCAATGTCTAATAACACAGGGAAATCTCCACAAAATCAGTAGGCACTCCAATTCTCAGGAAACTTGACTTTCACACGTTCTGAAAAAGATATATTAATGAAATGGAGATTTAAGCCCAATAGCAATATAGAACATTCATGGCACAATATGCTTCCGCCTCAGTGGCTTGCAGTTAGCAGTATAACTATATTTCTATTAATATACAAAGAGAAGTTTCCCCAAAACAGCACATTGTGCACATTTGGGCATTATCCCATAAGTTCTCCAATAACTGGGGCCGATTCTACAACAGCCATCATTAGACTGTTTCAAAGCCATGCCAGGCCTTGTTTTCAAATTTAATTTGTCACTACTCAAATCAAGGCTGACATTGAGAGGAAACTTTTTCTATAAGTATTTCACAAACTTAGATGAACCATTTTCTAGGTAAAAATAACAATTTGTAAGAGAGCTTATCAATAGTCTTATAGTCTGCTTTTTATCTTGAGGATCTATATAAAGAAAATAGGCTTCAAAAAAAACTATTAACAAGAAAAAAAATCTATCAACAAGCTAGTACAAAATTGTGAGTGTTAGGTTAATGCTTCTCAAACAGTTTGGGGGAAACACACTAGAATTGCTAACATCTTTATTGCTGAAAATCTATAATTGTCATAAAATATTTTGGAAAAAGTCTATGATCTTATTGATTGTTAAAGATTACAAGCCGTCTAATACTTTTTAATGAAATGTGTATCCTAGGACTTTGTCAACACCTCACTGATGAGTTCACAGTCTTCTTACATTTTAAATCTGCATTCATACTTACATGCTTGCTTTTCATTGAATTTGATTCATTTGAATCCCACAGATATATAGGAAGCTAAAGCATTCTTTTTTTCCCCTCAAGTCTTCCAACTCCATTCCTTTTTTTTTTTTTAATAGACTCATTTTTTTAAAGCACTTTCAGTTTTACAGAAAAGTTCATTGGAAAGTACAGAGTTTTCATATAATCCCTCCCTTCCCCCTCAAACTGTGTCCCCTGTTATTTATATTTTGTATTATATTAGTGTGATACATTTGTTACAATTGATGAACCAATATTGATATATTTGTATTAACTACATTCCATAACTTATATTAGGTCATTCTTTGTGTTATATATTTTCTGGTTTTGATAAATGTGTAATGTCATGTATTCATCATTAGAGTATCATACAGGATAGTTACACTGCCCTAAAACACTCTGGGAAGTATTCTGTTTTAACCTGGAAGGGACCTTAAGTCCAATCTTTTCATTTATAGCTTCATCACTTAAAGCTTCCATATTTATTATTGCTTTTTGTGTTCATTAAAAAAAAATAAAGTGAGGCCATGTAGGCCATTTGAATCCCTAAGTTGGTTTCTCCAAGCTACATATTTCCCCAAATGATTAACTATTTATGTTGATATAATCATTCTTATAATTCAGTTACATCTCCCAGACATATTTCTTGGGTGCCTATCCTGGGCCAAACATTCTATTATGTTGTTCTTCTGATTCGGGAAGTTTATGATAGGTGGCCTTAAGCTACATACCTTTGTTTCATGCATAGAGGTACATTAAATTACCGAAGCCTTTTATACATTCTTTTATGCTTTCCGGTTTATTCAAAATTTATCTTTGAATAGAAAAAATGCATGCATGTAGTACAAAATGCAAAAGGATTAAAAAGGTATATGATTTTAGAAAGCCTCCACTCACCTTTACACCAGTCACCTACTTCCCTGAGCCACTATTATTAATTTCTAGCATGTATTTCCAGAGATATTACATGTATAAACAGATATAAGTATCTTTTTTAAAAATAATGGTCTTTGCCTTGTTATGTTCACTTAACAGTATATTTTGGACACTGTTCCATGTGACTTCATAAAGAGCTGACATATTATTTGCTCATCCTTTTTGACAAGTGCATAGCTTTCCATTTTGAATATTCCATAAATTATTTAATCAGATCCTTATTGTTGAACATTTAAATTCCATTTTTTTGTCATTCCCACGTGGCAATGAATATCCTTGCACAATTATCATTTCATAAGTACTTTAATACAATTAGAAGATACATTCTTATAAGTAGAATTACTGAGTCAAAGAGAAGGTGCATTTCAAACTGTGTTAGATCAATTATCCTATCTGTGTATCTCTGATAGGTCAATTGTTCTCTGTAAAAGTTGTACCAGGGTATGAGAGTGTTTGTTTCTTCATATCATCACTCACATAACATGCTATTAAACTTTTGGCTCTCTGCCAATCTGATAAGTGAAAATTATATCTCATTGTAGCTTTAATTTCTCTTATTATGTGTAACATACATTATTATTTAAGTCTTTATAAAATTAATAAGGGAAAGATTGAATACATTTAAGTTCAAGGAGGTTAAGTGATCCAAGACCATCCAACTCATAAGTGAGATCACCCAGAAACCGACCCCCCCAAGCCATGTCCTGTGTCATTACCCTGCCCGTGGCACTGAGCACAGTGCCCAGAGGCCTGGTTAAAGATCTGAGTTTCCTGACGGTTTTCCTCCACTTGATCAGTAATTGTCAAAACACTGCTAACAAAGACTTTTTATCAAGGGAAATAAGACCTCTTACTAAAATGGCAAAAGCAATCAATTCTGAAGACTCCTCACAGATTTCCTTTAAAATCTTAGGAACTACCTCTCCCCGCCCCTTGCACTAGAGACGTATCAGGAAAAAATCTCAACCCTTTTTTTATCTAGGTAACTACTGAATGATTGACATAAAATGTATGCGTTGGACTTCTGTTAGAGATGAAATTATTTTCTTATGGAAGGGATGTATTTAAGGAAAAAAACTTTGCTTTTTCCTCATCTTCCCACTCTGAAATACCACTTTCCACTCTGCATCCGACCTCAGACTTGCAGCATTGAGTTCCCATGTCCTGTGGAACCCTGAGGATCTTGTGTTTTGGAGCAACAGTTGAAGATTTGGGCTTCGTCCATGATTTGCATTTGTGTATACGTCTGTGGTGGCTGTCCTTGGACTTGATCTCTCTACTGCCCAGCTGTCCCAGTCAATTTGCAGATGAAAATCAATTGACTTGATTTTCATTTGTCTTCATTTTCATTTGTCTAGAATCAGGGGTGGGTTTGGGGATTTGGGAAAGGACAGAGCTATGTGGAGAGGAGACAGCTTCCTATGGTCCCAGGGCAGAGCCGTTTATGGTAGTTCGATAATTATTAAGCAAATCAACAAAATGACCAAATGAACAAACTTTCTGAAATAGAAGTTATGCCAATCCTGAATTATAAGGTTTCACTGCTATTATCCTTTATTCACTGAACCAATATTGCACACCTGTATGTGTCAGAAGGTGTTCTAGAAGCCCAGCAATAAAGAACACAGGGTAAATGCCCGTTCATATGTCACTTTCCAATGACCATCACGATTTTCTTTCCCTGTTTTCACAGTGAATCTGAGAAGCGAGTGAATCATCATTACAAAAGTGGAGCCCAATTCTGGAATTTCTGAAGAATCAAAGATGCCCTCAGGCTCAGCCTTACCTCTGTTCTACAAACAAAAAGTCTGGACTGAATTCCTTCCTAGGGTCTTCTAGGTCCAGGGAGGAAAAGTCTCTTAAGATTCCCAAATCCTTGAAAAGGATTTGGGGGAAACAAACAACAAGGGAGAACATAAGTATCCCTTTAAAAGCAGGTCAGCCACTTTTCTGCCAAGGGCTTGTCAAAATTGCTCAAGAGGAAGAAGAAAAGCGAGAGAAACAAGTGCACATATACATTTTTAAAGTAGCTAGCAACCAAGACAACACCAATTATTTAACCACAGTAAAGAAACCAGCAGTCAAACCACACTGATTATTTAACCGCGTATCCAAGTGCTGAACACAGCCATAGCCAGCCACGTTAATTTAATGTAAATATCCCCAGTAACTAGCCCCCACGGAGGCCAGGGCTGCAGCAGAGGACAGCTCCTCACCTTTCCTTGTCTTGGCTCCAGATGTCTGGAGCTGAAAAAACTGGCTATAATCCAATCAATATTTTCCTTTTTTTTTTTTTTTCTTTTGCATTTGATTCCTCCTTCTGTAATTTTCACTCATCATTATATGTAAAGTTTATTCTCAGGAAATGTTTATCAGGAAAACATGAACTTTCTTCTTCACTGTTTACTGTTAATATAGTCCACAAGAGGTTGGAATTTACCATAAAATAGCCCCTTTCACTGAGAAATACCCAGGCTCATGGATCTTGTGAGCCCAGATGTTCATGTTTGAAAAACACAGTCCCCACTCTTACTGGCCACACATGACTCAAGGTCAGCCAACCCACTGGTGTCCAGCAAACAATCTAATTCTTCGCTTTGGGATTTGAACCAAGAGAGAGACAGGGAGACTGGCCTGAATCACAGTGTAAATTGAGAGCTGGCTGAGAGGGTGGGCCACGAGCAAACAGAACAAGCTTAGCTGGGGGACGAAGCAGAGGAAAATAGCTGAGGAAGACCCCGTGGTCCCCAAGCAGTTAAAAATGCAGCAGTCGGTAATCATATACTTCCCTGAAGGAAGGGGAAAGGTTCCCCACTTCCTGTCCTTGATCTAGTTCTATTTCCCACGAGGCCAGTCTCTATTTCAGTTGCTGTGATCATGAGATTGATGTTGGGTGCTCATATTATGTCTGTATCAGCGGATAATAGGGCAAGATCAGGCTCTAGGGTCACCTAGCAAATCCCCTTTTATCCCACTCACTCCTCAATACCCACCTTTTCTCTGGTCATGGAATCAGTTTCAGAAAGATGCTTCTGAATAAAACATCCATCTTACAGCATGTGTAGGGAAGTCCCTTAGACATCATGTAACAAGCTTAATGAGAACTTGAGCTTTGTGGAAGTGACTCATGGAGGTATTATACATTTAAAAAAAAGGTTCACAGTGCCAATTATGCCTAATCAGCTCGTTTGGTCTGCCATGTTGGTGGACCGAAACCTCTTTGCTCTCCCATTGCCTTTGGAGTGCCTGATGCCATAATCTGACTTCCCCAGTTCAAATGTAACCAGGTTTTGGGGGTGGGAGACTAGAAGTACTCCTGTGGTAGGTTAAGTTGGAAGGGTGATTTGAACAACCAAGTGAATATATGCCTGTGGAGATCAGAGAAACATGGAGACTGGAAACATTGAAAAGCACTTTGAAAAGAAAGGGGTGATCAGCCATGTCCAGTGCTGCTGGAGGTCATATAAGATGGAGACTGAGCAGCGACCATTGGGTAGAGCAAGATTTTGGCCATTGCCGAGTGACCTTGCCGAGTAAAATGGTGAGATAAAGCCTGATTATAGTGAATCGAGGAGAGAACATGAGGAGAGAGTAGAAACAGTGAGTAAAAGCAACTTTTTCAAGGAGTTTTCATAGAAATGAGAGAGTCAGTCACTGTTGGGGACTTCCCCAGGGGAGGCAGTTATGGGCACAGATGCTGGGAACAGCCAGGGTTTGAATCCCAGACTTTCCTCAGATTAATTGGATAGTCTTATATTAATAAAAGTCCATTAAACTCATCAAGACTCAAGTTTCTCAGCCTGTAAAATGGAGTTCAGATATTGTAATCATTAACTAAAGAGTTGGGCTTCTAATATTATAAACATATTGGCTAAATTAAATCAAACCACAGATGAGATGCTTTATTTATCTAATATCTACAGGCACACACTAGGTGCCACCGGAACTCAAAGCTAGCTCTCAAAAAGAAACTCACATAGTTTAGTGTATGTGACTCTTTTTATCACTGCCCGTCTGCTCTGTGCCTGGTTCTGTACCCCTCTAGGTGAATGTAAGGCAGTCCCTTCCTTTGCAGACTCAGCAGCTAACCTGAGGCAAGAAGACCCCCTACTCACACAAAGGCATATCTCAAGCCTGAATAGAATCGCTTCTGGTTATTTCATAAATCCAGATTGCTGAGCCCCTCCTGGGCCTACAGAAGAAGACTTTGGTAGTTGAGGCTGGAAATCTGCATGTAGTACTGTCTCCAAGGATATCTTCTGTACTTTGGAGTCTGGAGGACTCTTGTTAAGGGAACTTGGATGCTTGTGGAAGTTTCTGGTCAGACGAGTGACAGCAGATCAGCATTTCAATAAGACCGATCTGGTGGCAGTTGTTAGGATTGGCTGAAGGGAGCAATGGCAGGAGTCCTAGTTAAGATGAGGGTGAAGAGTGCTTATGCATAAGGAGGGAGCAACCATTATAAAAAGAAGGGAAGGTGAGAATGAACTTGTTTTCAGGGAAAAATTAACACTGTTTAGTGCCTGGAAATAATGGATAAAGGAAGGAAGAGAGAAGGACTCCAAGGCTTTGAGGTGGGCTGTTCCTCTGATCCCTAGACTCGATTCTCTGCCTCCTCAACATTTCCCCATGGAAGTCCAGTCGTTCTTGTCAATGGAGCACATCACAAACACATGCCCGAATTTCTGTCTCTCCCAAACCTGCTTCTCCCCCAACCTTTTCCCATCTCTGTAAGTGACAGCTCAAGACAGCCTCTGAAGCCATTCTTGACTTCTCCATTACTCTCAGAGTCCCCAAAGCAAATCTTTCAGCTTCATTTTCAAAACAGATCAACAGTCTTTCCATGTTTCATCACTGTCAGCACCACCATCCTGGTCAAACCAATCTCATCTTTGGCCTAAACTATGACAACAGCCTCCTAGCTGGTCCCCGCCTCCACTCTTGCTCCTCATGGTCTATTCAGATCGAGTCACTTCTTTGCTTAAATCCTTCCAATGGTTCCCTGTTCACTGAATCATTCCAAGTTAATGCCAAAGTCCTTACAATGGCCCACTAGGACCTGTGGAATCTGGCTCTCCTGCACCTCCCCGACTTCACCTCCTCTCAGTGGCTATGAGCAGTCAGCTCCACATGCTCAGGCTGCCATGATCCTGCTCTATTTGGCAAGCAAGCTCCCATCTCTGTCCCTTTGATCATGCCATTCCCCCTGATGTGGGTGCACCTAAACTTCCTCCCTTTGTCTCTCCTCTCCATCAAGCCTTTGGAGTCCTCAATGGTATCCACAATTCTTCCAAAAATCCAAATGGTAGACTATTATTATTATTCCAATCATGTCCTTGTCACATCCTCATAGAGGCCTTTCATGACTATCCTACATGAGATAACATAATCAGATAACTGCTTGTGACTCTGCCTTGTCCTGATTAATTTTTTAGTTAGCCCTTACCATTTGGTATATTTTATATTTATTTGTCTGCTATGCTATATGTCTCCCACAAATAGAACGTGAAATGCTAAGAGAAGGGCATCTGTCTACTTTGTTTAGTGCTGGATCCCCTGAGCCTTGAACAGAGACAGGCACAAAACACTTGTTGAATCAATTGCAAGACTGAATTTGGAGGCAGCATAGCTACTGGCAAAGAACGTGGCTCTTGACCAGAAAAGTTGGGTTCACATCTTGCCTCCACCTCTTACTCAATATGTGATCTTGCACAGGTTACTTTGCATCTCCATGCCTCAGTTTTCCCATCTGTAGAATGCGGGTAATACTAAGAGCAATCTGTGGCAGTCCTAAACGTGGCTACAGATTTTTTGACACTCCTTCTGTGAGGAGTATCCTCTATGTTCTCCATCCTCACCCTTGCCCCTGGACTCTGAACAGGCTGGTCACTGCTTTGACCAATAGAATATGATGGAAGCAATGCTCCCAAGGGTAGGTATACAAGATCATCTAGCTTTTGCCTTGATCGCTGGGGTACTTGCTCTTGGTGTTTGGCGCTGCCACCTAAGAAGTCCAAGCACTTTGAAGCAGCCATGTTGTGAGGATCCCCAAGCTGTCTGGAGAGGCTCCGCAAGTAGGGGCTCCAATCTGGAGTTCTGGCTGAGTCCAGCCTTCATACCGGCCCAGGACAACTGTCAGATGTGTGGGCAGAAACATTCAAATAACCCCAGTCAGCAACTAGTTGGTTGGGTCACCTGTAGCTGTTCAGGTCTTCCCAGCTGAGACCTCAGACACTGCAGAGTAGAAACAAGTCGTTCCTGTCTGATTTCTTGTGCCCCATCTGATCTCCTGACCCAGACAATCTGAGAGTGTAGTAAAATGGTGGTTCTTTCATGTCTCTAAGTTCAAGTTAGTTAAGTAGTAAAAGATAACCGGAACCCCATCTCAAGGGCTGTTCTGAGAACTAAAGAAGCTATAGTATATAAAATACTTAGAACTGGGCCAGTGCCCACCAAACACTAACTACTAAAATAAGTGTTAACTTTTATCATTGCTGGGATGAAAGTTCCATTGATAAATATAGGGAAATTTGAGGAATTTAATTTTAATAAAAATATTCTTCTTTTATCCACCCTTAAAACTTAATAATTCAAAACAAGTAATCAGTTGGTTGTGTTATAGTCCCCAAGATCAATTTCTTTACTCACCTGAACAGAGACTGTACAATGATTTCCTTATTAACTTGAAATCAGATGTGATAAAGCCCCGGGAAGAACAAAGCCCTCTCCAAAAGCAAGATAGTACTACAATATAATTTTTCTGAGTGAAGGCTTAGAGTTAGGTCTTGCTCTCTTTTGTGTTTCTCTGAGCACCTAGCAACAGTGTGATGCCCAAAGTAGACACTCCACAAATGTTTGCTTCACTGATTTGATAAGTGCACTTGTGTTCATTGTCCTATATAAACTTTTTGGAAAACATTGCTTTATTTAGTATTTTCTCCATTTTTGCCTTGAAATTTGTAATATTTGCTGAAACGTTGATTGGTAATCTCATAAAATTTAGATTAATGTTTAGGGATCACATGGCCAGCATTGTTAAGAATGTACAGCACAGCGTAAACACGGAACTCTTGCACAATCTTTTCCTGGACGTGTGCTTTTTTGAACTAGGTTCAAATCTAAACTGAGCAGGGCCACACAGGGCGTTAAAGCAAAAAATGTACAGTTGGAATGCACTGAAGCCCCTCGACTGGGGGAGATAGGCATTGGAGGAGGTGATTTTTGAGAACCTGCTTTTTATTTCTGGTCACCTGGCAAGCCAATCTAAGAAAACATACTGCGCAGAAGTGATTTTCAAGCCACACACATTGTCTAGAGAGAAAAACAACTTCAAACATCCCATAGTGTTTTGGAAATTATTTGCTGAATATGTCAACATACCCCCTGAAAGAAAAGCAGTTGCCTAGTTTTTGGACTCTTCTCATGTGCAGATTTCTCAAATTTTGAAATAACAAAATCCTTAAAATAATTACTTGGATATGTCTCACATATTTTACATGGCCTGTTGGATGCTTTGCTACAAATGATTAAACGTGCCTGATTTCACGGTGGGCAATCCATGTGTACAAGAGTACATAGGGGAAGACGGAAACAACTGATAGGAGGGCCAGAGAAGCTGAAGAAAAAGAAAAAGGAAAGAAATATTTAGATTTCAGAGCTAGAGAGTGCTGCGTTAGTAAATATTAATCTCGTTTGAAATTCCTCTCCAAATTTTTACTACAGCAAATATTAATGCCTCAATGTCATTTACAGCCAATAAGACACAGCCTTTACGTTCAAAATATTTCAGACCAGTTTTTCTCAGTAACAGTGAAATCAAGGGGTCATGATATTCCTCACGCCTTCTTACTTATTGACCCGGCTCCGAAAGCTCCTTTGCAGAGGCTGTTGATTTTATGGATCAGAATCATGATCTGAGACTGTGGGGAGTGTGACTGTGAGTGTCATTTGCCAAATAAACAGCCTCAGGGGACACTTGTCTCAAGCAAGGAATGCACACATTCGTCAAACATACACGTGCAACTGATTTTGCTATTTGCCCCATAAGTTTATTTTAGCGGTTGGCCCGATATCCCATCTTGCAAAACCATCTCGTTCATGGATTATCATGATTATCAGGGATTAATTTTTACTAAACATCCACGTTTACAGGAGGTGTCATTGGTTGAACACGTGCTCTATGCTAGAGTGTACTAGGCATATTTATACGTGCACCATGACCTGAATCCTAACCTCATTCCTCCTATTTACAGACAAAAGGCCTGTAATGCCCAGTTCCATATAGCTAGTAAGCAAAGGACTGTGATTTGGAGCTAGATCTGACTCTAAAATCCTACCGCAACATATATGATGTGCTATAAAGTGCTCACTTGGAACAGCTGCTGGGAAATTAGTCTACTGGGGCCTTAAATCGCCATTGGTCTTTAGTACCTGGTTTAATCTTGGCCAATTATTTCAGCCAACAGACTGAGCAGGTTGGAGGATTGGGCTGGCTTTGGCATCAGCGTGTCGAGACTGGCAACCCAACCCCAGCACTGATAGCATCGCAGTGAAGTCAGCCTGGCGTGGCCCCCCGCTTGCCGACTGCCATCAGAATTGTGGTCTAGCCACAAGCCAGACACCATAGGCTCCGAGAACTGGTGAAAAGCCTGGGCAAAATGGATTGGTGGGAAATGTGCATTCCATAGGCTGCCGGCTTCCCTGCTCTGCCAACCTTGGCTTTCTTTCCTCAAGAGAAAGATTAAGTCGTTAGCTGCCTGGGATTCAGGGTGCTGATTCCAGCAACATGGCATACGTGCAGTGATCCTGTTGGATTGTTTGGGCAACACCGGAGAGAAATACCTCTAAAATTAGGTGACATGATTTCAGATGTCCCTATTCCCAATTTTGTATATGAGCACCTGGGTGACTTGAGTCGCTCTGATATGTATGTGTATATGTAGATATCTGTGTGACATTGTGACATTTAAAACTGTGCTGAGCACTTACATTAAAATGTTTCGGGAACAACAGTACCTCTCTCTTTCCTGAACATATTTAGCGTCAGTGTTAATCTTAACTAAGCCAACATACACCCATTGTGCCAGCCCTGGGCTATCTGCTCTCAGATCCAGGCATTGTCCTTCCCTACTCTGCCCCGTTCTGTGTCACTCAGAGCGTCACCCCTACTGGCTGAGTTTCCCAGGCTTCCCTGTCAACGGCCTTTCAGCAGCATTTGACTAAGGGAAGCCACTGGTGGGAGATAGAGGAGGAAGAAAGAAGGGAGAAACCAGGGTAACCTTCCCTCTCTGCTTTGGGCAGCTTCCCCCGGCCCCAGCTCCAGAGCCCTGGGCTGCCAGGGCCCCTGTGACCCTGGCCCTTGGGTTCAAGGAGCTGTGACCTTTCTGTCTACCTCTCCAGCCTTAAGGAATCTACTTAAGGAATTAAATTTTCTCTATTTTATGTACCCAGAGTGGTTTCTGTTTTCCCAGTTGGACCCTGATAGATATAATTATGTTAGTTTTTGTAGCACTCAGGAATGTTTCAGATGCCTACGAATTGCCTTTGAGGGAAGATTTTGGTAAGATCTGGGTAGGGGCTCTTTCCTTCAATTCACCAAACAGTGGTTACCTACTATGTACAGCGCAGGTGCACAGGTGAATATCTGTTGGCTGTTATTGAGCCAGGGCCTAGAAAAGATGAGAGGATCCGAAAAGTATATTTTTTGTAGGTGGGCGGAATGTACTTGGTGCAATTGATTTACTGCTACGTGTAATAAGAGGATATTAGGAGACGGAAACGTTTATTAACGTTCCTGTTTGAGCAGTGTTGATGTCAGGGCTTGGTATTGGGGATGCCATCAGATTCCCCCTGGCTTGTATTCTCAGGGGGCACCAAAAGTTCCACTCAAATAAATTATTATTATTTCAACTGATTCCCTTGGCAGGAAAAGTTAGGATCATATTCAGAAGGGTGGGGGAGCCACACATTGCCTCCCACCCTCCACACAGGCAGACAGGCCTTGAACTAAATGAGCCATTAAGACATTTTTCCGTGGAGTCAGTTATGGACCTGCGAGATCTGTGAGGTCCACGCACTGATAACAAAGTCACCCCTAAGGATGAGGAAGACACAGAATACAGGGGCAGTGAGGGCAGTATCTTAAAATTTTTTGTGATATAACTGATACTTCCTTTAAATGATCAAATTAACCACTGGTTAGGTTCACCCAAAATGGACTGTAGTGATGAAACAGTTGCACATATTTTGATTTACTGAAGGGCATGTATGCAAATTCTTACTGATGTTATAAAACATGGTATTTTGAAGGATGCCAAGAAGTTGCACATTTTCACTGACTGAGCTCATCTGATGACTCCTAGAGGTGAACGTCAGAGCTCGGAATAACAAGCACCTTTCATGGCTCTTCCCTGACACTGCCAGACCCTGCTTTCCCGTCAACGGCCTCCTGCGTTAGCTTCGGAGCAGAAGAGGGTGCTGAATTCCAGTAGTGAGTTCAGTGGAGACGCAGCCATCCTGGTACAAGGTCAGAGGACAGCAAGGGAAGGAAAAAGGGTGGAAGAGAAAGTAGAGGGGAGGGAGGTGGGAGGGGGAGCTGAGAATAGAGAAAGAGTGATAGAGAAGGCGTGGCCATTCCAGAAGCCTTGCTGAGCTACTTCCTGCTGCTCTGTTCCAGTGGGGGTGGGGGCCCTTCCCTCATGGCATCAGCCCAGGAGGGATGGGTTACAGGACTTTCCATTTGTTTCCATCTCTTTGCTCAGCTAGGAGGCGAGCCTGGTTTCCTTATCTTACCTCTCCTTATCCTTTTATACTTCACGTATATTTTTATTATTAAAGCATTACGTATGAAAACAGATCTCACTTCCAATTTTCTTCCAGAAACTCAGTCAATCTTGCAGGCTAGTTAGTTGACTGCCTGCTCCCCGTTACCAAGCTGGATTTGGGGCATGACCGTCTCCAGCTCCCTTTTATGTTTGCCTGATGACAAATACAGTTCACCCTGCACCTGCCTGAAGCAGCTGAAGCAGATGAGATGCCTAGTCTGTTTGGTTTGTTAAAAAGGCGTGCCTTCTGATATCACATTAATTTGGTTCAAAGTATGGGCAAAATTGAATGTGTGACAGGCTTGAACATCATATTTAAAGCAATTTTCCTCTCTCGGTGGAAACAAATACCAAAACTTTATAATAGATTGAGATTGAATATGGTAGTTCCAGAAGAAGGCAGTCCTCCCCACTCCCTCTCCTATTTTCCTCTTAAAAGAAGTTCCTGAATTTACTGAATTTAGAATAGAAAATAATAATAAACAGTATTTTGAAAACAATGTGGTCTAGTTGGTGTTGAAAAGTTTAAAGTTTTAAATGTTCTGTTTGTGAAGGAATTTGCTAACTATCCTGCAGATGTTCCTTCTTTTTATCCTTTATGCGTCATAGTTTCCCTAACATTGTCTCCCGCCCTTTCTCTCGTGCTCTGGCTTTGGCTGTCCCTCTTGTTCCCTTTTCTAAAGCAGGGAAGATAGGTTCAAAGAATGCGTAAAGCTTCTTTTCTTTCCCAGGAAACAAGGCCATGAGGCCACGCCAAAGTCCTGAGGCCCTGTCTTGAAGAGAGGCCCTCTTACTTTACTCATAACTTCTTCCAGAAGATTCTCTCCCAACTCAGTGACTTGTGTATCTTGGATTTAATTTTATTAAGTGAGTTGCAACATTAAATTATTTGGTTTGATTTCATGACTCCACCTAACCTTCCAACTCCCTACTGGAATAGTCAAATATTGGGTAATAAATATCTATTTTTTTTTTTCCTAGAGGACTTAATATGGAGATTTCCCTAAAAGTTCTTACAATGATCAAAGAACTATCAAAACAACTTAATGCCATGGCTGGGAATCATTGTTATTATCCCAAGACTCATTAATAGAGCTCATTTTTAAGATTTATTGACCAGCACAATATTAAAGTCAGCTGGTCCCTTTGCATTCATATTTTGAGCTCCTAAGTTAATATTATCTTTTGAAATAAAGTCAAATGTCTTTGTTTTAGTACATAACTTACCTTTCATAATACAATGAAAATTAACTCTAGTCCCTGAATTTATTGTTGATTTCTTCTTAAAGTACACATAAGTCTTTATTTATCTTCCATGGTGCATTCATACAAGCCTCAAATACACACACACAGCCAACCTACCAAGGTAGATTCAATTCTGCTACATGGAGTAAACACGGTAGATCACACAGTGCATAGGCAACTGCCTACACATCATGGTCTAAACAGGGGCTCAAACATTCCAAACTTCCTTTCTGGTGATCCTTGCCTATAACTCCTCTCCCCTTCACCTGGACTCAAATTCTCACCAGCAGACCCCCTGTCTCTTTCCCCTCTTACTCTCTCTCTCCCCTTGCTCTTCCCTCACCAATTTAAACAATAAATTTAGAAGCATGAAACCAGGAAGGCACAGTGAGAAAATGTACAGGTGATACGAATGATGCGCTCACTTTTCGGGATTCACTGAGCAAATGATTTGTTGTACGACTTGATCCCTGGTAAGTCTAGTTTACTGGGTAGTCTTGCAAATTATAGCTGATAAAACTGACAATTTGGCCTATGGTAAGTCCTGAATATACAGAGCTTCTATAAGCTTTCCTGATTCTGTATGAAATTTGGCTTTTCTGGGCCACCTTTGCCATGAAAAGCCCCAGGTGGCTCTTCTGTGTGCCATCCCATGTCCCCCACCCCACCGCTCCTGCCGGCACGTACACACATGCACTATCTGCTGCTGCTGCTGCTTCTCCTTCTACACACACATCTCCCTTACGAAAGAGTGTGAGAGTCACAGAGCTGGAGATTGGACTTGCCTGAGTTCCAGAATATTCCACATAATGAGGTAGATAACTTCAAACCCCAGAAACATTGATGTTGCACTGAGGAATCATTGCAAAGATGCTATTTTCAGTACCTCTTGCATCTGGGCTTTAGAGTAGGGTTTCAGTGCTCTCTTTGAGTTATGATAGGTTTTCAGATTTTTAACCTATCACACTTCCGATATACATGCACCATTGGATCAAGATTATTTTGAGCACAAATTATTTTAGATTATCCATGTGACTACCCACCTTGCATCTGGTTAGATGACCAGTATCTGACCATGGATTCTTCATCAACAAAATAATTTCAGGTGTCGCTATAATTTTCTTAACTCAGAAAGAGACTATGATGACACTTGGATAAGAATTTGAGTTATTTGGCAACCTCAAAGTATCTGATGAGTATTTGTGTAAAGAGTGTTCTAACCAAAGCCATGTGGTTACTCCCAACAGGTGGTTGAGAAAGAGAGGGAGATAGTTGCTGGAGATAAGAAACAGCATTAACAGTGCTCTGCATAATACAGGGCTCCTTCCTGGGCTAGGTGGCTTGTTCTACAACACTTAAAATGCCAAATATCAGCCATCACCATTCCTTCTAGTCCCCCTTCCTCTTTGGGAGAAAGTATTCTAAACTTGAGAAACTATAGTGCTGTGCAGTATATTTATTTAGAAGAGGACCGAGGCCGGGCGCGGTGGCTCACGCCTGTAATCCTAGCACTCTGGGAGGCCGAGGTGGGCGGATCGTTTGAGCTCAGGAGTTCGAGACCAGCCTGAGCAAGAGCGAGACCCCATCTCTACTAAAAATAGAAAGAAATTATATGGACAGCTAAAAAATATATATATATAGAAAAAATTAGCCGGGCATGGTGGTGCATGCCTGTAGTCCCAGCTACTCGGGAGGCTGAGACAGTAGGATCGCTTGAGCTCAGGAGTTTGAGGTTGCTGTGAGCTAGGCTGACGCCACGGCACTCACTCTAGCCTGGGCAACAGAGTGAGACTCTGTCTCAAAAAAAAAAAAAAAAAAAAAAGAAGAGGACCGGGCTTGAAATGAGCCTGTCGGGAGGGTTAGGTTTCCCCAGAAGGTATATAGCATTTCACACCACGGAGACTGGAAGGAGAAATGACAGAGAGAGGTACAGGCCAGGTGGCCAAGGTCAATAACTGAAGTGTGTCGGGTGAGGGGAGTGATCCTTTGTGAAAGGATTTCTTCTAATTATGGATGCCTTTCCTTACTAAGGGAGAAGACAGATTTTGAGAATAATTGTAAGTTGTCTTCTCTTAGGATGTAGTTACCTCAAAGTTACTCTATACCTTTTGGAAAACCTGATCATCCCTCCATTCTTACGTGATGCCCACGTGGAGAAGAGGAAATAGGACATTGAAAGGAAACATGGCCAGGTACCAAATCCAGGTCGCATCGCACTCACGTCCCACAGTTCCAGCCGAGAAAGGACCACACCCTTCCAGGCAGATTATGCCTGGTAGTGACCATCCTGAAAGTGCACTGTGGTCCACCTTAAAGGAAGGAGCCCTCAGGGCTGAGGCAGGACTTCCAAGCAGACATCCACAGAGACTCTAGTAAGAAAAGACTCTTAGGTTGACAACTCAGGAAAAAAATCTAAAAGTGAGGCTAAAAGAAAAGGATATGTTAAGAAATACTTGGGGTTAGTTACCTCTCCAACCTGTTTATCTCCAAGCTGTAAACTCTCCTCGACGCGAATTTGTATGTCATAGTTTCACCCACATGCTTTCAGTTTAGAAGTCAAAATTGTCCAAGGAGTCTCACAACTTTATATGATACTCTGGATATCTTACGGGATTTTGGACTTGGATTTCAATTATTTTAAATCCATCCAAAATGCCTTTTCCCTGCTGACAGCTCCACACTGCCCGCTCATATAAAAAGACTCACC
The DNA here is from genome assembly GCF_041146395.1 of Eulemur rufifrons. NCBI lineage: Eukaryota > Metazoa > Chordata > Mammalia > Primates > Lemuridae > Eulemur > Eulemur rufifrons. The sequence continues at coordinate 205,063,335 of NC_090989.1, forward strand.
AGGAGAATAAATTATTTCTTCCCTTGTCAATGGTAATTTGTGTTCACTAAATTACCTCCAGATCTACTTTCCTGAGTCAAAAATAACTTCATAGTTTTCTTTTTTTTTCTCTCCATGTTTAGCTTGGAAAGACGTATAGATTTTGAAGTTAACCTCTCTCTGTTAGATGCTCAAGAATAATTAAGCTCGTTTTCTTCTTAAATCAGCCAGATGTTTCATTTTAAGATGGAACAATACATGGTTTATTTGACCCAAGTTCTCATGGAAAGGCCATTGCTTTCATTTTGATAGTGCTGTTTTGTGAGAGGTAAAAATGAAAAACATCTTTAAGAGAATTCCTTTTGCTTTTTTTTTTTTCCCTGGGAACAACGCTCAGTCTCAACAGGAAACCACATTTTTTGAGAACATGAAAGTTATTACTGATGATACCTCACAATCTGATCAGATATGTACGCAATAGCCGTCATGCTTCAATTTTACCACATTGTTTTTCATAACTTTTAAAAGAGATTTAAATATATTACTACGTCAAGATCTGTTCCTGGCAGGCCATCGATTTACATCATTTCTTTGTCACTTTAGTGTTTTCTTCTAATCAAGCTAGGCTAATATGCTTAGGGCACCTTTCATTTTTGTCTTAAAAAATGCCAATAAATGGTTAAGAGTAGTTTTTACAACATGGTGAGTGTTATTTCACAATGTTTTATTAGCCACAAATCCTCAAGTCACTTTTAAGAATTCCAGATGCCCTACTGTAGGTATTTTTGCAGCTGTTTTGTGGGAAATCATGAAAGTGCAACTCTTTTTTTGACAAAAAAGAATATATCTCATTCCTACAGGGATTGATCTCTTTTACTGTACTCTGTAGTAACAAAAACGGCAGTGTCAAGACAGCTGTGTACTGTAAGATTCTTTCCATATGCCTGGAGTTCAGATAGTTAAAATATCTTCTCATTTGTAAAATACTTTGATTTTACTTTGAAGGACATCTTTCTTTTGAATTAGTTGTGATACACTCAAAGTTACATTTTTCTTCCTGCTATTTGCAGAGCAGAATTTGGCCTGAAAATATTTTATCCATATCCAGTGACTTTGCTTTTGCAATGCATTTTATTGTTCTTTGTGATTAGATTTATAAGTTGACTCCATATATTCTTTTCCCTGGTAGACAATACAGAGAATATAACTATAACCACTGACTCCTCTTAGGATTACTTATTTCCTTCCAATTTTTTTTCCATTTTGAAAGTTGTATATTTTAGGATTTTATGAATATCTATTCACTGATATCTTACATCTCAAGAATATTTTTATGCATAGATATCCACAGTTTGTAAATTTTACAAGTAAACTAAGAAAAAGAAAAGGATTTCCTTGCGTTATTTCCAGTCCCACACAATCTGTAGTCTTTATCAGCCGGCAGGAGCTGGTACCTGAATTTGTAATGTTTTCAGCGGTCATTTTTTCAAGCGAAATCAATATGCAGATGTAGGGCTCATAGACTGCACTGGCATTCACATTGCTGAGATTTTGCTACAAGGTCAAGGAAGGCCAGGAAGACCCCAGCGGCAGGACCCACGGCTTAGGGAAAATGCGACTGGAATCTGGAGATGGAGAGCCAGCCTCCAGCTCTAGCTCTTTCTAGCTGTTGGTAACATCAGTTAGAGTTAATTTTTAACTCTTACATTTTACAGATGAGAAAACTGAGGCCCAGAAACACAAATTTCATTTAGAATTCCATACTCCAATTAAATATTGTCAGTTTCTTTAGTTGCCTTATTTTGTCATTTTGTGCCTAAATTCAATTGCTTAAATTTAGATATACAGAATCAGTTCAAGTGAGAGTCATTCATTCCACAAACGTGCAAAACGATGTAATAGAGCTGTAGGGACTTTGAGCTGAAAAGACACCGTATCTGTCCTTGAGAGGTTTGACATAGAGTGCAAACTCAACATGCAGGCCAGGGATTCCAGTACATGGAGGCAGGTGCCCTGAGGAAGCAGGCATGGAATTGGGAGGGCAGAAATAAGGGAAGTCGTCTTCAAGGAGGCAGGGAAGGCCTCCTGCAGGGCAATGCTTTATGATGCTTGAAGTAGGAGTGGAGGAGGCTTCCCTCCGTGGAGGAAATGGATCAGGAACTTGTGAAGGCTTGAAGCAGTGTCTCTGCTGCTCAATGTGGAAGAGTGGAGTGTGCTGGGGGAGAGGAGGGACCGCAGGTCAAAATGGGATCATGTGGCCCTTGTCTGCTCTGCCGTGGAACTTAGATCATTCTACTGTGGGAGTCAGGAGTTCCCAGGGTATTTAGAACAGGGGAATGAGGTGCCTGACTTTCTGTGATCTAAAGGTGATTTTAGCTATGCCATGCTTTTCTTCTGTTGCTATGACAAGCCCAGCTGGTTTGACTGGAAAGCAAAGAATCTCCATCTCACCCCAATCAGAGGATAATCGGAAAATACTATAACTCTCAAAAGCAAAAGAGAAACCACCCCCTGCCTTAATCTCTATCTTAGCCGTCTCCAAAATATTGTTTACAAGGATTTTTGGCTCCATCATCATTTTACTCGAAACTATTTATTACAACGCATAGTACTACACGTAAGACAATTCTTTCTTCAAATTCAGCACAATCTTCAGTTCCACTCAAGTGGTTGACTTGTGAAATTGTTTCTGCTTTTCTTTTAAAGATGTTGTAATTTATTGGAACTTTTATTGACTTTAGGGGACTACTTCCTTTACATGTACTCCTATGATCTTTGGGATCAGATGGTCCTCAGACTAAATCTTTGCTATTCTAAGTAGAAAAGGAAAATGTCAGGACCATGATACTTTCGTCTTAGGTGTCCTGGGAGAATGAAATAAGGTCGTGTATTTATAGTGCTTTGTACAGTGTGACGCACAGTAGATGGACCAAAAATGTGAGCTCCTTGGTCCAACTGTGACAGGCGTGGAGGCAAGTGAGGTCTGCCGTATGACAGCGTGGCTGAACCTCACGGCACAGAACGGTCTCACCAGCCCACTTTACAATCACAACAGCCACCCTCCGAAGCACAACTTGACCCTCAGCCAGGACTGAGGGGCCAGGTGAATGAAGCAAGGCCCCCGGCTTGGCAACATTTGTCAAGCAGAAAGAAGGACATTGGAAGTCAAAATGAGGTTCGTAATGGAAAGAAAGGAAGGGAGCAGCCAGATAGCTTTTCACTCTGATTAAGGATGGAGTCAAACATCCTTAAATGGGGTAAAGTTATGGTTGAAAAAAAAAAATTATTTAAGGCATATAGTTTTACTTATTTCAGTTAGATATAGTAACTTAACCTATGTTAATAAGGGCCTTTTTAACTGGGAAAATTGAAATGCCTGTTTTAATAAAGCAAAATAACAAATTTGGTATTAAAATTTAGAATGTGAATAATTCATCTGAAGTGATTAGAAATAGCTTGTTTTCCCAACTGATTTTAAAAAGTCTCTGAAATAGTATTTATATTGTTAATTTATTCGGCCACTTTTCCTCCCTGGACTATGGGGCTGTAAGCTTCAGCAAGGCAGCTGCCCAGAGGTTCCCCAGTTCCCACATGAGGTCCACACTGACGACGCCATACGATACTTGGGGGTGAAAGACTTTGGCCACATGACTGGCAAACTATTCCCAGACATAGAAGATAAAACAGATTCTTAATCAGTTGAGACTCTTGGAAAATATGTTCAAAGGGTCTCTTTCTTTTCTTCTTGAAATATGGAGCGCTACAAAGGACATATGCTTACATAGGCTAGATACCTGGGCTGAGAATGTTTTTTAACTTAAAAAAAGATTATAAAATGGAAAAATTCTCTAATTAAACAAGAGTCACCACACATATAAGGAGAATAACATTTCAGTGTCCAAAGGCCTACCATGGTCGGCTGTGAGACACAGGATGTGACATTTGAGTAATTAATGGAAAGTCCTTGTAAAAGCAGTAATTATCACACTTTCCAGAAAAGCAAAGGGAAGGCCCACATGCCACGTCCCGATCTGGCTGGCTCCATCCTGTGCATTCAGACTACTTCACTGAGGCCTTCAGCTGCATCCCAGTGACACGACTCACACAATGGTCACAGTCACCAACGCAAAGCTGGCGCCAGCAAGCTTTAGTTTGTTAGGAAAAAAATACTACTTTCCATGTATGTTTAAATAGTACAGACACATAATATTAAAAAAACAGAAGCTCTGAGTATGTAATCTGATGCTAAGCCTTTGCAAAATAGGCAGAGATCCAAATATTTTTCTCTGCTAGAAGAGTTGAAAATATGTTTCCAGGGGTGACTTGGCTGGAGAGAATACCACTTGGGATTGGTGAGCTGAGAAGTTTGATTTGGGGATGATCTGTATTTCTGAGAGAGAACCACAAGGACTCCTAGGATTGGCTGAGATCCAAAAGGAAGGTGGGCCCTACAATTGAACATTCCAGGTTAAAACCAAGTATGTACGTTGTGTGGTGGGGGATGGGGGCAGGGGAACACATCTTACTTTTAAAGCTTTAAACTTAGATTGTGGAATCAAGTTATGGGGTACAAGACTCACCCAAGCTTAGTTAGTTATAAACTGGGACTCAAAATTCCCTGGAGGAGAGTTGCTCTCGAGACGACTAGAGATAATACATTGGTTGAGAGCTATACCTCGATGGTGGTTGGGCCGGTGATAGGGAGGGTTATAACCTGCCAGCTAGGAAAATGGTGTTCTCTGGATACCCACGCTGCCCTGGACCCTTTAAGTCAGGCCAACCACATCCTAGTTGGCTCAAAAGACAAATCTTCCACCCTAGCAGATGTTTTCTGTAATATCCCGGGTCCTTTCTCACTGCTCCCACCATGCTGTACTTGCTTTCATTTCCTGGCTCCAGATAGCTGGGTTCCTACGGTAGCTGCTCTATCTGACTCGGTTCTCCTTCAGGTTTGGCTATGCTCCTCCTGGTGCACTGGAGCTGAGCACTTCCACCGCATTCTCAGATTTCCTACCGTACACCTGGTCTGAAAAACAACTCCCCTAATCAAGCCTGCTCCCATCTCTCTCCAAAATGGCTCTTGGACACCTCCTTGGCAGAAATAAATGGCTTTTCCTAAGCTTTATGCAGGAAGAGATAAAGATGACCGATCCCTGGTCCCTACTTTCAAGGAACTTACAGTCAACTGTGTCAGATAAGATACCCACAAGGAAATGGAGTTAAGATTATTATGAGCCTCAGGCTGCAAATGACAAATGAGGGGATAACAGGAGCTCTATGGTTAAGAGGAGGGAGGGGGCACTTCTCTTTGTAGTGATTATGAGAAGGATTTTCAGGGACCTACAAATGGAGTTTGTGTTAGTTATCCATTGTTGTTGTAACAAATTGTAATCAGCTTAGTGGCTTGACACAATACAAATTTATTACCGTCCTATTGTGTAGGTTAGAAGCCTGCCATGGTCTTAGCAGACTTGGATCAAGGTGTCAGCAGGACTGTGTTCTTTCTGGAGGCTTTGGGGGAGAATCCACTTCCAAGCTTATTTGGGTTGTTGGCAGAATTCAGTTTTATGTGGTTGTAGGACTGAGAGCCCCATGTTCTTCCTGGCTGTCGGCTAGGGCCACTTTTAGCTCCCAGAGGCCTCTGCACATGATCCTTACAGCGCAGAACCAGAGATGGTGCAGATCCTCTCCTGCTGCACGTCTCTTCTGCATCTTCTGCTGCGTCTCTCTACCTTCCTCCTCTGCTCTCAGGACCCTGTGATAGCACAGGGTTCACCCTGGTAATCCAGGATAATGTCCCCATTTTATAATCAGCTGATTATCAACCTTAGTTGCATAGTACGATCACAGGCATAACCTGAGGGGGTGAAGGTCACTGGGGCCAAAGTCCTGCCTGGCACCTTGTTCCTTTGATGTCATGAGCTGGTGGGAGAATGGAGCTCAGAGCAGTGCAGGACAAAATCCAAATTATGTTTTTATTAAGCACCTACCAGGTGCTAAGTATGATGCAAGTTTGCAAGCACAAGGTAGGTCAGAATCCATCTCTTCCTCAACATCTCAGCCTAGAAGGGAAGACAGGCTTCTCTTAAAATAATTACAATACAAAGATCTATATGCAACATCAATAACCAATATGAATAATTTTGTGGTTTTATTTTTGTCTCTTGAATTTTTTAAGTTGGCACATATTTATGACCATAAAAAAGGTTCTGAGGAAGGCATTGGCCAAATACTGCAAGAGATGGGATGGAATCTAAGGGAGACCCATTCTCAATACCCCTCTTAGCCACACTTACTCCTACACCACCATGACCTATCTTGCGTTAGTTTCAACTTTTCCATCGAACTTGGAATATTCTCTCCTTTCCGTTGTAGCACTGACATGGTATTTAAAGGCAGAAAAACAGATGTAATAGCAACTTTCCTGTTGGCATCTTGAAGCTCATTAGTTCTACTCTTAGCCTCCATGAGGCATTCTCTGCTTCCTGACGCCCACCCAACCTTTCTCCTCTGTTACCCCTTTTACTCAATTGTACACTTGATAAGTGAGTGAAGGCCAGAGGACATTTTATTCATTTTGGAATTTTGTCTTTGTCTCCCCATCCCAGTCCTAACATGGTGTTACAGACTGTGAAACCATTTCTTTGAAGGTTTGATAAATCCCCTCCCCACCCCCCAAAAAAAGCAAAGCAAAGAAATAAAACAAAGTCCTTGGTTTTAGGGATTTTAAGGGCTATACGGGAAATGGCATTTGCTACCATTTGCTAAATCTTTTTGTGTTTTTCATGGGAAGATGCTAAGGAGTGGCTAAGCAGGGAGGACAGTATGAGCCTTGGAAGATTAGGGAAGAGAAGTACAGTTAAAGAAATTTCCTGTGGTTCAAATGCAAAAATAATTGAATGTGTATTATACTGAAATGTCATGTAACATACAGTAAGACCATTGTACACATTCTAGAAAACCAGGCATTTAAAGCAGACATTGAGAACACTTGGTTTTTGGTTCATCCTTTGGTGGTCTCCTTGCCCCATTTATGGCTGTGTGCACTAGGATTTGGGTACTCTGGGGCAGCTAGCAGTTCCCAGACTCAACAAGAGGAGAAATGATGACAAGAAGAAGCAAAGGTGCTCTATGGCCCTCACATTAGAGAAGCAACCAGGTTATAAATCACCAGAAATTTTCTGTCATTAATGGGGATTAGGGGGTGTGATTCCCAAAGAGTCAATGGAAAATGGATTCCTTTAGGTTAAAAGTGTTAGGTAGGGGTGAGGGTATGCAGGTGGTTAGACATGCAGGTGGCAGGGTAGGCAATAGGGGAATGTGGTCAAGGGCCGAGGGTTGGGACAAATGAAAACAGAGAAAAGAAAAACCACAACAGCAAGAACTTGAGGTTAGGGACTTTTCCTGACCAGAAGCATGTGCACAAGCCAGGAGCTTATGAACCAAGGTAACCTCTCCCTTATTAACATAGTAAAACTCACACCCCTAGTGCCATGATAGTTTCAGAGCCAGCCGTACAAGGACAGAAAATGGATGGGAGGGTACATGATACCAGGAATCTCCACCCACTTCCCCAAAAAGACATGAATATTTTACCCCCAGCTAAACATATTATTAGGGATTAGCATAAAGGACAGACCCTAACCCTGGGATGATGCTACTCCTTATTGGAGCAGTCCACTCTCTACTGACTTTGAGAGTGTGCTATATACTTTCTATACTCTGTCTTTAAACTCAGGGTCATCCTCATGAGGGCAGACATGTTTCTCTCTCTGGAACTTACTTTCGCTTTACAATAAAAGCTGCTTGTGTAGAAACACATTGTGTCTGTCATCGCTCCGTCCCACTGGCCCTGCTTGAGATTCTTCCAAGCAAGGAGCCAAAGAAACAGGACAACTCTCCCGAACCACAGCTGACAAAACCCAGTGGCTCACTGATCTTATTTTAAAGCTTCAACCTCAGCTTCTCCCATCCACAACCCAAACAGGCCTTCCTCAGTATGGTAGGCAGAATCATAGACACACCCAAGATGTCCATGTCCTGATCTCTTGTGTTGCCCACCTGTGACTGTGTTAGGTGACATGGTAGAGGGGCATGAAGGTTTTGAGTCAGTGGACTTTAAGACAGGGAGATCATCCAGGTGGGCCCAGTGTAATCAGAAGCTGCCTTAAAAGTGAAAGGGGGAGGCAGAAACACCAGAGTCAGAGGAGGTACGACGACAGAAGCAGGGTCAGACTGATGCCACTTGAGCACCTGAGGACTCCTCCCCCCATTATCCTCACCCCCTCCCATTGCTGGCCCTGAAGCTGGAGGAGGGGCCAGGAGCTGGCAAAGTCAAGGGCTCCAGAAAGGAACAGCTCTGCCCACCCCTTGATTTTAGCCCAGTGAGAACCTCGCCAGAATTCCAACCTACGGAATCATCAAGTAACAAATTCGTGTTGTTTTAAGCCACTAAGGCTGTGGTAATTTGTTATAGCAGCCATAGAAGACAAAGAACTGTGTCCCTGAATCAACCCACAGTGCATGATGACAGTGGCAAAGGACCCTAGGACGCATATGGGTAAGCAGCCCTTGGCTTGCAGAAGGATTACGTGACTCTCTCTCCAGCCTGTTGTGGGGAAAAGGACACTGTAACTCCAGATTCGTGAAGCCCCAGATTGTGTGGGCAGAGACAAATGTCCAAGTTCTAGTCTGTTGCAGAGATTAAAAACTAATATCATATGGGCCCAATTCAGCAGTCAGACTCTTATACTTGCATAGAGGATTAAAACAAATTGAATTAGCGGCCAACATTTAAAGATTTCACCTAAGCATCAGGATTTCTGAATTTTCTTGAAAAATAAAATCAGAAAACCTTGCCATACTTGCATTTCTGGGGCAGTGGAATACTGACTGTCCCTTTAGACAGAGTATGCTTCCTTTGGTTGTCACCATCCCTGCTACTGTACCATCTCATGTTCTCTCCATACACTCTATTATGTGGCCCTACTGGCATCTGAATTTGCAATCTCTGGTACACTGCTTGTATGCAATATAAATTTCAGAACTGGCTTAATTAGGTAGGGTAAGGAACAAAAGGCAATCCAGTTAGTTTCAATGTTTCATCGTGTGTGATAGCAAAGTGTGCCTTCATTAATTTAAGGGGAAAAAGATCTCAGAGGTGAAATAGTGTGGCTCATTCCACCATTGCTTTCAAATTCTTAACCTAAGCAGCACCAGAGACACCGGCATTGGTGCCTGATGGGGAATTCCCAGGCCCACTTAATGACGCCAATTATGATCAACTAAATCTTTACCCCCTTACGGATGTATCTAAATCTGACTTCAGCAGATGAGAGGATTTGCAAAAGGATATAAATCAAACCAGAACACTTTCAAGATGGTAGACGATGAGCTCAAACAAAAAGTCAGAAGAACTGGTGGCATTTTTGTATGTGCAGGGCCCAGGTTTGAAGCAATCTCTGTGCAGTTTTATTGGATTAACACCATGTAAGCTCTGACATCAGCTGCAATGTGAGCTGATATTGCAAAATGCATTGTGGGATCCTGACGCGTTAATTGTTATGTTTGGCTTTATTACCCAGGTATCTCTTTCCTCATATCTGAATGCTGATGGTTATGAGCCAAAATTTTCGGAAAAGTGATACCTTGCAAGCTCACACTTGAAACGACTCTGAGCAGTGATGGGAGGTCGTAGATACGGGAACAAGAGAGGAAAGTTGGCTCACAAAAGGATCAGTGTCCTGAGCTTAGGCAGGAATGCACCTTTTCCATCACAGCCTGTGCATGGATGAACACAACGCAGTGAATAGTCAGCCAGAGATGGGCAGGAGGGAGGCCCAGCCGGGCTCTTGACACGGCCCTCTGTAGGCGTGATGGATGTGGAGAAACCCAACCCTTCCCAGGGGGGTCAGGTGGCACCGCCAAGACAAAGAGTGCAAACAATTTGGTCCTGGAAAAGACTCCCTTCTCCGTTTTTTTTTTTTTTTCCTCTGCTATTTGTGTCAAAAAGTTACAGTATCCAGCCATTCCCTATTAAGTTAGAAATCTATGCAAAGAAGAAAAAAACAAAGCCAAAGTGAAACTCCGAATAGAAATATTCACTGAGTAGAGCCACGTATTTATATTGTACAACAATGTCTGCATAAATAAATAAAATGGCGTTCACGTCCAAGGCTAAGTCAAAAACATCTGCTTTCTGGATGAGAGAATGAGATGCCATCCAAACTGGTGGAAATACAAGGTCTCCCAAATCTCTCTTTCGAGGCTGTGGATAAAAACAAGCCATGGGACAATTCTTCCTCCCACCCTGGAGCGAGCCAGAGAAGATGGAGAAAAGAAACAGAGCGCCTGCTGTCCCAGCTGGAAAGAGCCTTGAAAAATATTTTGTTCTGCTTTTCATTATTTCCTGTCTCTTTACACCTCTGAGCAATGGTTCTAATTGGATTTGGATTTATTTGCACTTTTGATAAAATACACATCCTTACCTCTACCGCCCCTTTCCCCCAATCCAGGCCCCAAGGAGTTTTAGAAATATCTATAAATTTGCTTAATTGCCAGACAGTTTTTCCACACCTAGGCAATTGGCTTCCCTTGGCTGTAACGTCGAGTCTGACCTATGACATTGGGGGCTGGTATGTGAAGTCACCAAATGTTAAAGGTGCCTTCGGTTTTCCTGGCTTTGCTTCCTTCTAAGGCTGGGCAGTAGAGGTCTGGCCTTGCAGCAGGCAGCTAACAGCCCTGATCCAAGTGGGTGGACATGTGCCAGGGGACAAGGGAGCTTGGGGGAAGAAGAGTGACAGTGGCCTGCACCTGCTATGTATCAAGCAACAGGCCAAGCTTTGCTCTGCTCTGTGCCCACAGATGCTGAGCAGCTCAATCTTGCCAGTCTTGTTTTTACAAATAAGGGGCCCGGAGAAATTAAATAGGTTGAAAATTTTAAGCCAGTACTTGTCAAAGCTAACCTTTCAAACCAAGGCTGCCTGTCACTTCAACTTTACTTATCTACAAAGCCTCATGCTTACTCCAGATAGAAATTTCTAGAAAGAAACTTTGATGTTTGCTCTTTTGTACTTCTTATCACTCATATTAACCCTCATCACAGAGAACCCCCCCACGGAGAATTAGATATGGCAGAGTAAACATCAACACGCCTCAACTCAAAACTAATTTCTACTCTTGAATCCAGACTCCATCTCAGAGGCAGACTGTCGGGGGCGGGAAGACGAGGGTTGTCACGTAACTCAGGTGATTTAGATCATTCTACTGGTCCCCAGCCACCCACAGCCACCAAGGTGGTCATGTGGCTGTGAATGTAACTCATGTTAAATACATAAGAATTTGGATTGTGACAGGTTCATTTCTGAGGCTCCAATTGAATGGGCAGTGGACAGTCAATCTAATCTGAAGACATAAGATCAGGCATTTAGAAAAGCGAAAGGATTCTTGGGTAGTCACCTACTCTCTACCTCCTTTCTCCCAGTGATCTCTTGGCTCGATTTTGGACTTTCCAGCTCGTGGTGTAAGTTTTCATTCCAGGCCCTCCATTTTGTCTTCTTACACAAAAGGATGGAACTGTGGCATGTCAGGGCCATGGAATGAGAATACCTGGTTTCCTGTCACTGTACCACATCAATAAACTGTGTGGCCTTGGGCTAGTTACTAACATTTCTGGGCCCTTCTCTGTAAGATTATTGCTCTAAGTCTTACTGAGATAATGTAAATAACACACTGCCTGGTTTATAGTAGACATCCAAAACATACTTTTCCCTTCTCTCTTCACCCTTCTTCTCCTTATCTGCTTCTTCAAGGATGCCCTGACCCTAAAGCAAGCTTTAGGGGTTTCCCTCTTCTTTGCAAACCTCAGATATTTTAAGAACTGCCTAATTTGGTAGTGGCATTGAAGATAGAAATCATGTATTCCACTTAGAAGCTGTATAGTGCTAAAGATGTTATCTAACTTCTCTGAGCCTCTATTTTGTTATCTATAAATTAGTGATAATAATTGTGATGTAGTTTATCTCTAACCAAACAGCCATTTATTACCTTCTTTGAAAACAGGACTTAGATTTTGGGTCCAGGTAGCTAGCAGAGATCTCTTGACTTGAGGGAAGGTTCAGGCCCAGTGGACAAATTCTGGTTGATGTAATTGCCAGATGTAATAACCTTTACCAATGAGTGCTCTGGGATAAGCATAAATAACAATCACTTTTGGCCAAAGAAATGGAAATGAAAGTCTTAAGATGGATCCCCAAGAAAAGAAAGGCTTTTGTTTCCTGCTTCCCACTTGGGTTGTTGATGGTGGATGTGATGCCTAGAGATTGGCAGCCATTTTGAACCCATGAGGTTACAAGCACAAGGATAAAAACTAATGTGCTATTGATGGTGAAAGGGATGGCTGGGAAGAGCCTGGGTCCTTGGTGATATTGTGGATTTGCTGAATGAGCCCTTGGCTGTCCATCTTCATATTTCTTGTGCTATTAGATAATTAATGTTTAAACTATTTAAGTAAAAATATTCTCTTACCTGTGAAGAAAAACATTGCTAACTGATTCTGATATCTGCTTCTCAGAATTATTTGGAGAATTAGAAATAACATCTGTAAACCAACCACCTAGCAAGTGCCTGCCATTTAGTAAAATCATGTAACTTACATTTGCTGATATACTGTATTGGCTCTCTAGGGAGGCAGTGAGGTCCTTGTAAAATAGAAGCTTCCTTTAAGCACTTGTTTAAGATGTTATGGAGGAAATTCAAATATTGACTTGCATCTGCTTAGGGCCTTTAAATCCCATCATATTGAGATTTCATGAGATCTTATCAATTAATACAAATAATATCACAAAATTAATTGATCTTGAGATGTTACAACTCAGACAAAAAGAAACAGTAGTAAACAGACAGTTTTCATTACTACAAATTGGATGATTTTACTTATGGCTTTCCAGATTATTCCTTTCTCCTTCCTTGCTGTGAGCCTGCTTGACTTATCTTTTTAGCCTAAGCTGAATTTTAAATCTGTCAGTGTTGTTGATTGTTGGGATAAACAAATTGCAGGGAAAGGAGGTTGTAACTGGGTCTAAACTGTCATTTGTTGATTATTTGAGGATTGTAAGTTGTCTAGAAAGTAGAAAAAAAAGACTGAAAATGCTAGCTGTGAGCAAAAAGTAGTTCATTCACAAATCCAACCAATGTTTATTAAAATCCTATGCTAGGTGCTGGGAAAACAAGGTCAAATAATTGAGGGTACTGTCATTGTGGGGCTTGGAGACAACCTAGGAGAGAAAGACATGTGAACAAGTACAGTGGTCTCTCAGTATCATGCAGGATTGGTTTCAGGACCTCTTGGGGATACTAAAATCTGGGGATGCTTAAGTCCTTTATATCAAATGACATAGTATTTGCATAGAACCTATGCATATCCCCCCACACACTTTAGGTCATCTCTAGATTGCTTGTAATACCTAATACAATGTTAATGCTACGTAAATAGTTGTTACACTCTATTGTATAGGGAATAATGACAAGAAAAAAGGTCTGTACATGTTCAGAACACATGCAATTTTTCCCCCAAATATTTTTGATCCACAATTGGTTGAATCTGTGGATGTGATACCCTAGCTATGGAGGATTGACTCTATATTTTTTTCCATAAAAACTATTGTAATTACCAGAATACTAGTGATAAGAATAATGAAGCCAGTGCATTACTACTATTAATGGCTCCCATGCCCAGGTACTGTCCTGAGTACTTTGCATACACAGTCTCTTGTGATCTTTGTGGTCAGTCCAGCGGTTGTGCCTGATTTAGAAATGAGCACTGAGACCCAAATGCACACAGCTGCCTAGTGGAGGAGCTAGAATTCACATCCAGGTCTTTCTAATTGCAAAACTTGTGATCTTAACAACCAATCAGTGGTAGAGAATCGATGGTAAAATGGAGCTTGCAAAGGAGGAAGTAGTTAATTCTGCTGGGGTGGAAGGGCAGGGGGTGGGCCGAGTGACCCTCCATAGAGGCTCAACTTCGTGAAGAAGACGTCTCAGAAGAAAGTGTGTGTTGTGCAGTTCTTTAGCATATTGTCCAGTACGAAGGAGGTGGGCTGGGGGAGAATGGAGTCAGAATGGCATCTGAATTGGCCCAGTGCCCCAGGAAAACTGCAAGTTCCAATGCAATTGGGACCTCAGGGACCAGGGAAAATTATTAGAGCTGTTTATTCTGCCAAAGTACATACGTGAAATCTCACGAATAAAAGGTTTTCTATGAATACAGAATATTGTGATTGTCTACATTCGACCAGGGAAACATTATATTCAAAAAGAAGGGGAGAAGTCTGGGCATATTTATTTAGCATATGAAAGTGGGCATTCATGCCAAAAATAATTTAGTATGGTAGAAACCTACTTAGGCAGTATCTGTACTAACACAGTAAAACATATGACACAAAGATTTGGTGGCTGTAATTCATGCCAACAAGATCCCCCGAAACCAAATGTGATCTATAAGACCCTCCTCATCCAGCCCCTGCTTGTTCTATGGCCTTGGACCCAGTGGTATAATTTTTAGCTCTCCACTTGCTCTGTAGTGTTTTTTGCCCCACAATTCCAACAGTTAGGTGCTTAAACTCAGCTGAAGTCTGGCCAAAACTGAAACATAAGAGGTAAAATAAGATTTTGCTAACTTTTGAATTCAAATATTAAATTTTAATGTTATCAGTTATTAATTACATGAAGAATTTAATTACTTAGTGAAGATTCTGCTTCTTACTAGTAGATGAGGTCTTGAATTTAATACTTTTCTGGCCTTTTTCAAAGCATATGCCTATCTTACTTGAGAATATGAGAATTAACTATACCCACAATGATTTAGAAAGTAATTTAAAATCATCTACCTCACAACTATTAATAAATGGTATTATATTATAAATCAATTTTAGCAAGTTTTAAAATGATACTATCTCATGCTGTTTTGGGCATACAAGTACATTAGTTAGTTTTTATAATTTTAATGATGGCAAATTAAAGTGATCTTTTCTAAGTGGTTAGGAAACCCCCAACTCTCAACATAGCCCCATTGACCTACTTTCTGCTACACAAATAGGGCAAGTTCATTTCATTCGTCAGGTCTATGCTCTTATTGTTTCTTCTTTTTCCTTTATTCTTCCTATAAATATTTGCTTGGTCAGGTTCTTTTTATCTTTCACTTCTCACTCAGGCCAAATGTGTTTCAATTTCAGAAAATGGTACCCCTGTCCCCTATTCAGTCAGTTATGCAGACCAAAGCCTGGGAGGTTATTTATCTATTTTTTTAGACCCTCTACTCAATGGCTCAATCTGTCCTGTTGATTCTACCTCTAAGTTCTGTCTGGAATTTGACCACACTCTGTCATTTTTATTGCTAAAATTCTCGTCTAAGCCACCATCCTCTTTCATCTGTATTAACACAACAACATCTTCTTGTAACTTCACAGGCCATACCTAAAGCAGAAACTGGTACCTTGAAAGGGGATATTGCTATGATACAAACTTAATATAGATGGTATTGACTTGTTCAAAAACTAGGTGGAGGAAAAATAAATACAGCAGGGTGGAAAGACAGAGACCTATATTATGCAGTAACAAGACATTTGGTAAAATTGCTGTCTGTGATAACTTACAAGACAGACCACGTCTACTGACCCTGTTAAAAAGAAGTTAAAAGCAATGTTATTGTGTGTTACTTTCTACTTGCTGTTTGACTACAAGAAATGGACAAACTAAGGGAAATAATGGCTGATCTGTAATCGGCAGTTAAAGGCCTTGTGAGGTTAGAGAAGCTATCAGCTTCTGGATCTCAAATGGTGAGAAATAAGATTAAAATGGCTTCTGAGTGAGAGAGGCTCAGTAGGAATACTCGGCTAAAATATAGGCCTCAGCATTGCAATGAAAATTATACCAGGACAGTACTAGACCACCTAAGCTATGTTCTCTGTGTCTGAAGGTCTTAGGATAAATTGAGAGAGGAGATATGGGTCTGAGGAAGCACAGAAATAAAGCACACATGAGAATAATGCCTAAGAAAGGACTTTGTGTAAAAGCAAATAGAGTGAAGGCTTTCTAAGTGTTTGATGAAATTTTATTACCAAAGAAACCTCAAGCCTGGACTGAAAAAGCTCTGGTTTAAGCTGTAAAACAACTCTTGAGTCCATAAACTTTTACCAGTAGGAAGCAACTGAAAATGTTGCAGTTCTCAAGGAGGGAATACTTACCACTTTCTACAATTCAGATGTGTCTGTGGAGGGAAATGGACAGGGAAGAACTTCTAGGAGTTGTGGAGAAAAATGGGAGGGAGAGTTCCTTCCAGGGGGAAGAATCTCTGTTGGATAATGGGATTTGCCTCTGTAATGCCTGCCCAGCAACATTCTGTCATCACTAGGGGCCAGCGACTGCCATGTGTTTTCCATGTTTTCTTTTTCTGAGTTTGTCTATTGTTGCATTTTATGTGGGGGGAATGTGTAGGGGAGCAAATACTTTGGCATTTAGTTTATAGACTAATCAACCATGACTGGATCTGATGGAGAGAATTGGACATCATCCAGAAATTGTGTACTTTGAGTTGGATACAGGGAATGGATAGGGTATTTGGATGTCTCCATTGAAGAGAGGTGAGTTTGTTCTTTGTGTGGGAAGAGAGGATACTTGGCCAGAGAGGCCAACTATGGCAGAGACCACTAGGTGTCCCTCTACTTCAGCAGGCTCTTCCCTGTCCAGGACCTTTGCACCTGCCCTCTCCCCTGCTCTGTCCCTCAGATCTCTACATGGATGCCCTATTCTTGCATTCAGACCTCAGCTTAAATGTCTCTTCAGTGAGGACTTCCTCTACTACTGAAGCTAAGTGGCCCCTGCCCAAGCACATTCCAGCCCATTACTCTGTTTCATTTTCTTATTAGCACGTATTGTTATCTGAAATTATTTTGTTTACTCTCTGGTTTTCCTGTTTATTGCATGTATCCTTTGACTAGACTGTGTGTCTTCTGTTTTTGTTCTCTGTTTTTTGTAAATTTCTTTCCTTAGCTCTATGAGTTTACTCTGATAGCAGTTAACTTTTACCTAAAATATACCTATAATATTGTCATGGTTAAAATTGTAGAGAGCACAGATTTTCAATTCTTTTTGCTATATGCCTAAGAGTGAAATTGCTGGATCATGTGATCATTCACTGTTTTTCACAGTGGCTGAACCATTTTACATTTCTATCGGCAATATATGAGGATCCCAGTTTCTCTACATCCTCACCAACACTTGTTATTTTCCTTTTTTTAATAATAGCCATCCTAGTGGGTGTGAAGTGATACCCCATTGTGATTTTTATTTGCATTTCCTTGATAACTAATGATGTTGAGCATCTTTTCAAGTGACTGTTGGTCATTTGTATATCTTATTTGGAGAAATGTCTATTTAAGTAATTTTCGATTTAAAAAATTGGGTTTTTTGTCTTTTTGTTGTTGAGTTGTAAGAGTTCTTTAATACTCTGGATACTAGACCCTTATCAAATACACAATTTGCAAATATTTTCTCATATTCTATAGGTTGTCTTTCACTTTCTTGATAATGTCCTTTAATGCACAAAGTTTTTATTTTTAAGTCCAATTTACCTATTTTTTTCTTTTTTTGCTTGTGCTTTTGGTGTTGTATCTAAGAATCCGTTGTTAAATGCAAGATCCCAATGTTTTCTTCTAAGAGTTTGAAAACAGGGACTCAAACAAATACATGTGCCCACACATTCATAGCAGCACTATTCACAAGGCCCAAAGGGTACAAACAGCCCAATTGTCCAACAATGGATAAACAAAATGTGGTATACACATATAATGGAATACTATTCATAAAACATGGATGAATCTTGAAAACATTATGCTAAGTAAAAAAGCCAGAAACAAAAGGTAGGCTGTAATTCCATTTATGTGAAATGTCCAGAATAAGTAAATCCATAGAGATAGAATTCAGACTGGTGGTCAGAATTCAGGGGCTGGGAGAAGGGGGAACAGGGAGTAACTGCTTAATGAGTATAGGGCTTCTTTTTGGGGTGACGAAATATTTTGGAACTAAATGGAGGTGGTGATTGTACGACATTGTGAATATACTAAATACAGCTGAATTGTTCACTTTAAAATGGTTAATTTTATGTTATGTGAATTTCACCAATTTCATTGTTCATATTTAAAGAAAATACTATGCCTTCCTTATTCTTTAATGTATTATGGTATTTCTTTTAGCAATTTTTGAAGGAAAGATACAAAATTCTTTCTGAAGCCTTTCATTCCTGAGGACGACTTTCAGTTGCTTTCACTTATCAAAATTAAATTGTTTGGTTAGATATAGAATTCTTACAACATTCAGAAAGATGGAGTAGATGTACTTTTCCCTATTTCTCATGCCAGAAAGCCACACAACAAATAAACAAACAAAAACACCTCAGAAATCAAGAGATATGATATTTTAATGCAGTATTTTTAAAAATAAAAATTAATGCAAAAATCCATGGTGGACAAAATATGAGAATTTTAAATAAAGACAGGATCTGACAGGGCAATATTAGGGTGAAGTGAGTCATACAAATGCAGCATCAGATTCTCCCAGTTTAAAACATTGATATTTTTTATAGCATGGATTATAATTCATTAATTTATATTTAATTTTTATTTAAAAATTGCATTAAATATTGTTTCTACTTGATTATTGAATTTTCCGGTGTTCCCTAAAATTTTGCACCTAAGAGCCTCATATACATTACCTTAGTCCTATCCTAGGTCTGCTCAGGACACATTTTTTTTTTTTACCCTCAAAACGCCTTAAGTTTTACTCTGAAGTAGTGGCTCTCAAATCTGGTTTCACATTAGAATCTAATGTTGTTAGATAAATCTAACATCCAGGACCTTTCCTCAAATGGATTCACTCGATGAGTGAAGCTTGGGCATCAAAATTTTTAAAAGTTTTCTAGCAGATTCTATTGTGCAGCTGGGGTTGAGAATTGCTGCCTTATTTTCTTATTCCTATAGAGTTCAGTGATTAGGAGTATTGACCATCTAGTCAGAATGTGTCTATTCAACTCTTGGCTTTGATTGCTTGGGTAAGTTGTTTAAAATTTCTAATATTCAGGTTCCCATCTCATGGCACTGTCCTGAAGATTCAATGAAAAGGCACAGGCAAACCCTAACCTAAGCACAGTGACTGGATCTTAGCAAACCATAAATGCTGGCCATTAAGACACTGCTGGTGCTGAGATGGAAAAGGGAAGCAGCAGCAGTTATGATTTATTATTGTGGAGGAGAATCTTTTGTCAGCCTGATATCCTCTCTGATATGTGAACATTTCCACAGGGTATCTTTGGAACAAGGTCTATCCTTATTTATTTTGCCTTGTATTCAATAAGCTCGTTTGCTCTGATACCACAAATAATTCTTCAGTTCAACAAACGTTTCTTCTATCATCTCTTTGATTATTTTCTATCTGTCCACTTTGTTTTCTCCTTCTAGAAATATCTGTAGCTCTCTTTCCCACTGGACCTGTACTTATTTTTCCTTCTGATTTTTTAAAGAAGGTTTTTAATTTTTTTCTTTTGCTATAAAAATACATATGCATAGTTTTATAAGTCAAAAGTTATAAGCTTTTGAAGAAAATACGGCAATATCCCATACATTACTCATATTTATTCTCTCTAGAAGCCACTTTAAAGTGTTATATTTTCTTCTGATATTGCCTTAATGTTTCTAAATAGTATGTTTATAGACTTTTTGTGGTTTTCACTTATTTTTGAATATGTAACACATTCACTTTGTTCAACAGTTAAAGAAATACAAGTTTCTATCTTCTTAATACTGGCTCTGGCAATGATTTCTTGGATATGACCCAAAGGAACAGGTAATAAAACCAAAAATAGACAAATGGGACTACACCAAACTAAAAAGCTTTTGCACAGCAAAGGAAAAAATCAACAAAATGAAAGGCAACCTACAGAATGAGAGAAAAGAATTGCAAATCATTTATCTGATAAAGGGTTACTATCCAAAATATGCAAAGTAGTTTAACAATTCAATAGCAAAAAGATAAAAAAGCCCCACAAATAACCTGATTTTTAAAATGGGAAAAATACCTGAATAGACATTTCTCAAAAAATTAAAAAAAAAACATACAAATGGTCAAAAAGTTTATGAAAAAGTGCTCGATATCACTAATCATAAGAGAAATGCAAATCAAAACCACAATAAGATATTACCTTATACTTGTTAGGAAGGCTATTATCAAAAAACAAAATATAATAAATATTGGCAAGGATGTGGAGAAAAGGGAACCCTTGTACACTGGTAGTGGGAGTATAAATTGCTGCAGCCATTCTGAAATACAGTATAGCAATTCCTCAAAAAATTAAAAATAGGACTACCATATGATCCAGCAATTCCCTTTCTGGATATATACTCAAATTGAAACTAGGATCTCAAAAAGATATCTGCACTTTCATGTTTATTGAAGCATTATTTACAATACTAAAGACATACAAAACAACCTAAATATTTATTGACAGATAAATGGATAAAGAAAATGTGGTGTATACATATAATGGAATATTATTTAGCCCTAAAAAAGAAGAAAATTCTGCTATTTGCTACAACATAGATGAACTTAGAAGACATTATGCTAAACCAAGTAATCCAGACACAGAAGAACAAATACTACATGATCCCACCTGTATCATGAATCTGAAACAGTCAAACCCATAGAAGCAAAGACTAGAATGGTGGTTACCAGGGCTTGGGGTTAGGGGGACTCAGAGAGGTATTGATTAAAGGGTACATAGTTTCACTTATGCAAGATTAATAAATCCTAGGGATGTAATATATAGCATAGTGCATATAGTTAACAATACTACATCATGTATTAATTTTTTCAAGAAGGTAAGTCTTATGTAAGATGTTATTGTCAAAAAAAAAAAAAAAAATATGCCCAGGAGAGAAAACCTCTAGAAGTTATGGTTAAGTTTAGGGCTTTGTGTATGGTGATGGTTTGATAGGTGGGTACTTACCTTCCAGCACATCAAGATGTATAGACCAAATATGTTCAGCTTTTTTTTTGTATGTAAATCATACCTCAATTAAAAAAAAAGTTAAATACACACAAGTTTCTCTCACAGAAGTTTCTTTCTTAGGCATAAGTTTCTCTCCCATTCCACTCCTATCTGTCCATTACCACTGTCACTACCAACAATGTTTAATTACTTTTAAACACTTTTATTGTATTTTGTGTAACCTTCCAAAGTTTTTTCATGCATATAAAAATGAATATAATATGTTGTATTTTTTTTTTTCAGGAAGTGGACTTGAGCATCACTTTCTCTTTGCTGCAATATGTTCTCAGCTTCTCACTGCCATCGTGGGGGTTTCAAATTACACAATTATGGTTTTTTATCTCCATTCAGTCTATTCTTATCTCAAGTTGCAATTTTCCCTCTTCTGACTGCCTATTCTGTATCTAATGGTTTCCTAAATCCCATCAAGAATATAAATTCCAGACTTTTAAAAACTTATTTCCAGATATATTTTACATAACTATTTTGTTTATTGAGAAGACATTGTTTCTGATTCCTTAGAATCTTTAAATGATATTTTAAATTTCTGTGCCTTTAAATAAAGCTGATGATTTGTGTTGATTTGTTCTACCCCACTTGTTATATTTTATCTGTTTGGAAAATTAAGGAAGGTTTTCTTAGACATTGAGTGACTTAGGTAAAGAAAGGATAAGACTAGATTTTGTGTATTTTGTTTTGTCAATACAGTTTCAGAAGATGAAAAGAAATAAGGAAGGAGCCAGAGCTAGAGGCAGAGTGACCTCAGTCCCAAAGAGTTCTTTTTCCGTTTGTCACTAGTTTCTCGGTTCATGGTGAGACTCCCCTTCCTGTGGCATAAATGCCTCTTTGAGTTCCCTGGGTATTGCCTGATCCTATTTCCAGACATCAGGATAAGTGGGAGGAAGTGTATTCATGGGGCCTTTACTCCAAGTGGCCTCCAGTGTCTGGTAGGATGAAACTTTTCCTACAAATGTTCTGTCATGGGCTGACCTTAGTTCTGGCACTTCGAGGTTGGTGAGATTCTGCTGAGAAAATGGCATCTTCTCATGCAGTGAATTGTGGATTGGCAGACTTTTCCCTCAACCTGCCCGATTTTCCATGAAATCTTACAGAAATTTCTCAAGAATTCTAGTATATACATGACATTACTAAGTAGATTCTTGCACAAGTATTTTTTCTCTGTTTTTGCACTGCTTTGGCAGTTCAAAGGGGATCTGAAGGTGAGGGACAGGTAAGTGCGTGCTTTCATACCTGTCACTTAGAACCCATAGTGACTTTTTTACTTTTCTTCTACCTGGAAGTGCATTACTTGGTCACAATGTACAGGATGAACATTTAAGCCTCTGTGTTGATCTCCCACAAAAAGTCCCCTGATGGCCAGATTGCTGGAAAATTATGGGGGCTAGCTTAATGCTATAGATAATTGTTTATTCCGTTAGGCAGATTTATAGAAAGAGAAGTTTATTTGCAATGCACCCCTTCAGAACTTTAGTTATTTTTCATTGATTTCTTTCCACTCCTCCATCTGTACAAATAATTTCAAATCTCTCCTCTAAGTCTTCTCTCTGTAAACCTCATCTCATCATCACTTTCCAATTTATCACATCTCCGACTTAATTCACAAGCATTTTTATGCATTTATTTATTCATTCCCTGAGTATTTATTTAGTAACAGGCACTAGTTTTTAAGAGAGTGAAAGATAAGCCAATTTTCCATGTTCTCAGGGAGTGCACAGGTTTGATCTCAGGTGTTGAGAAGACATTGCTGATTGAGGACCGCCTGGAAATAAGTGGGGGACGAGGAGGAGGATAGTGTGCATGTCTCTCGTATCTCTAGTTAGTTATTTATTTACGTGGCCTCATTTTACACTGATGACATGGTGATGATAGCAATAATTTTTTTAAGTTTTTATTTTTAAGTGTTTATTATTAATATTTAGCACAGGTTCTGTTGCTAGCAATTGCCTTATGAAACATTCATTGTAAAATCTCAATTTTACAAGTGAACAAAACAAAGTATAAAGTTGTTAATCACCTTGCTCAAAGTGACACAGCTGAGTCTGCTGGGGCAGTTGTTCAAGCCATGCAGACTGATTCTAGAGCCCATGCTTTCGGCCACCTGACACTCCACACCTAGGAGGCAAGTATAACAATAAGGTCCTTTTTAGAAATGCAGGAATTGATGCCCAGAAAGAAAAAAATATGTAACTTGCCCAAGATAAGTGGTGAAATTGGTACTTGAATCTTTGTCTGTCTGACTTCAAAAACGCTACCACCTCTAGATGTTCAAATGCAGATGATCTTAGATTTAAGAATAGCCTCAGAGATTATGCTATTTAAGAATCCCTCATTTTACAGAAAATCTGCAAACACTAAAATTACTTACCTGAAACAATCAGGAGCAGGTTCTATGCAGTGAAACAACTTTATATACAAAGGGGAGTTACTGTTTGAAATATCATACATATTTAAAAAAAAAACAAGATGAGGGTCCAATTCTTGGTGGCAACACAGCTCTTGATAGTAATTTAAGTGCCTCCTTTATTCTCTGCAACAGAAAGACAACTTGGGAAAGAATTCGATAGGCACTGAGACCATTTTAAAGAACTACAGGACCCAAAGATTTTCATGAGAGTGAAAATGCCCAGAGGAGATCAAAGCAAATTGTTTTCAAAGCGGCGTCCAGTGGGCCGTCCTCTGAAAAGTGACCCACTATCCCACAGGCTCTTTCCAGGACACTGAATTGGAGCCAGCTGGTGTCTGGAACAAACCTTGTGTGTCACCTTCTGGTCTCTGCTTGAAGGCATGTGATCAAGAGTAACAGATACAGAGCTTGTGTTAAGCCCAGGATGTAACTTGTTGAAAGAGTAGCAATTAACTTGAAAATCGTGTGAATGGATTGAGTTTCTTCTCTCTTTCTTCCTCTCTCTCTCTTTCTCACTCTCTAAGAGAGCAAAATTGAATTCTCTGGGCCTAGTCAAATCGGTGTTTGCTATTTTTAAGAAGGATATTCTTGGTATAATACTTCAGGGCTGCTAAGTGGGATTTGAGTAGAATGCAATTTTTATCCAGACATGTGCATCATCTAATTGGGATGCAAAAATGCCTCCAGATGAGGATGCATTTTGATCCCTAGGCATTTCCTTTATAGTGGCCAAAGAATGCAAAGCCGCCTTTTTCTAAAGCTCTTGGTGGTTCTCTAGCTTGTCTGCACAATGGAATCACCTGGAGAATTTAAAAAACAAAAAAATGCTGATGCCACTGCTTGTACCCAACAGAAATTCTAATTTAATTGGTGTGGAGCGTGGCCTGAACGTTGAGCCTTTTTAAAGCCTCCAAAGCGGTTCTAAAGTGCAGTAAGTTTGAGAACCACCGGGAAGCACAGCTGAGCCCCCCTCTCTGATGTGGCACCAGCTGCAAGTATGTTTTACACCAATGTGTTTGCTGAACGTAAACATTCCGGTGCAAACTCTTGCACCCAGGAACCCTGGGCTGCTTGTGGACAATCTTTGGCAAAGTTCGAATTTGTAAACTGATAATACATGTAATTCCATGGACTCCATATGGTTCCTGTTATCTCGAGGGGAGCTGTACACATTTGCCTTGCCCCGGGACAAGAAGATAAATAACAGATGTGGATAATTTTTATAATACTTGTACTGAACAATAATAGAAAAATTAGAAATGAAGGGAGCAGAGAGAGAGGTAAAACTCATTTTAAAAAGCACAATTCAATTATTCTAGGTTATATCGTTGCATGTTTTTAAATCCAAATACATGATAGAGCAGAAATAACTGTCATACTGTACTCCATTTCTTAGGGGAGACTATCTCTAGAATGATAAGAAACAATATTAATGTTTTCAGTGTTAATAGAGTAAATCTAATCAATTGATTGATACTAGTGATAGTCACTAAAATCTGTATGTAGTTTCTTATGTGCCAGGCAGTGTTCTAAGCACTGTATATGTATTAACTCATCTAATCCTCATTACAATCATGAGCTAAATACTAGTATTATTCCTATTTTACCGATGAAGAAACTGATACCCAGAGAACGTAAATAATTTGATCAAGGTGACACACTACTATGTGCTAGAGCCATGAATTGAGCCCAAATAATCCAGTTTCAGATACTATTCAAAAGTGTCCTGGAGGTGCAACTGGCAACCTGGTGACAATTCCTTCCCAGAGGTGAAGCAAAGAGTGTGGCACTGAAAGAATTCAATGGGCAAACGGCTATGCAGATTTAGGATGGCTGGGAAATAATCATAATACCAGCTATTGATGTGTACTACGGGCCAGGCACTATGTGATGTTTGGGAAGATTCCCACCTTCTGTACTCAGCAGCAGTCTTTCACCTTTCAAGTCTGCCTAGGAAGTCAGCATGGTGGCCTTTGGTTGGGCGTTCTTATACAATTAAAAATTATGTATATATATATATATATATAAAGAGAGAAAGAGTGCTTATCTTTTTTTAAGTTTTTATTATGAAATATAGCTTGCATAAATAGTGAAGTATATAAATGTGTATATACATGCATGTGTGTATACTCTTTAAAGAATAATTATTGAACACCTACCAATCCATTACTGTTGTATGTTGTATCAGGGGCTGGGAAATCTATGGGCCACACAGGCCAAACCCAACCCACTGTTTTTGTAAATAAAGTTTTATTGGGACACAGCAATAGCCATTTACTTACATATTGTCTGTGCTGCTTTCTTGTTACAAGGGTGGAATTGAGTAGTTGCAACAGAGAATGCATGGCCCACAAAGCCAAAAATATATACTTTCTGGCCTTTTAAAGAAAACATTTGCAGTCCTGAATCCATTCCCTCTTCCACCTACAAGAGCAGCCACTTGCCTAAATTTGGTGCCAATCTTTCCTTTGAAAAAAAAATTGTTTAGTTTCACTTTTTTGACTCTAATATAAATAAAATCATGGGGATAAATTCTTTGGCAACTTGTTCTTTTCTCTTAATATTATGTTTGTGCGATTCATCCATTTGATGTGTGTGGCTGAAGTTCATTAACTTTTATTGCATATCATAGTCTATTATATGAGGCTATTTTAATTTATATATTCAATCTATTGTTGATGGACATTTGTGTCATTTTTAGTTTTTTGCTATTTTGAATAAAGCTACGGAAACATTCTTAGTCTGACTTCTGGTGCACATGTACAAGATATTCTCTGGTGTATATAATTAGATTGCTGGCTCATAGGGTATGTGTATTTTCATATACCCTATGTGAATGCCTTCTTTGAACTCTTTTCGAAGCAAGTTGAACCAAGTTATGTTCTCATTCACACTGTATGAGAGTTTATCTCGCTCTATATCCTTACCAACACTTGTTATTGTCCAACTTTTTATGTAAATGTTTGCCAACTTGGGATGTGAGAAATGGTATCTCATTAGATTTTAGTGTTCATTTCCCTTGCTATTATAATAAGATAATACACTTTCTATTTATTTATAGGCCATTCATGTTTCCTTTTCTGTGAAAGTCCTGTTTATATCTTTTCCCATTTTTCTGGTTTTGCCTGCTATTGATTCATATAAATTCATTATAAATTCTGGATATTAGATTTTTGTCTTCAATATGTAAGATATATGTCTTTTCTCAGTTTTTGATTTTTTCTTGCCAATTTCTTGTGTTTACTTTTTCATTTACAGACTTTTTTAAGAGTATAAGTTATCTAATATATCAATCTTTTTTCCATGGCGTGCGAAATTTGCATTTTGTTTAAGAAATAATTTTCTACCTGAAGTTTATCAAGATATTTTCCTTATATTGTCTTCTAATTATCATTGTTTTGCCTTTCAAAATTAGGCTTTAATATACCTAGAATTGAGTTTTGTGTACGTTTTGAGATAGAGTCCAATGTAATTTTCTTCCACATATATTGAATCAACTGTATTTCCGTTATTTATTGAAAAGCCCATTCTTTCCCTGACTGACCTATAATGCTAGCTCTTTCATAAATCAAATTTTGATGTATGCATTTTTTCCTCCAGTGATACCCTACTGTCTTAATTATATAGTTTTATATAATTCTTAGTACCTGGCTAAGCAAATAACCCACCACCCTCAGTTCTTTTTTTCTTTTCTTTTTATTCAGAAGTGTTTTGGATATTTTTATCCATTTGTGTATTTTTCAATTAACTTGTCATGTGCAAAAAAAAAAAAAAAAGCTAAAATTTTTTGATCCTTGGATCAGTCTGGGTAATTTGTAGTCTTTTTTTTTTTTTTGTATTAGATCTTCCAAACTGTAAATATGATATTTTTTCATTAATTTATGATTTCTTTCAATAATGTTTTATCATTGTCTCCATAGAGGTCTTGTATGTCTTTTGTTTAGATTTATTTCTAGGAATTTAATATTTTTGATGCTGTTGTAAATGGTATTTTTTTTAAAAAAGTTATTTCCTGACTATTTCACATGTATGGAAATTCAATGGATTTTTAAAATGTAAATTTGTATTTAGGAACCTCATTAATATCTCTTACAATTTCTGAGAACTTTCAAATCTATTGCATTTTCTTTGCAATCATATAACTCATCATAAAGTTTTATTTCTTGCTTCACAATGTGTTTATTCACAAGATTTTACTTCTTTTCTTTGTCTTGTTGCACTTTTTATGATCTCCATTATTTGTAATACTCTGGTCTTTGGTTTTTGACCTTGTTTCAACCTTTCACACTTGGGTACATCTGTGGTAAGTATTCTGTAGTTATTCTTTATGAGTTTAAGAAATTTGCTTCTATTAATAGTTTATTAAGAAGTTTTATTATAAATCAATGTTAAATTTCATCAAATTTTCTCTATTTCGTCTTTACTGAGATGATCATATGATTTTACTTTTGTTATAAAGATTTATTACTTTGATATTTTTAAAACAGGTTTATTGACGTACAACTTATATGCAATAAAATTCACCCTTTTAAAGTATACAGTTCAATGAGTTTTGGTAAATGTATGTAAACAACACAACAAACGGATTTTAGAACTTTTCCACCACCACAAAGTCTTCTCAAGCCCCTTTGCAGTTAATACTCACCCTCACCCCAGCTGTAGCAAACCATGGAGCTGCTTTCTGTTACTATAGCTTTTCCTTTACTTTGATTTGTTCAAATGTTAAGCCAATCTTGCATTTCTGAGTTAATTGGTCATAATATCTTTTATAAATATTAATGAGTTTAATATGATTGGCCCTTTGCTTTCTTGTACTGTCCTTGCCAGTTGGTGTAAGGATTATACAATGCTCATAAAATGAGTAGAGGAAAGTTTCCCTTTTTTACAGGCTGGGATAATTTATGTAGTATTGGAATTAGTTGTTACTTGAATACTTGGTAGAATTTGTTGCAAAGCCATTTAATTCCAGACACTTTTGGAAGAAGATTTTAAAATACTTATTCAATTTCTTTATTTTATTTCTGTAAGCACAGTTTATCTTTTCTATAAATTTATACTTTTAATTTACATTTTCAAATCTGGCTTAAAGTTGTTCTGGTAACTCTTTACTATTTAAAGCTCATCAGAATGTGAAGTTATATTTCCCTTTCTATCCTCTTTCTCCCTGAATATCTTTCTGTTATTTGTTTTAAATTTAATTTCATTGTTAGAGATGATACCTTGTATGAATTGCATCCTTTTATGTTTTATGGCCTAAAGTATGGTCTATCTTGGTCATTATTCCCTGCACACTTAAAAAGAATGTGTTTTCTGCTATTGTTGACTATTCTGTGAATGTCAATTAGGTCAAGTTAGTTGATAGTGTTGTTATAGTCTTTTTTATAATTATTGATTTTCTTTCTACTTTATCAATTAATAAAAAAAAGTTGTTGATATCTCCAATTATAATTATGAATTGGTCTATTTCCACCTATAGCTCTGGTTAGTGTTAGCATGGAATATCTTTTTTCCATTCTTTTTCTTTTAACTACTATATCTTTATGTTTACAACACATATATGATTTATATTATATTATATATTATATTATGATATATTACTGTATCTTGTATACAGCATATATTTGGATCTTGCCTTTTCATCCAATCTGAGAATCTTTGCTTTTTTAATTTGAGTATTTAGACCATTTACATTTAATGTGGTTATTAATATGACTTAAGTTTAAGTCTACCACCTTGGTATTTGATTTCTATTTGTCCTATTTTTTCTTTGTAAAAAATCCCTCTTTTTGCCTTTTTTGTATTGAGTATTTTTTTATTCTATTTTATGTTCTTTGTTGACTTATCAGCCATAACTGTTTTCTAATTTAGTGATTACTTTAGTGTTTATAGCATACCTCTTTAACTTATCACATTATGTAATCACAGCTCATCATATAAAGTATTATATTACTTTACACATAGTGTAAAAACTTTATCATAGTATACTTTTATTTCCCCCACCCAGTAATTGTGCCATTGTTGTTATATTAATACATTTTATTTCTACATGTGTTTTAAACCCCACACAATTTTATAATAATTTTTATATAAACAATGAGATTTATTAATAAATAATAAGAAAATATATACTAACAACATAGTTATTATTGCCAGTGTTCTTCATTGCTTTGTGTAAAAACATTTTCCTTCTGCCTAAAGGTGCTGGTGATGAATTTTTTTAGTTTTTGAATTTTTGAAAAACTCTTTATTTCCTTTATTTTTGAAAATATTTTTGTTAGGTGTGGAATTCTAGGTTGATTTTTTTTTTCTTTCAGTACTTTAAGAAGGTTGTTCTGCTGTCTTCTTGCTTACATTATTTCTAGAGAAAAGATCTTTGGCCTTTGCCAGCCTAGTGTGAGTGCCAAGCACTGTTCCCACTGAGCCTTTTGGGAAGTTGTTTCTCCAACCTTGGGTAGTTTTCTCACATATATGCACTTATAACTACTCTATTGAACACATAAAGGAAAGCCTCTACAGAGCTCTGGTATTCTCTCTCTGTACAGCTGCCCTATCTTGTACGCTGCCCAGCAAATTCCAACCACCTTGGTCTAGCCAAATTTTTAGCTTCAACTCCTCCACTTGGTGGCTCTACTGTGATCTCAAACTCCATGTGATGGCCTGGAATCTCTTGCAAGGCAGACCTCTGGAACAATTTTGGGCCTTACCAGATTTCTTTCTTTTTCTCTCAGAGATCACTCTTTCACTGCTGATAACCAATGTATAGAAAACCATTGTTTCACAAATATATGTTTTTTGTTCTGTTTGGTTGTTGTTTCAGGTGGTTGTTTCACATTGATCTTGAGATCTTGTTCCTGATACTCCATTTTGGCTGAGGGTGACAGTTTAATCTTTTATTTTTTTAAACAAATTTTTTGTTCAGTCTTACCAAAGGTTTGTTAAACTTATAGCCTTCTCCAATAATTCACATTTGGCTTTCTCCAGTCTCTTTGTAGTATATTTGTTTATTCATAAATTTGTTATTTGTATATTTGTTTTCTTTGTTATTATTTTTTACTCATATTCATTATTTCCTTCTTTCTGCTTGGCCTAGTAGCTTTACACACATGAAACATAAACTGGAGAGACTCCCACCCACGTTAACCTCTACACAGACTGTTTACTCAGCCGACAGTGCTATCCCAGCTTGGGTAACTCAAGTAGCTCTTGTCTGACATACAGCATAAGGAAATGCTTCTACAGTCCTGAGAGAATTTCTTGCAGAGCAATAAAGCACTCTGTGATAATGCTAACCAAACAATATTACCTCTGCAAA
This sequence comes from Eulemur rufifrons, assembly GCF_041146395.1. NCBI lineage: Eukaryota > Metazoa > Chordata > Mammalia > Primates > Lemuridae > Eulemur > Eulemur rufifrons. Next base: position 205,094,148 of record NC_090989.1, read on the forward strand.
AACCAATAAACATGAAAACTCCACTACTCTAACTCACCGAAGACCTACCATGAATGAAGTATTCATTTGGCAAGGAGCTGGGAGGTGGCAAGGTGTCTATGTTGGAATCAGGTCATGGTCAGTTATAGGGGAACAGAGTACAGGGCTAGACCAAAATTAAAACCAAGGTTTGGAGCTGGTACATTTATGCAGAAACATAATGAACTCTACACTCTACCATGTCCTGTGCTGGGGAGGACAAAGATGTTCACTGCTTCAGGAATTTGGAAGACGGAAAACTAAACTATCAGAAGCCGGGGTGATCAAGAAAGTCTTTGTGGTGTGGGTGGGATATTGTAGAACTGGATGCAACCTTTGTTAACAGGACACTTGAGTTTCTTTAAGAACACTTCATAAGAAAATGGCCCCTATCCCACTTGCATGAGTGTTTATGATTCTTTTCTCAGATGTTCTGGGTCCCTTCTCGCAGATCTCTAATGGACCATATTCCTAGGCCCTCTGACACTAGCACTGTTCCCTAACACAAATATTGAGTCACTGCTGTTTATATTGTTAGAGCCTAACCTACTGCTTTGCCTTTCCAATACAGATTAAAAAGTTTGGGCTTGATTTCTTGATCAGAGAGAGTTATAGAAGGTTCACAAACAGGCAAAGGCCACATAACCCTGTGCCATTAAATAAAGCTGATCAAGTCATGCATGACCTGCACCCCAACCACAGGGAGCTGTGTTTGTTTCCTTCCTGTTCATGGGAAAAGTCCTAGATAAGCCCAACGTGCTGTCCTGTGCTGTGGAAGGTGCTGGGATGAATATGGCCATCTTCAAGGAGCTCGGGGACTAGTGGAGGAGCTTTACAAACCAAAACAGCCAGTAATGACCTGTTTTCATTGAATTTGCGTAAATGCCCTGCGGATATTAAGTTACAGGGATCTGTCTGCTGTGATTCATTAGCCAGTCTCACTATGGCTAATAAGACTTTCAAAATACTATTCCCACTGATGCCAAATACGTCTTGATGAGCAGCAGCAACTGGAAAAGACCACTTTGCTCAGCCGTTACAAGGCCTCTGCACTTAAATTAGCAGGACTTGAATCACAGCAGGGCCAGAAATAAAGTCAACACTAGAAGTAGAAAAGAAAGTGTTGGTCTATTTCTTTCTCTCTGGTCTTCTAGTGATTTAATTGTACTTTCAGGTTAGTGAAATACAGTAAAACAATCCTAAGGATATCACAATTCTATTGTCTAAGTTGTGTGCTGTGGGTGCAAGTATTTATTACATTGTGTATATGAAAATAGATGGCATTCATTGAATGCTTATTCTGTACCAAGGATTGTGCTATGTGTTTTGTATATATCACACAATCGTCCCTCATTATCCATGGGGATTGGTTCCAAGATCTCTGCGGATAGCAAAATCCACCAATGCTTAAGTCCCGTATGTAAAATGGCATAGAGCAGTGGTCCCCAACCTTTTTGGCACCAGGGACTGTTTTCATGGAAGACAATTTTCCATGGATGGTGGGGTGGGGGGAAGAGCGGAGCTCAGGTGGTGATGGGAGCCATGAGGAGTGGCTGTAAATACAGATGAAGCTTCACTCCCTCACCCACCGCTCACCTCCTGCTGTGTGCCCAGGTTCCTAAGTTTCATGGAAGACAATTTTTCCACAGACAGGGTTGTGGGTAGGGCGGTGCAGGGCATAGGCAGAGCTCAGGTGGTGATATGAGGCCTGGTTCCTAATAGGCCATGGACCAGTACTGGCAGCAGCCTGCAGGTTAGGGGCCGTAGCCTGTGGGTTAGAGACTGCAGGAATAGAGGATACAAAATTAGAGCTAGATAGGAGAAATAAGTTCTAGTGTTCCATACCACTGGGCTGGGCGTGGTGGCTCACGCCTGTAATCCTTGCACTCTGGGAGGCCGAGGCAAGAGGATCTCTCAAGGTCAGGAGTTCGAGACCAGCCTGAGCAAGAACGAGACCCTGTCTCTACTAAAAATAGAAAGAAATTATCTGGACAACTAAAAATATATATAGAAAAAATTAGCCAAGCATGGTGGCACATGCCTGTAGTCCCAGCTACTTGGGAGGCTGAGGCAGAAGGATTGATTGAGCTTGGGAGTTTGAGGTTGCCGTGAGCTAAGCTGACACCATGGCACTCTAGCCCGGGCAACAGAATGAGACTCTGTCTCAACAAAACAAAACAAAACAAAACAAAAACAACAATAATACATAGTTTCAAATAGCTCGTAGGAGGATATTGAACATTCCAACCACAAAGAAATGATAAATGTTCGAGATGATGGATTTGCTAATTACACTGATCTGACCGCCATACATTATATGTCTTGAAACATCACTATGTACCCCATGAATATGTACAATTATTATTTGTCAATTTAACGATATAAAATTAAAAAAACCCAAAAGGCACATTTTCATATAACCTCCTCACATCCTCCTGTATACTATAAATCATCTCTAGATTACTTATAATACCTAATACAATGTAAATGCTATGCACATAGTTGTTACTATATATTTCTTTATTTGCATTGTTATTTTTCATTTTTTAAAAAATGTTTTCTGTCCCCTGTTGGTTTAATTTGTGAATGCAGAACCCACAGATATGGAGGGCCAACTGTTTCTGTCTCACTAAAGACTTGTAGCAACACCATGACATGGGCATGGTCATCAGCCTCATTTTACGGAGGAGCAAACTAATGCCTAAAGTAGCCACGGGCTGAGGCACTGTGGAGAGGCCAGAGCCAGGACTGGAATGAAGCTCAGTTAGGCTCCACCACACAGGCTGCGTTGCACTGTCTGTGCAGCCTCCAGGCATGAACCCCAGATATGGATATTGTCAGCTAGAGAGACCACCGGTGTTTCTGGCCATATATGATTTGAAAGTAAAACAGATCACCTCTACAGCAGTGCTGCTGAAAGAAAAAAATATAGAAATTAATGGAAAGACAACAGTTTCACCACTGCATATAGCTAGAGCTACCATGGAAAATTATGTCTATTCTCTCAGTAAATAGGTATAAACCTGACCAATAATGGTTTCTATGCATATGTATCTATAAATTCAGTATTGTCTTAACTAACTTCTTATAAATTTATCATAATGTGTCAACAATTTAAAAGAAAGACAATTTTAAAGATAGCATTAAAAACAACAATTTCTCTCTACATATATGTTCATATATACACATGTACATACATAAGCATATAAGTACATGCACACATACATATATGTTTATACACATGTCTGTGTATCTATCTATATATTCCAATTCATACCTGGAAAGTGAAAGCGGTGCTCCCTTTTGTGCTGGTCCATGTCCATGCATAGTATGTTCTTGACAGGAAAGTTTCAGTTTAGAAGAGGCCTCTTCCATGAACCTTTCTTCCCATTTTTCAGAACAAAATGAATTCCCTTGCTGAACACGTTCGTATTTCCGAAACAGATCTACTTTCATGCTGTCTTATATGAGAATCCACCATACACATGAGCCTCTTTCTGGGGTGGAGTGAAGTCCGAGGGACCTTTGTCTGGAGTTCCCAAGGCTGCTTGAACACGGGCTGCTCACAAGATATGTCAATATGTGTCTGAAAGTTTCCTTCAGAGTGAACCTTCTGGTAAATAAGAACCAATTTCTGCCCTTTATTGATTTCCCTTTCAGGTGACATCTGTGGTTAACACATTCTAATCTTTAGAGAATGAAGGATAAGTGTGAAAATGGGTATGTTTACTCCCTACCTTTACTTATTGCAAATTTCAATTTATTTTCAGACACATTGTTTCAATATATGACCTTGCCCAGGGTGAGAGGCTGCGGGAGTGGGAGAGTGGCACTTGCAGTGGGCAGGAATAGAGGTAAACCAGGCAGTTGCCCACACGCTCTGCGAATGCTGGCAGCCCGCCAGAGTTCAGGCCTCAATTAAGCAGATTAGGCCAAAGAAAGCATAAATGCAAACCCAGGCAAATTACCAAAAATCGCTGTTATTCCAGCATTCCAATACACTGGATTTCAGAATACAAACTGTTCTCCAAAATATTAAGGGAGAGACTCAGCAGAGCAAATCCCCATCTTCTTGGATTTCAGAGATGCAGGCCCTGATCTGAGGCTTTCCCCCTCATACCAGGCAGGAGGGCGTCTGAGGCTGTGTGTGCGTGTGTGTGTGTGTGTGTGTGTGTGTGAGTTCATGGGCGCAGGCATGTGTACACACTGCAAATTCATCATGTCAAAGGCAGCACTTGCTCTGCAAGCCTTGTTAGAATAACCACATCACACAATGGCTTCTTTCTAAATAAACACACAGGGAGAGCTGAACGATAAGGCACTCGTGGGATATACTAGGCCAAATTCAATCACCGGCCCCTGAACGCAGACAAGCAGCCTCTATGCTAGTGGGCTTGGGAGAAGATAGCATCTCCCCTGGGCTCAGGCCCCATAATTGCATCTCATTCCTGACTCCTGCAAAATAATGACCCTCTCCTCCCATGGTTTGCAGAACACATGGGGAGGAAATAGGTCTGAGCTAACTGGCCCAGAAATTCTAACCAGATGATGGAAAAATGTTTCGTCAAAGTAAGAGTTCTTTGAATTTTTAAGAGCCCGGAGTAATCTAATAAACAGTCTTTTAAGAAAGAGTCCAAAATGGGGCCAGTGAGACTACCCACCATTATTTCAGTATCATCTTGCCAGTGCTTTCATTTCAATGGACACAGAGAAGAATCCCAAATAAAATATTCCTTCTTAGTCCTCCCCTGCTTCTCTTTTTTGACAAGAGTATAAAAAAGACATTTTTCCCTTCAGCAAAGCAGTAAGTGACACAATTAAAGAAAAAATGCCTTGCAAAATTACATTGTGTTTTCAACTTTATTAAATAAACCAAAAAAAGAGAGAAAGGGTGGGAAAAGTGACTTTAAGAAGTCCATTAGGCTACCGTGGGTTTGTGGAGGTGTCGGTTGGTTGTTTAGCTCCCTAAGTAACTGACTGCTTTGGTGTGCTTTTGTGTTGTTTGTCTTCAGCTTTTGTCCACGACAGGCAGTCAGTGCAAACCAGGAAGTCTCTAAAAGCACCGAGACTCTCCAGAGGTGGGTGCTTTTGGCCAAGACCATGGGAGGGGGGACAGAGGGCTTTACCTTTAGCACTTGCCTTGGTACCTGAGAATCAGCAGAACGACCGGTTTGTGGCTTCCTAAAAAACATGGTCCCCAGGGGCAGAGGCACCAGTTTTCACGCACTGCGCATAGTGTGCTCCATTTCAGCAACTCCTTCCTCCTGACCTCGTGACCTCCTGACTATTATGCTACCCAGATGTCCATATCCTTTGCCAGGACAGGCTTGCTGGCGATGAAGCGCCATACTTCATATTTACCTTCTCTTCATTTCAAAAAATGCCCTCTCCTGTATTGCGAATAGTTGAAAGCAGGAAAGTGACTTTATAATAAGACTAATTCACACTAAAGTGAAAATGACTGATACTCTTTTGAAAGGTAACAATTTGAGTTATTTGTTTATATTTTAAGAATAGGGATATTTACTTCTTTGAGCATTACATTTTTTAGTATTACATATTCTGTCCCTAAATTCCAATTTTAGACTTGCATATATTATCAATATGTTAACCCAAAGGGATAAATCTTTATTGGCAATATTCTAAGGACTACGGTAGATAAAGAAGACATCTCCAAATATCCATATCATATCATATTGGAAACCGATTACTCAGCTAACTCGCTATTCCTGTATCTAAACCAGGACCAAGGGCTGAATGCCCTCTGCAAAGGTGTCTTTGTAAGGTGCTTCCTATGCATGGGAGATGCAGCATAGAGATCCCAATATAGGTGGGCTCGTTCTACAGAGTAAAATGAAAAGTGCATAATTAATCCCCTATCCATTCTCTGCTTGGTCAAACTTTGCTAGAAGTTTCCACCATTTGATGCTCTGTGTGTGAACTGAATACAGAAAAGGAACAATGAAGCAGCTATTGGCACAGGAGGGGCTTCAGGGGACTCTAATAGCTCATGGGGATCTGGGGAACTGCAGAAGACAGAGGTCGAGGTTGAGGTAAAATGAGACCCTGCAACCTAATGGCAATGACCAAGATAGCATGGGTTAAGGTTCAAAACCTCAGAGATCCATCTGGTTTTCCTGGCGGAAAACTCTCATTTATCTTGACCTAAGGCAGGAAATGAGAAGGAAGCAGCAGCCACCAAGACAGAAGAAAACTTAATCATTTGAAGAAGGAAAGTCAATGTGCACCAGGTGCCTTTAGTGTAAACATTTCAGAAAAACTCCCAGAAGTTTGTTGGAGCTCATGTGTGTCCGTAGAGCTGTGCCCTTCCTCCACTGTCGTCCGGAAAGCTAGTAAAACCCAGTGCAGGCTGCCACCCTAGTTGGGCTCTAAGGAGGAAGAAACAAGGAAGGATCAGAACCAACCGTGGAGGAGGAGGGATGCTTCCAGGAACAAGTTTCAAGAACATCTTAGGAATACAGTGGGGACCAAAGATGGGGAGCAAATAACACAGAGAAGAAAGATTTATATTATAAGGTAGAAGGCAGAAAATTTTGAATTGGAATTCTCAACCCCGTTCCCAGGTATTTCAGAGGACCACTTCTGATGTTGTCTATTGCTATTGTGAAAACTCAAGTTTCCTGCAAAGCTCCGATGCATCACATACCATGATGTCTGTGTTCTTTAATTCCCAAGATAATGATTCTCCTCACAGGAAGGAAGTCACTGATGGAAATCCCTTTGGCATTTACTGGATAGCAAATAAATTGCCCTTATTCTTTCTGGAAGAATTTGTTTAAAGCAGCAAGACTTAAAAAGACTCTGTAAAAAACAAATATAGATTGAAACTTGGATTTTACTCAATATTCTAGAAAGATGATGGGCTGTCAGCAACCTGCAAATGTGCTGTCTCTTCCTAGAACCTATGAAATCCCTCTCCCCTCTCAGGCCATCTGGCGTTCACATTACACTTTCATGTGGTTTTTCACTCACAATACCAGGTCTTCACCCACACTGTTTCATGCCAGGAATTTCATCCCAGCAGTGTCCACGCCTTCCATTCCTTCTGTCACATATTTCTTGAGGCATCAAGATATCCCTGAACAGGAAAAGCTTTTTTCTCCCTGTCCTTTTTCTTATATAGCGCCTCTGAGTATGAAATCAACCATGGTACATAAACTATGTACACATTGTGTTTGTTCATTCACAGGTGTTGGTCGCTGTTTGTGTGAATGTTTTGGATGTTCTTTGTGGAATTATTGTCTTCTCTGTATTTGTGTCAACAATGCCCACTTTCAGTTGTAACCTATTGAAAAGTAGAAAGTATATTCTTTAGCCAGCAGTTTTAAAAAATGAGTATATAGGAATATCCCCTGAGGTGCAGAGAGAAAATATTGGGGCTTGTATGTTTATATACATATACAAATATGTACCCTTGTATTTAGATACACAAATTAAAACGTACATGGATGAATATACATATGTATACACACACATGTATATGTAAACATACACATATAAGTATGTCTATTTTAATATCCTCTGTTTTTTTATCTTTGTATATTTCCAAAAGATTTTGTGGAGTAGTGCCTAGATATACCTTGTGTTTGGAACATTTTTTTCCTGAAGGATGCATGATCAGACCCTGTCTATACCACTATTTGATAATGAAGCAATAGTGCCAACAATAATACTCATTCATTGCTTGCTTTTTCGTGCTTCTAAAAATTGCTTTTTCATTATAATATGATCTTCAATACTGTTTTTCAATAAATAAAAAATCATTTACAATAACTCGCTTTCAGCAATCTCTGCTTTGAGAAGTAAAGACAGACAACAAAATAGATTTGTTGACGCCACATTGTGACAACAACTTGGAGTAGGTGATATTTAAAAGGCAAATGGATAAAGCATCCCCTTTTTTTCTTGGTATTTATTCACTACATGGTCAGATTTGCAGGTATTTGGAGGGGCAGCCTCTTCAACACTCCTACTGTGAAGCTTCACCGATGCTCTGCTTGGCGATGGCAAGTTCGTGCGAGATTGGTTGGTTCATGGTCAGCGTTGAGCCCAACACTGTGTTGAGGTTGTTCTGGAGAAAGACTGGATAGAAGCACAAAGTGTGGCTGACATGAGCCCCCTCCCGCCCTGACCACCCCAGCACAGGGGCGTGCCCTCACAGGAACCTAGTGTGCTCCACGAGTGGGTAAATAGAATGAGCAATCCAGGCCATAGTTGTGTGACCTGAGCAACGGCAGCAGGGAGGAGGGTTCCTTTTGCTCCTGAGCCCTCCTCCAGAGAAACTTCTACCAGAGTAGCAGCCAACATGGCAGTGAGACTTGCATTTCCCAGAGTGGTGAATGTTCTAGACCACCAGACTCTTGTTGGATTGGGGACCTGCCCGCCCTGCCTTTTTCGAGTATCTTCTTGCTCCAGACTTCCTGAATTTGTCAGCCACAAAGGCAACAATTTCCAAAAAAGAGCATTTTAGCTGATGGTTAAGAATCCTGGTATTCTCTCTGTGAGGTGACAGTGAAGGAAGGGAGATGACCTTTTGGTCGTGTCGCAATGTTTGTAGGGGCTGGGTAGACAGGAAAGGCAGCCTGTCCATCATTCGGATGGGGGTTTGGAGTCGCCGTACAAGCAGAGGGAAAAGGCTGAAAAGAAATAATGTCAAATGTTAACAGTATGGCAAGATGATAGGTGATTTCATTTTTTTCTTTGTATTCTGAAGTGCAAATTCTCTATAATGAGCATGTATTTCTTTTAAGCCAGAAAAATAGGTAATGTTAAAATATGCACCCAAAACCTGAATACTGTAAGACACTTTAAGTATGCACTTATGTATAGAAACCTTAAACAACTCAAGGTTGCCAACCATCACAAAAGGTAATTTTGTTCAAATTCACAATGTGAGCTATCTCATTTTCAGACATTCACAGGATAGAATGGCAAGACTAAGCTGTGTTAGTGGATGAGGAAAGATAGCTTTTGTTTTCTCTGTGTCAGATGGTTTCTCTCTCTTAGCCAAGATTACATTTCCAGAATATCTACTTCTCCATGTCTCCTGCCTTTTATTTTTCCATGGTTGCAATCTCCTGTAATTATGGGAATAGGTTTTTTTCCTGGAGCAGCATCTCTGAGATTAGCCAGTTTGGAGCCAACCTGAGTAGTCTCAGTTGGTGCTAATAATCATCTCTGTAGGAACATAAGTTTTCAGGACATTCAACTCTGCTCAGAGACTTAAACCATCTGGAAAAAGCATGCCTTGAGTTTTTAGATCCAACAGTATTCGAATCCACTGTCCAATAGTACTTAATACCTATTTAATTTAATTTTCTTTTGCATTTTATTTTCTTGTGCTTAAATAACTGCCACAGTAATCTAAAGCAGTCATGAATCCCTGAAACGCAATTCCAAATACCTGACTCTAAGAAGTCAATATGTTGCTTGGATAAACAAATGCCAAAGTTCAGGAGAGGGTCAGAAAGTTGGGTGTTGTCTTTATTTTTGAAGCACACTGTCTTTAAGTGGCACACAATTGTCTGTAAACTGTATGGACAATTTATCCTTTTAACCTAAAAGGATAAAACATTCCTCAATCAAATTAACGCCTTTTGCACCTTGGTGTTACATCTTTATTTAAAAAAACATGAGATCTCCGTTTTGTTAATTTTTTAGCACTAATCCATGCTTCTCGCTAGACATTTAACAAATACGGTTTTTGTGAACGACCATTTCATTCATTCACTCATTCACAGCCTTCTAGACTACATATGCCAAGGAACAAAACAGGTAAAGAGTAATCTCTGTTCTTGGGGAGTTGAAATTCTAGAGGGTAGAGAACAAACACAATAAATAAGTAAACGATATGGTATTTTAGGTCCTATGGGAAAAATAAAACACGGTTAGGGAGACCTGAAGAGAGCAGACTGCAATTTTAGAAAGGCTGGGAGGTCTGGGTCAGTCTCATTGAGAAGGTGACTTTCAAAGTCTTGCAAAAGGAAAGTGGGTTAGCCAAGCAAAGAGAGTGACCCTGGCAAACAGAATGAATAGTGCCACAGTCCTGGCAGGAGAGGGGGAGGGTGGCCAAGGAACAGCAGAGCAGCTGTGAGAGTGATGGGGGCCCTGTGGAAGGTGAGGTCAGAGAGAGCATGGGGTGGGGCTTACAGATTATGTAGGGTCTTCTGGGGCCTCTCCTGGGGGAGATCTTGACATTTACTCTAACTGAAGGGAGAGCCATTGCAGGACTTGCAATGGAAACGGGTGTGATGTGACTTTCAGTGGTCACTCTGGCCGCTGTGTGGAGACTGGATTGAGGCCAGGCAAGGATGGGAGCAAGCAGACCAGGTTGGTAGCTGCGCAGACCCAAAGCGCAAGCAGATAAAGTGGCAGGAAGTGGTCTGCCCCGGGTCCATTCTGCTTCTATTCTGAAGGTGGGACTGACAGGGTTTGCGGGGGATGGAAGGTGGAGTGTGAGAGGAAGGGTGAGGACTGGGATGAGATAGGCCCAGGAATTTTGGACTGAGCAGTGGAAAGGGTGGAGTTTCCATTAACTGAGTTTGTATGTCTTTGTTTCTGGGACTCAGGGCTAAACTTCTGGAAGACAGGGACCAGTGTCCTGTGTTCTGTAAACTTCACAGAATCAAGAAACATAATAAAAATAGTCTAAACATAAAATAACATTGAAAGTTCCCCTCATTTATCTGCAACCCGCACGGAGCTCAGGCCTTTTCCATCTCACAGGGCACGTCTGGGGCTTCGCTCTGGGGCCAGCGCCGCTCCCCGCGGGGGCGGCCCCTGATGGCGGATGCGTCTGGGCACGGCTGTTCCCCAGCACGGATGGCCGCGGGGAAGGGTTACTTCTTGTCTGCTCTGGATATTATTTCACCCAGACTCCACGGGAGTCCCTGAACTTTCCCAGATACATGCAGGTCCAGGAGAGGGGTGAGAGACAGGCCGAGGGAGGAGACCAGGCTGCAGCCCTGGTCTAAATATCTTGTTCGCTTGCACTGCAAACAACACAGCTTCATCTGCAGCGCACGGGACAAAAATATTTGAGATTTTTTTACAGAGGCCAGGTCAAAAACGTAAATGAATGACCCTGGCCAGGTGGAAAGGTTGGGGAGTAAGTGATGGCTGCAAACCTAAGCGTCACAGGCGGTGGCTGTACTAGGGAACATAGGCTGTACTAGGGAACATAACTCCCTGGTCCCCCAGCCTGAGCCATGGGAGCCGGGGGAGCCGTCCCATGAAGCCCCTCCCTTGGTGGTTCAAAGACTTCTAACCCTCCCGTCCTGCGCCTTCCGCTGGCCCATGCGCCGTTGGTGGTTCCCACAGTCCCCCTACATCACTTCCTGACTCTCGCCGCACCCCCTCCCAAATCATCTGACCCTGGATCCTTCTGTGCCTCCACGTCTTGCCAACTCTGCTGCGGTAAATGCTTCAGGTGTTTCGCTATTGATGTAAAGTAATTCACACATTTTTACTTTTCAGTATGTAACTGCAAAAATTTACCGATATACGCTCCCGGCAGCAGGGAGTCTTTAATATGCCAACACTTGAGATCCACAATCGTGTTTCCTTTTTTGCCAATCGGGTGGGTAGAAATAGTATCTGATTTTTCTTTTTATCTGTGTTTTCCTGACTCCTGGTGAGGTTGAGTGTCTTTTCAAGTGTTCCTTGACCCTTCGCATTTTCTTCGGTGGATTAGCTACTCATTCCCATTGACCCTTTTTCCATTGTGTAGTTTGTTTGTGATCCTTTCACAGTTACATATTTTGCAAATATTTTCTCCCAGCCTATTCACATGTGTGTGTGTTTTAATGTTATTTATGGTACCTTTCATGCTGCAGAAAGTTTTCCTTTTAAAGTCATTAAATCTGATTTTCTTTTCCCGTACGGTTCTGGGTGTTGCATCTTCCTTCAGAAGACTGGCCCCATATCAAGCCTATAATGAGAGTCTCCTTTATTTTCTCCTAACATAGTCATAATTCTGGCCTTTACATTTGGCCCTTTCAACCATCTGAAAATTATTTTTTATGTGGCGTGAAGTACGAAAGTCATTATTTTCTTCGTACATTTTCTTCAACATTATTTTCTGAAAAAAATCTATTGTTTACCACAAATTTAAAATGAGGCCTTCGTCCAATATTAAATTTTAGTCACTTAATTCGATGGCAGTCATTTGTCAAACTCTGCTGCATACATAGCTCTGAGCTGAGGCTCAGCGTGGAGCGAAGGCCGGAGGGGCCGCTGGACTCCCTCGGTGCTCGGCTTCGTTAAATATCATCTGTTGGCCCTCATCTTTTTCAAATGTCATGGATCACTGGCTTCCTAAGAATAGTTCATAGCTGCTAATGGTAGTTCCAAGTATACAAATGATTTAAGATCTTAACACATATTTTATTATAAAAGAGGGGCAAAACATGGCGATCTGGAAGACGCTGCCCAGCTTTACCCTGCCCTCGTTATTATCTCGTTCCAGGTTCTCTCCTTACTCTGGGAAGAGCACACCTCTCTGTGAGCTTCATGAGCGAGAACACAAGTCCAGAGTCACCTCGGTGCCCACAAAGGAAGCATGTTAATTTCCGATGTCTCTTGTTGCCCCCACGCCCCAGGAAGGGGAGTGAGCATGGCTGTGTGGCTGCATGTGGCCACCGACAAGGACTTTCACCTGGCCTCCAAGTGAAAAGAGCTGGTCTCATGCTAGACCCAGGAGGAGCAGGAGGGAAGTTTTCACTGATTTAAGAGAAACGTCGAAATGCAAATATGATTATTCTTTTACTGCATAGGGAAGAGATATCAAATGTATTTAGGCAAATACATCTGAAAATTTTTATCTTGAGCTTGAAACTCATCAGTGTATGGCCTCTCTGTAATGCAAGTATAAGGGGAACGATGACAGGTTTTGTATTTCCACAGTGCTTTTTTTTTTAAGGTGCAGTCTTTGAAAACTATTGACACCTCCAAGGGTCCAAACTAAAAGTCCTAAATTGAGCTGTTCATATCAAAATTTGCCAATCTAAAGGAAAGAAAATCTTTATTTTAAGGATAGATTTTTTTTTTTCCCTCTCCATTATTCCTTTATGAAACCCTCTTTCTACCTAAGGCAAAGTAATAAGATGGAGGCTTTGGGATCCACCTGGAAACTAGCAAGAAGACACTATTTGGAGGGACATCCTATGAGTGTGTGATCCCAAGGGCTCTACTTTCGGCTTTTGTAAGGTCTGGTGATGGGCTACTCTGCAGAGGACCTCTGCCCCTCACCTCCTATATGCTCTTTCCCTTTCCTGCTCTCTACCCCAATTCATCCTTGCAATCCAACTAAACAGAGAATGGCTAACGCAACCTACAGTGGGAGCCAGGCACAGAGGATGGGAGAAAGGTCCAAGGGTAAGGAGGGACACTGCAGGACTGGGAATCTCAAGGGCCAAGAGTCAGAGACTGAGTTCCTTTACCCCAGGTGAACCCCACAACTTTTCTGCTCCTCCTCTACCTTGAGAAAATGTCCTCCCAGAGGTGGGATTATTTGTTACTAACCACATCCACTTGTAGTTTTTCATTAGAAGAAAGTATTTCCAATTATTTGGGGGATTTAAACTCCAGTAAAATTTCAGTGTTTATTCTTCAGAGTTAAATGTAATCTCCTAATTTCTGTTGATTTTCTTCTTGACTGGTCTTTCAAAATGTGAAAAGCCTTCACACAATTTTCTGCAAGTGGTTTTATCTTTTGGCTTGCTTTGTTGTCCCTGGCCCTTTTTGAATGTTGACTTAATTTTATGCTTCTGGCTCCCTCTGCTTTCACTCATTTGCTGTGCCCTCAAGGCACCCCCCAAGCATAAGTGGACAGATGAATTTCTGATTTTCTTCTGTGAGTGAGCCAGGCCCTCTTTAGCAAATGGGCACACTCTCTGCAGGCTTCTTGTCCTCACTAGCGCAGGGTTTCGACTCTGTAGAGACAAAAACATCACTTGAAATTCCCTTAGAACAAATGGCCCAGATGAGAGCTTAATGCATTGGCTGGAAGAGAGAGGAAAGGACAGAAAGAAAATATGTAGCATGTTTCTAAAACTTCAGTTTTTAAGCCCAAATAATTTCTTGAAATGCTCCTTCGGGTGGGAGGGCTTATGGTTTGTTTTATTTCTTTAGTTTCTTTCCAAGTCCTACTTCTGTGGCTGCTGCTGGATCGTCAACTCCCCAGCACAAAAGAAGGCACTAAAGTCCTCAAGGCTGTCCCCCACACAAAGGGGAGTCTGCCTCACACTGATAAATTGCTTGTGTTAACACCTGTAAGTCTGTTTTGCATTTCACTTCAACCTTTATTCACTGCTGATAACAGCGGCAGAAAATGAATCCTGACAGCATGTTGTGATTTTACAGTATCCAGCAGCAAAGCCCAGCTAATTGTGAGCATATGATTTTTTCAAGCACCAAATTTTATATTTAGTCCCTGGCTCTGACCAACCTACTTATTCAGCAGTTGCTAATCATTAAGGCATTAATTACTTTTCTCCCAGGATTCGAGCAATATGAAGTTTGCTTTCTAAAAAGCAACTTCTGCTCATCTGGGAAGTCATTGTTGTTTCTTCACGGACTGTCCCTGTGGAGGTGTTTTTTGCTGAACTGCTCCAAGAAAAAACAAAAAACAACAAAAAAAATGTTGGGTAGCAGACAAAGGGCCCTGTGCTGGAATCTTGCAGAAAGGCAATTCCAGCGGTGTCTAGTTTCAGGCTAGAATACTAAGATCATAATTTCAGGCCATCGATGGCTCTCCCAGATGTCTTTGGTCAAGTTAATCACAGTTTGCCTGAAGGTTGAGTTTTCAGGTAATCCATCATGGCATGATTGTAAATCAAGAGCTCCGTCTAGCTGAAAGTTGGGTTTTTAGATCAGCCTGAGACTGAGGACAGTGAACGCAAGGTCCCCAGACTCTATCTTTTTAGTTTTACAACTGAAGCTGATTAAATGACTCTTTCACAAACACTGAGGAAAGCTTGAGAAGCTTGAGAAGTTACATGTCAAATGGACACATGAATTTATCGTCCTTTGTGTCAGCAGGAACACATGTAATGTTCTGAGGACTCAGGGTAACCAGGCCTTGTAATGGGTCCTCCACTGGCTGAAGTTTTCATCCTAGATGGTTAGGAGCTGATGCCATACTGAGGGTGTCCTCGCCAGGCCCCACAGAGGTGTGGAATGTGTAGCTTAGTGCTCTTCGTCACTGGGCGGGGGTGGAGGAGTCACAATTTCCTGTTTCTCTTAGTTTTTTATCCCTGGTCCCACAAACCCTCTCTAGTCCGTGCGAATCTTTCCCTTGATTCACATTTAATTCCTATTTAAGTTAGAAAACCTGGTATTGAAGAAATAACCTCCAATCTACACTAGAGGGTCTCTAACCCTTTATGTCCGAAATGTTACATCTGTGAAATCTGGTAAAATATACACAAAACTTTTGCACACACACACACACTCCCACACTGTTGTGTGTTCATTACATGTATCATTTAATTTACTCCTCCACTAAGCCTGTGAGTGAGGTACTATTAGTGCCCCATTTTTTCACTGATGAAGAAATCCGAGGGTGAAGGAAAGCATTGTCTAGGGCCTTCCACATTTTCATGTGCACAGCCAGCCTTTGAACCCTGATCTGGCTGTCTTTAGAGAGCATACATTACCAAAACTTCCGCATGCAGGTCGTATGGCAATCACTTGGCATTTTTATTTTTTCCATCACCCCTTCTGACCTCCTTCCATGGCACAGCGGCCGGGAGAGCTGCCAGGGGCTTGCATAGCACTTGCTCAACCCTGGTGTGCTTCCCAGAGCTTTGGCCTATCTCAACATCAATTAGGAGGTGTCGCTTGGTTTTTGCCCCAACCTGAGTTTCACAAAGGCATCTCTTGTAGCCAGGGCAAAATGCAATGGTCAGGGAAGAAAATAAGAACCCGGCTTTCCTTTTATACCATGCTATCCCAGGGATCATTTTAGATACATATGAAAAAGACTCAAAGTCTATATTCTTTGAGGTCAGAAAACCATGTCACTTTCTGTTCAGAAGGAAATAGCAGTGTATGCACAACACAAAAGGATATCAGAGTTAAGGCAGTCCTCTCTATGAGTTTCCCAGATTGTGAAAAGTAAATGTATTTTTCCTACATTTTGTCCAAGAATATTTGCAGCTATGGAATTCCGGCTAAAATTCAAAGTCAATTCTCAATCCTACTTTGTTTGTTTTCTCTTGTTCTTATTGCTTTTTTCCCCCTCTGTCTACAGTAATTTTTAAATGGAATTCTTCTCTCCATTTCATCTCCTCCCTAGAGTAGGCAGCATTTTTCTTCAACTCCCCTACGTTGCTTCCTCTGCAACAATCACATCTGCCTTTTGGAGGGAAGTTTACTGCTAAGGACCTTGGAGACTCTATCATCCAGGACAACACATGTCCAGCCTCTGGTCTTGTCAGGCATCGCTAATTGAGCACTGCCCTTTGTGTCCCTGAACCCTGGCACAGCCCCCCAAGACAGCCACGACTATCTGTCAGACCAGATGCACAAGAGGAAGCCGACTTTCATCACAGTCCTAGAATGACATAAACAGCAATACCTCGATCAGAGAGCTATCTTTTTCTAAGGGAGCATTCTGGTCACTGCTGTCTTTGGCTCAGTTCCTCTCTCTGAAACTCCTTTTTAAATTTCTTTCTTGTGTAGCTGGGGATAAGTGACCACAAAAGGCCATACTTATGAGAATTCACGGATGGCATGGAGAACTGGCTAACTCACCCCTGGGAATAAAGGAACTTCCATCCTCAATCCCGGGTCCTTTCTTTGGTTAAGCACCTCCTGCTTAAGGAAGTTGAAAAAATATCCCAGTTAAAGAGAATTTGTTTTCATAAAGAAGCAGGAACTTTCTTGGAACTTTAAAAATGCTTCCCTGAAATAATTATTTCTGATTCAGAGCCTCTTTGCTGCTCATAAATTCAGAAATCAGGAGTGCTCTAACTAGGTATTTTCTTGATTAGACGATTTGCATACAGGTCAATGGGGGAGGGAAATTTCCTTATCTTTGTACAAAGTTAAGGATGATCTAGTTGGAGATATTAATAGTTTAGTGTTCTGACCAGTCATAGACAAGGAAGGAAAAGCATCTGGTGTTCTGGGACAGTGCGCATGTGTGCCTGTGCATGTCTGTAAGTTGCCAGCACAGTTGCTTGGAGAGAAGGCAGAAGGGATTGGATGTACCGAAAAGAGTAACCTGCTATCTACATGGCCTTCCCTAAATATTCGCAAAAGAAAAACTTCATAGCCCACAGGTAACAGGGAAGTTGTGTTTCTCATTGTCAGTTTCCAGTGGTAGCAGAGCAAACACCTTTGCTCCAAATTGGCTATGTCTACGATTCAGAGGTTCTCTCCTCAAGATTCACAACAAAGAAGAAGGGCCTCATATTGTTGTTTTATAGGGTGTTTCATTCCTATCTTCTTGGATTTTCACAAAAGAATAGTTATCTTTTCTAATAAAAATATTCAACAAACCAGAAATAGAAGGGCACATCCTAAGCCTGATAAAGACCATCTGTGAATAACCCACAGCTAACGTTATACATATTGCTTTCTTCTTACAATCAAAACCAGAAAGAGGATGTTTCATTCAACGTTGTACTGGAAGTTCTATGCAGAGTAGTTAAGCAATAAAAAGAAATAAAAGACTTCCAGATTAGAATGGAAGAAGTAAGACTGTCCCTATTCTGAGATGATATAATCTCATATATAGACAATACTAAAAAATCATTAGAACTAATAAATGAGTTATCAGTAAGGTTTGAGAATGTAAGATCAATATATAAAAATCGATTGTATTTTTGTACACCGACAATGAACAATTTAAAAATGAAATTACAAAAACAATTCCATTTACAATAACATTAAGAAAAAACTCTCAAAAAACCTAGGAACAAATTTAATCAAGGAGGTGAAAGGCTTGTGCAGTGGAAATTACAAAATGTTATTGGAAGTTAAGTAAATGTAACTACATTCCCTGTTCATGGATTGGAAGACTTAATACTATTAAGATAGAAATGTTTCCCAAATTGACCTACAAATTCAACAAAATCCCAGCTTTGTTTTTTGCAGAATTTGAACAAATTTATCCTAAAATTCATATGGTAATCACCAGAAGTTAGCCAAACTCTTGTTTAGGTTGCAAATTCAGGGCCCCCCAAGTCCATCCTTATTTCTGACCAGCTGGCTACGAATTTAGGAGTTTCCACAACTGCCTTTGGGATGGATAAGTTACTGGAATGACTCAAGGAACACAGGAAAGTGCTATACTTATACAACGGTTTTATTTTAGCACATAGAGAATTATTTTAATTACGTACAGATTAGAACCAGACAAAGGAGGAGACACATGAAGCAAAGTCTGAGAGGATTCCAAATGTGTAGCATCCGTCTTCCTCAGGCATGTGCTTC
Source organism: Eulemur rufifrons (assembly GCF_041146395.1). Lineage (NCBI taxonomy): Eukaryota > Metazoa > Chordata > Mammalia > Primates > Lemuridae > Eulemur > Eulemur rufifrons. Next base: position 205,112,628 of record NC_090989.1, read on the forward strand.
CCTCCAGGCACTGAAATGTGCCAGTGCTCAGAAGGGATTGCTCACCAAGGGAGCTTCAGTGCCCAGAGTTTTTATCAGGGCTTCTTTATGTAGGTATGATTGAGTGAAACACTGGCCACATGGTTGAACTTAATCTCTAGCCTCCCATTCCCTCCCCCAAATCAAGTCAGTATCACATGGCTCAAAGCCCTAATCCTCTAATCATATGGTTGGTCTTTCAGGCATGGCCAGTCCCCACCCTGAGTCATCTCCTTAGTAAAAGCTATTAAGGGCTCACCATGAATCACCTTGTTAGCATAAACTATCAGGTGTGGTCCAAGGACCCACCATGAATAACAGAGGCACTCTTATTGCTTCAGAAATTCCAAGGGCTCAAGGGTTATCTCCCAGGAACTAAGGACAAAGGCCAGCCACACTCTTTATTTTACAGAAATGAAAAGGACCCATAATATCCAAAACATTACTGAAAAAAAACCCAAATTTAGAGGAATCACAATTCTGAATTTCAAAACTTACTTCATAGCTACAATAATCAAAACAGTGTGATACTAGCATAAGAATAGACATAGATCAATGAATAAAATTGAGAATCCAGGAAAAAAAATCCTTACATTTATGGTCAATTGATTTTCTGCAAGGATCTCAAGACAATTCAATGAGAAAGAATAGTCTTTTCAACAAATGAGGCTGGAACAACTGAATATCCACACCCAAATGAATGAAGTTGGATTCCTACCTCACACCATACAAAAATTAACTCGAATGGACCAAAGAACTAAATGCAAAGACTAAAATTACAACACTCTTAGAAAAAAACATATGGGCAAATCTTTGTAACTTTACATAACATCAGAAGTCTAAATGCGACACCAAAACCAAAGAAAAAAATTGATAAGTTGAACTCAATCAAAACTGAAAACTTTTATAATTCAAAGAACAGCATCAGAAAGTATAAAGAAAAATGGCAGAGTGGGGAAGATATTTATACATGACATATTTGATAAGGGACTTGAATGCATAATATATAAAGAACTCTTATAATCCAACAATAAAAACACAAATAACCCAATATAAAAGTAAACAAAGGATTTCAGTAGATGTTTCTTCAGCGGGTATGTACAAATGGCTAACAAACATATGAAAAATGCTGAACATCATTAGTCATTATGGAAGTGCAAATAAAAAACATAATAAGATACCACTTCACAACCACAAAGATGGCTAAAATTAAAAAAAAAAAAAAAAACAAATACAAACCCCAAGTATTGATAAAGATGTGGAGAAATTGGAGGCCTCATACACTGCTGCTTGGGTTACAAAATGGCACAGCCACTTTGAAAACAATTTGGAAGTTTCTCAAAATGTGAAATATGTATAGATTTTCCATATGACCATGTAATTGCACTCCTGGGTATATACCTAAGAGAATTGAAAACATATGTTTATGCAAAAATGTATAAATGAGTACTGGTGGCAGCATTGTCCATAACTGTCAAACAGTAGAAACAATCCAAATGTCCATCAGCTGATAAATGGACAAACCAAATGTGGTATATCCACACCCAACGCAATATTATTCTGTCATAAAAAAGAATGAAATCCTGATACACAGTACAACATAGTTGAACCTTAAAAACATGCTAAGCAAAAGAAACCAGACACAATAGGCTACATAGTATGATTATATTTATATGAAATGTCCAAAATATATAAGTCTATAGAGATGAAAAGATTAGTGTTGCCATTGGGTGGAGGCATTGTGGAGTGTCTCTGAAAAGGTACAGGGTTTATTTGTGGGGTGATGAAAATGTCCTACAATGAGACATTGGTGATGGCTGCACAACTCTGTAAATATATCAAATGCCACTGAATTGTGCACTTTAATATGACATGTATTAATTATAGCTCACTAAAGCTGATATAAAAAAATCATTGTTTCCCAAGACAATCTTATACCTTAATTTAGAACATCAACACTGCTTTACTTTCCTTCTTGTTTTTAAAAAAAAAAATTAGCATCATAATGAGAACTTTTATTATTTCTTTATGCATACTGTGTATCTCTAGTTTCTGATATCTAGTGACTTCTATTTTTAGAGTTGATCTCATTTAGAAATAAGAAGCTCTGCCCATGGAAAAGCCTGGTTCATTTTACGCCACTTAACATTTAATAGTATTCTACATAAAGAAAGGATTTGTCCAACTATCCTTTTTTGACCTCTTACCATAGGCCAGGTGCTGTGGTAGGCTCCCAAAATTTGCATAAGAGCTAGAACTTCCTTGTTCTCAGGGAGTTTATAATCTAATAAAAGAAATGGACAGATCACAAAGCTGATTACAGTACCATGTAACACGTGCAATGATGAAGGTCTGCACAAGATACTAAAGCATATGCAGCAAGGTTACTCCACGTTGGGGTTCTTAGATGAGGCAAAGTCTTAATAAATCTTATGTGAGGAACAGGCATTAAGTAGATGAACCAATCTATTCATGTACTCTATATACTGAAATGAGTTTACTTTGTAGTTGATAGAGAGTTATGGAAGGTTTTATCAAGAAGGTGACAGTTCAGATCTCCATTTAGAAATCTGGTTCTCTGGTGTTTATGTGAAAAATACAGCAAGAGGTGGAAAAATACTCCACCTACTCCCTTGCCCTCTGGAGTAAAGGCAAGAACAGGAGAAAGGAGTTGATTGCAATGGCCCAGGTGAGAATTCTCGAAGGGCTGAACTGGGAAAGGGGAGTAGGTGGAGAGGAGGTTTAAGAAACAATTTGGGAGCATTGTCAGGGAGTGATCAGGATCATAGTTCTCTTAGATCTTCTCTCCTGCATAAGGGTGTCCCAAAGGGAGAGGCAGTGCAGGAGAAAATGCGGGTGTAGGCAGAAGAGGATGACTTCAGTTGCAGAATGAAGATATGATAAATCACTGCATTCCATTTTAAATGTAAGTAAATAAATACATCACAAACAAGCTTAACAATACAAAGGTAAAACAAACACTTCTGTGTCATTTCATACGTACTTAGAATTATTCTTGCCTTCCTACTTCTTAATATTTGTGCTTTACCTCTCCTAATTCCAGGCTGATAAGAGTAAGTCCTTGTGATAAAACAAACAGAACAAAACATGGTTTTACTACTCAGTAGCTGTCAGCATGAGCTTTGTGACTCCTCCGATCAAATCTCATTTTTCAGCACAGCCAGCTTATGTCCAGCTTGCCTTGTTTTCTGTACTCGCCCTTCCCTTGTTCTTTTCCTTCTTCTTTCTGCTCCTTCTCCCCCTTTATAGCGGACCCACCTGAGGCAGGTGTCTCTACCTGGGTTCTTCCTACTCACCGCCTCCTGGTGATGACTTCAGTGCACGCCAGCAATATTATTCCCCTTCCACCCTGCTGCAGGAAATCAGAACCTTTCACAATACAACACATCCATGTTAATTAAAATTAAATCATCATATATAAAAAAAGATTAAAATAATATCGCAGATATGTTTAGCAACATTGAACTTATTTCTCAACAACCGTAAACTCTATTTGAAGTATCTTTCTGAGTCATACTGTGAGTTCTTTAGAAAGAGGAGCAACACATTCTAGATGATGCAGCTCGTTGTGGGGATCTACGGCTTACTCTGGTAGCAAATGGCCTTGGTTCATCACCACTGAAAGGCAACTTCCTCTGAGTAGGAATAGACACTTGTTCTAACACTCTGGCACAGTTCTTCTAAATATTTACAAGAGAAAAGCCATAGCCAGTTGTGTTTTGCCTTCTACCACAGGAGAAAGTTTAGGGAATTAAATATAATTAAGCAAGTTGATATCTTAGGATGAGGATTTAATTCCAGTGAGCTGGGGAGAGGCCCTGTGATTAATGGTGTGAGGTGTGGTGTAGTGGGAGAGTGGGGCTGTGCCTCCAGCCAGCTGTGGCTGTCACAGGCCACCCAAACCCCCATGGATCTGCTCCCTTAAACATCCCTGCAAAAGGAAGGGATTAGGCCATCATTTTACTTTGTAGTCCACATGTCTGAGTCCCAAAACTCTGGGTAAGTGCTTACTCTGAGTCACTAGGGTGTAGTCAGGGGACAGTACCTCTAATTGGCCTGTCTCTGGGAACTGGGACAGGATCAAGTGTCAGCAGACCTTTTTATGAGATGCTTCTCTGTATGTTATGATGTTTTCATGAGCAAACAGAAACATGACCTGTGTTTGACAGTGATCGTGGCCAAATCTCTCTTAGATCAATTAATGTCAAAGCTCTCTCTTATACTATTAATATAATGATTAATGTACTGTAATGTGTTTAAAAGTTAAAACTTTTTGCTTCTCTGGGATGTGTTTTGTATGGAGGGTGGAGGGGAGGCCTGGCTGGGGGAGGTAAGTGATATCTTTGGGGACATTGTGCTAGGTCCTCCTACTCCATGTTTCCCATGGTGATTATGATACAGTGCTACGATGTACCAACCTAGGGGCTTCTAAACATTTTAAAGCTCAATACTCTTTAAAAAATTATGAAATGTTTCAGACATGCAACAGAATAGAAAGAATGACATGACGACTACCCTTGTGGGAACCACCCATCTTACGAAATAAAACATTGCAAATGCAGGTGAGATGCCCGTGGCACCTCCCCAGCTGCAGTCCTCTGTCTCTCTGAGGGGCTCGTTGTCTAAAGTGACTTTTTTTTTCTCCTAATTTAATCTTACGTGTAACTCCTTTATGCAAAATGCTAAATTTCATCAGTACAAATAAGGACAACAAGGATGTTTTGTAGAGAAAAAAATGTTTTGTTGGGGATTGTGGGTGATTACCAGTGTCCTTTAATAGCTGTATCATTTATCTATTGGAATCTCACCTAATCATACATCAGGGATATCAAGGCAAGGATGTGCCACCACTGTTTCAGCCTTTCTCTTATTACTGGCTGTTTAGATGGTTTCCAGCTCTTTGATTCAGTAAACAATGCTTTAATAAGCACGTGCGCGTGTATGTAGATTAGGTAGATGGATGGACAGACATCCATCTACCTAATCTAGATAGAAAGATGTCTGGATGGATAGATAGATAGATTGATTGATCCAAAAGTACTGTGGCATTTTATTTCTAAAGGAAAGATTCCCCCAAAGTGTAAGTGCCAAGACGGAACATGTTTTTAATTTTGATAGATGGTGCACAGTTTTCCAAGAGTTAATTATTACTATTTGGAATCAGAGGGTTCTACATCTGAAGCACTGTTATGTAATCCTTGGGTATCTTGGACCATTCTGAAGGCCACTGGATTTGGGATTTTCAGCCATTTTGTTTCTACCTTGGCTGCCTATGTGACTTTTGACAAACGTGAAACTGTAAAATACCTTGTTTTGTCTGTCTATGATACGAAATGAAGAAATAAAGAAAAATTCTTGGCTGGATGCTAGAAAATAGAGGTAAGGCCTGACTTCCCGTCTTTCTGGACTGAGTTTCTGGTTTCAAGATGGAACTAGGTCCTATTCTGGGAGGAAATGTACCATTTCTTTGGTGCTGTATTTCAGCACAAGCATAAAAAAATTGCCAAGCAATGGAGGGAAGCCCTTTCTGGCTGTTAGATGAAATAGGGAATTCCGTGGCGTTCTGCTTTTTATGTGAATAAGGGACTTTCAGCAACACAATATCCCAGCACCCATTTGTACAAAATTAGATGAAACCAATTACTTTAACAACAAAAACCAACAACAAAAACCAAGCTCAGAATCACACATCCTTCTCAACAGTAACTTCCCAAAATCAGTGTGAACAAGACTAGATTAAACTAACAGTTGTGGATAAAGCCTGGAACACATTCTTTGCGGAAAACTGGTTCTAGCTCGTAGGAAAGACTCAGTCTTCATTATTGAAACTAAGAAAGGAATTTGGACAAAATCGGAATACACAACAAATTTATATCTGCTGCCCTGGACTTTTGGATCGCCTTTGCACTCTGGCCCTGTATATTCTCACGGATTTTCTTCATAAGCCTGTAAACTCAGGGGGGTAGACTCACAGCCTCTTAAACAGGCGAGTAAATTCCCCCTTCGCAGCCTCCATCTACGTAAGCAGCACATCTCTGACAAGTCCAGGCCATCCCAGAGAAAGTAAATCCTAGAAAAGAAGAAAGGAAGGACGGAAGTGGAGAGGTGGGGAAGGCAAGAGTCATTCCCTGAGAAAACATTCGATGTTCAAGAGTTAGACTAAATGACACCGTGGCATTGGGGGCGGGGAGCCTCCATCTTATGCCAAAACTTGAACTGCTGAGACTTAAAAAAAAGAAAAAAGAAAAAAAAGGCAAGAAAAAGGGAAAGGAAAAAAAATCAGTTAAAATAAACAACTAAGCATGCAAGCAAGCAAACAAACAAATCTATGAGATAAAGGCAAACGTTGGGATGCACTCAATAAAGCCCTTTTTGATCAATTAATGCCATTGTTTATTTAATCTCTAAATTCCATCACATGTGGCAGGCAGGAGTGCTGCTCTTCTTTTCAACTGAAACAGTGCAAAACATAGCCTGGATCCAAGGAAATCTTGCCAAAATCCCTGGCAATGTATCACTTTTTTAAGCCCTGTTTTGCTTTTGTGCTCATGGTAACGTTTGCAGCTGTCGAGCGTGGCTTCGGGCTGTCTGACTCCCTTGAGAGAATTTATGTGTTTTTCTACTTCCTTTCCTTATTAGGAGGCAGGAATCTGCGACACCTATTAGAACAAGTATGCATAAAGGGTAATGACCATGCAATTTATTAGTGGTCTGTTCTTCCTCAAATGAGCTCTCGGCCTCCTTTCCGAGAGGGCCATGCCCATGTTTGAATCTGTCTCTGCTGTCTCAGCAGCAGGTGGGCAGAGTGGCCTTTCATGGGGACCAGAGATGTTGATTCTTTCTTCCGCACCAAGGCATGGAAAAGAGACTGCAGTTTCAGGGTTTGAGCTTAGTGAATGTGAAGTATTAGCTGACAAAGGTGAAGCTCTTATTTTCATAAGAGCTCTGTGCCAGGGAAAATGTTCTGAGAAACTTTTTTCTTTTCTTCTTTAGAATAGGTAGGATGTGATTGCTTCTTGGCCTTTTGGCTAAGATCGAGTGTAGAATAGGCAGGATGTGGAAGTGAGTTTGTTCTTTAGGGCCTGGGTAAGGAGAAAGAGCCTTTTCTAGGAAAAGGTATGAAATCCCTTGCTTCTTCAAAGTTTCTGTAGAGAGAAAAGGTAGCCACTGGGGGGAAGGGGTGACTGGGAAGTTAAGAGCGGGCTCAACCAGAGCTGACCCCTCACAAAAATCTTCAAACAAGGGGGCAGGAAAGAAGCCACGGGTTCTAACAAAATCCTCACCGTCAGCCTGAAGGTGCCAGGCCAGACTCCACCCCCTCCTTAGCACCAAGCTAAGGTTTGGAGTCCAGACAGAAAGTTCAGGAGAACACAATGCTTGGGGCCAAGTTCATTTTCTGTTAAAATCACATGTATGTTCAAGAAAATGTAATCCATATGTTTTTTATTCATTCACTTTTAGCTCATCAAAATGTTTCAGTGAACCACTTGACGTCCACAAAGTTTGTTGAGTCCTTCCTCTTCAAGGTAGGAAACCACGTTTGGCCACAGAAGGTGGATTCTAACCCCAGAAAGGGCAGGTTCAACTTAAACTCAGAGTCTCAAGGTGTGAGTGGGCTCTGACTTGGAAACATCTAATTGGCTCTACTGAGAAATAACAGGACCAAGGCCCTGTATATTGTACTTGTGCTGTTTTTAGGGTGGGGGTAGTACTGGGGGGAGGCAATGGGCCAAAGTTCTTTTGAGCTTTTGAGCATGATCTATATTGTGGAAATGTAGAAAATCATTTCAATCACTCTTGGTATGTTAAAACTTCTCCATAATCAAGTCATCTTTTTCTCATGAGCTCTCACAAGATTCTTCTCCTCTCACATCATCTATTAATATAATCCCCTGCCTGGAAGACTCATTCTCGCATCTCCCTAGGACGTATCTCACAATGTGTGCTTCTCATGTACTGGCCAGGTACCTAACATTATGTATCCAGCTTAGTTAGGTACAGTTATATCAAATAGCGTGTGCTGTTAAAATCAGAGAATAGGCGTTCTGAGAGAGTAAAAATGATATGTAGAAGAAAAACGCACTTGTACAGATAAGTTGGCAGGAAGATAAATCTAAAGGGCTGGAAAATACGCTAATTAGTTCCCTTCTTCTCAGCAGCTCTGGCTTTTCTCATTTTGAACATAACTCTGGGTTAAAAAAGGAAGGAACCTGCTCGAGGGTTTATCCAGCCACGGCAGAAGGAGAACATTTCACTGCGGCGCTTCGTGTCACTGACGCAGGTCCCCTGACACATCCCCCCTGAACGCATAAATCTCTCCGTGAGCAGCAAATGAGACCCACGTCTGGGTTTCTGACTAAACCGCTGGCTTCTTTGCACATTTTGCTCAGTCATTTCGAGTAAGCTAGCCAAAGCTGCTAATTAAAGAAGGAATGATTTATTTCATAAGTTTTCTTTTCCCTCAGGAAACATAACTCAATCCCAGGCACAGCTAGTTTACCTCGCCCTAGTCAATAAATTACACCCACCTCATTAATAGTTAATTAGGAAAACTGAAAACCCCGTGGCAGAACCTCAAGGCGGGAAGGGGTCGGCCGCTGGGAGCCGGAGTGTGCAAGGAGCCAGGTGCGCAGCCCCCAACCCGAACCCGAACCCTAACCCTAACCCTAACCCGAACCCCAGCAGGAGCCCTGGCTTCGCCGCGCGCTGAAGGAGCACATTCTGTCCTGCCCTGTCCTCTCTCGGTGACTCCTGCCTTCAGTTCTTCTTTGTGAGGTCGGGGAATGGAAACTACTGCCTTTAACCTTCTTATAAAATTATTATGATTTTTTTTTTTAAAAAAAAAACTAAAACATTACAAACAACAAAAATCTGGAGATCAATTGTGCTTCAACGTATGTTTTTTGTGTGTTTCCCCAACAATGAACGACGCATCACTAAGGTGTAACGTTCAAGAACAAGACTCTTTTTTTCTTTTACAAAAAGAGAGAGACCTCAAAGCTCGTACACTGTCGACTCAGCCTTTCCATATATAAATATTAACTGGAAAAGAGCCAGCTCATGCCAGCTCGCCTGGTTCTCTATATATGGTGAATCAGTTCATCAGTGCAATGCAAGAAGCAGATATAGGCTCAACGAGAAATCTAAAACCGATGTCTACTTATGGTGCTTTGGAGTTTCTAAGCATTCCACTAATATGCAACCTGACAGTTATGGAGGTTAGACTGGTGTTTCTCAAACTTTAATGCCTCACACGTCTCTCTTGAAGGTCTTGTTCAAAGGCAGATTCTGATAGGTCTGGGGTGGGACCCCAAGAATCTGTATTTCAAACAGGCTTCCAGATGATGCCCATGGCGCTGACACTCTGAGTAGTGGGGGCCCGGAAACATCACCCACTTTTTGAGTTGGCCGGTAGATCTGAGAGTGCTGGTGTGAACAGGCATAAAAATTAGGATGCAGACTACATTATATTCCTCTTCCTATGCAAACTATTTCCAGAACAGGAAGTGACAAACTTTTTCTCTAAAGTGTGGGTAAATATTTTAGGCTTTGTAGGCCATCTATACGCTGTTGCAACTACTCAACTCCCCATTGGATTGCAAAAGCAGCCTTTAAAATGCATCAATAATTGGGTTTGGTTGCATTCCAATAAAATTTTATTTCTAAAAGTAAGCAGTGGGCCTGATTTGACCCATGGGCCTTATTTTGCCAACCCCTGTTTTAGAACAATGGCTTCCAAAACTTCAAGGTTGTACACCCAGAGAAGCAACCCCACGCACATGCATGTTTATTTATAAATTCTATGTACGTCCTGATGCACTAATACAAAAGTGAAATACAAAAGAAAGAAAATTGATACAGAAACTCTAATATTTCTTTATTCATCCAATTGGAGCATCTTTCCTTTTCCCTGGGTATGCACACTCACCTTAGAACCTTTGGATGGAGATAATTTTAAAATATAATTTTCTCAACAAAAATGATCACATCAGAATAAGTAGACCTTGGGGTTTTGATGGTTTTTGGAATTCCAGGACATAGGACAACCATAATTTATTAAGATCTGACAGCAAGCAACTAGAAGGAAAGCACTGAATGTAATTGCTTTATGTGAATCAATATGATGATGTAATCATTGCTCTCTGTGGGTCTTATTTGAGCAGTGCTATGTGCAAGAGCACGTACCATGTGTGATCTCACTCACGACTCACATAGCTCTCCGAGGTAGGCCAATTATTATTTCCATTTCACAGCAGAGGGAACTGAGATTCAGAGAGGCTGGTACGAGGGGATACAGTTAGTTTCTCATTTAGTTAGTTGGTTAGGTGGGGTATAAAGGTCACATCTGTCTAATTACAAAGCCCTTGCTCTTAACAGCTGCCATTTATTGCCTCATCAAATCATGATTATTTTCCAAAATTTTAGTATTTATTTATTCTGTAATGACATCATATTGATGGAAAATCCCTCTGGTTACAGTGAACGGGTTTAGCATACTCCATCCCCACTGCTTCATCCTGCTAGAAATTTGCCATTGGAAGTAGTGGTAATAGTAGGCCTTCGCGCTAAGGGAGATTGCCTGCTAATTTCAACAATACTGTTGGTTTCTTTGAGGAGATTGCTCACTGGCCATAAAATGCATTAAGAATTCTAACTCCTTTGAATAGTCATGTGCTAAAAAGCTATTTATTACCAAAACTCAATCAGACATGACCATGAGAGCCAAATGCCTGTGACAGTTTCTATGTAAGAAGGAATTGATTTGTAAGGTTAATAGCTTTACTTGCAGGATTTATTCCTAAAGATCCAAATCAGTAATAGAGAGCCTAGCCACATACCTCATTCAAAAGAGAAAAGTTAAAGTTTGAATACAAATATTGGCATTTACACGATGAAGAAGGCCTAAGAATCATAAACCATGGTTCTGAAGAGAGAAGACTACTGGCATATTGAAAAAATCTTTTATTTCAAAATAAATGATGCATCAAGGTACACGTAGAGCAATTGTATCTAGTAGCATTGATATTCAGACTGAAGTTTCTGTCAGTAAACCTTGGAAGGTTAATCATGAATTATAAATCAAGAGTGAGAGAATATTTTCAATGAGAAGGACATTAGGAATGGGAGTACAGGTAAACCTAAAAACAATGACATCAGAAGCTAGGGTAATGAGAATCATATTTTGAGTAAAAAATCAGGATATATTCTGAAACATATTCCTGTTTTCAAACATTCTGTTTATCAGATTAGGATAATGATCACTGTCATCTCAGTCATTAATAATGCTACTTAAAATGTGGCACATTTCAGTATTTTTCTGGCATTATAAATTGTATTTCCAACTTGACATTCTTCATTTTATTGAATATGTTGTTTAGATATAAAATGCATACTGTGTGTGGCACTCCTTATTTATCTAATTATCTTACCTCAATTACAAAATTTGTAGGTTTACTTTTTCAAAATATTTTAGTATGTCTAGTCTATGACCTCAAAAATACTGTCAAAGATATAAAATCATGTTATAAGAACATAGAACTCTTTCACAGAAAACTGTTATATCAAGAACAGTATGCTCATAATTATTAAACACATAATGGTGGGTTTTTTAAAATTTTTTGCATAAATGAAGCATTTTAAATACATCAACTTCATAAAATATTTGAGAGTTAAAGAGTAGGCAATTTCCTTGTAAGTTGCATGAAAAAAAATTGCTTAATAGCAATACAAAAACACTCACCAGACGTGATGAAATGATATGTCTTACCCAGTAAATGAAAATATAAGTACATATATATAGGTAAAACCTCCACCCTTAATATCTTTATGCTACACTGTCCTGAGTTTAGTTCCTTGGCACAAAATTTGAAATTTTCCTTTATTACATTTTTAAAATTTCAGTGAAATTGTCTATATTCTTTTTACCATTTATAAATTCCTTTAAAAATAGGTGAGCATTTTGTCTCCAAAGTTTATCATTATAATTAAAGCAAAAAATATTTCTCCAAGTTTAAAAATCATTTCTTTTTATTACTGATCTAACAAAAAAATATAATGATGGGTTCAGAAAGGAAACTTCAATAGAGATAAAACTTCTGATTAACACCTGTGCTGTAGGAGAAAAATATTTTTTGATTTTCCAGCATTCAAAGATTTCTTCTTTATAGGGGAAATATCTTAGAGTATGCACTCCTGTGGTCATTCTATGCTGTGTCTTCGTCTGAATTCTCTCTGAAGCAAACTGAGAGGCAGTAATTTAATTGCAAGGAATTTACTTTGCAAATGACTCCAAAAGATGCTGGTAAAAGGGTGGGAAAGTAAAACAGCAAGGGAGAAGAAACCAATAAATGCTGCATTATCATGCAAGTCATCATCGTGGGCAACTGGAGCTTCATCCCATGAGGAGCTCTGGGGAACAGTGTACAACACAGCTCTCAGAGTTTTCACACCAGAGGGGCGAGGGCGCTGGGGAACCTAAGCAGCAATACTGTGATGGTTAATTGTATGTGTCGACTTAGTTAGGCTATGGCGCTCACACTTTTGTTCGAACACCAGTCTAGATGTTGCAGTGAAGGTATATTTTTAGATGTGACTGACATTTAAATCAATAGACTTTGAGTAAAGCAGATTACCCTCCATAATGTGGGTGGCCTCGTCCATGCAGCTGAGGACTTAACAGAACAAGACTCCCTGCAGACTGTCTTCAGGCTCAAGCTGCAGCATCAGCTCTACATTGAATCCCCAGCCTGCCCTACAGATTTCAGACTAGCCAAATCAAGTGAGCCAATTCCTTAGAATCTTTCTCTGGCTCTCTCTCTCTCTCTCTCACCGTCTCTCTTCACGCCTACCCACCCACCCTCATTCCCACGCTCACACACTCTGTTGATTCTGCTTCTCTGAAGAACCCTGACTAATACAAATACCCTTTAGTACTTGGCTGAGGCCTCCCTCAGCCAAAGAGGTGCAGGGGCTGGCAGTAGGAAGTTGGGCAGGCTTGCAGTGAAATGAGGTGAGGGGATAGCAGTGGCAGGTCACAAAAGTGGGTGCTGTACTCTGCTTCCTACTACTAAAGACTGAATGGGATGAGGCCAAACCATCAGCATCTAGGAGCACTGGCTTCCAGGGGGTCAGTAATGGAGTCCATTTTTGTGGCTGAGTCTTATATTAATAGCAGGGTGTTGGCCTAACTGGGTCTCTTAAAAAATGATTGGGTTCTTAGCACCACCCTGCCCCAGAATGGCCCGTGCTTACACATCTAATTTCTGTTCACCAGTTTCCTATCAGTTCTGTGAGCTATCAGTTGCCTTCCGACAAATGCCACTTTAAAAAAATAATGACCAGAAACTAGGTTTTTTCATTTCAGTAAGGAACTTTGACTGTTATGTATGCTTTTCAGACGCATTTTGAGCATTTGCTACTGCTCCTAGCTCATATCTAATGTGTTCCATTTACTATTTTCAGAGTCAGTGACTTTTGTAGACTCTCTTTTCCAGGTACAAGGTGTTATTTTCAGTCTTCTCTTTGAGATATAAAATAGGAAAAGATACTAAGTGTACATTTTATTAGAAAGTGGCAACACCTTAAACCCATGGCAGCAACAGCTGTTAAGCAGAAGTTTGTTCCCTTAGTCATTCAATTACTATTTGTTAAACCATTACTAGTAATTAGTGTTTAGCATATAATAGTGAATTAGACCCAGGCTTTGTCCTCATGAAGTTTAGTCTGTGTTGGAGAAAGATTAAAACAACACTACAACAACAAAAACTATAGCATTCTACTAGCAGGGAAGAGTAAATAATTTTAAAGGATATAGTGAAACAGTCATTAAACAGATGAGGTGTTTTAGCAGAGATAAAATAGGATTTTTTTATAAAAGAGTCAAACTGAGATACTAAAAATAAAATAAACAAATAACAGAGATTTTTAAAAAATATCCTTTTGCTGGGCCCTGCAGACTGGACACTGCCAAAGGGAGCTAAGTCAGTGAATTTGAAGAGAGGTTGATGGAAATTACCCAAACTGAAACAAAAGTAGAAAAAAATGATTTTTTAAAAAGAGGAAAAAGGATAAGGAAAGGAAAGAGGAAGAGAAGGAAGAGGAAAAAGGAGAAGAATAAAAAGTGTCATGATCAAACTGTTGAAAATCAAAGTTAAAAGGAAATTTTAAAAGGAGCCAGAGAAAAAACACAGAGGAACAAAGAAAAAAAAAACGTAGCATTGCCTTTTTCTTGTAAACAATGTAAGCTGGAAGACAATGGATAGATGTCTAAAGTAATGAAAGAAACAAAAGCTTCCCACCCAGAATCCTATACCCAGCAATAGTATTTTTCAAATATGGAGATGAAATAAAGACTTTTTCTACAAACAAAAGTTGAGGTAAATCATTGCCAGCAGACTGTATTATAAGAAATGTTAAAGGAAGTGTTTGGGGCAGAAGGAATATGTTACCTCATAGAAATGCGAATTTAAGCAAAGAAAAGAAGAGTGCTGAAAATGATTTGAAAATGTGGGCAAATATGAAAAATAATTTTTCTAATTTTTTAGTCCATTTATAAGATAATTGACTGTCTAAGGCAAAATAGTGACAATATATTGTGGATTTACAGTTGTAGGTAGGAATAAGATGTATGATAAAAATTACACAAAAGCTAGGAGATTGAAACTGGAAGTACACAATTATGAGCTTCTCACACTATACTTGAAGTACCATAATATTTTTGAAGGTCCCCAGTAACATATTAAAGATGTAAATTGTAAAGGTAAATATTAGAACAACCACTAAAAAGATAAATATTCAATTAATCCAAAAGAAGGCAAGGGAAGAGTTTGAGGGGAAGAAAAGAACAGATGGGACACTTAAAAACAGATATAAATATGGCACATTTAAATCCAGTCCTATCAATGATTACATTAAATGGAAATCTCTAAAACCATTTAAAAGGCAGAAATTAACACAGGCAACAAAAGAAAAACAATTAAATTGGAATTCAAAAAAATTAAAAACTTCTGTGCTTCAACCAAGAGTACCAAGAAAGTGAAAAGACAACACACAGAATGAAAGAAGATATTTGCAAATCATATTTTTGATAAAGCTCCTATGTCCAGAATACATAAAAAACTTTTACAACTTAATAATTTAAAAAAACAACCCAATTTTTAAAAGTGAAAAAGGATTTGAACAAAAATTTTTCCAAAGAGGATATGCAAATGGTGAAGAAGAATACGAAAAAAATATTCGATAGCATTAGTCATTAGGGAAATGAAATAAAAACCACAAGATAGTACTTCACACTCAATGGGATGGCTATAATAAAAAAAGATAGATAATAAGTGTTGACATGCATATGGAGCAATTGAAACTCTCATACACTGCTGGTGAAAATGGAGAATGGCACAGCCACTTTGAAAAACAAAATATTAAACATAGAGTTACCTTATAACCCACAAAATCTACTCCTAAGTGTATACACAAGAAAATGAAAACATATGTCCACTCAAAAGCTTGCACACAAATGTTCATAACAACCTTATTCATAATAGCCTAAATTGGGAACAACCCGAATGTCCAGCAACTGATGACTGAATACATAACTCCATTGTATAATGTTTATTCAATGCAATATTATGCATCAATGAAAAGAATAGACATACTGATCCATGCTACAACATACATAAGCTTGAAAATATTATGCTAAGAAGCCAGTCACAAAAGACCACATATTGTATGATGCCGTTTATTAGAACCCTCCAGAATAAGCTAATATAGAAAGCTGATTATTGACTGCATAGTGCCGGTATAGGAGGGAGAACAGAGAATGATTGCTAATGAGGGCACGGGTTTTGGGGAAGAATGATAAGAATGTTCTAAAATTACATTATGGTGATGGTTGCACAGCTCTGAGATATAATAAAAACTATTGACTGGTACACTTTAAATGGGTAAATTTTATTGAATGTGAATTACATATCAGTAAAGTTGTCTTCTTAAAAAGGCATATTGTCAGATTGGTTAAAAAAACAAGACCTAACAATACGCTGTCTACAAGAAAGCACTCTAAATATAAAGAAATCAAGTGGTGAGTGGTAAGGCTGCAGAGGTAAACAAGGATAAGACTATGTACAACCTTGTATGCTCCACTGGAAAGCTTGAGTTTTATATGCAGGGGAGAGGGGATTTCACAGAAAGATATTAAGCAGAATAGTAACATGATAAGCCAGACCAGTACTTGGGAGAGGCCAGCCAGGTGCTTAGCAAAATTTAAGGTGGCACTCACTTTCAGGTCGTGCACACAAGGGGGACAGCCCCTAATTGTGAGTGCCCCCTTAAATGTTGTGTCCTTGGTGCCTGGCTTGCCTCCCCATTGCCTGGCCCTGACTTGAGGTCCCTGAGCTTTAGAAAGAGCACCTTCCACACTCCACAATGTGAGAGTATATTCAAAGAGTAAAAAGTCAGAGGCAAGGAGATCATTTATTGTACACATCTGATTACCAGCTACGTGATAAAGATAAAGCCACGCTTTCATGGAGCTTGTATTCCGACAAGGGCAGGGGAAGACAGATAACAAACATTAATGCATAAATCAGATAATTTCAAGTGTGTTATAAGTGCTAAAAAGATATGAAAGTAGGGTAATGGTGTATACAGCGACTGGGTGAGCTAAGGATGACTTTAGGTGGGATAAGGATGACCATTGTAATTTATCCGGCAGACAAAGGCAGTTGTGACAGTGAAATGGAATGCTAATGGTAATTAAAACGACACAATTTTAGCAATATTTATTTATTTTTTGAACAATAATTTTGAAAAGTCAAATTCTGTCCTGGAAAAATTAAAATAACCACACAAAATAATTCATAGGCATTAAGTCAAAATTTATGTTTTTATATGCATTGTTTGAACTTTAAAAATAATTTTTAGGTGTTTATCACCTTAACTTTAGACATTTTGTATGTCTATTTCTGAGTTACTAGTATTTTTCTAAAAACTGTTTTAAAAATAATCTTATTTTTATTCACACAAGTGCCAGTAATTGTCTTCAAATTGCATGGTTAATAAATTTGAAATTGTTGAAATCTTCAGATAACTCTTATCTGTAGATAAGAGATAAAATAACTCATCTTTTTAATCAAGGAAAAAAACCTCTTCTATCAAATGAAGAATATTTTCAGTTTATATTATAATGCTATTTTTTTGTTATGGAAATGTGTAAATGTTTTCGCCTGACTCCATAAATGGCTCCACCAGCAGAAGAACTGAGCAAAGTTAAATGAAGTTATCAGAGACCTAAGACAGAAAAACCAACTGAGTTAATTCCAATAATGGTTTGAGATTTTTTTCATCCAACTCATGGAAACAAAGTGAGATAGGCAGTACATGGGCAATGTATGTAACCTGAACTTTTGTACCCCCCATAATAAGCTGAAAAAAAAAAAAACATTCCGTTTAAGATGAAACATCTGTCATTGTTGTGAATACTATTAGAATTAACTTAAAAAGTTCCATATTGAAGACAAAAATATTTATTTTTGCGACGATAACATGAATACAGATTTTGGTTGGAGTGCAAATTAGTATCCCATTGCTGTTATGACAAAATACCACAAACTTGGCGGCTTAAAATAACACAATTTTATTACAGTTCTGTAGGTCAGAAGCTTTAGTGGGCTGAAATTGAGGTTGTTGCCACACGTATATTCCTACTGGAGTCTCTGAGGGAGAATCTATTTCCTCACCTTTCCCAGCTTCTAGAGGCCATCTGTATTCCATGGCTCATGGTCCCTTCCTCCACCTTCAAAGCCAGCAGTGTAGCATCTTCAGGTCTTCTACTCTTACTTTGACGGTCCTGTCTTCCTCTTCTCAGGACTCTTGGGATGACATTAGACTCACCTGGAAGATCCAGGATAATCTCAAGATCTACAAACTTAATCACATCAGCAAAGTCCCGTTTATTAGGTAAGGTAACATATACATAAATTTCAAAGATTAGGATGGGGACATCTTGTGGGGGAGGCGCACTATTCATTATTCTGCCTACCATGAAGTGTCATAATAAAAATATTATTTTCAGTAAGTTAAGAAGCCTACGGAGCAAAAATGTACTCGGAAAAGGTTGGGTGTACACATAATTTATGATTTCACAATCTTCTTAAAATGATTACTGATAAGTTGAAGTAGATGCTGATGCTTCTTCAGCCAAATTGTGTCTTCTGGTATTCACATGGTCTTTGGTATCACTTTTTTCTTTTTCTTTTTCTTTTCTTTCTTTCTTTCTTTTTTTTTTTTGTTTTCTTTTCTTTTTTTTTTTGAGACAGGATCTCGCTCTATTGCTGAGGCTAGAGTGCAGTGGCATCATCATAGCTTACTGTAGCCTCGAATTCCTGGGCTCCAGTGATCCTCCTGCCTCAGCCTCCTAAGTACCTGGGACTACAGGCACGTGGCACCACGCTCAGCTAATTTTTGTGTTTTTTGTAGAGGATGGGGTCTCGTTTGTGCTCAGGCTGGTCTTAAACTTCTGGCCTCAAGCAATCCTCCCACCTCAGCCTCCCAATTTGGTATCGCTTTGACCCTTGCGATGGTGGATGGTAAATGTTGACATTTTGTGTAAGTTGCACATTCATCATCTACTTTTTTGGATAAATGAAAATCTAGTAGTTCATTTTTCATGAAACACCCATTTTCAATTTTTTTAGCTTATTGGTACTGAAAGGATTTATTGAAAAATAAAAATGTAATGCCAAACAATGCCAAACAGCGCAACACACAAAACTGGAAATTGACATCACACAATAAATGACAGAACTCTTTTAGTTAGAATTTATGTCTTTCTCTACATATTTCTATGGTGGGATAGTTCCACGTTTATTTCTTGCATATACTCATGTATGCTTAGTGTATAACTTCCCCCATTTTGCTTATCCTGCTGACGAGTGGCCTGGCCTTGTGTATCTTGCAGGCTGTGAGGCAGCCACGGCACAGCTGGCCAATGGATCCTGTGCTGGGTAGAGACTTCTGCCGCCATCATCCAATAATCAGCAAGAGTTAGTTGTCTGAGCACATTTTGTTTTATCAGTGAGCCCCCTGCATCTATGCTTGCAATGGATGTGATAGGTTGCTTCGGGAAAAGATCAGAAAAGGTGTCTTAGTACACTCCAGCTGCTTATAACAAAATACCATAGGCTGGGTGGCTTATAAACAACAGAAATTCTCTATAATAGTTCTGGAGGCTGGAAGTCCAAAATCAAGGTGTTAAGTGACAACGCACTTTCTGGCTCATAGATAGAACCTTCTTGCTGTATCCTTACATGGTGGAAGAAATGAATGAACTCCCTCATGCCTCTTTTATAAATGAACTAACCCTATTCCTGAGGGCTCCATCCTCATGACCTAAATACCTCTCAAAGGCCCCATGTTGAAATACCATCACCTTGGAGGTTAGGATTTCAACATATGGATTTTGGGAAGACATAAACATTCAGGCCTTAGCAGAGGGTAATCTCTAGAGGTCTTTCAGATTTAATTACATGTAAAATGAGATTCTATTCACTGTGCATGAGCCTCACAGGTTACTGGACAGATAAGCCTATGGCAAAAGCTGGAAGAACAAAATGAAGACCAAACAAAACTGTCTTAAATAAGTTATTGTCTCTACTACTGATAATATTTTGTTTAAAAAACAGCTGGGTCAAATGCTAAATCAAACAGGATTTTAGGACAAGAAGCATAAGTGAATATTGCCCTTAGGCCAAGTGGAATTTATGATTAGCCTAACTAGGCAGCCAGGATTCTCTGAGGACAGTGATGAGCAGTGAGCTGAATGAAGAGAAGGTGCCAGTGCACAGTGGCCTCAGGGAGAAGGGTGGCAAGCAGAGGGACATTCATTGCAAACATCCTTAGCAAGAAGACCAGAAAGAATGGAGAGGGAGGCAGGGGTAGGAAATGAGGACAGAGAGGCAGCACAGCCAGATAATGCAGGGTCTAGGAGAACACTGAAAGGAGACTCAATTCCACGTATAAGGAGATCATGTGATGTTTGTCTTTCTGTGTCTGGCTTATTTCACGTAGCATAATATACACCAGGCTCATCCATGTTGTTGCAAATGGCAGGATTTCCTTTTTTATGGCTGAATAGTATTCTATTAATATTTCTTTTTTACTCATTCATCTGTTAGTGGGCATATATGTTGTTTCCATATCTTGGTTATTGTGAATAATGTTGCAATGAACATGAGAGTGAAGATATCGCTTCAAGATACTAATTTTATTTCCTTTGAATTTATACCCAGTAACGGGATTGCTGGATCATATAGTAGTTCTACTTTTTAATTTTTTGAGGAACTTCCATACTGTTTTCCATAATGAGTACCAATTTACATTTCCACCAATAGTGTGCAAGGGTTTCCTTTTCTCCACACTCTCATTAACACGTTATCTCTTGTTTTTTTGGTAATAGTCATCCTAACAGGTGTAAGGTAATATCTCACTGTGGTTTTGATTTGCATTTCCCTGATGACTCATGATGATGACCATTTTTTCATACACTTGTCCATTTGTATGCCTTCTTTGGAAAAATGTCTATTCAGATCCTTTGCCCATTTTTTAATTGGGTTATTTTCTTTTTTGATATTGAGCCGAGTTCCTTATATATTTTGGATATTAATGCCTTACCAAGAATATGGACGGTAAATATTTTCTCCCATTCTATAGGCTGTCTTATCACTTTGTTGATTGTTCCCTTTGCCTTGCTGAAGCTTTTTAGCTTGATGTAGTCCCACTTGTTTATTTTTCCTTTTGTTGACTATGCTTCTGGCATCTTATTAAAAAAAATCATTACCATCATCAATGTCAAGGAACATTTTCTCTATATTTTCTTCTAGGAGATCTCACATTTAAGTATTTAATCCATTTTTAGTTAATTTTTTATATGGTGGAAAACAAGGTCCAATTTCATTCTTGTACATGTAGATATCCAGTTTTCTCAACAACATCTGTTGAAGAGAATATCCTTTCCCCATTGTGTATTCTGGGCTCCCTTGTCAGAAGGTTAGTTGATTATATATGTATGAATTTATTTCTGGGCTCCCTATTCTGGTCCATTGCTTTTTGTGTCTGTTTTCATGCCAGTGACATACTGTTTTGATTACTATAGGTTTGTAATATAGTTTGAAATCAGGGAATGTGATGCCCCTGGCTTTGTTCATTTTGTTCAAGATTGCTTCAGCTATTGTGGATCTTTTGTTGTTCCATACAAAATTTCATACTTTTTTTCTATTTCTGTGAAAAATGCCATTGGAATTTTGATAGGGATTGTATTGAATCTGTAGATCACTTTGAACTGTTAGGACATTTTAACAATATTAATTCTTCCAATGCATTAATATGGAATATCTTTCCATTTACAGGCATACCTCAGAGATATTGCAGGTTCAGTTTCATACCACCACAATAAAGTGAATATCACAATAAAGCAAGTCACACAAATTTTTGGTTTTCCAGTGCATATAAAAGTTATGCTTACATGATACTGTAGTCTATTAAGAGTGAAATAGCATTATGTCTAAGAAAACATTGTACATGCCTTAATTGAAAATACTTTATTGGTAAAAAAATCTGACACAAAAACACAAAATGAGCACATGCTGTTGGAAAAATGGCACCAATAGACTTGCTTAACGCAGGGTTGCCACAGACCTTCAATTTGTAAAAAAAACTCAATATCTTCAAAGAGCAATAAAGCAAAATGCAATAAAAGAAGACATGCCTATATTTGTGTTGTCTTCAAGTTCTTTGATCTCACTTACATGTGGAATCTAAATATAGAGAAAATATAATGTACACCAGGGTGACTATAGTTAGTTAATAATACTGTATTGTTTACTTGAAATTTGAAAAGAGCAGATTTTACGTGTCGAACATACATACACATACACATGCACGCACAAATGATAACTATGGATGTGGGATGTGTTAATTAATTTGTGGTAATTAGTACACAATGTATTAGGTATATCAAATTATCACATTGTACACCTTGACTATATACAATTTTTATTTGTGAATTAAATATTTTAAAATTAAAAATATTAGGATATCTATTAAGATAAAATTCAACAAGAAATACTATCTCAAAGGATTTCATTAAATTCAATATCAATTCCTAATTTTAAAAGCTTATAGAAAATAACACATTTTAAAGTAGTACAATTTTTTTTATTGATACAAAATATTTTATGTATTTATGGGGTGGGGTGTATGTGAGTATTTGTTGCATGAATAAAATGTATAATGATTAAGTCAGGATATTTGAGGTACCCATCACCTTGAGTATATATCACTTCTATGTGTTGGTAATATTTCAAGTCCTCTCTTTTAGCTATTTTGAAATATAAAATACATTTTTGCTAATTATAGCCACCCTCCTCTGCTATCCAACATTGGGGCTAATTTCATCTATCTAACTGGAAGTCTGTATCCACTAACCAACCTCTCTTTATCCCCTGTCTTCCACTCATCCACCCTTCCCAGCCTATAATTCTACTCTCTACCTCCACAAGATCATGTTTTTTAGCTCCTACCTATGAGTGACAACATGGAGGTATCTGTCTTTCTGTGCCTAGATTATTTCACTTAACATAATGACCTTCAGTCCCATCCATGTTGCTGCAAATTACATGATTTTTTTCATTTTTATGGCTGAATATTATTCCATTGTGTATATATACCACATTTTCTTTATCCATTCATCTGTCAATGTACACTTCCATATCTCTGCTATTATGAATAGTGCTGCAATAAACATGGGGTGAAGGTATCTCTTTGATGTACAGATTTCTTTTCCTTTGGATAAATATGCAGTAGTGGGATTGTTCAATCATATGGTAGTTCTATTTTTAGGTTTTTTCAGAAATCTCCTTACTGTTTTATGTAGTGGCTGTATCAATTTACATTCCCACCAAGAGTGTATAAGAGTTCCCTTTTCTATGCACCTGTGCCAGCATCTGTTATTTTTTTGTCTTTTTTTAATAATGGCCATTCTAACAGGGTAAGATGATGTCTCATTATGGTTTTTATTTTTCCCTGATGATTAGTGATGTTGATCATTTTTTTAATATACCTGTTGGCCATTTCCATGTCTTCTTTTGAGAAAGATCTGTCTATGTCCTTATCCCACTTTTTAATGTGATTATTTGTTTGTTTTTTTTTAATTGTTGAGTTGTTTGCGTTCCTTGTATATTCTGGATACAAGTCCCTTGTTGGATGAATAGCTTGCAAATATTTTCTACCATTCAACAGGTTGCCTCTTCACTCTGTTGATTTTTTCCTTTGCTATGCAGAAGATTTTTAGTTTAGCATAGTCCCATTTGTCTATTTTTGTTATAGTTGTTTGTGCTTTTGAGTTCTTAGCCATGAAATCTGCCTAGACGGACATATTGAAGTGTTTTCTGTGTTTTTTTTTTTCTAGTAGTTTTATTGTTTTGGGTCTTATGTTTGTCTTTAATCCATCTTGAGTTGATTTTTGCATATGGGGAGAGATTGGGGTCCAGTTTCATTCTTCTGCAGATAGATATCCAATTTTCACAGTACCATTTACTGAAAAGGGTGTTCTTTCCCCAGTGTATGTTCTTGGCACCTTTATCAAAAATCAGTTGGCTGTAAACACTTGGGTTTATTTCTGAGCTTTCTGTTCTGTTTCATTGATCTGTGTGTCTGTTTTTGTATCAACACCATGCTGTTTTGGTTACCATAACCTTGTGATCCATTTTGAAGTTACATAAATGTGATGCCTCCTTCTTTGTCCTTTTTTGCTCAGGAGTCCTTTGGCTATTTGGGCTTTTTTTGGTTTCATACAAATCTTTCTATTGCTTTTTCTAATTCTGTGAAAAATTACATTGATATTTTGACACGAATTGCATTTAACTTGTAGATTGCTTTAAGTAGTACGGTTATTTTAACAATAATTCTCCTGATCCATGAGCAAGAAATGTCTTTCCATTTGTTTGTGTCCTCTTTAATTTCTTTCATCAGTGTTTTGAAGTTTTCCTTGCAGAAATCTTTCATCTCCTTGGTTAAATTTATTCCTAGGCATTTTATATTTTTTTGTATCTATTGTAAATAGGATTTCCTTGGTGATTTCTTTCTCAGCTAGTTCATTTTTGGTATATAGAAACACTACTGATTCTCTATGTTGATTTTGTATCCTGAAACTTTACTGAATTTATTTATCAAATCTAAGAGGGTTTTTTGGTGGAGTTTTTAGGTTTCTGTAGATATAAGATCATTTCACCTGCAAAGAAGGACAATTTGACTTCTTCTTCTCTGATTTGGATGCCTTTTACTTCTTTTTCTTGCCTGATTTCTCTGGCTAGGTTAGTGATTAGGAGTGGTGAAAGTGGATACTCTTGTCTTGGTCCAGATCTCAGAGGAAAGGCTTTTAGCTTTTCTCCACTCAGTATGATGTGGGCTGTGGGTTTGTCATATATGGCCTTTATTATTTTGAGGTATGTTCTTCTAGTCCTAGTTTGTTGAGAGTTTTTAACATGAAGGGATGTTGAATTTTATCAAATGCTTTATCATGTTTTTTGATTTGCATATGTTGAACCTTCCCTGAATTCTTGATATAAATACCACTTGGTCATTGTTCAAAATTAGCAGAAGGAAAGAAATAAAAAAGATCAGTTCAGAACTAAATGAAACAGAGACTAAAAAAATCCCAAGGAACAACAAAATGAAAAGTTGTTTCTTCAAAAAGATAAACAAAATTGATAAACCACTAGCTAGACTAACCAAGAAAAGATAAGATAGATGCAAATAAAGAAAATCAGAAACAAAAAAGGAGATGCAACAACTGAGACTTCAGAAATACAAAGAATCATTAGAGACTATCATAAACAACTATATGCTAACAAACTGGAAAACCTAAGGGAAATGGATAAATTCCTAAAAATATGCATCCTACCAAGATTGAATCAGGAAGAAATAGAAACCGGAACAGACATAATTATAGGTAACGAAATCCAAATAGTAATAAAAACTCTCCCAACAAAGAAAAGTCCACAACCAGATGGATTCTCAGCCAAATTCTACCAAAGAAATAAAGAATGTCTAACACCAATCCTGCTGAAACTATTCCAAAAAAAATGAAGAGGAAGAAACTCTCCCTAAATTATTCTATGAGGCCAGCATTACCCTAATACCAAAACTAGATAAGGACACAGCAAAAAAAGAAAGAAAAAAAGAAAAAAAAACTACAGGCCAATATCCTGATGAACATAGACACAAAAATTCTAAAGAAAATACTAGTAAACTGAATCTAATAGCACATCAGAAAGCAGTGAAACATTTTAATAAATAAAAAATACAACACTTAACTAAGGGATATGAAAGATATTGGAAACAAAGGAGACATGGAGACATAACCTTTTCCTGAATTGGTAAAACTAAATATTGAGACATTTTAGTTCTCCAAATTGGTAGGCTTTCCACACAGCTTATAATGCCAGATAACTTCTCGGAACTTGAGAAAATAATTCCAAAGTTCATTAAGAATTTTTTCAAACAATTACAATTTTTATAATGAATATCATAACAAGAAATGAGGCAGACAAATGGAACAGAAGAGAAAATCCTATAACTGTGTAGATTTATTAATTAATAATAGTGATATATAATGTTACAGCTTAAAAAAAGAAACGAGATTCAGTTTTATTCTGAGTGGAAAGTCATTGGAAAGCTTTAAACAGGGGACTGACGCAATGGTTTACATTTCACAATGATCGTTCAGTTATTTCATGGAGAGTGGTCACCAGGTGGTGGCCAGAGTGAACACAGAAAACACGGTAGTCATTTCAGTACTTGAGGCAAGGACCAGTGTGGGAGCAATTAGAAAGGGGGAGGTGCTCGGGGTGGGGCTGTATTTTGAAGGTTGGCTCCAGAGAGTTTGCTTATGGACTGGATGCAGGTAGGGAAGGATAGAGGATTCTGGAGTGGATAGGAGTGACATTCACTGGGATGGAAAAGTCAGAGGTTGGAGCAAGGTTTGCTTCTTTGTTTGTTGTGTTATTTTATTAGTTTCATCTTAGAAGAAGAAGAAATCAAGGGACTAGTGTAAGAATCTGGGCAGACCATGACAGTGGACTCAGACAAATGGGTGTGGTTGATAAAGAGTTGGCGGGACTTGTGGATGGATGTGATGCTGGGGAAAAGGTGGCCCGGACGGAGGAACCAGGAAGAATGCCCAGTGTCTGCCTCGGGCATGTGGATGGTCCCAACATCGAGGCTGGTGGCTTGAATTTGTGAATTTTCAAGCTCCACTGGTATAGCCATGTGGAAAAACTCTAGAGGGTTTTCGAGTGAAAAGATCTGAGGCTCATGGGAGATGAGGGACTGGAGAAATTTAGGGAGATTTCAGCATAAATGGGGGCAAGAGGGGGTAGCCTGAGAGTTCGTACTCTGAAATGGGAAGAAGGGATAAAGCACTGGGGGTGAGGAAGATTCCTGATGGGGCCTGGGCCTCCAAGCCCTGTGAGGTAACGTAAGGCGACTTCCAGCCTTCGACACAGGGAGAGAGAAGGAAAGATGGAGAGAGAGGATGGGGAAGCGGGGTTGATTGGGAAAATTGTGCTTTACCCTTTTACCTAGGGCTGGCCTTCAAGCAGGGATGACAGATGACATTATTTTATGAGTGCTTCTCAAACTGCTCTTTGCAGTCCAGACCTATCAATTTAGAACCTTCTGGAGCAGGGCAGGGAATTGGCAGTTGAGTTCCCTGATGTACACTAAAGCTTGTAAAGGATGCTGCAGAGGTTTCTGACGCCCGTGAAGTCTCAGGTCCTCACACAAAAGGCTCGTGCTGTTCTCACACACACAGGTGGCTCCGTGCCATCGGCTCATGCTTTTAGATCATGCCACGGAAACCCGTGCATTACTCCAGGGAGTCCTGAACTCATCCAATCGTGAGAATCATCTGGGATCCTTGCTAGAAACACAGATTTCCAAGCCAATTCCTAGAAAGCCGGATTTGGTGATGCTTGGGACTGTGTGTTTAACAAGTTGTCCCCAGGTGATTCGCATGATCCGGCAAGGCTGGGAAGCATTGCTTTAGTCGAAGTTTTTTTTGTCACATATGTGA
Organism: Eulemur rufifrons; assembly: GCF_041146395.1. NCBI lineage: Eukaryota > Metazoa > Chordata > Mammalia > Primates > Lemuridae > Eulemur > Eulemur rufifrons. Next base: position 205,139,791 of record NC_090989.1, read on the forward strand.
AAATCTAGAAGCAGATCAGAAGCAAAGGGCAAACAAACCCCCAGCTGAAGAAGCAAAGTAATTCTCAAAGTCTTCCAGATGTTTCCCTGTTTGTGAAGCAAATTCTGCTTTCATTAGCTGCCTCACTTTCATTTGTGCCTTTGGTCAAGCTAAGCATTCAGATAATAATTCCGTTCTATGCAGAGAAAATGCTGAAAATTATCACTTAGATTATCAGACAAATAAACAATGAAAGAGGATGCGAGAGAGCTAGGGGGAGGAAGGAAAGTAGGAAATTCTAACATCATTTCATTAAAGAGTAATTAGAAGAGATTTTATGAGCTAACTATAATATCAAAGTATCTCTGTTCTATAGAGCTCCTTCCTCATTTCTGTATCCCAAATACTTCTCAGCATTCTTACAGAGTTATAGATCTTTTCACTGATTTATAATGTGTTGGCTAACACAATGAGACAATGGAATATACTAAGCTTTCTCAAATCTATTTTGTTTCACCCCAACATTCCTCCTGCCCTATGACATGTGCATTAAAATATCCATCTCCCACCAATACACGCAGTCCCTGCCTCAGATAGCAAATGTTCAGCTACGGAGTTTGAACAGTTAGGGAGGCAGAATTGATTTGGTTCTGAATCAATGTGATTCCTAAGTTTCAGAGAGCAAGCAGCAAATCTTTGACTAGCAAGGAATTTACCCAAAAATTTCTTTTAATCTTTACTACAGAGTTCAAAGCCTCAGCTACTGAGTTTGAATGGTAAAAATTTGGAGAGCAAGAGTTAGACAGCAAGAGATTACCATAACTGTATCATTAGTGAAGACTATGGCAACATATTGTCAAGGATTCTGCATAGGATAAATGTTTCAGACTTGAATTGAATTTGTTAATAGTCAAATATTTGAAAAAAAAAACACCAAAATATTGTCATTTCTAAAACATTCCTTTTTTTTCTAGTTGTTTTTTTAAAAAACAGGCATTGGATTGCTTTACACATGGATGGACATGGAAGGAAAATACAGATATTTAGCAAATTATGGCTCCACACACCCTCCCTGTGGCACTTGCACCAATCTTAACAGAAGGACCCTGTAACCTTGAATTTCAACTGTATTTGAAGACTGAGTAAAGGGATCTTCTACCCAACCTAATCTTACACTTTGAATTTCTATGATGTTTCTTTTTCAGTTTATCTTTTAAAATATCCTTATCCATAATACTCTTTCTCATTTTCACATACAATATTATTTACACATGCCCAGTTCTGATGTATGATATCTTTATTTTTTTTTTTAAAGAGTAAATGTAAAGAATAATTTGCGGTTTTAAACTCCCTCTTCTCACTCTTTGTCCATATTTATCTGACATCTTAGAAATACCTGTCAGTCTGCTCTCTAAGCCTCCTGCAGCCTTTCTGGGCATTTCATCTGTAGCACATTTAGCCAAAGGCAGCACAGAACAATGTGGGGACGCACCTGCTGTTGTGTGATGGTGCACGTACACGACTAAGATTGGATAGCTGTCCCTTTGGAGTGTGGAGATGGGGAAACTGAGGCACATGGGACACAGGAATGACCCTTTGTTCTGAGAAGAGTCCTGTGGCATGGGGCGGTCCATGGAACTAGTTCAGAGGTGGATGGGAGGACACAGGATGCAGGTAACCAGGAAGTGAAGAGGAATTTGTCAGAAGCAACAGCTATTTGAGGTTGGGGGTGAGGTGGGGGCAGGGGATAACTGAAGCAGGAACAAATGGCCACTGAAGGGCTGTTGAAGACAAAGTTTGCCCACTTCATCGTTTTCTCTTGGTCTCAAATCAATCTCTTAATCAATAATAATTTCAAAACTCAGCTCAAAGTTCAGAGACTTAAGCAAGAGATGGTTTGGAAGCAAGCGTGAGGTTTGGAAAGGAGTTTTGAGTTCTGCCTTCCTGGCAATGTGGTGTCAGTCACGTGGTCCCGCTTTCCTGAGGCCCAAAGTAGCGATGGAAATTCCTTTGATGTAGGATCCCTGGGACGATTAAATACGGCGATAGCTTTAGAACATTTAGCAAAGTGCCTGGCCCCGTGGAAAGCACGAGATAAATGAAGCCTCTTCTTGTTACCATTGTTACTATGTCTGGGCAATGAGTGAAGTCATTACTTTAAGAGACTCCAATTTCCAACTAGTCAAGTACGGTTGGTTCTCCTGCAATGTGCTGTTTCTGTAACGTGAAGAAGCTCAGGAACAAATGATTAGTAGAGAAATGCTATCAGTAGTGAAATCATGTTAGCTCATGCACACATTGTCCTGGAGGAAGGGAGACAGGAAAGTAGGAATAGAATTTTAACTTTCACAGGAAAGGAAAAATCTCTTAACTTGACTGCTGCCAGCATAGTCTTTTAAGCTATGTTTTAAGAAATTAGAAACAGGTTCCTGTGTTCAGCTTTTCCTACTCCCTGCCTCACACCCAAGATGTGGGCTTCCAGCTCTGCGCAGCTCTGGGCTTGGGGCAGGTGACTTCCCACAGCCACCTTAATAGCTGCCACTTCCATCCAGCCTGGCCTCAGCTCTGAGCCCACCGAAGGGTTGCTGCCATCTTCACTCCAGTGGTTTTATTAATTTAATGTCTAATGCTAGGAAAGTCCATGACATCTTCCCCAGGTTCAAATCATCACGTTTGTCGTGCTCTGGATTCAGAACTGTGTAGGCATTGAGCACTTTGTCTCTTCCCCTTCCTTGCCTTTTTCCCCCATAAACTTTGTTATATTTGGTGCACAATTTTACAGACGTAGAGTTTTTCAGGAGCACATATATTGCTTTATTTTAAATACACCTCAAGTGCCGTAGGAGATCATTGAGGAATTACTTATCAAATTCTCATATAAAATAATTCAAGAGTAAAGCTACAAGCTCCAGTTGAAGATCTCACGTCCAGACCACTTGGTTAATATCAGTGTCCGTGGGGGAAAGTCCGGAGGAGTGGAAAGAGATTTTAGAGAAACAACAGCAAGAAATGAGAAGAAAAGATGGAAAGTACGTCACAGATTATCTTTCTAAAATGCAGCCCATTAATCCTGAAAACATGTTATTCTATTTTGCAATAGCACACCCACAGACATTCTTTCCAGTTGACTTTTTGATTTGAGAGTTTTTGGGTCATTCACAAAGTACAGTGTGTGTGTGTCCATTACAACCTTGGCTCAACTAAAAATAAAGTGGGATTAGAGTCAACAATGTCCCCGAGTATTCTGAGAGGCTGGAAGCAGAGCCTGGTGATTTAGTGGTTGGAGCTACTATTAAAGGAACCCTGACAAGGTCATTGTCTTCAAGAATATAAAAATTTCAATGAAGATAAAATTTAGGGCTTTCTGTGGCCTTTGATATTTCTGTTTTGTTAGGTTTTTGTTTTTAATCTGAAGGATATTGAGGATTTACAGTTGCTATTGTCAGGAACTTCCAAAAGGTTGTCTTTTAAAGAATTTGCAAAGGAGTATAAAATATACCAGCACGCTCTTGCCTCGGGTTTCAGCGCTGCTCCTCCCTCTGCCTGAATGTGCTTTACCCGAGCATCCACACGAGCATCCACAGGAGCATCCACACGGAGCATCCACACGAGCATCCACACGAGCATCCACACGGAGCATCCACACGGAGCATCCACATGGAGCATCCACACGAGCATCCACACGGAGCATCCACACGAGCATCCACACGGAGCATCCACACGGAGCATCCACACGAGCATCCACACGGAGCATCCACACGAGCATCCACACGGAGCATCCACACGGAGCATCCACACGAGCATCCACACGGAGCATCCACACGGAGCATCCACACGGAGCATCCACACGAGCATCCACACGGAGCACTGGCGAGGCGCTCACTGGCCACCTTTGCCCACACACGCCCTATCCTCTTTCTTGATTTATCTTTCGTCAGAACACTATTACCAGTTAATACATTCTATGTTACATTTTTTTTATTGCTAGCAATTGATCCAGAAAAAATGTTTATAAACTCTGAGGCTATTGATATTAAAAAAAATCAGTTTCCTATTTGATTTTTGCCAAGTGCAAAGATACTTTTTACCAGGAAAAAGAGAGACAGAAAAAATTGAGAGGCAGACAGAGACATAGAAAGAAGCAAAGATAAAAAAGAGGTAAAGAAGAAATATAACTGGAAAAAATACTTTTATTTGTAAGCCTTGTTTGGGTTCTTCGTAATCACATTCCAAAAGCCACCCTGGGCCCAAGATTAAATCATGAACATTCCTAGAAGGGAGACTGAAAACATTGCCTTAAAAGCCACTCTTTGCTTCACAGGTGTTTTCCCACTTTGGGGCATTAAAATTATAAGTAAACCAAAGAGATTATCACGGCAGGTGCACGGTAGCCACTGCAATGGAAAATACACAGGCTGTGTGACTTGAGAGCAGGTTTAGGGGGCAGAAACACACATAATTCTCATGGATCAGCTACAGACAATTTAGGTTAAAAAATAATTTAAGGAGTTGCACTTGAAATTATGCTCATAAAAAGGAATGAACTTCTGATACATGCAATAACATGCATGGATCTCAAATGAATTATGCTAGGTGAAAAAGCCATGCTCAAAAGGTCACCTACTGTATGGTCCTAGTGATAGGACATTTTGGACCAGGAAAAACAGATCGGCAGTTACCAAGGCCTGGGGGCTGGGGAGGGGCTGGGAACAAAGGAGCGTGAGGGGCCCTGTGCACTTGTCCAGACTCACAGAACTAGGCACTGGAAGAGTGAATCATATCAAATATATACTGATGCTAAATGCAAGCTTTTTCACATCTTAATACCTCTAAACTCACAGTGCGTCTGAGCACCAGTGAAGGTCTTTTACTTTATTAGTGGTACATACAACACTGATGTGTCTTATAATAAATGGTGCCCTTATAATAAATGGGTTTAAAATATAGAGGAGCTTCCAGAATGTACTGGCAGTTTTCTGTTAAGGAGTGACTTGTTAAAATGATACCAAGTCAACTGCAAGAGCACCCCAAGCAATTCAACTCGAAATACCTCTTCAGCAAACACTAATGTAAAATATCTAACAAACAATAAGAAGAAACTGAAGAGGTGCTATTCTCTTTAGTTTGGAAAAAAAATCTGTGTGTCCAACAAAATGAGGGAGTCATTTGGCTTCTGCCTAGTGCAGCCCAAGTGGTGGGAATCAGGCTCTTCCTGTCCTTGGGAAAACAACGTCGAGTCACAATCTGTCATGGCCAGGAAGGCAGTTTTATATACAAGAATATGCAGGAGAACAGAAAGGGAAAGTGTCTGGGAAGTTGGTGGCACAAACCCACAGCAAATTTATACTAAAGTGTGCACTTCTAACTTACCAATGGGAAAAGATTGTCATCGAGGCAACTCTTCAAGGGGCCTGAAAGCAGAACATACCAAAGTCAGAATCAAAGACCTTCCTGAGTTTTGCACACTTCAGCTCCAGAAAAGTTTCAGGATAAGTTAACATCCATTGATACTTTGTCTAGAAAGACAGACCAGAACAAAACCTACCAAATATAATAAATGACATGAAATCAGAAAGCTTCCAAATTCATATGGATGTTTGTGTTACTTTGCATCTTAATTTATCACCAAGCCTTCATCATACATAGCATCACTAGAAAATTTGACACATGTGTGCTCCCATTCTTTCCCACTCTATTGCTCATTAAAACATTTCTGGCTTTGCCTGTCTCATCTGTATCCCTGTCTGGCCCTCTGCCATTCCCAAATGGATTTGGGGTGGGGGCTTTTGAGATACTGCAGTGGGAGGAATGTGGTGAAAGGCATAGAGGGGAGACAAAAGGTGCTTAATGCAGGGCTGGATATGGGGGATTCGACTGTGTCAGAGCGAGGATGGGGCACCTCCAGGAGTCTTGTGGGAGAGAAAGGGGGATGCCATTGCAGGGGCTTTTACATCCTTTGTAATAACAATAAAGAATGTGGGTAATTAAAAGATTACTATGAGGTTAATGGAATGCATTTCCCAGGCTGGGCCATTGCTCAGAGGCTGCATCCCACAGATCGTGGCTTCCAGTGAGGCTGTCTCAGGGGCTACTCTACAGACCCTGGATTAAAATGGTCCCTAGACCTAAGCTAAGAGTGCATATTCCCTCATGGCAGACAGACTCTTGGAACAGTGGTGCAAAAAAGTAAGGGTCAATCAAGCCCAACCTTTGGTGGCTACTGGAATAATCCTGAAGAACTAAAGAGAGGTTGTCCAAACAAATAATAGCTATTGCAAGTAATGGCAGAATGTAGGAGACAAATGTAGTGCTATGTGAGTTTCATATGACAATGATGTTTAAAATCCCTTTTGAGAACTGGTGAACTCAAAATTATTTTTCACCCAACATCTCACATCCAGATTTTAAAACATTAAGATCCTTTGAGGTAAAGAGAAAGTAGGTGCTGGAAATACCCAGACTAGTTGAAAGTTATTGCCCTGTTCTATCAGATGATGTGCTGTGGTTGTGGTTAAAAGTAGGCAGACTTTGGAATCACTGGTACAAGTACTCACTACCAGAAACTTAAGATAATAATGGTAGACCATATGCTAGGGCCTGAAGAACAGGAACGAATATGGTTAGAATATGCCATGGGACTACACAAGGATGGCCAGGCTTGGAAACAGACAGACACAGCCATTCACTGGAGAGTTTGCTGAGTCTCATCCGAAGGTTGAGTGTGGACTTAAAATTGTGGGCTTAAATTTGTAAAAGACCAATCAAAAAGAATGACACCCCACAGATTATTGATTACATGGGGATAAATTAATCTGCATATGAATGAATTTGGTAGGGTACCTCCAATTAAAGCTATCCCATGACTGCCTAGTGATATGTACCCTTAACCATGGTCAATCTGCTTCTGGATATTGGACAACAAATGTATTAAAATTTTATGTTTTAACCATAATGCAGGGACATCTGTGCCCACCATGCCATCTGTCCCATCTGTCCCTAGAAAGCAGGAAGTCTATGATTAGGGGGGTAGAGAATCCAAAGCAATTCACCCTGACTTGGGGACATCAGAGAAATCTCACTAAGATGTGACTTTTGAGAACCTTGAAGAATAAGGTTCTGAGAGGTGGAAAATAGAGAGAAGTATCTCAGGTATAGGAATGGCATACTCTAAATATGTCATTATGTATGTTAACACACTGCCTTCCACAGTAGGAAAAAAAAATGTTTTCCCTGGGGCCACAGTGTTTTATTAAAACAAAGTGATCCTTTCTAATTTGTTATCTTTTATTGTTTTCTGTGCGTGAGTTATATGCAACGCAATCCACGTTTTTAGAATTAAATTTCAGTATTAATTTGAACAATAAAAACATCAACAAGTAAGATTTTCACAAACCAACTGCAGGGCTTTGCTTCCTGAGGCCCCAGGCTCAAAGCTAGCCTGAGTTAAATACAACTCACATGGCAGTCAATGTGTTAAATCTGGAGTACATTAAAACATTCTCTGTGCGTGTGTATTGCCATTTTCTTAACAAACATAAAAATGGTGGAGCCATACAGAGGGTAGTTGGAGACACCATGTCGGACTTTACCATCCAAAGGCTGCAATAGTTTTCCTCCCTTCTCTGACATTTCTCACCTGGTAGCAAAGTAACACAGTCAAAATTTTGCTGATCTTGCGTGAGATAGGACAAGACCTGATCACTTGTTCAAGGATGATTTAACTGCTAATCTAATGCAGAGCAGTAAAAACTTGTTTGGGTCTATGATTGTAACGGCCAAGACTCAGACACACAAGATAAAAAACATGTTGAGTAAGCCAATGTCGGTTTTTCATGTGGGCCAATTTCTAACTGTGACCACATCTAAATTCCCCTGTACCTCTCCCCCGAGTTAATTGACATTAACAGTGACTCACCAATGATCAAAGGGATTCACAGGCTTTGGAAAGCTGAGACATTAATTAAGGCTTCTCTGTATCAACTTCAAATTGATTTTTTAAATCATAGTTGACTCCTCGGCATCCAAGTATGAGGCAAAGAGGATCATTGTTTTTCTTAAAAGAGAAGCCCCCAGATCAGAACTGGTTTAATTCCAACATAATTTTGGCAAATTAAGGAGAGTAAGAATTCAAGAAGAAATACCAGTTTTTGGTGGATTTGAGAATGAAAAAGTTAACAGTTTGATTTTACTGGGGACTAATCCACATTGGCTTATTTGAATCTTACATTCCCACAAAGGCAATAAGTTCCTGTAAACCAGTTCTTAGTACAAAACTCTTCCACTGGTGCTGCTTCCAACTGTGTGGGGTTGTCCCACAAAGTTTGGATGAGATGTTGTCTACTGAAGTGTTTTGTATATTACTTGATACAAAATAGCAACTCAATACAGATTCATATTATCAAAATTTGAAAACCAAACAATGATTTTAAGAGATCATTTCATCTGAGGCTCACCATAAACCTGTAAGCAGAATCATTTCCACTTCACTGATGAAGAAATTGAGTCTTAGGTTTGAGGTAATTTCCAATTGTCACGGGATGGCAATCAAGGTAAGACTAAGGTGCCGAAATGTCCGTGCTTGCTTGGACACATAAGCCCCTAAAATGTATTTCCTAAAGGACTGTTCATTGTCTGTCTCTCCCACTGAGTTGAGTGCCCTGGAAGGGTGGGATGGTGTCTGTCTTGTTCATGTCTTCACTCCCAAAACCTAGGATAGTGTCTGGAACACAGAAGGCTCTCAGTATCCATTGAATAAATGAATCACAAAATATCCTTTTACACCAATTTGTCCTCTCTCCTGCAACTCTAGTTTGTCCTACTATTCGGAGGCTTAGCATTAATCAAATCGATACTTATACCTAGACACCCGTTAACAGGCTTTATCTCAAAAGGAAAGCAGTGACTGAAGGTTTGGATAGTTTTGTTTGGTTTCCACACAGCAGAGATGAACAAATAGGTGTGTACCTTCTAAAGCCACCATGAGCACTGAGCTGACATGGGGACCTTATTGCTGTAGTAATACTGGGCTGGCCCTCAAGGCTGCAGCCAGGCTTGTGGACAAGAGGATCTGTAAGATCACTGTCCGAAGATCGCTGGGGTGGCGCCCCGCCTGCTCCTTTCATCTTCCCTTCACCTGATCCATCTTGAAGGAGGAGAACTAAGCAAAGAGTAAACTTTCTGTGGTTGATTCTGAGAAAACTCTCAAGGCAGCTGTTCATTTAGAAGGTGTAGAAAGAGACTCCTTCACATGCTTACATTTAAGGAAGCATAAGCCTAGAGTAATTCATTTTTCATTAAGAAATTGTCTTAAGTTCTTTTATTTTAAATAAGATCCCCAATCACATTTAGGGATAAATTTAGCAACAAATAACATAAGGATTTTTTTCAATCTTAGTTTTATTTTCCGAAACTGTGTTTAAAAAGCCCAGAAAATAACCTCAAGTTTTGAAAGAAAGAAAGACAGAAAGACAGAAAGACAGAAAGAAAGAAAGAGAAAAGAAAGGAAGAAAGAGAAGAAAAGAAACACAAAAGGACTTGTGTTTTGAGATCTAGGGGTGAATTTAATGTCCTACGGCCAAGTTTTGTATAACATAGAGAAGCAACTAATGATGTGCTTGAAAACACAGAAGTTTATATCTTTATTAAAGTTGACTTGATATATTTATTTTTTTAGCCATCTGGACAAAGGAGCATAATCTCTCAATGTGCACGCATGCATATGTGAGGGGAACGCTTCCCTGATGAACCTGTGTCTGAATGCAAAGCCCCCCTTCCTTCCTGCAGGGGTCTCCCTGAACTAGTAACGAGTTAACAAACACTATGCTCTTACCACAGGTTAGGGACTGTCTACCAGTACCACGTCCCAACATCCTTCTAAGTTTGCTATTTCTATGATCTCAATTTTACATGTGAGAAACTGAGGCCAAGAGAGATTAATAATGTCTCCAAAGTCACCCATGGAATAAGTGGCAGAGCAGGAATTCCACCATGTAGGGCTCCAGAACTTGAGTATTTAAGCATGATTCCTCACTCCCCTATCTCTCTAAGTGTGCATTCCTCAAAAACAGGATCTTTTCTGTACCAAAAGAGCACTGGTGAGATGCTTCCAGAGTTAATTATGTCTTTTAAAAGTGCTTTTGGGGTAACGGTGGTGACCCTGAGCTCCTGAAGCATTTCACTCCAGTCCACTCACTGTCATCTCTAGCTGATGAAACACAATCACACAAAAATGGGTTTGGTCTGACCCAGTTCACCAAATGAGTAAAACTTACAAGACAAAATTTATAAGACAAAACTTATATGATAACAGCAAATGTGCCTTGAAGAAAAGCAGGGCTGTCAGCACAACCAGCAGGGAGGAATTTTACAGTAGTTCCTGTACAAGGAGAAAAGCCCAACATTTGGGCTCAAGAAACCTTATAACTTTCTGCAAGGTACTTAACCCTTCTGAGCCTCAATTTGCTCCAATGTAAAGTGGGAGAATAATACTTGTTCTGCCTACTGTCCCCTAGTTATTGTGACGGGAAAGAAATTGTGCCAACAGCAAACATCAAAGCTCCGCGTCAGCATTCCCTCAGTCCTTCATTCAACAAGCATTTACTGGGCATGCATCCTGTGTGGACACTAGGTTCTGGGGCTACACGGTCTTAACTATGGGGGAAGACTCTGAATTGAAGTTCAGTATGGCTCATTGGATTATTAATGACACCAACTTTGTTAGATTTCTTTTTAGGACTCAGAGTGTATGAACAGAATTGAATACTTTGGGAAGTTCTCCACTTCTCCTCTTACATTTGGCCACATGATGCATACAGGAAACAAAACAACCAACGTGAATCAATAGAGCCCAGCCTAGATGGAGCGCATCAAGAGAAATCCTGGTTGTCAAGAGGGTGACAGCTCCTGTGACAGCCATACTGCTGCTGTGTGTATAGCAAAAGGAAAGCGTACCCCACAGGAGCCATGTCCCACATAGCTGCACCAACTCTACCTCTCCATGCACTGCATACCCAGATCCGCTACTAGCCTATTGATTGATTGTTACCCAGGTGGTGAAGGGGCATGTGCCAGCTCCTGGGGGCTCAAGTAGGAGTTAGCCTCTGCCCAGAGCCCTTCTTGAACACTTCTATTTTCTCCCTTTCAGATGCATGCCTTTCCATGTGTGCAATAAATTTTATGATTTCTGTGCAGTCATTAGAGGGAGAGACCCCACCTTAGAAGAATAGCTATTGCAATAAGCATGCCTGCTGGCTACCTTAATTAGGAATAGGGTCGGCTTCATGAGCCTGAGGCTGATGCATTTACACAGAGCCCTGCCCTCAGGAGGGCTGCCCTAAGAGTTCAGTACTCTGTGGTTGCAATCTTGAAATTCTTAATCTTCTAATCTTTGGTTTTGGGTTTTGTAAATAAGGTCTGATGGGACAGGGAAGCAAGTGCTGAGGCTGGGGCCTTGGACGCTGGGCTCACACGTGGTCCTGCCTCTTTGGGACATGTTCTTGACCTCCCTCTCCCCACTCCGGGGATTTCTGGGTCCTGCCCAGTCTCCTCCAGGCCCCACCTGTCAAGCGCCCCTGGTGGGGGTCTGGGCACAGGCATGGAGATGGCTGGGATATCTCAGGCAGCACCGTGGTATATTGGGTGGGAGCTAACTTGGTGAGGGTGAACCTCTCACCCACCCTGATTGCCGGTACAGAGTGGCAATACCCTAGGGATGGTCCGTCTGCCCTGGGTTGGGGCATGGGCCCAGGAGAAGGGGAGGGGAACCCAGCAGCAAGTGCACAAGCTCACCCTCTGAAGGACAGGCCCTTGTGGGCAAGTGAGGGTCTGCACTCGCCCCTCGGGCAGTGACATTGCATAGGAAATATAAAACACTATGGCAGATGGAAAAAAGAGAGGGAAAGAGGGGAAGAAATAAAAATGCTTTATATTTTAATACTTTTCCTGGCATTGCTCCTTGCTTTTTGAACAGGGGCCCTGTGATTTGACTTTACACTGGGCTCCACAAATTATTAATATATGGCCAGCCGAGTGTGGGAAGTTCAAGATTTCTGAGATTATAAAGAACTGATTCATTTTTTTCTAAATTGACAAATAATAAGAGTATTTATTTATAAAGTACAATGTGATAGTTTGAGATATGTATGCATTGTGGAATGATTAGCTCACGCTAGTGAAAACATTTACAATCTATTGTCTTAGAAGTTTTGAAATACAGACTACATTAACTGTCTGACTCATTTTTTGACACTCACAGATTAAAAGCAAAAACAAACAAAACAAAATGCTGATGGGAAGGACTCCTCTCCCCAGTGAAGGGTCAAGAGAAAACAGGGGGAAGTTACTTTACCAAGTGCCTTTTTCCAGCCAGCAGCCAGGCTGGAGCTTAGGGACATCACAAAAAATCCATTTTGCTGTTGTTGGGGGTGCAGGTGCGGGGGCAGAGATGAGCTTTGTTTATAGATGCGAGAACATAAGCTCAGAAAAGTTAACTGGCTCACCCGAGACACTGAGTCAGTGCTTAAGTCAATGGGTGCTAAAGCCCAAGACATCCATGTGCCTCAAACTTGGGTACTGAATTTTTGTAAAAGGAGAAAAATGCTCTGAACCCCTGGTTTTGACTAAAATCATTTTTATTATTACATCATTTAAATATGCAAGAACCTAAACCTAAGTATTAACTCTTTAGGCTTGTGGAGCTTATGCAACTGTAAAATCAAAAGACATTTTCATGTTCAAATGAAATTACACAATCAATGAAATTTAAGTTAACAACACTAATGTAATAGATGGCATTTTGCTCAAATTAAATCAAGTTGATTTAATTAATGTGAATTTAATTAATGTTGGATTTAATTGTGGAAAATGTACTTTCATGGTTTGTTCTATATTAAATATTTCTGAATTTTGGCCTGAATCATGCATATGTGAAGAACTCTTGAACACATGAACTTATAGTATAAAATGATGTTAATAATTTCAAGGTATTTTTATTATTTTGTTTTGTTTTATTTTACTTTACTCTTATGACTACATTTCCAGTTCAGAGTTATCAGACTTCATGCTTAATAAAAATTGCCACTATTGAAGGTGAGTTGATTGGTCACTTTATAAAACTGTACTGTTTGTTTGAAGATAAATTTTTTCATGGCAACATATAGCACATCTGCTCTAAATGGGTATCTAAGCCAATTATTTCTGGACTTAGGACTAGAGCACTTCCATATTGCACATTTACAATTACACTTTTTGCTAATTAAGTGTTGTAAGTGGTTGAATATGAAGGGCAGTTGTTACTTACCAATGGGTCTGGAGGTATTTCAGTATTTTAATACAAGTTATGGCTACACCATACCAGCTCAGTATCAGCCCTGCCTATTACAGAAGCTTATACTGCTCTTGTTTATGGCCTCTCCAATCATTGCTCATTGATGAATGTACATAAAAATGTGTGTGTTCGTAGGTGCGGGTAGCATGGCGTGAGTGTGTGTGTTGTGTATATGTAGATGTATATGTGCACATGTATGTATGTATTTGGATGTGTTTATGTACATGTTAGGAAATTTGGGGCCTGCAGGTATGATGTTAAGGCTCATCTTTTATCCTTGTTTGTAAAAATATTTGTTCTGCACATAGTAGGTACTCGAAAAAAGGTACTTATTATTAATCATATATTACCAGGTACTCCCTTCTCCCGATGTTAAGTTTTCTTGGTCTTGGATTCCCTGCCAAATCCAAGCCAGGAAAGCACACTATCCTATAGTTGGATTATCTCAAGCTAATACAAATAACTTATATATTTACTTCATTATTTTTAAAATTTTAACCAATATTTACCTAGTGCTTACTATGAGTAAGGAAAGGTTGCAAATATTTCATACTATGAAGTTACTCCATAGCTGTTTCAGGCTGTGTTTCCCCATGACTAGAGCTGGGGGAAGCAGTCTGTCTGGAAGGGAATGCCAAGGAGCGCTGGCTAGTGAGGCGGGAAAAGTGAAAGCAGGGAGGGAAGGAGGCCAGGATGGGCACGTTCATGAGCAGTTACCCCTGTGAGCAGTCTGGGCTCTATTCAGCTGGGGACCTCTGAGAGGACATAGTGCCTCGGTGCTGTCCCCTTCCTCTTCCCACAGGGGCAAGGAGGCTGGAGCCCTTACCCACCTCGTCCTCTGTTGGTGCAGTCTGCTCCCTTGGGCCATGAACTTCCTAGCACTTTGGACTGCTCCACCCATAACTTGAATGTGACTTGGTGGCCAGGAAGCCCCTGCAAAGAGCAGCACAGGAGCCTGAGGCAAGAAGACATTGGTGTCCACAGAGAGGAGTGCCAAGGGTCTGGGCAGGGCACCAGCATTCCCTGCAGTACTCACAGCAACGCTATTGTTGCACACATTTTGACAAGCGAGGAAGTGCAGTCCCAGAGGAGTTAAGTAACTTGCCCAAGGTCATGTGAATAGTGAGTGCAGGATCTGGGATTCTGACCTGGCCATCTGCTCACGGAGTCTGCACTCGTAACCACTGTGGTGATGATCAAAACGAATTTCATCCCACTATGCATTTTTTCTCCAAAATATTTGCTTCAGAACATAAACAGATCTTAACTATGCATACTTCATAATTCACTGAAGGAGAAATCCTTGGATAAACATCAGATCCTTAATAATACCTTCTTTTCTTTTCTATCGCCTCTGAGGAAATTTTGAGTGTATTTCTCTTTTTTCTCAGATGGCTCTCCAAGATAAAGTCTGACACTTTTCTACTAAGACTGAATGCAAATTGTCTAAAAAGGAACAAGAATTGGTATCTGTTAAATTCAAAAGAGCACAGAAACTGTACAACCATCAAGGTTGAACTATATGCCCCCAGGATCAGGGAATGGAACTGGGTAGCTCAGAAAATGTGAGTATTACAGTTTCTTTATCTTAATAACATTTGCATAAAAGTAAAAGGGGGAAAGGCTTAGAGTTAACAACAGCCTCAGAGTCCAGGCAACCAGGACCTTGTTATGAAATGAACTGGTCCACCTGGCCCTTGCTAGTAACTCCTCCTCTATGAAAAAGATCCAAGGCAGACACGCTTTGCATGGAATGTGATCTGGAGTGAACTATGTGGCGTTGAGACTCCCTGACTCTGAGACTCATGAATCAAAGTCCGGCAACCAAGTCACGCCCATTTCAATCATTTCAGCCAGACTCCACCGGGCCCAGAACAGGTCTTGCGCCTGCATTCCAACATTCCAAATCTGTTCACCACGTCCAAGGCCGTGTCTGTCAGGTGGCATGAGCAATATCACAAAGGCGCAAGACATGGTCACAACTGCAGAGAAAATGTCTCTATTCAGGAAAATGTATAGCGATATCCATTTCTATAAAAGAAATTATTTCTACAGCAGATAGTCTTCCTCCCGGCCCTACTGTTTACAGCAGGTCACCTTCCTACCTTTTAAATTCCTTTGCCTCAAGGAGGTTTGTGATATGGTAGGAAACTGAAGTTTCTTAGCATAAATAATCCACCTCTTCTTGCTTTTGTAAAGCTGGGATGAATTGAAAAATTTTTTCTAGGACTATAAGGAATATTATCTTTGAGGGCAAAAAGATGGAAGCAGAGACTTGCACCAGACCAGGAAGTAGGTCAAAGTACAGTGCTGTTGGGGAATCAGGGACATATAGGGCCTGTCTCTGGAGCGCCCTGGTGAGTCTGCAGGGCCTCCCAGGGCACATGGCGGCACTGGGCTCCAGGCACTGGAGATCCACCCTCAGCAAAGATTCCGTGCCTCATGCATGGTCTAAAAGCAGAGAGCCACCATGCAGCGATACCACAGTGATCAGGACAAATGGGAACTCAGAGACCCTTCCCTCCCTCTGCATGTCAAACACAAGTCTTTCAGATTGTTAAGAAACCTAGGGAAAGAGAAGTCACAGAAGTGATTGAAATGATTTTCTAGCCCGCCTAGTGAGTGAGGATGAGGTCAGTTTAAAGCAGTTTTAAAGATACTTCTTGACTGCTTGGATGTTTCATACTCAACACAGAAACAACATGCAATGCACGTTTTTAGTGTGCAACACACAGGGCTGAGTCTTGTGCACAAATATCTCATACAGTCCTCACAAAGCTCTGTGAACGGGGTAGTTTTGTTTTTCCCATCCTGCAGATGAAGAAAATGAGGCTTAGAGAGTTCAAGTCTTTGCTCAAGCCCATACCCCGTCAAGGTGAGCTTTGAGCCAGGCTCCATGGACTCCAAAGTCCATGTATTTAACACAAATCCAGCTTGTGAAACAATTAGGTACCACCCCGCAGACTATGTAGGTAAGAATTCAATTCATTGCTTCAGCCTGTAAATGTCAGAATGCTGCAGAGGAAATAAGACCCATGCAGGCTCCAGGGAGAAATGGAAGCACCACGGGGGCTGACGACTGTTCAACAGTGCATCCAACATGTCTAGGACAAGGCCTGGCTCATGGTAGGAGCTAAATAAATATTTGATGAATGAATGAATGAATGAATGATAGGAGCCAAGAATTCTGGCTTATATGATGAGGGAGATTTAGAAAATCCAGAGGAAGAAGGAAAGCTATTCCAAGTGGGGTAAACACCACTTTTCCAAATCACCTTGCAAAATGGTTAAGGATTTGCATGAATGAACACTACTCGACACCTCTCCAAAATGAGCTCTTTATCCTTAACTTGTCTCCTTTTCCAAGCCCTGATCACTGCAATGAAGGAGAGGGAATTCCTTCCAGTTCCAGAATGCGGACAGACTCCATTAGCACAAGTAGTATTTTGGGTAAAATAAAGAAGAGATAAGCCGAGGTAAATACCTAGACTAATGACAAGAGATCCATATGTTTAGCACAGACTTATATTTTGGTTTCTTAAAGCATATAAGTGCTCATTATGTCTTCATTAAAGTGTTTCAAGGGATCCCCTGGTGAATTATAATGATTAAAATTAATGCAAAGCAAAAAGCTTTTGGAGGTACCTCTCTGAATAAAAACACTCTTCTTAGAAAGAGATAGTGGCTCAGCTCTAATAGTCTTATGAAACATCCAAGACAAGGGGAAATCTATGGTAGGGAATTTTTAGGGTAGAAAACATATGGTAGTGTGAATTTAAGAAAACTCACACTTAAATAAAACTGTCAGGCAATGCAACAACTTAGTACACAAACCCTAACAAACAAGTGGCTTTGTTCCTCTTTTACTGCGGGAGCAAGTAAGAACCAGAGCCCTTAGGGGATTTTCCCAAAGATAATAGATCCAAGACTCCAAAGGTTCATTCTCAAATCTACTGACAGATTATTTGGTGATCAAATAAAAAGGTTGAAGGAAAAATCCCCTATTAACTTTATAGGACAGTCTACAACTGAAATTAAGAGTAAAATATAAGAAGAAAAAACAATCAAAATATTGCTCATCTCCTGTATGAACTCAAATGACCTTCTGCCTTCTCCAAATGAGAAGCCTAACATTTTTCCTGGCAATGTTGCTGAAAAGATAAGATAAATTGAAATTCCTGAGATGATCTGGGATACTTATCAGGAGGAACAGCCTCAAGGGAAATGTCTGCATTCTATCTCTTAGAAATTAAGAAACCACTGACAGGAAGAAATTTTGGTATTTGATCATAAGAAGGCAGCATGTATCATAATAGTCCAGGGCATATCTGTTTAGTGTAAAAAGAAATTTATCTGCATAGCAAACCGAGAATCATTAGAACACCGTTCTCTGCCCCCTCACTCCCTAGCCACCCCCTGCCTGGCAAGTCTCCCACAGAGTCACCATGAAATGGCCCACTCTCCTATTTGTGTCCATCGTGGCCACTGGTACTCTGATCTAAACCTTGACCCTTCGGTGACATTCACAAACACCAAGTATTCCTCTGGCTTGCAAGAGGAGGGAATGTTGATAGTGACTATAAGTGTCCAGGGAAATAGTTTACAGACAGTGGATTCTATGCCACTTCCTGAACTTCAGGGTGGCATCCACCACTGCCCCACTGGGGCCACCTATGGGAGTAGCACTGGCAGTGCCCCAGATAGACTGTGTACATTTTTTGGTTCTTTCCCAGCATCAAATTCAATCCTCAAAGGCAAACATTCATTGAACTTACTCACTTCCTCAAGACTCAGTGCTAAAATTCTAGCATATTTTCCTGCTGCAAGATTTTGAGTTTTTATTGGTCCTGGAGGGGCCAGAAAAGCCACAGAAAGGCCCTTGCTTGCAGTACCAGCTTTAAAACATTTGAGCTAAAAGCAGGAAATGCAAAAGCATCAAATATAGTCTTATAAAAGCTATTTTGATTTAGAGAAACCTTTTAAGTTTGCATTCAGATGTAAATCCTGATGGAAAGATTAATGCTATTTATGTAGAGAAAAATCTGCATGGAGGTGAGGTGACTGCCTGTTTTTAGTGAGAACAGCAGGATGGGTCACAGACAGATTGGGTAACGAGGGTGGCCTTGGAGCCACCTTTCTGCTCAAAACCTTTTTCAGGTTTCCTATGGCTCCAACCTATATTTATCAGAATTCATTTGGTAGCAAGGCACAAAAACCTAACTTAGAAAGGTTTTAGGTAAAAAGTATGATTATTGGATCACGTGGCTGAAAATTCCAAGGCATGGGACAACTTCCAGATGGATCCAGGAGTTCAAATAATACTGCCAAGATTTTGTGTATCTCAGGGGGGAGGTCTGGGCGCTCTGGGTGCCTGGGGTGCAAGATTGGAGGTGGCCAGGTCACATGAGCACTGACCCTGCTCTTGCAGGGCCCTGAGAGTCAGAGCCCACCTGCACAGCCTTGCCTTCTTAGATTTATGCCAGAGGCACCTTGCTTTCCTCACCCTAGTCTGGCCCCTGGGCCATCTCCACCTCTCAGCTCTCGTTTTCACGTTGCCTGCTTTCTTAGTTGACTTCTTCTCACATGGTGTCCAGAAGCTCACAGCACCTCCAGGCACAGTTCTACCATGTCAGCAGACTTTCCCCTTGTCATCTACGCCTCCCCTCAAACTCTTCTCCTAGTAATTTCAGGAAAGAATGATCCCAGCACTTGTGCTTATTGGCTCTGATTAACCCAGCCTGGGTGTGGCACAATCACTCAATGCAATCTGCTCCCCAAACTGCTTCCTTTTCCTTCTGGGCATGCAGCTGAACACCTTTGCCAGGTCCCTTGTGCCTGTTCTGGTCAGGTGTGCAGCTCCAGGGAGTGAAAATGAAGTGAAATGAAAGTGAAAATGAAGCCCGTCGCCTCCAGACATAGACCCTCTCCACATCCACTGCTTCTGCGCTCATTGACTGGCTGGACACAGCGTCCATCAGGTGACCCTGGGGGCTGTGGAGGACTCTGAGCCCCCAGGGTATGATGGAGCCACTAGATGAAATGAGCCTGGATCCCAGAGTCACCATTGGGAGGAAGCCATCCCAATGAGATGTGTACAATGGGTTTTTCCATGAGAGAGAAATCAACCGCTGAGATTTGGGGGAAGTTTACTACAACAGCAAGTATTACTTGTCCCGCATAATACATGGGGTGTGTGCCCGTTCCTAAGCCCGTCACTGGCGTCAGCAACGATGGCATGTTCAGAGAAGCCAGGTGCGGGTCCTGTGTGCATCTTTAGAGCCCTGAGTTAGGCAGAGCCTCATCCCAAACCACAAAATGTTGGGGCAGCAAAGAAGCGAGTCCCCAAAGGAAAACCAGGATGCTGTTACCAGAATAAGGAGGAAAGGACACCGCACAGAGAGACAAAGCCAGGCGTCCACCACAGCCCTGCACGTCACCCTCTGACCTCGTGCTTTAAGAACAACCAGCATTTTGAGATTTCCTTTGCACGCTATGCTGTTGCTCTCCCTCTCATCTTTCTGCCTGCTTCTCTGTCTTCCCCTTTGCTCATCTATTCGGCCCCCACTCTCTTATTCTCCCTTCAGCTTCTGGAAAATTCCTACTCATTCTTAAAACACTGTTTGGATATCCCTTCCTTTGTGAAGTTTCTTCCTACCCAAGGTAAGTTTTGTGTCCTCCTCTTTCTCTCATGAGGCCTTTGATTTTCCTTTCATTGTCTTTGCTTCATTATTTATAAATTAGTTAACAGTGAAACTCTCCAGGCAGGGAGGGTCCTAGTCATCATTTTGTCCCTAACACCCAGCACAGGGCTCCCCTGGTGGAAATGTTCAGGTGGATGAAGAAAGGAGCATAGCCGAGTGTCCAGGTGTGGGCTTGGCCACTTTCCCAGCCATTATCCACCTCATAGCTGAATCCACGTTTCCACTCCTGTCATTAAGGAAGTAAGACATTTAGTAATCAAAAATGACCAGTAGCATGGATGTTTCGGAAACGTTTTACCTATTTTATAAATCTTATTGTGTTAAGGAATCTCAGGGCTAACTTGTAAGTAAGATGCTGTGCTTACAATCTATTTCATATAGGAGGTATTGTGAGAACCTAGTTATATGAGTTACATATAAGTTTTGTAAAACTTGCATTATTTGTGTGTGTGTGTGTATGTGTGTGTCAGAGCACAACAAAGATAAAGAAAATATTTTAAAGTAAAAGCTACTTTGTGGGAGCGGAATTTGCTCTTCACGTTTATAATTCCTTCCCTTTTCCATTGTTTGGGATCCACAGAAGACGAGTATCCGACCCACGGCTGCTCGGAGGACAGAGCCGCAAGCAGTGTCTGATTGTGATCTTTTCCTCTCTTTCTTAAATAAAGAAAATGTCCTCATTGTGTGATTCAGACAGAAACTCCCCACCACCCTATTAAAAATTTTTTTGAAAAACCCTGACCAGGAGGTTTCTGAAGCCTCCATTGATAACACACAATGGCCTGTTCTTACAGGACGTTTCATGGCCCCTAAGTGAGTCACTGTTAGTGCATGTGATGAAAGGCGGGACACGAGAAAGGGAAGCTGAGGTTCATCAGCCAGGCCCTGGCCTGGCAGGGGACCCTGGGCATGAGCCGGAATCCATAAACAACAGGCTGGGCGGAGGGAAGCCAAATCTGTACCTTAATGACAAGAAAAAGACAAACCTTCAAATTAAATATTTCCCAGCACCTTTTAGCTTAGGGGACAGAGGGAAAGGGCGGGAGCATGACCAGCACTGCGTGAGCCCGAGCCAGTCCTCACCGCCCTGGGCCACAGCTGAGACCATTTTCCCGCCGCGCAGAGGTGAAATACCCCATGCAGATATGCTGTGCTGAGCTGCATCTGCTAAACCTCACACCTGGAAAATAAGACTGCCCCTGTCTGTCAGCTTGGCCTGGTGGAGCTCATCCATCTTGACGTCCTCACCCTAATCCCTGGCACCTGTGACTACGTCACCTTACACGGCACACAGGACTTCACAGATGTGAGTGAGGGTGTGGACTTTTAGAGGAAAGATTATTCTGGATTATCACGATGGGCTCCATCTGACCACACGCGTTCCTAGCTGTGGCCGGAGAGAGAGATGACAGCAGCTGAAGGGTCAGAGAGATGCACGGTTGCTGACTTCGGATACAGAGGACGGGACACAAGCCAAGGAGTGTGGGCGGCCTCTGCAAGCCCGAAAAGGCAAGAACATACATTCTCTCCCTGAAGTCTTCAGAAAGGAAAGCGGCCCTGCTGAAACCTCGGTCTTAGCCCAGTGAGACCCAGATCAGAACTCGGACCCACAGAACTACAAGATAATAAATGTGTGTTGTTTTAAGCTACTAAATTTATGGTCAGTTTTGGCAGATACAGAAAACTAATATACCCATTAACAGATCTTGAAAAGAACTAACTGCCAAAAAAAAGACTTTATCATCTGCTTGGCAGCTCATAGCAGGAAATAAGCATTAAATCACATGTCCTGTGCTTCTCTGAGTCCCATTCCTCTCAGTTATAAAAGCACGTGTGAGGGGAGGGAGATGAAAACGAAGAACTTTGAGCATTTAGAAGATGGCCAAGGTCAGTATGAGTGGGACTGTCTCCCATCTTTTAAGGCGAAGTAAAAGCCTGGTGAGCCACAGAGTTGTGAAAATTATATTTTAAAATCAAAGTTGGATTGCTTTTTTTCAAGCTCCAGGATTTGTAAGTTTAGTAAGATGATAAGATGATGCATGTGTAATCTCTTTGAAAGCTGTAAAATACAAGTTGTAGTGGGCTTGACAGTGGCCCCCTCAGAAATGATATGTCTGTGTCCCGATTCCTAGAACCTATGAATAGGATCTTATTTGGAAAAGAGGTCTTTGCCAATGTGATCACATGTATTTTTCCAAGACAGACACAGAGAGAAGAGGAGGAGGCAATATGATCACGGAGGCAGAGATTGGAGTCATGTAGCCACAAGCCAAGACTGTAGGCAGCCACCAGATACTGAAGGAATCAAAGCACAAAAATCTCTCCTCAAGGTCTGGAGGAAGCAGCACCGTGCCAGCACCTTGATTTCAGGCTTCCGGCCTCTAGAACTGTGAGAGAATACCTTTCTGATAGTTTAAGCCACTCAGATCATGGTAATTGGATATGGCAGCCACAGGAAACTAATACAGGTAAGGTTATGAACTAAGGTAGGAAATAAAAGCACTAGTAGAAATGGCAATATCTTCATTCATTCGTGGTTTTAAGTTGTCCACTGACATTCCCATGTCACAGGAGGATTATGTGATTAGCCTGTGAGCCCCTAATTCAATTTCAAATTCATGATTAGGTGGGAGGCCCTTAAGGATCCTGTATCTTAAGGATAGTGCTGGGTGCCAAATAGGTGTCCAACAGATATTTTCTGATTTGCATTACATAACAGGGAGTCATTCAGCCACAGAGGAACTCCTCGAGAATGTGGGAAGGCAGGACCAGCCAGGTCAGGAGCCGTGGCCCCGTGGGACCCTAGCCCTCCTTTTTTCTTGGTAGCTGCTGAATTTCAGAAAATGCCTAAACCAGATCCAGTGACCTCAGGGTCATCTGTGGCACTCCGTGGAACCTCCACAAATGTTTTCCCTCTAAATCCTATAGAAGAGAAGTTGCCAATGTCCCAGAGCTAGAGGCCAAAGGCAAGCTGGCCAGAAGAATCTGCACGATTTGGGAGAATGGGATGGAGTTTTTCGGGGTGAGGAGCTCTGAAGCTACTCTGCATCAGAAGGGAGCTGACTAGGTCATAGTCCCATTGGCATCTGTCTGAACTGGAATCCTGCTGCACTGTGAGTTTGAGAAAACTTCTGATCTTGGCGTTGCTGCCTCATTTGTTTCTAGAAATTTCTAGAAAGTTTCTAGAAATAGTTCCTTTGTATGGAAGCATCACAAAGTTTTTTGCTGGCTAGCTTTGGCTCCTGTCACACCTCCCTTTCAATCAGCATGACAACCATCTGCCCTTGAGGCCGAGAGGCCAAAACAAACATGATTAGGGCTGCTATCTCCAGAGTGCTGACAGCACCCTTGGTGTGAGACCAGAGGCATGGTGGTTCCGGAGTTGTCCACCAGCCAAGTGCAGCCAGCCCAAGTCACTGTGCCAAGCTCGGGTTCCCAAGGGCTTTGCAGGAACTGCAAAGTGAGAGAGGAAGCTTACACATTTGGGTGAGAAAAACGCCTCCACCAGCACTGGCTCCCCCACCCCAATTCAGCAGCACAGGAAGCCGGTAGGGAAGACTGCATTTTTGATGCCATTTCGGCAGTTGTTCATTTATCACTGTATAGTCTCCTTCCACTCCAATATGCCGAGGAGTCAAATGTCCAAATCTTTTTTCTCTCATGGATGAAATTAATCATTTCTCCAAATGGGATTTTATATTGGCGTGCCACCCCTGCCCATGGTCCCAATGTCTCGTTCGAGAGAATGGCTCTGTTGTTCTCCCTTCTCAGACCGAAGCCCGGAACAGCTACCTTGCCTCCGCATTGCAGCAGCTCAGCGCTGTCTGAATTCAAGGTCAGGAAGTCTGTTAATGCCTTTGATGGCGTGGCTTCCTCCCTCGCTGCAATATTTAATGCTGGTTGTGCTGTCAGGATGCTGTGATCGGTTCTTGTTCTGATAATTGGGTTATATTCCATTCTATTTTAAAAGTGAATGTTTTATGTTTTGTCGAGGAAGTAGCACTTCCTGCTGCCTCAAACCCAGGCATGTTATAGAACAAATTCGACTTTCAGTGATTCTACTTTTTTCAGCTGAAGTTGGAAGGGACTTGAGAAATTATATGGCCCAAACTCTCCATTTTTACTAGGAAATCAGTATTCTTCTAAAGTCAAAAGAAGCTCGACTGTGGCAGAGCAGGATCTGCGATCAAATCTCAAACTCCTCATCCTAAGCTCTTACCATGACCACAGGCAGCCCCAGGAAATGACCGTCTGAAGACACTTGCCACCCTGCACCTCCTTGTTAGCAAACCCATGTCTCATACTTCTCCCTGGAAATGATCTTGGTGTCCATTTACTTTGAGAGTCCTGAACATCATCTAGCATGAGCTGCAGGACAGCTTGCATCCATCAGTGAGGTGGCCGGCATATTGTCTCTCAACCTAATTTCTGCTCGGCCTCCAAGACTCCATGTTAGAACCTGGATGTTGGCTCTTGTTTGTCATTCACTGCAGTGGATGGACTGATGGCTCCTCTGTACTGTGTCAGGTGGCACCTGTGTACCCAGCCCACAAAGTTCAGCAGAACATGGAAAGTGACGTCGGTAAGCAAGATGAGTTCTTCTCTAGGATAAAAGCACTATTCGAGCATCTCTCAGGCAGGAATTCTTCACAAAACACATAATCCCATTTTACCTTCCAAACAGGGTTGTAGTGAGGATAAAAAAACTAAGATGACATGTAAAAACATAGAAGTTTTTCATCGGTAAAAATCAGTGTGGCCAGTATGACTTCTAAGTACTTATCGTTATATTACTGGTCTCTTTTTAGATGTTTCTTAAGAATGTAGACAGAATTGCCACATAAAATGAAATACAAATTATCTGGGAAGAATTTGCTAACCCTCCTATTCTGGCCAAATGACTCCCCCAGATGGACATGGAACTAAGTCTCAGATCCAATATTGGCTGTGCCAAATGAAGAAATGGAAATAGATTTGAAAGGTGGGAACTCTGAATGGAAAACTTTTTCTTTTCCGTGCTTTCCAACCAAGGATCTGCTCAGAAGTGTGAGACAGCTCTCAGGTTCCACAGTGGGAAAGTGGGATTGCAAATGGAAAATTGTATTTCAAGTGCCAAGAGCTTCTCGTCTGTAGGATAACCTTTTGTTTTTTCTTTCCTGAATTCTCTGACTTCTTTCTTTCTTTTGCTGAACTATTTTCCAATCATTTTATTAGTATTTATTATCTGTTGCAATGGACACATTTTAGTTTGGATTTTCTACATGTTTTAGTGGCCATGTGAAATAAGGCTAGATGTTGTATTTTATAAAATTTTATCACTACATTCCAAGAGAAGAGTATAAAGCGTGGTGACAGAGGGAGGAAAGCAGGCCACATGGCTGGTCCTGACCCTTCACAGCATGTTGGGTCTTAGCAAGGATCAAATCATTCTTGAACATTTACTTTCAACCAGGTTTGATGTTCAGTGGTTTTTGTTTTTGCTTTTTTCTGAATACAGGATTTACTTGTAAGTTGTCATAGTTCTGTTAAATTTCTAAGAAAACAGATTCATTCAACATTCAAGTTGTTAAAGTTGTAGCTACCTTGTTTGCACAGGTGGTTTGTTGATGTGTTTTATGGGATAATCAATGCAAGTGAATATTATATATGCATTATATTTTAGATCAGCTGGCCTCAAACACAAGGACATTGCTGGTAAATATTAATATGACAGAAATAGAATGTCTTTGCTCTTTAAGTTAGCATTGCTGTCCAACTCAAAATATGGGTGCACTGATGCCTGCCATCTCAATCCTGGGGTCTCTGGGAGGTGGCTTTCTTCCTCTCTTGTTCTCTGATATATGACAGTTTGTAATGTCACATGGGACGGTGACCTCCAAGTAGATCTCTAGTGGTCAAGAACAGAAAGATCAAATTAACATCCCTGAGTCACACAGTTTATTAATTCAAAAACATTTAGCCAGAAGCCAGGGGGAAGTTAGCACACTTACATGAAGGGGCGGAAGGCCCACACTCTCAGAATCCTCCATCACCCAATCCTGATACATCCTGTCTCTCTCATGCTCTTTGCCACATGAACCTTCCCACTGACAGACATGCTTTGAGGACCAGCGTGGAGGCTTCAGCAAGGGAGCCCAAGGAATGAAAGGGGCCTGCAGCCAACAATACACACTGTATGGGGGAGATGCAAGCTGTGGCTTGCCTGTTAGCCTGATAGATAGCTTTGGATTTTATCTGCCTTTCTTGAGGAGAGGACAATTCAGGCCAGAATAGATGTCACTAATGGGTAGCGCATATAAGACCTCATGAATATTGAATGCCTTGTGTGCTTCATGTATATTTAGTGTGTCATGAATATTCAGACCCTTATATATTACATCTCATGAATATTTGGTGTCTATTGTCCTACATAGTAGTCAGGGTTCTCTAGATCTGTGGTCCCCAACCCCCCAGCCATGGACTGGTACTGGGCAAGCGAGCGAAGTTTCATCTGTATTTACAACCACTCCCCATCTCTCGCATCATCGCCCCACCCCCGCCCCCCAAGCTGCGCCTTGTGGAAAAATTGTCTTGCATGAAACTGGTCCCTGGAGCCAAAAACATTGGGGACCGCTGCTCTAGAACCACAGAACAAATAGGATAGATAGATAAATAGATAGATAGATACATTGATGAGAGGGAATTAATTAGGGGAATTGACTCACATGATTATGGAGGCTGAGAAGTCCCAACAATAAGCTGCCTGCTAGCTGGAGATCCTGGAATGCTGGTGTAGACTCCAAAAGCCTCACAGCTGGGGAAGCCAATGTGTAATCTCAGTGCAAGACTGAAGAAAGCCTGAGAACCTGGAGCAGGGGTGTGGGGAGATGCAGCTGTAAGTCTTAGAGTCCAAAGGCCTGGAGTTCTGATGTCCAAAGTCAGGAGAAGAAGGGTGTGTCGGCTCCAGGAAAGACAGAGAAAAAGAGAGAGAGAGAGAGAGAGAGAGAGAAAATTGTTTGTATGATTCCATGTGTGTCAAATGTCCAGAACAGGCAAATCTATAGAGGCAGAAAGGACATTAGTGATTGCACAGAGCTGGAAAGGGGTGATGGGGGATAGGCAAGTCATAGCTAAAGAGTACACAATTTATCTTCGTAGTAATGAAAATGTTCTAAAATTGGCTATGGTGATGGTTGTACATATCTGCCCATATACTAAAAATAAATTCTCTACTTTAAAAAGGTGAATTGTATGGTGTGTGAATTGTTTCTCAATAAAGTGTTTTGTTTTGTTTCTTAAGTAGTTAGTGGGCAGGCAACATTTAAATCATATGTGAGTCTGGAGAAACGTAAATTCTTAGGCCCCACCCCAGACCAACTAAAAAATCCCTAGGGTGGGTCCAGCAATCTGTGTTTTAACAAACACTAAAGTTTGATAAACACTGAAATAAATTTAAATTTCATACCAGGGGCTCCCAGGCCCTATAAGATCTTATTGTCTCTCCCACGCCAACTCCTACTCCAGCCACAATGACCTTCTTTCTACGTCGTCAGCATGCCAAGTGGGATGTTGCTTTGGCGATTTTCCCTACCTAGAAAGCCTTTCCCTGAACTCTTTGTATGTGGTACCTTTTTGCCAATCAGTTTTCAGCTGAAATATTATTTCCTCAAAGAAGCCCTACATTAGTCTCCCATTCACCTGGTCACATCAGCCTGTTACTATATATTTGCTTTACTGCACTTACAACCTACAACCTTACAACCTTACAACCACTTACAAGATATTTTTTATTTTATTTATTTGTATACTGTCTGCCCTCCTAGAATGTAAGCGAGTCCTTCTCTCTAGCATGCACTCGATATATGTTTGTTGATTTGATGAGCAAGTGTTAACCTTGAGCCCAGGTGCCCTGGAATACACACCCTACCACTCACTCACTGTGCTCTGTGCCTAGTTTCTGAGCCCTCTGCATCTTGCCAAGGGATTGTGTTGCAAACACTTCTACCAAAATTAGCTACATTTCCTGGTGACACAATTAACCACCCCAAGGATTGATGCTACAGGCTGAGCTAAGGACAGCAGAGGGAGACAAGTGAAGTGGGTGAGGAAGCAATACTGCTTCTTCACCAGACTCGAAATTCCTCAAGAATGGCCCAATGCCTGCTACAAATTAGATGCCAAAAACAATGTTTGCTTAACTCTTGAACTAAATGCTTAGGATATTAATAAAAGGGAATTCATTTTTGCTCATAAGAAACCAGAGCCCCGAGAGATGCCCCCTGCACTCCTCCATCCCCTTTGAGAATCACCTGGACACCCTATTCCCTGCCCTCCTCAGTCCTTTCTGTTAAGTGAGATATTTGTGTTTTAAACGATAACCATTGTTTACCCATCACTACTGCAAAAGAATCAATGTGCATGCATTCCTCATGTAATAAGAAATAAATCCCTTAAGCCTGTAATTTGCTCCTACTGGTTTAGAGTTTTGAAGTTCAAGAATGCATCTGCCATAGAGGAAGTTAATTCTGGGGCTGGCTGGCTCCACAGCTATGTATGTGGCCATTGTTCGTGCCCGGGGAATGGTCAGGAGGGGCTCAGTGCTCTGTTCTCATAATGAACCTTATGTTTCTAAACACAGGTGCGTTTGGATGGAGACATCTGTGTCATTAAATGGGGGTAGAGAGAGCACAATAGCGGCTCAGAAATGGGCCCTTTGGAAATGCAAAAGGGGCATTATTGCAAGAGTCCTTATCAACATCATCATTATTCCTTTGATGATGTGTCCTGGTACCGAGATGGTGCTGACGAATCAAATTATGTCACCACCATGTTTTCAACATGCCCACTTTCACTGCAGGCGGGGTGGAGGGTTCTTGCCAGAGTTCACCTGTCATCATCCTATTGAAAAGATTGTCAGAGAGCCCTATTCTGTGCTGCAATCATTCCCATCTGCTTTTTACTCCGACTTTGTATTTCATCTCTGCTGTTTGATGTATAATAAGGAAAGAGCTCCTGGGAAATGCTTGTTCCCCGATGGCTCTGATGAGATGTCCTGGGAAATTATCAAAAATATGCAGGACAAAGAAAGGAAGCCTATCAGATGGCCCACAGACGCTATCCCGCCGCCCTCCTGAACGGAGCGCCGCTGTGCTCTGTATCCCAGTTACAGAATTCCTGTAATGCAGACACAGGTATTCAGGACAGCACAGTCTTACAGTTCTGGGCCATTTCACAGGCACATGTATAGTCTGGGAATTTAGATTTTTGTAGTTAGTTATATGCACACTTTAATTTGCACTTGTCCCATGTTAATGGATTTTTAAAACATTATGAAGAAAGTATGCTTCAATATCAGTAAACAAAGTTAATTTTCTTTTTTATTTTTTAAACCACTTTATTGAGGTATTACTGATATACAAGAAGGTGTATATATTTAATGGGTACAACTTGACGTATTTGGAGATAAGCATACACCTGTGAAACCATCACCACAATCTATACTATAAACACAACTATCTCCTCCAAAAGTTTCCTCCTGCCCTCTTTATTTGTTATTATTTTGTGATAAAAGCACTTAACATAAGATCTACCTTCTTAGCAAATTTTTAAGCATACACTACAGTATTGTTAACTATAGGCACTATGCTATACAGTCTAGGACTTATTCACCTTGCGTAACTGAAGCTTTGCACCCTTTGGATAATACTTCCCTATTTTCCCTTCCTGCAGTCCCTGGAAACCACCATTCTACTCTCTGCTTCTGTGAGTGTGACTATTTGAGATCCATCATCCAAGTGGTACTATGCAGTATTTGTCTTCTGTGTTTGGCTTATTTCACTTACCATAATGTCCTCCAAGGTCATCCAAATGATCACAAATGGCAGGATTTCCTTCTTTTTAAAGGCTGAATAATATTCCATTGTGTATATATACCACCTTTTCTTTATCCATTCATCCCTCAATGGATATTTAGATTGCTATTGTGAATAATGCTCCAATGAACAAAGTTCATTGCAAAGTTAATTTTAAACTTTCCAAACTTTGCCAAAAAAATTAATATAAGAAGTTAATTTTTAGTAGACATATTAGATACATAGCTTCACTTGACTAAAACAATCTCCTAACTCGTTTCTAATTTTAAAACTCTGGGTGAATATTGTGTCTCAATAAATTGTGGATGTTGTGGAGGTGTTTTTACTAACTTTCTCACCCTTTGAGCTGGAGCTGCCACTAAGCTTCATCTAGTCTGACACAATAGAGGCACAGAGAAGTCAAGTGATGTTCCAGGCACACACAGCTGGGCAAACGCCTGGGCTAGAATCCAGTCTCCTGACTTGAAATTCATCCTCAATGATGTGGGTAACTTGCTATAAGAAGCTGGCAGCCTTTGCCACAAGCCACAGCTGCACCAGGATTCAGACAAGCAAAGGAGATGGGAAAGGGCTGGGCCACCTGAGGTCCCATCACTGTCCTGGCCACCAGGGCAGGTCAGTGCCCACATGGGGAGCTGAAGTGGCACCAGGTGCCCTACATTGACCTTGGGGGTGTAATGACTGTTGCTTCACTGCCACCTTCCAAATCTACTCCACATTTCCCTCAGAGCCAACCCTGACCCAGAACCAGACAGTGAAAGGAAGTCTGGAAAGATAGATCCAGCTTAGCTAAGTAAAAAGCCACTGCACTAGGTTATATCCCATTGATGTATTCACAGATGCCTTTTATTTTCCTTTATGACAAATACAGAGTCATTCAAATATACAAGCGAATACCTATATAGAGGCCTTTCCTTGGTTTCTTTGATAGAATTATTGATTCCCTGTCATTTTGAGTACTAAATTTCCTTGGATCATTTTCTTGCCATATTGTGTTACTGGGATGAATTAAAGCTACCAGCCTATTTGTATATCACAAGTCCATTGATCATACTTGTAGCAAAAACAGGTCGTCTATTATTACCTATGTCAGGTAAATGAGGATCAGACAAAATTCAGGATCCATTGTATCTGGGTAGGTGTGAACGTCTGTGACATCTATCTCCCTATCACCTATCTAAAATCAGATAGCGCCACACAGACTTAAGAAGAAAGGCTTTGATGAGCACATAGCCAGATATGTAAAGAATGAGAGCTGAGAGACTGAGAAATTGGTGTTATAATTTCTGAGTAATTATTTCAGCTACTAAACACCTGTTACTAATCCAAAGCCAAAAGAATTGACAGCTATTTAAGCTGTTTCTTCACTTTGGCCTCTTGAGATTGCCAAGACAGCTATAGATAGGAAATGCAGAAACAGTAAACAAACAAAAAGCGACCAAAAACATCTAATTACACATGAGTATTAGGAATGTGTTAAGCTCTCACACTCGGCATCTGACTCTCCTAGCACTTTTTAGATTCTATAGCCTTGTAGTTTGTTTTTCCCTCAGAGGCAAGCCCAACAATGCTCCTTTCCTTTGCTCTTTCTAGGGAAAACAACAAAGTTAAATCTGTAGGCAAATAATGTCCACCTCCTACTTTCTCTCTCCTAACATCTCCTCACCTGCCTTTGACTCGACTGGACGCATAATTTCCAGAGGAAATTATCAACTGACTGATGCATGCAAACGTAACCCCAAGTGGAATGACGTTATTTTTAAATGTTAGAGGATTAGGCTTTAGTAGCCAACTAGGAATTTTAAAAGAATTTACTTTTTAGGCTGACAACCAGTTTATTTTGCTTAATTAAAACAACCAAAGCAACCCAGTAACCAAGAAAAATATTTATGTCAGGAAAAATTGTGAAAGATTTTGAAATGGGCAAAAAACATTACTGGGTGCCCTGTCTAGAGTACCCTTCTGGGATATTTATGTCTTTTGTTGTCTTTGAGCTATTTTACAGCTCTGCAAGCTGTAGATAATGGATAGCAATGCAAATGATTCTTGTCCAAAGACAAATACTGTCTCATTATTCACAGCAGTTATGTTCTATAAAGTCGTGAACACTGAATTACAGATTACTGAACCACCGCTCTTCTGGAAAATATAGAATTGGTTTCCTCCAAGCCTTTGGTCGTGACATTTTCATCAACCAATCAATGTGCAACCTTGTTTTGTGTGTGTTTCTGCTTAAAGACAGCTTATTTATCATATATTGTTGAGTCATTAACATTGAACTCATGACCAACAGTTCTGTAACTGATGCTTGAACAAAACTTATCTAACTCCAATTTTATCCATAAGGCACATCACAGTCTTCTTGCACTTAGAACACTAGACAGCACTTCAGCACTACACTAGGGCCATTTTCAATAGCCAAATTACCAGCAAAAAGCACAAGAATGTGGCGCTAAGACTGTAAAGGAGACACCTGTATATAGTATGAGAGCTGAAAGATGAAGGCAGAGCATGCCTTGTGCCACGTCAGCTGAGACCTCAACATTTTCACTACTCTGCACACGCTCATGTCTGCAAATGACAGCAAAAGCATCAGGGGTATGGATTTGGGGTTATAGATTAATTTTGGCAAGTAGACAAATTCACAAATACTGAATCAGCAAATAATGAGAATTGACTATATTGGGTCTAATGGAAGCACAATTGATTTCTCTCTCTACCTTCTCCCCACAGACAAAGCCAGTTTTGCAACTATTAAGCAAACTTATTTAGGCCATTCCTAACCACCTATATAAGATGTGTCCACTCTTCGGATTCTCCTTTGAACTGGTTGTAACATAGTACTGGCTCCCTCATTAATTAATAGTGAGATAAAAATCTGAGCCACATGTTCACTTTATTTTTATATGAGAATCATGTCTTTGCCTTTAGAAAAAAAATTATCATTTAGGGGAGGCTGAAGCGGGAGGATCACTTAAGGTCAGGAGTTTGAGACCAGCCTGAGCAAGAACAAGACCCTGTCTCTACTAAAAAATAGAAAAAAAAATTAGCCAGCCAACTAAAAATAGAAAAAATTAGCCAGGCGTGGTGGCCTGTGCCTATAGTCACAGCTACTCCAGGAGGCTGAGGCAGGGGGATTGCTTGAGCCCAGGAGTTTGAGGTTGCTGTGAGCTAGGTTGATGCCACAGCACTCTAGCTCGTACAACAGAACAAGACTGTGTCTCAAAAAAAAAAAAAAAAAAAAACACAAAACTTATCCTTTAACATTGGAAAACTATTCAGGCTGAATTATCATCTTTAGTTTGGGCAGTTTTATGTAATTCTACAAGACCATCTTCTCTGAGAACATTGGGAACACGACTTTTAATTAGTCATAATTTCTCTTAGGGTGCCCTGTGTTTGCCCTTCCAAGGGTTCAATATATGAGAAAGGGCTTTTAAAATGGAAAGCCGTCTGCAAATGAGCATCTCATTTAGTCTTCACAGTTCACAGGGGTTACTGTTTCCCTCATTTAAGGTTCAAGAAACTCACATTCAGGGCGATTGTGATTTGCCCAAGATCACACCTGAAGAAAATTTCAATTTGTTAAGAGTTAAGGACTTTTAACAGGAGTTTAACAAATAATAGATTCAGTGCCTTTTATCTAAAAGATACAGAAATCAATCCCAATTATCATGAGAGACTAAAAGCCTCTCCCACCTTTCTGCACTTAAGGAGAATAAGGTCCCTTCCTGGGCCTTGTTATGCGGATCAGGGAGATGGGTGGGTTTAGTGGGGGTGTTGAAAGGCATCTACCCAGACTTGCTTGATTTACATTAGAAAGGCTGGATCATTACTGGAAGATAAGAAAATGAGGGATTCTTTCTTAACAAGGGCTCATTAAAGGGGTGAGAACTGGAGAGACCCAGTGAGTACTGATGTGTGACTGGGCGTGGTGAGAAGGGGTAGATGGGAGGTTTTCCTGATGTGAAGGCTGGGGCTTCCAGAAGGCAGGAGAGAAGGTTTTTATGTTCTGCTGAATTTGAAAGACTTCAGTAAAGCTCTAAAATACTTCTCTGGGGATGCTGGACCTTTTTTTTTTTCTTTTTAAGTGTAGCATCTTGCTGAAGGGCTTGAGAACTTTTCCAGTGATCTAGAGGACCCCTGTAAGGAGAAATGAGGAAATTCTGGCCCAAGATTCAAAGTTTACCTAAGTGATAACAGCACTTCGGCCAATGACTATGTCTTCAAGCACCATTTGATCAGCAAATTATTAGTTTTTACTACCTTTTTGTCAAGGGTCCTAGAATAGGTGAAAAGAGAGAAAACTTTATTGGCTTTGATAGCAGGAGGATTAATCTGAGAGTGAACTGCCCTCGCCTCTAGCAGTTAGAAATTTTATATGTTACAAGCACTTAGGTTGGTCTTGAGAAAAGAAAGGAACAAGAAAAGAACATAATACGTTGAGCAAAACCTATATTCTGTTATTAGTCCTTGAAAGGCCTAAGGAGAGCCAAGTATGGGAAAATATTTTATTAAGTTTTGGGGGGTTTAGCAATAAAAATGGTTGCTTTAGTCATATAAGGGCTGCAAAAATCTTAACCTTTTGTACTTTGAAATACGTGTGCGCCCTTTTCTTTCTCTTACTCTTATAGTAGAGGGTTTTTTTATTTTCTTATGTGATATGAGAAATATCTGGCAGATTGATCAGAAGAGTCAGATATTACGTAAACTCACTACAAAAATGATACTTTGAATAATTTATTTTATTTCAAAACATACACATTTACATTTATTTGCCAACATTTGATATAAGACCAAGGATTATTTTTTGGTTTTCAGCACAACTGATTGAAGTTCTGCATTGTCTTTTATACATGAGCCACAACAATAATACTTATTTTATAATTTTTAGTTTTAATTTTTTCTTAAAGAAAGCAAGATCTTAAATCAAAACCAGTGAAATAATCAGAGAGCAGAATCCTTCTAGAGTTTTAAGATTATTTTTTCTAAAACTTCAAAGTTTTCCTATAACTGTTCAAAACATTTAACTTAATTTTTACAGAGCAAATTCTATTTCTAAATTCATTTTTTATTGATTTATATTTAAGTTAATTGCAGTTGACCTTTGAGGAACATGTGGTTGGGGGTGCCAACCTCCACACAGTCAAAAATCTGTGTATAACTTTTGACTCACCAAAAACTTAACTACTGATAGACTACTGTTGGCAGAAGCCTTACTGATGACATAAGCAGTTGATTAACACATATTTTGTTTATCATGTGTGTTATATGCTATATTCTTATAATAAAGTAAGCTAGAGCAAAGAAAATGTTATGAAGAAACTCATGAGGAAGAGAAAATACATTTAATATTCATTAAGTGAAAGTGGATTATGATAAAGATCTTTCTCCTCATCACCTTCACGGTGAGTAGGCTGAAGAGGAAGAGGAAGAGGAGGGGTTGGTCTTGTCTCAGGGGTGGCAGAGGTGGAGGAAATCCAAGTATAAGTGGACCCATGCAGTTCCAATGTGTTATTCAAGGGTCAACTGTAGATAATTATAACAACAAGGACAACTGATATAAACAGATTTGAGAACAAATTCAACTGAGTCTGCTTAAGCATCCAATTCATATGGTAAGAGGATAATTCATAGAATACTTATGCAGAATCCAGCACAGCAAAGATTTAGCATGCTGTGGGCAGCAGTGAACATGTTTAGGAAAGGAACTGAAAGCAAGTCGTTCATGGTGAGTTAGATGCCCTAGAAAGGTCCAACGTGAGTTTACCTACCCTGGAGTGTCTACAGATCAACCAAAGTGTGCCGAGAGACTAAGAAGAAACACACTACAAACTAATTTAATCCCAACTGGTGACGTGGTTTGGAAAAGTCACTCAGTCCCTTGCTGTCTCAGTTTTATAATCCATGAAAAGTAAAGCTTAAACCAGAATAAAACCGTGTAGGTCAATTTTATATCTAAAGTCAATGGTTTCTTTGTCTATTTTTTCATTGTCTGTCTTATTTTGCTTTGTAGAATGCCTAAAATTACAAGCATTGTTTATATACAGCAGCAATGACAAAGTTGAACTTAAGCTGATGCTTTATAATTCATTTTCTGGCCTTTGGGTTGGCAGTGGGAGTGGAAACCATTGCCCAAGGCCTTTGACAAGAGCTTTAATCAATTGCTTTGGACACTGTGGCAATGAGCTGGCGATGTCTGGCCATGAGGACACCAAGAGAAAGCCTGCAGTGACTCCCTACCTCTCAGCATTGTCCCTGGTGCCATTGCTAATCCTGGGGGTGAAGAGGAGCATGAACCAGGAGGTCGGGCTGATGCTTTCCTCTGTGGCTCTGAGCTGGAGTGTGTGAGTGCTGCTCCTAAGGAGGCCTCTTTCCAAGGCTGGGGGCAGCCAGAGACCTCCATGGTGGAAAGAACTGAGGCCCAGCAAGTGGTCTTGCCTTCTTCCTCAGGTGGACCAAGAGGAGGCAGATTGGCTGTTCCTTTCTATAGCCATTGCTTCTGTGGACATCCCTGCAGCTACAGAAACAATCAAATCAAACCTGTTGTGCTGAGGGTAAGGCCTTAAACGGACCCTGTAACTATTTCTCCTTCCCTAGTAAACATTTGCTCCTGAGTAGGAAAAGCCCATTCTGCGCTCAGAGGAGGGAATCTTTTGTTATTCACAGAAGAATAGGTGTACAAGAGAGAGGAAATGCATGTAACCTCTACTGGTGCGGTTGGTGTATAGAATTTGGGGTGATCCCTGTGAAACGCCATGACAAGCATGGATAACTGGTGTCTGGGGTAAGAAGGCATTTATTTGTCTCACATGCATACCTGTTTTCCTTCAGGATTTCCAGGAATATGAGTGTAAAATGACTACTCTGAGGTTGATGATGAGTCATTGTCTCTTTGTCTTCCTCTGTTCAGTGTTGCTATAAAGGGGTACCTGAGGCTGGGTAATTTATAAAGAAGAGAGGTTTATTTGGCTCACCATTCTGCAGGCTGTACAAGAACCACGGCAACAGCATCTGCTCCTGGTGAGGGCCTCAGGCTGCTTCCTCTCATGGCCAGAGGTGAAGGGGACCCCACCTGTGCAGAGATCACCTGAGATGAGGCAAGAAAGACAGGAGGGCATTAATCTATGCACCTCCCATCAGGCCCCACCTCGAACCCCAGGGGTCAGTTGCAGTCTGAGCTTCGGAGGGGACGGGCACCCAACTGTAGCACTCTCCACTCTCCTCAGCACACCCTGCTCCCTGCCCTTAACCAGCATTCCCTGAATTGAAGCAGACTTTGAGTCTTTATTCAATTTATTTAAGGAGATATTTATGTTCCCTGTTCTTAATTTTAAAATCAGTTGAGCATGACATTTCAGATATCCTTCTCTTAACAAAACAAAACAAAACATAAGAAAACTGAATTAAATTTCTTATATATTCCCATGTGGTTGGGATTTTCTTTTAAAGCAGGTCAGTTTCCTTTAATAGCAAACTTTTCCAATTTTTGTTAAAACAGAAGAAGGAGGAGGAGGAGGAGAAGGGGGCGGCACAGAATGCTCCAAACATCACAGTCTGCAATACGTAGCACAGAAAAATAGATAATAGTGCAAACTGCACATGTAACTTTAAATTTTCTAGTGGGCCTCTTTTTAAAAAGGGGAAAAAAGTCATTAATTTAGTAATATATTTTATTTAGCCCAATATATTATCATTCCAACATGTAAAAAATATTAAAAATATTAATGAGGTATTTTAATTTATTTTATTTTATTTTTTATTTTGCATAACATCACTGAAACCCAGCGTGGGTTCTACTGCCGGCACGTCTGTTTGGCCAGCTACATGTCAGGTACCAACAGCCACATGCGGCTCGTGGCTACTACATTGGGCAGCACTGGTCCAGGGACTTTTTTTTTTTTTATGCCAACACCTAACTTTTCTTTTACTTCTGTTTCATTATTATGTTTTAAAGGAGAAACATTTAGAGTGCAAGTCTTATGTCAGATGGAAGACTTTTCCAGTTTCCATATATTCTGTAGCAGGTTCTATATTTCTATGGGGTATAGAATTTTGTCAGGTGGCAGCTGTCTCTCGTTCTGCCACTCACTCCTTCCCCAGCAGAACTTCAACGTGTACAGAGAATGAACAGTGAGTGGAAGCAAAACTGCTTGGTATCATTAATTCCACCTTTAACCTCCTGAAAAATCAAATTATTCAGATGAAAATTCATCACCATATATTACCCAATAGTGAAAATTTTTCATGCTTTCTTATTCAGTGTCTCCAAATGGGTAAAGAGCATTTAATGATTTTATAGCACCCCTGCAAATTGATACAAGCCCAGCTATTAGGTAGAACTTTCAAGGGGAAAAAAATGGCAGGTCACATTGGTTCCTTACGTGTGTATGTGGAAGATGACAACTACTGATAGCTTTTCTGGTTTCCCCTGTGACTGGGAGGAGGTCTTCCTCTTCAAATTTCCCAGAATATTGATGGAATTTCTTCTTTTGGTAGACTTCAGGCCGATCCCACAAATCTAGTCCCTGTACATCTCTATCTCATTATCTCTAGTATAATATTATAACATCATCATATCTGTATTTTAGGATTTGGGCAAGTTAAAAAAAAGTCCACAAAACTTATTATGGTTCATTATGTTGCCTCTTCCAGCAGTCCATGAGCTGGTCAGAACAGAACCACGCCCGTCCTTCACTGCGTCTAAGTGAGCCCAGTGGCAACGCCTGGCGCACGGCTGGTGCTCAGTGCCTTGTAAGTGAAGGCAGGACCTTCTGCCCTGTTCCTTCACCTTCCGTCCTTACAGGTCACACACTTTCACCCAGACCCAGGTCAGGACTCACTTTCCCAGTGAGACCTGGTCCTGGTCTGTCTCACAACAAGCTGAAATTTCACACTGAATTTCATTCACTCAACGAATATTTATGGAGCTCCTACTTTATACTGTGCCAGGGGAAGGTGGTAAAACCCAGATATGTTTCTAAATTCAAAGGGAAGGGGGAAGACAGAGCAAAAATAAGTGTATCGGATGTTGTGTTTTTGAAATACCTTCCTGTGTGTTTTTTGTCCCGGGCAGTCTGTTTTATCCGTGTTTCCTTTCTCTTCATACCCTTTTACCACCAAGCTTCAAAGCTTAGAGCCTCAGGAAGGAGACCACAGGTACTGCATGGAACACACATCGCAAAGGGCAGGGAGGAAGAAGTCTCCAGTCAGGGCTGAGGGAGTGTACAGTTGAGAAGGAGAGAGATGGAGGGAGAGAGAGAGAGAGATGGAGGGAGAGAGGGAGGAAGAGCTGCAGGGGGAGGAAAGGAAGTGAGAGGGAGAGAAGGAGAGGGACAGATGTTGTAAGCAGGCCATCCCTTTCTCTGCCTAGGAGGTTTTAAGTCTCATCTGTGCTGATTAGAAGTCAGAATTTAAACTGGACTGGACTGAGTTTTCAAATATAAATAACTAAATAGTTACTGAATCTCTCTCAGCTATCTAGCTTCCTGGCTACCCCTTAGAGAGTAGCTCAACAAACAAAATGAAAGCACTAACTGGAAATATTAAAACTGGCCAGTATTTGCACAACATGGAGTTGGGCCTCCTAGTCAAACCCAAGTTAAAGAGCTTGTTGGAAGTTCAAGTGAGAGTATTACAGATTTAAGACCAAAACCAATGGATTGTTGTAAGATGCCTCATGCATAGTATATGTTCAATAAATATTTGTGGAGTGGATGAATTTATAAGTGGTCTGTAAACGAAGAGAAAATGTCTGTTTTTTAAAGGTCAGCTCTCTCAGTAAGTTTTCAATAACTATTGTTCTGAATTTTTTAGAAGTTCAAAGGCAGAAGTACCAGTAATATTTGTTTTCCTACTTCACCATGAAAGACTTTCTCAAACTTTGTATTTTAGAAAAGTTCATGCTTAGATGTTCATCTTCTTAAAAGCATTTTCCAGACGTATGTACAGTTTTGTAAACAAACAAACAAAAAAAGCAGCAAAGGCTGATATGGTCTAAGGAATACAAGATACAAGACAGAGTATATATTTTATAATCAGATGAATCTGGGCTTAAATCCCAGCTCTAATATGGTGTAGCTGTGACCTTGATCAAACAACTTAACGTCTCAGAGTCTTGGTAGTCTCAGCTAAAGAAAGAAAGAAAGAGAAGGTAGAGGGAGAGGGAGGGAGGGAGAGGGAGAGGGGAGGAAGGAAGGAAATATCCTCATTTGAGAGTTATCCTTGGGAGAAGGGGATTAGGGACAACATAAGGAAATACCTGATGTGGTTCCTGGCACAAGGTGGATATTCAGAAAAGGGTATTATCATTATCATCATCGGTGACTGCTGATTGATTTATCATTCCTGAAATAACCACATTTTTTTCTGAAAAGATACAATTGCTTTTTGTCCCTGGTCATTCCTTATACTACCCTCTTTGTCATGCTTATTGCAATTATGGTCTGAATGACATTAGCGATTTGTAAACTGGTCTCTGCCTCTGAGGGGTGGATTTCCTGCAGGCCCTTCATTAAGTCACTGGCTTGTTTTTGAGCAATGGTTCAGTGGCTCCTCATTGTCCTCAGTGAGAACCTCACCTTCCAAGGGACAGCTTTGGGAGGGGGATGGAGAGTGGGTGGTGAGTGTGTAGCATTCATAAATAGCATCGATAAATATCATTAAATATGTTGGTCAGTATCCTGCCCATCAGGTGAGCCATGGACAACGCAGCTGGAAACACCAAGAACTGCCACAGAGGTGTTGAAAATTGTTGAAGATCCTGAAAATAAGGCAGTGACCAGCCACAGAGCAAGAACATGAGGGCCACTCTGAAGTGGACAGCTGACCAAGGCAAGGCAAAGAGAAGGAGAATCCAGACATGCCTGTGGCTGGTGCAAAGATGGACCTCTTAGCCTCCTGGCTTCTCATCAATTCCCTAAGGAAAAGAAACTCTCATTTTGATCT
Organism: Eulemur rufifrons; assembly: GCF_041146395.1. Taxonomy (NCBI): domain Eukaryota; kingdom Metazoa; phylum Chordata; class Mammalia; order Primates; family Lemuridae; genus Eulemur; species Eulemur rufifrons. The sequence continues at coordinate 205,180,593 of NC_090989.1, forward strand.
CCCCACTGCACAAAATTATTTTCTTCTCTATATGTTTATGCTCAAGTTAAACTGTAGTAAAATGCTGACAGTTATCGTTGCAAAGTGTGGATCTCTCTCTCTCACACACACATACACACACATGAGACAGAGATTTCCTTTAAGCCTGGAATTCCTCAGTTTTGATTTCAAGCTAGAAGATAAATTTTTGTTGGGGAGAAAGCTTATAGATAAATCATCAGACTGTTTAGGAATTTCAGCACTTTGAAAAATAAGAATGGATTTTTTTTTTTTATCTTTGCTATGTTTCAGTCCTTTCTTTTTTTCTTTTTTTTTCATCCATAATTCAAAAGAGAATGGCCTTCCTTAAGGTCAAACTTTTTATGCATTTCATTTTCATGTCAGATTATTACGCAGAAATATAACTTTCTTCATTTTATATATGCACCAATTTTAAAGAAACACAGAATCCCATACACTTTTGAAACTGACATTGCTAGAAAAAAATGAGTTATCATATGACTCAGGTCATAAAGCATCAGGTTGGGGAAAAGATTTCCCTTGTGAACAAAAAGTCCATTACTGACCAAAGATCCAAACATAAGTGGTTTAAAAGTTTCCCACTGTTGCTGAAATAGTAAGTCGTGCAAAGATGAACATAAAACTGGATATTTGTTTTTCATCCTGAAATAAGTTCTCCTTGCCACTTTTGACCTTACATGGAGTTTCTGCTATCTCTGATTCACTGTTTCTCTCATGCTCCCTGTAGTAATGTACCGGATGGCTCAGATGTGACTGCAGCACTGTTTTCAAATATCTGTGCCCACAAATAGTTATTGTATTTAATATTCACAGACTCTATATCCTTCCTTTCTCACATCTTAAATATAATTTCTTAAAATATGATTTTTGTCCAAAGACCTAGAAAATGATAAGAAATCCATGTAGAGAGAAGCCCACTTACTTAGTAGTTAATTTTGTTTCCCAAATTCAAGGCTACGTGGGACATCTTTTACTTACCACCTCAATCCCTCCCACCATGGAGTCCACTCTCATTGGTTCTGGATAGTTCTGTGAAGAAAAGAGATATTGCAAAAAGAGAGGCAGAGAACAAAGGATGATTGAGTTTCCAAGTTGGCTGGCCTGACAAAATTGTCTACCCCAATCCCTGCGTCCAAAACTTGCATGTATCTACCATATGCCTGGTTTTGCTTAAATGCCACCACTGACCTCTACGGAGAGGGGACTCTCTTTCCTTGCACTGCATGCAGCTCCATGGCGGAGTCATTTTTCTTAGACTCTGTCTGGTTAACATTGATTGATAGGTCCTCAGATTCTTAGAGAATACCTTTAACCCTGTTTGACATCACAAGTTTACCTGTTAATAAGATTATTGTTTGTCTCTGGGGCCTCTATGCTATACATGGACAGAGAGGATTATGATTCATTTCCCTGCTCTATCTCTGGTCTCCCGGTTAATGGTCGACACATATTAAGCAAACGGTTGCTGTCTAGTGTTTGTGGGCTTTTCCCCCCTCCTAGCCTAACTGTCAACAGAGCTTTTGCCGACCTGTGACCTAGTTTAGGGTCCCTTCACCACCCTGGATGATTGCATTCGGAAAATTTCTTCTTCTCTATTTTCAACTTTCCCATCCTCTTTCCCTTCCTCTTTGTTCTCCATTCATACACACGCGCGCGCACACACACACACACACACACACGCACATAAAATACATATTATATATAGAGAGAAATTGTGTGTGTGTATGTGTGTGTGTGTGTGTGATTAAAGAATGGCCCTGATGGCCACGTCTCTTGGCCATGAGCTATTCGGGTTGGTGACTGTGACCTGATCTGTCAGCTGAGCATCCCATGGCCCCATTTTGCTACACCCCGATCCACAGGCCAGCTGATCTCTTAGATTCTTATCATTTTGGTTCAGAAATTCTCTAGTGGAGCTCAGGATCTGCATTAAAAACTAAAAAAATTTTCCTGACAGATTTCTATTCACAGTCAGCTTTACATTGACCTAACAAATGTGAGCACTAAAAACATTTTATCAGACATAATCCTGGCCCTTCACCTGCATAGCAGAAAGGATTTCTCACTTCAACTGGGTGTGTTTATGCAAAGTCAAGTGGATACCTGATGATATGGGATGTCTTTGATTGGAGCAGATTAAACAACTTGAGAAACTAAGGCTAAAAATCTAGATTGGGGCTTGACATCAGCTCAGACCTGGGCCCCCCATTCAGTGGCCTGGTGGGGCTGAGCAGCTCCCATAAACAGAGAAGCTGGCTGAGTGGAGACGCAGCTGCAAGGGAGACCCTTGGCCCCATGCAGAGAGGCAGATGCCTTTCAGTTTCTGCCAGCTGTTGCCAGGCAGGAGTGTGGGCCCAAGGTTGCTAAACCTTCACGATTTCAAATAAAAAGAAATTCAAATGTTATTATGAAATTGCTCAGTTTTCCAATGTTGGGACTTAATACTTTTTTTTCCTATACAAACCTGCCTCATTTTTTGATTAAGCCTGCAACCTGATGATTGGCAACCTTTGGTTTAGGTTGTCCATGCAGAATAAGTTGCTCCACAAATTATGCTGTACTTTAATTGTAAACACTTATCAACGTTTATATTAGTTAAGATCAGATTCACGTACTAGTAATACAAACCTAAAATGATAGGGGTGCGTTCTTTTCTCACATTAAGAGCCCTGGGATAGGTGGTCCAGCAATATAATTGTGGCCATTGTCCTATCTTTCTACATTTTCTATGTTTTTAATCCACTATCCTAAGCACATTGGCTTATACCTTCAAGGCTGACTCATGGTCACAAGATGGCTAGTACTTAACCATCACATTCAAATTCTGAGCAGAAAGACAAAGGAAGGGGAAAAGAGGAAAAGGATGTTTGCCTCCCAGTTGAATGAACCCCCTTTAAAGTATTTTTCTGGAAGTCCTATTCAAGAACATCCACTTGCATGCACATTGACCACCTTTATCTGCAAGGTAGGGTGGGAAATGTAGTTTTTAAAGAAAGCATATGGCATGCTAACATGAGTCTGTTACTGAGGAAGAAGGAAAGAATGGATATTGGGTAGGCAATCAGCATTCTCTCCCACAAGTGTCTGTTATGATCTAGAAGACTGAAACTTAAAGGTGGAAAATCAAGAATCCTTACTCTCAAGAAACCTAAAGTCTAGTGTAAGAAAGTTGTGCCTTGTTATAGTCAATTGTGTATATATATTGTTCAAAGAAATGTTAGACAAATTAAATTTAGCAAAGTTCATTAAAAAAAAAAATGATTCATGAATTGGGCAGCACTCAGAGCCAGAAGAGGTTCGAAGAGCTCAGGATTCTGAGCACTGAGATCCTTTAGGCCAGACACAGAAGTAAGGTAGAAAAATTACCTGATTGGCCACAAGGAAATATCTACCTTATTTGAGGGTGGTGCGATGAGTTGGCTGCCTGTGATTGGCTGAAACCCAGTGGCTTGTGACTGACCAAAACTCAGCTGTTTGCTATACTCCTAAGTTAGGTTTTGGTTTATTTACATATGAGGGTTGCAGTTTGCTATATAGAAACTCAAAGTACAAAGACAGCCTCAGATTAATGGCCTCCTGTTTATTTAATTTAACAACATCTAAGTATTATACTGATGGTATAAACAGAATGCTATGGGAACACAAAGGAGGGAACAATGAACTTGCTTGGAGGTGACATTTAGCAGGTCTGAGTGTGAAGCTATGACATTGCTGTTGGAGAGAAGTTGCCCCAGTCACTGACTTGCCTGTGGATTCATTTCTTGATACTCCTTAGAAAGATGTCCTGGAAGGCTTTTAAGAAACATTTAAACTTGAACTAGCAGAAAAGGTAAAAAGGGGTTTGAAAGCAGAGAGGGTAACTAGAGCAAAGTGTCTCATGTGCACGGACACAAGAAAGAATGGCTAAGGAAGAATGGGTACCAATCCTAAGTCAGTTACCCAACATGCATCATGAATTTCAGAATATGAGCATTTTAAAAACAATCTATATGCAAAAAGAAAAAAAATTGTGAATGTCCCAGGATGAATACTTGGAGATTTTCCATGCAGAGAATCATGTCTCAGAGTTATTTAACTGTGTCACTAAAGTTTAGCAAATAATAGAATCTCAATAAATGTTTGATGGAAGAATGTTTTACCTACCCGAAGGCAAAGATTTGTAATGAATGAGGCTCTGTAAAATCTAGGAGATACTGGTATCTTGGGACCAGGAGGGGCATTTTAAGAAAAAGCCAAAATCCAGAGGAAGGCACATTCAGGTCAAAGATCAAATAATTCCTGGTGATATTACTGAGCAGCTGAATTGAGATTATCCTCAAACCAGAATATAGCCAATACATTCTGTTTATTACTTTTTTCCTTTCAATGTTATTATTATATATTTCAAACCTGCAGAAAAAAACCAGAAAATAATATAATACATACTAGTGTACCTATAATCCAGCATCTTAAAACTGTCATAATTGCTTCTGCATTTTCTTTAAAGAAATCAATCATTAAAGATGCTGCTGAAACATTTTCTGCAGCACTGCATGAGCCAATGTTTCTACTTTCTACTCCTCTCTAGGATTACCTGCTAACCTGATGAGGGATGCATTATTCCTATGTTGTTGGTTATGGTATGTCTGGCCAAGCTGCCGTAAAAAAGGAGACAAAAAGCTTCAGCAGTTTCCAGGATATACACCTCTATTTCTTTGTCACTTAGCCCCCATGAGCAGCCCAGGAAGGAGAGGCAGCACTCTTCCACAAGGTCTTTCCGCGAACACAGTTCTTCCCTTTTGTAACTTCATCATCCCCTGGACCATCATTGCCTGCATGATTGAAGCTGGTTCCCCAACATTTCCAGGTTCCAGCTGGTGGGAAGAGATGGAGAGTTTGGAAGGGGCACACCTAGGTCTTAAGACACAGACCTGTATGTAGCATACACCCCTTCCTCTTGCATTCCACGGGAGAGAATGTAGTCAGTCCCCTGACCACGCAGCATGCCACAGGAGGTAGGGAAATATAGGCTAGCTGGGCTACCATGTGCCTAGCTGAAACTCTATTGCAACGGAGGAAGAGAAAAGTGGATTTTGAGGACAAGCAGCGGCCTTACCACCTGCATGTGCACACCTCATCTCTATGAAGGGAAAAGGCAAAGTAGCACAGGCCAAACCTGGATCTGTCAAAGGAGGAACAGTGAACTGGGCATGCTTCTTCCTCAGTCTAGTGGGAAAACTTCTAAAATCTTATTAGTAAATATGAAGCTTGCTGTAGGTATTTGATGGACACCCATATCAAATGAAAGAGGCTTCTTTTCACTCCTGTTTTTGCTAAGGGTTTTTATATTTTTAATCATGAATAAGAAAGGGCTTCCATTTTATGCTTTTTGAGCATCTATTGAGATGGTCATATGATTTTTTTACTTTTAATATATTAATAGTGTATATTGCATTGAAAAATTTCCTAGTATTGATCCAGCCTTGTAATTACTGGGATAAACCCTATTTTGTCATTGTATATTTTCACTACTGAAGTCAATTTGCTGTATTGTATTTGGGAATTTTGCATCATGCTTATATTAATAAGTAAGATTGGTCTATAATTTTCTTGTACTGTTCTATCTAGTTTCCATATCAAAGTTATATTAGCCTGATAAAATTATTTTGGTAGCTGACCTTTTAAAATATAAACTGCAAAGATTTGTAATGGACAGGGAATGTTTGTTCCTTCAAGTTTCCAAAAACTTGCCAATAAAACTGTCTGGGCCTTTTGCTTTGGGAGGGTAGTATTTTGATTCCTGATCCAACTTTTTTGAGTTGCGTCAAGTAGTTTATTTTAAATGTTCTTTTTTAAAAAAGATATTTGCATTTATGGTTATATATTTACCCCTAGGTATGATTTTTGCTGCATTCCGCAAGTTTTGATATATATGACGTGCATTGTCATTCACAATTCTCACCGTAATTTTTCCCATATAACCATATAGTGACTGAATAATGTCCCCCCAACCCCCCATAAGTCCTAATCTCTGGAACCTGTGACTATTACCTTCTATGGCAAAAAGGCAAATTTTCTCCTAGAGCCTCCAGAGGGAGCATAACCCTGACATCTTGATTTTAGCCCAGTGATACTGATTTTAGATTTCTGGTCTCCAGAACTGCCAGAGAAAATATTTCTGTTATGTTAAGCTATTAAGTTTGTAGTAATTTGTTACAGCAGCAATTGGAAACTAATATACCCATGAACTATTTGGAAGCACGTTTCTACGTTTCCCAATATATGTTTGACAATTTTTTATTCTATTTGTTGTTGATTTCTACTTTAATTGCTTTTAATTGGAAAACTATTATTCATAAGACATTGGTTATTTGAAATTTGTAGACAATTTCTTTTTGACCTACACACAGTAAATTTTTATAAATACTTTATGTATACATGAAAATGATATATATTCTTCATTTTGGGTTGCAGGGTTGTCTCTGTATTTATTAGAACAAAGCTTTTATTTTCCTGTTCATATTTTCTCTATTCTTATCAATTTAGGGTCAACCAAACATTTCTGATACACATTAAATTATCCCAATGAATTTGTGGACTCATCAGTTTTTCCTTATAACTATGTCAGTTTTTGCTTTTTGTATTTTGAGTCCATGCTGTTAAATGCATACAATTTCATAACGCTTATATTTCCTCTCCCCAAACCCTTGAGGCCTTAGTTCCATACCTGTGACATCTGTGCTCCTGTCTCATGTCATGTCACCAGGTCAGTAGGAATTGACTCAGGTTCCATTCAAGAGGTTGTGCCTTTCCCCTCTAGTCTTACACACTTATAGCCTTGAGACCCGCCTAGGCCCTAGCCAGCCTCTAAATCCTTTCTTTTTTTCTTTGCATGTAGTAACGCTGCCCAGACCAAACTCCTGCTCAACGCTGCCTTCTTCTGGAGCTCTGGTGCTTTGTATTGTCTTTCCATCTGTGGTCCTGAGATATATTTATGTGGGTCTGAGCCCCAACTGTGTCTTTTTCGTATCTATTCTTTCATGTATTTGAAGGAGCAGTGGCGCATCTTGCCTGGAAGTACTCCTGTATTGTTTAAACTAGTTGATCAACTAGTTTAAACTAGTTGCTACTCAGTGACATGATATTATTCTCTCCATTTCACAGACAAAAAAAAAAAAAAAAAAAAAAAATGGAGGCTGAGAAGCTAAATGACTATCCTAAAGCCACACAGCTCACAAGCAAAGGATGCACAAAATCAGCTTTAAAGTCGCCTGAATGCAAAGTCTAGATTCTCTTTCTTTGAAAATAGCAGGCTGCTTGCAAAAGAACATTTCTGGAGTCTTAAAAAGAACAAACCTTTTACCCACACTTGGGGCAGCACAGCTTTATCTCATCCTTTACCAGCCACTTGCTGCTTCTTCCATTGTCTACACCCAGAATTCTAGCTCATTTCATTGATAACAACACCACAGCCAGATTAAACGGATGCTGCCTGTTCTGGGATTTTCTGCTAATTCCTACTTTTCTGGCTTAGTTCGGATCACGTGCTTCCCGTGTGCCTGCCGTGGAGAACACACGGCTCTCTGTGATTCACGGCTCCTCCATACCAACCAACCAGCCATGGGCCAGACTCCAGCGAACAAAGCAGGTCTCCTAAAAATGGGCCCCTCTGCAAGGTCTGAATCTCCTCTTGCAAATGCTTTTGAAGGACTATCAGATGCGACCGTATACCCTTCATCATCAGAGAAAATGAATGCTCTCCCCGGCCATGTTCCCCATCATTACTTTCCTCTCAGCCTCAACATTCAGCCAATTACAGTCATTTCAAAGGAATCCATTTCCATTTTCTGATCCTTTTGTTTAATGTAACTGTCCTGAAATTTGAACCAGGCAGCACTCTTTCTTTTCCTTTCTTTTTTTTTCCCATTGAGCTAGACAAGAAACTGCTGTGTATTCTTTTTCCTTTCTCTCTTGGTAAGATGATATTTACCACATTGGCCAAATGAGCAGGACTGGAAGTTTTCCATACCCCTAAGAAACCTTCCAGTTATCATAGCATGCAGTCAGCAGATATGAATACAAATAAAGTTAAAATTAAATCAGCTCCAGGAATGTGCTTTCCAGTGTGTATAAATAGTTCTTTCAAGAATGAACTCTCTCCCGACTTAAAAAAAAAATAGCATGGTAATGTATTTTGTAAAATTAGATGATTGATAGTGACCCTTAAGCATGGAATTGAGGGAGCGTATGGTAATACCAGAACGCACAAGTCAGATTAGAGAGATTTTGTTAACAAGCTGTTGTTTCAGGGGATGTTCTCTGAACTAACAGGCCCAGGATTGTATCAGACATCTCTTGTGCACAACTTCAGATTCTCCTAAAGCCAGCAATTGCAGTGTGACTTTCTGCGCGGCTCTGACCAGCTTCCTGCAGGTGCGGATGCTGTGCGTATCCAGTGGGGACTTGCGGGTGCTCAGACATGCAGAGCCTGCATGGATCTGGAAGGTAAGGCCCTGAGGGGTGAAATTTAATTAATTGTGGAAGGACCCGTGGATAACTGCTGCCACCTTCCTTCCTCTGTCAGAGAGCACCGCTCCCCGCCCCCCCATTTCATCTGTCTCTTGCAGATGTCTCCTTGGAGGGGCCCAGATCCAGGACACACTTAGTACTTGGCTCTCCCTCTGTCTGTGCCTGATCCCGTCCTTCCCGCTGGCTCCCTGGGTCATGCTCTCCAGTGGAAAGGTTGCACTCAAGCCTTGTTTCAAGCCCTGTTTTCTGGGAAACAAACCCGGGCAAAACACATAGTTCAAAACTATTCTCATGTGGAAAATGCCATGCACCATATTTCATTCCTGAAAAGCTTCTTAAAGGTCCTGAGGAATCCTGCACCTACATGAATAAAATAAAGAAACAAGGACACAAAACAAAACAAAACAAAAAATCTTGCTTACTATTTATTTACCAAATTACCAAACTATCAAAATTATTTGACCGTGAAACATACTTGAGAAACAGCTTTTCAAAACTGGGTACAAGAAACACACCCTAGGAAATGTAAATCTAGAATTTACTGTATCCACATTGAGGATTTAGGGCTGTTTCCGAGAGTTTATTTACATGAGCGCTTGCAGTGGGTTGAATGGTGGCCTCCCCAAAAGGTATTTCCATGTTCTTCTAACGCCTGGAACCCATGAACTTGACTTTATTTGGAAAAAGGATTTTTGATGATGTGATTAAGAATCTTGAGAATAGAAAAATCATCTTGCATTAATTGGGGTGGGCCCTCAATCCAGTGACAAATGTCCTTATGAGAGAAAGGGGGAGGACAAAGGTTCAGGCAGAAAGGTCACGTGACCACAGAGGCAGAGATTGCGTTGATGCAGCCACAAGCTAAGGAACAGCTGGAGCCACCACAAGCGGGAAGAAGCAAGGAAGGGAGGAAAACCCTGCTGGTACCCAATTTGGGACTTTTGGACTACAAGAAAATGAATTTCTGTTGTTTTAAGTCACCCAGTTTGTGGTGATTTGTGACAGCAGCCACAGGAAACTAATACAGATGCCTTGTGCCTAATGGAAAAGCCACGTGGAAGACACCTTGCCTTGTCATCTGGACACCTCCGTTCAGAGTTAAGGCCCAGGGGATCTCCGTGGGGGATCATTCTTACAGAGAGATTCTGGGGACGGTGTCATGCATCAGGGCAGAGCAGAAGAGAGGAGGCGGGCAGCTAAAAGGGACCCAGCACCTGGGAGACGCAGCTCTGTCTTGGACCGGCACCTGGGCACGGCACACATCAGTCCACAGTCCGGTGTTGGGTTTCCTCATCTGTGAAAGGCATCCAGTGATTGCTAGCTCCCCTTCCAGCTCCAAAGTTCTGGGATCGCCCGCAGGAAGCCTTAAATGACAAGCTGTCCCCATGCATTTTAAACAGTTTTTAATATCCCAAGAGAGGAAAGGAAGGGAAGACGGAGGGAAGAGGGGGAACGAGTATCCTCTCAAATGATCAGGAACATGCTTAGTACATGAACACGGATTCAAACTCAGGCTCATGCAAGGACGAATGCCCAGGCAAGGCCATCTCCTCTTCTTTTCCACTTCGATTGAGTTAAACTTGGAAGCACTAGAGGGGCTGCAGGAGCTTTTCAAAACTGGAGTAACAGTGGCTGAGTTGTCCTCAGTATGATTAGACCCTGCTCGCTAACTGCCTTCTGAAGTTTCACTTGCAAGGACCTATTTCAGAAGGAAGAAATGGGCAGGAGCCTCACTGCAAACCTCTTTGCAATGAAGTTGATTTTCTGAACTTTCTGCAAAGCTGAAACTTCTGTCATCTCGCTGGTCTTTTTTGGCATAGTCTTTTGAGGTGCTAGGAGTTCATGGGGGGCTGGGCAGCTAAAACTCCACATTTCAGTGTTGCTTTGTGAAACCTGTGACTTCGATGGTTTCAGTAAAGTCAAATTTAATTTTTTTCATATGTTGAATTATGTTTTAAAAATGCACTAGAGTTATTTACAATTTGTAGATAATGAATAGTAAATCAGCAGGCGGTTATTTACTTTTGAAAAGCAGTGTGCTTGGGGGCCGGTTCCCCGTCTGAGAGTGAGTTTGCACACAGCAAGGTGAGTCTGCAGGCCCCAGCCTCCTCTGCAGCGGGAAGCCGCAGGGTGCCTGCCTGCCTGCAAGGCCGGGCCAGAGGCAGGGTACGGAGTCCAGAGTCCGGCAGAACGGCCTCCAGGCTAGAGCATGCAGCTAGGAGATTCTTGAAAAAGAGCCAGATGGAAAACACAATGACAGCTTTGGATTCCTTCCAGTGCCCAGAAAAGAAGCACTACAGATACAATAATTTCTCCACAGCGTCTTTAGAAAAGAAAAAAAAAGTTACTAATGTCTCTAAAATCTTTCCACAGAGTCAGAAGTAAACAAGCTCAGCAAAGAACATATATTTCATACTGACAACCTCACAGGACATTTGTGGGATGTTCAAGTCATGGCCTCCGTGGAGTGAAGGAAACCCAGGATGCGAAACGAGGAGGCCTGAAGTGCAGGCCCGACTGGCCCCACACTCGGGGCAGTGCTGCCGGCGGCCCCTCACCCCCTCGCGTGTGGAGCCTTAACCCTTCCTCTGTCACAGGGGGAGGGGGAGGGGGAGGAGGGAGGAGAGGGGGAGGAGACCTGGTTCTCAGGGTTACAATGGGGACAAAATGAGATTCAAGGAAATATAGTTTGTCAAGACGGCATCTGTCATACATGTGTAAAATATCATTAGAGAAGGTCCCAGGGAGCACTTTCCTGAAAGGGACATGCCATCATTCTCGGACGGTTGCAAAATTCTCTATGGGGAAGCAGGAGGGTGACACAAAAGTCCACTCTCTTTTCCTCTTTTGGGAAAACAGATTAATATTTTTTTTTTTCTTTTTTTTTTTTTTTTGAGACAGAGTCTCGCTTTGTTGCCCGGGCTAGAGTGAGTGCCATGGCGTCAGCCTAGCTCACAGCAACCTCAAACTCCTGGGCTCAAGCAATCCTCCTGCCTCAGCCTCCCGAGTAGCTGGGACTACAGGCATGTGCCACCATGCCCGGCTAATTTTTTCTATATATATATTTAGCTGTCTATATAATTTCTTTCTATTTTTAGTAGAGATGGGGTCTCGATCTTGCTCAGGCTGGTCTCGAACTCCTGAGCTCAAACGATCCGCCCACCTCGGCCTCCCAGAGTGCTAGGATTACAGGCGTGAGCCACCGCGCCCGGCCAAAACAGATTAATATTGACCTTCACCTTGTGAGGTAGCCCAAGATGTATGTGCACGGGGGCCCCTCCTGAGGATGCAGTGACTGCAGATTGTCCTTGGAATAATTTGCAATTAAGAGACCTGCAGCGATCTCACTGGGCTATATTCAAGAATTAGAGGACTCAACTTGGGTGACAGAACCAATAAAGGTATAACCTCAAAATGCCCCCAGTCATTGGGAGTTTATAAGCCTACAAATGCCATCACTCTCTTCCCCACCCCCATGTTCTTGTAAAAATATGTCACCAAGTAGAGCAAGAAAGCTGAATGAACTTTCCCATAGAAATGATGCATAATTATGAGTCTCTGTTCCTGGTCAAGAGCTTGGCTTTAAATGGACCATAGATGTGCTGCAAACAGAAAGATACCACAACTGCAAACCACTACACTTATTTAATAAAACTAGGAATATTATGTTCTAAATGGTAGACTACTCAAACTAATGTCTCATTTCAGAAAAGGAAACTGAGGTCCAAAGTGTCTCCTTGGGTCACATAGCTGGGTCAGTATTTTCCCCACATTCTCCTCTTGCTTTGCGAGTAAAGGTCTGTATGAAGGCCATGGCCATCGAAGGGGTCAAAAACCCCATAAAATTATACTTTTTATAGATGAGGAAACCGTAACTCAGAGCATTTAAAAAGTTTGCTTGAAAAGTTGCAGGGCTCTGAACCAACTGAAGTTAATTAGTATTCATTACGGTCACCAGAGTAACCACTGACTACTTGTACAGCCTGAAGCCGGCCGCTTACCCTCAACCCTTGATACCCACGAGAGTAGTCTGTGGATCAGCGACTGTCAGCCGCACTCAGGAGCTTGGTGGAAATGCAGAATCCCGGGCCACACCCCAGACCTGAAGAATCAGAATCTGCATGTGAATGTTCCTTCTAGAAGCATTCCCTTTTTATGGTCATCTGTGAAAGAGGCCAGGGAATGAGATGTTCTAGACCTTCCCTTCCAACTCTAAAGTGCTCTGAATTCTTACCTCCCTGCCTTGCCAGCCCTCCACAACCTCCCAATTCTAAAGAAATATTTGAAGGAGAAAAGAGGTTACAACAACAGCCCGAAAATCAAGGTTCAGGGAAGATGGATGGGGGGCATATATCTTTTTAGTAGGGATGCTGGTTTCAGGGTGTTAAGAATTGACTGTTTATAACAAGCTGCAGGGTTATTCACTGAGCCAAATCAAAGGGCCACTCCTTTTTTTTCAATGCCTTTCACAAGGACTGAAGCTGAGGGGCTCCTGCAACAGACACAGAAGTGAAATACATGTGCTAGCGAGGCAGAGCCCGCGGAGGGGAGGAAGGAAGCCCAAGCAATTAGGACCAGCTGTGGGCCTTTCTGCTCTCCACTGGCTGCCCTCTGAGACCTTCCTAATTCTTTGCAGGTATATCTGTGACACTTGGATCCAATAATTGATGGGCCTTGTCTACCAGAGTGGACAGAGCCCTCAACCAGGAGGCAAGGGGGCCTCAGTGCTGGTCTCATTTCTGCCACCAGAAGCGCTGGGAAGCTGCACGGTGGGGAGGCTTGAGTGACTGTCGGTCTCCTCTCTGCAATGAAAGAATCGGTTTCCTAAGTATCTTTCATTGACACTATCCGTCTGTAAAATTTGTCCTTAAAAATTATCAGATTGTCTACCTCACTTGCCTGTGATTTACTGGTGTGTGTTTGCTAGTAGATTCTTCGTTTCTAGCCCAGGACTTTGCTGCCACAGAGGAGAATGAGGGTGCTCTGCGTAAGGCCTTGGGGTTAGGGGAACCAGGATTCCACAGGCACAGAGACCTGGGCCATCTTTCTACTCAGCGTATTCCCATTATCTTGTGTCAAATAAATTGATCGATCATTTTTACTTTGGTCCTGAACTTACTTAAAAGAGCCCTCTTTTCTCCCAGTGTACTTATCAACTTCTATTCCCTTACACAACGAGGGATGCACATGCCCGAGAGCTCCATCTGCTGACCACCCCCCCACACACACCTGCAAAGCACTTGTCTGTATCTATAGAAATTAGCCCAAAGGCAACCAAAATGGTGAGACCAAGTAAATTTCCTCTTTAAGAAGCTTTGCCTGCTTTCCTCTGGATTTAGCCCCATTTCTCTGAGGCTCTGGTTGGTTTTCGTGGTTATAAAGCCCCACTACTCGGTCCATAGCCACAACCTTTGTACACAGAGCAACATGGAGCTCTTCATATGCATCAGGCTGAAGAATGGTCTTCCGCTCTCATAAACATGAAAGTTTTAGGAGTCTAAAGTTGACTTTGAAAGTGACACAGAGCTACACAGAGCTTTTGCTAGCTAAACACTTGCAAATCATTTTCCCCCACGAAAGCCTTTAAGATGTCAGCGTCCCGAATGTCTCTGCCCACGGGCTGCTCTCTTCACAGGAACTTGGCAGTGATTTACTGCCCAGGATCCACCAGCCCTGGACCCAGGGGAGGCTGAGAATGTTTATGGCCCTCCAGGCAAAAGCCTTCTGGAAATATGTGGGGGAAGCAAGGGCCCTGTCACTTCCCTCTATTGCACCCAAGCATTTTAGTGAAGGTATTTTTATTTTAAATAAGTGAGTTCAACAAGTAAATGCCAAGTCAAAACTCGTGAAATGCTTAGAAATGAAACAGAGATTAAACTAAGAAAGAAAGGTCTTTGGTGTGATAATAATCTGTTTTTTTCTGTTTTGTTTTGTTTTGTTTTGTTTCTCTCTCTCTCTCTTTTCTTTTCTTGAGGAGTGGGTAGATGGAAAATGGGCATTCAGCCTTTCCTTAAGAATCAGTTCTGTGTGTAAATCATAGTGCCAAGGACTAAAAACAGACCCATGGAGTGGGTGACGGTGCGGGCTCCATCTTCCTGCACCGGTCCCGGGTGCAGGAGATCATTAGTCATCCTCCTGTTTCCCCTTAATCAAGACTTCAGGAAGACCACACTTAGCTGTAAAGATGATCATGAATCATCAGGAGTGAGGTAGAATTTATTTTTACTCATAAATGGGCCAAAGAGGCATCTGGTCAGGTTCAGAGGAAGTCACGGCACCACGAGGAGCAAGAGGCACACCTGATGTTTTCCCCAAACAGGTTTCTCTGTGTTTGACTAACCCAATATTCTCAAAAGCAGATGAAGAAAGCAGCACATTATGTTTCCCCCAGAAAGGACAATTTAAAGCAGTTCTGAAATACATCACTGTAGTGTCTTAATTAAAGCTTACTTGGAGCACATGTTCAGCGGGGGAGTGGATGCCCTTCCCGGGCCACATTCTCCAGGCACCGAGCAGGATGTGAGGGGAATGACCACGTCCCTGCCAGGTCGTTTCTTACTCTGAACTCGCCCTCCCAGCACTTACTGCGTCTGGCTCCACAGAAGAGAAAAATGAACATGATCTTCATGAATGAAAAATTGTGCAGAGTTCTGTGCAACAGTGCTGAACCAAACACGAATACTGTGGACATGACTAGATTTTATTTTGCTTTTATATCAAATAGGTTGAAAGAAAATAGAAAAAGGATAATTTTTTTTTTTTAAATCAAGGAAAGGTTGCAGGTAAGGACAACAGAGCATTCTAAGACCCTCCAAAAATAGATGGACATTCATATAAAATCTAGCTTTTAGCTACATTTCATTCTTCCAAAACTTTGTTTATGCTCGTTTCTTCCTTGTAGTTTTCACATACAGGGAAAACATTTGTAAAAAGCTCAAGTCTCAAAAGATCCCAAACAGCTATAAGATATTAACTAGGCAGCTTCAGAAATCTAAATAAACTCATCTGTTTTAAGGCCAATGAAATGACAATAACATAAAATAGCTGGCATATTCTTCATGCCATATGAATGAGCATTGATGTACTCGCGTGCACGCATGCACATACACACACACACACAGACACACAGACATGCACATAAGCTCACTTAGCCAAGACTAACTACGCTAGGACACAATATATGGGCTTACTTAATGACTTGGAAGATCATTACTCTTACTTGAAATCGGTAGAGAAAGAAAAAATACAATCAGGTCTTAAATGCCAAGGCCAGAGTAAAGAAGAGAAGCCGTAATCAAGAATTTTTATCTTCCTTCAGGCATGAGTTCAGAAGGTCCCCCGTGTCTCCTCGTGTCTGTCCTTATAAGATGACAAAGTGAACATTCTTCACGGGGAAGCCCCCATAGCACTCATCAATTTCACATTGATTTTGTTTTGTTTTATTGAGGCATGGTTTGCACATACTTTTTAAAACGCACAAATCTTAAGTGCACAACTCAATGAATTTTACCTCAGAATACACACCCATGTAGCCACCACTCAGATCAGTTATAGAACATTTCTGTCACCTCAGAAATTTCCCAAATGGCCATCCCAGTCAATACTACGCCTCTCAGAGGTCACTATTAGGTTTTAAGTTCCATATGTACACCACCAGGACAAAGATTTCTGAAAACTTACAAGCCCTTGGCTTTTCCTATCTCCAAAATGGATTATGATCCTGTTAGCACCACCAATTCATGTATTTAGTCAACAGATATTTGTTGAACACTCACTGTGTGCAGTCACTATTCTACACGCTTGAGGTAGATTAGTGTACAAAGTAGATAAATGTCCCTGCCTCCGCGGACCTCATAGTCTAGCGGGGGCAGACAGGCAGCAAGCCATAAATATAAAACATTGGCAAGTTATATAGTGTGCCGGAAGATTTTGAGTGTCCTTTCTGTGGTCTATTTAGTGCCATATTTTTTGCATTTTTACGTTTTTTGTTTGTG
Source organism: Eulemur rufifrons (assembly GCF_041146395.1). Lineage (NCBI taxonomy): Eukaryota > Metazoa > Chordata > Mammalia > Primates > Lemuridae > Eulemur > Eulemur rufifrons. Next base: position 205,197,116 of record NC_090989.1, read on the forward strand.
ATTTTGCTTTTTAAAACAGCCCCCGAGCAGCGTGCAAAGTGCCGTCTAGTGCTTCTAGGCACGAGGTTGTAATGGGCTTTATGGAGAAAATTCTTGTGTTAGATAAACTTCATTCAGGCATGAGTGACTGTGGGGTTGGCCGTGAGTTTAATGTTAATGAATCAGCACTGTATAATAAATAAGGGGCCTTTAAGCAGAAGCACACAGAAAACAGGTTCTGTATTGCTGAGTTGGTAACAATCTGGTGAGCAGGGTCAGAGGAACCTAATCCTGCATTTCTCCCTGGAGCTACGGTTCAGTATTTACTAACCCAGTGTTCACGGCGACTGCGCAGAACGCAGCTACCGGGGACGATGAGAATCAACTCTACCTACCTGATAGCTGGCTGCGCCCTGAAGTCACCACTCCCCCACATCCCTCTCACGGGGGTGGCTGTTCATTTACTTATTTGATTTTATTTATTTATTTTTTATTTCTCAACTGATCAACACATAAGTGCACATATGGTAATTATTTGTTTTTTAATCTCCCCCTTGCATACCACAGAGGCAGGGGGTGAGGCAGGTGTCCTTGCTCCCCATTGCCTCTTCCAGGCCATTTGTCATCCCGTCCCCACCCCCCACCGCCGCCTCAGCTCCTCCGAGGTTCAGGCCGTGGACTGTGCCACGTGTTAGTTCTCCTCGGGATGGTAATCCGCAGACCGCCTACTCGCGCTCCCGCATTTCTTGAAGAGTTTGGTTTATTGTTTCACTGTCATTCTCTCTGCTGCTACTTCTGTTGTGATTTTGACCATTTTAATATCCACATACACAGTTCTTCCAATTACTTCGTTTCTTAATTTTCCGGCGTCCTCCATACCTCCTGCGGGCCTGCCCTCCACCCCCACGGCAGCTGCCCGCTCCAAGTGACCCATCCTACTCTAGACTTTACCATCCCTCCATGGATTATGCCTCCTCCACACTCTTGATTTCCAGCGATCTACTTTCTGACTATCATCTCCTGTCTCTCCTGATCATGACCTCTAGCACCCAAACTCCAACAGGGCTTTGACCCCCTGGGGCCTCCAGCCACCCCTCCCCATCTTTCCCTGCTTCTCTCCTCCACATCCTCTTCTCCCTCCCTTGGCCACCCCCTCCCACTACTTGCCCCATTCCTCTACTCTCTTTGCAGCAGAAATACTCAAAATCATTTTCTAAATTCATTGTCTCCATATTATTAATATTTCTTCTGAGTCTCTCTTGAGCACATTCCAATCATATTTTTGCCTCTATGACTCCACTAACACTCCTGCCAATCCAATCCAATGCTCATTTCTGTCCACTTCCTTCTTGGTCTATCAGCAGAATTTATGCCAGTTGATCATGCCCTTCTTCCAGAAGTACATTTTTTTCACTTGGCTTCCAGAGCACCGTTTGCTCCTAGTTTTCTTCTTGTGACATTGCTTACTGCTTCTTAAGACCTCTGTTGGATTCTTCTTATTCCCCCAACCTCCAGATGCTGGTGTGTTGCAGAGTTCAGTCCTCAAATCTCCTCCCTTCTCTAACTACACAGACTCTCCATATGATCTCATCTAGTAAATGCCATTTCTACACTGATGGCTCCCAAATGTCTAGCTGCAGCCTGTTCATTCTCCTGATTTATTTATCTACTTGCCTTCTTGGATACATAATGAGTATCTTTAACTTAACGTGTTCAAAGCTGAACTCTTGATTACCCAGCCCACACTTGCTTTTTTCCCCTTCTCTGTCTTAGTAAATGATAACTCCATCTTTCCAGTTGTTCAAGCCCGAATCCTTGAAGTCTTTTGTCTTTGACTCCTCCTTCTCTCAGAGACTCATGGCTCTATCTTTGAGATATATTCAAAATTTGGCCACTTCTCAACACCCTTCTTCTTTTCCCATTTCCGTCATTTCTTGCCAAGATTACTGCAACAGTCTTCTGATGTTCTCTCTGATTCTAGCATGCATTGAGCATGCATTGAGAGATGAACTACATAACCTTAGACATCAGGACTTCCCTTTGCCTTCCTTTCGGGGTGTGTGTGTGTGTGTGTGTGTGTGCATGGAGACTTCTATCTCTCTTAGAATAAAATCCAAAATTCCCACCATAGCTTACAAAATCCTATCTGATCTGGCCCCTGACTCTACCTCATCTCCTGTGGGTCTTTTCCCTCATTCACTCAGCTCCAGCCACTGGGGCTATCACCTGAGGACATTAATATTTGCTTCTCCCAGATATTTTACATCTGACTTCATTCAGGGATTTGGTCAAATGTCACTGTCACACCACAAAATGATGATACGTCTATGAGGTAAAGGATACATTAATTAGCTTGATTTAGCCATTCTACATTCATACTTATATCCAAACATCACGTTGTATACCATAAATAATTTTTGTCCATTTTAAATAAAGACATAAATGTCACTCTCAAAGACTTTCCTCTCTATTCCATTTCAAGTTGCCCCATGCTCCCTTCTTTTCCTGTCTGCCTACCCTGTTTTACTACCACCTGACACAATATATTTGTTTATTATCTGTTGCCTCCACTAGCAAGTGAGCTCCATGATAACAATGGTTTTGTTTGTTGCACTATTGTATCCCAAGAGCTTTGAACTATAGGAGATGACCAAGAAACATGTGTTGCTTGAATAAATTAATTTTTAATAAAAGCATTTGCATCAAACTCAACCATTGATTTAGTCATTAAGCATTTTTTGAGCATCTTTGTTGGACCACAATACCAGCTGCAAAATAAGAAACACTGAGAAACTGAAGAGAAATTTGCTCATGAAAGAGAGCGTTGATAACCATTTAATAATATTTCTACAAACACACTGAGATGGTCATTTGCACCATATCTCAGTCAAAAAGTAGGAAATCAAGTGTGGCACATTTCTGTCAGTTAAAGAAAGATGCAAATGCCAAGGAAAGTAGAGGCTTAACACATGCATATTGACTAAATGAATTATAGAGTAATTTCTAGAAATGTTTCAGGGAAATTCACACAGGACATTTTGACGGCCTGTAGAGGACTCTGAGATGGTAAATCTATATTATGTTTCATTCATGATAGATGGAATCTGTCTCCTTCGTTCTCCAATATAAGAGAACACCTCTACACAGGAAAAACGTAATAAATTTTATTTCCAAATTAACATCTCTGACCATTGTTCTGAAACTCTCTTGAAAACGTTTCAGATGTGGAAGGAGAGGTTTGTTTATTTCATTGACTTTGGCAGATCACGAGAGCAGCAACACGCTGACATGGAGCGTGGGGAAAGAGTGGCCCGGTTTATTCGCGCTGCATTTAATTTGTGTGTGACACACATGCAGCGTGTGTGGTGGGGGGACGCGAGGAGCACGCACGGAGAGATGAACTGCATAGCCTTAGACATCAGGACGCCCGGGGCCCCCTCTGGGAATAAAGTCCGGACCTGTCACCTGGGTCCTGCCTGCCTCTCTGCTCACTATAATCTAACCCCACTGGCTATTCCTCTAATAGTTATTATCGTTCAGGAAATAGTAATTAATTTTTTCTAATAATGTTAAACTTTTTAAAAGATATTTGCTAGCCCTTTAGTTTTCCTTGTTTTTTTGTCTCAGACTTTAAGCATTCTCCCTGCTCTGCCCAGAACTCACTTCCCCCAGATTTTTGAGCAATTGCACCTTCGGTTTAAATGTCACCTCCTCACAGAGATGGTAGCTGCCCATTCCACCTAATGACACTCCTACTCTGCTCACACTGTCTCCCTGCATCACCTGTTTGACTTTCTTCTTACACCTTCCCATGTTTGAAATTATCTTGTTTACTTATTTGTCGACTTGCTAATTACATGCTCCTCTCCCCCTCAACCAAGCAAAATCTCCAGGAGGGCAGAGCCTGTGTCTGTCTTGCCAAGATCTATGTCGCCATTACTGCAGCCAAGCCTGGTACATAGCAAGTCCCCAAAAGTATTTTTTGAAGGGAAAAAAAGGTGAAATGACTTCTCTTTTCTGAACCTGAGGTCGTTTGTCTCTACAATGAAAGAGTCACACTAGCTCAGTAGTTCTCAGAGTAGGGTCCCTGGATCAGCAACATCAGCCCCACCCGGGAACTTGTTAGAAATGCAGGTTCTCAGGCCCCGCCCCACACCTACTGCCTCTGAGACTTTGGGGTGTGGCCCAGTGACCTGTGATTTAGCAGCCCTGAAGGTGCCCGACTGTGCCCCAGAGTGTGAGAACCACTGCACCAGATGCTCTCTGGGGCCTCTTTTCTTATTCACTCTTCACTTTTTTAGCTTTTTTAATTATAAAAGTGATTTCATATAAAGAAATGAGAATAGAGAATAACTCAATGAATAGCCTGTCCCCACTGGCTCGATTGGGCAAATATTAACATCATGTCATATTTATTTCAAAATATCAAAAAATGCATTCCCAACACATTTGAGGCTTACTGTGCATGACGTTTTCCCAGCCCAGGCTGCTCCTACCCTCTCCAGGGGAAGACACGATAATGAACTCTGTGCTCACCATTTCCAGATTATTTTCCAGAGTACTTATATGAATTTACATTTTCACTGACAGGGCATAAAAATCTTCATTCTCCATATACTTCCAAGATTTAGTATTGCCAGAGATTTTAAGTCTTGCCAATTGATATATACGAAATGTTATCTTAATTTTCATTTCTCTAACAACTAATGGCACTTAACTTCTTTTCTTGTATTTGCTAGCCACTTGGGTTTCCTATTATATAGTAAAATACTAATATTCTATCAGATATGTGGTTCTAAATATCTTTTGCAAGAATGTAACTTTTTCCTTTGTTTCTGATGACTTTTATTACACAAATTTAATGCATTTATCATTTATGGTAAGTACTTTTTTAATTGCCTAAGAAATCCATCCTTACTCCCAAGATTATAATGATATTCTCCAAAATTATATAAAGAATGTTATACTTTTCACATTGAGTTTTTAACCTTTGATTTTTGTATATGGCGTGAGGTAGGAATTCTAATTTAATACTTTATATAATAGAAGTTTGGGATCTTCTCTTTCACTCAACATGAAAACAAAGTATCATTTATGTAACATCTGCCCTACTGGAACTTAGAGTTTTTTGGAAAAAAGAAAAATAAACAAATAAGCAAATACATAAATGGCAATAGTGAATATTTACGTAGGACTTACCTACATGAAGCACTAAGCTCTTTAACTCTTTAACTTACTTTGTCATCAAAATTTCTCCATGAGGTAGGAGTAATTAATACCCTCATTCGACACATGAAAAAATTAAAGTGCAAAACAATTCAGCAACTTTCTCAGAGTTGCACAGCCTATGTGGGAGAGCTGGGATTTCCAACCAGACAGTTCACCTCCTGAATCTGTGCTTTCAAACCTGACGTTATATTGCTTCTCACCTATGACACGGTAAAAGTTGTGACTGAAGGTCCTGTGGGGGTCAGGTGAAGGACATCCGTTAGCTGAGGATCAGGAAGGAAGTCTCTCAGAAGGTGACTTTTATGCTAAAACCTCAGGGATGAGAAGAAAGCAGCTTCTCCTCCCCCCTTCAGTGGCTAGGTCTGCTCCTCTGGGTCTTAAACAGGCCAGACAACACAGAAGGAACAAAGGAATATTTCTACCATTTAGGGTGAACTGAGTAATGACTGGGACATATTTCTCAGTGGTCACAAATTGTTAAACCCCTCCCCCACCCCAAAGCAAAACCCACCTGTGTACTCTGATTGCATCTGTGTGCGCACATTTGCTGTCCATCCGGTGGGCTAGGACCTGGGCACAAAGGCCTCTCCTTTCTCAGTTGAGAACGGCTGACATTAGGAAACAGCATGCTGTGCTTTCTGGGAGGGTTTCTTCTCCTGTCTTTTTCTTCCCTCTGTGCTCCACAACATGGAGACACCTCTGCGAGAGCCATGATGGGAGCTCACCAAGCGCACGAATGGTCTGGACCAGTTCTGAACATATTGGTCCAGACAACTTAAAAAGGAGTAAGTACCTTCTTCCCCTAAAGACACTTTATGCACAGTTTTACCAGGTCCTCACATTGTAAATCAAATGAGCATGCTGTTTTCAAACTGCTGAGGCGATGAGAAATACTGGAAAAGATTCCCCCATGGACTAGGGAGAAGGCCAAGACTTTCTAGAAAGTTTCCTGAAGTGCTGGGCTGGGTTAGTGGCCCTTGGTAGCAGGGCTTTCAGAGAAGCAAGCTCCTGCAAGGTGCCAGGCTCTGGGTGCACACTCAGGAAGTTGACGCCCTTCCTCCCACTCAATCCATACAGCGACTATTAGCTTCTCCCCACAAACCACCTCTATGGTTCCTTCCTCCTGCCCCAGTTTTTTCTTTCTGTATTCCTCTGAGTTCACAGACCATACTTTCTGGCCTATGAACCCAGAAACATAACTAAATATGTGCTTGAAGATTGTGTAACTCCCATTTGAAGGATTCTATGAGATGAGTTACATGCCATGCCTATAATGTCCCCAATCCTTGGAAGGCTGGGGATAAAGACAGGATCATGACTGTAATTAGAAGGTCATAAGCTGGGCTGAACAAAAGGACTGCCCCCTTGGCAACACAGTTTGGTGTTAGAAGCACTGGTGTGCGTGGGCCACTGACCACATTGGATTTTGAACCCAACAAAAATCCCATCCATCATTCCACTATGCTTCTCTGTTATAGCAGTGAAATGTCCCAGAATTAAAACACACCACTCACTGAACCAATGCCAAGCTTCATAATCTACATGCCATTCCTTGCATTATATGCACACCAGTAAAAATAAAATGTGGAGATGAGCTATATTACCACATATACTTGGGTTAAAGATGTGCTCTGGTTTCACAGGACACACGATAGTCTGCCTTGAAGGGTACTTTTGAAGTGTCATTTTGAAACAGTTCCCTTTGACAATAATTTGATATAGCCTCTTGGCCTTCAGAACTTCTCAAGCGTTATCTTTGATTGTAAGCACGCTGGGCAAAGGGAAAGAATGAAGGATAAAAGAAGAGAAAAGAGAACAAGGTAATATAGGGAAAGAGAGGAAAAATAAGGAGAAGAAGAAACGGGGAATGGAGTGGAAGGGAACAAAAAAGGGAGGAAACGGAAGAAGAGAGGAGAGGTGAGACTGACAGTGGAAAGATTAATTTGTTTTCACAGATATGCAATTGTCCCTAAACTTTCACGAAACATGAGGCACTAGTTGATAGGCTTCACAAAAATATAGGGATGTCTGCAACTTAGAGCGTTGCTACTATAATTAACTATCTCCAAAAACAATGTCTTTATGTCCATCTGACTGCAGTGCAAGCTAGAGACAAGCGTGTCAGCTAATTCAGTCTGTCTTGAGGGTCCTCAAGGGGCATGTGGCAGGATGAATCTCTTTGGACTATGTCATATTGGGCATCTTTTTTAGTTCTCAGTTGTCTGAGGTTTTCCTGTAATCTGGAGAAGATTTACAGTTATGTTCCAAGAAGCCTGTGTCAGAAGTAGGATGACACTATTCAGGCTTGGCAGGACTCTAGTTGTACTAAGTGGATAATATGAAATAATGCATTCCAGATATTTTCCAGGGAGTATAATGTCAAGTTCACATGGGCCCAATATTTAAGCAAAAGTCTGTAAGAAAGAAACAGTATTCAAAATTGTTCAAAGGATCAATGTTAATTTGTTCATGAGTATTCTAAACTATCCTCCTGCCTCAAGAAAGATAGAAGAAGCAGCCCAGTAGAAATAAAGACATACCTTGAAACAAATGAAAAGGGAAACACAATGTACCAAACCTGTAGGATGCAGCAAAAGCAGTGCTAAGAGGAAAGTTTATAACAATGAACATCTATATCAAAAGTGTAGAAAGATTTCAAATAAACAACCTGGTGATGCACCTCACAAACTAGAAAAGGAAGAACAAAGCAAACCCAAAATTAGTAGAAGGAAAGAAATAATAAAGATCAGAACAGAGCTAAATGAAATAGAGACAAAAAAAAATACCCACAATGGAATGAAAAGTTAGGTTTTTTTTTAAAGATAAACAAAATTTATAAATCACTACCTAGACTAACAAAGAAAAAAAGAAAGAAGACCCAAATAAATAAAATCAGAAACTAAAAAGGAGACATTACAATGATACTACAGAAATACAAAGATTATCAGAGTTTTGTAGTACTATGTGAACAACTGCACACTAACACACTGGGAAACTTAGAGTAAATGAATTAATTCCTAAACACATGCAACCTTCCAAGATTAAACCAGGAAGAAATAGAAAACCTGAACAGATCACTAATGAGTAATGACATTGAATCACTAATAAAACTCTCCCCATAAAGAAAAGCCCAGGACTTGCTGGCTGTGCTGCCTAATTCTACCAAATTTATAAAGAAGAACTAATATCCATTCTCCTCAAACTATTAATATTCCAAAAAAATATAAGAGGAGGGACTTTTCTCTAACTCATTCTATGAAGACAGAATTATCCTGATATCAATACCAGACAAGGACACAACAAAAATTGAAAACTACAGGACAATATTTGCCATAAATATAGACACAAAAATCCTCAACAAAATACTAGCAAACTTAATCCAACAGCACATCAAAAGGATAGTACACCATGATAAAGTGGGGTTTTTCCCAGGGATGCAAGGATGGTTCAACATATGCAAATCAATAAATGTGATACCTCACATCAACAGAATGAAGGACAAAAACCATATGATCCTCTAAATAGATACAGAAAAGGGATCTGATAAAACTCAACATCCTTTTGTGATAAAAATACTTGACAAACTAGGGATAAAAGGAATATACCTCAACAAAATAAAGGTCATATATGACAAACCTACAGCTAACACCATACCAAATGGGAAAAGCTGAGAAAGACTTTCCTCTCAGAACTGGAACAAGACAAGAATGTCCACTTTCACCATTCCCATTCAGCATAGTACTGGAAGTCCTACCCAGAGAAATCATGCAAGAGAAAAAAATAAAAGGCATCCAAATTAGAAAAGAGGAAGTTAAATTGTCATGTTAGGTTTGAAAAAACCTAAAGACTCCACCAAAAGACTCTCATCTTATAAGTTGCTTCTTATAAGAAGTCCAGTAAAGTTGCAGGATACAAAATCAGCATATAAAAATCAGTAGCAGCTGTACACACTAATAACAAATTATCTGCAAAAGAAATGAAGAAAGCCATGCCATTTACAATACCTACAAAAAAATAAATAACAGATTTAGATCAATACATAATATGTTCTTTAAGGTTCATTTCTTCCTTCATTGTACTCTTTCCCTAATATATCTTTCTGCTTTCACCTAAAGTATATTTGACACCATATTTTATATATGTTTTTATAATCAACTGACTCCTGGAATTAGGTGGAATATAAGTTAATAAATAATTTCTTAAGGTCTAAAACTGGGTGAATACCAAGTTCTAAATATCTTTGAGGTCTCAGTGTCCAAAATATAGTTGGACTATAAAAACCATAGCAAGTTTCATCACTTCTTTCTGAGGCTGTACCTTCCCAAATCTTAAGGAAAAAGGAGGGGTAGTTTCATACTGCCCTACGCTTACGGTTTCCATTTCTATTTTCTTGACCCTCACAAAGTGATTATTTGAAATTTCTGGTTCCCTGCCCTTGTCTGAATCACTCAAGTAACATTGAGAACATACTGTTAGATCTTACATTTAAAGAAATTCTGCCTTTAAGATGCCCACACATGTACTGATAGAGGAGGGGAGGTCATTATAGAGCATATTTCTTAGCTCATAGTTCATTCTTTCTTTCATTGTGTTCTTACCCTGGTCCATTTTTTCTCCTTTTACTTTATATCGGAAGCTATATCTTATATGAACATGTTGTTATATGCTATTAACTCATTTATGGAGTAGGTGGAATGTAAATCAATAAATAATTTCTTGGCCCGAATGTTTGGCAACCTCTAAACTGTAAATATCTGTGAGTTTGCTGGCTCTCAAGCAGGCCCTTTGGTGTTACCGTACTTGCGGTGGGCAGAATAATGCCCCCACCAAGACGTTCACATCCTAATCCCCAAAACCTGCGGATAAGTTACCTTACATGACAAAGGACTTTGCGGATGTGATCAAGGTCCTGGACATTGAGATGGGGAGATTAGCCTGGATTATCTGAGTGGACCCAATATAACCAGAAGGATCCTTATGAGAGGGAGGCAGAGAAGTGTTAGAGAAGGAGGTTTGATGGTGGAAATAAGGGTGAGGGTCAGAGAGAGACTTGAAGATGCTACGCTGCTGGCTCTGAGGATGGAGGAAGGGGCCACAAAGCCAAGGAATGAAAGTAGCCTCTACAAACTGGAACAGGGCAAGGAAAGCAGCCTCCAGAAGAGGCTGACACCTTCAGTTTAGTCCAGTGAGTCTTCTGACCTACAGAACTAGAAGCTAATGAATTTGTGTTGTTTTAAGCCAGAAAGTCTATGGTCATTTGTTGGAGCGGCAGCAGCAGCAGCAGCAGCAGCAGCAGCAGCAGAAAACTGATACAACATTGCTTGAGAATTCTAGATCAGAGCCGTATCACAACTGTGCTTGTATGTTTTCCCTCTTATTCTTTCGACACATAGACTTTGGTATTGTTCACGTTGTAGCCCTGTGTTTGCTCCTGGCATTGACACATCACACCTGTTCCGCCTGGGTACTCTGCCCAGATAGACATCACCTTTCACTGCTCATCTCTTATGATGCCTGCCGTCCAAGAGCTGGCAACTGCCCGCATCTACAGTGCTCCCACTGTGCAGTTCACCTGCCTTCCTGTTTTAGGATTCAGTGCCATCAGTAGAACCTTTCACAATGACGGCAATGTTCCACCTCTGTGTCCAATGTGGTAGCCACTAGCCATATGTGGCTACTGAGCACTTGAAATGTGGCTGATGTGACTGAGAAAGCAAATATTTAATTTTATTTGATTATAATTAATTTAAAGTTCATTTAAAATAGCCACATATGGCTTGCAGTTACCAAATTGGACAGTACAACTAGGTCTTCATGAAATGCATATGGACAAGATTAACTGAAACAGTCATCAGACACCTATAATCCTTAAGCTCAAATCAGCCAATTTTCTTTAAATATTGCTTTAAAGGAAAGGCTGTTGTGATAAAACAAAATCTAAAAGCCAAAGACATTTCTCCATGAAATAGACTTCAATTGCATGAGAGAATGATCAGTACTTAAACAAAATCCCCCTATTAAATCCCTGTGCACAGAGCCATTACCTTCAGGAACTCATAAAAGGAAATGTCCTTAATTAAAACAGTGATTTCTTTAGTGGCTCTAGGGACATTTAAATGTCTGGGGTATAAATAAACCACATTTGCAGTTGGATTTGAAGATGCGCCCTTAGTTCATTCAGTTCCCGGTGCCGCAGGTGAGATTGATGCTGGGTTAAGAATCTCAGCCTGTGCTGTGGGACGAGAGAGAATGGCGGCTCGTGCATTTTTGCTGGGAGCCGTGTCCCCACGCTGTTTTCTGTGATTAATCTTCCATGAAACGTCGGTGGATGTAAAAGCCCATGGAAAGAGAAAGTGGGAGTAACAGGAGATGGGTAACTAGCAAGCACTCACGGGCCACATTAACTGGAGGAAATACAGCAGGAACTTTACCAGGCGGGAGCTCTTAGCCTAGACTAGACAGCCTTAGGTAAGCTGAGTGACACCAAATGGAAGCTGACATGGTTCCCATGACAAAAACCAGATGGTTCAGTGGAGAATGCTGCTCCAGCTTCCTGCCACTTCCCTGGCTTCTGCAGGTCGATTCTGCAGGATTTGGACAAAAACTCTACACCAAAAGAGGTATCAAAATGCTAAATTTATAAAGCTTGCATTCGAAACCTTTTAATTTTATGCAAATAGCTATACAGTTACATTTGCAAATGCATTATAATCTGGAAAGAGTGAAGGCACAAGAACCACAGGGACAGCCTGCCAATCAGGAATGGTGCTGGTTCAACCCAGAGATAGGGTCCAGTACTCCAGCGAGGCAGCTGTTTGTCTCCTGGAAGAGCCGTGGGCATCCTCATTCCAGCATTTCCTTAAATGGTTACAGATTCATTAGTATCATACTCACTTTCATTTAAAGAAATAAAGCAAGAAATAACTTTAAAATATCAGGAAATTTGGCTGAAATATATATCGATAATATAAGTCTATTCCTTCCTTAAGAACATCTCCTTTCCCTGTGTGTTCAGTTTTCACTCTTCTCTCTGCTTGGAATGGTACCTGCCACCACAAAACATTTGGTGTGGCTCAGATGGAAGGGCCTCCACTTTGAGATTTCAGAGATCATAAGATGAATTAGGACTGTAAGTTCAAAACCTTGTAAAAAAAAATACTGTATTTAAGATGAAAATACCTGTATTCCCTAAGTGGATAGTACAATAAACTTTCATTAATAGCTCACATTTCCTTAGAGTATTAATATTTGCTTTATCACACTTGAAACCAGCACCGAATATTCCTTCATCTCTTACCTTGCCAGCTAGGACCACCTTATTCAAAATTTCCCAGCGCTTACAGAAAAATCTAAAGGATCCATGTTGGGCAGGAAAAAAAAAAAAAAAAATCAGAGGCTCCGAATCTGAAAAGTTGCAGATGTTGGAGCCTGACTGGGTCTAGGGGTGCTGCGTTACACATGGAAGTTCCATTTCAGTGCAGTGAGCAGCAAATGCATGATATTAGGTTTCCTAGGGACATCTGAAAAGCAATACTGCCTATCCCTTCCTCCACTGAGCACACACGGTTGTGGGACTTTAAGCACATTAAGGAGAAATAAGTCCACAGCAGAGAAAGGAGAGAAGCCTAATGAGAAAGAGACCAGGAGTCTGTCGTCAGGCAAGAAGGAAAAAAAATTCAAATGTTCATATTTTTTTTAAAAAATGCTTTCTTGTTCAAATTATACTCTTTTCCTTCTCAAGAGCAGCCAGGAAAATAAAGTTATTGGTACATTCAAATTTTCCTCTCTGCTGTCATTTCAACTTAATTATTGCTCAGACATCTGTAATGGAGACAGCTAGGGACTGAGAGCACGGTGTCCAGCTTGGGTCTTTCTAAATCTGTCCCTGGATAGACCATGGAACTTGGACAAGGGACCATGGCCTTCACAGAGGTTTGTTTCTTTATCCAAAACGAGGGGATCTTAATGCCTCCGTTAAGGTGCTGATGAGAAGAGTCAATGAAGTAATGAATGTGCAAGTCAGTGCTCAGCATGTTAGCTGAGTCCAAATGCAATTGTCACACTTTTGAAACTGACAGCAAGAGTCCTGTTACCTGCATAACCCTGAAGTTTTGACTGTTTCATCTTGGAGTTCAGGATTTTGTTTGTGGAAAATTTATTTGGATTTGAGGAGAAAATATACTACATGGTGTCACATCAAAGCATTGGTCATCGACTTATCTTCCATCAGGACAGAAGGCAGAAGGAGAAGCAGGAGATCTTCCAGACACTGCTTTAGAAGAATCTGAGATTCTTCTAAAGACCCTAGAAAGGCAGTAACACACACAAAGCCCTTCCAAGTCATGGAATTTATTTAAACCAATTTGGAAATGAAAACTAGCAGACCCTCAGAATTTGGGGAGGTGAGAACAGGAGGCTGCCCACATCAGATGGGAGGGAGTGATAGAGTTAGGTTTGCTTGTTAGTCATCTGGATTCTCATGAAGCGTGAAATAAGTAGGCTCCAAGGAAAGACTCAACACAAACATTAACTTAATACTGACCTGGCTCAGCAGCAGTCTGTCTTTAGCGCCTTTTAATAAAATTGAAGTTCTTTTTTAAACAAATAGACTCTTTTCCAAGTGGCATTTATAGACATGGGGCCATTGGAACGTTTTTTTCCCCCTCTAGTGTTTTATCCTACAGTTGTCTGGACTCTCAGAACTGAGCAGGAGAGAAACCTTTTCAACACATAAAATGCATGGTTTGGCTTGTACAGTCTTCTGGCTAAGTTGAAGCAGGCAGGGAACACAGTGCCAATGAAGCCCGTGCTCAGCTCTGGGCTCTGAGGCCTTCAGGAGGACCTCCTAGAACTCTGCAGAAGAGTGATAGATCCTCTTTAACCAAAGGGAGTGAAAGGAGTCCCTTCATCCATCACTCATGTGTTCTTTCCAATTCTGATAATAGATTTTGTCAGCAGGAGCCACACCAGGCTGAGACTCTTACATCGGTTAGACTCTGTGGCTCATTCCCCTGCACCGGCATTTCCCAGCAGACTAGTTTCCTCATCAATCACGCATTGCCCATATTGTGTTTCCTGGCCCAGCTGTTCATGCAGCCGCGCTAAGGCTGGGGGGACTGGGCGTCAGTATTAATCACAAGACATGTCACTCTCAGGCCTGGATTTGCTTTGAGGATGGCATCTTGTACTTGCCTATAGTTATGCTTTTTCCCTGGAGAAATCTCAGGTTAGAAGAAAAAAAAAGGCACAAGTCCTGCTTGATGTTTAATAGCTTGGTCATTATGAGGGACGCTGTAAAACCCCCACCTCCCTGCTGTTATGTGGGTGTTTCGCGACTGTAAAATCAGCCGTTTCTTCCACAGAGAATTAACTGGCTCCATGTTAAGACAATCTGGAAGGACTCTAATTTACTTCTCCCCTGTCTCCTTTACCTAGTTCCCACACAATTATCCCTGGAGACTACTGAATTCTCTCTCGTTTAAATGTGTTGTCATTCAGCCATGCACTGTTTCTAAATTGCACTGTGTTAGGTAATGAGTGCAGTCAGCAAAGGTGGCACCTACAGAATTGCTGGCCATGGTGGTTGTCAGGCACTGTGGCGTTTCAATCACACTGTTTGCTTTAGTGCTAGACGTTGCCTCAGCTTTGAGGTGTGGGAGCTGTAAATTAGCATCTGGAACAACGGCAGCTGTATTCCTGCTGCTGCTTTTCCAGTGGAAGCTCCGACACTGTGACTTCTGAGTCTTCTCTCTGTGAGCTGCTGTTCCTTGAACTTCATTCCACAATGGGGAATAAATATGAGTGTCCTGGGAATTAGCCCACGGAAGGAATCTGCTAAGATTCCAACTATCTTTTTGGGTTTTCCCAGAAGTAGACCCGGTGGCAAGAATTTGAGTGCAAGTCATTTATTTGGGAGGTGACGAGTGACCCCAGGAAACACTAGGAGGGAAGTGGGAAAGGGAGACAGGAGGGGATGTCAGCCAGTAGTCATCAGGCCAGTCACTGCTGTGGGCAACTAGAGCTCACCTGTCCTCCCTGAAGAGCACGGGGGCCAGGGTAGCATTGTCCTGCCTGTTGCTTTGGGAGCTGGGATGTTTACCCTTAGTTCCTTTCACTCATGGGTTGAAGGATGCTTCCAGGAGCTGTTAATTCTCAGATAAAGTGGGGTCAAGAAGCCAGACAAAGCCCCCAGGCAGAGAAATGCAGGTGCTGGCAGGTGCAAGTCCCAAGTCCAGCCAGTGCGTGACAATGGTAAGGCCAGGGTAGAGCAGAGCATCGGGATTCTCTCTCCACTAAGTCCACAACACAGGCACCACAGCAAGTGTCTGGGAAAGCTGAAAGCCCTATTAACCTCATAGCTCAAAAGGACTTGGGAGAGGATCTCATTCCACCATCCTAACTCCTACAGAAATACTTTCTATAGCTGTCATCCAGCTTCCACCTGAACACCCCAAGCGTTGGAAGGCTCAAGTTTCCCGTTCCATGGATAGATCGTTCTATGATTATTCTACCTACTACTTCCTAAATTTCCATGTTTCATTTAAATGGCCATTCAGTCCATGTTTGCTGAGCAGCTCCTGGGTGATGGGTTCAACGTGAAGGTCTGGGCTCACAGATAACACTGCTGCTATTATGGTTGCAGAGGGAGGAGAAGGATGAACAAGCAGGGGTTTTATTCTCATACAGCATTTCCACAGGGCATTCCCAACGCACCAGACACATACACTGCAGCAAAGGCAGTGAGCACCTCTCCACAGGTAGGGAGGGCGAGGCAGTCAGAGCAGGTTTCACAGAGCAGTGAACAGTGACTACAGTTCACTGAGTGAGAGAAGGAATGGGTGAGATACACTCAGCAGGAGGTTAATGGTGGTGATGGCCACATCAGAATCCCTCATTCTTTGAAAACTATCTATGCCAATGGAAATTCCCACCCCTACAGAATGAGTGCTTTCTTAGTATTTTAAACCAGAGCTCTCCTTACAATGGGACTAAGAGAAATAACTTATTCTCTTCTTTAAAGAGCATAGAACATTTTAAGGAGAGTATCAATATGTTTTCTTCTATCCAGTTTTACAATCCTTTGTCAATTTCTTGCAACACTACTAGTTGCAAAGAAGCTCATCCTACAATATAATTTTCACCTTCCTCTGCAGATATTTTAAGAGGTATTAGGAGCAAACATATGGATACACAGAAATGACCATCACTATACCACATGCCAATAGATCCTATAAAAAGTGTTGGAGTCAACCACCCATTGGCCTGGTGGCCTGTGATTAAATAATGTTGATCACTGTACTGACTACATGAGGCCCCTCAGGACTGTGGAAAAGAAGAGGAGTCCACAGGTGGTCATAACATTAGCAACCTTCAAAATGAGGTGAATGTAGAAAATGGGTGATCCAAATATGGGTGATCCAAATATGGGTGGGCCTGTGGTTTATATTTACACATATGCATATATAGATATGTGTGTATGATATTTGTTTACATTTGATCCTGAAAAATAGACAGAAAGAATTGATCTACTATGCCCTGAAATAAGAATTTTATATTCAACAATTTGCTGTCATTTTAAAAAGAAAGCAGGAAAAATTACCTGAGATCCTAGCATGTAGAGAAGTCACAAACTGGTTGTCCATGGGCCAAATTCAGCTGGTGGATGTGTCGTGCTTGGCTCACACAATCTTCACCCCTGCAGAGTTTTTAGTCTGAATTAGTTGCCATTCTTTCAAAATAATGATAGTAAATCAAATAAATCAAAATCCAAGTTTCCAAATTCACTCGGAATATCAAAATGCCTGGCAATTCTTGAGCCTACATTTCACATGTTGATATTCAGCTAGAGCTGAGAGCTGCTCTTTCCTTTGAACAAGACACATACTTGCTAGTAGGTCACATTCCCCTTTTCTCCCCATGGAAGGTAATTGTCACCTATCGTTTTATTTCTCCTGGCTTCTTTCATTTACATTACCTCTCTGGCCCCTGCAAACCTTTGAGATGGCCAGAAAGGAATAAACTAAAGTATTAGGAACAAGACTTGCGTATTTACATTCTGTTTTACAAGTTAGCATTTCCCAAGAGCTGGAACTGGAAAACACTCCAGGAGAAAATGCATTCTGTAGTAAAACAGGTTTGATAAACTATCCCTTTTTGAAATTCTCAGTGTGCCAGTGCACACAGAAAATGATAGAGTTTCTGGGAAAGCTCATGATGGCTACACTTTCCTGGCTTTGGTTAGACAACAGAGAACCACTGGGAGGTTTTAAATAGCAGAGGAATTTGATCAGAGCTATGCATTGGTGAGTTAAACTTGCTAAAAGTACAATTTCCTTAAAAATAAAGGTTAATGTAAATTAAAGAAGCAAGGTCCACATTCTCCATGGTCTTACACAGGGATTCTGCATGATGATGCTATCCCAGTTCTACCATTATTATTTGACCCTTGCAAGCTAACTTAATCTTTCTGTACTTCAGTGCCTTCTCTGGAAGTGAATAGTAATACCTTCCTGTTCTGATATGTGGGAGGATTAAGTGAGACAATATATATGAGAAATAAATATTAGCGATTCTTACTCTTCTTATTTATATCATCTTCTTACTATACTTATTATCTGTAGATTCATATGTTTTCATATACATGTATACAGAAATATGTATTTCCTGTGCAATTCAATATACTATGTAGGAAATTCTCACCTACTCACCCAGTGCAAACTTCATATCCTCTGGAATGTGCTGTTGGAGCTCCTTTGGTTGAAATACTTAATTACACTGTTTGGAGTTACAGATTTGTATCTTCGCCAGGAAAGAACATATATAAAGAGAGGGCAAAGAAAAAGGGAAAAAGGGAAAAGAAAGAAGGAAGGACAAATAAACCTTGTTTCCCTAGAGAATAATAGTAAAAGTAAGCCAATGTGGCAACTTAATGGTAGTCAGAAACAACACAAGTTCCTTTGCAAACTAGGAGAACAGAGAATTGGCTCAGCCATTTCCCAGAAATGAGAATTTCTAGGTCAACCGCAAAATTAGAAGTTTACAACCAAGAATTCAGCCAAAAGAGCCAGCAGTTCCCCATAAGTCTCAGGGGTTGTCTACTACAGTTATGTTCAAACTTCTTTTTTGTTTTCAACTTGGTATTCTAACCATGCTATGGCAGAAATTGCTTTGGTGTGCCCTTCTTTAAGTGGTTTGATCCCCCATCTCCGAAGTCAGCTGAGGGCATACATGGTGAACGTTACTGTAAAGTTCATCACCGAGGGTGGGATGCTTGGTGCACAGGCGAAGATGAGGTGCTTCAAGCTATGATGAGGCAACGTAAAGAATCTCAGCAGGCCCCCAAGTAACTGGAGAGGGACTCATTCAACATTTTGAAAATATTAGGATCTTAAAATGTTTCAGACACCAGGTACAGATGGGGAAACAACAATAAACAAGAAGCAGAGACAACCCCTGCCCTGAGGAGCTTGTGGTCTAGAGGAGAAGGCAAAATCCACAGCTTTGGTTCATGTTCAGGAGGAAAGAGGCACAGAGCTTTGAGAGGGTGCCACAGGGGACCTGGCCCCACCTTGTGAATCAGAGACGGCATTCCTAGGGAAGTGAAGTCTACATGCCAGCTGGGAGTCAGCCAAGCCAAAGAAGGATAGGAGTAAAGTTTCAGGTTCTATAACACCAGCTTCATGGCAAGAGCATCAGGAATATTCAAGGACCTGAAAAAACATGCAGCCTAGTTGAAGTTCACAGAAAAGACCCAAACTGAAACACAGAAAGGAAAAGAACGGAAAGAACAGAATAGAGCATCAGAGATAGAGGGAACCCAATCAGATGCTCTGGTGTAGCTGCAACTTGAGTCTCAGAAGGAGAAGAGAAACTGAGATTGGAGCAGAAGCATCGTTGGAAGAAATAATGTCCCAGAGTCTTCCAAAATGGATGCAAGATGTCAACCCACAGGTTCTAAATGCTCAGCAAATCCCCCACAATGATAAACAAATTGTGACACACCCATACCACGGAGATCTATTCAGCAATAAGAAAAGAACTTCTGATATTTGCAACAACATAGGAAGATCTCAAAAGCATTATGATAAATGAAAGAAGCTAGTTGCAAAAGGCCACATACTGTATGATACCATTTATATGATGTTCTGACAAAGGCAACATTATAGTGACAGAAATCAGACCAGTGGTCACCAAGGCCTGAGATGGGTAGGAAACTGACTAGAAAGGGGTACAAGGAAAGCTTCTGGGCTGGTGGACTCTCATATATTAACAGTATGACAAAACCAGGCTACAAAATACTATCACCGGTAGGAAGGAGATTTTGTTACATTAACAGATGTTTTCTAGAGAAAACGTCCACAATCTGTCAACAGTTAGCCACTGCTTCATTTTTGTCTGCTTTGAATTTTGCTGTTTATACTTTTCTTCAACTATTGAGTTTTCTATAATGAGAATATAATTATCATAGTTAGGGAAAATATTATTTTTTAAAACAAGTAATATGATTCATACTGTTTCTAAAACATAGTAAGCTATTTCCTAATAAGTTTATAATGTCTTTTGCAATTTTAAACATTCTTTGATAAAAGAATGCATTTCTTTTACTATCTTTTAAGTTCTAGAATATTCATTCTCCACACATGCACACAGAACTACACCTCACATTTGAAAATCTCTAAAGAAATCACTACCTACAGGTTTGCAGAATTCTTAGCTAAATTATTCACTTACCTAACCCCACATAAAGTGAATTACTAACATGGGGTTTGCATTACTGATTTACGTCTACCTGCAAGATTGCCCACGTAGCCAGTACGAAGGCAGATGGCAGACTCCATGCACTAGATCAGGTCCACCTGGCTCTTTGTGCCCCACGCCCTTCTAAACGATTACAGTGATGAGTGCTGCAGCCCCTGTTTGGCCTGACAGGGTGGTGCCCCTGTGGCTCAGCAAGGCCATGTCTGACAGACTAACGACTTGGGAAAGGACTCTCTTGAGGGGGACTTAACACAGTCACCTGTTGATTTATGAACACGCACATTCACACACACCTCATCTCACTCTTTTAATCATATCAATTTGCTACATCTCAGCAAAGGAAAAGAAAAAAAAGAATCAAAACCACTAATTATTCACAAATAGGTCAAATGCAAAGTTCCACATCTGCTAGATCTGGATGGATGAATTTTGTAAACCACTAACACCTCATTTTCCCTCTATTTTAAATGAATTTTTAATTACCTAAGAAATAAGTGAATTCATTCTCCCCTTAAATAAAATAGTACCTTTTGACTACATCCCTCAATTTCCATCTGTACCTTCCCCATAGAGAGTTTGGGGCTTTGGGGTTTAGGCTTCCAGAACTTTTACATACATATACATGTATACATTTTATACATGTACCTTTATGCAACACAGAAAACAGCATTAATTCATGAAGGTTTTTCTTTTTTTATATTCTTTCTCTCTCACTCCCTCTCCCTCATTCTTTTGTTACATAAATGGTTTCATACTGCAGTTATCATCTGAAAATTGCTCAGTTTGTTTTTTTTTTTCCCTTTTTTAAGCTTTATGCCAGGCTGGTTTGACAGATTTTGTTTGTTTAACTGGTGTCTACAATCCCATCATATAAAGATAGCACATTTTATTTATCTACTCCCCTGATAAACAGTTACGTTATTCCAATTTGTCACCATCACAAACATGCACATAGTCATATCTGACCATCCATGTCCACGTGTGCCTCCCATCCGGGCAGGCCAGGTCCCTTGTCCCCACACTGAAATGACAGGCAGCTAGACAACCAAGTCACATGGTGCGGGGGCCTCAGTACTCTCGTGATCTGGACCTCGTGGAGCAAGGCTCGGGTGCCTTTTGGCCACATCTCGGGGCTGGACTCTGCCCTGGGCGGGAAGACAGTAGGAGAAACAGGGCCGGCGTCGCCTCCCTGCAGCTCCACCCAACTAGCGTCACAGGCTGGCTTGGCCTCATTTTCAGATTCAAATGCAGAATTTCACCATTTCCCCTAAAACCTAGAAACCCACCTAAAGGAGGGTTAATATTTAACATTCCCTGAGGAGGGTCCCCAAGGACTCTTAGGCCTAGGGAGGACCTGCGTGCCCAGGCAGCCACCATTAAAGGGGCCTCGAGGAGGAGCGGGCAAAGGCACTCCGGGAGTTTTTGCTGGAGATAACAGTAATTTTTGAAAGAATAATACAGCAGGAGGTCGAGTCTGACACGGGTTTCTTTCACACTTGCTACCTTGCACCCCAGGAATACAATCCCGGCCCTGTTTCCCGGCCCCACGGCCATTTCAGAGTCATGAAGTCATCCCAGCTGCGACTACAGCCGAGGGGACGGCGGGAACACGCTGGCCGGCCGCCCATCCCCCGCCGGCCGGAAATGTCCGCGCGGAGCGCAGAGCTGCGGGGGAAGGAGAAGCCGGAGGGAGGCAGCGAAAAGCCTGGCGTCGGCGGGGGACCCGGGGGAGAAACAGATCCACACCCACGGACAGGCCAGCATTTTACCTCCGGGCCTCCCGGGCAGGGTCCACCAGACTCAAGCCACTGCCCACGTGGAATGTGTGACAAGGACGGCCTCCCACGTGCCGCCTCGGCGTCGGGCACATTCCCCGCGGTAAACCCCCCGTGTGAGCAGAGTTTAAGGAGTGGGGCCTTGCAAGCAAGGCTCAGGCGGGGAGGCCCGGCCTCCTGCTCAGTCTGTGCCAGTGGAAAAAACGACGTAAGTGCCAGATCTCAAGAGAGCAAGTCATGGGCCGGGGCTTTACAATCTGTTTCATGAGTTATTCCTCCAAGCACGCCTGGCAGTGGAATTTCTTCATTAGTGCCGCAGCCAGCAGATGGGAGCGTGAGCGCCCGGGGCCTTCCTAGGGAGCACAGAGGCCGCCCCCGCAAGCAGGTGGCAGCCCCCCTCCTCCCTTGTCCCTGCATTATGGACAGGCTCTGGGGTTGACGTAGCCCGTTCCGATGGTTAAACGGCCTCCCCTTCTATCTTGGCTGGGGTAGTCCTATGTAGTGGTTTGGTGCCAGTTTCAAACCTAGACCCTCATTCTTGGTCCCATAAGGAATGCCTGCCCCCCCGGATCCCACGCTTTCTGTGGTATCAAGGACTCCGTGTGCTATGAGCAGCGAAGAGCCACACAGTCTGAGTTGCTGGAAGGTTCCTTCTCCTGGGGACCAGGCTCCATCCTAATGAAGACCAGGAGAGGTAGAGCGAGGGGATGCAGGGACTGAGTACCGATAAGGAGCAAAGTTGCCGGAAGGCTGAATGGCATAGACTGGGTGTTCCAGCTGAGGGTTAGCAAGTTGGCATTTCCCACTGATAGAAACCCCTGGAGATGCTTTATGGTGTGACCCCCCACCCTTCCTCAAGCATCAGCTTCCTTTCTGTTACCATTAACTCCCCTTCCACCCACAGCTGTGGTCACAACCTCTCCAACCTGAGAAACAGGGTGAAGGCTCCTAGTTTGTCTCAGAGGCTCTCTGCCCAGCAATCCTTTTGAAACTAGGGTTGTCACTGAGAAGTAAAAATAAAATCCTAAGCCCCCCAACTGACTGAATGGACCCCTTCTTGGCCACGGGGGCTCCAGAGAAACCCTAAAACCTGAGTTCCTAGCCACAATGGGAGAAGAGGTCAGACACGCCTCCTTAGACCCTCCTCTGTCCTTAACCAACATTAGGCTTTCTTCCCTAAGGACTAAACAGAAACCAGCACTTTAGGAAAGACTTGCTCCATGGCTGATTTCAACCAACCTCGTGACTGCCCCTCCCTTTTGTGGTTTCGACACAACTGACCAGCATTCCTTCCTGAGAAGAGACCACAGACCACGGAGTGGTTCTGGCCAGTCCACAGAGGCTGCGCACAGTGGGCCTTCATGTCCTCTGCTTCATCTTTTGACATCAGAGGGCCAAAATCTGCACCCTTGGATCATGCTAATGCTGCCATTTTTTGAAGATCGGACCCATGAATTGCCATGAAGCTCAGTTGCACATGCACATGTTTCTCGTTCTGTAAGTATTCATGACTCTTCCTGTAGCTTATGAGATATATATATTCGACCCCACTCAGCATAAATTCCTGTTCCCTTTACCCTTCGCTCGAAATGCTTGCTGTTGGCTTCTACCTCTTCTACCTGAGGCTATGCTTAGCAGCCTTCAAGATAGCCACCTGCAGGCTGCAACTCTTTATGAGAAATAGAGCTCTCCTCTCCAAATTTGTGAACCTCATCATTCTTTTGTTAATATTATTGAAGGAGGCTTTGAAAATGAGGAGAAAGATGTTACAGTTTGAATGTTTATGTCCCCCCAAAATTTATATGTTGAAATCGTAACCCCCAATGTGATGGCATTAGGAGATGGGACCTTTGGGAGGTGATTAAGGCATGAGGGTGGAGCCCATATGAATGAGATTAGTGCTCTTGTAACAGAGGCCCCAGACAGCTGCCATGCCCCTTGCCCCTACACAGGGAGTGGATGCCATCTGTGAACCAGGAAACAGACCCTCCCCAGACACTGAATCTGCTGGCGCCTTGATCTTGAACTTCCCAGCCTCCAGAACTGTGAGAGATAAATTTCTGCTATTAATAAGCCACTCAATCTGGTGTTCTATTAGAGCAGCCCCAGCTGACTAAGGCAGGGGCTTTCCATCCTCATTTCTGCAGGCCTCAGCTCCACGTGCCCCTAGCACCACCTTCCTTCTTCATGAACATGGAATGTTGTGGGGCTCCCACATGTCCCCCAATCCCTCTAGCATTTTGGTTTCACAAGGAAAGACATAAAGGAAAGAAAGATTGCAGGGAAGCGGCACAGAGAAGCCATCCTCCCTGGCACTGGATGTGAAGCACAGAGAGAGGAGGGAGGGTGTGGGGGGTTGTTGCTGAGGACCCCCCCTTGAGCGGGGGGGGGGGGGGGGGGAGCTGGGAAAGGTCAGAGCGGCCGGGCTCACTGTCTCCTCCTCCCTCTCCCCACTCACTGGGACAGTGAGTCCCCCGACACCCCATGCCCAAGGGTGGATTCAGAGGACAGGGTGGGATTGTCACTTGGGCAACATCAGAACAAAGAAAGTAGAAATTCCTGGGAGATGGCTGAGACAGACATGAGAGATAGCCCTGGAAAGTGGCCCACACATCCCTTTCAGGGGCCTCTCCTCTCCCCTACCTGAAGGAGCTTCATAAATGAATGACGGCTTAAATAGTTTTAAAAAAAAGAGTGAAAAAACATACAATGTTTATGTCCCAAAAGAGGAGTTTTTGACAAAGAACTGAGAAAGCACAATAAATGTGGTTTTGCAGTAGCATGCAAAGTGGTAAGCATGGAGTAGTTTTGTACTGTGAATTTATGTTTGAAAAATTGTAAATACTCATTATAAAAACAAAAATCACTCAGCCACACATGAAAAGAGTGAGCTCTATAACTACATATTGGCTGTAACTTGAGTGTTTCCCAACAGGAAACTATGGGCCAAAAACAAGACCCTCTAGAACACTGTCCCATTGGCTTCAGCTTAAGTCACCAGAGATTGCAGCTGTTGTTGATGTTGTGATTTACAGTAGCCAGCAGCGAACCCCATGGAAGGCAAGAATGAAAGCTGAACAGCAAGAACACTGCTGCGTCTTTATAAATTCAGCTTTGTGGCTCAGACACAATAAAGCACATTTCCTCTCATTCTCCTCCAAAGCTACTGGCAAAACACCGAGGACAACAGGAAGCAAATAGCAACAAGTGGACTTCACAGACTAGGAAACTCCACATCTGGTGACGTGGCTTCCTGCCACCTGGTCCTCCTCTAAGAACAGAAAACCATCATTCTTTGTCTCCTAATTTTTGAGATCATGACACAGAATTTTCCTTGGATCCTTGAAATTTATTAATACTTAACAACTTAAGAAGAACAAGCTTGACTGTGTAGTGCCCATCACGATCACATGATCACAGTGATCAGTGACCCCAGGCATTGTTAGAACCCTACTCTTGCACCCAGCAGTTCTGGAGTGGACATCACATTTGCTTTTAAGACAAACCCATAGCACAAGATAGCCCATACTATCTTTCCAATGAGACCATGAGTTTCTCAAAGGCAGAGAACATAGCTAACCATATCCACTTTCTCTTTGATCTGAGGATAATGCATGCATTAGGGTAGGAATTCAAATGCTAGTTCCCTTCACATTCCTAAAAATGTTAACTCACCAAACTTCTATGTGTACCTGAATTCTACGTAAACAAAAGGCTTCCTGTGAATTCATAGGAGCTGTGGTGATTCAGGTAACAGAAGGAGGCCTGTGTATGCAAAGGTGGGAGACAGAGGCAGGAAAGAGAGAAGAGCACACCAGGCTCTTTGAGCTCTGCCTTGGAAGGTCTGCTTCCTTAGGGAAAGAGCCCTGGAGGATGCCCCTTGTGCCAGGTGGGTTTCAGAAGTGAGAGAGACCGGGATTGGCACCTGTCAGTTGCATGCCATGCCCAGCACTGATACTGGGTGTGTTCTGTCTCTGGCCTAAGATGGACTCCCCCATCTTCTTGAACCTTAAGAATATTAAATTGAGTTCTTTAGGAAGTAGCATTTAGAAATGTGAGAATTTTCATCTCATCCTTTATCCTCAAGACAATGTTCAAGACACTCCTAAGGAGCTCATTCAAGGGGGTTGAAGGGGGAGTGGCTGACACTTTGGCTTTGCATGATCTCATAAATTGAAGTATATATAGCATTATATTTAAAAAGTTTCATTTTGCTAAAAAGTGCAAAGTGTTTCTCTATTCTATAGAATACAATTAATTTTTAATGCCTCCTGTATGACAAGTGGAAACACAAACTGCAGTTTTCTCTCCAGATGTGTACAGGTTAACGGGGTAAGAACATGTGTATGTTCAGATCTCATTACAGTCTAAGGCAGATATGGGAAGGCCCTGCTTTAAGTCCTCACAATCTGGAGCCTTCCACAGTCACTGAAGGGTGATAAGCAACATCAAGGGCATTGTCTTTTGTTGTCTGGGAACTAAACTTTGGTCTCTGTCACATCATACTGGGTTCAGTGAGGCTCCCTGTGTGCATCAGGGACAGGAGAAGCTGTAGGATGCTCCGTCTGGCTTCTTGCGCTAGCAGACAGGACCCGGCCGTTTTTGCCTTATTTAGAAATATACTTGTTTTATTACGACACTGACAGTTTGTTAGCACAGAGAGAGACAGAGAGGCTCACAATGTTTGAGTCCCTTATCTCGCATTGTTTATGTTCTTAAAATAATTTAATTAGCCTAATAAACAAAAGCATTTTGAATTCATAAACAAAGAGAGTTCAAAAAAAATTAAATGTCCCCAAAGGCAAAAAGAATAGAAAAGTCAAATCATTCCAAGTCATTCTTTCACCCTCTGTTTTGCATATTCCTGCAAGCTCAGTCCCTAAGAGCCAAAGGGACTTCTAAAATATGTGTTCATGTCCTCATTTTGTTAAGATTTCATGACTGGGTAGTACTCCATGGTATAGATACACCACATTTTATTCTAGGGTGCAGTGCGCACTTTCTGGGGGATGGGCACGCTTGTAGCTCTGACGTGGGTAGTGCAAAGGCAATACAGGTAACCAAAGTGTTTGTACCCCCATAATATTCTGAAATTTCAAAAAAAAATTTCTAAAAAAAAAAAAGATTTTGGTAGGACCTTGGAAGCCTTCTAGATGAATCAATATTTAAACTGGTGCTATTAATAGATGCCATGACTGTGTCCACCTTCTTAAATGACTCTCTAAAAGGACAAATTGGAAAAGAAAGCCAAATGTAGGGTTATATTTTATAAAGCAGTTTTAAATACATGGATTGATTAGGTTTTAAAGCAGGAAGAATTTAAAACTCTAAAGCTAAAGGGAGATTTCTGAAAGAACAAAAAGAAAGAAGGGTTACATAATTCTGAGTTTACACAATCAACATAAGCAGACTCTATTATTTTAATTTTTATATTACTAATGTCTCTGACATTTTATTATTGCAAACTCTTTAACCCATAAATGACTGGGAGCAGTGTCAGTATATTTATACTTATTACCCCCACAGCGCACTATTGTCTCTGCACTTCAGTAACAAATGCAGTTTATGAATTATGGGTGTAAATGTAAACCAATGGAATATAAATTATTGTGGGGACAAATGTTCTATCTACAAGTAGTTATCTATTTTATACAGTTACCGTTAGCTAACATGGTTTAAACATTAATTACATGGTAATCATATACTAAGAATTTCAAGTGGATTATGTCTTAATCCACCATAAACCTATGTGGTAGATACAATTGTTCCTTCATTTTACAGAGGTTTGGAGTTTGCCCAATGAACATGGCTGGAAAGTGGTGGAGCCAGCCATGAGCCCAGCCTCTCTGACTCCAAAAGCTATTAACTCCCACACTGCCCTGTGGGATGGTGAAGAGGTGGTATGGGGATATGATTGATTGGAATATTATTACAGCAATGGTTACTAGGAAAGCTGGTGATTCACCATTGTTTTTGACATGTCTCAAATTTTGCCTGATAAATCCCTATCACCCATATCAGTCACAGTTCAAATCAGATAATCAGATTCACTGGGAGGTAATATATGTATTTTTGTGTGTGTATATATATATATATATAATATGTATATATATATATACACACACACATATACATACATACACACATTTTGTATTGATCTCTGTAAGGCTGTTGTCCACAAGGCAAGCTGTGGGGAAGCAAGGATGAGCTGGGGCCCACAAGCATGAGCTGGAACCCATGAGGACAGACTGAAACTCGGGTCAATTCTTGCTGCCTCTGGCTTTGACAGTGTGGGTGTCCTCCAGGAAAAGCTGGTGCTCTTCATCACAGAGTTGGCCCAGGAGTCAGAGGGGCTGGAGCAGGATCGGGGAAGATGAGCCAGTGACAAGCAACAATCTGTGTGAGCTTCAACAAAGCTGCTGCTTTAGTTCTAACCTCCAGATTTTCCACAAGAGTCTTTTTTGTACCCTACTGTAAGGAGAAACATGCAGGGGAGGGAATTCTAGGAAATGTAGTTCTGTCTAGGCAAGTTGACACAAAGCCACCACACCAAGATGCACTAAAGCTGCAGAGAGGCATGGAGCATGGCTCCTGCCTTCAAGAGGCCAACCATATGGAGGTGTTAGGGGAAAGAGAAACATGATTAGATAATATCAACACAGGTATTACAACAAGTATTATACTAAGTGCACCCAGAATGCAATAGGAGCCCACAAAAGTGGCCCACCCTACCCAAGCTGGGATTTCAGGAGAGCTTTCTGGAGGATGTGGTCTGTAAGCAGTCTTAAAGAATGAAGTAGGAGTTGGCTAAGAGATGGATTAGTAGGGATTTTAAGGTGGATGGGGGGAGAAAATAAGTATTAAGGTCTATGGTAGAGGTAGGATAGAGAGATTTATAAGCAATAATTGTGGGAGGCTGGGAGTAGAAGGAAAAGATGTTGGAGAAGTTAGTGTTGCAAATCCTGGAAAAGGTATGCATGGCATTCTAGGTAGCTTAGACTTCACTGTCTTGTAATTGAGCAGCAGTTCAAGAGTTATACAACATGAAAATGAAGTGATCATTGAGGTGATCTCCAAGATAACCACTTCACTGGCTTTCTTCCCTATACACGTATACTGCTCATCACATTAAAAGGTAGTGTCCAGCATCCCTCCCCTTGAATTTGGGCTGGCCTAAGCAACTGCTTGACTAAGGGAAGATAACAAAAGTGACATTCCAAGGGTAGGTCTTAAGAAGTCTTGCAGCTTCTGCCTAGGTCTCTTGGAATGGTTACTCTCAGAATATGATGTCTCCTCTCAGAAGCAAACTTCCGTGCTGTCAGAGCCTAAACCACATGAAGATGCCACAGGTATTGCTCTGGTCAGTCACCCCAGCTGAGCTCCCAGCCATAACTATAATGTGCATTGCCATCATGAATGTCCGGACAAGTCAGGCCTTTAGATGACTCCCATTGCCAGTCACCATCTAAATGCCACTGCCTGAAATACCCCAAATGAGAATTATCCCCCATAAACTCCCAGAATTTGAGGAATAATCATAAATTCTTTTAGACATCCAAGTTTTCATGTGGGTTGTTAAATAGCAATAGATAACCAGAATTGCCATGTTTATGTTTTGGGTGGCTTTTTTTTTCTTTTTTGAAAGGATGGGGGAAAGACACTTCTAATACAGCTTATTGACTTAGAAAAGATAAAATGAAAGTAGGGAGACCTGGTAGGAATCCATTTCCATAACCAAAGAAAAAGATATGAGAGCATAAGCCTGAAAGTATCAGTTTGGATAAAGAGGAAAAGCTGGATTCTAGAAACAGGGAGCAGAATTAATAAGCTTTATGACAACTAAAGGGTGAAGGAGAGAGGAAGAGTCAAAGTGTTCTGTGTGTTTCTTGTACAACTGGGTGGAAGCTGGCCATTTCAATCACAAAAACCTAGGATACTGAAGGGGAATCAGATGGGGTAGAGGAAGGATTATTGTGAATTCAAAGAGGTGTCTAGGTGTATGGTTAATTTTATGCATCAACTTGACTGGGCTATGGGATGCCCAGATAGCTGGTAAAACATTATTTCTCAGTGTGTCTGCGAGGATGTCTCAAAAGAGATCATAATTAGAATCATAAAACTGAGTGAAGAAGAACCACCCTCACCAATGTGAGTGGGCATCATCCAATTCCTTGAGTACCTGAATAGAACAAAAAAGCAGAAGAAGGGTAAATTCTCTCTCTCTCCCTCCATCTTTCTGCTTGAGCTGATACAACAGCCTTCTCTTGACCTAGACATTGGCACTCCTGGTTCTCAGGCTTTTAGACTAAGACTGGGACCTGTACCATTAACCCCCTAATTCTCAGGCTTGTCTATTTGAACTGAATCACATCATTGGCTTTCCTAGTTCTCCAGTTTGCAAATGGCACTTCATCTGCTTGACTTCTCAGCCAATCCCTACAATAAATCTATTTTTACCTATCTATCTCCCCATCCATCCATCCTATTGGTTCTGTTTCTCTGGAGAACCTTGTAGGAAATATGGAGATTAACAATTTCAAGAGAAAGTTTGGTTTAGGAGGTCTTTGCACTCATGAAAGACCATGAAAATGGAGAAAATAATTCAAGGAGAGGATGCAAAGTGAATTATGAAATAGACCAAGGATGAACCTCTTGAGTAAACCTATACCCAAATCCTCTTCCATAGAATAACTGCATAAACTTGGGCAAACAACCTGACATTTCTCAGTTTCCACATTCCAAAAAATGGATTTCAGAGAGAATTAAATGTGATAGTGCATTCCAACTACCTGGCCCAGAACCTGGTATAAGAACTCAGTACAGATTAGAGTTGGTTATTATCAACAGCATCATCACATCATCATCACTCATGTTGAAGGGATGTGGGCTGCTAAGAAATCCATGGAGGAGATGAAGAGCTATTAGGGAAGTGGGAGGGAAAGGAGAAGACTGTCACACAGCAAAAGAGTGAAGAGCCTTGAGAAAGAATCAGGAGTCTGGGAGACTGGAATGTTCTCACTGGAGCTGGCAGTGCTCAGGTTGTTGAGGACCTTGATGAACATTTGATAAAGTAGTAGGAGTAAAGGAAAGCTGAGGTGAGATATGAAGCTGAGGGAAGATATGAGGACTCATAGATTATTCTTTCAAGAAATTTTTCTGGAAAAAAGAAAAGAAGAGATGGTTGTAGCCAAAAGAGAGTAGCAGGATAAAGGGAATTTTTATTAGTTTATTTGTTCTTGCTGTTGTTTACGTGCTGGTTTTTTTTTTTTTTTTTTTTTTGGTTTGTTAAAGAGGGAGAGTTGTGAGTATAAAAGAACCTAGACATAGAGAAAAACAGGAACAGGTTCATGTGAAAGCCCCTGACTGAGAACAGAATTGAGCCCTGCAGCAGTAGACCTCAAGCCTTGGCAACTAGGCAAGCGTTTGAGACACAGCTGGCTTGGGGATGGGGCCCTTTCCTTGGTTGGCAGGCTTCAGGGAGCATAATTTGGAAGTGGATATTAGAAGAGGCATAATAATGTGAAATTCAACTACTTAGTGGGGGAGGAAACTTTGCATATTATGAGGCAGTTAATTTCCTTCCTGTGGGCTTAAATGGCATTGCCTCTGACAATTAATGTTTGTCCTCAGGAGGTAGGTGTGGGGACTGATTCAGCAGTTACTACCTAGATAACAGTGGTTTATATGCTATGTAAGCCTTCAGCTCACCTTAGTAGGTGAGATGTGGAGCCTGAGTTAGGAGACCCTATAGCCCCTGACACGTGGGGAGGTGGGGATAAGGAAAGCATCACTGGCCACAATCCACACTGAGTGCCCTAGGTATGCAGAAGTGGCCTGCTGGAGTTTTCAGGGGGCAGGGAGGTGGGGCAGGTAAGAGACATATTCTGGGATACAGTCACATGGAAAGTGGGTAGATCTCCACAACTTAGTTTCTAGACTAAACGGAATACGCATCTTCCACCCTAATCTTCCCAGTAATTATAACAAAAAGCTCTGCACAAAATTCATAAAGCAACTGACAGAAGACTCTGAAGGTAGAGGAAAAAAATAGACTGGCCAATTCCTTCAGACTCAAGGAACCGTCCAGCAGAGAATATCCTGGGTTTTGTTTGCTTGTTTGCTTTGTTTTGTTCATTATTTTTTGCCTCCTATATATGGCAGCCTGGACTCTGAAGAGGCCTATAACCCAGAAACACAGACAAATGGGTACAGATTAAAAATCACAAAGTATTCTTTTTTTTAGCCAAAAATCATTTTGACCATATCTACCCTAACTAAAGGCAAACAGGACACACACAAAGCCTAATCCCTCTCCCCTCACCAGGTGCTGCTGTTGGGAGGCTGTGGATGGAGCCCACTCATCCGTCTTGCCTCTTGCATTAAGGAGAGGGTACCCCTCCCTCTCCCAACTAGACAGTGGAGGAGGATTATGTGATTTTCTAAATCTGTGTGTGAAATTCTGGGCAGAACTCTGAGTGCCCTATGCACAAAACAGTCAGGAAACAGCACAAGAAAAGGTTTCAAGGGTCAGAAAAGCTAAACGCTTGTCTGAAACACTGCCTAGGTTTCAGATTAGGTAGGGCTCAGGAAAGCACCCAAGTGGGGCAGACTGGACTAGGACAGCAAAGGCTTTGAAAACAAAATGGAAATTTAAACCACAGCCCACAGAGTGGACCAGAACATGCGTTCTGAACTTACCAGGTCAACTGCCTACTAAAATCAAAGATTTAAATAGGAACCAGAATAATATAACATAATATACTCAAAAAGTCTAGGATGCAATCCAAAATCTCATCACACTGAGAACCATAAAAATCTCAAGTTGAAAGAGAAAAGATAATCTTAAGCACTGAGATGACACAGATGTTGAAATTATCTGGTGAGAATTATAAAGCATTTGTTATACAAGATGCTCTAATTTTAAAGCAATTATAAATGCTTAAAATGAAAAAATAGAAAGTCACAGCAAAGAAATAGAAAATGTAAGGAAGAACCAAATAAAAATTTTAAAACTGGAAAATACAATAACCAAAGTATTTTTTTAAAAAATCACTAATTGGGCTCAATAGCAGAAATTCATAAGGAAAGACCAACAACCCCACAGAAAAATGGGCAAAGGATATGAAGAGTTTATAAAAAAGGAACTACAGATAACTCTTACACATATAAAAAGATGTTCAACCTCACTCATAATAAGAAAAATAAAAATTAGAACTACACAGAGATACTGGTTTTTATTAATACTTGTCAGAATGGCAAAACCCAAAGTGTGAATATACATTATAAGAATGTGGAAAATTCTCATAGATTGTTTGCAAGCATCCAGAAAAATTTGGTTGTCTCTCTAAAATCCACAAACCATTTGGCCCTGTAATTCTGCTTTTAGAAATTTATCCTATAGAAAACTTGCATAGGATGAAACAACACATGTGTAATATTATTCCTCGCTACATTTTTGGTAATCACAAAGGACTAGAAACAATTTAATGCCCATCAACTAGTTTAACACTAGTTAAATTAATTCTCATACACCCATACAATGGAAAGTTACAAAACTACAATAAAAAAAAAAAATGAAGCCCTCTCTATAACTTGTTACCATAGAATAAATAAAAGGAGAGACAATGATCTGTATTTGTATGTGTGTGTATATGCACAATGAAACTTTGAAAGGACAGGTACCAACAAGTGGCCGCCCAGCGGGGAGGGGACAGGAGGGAATCTGGACGGTATGCCTATGAATGTGTTCTGGTTATTGAAACGTGAACATATTGCCTATCAAAATAAAGCCAATAAAAACAAACACACAAAGAAAGAACAGAAATAGTCCTTAATGTCCTATGCCAGGGCTTTATCATAGTGGTCCCTTTACGTCTGGATGAGGTAAACCTAGCCAGTGTTTCAATTAACTTGGCTTACTATTAAGCCAATGATACTAAGTGACCTAACATGAGCAGGGGATATTGTTTCATCTGATGCCTTCCATGATGTCCATGAAGAACAAGAGCCCCTGAATCACCAGGGACACTGGTTAGGATGAAAGCATTTTATCGTGAACACTTTCTCTTGGTGGCCTGGGCTGTGGGGGGCTTGAAGCTTGCCTCCTTCCGCCTCGCAGCACCCCCACCTTCCTGCTTTCTGCTCATCACATAGGCCTCCCTGCATGCTCTGAAAAGATTTCCTTTCTGGAAACACCATAAGGCTGATGACTAGTCACCCAGCTCCTGGTTCTCCGGATCTGCATGTATGGTTTCCCAGGGAAACTGGGCAGAGCACATGAGTTCTTCCATTTCCCTCTCATCTTCCAGGCACCCAAAAGCAAAATCTCACAAGATTGACACTGAGCACCTGTCACATGGGAAGTGCTTCCTCCTCTGGCTCAGGAATTTGGTGTTGGCTTTTGTCAGGGTCGCTCAGCCCTCATTGAAGGACAGAGTTTGAGGATGGGGGTCTCTCCTCAGACACCCCTGACCCTTATTACACAGCCACAAATGCCATCACTTTCCATAAGAGGATCAAATTGCCTTTCTGAAATCACAAGGAGTCACTGATGTGAGCTGGCTTTCTCACCAGGGCACATGTGGCCGGTGCAGCTGCTCCCATCTGTTACTCAGTCTGACGCATGGGGACAGCTGTTGAAGGAGCATGCCTCTTTGTTCCACTGAGCTCTTGGTTTAGCCCAACTTTTGAATCCAGGTGATACTCCCTAATTGGCAAACAAAAGCCACAGGAATAAGGCAAAAAAGACTGGTCCTTGCAGAGCCTGGCTCCAGTCATTTAAAATGAAATCAATCTCACTTCTCCCCTTTTCCCTCAGTGTTCTGAAATAATATTTGAAGTCCTGCTTGCTCTCTTTGGAGAACTGCCAATGACTTTGAGGCATGTAGTGAAGCTATATTTCAAGAGACGATTACACGCAGGACTTTTAAAAAGTGATTCTCACTGAGGAATAATATACGATATGGATTTCATAATCTGCCATGCTTCTCTTAGAAAACTCTTATTTCCTCTCTCCTCTGTAGAAAGAATCTCTCTTCCATAGAAGTGATTGTTAGTCTATAGTGGTTTTTTAATTCTGTAAACTACTATCAATGGTGAGTTTTGAAAGAAACAAACTGCACATGTTCTTAGATGCTCTGTTTTTGCCATTGACTACAGTAAATGTTTTCAAGAAATCTCTCTCCATGTTTTTTGAATTGAAAAATAATGAAAAAAATTCTTGTTATTACATTGAAGTCATGGGTAAAATGTATAGTCTTGGAGAAAGAACGACAAAAAACCCACTTGACTTTTCCCCATTCTGACTACAATTATATAACCAATTATCAAATTTGACACACTCCCCCTTCCACAATCTGGAGAAATGCCATCACTCTTTTTAAAAAATATTATAAATTTTTTATTTCAAAATACTAAGGGAGTGCAAATGTTTTTGTTGTAAGGGTACATGATATAATGGTGAAGTTAGGACTTTTAGTGTTGCCCATCACCAGAATACTGTTCATTGTACTCAATAGGTAAGTTTTTATTACTCACCCCCCTCCCCCTTACTTGTTTCCAATGACCTTGACATCTCTTTGTGCCCATGTGTAACCATCGTTTAGCCCCCAATGGTTAGTCAGAACATGTGGTGTTTGTTTTCCATTCCTGAGATATTTCACTTAGGATAACGGTCTCCAGTTCCATCCAAGCTGCTGCAAAAAACATTATTTCATTCCTTTCTATGACTGAGTAGTACTTCATGGTGCATACACACACACACACACACACACACACACATTTTCTTTATTCACTCATGTATTGATGGGCACTTAGGTTGATTCTGTATCTTTACAATTGTGAATTATGCTGCAATAAGCATTCTAGTATGTCTTTTTGATAAAATGACTTCTTTTCCTTTAGGTAGATACCCAGTAGTGGGATTGCTGGATCAAATGGTAGGTCTACTTTTATTTCTTTGAGCAGTCTCCACTTTGTTTTCCATAAAGACTATACTAATTTTCAGTCCCAACAACAATGTATAAGCATTCCTTTTTCTCTGCATCCATGCCAGCATATTTTGTTTTTTGACTTTTTATGGCAATTCTGACAGGAATAAGGTGGTATCTCATTGTGATTATAATTTGCATGTCCCTGATGATTAGTGATGTTGAACATCTTTCATATGTTTCTTGGCCATTTGTCTATCTTCTTTTGAAAAACTTCTGTTTCTGTCTTTTGCCCACTTTTTGATGAGGTTGTTTATTTTTTTTTCTTTCTGATATGTTTGAGTTCTTTGTAGATTCTGGATATAAGTACTTTGTAGGATGAATAGTTTGCAAATATTTTCTCCCATTCCATGGATTGTCTATTTACTCTGTTATTTCCTTTGTTATGCAGAAGCTTTTCAATTTAATTAAGTCACAATGATTTATTTTTATTGTTGCTGTATTTGCCTTTGGGGTCTTAGTCATAAATGTTTTGCCTAGGTCTATGTATAGAAAACTTTTTTCTACCTTTTCTTCTAGAATTTTAATGGTTTTATGCCTTACATTTAAGTCTTTAATACACTTGAATTAATTTTTGTATATCGCAAAAGATAGGGGTACTGTTTCATTCTTCTAGATGTGGCTATCCAATTTTCCCAGAACTATTTATTGAATAGAGAATACTGTTGCCAGTGTATGTTTTTCTCTGCTTTGTCGAACATCAGTTGAACATAGCTATATGGTTTTATTTCTGAGTTCCCCATTCTGTTCCACTGGTCTATGTCTCTACTTTGATACCAGTACCATGCTGTTATGGTAACTAACAAATTGTAGTATAATTTGAAGTTAGATAATGTACTTCCTCCAGATTTGTTCTTTTTACTTAAGATCACTTTGGCTAGTCAGGCTCTTTTTGGGTTCCAAATGAAGTTTAGGATTATTTTTTCTGCATCTATGGAATATGACATTGGTATTTTGATGGGAATTGCATTGAATCTATAAATAATTTGGGGCAATATGGTCATTTTAATGATATTGATTCTACCAATCCATGAGCAGGGGATGTTTTCTCATTTGTTTGTGCCATTTAGTTTTTTTAATCAGTGTTTTGCAGTTCTCCTTGTAGAAATCTTTCACCTCCTTCACTAAGTATATTCTAAAGTGTTTTATTTTCTTTGTAGCTATTATAAATGGTATTGAGTCCTTGATTTGACTCTCATCTTGAGTGATTTTGATAATATAGAAATGCTACTGATCTGCGTACATTGCTTTTGTAACCTAAGACTTTGCTAAATTTATTTTTCAATTCTAGGAGACTATTGGTGGAGTCTTTAGGGTTTTCTAGATACAAGATCATGTCATCAGTGAACAGGGATAGTTTGACCTCCTCTTTTCCAATTTAGATGCCCTTTATTTCTTTCTTTTGCCTAATTGCTCTGGCTAGGACTTCCAGTACTATGGTGAATGGAAGTGGTGGCAGTGGACACCCTTTTCTTGTTCCAGTTCTTAGGAAGAATGCTTTCAACTTTTCCCAATTCAATATGATGTTGGCTATGGATTTGTCATATATGGCTTTTATAATTTTGAGGTATATGCTTTCTATACCTGGTTTGTTGAGGGTTTTTATCATGAAAGGGTACTGGATTTTCTTGAATGCTTTTTCTATATCTACTGAGATGATCATATGTTCTTTGTTTTTTCTTTTGTGCATGTGGTAAATCAAATTTATTGATTTGTGTATGTTGAACCATTCTTGTATCCATGGGATGAAACCTATGTGATCATGTGGATTATCTTTTTGATGTGCTGTTGAATTTTGTTTGCTAGTATTTTCTTGAGGATTTTTGCATCTATGTTCATGAGGGATATTGGTCTGTAGTTTTCTTTTTTTGTTGTGTCCTTTTCTGGCTTGGGGATCAAGGTGATACTGGCTTCACAAAATGAGTTAGGGAGGATTCCCTCCTTCTTGATGTTATTGAATAATTTCTGCAGGATGAGTACCAATTCTTCTTTGTAGGTCTGATAGACTTGGTCTGTGAATCCATCTGGTCTGGGGCTTCTGTTTTTATTTTGGGGAGATTTTTTATTTCTGCCCCAATATTGCTGCTCATTATTGGTCTATTCCAGATTTCTATTTCTTCTTGATTCAGACTTTGGAGGTTTTGTGTTTCCAACAACTTGTCCATTTCTCTAGGTTTTCTAGTTTGTGTGCATAGAGATTTTTGTAGCATTCATGGATGACATTTTGTATTTCTGTGGTATCAGTTGTAATGTATCCTTTTTAATTTCTGTTTGAGCTTATTTGAGTCCCGTCTCTTCTATTTCTGGTTAAACTTGCTAGTGGTCTATCAATTTTTTTTATTTTTTCAAAGAACCAACTTGTTTAATTGATTCTCTGCACTGGTTTTTGATTTTCATTTCATTTATTTCTACTCTGAGCTTTGTAATTTCTTTTCTTCTTTTGGCTTTGGGTGTGATTTGTTCTTTTTCTAGTTCCTTGAGATGTGACATCAGGTTGTTAATTTGTGATCTTTCTGTCTTTTTGATGTGAGCCTTTAAGGCCATGAATTTTCCTCTTAGCACAGCTTTTCCTGTATAACTGGAAAACTGGATTTTGAAAGCTTGTGTCCCCTTTGTCATTCAGTGCAATGAATCTTTTGATTTTCATCTTAATGTTATCAGGAATTCAAGGATTATTCAGCAGCAGGTTGTTTAATTTCCATGAATTTGTATAGATTTGAAAGTTTCTCTCGGAATTGATTACTAGTTTCTTTCCACTGTGGTCTGAGAAGATACATGGTATGATTTTGGTTTTTCTGAATTTGCTGAGACCTATTTTGTGGCCTAAGATATGATCAATATTAAAAAATGTACCCTGTGCTGATGAGAATGTGTATTCTGTAGTTTTGAGATAGAGTGTTCTGTAAATGTCTATTAGTTCCATTTGTTCCCGAGTCCCATTTAAGTCTAATGTTTCTTTGTTGATTTTATGATTCAAAGATTTGTCCAGTTCTGTCAGTGGTGTGTTGAAGTCCTTGGCAATTATGATGCTACCATTTATTTCTTTGCTTAGATTTAGTAGAATTTCTTTTATGAATCTGGGAGCTCTTGTGTTAGGGAGCATATGTATTTAGGATTGTTGTGTCTTCCTGCTGAATTGCTCCGTTTATCATTATACAATAACCATCTTTGTCTTTTTTACCATTGTTGATTTAAAGTCTACTTGATATGAGAATGGCTACACCTGCTCACTTTTCATTTCCATTTGCATGGAATTTTTTTTTGCATTCCTTTACCTTGAGTCTATGAGAGTCCTGTGAGATACATAAGTTTCTTAGAGACAGCATAGACTTAGATTGTGTTTCTTCATCCATTCAGCCAATTATATCCTTTAAGTGGAGCATTAAGACCATTCACATTTGGTGTTAGTATTGAATTTGGAATACTGTTCTATTCATCATGTTGAATGATACCTTGTTTTGTTTTCACTGTTGTACTACTGTTTTGTAAGAGCTGTGAGCTTTAACTTTTTGGTGTTTTTACACTTGTGGGTATCTATTATTCTGTTCCATATATAGTGTACTTTCAAGTATTTCCTATAGAACAGGTCTAGTAGTAATAAATTCTCTTTGTGTTTGCTTGTCTGGGAAAGTCTTTATTTCACCATCTTAGTTTTGCAGGGTACAAAATTCTTTCTTGGCCATTGTTCCATTTAAGAAGACTAAAAAAAAATGGATTCCTAATCCCTTCTGGCTTGTAAGATCTCTGAGATGTCTGCTGTTAGCATCATGGGCTTTTGTTTGTAGGTTAGGTGTTGCTTTCATCTTGCAGCTTGTAGAATTTTCTCCTTCACTTTGACTTTAGCCAGGTTGATGACTACATGCATATGTGCGTATGTACTTAAGATTGTTATGTCCAAATAGGACTTCAAGATGTCTTATTTGCCATGAATCTTTTCAGTGTTTGATGACCATCTTGTATCTGGATATCTGAATCT
The DNA here is from genome assembly GCF_041146395.1 of Eulemur rufifrons. NCBI lineage: Eukaryota > Metazoa > Chordata > Mammalia > Primates > Lemuridae > Eulemur > Eulemur rufifrons. The sequence goes on from NC_090989.1 coordinate 205,236,820, forward strand.
CTAGTGATACCAGGGAAGTTTTCCTCAATAATTCCCTCAAATAGGTTTTGCATACTTTTTACTTTTTCTTCTTCTCCTTCAGGGTTACTTATAATTCTTATATTGGCTTATTTCACATAGTCCTACATTTCTCTGTGGGATTGTTCATTCTTCTTTATTCTGCATCTTTGACTGACTGGGTTAGTTTGAAAGCCTTGTCTTCAAGCTCTGAAATTCTTTCTTCTGCTTGGTCTAGCCTGTTGTTAAAGCTTTCTGCTGTATTTTGGAATGCCATAAATGGCTCTTTCATTTCTTTAAGTTCTGTTATACCTATTCTTATCCTAAACTCTCTTTAGCAAGTTTTTCATGTTTTTATTCATGTCCTGAAATATTTTAGCTTCTCTGTGTTGTTTTCAACATGCTTATCAGTCCTATTCATCTTATTTGCCATCCGTATTCTGAATTCCATTTCTGAAATTTTAACAATTTCCTTTTGGTTAGGGTCCATTGGTGTAGATCTATTGTGATCCCTTGGGGGTGTTGAACTAGCTTGTTTTTCATGTTGCCAGAGTTCTTTTGCCAGCTCATTCTCATCTGAAACCTCTTCTTTCAGCTCAAGGAAGATAGGTTTGTGGTTCACCTTTTCTCCTTTTCTGGGAACTCTCCTACTTAGTGAGAAGTTCCTAGATGGCATAAATTTGTCCTGCACTGGAAGAGTGACCCAGCAGGAGTGGGACAGATGCACTGAAAGCCTGTAATACAACTATTCTGCGTTGTCCTATTCCCTTGCAGTTGTCACAGTCCAAACTGCTGCTGGAGGATTTTCATGTGGAGTGATGGGTTGGTACCCAGACCTCTGTTGGAAACTCAGGCAGAGGCTGGGCAAGTCCCTCTCCAAGGAGGGAGATTGCTTTGCCCATGTCTCCCTGCAGTGGTGGCAGTGCCAGCTGTGCAAGACTCTTTAGCCAGTGGCTGTGGGTGTCAGGGCTGCAGGTATTCACTACACTCAGGACATGATGCAATGGTGGAACATGACAGCGGGCAGTTCATGGCTAACAGGTCAGTGGCAGAGCACTGGACCTCAGGCATGGCATCAGGCAGCATGTGGGACCATGGGGTGGGGGACCAAGCGGTACATGAAGCTAGGGGCAGGGCCTCCAAAGGGCACATAAGACCATGGGTCTGCACTGAGAGGTGGCTGGGGTTCTTTCCCCACACAGGTCATGCTGAGGCTATTGCCATGCTGAGGCTATTGCCATCGGACTTCTTGGGTGGCATTGACACCTCTGTTCAAACTCCCCAGTGGAGTGTCTGCTCTCCTTGCTCCCTCCCTGGCCAGGCAGGAGCAATGTGGAGGCAGTGTCAGCAAGGCCCATCCCTATGTAGACTGGATACTCTGACCCTGAGAGCTCACAATGGCATCAGTTGCAGTGACCCTGGAATAGAAGCCAGCAGGTCTCTGCTGTGCCCACACTCTGGTGGAATGTTACTGCACAATCTCCAACCAGATCCCTGATCAGTATAGAGGCCTGGGGTGGTGGTGGGGAGGCCCTCTCACAGCTTGGATCACAGTGCCCAAGAGGGCAGTGGGGAGCCCCAGAGTTCTTTTCTGTGACCCTTCCCCATGTGTGGGTGCCTCCCCCAGGTTCCTTCCAATCTCGCTGAGTGGATCACCTCATCTCCCTCTCTTTTACTTAGAATATCTCCTGTTGCTACTCTGATAATTTACAATGTTCTCCCCAAAAAGATCCATCCATGGGTGGGCATCCACTTGCAACTTTTAATCTGTAGCAGCGTGTGCAGGCTGCTTCTAGTCCATCATCTTGCCCAGATTCCCAATAAATATATTTTAATTATATAATCATTATATTGATGTATCATTATAAAATGTTCATTAAATACACAAAACCCCATAGTGTTGCTTGACCAACTCCTCTGTAAACTAAGTGTGACATATATGCTTCCAGATCTTTTTAATACACAAATATTTGTATATAAGTATTTATATGTATATACAATTATTATACAAACATAGAAACATAAATTTTAATTTTATGATTTTCTTTTGCATATATGGAATCACATTGTACATATTATTACACAAGTTGGTGTTTGACTTAATATCATGGTGAGATTTCCATTTCAGAACATGAAAATTAACTGTGTTCTTTGGAACTGCTGTGAAGTATCCCATCCCATCTACAAATCACAATTTATTAAACTCTTCCCCTATACATTTAGATAGTTTCCAATTTTTTCCCTATTACAACTGATGTTTCAGTGGACATGCTTGCACAAAGCTCCTTGTGCACGTGAGTATTTTCTAATAGGAAATATCTAGATATCAAATTGTTAGGTCAAATAATTCACGTTTTTATTTTAAAAGATCCTGCTAAATAGTAATAGTTATGGCTAAATAATATGTGACAAGCTCTATATTAACTTATATAATCCTCATAATCGATGATTAGGTACTATCATTACCCCTACTCTGAAGTTGAGAAAACTGAGGCACAGAGAAGTGAAATAACTTGTCCAACATCACACAGCAGGGCATAGTATAACCAGAATTCAAATCCAGGCACCTAGCTCCAGAATCTGTGCTCTTAGCCCTACAGCAGGCTGCTTCTTTCTAATATGCAACTCTACAGATGTGTATATTATAAACTATATACAAATATAGAAATTAAAAGAGATGATATAAATTAGGTAACATTTTAAATTTATTAATAGTCAAAAGCTTTTTCTTTTAAATAAAACTATTGTGAATAGTAATCTTCTAGTGAGAATAAAATGATTAAATATGCTCCCTTTTTACAGCATTTGACTCTGTACTTTTTGATAAAGTTGTTCAAAACTCTGGTTCTAAGTTCAATTTATTGTCTGTCATGGTTCAAAATGTTACCTCACAAAGTACATCATTGGCCGTACTGACTAAATAGTAATTTTCATTTTTAAGCCCATCCACCCATTAGTCAAAACCTTTTCCTAAAATTTGGCCGGTAGATGTGCATTTTCCCATACATCAGTATATTTTCCTTGAAACGTAATCAGAACATTTCACTTTTTTGCATTTTTAACAAGTTGCATTTAAAAGTTTGGTAGCTTGTTTCCAGTACAGCCATCATGAATCCTTCCCTTCCTGTACATGTAAGACATTGCACTATCAAGAGGTGGAGTTTGTTCTTCTGGTCTCTTGAATTTTGGCTGATTTGTGACTGCTTTAGCCACTAGAATATGGGTAAAAGTGATGCTGCCTAACTTCTGAGACTTGGTCGTGAGAACACCTTCACCTTTTGTCCAGGTGTTAGGATTCTCCAGAGAAACGGAATCAGTGGGATATACGGTCGTCTCTTGGCATCTTAGGGGACTGGTTCCCAGACCTCCCAAGGATACCAAAATCAGTGGACGTTCAAGTACCTATGTAAAATGGCACAGTATTTGAATATAACCTATGCATATCCTCCTGTATACTTTAAATCATCTTCAGATTACTTATAATACTTAATACTGTATTTTTTTCTGAATGTTGTCTATCTGTGGTTGGTTGAATCTGTGGATGTGAAACCCACAGATATATGAAAAGTTTGCCATCTGTAACCTTGGAAAGCCAATGTTGTACTTAAAGGGTCTGAGAACCAGAGAGCCAGTGGTGTAGATTCCAGTCTGAGTCTGAAGGTCTAAGAACCAGAGTCACCAAGGGCAAGAAAAGATCCCAGCTCAAGCAGTCAGACAAAGTGTAAATTCAACCTTCCTCTGCCTTTTTTTCTATCCATGCCTTCACCATATCTGGTGATGGTCATCCACACTGGTGAGGGCCGTTTGTTTACTTAGTTCACCAATTCAAATGCTAATATCTTCCAGAAACACCCTCACAGACACACTCAGACATACGATTTAACTAGATATCGGGGCACCCTGTGGCCTACTCAAGTCAACACACAAAATTGACAATCACAGCCTGAGAAAGCCAGTTGCTGTATATGAAGTCCAGCTACCCGGAGATTGCCATGCTGTGAGGAAGCCCAGACAATCTATGTGCAGAGAGAAGGAAAGAGATGCCTGGCCAGGCCCTGACTGTTCCAGTCATCCTGGTCTAGACACCAGACACGATGTGAAGATAGCTTCAGCCTCACTCACCCTCTGACTGAAGCTGTAGGAGAGACCCCCAAGTGAGAACCATCTCCCTAAGCCTGTCTATACCCAGAACTGTGAGAGGTAATACAAAATTATTTTAAACCACTTAGTTTTGGAGTGATTTGCTATGCACCAATGAATCTAGAACAGAATTCTACTGAAACACCACATTTGGAAGACTTCACAGTAGGTTGGAAAATTTTATTCCCACATTTGCATTCAAGTGTGCAGATACAAGCATTTTTTATGAGTATACACATAAAGTTTTTGCAGAGCCATGATAATAAGAAACATTTTTAAACATCCATTTCCAAAATGCTCTTTCATGGACAGAATTTTCTGTTTTAATCACTTATTATTTAAAATGACTTTTCCTAATAACATCAGATTAAGTACAATTGTTTTTTTCCCCAAAACTATCTGCTAAGTGACATACTACTAATTAGGGTTGTCATCACAGAAAAAGTCAACTTTTTTATTACTTGTTATTGCAAAATAGTTTTGAGAAGAAGACAAAAAGCCTTTGAACACTTTGCTTAGATTCCTTAACTGTTATCATTTTACATTTGCTTTATCCGTCTTTCTAAAGATGCACACATATTACTTTTTAATGAATAAATAAACAAGTCGTAGACATGATGTGCCTTTATATCTAAATAGTTCAGTGTATGTTCCCTATAAGCGAGGACATTTTCTTACAAAATCACAGTGCAATGATCAAAACCGAACTTAACATTGATAGAACACTGTTATCTAATCTATAACCTTTATTCAAATTTTCCAATTATTCCAATAGTGTCCTTTTATTTTTTAAATAACAAGTACCATAGTTTAAAAATGTCCTTTTTAGTAAAAGATAACAGTAAAAATTTCATTTAGAGTCTAATCCAGAATCACACACTGCATTTAATTGACATACCTCTTTTATCTCCTTTAATTTAGGATAGTTCCTTAATCTTCCTTTGTCTCCCATGACTTTGCTGTTTTTGAAAAGTTCAAGCACTTTGAGTTTGTTTCCTCCTGTTTGGAATCAGATTATGCATTTTTGGCAGGAATACCAAAATGCATCCTTCTCAGTGCATCTCATCAAGAGGCACATGATGTCATTTTGTTCCATTACCGATGATACTAACTTAGATCACTGTGTTTAGGTGTTAACTGTCATGTTCCTCTACTGTAAAATTACTATTCACTTCCCTTTTTGTGTTTAATAGTATTTTGAGGGGAAATACTTTGAGACTATATCAATATTCTGTTCCTCATGAAATATTTACCCACAGTTTTAGAACCCGTTAATGATTTTTGCCTTGAATCAATTATTACTCTGATAATTGCCAAATGGTTAAGATAATTGTGCTTGAGAACTTATATTTTTATAAAATAAAAATATATGAGTCCTAATTTTCATAATTATTTTAAACATTTTACATGGGATAATCAGTGAACTTTTTAATTAAAGAAGTAATTTACTATTAAGACTATATCCTTCCATATACATATTTTCTTTAATGAGTCACAAAATGTTGGTGCTCCTGAATTTCATTTTTAAGATAATAGCTAAGAAACGCCATAAGCCAAAGCATATGAGACATTTTTCCTTTCTATCTACAATACCAACCTCTCACATAGCATAATGTATTCTAACGGATGCTTCTCCATACCTTTGGCAATACCTTCTAGTCATCTTCCAATAATATTTGCTAGCAAGGAAATGTATTTCAGCTTGTTTCAAAATTATTTTGTACAATAATTCAGCTATACTTTTTTATTATAGAGTGAAAAACAAATATATATTTTGATATTTAGTTATTAAATAAAAATTTCAAGAGGTTTTAAATAATTATTAAGTGTACAAAATTTTGGAAAATAATGTAATGAGGTGTCATTAATTTGAATATCTCTAAATATTTCTATAGAGTTTTGTCTTCTTGCTTTGAATGATTAGTTATTAAATGTCTTATTCATTATTTTGATATCAATAGGCTCATTAACTCTTATTAGTCATTTAAGATTCTTATCTTTAGAGTTATTTGCTAACATTACTGCATCTAAATCTAATTTTTCAATAATCTTCCTGATAATTTTCCTGGTTTTCACCCATTCTTTTGTAAGATCTAGTTAGATTTGTGGGATTTTCCTTATATATATACATTCAATTTTCATTATTTGCAGTAGTTACGTTCTACAAAGTTGCCACAATGAGTTAGGAGACACTGAGCCATTGTTCCTAGGGGAAATACAAGGTTAGGTTCCTGAGAACCTCTGCTCACAATATTTTTATCAACCAATCATTATATAGCCTTGTTCAATGTGTGTTTCTGCTTAAAGACACCTCATTTAATATACTCACGGCCAACAGCATTATAGCTCATGTCTGAACAAAACTTGTCTAACACATGTTGTCTCCTCAAGGCATAGCACAGCCTTCTTGCACTTAGCACCAATAGATAGCACATCAGCACCTCACTTTAAATAGTAACATGACCAATGAAAAGCACAAAAATGTGAAAAACGTGGCACTAAATAGTCCCTGAAAAAGACACTTACAGTATGAGAGCTGAAACAAGAAGGCAGAGTGTCAACTTATTTGACTTCAGTTGAGAATATGCAAGTCCGGTGACTCATATATTTCACCGCTCTGCACATGTCTGCAAACTACCACAAAAGTGCTGTGAGTATTGATTTGGGGATTACAAAGAAATTTCAGCAAGTAGGCAAATTCACAAATACGGAATTCATGAATAACGAGGATTGACAGTATTTGTAGAGCAAAACACTCAAACCAGAAATAGATAATGTTGTATTTTCTTCTTTTTAGTACTTTCTTATGCTTTTCTTGTTTGTATTATTTCCTACCCACAGTGTCTGTGCATTTGTTGAACTCATTGTCCATTTTCTGAGGACTTATTTAGTTCAAACTAGATAACTCAGTCCCTCATTCTGCCTAACTAGGTATCTGTAATGTATAAACTACACTATACCCATCATCTAAAGGAAATAAATGAGTGCAGGCACCGTAGTGAATCCTTTTCCTCCCCCCAAATACCTCACATACACTGCACGATGCAACATAGATCAAGTGATACAACAGTGTCAATCCAGATAGTAACTATTACAAAGCGAATTTCCTCATTAATTTATTAGATGAATGTAAGTTTACGTAGAGACCTTGGGAGTTGAAGAGGAAGGTGAGAAATTTGCAAGTTTCTTCCTAATATTCTCAATGGTACCAACCTAACCCAAGAGGGGAAACCAAAGGCCACAGGCAGTGATGGAGTAACAGGGAACAAATTTACCCATCAACCTGAAACAACTACAAAGCTAAACAAAACATATATAAAACTGTTTTCAAGACAATCAGGCAAAAAAAAAAAAAAAAAAAAAGAGAGAGAGAGATAGTAATCCAAGAGAGGGAAAACAAATGAGGTAAACTCTATCATGGCCCCAGCTTAACACCTAGGGAGAGTTTCCAGGCCATGGTGCATGGAGAAGACACCCAGGTGGGGCCCAGCAACACCCCTGGGTTGAGAAGACGTAGGTGGGAGTCCAGGGAGGCTAAGGAGTCTAAAGTTCACAGAGAGGAATACCAAAAAGAGAACTTCCCAGAGAAAGATCTTCAAAGAACTACAGATAGCCACCCCAATCGTCAGCTCAGTGCTGATCAGTACATGTGTATAAAGAAACTATCCAAGCACAGGGAAATAACCCACTGAAAGGATGGGAGGGAGCAATCCCTAGAGCTTCCACAGGTGGGGAAAGGTTTCTGTTTCCATTAGCCAGAGTGAAAAGCCTCACATGCCATGGAGCACTGTGGAGAGTCCTCAGAAGGGTCTTGCCTCAGTAGTGTGGCAAGATTAGCCACAGACAGCACACTGGTATGGTTCCACTTCACAGGGCTAAAAAACAAGGCCCAAGAGGATCAAGGTGTTTTTTTTGTTGTTGTTGTTTATTTGTTTGTTTTTCACTAAATGCATCCCAGAATAAAGTTCAGGAATATTTACAAGAACACAAAATTTTCCAGGACCAACAAGGTACAATTTGCAACATCTGACATGCAATAAAAAGTTACCAAGCATGCAAAGAGACAGGAAATTACAACACATAATGAGGAAAAAAACAATCAATCAAAACTGACTCAGAAATGACACAAATGATAGAATTTGTAAACAAGGATATTAAAGAACTTATTATAACTGTGTTCCCAGTATTCAAGAACTAGGCAATGATTGAAAATCTTAAGTACAGACATGGAAAATATAAGAAAGAACCAATTCAAACAGCTGGAGATGAAAACGATAATGCCTGTGATGAGACACACACAGGTTGGAATTAACATCAGATTTAATATTAAAGAAGGAAAAATTAGTGAACTTGAAACTATCCAAAATAAAACACAAAGCAAAAAATACTGAAAAAAATTAACAGAGCATCAGTGAGCCAGGGAATAAGTTGAACTCTTCTAATGAATAAAACAGGGAGAGAGCAGAAAAAGTATTTGAAGAAATAAAAGCTAAAAATATTTTGAATTTGACAAAAAATATAAATCCACAAATCCAAGAAGTTCAATGTACTCCAAGCACAGAAAATGTGAAGAAAACCAACACCTAGACACACGTGATTAAATTGCTTAAAACCAGTAATATATGGTAAATCTTAAAAGCAGCTGGAGACAGTAAGATGACAGCAGATTTTACACTAGAAACAACACCAGACAGAAAACAGGAGAGAAACATTCTTAAAGGACTGAAAAACAACATCTTTCAACTTAAAATTTTTACCCAGTGAAAATATATTTAATATTTCAAAATAAAGATATTTCCAGAAATGCAAAAGCTAAAAGAATTCATCACCAGCAAACCTGCATTACAAGAAATTTTGTAGGAAGTCCTTCAGGCACTAGGAAAATAGTATCAGAGAGAAATATGGAACTACAAAAAAAAAAAAAAAAATGAAGAGCACCAGAAATGGTCATTACATGGGTGAATATATGGGATATTTTTCTTATTACTTAAAGCTCTTTAAAATGTAATTGACTGCTTAAAGAAAAATAAAGATTATAACAGCAAAGTGTGTGGTTTGTAACATGTGTAATAGGAAAAACCTACGGCCACAGTGCAGGGCGGGAGGAAGGAAATGTAAGTACACTGAGTTACAGCTGATAAATCAGCAAACAAGGGGTCTCATTTGTTCCCATTTTAATTTTTGGAGGTGATTGAGTGATGACACAAAGAGGCCAATGCCATATTTTAAAATTTTTTTATTATTTACACTTCCTGAGAAGAGGGAGCATGTCGCATCACGCAGGACCAGATGAGGAAGCACAACTGCTGGCCAAGAGGCAGAAAGGAGTGAGGGGAAAGCTGAAGCCGGAGCCTGCACTATGATTTCCCTGGGAAAGGCAAGGCAGGGCGGGGGAAAGAGCTGAGGATTGGCTAGTTTGAATGATTCTGCCAGGCTTTGGGACATAGGGGCCGGCCGTCCCTAGCTGTCTTTTACCTACCCCTGGGTCGACTTAGGGCAGGAGAAATGCTGGCTTAGTGTGTGAGAGTTAGATAAAGAAAATGGTTAGGAATGTGGACTCAGGATTTGCTGGTTTGTATATGGAAGGCAGAATCCCAAACAAGTCTCTAGGAATTAGCCAGCCCTGGGATGGGCAGTCTCTCCCCAGCCAGCAAAGTCCCCAAAGATGTCAAAACATCATAAAATATAAAAAATAAAAACAATGGTTAGCACAGGAGGTAAAATGAAATCATAAAAATAATGAAGCCAAAAGAAGGTGGGGGAAAAAAAGGAAAAGCAAACAAAAACCAGATAGCACAAACATAAAACAAATGGAAAGATTGTAGCTTTAAATCCAAATATTTCAATGATGGTATTTACTGTAAGTTGTCTAAACATCCTAAGTAAAAGACATAGATTCTCAGATTGCAAAAAGTGAAAACTGAGCTACATATACTGACTTCACAAAATTTACTTTAAATATAAAGACACAAATGGATTAAAAGTAAAAGGATTGAAAAAGATATGCCATGCCAAACATTAATCAAAAGAAAGCTAGAGTGTCTATATTAATATTAGACAAAGGCAATTTCAGAGCAAAAACTATTATTGTTTTAAAGGAGATCATTTCGTAATATTTACGTTAAGTATGAAACGTCCGATTTCCTTAAGTACTAAGTTTGACAGATGATATTTCTGACATTTTACTTTGACATTTCTTGTTTTATTTTTATTGTGAAGGTACATTCTCAGCCTTTTGAATGCATGGTTTGGCTCGTGATTATCTTTCAAATTTTTTTTAGTGAAATTAGTCAAAAGTTCTTGTTATTTTCTAATATGAGTTCTGTAATGGAACAAATGCAGCACAGATAGCTTGAAATGTCAACAAAGTGTTTGGGAGGGATGTGGCTAATGAATGCACAATACATCGATGGTTTGAGAAGTTCTGTTCTGGTAATTTCAATCTTGAAAATGACCCACATGGGCGACCAGAGACCAAGGTGGATAATGATGAGATGAAAGCTGTAGTGGAAGCAAATTAATCTCAATCTACAGATGAATTAGCAGCAGGGTTTGACGTTACTATTCCAACAATAATGGACCATTTGAAATAAATCAGCAAGGTACACAAGCTGGATAGATGGGTTCCACATGTATTAAATGAGTGTCAGAAGAGAAATCTTCTCAAATCTAGCCTTTCTTTGCTGTCACAACATAAAGGTGAGCCATTTCTATTGTTACCTATGATGAAACATGGATTACTTTTGACAATCACAAATGTTAGACACAATGGTTGGATAAAGATGAAGTGCCAAAACATAGTCCAAAACCAAATATTCATCAAAAAAAGCTAATGGTGTCTATTTGGTGGTCTAGCGCTGGTATCATCCACTATAGCTTCATGAAACCTAGTCAATCCATTACAGGGTATGTCTACTGCACCCAACTGAACAAAATGATGAGAATGCGTGCCATGAAGCAGCCAAGATTGGTCAATAGAGACAGGCCAATCCTCTTGCAAGACAATGCTCAACCACATGTTGCACAAACAACACTGCTCAAACTGCAGAGGCTGGACTTGGAAACTCTCTGTCTCCACCATATTCACCAGACCTTGCACCACCTGACTACCACTTCTTCCAGACTTTGTACCACTTCTTGCAAGGAAAAATATTCAATTCTCAACAAGCTGTGTAAAATGCCTTTCATGATTTCATTGCTACTCGCTCTCCAGGCTTCTTCGCTGCTGGCATAAACAGGCTACCATTAAGATGACAAAACTATGTCTATAGTTTAGGTGCATACTTTGATTAATTGTATTGCTTCTTGTTTAAGATATAGTAAGCTAAACTTTTAATTCAAATTGGACATTTCATATTTAATGACCTAAATAATAAAGGGGTCAATTCATCAAGAGAACATAGCAATACTAAATGTTTTGCACATAATAACAGAGCTTCAAATTATATGAAGCAAAACTGACAAAATTGCAATGAGAAATAAACAAATCCATGATTATTGTAAAAGAATAAATAGACTGAAAATTATTAAGGACATAGAAGACTTAACACTATGAACCAACTAGAGCTATTAATTTTTATAAAACACTTTATCCAACAACAGTAGAATATGTATTTTTTTCAAGTGTATGATAACATTTACCACAGTAGAACATATTCTGGGCCATAAAACAAATCTCAAAAATTTTTAAATGATTCAAATCAAACAAATATATTCTCTGATGACAGTGGAACTAAATTAGAAATTGAAACCAGAAAGGTACCTGAAAATTTCCCCAAATATTTAGAAATTATATAATACATTACTAAATAACTTGTGCCATAGAGAAAATCAAAAGGGAAATTGGAAAACATTTTTAATCAAATGAAAATTAAAACATAACATACCTAAATTTACCTAATAAGAATAAAGCAACACTTAGAAGAAAATGTATAATCTATATTAGAAAAGAAGAAAGGCCTCAAGTGATGACCTCAACTTCCACCCTAAGAAACCAGAAAGAAGAACAAGAGACTAACAGTAAGCAGCAGAAAGGATACCAAAATCAGACAAAGACACTACAAAGAAAGAAAATGGCAGACCAGTTTCCCTTATGAGCAGAGAAGCAAACAACACTATATAAAAAATAGGTAATATCTTATGATCAAATGGAAGGGTTATCCCAGAATGCAAGGTTGGCTTAATATTCAAAAAGCAATCAATGCACTTCAGCAACAAACTAAAACAGATAAACCATTTAAACATCTCAACAGACACAAGAAAAGGATTTGACAAAATTGAGCAACCATTCCTTATAAAAATTCTCAGCACCTTAGAAATAGAAATGACCATTCTCAACTTGGTAAAGAACATCTATTAATACAAAACACCTATAGCTAGCATCTTAATTATAATAGACTAAATGCTTTCCCCTTCAAATTAGGAGCAAGGAAAGGATGTCTATTGTCAACATTTCTATTTGACATTGTAATGTGGAGGCTCAAAAGGGGAAAAAAAAAAGAATGTCCAAATTGGAAAGAGTGAAGTAAAATTGTCTTTTATCACAGGCAACATATTTTTTATTTTTTAAAATTTGCATACATTCATGGGATACAAGTGCAATTTGTCTACATTGATATATTTTACTGTGGTGAAGTCAGAGCCTTCAGTGCATCCATCACTGAAGCAACACACATTTTACTCACCAAGAAAGTTCCCATCTTCTACCCCCCACCACTCCTCCACACCTCCGAGTCTCCGTTGTCCATCTTTCCACACTCTGCTTCCCTGTTATACACATTATTTTACTCCTACTTACATGTGAGAACATAAATTATTTGTCTTTCTGTGTCTGAATTGTTTCACTTAAGATAATGGCCTCCAGTTTTATCCATGTTGCTGAAAAAGACATGATTTTATTCTTTTTTATGGCTGAATAGTATTTCATGGTGTATATAGACCACATTTTCTTTATCCAATCTTCTACTGATAGACACTTAGGTTGATTTCATATCTTCACTATTGTCCTGGGTAAACATACAAGTGCAGGTGTATTTTTGATATAATTTCTTTTCCTTTGAGTAGATACCCAGTAGTGGGATTACTGGATCACATGGTAGAAATCCTACAGAATCTGCCAAAAAAAGCTATCTGAACTAATAATTACATTCAGCAGGTTGTTGAGATACAGTATCAATACATAAAAATCAATTTTATTTGTAATACAAATACAATTGTTTTTATAAAAAACAATATGATATTGACATTTTTAAAATCAAATTTACAATAGCATCAAAAATGTTAAAACCAGCAGGACATGGTGGTGCATACCTATATTCCCAGCTACACAGGATGCTGACATGGGAAGATCATTTGAGCTCAGGAATTTGAGCTCAGCCAGGGCAACATAGTGAGACTCTGGACTCTGTCTCAGAATACAAATATATATACTTAGAGATAAATAAAATACTTAGAGATAAATGTGACAAAAGATGTGCAAGACCTGGATGCTTAAAGCTACAAAAAATTACTGAGAGAAATTAAAGAAGACTTAATTAAATGGAGAGACATATCATATTAATCAATTGGAAGACTCAATCTTGTTAAGATGCAGTTCTCCCCAGATTGATGTATATATTTAAAGTATTCTGAATCAAAATGTAAGCAGGTCTTTTTTATAGAAATTGGCAAGCCGATACTAAAATTTATATAAAAATGCAGAGGACCTAGAATAGCCAAACCAACTTTCAAAAAAGAAGAATAAAGTTGAAGGACTTATACTACCTGAATTCAAGACTTACTATAAAACTACAATAATCAAGATATTGTGGTATTGTTGTCAAGATAGGCACGTAGAACAATGGAACAGAATAGAAATCTGAAAATAAACCCATGCATATATGGACAACTGATTTTTGACAAAGTACAATGTTACTTCAGTGGAAAAGGGCTACCTTTTTAAAGAAATGGTGCTGGAACAATTGTCTACCATGTGTATAAAAGTGAACTTTGATTCATATTTTGTACCATATACAAATTAACTCAAATTAGGTTACAGCCCTTAATATAAAATCTAAAACTATAAAACTTCAGTAAGAAGTCATAGGAGACTTTGGTCAGGAAAATATTTCTTAGATACACCACTAAAAGCATAATCCATAAAATTAAAAATTGATACTATCATCACATCCTCTCTCTGAGATGTTTTCATAAGAAGGGGCTGATTACAAGGGAATGGAGATCTGAAAAAGGAGATTAAAGAAAGGAGTGATGACATGGGAACTGATGTCCAGAATGGGAGAATTGCCCAGCCAGGCTTTGAATGAGCAGATGAAGGAGACATGTGGGGGGATGGGGAGGGAGCGACAGCTTAGATATGGCTTTAGGCAAGTTTTCAGTAAGGACACCAGAATGACTGTTTGGTTTCGAATAAGATACCTTCATCAATAACAGAACAGTAGTAAGCCTTTATTGAAAACTTCATATGTATGATGAAACTATCTTAATGATTCCTCTACATAATCTCACTTAATTCTTACAATAACCCAATGAGGTAGACATTTTAATCCTAATTTTACGGATGTAGAAAATGAGGCTTAGAAGGAAAGAGATTTGCACAAGTAAGACTGGATGAGAATAACTCAAAATCTCTCTGTCTTGGTCCATTTTGTGCTGCTGTAACAGAATACCCGAGACTGGGTAATTTATAAAGAAAAGAGGTTTATTTAGCTCATGGTTTTGCAGGCTGGGAAGTTCAAGGACATGGCCCTGGCTTCTGGCGAGGGCTTTCATGCCATGTCATACCATGGCAGAGAAGGTCAAAGGGGAAGTGGACGTGTGTGAAGAGGCAAAACCCCAGGGCTGTCCTGGCTTCAGAACAATCCACTCTAGCGGGGACTAACCCATTCCCAGAAGAAATGATCCAGTCTTGCCGGAGAGAACTCACCCACTACCACGAGAACAGCACTAAGCCATTCATGAGGGATGACACAAATACCTCCCATGACACCACACCTCCCAGCACCGCCACACTGGAAATCAAATTTCAACATGCGTTTTGAGGGGACAAGCAAATCACATCCAAACCACAGCACAAGCACACTCACTCTTTAACACTCCACCTCTAGGATGGGGCCATACTCATGCTATATTGATAGTCAATGAGCAACAGAATAATCTGCACCCAACTGAGGTTTTAAAAATATTGAAAACAATCTTTTCCCTACAAAAACACACAATAATGACCAGAGGCTCTGAAATATGTTATTAGATACTGGTATCAAACTAAAGAAACTGGCTCTCTTGGCTTCCAAAATGCATTAAAAAGCCAAAAACTAGAGGTCTTCAACTCCATTTAAATGAGCAAGTAAATCTTGTGGCAATATCACCCATGTGACTTGGTCTTAGAACATAAAAACTGTAAGAATAAATAATGAATTAGAAATTATTTTTACAAGTATAATTTGTTCACAGCCATCTTCTTTTATAAATGGTCAACTCCACCTCTCTGAAAATCCTGGGCCAAAAGTTTTATGAGACTGAGATTAAATTCCTTTATTAGTAGACCAAGGATCAAATTATATTGTGTTTTTATTTAGATGGTTTGGGAGTATTGAATTTTTGCTTTCCCTATCATTAACATTCATCTCTCTGGAACGTCTACTTTTCTTTGAACTTGGGAAATAGGAATTTGATAGCATACAGTATTTAAGTCAATTAAAACAAGGATCCAAGCAGAACCAAGTAATTCTGGGAGTTAACAATAATAACTCTTTTATCTCAATAAAGGTCAGTTCAATTGTTTATTTAAAAAATGACCAGCATCAACACTAACTTTCCAGGGTGCATAAATGTGTTTTCCCACATTTACAAGTGCTATGTTCTGCTTTCCAAAGATGAGATATGAACCAAAGTCATATGAGTATTTGTCAGCAAAGGAAAAAAAGACAGCTTCATTTTAGAGATTAAAAATTTGAACAAGGCCAGGTGTGGTGGCTCATGTCTATAATCCTGGCACTCTGGGAGACTGGGGCAGGAGGATCACTTGAGCTCAGGAGTTTGAGACCAGCCTGAGCAAGAGTAAAACTCTGTCTCTAATAAAAATAGAAAAAAATTAGCCTGGCATGGTGGTGCACACCTGTAGTCCCAGCTACTCAGGAGGCTCAAGCAGGAGGATCTCTTGATCCCAGGAGTTTGAGGTTGCTGTGAGCTAGACTGATGCCATGACACTCTAGCCCAGGTGACAGAGCAAGACTCTACCTAAAAAAAAAAAAAAAAAAAAAAAAAAATTGAACCAGCTTTGCAAAGAGCTTCCTGAATTTTCTGTTTGATTCAGGACCATTTGCACATAGTGGGCGTTCAACAAAGTTTCTTGATTTATGACATGATCGTGGCCATCAATGATGTGCATTAATTAAATAATACAAGAATTTCTCTAGACATGGAATGATGTTGCCAGCCATCACTGATAAAAGCCAAAAAGGAGTTCATGAAGTTTGATTTCATCTGATTTTTATATGGTCTGGTTTGAAAAGTGCAAAAATAATAATAATCACATTCCAACCCAGAATTAATCACTGTTAATATTTAGCATATTTGCTTCTAATTTTTTCTATTTACATATGTGATTTTTAAAAATCATACAAGCTATATGGTGATAAATTTTTCTTTTAAAGGAATAATTAAATGCTCCCTAATGGGCTGGGTATCTTTTGCCCCTAGCACCTGCTAGGAAGAGAATGTTTGTGCTCCCCCAAAATTCATATGTTGAAGCTCTAACACTCAATATGATGGTATTTGGAGGTGGCACCTTTGGGGAGTGATTAGGTTTAGATGAGGTCATGAGTGTGGGACTCTACGATGGGATTAGTGTCCTTGCAAGAGGAGGAAGAGACCAGAGCTCGCTTGTTCTCTGTCTCTGCCATGTGAGCAAGAAAGTAATTATTTGCAAGCTGGGAAGATGGCCTCACTGGAAACCAAATCTGCCAGTACCTTGATCTTGGACTTCCCATCTTACGGAACTGTAAGAAATAGATGTCTGTTGTTTAAGGCATCCAGTCTATGGTGTTTTGTTATAGCAGCCCAAGACATTATGAGCCCTAACCTGGCCCTTCCCACTCATACACCTGTTTTTCTCCCTTTCTTTAACTCAGAATTTTTAACTCTTTGCTTCTGTTCCTTCCTTCATTTCTCCTTTTCCTTCCTTTTTTCTTCCAAGTTCCTTCATTGGCCAGTATTATAACGTTATGTAGTTAGTGCTATTCTATAATAAAATAATGGCCTCCGATGAACCATGCGGAATGTCTTGCTATGGATGGGGGAATATTAACATGGGTCATTATGGTCCATTGGAATCAGCTTGGAGCTTCACAGATTTATGGCTCTTAGCTTGGAGCTTCACAGATTTATGATTTATTGGATCCAATCTTTTTTTAATAACTGCCCTTTTGCATGGGTTCTAAGAGTACATATTTCAATGATCCAAATAAGAACAAGGCATAGACACTCAAAAGGCCAGCGTGGCATGGAAAAAAAAAAAAAAAGGAAACTTTATTCCCTAAACCAAAAGGAAATTAGTTTCTTCTCTGGATTTGTGACTTTGATGGCTCCAAGCCAGTGGTCTATTTCCTAATTTAAATGTCTTTGATATTTCCAGAATTCTTTATTATGGGATAATATATGAAATATATATGAAGTAATATATGCCAAGGTACCCTGTGAAATAAAAAGACCTATACAAACGTGTATGGTTATTATTATCAATATATACTTTAAGTCTTTCCTCATCAATTTCAGAATAGTTTCTTTTATCTCATGTTTACTGTACCATTAAAAACTTTTGGCCAGGTACAGTGGCTCATGCCTGTAATCCTAGCACTCTGGGAGGCCGAAGCAGGAGGATCACTTGAGGTCAGAAGTTTGAGACCACCTTGAGCAAAAGGGAAACCCCATCTCTACTAAAAATAGAAAAATTAGCTGGGCATCATGGCACGTGCCTGTAGCCCCAGCTACCCGGGAGGCTGAGGCAGGAGGATCGCTTGAGCCCAGGAGTTTGAGGTTGCTGTGAGCTATGACGACACCACTGCACTCTACCCAGAGCAACAGAGCAAGACTCTGTCTCAAAGAAAAAAACTTTTAAAAGTAAATGTTTTCAAGCAGGAAAAAAAATGGTGGCTTCAAGACTGAAAATGCTATGAGTTGTCTTCTGAAATAAATAACAGTGACTGCATCTTCAAAGAGCCACCACTTCTCACAGAGAACTTCATACTAAATTTTGGCAAATCTGAATAATCTATTCTTGATTTTTGCTAAGCTTGATATGCATCTTATGTTTTTGAAAGGTTCATTGCAAACCTGTATGTAGAGGGATAAAATGATGAGAGTAGTAATAGAATTATGAATTAGGATAATAACATCTTACTTGATTCTATTGCTGAGGGCACAGGCTTTGGAGAGAAAGCCATGCCAGATCAACAGTTATTGAATAAAATTTTTTATTTTATTTTATTTTAATAAGATAACATAACATAGGTCCAGATTTTATTTATTAGTAATAGTAAGTGATGGTTTTAATCCTTGATAATCAAAACATTATATGTTCCTCTCTCCATCTTCTCCATAGCCAAGTCCAGGGGCTGGAACATAATAAGTATTGAATATATTTGAATATAGTGAATATATTTGAACTAAATTATTACAAAGCACATAAGAATGACAATCTGATTGTCATTCCCAATTAATTTATCTTTAATCTCAGCAAAATCCCTTTTTTTCCCCCTGTGATTTTGGGAAGTATAGAAATACTTAGGATTGAAAACCTAAACTCCAGAGAAACTTTTGTTACTCTGGGCAGACTTCAGGAAGTTGAGTTGTCATGCACTTAAAATGATATCTCAGAGTAGGAAGAATTTCAGGCTAGAGCACGCTAAATTTAAAACTCATCTGTAAAACTGAAACTATTGACATAATTTATACTACTTGAAAGTTTTTTCAGATAGAAAAATAGCTACACAGAACGAGCCCTTGGGAAATAGAGCCTAGCCTTGCTGTAGAGTTGATTTTGTGTCTCTTGTGCATCACTACTTGAAGAAGGAAATAAAAGGTGAACATCAAGGGGGCACTGTCAAAGAGCAACCTAGTGACAAGTGTGACTTCTCATCACGGAGTAGAGCGCATGGTGAGCCTTATGGGAATGTGTACACCACACACCACGCCAGGTGATTGTTAGGTACACGTGTTACTAATCCCCAGTATAGTCTCCTTTTCATTGTCAAAGTGACACGCAGGCAAAGAACATGGTTGAGAAGACGGGCATGAGGACACTTCAGAAGGGGGTGTACACAGGACCTGGGAGCAGCTGTACTACACACTTTGAAAATATTATCGGTTCTCCCTTTTATCCTCTTATAAGTAAAATTCGTTGTAGCGCATCTGACACAGAAGGTAATTCATGAGGCTACTGTCCCGGGAAAGGAGGGGCAGGTATGGCCTGAAATAAAGAAGTTATTGTTCAGTTTTAATTCACAAAGTTGATCATTCTGGGTTTATAAGAAGGCAATATTTTTTAAAAAACCAGACCTTTTTTAGAGCATTTTCTTCTAAATTCTTCCTTGTATATCTCCATGTCACTCCTTTAAGAAACAGCCCTATTATATGCTAGTCCTGGTTTACTCAGAAAAGAATGTGGCTCTAAGGTAGAAAAGGAGGAAGATATGGGAAAGTGAAGCTCCCCTCCAACAAAAAGAAAAGAAGGACTTCCTTCCTGGAGAAGATGAGTAGGAAAGGGCAAAGAAATAGAGATTTGAGGGAGGTAAGACCAGGGTGAGAATGCCGCCTGGTCCCTGCCAACCCCAGGCTTCGGCCCGAGGGGGGAGGGTGGCACAACGCAACTCTGATGGAAATCCCAGAAGATGCAGAGAAAGTCTGAGAACATCCACACTTTCTACTTTCTCGTGGAGACCAGTAGGGCACAGCACCCTAGGGCAGCAAGGACAGTGCAAGATGAAGAGCTTGACGTGGATTTCCTCAGTCCTTTTGCACTCCATCTGGGATGTGAGGGCTCCAGCAGTTTCTGCAGTGTTGTAGCGGGTACACAAAAGATGGCTGAGGGGGAAGCCTGGCTAGCTTTCCTGGGAGAGCCACTACACAGGTGGCAGAGGGAGCATGAGGGCTGCAGGGCTCTAGGACAGTGTGGGGACACAAAGGACCACAACTTATACCACCCCTGCATGCATCAGCTGTCAGTGCCAGCATCCGATAGAACCAGATAGCACCCTGTACTCATCATCTTGCCACTGTGCATTAGAAACCTGTGAGGAAGACAGCACGCAGACTTCCGGTCCTCCCAGCTCCTATTCCCAGGAGGCAGTGGGACTATCCCCCCAACCGCATGCACAGAGCCCCCAGCTTGGGGACCCAGCGAGGAGAGGAGAGAAGAGGAGCCATCCTGATAGAGACTTTAGCCGTGACTTGACCTCGAATTAAACCACGGAGATTGTGTTACTTTCAGTTTGGCAAGTTTACATTAGCTGCAAGTCTCCAGAGAAGGATGAGTTCAGTAAGAGAGGATAAAGGAAGTTACAGTTTTTTGTACATCAGAGACTTAATACATAAATTTTAACCCAGTTGCCCTACTTTTAAAGGTCAGCTCTCTCCCTTGCTCTGAGAAATCTTCCAGCTATTTTTCTTGCCAAGGCAACTGGAGCTTCCTCTCACAGATTCTCCCTCGGGCCTTCTGGGACTGTCTCAACCTAACCAGCTTTAGTTTTCAACCTTGTTGCCTTAACCTTTGGTGCTGGCATTCCGGATTCCGGCTACCCCTGCAGGCCTGAGCAAACCCGAGCCCCACCTCGACTGGCGCTTCCACGGATCACCCAACCTTCCCCCACGCCTAGGAGGGTTTGTTCTCCCACAGCTACCACTTGCTGGTTTCACACTGAATCACATTCCACGTTTATTGAGAGTAAAACTATGCCCTATACATCCATATTCTAAGTTCTTAATAAAAGTGTGTGTGTGCGTGTGTGTTCATATGTTTTGCTCACATAGAAAAAGTATTTTCTGTAAGTTGGATACACACACACAACGCACACAACACACACAACACACACTCATTCCTCTCTGCGCACACTGGGCATGAAAAGTGGGCCTGCTTCAAAGCGTATTTGCACAGATAACATAGGCATTATGTCTAAAACAAGATCTTTTAAGGGCCCAACAATAAGCTAGTTTGAGCACCATTATTATTGGCAAATGTGGTCTGTGCTGGTACTTGACATAACTGCACACAATTTTTAGGTTTTGGCTGAAATCATTGCCTATATAGTTACATGACAGCAGTAATAGGTTTACCTAATTACTGACAAAGCTTCCTTTTATTGTGTTTCAATAGAGTAAAATCCTGGGGCTAATTTTACCATTATGTACATATGATATCACTTCCTGAAAATGCATGAATTTGAGGTGTTTTTTTTTTTTTGTTGTTGTTGTTGTTGTTGTTTTAGTACAACAAAGCAAGAAATGTTATGCGAAAGATGGCCTCCAGAAACTGTGGTTGATTTGTATCTCAGGAATGTGTGTGAGGGTTAAGGACTGGGGTGGGGGATAGGTTTTCTCAATAGCTGTGAAACCCAGCAGGCTCCAGCTAGTAGCCGGTTAGCAAATAGATCCCAAAACATTTACCTGCATGCATCTTAGTTTTCCTTATATTTCACCAGCTTTGGGTACCAATGGAGTCATATTAGTGGTAATAGTCTGCATTTGCCCCCAACCAGTCCTATGCTGCTCACTCTTTATTTATTTTCCACCAAAAGTTCTCCTAAATATTCCTGAGATAATCCAGGGTGGCTCGTATGAGCTTACTAACAAGTCTGGTCAGATGTGTCATGACATCCCCAGGCACTGCTGTGCCTTGCAACACAAAGTAGGACTCCTGCTGAACACACTGGCTCTCAGAAAGCGGATGGGTTCTCCCTGGGGAGGGCAGGTGTGTGGACAGCCCCACACACTTTGACTACCTTCAGTCGGAATAGATTCCACTCTGGAAAATGCACCCAGAGCCAGACAACTTTCTTTCTCTTTTGTGCATGTGTTTACCCTTTAGGGAGACATAAAACAGTGCCATAAATGGTTATTAATCAAAAGCACTTTTTTAGTTTGTACAGAATGTGAGCTTTTTCTTAGGATCTAGCTGGGAGTCCACAGGACTGGGCTGGGGGCAGAAATGAGCGACAGACATTGTTGTCCCAGGGCAGCCCTTAGCCTGAACTGAGGCTTTGCCATCAGGACAAACAGACTTCCGGCAGGCTCATCACATTAGTCCACCTGGGACACCCTGACAAGTAAAATCCCCTGTGTGGCCCCGGCAGAGCCCCTGTTATACACCATTTATAGAGACATTTAAGTGACATCTGCATATAAAAAATAAAGTCCAAACTGGACATTGAAAAAGTATTTTGATCAAAACCACAGTGAGATACTACCTCATACCCATTAGATTGGCTACTATCCAAAAATACAGAATTTTTTTTTTAATTTCAAAACACAGAAAATAACAGTATTGGTGAGCATGTGGAGAGACTGAACCCATTGTGTATTGCTGCAGCCACCATGGAAAACAGTATGGGGGTTCTTCAGAAAATTAAAAATAGAATTACCATATGATCCAGCAAATCCACTTCAGGGTACCGTAAGTCCTCATTCAGTGTTGCTGATAGGTTCCTGGAAACTATGACTTGAATGAAAACGCTATACTGTGTCATGAAACCAATCTTACCATTGGCTAATTGGTATAAACAAGAGTTAAGTGCCCAGGGCAATAGGCAAGTGTGATGCCAGGCTCGAAGGCACCAGAGAACAACCAGGCCTGGAGAACTTACAGGTGCAAGATCTGAAAGAAGGAAACTAAGAGAGGTTAAGATATGCATATTTGGGGCTACCTTGCTCCTCAAGTGGCAGCTGAAAGATTGGGAAGTGATCAGAGCTTTTGGTAGTCTCACAGGCATGAAGGGAAAAATCTAGAGTTCACAGGCCAAAAAGGGGAAGGGGCCCAGACATCCCAGACCTCTAGTTGGAACTCCAGAAGTCTGCAACAAAAGAGAAAAGTACACCAGAAATGGATCAGCCTTCAGGATGACTGAAATCCATGTTCAGATCACTTCTATTCTGTAAGATAATCTTCCCCTCACCTAGCTGCTTACTGGATGAAAAAGGAAATTCTCTTTGAAAGAAGATAAGAATATACAGAGCTTCAAATTACCTTTACAATTTATCATTAAAAATGCCTGGCACTCAATCAAATATATCCAGGTAAGTCTACAGTTCAGTTAATGGTAACATGTCAATGTTGGTGTCTTAGTTTTGACAAATGTACCCCAGTGATGTGAGACGGTGACAGAAGGAGAAACTGCCACTGAGTGAAGGTTGTAAGGGAACTCTCTGTATAACCTTTGCAACTTTTCTGTAAACCTGGGTTTATTCCAGAAAAGTTTATTTAAAAAAAAGGCACACAAGAATTTATTTGAAACCAGTTGACTGAAAACCAAGAGAAAACAAATAACCAGAAATTGGAGTTATCTGATACAGGCTTAAGAAACATAATGATGAATAGGTTCAAGGAATTAAATGAAATTTTTTTTTGTAAACTGGAAAATACTTTAAACATGGAAATTCTAGAACTGAAAAATACTATAACAGATACTGAAAACTTATCAAGTGGGTTTAACATCAAATTGGAGGGTGAATCACAACTTAGATGAGAAAATAATATTGAAAATGAGGCACAAAAAGAAATGAGAACAGAAAATACAAGAAAGAGTGTGAGACATATGAGATGTGGTGGAAAAGTCTAATGCATACTGGAATCCCAGGAGGAAAGTATAAAGAAGACTGAGTGCAAGTAATATTTGCAATGATAATGGTTGAGAATTTCCCAAAATTGAATAAGGATCCCGATGCCGGGTCTTAGATTCAAGAAACACTTTGAAGAAAAGGTAAGAAGGAAAAAGAAAATCATAAAGTTTATGAAAATTTTCTCTACTTCTTAGTCAAAAGGAATATGTAAATGAAAACCATAATGAGATACCACTCACTAAGATGCCTAATATTTTTTAAGTTGATGATACAATTGTTGGCAAAATTGTGGAGCAGTAGCTATTGTTACATGCAGCCACTGGGAATGTAAATTGAGAAAAATCACCTTGGAAGCTTAGGTGATGTTGTCTACAAAGGCTGAACATAACAGTTCCTCCCCTAGGTATCTGCCCAACAAAAATGCCCCAAAAGATAAGTACAAGAATGCTCACAACAGCATTATTCATCATCAACCATAGAATAATTGAAAAATTGTGGTACATGGAGATCAATGAATCACACAAACAAATTACTGAGGGAAAGTCTAGACATAAAAGAGTGCATATAGTTGTCCCTCGGTGTTTGAGGGGGATTGATTCCAGGACTCCCAAAGATACCAAAAGCCTCGAATCTTCAAGTCTGTTATGTAAAATGGTGTATTATTTGCATATAATCTACGAACATCCTCCCATATACTTTAAATCATCTCCAGATTACTTATAATACCTAACACAATGTAAATACTATGTAAATAGCTATTATACTGTATTTTTAATTGTATTTTTATTGTATTGTTATTTTTATTTTTTTTTTCAATATTTTTAATCCACAGTTGGTTGAATTCAAGGATGCAGACCCTGTAGAGAGGGACAGCTGCACGGTGTTTGGTCTGGAATTTAGAACACTAGTGACCATTGAAGAGGACAGAAGGAACAGTGATCGGTGGAGCTACTGGTGCATCCTATGCCTCAAGGACAAAATTATTTTTAAAATTCTTTTTTAATTGAAAATGGTGTTGGCACTGAGATACATCTACACAAACACTAAGGCAAAGTGGAACACTAAAGCAGATGGCTCATCACAAAAGCAAAAGCCCCTCCTCAACAGACAAAGCGACTCCCAAGGGAGACTGAGTCTGGCAGCTTCGGGCAACCAACAGTGGCTAAGCACCTCGCCCCGGCACAGTCCTGGAGGCTTTCTGCATATTTTGAAAGAGGACCATAGATTCTCAAAGTTAGAAGAACTGATCACTGGTCTAATCACCTAGTGATACACAAATACCTTACACTTTTTTTTAATTTAATTTTTATTTTTTTATCTAAGGAATGTACGTATGTGGCTTAAGAGGTCAAATATAACCCCCTCACATTTCAAAAAAAAAAAAGAAAGAAATCCAACAATCCCTGCCTCGTGCTTTCTAGTCTCAACGTCAGCTTTCTGAAGGCACTTGCTCCCAACTATTTTTAATGTTTCTTGTGGTATTTACGTCCATATTTTAAATAACCAGCTCGAATCCTGCTGTTTCTCGGTTCTGGTCAGTTTTAAGTATTGATTGTTTTCATGCTGTGGAAGGTGAGGATCTGGCTGTCCCCATCTTCCCACACGCATGTCCCATCCTGCCTCCCAATAGAGTTATGTTACTTTTTATTTTAAAATAAATACTCTTTCACTGCTTGCATTATTATGGCTATGTAAACATTATTCACATTGACCTACATCAGTATGATACTCAGAGTACATTCTCTTCTTGTACAAGATTTTACTTTTTCTGGAGTTAACTAAGTTGAAGAACTAGAGCCCCTGGACATCCTTCCAGCATCATCTCAGAACAGCAATCAACACCTCCTCATTCTATGCAAGGTCCCCATCATGGGGCAACACAGCACGGAGCCGGGCAAGGAGAGCCAACGTGGCCCTCCCATCCTCTGATTTGGCATCTCCATCTGATTTTGTATCTCTCTCCTCTTTCTATTTCCCAGTAGGCTTGAAAATTTATAAAAGCTAGATTTTTACTCTGTAACTTCCAAGTACTTGTGTGTCAGTGTTTTTAGCATGAGACAAATTGCCTTAAATTTTTGAAACTCTAGATTTCACTTTAATGGGTTTTAAAGGCAAAAGTCCAATGGGATACCAAACCTAACACTTTCCTGAATCAAAACCATTTCTCCCTCCACCTGCCCCCTCTTTCTAGTATAACCTTAAAAGTGCTTTACCCGTTAGAAAGAAATCCAACACTAAGATGCCTAATATTTTTCAAGTTGACAATACAATTGTTGGCAAAATTGTGGAGCAGTAGCTATTGTTATATGCAGCCACTGGGAATGTAAGTTCAGAAAAATCACCTTGGAAGCTTAGATACTTAGGTACTGCAAGCAGACACAGGTTGGAGAAAACTGACAGTTTTTCATCATTAAAACCTTTCCCAGATACCATTTAAATGTGATGCTGGTGTGAATTTATTAGTAACTTACTTCTACTTAAAGTATTGTAATGTATTTTTATATCTTTTTGTTAATACTTTAGATAATTTTGCAAAATGTGACAGAAGTAGACAATCATATGATAAACACCACGTGATGGCCAACTTTAATGTGTCACCTTGACTGGACTAAGAGATGCCCAGAGAGCTGGCAGAACATTATTTCTAGGTATGTCGTGAGGTTGTTTCCAGAAGAGACCAGCATTTGAATGGATGGACTGAGCAAAGCAGATGCCCTCATGAATGTGCATGGGTTCCCTCTTACACCATTGTACCACCAAAACTGATTTCAGAAGGCTTAATGTCTTCCAGAACATTCTAGAAGGGCTCTCTAATTTATGCTGATCTCTGCCTGTCAGGGTCATGGCTCAAGTCTGTCTCTCCCTTGAAGTTTCCAGGGCAAACGTGGGCCTGAGGGTGTGCTACGACTGCTCTCAGAGCCACTCCTCTCAGGATGCCTGCCCTCCCCCGCCCGGAGCATCCTAGTTGAGCTCCCATGTGGGCACTGCACAGATGTGGGGTCCAGATCTCAGTCCTTCACAGCCCCCCTAAGGAGCCCATCCATTTTTATAGACCAGTGAAATGTCACCTTTTTCTTCAGGTATCAGTAATATTTTTGTTTCTTAAACCTGAAATACTTTCTTCTGTCCCAAATTTCTTTTGGGTCATTCCAGCATAATCTCTACCACTGAGTCTAGGTTTTTACAATAAAAGCTTGAGAGATGTTATCTTTTGGGTCAATGTCCTGAGCCTCCCTTTGTTCCCACATATCACAGGTGCTGAACTAGGAGCCAGCAGTTTTGCCATTGAATCAACTGTGTCGTGGCAAAGTGGTGGCCCTCAGCAGCAGCAGGCCACGAGACCAGGTGCGGGATGTGGCACAGAAATACAGAGAGGGCCAACCAGAGCCTAGATGAGGTATAGCTGGTCCCGGAGTCCACCTGGCAATGACCAAATCAACAAACAGCGAACAAGTTCATGATCATCAGGGCACCTGGCAGGTGGGTGGGGAAGCTCAGGGCAGAAGACATCACAAGGACATCTCATACAGAGTTGGGGCTTCTTTCCCTCTAACCCCACACTGTGAAGCCCCAATAAGCTTCTTCATACACCCAAAGTCATCTTGCGGAGAAACAGGGAAAATGGGTAGAACTCTGGGATGCTAGCATTTTTACCTAGAGCCATTAAGCAAAACCAGAATGCACTATTTAAATTATCGCATCAGCCTAGACCGTATTTACTAGATTGGGGTAAGTTTTAAAATGTAATTTTTTTCCTGCTGCACAGTGAGTGAGACTTAGAAGACCGCCAGAACACCTTTTAGAATAAAGAAACATTTCCTCTGGACATCTGAATTATAATGCAAGTTCTTTTGTGATTCTGCCTCATTTGCATTTCACTAAGGCATAGGGTCTTTTATTATATTTTTAATTATTTATATTTCCTCCCCTACCAATTTCCTGGTCATACATTTGTCTACTGGTTTCTATCTTTTTCTTCTGTATTTGTAGGGCCTCTTTATAAATATTGACTCTAGCACTTATTTTACAGACATAGGGATGAGCCCCAGGGTGTTGAGTAACTTTCACCAGGACAGAGCACTGGATGCAGAGCCCTAGCTGAGGCGTTTGGTCTACCTGGGCTCCTAAACCACAGCCTAGTTTATCTGTCACTACTCAACTCATCTATTGTAAGTATAAAATTAGGAAACGGTGGTAATAAATCTATATAAATATGAGAGATTGTAAACATTTATTTGGATAATAATATGTTTATTCAGCAAATATTTATTGAGTTCCTAATATGTTCAGGACACTGAAACAGAGCACAAAGAGAGAATGGTAAGAGAAACAGATATGATCCCCATGGAGCTTATAGACTAGGAGGAGAGGAACATTAGTCAGACCACTGCACGCATCCATGTATAATCACAAACTGTGGAAGCTGCCAGAAGGAAATGAATGGGTCTGTGAAGCATGTAATGGTGGTGCTGCCCAGCTAGATGGCTGAGGAAGGCTTCCCTGAGAAGTAGCATTTGAGTTATGATCTGAAGAATGAGCAGGCTTTATTTAAGTCAGAAGAGATGAGGAGAGCATTCTTAGCCACAGAAAGTGCTTACACAGTGGCCTCGTGCAGGAGGGAGAGTTACCCAGCAAGGAACAGCATAAGGCCCAGCATGGTGGGAACGAAGAGTTGGGAGACCGGCAGTGGGGAGGGGAGGGTGGCCAGAGACAATGCTGGAGAAAGGAGGGCAGAGGCTGGAACACACAGGGCCTTTCGTGTATGCAAAAGTACTTGCCATTATTTGCATTTGCAGCTGGATATCCTGAGCAAGTTCTCCTGAACACGGAGGACTTCTCCCTACCTCCCTCCCCGTGTCCCATCCTACCTCTCTTAGCCTTCCTAGGGAAGGGGCACCGCTGAGAAGAATCCTTCACTGTTCCTTTCCAGAACCTGTAAAATTGAATGCATCTTACTCATCTACGGATCCCTTCAGCCACCAGCACTGAAAATACTTTTTCTTCCGTCTGAGGACTTGGCAATCTACGCAGTGTTGTTGGCCTGCAACAGCATTGTGGAATCCTTGTGAAATTGTTGAGCTAGACTCAACACCCACACTCCCACCCCTGGCTTTTTCATTTCCTTCTTTTCCCCCTTTCACTATTACTCAGAAGGAGAATCCTCTGTTTTTCCTTTCTTAAAACTTACTTTCAGGACAAGACCTAAAAATTGTCCTCATTAAAAATTGGATATTGATTCGATGTGAAACACCTGCAGAAGGGTAGAGACTTCAAGTCAAAGAAATGCCCTGCCTTCAAGGAAATGACATGGTGGCCTCTGTCATCAATCTGGGCAATTTTGAAGACAGAGAAGAACTTATGCCCCTGGAATCTGTGTGCATGCCTGTGTGTGTGTGTGTGTGTGTGTGTGAGAGAGAGAGAGAGAGAGAGAGAGAGATTAGATGATTGGTTTCAAAACCAGTTACATTCATTAGGTTACATTTATCATGTTATAAGGCTTTTGTTACTCACCAATATTTACTTTCAGACACATGGAAAGATTGCCTTTCTCCCCCTCTTTGAAGTTGGGTATGGCATTGTGACTTGCTCTGGCTAATGAAACATGCGCGGGAACAACATGAGATGAATGCTGTGGTTAACTTCCCAGACTGGTCTGTCTTTGCTGCTACCCAGACTGGTCTGTCTTTGCTGCTACAGTCTTGGATGTGTGGGTTGATACGGAAGTGCCATAAGATTGAAGTAGCCTGGATTGCTTGGCCAACTCATGGAGGACTCTATGGAAGGGAGAGATAAACCTTGATTTTGCTGGGCTTCTGAGATTTGGGGGCTGCCTGCTATGGTGGCATTGCCTGGCCTACCTGACTAGCACTGTTTATTTAGGGACTCAGAAACATCACTGCGCACATATAAATTACATTTGTGTCTATGGTGCAGGATGCGGGGGGGGGGGGGGGGGGGGTGCGTGTGTGTTTGAAAGAGAGAGAGAAAGAGAAAGACAGAGAAAGAGAATTGATTTATGGTGAGGGTTTGGTTTTAGAATAAGATACAAGTTTCTTAACTGCTTGATTTTATCTGTTTTGGGACTTTTAGCTGTAAGTTGCACAAATGGATACATAAGTATATATTACATAAACAAAGATATGGTTTATGTAAGGGTTTATGCACAATATAAAACATATTCTCATATTTTTGCTTGTGCTCTGGCATGGAAGTGCATTATGGTCACTCAGAGTTTTCTTCTACAATCCACAAGTAATATTTTAAAAATTTGAGTTAAGTAGTCAATTAAAAGCCCAAGGCAATACTGCATCTTTAAGATGCATTCCAGATTACCTACTGAATCATGGGCAGTGTACACTGTACATTCAGACCAACAGCCTCAGAAAAGGCCAGAGCTAGCCTTAGTTTTATATTTCCTGAGTTTTCTTGATTGCTGTCTGACCCTTCATGTTGTTCCAACATAGAGTGATTTTTAAAGGAGAACTTAATTTAATATAAGTCTGAATATCCTTTGGAATGCTAGAAACCAGCATTACTGCAGCAACCCTAATGAAAAACACAAGTTCCGTGTACCAATTTGTGGTTGGAGCCAGCATTCCAGCCCTGCTCTCTCGTGGCTGCTAGCACTCCATCGTGCTCCTTTTCCCAGCCCTTTGCTATGCTAGTTAAAGATGTCAGAGGCTGTGGCCCACATGGTATGCTAAACAGCCCACTGCTTACAGCAGGCTCATACAGCTCAAGTGCAAAGACTTTGAACTCATAAAACACACCACGACCACCACCACCACCACCACTAAATGGAAGTCTCAGAGGATTTCCTACTAATGTGCTGGCGGATAGAAGTGCACTTATTTTAAAACATCCTACATATGCACATAGACACATTCCCATATACAATCAAGACAAAGAGCACAGCACCTTCCAGAAGAAAACTCATACAACTGGGCTGAGGCCGATTCACTCACATGTTTTATCACCGGTGTGGAATGCCAGTAACAAGAGCAATCATTTGTTTGTGAATTCACGGAAGACTGGACTTTCACACTGGAAAGGGACTTCCCAATGAATACCAATAGGGAGACATGCTGTGTATTAGCATATTTTATCTGCCCTTGTTTTGAAATTAAACGGAGTTGTGGTTGAAAGGGGAAGGCACAGATTGCCATGAGCTGGCTTTTTAGAGAAGTGGCATTTAGAATGAGGTTTAACTATGTAGGCAAACTCTGAAGTTAACTGTTAGGATCCTCGGGCTTGCAGAAGGTATTCTCCCACTCATGGTCTGATAACAGAATTTCCTAGTCACTATTATGCTTTCCTGAGGGCTACTCGTTCATGGATACAATGCCTCTCTGTTTTGTCTGGAGTGGCTTAAATATAAATCAGGAGAATTCTGAACTGTAGCAAAGACAAACCTGCAAAGCTAAATTAAATTGCATTCGACATGCATTTACTGAACATATACTAGGTGCCCAAAGCCAGTCAAAGCACCTTGGGGTTAGGGGGAGACACATAAATGGATAGCAAAACAGAGAGAGATCAAGATCAAGAGATAGACCTGGAGAAAGATGAATAAAAGAATGAGAGAAAAATTAAAGTGCTATGGCATTAAGACCAATGAATCTTCTAAAAGTTCTAAAAGGAAAATGATGAGCATGAGCTGAAGTATTCAGGGAAGATATCAAGAGTACAGTGGGCTTCATTTAGATTTGATAGAATAGGATTTTGATATATAAGGGTCAGACATTCTGGAACTGGGAGGCACTTAGTTATTAAGCACAGTAATTAAGTGTGTGGGCCATGCATTGTCAAAGTATAATTTTCTAAACGTTAAAAGCATGACTCTCATAAAAGTATATCGTGTATACCCTTCAAAGGTCTACTTAGCTCATTAATAAGGGAATCGGTACATCATAAAGCTGACTCAACAGAATGTAGGGGAAATCAAAGTATGTGTTGTTAATGAGAGTCAGAATACAGAAATAAGATTGCTAACCAGTTAACGTCCTACAGAACAACAAAACTGTAAAACTCTCTTTCCTGTTGGACACAAATCTTTGCATCTCTATTGCACAAAAATCATTTGCAACTTGACAATCTTCATTAAGTTAAAATAACTTCACCCAGTCTAGATCCTAAGCAATAATCTATTGTAAGTCAAACAAAATTACATGTCCCAAGAGAACCAGGTGCTCCCTACCCAGGCCTGTTTGGCAATGCTC
The DNA here is from genome assembly GCF_041146395.1 of Eulemur rufifrons. Classification (NCBI taxonomy): domain Eukaryota; kingdom Metazoa; phylum Chordata; class Mammalia; order Primates; family Lemuridae; genus Eulemur; species Eulemur rufifrons. The sequence continues at coordinate 205,269,003 of NC_090989.1, forward strand.
CCGTTTGATTTTGAAAGGCTCTCCAAGTTTGAGGGTACTTTCTTTTAAATGATATTCAGGCAGAAGGGAGTTCTAGTCTTGTTCCGCCAATTGGAAACTGTTCATGTGGCAACATTCCTTGACTTCCTGGTTTCTCAGTGTATCTATAATACATAGGCAATAATCATTCTTGGCACATAAGGTTATGGCGGGGATGAAATGAGATAGTATACAATGCAAGTGTTTTGCATAACGCTTAGCACATAGTGCCTAGGGCTCAGGATACGTTTCCTTGTATAAATAGGTAAGGATCACAAGCAAAAACCCATGGAGGGCATTGGATAGACCAGCCCAGCCGGAGGGGAGAATTGAGAAATAGAGAAAGATAAATTCAATAAAAAGTTTTTAGCCAGATTAGTATAGATCTAAAATTAAAATTTAAAAAAAAAAAGAAAGAGAAGTACACAGACATTTTATGATTCAAAATAAAATTTGAATGTTATTCTGAAGTCAGTTGAGAGCTACTGGTACTTTGTGTGTGTGCGCTGTACAATGACACAGTAAATGTGGAATTTGGGGAAAATAAACCCAGCTGTCTATAGAGCAGCCCAGAACAGGGAGAGTCGTGGTTAGAGACGAGAGTTAGGAAGCAGTAAAGGGTTGAGAAGCCAAAAGAGAGGAAGGAACCACACGTGAGTAATAGATTGTGAAACTGAAAGACTGTGGGAATGGTGTTAATCTTCGATATTAATAGGCAACTTAGGAAAAAAAGATTTTAAAGTGAAGATGAGAAATTCACAAGCATCTACTGTACTGGCTGTATTTGTAAGTAGGGGACATGGATGTGGAAACGTACCGTAGGCAGTGGGAGACCAGGATTTGCATGAGAAATCAGTGGTGGAGATACAGCGTTGGGGTCACCCACACAAACATGGCTGGCAAAGCCCTGGCAGTCAATGGACTAACCTAGCACTTGTCCCTTTTAGCAGAGGGACAGGAATCATATGTGTGTCCTTTTTCCACAGGATAAAAACATAGCAGATCATTGGAGAGGGAGCGGGGACAAAGCTCTGACACTTCGGAACGCAAAGCAGGAGAGTGATGGGGGGGGGGAGAAGAAAGTGGACTCTATTGAACACCGTCCTGCACTCATGAAGGAGGATGAAGACAGAGCACATGGAGTGGGGTCGGCTGCGCCATTAAGTGGAAGAAACTCTGGGAATATATTGAATACATTGTACATGGGCTTAAATTCACTCTAAGGTAAAAATAACCAGCATGAGATTGTTTCCCAAGGGGAGAGTTCACTGGGGGGAAGGACACATTACAGCATGGGGGAGACTGAAGGTGAGGGGGTCAGAGCAGGCACTGTGTTGGGCTTGGTTTGCTCCCAAGGCAGCCCTGAGACAAAAATGTGACTGCAAGTGGTTTACTTACGAGGTGATCCCAGGAAGAACCAGAAGAGGAGTGGCCGGTGGGCTCAGGGCAGGAAGGAGCTGATGCAGGGGACACAATCAGCAAGGTCACATGTGGACAGCTGGGGACCTAGGAGGCCTATGAAGAGCAGGTTTGAGAGTTAGCCCACCTGGGACTGAATCGCTGTGGTATTCACCCACCAAGTCCAGGCTGTTGGTTGAGAGACGTTCCTGAGTTTTAACGCTCCACTGCTTCTGGCCTACCTATGCCTGCAACGAGAGAGAGCTCTCAGGAGAGAGCACAGGGCTGGCAGGACACAGCCTCTGGGGTGCTCAAGAGCAGCAAGTACTGGAGGGCTCTGGGGGGCACCCAAAGTGTTTGGAGAGCAAAGATGCTGCAGCCAGGCTGCCAGAGTGTGAGCTTGGCTGGATTTGCTGCTTTCAAGAACAACTCTAGGCCGGGCGCGGTGGCTCACGCCTGTAATCCTAGCACTCTGGGAGGCCGAGGTGGGCGGATCGTTTGAGCTCAGGAGTTCGAGACCAGCCTGAGCAAGAGCGAGACCCCATCTCTACTAAAAATAGAAAGAAATTATATGGACAGCTAAAAATATATATAGAAAAAATTAGCCGGGCATGGTGGTGCATGCCTGTAGTCCCAGCTACTCGGGAGGCTGAGACAGGAGGATTGCTTGAGCTCAGGAGTTTGAGGTTGCTGTGAGCTAGGCTGACGCCACGGCACTCACTCTAGCCTGGGCAACAGAGTGAGACTCTGTCTCAAAAAAAAAAAAAAAAGAACAACTCTGGGTGAGGCCCCTGGGGTCCTCTGATACAACTGCAGCTCAGTTTGTTTCAAATTTCCTAAGAGGGGCCTCTAAAACCTACAAAAGCCAAGTTATCTCCTGGGAGTCTAATATAATTATGACACACCACGTGTTGTGTTGGTCACTTGCCGTGTGCCAGACATTGTGCAATGTGCTTTCTACATGCAGCAGGGCAGGGGTTTCCATCCCTTCCGCACAATCTGCTTTCTCCTCATCCTCAGTGCTTGGGGGTGGAGGCAGTTCTTTGTTGCCTTGGCATAAAACCACACAGATTAGTTAGCATAACTCCTGGAAGTTCTTCTGTAAAGATTATTAATATTAGAAGATTTCATTCTCTACATACTCTAAAGACCTGAGGATCTGCAGATACTTTTCCAGGATAGACCTAGAATTATGGTTGTCATGGTGTGGACAATGTTGCAACATTCTTATAAGCCAATCATAAAGGCGCATTGGATCCAGAAGGTGCTGTACTACATGTTGTTTCTTTTCTCACCATGCAGGTCCAAGAAGCCTTTGTTCTCTACTCTCCCTCCGTCTTCTCGTCTCTCCCTTCTTAGTATTCTACCTCTCTGGCTCCCCGTCCTAATCCTGGCTCTGTTCTGGCAGCACCTGGCAAAGCTGCTCTGTTTCCTCTGCTGAGCGCCCTGGGTCTTCCAGGCTACCCCTCTCCTCATGGCCGCGCTCTCGGGGTTCTGGGAACATGGCAGCTCCCTGTCGTTACTAGCCAAGGCTTCCGTAGCATCCTTCATTAGTTTCTTTAAACTTCACACACACCCTTACAGATAGACCCTTTATTAACCTGACTTCAAATTACCCAATCAGGGTTTAGCTTCTGTTTCCTGTGGGACCCTGATGGGCACCAAGTTGACTACGGGCAATTCAGTGGCAGGCCCTGCCTTATGCCTCTCTCTGCACCTGTCCCTGCTAAAATGCAACCACAATGTTAGCAGACATTAAAGCTCTGAGGTCCAAAATGGAGCCCATCAGAGGAGAGTGACTTTACCTGGAGAAAAAGCATCTTCAGAAGGGGCATCGTGACTTCCTCCTTCTACTCAGCACATAACTGAAAGCCTACTATGTGCCGGGCACTGTTCTAGGTGCCAGGGGTATAGTATGAGCAAGACAAAATTTCTGCCTTAGGGAGTTATGTTCTCCCTAAGGAGGGAGTCGGAACTATCACAGACTCGTATCCATTAAAAAGATAATTTCAGATCATGTTAAATAGCATTTTTGAAGTGCCAGAGATTGGGGGAGTACTGTTTTGGGTTGGATGGCTAATGAAGTTTCTTACAAATTATCTAAGCTGATTGGGCACATTCCTCAGCATAACCAAGACATTCCCATCTTGAGGACTCCTAAAATCAGTGAGGGTAATTTGGGGGATGCTATAGCAATGCATGAGCAGGAAGGAACAATGAGTCACTGAAATCTGCATATTAATGTTAAAGGGACTTATTTGCACCCAAAGCTGGGTTGTCCATATCTTCACCCTTATCATGTGATGCCTCCAGTAGTTCAAGAAAAACTGATTAATTGAATAGTTGCTACAATTTTTTCTGCACTTAGGGAGACTGGCCCTGGCCAAAATGATGTGAGGATGCTGCTGCTTGGGCTCTGCGAACAGCATGGAAGTGACTGCGGCTGTGGTGTCTAAGGTTTTCCGTAGAGGGGAATGTGAGGGAGAACACTAATGTACTAATAAACCTCCGTTTGCTGGAAAGACTTTTTGTCAATGAACTGTGAGAGGGGCAGAATATAGTTACAAGAAGTTGCAAGATGGGATCTATTTTACAGGAATTAGAACCCAATCCAAACATTTTGTGGTTGAGCCATTTAAACATCAACTTAAACATTTGGATGTGTATCCATCCATCTCTGGTCTAGCTTGGAGCACAGTAACTTTCACATGAGGTCCACTGCAATCTCCTAATTATTGTCTTCACAAAAACCACAGCGCAGGCAGTAGCTGAATTCCAAAAACAAGTTTTCTGCTCTCAAGGAATAATACTAAAGGGAGAAAATGTGTAGATTCGCAGTATTCCTACCCACTCGTGTTTCCCTAAGTCTTATTAATTCTATTCCAAGCCTCCCTTTCCCTCTTCTTAGCCCCATGGCCACCAGCTGCTCTTGCCTTAGCCCTTTGGCTTCTTCCCCCACAACACTCTGCTGGTAAGTAGCATGAGGTTAGTTTTTTGAGTAAGCTAGCTCAGGACTCCTAGAGGTGATCTCAAGTGACTGTGGCAACTTATGGATGGATTCACTCACGGTGGCATTGTCAAGGTATTTAAACACTTACACATGCCTGTTGTGTTTGACTTCTTTTTTAAAGAACTTGCCGTTTGCCTAATATAATGATCAAAGCTTGGTAGCATAAGGTCTTTTCACAGACATGATCTATGAAAGGCCATGATTTTCAGACTTTTTGGTCTCAGCACTTCTTTACACTCTTAAAATCATTAAGGCTCCCAAAGAGCTTTTGTTTATAAAGGTAATATCTATCAATGTTTGCAATATTAGAAATTAAAACTGGAAATTATTTTTCCTAATTTATTTAATAATAAACACATTCTATGCTAACATAAAAATCATACTTAATGAATAGTAAGTACATTTTCCAAAACCAAATATATTTCGTGAGAAGGGTAGCATTGTTTCACAGTTTTGCAAATCTCTTTAACTTCATATCTGGCTTATCAGAAAACAACTGGGTTCTCATTTCTGTTTCCATCTTCAGCCTGCCAACGTGCGCTTTTTCTTCCCTACTTGATGGGAAAGCGGCACCATGAGGGAGGAGTGTGGTGTGACGGGAACAAAGAAAAACTCTCTGCTGATCCCAAGAAGTGCCGTGATGTTCGATCCGGTTTCCCCTAGACCCTCGGAACAAGGAAGCAGAGACCAAGGCTGAAAACGGCAAAGGAGTTTATTTGCTAGCTCGAGCTAGGGTCCAGGTCCCAGAGCACCAACGCAGTGGCCTCTCCATGGGCAAGGACCCCGCCTTGTGGTACAAGGTGAGTTTTTATACTCTTGGCTGTTTACAAGACTCTGGTCTCTGGTTTACAAGCGATATTGGGAAACACACACCTCACACAAGCTGTACACACACTGATCATACCTTGTCCTTTTTATCTAACTGGTTGGTTGGAGCCCCAGGACCCCTAGTCCTTTATCAGGAAGTTTGGTCAGTTGGAGCCCTGGGACTCCTAGTCCTTTATCGGGAAGTAACTTGCAGTCGCCTCCCTGGGGCCTTGTTTTTCTCAATTTTTCTGAAGCCTGTTATGCCAAGCTAAGCATCAAGCAAGCAAGTCATGGATACAGAAGCTGAAATAGGCTGTTAGCCCTTTATAATATTTTCTAGTACTACAGTGAGACTTGGAGAGTGGAGGAAAAATAGGCTGGAGGTGTTGCAATTTCACAGTTTTACCCTTTGGAACTGCAAAGACAGACTTCAAATAGCAGAGCTGGGTGGGAACTTAGAGGTCACATGACAAACCCTTCAATCTAAAAAATATATTGACTTGATGACAAGTTATTGGGGACGTCCGGCCAACACCTGGGGGCGAAGCCCAAGAACAGAATGATGAGTCCCCAGAAGGAAGAAGGGGAATGGAGTGGGATTCCCCATCCCCCACAAGACCTCCAATTTTTTTATTGCTGAACTGTTCTCCCCAGCAGCACGAGGCCCCATCCAGCGAATATATGTTCAGCTAGCCACTTAACAGACTCAAGCTGCGGTTTTAGGGCTGATAAATAATTATGTTAATTAACAGGTTGGAGGAAAAATATGATGTTATTCCTGTGGAATGCTCTGAAAAGCTGGAAACACTTAACTGCAAAAACTACATGTGGTGAAATAACCAATAATTTGCTTAAAAAACCCACATCTGGTTTGCTGGCTCAAAGCAGGGGTTAATAGTCTTTTGAGGGCAGCCAGTGTCGGAGAAGGGTCCCAGGAAAAACAGCCAAGCCTTCACAGCAGGAAATACGCTTGTTCTTGTAGCACAAGCATTTACATTGGCTTCGAACCAGGATGAAACGTACAAGGAGTTGTTTGGTTTGCCTCTTTCTTTCTTCTCTTTGTAATATGCGGTTCAAAAATGTCTTGCTCACATTTGTATCCTTGGAGATGGGAAAGGGTTAAGCAAAAGTCAGGTGAGAATACTAAAATAATCATTTGCTTCAAACTCCCAAAAGGATGCAGCAAACACATGGTAGTGAAGAATAGACAAGTAAGTTTGAATCACATATGCATAATCATTTATTATCATAACAGACACACTGATTTGATAAATATGTATTGAGCATCTTCTTTGCACAAGGCACAGATACGAAAGTATTAACTAATACACAGGTGAGTCATCTGTGGCCCCGGATTTCCAGGGGAAACTAGCTGAGAAGAGAGACTACTACAAATACACAATATGTGCATAGTACACATCCCAGTGTGATAGGTGTCATAAAAGAGAGAAATAGAGTGCTACAAAAGGCTCAGAGGCAGGAAACTTCCTGTAAGATTACAGGAGTCTGCAAAGTTCTCTTGTCACCAGTGGTATTTCATCTGAGGCATAAAAGATGAGTAGGAATCCAACAGATGGGCATAAAGGCAGCATGGCATTGGGATGGAGCACACCTGCACATCTGTACGCAGACAGAGGCGAGAAGCAGCAGAGGACAGTGAGTGGAGCCGTTTGGCTAGGATGCAGAGCAGCTGGAAAGAATGTGGGGGAGGCAATCAGAGAAAAGCCGTCACTGGCGATGCCCACTGAAACGTGGATCTGGCGGCAGCAGCACTGGGTATAAAGTGGAACCAAATAAGTCTGAGGACCAGAAAGATATTCTCATAACGGGCCAGGCAGCCCCTAGAGAGGTGCTCTATATTGACCATGATCTGCCAGATATTTCTGTAACAGGGTGACTGATTGGATATGCGAGCCAAGGTAAGGGAAGGTGTTGATGATATTTTCCCAAACTCCATCTGCAGAGACTAAGAGAATGTGCTTGAAGTTCTGGGCCACCAGGTGGCTAAAAATTAGGGTATAAAAGCCAGAACCAAAAGAGCAGAGGGTGCATTCAGGGGTCAAGAGAAGGAAGAGTGCTGGTACAAGGGAAAAATGAGAAGCAGCCTCCTTGTGTCCCCTCGGGCCCTCCATAAATGCCCTCCACCAATGCCCTCCACACTCCAGCCAGAGAGACCTTCGGGAAATGCAGAACTGACGGTGGCAGCTGCCCACCATGTATCCGTGAAAGGCACTCCAATGGCTTCCCATTGCTCTTAGGATAAATATCGAAGCTTAACTTGGCCTCCGAGGCCCCACATGTTCTGCCAGTTCTGGTCCCCACCTCACTCTCCAGCGCTATGTTCTCCCTCTCTCTGCGCTTCAGTCTCTGTGCTTTTCTTTGCATCCCTTGGACCTGCTAGGTTCCCTCCTGCCACAGGGCCTTTGCCCTGCCTGAGAACATTTTCTGTCCCCTCTTGGCCTAGTTACCCTCTAAATATAATTCTCCATTCAATGGCCTCTCTTTAGGGAAGCCCTTTATGCTTTCTGGCTGGTTGGATTGAATCCTCCCAGTATATTCCCTCATGGTACCTTATGTTTTCCCTTTCCAGACTCATCACAGTTGCAACTGTATACCTTTTTGTAAAAGCAGTTGATCCATGCTGGTTCCCACATGAAGCTGCAGGTTCCCGAGGACGGGGTCACCACTGCATCCTTTATTTTCTGCACAGTTCCTGGCACTTAGCAGACTCTCCATGTGTAGTTGTTGAGGGAATACAGGTGAAAGAATGATATTAAAACACTCTCTGGCCGGGTGCGGTGGCTCACGCCTGTAATCCTAGCACTCTGGGAGGCCGAGGCAGGTGGATCGCTCAAGGTCAGGAGTTCGAGACCAGCCTGAGCAAGAGCGAGACCCCGTCTCTACTAAAAATAGAAAGAAATTATATGGACAACTAAAAATATATATATAGAAAAATTAGCCAGGCATAGTGGCGCATGCCTGTAGTCCCAGCTACTCGGGAGGCTGAGGCAGGAGGATCGCTTGAGCCCAGGAGTTTGAGGTTGCTGTGAGCTAGGCTGACGCCACGGCACTCACTCTAGCCTGGGCAACAAAGTGAGACTCTGTCTCAAAAAAAAATAAATAAATAAATAAAACACTCTCACCTGCATTATCTCACTCAATCATCATTACATACCTGTAAGGTAGATATTATAAGCTTAGTTTTACAAATAGAGAAATTTTAAAATTCTGAGCAGTCCTCTTAGCACCCTGCAGGAAGCCAGTGGCAACATTGTAGCCTAGAGCCAGTCCTCTACATCACAGATCCCCCTTGGGGCAAAATCCAGGTCACAAATACCAAAGAGGGAGGCAGCTCCACATGAGCTGAAAGGGTCCCAAATATACTACCAAATGCCACAGAGGAGCCAAAGGAGGAGAGATTCAGGGACACTCCACTGATTTGGACATCACAGATGGTCTTTTAGAGAACAGTATCAGAAGAGTAACCGGGGCAGAAGCCAGGTTGTGTGTTTATAAAGTAGGTTGAATGAAGGAAAGCTTTAGGGAAGGGGAGTAAGATGATTAGAAAAAGGCATCCAGGTTGTCCAGAGGGAGGCTGAGAAAGACTGTATGAGGACTGAGAAGACCATAAGCAACCCAGGATAGAATCCTCCCTAGGATGAATGAAAAGACACAACAGAACCACACTTCATAAACAAGGAAACCAGAACTCTACTCCAAGATATTTTACAAAAAATGTAAATGGCAAAAATATGGGGACAAATACCTTTATTAGTAATCAAAGAGAAAAATTAGTATTAGACGTGCCATTCTTACTTGTAAAACTGGAACCATATCTAAAAAGAAGCAAGCTTGAAGTTGCATCGTTATTTATCCGCTAGTATGTATAATAACTCTTCTAGAGCATAAGGACTACTGTCCAGAGAATGTGGTGGCCTTCACTGTGATGAAGAATGAATATGGTGGGTGTCCCAAGGAGGAGAAGATATCAATTCTCTCCCTTACATGGTGGTTTCTTCTGAGAAAGTCAGTGTGAAAAGTCATACTGTTTGTACAGATAGTACAGATAGTGGTCATATAGAGTGAATGTTGCCATTGAAATAAAATAAACCAGTGTAAGCTTCTACTTTAAAAAAAAATGTTTTAAGAGCATAGTTGTAATTCACTGATGGAGCTTTTTGATATTCCAATCAAAATACCTATAAAGAAATATCCAGTAAAGAGAAAATCTCCTTACACTGGAACTGATACTGGCAATCAACCTAATGTTAGAACTAGGGAAGATGTCCATTAGATCAAGAACTGTAAACTATGAATAGTATGTGATGCTTGTTTGCCCACCTGAAACAGACTACCCCACCCACCCTAAAGAAGAGCCAGAGACTCCCTGTCTCACCTACCATCAGCCTTTGGCTAAAAGTTTTCACCAACTTGAAAACTCTCCTTCTATTGCAGGAGTGGCATTTTTACTCTCCCCAACATCCACTTGGTATCTCTCTTTCTCATCAATAAAAGGGCAATTCCTACCCACATAACAGCATAGAGAAAGTGGGTTGTATGCAGTACATCCTAGGAGATGTAAACTTATCCAGCAAAACGCAGTCAAAATAGGCCAAGCAGCAGGGTATGCTGAGGAGAGGAGTTCTGTTGTATACTCAGGCATGTCAGAAAAATAGGCAGGGAGCGGGGAAGAAGACCTCTCTTCAGTCCAGCAGAACTTGACTGGGTGGGATGGGAGCTGGGCCAGGAGCTATAGAAAGGAGAAGATTCTCCTGTCCTACGGGGAGACAGTGAGCAGAGACAAGTGCAGTCAGCACTCTGCCAACAGTCCCTGGGCCCGGACAACCTTCTCTTCACCCTGGGCTGGAGACGTGGTCCAAACAGAAATGCAAAGCACCACAAAGCAAGGGAACTGGAAATTCTTTCTAAAGCAATTCCGAAGAGCAGACATAGATATGTCCCAGAAATGAATAGAATAGAATAATCTACTGTTTTTGCTTATCAAATTGGCAAAAAAAATTTGATGAAATATTTAAAGGTAATGAGGCTTTTAGAAGAAGCAATGAAGAAGACATTCTCATACACTGTCAATGGAGACAGAAATTGCCAGAAACTTTCAGGAAAAGATTTGGTTTTTCCTACCTTCATCATTATCATCTTATTTTGACTACGTTATGGTTTAACATACAAGAAGGATTACTTTTGCATAGACATGGTTGCATAACAGGCCATGATAAGGCTGTACTCTAATTTATTTAATGACATGGGGAGCACTTATGATGTAACTCTAAATCAAAAAGGTGGTGTATAAACTTTAATACAAAACGACATGAGCTTTTAAAAACAAACCAAAAGCAAATAAAGACATAGAAAAAAAGATCAGAAAGAAAAGAGAAAATGGAAGAAATATGTGTAAATGTTAACAGTGGTTATGGCTGAAGATTTAGGATTATCCATAAAGCAGAAGCAGAATTTGTTATATTTTTTAATAAAATGCATCAATTAATAAAAGAACTGTGGGGGATGCTTTTTACAGATAACCAGAGAGTACAGCCAGAAATGGCGGGAGAAGGAGGAGGATGCGCACCCAACACACACACACACACACACACACACACACACGAGCCCCAGACGACGCTAGTGGAAATTAAAACATACCAGGAACAACTTTCTTTTCCCCCTGATCAGGTCACTAGAATACCATTTAAAAACACCGAGGACCCAGTAGGCAAATTCACGCTTGATGGATACTTAACAAATCAGTCGGGGAACAGTTTTTTTAACAGAAGTTTTATAGGAGAATGATCTCATTCCAAATGGTGCTCATGGGCCCAAACTCTGAAGTAATGGGAGAACTGTCATCATGGAAAGACTTTATGGAATGATAAATTAAACACTAGAAAAGCATTGAGAAAAAAAAAAAAAAAAGAAAAAAATCCTCTGAAGTCTGACTCAGAAACCAAGGCCCTTTGGCTCCATGCTGGAGGGTGTCCCTGGAAAAGTCATTTGCCTTGCTGGGTTTAGTGTCCCTACTTATAAAATGGGGATGATAAGCTGCCCAGTTCCCCTTGCAGGATTGTTATAAACAACAAAAGGCAAAATACATAGGAACAGATCACACTGCAAATGCAAGTCATCACTGCGTTGTTACGTTAATGAGAGAAGAGCAAGGAGTCAGGGTTTATGTGCCCAGGCACTATGTCCATCGTCGCAGTTTCATGTCACCATTCTTTCTCCCAACAATGGCACTACATAGTGAGTGCTGTTGAAAGATTTTTTTTTTTCCAGATGAGATTATTTTCTAAAAAGCCTGACTAAAGTATGTTTTACTTATAATGCTGGCATTTCCATTTTTTTGTTTGTTTGGCTTTTTAAAACACTCTAAAGGTTTTTCAGATTTGGAACTGATATTTGAAACACTTTCCAAAGATAATACCCAAACGTGGAGGTATCCATAAAATGTTAAAATCAGCATTTTGGGGATGTATTTTGGATGTATTTGGTGTTATGGAAAGGGAGAACTTCATTTTCCTAAAATGTTTACAGTCATGGGTGTGCATGCCTGTGCATGGTGTGCATGTAAGTATGAATGCACATATGTGTGTGCCCACTGGTACACATGTATATTACAGTGAGGAGGAGGGAGAAAAATTCAAGAAGCTGTGCAACGGAATAGTGGGAGTGATGCCCAGATCCACACCCCTCCTGCTGACCAGTAAAGGATCAGGCCAAGTTTTGTAGAACCGGCAGACCATGAGTGATTGATGGGGGATATTTACATTTATTTATAAGGAAACACATACACACACAAATGCACACACACAAGGCAACAAACAAATAATTGGTTCAAGTTGCACAAAATATAGACTGTCTATGGATAAGAAAATAGCATGCACAAAAGATTTATGATAGCCATGTCTGTAACAGAAAAATAACAGATCTACCAAGAAGAAACTGGTTAAAATTCATCCATAAAACAGAGAATTCTATAGGGCCATTTCAAATTCTGATCAGGATCTGTATTCAAGTATTGGAAGGTGTGCATGAGCTAACACTGAGAGAAAAAATAAGACTGTATTAATACATATAGTATGATCCAATTTTATAACTATAATCTATAGGCATATTATTTATTAATGTATGTATTGCATAGAAAACACTGAAAAAAAGCAATCTAAAATGTAAACCCTGGTTATCTCTAAGTGATCCAATTTGGGGTATTTTAACTTTCTATTTGGCTATAATTTTTGGAATTTTTAACAATCTAAAAATGTTATTTTAACAGCCATAAACAAAATAAAACGTTTTTCATTTTGAGAAAAGTAGTCAATCATATTATCCACCAAAAAAATGCTCAGAGTTCAATCTTAGGAATAAGAAGTGATTAACAATTAGCCTATTCCTTTCCATCATGAGTTCAGGTAACATGTTCACGTCCCTACTTCTTACCCCAACCTTTGACTTTCAGAACTTGCAGAGCTTAGGAAGGAAACAGCAAACCAGCCCAGTTGCACAAAAAGACAGCCTCCCATCACTGATCAAAAAATTCCTAAATCTTAAATAGGAACCATCCAGTCAACAGATACTCTTTTTCCTGTGGACATTCTTGCCTTTCTGGTATAAATCTGTACCAGTGGCTTTGACAACACTTTTTAAAGCTACAAATAAAGGTAAAGCTTGAGTGGAAAGCCACGTAATTATTTCTGCAGAACTAAAATTATTGTGGGTGAGAGTGTTGAGCCAACTAAAGTTGAAATTGACTTAAAGGAGGTTTAAATCAAAACCTCTAATAGGAAGAACTAGTTTGACAAACCAATTATATCTAATACACTAGGTAAACAAAGATTTAATGTCAGAATAGTATTAACTACTATGTTTGGTTAGTAGAATGAAATGTTTTTCTTCTTCTAATCCTTTCTTTAAGATAGATAGCAACCACAGAGACCTATTATGGAATTAAAATTAATTCATATTTTTCAGTTTTCATATGTAGCCAACAATTCCTCTAAAATCCCCTGGGCAGTCAGGCATCACTTTCTAAAAAAAAAAAAAAAAGAAGAAGAACAAAATTAGCAAAACAAAGAAGTGTTACAAATTCCAAGAGGCAATCTCTTCCATGCTGCAACTTCCCTTTGTACCTGACTTCTGCAGTCTGTGTGGTTAAAGCTAAACTTGGCTTGTAGCATGGAAGGTGTGCAGCTAGAAAGATTTTTAAAAATGCCTCTTTTTGCTCTCTGGACGAAATGAGAGATGGGAGAATGGAGATCTTGCATCCAATGCTTTTTGGTGAAAAACCACATCACCACTCCCATCAATCCAGCCCAAAAAATTAGTACTGTTTAAAGGAATCTGAATATGTTTACTCCTCTTTTCTAATAGTGCTGTTTAGTTTTGATGATAGTGTGTGTTTTAAAGGAAACTGGATATTTGTATACACCCCCAGGCTCTTAGCTTTGTGATCTGGGGCAACTGGGAAGATGTCAAGATTGTGGCCAGAGCCAGTGTGGCCGGCGCCTCACACAACGAAGACGTTTCTCTCTGAGGGCCTCTGTATCTATGCTCCATGTTTACGGGGCCCCTGGGCCTTCGGATCTACTCCTTACACCTCACATGCCACTGGGGGGTGATGCGTAGAGTGTTAACAAGGTTCCTGGGATGGTGGTCGGCTCTTCCCAGAGCCTGTGCTTATGCCAGCCCAAAGCTCACACCATTGGACTGGGCTGGGTTGAATAGCATCCCCCTAAATTCATGTCCACTCAGATCATTAGAAAGTGACCTTTATTTAGAAATAGCATCTTTGCGGTTGTAATTAATTAAGATGAGGTCATGCTGGCTTAGGGTGGGGCCTCCTTAACAGAGGGCGATGTACAGACGGGCATATAGGGGAGAGTGGCATGTGAAGACACAGGCAGAGATTGGAGTGATATGTCTACAAGCCAAGGGATGCCAAGGATTGGAGCAAACGCCAGAAGCTAGGAGGTGGGCATAGGACAGCTTATCCCTCAGAGCCTCCAGGAAGAACCAACCCTGCCAACACCCTGATTTTGAACTTCTAGGCTCTAGAACCATGAAAAAGTAAATATCTGTTGTTTAAGCCACCTAGTTTGTGGTACTTTATTACAGCACCCTAGGAAATGAATACTTACACAGATGGAAGAGGAAGTTCTTAAGAAATTCAAGTTTATGTTTTTTCAATGATAGACACCCGAAACTTTAAAATCAGGCTCTAAGAATATATTCTTAAGCCTCACTTAACAATGCAAGATTATTTTCATTTGGAGGTGACAACTTGGGGAAATAAATAAGTTCTTTGGCTCCTGCCAAGGTCTGATAATTTTATCTTCTTCCTAAAATGGAAATTTTGAGATGAAAGGAATAGTCAGGAGATAACTGCTCTGCTCCCTGGTTTAGACAAGACTGATCTTGCCATATCATCAAGATTTTTAGAAAGAACATTGCTTCAGGTCACATAACGCTTAAGATGAAAAAGTATTTGTGAGTTTTTATGCACACCATTTTATTAAAAAATCTGTTAAAAGAAAGATGCAAAACATTCCACAAAATCCAAAAATTAAGATGGTATTTTTCCTAGAAATTTACTGTTATAGAGTACACCACAAGTTAAGAATTTCCAAAAAGCCATGGACCCCACAGAAGTATTTGATGCAAGATTTAAAATCTATTTCTTAAAATTAAAATACAGTTTAAGAACAACATGATTTCTATTCTGACCAGCCTCCTATTCTGGTACTTATGCTAGATCTAGTAATACCTTAGCTCGCATTTTAGCAGAGCAACTGACAGCTCACATGTAAAAACACGCATACTCACAAAAGTGAACAGTCTGATGTCTGTAAAGCAAGAAGACCACTGACTGCTTATATTCATCTGTGTTCTAAAGCACATTGAATATCCTGAAAAACCTCATGCTATGAAACACCCAGAAATGCTAAGTAAAATGGAACAAACATACTTTTAAAAATGCACATTTAATTGTAAGCCTAAATAAAATAAGAGACTGAAAATGAAAAGTGAGAGGAAAACAAAAGTGAAAAGTGGAAGTTGATACTTTGGTTACCCTGAGGACACAATGAGGTCTTAGTTTTAATATCTCCCAAGGCCAGGAGTCCAGAACTTGGACCTGCAAGAGTCAGAGAGTTGGAACCGAGACACCAGCATATAGTGGGGACACCCCAAAAGCCACACCCTCAGGAAAAGTGTGGACTGAAAAAAAAGAAAAAGAAAATGGTCAGCAAACCAGCAAAGACAAAATATAAGGAAACATCTCTGTCTCCTTCTAGGCTCTGATTTGGAAGAAAAAATATTTTGTGAAAAAGTTTAACCACAGACCTGCATTTAGGCAAGTTTGATATTCTTTTTCATATCACAAACATAGTCCAGGAAACACCAAACCAAAAAATAACCTGAAAACGGTCCCAGGTGCCAACCAGGAAACCCTCAACCCAGGCCACACAAGATTTCCACTAAATATGAGCTCAAAATCTAAACATAATAAGAAACAGAGGCATAATAAACAAGAATCATATAATCAAAAAACATCAGATTCAGACTCTTGAAAACTTCAGGTAATGGAATTGTTAGAAACAAACTATAAAATATTTTTAAAGTGAAATGATGGAATAAATATAAGAGAAAACAACTCAATCAAATATAATGTCCAAGCCAACTTTAAACAGAATCAGAATTTATTAAAAGAAATGTAGCCTTTGACATTAAAAACTCAGTGAACAACTGGTGGATGGATGAAATGTGGTACATTTATGCAATGAATTGCTATTCAACAACAACAAAAAACAAACTACTGATACATGCAACAATGTGAATGAACCTTCAAAACATTACACTAAGTAAAAAAACCCAGACACAAAAGACCACATACTGCATGCCTTCATTTATATGAAATATTCATAACAGGCAAATCTACAGAGACAGAAATAGCTAAGTGGTTGTCTAGAGCTGGTGGGGAGAATGGGGGTGGACATAAATGGGCATAAGCCATTCTATGGGAAGAAAGAAATGTTCTAAAACTGAGTTATGGTAATGGTTGCACTAGGTAAATTTACTAAAAATCATTGAACTGTTTAAAATGGTTGAATTTTATGGTATGCAAATTATATCTCAATAAAGTTGTTAAGTAGGCAAGTCAAACAACAGATTAGATACTGTCAAAATCAGAATATAAAGCCAAAGAAACTACATGATGCAGAACAGAAAGAGATGGGAAATATCAGAGAGAGGTAAAGAGAGTTGGGAGGAAGTATGAAAAGGCCAATATACAACTGATAGGAGTTCCAGGAAGAGAAGAGTATTGAAAAGAAACTTTTTTCAAAGAAACAAAGGCTGATTTCTAGAATTATGAAAGACTGAATCACAAGCTAAGTAAATCAAAGAAATCCATGCATAGATATGTTGTGGTGAAGCTACAGAATCAATGGCAAAGAGAAGTCCTTAAAGGCATCACAAGCTAAGTAAATCAAAGAAATCCATGCATAGATATGTTGTGGTGAAGCTACAGAATCAATGGCAAAGAGAAGTCCTTAAAGGCAACAAGAGAGAATGAATACCTATTATAACAGCTAAGGAGAGGAAACAAGTTTTGTCAAGAAAGTGGTCACTGGAGAAATAGGACATCACTGAAGCCAGAAAAGAAAGTTAAGGTTTAGATCAGGTATGGGGAACCTTTTCATGTTGGAAAGCCACATTAATTTAGCTGTAATCATCAAATAAACTGCATTCAAGAAATTTCAATTAGATATACTTTAAAATGTACAATATTTTGTAAAAATCTAACTACTTTGTACTTAATAATTTCACAAAATGAAAACTATTTGTTAATTTTAAAGTCAACTAACCTTTTAATGACTTTGTTGTGTCTGCTTTTTGTTGGAAAGCATTTGAATATTTGCAGCATGGAGGTCCACAGTTTCAATCGATCCTCTAGATGGGTATCAGTCATTTGTGATCTTAAGAGTATCTTGATTAAGAGAATGCACTGAGTGGGTGAAAAGCAAGAAAGCATTTTTGGGGCATGTTGCATTGGTATTTGACTTTATTTTTCCATATTTCAATTGGATCTTTCTTAGCACCAAAAAATGACTTTAAAATGTCACCTACCGAGAGCTCAATCAATTCCATCTGTAGGTCTTTAGGTGTTTTGGTGCTATCAACTAGATGAGGCTGAAATGCTAATTTGAGTGTGATCTCGTGATTCTCAAAGTCAGTGAATCTTTCATTGTATTCTCCAATTAATAGGTCTATAACAGCTGCATATTCTTTAGATGATTTTCATATATCATCCTGCTCATTAGTGACGTTTGCCAACTGGGGAAAATGTTCATCAACAATTTCCTTTTGAAAAAAGACAGCTTTTTTTGAAATGCTGGGATTTTTTTTTGCCACATATCATATATAGGCTTAGTTTTACCTTGCAAAGAAATACTCAAGTTGTTTTGATTTGACATATCACACAGAAATGCTACATTCCTATAGAAATCTCCTTTCAATAATTCACATCACTGATTTTGTTCTTCATAAAATTTAACTATCTGTTCTCACAGAGATAAAATTTTGGCTAACACCTGTTCCCGTGATAGCCAACGCACTTTAGAATGATACAGCAAACCCACACTGAATACCTCATTGTTCAACTTTAGCATGTTATGAAACTGATGATGCTGGGTTCTATTTGCATGAATATAGTTAACAATATTTATAATTTGTTGCAAAGTGTCACTTAAAATAGTAGCTTTAGCACAGAGATTTTGTTGATGCAAGATACAATGAAAAGAAATGAGAGCATCTGGATCTGTTAGTGCTTTTTTTTATCTGCACAATAAACCCTTCACGTTTTCCTGTCTTGGAAGGTGCACCATCTGTATGTATACTCACTAAATTTACCAAATTCAGTCCAACTTCATGATATTTATCTTGAAATCTGTTGAAGATATCTATTCCCCGTTTTCTGTTTGCAAGACTGCCCAAAGCAAGTAATTCTTTCTAGCAAAGAAAATCTTCTGTTATGACCTGAATGAAGAAGTATACAGCCAGTGCTGAGTCAGTAGTATCAGTTGATTCATACAAAGCAATTGAACAATATGTATTTTCTTTTTGCAGTATTGCATGAAGTTGTTCTCTTAAGTTGAAGGCTAATTCATCCTACCAACCAGTTATGGTTCTCTTTGAAAGAGACAGTTGTTTGTACTTTGAAACATTATGGGGTTCTAAGCAGCCTACAACTTTGACAATGCATTCTTTCATAATTTCTACATCACTAATGGCTTCCCTTTTTTCCAGAGCAGATAAGCTACTTTATAAGTTGCTTCAGTGGCACTATTGTCAGGTCTTATTGCTGCTTGAAAGAATTGTCTTTCCTTTTGCTTTTCATCTTTTAATTTCTGCAATATAGCCTTTCACGCCTCTCCCTCTATTTTAAAATATTTGTGGTCCTTGTGATTGTTGTAATGCTGAGAAGCATTGAATTTCTTTAATGTTGATATTGAAGTATCACAAAGCAAGCAAATCATCTTATCTTTAGCAGAAACAAGATAATATTATAATTCCTAATCCTCATTAAAAAATCCGTTTTCTCCCTTCAACGTTCTCTCGGTCTTCCTTGGCATGATGAGCTGTAAAGCAGACAGAATTAAAAGATACTGTGGAGCTGTGCAACTATTCACAAATTCCACTTCAAACAGAAACAGAAACACAGTGCACTGTTGTCAAAAGCTGAGAACAGACTGGTGGACTCAATGCCCATAAACTCTCACCAACCATCCTCGTGCGGTAGTGGCGCCAGTCAGGCAGGGGAAGTTAGAACTAAATCACGAGCTTAGCAGCCATCAATTTATTTCTTATGGCTTACTAATGTTCCAATTGTGCCGGTCAATCTGAGAGGATTATTTTATTGAAACTTATTTTATTCTTTGGTATTTTGAATATTTTTATTTTAACAATAAAATAAAAATGTACAAAGACGAACAAAAATGTATTAATAAAAACAAAAGGATTTGTTCCGTACAATTTGGATTTAGTCAAAAGGCTGCACGTAAGGACCTAGAAGGCCGCGTGTGGCCTTAAGGGCACAGATTCTCCACCCCTGGTTTAGATAAATGGATTTGAGAAGAGAGGACATTCTAATCTTGGGTGTGGGAAGGAAATCATAAGCAAAGATGGAAAGGCCAAAATGAATAATGGTGAGGCTTCAGGTCTATGAAAAGAACAATCTGGTTGAAGCAAAAGATTAATGTAGGAAATTGACAGGAGACAAGTTCAGGGAAGCACAGTCAAGCTAGATTATAGCGGACATGGAAAGGCCCTCTAAAGATTTGAACTTATTGATAAACCACAGTTAAAAATGTTCCCCAGCTGGCTTACCATGGATCCCTTTTTAAATCAAGCAGATACCTGTGTCATAGTGACTAGAGAAATTCTATGAGAATGGAACCGGGAAGGCAGTTTTTTAAAAGTTATAGTGTATTTTCCACTGGAACCCTTTAGAGTCCTAAAGTTAAACCTAACCCTGGAAAAGACAGGAAGCTCTAGGTAACAGCTAGGACACATCTTTGCTCCTCAGGTAGAACTATAGGGGCTGCCTCAGCCTTTCTTGTCTATTTTCTTTAAACTCCTATTAATTTAACAGGCCTGGGAAAAGGGTGAGTCATAAAGGTGGAAAAATATTTTGGCTGCAGCTTTGGTAAAAGGTGAAATGCATTAACCTTGCGATGAGTCACCATCACCTTGGGCAGCTTAAACGAAAAAGGCCCTTAACCACTGTGGTTACTGATCTCGGGGAGTGTGTCTGACAGAGCGTCGGGATTTGGCAACTGCTGGTCTGTGTGGGTGCAGCCTGATTGGAGTTTAGTTTCTCCAGAAGAAGGCCTGAAATCCCCAGTTTCCAACAGGCAGCCTGGAAGCCTGGCTCCCCCACCTCCCACACCCCAGCGGGAGGCGCAGCTGCAACCCACCTGGCTCAGTGTAGCCGGTTTCGCTTCATTGTGAAGGGAAGACCAGCAGCTAGTGCCAGGGGAGGCCCTGAAATACACATATTTTGAAAATCATGCATAGCCAATTAAATCCTAAGAAAATTACATTGGTAATAAAATCATGTGGGATTTACTTCCCTGAACTGTGACTCCAGATCATTTGAAGTAAACCCCAGCAACTCATTAGTAGGTTTAAAAACGAACAAAATTAGCCATTTCACCATCATGTAGTTTTAGAAAAATAATCCCAGATTGTTTACCTCATTAAAAAAAAAAAAAGAAAGAAAAAAAAAACTGCCTGAATATTATGTTCAGGCCCCTATTGTTGTCAATGTTTATAAAGAAACTAATGGCCTCTGGTTAACCATTTGATGTTGGAAAGGGTTTTAAGGCCTCTCAAGCTGTACCAGTAAGTAAATCCCTGTTTACTTACCGTGATCGTGAGAGAATAGCTGTGAGCCTCCTCAAGGAGAGGCATTGTTCCCGCACGGGAGGCAGCTTCAAGCACTGCCCAGACCTGAATATGAGTCTGAAACCAGTCACTTAGCCCGTGTGACCTAGGTCTAGCTACTTGGACTCACCAAGCCTCAGCTTTAGCTAAAGAGAAACGAGGTAATGACGCCTACTGCAGGTGGGTAGGAGGACAAATGAGATGATATGGTACCGTCCTTTAGTATCCAGTAATGCCAGCTCCCTTCCCTTCCTTCCTGGCTAAAGACTCATTGCTTAAGGCAGGACTTCAAGTTCACCGAAGAAGGTCTGCAGTGGCAGCAGCCGCCTGGGCAGAGGCGGGAGAGGGCGCGCCTGACAGCAGGAGCAGCATGGGCTAAGGGTAAAGGACGATGGGGGACAGTGAGGTGGGCACACGCTGATGGTGCCAGTACCATCAGCTGCTGAGAGCAGGTCAGGCGTGGCTGGAGCAAGGGGCTCCTTGGGCATCACGCTGAGGCATTTGGGCTTTACGCCCTGAAGAATGATGTGTCTGTGGAGCTGGGAAATGACTTCATTCCAACCATCTCACGCTCTTTTCCGTGAGTCAGGAGGCCTCTTCTCCAGCACAGAGGAAGCTTCCACCCTTCCCAGAACTGCCCTGTTGCTCCCCAGTACCTGGATGTGACAGAGCCCTAGGCACGTCACAACAGTATGCTACAGACAAAGAAAGTAAGACGAGGAGGCGAGGTGGCTTGCACAGGTCAGCATCAGGAACTGAAATCCATGTTTGCTAACCCTAAACCTTGTCCTTTTCCCACCACTTCTCACCAATGTGATGACAAATCCGTGAAAAGACATCAAAATAATCAAACGGGAGAAAGGAAAAACACATGCAGCCTGCAACATACGCACACCACAGAATGAAATGAAGTTTTAGGATTCACTATGTCCACATTATTCAGTTCTCTGCCTTAAAACTTAATGATGTCCCCAAACTATCAATATGTGGGGGATATAGTTCTTGGAGGTAGCTAATGTATCTCTGAAGAGAAGACGTCAGCAGCTTTGACTGAATAGAAGCACACTTGTGTTGCCTGAACTCAGCATTTTAGCAAAAGATTTTTCCCCTCAGGGAAGCAGCCCTGATTATTACGGTGTTAGGACATGCCTGAGAAAGTCATGTCATGGTGCTAAAAGATGATTATGAAATTCACAGCCCAGTGTAGGAACCTTGATATCTGTCTGATCTGGGTAGACAGTTTACATACTTGGCTAGAGCTCCAAGGCTTATATGACAAATAGTCAACGTGCCCAAAGTAGCCATCCCAACAATAGGGCACTGGACAGGGAACCCTGACAAAGTGAAGAGTAGCCTACAAAGGGTATTTAACAGCCTTTCTGTAAAGAGCAGGGCTTTTGAGCTTCCCCAGTTAGCTCACCCCTGACCCAAAGAGAAGCCTGACAGTTAACCGTCCCTTGAATCAGTCTTTGTCTACCATCAAAAGAACCTTCAGACCACACTCTTTCTACCCTCCCACACCCACTAGGCTGCAGTGCTGCTCAGCTTACTTACATGAAAAAAACAGAAATGGGGAACCTCTCCCCCACTCCCAGTAATTTGGCATCGAGTTTACATCTCATCCTGAGAAATTTAGGATCAGCTAGAGGTCGCCAAATAAAAGACAGACTATGCTACAGAGATGTGCTATTACTGAGAGGAGGCAAACACCTCCCTAGACTAGATAGACAGAGAACAGTGCCCTTCATGCTTTGGGGTTATTTTTAAAATGCTTTTTGAAAAAGTACATACCTTGCAGTTTGTGGAGTACTCAAATCAACATTTGAGATGATTACCATAGATGATCAGAGTGCCCTGAACAAAGATGGTGTTGTTTCTGTTTTCTAATTTTCTCCTATTTTCTGCCTTACTGTAGGGGGAAAAAAATGTTCTTAAGTCAATATGGTCAGTAGGAAGAAAAATGGGAAAACAGATCAAGCTTCTCAAGAAAAAATTACATAAGATGTGACAATAATATAAGGCTACCTCGAACATGTTTTGAAACAAGGCAGATTTTTTAAAAATTAAAGTAAAAAATAAAAGGACTATCAGTGATCTTTGCACAAGTTTTGACTTGTATAATGCTTTTCCAATTCTGGATGCATTTCAAGTCCTTCTTATGAAATGGGCCAAGGACAGTGATTTTACCCATGAATCTGCTGGGATCCCATTCTGTGCTCGGCGTAAGAGCTAAGAAAGGTCTCCCAGAAATGGAATATTCTCCATAGAAACACCAGAGCAAAGGGAGCGTGCTGCTATTCTCCATTTCTCACCCCTTCCCTCCAAACTATTCTCAGCCTTTCTGTCTTGTGGCTCAACACCCCATCCGGGCGCCCCTGCTGGTCGCCTGGCCCTGGCTGGCTTCTGCTCAGGGTGAGCTGATAGGAGGCGTTGGGAGCATGGAGGGTGGGAAGAGAAAGCAGGCAAGTATTTCGTCCCCATTTGGTGCCACATCTCTAGCAATAAATACCTGTATCTTACCATGACCGTTGTCCCAGTGAGGGTGGCCTCGTCTTTCCCCTGCAGCTTTCAATGGGCCCTCAATAGTAGCACTATTTCCTCCCCCAGTCCCTCTGCTCCTAGGAGAGGTGGTAACGGCTTCCTACTGGTGTGAGTCTCCAGGTCTCTCTTGCCTGTGCCCTTAACCTTGCTTGCTTCTCTGCAAGTAGTACCCTCTCTTTACTTGAACCATCCAGGTAAACTCTTATTTCCTGCTGGGACAATGGCTGTTAGGAAGTTCTAATTGTCCTACCTGCAGAGCTATGTTGGAGTTGTCAGCAAGGGTGACAATGATTGTAGAAATGTCCTTAGCATTTCCTTTCACAGACCAGCACCTTTGAGTGAGCTTAGTTTTGTTACCTTTATTCTGTCCTCTCAGTCATTTGGAAAACAGGGACTTCAGAATTCTTCTAGTCCAACCCTCTCTTTTGTAATTCAGGGAACATTATTAACAGTTTCCCAATTAATAATGTTCACGGGGATCAACATTCTATAACCACTTGTTAAACCACCAACACTGCTTTAGGACCTTTGCAGCCATTTGATGTAATCCTCTGTGTCTATGGCAAAGAGACTTTAGTCCTCGTTTTATTAGTCAAGAGCAGTAATGTGAAATGCCAGTGTCACACATCTCAGGCCGGTGGCTAAGTGATGTCTGTCTGTTCCCTGAGCCATTATGATCAGCTGTGGCTCAACCTAGCACCTCCAGGAACTACGTGTGCAAGCCACTGTTGAAGGACACAAGAAGACATGCCAAGCACTCAGGCCCCCATCAGGAGCTGGCATGCCGCCTGTGGACAGTGGGCAGCTCAGAAGCAGATGAAGCCCCACTAGAATGTTGGCCAATTTGGTAGCAGCTGACCCAGGAGAAGCAGAAGTGCAGGACACGGCATGTAATAAATGCCCCTCCTGGACCTCAATGAGAAAGACAGAGGAAATTGTCCCCGTTTAAGATTTCTCCAGTTCTCCAGGCTCAGTCTGTCTGCAGTGGAGGCTGAGAAGCTACATTTTAATAGTTACTCTGGTGATTTTGAGGCAAACAATCTGGATCCACACATTGAGAATCAGTGCTCAAAACCACCTGCTCCACCAGAGCAGAGGGAACGTCTGCCTCATCGCTGTCACGTCCAAGGACATAGTGAGTGCCAGTCGCTGCTTTGGAATGAATGAAGACGACGCAAAAGCAAATCAATGCCTGAACTCCCTTCTCTACGAGGCCTTAATCGTGCACGCTGAAATACTGTGCGCCTTCACTGTGAAATGCTCCCAGCTGTCAAAAACATCCCAACATCCTGTGCTTCTGCTCTTGGGCACAGGGGACTGGGCTGTGGTCCGTCCACTGGCCAGAGGGCCGACGTGGGCGGCACGGTGAGTGTTTGGCAAGGCATCATTCTTTTTTCTCAGGGTATTAAATCCTTTAACGCAATGCTTTCAAATCGGAATCCTTCATAACTTGTCCTTCCTCCATTTCTTCACCAGTGCTTATTAAGTATATTAGTCATTACCTGTCATGGGCCAGGTGCCCCAGGGGCTATCAGGTGAACAAAATCCAACAAAGCCCCATAAAAATATTATGTCATTTCACTTATAGGAGGCATCTGGATTAATCAAATTCATAGAGAAAGAAAGTAGAATCGTGGTTGCCAGGAACTTGGGGGAAGAGGAGAAAGGGGAGTTAGTGTTTAATGGGTGCAGAGGTTCAGTTTGGGATGTTAGAAAAGTTCTCGAGAGGATAGTGGAGAATGTAACTGTGCTTAATGTTACTGAATTGTACACTCTGAAAAGGTTGACATGGTAAATTTTATGTTATGTCTATTTTGCTAAAACAAAAACAAAACTGAATGAGGTTTTGAGATGATTATCTTGCCATACAAGGTAAGGTTTATAATTTATAATGCATTTTTAATTTTTTAAAAAGAACATAACATTTATAAAAGGTGATTTGATCCTTAAAAGAAAAGAAAGTTCCTGTGCAGCTCACAAACCACAGAAGGAGACGGACATTAGCCACGACATCGTGGTGCCAACAACTGTGGCAGTACCACCGTGCTGTGCAAAGGAGCGAGAGCAGTACCAAGAGAAGTACAAGCGGGCAAAGGGAGTCTAACCAGCGAGCAGAAGGCCCAAGAAAGGTTCCCCTGAGGCAGAGACGAAGTTGCTGAAGGTATAAAGGACGAGAAGAAGGTGAGATGAGCAGAAAAGTCAGAAGCATCTCAGGCAGGGGGGCCAGCGACCTGGGGGCTCCCATCAGAACTGGCCATAATCACGGCGGACAGCACAGCCCGGTGCTTCCAGTGGGAGACATCGCTCACAGAAAACTGTCACAATGGAGTGGGGTGCATTTGTTTGTTCCTGTCAACCTCCCAAAGTACTTTGCTGGTGTCACACAATAACAGGACTGATCATTTCTTTCAGGCGGCTAAGCTTGACAAAATATTTAATGTTCCTGTAAAGCATGATGTGATTATCTTGCTGAATTGGCAAAGTTTCTTTACTTATTCCAAACAATTTCATAAATGGCAAATAGGTGTGACAAGTAGGCATAAGAAAAACGCCAAGTAATTTTTAATATTCTAACTGCATTGTCAAAAGAGCCAAAAAAGCATTAAGCAAACGCATGAGAAAAATAAAGAAGTGTTCACATTTTTAATGGTTTTTAAATCAGTCAAGGAAACTGACACACAAATTGTCAATTTCATAGTACTATGTCCATAGAATTATAAATAATGTTATGTCTCTGTTATATTGGATATTTAGGATAATTATACAATTCTATAGCAAAATATATATGTTTGTATTATTTATAAACAAATATACTTTGTTTTGGATGAAGAGCAAAATATCATAGGTCTCTGTTAGCTCAAGCTATTTTAAAATCTAGAAAATTAGTATTGTTTATATTCACAAAGTTCCATTTAGAATGTCCATTTTTTAAAGCATATAGAAACATTCTTGTAGACATTTCAAGGAGAAATACTGCAAAATTCTCAGCCTCTACAACCTCTGCTTTCAGAATGATCCACCATCACTGCAAGTATTAAAGACTTGAATACAACCATTTTAGCAGTGCTTGTCTTAATTCTTGCTCAAGCCAAATGTCTTTGGCTAAATCCCAGACTCAGTGAGCAACACTCATTAAACGTTAAAGGTTGTGACACATGGCATAGGGGTGTAAAAGGAGCCTTTAATTGCCTTTTGAGTTTGCAAATTATTTTTAAATGCACAGCTTTATGAAACTGGATATTAAAAGATCTGCCTTTTCTTTCAGTGCCCGTGATTTTGAACTATTCATTTCATTTGCATGAGTAGTATGTCATGCTCTACATTTCAAGCTTCGTTTGGGAGCCCATTTCATCATGCATGCATATGCAAGGTAGAGAAGGATCTAGAATGGGATGGAAATCACATTTCTCCCAGTTGCACCAGCTATCCCTGTAGCCAGTTAATACTCTGCCATACTCCTGGGTATAGTTTGGGTTCTTCATTATTTGTCATTTCTAAAGCAAATTTACTGCTTGAAAGAAAAGTCTCAAGGCTAATTACAGCTTTTCTGTTTTGATACAAACAATTGGATTGCAAATCTGATTTGGTAGGTAAGTCTTTTGTCATGAAATGGTGCTTATGAGAAAGGCACAGTTTGTATGCAAAAGTCTACATTACAGTGGGCTTGTGCTTCCAGGTCCAGCTGTAGTGACATCGTCAGGATGGGCTCTTCCCAGGCCATCCAACCTGCAGTAACTCCAGGCCCTCCCTGCTCCTCAGCCTGTCTTAATTCTGATAGCATCCTGTCTGTTTGCTACCTGAAACACTGAAACACAGAAAGGTACTGTATTAGTTTGCTAGAACCGCCATCACAAAGCATCACAAACTAGGGGGACTTAAACTACAGAAATTTATTCTCTCACAGTGCTGGAGGCTGGAAGTCCAAGATTAAAATATCAGTGGGGTTGATTCCTTCTGAGAGTGGCGAGGGGAGGATCTGCTCCATGTGTGTCCCCAGCTTCCAGTGGTTTGCTGGCAATCTTGGACATTCCTTAGCTTGCAAAGAGTCACCCTGATCTCTGCCTTCCTCTTCTCCCTGTTTGTATGTCCACTCTGTCCAGATTTCCCCAGATAAGGACATCAGCCCCATTAGATTAGAGGTCCACCATACTCCAGCATGGCCTCATCTTAACCTAATTAATGACATCTGCAAAGACCCTATTCCCAAATAAGGTCACATTCTGAGGTACTGGGGGTTAGGACGTCAACATATGAATTTGGGTAGTGTGGGGCACAATTCAACTCGTAGCAGGTACAATATATTTTCTATGGGTACATAAATGTAGGTCAACACACAGAAAAAATTCTGGGATGATATATGCTCAACAGTTGACCCTGGTTGCTTCTGAGAATGAGGGTTCGGTAAACCAGGGTGGGGGTTGAAGTCAAAGGGAATTTAATTTCATCTATAAAATCTTCACTTTTTAGAAGAAGAAGGCAATTGTACATTGCCTGTATGAGTAAAACTTAATATAAACAAATCAAGATTTTGTAGTGATTCTCAGCAGAAATGCTACCCATTGCCAACACACGTTTTGGAAACTTGTGAGGGTGTCTGCTGGCTAGAGCAATGCTTGGGGCACTGTTGGCAGTTAATGGGTGGAAACCAGGGTGCTGACATCCTGCAATGTGGGGGCACTCTCCCACAAGAAAGAAGTGCTCTGCGTCCTGCTCAATTTTCAAATGTCCTGCTTGGCATTTGCATATGAAATCATTTGGCATGATTTTAATATATACTGAATTTTCCAGCAATTCAACCCTTGCCCCTATAAATTAAGGGGAGAATGTCCTTTGTTTGGGTCAGAAATTTACCATGAATTTTCACCTTATTGGAAAACTATAGCAGCACCACTGTTAATATTTGAGCCACTCACAGAACTCACCTACAATGGGCTGCACTCGAAGCTTTCGAGTTTCTGCTGATTCTCCATATAGGTGCAGTGACCGACCACTTGATCCTGTCATGCCAAGCCTTCATATACTGAAACACGTATTATTCTATTATAAATATCTTTCACTGTACTTTTCTTTTACACCAAAGCTAGGGCTCTATATGAATTTTTAAAATATGTGTGTGGGTAGATTACATTATTTATGAATTTCGTTTCAGGGCAGTAAAGAGGGTATTACAAAATATTTCTTGTGAAAAGGGAGCATGCGTTCTCACAGTACTGAGCGCTTACGAGGCTTCTCTGATAGTCCAAGGAAGAAATGCTGAAGATCTACGCTAAAGCTTTGGAAATGGAGGAAAGGAAATGTATTCAAGAGATATTTCAGAAGTAAAACTTGGAAGCATGTGACTGAGATTTTTAATGTGGGCTAGTAGGAGGATTGCCAGCCCTTAACTGAAAGATGTAATTAGGAAGCAGAAGATGCCGGATGCAGCGTAGGACGTTTCGGCTCCAGGCACCTGCGGGGCAAGCAGGAGATGCCCACAGACACTGACTGGCACATACACAGGTTTACTGACCAAGAGATCTGGAGTCGAAAGTCACTGTCCCATGGGTGATTGCCAGAGCCCTGAAAATGGAGCATGCATAGAGTAAGAAGCGGGGAGTCCGTAACAAAACCCGAGGACATGTCTCTGACGGGCACACACAACTCAAGAAGGTCATGGAGGAGAATTTTCATTCTTCAATCTTATCTCCCTGTCAAACTGGAAGATTCTCAATAAGAAAAGCAAAAAAAAGAGCAAACAACACCAAAACCAAAACCTTGTCCCTTGTATCACCTTGGAATTCGCATTGCCTAGCTCAGTGCTGGGTACCCTGTCAGCATCTAACCATACCAGTCACCTGGCATTCCATGGCTCTTTTCCTTCCTTGAACACCTGACCAGGGCTGGGGCTCTGCTAAAGCGTGGATAATGTACTCAGAAAACGCACTCGCAACGTAGGGAATTGGTGATTTGTCACTTTTAGGCAGGCTATCTCCCCCCACATTGGACAAAACCATAACTAAATTTAACAGAACAGGAAGTGTCATTCCCAGAGCCCTCCTCCAGCCAGAATCCAGAAGAAACGCCACATGCGTTTTCCCAAAGCCCATGCTCTGCACCCCAGGGACCCTCCCTCTTCCTGAGTGTGTGACGTAGAAACCTCAGGAGCACTCCCTCTGGCTTCCTCCCACGTCCCACTGCCTGCCAGAATGTACAACACGGAACAGAGCTGTCACCGAAGGCACATACCTGTGGTCACATAAACACATAAACACTTTCACTAGCAGCCACGTTCTCAGGCTCTGGCCCTGAGAGACAGCCGCCAGCCAGCCCGGACAGACTGCACCGAAGCCGACTGCTGCACTGCGTCCACCGTCCACCCCAGCAGGAAAGGGGTTCCAGATGTGTCCTCAGCTAGGCCTGTGGTGGGGTCAGAGTGTCATAAAGAGGCCCTCCAGTGCAGGTCCCCAGCCTTGATCAATCTTTCTGGACAACACGTAAGAATATTCTGCATCCTTGTATACAGTTTCGGCAGAAAGATGACAATGTATTTTGAGTTTCCATGTCCTGTTTCTGTTTTGTTGTTTGGAGATACGCTGTGTGTGTGTGTGTGTGTGTGTGTGCGCGCGCGCTTGCGCGTAAAAGGGAAGGACACAAAGGAAATGGGGGAAGGGAACAGGTGATCCCATTTTGGTAACAAGAAAGTTTTGTGTATTTTGTACAAACTAAAATAATATTGCAATCCCATGTCAACCCAGCAAATTCAATAAATGTCAAAGAAAGATCAATATCCTATCATTATTTCAACTTGACTGTAAGTAGATACTTCAGAAATTGTGGGAACAGGGGACCTCACTCAAGATTGTTTTTTTATTAATAGGTATTCATGGAATAGCTTTACTTCTAAATTTCTACAATTTATGGACTTTTAACCTTAGAAATCTCTACCCTTGAATAGCTTAATTTCTTCCTTGTTCATAGGGACAGCGGCTTGAAAATCTCACTTGAAAGTAGAATTTAAACACTATAAAGTCTTGACAGTCTGAGAAAAGTAATAAATAGTGTGTGGAATTCTTTATACGTTGACAGTGTTAGCTAGGGCTCTGAACCTACCCGTCCCTGTCCAGAACTGATCACGCTCCAGAATTATCACAAGATTAGCAGGAGCCTTTAGATCAGTCCCTCCACCGAGCAGCAACTGAGGAGAAACCAGGTCCCAAGAGAGACTACACTGGTCATTTACAATCTATTCAGAGCCACTATGTACCTGAGAATATGAGAAGAGTCACTACCCACTGAGCAAACTTGGGCAAGATACTTAATCCCTCTGGTCCTCAGTTTTTTCCTTAGAAAGTGAAAGATCAGACTATAGTCCTTTGCAACTCAGATTTTCAGTTAATTTTTAAAAGCCTCATCAAGATTAAAATTCATCAGTCCCTCAGCTTGTAGGCTTGGAGGCCTTCGCAGTATTTCGTAATCCTAAAAGACGTTGACGCCTGTTGTAGGGTCAGACTACTCATCCTATGCCTAGTGGACTTGCACTACCTGGCCAGGTGCCAGGGGATGCTCCAAAGAAAAAGGTCCTTTCATCCTGGGGGGTAAGATGCACCTAGTGAAATAGGGAGCAAGGACTATTCTAGACACTTCCACTCACCTTCTGCCGGTTTGAGCTGTCTACCAAAAATGCCTCCTGATTCAACTAAAAGGGGCATCAGTGTTCCCTTTGGTCAAAGAAGAGAGATTTTTCTCACTATTGTCATTCGTTTCACTCTAAAGTTTCTCCCTAAAGGCTGGAGTAATTTTAAGTTTGCTTGGCATAATGTTCCACCAATAGATTTTGCTTTGTGTTAGCTTCATCGTTGAAGCTCAGAGAAGAATTTCATCTTTGCATTAAAAGCTGTGATCTAATTAATCTAAACAGTGAAAATCAAATCACATTAAAAAATTCACCCATTAGTCAAATATATGATCATCTCTTTTTAAAAATAGTTATTTTAATTTCACAATTAAATATGGATTCATTCTTGATTTTAAGAAACTGAAATAATATATATACAAATAAAGTCACCCTGAAAACATTCCCTCCTGCCTCAGTTCTTTTACTATGCCATGAATTTGGTGAATGACCTGTCATGAATTTAGTGTGTATCTACTCAGTTCCTTTTCTATTTACATAGAAAATTATACAAATAAAAACTTTTGTTTCAAGTCTTTTTTTACATAAATGGAATAATTATTTACTTTTGTGAATGTTTTTAATTAGCAAGAAATCTTTAGATATATCCGTTGGTGTAAATATGCATTTCTTGCATTAGAAGATTGTTGTGTACTATTTCATAAGATGGATTACGGAAGTTTTAATTATTACCCTATTGATGGAAATTCAGGGTTTTTAAAAAAATTATTCCATAAAATGCCACAGGGAACAGTTTTGTATATGCTTTCTTGCACACATGTGGCTGTGTTTCTCTTGGGTAGATACCAAGAAGTGGGATTGTTGGCTCAAAGTACATGTGCAATTTTAAAAGGTTTGGCAAAGTGCCCTACAAAAATCCAATACAAATTTAAATCCTGACCAGAGATTTAATTAAGAGAAGAGAGTTACTTTTTCCCCATGCCCTCATCAATATAAAATGTTATTTAATTTTGGAGGATTTCCCAATCTCATAGATGAAAAATGAAAGCTGCTCATTTTAATTTGCATTTCTTTGTCCACTAGTGAAGTTGTGTATTTTAAAATGTATTTATTGGTCATTTCCACTTCATCTTCTGTGAATTCCCTATTCATATCCTTTCCCCTTTTTTTCTGATGAGTTTTTATTTTCTTATCAATTTATAGGCACTCTTCATATAATCTAATGTTAATCCTTTCTCTGCCTCATGTGTTAAAACTACTTTCTCCCAGTTGATGACAGTTATTTAACTTTGTCCATGGGGTCTTTGGCTAAAGGAGATTTTCCTTTCTCTTTAAGTTTTCTGTATACGTATATCCAGATGCACGGGTGGTATGTTGCATAAATGCTGTCCTATGGGTGCAGTGGTCTCCCTGAGCCATGGTTTTGCTCTCTGCAGGGTCAGTTACCGAAGGTCAACAGTAGTGTGAAAATATTAAAATATTCTGAGAGAGAGAGATCACATTCACATAACCTTTATTGCAGTCTAGTGTTATAATTATTCTATTTTTAGTTGTTTTTAATCTCCTACTGTGCCTAATGTATAAATTAAACTTTATCATAGGTATGTGTGCATAGGGAAGAACATAGTACTGCCCGTAAAGGGTTCAGTACTATCTGTGGTTTCAGGCATTCACGGGGGCGGGGGGGTATTTGAATGTATCCCCTGAGAATAGGGGGGACTGCCATGCTTTTGGAAGTGCAGTCTGTTTTGTTCTTCCTCTCATGTGTCTCAGTCCCCTCTCTCTCTTTGCTGAACTTTACCCACATTAGTCTCCTGTCCCCTCCCCTGCCTCCAATCTAGCTATATGGAAAGGAAAAGGAAAGACATGGAAAGATTGAAAAAGTAAAAATGGAAAGAAAATACCAAGTAAATCCTATCAACTGAAAGAAAGGTGTTACAGATATGTTACTATCAGACAGCATCGACTTTGAATAAAAAGTATTGTTAGGAACAGAGAGGGTCACTACGTAGCAACAGATTCAGTTCACCAAGAAAGCATTCTGAACTTGTGTGCACCCAATAACTGCGCCTTAGAGCACACAGAGCAAAATGTTACCAGGTTAAAAGGAAAAACTGCTTTCTCCAGAGTTGCCTTTTCCATTATCGTCCTGGTACCACACGGTTGATGGTCACAGCAGTGGCAAAATAGGGTAAGGACAAGGTTTGAGGTGTGTGAGAAGAAAAGCACGTGCCTAAAAATGTATGTTGCTGATAGGATAAATCACATCCAGCTTTCTTGAGAAATGGTCCATTCTTCTTGAAAATCAAGAGGATCAGAAGAGATCATTTTGTTTATGAAAGAGTAAAAGAAATCAGGATAGATTTAGAGGGAAGACTCTTGAAGGAAATGAGAGACTGAACTTTTGAGGAAAATTCCTGAAGATTTTTTTTTTCTGGGTTTGGCAGTTTGTGTGTGTAGCATTTTAATTACAAAGTGCGGGGTTTCAACACTTGGTTAGGGAATCATCGGTAATTGGGACCTTCCTGACCACAGTCAGCAAACCTTCCTTCACCTCCAGGAGGTCTGGCAAATGGAAAGAGAGCCCATCTGCCAGCGCCCTGCGGTCCTCACCAAATACAGCGGCCCCGCCACCGGCACAGAGGCTCGGCCGCCGCTACCAGATGCCCAAGACGAAAATCTCTCTCAGGGCTGGTTGGAAAGTGGGTAAATTCACAGTACAGACGCTGGCCTGTGTGAAAACCCTTCCCCTGGAGCCAGTCTGAGTGAGGCTTGTGGAAAGCAGAGAGGTTTAATTTTTACTTCTTTCCATCCCACATCACAAGCACAAAATTGCTGGTGAATATTTAGCTGGCGGTTCTCGTACCTTCCCCACTCTGAGATGTGAAGCAAAGGTGTCTTTGCTCCTAAAGATCACTCTGAGCAAGATTTCTCCAAGACAGGAAGGAAGACAGACATTTGAAATAAGAAGAACTGTGAATTTATTTGTAAATCTTTTTGCCAATAAATCCTTTTGTCATGTACAAAAGTATAGTTTTACTGTTAACACCTGGATCTAACAAAATGGGGGTACTAAGGTAATTCTTTATTATTTTGTTTCTCACTCTACCTTTACCAATGACTAAAGTGTCATAATCTAGAAATATATGGAAATTAAACGAAAAGCCATTAGAAGTTGGAGAAAGAAAAAGAATAAGTCAGTACACAAAGATACCAGGTCACAAGTTGAAGATTTTCATCCTCAAGAGCTTTTAGGCGACACCAGATGCACCCTTAGGAAGCTGTCGTCACACAAATTCTTAGACATAGTCACACAGATTTTTATTAATGTTCCTCTCTGGAACATTCTATAAAGTTTCTAATCGTCCTTAATGCTTTGAGTTCTCTTGTTGATTCTCACGAAGACATCTCAGGACCTTTGCTGGTGAGATTTTCTTCATGTGCCGTGGAAAACCAACACACAGACTCTGAAAAGAAAAATTTGCCCTCTGGAAAGTCATGATTTGATACAAGGGAGAGTGCACAGAAATGCCGGGCAGGGCGCTTGGCTTTCCTGAGCCTTGGTGGACCTCGCCACCTTCTCAGAATGACGAGGCTTGTGGTCCAAACATGAGCCACTGTGATTCTTGTCAGGCCTCTTCGTGATTCTACTCTCGTCTCCTGACAGCTGGGGCCAGAGACGCCAAAGAGGATTGATCCCTGCCTCTAGAAAGAGGCGATGTAAAGAGCC
The DNA here is from genome assembly GCF_041146395.1 of Eulemur rufifrons. NCBI lineage: Eukaryota > Metazoa > Chordata > Mammalia > Primates > Lemuridae > Eulemur > Eulemur rufifrons. The sequence continues at coordinate 205,303,572 of NC_090989.1, forward strand.
TCAGACTCAGGTTACCCTGGCTGCTAACCCAGTTCTGTCCTCTGCACCCAGATCTGGAAATGGCTTCTCTTTTTTTGTTCCTCAGACCAGCGCCTACGTTGACCCTTGATCTGGAAACTGGATCCCTGATCTCTCTTAAGCTGAACTGCACTTCCCTGCAACGTGCCCTCGTAGCACCCTGCGCTTGCCCGCATCAGCGGACTCATGCACCAACAAATGGAAATTTGAACGGTGTTTGGCGGGTGACATGCTAAATACGCAGGTGACATGCTAAATACGCAGGTGACAGATACTAGGAGTCCCACAGAGAAATTGTGATGGTGGTTTCTACAAGGTTCATTTCACAAATGGTCAGTTCTTTACAAAATAAGTGGAGAGAGAGAGAGAAAAGAGTATGTTCTAGCAAGCAGAAAGACAGGGGCTAACAGAGGGACACTGTGAAAGGACGAAGCAGCAAACGGTGTAGCAACTCAGACATGATTAAAAAGCGAAATGCTCCTGATTGTGATGGACACCGGACCGAGTCCTCCAAATTCCTGAGTTTTCCCTATTTATTGTTTCTTCCATGTTCCCTACAGCATTTGCTGTAGTCCTGTATTTGCATGTATTACAGTTGTTTGTTGGAAAAGGTAAATACACCCACAAATAAACATAAAGGGCCTACAATTCACAAACAATAAGAGGATATTAGAAACTTAGACCACTAACATTTCTAAACACTAGCAGCAAGCTCTTTGGGAACATGTTACTAGAAAAGCATACAAAACCGGTAGAGAGTGTGTTCTATAAAGCACACCAAAGGGCAGAAAACACGGGAATGTTTGAATGAAAATTACCTTTCCCACTACTTTGTCATGTCTCAAAATTTACTTATGATGTTTGGCTCAAGCAGGAGCTTTTGAGGAGACAGATTATGATGTTTCTCTTTGACCAGCGTTGCTGAAACTTTTTTCCATTATCTCCCTCTAAGAAGCATTTTTAGACATTTTTTCTGTAATCACTCCCAGTGAAATTATAATACCACAGAGAGACTAAATATCTGTTTATGTACTGTTTACAATTCCTTTATGCATAAAAAGAGTAAGATTTTCTAAATCCCTCTGAGGAACTAATTTTTGTCCCCTGGGAGATGATACGGCCCCCTTGAGAATGCAGGCTTTACGCCGTGGTAAGCGGGAGCACCATATGCACTGCTGAAAGATGGGAGGACACAGACACCAGTGGAACCCACCCTTAATGAACCACTACAGACCAGAAAAAAATAACAGTGGACGGAGGCATGGCTTTTTGCATATTCTCTTAACTACATGTACTTATGAAGGTAAAAAAAAAAAAAAAAAAATAGGAAATCAGAAAATCAGCCAAGAAAACATCAAGCCAAAAAAAAAAAATAAGCAAAACAAAATGAAAATATAACTGATATTAAAGGATGGGCTCCTAAAAATTCTTGGATTCCTTTCTTGAAAGGGAACAGATGGAGAAAAGAGATGTAAAAGGAAAATGGGGAAGGTGAAAAATAAGTAAACACAGTGTCTCAGAAGTTTTATTTACATCACGATTTTCAGAAGCGTATTTCTATATATGGAAGTTCTCTGTGGCTGCCAGTCAAAGAAGATCCAGCCCCAGCGGTGGAGTCCATTCTGTGACATGGATCAGTGGGGACGGCTGCTGAGAAAGGGGCACCACGCCTGGGGGGAGCTGAGAGCAGGCGAGGGATGGAGACTGGGCGCTCCCAACACAGAGCGGACTTGCACGTGCTGCTGTCTTGGCATGTTTCAGCTTTTAGAATATGGAATAGATCAGTGGCTCAGGGGGAAACTTAAATTTTACTTGCTCCTATCAAATAACAGCACAAACCAACAAAATTTCCAGGGATGTTTCATAATATGCATAAACATTTTATAAAACAAAATGAGCATTAATTAACCTAATAGATGAGAACATAAGGGGACAGTCTAGAGCTCAGAAGAAATTCAAGGTAGAATTATTTACAGACACCCAGGGATTGGGCACACTCTTCCACCTATTCTCTCTTCTATTTAATGACCTTTCCTTTTTGTCACCTGTGCTGGCGTGGTTCCACCCTCTGTCCCCTAAATGAGGCAGGTGCCGAGATCAATTTCTCTCCTCCTTTTGGCTCTGTGCCATCCTCTTTGGCAAGCCCCTGCGTCCTCGAGTCTTGAGCTGTCATCTCGAGGCAGACTTCTCCCTAAACCATTTCTCAGCCTGACATGTCTCTGATCTCCAAAGATAATTTCCAAATGCCCACTGGATATTTTTACGTGGGTTTCCTTTCAACACCAAAAAATCAAGATGAACAAGACAAAGCTCATCATCATAGAACTTTCTGGCTTTCTTATTTCTATTAAATAAACCCCACAGAAATTTATGACGCACACACCTCTCTGTCCTCCCCCAGGTGTCGGCTGGTTACCAAAGCTGCTCCTCTCAAGAGCTGTTTCCTCCACCCCCAGCGGACCCTGAGACCCTCACCTGGACCATGGAAACTGCATCGTCATTGGTGTCCTCCAATCCTTCTCTCCCAGAACCATTCCTTATGCTCTTTTCAGAATAATCCTCTTAACTCATATGTTTTATCTGGCCACCCAACTAAAAAAATTAAATAGCTCTCAATTTCTAACCATTTTGAGTCAACACTGAAGCCCTATCTACTCTCACTCCAAATTATTGCCCATCTGAGCTCCCACACTATCCCTTGCAAGGTTTCCAAAGTGAATTGTCCTAATCTGTCTCTCTCTGTCACACACATTGACTCATAATAAATACTATCAATCCTCGACTTCCAGATGAGTTTCAATTTTATTGACTTCAGAGAAACATGAGGAAATTAGCTCATCACTGAACCTCCCAGGATGACTGACTTTGCTTCAGCTAGCTGACAGCTGCTTTGCGATGGAAATCTTGATCCTGTTTGAAGTGGATACAGGATAGAAGTGCTGTGTTTGTGCTGATAGTTTGACCATCTGGGTATTTCCCAGAGAGAACAGGTGACAGGGGAAAGTGCACGTGGAAGCACGTGTAGAAACATATGCTCTTAGATGTCATCTGTGTACTCAGATGCTTCCAAGTTTATCTTCCAAAGCCCTAAGTACTTCTGCAGTGATTGCTGTTCACGTGCTGTCTCTTGTCACCCTGAAATAACAACAATGATGATGATGAAGGTGATGCTAGTGATGATGATGACAGCGTATCTGCATAATTCTCTACAATTTGCAAGTATGACTTGCAGAGTCACGTGACTGGCACAAAGAAAAATTAAATATGGACAGGGAAGAGAGAAATAAGTCAGGGACTCTCAAATTAAAAATGACAAAACTTTTGATGGGAAAAAGATCCTATACTCCATTGCAAGATTGGGGCCAGGAGCTATACCCCACTCCTCTAGAGCTGAATTCTAAGTTGATGGTGGGGCTCAGAAGGGAATGGGCATACACCACACGCTGATATCCCATTTGTATGGGGGAGGCTAGAGTCAATGCTAGAGGTTCTAAAGCATCAAATGTCTAGTGTTGATTTTAGACCTTTTATAACATTATTTCTCCCTCCCAGTGATGCCTTTCAGGAACAGAATAGTTTGCTTTTCCCTAAACCCCTTTACCTCACTCATTCCCCTGCAGCAATGAACTCCAGCTTTGCGCATGTCTGTGTTATTTTGCTGGACTATTTCTTTGGGAAAGGAAGTCAAGTTTTCATGGTGATGACAGAACAATTCCATGTGGTGTCTTTCAGCCTCTGGGGCACCAGTCATGGGGTGAAGCAGAGGACTGTCACTGGCACCGCAGAGTCTACTTGTCAGCACCATCTGGATGGGTTTTATCACATGAGGAGCCAATGAAGAGGACCAGGTCCCAGTGGTTGGGGGTGGAGTTGGGCTGAACACAAAAGTCTTTATTATTTTCATTGACTTGCAACTTCAGGTATTTATCTATTACGGCTTCTGATCTTTAGCCCAGACACCTAATCTTATAAGATGCTAACTAATGTATTTCCATCTCTAAATCATACAACTACTTGAACACTGAGGAAAATACTGTAGAATATTTTTTACTCAACCTTTTTCTATCCTAAATTAGGGTGTCCCGAGAAAATAAATAAATGAAAACAAGATTTGGTAAAACAGCTTTTATTCAGATACCTAAAAACCTGGAACATGCAGACAACAGAATTATCTGTACAGGAGCTTTTTTGGAAATAGTTCATTTTGAAAATCACACCAACACGACTAATGCATGTGACACACGGTGTTAGCATCATAGGCCTGGCTGCAAATTGATGATCTGGTGTCACCGTGCCAGCCTAAGCAACCCAGTTAGAGATAGTGATGCAGACAGAGCAGACAGAGAACAGCCACAAAGCCGAATCTGCAAAGGAGCAAGGTCGTGATGTGAAAACTCCATCATTTTCACAGAAGACAAGGTACTTATTACTGAGTCAGAGATACTTGACATTGAAAGAGAATTCCAAAAAGTAAGATAAAACAAGAGCAAGCAGATGGCACTACAGTGTCCCTTCAAGAGAACAGTTGCATCAACCTCTCCTTCAGTTCTGCAGGGGCTGATGCACAAATGCTTGCAGGAGGTTTTTGTTCTACCTCTGCCCGCAGCCTAACAAGGAGTTCCTAAAGAGTAAAAGTTATGTATACATCAATGGAAAGATGTTTTCTCTTGTAATTTTTAAGGAAAAGAGTGTGCATTACAAATCTATTTTTAAACTATCTGAACTGGTAAGAAAAATTTACCCATTAGGTTTTTTATCCTAATGTGGTTTTTTTTTTTTTTTTTTTTTTTCCATTTTCTGGTAAACATGGTCCCTTAAATTGCTACAAGCTTATAACAAAATCTTAATATATTTTTATGTAGCACATTTATATTAAATATAATATCTCTTAAAACCAAGTTGCATCCTACCATTTCCTTACATCTCACATTTGGTACGAGAGGACATTGTCACAAAACATGTGTCTCTTTGGGGGCACTCTGCTTTCTTGGAATAAAAGTATTTAGAGACCTTTAGATACCTAGGTCAGGTCCCAGATATTGCAATTTTCTTATTGCAGAGCCATCAATTCTACCGTTCTATTGCTTGTCAGGATAAAAATGCTGATGTGTTTGCGCACACAAACTCTCACATTTGAGAGAGAGCTTATAACTGTAAGTCTAACAAATGTAAATTCCAGAAAACATGAGATTCCCTGTAGGTTGTGCACCCTCTTGTGCTTACACAGGTCTCTGTCATTGTATCTCTCAAGGTCTTTGTTCTGTTAGTAAGAAATTAGGGCAATGACAACCTCTCAAACTCTGTCAGGTACTATAGACAGTCAATTGACAATTTTTTTGTTTTGTTTTGTTTTAGAAGAGCATATCTTCTGGACAAGAAAAATTCTCAGGCTGAGTTCTTGTCGCTGCAGATTCGGTTGTGAGAGAACTGTTACTATGTATTAGTGGCTTGCTTTTTTCATTCCTAGGAGTAAATGTAAGGTATTTGCTTATTCTCTGAATAACTTCTTATGCCAAGGAAAAAGTTCCAGAGCAAACAGGCATGATGGACCTCAAAAACATTCTGCTAAGTTAAAAAAAAGTCAGAAAAGAAAGACCACATACTGCAAGATTCCACTTATATAAAATGTCCAGAACAGGCAAATCTATAAAGACACAGAGTCCATTTGCCTAAATCAGGAATGGAACAGGGATTTACTTCAAATGGGCCCAAGGGATCTCTCTGGGGTGATGGAAACATTTTAAAACTGGATTGTGGTGATGGTTGAACAACTCTATAAATTTAGTAAAAGTAGTAGAATTATACACTTAAAACAGATGCATTTTATGGTATGTAAAAAATAGAATGAATATCTAACAATGTAATTATCACCTTCTAACATATGGAATATACTATGTTCAGAAAAAAAGCAGTGAGTCACCCTATAATTGCACACCTGCATACAAATAAAATCCAAAGAATTTGCTAAGTTTTATATTTCAGTAAAAGCTATGAACTGAATACACAGTCATGTTGTGCTTCAACTGTACGATAACTTCTCCCTCAGCCTGCAGTTTACTATATTTTCAATCTCTGATTATGTGCAAAGACCACAATCTAAGTGTTGTTGGGATTCCTAGGGAAATTCCAAGGAAATCCATTGGAATTACCCATTTTAAACATTGCCCAAGAATTACATGCTTTTACACTGTTATGTCATTACTGTAACTTTTTATTCTGATAAAATTTCAAACTTCCAGAAAAGTTTCAAGATTAGTACAAAGAATTCCATATGCCCCATTTTATTTATCATTTTTTTCCTCTGTGTGTATTCCTAAGTCTGTTTTCTTTTTCAAATACAAATAGATTGCATGTGCATTGGAAAAATAACATGATTTAGATAAGTATAATAGCACCCCCATGGCACCCATACTCCCTAGAGAAAATCATTATTAACAATATCTTAAATATACGTCATAGTTTTTGAGAGAAGCAAATGAAATAATCTATATTAAAGTACTCTGCAAATTGTAGGGTGTGTATACAAATATGAGTTATTATCAAAAACAAAACAAAACAAAAACTGTCAATTCTAGTTTCCTCGCAGTTGAGTTGGCAATGATCTTGTACACTATCGCATTTCATGTATGCAGTGACTTCTTTGGAAAGCACTGTGGAGGCTTGGGGTGGTCAGTAGCTGAACTGACCGATTATTGGATTGAATGAAATAGCTAAATCAAAAGTCTCAGCAAAAACAGGAGGAATGCCTAACAAAGCAATGGTCGCACACTCCTATTGTTCGCATCATAAGACATTCAGAGAAAGGCAGAGTCGCTTGTACCTTCAGAGATCTGTCCAAGAGAAATGGAATGACGTTGCTTAGTGTGTTTTGTAACTGTTTTTCCTGGCCATCCATTCCTAAGCCCTTGGCCTCCCGTCAATGATCATGTGTACTTGGAATCACAACAGACAGCATGGCTGACGCCAGCGCTACTCAGAGGCAGTTCATAGAAAGGACCCCTAACTGCAACCCTGCTGACAATGGACAGAGAGAAGTGAAAAATAACAGTGAAAGAAAAGGAGCTACACTAACAAAGAACATGTTAAAACAACAGCCACTGCAAGAAGTGCTCCCATTCCCATGTTTACAATGTGGTTTCTTTCCTACAGCCACCCTAGCCTGAAGTTTCTCACAGTGAACCCTCCTAGCCTTAGGGAATCTCATGGATGCTGTGCAGATGCCCAGAGGGTGTGTAGGCTGCAAGGCAGTGGCTGTAAATCCAAACAGATCCTTAACTTCCTGGGATGTGGCTTGAGACAACTCTTCCAAAAGGACGGGGTCTTTCCTTAGGGAAACCATGTTCACAGAAGGAATGTGATTATTTCCGTGGCTAAAATTATGTGCTAGTGCATTTGCAGGTGTGTGACGCAGTCAATGTCTAAACCATGGCTGTCATGGAGATCACCTCCACAGTCTCAGCCTTGGCCTCAGCCCTCGAGTCTCACCCTGCAAGCATCAGAATGGCTGAAGGAAGTGGGTGGGGAACATTCTAGGTCCGATCAACCTTTGGTACAGTCAAGGAAAGATGATAAATCTGATTTTCCTAGATAGAACTGGACTCACAAACAGATCCTCTGCTGAGTCCATCTCAGTGCTTATTTGAGTGTCTGAAAGAGGCTATTGGGTGATGATGGCAGTGTCTCAGTGCCAAGTCAGCCACGCAGGCTGGGCCACACTGGACCTTGTCATCCCCTCCCTGATCTCTGTGATCATACCAGGGAGCATTTTAGGTTCATTAGATCTTAGTTGAGTTTGAGAATGGTTCCAAAAGAGTGCATTCAAACAGTTACGTTATTATTTCTCCTTATTCTGGTCAATCTAGCATAGTGGTTAAGAGCTAAGACTCTAAACCCAGTCTCACCTCCCAGCTTCTGGGCAACTTTGGGCAAGTGACAAACTTTCTTCTGCAGCATGAGGATCCCAAGTGTCCAGCCCGTGAAACAGAGGGTCAAAAGGATCAACATATGTGAAGGGTTTGGAACTATTTCTGACGTGTGTTAAGTGTTCTATAAATATTAACTATTGTTGTGAGTATAATTAATACCATTATTTTATATATATAGCTTCCTTACTTCCCTAGATAAAACACAGTTGGGGAAAGGCGTCTAATGGAATGGAAAAGAGAACACATGGAAATGAAAAGGAAATAGGAAAAGGGCTGTATGTTCTTCCCACATCCACTCATCTCTTCTCTGCTCTCCAGATACCACCTAGAGTGCCGTTTGAAAATTGCCAATCTGATCATCTCATTCCTATGATTAAAAAAACATGGCTTCCCACCACTTTGGGGCAAGGGTCAGAATGTTAAATACAGACCACAAGACCCTGCCTGATAAGGTCTTGTCACTCTTTCCTTTTCACTTTCCTCCTCTCCGCCCCTTGGCTCTCTTCACTTCAACCCCACAGTGTGTACGTACACATGGCCCCACTCTAGCTTCTCAGAGCCTTGAGTGTGTTCTCCCCTCAGCCAAGAACATTCTATTCCTCCCACCTCCCCTCCCTCGACTTCCTCCCACTCAACCTTTTATGTCACACAGACCTTTCTTGATGCTCCAGGCAAGTTGGGCCCCCTCCAGTTTTCCTTCATAATACTGCAAAAATTGAAATTATTTGCCAAATATATCTTTTCCCCATTACACTGTCTGCATTCTTCACCGTTGAATCCCATAAGCCTAGAATTTATTAGGTTGTTGAAAGCAGGAAATGGGAAGAAAGAATACATTTGATGGTTAATAGCAGAAATTTTAATATAGTGAAAGTTATTAATTTTCTATGTGCTTTTTATAGCTCATTTAAGGTCTTTTCCTAGCCCTAAGGTAATAAAAATATTCTTCTCTACTTTCTTCTAATAATCTTAATGTTTTATATTACACTTTTAAACCCTTGATTTACATGGAATTGGTTTTTGATATGGTATGAGGTAAGGATCCATTTTAAATTTTTTTGTACATGCGTATATTTTTCCAGGAGCATTTATTTAATAATTCCATTTTTCTTCATTGATTTGCAATGTCATCTCAGTCAAAAATAAGGTTTTCATATTTGTGTGGGTCTGTTTCTGGGTACTCTGTTCTATCTCATTCATCTAATTCTGCCCAGTATCTCACCATCTTAGCTTCTATCACTGTATAACATGTCTTGATTTCTGGTAAAGCAAGCCCTGCCATGTTCTTCTTCATAAGGATTTTTTTGACTGTTCTTGGCTATTAGATCTTTCATATAAATTCTAAAATCAACTTTGTTTGAATTTTTATTGGAATTGCATTATAAAAATTGGGATAGATGCCCATAAACAGAAAAATGATATTTATTCATAAACACGCTATGACTCTTGTTATGGGTTGAATTGTGTTCCCCAGAAAAAGATATTTTGAAATGTTATGCTCAAGTACCTCAGAATGTGAACTTATTTGGAAATAGAATCATTGCAGATATAATTAGTCAAGATGAGATCATACTGGAGCAGGGTAGGCCCTTAATCCAATATGACTAGTATCCATATAAGAAGAGAATATGAAGCTATAAGAAAAGAAAATCATGTGAACATGGAGGCTGAGACTGGGGCTTTGCAATTACAAGCCCAGGACGGCCAAGCACTGCCAGCCCTGCCCTTGACACATAGGGCACGACAAGAAAGGACTCTACACAGAGTCTCAGAGGGAGCATGGCCCTGATCACATCTGGATTTAGGGACTTCTAGCCTCCATAATCACGGGAGAATGAATTTCTGTTGTTTGAAACCCCCCATCTGTGGTACTTTGCTATGGCAGCCCCAGGAAATGGAAACAACTCTCCATATAACAAAGCATGTTCTAATATATTTTAATAATATGTAAAATATATAAAATATATTATTTGCACTCCAGCCTGGGTGACAGAGTGGGACCTCTGTCTCTTAAACTAAAAAACCAAAAAGTCATTTTTGGGAATAATCTCAAAGGTTTTTATATGCACTAGATTCATTATCTTTCACATCTAAGAATTTCCTGATTTCCATTATGGTTGCTTCTTTGGCCTATGAAGGATTTAGAACTTTTTCATAATTTCCAAACATAAGGAGCTATTCTAGTTATCTTTCTGTCATTTATCTCTAAATTGTTGCAGTATGTTCTGAATAATAACCATCACTCAAATGTAATTAAGACTTCTTATGGTCTAGTATATGGTCATTTTTCTATGTGTAGTTGAGAAGGTGATTTCAATATTTTATATATATCCATTAGTATTTTATATGATATATATGTATACATGTACTCACTCATGATTACAACCACTTATTAATTAAGATATTTAAGTCTACTACCTTTTTATTATTTATTTATTTTTATTTCAGCATATTACAGGGGTACAAATGTTTAGGTTACATATATTGCCTTTGCCCCGCCCGAGTCAGAGCTTCAAGCACGTCCACCCCCCAGATAGTGTGCACTGCACCCATTAGATGTGAATATATCCATCCCCTCCTTCCCTCTCCCATCTGCCTGGCACCCGATGAATGTTACTACTATATGTGCACATAAGTGTTGATCAGTTAGTATCAATTTGATGGTGAGTACAGTGGTACTTGTTTTTCCATTCTTGTGATACTTCACTTAGTAGAATGGGCTCCTGCTCTATCCAGGATACTACAAGAGGTGCTAGATCATCACTGTTTTTTGTGGCTGAGTAGTACTCCATGGTATACATATACCACAGTCTGCTATCTTGCTTTATTTCGTCTGTTGGTTAGTACTATGATGGTTAATTTACAAATCTCTCTTTGTAGTTCTATCAGTTTTAGCATTAAATATTAATATTTTAAATGCATGTAATGAAATGCCTATAATTATTTACAATTTAACCTTTGTCAGTGCATAGTGACTCTCTACTGATTTTTCTTGGCTTAAAGCTTATTTAGCCTTATGTTAATATGGCTGTTCCAGTTTTTTGCGGGGTTGGTTTGTTTGTTTGTTTGCTTTGGGATTTTTTTTAGGTTACTATTCATCTGTAACTAATTTTTTTTTTTTTTTTTTTTTTTGCATCTTATGACTCTCAGTCCCCCTATATCTTTAAATTAGAGGTAGAACTTTTATAAAAGACACAGAAATTGCTTTTTAAAAAATATTTCTGGTGATCTTTTAACTGGAGAGTTTATATATTCACATCAAATGTGATCTCTGATATATTTGAATTTATTGTGTGGTAGATTGGATTCACCAGAAATGCTGTTTTCCATCCCTCAAGGAGGATTTCCTGAAGGAGGGTACACCTCCCGCCCACCCGATGGAGCGCGCATTTGTTTCCCTCTGTCGCCACAGCTGGCCACGTTCAGGACAGAGGCTGCTCTGTGAGGCTGGAACTGAAGTGAGCTCACAGTATGGACGTGGAGAGTGAGAAAGAAATAAACATTTGTTATTGTGACCTAGGCCTACTGAGATAGATGTGGGTAGTTTATGCTACAACCTGGCTTACTAAGACATATTTCTGTAATATTATTTTTCATTTTTTGTTTGTTCTTTCTTCATTGTCCATTTGTTTTTGTTCACTTTTATGGTAGTTGCTGTTTTGTTACCATAATTATCATTACCTGTCTTGCCTTCCTTCGGTTATTTTAGATTGTTTTAGATTGTTTTTCTCCTTATCTCCTTGTTCTCCTGTGCTAATACAAAAATTAGACACTTTGTTGCCATCCTTTCAGTGACTGCTCTAGAAATTTTAAACTGCATATTTGACTTCACAAAGTCTAAATTTATCAACATCTGAATAATACAAGAAGCTTAGTATGTTCTCATTACAATCCCTCCACTCTCAATTTATATAAAATTGTTTTTTTTTTCTTTTTTGTTTTTTTTTTTTTGTTTTTTTTTGAGACAGAGTCTCACTCTGTTGCCCAGGCTAGAGTGAGTGCCATGGCGTCAGCCTAGCTCACAGCAACCTCAAACTCCTGAGCTCAAGCGATCCTCCTGTCTCAGCCTCCCAAGTAGCTGGGACTACAGGCATGCACCACCATGCCCGGCTAATTTTTTCTATATATATTTTTAGCTGTCCATATAATTTCTTTCTATTTTTAGTAGAGATGGGGTCTCGCTCTTGCTCAGGCTGGTCTCGAACTCCTGAGCTCAAACGATCGGCCCACCTCGGCCTCCCAGAGTGCTAGGATTACAGGCGTGAGCCACCGTGCCCGGCCTAAAATTGTTTTTTTATATTTTAGTGCTATCTTGAACTGTTAATCCAAAAATTAGACATTATTGTCACTATTTTAGCCAGTGATTATTTAGCTTTATGCAGATGTTTGACATTTTCCTTTGCTTAGCATTCCTTCTTACATCGCCTACCTCTTTCTGTCCATGGCATACGGAGGGGTTTTAATCATAAATGAGCGTTGAAATTTGTTAAATGCTTTTTCTGCATCAATTAATATGATCACTGATTTTTGTGCTTTACACTGTTTATATCTGAATTACATTAATTTTCAAGTATTGAACCAGCTTTGCACTCCTGGAAAAAACCCCACTTGGTTGTGATGTTTTATTCTTTTCACATATTGCTGGATTTAATTTACTACTAGTATATTAAGGACTTTTGCATCTATGTTCCATAAAGATATTGGCCTGTGGTTTTCTTTTTTTGTACTGTCTTTGTTTACTTCTGCTATTAAAGTAAGTCAGGCATCATAAAATGAGTTAGAATGTTTTTCCTCTTTTTTTATTTTGTGGAAGAAATTATAAAATTTGTGTCACTCCCTCAATGTTTGGAAGAAACCACCAGTGAAACCGTCTGATCCTGAAGATTTATATTTTTGGATTTTTAACTGTGACTTCACTTTCTTTAAGTATAGATTATCCATTTTTATCTTGAGTGAGTTTTGAGATTTTGTGGTTTTTGAGGAATTGGTCCATTTCATCTAAGTTATTTATATGTGTATAGTGTTGTTTGTTGTATTCTGTTGTTATTTTTTTAACATCTGTGGATGCTTAGTGATTTTTAAATGTGGTTATTTTCCTTTTACCTGCTGTACTCTGAGTCAAGAGCAAAGCAGTTACTCTAACATATCCCTCTGCTGGGCCGGGACTTTTTCTCTAGTTCTCACATGAAGGAAGTGGCCTGTTAGTGGTTTCTGATTGGTGGAGGGTCTCGCTCGTTTCTTTTTTCTCTGGTCCCTGAGCATGTGACCCATTAAAACCCAAGCTGGATGCCACCTATGACTGAGACGTACACCCAGAGAAAACACAAGCTCACTTACCCATGGGTTCACATTTTCTGTTTGTTTCTAGTCTCTAAAGAATTTTCTGATTTTCTTGGCAGTTCAGCCATGCATTCAAAAAGAGGTTTTTGGTTTTATTAGTTATAATATTTTTTCCAACATTCTGAAGTATGCTCTTCTAGAATTTCTCCAAAATTTTGATCTACCATATCTCTGGGAGCAATGATGAGATAGCAATTTATGTACTGGATTGGAAAAAAAAAATTAAGTATGAAAATATCAAATATGATTGAAGAAAACCTAGACAATGATGTGGTGAGGACTGTGATTTGGCAGTATGTATTGAAATGTTTAAAACCACATGTCCTATGACATAGCAGCTCCATTTCTCAGTATATGACCTGGGATGACTCCTACAGAAGTGAACAATGATGTTTATGACAGCCTCATTTGTAATGATGAAATGTAGAAAATACTAAAATGTTTATTTATAGTAGGAAAGATTAAATAAATTAAGGCACATATTTATTGTGGGATATCCCAAATATACAGGCGTGGATCTCTCTGAAGAGTTCTCATATTAACAGAGATAGTGCAAGTAAGTGCTTAGCACAGACCATGTGTTCAATAAATGTTAGCAACTGTTACTTTCTAGGTGTTCCTTGTCTTCCTTATCTTTCTGACTTACAGAAGTGGAATTGGATTTATGTCAAATGGTATCAACTGAATCAATCAATCTCACTCCCTCTGTCTCTCTAAAAAAAAAAAACTATGGAACACAAGATGTAAGAAGCACACATTTTTATGCTCTATTTTATATGTTCTCCTCATTCACTAATCAGTTAGCAAAATCCTTTGATCTTTGAGAGAAAACAGAATATAGATAATAATATATTCCCCCCAAAAATGTACCAATTGTGTCAAGTGTCTCGGATGCATCTAGCATCTTTCTTTTAACAAAAAATGTTTTCCCTTTAACATTTGGCTAAGCAATAAAATTTGCACAAACTTGACCGGATTAATTGACAGTGCCTTGTAAATGATAAGTAATTAAAGCATTTTGTTTTTCCTTTCTACAGAACCCATCTTTGGAACTCACATAAGCTTACTTTGATCAAAGCAAAGGCTGTAAAGGATTAGAGAGGAAGAAACGCTGGACTTTGGTTCACACACGAGCGCAAAGGCAAGATCTCCTGATTATAACTCCTCACAGGGGAAATCATTAATTCCCTGAAAGCCAAGTTTCCTCTCTTTGTTAGAACTTGGATTCCAACAGATGGAAGTAGATGATCCAGTGACACGTTGATAACGTACCTGCATATCCATTCTAACTAAACTTGGGTGGCCACAAAATCCAAAATGTGTCTTAATGGAAAATTTTCCTGATAGAGTAAATATATGTCTGACTTTAAGTAGAGTATTTGTGTTGAGATTTCAGGTCCCACTAAACACTATTCTGCACAGACCTGGTTTATCATACCATAAGAAATGTAAATTCAATATGTTCATGGCTTCTACAATACCTTCCAAACTCTTAGTTGGTAGTATCCACAACTGTGCCTTCCAAACTAACATCACATTGCTCTTCATCCATGTTTCCTGTCAAATGGATTCGATGGAAACTTCATCTTCCAGAAGAACTGAGGGAGATTATACCTGGTTAGCAGCCATGGCCAAAAAAAGGGAGGGGAGCGTTTACATTGTTTAAACTCAAAGACCAACTTGCTTACAATGATGTCCACCCTTAGAGGGAGCTACCTGAGGCAACTAAGTTTGTCATGGTCCTGCCCAGTCCCTGGAGAATTTTAAGTATGTTAAGTTTCTGACATTCTACCAGTGTCAGAAAAGATAATTCACAAGACTCAATCAATCAAAACGCCTGGTCCAGCGCCGTCTGCGGCACAGAGAAGTAGGCAGCATGGTTTCTGCCATCATGCGTCTTATAAGAAAACAGAAGGGCCAGGACACAGACGTGCTCAAATGGCTCGGATCATAAACAGCAGGAATTCACACAAGGGAGGAGCAGTACCAGGGGAAGCAGCGTGAAAAGAATCCACTGAGAAAGTGGGTTGTAAGCCAGCCTTTGAAAGATAGAAAGGATACGGACACTCCCGGATGGGAGACACTCATGACCTTTTAAATGGTCCCCTTCTCCCAGCCTTGCTCCCTGCCATCTGTACTGCACAGCACAGCCGTTGCTGTGCCAGCAGACACTGGGTGGGACTCCACAGTATCCATTACTTCCATCCCTTATGGAGGAAATTTATCTCTGCTCAAGGACAGCACTGATTGAGACCAAATTCTTGAAAACAAACCCCAAGAAGATTCTTTTTACTCTTAAAACAAAATCAACAAGCCAAGATTTCTCTCTTGTTGGACAAAATAAGTAGGTACCTAGCATGTTGAGAGAACTGGAGGACACTAGCCTTCAGGGGATGTCAAAACCACGGATGACAGGAGACACCTGGGTTCCTAACAACATCTGTGAGCCACCGAATCAAACAACTCTGAGCCACTCATGCCGATGGACTCTGGGTGTCTGAGCAATTCCATTCCACTCTGCTCTGTGTCTCTCCTTTCTGTTCCATTCCATTCCACTTTTTGTTGTTGTTTAAAAAAAAATTCTGGTTGAAACCTACTAAATTTATTTCATACATACACAAATGGGTCATGACCAGCAGTTTGAAAAACACTGCGCTGTAGCTTTGAAATGTCCAAAGAAATAAAGGACTGAATATATAACTGGGGATAAGGCTTGAATCAGCCGTCTTCAAAAACACACTTTCTCTAAATTCTCTCATGCCACATTAAATAGTTATGTGACCATTACAAGATATTACATTAAGCCATCTTATATCTTATAATATTAAAGTTCCTTTCCTACATTTTGAAGTAAAAACTGATGCTCCGTGACACTGTGTGCCATTTACCTTGTTGATTCTCTTACCCAGGGCTCTGCCTGGGTCGCAGGACACTCCCTCAGTGGGAAGCACAGGCCGGTGGAACAAAATCCAAGCTCCTTAGCAGGCTTGAGCACCAAGGCCCTCCTCGTAATGCTCAGGGGGACACTGGGAAACCAGAAAGGGGAATCCAGACTCAAAGTTATAGAGACTAAAAAGCCACTGAAGGTTTTTATGCGTGGAAGCTACAGGTTGAAATCAGCACATGGGTAAGCAATGCAAAGGAGTAAGACCATGAAATCAGGGCTTTTGGAAATTTAGTTTGTCAAGGAAGGAGGAGTGGATGATTGGAGAAGACAAAAGTGGAAGATCAGGAATTGGGAACAAACATTTGAAAAAAACAAAACAGCTAGATGGTTACAGTAGTGCCCGGAGACTGAGAGGCGAGGCCTGGGCTGGGGCAGAGAAAACACAGGGGACAGCCTGTGACCTGGCATCCTGGCGCACTAGTGTGTGAGAGTGATTGATGCAACTAAAATAATAGGCAGGGACATACGGAATGTCGCCGCTGGAGATGGGGAAGGCCCTCAAAGCCAAGTCAAATTAGGAATGAGAAGAGAATCTCAGTATGTTTGCCTGAAGAAGAGAAATCTTAATGGGGAGAAAAAATGTCTCCAACTTTTAGGTGGCTCTTAAAGATGGATCTAATTAGCAGATATTAAAGAAGGATTAATAGTCAATGTTAGGAAGATATTCATATTATTGTTGTTATTTCACAATCAAATGGGTAACTATTGAAGGGACAGCGTCCTCTATCATTGAAGGTGGTCAAGGCTGACTCTTACCTGGGTTTATGTCACAGAAGAATGTTGGGCTGAAGTCCAATGACAAGTGCCAGACAGCAGGAGAGGGGCTGCCTTTGTATCCCTCAGCCCAGTGCAGGTCCCCAATGTGGCAGACATTCAAACACTGTCGGTTAAATGAGGTATGCCCAAGGTTTCTTTCCAACCAAGTATTTGATTCTGTGAGTCAGAGGGGACAGGGATGTGAAAATGCAAAGACACACTGGGAAGAAAAAAACACAGCCTGCCTTTAGGTAACATATAATTGATATGTGTGTTTGAAAAGTATTTTCAAATGTTGCAAGACAAAATTTGCACGTACAATTTTAGAGCATGTACAATAGCCAAGTCACCAGTTTCTATCTTAGGACATTACTAGCTGCTGTAGCGAACAAGCGCTAAAATGTCAATGACTTGGCACAGCAATTGTTGATCCTTGCAGATGTAACAGGCAACACGTGTGGGTCTGGTGAACAGCGGCTCTCCTCCCCTAGGCTCCTGCCATCTTAGAGTCCTGCTCTCCCTTACATGCTCAGAGTCACTGGCATCCAGCCAGCAGGCATGAAAAAGGGCTGGAAGGTACATAAATGTGAAAATTTTATGGGCCAAGTTTAGATATGGTGCACATTTGTTCTGTTCCAGTTCCATAGAGAGTTCTCAGTCACATGGCCACACCTAACTACAGGAGCTGGGAGCTACGGTCTAACTGGCATAAAGATGGGCAAGACAAGTTTGGTGGACAGCTAGCAGTCTCTCCCACAGCACCCATGTGCACTCCTCTTCCCACACAGGGATCACACTCTATCCCTTCCAGAGAGAGACATCCCAAAGCACCATCTATTTTAGCAACCATGCAAAAATTAGATTTAAGAAAACTCATAGCTAGATCAAGTGGCTGACAATATGTTAATAAACTTTGTAGTGAGCCCAGTACAACATTGAGAACACTGCCAAAGTCACATTCCAGGAGTGTATTATTTTCCAAGCAAGGGAGCTTATGACCTTGGCAGCTGGCATTCAGAAGCCAATGACTGCACTTAACAATATTTTCAGCTCTTCCTTTGAACATTGAAAGGGATGGTATTCAACCAGCAACTGAGATGATACATTCTAGTTTTTCAACAACTCATTGTTTAAAAGGTTCTTTAATACCTAGCCAACGTTTCCCTCTTGTTGGCATCGAGCCAAAACATTTTGCTCATGTCTGTCAGTGGGCTCTGCCTGCCATGTTAATGAAAAGAACAACAAGATCAAGCATGAAAAGGGAGCAATACCTGTCTTTGCATACCTGGCTCCTGCCTTTTCTACTGCGAAGTGATGGATACATTCTTGCTCCGAGATAACCACCTGACATTTGAGTTACATGTAGCACTACGATATCCTTCTGTGTTTCCAGGAAGTCTGCTGCACGCCCCACCACTTACCTGACTCGCCAAGAGAAGAACACTGCATCAACTAACTCGAGCCTAACAAGGCATCATTTTCTCTACATTAATGATCAATGACAGTTTTATTACTAATTTATCAACCACCTCTCTTCTATTAAAACTTCTGTATGTGCCTTTGCTCTTTGAAGTCTTTCTTTCATCTGATATTGAAGACCAATACTTCTTTTTCCTTAACAGTATTATACATTTTTCACTGATCTACTGAATTTATAAATTTAAAAAATTAGTTTTCTCATTCTAAAATATCTCATTTTGTATTATTTTTATTGATCAAGTTGTAATTTATTTGTCTCTTCCAGCCACCTGTCCTTGGACTTCAACTTGTTCTTCCTCTAAGGAGTTACCCTGTAAATTTTCTTTGCCTGAATCTGTTTCTCTTCATCCTCAAGACTCAGGACAGATGGATGGGGAACCTTGAGCCGTAGCAACCTCACAAGTAGTTGGAGGTACGGGTTCCTGCTGGCAGGGTGTCAGTCTTGTGTGTGGCATCAGAAGAAAGCCTCTCTTCCCCCAGCGGTGCTCAGCAGAAAGATCTGCCTTTGCCTAGCCTCGGGGGAGGTAGAAACTTAATGCACTAGGCACCTTCTCCCACAGTTCTGCCACCTGGGAGGCCCAGAGGTCCTCTTAGGATTATGCACAAGGGAGGCACAACACACTGTCCGGAGCCACAGGTCTCCAAGGACTGTGCAAGTCTACAGCCCTCACCCAAACACCTAGGCGCCTACTCAGTGGGCCAAAGTCCTGCACCTGACCCTTGGCAGAGCCTAAGGGTCACACGCATCTGGTCCTGCCCACTTGCAAACCCAAGACAGATGGCAGGCGATCGGAAGGGCATTAGACAAGAAGGGCATCAGAGGTGCCCACTCACGGCCAACTTCCCAGAATTACCTCTGCTAGATGCAATTTAAGAATCTTAAAACTCTCTCTGATAAAATTTCATTTTTCATCTATCTCTTTTAAAGAATGAAATTTGGCTGTAACTCCAATTGTTTACCCAAGACTCTTGAGAACCAGAAGATAATCCCTCAGTTGGCTTGAGGGTTTGGGGAGAAAAGATCTTTTATTCTGGTAAATTGATTTTGTTTCAGAAATAGTCAGGGCTCTCAGCTAGTCACTGATGTTTTTGCATCTCCACATCACTGTACTCATAAAGCCGGTTCCAGAACATTAATTGTTTGACCAGGGCCAGTTAGAAAGAGAGAGTTACAAGAATGCCAATCTTGATTGCATGCAGAAATCTTATAGGGATCAATAATAATGCTCTTTCACATGTACTGTGACATACTTACTATATGCCAGACCTTCTGAGAAAGTATTTTCTATAAATAATGCCACCGAACTATCCATTCCAGCTGATGCAATAGCAAGTCTAAAGAATAGTAAGAAAAAAGATACTGTGGCATTCTCAATGTTCTCAGGCCGGTGGTGGGAGTCAGTGCAACTGCTCAGCCCTTGCTCTTAACAGCCCCATCGCCTTGCCTCCTCCTTCTGTTGGAGCAGGGGTTCCAAGACTCTGGGATTTTCATGAACCAGTAGAATGTCAAAATAGGCATATTCTGGTAATGAACATTTTTGTTGCCAAGTATCTTCGCTCAAAAACATCTATAATCTATTCTTACTACCATTGCATAAAATAAAATATTAATTCCAAAAAAGTAGGAAGGACAAAAATCTCATAACTTTTAAGTGAAAAAAATGTGAATGTTATGAAAATCTCATTAAAATGTGAAAGTTCCATTCCTGGGCTTCCTTCATCCCCAGGCCGAAGTGGATCTGAAGACCTTACCTGAAGACCCAACTCAGGGCCAAGGAGTGCTTCTGAGACAAAGCAGCGGCCACCAAGGCCTCAGCACATTTACCTAAAGCTATAATAAAAGGAGGTCTCTTGGTTAAAGCTGGCTGAGGGGCACAGCGATCAGGCAGGGGTCCCTGTCCTTCTTCTTGAAAGGTGGGGCCTGGCAGTTCGGCCAAGCATTGGCCTCCCAGTGGAGAGAAGGTGGGCATCAGACAGAGCGCCGATTCTAGGTCCAGTTCTGTCATTGCCCAAGCATGGGGACATTTAGGCTCACACCCATCCATAACAAGAAGTCCAAGTTTCTTCCAAGCAGTGAAATGCTACAGATTATTTTGGAATCCACATGGAAACCTAACAGTTCTAGGAACAGCAACTCTAACAGAGCACGTGGCAACTTCTCAGCCTACTCCCAAATAATGGCCAAATGTACATGGCAGAGCTCGCGGGCTTCAGAAACGGCTAACCCAAGCCAAGTCCTGGCTGTCATTAGTTGTTGTGTTGGCAACAACATGGCTATGAGAACTACGCTGACAGCTTGCCTCGGAGGGGCATTCTCTTACACTTTTTGTTTTCAATAAAATAAACACAGAAAGAGACGTCATTATCACTACTGCTTTCAGTGTGAATTTTCTCTTAACAACTTTCTGGCTGACTCAATGTCTCTCTGCCTCTTTTGGTATAACTAGACAGAAATAGCAGGAAGGTGCGACTGTCATTGCAAAGCTCTCTATTTGTATACTGGTGATGCAAAACATGCTGCCAGAAAGTGCTAGAAAGTGCACTCCAAAGCCACAGCTCGATTCTCCAATTCTCTATGCCCCCGTTAGTGCAGGACATGATAAAATGCCAGTGGCCACACTCACCACCTTGCTTCACTGAAAACAAAATTAAAAAGTAAATATCTGGGTTGGGATTTCCATGTCTCCACCTGAGGGCAAAGGAAACTACAGACCTACAAGAGGGCAAAGAGCAGTGAGAGACTCTTCAGGGTCAGAGGAAAACAGGTTTTCCATGTCTCTTCTCCCATCCTTTCCATCTCGAGTTCCTTCTTCTTGATGTCTACCTGGCTTTGAACCACTTGGATGTCAACACTAAGAGTTTAAAATACAGCAATAAAAAAGAGTACACAAAAGCCCTCATTGGAAGCCGCCTGATCCAGTTGAATGTAAGCAATTTGTCTGGTAGACAATGCTAGGAAATCAGTGACCTTTGGTCCTCTTGTTCCTGTCCCCTCCTTGCCCACCCAGCCCCTCTAGCACTAAGGCTCTGAAAGCACACTGGCTTCTAGGAGGACCCTGGCTCCATCAGTCAACATCTCTGTGATTGTGGGCAGGTTAGTTAAACTGTCATTGCCTTTATTCCCCCTTCTATAAAATGGGGATAATAAACAGAAGTCACAAGTCACAGAGTTGTTGTAGGGGATAAAACGGGATAATGGGTGCAAGAGAAATTAGCGTGAGAGCATCTAGGAAGCTCCAATGTTAACTATTAGTAATGCTGTTCTTTTTATCAACCACCCTATGCCTCCACTCAAATTGGAAAGGATTGATTAACCAGTATTTAGACCAGGGTAGAAGTTCATTAAAACTAATGTAAAAACCGGTGATGTTTTCATGTTCAACCTTGATTGTGAAATAAAAAGCTGTTTCCCAGGTTTCTTTTATTCAACAAATATTGATTGGAAACATACAAGATGCTTCGTACTATTAATATAAATATTCCCAGTACACAGGAGGTGCTCAGGAAATGGTTGATGAGTGAATGAAGGAATGAGTGACCCTCCCATAGATGCCCCTCCCAGATAAAACTGCAGGGGCCACTGGGGACAGAAAGGCCTGCCCCTCCCTTCACCCCCAGCCCCTTCCAGCCTGGACAGTCCCCATTCCAGCCCAGGGCTGCCTGCCTGCAGAGCCACTGGCTTTAGATCTTCTCCTATTTCCTTGCTTGGCTTCCAACCAAGAAATTTGGACAAAGAAGCAGTCATTAGAACACATCCTCTTTGTATTTGCTATAGTCTGGGGTTATAAAGGATGTTCAAAAGGAAGGTATCTCCCATGCATATGGAAAGTACCTTCACCCTTTACTCCAATCAAGGACTCATTCTTATTTTGTCCTGTATAACAGGGCCATCTCCCAAACTTTCAGTACCGAGTGAGAAAGGAATACTGTGTGCAGAGCTGGCCTGGGGCATGGTCACGTGCGGCATCTGTACTTTGATAGGCTCTGGGAATAGTCTAGTTGTGCCCACATCTTTATCTTTACAGAGTGTATATCAATTGTTTTTAGACTCCAGTATCCATTCTCCCTTGTCTTGGTGACTTGGGACATGCCTGCTCCTCAGGAGTAGGACACGGGGCCAGGGGGCACCCCCATTCTCTGAAATGGAGCGAATGTCACAAGCCTGGCCCATCAGGGCACTCAACCTACAGAGCCACAGGGGCGGGTGAGGGAGGACACCTGACCCAAGTTGGTCTACTTGGAAGGGTCCCAGGACTAGAGCAGGAGATTCTAGGAAGAAACATTCTCTTCTTTTACTTTCAATACGGACTGGGGAGGAGTCCATATTGTGACCTTGGAGCCATAAGACGATGTTTGGGAAAAAAGCAAACAGGAGAAGAGAGCTCTGAGCCACAGGAAAGGACAGCTTTGACGCGTTCACTGAAGCCCCTGAATCAACCCATGCTTGTACCCAGATTTCCTCTGGAGTTTTCAACTCTGTGAGTATATAAATTCGTTTATTCTTGGTATAAGCCATCAAAGTTGGCCTTTTAATTACAACCAAAAGAGTTCTATGTTATCCACAGAACTTGTCACTGTGCCCAAAGTTTCCCATTACTATTCTTTTGCATTAATGCAGGAAATAAAGCTATAGGATTGCAAATGTGTTGTCAGCCATCAGCCCAAGAAATCTTGGTAGTTTGATAACTATCATTGTCATTTACCTTGTAGGACCCACAATCAGACTGTAAGGACCCCAAGGATCGAACTCAAAACGGTGTTGAACAGTGTGGCAAAGTCTACCATGAAGTTGCATGGCCCATACCAGGCCTCTTAAGTGATCGTCGTTAGAGTTCTGTGGACAGCAATAACTCAAGACACTGGAAACTTCGTGAAAGTGTGGACCTTACTCTAAGCTATGAATGGGTAGGATTATAGAGGGAGAGGAAACATATTTCTTGTGTTCAGTGACCCTTTTGTTTCCAGTGATTTCTAGAGACATGCTGAGCCCTAGAAGAAGAACCTAGAATTTTTTTTCTTGGATTCAGTTACTTTGCTAGATTGTCTATGAGCCACTTTTTCAATGTCTTCCTCCAAAGTTGGAAAATTAGGTGGAGCTTTGTAAGCCCATGAGCTTGAAATTCTTTGATTCCATCAATCGATGATATTTATGGAGCACCTACCATGTACCAGATGCTGCACGAGTGACCGGGCCCCAGAGTGTCAAAAGTGAAAGGGCACACTTCCTTCACCGAGCAGCTTGGAGTCCAGTGGGTATCGCAGACAACTCCTTCCACAACTCCAGGAGGTAAGATCAATGCCGTGACACGGGGCAATGACAAGGGCACCTGCCCCAGGCAAAATGACGGAGAAAGGGACTCAGGACAAGGTGATTTTTGAGCAGGAAAATGTGGGGGAGAGGAGGATTGCAAGAAGAGGGATTAGCATCAGCGAACTTTAGGGCTTTTAGTCAACTGAGTTCATTTGGCAAACTGAGTTCAGGTGTGATGGTGGGCAACTGTGAGAAGCAGCAAACCCGTCATCATAAAGGGCTCCTTCTGCCAAGCCAAGGACAGCTTTTGACTCAGGATGTCATCTTCAGTGACTCCTCATTTGTTACAGAATAAATCTAGAATGCTGACTTCCTTGAATCAAGACCATCAAGACTTTATTTTTGCATTTTCACATCCTTGTAGCAAAGAGAACCAAGTATATGATGAGTGTAGAATCTGAATGTGGCATTTTTGTTCAAATCAGCTGTATCCCGTCCTTATCTCCCCTGTCTCGGTAACCCTGGGTCCAGGAGAGGGGAGGAGCCACAAATACCCCCAGAGTCCCATGCTCCACCCCCGCCCCATGCACACATGAGAATCATTTTTCATTTGCTATGAAGTCATTCTGAAAGTGCCTGCTTTTCATTACGAAGGTAACACGATAGCCCCTCGGGGGGCCGCGCGTGCAGCAGAAGTGAAACAGCCTTTTCCTTCCGACTGTGGCATTTTCTTTCCCGGCTCTCCTCCTCAGCCTAAGTGTGGTGGAGTCTTTTGTCTTTTGTTCAGAAAACTACGCCTAAACCTCAGACTCCGTGGTGTTTTTGTTGTTGCTTTGTGTGTGTGGTTTTGTTTGCTTGTTTTGACATGCATCTTTGCATAAAATAGGCCAGGTTCAAAAGGCACGAGCTCTTTTTCCCACATTCTTAGCTGTCGTGGGTCAGATGCGTCCCAGGTGTGGCTCCGTCCACATTCCGTTTGCACGTGATTCTCATTACTCGATCCCCAAGGGTTGTGAAAACATTTGCTTGAGCCTCCCGCAAACAGCCACAGCTATGAACTGGCAAACACCGATTGTAAAAGCACTATTTATTTAAAATGTATCGCAAGCAGCCACCATCCTGATGCCTACTCAGCTCCGCGCAGCCTCACTCCCCCCACGCAGGTGACCCCCGCTGCCTCCTCTCTCCGTGTTCCTGGGCCCGCCCTGGACGTCCCCGCGCCCCGCTGGGGACACCAGCCCCGAGAGACCGGCTGGCTGGCGCAGGCGCTATCGCGCCTCTGATGCCCACGCCTCGTTCCAGCCGCTGGCTCCTGAGACCGCGCGCACAGCCCCGACGCGCTCATGTGGCCTTTTCAGAAATACTTTTCGCCCCTTCCTGTGGCCTTTCAAGGTCGACGCGGTGCTTTGAGAGGCTAATGCAAGTCTGCATAAAACCCAGAGAAGAGGCTGTACATCTCCTCTTTGCATCCTGTCTGGAATCACAGCTGGGAAAAAACAAAACAAAACAAAATGAAAAACGAAAAACGTTGATTCAATAATCCTTTAGCTAAAAGCGGCATAGAAGGAAACTGACAAGATCCCTAAGGGACAGAGAAGGAGCTTCTTGTACAAAGAGCATGGGGCCGCGAGGAGGGCAGAGCATTTGTGAAGGCCACTTTGGGGCAACTTTGGGAAAGTTACTTTTCCTCTCGGTGCCTCAGTTTCCCCACTTGTAAAATTAGGGATTAGACCGGATGATCCCTCAGCTACCTTCACTGTTGAAATATTATGTTTCTATTTTATTGAATATGGGTCATTTTTTTAAATGAAGTAAAATTGTAAATTTAATTTGACTAATAACATTTTCTTTTTTATGAAGCAGAGGAGAAAAAGAAATCTCTCATTTGTCATCAATCAAAAGGAATCACCTTTTTAGAGTGGAAATGAAGGGAGAAAGCTTTAATCATGTAGAGTACATGGAGTAGGAATTAAGATGATGTGTTTCTTTTTCGCTCTTTTAAAGGACCGAGCCAAAGGCAAAAAACTGATTGAGCTGGTAAAGTCACCTCCTCTTCTGTCCCTGCAGGTTAGAGATCAGCCCCAGCAGCGAGCAGCGGAGCACGGGAGATCAAAGGCCTGGCAATCAAAGGCCTGCAGGGGCCACGCCAGCCCCACGCCACCACCAGGATTTCAGGAGAGCCACCACCGTGCGCAGGCGCACAGAGCCTGTCCCAAGGAAATCCGTGGTGACAGAAGCAGCTCTCGGCCTCCTTCCTTGCTCAAGCTCCTCGGCGGAAAAAAGAAAGAAGAACGAAAGGGCAGCTCGATTTAGATCCCTGTTACACGAGCTTATGCTTGAGTCTATTTTTTAAATTCTTTTGACAAATGAAAATGGCATATATTTATGATATACAACATGATGTTTTAATATATGTACACACTGAGATATTAAATCAAGCTAATTAACTTATCTGTCACCTCACATACTTATTGTTTTGTGGTGAGAACATATAAAATTTACTCTCAGCAATTTTCAAGTACACATTATTGTTAGCTATAGTCACCGTGTGGAACAGTAGATCTCTAGAACTTGGTCCTCTTAACTGAAACTTTGTACCCTTTAACTGACATCTCCCCGTTCCCCCACACACCACCTCCTCAGCCCCTGGTAACCACTATTCTACTCTCTGCTTGTATGAGTTCTACTT
This sequence comes from Eulemur rufifrons, assembly GCF_041146395.1. Classification (NCBI taxonomy): domain Eukaryota; kingdom Metazoa; phylum Chordata; class Mammalia; order Primates; family Lemuridae; genus Eulemur; species Eulemur rufifrons. Next base: position 205,329,977 of record NC_090989.1, read on the forward strand.
TCTTAGATTCCATATAAGTGATATTTTGTGGTATCTGTCTTTCTGTGCCTGCCTAATTTCACTAAGCATAATGTCTTCCAGCTTCATCCATGTTGTTGCAAATGATAGTATGTCCTTATTTTTTGAGGCTGAATAGTATTCCATTCTGCATATATACCACTTTCCTGTATTCATCCATTAGGTACACTTAGGTTGATTCCATGTCTTGCCTATTGTGAATAATACTGCAATGAGGAGTAGATATCTCTTCAATATCATGATTTTATTTCCTTTGAAATACATATGTCTAATTTGGGCCTCTGAGGAGGGTGGAGTTTGCAGACAAGGCCAGAGAAGATGACACAGACATGAAAGAAATCAGATTGGTTGGCAGCAACAAGCTTCTGGTACGGCAACTCTTTGGCCCTGGATGCCCCCCGGGGAGCTGAAAGTATGGGAGAGAGGGTCTAGGATTCATGGAATGTAGGCATGGTGTAGGGTCCTGGTCCCAGGAAGAAAGTGGATTGCCAACTGTGAGATCCAGCCTGCTCTCCACGGGCAGATGGGATGGGGCCTTCTGGATAGAAGCTTTGGGACAGGATGGGCTCCAGAACTGGGTGGTGGCATTGGCCCTTAAAGCTGAGAGGGGCTGAGGAAGGAAAACTGTGCCCCTCTCTCTCACCTCCTCCCAGCCTGCTCCTACTCCATTCTTTTCTGGATACTTGAGCGCATCCCTTCAAAAGCAAACCCCACCTTAATTTGTCTGATTACCCCTGCCCTGCATGCAGGCTGCAGATGCTTAGACATAACCCAGTCCCACTGATTCACACTGGCAGAAGGACTAATGGGAATGATACTAATATGCTCAGTCTGAGTCCCATATGCATTCCCCTCCCCTCTCGTGCTGGCCATGACTAGATTTCTGACTTAATTTTTCCAAAATAGTGGAGGTCTTTGTAGGGATGAAACAACGATAAGGAAGGGGACAGAAAAGTACAGGTATCGAAGGTGATTCTGGCTTCTCAGTGGCCAGTAGGAAGGAAGCTCTCCCACCTTTTCCACCTTTTTCTGATCCTTCTAGGCTGCCTGCTGAAGGCATCCTGGACAAAAACGTCACTGAAGAAGTTGACCCCAAAGCAATGCCAACCTTTGCCAGACTTTCCACCCAGCTTCCAACCACACGCACTTGAGTATTAGCATGGATAATGATGGGGCTTCCTAGGTGTCCCAGCACGGTGTCCTGTGTTAGTGGGATTCCTCCCTTTGTAATTCTTTAGGGGGATCAGGGCCCCCTCCTCCTACCAAGGTGAAAAAGTCTTCCTGTTCATTCTCCAAGCCCTCCCAGCATCTTGGACATGGCTGCATGACTTAAATGTGGTCAATAAACGGAACCCACCCAGCACTTGGAATCTCAAAAGAGTGACATGCAGGCTAAGAGTCAATGACAGTCACTCACGGTGGTTCAGATAAACAGGCAGTGCTGTGGGGAAGGGCTGGTGCTGGCAAGGCCGTTCCTGGGTGGGACCACACTGCGGGCCCCCCCCCATCCCCTCCGGAACCTCTTCTTCAGCCTTGCTGTCAATTGTGCCATTGCCCAATAACATTCACATAAATCTTTCTTCTGTTTGAGTTAAATACAGCCCACTTCTATTGTTTGCAATCAAGAATGCTTACACAAACACAAATAAAATACAAATTATGTTGGAATGGGTCCATTTCCTGCCCCCCTTTGTTGAAGTCAAGGGGGGCCATGTGTCTTGCTTTAGTGCAGGAAATGTGAGCAGAAATGACCATGTGTCACTTCTGGGCAGAAGTTTTAAGAACCAGCCTGTAGTTCACTCCATCTCTTTTACTTCTGCGCAGATCAACTGTGTTTCAGATAGACCAGGAATCATACAATTTCTTCGTAAAGGGTCAGAAAGTAAAGATTTTTGGCGTTGTGGGCCATACTGTCTCTGTCACAACAACTTAATCTTGTAATGTGAAAGCAGTCAGAAACAGTTTCTAAATGAATGTGTATATGTTTCAATAAAACTTTATTTACAAAAATAGGTGGCAGGCCAGAGTGGGCTCACAGCCCATAGTTTCCCAACCCTGAGACAGAGGCTGCTCTGTCTACCTCAGTCCTGGAGTAAGGAGAAAAGGAGAAGAAATTCAGGAACTTACAATAGGCATATAGCATGAGTAAAAATGCAATTTTGTTTTTGCAAGCCACTAAGTTTTGGGGGTCATTTGTTACCACAATGTAACTCAGCCTGTGCTGACTGATACATGTATATAAAGCAATAACCTCCATGCAAGTAAACAAAAGTTGATTTTATATGATTTGATGAGGTTAGATCTACAGAGTGAGGTAAACACTTCTTCCTTTAAGTCTCAAGGTCAAAAAGTAGAAACAAATCCCCTTTACCTCCGTGACACAGTTCTGAATCAACTACTGGTGCCTGTAACCCCGTTAGGTTTATCGTCACAGAGCAGCAGTGTCACCTGTGTCATGAACACTGGAGCAGAAGCCCAGAGAACCAGAGCCTAGTCTTCAATTCAACTCAAATTAATTCTTTGACTCTGAACCACTCATCTTGCTCTCTGGCTCTCAAGGTTTCCATGTGCAAAACAAAAAGATGTGCAGGCCTGGAGGCATCTTCTTCAATCTCTCCCATTTAGGGCTCTTCTGAGAGCACAGCTTACTGGTGACTGACAGCAACAGGAGGTTCAAAATGACAATGGGTAACAAAAATCTCCTTTTGAAATGAATCCTGTCTGCTGGGACATGCATGTTGAGCAAGGACACATCTCTGAGGAAAGTGGGGTCATTTTTCAGGCCCACAGGAAGCAGCACGATGGAGCCAGCGGAACAAAGCTGTGGGATGAAATGTGAGATTTGTGCCCACGCTTCTCTGCATCCCAACTGAGAACTTAACACTCAGCAGTTTAGTCACTCTTGGCCTTGGGAATAAATTCCTTCATGCTCCTTGGTTGTTTCCAAAGTATGTTCTCATCTCTGATCAAGGCTCAAAGCAGAAAACAGGGACCCCTTGTTTCTTTCTTTACTTTTATGCCCACAAAGGGGTTGAGGACTTCCTCAAGGCCAATGCCATGTGTGCCGGACCTGGCCCAGAGTCTGGTGCTGGTGGGATCTGTGCATGTGAGATTTCAATGTAATCCCCACGCCAGAGGCTTAATCTCTGCAATCTGAGTCAGCCCTTGGCAGAGAGAAGGCTCTCCTCCAACTTGTAAATTTCCATCCTCCAAACCACCCCCGGCCAATCAACAGCTCAACCACCTCCAGGGTTCCACGGAGAGAGCCTCTCCACAGCCCTGCCCACGTCGCCGGGTGGAGACATTCCAGCACGGAAGGGCTTAAGGGAGGAGGCATGGAAACCCTCATCTGCTCTAAAACTCTGTCCTGGTCACCTGCCACAAACTGTGGGATTGTCACCACTACTGTCATTCTTCTGTCTGTGGCAGAGGTCGCCAAACTATAGGCCCAAAATACAGGCCAAATCAAGCCCGTCATCCATTTCTGCAAATAAAGTTTTATTGGAACACAGCCATGCCCACTTACTTATGTGTTGTCTGTGGCTGCTTTTACGTTGCAACAGCAGAGCTGAGCAGTTGCAACAGAGACCATGTGGCCTACAGGGCTTAAAATATTTACCAACTGGCCCTTGGCAGAAAAAGTTGGCAGACCCCTAGTCTACGGTATTCTCTACCAAAGCTAATTTCATGTTGCATCAACCCCAGCAGCAGCTCTGAATATCATCAGGCCGTTCTCCAGGATAAAGAACCCGGAGGAAGACCCTAAAGATTACGGAACAAGTTGAGGGGCGTGTGAGTGTGTGTGTGTATGTGTGTGTGCACACTCGCAGCAGCTTATGTGCATGAATTAGGGGTGGAGCCTGGTAAGGCAAAGCTGAAACACCTTGCATATTTAACAGGTTTAAGCATAACATTTTAAGGGAGGAGTCTGAGAAGGCAGCAAGCAGACAGCAGGAGAATGCTGAGCCCTGGGGCAGGCGGGATGGGCGGAGGAAGAAACTCTATCATTATTGTTACTGATATTATTATTAGAGTAGACAAAATGTTTTCACACATGTTATTTAATTTCCCATCTGAAACCACGTGAGGTATATAAGGATGTAAACTTTATATCCGAGGGATCCAAGCTCTGAAATGGCTCACCCAGGGTAACCCAGTGAATGGGGCGAGAATCCATTTCTTCTATTTCTGAGTCCAGTGCTCTTTTACCAGGGACATTTAGACTTACTTCAAGATTTGCCTCGGACTAAACACACACCAGAAAGGATATACCCTTTGATGGAGGAACAAAAAGCCTGTTAGCGCCTGATCAGGAGCCCAGCCACCAAGGGGCCAACACAGGGCGAAGGAGGGCGTGCAAGGGTGAGGCCAGGCGCGGGCTCATCCCCAGCTCGCCTGCCACACCCAGCACCACGCCAAGCCTCAACAGACTCCAAACACGATGCCCCTGGGGCCTCGGCTTTCTTTCCAACTTTGGACTCACACTCAAGATTTAAAATTATAGTAATAATCAAAACCATTGAGTATCTACCATAAGCAAGACACCTGATGTACACTGGGCATTTGACATACAATATTTGAGTTAATTCTAACAGCCCTGGGAGGCTTTTATCACATCCTCTTTTTATAATAAGAACACTGAGACTCAGAGAGGTTAAGTAACTTGCCTAAGGTCACACAGCTAGTAAGAGACAGAAGCAGAATGCAGGCCAGCTCTGGTCACTGCTCTGCCCAGGAGCACACCAACATCTTAGGGCCAACTGAGAAACAACATGAGTGTCCAGAGGGGACATAGAGGGAAGGGAAGTTGTTACTAGAAGAGAGAGCACAAGCCCCTACCTCCCCTGTACAGACAGCTGCATCCCTGGTCACTTGGAAAACTCCTAGGCTGAGAGAACAACAGGGAAAGAAGTGGACCCTTCCTGCCTGAAGCCCAAACCTTTCCTCACCTCTTTTCTTTCTTCACACAATCTGTCTTCAATTTCACATCAACAGCGTTTTAGTTATGAACATAATAGCTCTTTAGTACACGTGAGCGTGCTGTAATTAAACAGGATTTATAGTCAGAAGGTTTGTAAAAGTCAAAGAACCACGAAAGAGAGATTGGAACGTCAAAACCAAACAATAGGAGAGAAAGTTTTAAAACAAAACATACAATTTTCTGCACTTTTCTCCTGATTTCCAAGTGCTAAACCAGCAATATCTCTATTGCAACAAGGAAAAAGTATTGTTCTGAAAAACATACTTTAGGGTCCATTATTTTCCATTCAATTTCTTACAGGTGAATTTAAAAACTCAGAATAAAAACCTCAATCTTTCAAATTTTCCATGTAGCTTTTATAATACTTGTCACCTCTGGCTCTAATTAATTAGAACGTGTTATGTTTCCCCTATAGGAAAAGATCTCTCTCATTCTTAGGCAGGCTTGAAAGAAATTGTGAGACCACCTCAGTCTCTCGATGCTGTCTACATACCCGGCAGGGCACTCAGAGTACATCCAGGCCGCAGAGGCCCGAGCCAGCGCTGAACACAAGTGGCACGAACACGGAAAAGGACAAAAATGGAAAGGAGAGGAAACGTGAGTCATTCTGTGCACTTGCTCGGAGTGTGTGCACAATGCCTTCGCTCTACTCTGAGCAGAAGGGAGATCTCAGACAAAAAGAATTCCAGACTAGGAGCATTGTCGTCTATTTCTTAGCAGTATTTTTCAAGCATGTTTTATGATGCACACCCTGGCTAGTGAGTAACAGTCTTCTCGTGTGTGTGCCTGTGTGCACGCATGTGCGTGTGTGTGCATATGTGTGCCCAAGCACGTCCTGATGGCAGACACTGCCCTCTTTCAACGACATCGACCTGCTGTGCCCCATTATCTCTGGCCTTTGTGGCTTAGAAGGTCAGAGACACTGTTCCTTGGATAAGACCCAGGGAAGGAAGGAAGCAGAAACAAAAATGTTTTTGCAGTGAAGTGACCTGATTACACACAGAGTGACTATTTCTCAGCCATCCCATAACTACCCCCATTCAGCACTGGAGCAAAGCCACAAAAGCAGCAGAGGCCTCCTCCAGCGTGTGGTACTGGCTCAGCAAAAACTGCAACTGCAAGGGACAGAGCTGGGCCTTCTTCCTGGGCGGTTGTGGGTGCTGGTGGGGATGGAGAGTTTGCAGGGAGGGGGGCACCTTCATGGGCCAAGGGGCTTTGCTCAGTTAAGTGCAGTTGAGGACAAGTGTGGATTCTGCACCGTTTGAATCTCGGCTCCACCCTCTGCAAGCTGCGTGACCTGAGACACTACTTATGAAAGCCTTTCTGTCTCAACATCCTTATCTGTAAAATGGGTAACTGTGAACATGAAGGTAATGAAATAAGTCACGTACTAGAAGGTAGCATTAGCTGTTGCCCTTATGGTCCGTGGTGCTTACTGAACCCCACAATGCCGTTACCTCTCCCTCCCTTTCTCCAGAACATTCCATTTTGCTCACTGGATTCATCCTGGTCACGTTCTATTTCTCAAACAGGCCACACTCTCCAGCTTTCCATCCTCCTCACCTGTCTCCACTAGAGCATGAATGTGATCTGCTCAGAGCCCTCCTCAGACCACCAGCGCCACCCCCACTGAGGCTCTCCTACAGAACACTTGTCACTGTCGGAAATTACCTCCTTCACTGTTTTAAAACTCATTTATGTTCAGTGTCTCCTACTTAGAGTGACCAACTCGTCCCAGTTTGCCCGAGGCTTTCCCAGCTTTGGCAGGAAGCCCCTCAGTCCAGAGCAATCCAGGCCAGTGGGTCCCCGACAGCCCACAGCGGGGCCAAGGGCAGTGGCCACCTCATTCATCCCTCTGTCACATAGCAAGAGCCTAAACAACATGGACTGCAGGAAGGGAGGAATTAATGTTTTTCTGTGAAAAATTATAAATAAGTCAGTTTATCCAATCACAAAAGACCCACAACTCCTTTCATTTCTAATCTACAAAATAGAGAGCCTAGAAATAGAAGTTACCTGGCTGAGCGCTGACCCACGCCTGTAATCCTAGCACTCTGGGAGGCCGAGGAAGGAGGATTGCTTGAGGTCAGGACCTGAGCAAGAGCGAGACCCCATCTCTACTAAAAATAGAAAAATTAGCCAGGTGTCATGGTGCTGGCCTGTAGTCCCAGCTACTTGGGAGGCTGAAGCAGGGCGATCAATTGAGACCCTACCTTTGAGGTTGCTGTGAGGCATGATGACGCCATTGCACTCTAGGCAGGGCAGGGCGACAGAGCAAGACTCTGTGTCAAAAAATAAATTTAAAAAGTAGAAGTTACCAGAGTTGTAGATTTTGGGGGCCAGAACAAGCTTTGCTGGATGGATGATCCCCAAGCCACTCCTCTCACCCTCCCAAAGTGGAGAAATTGAGGCCCACAAGCCAGGAGGTCATTGCCAAGGTCATCAGCTGGTTTGTAGCTGAGACAAGATCTCTCAAGGTATGATTTGTCCAAAAGCATTGTAGAACTATAAAAAGCAATATTTTGACATAAGGCAGTAGTCCCCAACCTTTTCGGCACCAGGGATCAGTTTCACAGAAGACAATTTTTCAACCAACAGGGGTAGAAGCTCAGGTGGTGATGTGAGCGCTGGGGAGCAGCTGTAAATACAGGTGAAGCCTTGGCTCACTTGTGCGCGCTCACCTCCTGCTGCACGGCCCCTGGTTCCTAAGTTTCATGGAAGACGGCAGGGGGTGGGGGGGCATTGAGGGAGCGAGAATAGGGAGTTGCTGTTTAATGAATATAGAGTTTCTGTTTTACAAGATGAACAGAGTTTTGGAGATGGATGATGGTGATGGCTGCATAATGTTATGAATGTATTAAATGCCACTGAACTATACACTTAAAATGGTCAGGATGGTAAATTTTATGTTTTGTACCACAATAAAATAAAAATGACAAATTAAAAAAAAAAAAAAAACAGAGAGGCAGAGTTGAATAATTAAAGAACTTTTCCTAACTAGGAAGTACCTAAGTCACTACAAATGACTTTCATTTCTAATCAATCTTCAACTGGTACTAAAGTTCCTAACACTTCAAATTACTCCTCTGCTAATGATCTTTACATGATAGAATGCTAATCTTTAAAAGGGAATAAAATGTGAAAGTTTGCTAAGTGAAAAGAAAATGAAGAAAGCAAGCTGACTTCCCCAAGTCTGCCCAGCTACCACAGTGGGCAGTGGGATTTGGAGTTGGGCTAGCATATCTGTAAGTCTGTGTGTGGTACACACATAAAGTGGGCCCCTGTGTGTGCATTTTGTTACCCAATTTTCTATTGTCAGTGCTGCCCTGGGAAGAAGCTAGAGGACAAGAAAGCTAAGACCCTCAGACCAATGTATATTTTTTTTGCAAAATGCACACCCAATGCAAATTACACAGTACACAGTAAAGTTAGCTGAGGGGCATAATTTGTTACACAAATAAACAAACACTATTTGGTTCCGTCTGTGGCTACTGCAGTTATAATGAAAATCTAAAAACAACTGTAATGCTTCTAACCATAAAATTATAAGGCAAGAAAGTGGATTTAGATAACCGTAAGAGCCTTAATTGTATGTTTGTAAACTCACAGACAAAGCTTTTACTCAAATTTAGCTCCATCTCAAATAGCACACCCAAAGCACAATTTTTATTTTGCCTTTTCTTCCACCATGTGGATCTAAGACCCTGGGCATCAGAAACTCTATCCTTGCAGAAGAGTGTATGTTAGGCGTGGAGAAGAGGGAGGAGAAAACTGCAGTTTCACATGGCACAGGTAGCCAGAGAGACAGGATCTATTAAAAAATAGAGTGCTCCCACGCACCTTAACTGTATTTGTTCAATTCCACCTGAACAGAGAATTCCATCAGAATCCAGAATGTCAGAACTACGAGAAACAGACGTCGGATGTCCTCATCCTACAGAGGTTCAGAGAGGGCAAATGATTTCTCAGGGTCACACAGGAAATTGGAACTCAAATTTCCAGCACCATAGGCCGAGCTTTCTTGCACTTCACCTCGGCCAGCACTCGGTGACTGGTGGCACCTGTTTCCCAGCCAACCCGGGAGATGAGGGACCCAGTAACCAGCTGTGGGGAGCCAGTGCTATCTCTTTAGAGCTCTAATCACTTCCCCTCCTCCAACACCCAGGTGTGGAGAGGACAGCCAGCCACCTCTGTTCCTGCCCCCGGCCCCTAATTGTAACCTGGCACAGGCCTGGCAGCTGAGGAAGCAGCAGGGCCAGACAAAGGTCCTGCCCTGGTGGAGTGGGGACTGTGGACAGGAGACAAATAGGACATATCGGGGGTGATGGGGCTGCAAGGACACCGGAGCAGGGAGAAGAGAGAGTAACAGACAGAGTGGTGTTCCAGGTGAGGGAAAAGTGCTCAGCTCTTTGGATGCGACATTTGGGCACGAACCTGAATCACAACAGGGTATCCAATATCTAAGCCAATATCTGGGGTAAGAACATTCCAGAGAGAGGAAATAGCAAGATGGAAAGGTGACCAAAATCCTCAGTGATGGTTGAATAACTGTGAATGAACATACTTTGAAACCATTGCATTGTACACTTTAAGTGGGTAAACTGTATAGTATGGGAATTACATCTCAATAAAGTTGTTAGTAAAAAAATTAAAAGTAAATTTTAAACAGTAAAATAAAGGCACTCATGGTTTTTCAGGTGCGTATTTTCACAAACCCTGTCCGCACTCCTTTAGGACAACACAAGGGAAAACCATGTGACATGTGCTCCCTTTCCCTGTTTCTCATATTACCCTGCCCCCTGGGTCATCCTACGAGGCTGAGGCTGGTCGCCACGTGCATCCCCAGGAAGGCCACGGAGGCTGCTCTTGATGCCCTCCCCCCATAACGCCATTAGCATTTCGACAGAAGCCTGTAACACCTTAACGCAGTTGTCACTATTCTTGGCCAAAGGGTTTGTGTCTGGAAAAGAGGTAGACACACTTAAAAGTTGGAACCGTTCAATGGCCTTCTGTGGATTTAATTTCGGCTCCTAGAAACCCACATGCCACAATTGAGAGAGTGTGGTCTAAAGACTGGAGTTTTTAGGTGCCCCAGCAGGGCAGGCCAATGGGACAGAAATGTTTCATTCGGGGCAACTCTTCTGTTACCCTGAACCAAACCATGGCGATCACTGTCTGCTTTCTCTTTTTAGGCATTCGTATACCAAAAGAGCAGTAGGCAAGCGAAAGAGAAATTGCCAAAGAAGTTTTCTTTTAATATTTCCCCAGGCTTCATGTGTTCTGAGTCAGACCACAGAAACTGACAAATATGTGCAGAACACCTTAGAAGAATAATACAGTCATTAAACACTATGTATTAGTAAAATAGAAACGCAGCTGAGGGTCTTCTTTAGGGCTCACTTTAACACAAATAACGTTTAATTCCAAACATCATCACTAAGACCCAACTTCCTAGAAAACCATTCCCCGTGGATTCCTGTGGGCCGTGCTGCTGGACGCAGATAACTTGGCAGCTATGTTGACTCCAAACAGCAGGATTTTTTTAAGGTTTTAGATATTGTATCTCTCTGATGTGATAACCATAAAGTTAATTTTTCTCTTCTCTTAGTTCATGGACCAGTTTCAAGGTGTTGAAACCCAGGATTGCTGAAAAAGAAAAGCAAATTATCTCAATTCAAGAAAAAGCAAATGGCAGCATCAAGCTTGCATAGCTCAGCTCGCCTGAAATCGGAACGTAGCCGTGGCTAGTGAGCCTCCAGGGGAATACTTGGGGGTGAGCTTACCACGAAAAAATGCAGGTCCGGGTTTGAAATGCCTATAAAACTAATTGAAACAAAAAAGTCCAGTTTTTTCAGAACACACCAGGAAGAGTTGCGATCAGACAACTGTCGCCCATCGGGGGCTATGACAGGCTGCGGCGGTTCCCGGCAGCTGCTGTGGATGAGTTGTCACCTTATTTCTTTGTTACAAGCTAACTGGGGGACAGAGGGAAATAATATGTCAAGATTCAGGATGACATTATAGCAAGAGAAAAATATACTGGCAATGGTGCTTTAAACAACTTGGCTGCAAACATGTATCTTGTGTGGGTGCTGCTGCTGTTGTTTTGATTGTGGAAATCGCAGTTTCTCACACAAGAATTGAGAAAACTAATGACGAATTGCAACTCACGTTACAACATGTTGTTACTCAGGTCAACGGACAGGGGGCAAAACTCCTCGGCCAATGTTTCTTTGCAATGGGAGAAACCAAGTCCTCTGCATGACCACGAGAGAAATAATTGTATGACCCAACTGAATGTAGGAGCCAAAGCCTTCCAAGCCTTTGCCTTTGGCTAGATCTCTCTCTCCCTGCAGGAGGAGGAAGTCACAACCAAGTCAGAACCAAGTTGTCTAACTTGTACAGCACAAGAACAAAGTTAAGATAATTAAGAAGCAGTTACAAAACAGTAGATCAGTAGACATCCAGACTGACCAAAAAAACAAAAACAAAACCTAAAGAAATCTAATAGGTTTCTTTAACTTCTCTATTCCTACTTCAACCTTGCTACAAGTTCCTATCACTCCTCTTCATAATTATATCTAAATGTTTCCATTACAAGCATTACATTTGTTTTTTGTCAAATACCTTTTTTTTACCCCTGGGTGCTTCAAAATTATGGGATACAATGTGCTCATAAACACTGAGCAGTCCAACAGGACTGATCTCTTTCATGAAAATGCATGACCAAAACTTGAATTTATGTTGCTGCAAAGCCATCTGCTAACCCGAACTCTTTCCCCAGACGTTGCACCTTGAATTTGAGAGCAACTTCGGGAACTCTTTTGGAGGTGCTTCCCAAGTTCTGTTTAACTAGGGTGATCATATAATTTAATGTCTAAACAAGATACTTGGAGAATAAAAAGGGGATGCTATAAATAATTATTCCTGAAGAGTAGGTATAAACTGGGACATCTGGTCACCCTGCGATTGCCTCATGCCCTGTGACATTTTCCTACTTCATTTTCTGTGTATCTGCGATTTCCTATCAGTCTGGGGGACTTGGAAAGCCTCTATTCCTTGCAATTTATTTTGTGAAAAAATAATTATATTGAATATAGTTTTTTACCCTGCAAACACTCCTCCAGAAATTCCGCCATTTCTCCCATGAAGAGGTATATGTGTCCCCACTGAATCTTGTTCAACTGAAAATCTCTGTCTTAGGCAGAAATTCACCAGTTCTCTGAAACCCCACCAAGCTGGGAGGGAGGAGATCATGCAGTGTCTCTGTCCCAGGGAGCAAGAATTGCTCAGAGAATAAAAGGTCACTTTAGCGCAGGGGGTTTAAAGGATGGCTTCAAATGTACGGTCTGAGTTGGGTCTAGAAAAATTTAAAATATTTGGAAGACTTCCATGAATTCACTTTCAATGACTGACCATCAGACAAATCCAATCCCTTCTGTCCTAGACCTGGCTACTAAATCAGCTACTCCAAGTCTAGCGGAAATATAATCAAGGCTACTAAAAATGTCCTCTGCAATGTGGGAGACAATTGCGCTTGGTTATTGGTAATTACTTGGTTATTTGGAGGAAACTGGGCTTTGAAGGAGCAAAGATATAAAGCCTTTATATGACAGAACAGGAATAATATTCCCACAATGCAGCCCTGGGAGAGAGAAAGGATCAAACACCACCAGGTCCTTGAGTCTGGTTCTTATCTGGAACTGTCACTGACAGGGTGTGGAGGCACAGGACTGCCCAGTTTTGCTATGTGTTGTGCCCTGGAATGCAGCTGTCCTAGGCAGAGTTGCCTTTGGCAAAGAGAAAAAAATACTCAGTTTAATAAGATGAGTTGCCCTGCAGCGCAGCCATCAGACAAGACACACCAAGGTCATTGTTATTCATTGAACAGAAAGGAGTCAGCAGAAGATGGAGAATTTTTGGTGTCCCACCGGACACAGGATGGAAGCTCTAAGTCATTGATTTGAGAATGCTGGAAGAAGCCTTCTAAACAACTTCTAGTCCTCTCATTCTCCTTTAATCATAATATTGCCAACTAGATAATCCACCTAAGTTTGAGCACCTATATTCTAGACTCAGCAGTTTTCAGAGCTTGTTGTGTTGGATAACTGGGCCTGGGTAAAATTTTTCCCTGAACACCATTTCTGGAACCTACTTGATCATAAGAATTATGTAGGATGGTTGGAGAGGAGAAAAGAGGTAAGGTATTTGGACCTTCAGGAAGCCCCAGAACTTGGAGAGTTGACAGGCAACCATGCAAGAAAAAGAGTTTTCTATCCACAAAAAAAAAAAAAAAAAAACACCAAGGCCAGGGGAAGCTCAGAAGTGCTAGAGACACGCATTTGGAAAATCTCAATGAAAAACCTCACCACATTGCTCAGGTGTTGGAAAGGCAGTGAAGTTGATCATTGATCGCCTGGAAGTTTTTCTGCTGCCCACAATTACAGATGTGTCTGCCGTTTACAAAATCCAGTTTTGCTAATGTTCCTTTCAGAGCAGTATCTTTGGTGTGTTCTTTCATCTACAGCAAGTGAATGGACAGGAGTATGTAGTTTCCACAAATCTTCATCGCTCTACTCCCGACTTATGAATGAGGGCAGGAAGGAAAACCCTCCTCCACCACACAAGGCTTAGTTACCACTGCCAGATGCTTCAATTTCACTGTTTGTGGTCAGCAACCAACCTCAAAAGGGCAAAATCAGCGAGATACTCAGGGTGATGTGTTCCTCTGTCTGCAAGTGGCCACATTAATAACCTTTTGAAGGGCATTTTTTCATTTCTACTCTCTGGGAAGGTTTTCTAACCACTCAAGCCATGTGGTCTGTTTGAACAAGAAATTTTTTTACACTCCTGAATAACACATTCCTCTCCAACTATTTCTACATAACTTCCAGGATATGAAAACCGCCCAAGGCTCTCCAACATGGCTGCTTTCTTTCCTCTCATAAACAAACTCAGCAGCAATCATGCCATTGTGGTCACTCAGCTTTGTATTGTTTCAGCTTTTCCCCTCGGTCTTTTGTTCTGCCAGACCCTGACTATGACAGCTCACCCCAAATCTGGAGAGCAGGAAGGCTCTCCTCTGCTGGCCCCTTGCCTGTAGTCTTTTCCTTTGTTCTCCATGGAGATATGATATCAATAGGATGGACCCAGGCTCAGTATGATAGGATGAATAATGGCCCAAGGAAATGCCAGGTTCTAATCCCTGGAACCTGTAAATGTCACCTTATAAGGAAAATGGTTCTTTGTAGATGTGGTTAAGAATCATATGTGGAGTGATCAGCTTGCATTATCTGGATGGGCCCTAAATGCAATCATATATGCCCTTTTCAGAGGCAGAAGGAAATTTGACATAGACAGAAAAAGGAGAAGATAATGTGACTAAAGAGGCAGAGACAGGAGTGATGTGGCCACAAGCCAAGGCATGTTGGCAGCCACCAGGAGCTGGAAGAGGCATGAAACAGATTCTCCCCTAGAGCCTTGGGAGAGACCATGGTTCTGCCAACACTCTGATGTCAGTTCAGAGAAACTGATTTTAGACTTCTTGTCTCCAGAACTGTGAGAGAACTAATTTCCACTGTTACAGAAGATAACAGCAGACCTAGATCAGACTTTCCACATACCCAGCCTCATGCAGTCACCGCTGTGGTGCCAAGAGCATCTCTGCACACTAACTTCCATGCCATTTCTGATGAACAGCTGATTGTTTTTTCCTTCCTCAACTGACCCGGGGAACTTACAATCTCCTGGGCCATTCTGACCTTTTGAGGGCAGACTTGAGGAAACAAAAGCCCCAAGGGAACATTCAAACATGAATTTCCAAGCGCCACTGCAGGCTCCCAATAGAACTATCCTTCCACCGAGCTCCTCTTTTCTCATTTAAGCTGAAAGCCCACAAAAAATGTTTTCCAAGCCACTCAACAGTCAAAATGATTTTAGTTTATCTGTTAGAATTTTGGCAAGTTACTTAATTTTTCTGGGCTTCAATTTTTTTCAACTGAAAATGAGGAACGTAAAACACATACCTCATTCAAAACAGAAAAGAAACTTCTTTAGCAGTAGCTGTATCTGAAATTCATCACCAAACTTTTCTTCCACCAGGATAAAAATTATCACCTTAATTCTTTCTTCAGTGCCTTGTGGCTTTGCCTTGGTGGATTCAGATATACTGGGATTTTTCTCCCGGAACAATGTCTCCAAAAAAAAGGGAGGAAGCAGGGGTAATCTCCTAAGAGATCTAATGTAAAAGAAGTTTAATTATAACCAGCTCCGTAAGCGCTGTTTCAGCTTACGTTATACCATGATTTCCAAAAGGATTTTCAACTCAGCCATGAAAACAATGTTCTATTAAACCTCAGGCAACAAGGCTCAATAATGGAAAAAAAATAGTTATATTTATAAATCTTAAATAAGAAATGTCTTATTGAGTTTGAAATCTTAAGAAAACCAAGGGGAAAGAGAGAATTTTTTTTTTTCCTTTCTGGACTTAGCATTCCATGGGACTCTGTAAAGGGCAAAAGCTTTGTAATGCTATTTCATGGTTTAAATATGCTTCAGAGCTTCAGGGCATTTTAAAAATATCATTAATATAAGCCAGGCTGGGAGGAAAAAGTGGCACTTTCTGGAGTCTAAATTAAATTGGTTGCTGTCCAAGATTTTTTGCATTAGGAGATGCCAGTAGTGTGGGGTAGGGGGACCATTAATCACTTTCTGCAGGTATTTGGAATCTCCTACACACCCAGGCATGAAAGTGTTTTGGAAACAGCCTACACGGCCTCAGAGAGCACAGCTGTGCTCTCATACTTACCAGGAGGGCCAAATGGCAAGGCAGGAAGCTCTGGCCCCGAGACGAGATGGCCTGGATACCAGGACAGGTTGACCGCTCGCCCCCCAAATAGTACCTCTCTGGGCTTCTTCTGCTTTGTTGCCTGCAAAACAATGGAGTTGAATCAAATGATCTTGATTCCTTCAAGCTCAAATACTCTGACTGCACTGAGGCCCAGGAAAATTGGAGGGATTGAAGGGTCTATTTACAGAGGACTAACATGTAAAGGGCTCGCAAGGTGACCAGCTGTAGACAAGACCCAAAAAAAGGGGAAAAATCATTGCCTCTAGGAAAGACAATCTCACCTCCTCAGAAAGCCCTGCCCTGAAAAATCCAATAGAGCTAGAAATAGTAATGCACCCATGCTGTCCACTGGATTCCTTTTGGTTGAATTATTTTTCACTGTACTTATTTGCTATTGGAACTTATCTTTTCTGGCTTATCTAGTATCTGTCCTCACCCGCTAGATTATGAATTTTGGGCAGACAGGAATTCTCTCACCGCTGTAGAGACAAAAGGCCCTGGCCCATGGTTGGGGCCCAATAAACATTTCTTGAATAAATGGGTGAATGAATCCATGCTGGCCTTTTGAAAATCTGTTCTCTGCACTAAAACAGGAGTGATCTTTTCAAAATGCAGATTGAATTGTGTGATTTCCCAGCATAGAACCCAACAGTAGCTCCAAAGATAAAGACTAAACCTCTCCTCCAGGCCTATGGCCGGACTCTGGCCAACCCTCAGGCCCCAGTTGCTGCACTCACCCCAGCACACACTCAGAAACCCAGGCTCTCTGGCTGAGGTCCGCTGCTCCTCATGCACTGTGCTAATTCCTCCATGTGGCCTCTGTGCACATCCTTTCCTCTGTTAGGAACGGGACTATGCTCCACTAAAAGCCCACCCAAAACCCACTCCCAACCACCACCCACTCTCTCACCCTCCATATCTTGGCTACAAGTCCCCTGCTAAGAAGGAAACCTCCTCTGACACACGCAGAGCACGCACAGCACGCACACGCTGCAGCCCTCCGCTCCCGCCATGCACCCAGTGTCCAGGTGTTCACTTATACATGTGGTTATTTGCTTACTACCTGCCGCCCCCACTTTGTTGTAAGCTCTGAGCAAGCAGAGGGGCCGCTGTTTTGCTGCCCTGGAGCCCGCAGGGCCCCGCGCCGTGCAGCCACACGGTCAACGTTTGCAGGATGAATGAACGAATGAACAGATGAACTGCTAGCAGCTTCACATTTGCATAAAGCTAAAACCTCTATAATGTCTCCAAAATATTCCGAGAAATTGTTTTTAAAACCCACTGTCCTGGGTAACAAGAGTAGACTTCCTTTCAAAACCAGTCTCCTCAAACTACAAAGCCATGCTCCTTTTGGCTGATTAATCATATCAGAGACGGGCGAGGAGGCCTCCCCTAGATATAATCCCTCCGCACAGCCGGAGCTCCCCGCTGCCCTGTCTCTTTATGCTCACTCATTCCAACCAGAACGTTTTAATTTGGAGAAAATAATGAACCTCAAGAGGAAAAGAGAAACGGGGAAGGCGGCACCGAGGGCCTCGGAATTTGAGTCCGTGTCTGGTTACCATTTAGGGCCTAAAAGGAAACAACAAGAGCCAAGAGCTGAGGAACTGGCAGTTGCAACTGCTCTTTGTTCTGTTTTTAAAAAGAAAATTCCACAGAACACGGTTCTCGGGCTCGCAGCAAAAATGTTTTCTGTGCTGTAGAGCAGCTAAAGGAAGTGTTCCTCCAAATGTCTGTAACCTCGCAGGAAAACATCTGCCGTCAGGCGAGAAGGGACGGACCACGAGCTCTGGCTGCAGAGGAAGAGGAAGAAGTGTTTTTATCAAGGGAGACAGGATCGCAAATGCTGATCCCCGGTACATACAACCATGTAGGAGATAATCTCAGCACTAACCAGGAAACAAAAGTAGGAGAATTACACAAGTAGCCATCCTGGCACAAGTCATGTAACTGATACCAAAGAAAGGTACAGGGAGACAGAGAAGGTGAAGGGACAGTGGTGTGGACAACGGAAGGAACTGAATGGCAAAATCTTATCCGGACAGAGCAGACCAAGGAACTATAGACCAGAATGATGTGCTGCCGGAGATAAGAGAAAAATGTAAACACAGCCTGGTAATCCACCAGCGTTTGTTCCAGCCCAGGAGAAAACATCCATAAGTCTTGTAGAAATGTGATATATTGGAAACTGGGAAAATGGATCTAACCCCGATCTTATCCTGACTTAAGTTCCAGAGCCAGAAAATGAAAAAAAATGAAGGTGAAATATTGGCAAACTGTTAGTTTTCTTCTGCGTCCGCCCCTCTCACACCGTCTTTCAAGGTGGACGGCTCGGCTGGAGTTCTGACTCCTGCTGTAACGGAGCAGCCAGCCTACCCGCTCTGGATTCCCATTTTTCTCACATGTAGAAGGAGGCTGTTTCCTGTCCCTCCATGGCCCACAAGGTCCCTAACACCTGGGCAGGATAACAGGGTGTGGGAAAGAGCAGGCTGCCGGACTCCACCCAGCTCTTCTCTGGGCCAGCTCTGTGACCTTGGGCAGGTAGGTGGCTTCACTCCTTTCAGCCTCAGTTTACGCGTAAGAAAAACAGGAATAAAATGGAGAATCATTAGCTGTGGTTGAGAGACATTTAATAATGTGCTCAAAGTTACACGGTCAGGATTCAGACTCAAGTCTAACTGATACCAACAGCCCTATTCTTCCCACCTCGGCACGATGCTTCCCAGTGAAGCACATACCGACGTCGATTCGTAGCCATGACTCACAGCTGTTAACCATGAGGACTAAAGATGATACTAAACCACATAAAGTCCCAGTACTTAAAAACGTCCAGCAGATAGGATCTACTGTCACACTCACTCTTCACAGTGGCAAGTCCCTTGCGCCCAGCGTCTTGACAAATAAAAGAAGGAAAATGAATAACAATTTCTCACAAGGTAAAGTATCTGTACTTTTCCACCTCTCTCTACGCAAAGTGCTTCTTCTAAATATTCACTTCATGTCATGATTCATAAATGATATATATTAAACCATCTCAAATTTGCTGCTCATTTGCAAGTCCTCACAGTGGACCAAGTTCATCCAGAGGTGACTCAGGAAAGATGCCCTGAAGGGCTCGGGGTCTGGCGTGGGTGCTTTCCTGTTGTAAATAATCCACTGACTTTGAATATTTTCAAGTACGTGTTCTCACATCTGTAGTACATATGAAACTAGTGATGGGGGCTGGAGTCACAAGGAAATGAGCCCCATTTCTTTTCCATTTTTAGGGTCTCTGTGTACCCAAACCCATTCTTTATCCTGGAAAAGTACAACTTTTTCCACATGGGATTTCAAGGTTTCACTCCAGCTTCTAAACACTCACTGTGTCGGCCAGACCCATCTCTAGCCCTTGTGTCTGGTACAGGATGAAAATCACCAACCACCATGCCACTAAGATTGCAACTTGGTTTCTTAACTGAAACCTTGGGCTGAAGCTCTGAAAACCACTCCTCCCTGGTTAGTGCCAATGAACTAAATGGATCAAGTGTTAGTCCTTCCGACACCCAGCCCTGAGGTCATAATTCCATCCTAGGCAAACTCAGAGAGTCAAAGAACTGAACCCCCAACTCAGTCCTGGCATATAGTAGATGTTCAATAAACATTTGTTAGATGAAAGAGTGGGAAACAACACACAAACACAGGGAAATGATCACATATGCTACTAGATACTCCACTGGTTCCCTTTGGTCTGCTGTTTTGCAGATTATTCCTTTTGAACCTGAGGCCTTCCACATTTTATAGATCAGAAAAGTAAGGCTGAAAAAATACAATATTGGGTTTAGAATTACATTCAAAGTCAAGTTTGCCAGATGCCAAAATCCCTACTCTTTGCGCTAAACTTACATCCCCCACCCCCCAGTGGGAGGGGAAACCTGCTAACATCAGCTTTCACATGCATATCAAGACAAGTAAGCCAAAGAGAAGGGATTTTTTCCTCTAGACCTCCTTGATGCTACATAGGATTTATAAAGAAATAGGACATGCCTCTCCTCAATGTTTAAAGTTAGAATTTTACCAAAAATATTTTTTTGCCAAAAAAAAGTTTTCATGTCAGACATTCAATTTTTCTGTTTTATCTCTAAGTAAAGCAATCTGAAGAGTGAGTATTTTATCACTTAGAGATTGAGTTTTGATGCAGTGTAAGAGAAAACACAAATAACAGTGGCTTAAAAGAAGTCTAAAGATGAGGAAATTGATGGCTGGCACGGAATTTCTACAATGTCATCAGATCACAGGCTGCTTCTGCCATTAGCAGCTCTCAAACTTACAGTGTTCTTTTCTTCATGGCCCCAAGATATTGCTGGATCACCAACAATGACAGTGGCCAGTCCAGGCAAGAGGAAGACAGAAGGACAAGAGCAAAGGCATGCATGCCAAGTTGAGACAATCTCCTTTAAATTCCTCTGCCAGACACCCCACCCAGTTATTTCTGTTAACGTCTCTTTGCCTGAAACTGTATCACCGGACCACCTCACCCACAAGAAGAACTAAGAAATGTAGACACATGAGGTACTTTGGCCACCAAATGTGATTCTGTTAATAAGAAAAAGGACAGAATATTAGGTAAGCAACTACCAAGTCTAACACAAATGCCATGAGTATTATTTAAATATCTGGCATTTAAAGAGTGTATTTTAGTTCCATGAAACCAGACACTCGGAGGGGTTGCACCTGTATGTAAAAGGTAGAATCCTTGCTTCTGTGGAGTGTAACAACTCCATATGGTAGCCCGTGGCCCCAAATATCAGATAATACAGAGGTTTAAGTTATCCAGGTTAGGGTGTAGGCCAGTGGCACAAGTGATAAAGTTATCCAGGTTATTTTTTAATCAGAAAGAAAGCATAATTTTTACGAATACCAATGAGCCATTAAATACCTTTGGCTTCAAAGTCTCTGAACTGTTGATCTCTAAGGTTTAAACTTTCATTCCATATTCCTCTAAATAAACCTAAAGGCACATGTGCCTGACCTTATGCCTAAAAGCAAAGGACCTCTAACTAGAGGAAGACACTACCACACTCAGGAAAACCAAAGATTTCCCCTTCTCCTCCCACAGGGCCCAGGAAGTTGCTGGGACTGTCCCCCTGCCCAGGGTCAGAGAGGCTCAGAGAATTCAGCACTTGTGCAACTGGCAAGAATCCTGGGCTCTTCACCTTGGAAGCAGCCTTTAAAGATGCTTAAGAAAGCACAAGAAGGAGGAAAAAGAGGGGCCACACCGAAGGAAAATGTAGGCAAGTTAGCCGAGGGGACAGAGCCTCTGCTAACCTGAGACCAAGGACTTCCAGCCCAGAGTGAAGGTGCCCCTCTCCTGATTGTGGTGCTATTGGGGAATGGATCTTGGAGACATTGCAGCAATGTTGCAACCTTAAGTTACTTCCGTGTGCTTCTTTTATGGTATGTTAAGGCCAAATCAAAGGGTAACAGCCCTCTAAGAACAGGAGCCATCACGATCCTATCCATTGTGTTCACAGGCCCAATGCTCACATCAATGTCTGCTCTTATCAGATGCTTTATTCCAGACGGTGTTCATTCTTTCTCTTTTTTTTGATTCATGAAGATGTCCCAGAAAGAATTGACTTATCTACTCTTCCAGAGAATGACGCATTACAGAGAAAGAATAGCTGGATGAGGAATATATGGAAAACCATATTACGAACAGCATAAAGACAAGAAAGCCTGAAGACCATGTCAGCTCTTAGATTGTTCTTGTTCACACATCCTTGATATTGATGTGCTGTGGACATTTAAAAAAATACAGATCATTATTTGTAAGCACAGTAATATGAATCAACATGAAATCTTTGGATTTTCTTTTTGTACTTGGCTATATTATTTCTTATATGCCATGTAGAAATCACAACAGGAAGGGAATAAAAGGTGGAAGGAACCAGAAATGATTTCTGGAAAACTGAAACTTTTTTTGTCTCCTTGTGCGTGAACTTACACACGTCCAAGTGTTACAGACATCTGCAGGAATAGTCCAGTCTATAGCAGCATCTCACAACTCTAAACTTTTGATGTAACTGCAGTCTTCCCCATATCAAAAAACTCTTACTTATATGCCATCTTCAGCTGATTTTAACTTTCATGCAAGTTTGTCCCCTCCGGCAAGGAGTTTGGATATACTTGAGAAGACTCAGAAATACCTTAGTTCTTTTGAAGTCACATACAGCCTCCAGTGCAATTTTGCACACAGCAGGGATGCTGTAGGTGTGTATCACAGGCAGTATATTAGCAATGCAGCTGTTAGGATCTAAGGGATCAATAAATATTTCCATTGTCCATTCCCCCCTACATACACTCCAAGTTCAGAACCGGTTGAACCAGGAGCATGGAGATGAAGACGGAAGTGTGAGCTTTCTTCCTAATCAAAGCTGTTCTGGAGGGTAAGGCTCAGATGGCCAGTCTCAGCTGGCTTCCCAACAGCTCCCTTCAGAACCGGACAGACTTGTCCCCAGGTCATGGGTACAGCTGGCCACCCCTAGGCCTCCTACAGTGTTGCCAGCTGACAGCCCAGCACCCTTTTGTGGGCAGAAAGATCTGAAAATGAGAAGATCTAGGGGGCAAACCAAACTTGCACAGCTCCTTTTCCAAATCACAGAGCAGATAAATCACTCCTCCCGCAAGGAGGAGTCAGGAAGGGACTTAAACACAAGGATCTAGCTCTATCTCCCGGGGCTTGAAAGCTCTTTGCTCTCTGAGAAGAGTAGAGCATCTTCCCATTTAAATTCCACAGATGCCTGATTTTTTTTTCCTCCTGGATGTTAATCTACTGTCCTGTGAGGATCATTTATATTTATTATGTGCCAAGCCCAACACCCAACGCATAATTCAAGATAACCCCCTCGTAAATTCTATGTATAGGATTTATATATCCCAGATGGGTAGGAGTTTTGATCTTTAGAACTAAACATATTTTTATAATTCTCAAAATGCCCTGCAATGCACATAGCTCTGTTCCTCATGTTTCCTATGGAGCCTCCTGTGTGCTGGGAGATTATGGAGCAAAGACGGTGAAATAAATCCTAATCTTGAAGAATTTGTTCTAAGGATGTTGATAAATGTTTTGAGATATAGGAGATCTATTCCATAAGAATGTCCTCTCTGACTTTTCAACTAAATAAGATATATAAGCTGAGGAAAAATCTGTTTTTAGACTGCTTGGAGGTAACCAACATGTGTGCCGGCCCTGCACACAGGGGTGCTAGTTTAAAGGAAACAGGCTTCTTAATTCTTGGTCTTGGGCAAGTGGCCTAAGACACTTTAATAAAAAAGACAATGCATAATTAGAGTTCTCAATACCTTAGAAGTATTCACAATTATGGGCTTTCAAACAGTGTGCTAGGAGGAAAGGTAAAGAAGACTAGTTGCCGTAGTGGACGACTCCTAAATCTCAGCGAGCAGTTTACTGTTTAGCACAGTAAACATTCGTTCATAGCCCATGGTGCAGCTCACAGGGTCAGGAGAGGGTTCTGTGCCTCGTTTAGAGGCCCACCTTATGCTTTCACCTTTCTCTAGGTGCTCTGGATTCCCCACTTTCAGCCCGTGCATGAGACAAGAGTGAGGATGGGGGCTGGGGTGTTTGCTTTGGTTTGGTTTTCAAAGAGTCGGGCCTAGACACAGCACCCATGTCACTCCTGTCACTCAGTCACACGCCACACCGAACAGCAAAGAGAACCAGAAATGTAGCCCGCAGAGTGCCCAGGAGGAACGGGACAGGAGGGTCAGCGATTGCAAGTAGTCTTAGGCCATGAGTGTTAAAAACAGCTGGGACTGAAAGAAGCCAGTCGCGAAACACCACATACTGTGTGACTCAGTCCATATGTGATACCCAGAACAGACTCATCTGTGGAGACAGAAGTAGAGCAATGGTAGCTTAGGGCTGGCAGGACTTAGAGGGGCATGGAGAGGTGTTGTTAACTAAAGGGTATAGGGCTTCTGTTGAGGTGATGGAAATGTTCTAAAATGGATGGTGGTGATGGTTGTATATCACATATATGTGAATGTACCAAAAACTATTGAACTGTACATTGCAAATGGATGGACTGTATATGAATTATATCTCAATAAAGCTGTTTAAATAAATAAACAGGACAAATGGGTATGTAGGCACTATCTTAGCACCTTTTCTATAAATATACAACTATCATCAAGTAAAAGTTTGGTTTTTTTAAAAACTATTTTTAAAAATCCAGGACCAATTTCAAGGATAGTGATTTTTCTCCAGCAATCTCTTCCCTGTACCTTTTTCTCAGGTAACAACTGGTAAAATGAATGCCACAGACCCTATTCTTCAGGTCAGAAAGCTTCAGCTTTGAGGGTGAACCTCGGTTTCCTATTCTGTAAAATGGAAGTGATATGTTGACTTCAACAGTTTGTTGTATCAATTAAGTAAGATATTAAATTTGAAAGCCTGTGGCCATCCAGGCATCCAGTTGGCTCTTGAATAAAACATATATTAATCAGTTAAACTCTTCAAAGGGAAATAAAATATTAAGAACACAACTCAACAAAAAATGTGTTAAAGATGTGAACGACACTTCACAAAAGAAGATATTCAATTGGTCAATAAGCATATGACCATCATTAGTCACCAAGGAAATGCAAAGCAAAACCACAATGAGATACCTCTACATACTTGCCAGAACAGCTAAAAATGACAACTGACTCTATTAAGTGTTAGCAAGGAGGTGGAGCAACTGGAACTCCCACACATTGCTGGAGGATGTGTAAAATTGTACAATCATTTTGAAAACAAATTGGCACTCTCTGAATAATTAGAATGTTCACCTACCTTATGACCTAGCAATAATACTCCTGGACACGGCCGGGTGTGGTGGCTCACACCTGTAATCCTAGCACTTTAGGAGGCCGAGGTGGGAGAGTCACTTGAGACCAGGAGTTCAAGACCAGCCTGAGCACTAGCAAGAGCCCATCTCTACAAAAAAATAGAAAAAATTAGCCAGGTGTGGTGGCACATGCCTGTTGTCCCAGTTACTCGGAATACTGAAGCAGGAGTTTGCTTGAGTCCAGGAATTTGAGGTTACTGTGAGCTACGGTGATGCCACTGCACTGTAGCCTTGGCAACAAAGCAAGACCCTGTCTCAAAAAACAAAACAAACAAACAAACAAACAATACTCCCAGGCATATACCAAGAGAAATGAATGTATATCTTCACAAAAACACCTATACATAAATAGCAGCTTTATTCATAATATGCAAAAATTAGAAACAGCTCAGGTATCCATCAATAAGAAAATGGATAAACAAATTATAGTATAGTCATACAATGGAATAGTATACAAGATACACGTAACCAAACAGATGAATTTAAAAAAAATAGACTGAATAAAATAAAGCTTAAAGAATACATATGTATGATTCCATTTCTATTAAGTTCTTAAACATAGAAAACTAATCTATAGGGACAGAAAGTAGGTCAGTGGTTACCTGGAGCTGGCTTTAGAATAGTATTTGACTGGAAAGAAATATGAGTTAACTTTCTAGGAGGATGGAATTGTTATTTATTTTATTTTATTTTATTTTTGAGATAAAATAAATGGCCACCACACCTGGCTAATTTTTCTATTTTTTGTACAGACAGAGACTTGCTGAGTTGCCCAGGCTGGTCTCAAATTCCTGGCCTCAAGCAATCCTCCCACCTCAGCCTTCCAATATATTTTAATCAGGACATATACATTTGTCAAAATTCATCGTGCTAACCACTTAAGATGTATACATTTTATTGACTATAAGAAACTACTATTAACATGAAAAGGTAATGAAGCTAATGAAAGGAGAGAAGAAATTATGTCATCCTTTTTGCCTTGGAAATGAGTATACACTAATTGTCTGCACCTGTGTCCCACCAGTTGCCTTCCTGAGTCACCAAGGGGCAAAGCCCTGGAAAATCACCTCCAGCCAATGTCCTCTAAAGACCACGCTGCAAATAGCCACGCCCAATGTCCACTCTGCAGGTCAATATACTCCATATTGCAGTAAACAAAAAGATAAATAAATAGCCTCTAACCCAGACATGTCTTGGATCACATTTTTCTTAAGTTATATAAAGCTTATGAAAACAGGAAATAAAAACAATAGAAAGCATTGCTGAAAAAATCCAAAATAGACTAAAATGTAAACGAAGTCTTTGAGAAAAAAGACAGATGATGCATATTTTTTTTTAAGTTCCAAAATTACACAGGCCAAAGCTCAGGAGAGGAGGCAATGAGCACGCTGGGATGGAATGGCACTCAGAGGCAAGGAAAGCAGAACACGTGCAGCCCTGTGCCCAGCACGGAGGGGAGCGGCCGGTGAGCCTGCGTATTCACTTACAGCCCCTGACCAGTTAAAATGGGAATTTAATGACGCTTAAGGCTTGTGTCTTACATGTGAACAGGAATTGAAGCAAAGTTGGATGCAGAATCCTATTAAATTACTGGAGCAGATTTTATTCCTTGACTTCTAGACTTTAAGACTGCAGCTTTGGTGTGAGAGAACCAGTCCACAACTTGTCAATAAACTGAATTGTCTTCAAATAGTGGATAGGACTTGAGTTTTGTTAGCTGTTTTCGCCATATACATACTCAGTAGCTACTTTTTAGAAATGTCCTTAGATTCTAAACTAAGAGCAAACTAAATATGCATGCATAGTGTCTTTGCACAAGTAAGTGTGCTTATAACTGCTGTGTATGAACTGTGACCATTACGGCATCTGATGTCTTACTGTTCGCCACTGTGATTGTGAATTTGTTTGTTTCTCTCAATATTTTGACTTTTGTATATTTCAAATTTGCCTTGTTAAGAACCTAAAAATTCTTACATCTTTGTGGACTGTCAACTAGAAATAACTCTTTTTGTCATGGAATGCTTTTCCTTCAGATATTATTTTTACCAACAATTCTTACTGTTATATTTGGTTTTCTCTGGGCCAGAATTTGCCTGTTTTTTTTTTATCTTTAGTATTTTTGAGTTGTTTTGTTTTAGGTGTATTTCTGTGAAAATGTATATGACTGTGTTCTAGTGGGGGTGGTAACAGATTTTTGTGGTCATGTGACCTGGGCTTTTTGTTTTATTCAGGAGCACAGGGTTCCTGGTCCTCCAACTCCACAATGGTAACGCCTTCCACTGCCTACAAACAGCACCTCCCTGGTCACATCCTGGACCTCGTCATCACCTGTAGCTGCACCACCGTCAACATCCCGCCTTTAAGCGCCTCACTCCCTGTCTCTGACCACCTCCTCCCCAAGGATGTCTTCAGCAGTTCCTCATCCCCCCAGGCCCTCCAGCCCACTGAACAGACCCTTGTGTCACTTCTCTCCCTTTGCAAACTAGACCCCAGGGCTGGTCATGCTCTTCATTCTGTGCACACACTCTCACCGCTGCTGCCCCACTCACCTTTCCCGTCTCCTGTCTCAAGTGGGAGTCACCTGGCAAGTCCTATCCTGGTTAAAGGCAACACTCCACGTGGTCTTCACTGCACCCACGCAGCTGAATGCAGATGAGCTTAGGGTACCTCTGGACCGGCGGTTAACTCTACTGTGATCTCGTCTGGGTGTGGTTGGGCCCTGCATTTTCTATCCTACATCTCCGAAAACCCAACCCCATGCTCCTTCATATTGCAGGAGTTTATCAAAATTTCTGCTCCCTGGTGAGGGAATCTTTTCTTGTATCAAAAGACTTAGTCTTTTTAGCAACTTTTTCTATCACTTCAAGGGCTAAAAGAGTGATAAATCTATATGTTCAACCCATTCCCTCAATCCAATCTTGTATCCAAATCATATGATTGCTAATAATATACTCAGAACAAACCAAAGGCTTTTTCATTTTAATGAAAGAGGATGGCGTCCGTGCTGAGCAGACAGGGCTGACCCAGATACATGAGGACTGGCTGAGGGAGTTGCTTCATCTCCCTGAGGTCCTCCTGGTGACAGTATCAAAGAGAGGTTGGTCTAGAAAAAGGACCAGCAAGAGCTCTGTGCCTATTCCCCCGCGAGCCAGCACTATTTCTCCCAGGGGAAACAGAAAAGTACGTAGGCCTCTGAAGAAAAATAGTGCAGAAAAACACATTACTCAGGCAATACTAAGAAAGTTTCTCTTTTGAATGATCAGTCCCTGGAATAAACATTAAATTTAAGAGGTCTTACTATTTTACTTGGTTTCACTACCTCAAAATATATCTGCTAAATAGATCTACTGCATCCTTTATTACAAGCCTAATGGAATTTTGGCATCGAAAACCTGATCCATTTTTGGTTTTTACCTTATAAAACTTCATGTCTATCAGATCCCTTAATAGACAGAGAAGATCATTAAAACTCCAGGCATTTCTACAGCCACAGCCTAGAAAGTGGCAAAGCCCTTTTTTTTTTTTTTTTTTTTTTTTTAATTTAGTGATGGGCAGTGTTTTACAAGCTGACTTCTATTTATGATGGGGTATAATTTGACTGAGAAACTCCAAGGTGGCCGAAGGCCTTATGAACCTGCCTTTGCAATTCGTGGTTCAGGAAGGCAGGCCCCAAACCCGATGGCGCTTTTTAGTAGCAAGGAGGAAAAATGGTTAACCGTCTCCCAGCTGAAGAAGGGTCACTCTTCTGGGCAGAGTCCGAGAGGTAGTTTCTACAGCCTTGCTCAGCTGGCTCAGCACACAGAGAACTGTGTCTGAACATTCTTCTCCAGCACTATAATTCTTCAGGTAGCTGGGATAAGATTGGCAAGATCCACGTGACCACAGAAATGCTATAAAACAGCAGTAAAATTTAAAAGATCATTGAGTTTGAGAGGAGTTGGTGATTCGAGGTGTAGCCTCACAGTTTATTTACTGGACAGTCTGACAAAGAGACTTGGGAATCATTACAATATGCTACAATAATCTATGGAGCCAGACGTGCATACCCTCCAGTTCTGCCACTTATTAGCCATGTGACTTCAGGCAAGACACCTCACCTCTCTGAGCTTCAGTAAAATAGAAATAGTAGCACTCATCTTGCAGGTTGTTGAATGATATCACAGTTGAAAGTCCCTGGCACATAGTATGTGCTAAATAAATCTCGTGTTAAATAAGAAAAAAACTCTTATGTTGACAATAGGACCCTTTCCAAGGACTTGTCCTCATTTCTCTCCACTTTTTTCTGTGCCATTGCCTGCAACAAGATGATAAAAGTAAGGGATTTGCATATAGCTTTGCACACAGTAGACACTCAGGAAATATTTCACAGCTTGGTTTAATTTAACTGCATCCTCAAAACTGATTAAACTACCATTATTACTTCAAGACACAACAGACCCTCCACAGCCCCCAGAAAGACCAGAGTGATCCTAGAGCTTTCAAAACTAATCTGGACATGGGAAGTTATGACAGAGGGAGTCCAGGTCAGTGCAATAAAGTGAGTGGACTGCTCTCCAGGTCTAGAGTGATGGGGAGTAACCAGTGTCCTGAACACACGGACCACAGTAAGCACCGCGCTGGTGTTGGCCACTCCTCTAGGAAGTTCCCCATAGCCCACTGTAAGTCAGGCTTCTCAGTTTCTAAAATTATCCCAGGATTTAGGAACCAAACTTTTCATCGCCCCATTGGTCAGCCAGTCACCAGAAATAACCCAGCCGCTCAGTCATCCTACCAGTCTGCTGGCCATCTGAACTTTGAGGGTCTCTTTGCTAAGATTTGGGAGTAAATGGTACATCTTGGGGTAGACATTTTTTCATATTTTGACCTACAACAGCAGACACATGATACCATCCCATTCACCCACTCTAATCTATTTAGTAATACCTTTTCCACTACATTATTGTCAATCATTCCTATGGAGGTCATGGGGGACTCCAAGCCAGGTCACTTACTTCTCTTTACCTAGTCTGGTCACCTGAGTTCAACTTACATGAAAACTAGAGCCTTGATGTCTTGCAGAGCCCTAATCATGGAAGGTTAGGCAATTAGTGGAGACATTTAACTTTGCATAAATGTTTTGCTCCGTTGTAGTAGTTAGGTTTGGGATACAAGCGAAAATGAAATGGAAAGTTACTCACAGGTTCTCATCAGCTTCACTTTAAAGATCCTGACAGGTAGCCAGGAGCCCAGGCCAGGTGGACACTGCCCTGCTGGGAACACAGACACAGCTTTATAAGGCTCTAGAGGACTGGCTGCAGCCCATGCCTGGAGCTCAGCTGACAAGCATTAGAATTCACACTTGCTGTTCAAATGACCAGAAAGCAAGGTTAATTCACTCCCACAAAGAAGAGCTTGTGAGAACAGTTATGCTCCTCCTTGTTAAAAAAAAAAATTTAAGTGACACGCAATAATTATACATACTCATGGGGTACAAAATCATGCTTCAATACATGTATACATTGTGTAATGAGCAAATCAGGGTAACTAGCACATCCATCACTGCAAACATTTATCATTTTGTTATAGTGAGAACACTCAAAATTCTCTCTTCTAGCTCCTTTGAAATATATAATACACTATTGTTAACTCTAGTCATCCTACTCTGGAATTGGACACAAGAACTTACTCTTATCTAATTGTAACTTTGTGCCCATCAACCAGTTTCTCCCCAGTACCTCCTTCTACCTCCCTGCCCAGTGTGGTAACTACTGTTCTATTCTCTACTTCTATGAGATCAACTTTTTAGATTCCACATATGAGTGAAATTATGCAGTATTTGTCTTTCTGTGTCTGGCTTATTTTATGTCTTCCACGTCCACCCATGGACAAATGACAGGATTTCATTCTTTTTTATGGTTGAATAGTATTCTACTGTGTTTATATACAACATTTTTTTATCCATTCTTCCACTGATGGACATTTAGGTGGATTCCATCCATATCTTGGCTATTGTGAATAGTGCTCCAATAAACATGGGAGTGCAGATATTTCTTAGACATACTGATTTCGTTTCCTTTGGATATATACCCAGTAGTGGCACTGCTGAAGTATATGGTAGTTCTATTTTTAATTTTCTGAGGAAGGTCCATACTGTTTTCCATAATGGCTGTACTAATTTACATTCCCTCCAGAAGTATGTAATGGTTCCCTTTTCTCCACATCCTCACCACCACTTGTTACCTTTTGTCTTTTTTACAACAGTCATTCTAACTAGAGTAAGGTGATTTCTCATTGTGGTTTGGATATGACTCTAGAAGGACAAGCAGCAAAAGCAAAAATAGACAACTGAGATCACACCAAGCTAAAAGGCTTCTTCACAGCAAAGAAAACAATCAACAAAGTGAAGAGACAACCTACAGAATGAAAGAAAATATTAGCAAATTATAGAATCCAACAAGGTATTAATAACCAGAATACATAAGGAACTCAAACAACTCAATAGCAAAAAGAAACAGAAAACCATTGAAAAAATGGACAAAAGTTCTTAATAGACATTTCTCAAAAGAAGTCATACAAATGGCCAAGAATATGAAAAAAATGCTTAACATTACTAATCATTAGAGAAATGCTCCTCTTTCTTGAATTATAAGTATAGCTCAGCAGTGACCAAACATCAGCTTGGGCACAAAGAGTGGCCTTTGGCAATGTTTACCCTATTCCTGTCTTAACATAAGGAAAGGTAGGAAAATATAGAGAGTAGTACATAGGGCTAAATTCAGGCTATTCAAAGGACACTAAAATAGTCGTAAATGTCCTTCTTTTATGAGAAGTGCTGACATCAGATAGTGGTTATAGCTTCTTAATATCTTTACTTGCTAAAACAAAAAGTTGGCAATCATATGTTATATTCCTCCTACTCACTCCCCTTTATAAAAATTTTTGCTGGTCCTTAAAAATGCAGAAATCTGGAACATCTGGAGAAAGGAAAATAGCATGATGTCTGTGCTATAAACCAGCTGTGGGATCTCAGGCAAATCACTCAGAGTCTTTGCGCTTTATTTTCTTCATCAGGAAATTGGAGGAGGTGGGACAAGCACGCCTGCCAGAGGTGGGCTCGGTGTGGCTTTGTGGCATGAGCCAAGTCAAGCCTGGGCTCTCCTGTGTGTCACACACACGCTAAATGAAAATAAAGGACACATTTTTTACTGATGGAAACTAGTTACGTAAATTTCAGATATCCATAACATTCT
This sequence comes from Eulemur rufifrons, assembly GCF_041146395.1. NCBI lineage: Eukaryota > Metazoa > Chordata > Mammalia > Primates > Lemuridae > Eulemur > Eulemur rufifrons. The sequence goes on from NC_090989.1 coordinate 205,361,942, forward strand.
ATAAGTCTAGATCAGGAATTTATCACACTATACAAGTGTTGAAATTTTTTTCCTGTTCTTTTTTTCTTTCTTTCTTTTTAGCAGTGACTATAGCAGCCCTCCACCCCCACCCCACTTTGCCATCCCTAGTCTTCTTATGCTTTTTAAATGTGAAAAGTAGAGGTGTTGGCACCAAAAGGAGCCTGAGCCCTGAGCTGCAGCCCTGGCCTAAGCTTCCTGGCTGTCCCACTCTCTCACCCAAGTGTCACTTGAGAGGGAGCTCATGATTAATGCACCCCAGTGGAGTGGCTCACAGCATGCTGGCCAGATCCCCTCTGCTGCAGCCATAAATCTAACGAGGTATAGCACATACGGCAGCCAACAACTCCCTTTTTGAAAGAGCTGGGAGTGTCAAGGCAAGATCTCTGAGAATGTCTCAATCCTGGTCTCAGCCTTTTGTTCCAACCAAGCAGCTAGAGATTCATAATCTAAAATTCACTTCTGCATGTGTTCTCAGAGCATACCTTACAATTTAGGCTCCTCAGATCCCAAAGCAAGGGATCACTGTGAAGTTTAATATCCTTTGAATTGTTAAGATGCAGAATCTTAAGACACAGGAAACAAGATGCCCAGAAAACAAGATGCCATGGGTTCAAATCCTAGCTCTGCCATTTACCAGCCATAGGACCCTAGGCAATTTACTCAACTTCTCTCCGAGTCAGATTACTCATCACCAAAGGGAGATGCAACAACGACTTGTCAACAGGCTTCATGAGATGATGCAAGGACAGCACTTGGTACATTGTTAAGCATATAGTAAAGAAAGTGCTCAAAAAATATGCTGTTATCACTGTTATCCAAAGTTTGTCTATTACAGCCTCAAACTTTTTGGTCTCAGAACTCTTTGCATTTCAAAAATTATTGAGGACCCTAAAAACATTTGCTCATAAAGGTTATTTTTATTGATGTTTATAATATTTGATATTAAAACTAAAAACAATGTCTAAAACACAAGAATATAGAAACATACATTCCATTGGCCTTCAGAACAATGACATCATTACTTGTCACCCAGCCACTGGAAAACTCCACTGTATGCTGCTGGAGAATGAGAGTGGAAAAGGCAGACGATAGCTTACTATGGGAGCTTTGACCTCACAGAGCTCAGATCACACAGTAAGAACCATAGGCCTCTTGTAGTCTCTTTGCTGGCAGTAGCGTATGCTACAATACCCCCGCACTCTGTCCCGTTCACTTAGACTCTATCCGGTAAAGAACCAAGTCTTCTTTTAGTAAGATATTCACACTTTAGTGTCAAGCATTCTCCTTTACATTACATGTATATCATCTCATTTCTTCTAATTCTTTTCTTAACAGAAGTGGGGAATATTTAATAACAATCAAAATCACTACTACATACTGGGCAGCAATGTGCCAGCCACTATGCTAAGAGCTTAGAAACAAGTTCCCTGACCTGATCCTTACGAGGAACTTTATGCTACAATGTACTTCCGTTATTATTTCAAGTTTACAGATGAGGAACCAGAAAAGTTACCAGAAATCTTACTAGTGATTGGGGCACCCTCAAGGAGCCCAGACCCCCAATTCTGTTTTAATTGCTGTATAATTTACTTTGCTTCTCCAACTCACCACACTCATACTCAACAATCGTTTTGTCTTCTTCTTTTTTTGTTGTTTGTTTGTTTTATTTCATGATATTACAGGGGTACAAAAGTTTAGGTTACATATGTTGCCTTTGCCCCACCGAAGTCAGAGCTTCAAGCATGTCCATCCCCCAGACAGTTCATTTTGTTTTCTTATTGTTTAAGATAAGTGTAATGACAGTGATTGAGTCATGATCTCTGCATTATTCTTCTCTTACAACAAATCCTTTTTTGTGACCAAATTCCCAGCTGCCTTTTTTTTTTTTTGCAGAAATTGACGAGCTCATCCTAAAATTCATATAGAAATGCAACAGATTCAGAGTAAAGAATGATAAAAGATGGAGGACTTGCACTTCCCAATTTCAAAATTTACTACAAAACTACAGTAATCACAACAGGGAGATACTGGTGCAAAGATAGACAAATAGATTAATGGAATGGAATCAAGAGTCCAGAAATAAACTTTGATTTCAACAATGAAACAAATATTAATATTAATATTGAAATATTAATGGGAAACAATAGTCTTTTCAACAAATGGTGCTGGGACAATAGATAGTCACTGCAAAAGAATGAAAGTGGACCCTTGCCTCACACCATATACCAAAATTAACTCCAAATGGATCAAAAACTTACATGTAAGAGCTAAAACTGTAAAACCTTTAGAATAAAACATAAGAGTAAATATTTTTGACCTTGGGTTTCTTAGATATGATACCAAAAGCACAAGTGACAAAAGAAAAAATAGATAAATTGGACATCATCAAAATTCAAAGTTTTTGTGCTTCAACGGATACCACCAAGAAAGTGAAAAGACAACCCACAAGATGACAGAAAATACTTATAAATCATATAAGGGACTCATATCCAGAATATGTAAAGAACTCTTACAACTCAACAATAAAAAGGCAAATGGCCCAATTTAAAAATGGGTAAATGATTTGTATAAACATTTCTCCAAAGGAGATATACAAATGGCAACATGCACATGAAAAGATGTTCAGTGTCATCAATCATTAGAGAAATGCCAATCAAAACCACAATGAGATACCATTTCACACCCACTATGGTAGCTAAAATTAAGAAGACAGATAATAACAAGTGTTAGCAAGGATGTGGGAAAATTAGAACTTTCATATATTCTCACTGCTAGTGGGAATATAATGGGAAACAACAGCACAGCTATTTCCAAAATAGCACAGCTAGTTTAGAAAACAATTAGGCAATTCTTCAAAAGGTTAAACGTAGAGTTACCATATGATGCAACAATTCCACTCCTAAGTGTATACCTAAGAGAAGTAGGAACATATGGCCACACAAAAACTTGCCCACAAATGTTCATAGCAACATTATTCATAATAGCCAAAAAATGTCCCCAAATGTCTATCAACTGATAAATGAACAATAAAATATGGTACATCCCTACAATGGAATATGGTTCAGCAATTAAAAAGGAGTAAAGTTCTGATTCATGCTACAACATGGATAAACCTTGAAAACATTTTAGTAAATGCAAAAATCCAGTCACATATTATATGATTCCATTTACATGAACTGTCCATAATAGGCAAATTCACAGGGACGAAAATAGATTCATGGTTGGCAGGGGCTGGGGGAGAGGGGAATGGAGGATCACCCCTAAGGAGTACTGGGTTTCTTTCGGTGTGACGAAATGTTCTGGAATTAGATAGTGGTGAATTATACACTTGAAAAGGGTGAATCTTATAATATGAAAAATATACCTCAATAAAGCTGTTATTTAAAAAAATCAAATCCTTGTTCTTGAAATGGATTTTATATAATTTGCATTCCTTCTGCTTTTGTTGACCTTCCAACCCGCCCCAGGCAGTGAATCTGGACGCCAAACAAGTTATTAATTTTATTTCATTGAAGTAATGTGCATTGCTAAAGGCTGAAGAAAATACAGTTTAAACCCAGGCAAACCGTATCATAAATTAAAGCTAGAAAGTACATGTAAATCAAACCAGTAATGGTTCAGGATTTTAGCTTGCATGTGTAGGCATCATCCAGAGGAAATGTGTTCCATGGGTGGGAGAACAAAGTGCCTGTTTTTCATGGAAAGGATTTGATCATTTTAAGCAAAGAAGAAATTCCATATCCCCATTTTTTGCTCTCTTAGTTTTTTCTCCCAGATCCCAATTCCCACCTGAATTCACCAACATTATTGTAAGCTGCTGGAGAAGTTGTGGAGACAGCTGATGCCCAAGAGCAGGTTCCAGAATCCTGCCTTCTGCAGAGGAAGGCTGTCAGCGGGCCTCTCCCGCAGGGGCCTGGGCTCCTCCGAAGAGCCATGGACCTGCCCAGTTCTCCTCGAATGCCAGCTGTCCTCCCACGGGCCCCTGCTGAGAACAGCGCTCCAACCCTGACAAGTTGTCAGAGTCACGAAATCTGGAAGAGCCAAGCAAGTTCACTTAGGAAGGCAGAATGATGGGCGAACTAGATTAAATAAGGCATTTAGAACTAAAGACGGAAAATAAGCTAAACTGCCCAACAGACTTTCATCCTATCTCAATGTTGACAGATCATAAATACTCTTGTTACTTTCTTAACCCATGAAAAATAGTTCAGATTCTTGAAACTTGTGACTTTAGAGCTATTTGTTTTTAAAGTAACCACTGGAGATTGAGTCTGTGTGTTCGAGAAGGGGAGCAGGGGCTAATAAGAATGAGGGGGTTGCTTTTGTTCTTGTTTGTGTCTTGCCATTATTTGCAACACCAAGGCAGCCATATTAGCTTTAAGAAACACCACAAAAAAAGCGAGCCAAGAAATAAGAGAAGTAGTGAGAAGTTTCCAAGCCCCACCTCCAGCTTCTAAACAACCCAGCATTCCTTATGGGAAATGCATCGTGTCCCACTTTGGGAATACTGATGTTCTGACAAAATTTGAGCCTCTCAAAATGCAAATATTTTATTGTCCATGAAAAGAACATTTATTAAATTAAAGCCAAAGAAAGGAAATGGGAAAAAATTCATGAGGTTCAATGAAAATTAAAGAGATGAAAAAATAAATAATTCTTACCAAACACCATTTTGCTGAGTTATATATAAATAATCAGAAACATATTGTGCAGATTAAACCTCCCTTGAACTACACTTAGATTTTGAAGTTAATAAGCAAAGTATTCAGCAAAAACTAAACCAAAAACAGCAAACATGTTTGGAATTTTGCCAGACCTCAAAATAGTTAAAAAAAAAAAAAAAAAAAAAAAAAGCTTAAGATTTTGTTTTACCTAAATTATCTAGATGCCTTCAGGATAACAATTTCCTCTGCCAACGGTGACTAAAATAGGAGAAATTGAGAAGCCAAGCATCCTTCCTTTATCTGAGTCTGGATTTATTTACTCTGAAACTTTTCATTAACATTATTTAAACTATTTAAACATGTGCTTATAAGGTTAATGCTTTTTTTAAAAAAAGAAAGAAACTTCTTTTATGAAATAATACCAAATATAAGTCAATACAAAAAGATGATATAAGTTTCTCTTCCAGATAAGAAAAGAAAAAATTATTTGAAAGAAGTGGAATAAAGACCACACGAGCACTCTTTGTCAATATTCACTTTGCCAGCAGTCCTTGCAAATTCCCTTGGCCTCAATCATAACCAGCTCATGCCACATAAAAAAACAATCCAGTCAGTCTTGCCACAACGTATATTTCTACAACATAAACTCTTTCAGATGTAATTAATAAATAATAGAATCATTGGATGTATAACCCAGGAGTTACATGGATTAATACACGATTTTTCCCAGTGTGTTAAAGTCAAACCCAATTGAACGCCAAGTACTGTATGCTCACAGGCTGAATGCTGGAAGCCACGAAGGAATACAAGACTGTACAAGATGCCCATTTCCCTCATGTTTTTCCTCTCTGCAGAGTTTGGCTGCATGCTCTGAGTAGCAAGAGCGCATTGCTCGACTCTCTCCAAACTTCGCACATCACACCCTGGTATCCAGGATTCAGCAGGCTTTGTCTGCCTATATCCCCTTCAATCCAGCTACTCTCATCATTGCGGGTTTTCTTTGGGGTGGGGGGAGGTTGAGACAAAGTTTCACTCTGTTGTTGCCTGGGGCTAGAGTGCCGTGGCGTCAGCCTAGCTCACAGCAACCTCAAACTCCTGGGCTCAAGTGATCCTCCAGCCTCAGCCTCCCAAGTAGCTGGGACTACAGGTGTGTACCACCATGCCCAGCTAATGTTTTCTATATTTAGTAGAGATGTGGTCTCATTCTTGCTCAGGCTGGTCTTGAACTCCTGAGCTCAAGTGATCCTCCCACCTCGGCCTCCCAGAGTGCTAGGATTACAGGCGTGAGCCACCAGGCCTGTCCTCTCATCATTGTTTTACAGGTCAAGTCCTATATTATACCAGTATTTATTTTTAGAAACATAAGGTCTTTTTATTAATAAATGTGTTAGCATTTTATTATGATTGTTTATCTGTGTTGCCTGGTTACAAGATTTGAAAAGTAAAAATAAGCCTTGTAATTTTCAGTGCACAATTTTGCAGAACTCAGCATTTTTTGGAATGCCTATCTCACATGGCAGCAGAAACAGCTGTGACTGAAGCGCAATGATCATTTGTCTATTTTTCTAGGATGGTGACTAATATAGAGACCCATGACTTGTTGGGACTGTTTGGTTTGACACCTCAAACCTCTACATTGATGAAGTAAACCAAGTTATTGCCCTTTCCCCAGTTCATTTCATAGTGCACATTTATTCAGGTGAAAGATGGCAAAATAAATAGATGAAATGTTCTCTCTCCCCTTTTTCTGCCAAAAGAATTACTAAAGTGCTGGGGAAGAAAAGACAGATCAAGCCACAAAGACAATCGTTATCCTGATGACTTTGGAATTTTCCTAAGTACAATTGTCTAGAATGCTGACCATCTTGCATCCAAACTTCTAAACTGACTCAGCTATTAAAAGACACTGGCAAGTTTTCTCCGTGAGTCCTAGTTTAGTCTAGTTGAGCTAATAATCTGCAATTCTGCCTGGTTGGGGTACATACTACCTCCAGCTCCTTCATTGACTTCAAAGCCTAAAGTGGATTGGGAGTTTGCAGATAACCATGAATCTAAATTAAAACACACCCAATAACCCAGCCTGACCTCGGCCCCCCAAAACACCTTTTCCTTTTTTTGTCAAAGCATCACAGCTAACTCAAACTGAAAGGTGAGAGCTGTATTCATTTCTAACAAAAGTTGGTGCTCCCGGGCTAGCAGTGAAATTTTCATTAAAGTATCAGTTTTTACTCTGATTGCAGGGGGAAAAAAAGTGTTCGTTGGTCCCTTTGTAAATGAAAATCATGGAGATGGAGGAACTGCCCAAGTATTATCTGGTTGGCCACTTCCATTCAGAGAAAAGCAGCCCTAAAACTTCTAGCAGGGGACCTTCTGCCTGGGTCTTGGACTGCCTGGGTACCACTGGCACATCCTCCCCTCTGCTTCTCTGCTCTCATCTCCCTCCAACACACATCACAGAGCTCATAACAGGGAAGCAGCAAAGGACCGTGTCTGTCGGCACTCCAAAAAGTCATTAGATGCACGAATATCATGATATCAAGCTTAGTGAGAGTAGAAGAATGCAAAATAATTGTCATAAAATGATTAAGTGAATGCTGTGGCTCATTGTATTTTCCAAAGTTGGCTGTAAAATGTCTCCCATTCAGGTGCCCTGCTAAAATGTGACTTTTGACACTGCTCTCAGTAAGAGATGGGGTCTTTGCCCCCTCTCCTTGAATCTGGACAGGCTTGTAACTTACATATAATCAAAAGAATGCAGCAAAGCGATGCTGCCTGACTCCAAGGCTGGTCATGGTAGACTCATCTTGATTGCTGGAACACCTGCGGCCGGAGCCACCACATAAGAAACCCAGTAGCCATGCCACAAAGCAACCCAAGCCACTTGAAAAGGCCACTTGTGTGGACTCCAGCCTGCAGTCCTAGTGTTCGAGTCCTCTTACCCAGGAGCCAGACATGTGTGTATATGGGCCTTCCAAGACAAAGAAAGACCGACCGTCTCCATGGTGCTCTTTCTGAATTCCTGACCTGCAGAAATCGGCAGCATCATAAAATGGTTATTTTAAGCTCATAAGCTTCCATGTGATGTCTTACACAGCAACAGTAACCGGAACAAAAGCTAGTCTTAAAGTAGCTTTTGTAAAAGTCATGGGACTTGCATGTTTTAAAATAATAAAACATATTGTTCTGACACCAATCTGACGTTCTCCTAACTCCCTAGCCCCCTCACTGTCCCCACACCTGCCCTACCCACTCCTGTCCGCACCACAGCCACCCCACACAGCACCCCACTTTGAACCTTGTTCCTAGCTGTCCCAAATTTCTGCCTGTCCTCAAATAACCCAGGCTGCTTCACCCCTTTGTGCCTTTATTTATGTCTCTCCTTCTGTCTGAGAGGCCCCACCCTGTCTACTGTACCCCGACCTTTCACAGGCAGCTCTCCCTTTGCTCCCAGCCCTCCCGCCGCCCCTGTGGCTCCTACAGCTATAGCATCTGTCACTTCCTCTGAGACTCACCTATGCAAGTATCAGTCCCTTCCCACACAGGAGAGCAGAAGCGTCTTGATGGTCAGAGCCACATCTGCTTCCTCTCTCCTCTTCCTCCAGGGCCCAGCACCACGAGTCAAACTGACAACACCGCAACTCGTGCAGGGGCCTGACAGCGAGCACCTCACTACACTTTGTGCCCTAGGCACCTGCTTGCCTCACCCTAGTGAACAGATTTGTTGCACACACACTTAACACCTCCAGGTGCTGTCTAACACGTAACTTGCGCACTTGGTCCTAGTCATTGTTTCTCCAGCTCATAAACAAGGAAACTGAGTCTTGGTGGATACTCAGCTAACAAGCAACGGAGCCAGGACAGAATCCAAAGTCTAACTCCAAAGCCTGTGCCCTTTCTATAACATGTAGAGACCTTTTGTTAAATAATGGCCTAATACACAGATATATTTGCATATATATAGTTGTATCAGTCAGGATGAGCTACGTTAATCTACGGAAACAAATAACCCCCAAATTGTGGTGGCATGAACTGTCTCTTAGAGGTCAGAGCCACTCTGCAGGGCAGCTGTCTCCCGTGCAAAGGCTCAGCATTGCTTCTCCATGTCAGTGAACATTTCCACACTGGCTGAAACAGGGAAAGGAGATTGACAAGTTGGACACTATAAATTAAATACCTCATCTGGGAAATGACAGATGCCACTTCCGCTCATATTTCATTGGTCAAAGCAAGTCTCGGCCATACCTAACTTCAAGGGTGTAAAGGATGTACAACCTTCCCAGGAGCCTGGAAGCAGAGGGAACCCAGACTTGACAAAGAGTAGTAGCACCTGCCACCTTGGTCAATGATCATGACTATATTAGCAGAAGGACGGGGCTGTGATTCAAAAGAGAGATGATAACTTACCATTCCTACTTTCTTTGTCTTTCCCTGATAAAAGACAGCACCAAAAAGATTACAACTGGTCTCTAGGCTTAATCCACCATTTATGCTAGCAATAATAGCAAGACATCTACCGGCAACCACAACGAAAACCACGGCTGACATTTATGGAGTGCTTTACAATTTACATAGTATTTTCATACATGTTCGCTCTATCAAGCAATAGGAAAAGCCTCCCCAAAGGGTTTTGAAATGTTCCTTTCCTTCAGGTTCTCACTACGTGCTGTGAAATAAACTGAAACACACAAAACCATGAGAAAGTACCTAGATTGAGTGCTGGGCCTCAGTGCCAAAAGACGTGAGAGGACGGTGCCCGTAAGGACATGTTGCAGAGAGCGTCATGGGAGGACCACACGGGCTCACATTACAGGGTGAGCCCTGCGTAACCTCAAGGATGGGGGGCAGGCGTTGGTCTCCGCCACTGAGTGTTCCCTATGCGGATCCTGGGGGAAACCGTTGCCCACCCTGGGCCCAGCAGAGGTGCTAATATTTGGTGACTGTATCTCATAAAGCAGAAGCTGGAAAATGATGCCTGTCCCATCACTTAAATATCTTAACATTGGGAAATTTCACATGAAAACGTTGGATTTCCAGCTTCTTAAACCCCGTCACCCTGGGCCTACACCCGGCAGCTCACAAGCAGCCAGAGCTTGGAGGGCTAAGGCCCTCTCGGCCTTCGCTGGCGCTTGCCACACCTCACCCCAGGCCCATCTTGTGGGTGCGTCTGACTTCTGGAGGCTTTGGGGGTCACAATCGCTGAAGCAGGCAAAGAGTAAAACTGTGTTGAACAAAAATGTTGAAGTTGAGCACTGACTGTTTCAATCCCATTAACAGTTTACCCAGGTGTCGACCTGAGCCTCATCCCCTCGGGCAGCCCGGACCACTCTCCCTCCAGGCGCCTGTAGGGCACTGGAGCCTCGCTAGCTCGCGCACGTGGGCTCGGAAGTGTCCCCCCAGCGAGGACACTGCTCCACCCCCCCCCCCCAACCCCGCACCCTCACCTTGCCTCCTCTGTGGCACGAACCATCCAACTCCCTAAGGCAGCGGTCCCCAACCCTTTTGGCACCAGGGATCGGTTTCCTGGAAGACAATTTTTCCACTGTAGGTAGGGGGCGTGGCGGAGAGGCGGAGCTCAGGCGGTGACGCCAGTGATGGTGAGTGGCTGTTTAATACCCATGAAGCTTCACTTGCTCACCTGCCGCTCACCTCCTGCTGTGCGGCCAGGTTCCTAACAGGCCACGGACCAGTACCTGTCCACAACCCAGGGGTTGGGGGCTTGGGGACCACAGCCCTAAGGGACTCCATACATTTGGTACTAGTGTCTTGTTTTTCTCTGTCCCACTGCTGGAATATAAGTCCCCTGCCGCTAGGGGTCTTTGGCTGCTTTGTTTACTAACGGAGCTCAAGGCTTAGAAGTACAGGGCAGGTGCTAGATCAATTTTGGAGAATAAATGAGTGTTTCCAACTTGCCTCACATAAGATCCCAGTTAGTTTTATTGCTGCTGTTAACATCTTTCCTGTCATGCTATTTTAATGTACGTTCTGCTATTAGGACAAATATTATCATTATTACAGCAAAAATACCCAAGACATTTGCTAGCACTTTGTCATTAACAAAGCATTGTCACATATACCATGTCCCCTGGGTGCCCAAATGAGCCCCTGAGGTGGCTGGTAGGGTGGGCTGAATAATGATCCCCAAAGAGATTAGGTCCTAATCTCTGGGACTTGAAAATATTCCCTTACGTGGCAAATATTTTGCAGCTGTGATTAAGTTAAGGGTCTTGAGATGGGGAGGTTATCCTGGGTTGTCAGGGGGGCCCCACATGCTATCACAAGTGTCCTTATAAGAGGCGGACAGAGGGAGACTTACACAGAGGAGGAGCAGGTGACATGACCGTGGAAGCAGAGTGCAGTGATGCAGCCACAAGCCAAGGAATGTCGGCAGCTTCCGGACGCAGGGAGAGGCAAGGCGGATTCTTCCCTAGGGCATCTAGAGGGAGTGTGGTCCTGCCAGAACCTTGACTTTGGCCCCCTGAAACTAACTGCATTCAGACTTCCGGCCTCCAGAACTGTGAGAGAATAAATCCCCGTTGTTTGAAGCCACCTCGTTTGTGGTGATTTGTTGCAGCAGCAACAGGAAGCTATTATGACTCTTGCCCCAGATGTTCTGATCTCCATTTTCCAGATTCGGAGACTACAGCCCAGTGAGCAAAATCAGCGTCCCCTTCCCCACAAAGCCGGGGCAGCGAGGGAGTCAGCACCAGGAAATGGAGCCACCAACTCCCAGGCTCTGTCCCTCCACCAAAGCACCTCCAGGAAGGAGATGTGAGCTCTGAACTCTTTCCAGGAGATTGTGGGAAGCAACCCACCATGATTTACAACAGGAAAGATAAACCAAAATGCTGCATGGTCACAAGTCGTTGGCAATAGCAGAGTGGTGGTGTGGGGAAGGACTGCAGGGAGAAGCCTCTAGAAGTAATCCCCCAGGCCCGCCCCCTCTTCCTCACTGAGCGCTCTGGGGAAGGCCTCAGTTTCCCCCTGTGTGGAAGGAAGAAGTTGACCCACACCGCTGGTTCTCAGAGAGTCTGCTCTCGGTGTCTTTATGAGGGTTGGGAGGACCTCCAGGAGGTATTAGTCCTTACGCCCTACCCTTGGCAACTTCCATCTGACCTGTCCACATCTATGTACTTTCCATATCATACCCCTGGCCCATATTTCTTTTGAACAAAAGGCTCCACAGCTAAAATAAATTTGAAGACCATTAAACTTGGCCGGGCACGGTGGCTCATGCCTGTAATCCTAGCACTCTGGGAGACCGAGGTGGGCGGATCGTTTGAGCTCAGGAGTTCAAGACCAGCCTGAGCAAGAGCGAGACCCCATCTCTACTAAAAATAGAAAGAAATTATATAGACAGCTAAAAATATATATAGAAAAAATTAGCCGGGCATGGTGGCACATGCCTGTAGTCCCAGCTACTCGGGAGGCTGAGACAGGAGGATCCTTTGAGCTCAGGAGTTTGAGGTTGCTGTGAGCTAGGCTGACGCCACGGCACTCACTCTAGCCTGGGCAACAGAGTGAGACTCTGTCTCAAAAAAAAAAAAAAAAAAAAGAAAACCATTAAACTCATAATCTCTAAGGTCACACCCTTCTAGTCTTCAGTCTCTATGTATCCCAAACTCCACATGAGACAGCAGCAACCAATCCACCATCAGTGTTTGCCCAAAGATGGGGTCCCAGCAAGCAAGACAGGGGCCTTCCCGGGAGTCTGAAAGCACGCAGCAGATGTAACTGCAAAGTCTGTGTCCATGTCACTTCAGAGAACTTCTCTGTTCACAGACCCTTGGTCACGGCTATTCTATCATAAAAATGCCCTGAGCCAGCCCTCATCAGTGGGCACCTAATGCTCCGGCAGTGCACAGAACCACCAGATCTCCCCCAACACTCCTCCAGGGGCTGGAGGCTGCTGCGCTTACACAGGCCACCAACCACTCTAACAAACACGTGCTAAACTCAGAAAGCAAGCAGGCCAGGCAGAGAGCATCGTCTCCTAGGGAACAGGCCTCTTGAGTAAAAGACAGGCTGTTCGGCTTTCCCTTTAAGTCATGGACCCTCACACCGAAGTGGCCATTCTCCCCAGTCCACTCAGACATTTGGGAGAAAATGTATTATTAAAAGTAATCAATGCATTATGGAAAAGAATTGGGCAAACTATAATTTTATTGGCTCTGAAGCCAAGTCATAAAAAGGTAAATATGAACAGGTGTGCCAGTTAATGTCCTTGGGTAATTGATTAAGTATGGTAAGCTCCAGAATCCACCTCTGTTCAGTCCATACAACTTACACTGCAGAAAGTAGAAAGCACAAAATATGCCCACTTTTTAAAACTCTTTATTAAAAAAAGAAAAGCTTATTATATGGTCCCCACCTGGGCCATGATTAAGCACTCATTATTGCAGTAACAATGGCTCCATTGTGGTTTTTTAATCCTAATAACCATATTTACATTACAGAAAGTTTTGAGAGCTATTGCCTTAAGGAAACTGAAGCCCAGGAAAGTTGATTGGTTTTCCCAAGGTCACAGAGGAACAGAGCCAGAAAACTGACCCAGAGCTCCAAATTCTCAATCCAATAATCACACTAATACACGCAACAGAGAATCACTCACTACTGTCCCAGCACAGAAAGTCATGAGCTTACTCTGTCAAGCAACAGGAATAATAAACCCCAGGAGCCTTACCATCTTATTAGGCTTCTCCCGAGAAAAAGTACCAACAGGATGTGTGTGTATAGAGAGACAGAGATTGGAAGGAATTAGTTCACCCCATTGTGGAGTCTGAGTCCAAACTCTGATGGTGGAGTGCACGGGACTGCAGAGCTGCAGCTCAAGTCTGAGGGCAGCCCGAGGGCAGAATCTCTTACTTCTCGGCAATGGGGACTGGCAGAGGAGGAGTTCAGTCTTTGCTCCTTTAAAGTCTTCAAATGATTGGATGAGGCCCACCCACATTATAAAGAGGAATCTGCTTTACTCAAAGTCCACCAATTTAAGCATTAATCTCATCCAAAAAACACCTTCACAGAAACATCCAGAGCAATGTTTGACCAAATATCTGGGCACCGTGGCCCAGCCAAGTTGACACATAAAATGAACCATCACATCATCCCACCAAATGTCCACATCTCAACCCCTCCACTTGTCTGGGCTTAGAGTGTCCCAAGCAGAGCGGGGGGGGGGGGGGGGGCGGGTGTCGATAGGAGGTGACCAAAAAGGATTTACGCAAAGTGTTGGGCATCACTACGGCTAGGTGACTGGCAGGGAAGATGCAGGCACTGATGAAGCAAAGTTCTCACAAAGGTCCATGGAGCTGGGATCGAGGCAAGGGCTAGACCTGCAGCAAGGGAACCCTCGTCTCTCTGCAGCTCCTGGACACACAAACAATGCTGTTTGTTTGAGTTATCAATTGCTGTGAAACAAAATACTCAAAAATTCATGGTCGGCCTATCCCAACAACCATGTTATCATTTCTCATGATTCTGTGCTCAGAAATTCAGACAGCACACAGGGATATGGCTTGTCTCTGTCCCACGTGATGTCTGCTGGGGCTGGAATGTCCAAGATGATGCCTTCGCTTGTCCATCTGTTGCCTCAACTAGAAAGTCTGGAACAGCTGGAAGCTGGCCGAGCCACTTGATGGTCAGCAGTCGGTGGCCTCAATTCTCACCGTCACTGGGTTCATTAGTCTCCTACATGTCATCTCAGGGCTTCTCCCCCTTCACACGGCCCCTCTGTGAGTTCAAGGCTCCCAAGGACACAGAAGCAGAAACGGCCAAACCTTCTTAAAGCTGAAGCCCACACCTGGCACTGGGTCACCTTGGTAGCCTTCTATCAGTTAAAGCAACTCACAGGCCCAGATCAGAGTCAAGAGGGGGAGGCAGTACAAGTGTGTGAATGCCAGGAGGCACGGTCCATGGAGGGACACAAGAGTGGCAGCCTACTGCTTCACTCATGCCAGTCTTCGGCTAAGTCCACACACCCACCCAAGTCTTACCAGAACAAGAACACTCTCGTTCTCTGGGCAACTTCTTTCACATCAGCCCCAAGCTCCAGGTGCCCCCTGTGTAATTACCCCCTGTGTCTCCCCCTCCTCTCACCTCATTTGGCCTTGAAGAGCCCTTCCTACTTCCAAAGCTTTTGCATCTTAAACTCACTTTTCTTCTAGTTCTTTCATGCTAGAGTTGATGGCCCATTAGACCCAGAAACCTGCCCCAAAGCAAAACTAGTTTCCCCTTCCTTGAGTTGAGAAGATTTAATATCCAAGTTTTCTAGGAGGTTTGGGGAAAAAGAAATATTATATTCCATTCTATTCTTCTAGCACAAAAACAGAGGGGAAAAAAATGAATGAATTGCTTTTCCATTTGGAGAGACACGCTGGTAAGTGGTTAAGACAGTTGACCCCAGAGCCAGCCTGGCACTTACTAGCTGTCTCAGTGTCTCATCTGGTTATTATGGGTATAAAATGGGTATTATCCACCTCCTAGAGCAGTAGTGAGTGTTAAATGAATAAAAGTATATAAACTAGCTAGGACAAAACACAGGAAGTGTTCACTACCATCAAATAAACAGTTGTATCCTGTAACACACATCATACATCTTCCTCAAGTTCCCGGTGTGATGAGTGGGTAATCCAAGTTAGTATAATCTCTACGATATCCATGTTAATCATCTTTCTTGGAAAAGGAAGTTCCATTAAGATGCAAAAAATGCTAGGATCCTTACCCTGGTAAAGGAATGTGGATCAGTGTCAGGCTTCCCAATACATCCAAGTAGTGGGTTCCCAAAGGAAATAGATTTTAGGGTATTTTCTACCAAAAACTTATATAGAGAGATACAGATGTATGATATATATTCATGTATATCATGTATGATATAAATAAAGCATGTGTTATTGATACATGTACATATAACATATATTATCGATTCCTACACTTGCCCACAGAAGCCTATCAAAACCATTGTGTGCCTACAATGTAAGAGTATGAAAGAAATGTCATCATCGTCTTTACCACCATGTTTGGGCTCCCCCAGCCCCTCCTCCCAGCCCCCCAGTCATGGGCCCTGGGATACTCTGGTTCTGAGTCACTCAAATGAGGGGGGCAAGGAGGTGAGGGCAGATCTGCTGGGGCCATGAGAAGGCAAACAGGGGGGAGGCTTTGCCACCCAAAACCCCTCTCTGCCCAGCCCCTTCCTCTGCATCCAAAGACCGAGGGTTAATCTTTTTAAAGACAGTGTCTTGACTTTTTCTTAAAACACCATTTACCAGGCAAACTTTTTTCTAAAGTAGTCATATACTTTTTTAAAAACACACAGATATGTCCTTTTTTTTTTCTTGCCTTGGTGGTTTCCAGCCAACCATGTACTTAAACCGACATGACCTAGCTATAGAACATGTGGCAAGTACACAACCCTACAAGCAGTGGCCTTTTCTGTGCTGTGGCTGCACAGATCCTGCTCTGGGTGACTTTTCTCACCATTCCCAGACCCCCTGTGCCTTCGGAACTTGCTGACAGATGTGGTTCTCTGGTTACGATTCTTGGCACTCTGCGGCTACCCTCTGCCCTCCCCCAGCCCCCCATCTTCTCTGGGATCCAACTGAGCTCTAGCCCCACTCTCCTGGGCTCCCATTGGTCCCCCGGCCTGTGTCCCTATCTGGCTACTCAAGCCCTTCATGAAGTTAAATCAAACTGGGTTAAAAGACAGGTCTCTTTGCCTGCACCCGTTAGCCCAGTAGCCTAGCTGTGACCATAACTCAGAGACTGACTGTCTCTCTTATTCTGAACTGAAATGAAGCACAAGAGTAGGTTCAGAAAGGCTTCTAGCCAAACAGTCGATACCAGAAAACAGGCAGAGCTTCAATGGCAATGTCTTTTTTTACATTGCCATGTACAAAAGCACCATGGTGCCAAGATTACATTTAATTATGTGAATTAATTAATTTCTGTTTTATAAATGAATCACAAATCCTGGTTTTATTCTGAAGTAGTATTTGATGAGTTTCATAACAATCTTTTTACAGAACCAAGGAAAAGAGATGACTCACCAGGGTAATAAAATAGGGTTCTCTCATTTCCTTGGCAAAGCAAACGGTCTCTGTAAGTCAGTTTTTCTAAATTACTTTTTATTTTTCAGCCGAGAAAATAATCCTAAAGTGAACACAGCTATGGATCAAGAGCTTCTCCAAGGGCCACGGAGCACCTCTCTCAGCCTCTGTGTTAGATATTCTTTCTCAGAACAGAAGAGTCTCTAAGAAGAGATTTTTCCCCTCTCTTTTGAATTATAAATGATTCATTTTTTCCATCCTTGATATTTTGCGTGTTGCATATAATATGGCTGAAGTCATTTTAAGGTGGAGAAAATTGTCTTAGATTTCTCTGAGAGACCTTTTTTATCCCCAGGCTAATTGGGGTTCACATCTCATCAAAGCCAAGAAAATATAGCAAAGCCAAAGTGTTTGAAAACAGCTGCAAAAAAGGGAATAAAAAGTGGTAGAAAAAAACTTTTCAAGACAGTCCAGGAAGATGAGACAAATTTTGAAATGTTAGTAAAATATGGAAAGATGAAACCATAATAAAGTTCAATTTAGTACAACATAGCATGTTTTCCACAGAAACTGCATTTCTGATCCCCCGTTCACTTTGTCTGGGCCAAAACCTCCTGCTACTGTCCCCAGCATCATTATCCCTAAGGTCTTTTGACGTAGTTTCCAATATTAAAATGTATCCAAAACAAGTTCATCTTCATCTGTTTTCTTTTGACATTTGCCCTGTGTTCATGCAACTGTTGGGAGGGCCAACTTCTCTACTTTGACTTTTCTGAGTTTCAAGTGAGGACACTTCTGCTTCTGATGGCTGGATCCAATACCTAAACTACCTCATTCCACTGTCTCATTCTCTCTCACTTTCTCTTTCCTTCACTCACTCGTTCATTCAGCTAAGGCCTGTGGACTAGACCATTGAAAGGCAGCAGAGTGAGGTACAAGGATGTGGGTTCTAGAGCCAGGCTGCCTGCTTCCCACCAGCTGTGTGACCTTGGGTGGTTGCCTCGCCTCTCTGTGCCTCCATTTTCCATCTGTGAAATGGGGACAATGATCATTATTCCCAACATTATAGGATCATTGTGAGGATTAAATACATCAATACTCACAACACACTTAGCAATAGCAAGCCCTCAGTGAACATTTATATTACTATTGCTACTCACAACTAACTTTTATTTGTACTTGGTGCTGGGTATTTCTGAAAGGAGTACAAAGAGGAAAAAAATAAAAATTTAAAAAAAAAGCTTTACCTCTCCCTGGGGAGATGTATCACCACTTAAACTCAACAGATTTTTATTTTAAATCAGTGCAGCTAATTGTTTGTACTGACTTTTTAAATGTGGTTTCGTCCACTTGCTGTAAGATTGCAGTGGTTTCAGAAATCTGAAGACCTTTTTGCATAAATAATGTTATCTTTATACACTAAATTTGATGTTGGGTCCTGAACACAATTTCTACTTCATGTTTGTCCTGTCTTTGCTGTGGAAATGGCTCCCCTCAGTGTACATGTTGAGTAATTACATGTCCTCACACCACGTTTTGGAGACCTACTTGGCATAGTCACCAACATCAGTAGTTAATTTCATATTATTAAATTAGATTGTGTATAAACTTATTATCCCAAAGAATTATTCCACCAACCCAAATCCCATCACAATCTTATAACATCATGATGTCCCGTCAGAAAATAGAGTCAATATTGAGCAGTACCCAACAAAATTCAAAGACATATTCCCACCTAATCAAAACGATACGTATTCACCTAAAGGTGTTTGTGAGGGGCAAAGTGGTTTACACACATGTTTAATTCCAAGTATGTTTTAAATGTTAATCTGAACCCTTTAAGAATCACCCAAGTTCTGGTAGGATGAGTCTCTTGATCAGTCATCAGAGAATCTGGAGGAGCCACAAAAGAAGAACCAGCTATTGTACTTTCCCAAATGCCAAAGCAGTTCTGAAAACTCTTGAGATCTTTCGTATTTGATTTGGCATTTCATGAAGTATTTTCAAGGTCTTCCAATTGCTTGTTATGTGAGCTTTGCCACTCACCACGTCACTTTATCTTCTTTTATAATATTTAACAAGTGGACTATATCCCTTTACAAATCTGGAATTAGATTAAAATGAGTGAATTTTTTGAATGTGCACTAGTTGAATGTATACTGGTCAATGTACGCTTCTGTGGAATTCGGTCATGGATCAGATGATGATGCTGGTGAAGATGAACTAGGAATAATGATGACAGCTAGTAGTTAGACAGCACTTACTACATGTCAGTCTTCATTCATCCCATGAACCATCTCATAGTATTCTCACAATGACTCTTTATAGTAGATGCTCTTCTTACCCTCACTTTGCAGATGAGGAAACAGAGTCACAGAGCTTCAGAGCAACCTGTTCAAGCGCATACAGCTAGTAAGTTCCTGAGCTGCAGCCTACACCCTCCTCCTGTCCCTACCTGCTACACTATTCTACCTCTTCCATAATGACTAGAAGTAAAAAATTTGAATGGAATGTGAATATTCATTTGTAGAGTTTGAATTAATTATATGTATTAATAAGCATCTGGTTAGTGAAAATAAAATATTATTTATAAGAAAACACTCCAAAGAAGATATACAGATAGCAAGAAAACGCATGAAAACATGCCCAATCTCATTAGTCATTAGGGAAATGCATATCAAAACCACTACACACCTATTAGAATGGCTAAAAATTTTTTTTTAAAACTGCTGAGAACGATGCTGAGAAGGATGTAGAATAACTGGAAAAACTCTACATTGCTGGTAGAAATGCAAAATGGTGCTGCCCTTTTGAGAAAGCTGTTTCTTATAAAGTTAAATATTCGCTTATATGACCCAGCAATCCCACTCTTAGCTATTAACACAAGGTAATGAAAACATACATCCACACAAATACCTGTAGGCAAATATTTACAGCAGCTTTATTCATCATCACCAAAAACTGGAAATAATACAAATATCCATCCACTGGTAAATGAATAAACAAACTGATAAGCATTCTCACAACAGAATGTTCCTCCGTCATAAACAGAAACGGCGAATACGTGCAACAGTGTGGATGAATCTCACGTGCGTGACGCTGAGTGAGAGGCGGCCACTCCAAAGGCTGCCTCCTGAGTGATTCCATTCATGTGGCAGTCTCCAAACAGCGACACCACAGGCAAGGACAATAGATGAGTGGTTGCCAGAGGCTGGGGTTGGAGGAAGAGACACAGTGACCCTTCGGGGTGATGACAATTTCTCTGACTTGATGATGGGTGTGGTTGCGTGACTATGTGTTTTCATAGAATTCATAGAACTGTGTACCTAAAAAGGGTAATTTTTACCATATGTTAATTATACCTCAACAATTCTGACATGAAAAGAAAAAGAAGGGAGGGAGGGGGGGAAAAAAGAAGGAAGGAAGAGAAGGAAGGAGGGAGGAAGGATTAACAAGAGAATCAGTGTAGCCAGATGGTTAAGTCCACCTAGGGGTGGACATCGTGGGTTCAAATACAGCCTGACTACTGTGGAGCCTCAGATAAGCTATTAAATCTCTCTGTTCCTCATTTTCTCATCCATAATATAAGATAATAATACTTCTTCAGAGAGTTGTTATGAGGATTAAATTAGTTAATGTTTCTAAAGCACTTAGAATAGTATCTGGAATAGAATAGGTTCTCAATAAATATTTGTACCATGAAGGATCATATCATAGACTATAATGCAACAACACGCTCAATGCAAACATTATGCTGGCTGTAAAGTAGGCAGAATGGGGGTTTGCTGGGTCATCTGCCTGACGCTGGTGCTGACTAATCCAGGCCAGTGGTGGGCATCCAAGTCACCTCTGTTTAACCTCCCGATTCTGAACACACAGCTAGATCCCTAGTGGATTTTCATTCCTGCAATCCGGCCCCTCAAATAGGATCTCTACTAGCACCAACATTGTCTAGTCTGAACCCAAAGGGGAAGTCCAGATTTTTATAAATTCCCAAGCACAAACTTCACAGTGTAACTTAAAGCACAAAAGCTCAGCTGATTGAGAGCAGTTTCTCCACATGTCCTCCATGCTCCTTCTACCCAACATAGACAGGAAGACTTCAGAGCAGCTTCTCCGCAGCAGGAAGACATGCCCCGTGCTGACCCTGCTGGACTCCCCCCAGAGATGGGCCATCTCTCAGCAGTGATCAGAGTAAGACCCAGCAACAGGGAGGCAGGGAGGGGGGCAGGGACAGGGGACCAGCAGCAGGGGGTGCTCCTGGCTGCTGAATCGGATGAGATCACCCTCCAAGGAGCCAGACTGCACTGCAGGGCAGGGCACCGGCGGTACAAAGGGGAAGAATTATCCACTGGCTTGTATGTCCCAGTGTCAAATGTTTGCCCCGTGGGGCACTGACTCCCCCACACTTCATGGTTGTGCATGCGCAGACACTGAGCATGGTCTGCAGTGTTCTGTGCCTCCTCCTGGGCCAAGGCAAGAGGTGGGCATTGCAGGCCTTTGGCGGGTGGAACCAGGTCATACGCGGGGAACATCACTCGGAGCTCACTCAGAGCTGACTGCCACAGCAATAACTAGAAAAACAGGTCAGGCCCAGCGGCTATGAATTGTGCCTCTGAGGCTCCAACTACACCAGTAGCTCCACTCCCTGGTATGTCTTGGAAAAGAAAAATCTCACACATGTCTACAAGGAGAAGTACTATAATAGAATTTTATTTTGCATTGTTATGTAAGAGAAAAGAAGGAGGAGAAGGAAGGGGAGGAGGAGGAGACTGCCTAAACTGTCTAAATGCCCATCAATATGAGAATAGGTGACTAATCTGTGGAATAATCAGCAAATGAAGCATTATATAACAATAGAATGAATTAGAGCTGCAGGTATCAACATGTAAAATCTTACCAACAAGTAAAGAGTTGGAATTACTAAAGGATTAGCAAGGTGACTGGTTATAAGATCAAAACGTAAAAATAAATTGCATTCTCTCTAACAGCATCAAATGGTTAAAAATGCAGTGTTCCAGAAAGACATCACCAGTAATAGTAACACAATTCTAAGGCAGAAATAATTTGTGTCTTTCCTGACCTTTTATAGCTGTGGTTGTCAGTGAATATGGCCTAAAGACGATTGATCAAGAAATAAACACATAACCATATTTTCATATGACTCAATGGCGAACATCAGAATTAAAGGATAGATAATTAAGAAAATCAGTAGATAAATGATGGAGAAGAAGAAGTAGTGCAAGTCAAAAATTTTTCTTATTCTTCATGACTGTGGTTCTCAGAGAACGACACCAACAAAAGTATCAGCATCACCTGAGAACTTGCTAGAAATAACATTTCTCAGGCCCCACCCCAGGCCCCAGAAACTCTGGAGGTGTAGCCCAGCAATTTTTGCTTTAAGAACCCCCCAAGAGGTTTCCCATGCATGTTAAATTTTGGGAACAACTGTTTTCTAATGAGGTCAGAATAAATACTGTTTAAATTTAGAGTATCAAAATCAAAAATCAGAGGTATAAATATGTTGTATTAATTTCCAATGGCAACAACCAGAAATTGTTAACAATGATTGCCTCTGGAGAGCAATGCTGAGTTTTTGAAGAAGGTGGGGTGCGAGCAAAAGGACTTTTTAAAGAAATTTATGTCATTCTGAACTATTTGAATTGTTATAGCATGTTAATCTGTTTTTTTTTAAAGTCTGATTTTTTTTTTACATGAGTAGGAGAAAGCTCTCTCTCTTCCCTGTCTTTAGGGAAGGCTGTAACCTTTGTAAAAGTTCCATTACTCAGATCATGACCAGCCAGAGAAATCTCAACAGTTTACATAGGTCATATTTAAAAAGAAAAGTGCCATGGTGACTCTATATTGTATATCAGTATTAAATCAAGACTTATGCTTCATGCCTCAATCCCTATTTCTACAACTTTTTACCAAGAATTACTGCCCAACAGAAAGAGACATCAAATGCGTTTTCTTACCCTGGATTCTCAGTATATAGGGAGTAAAATATCTGTTGTGCAAATGGTCAATGTTCATATGCCTTCAGTGTGCAGGATGATGAGAAGGAAAATGATTGGGAGGTTCTAGAAATGAGAGGTTTGTCTCTTCCACACATGAAAAAGTAGCACTCAGTTCCATGTAAGTTCTTGTTAGGAGAGGCAATCGCCACTCCCCAGCTGTGATGTCTCCAAGATGACCGCCATGCCACCAACTCTGTCCCTGCATGTACGTGCTCGTCACTCCTCCACTGACAGGTGGAGTCTATTTCCCTCCCTTTGAATCTGGGTTGGCCCCTTGGTCTGATGGATAAAATATGTCAGAAGTGAATTTCAAATCCAAACCTTAAACTAGCAGTTTCTACCTCCTTCTCACAACACTTATTCTTGGAACTCAGGGACCAAATTTTGAGGAAGCCTAAACAGCTACATAGAGAGGCCCATAAAGGGGAGAATGGAGGTCCTTGCTCAACAGCTAGCTGAGCTCCCAGACAACGGCCAGCACCAACTGCCACAGATGTGAGTTAGCTCTCCTGGATCTCCCACCCCAGTCGAGCCCTCGGAGGATGGCAGACCCACCTGATACCACATGGAGCAGAATGGCCCCGCTGGATCCATCCCACCTACAGAACTATGAATGATAAAATGGCTGTTGTTTTAAGCCACTACATTTTAAGGTGGTTTATTCTATAGCCATAGACAACTGAAACAGAACTTGGTATCTAGAAGTGGGATATTGTAACAGAAACCAAAATATGCAGCATTGGCTTTGGGACTTGGTGGCAAGCAGGGGCCAGAAAGTCCCCAAAAGAAAAAAAAAAAAAAAAAAAAAGGCATTAAAAGAGCCTGGAAGGAGAGTGAGGAAATTGTTATTGGAGGATGAAGAAAAGGCAGCCCATGTATTACCCAGGCGGAAAGTTTAGCAGCACTGTAAAATGTAGGCAGCCGTGTCTGCAGTAGTGTGGAAGACAGAAAGAGTAACTGATGAATACGCAGACCTGGTTAACACGTTAACTCCCATGTGAGTTCTGTTTAACTCACACTAGGTTCGAGCCCGGGGTTAGTGAAGCACATATACTGGCTTCACATGTCTCTTCACCTTGGGAGCCATGAGAACCAGTTTTCAAGTTGCATATAGCTCACACACAGAAAACGATAAAAAATAACAAATTTTTCATTAAATTAGAAAGGATCATTTTTTTTCAAAGTTTTTATGCTATTGTCATAATAAAACACCATGGCCCCAAGGAAAAAAATTTTTCCTAGTGTAGCAGTCAATGTGTTAAAGAGCTTTCCAGGCAGAATGTTAAAAGTGACAACTTGTTTCTTCTAGCTGCCTGTGAGAAAACGGAGATGAACAAAAAAAAGAGGGGGGAGTGTGCAGATTGGGAGCAGAATTTAAAAAACATATAGAGACCTCGGGACCCAACAAGAGGTTCTCAAAGGAAGAAATGGCCTTAAGGTAAAGATTAAACCCAGGTAGCTGCAAGTAAAATGTAATCTCAGAGAAAAGTTCAAACCAAAAGTGCAGGTATAAGACCCTTCTAAGACCTCAGAAAGATGTAAGACACCGTCTCACAGGCCCCGTCACTTCCAAGACAAAAGGGCTTCCAAGAAGCCTAAAGGAGTTACCCCACAACACTGACTCCAGAATTCAGAGGCGCCTGTCTCAAAGAGACCTCCGGGGTATGGCGTTTGTCTAAGGGAGTGGAATAATTTGATGCAGAGGAAGCCTAAAAGTTTTTAAAGGAATTATACTAACTTGGACTAAAAGAGACAGAGATGGTTTAAAATGAAAAGAGATTTCTGGGTCTCTAACGTCTCACGGGGAGGAAGGAGACTAAGAAATCTCCTCAGCTACAGGCATAGATCATTCCTTATGGAAAAGAAAGGATGAGAGAGTTGAGTCAAGAGCTATAGAGAAACACTTTCCACAGGCAGAACTAGAGCCTGATTTGGAAAAAAAAAAAAACTGACAACATATGCCTGGCTGGATTTCAAAATTCCTATGGACTAATAAAAGCCACTGCCTACTGTTTTTCCACTTTTTGAATGGGAGCACTTGTTGTATGTATCTTACCCCTTCCTCACATGGTATGTGAGAGGTTGTGTATGGGGCACATAACCTGCCTTTTCAGTTTGCAGGACTCTGCGCTCCAGGAACCACACCAGAGAAGCTGCCCCAAGGATCCCCATCCATGCCTGCCCCTGTTCATGAGACCCCGCACTTTGAGCCAATCCCACAATGCTAATGTTGGGGGAGGAGATGAGTATATTGGCACATGGGAAGGATGTGAACTGTGGGGGCCAGAGGACAGACTGTGGTAGATAGCGTGCGAAGACAGACTCCTGTGCTTCCACTCTCATGCTGAATACAGTTCATCTCCCCTTCTCTCACGTCCGGGTTGGCCTTACGACTTCTTTAACCACCGTGTTGGAGTAAGAACGAGTCTAGCCTTAAGCGGACTGGTAACCTCTGCTTCCTCCCTTTCGAGTGCCTCTTCTTAGAATGGAGAAGTCACGCTGTGAGAAGGCCTGGATTGCACTTGAGAGCACCACACAAAGGAGAACTGAGCCCTCTCTGAGGTGCCGTCAGCAGTTAGCACCACGCACAGCACTGCCAGCTCTGCAAATGACCATTTTCAATATTTCAACCCACTCAAGCCCCCAAATGACTGCAGCCCCAGCCAAAATTATGTGAAGCAGAGGCTTCTTACAAGTGAGTCCAGCCAACCTCTAGAATTGGGAAAGATAATAAAATGGTGGTTGTTTTGAGCCACTGACTTTTGGGGTGGCTTGTTACTTGCATTATTAGATAGCCGAAACACAAACTTTGGGCAAGTCTCCAGCAATTAAGCAATTGTGTGTGTTTGATCCTGAAGAGCATCATTTTAAGCTCATTTCCATCATATAATTGTTTAATTCTTCCTTGGATATAATTGCAACTTATCCAAATCATGCTTGCAAGAGGATCAGGAAGGAAAAAAATAATCTTAATTTTATTAACCACTGATTTACCCTCATCAGTCTGATTTATACACCAACCCTTATTTAAATGCTTCTTCAGATGGGAAAAAATAAAAAACAAAGTCCAAATAGTCAAATAGAAACCACTAAATATTAGTTGAGTTCCTACTTCTTACTATCGGGGACAGTTTGCTTGGTGCCAAGAGTAGAAGAATCCTCGACCTCACATTCTTACACTATCATAGACAGGAACAGGCTGCACGGGCTAGTAGCGTGGCTTTGCCATCACAATTCCTCCCATACACCAATCGGCATTCTCTGAGCAGCCACTGGCTAATTGGCAGCGACCACTGACTATTTCCAGGAACGTTTATGAGAGCACTCAGCATTGTATACAGAGAGCACCTGAGTGCCCCAGGGCCCCTTCCAGGGTCTCTTGCTCACTCAGATTCTGAGCAGGTGGGAGCAAAGGGAGTTTTGTAGAGAGGGATCTGTAGGCCCAGTGCTCCAGGTCCTCCACACTCGCCAGCCCTCTGCACTGGTGCCTGTTGTCACTGTTCTGGCCTTAGATTGTGGTCCGTGCTGCTTTGATCCCCTGCAGACCCCCAACCTTCCTGCGCTGTGGGCCTGTGTCCACACCCCTGCCCATCTCCCCCAGGCACCTGGCCTCTGTCAGTCCTCATGCCCAGCTTTCAGGGAAAGATGCCACAGCCCTGTCATTTGGGTCCCTAGTAATACCGTCCTTTCCTTCATGGCCCAGGTCCTGTCCTCCACTGAGAGTCTCTGCACTCCAGGATGAGGCTGCAGGCCCAGGAGGGGGTGATGTCGAGGTGCCCTGTCCTGCAGTAGGTACAGACCCACACTGAAAGAGACTCACTCTCCCATCCTTCATCTGGGTCCTTGCTGCTTCACCTGGTGTATCCGCCGTTCTTCCGAGCTCCCATCGCTATCTGAAATTGTCTTGTGTACTTACTCATTCTCATTTTTATTGCCTTTATTGTCTGTCCCCTCTTATGCCCCATGGAAACGGAGAAAGCTTGTTTATTTGTTGTCATGTATCTCAAATGCAGTGTCAGGCATACAGTAAGTGTTCAATAAGTGCAGTCGTGCATGTCTTAATGACAGGTATACATTCTGAGAAATTCATCGTTAGGTGATTTCAGCATTGCTCGAACATCACAGAGTGACTTACACAAATCTACATGGGACAGCCTCCTATATACCTAGGCCAAATAGTCCAGCCTGTTGCTCTTGGGCTACAAACCTGTACAGCACGTCCCTGTACTGGACACTGCAGGCAATTGTAATATAATGATAAGCATTTGTGCATCCAAACATATCTAAACACAGAAAAAGTACAGTAAAAATATGGTATGAAAGGTAAAAAAAAAAATGGTGCACTTGTATAGGGCAGCCCAATTATAATCTTATGGGACCACCACCATATGTAGTCCAGCGTTGACTGGAAAGTCTTCATGTGACTGTATATATTTAATTAATTACTACTTCTTCCCCCTTTGTGGTGATTTTTCTTTCAAGAATGCAACAGTTTTAGCCTACAGACCAGCAGGGGCTCTCTATATCTGAAATCCAACGGGGAAGAAAGCTCCTGTCCTTGCCTCCCCTCTCCCCAGCCCCATGTAAACCAAGGGAAATGTCTGGGAATCTTAGTATCCTTTGCGTGCTGGAGTTCCCAGAGCATTCCATAAATAACTAAAAGGCTATTGTGTCCAGGAAATGGACACTGACAGTGTGATAGTTGATCTATCAGACCCTGCCAAGACACCTCATCACCTAAGAAGAGGTAACTGACGGCACAAAACAATAGATAGTAAGTGCCCAACAGAATGGATTAGAAGGATAGATTGTAAACTTCAGCCCTGATGCTTAACCAGGCATGTTCTCAGAACCATGTATTCAATAAAACCAATCCCAGAGCAAATGAATTAGAATCTCTAAGTCTGACACTACAACACACTTAGAAAATGCTTGCCAAATAATTCTGAGGCTCACTACAGGTTAAGAACTACGGGTCAAAAAAGATTCAAATTTCTTTTTGTTTAGAAAAGGCTAATATTACTTTGATATAGAGTTCATGTCAAGAAAACTATTTATACATGAACTCACCTCTTTGCAATGCGTCCCTATTGAAATGCACCAGCTTCTTGCTTTTACCTTCTAAGGAGGTTGTAATGCAAAACTAAACATTAGTTGATCTCAGCTTGGTCAAGTCAAGAAGAAAATATCAGAAGGAAATAATATAGAGGCTGCACTTTACTTTCCAAGTTTTTATCCAAACTATGAGATATTTGCATTTTTAAAACTAATAATAACATAATGAAATGAAGATAATATCTTCAATATTATTATTTTTCAATATCTTCTTTATTTGAAGGATATCAGTGCACTTTTCAATTTGCATTTCCAAATACATGCTCTCTCCCCCATCCAACCAGAAGCATACATTTGCCTCTAAGAGGACTTAGAACAATTACATTAGGAATGCACAAAAACAAAGAGTTGATTTTCCGCTTTGATTATAAAAATTATATTTTCAGTCCCTAGAAATAGAATCATTTTGATGATTCTGAGAGCATCTAAGCCAGGCTTGGCAAAACTGATTCTTAAGCTTTACCATAAGTGAGTCATAGGATAGCAAGAATGCAAGATCTGATGAAAGAGAATCCTCTGATAGGCAGAAAGGGAAGAGCCTTCCCCTCCTAGCCCTGCTGGAATATGGAAAAAGAGAGAGAAAATAGAGTGAAAAGGTTGGTTGCCACTGTCCTCTGTATCTATCCTTCTCTGCCACCTTGGGGAAGCCTGACCACTCCCAAGCATGTCTGTGGGAAATGGGTCATTGGTGTGCCACCACATCCAGCATAGCAGGACTAAGAGTGGTGGGTAAGATGAGAAAATGTTGCTGGTGCCCCAGAGCCCATGCATGGTCTGCAGAGGATCCAGATATTTGCCCTTTCCTCAGGAGAGAGACTCAGAGGTTCAGAGATGGTCTGTGCTGATTAAGGTCACAAAGCTATGGGGTCTGTGGAGCATGGGGACCCAAGACCCACACCCAACAAGAAGCTAGAAAGGACCAGCTGCACATGACACACTCCACAGAGAGACCAGAGAATGGCCCAGCCCATCTGCAACCAGAAGAGGTGGGGCCAGTGCTCAGAGACCTAAGATCTCCTTCCCACCCCCAAAGGTCGTGTCAGTTTTCTCATATGGCCAGATGCCATCTGCAGGGGAAGCAGCAAGAAGAAATCTGAAAGACTGAGAGAGCTGGAAAGCGGGTGTTCTCTCATGCCTTTCCCCATCCCAGCACAGGGGGACTTGTAAGGAAAGTCAGATGATTTATACTAAACTACAAAATCTGGATTATCTTCATATATTTCATAGTGATGAGTAGATTTCCATATTCACCATAATTACTAGTTTTTCCTATTACAGGATATTTTCTGAAATGTTTCCCTAGTAGAGATCAAAAATTACCTACCATATAGGATGTATACTATTCAGGTGACAGATGCACTAAAAGCCCTGATTTCACCACTATACAATTCATCCATGTATCAAAAAAAAAAAAAAAAAACCACTTGTACTCCCTAAATCTATTGAAAGAACAATAAATAAATAGATAAATAAGAAAAAGAAGTTAAGTAGTGGTTATTACACTTAGATTTTATAACCATGAATTCGAAAGTTACATTGACAGCCTACTACACTTTCCAAATGAATCCAGCCTTTACCTCCAATTTCTAAATACAGCTGTCATCCACAAGGTGGCCCTAGAAGCAACAGAATATGGTTCACCTCCAGAACAGCCTGGCCACTAGAAGGAATTAAATCCTTTTTCATTTTCCCATTTGTAAACAATTAATTGAGTAGAAAAAAAGCATAATTAACATTGTGCTAACAAACTGATATGCATCTTCAGTGTTTGTTTTTACCAAACAGAGCAGAACTATAAATCATGTGGGTAGCCACACAGCACACCTCCGCTGTGTGAGGCACTGAAGGATCTTGCATTGCCTGGGAGGATGTCTGCCAATTTTTAAACACACAAAACCAGAGTGGCAGTAAAAGAAAAGGCCCCAGACGACCAGAAATGGTGCAAATGGGGTTAAAAAAGAAAAAAAAAAAAAAAAAAAAGTCTTCAGCCATCACAAAATTCCAGATTGCCAGATTTCTTGATTGTGGCTTTTAATCAAAACACAGCCAGCTGCCTGTATTTAACATTAATTGTTAAGCTCTAAGTCTCAGCCAATCATTTTACTTCTGAGCTGGCACAGTAACAACAACAACAAAAATATGAAACTCTCCCCCGACCCAGTTTAAAGCGGCAGGATGGGGGGATGTGAGGGGGGGCTGCAGGCAAGACAAAAAAGAATTAACTCTAGGATTCAGTCAGCTTTCCCATGAAGAACACATTTCTAGCTTTCCAAAGCAAAACAACATCTGTGCCTGGAAACTTTTCTTGCACCTTCAAGATGAACTGATAGCGTGTTTATAAACCCTGCAAATACCCCACTTCTTTCTTCCTCCCACCAAAGAGCAATGTTAGCAGTTCAAGGAGATCAGTATTTTGTCTGTGGTTCAGCTCACAGGGATGGCCTGAGAGGAACCACCTTTCTTAGGTTGTCCTCTGCTCCTTTGTTAACTGAGAACTCAATCTGCTCATCATTTCCCTACTCTTGACACTGCACAATTTGGAGAAAAAGTTTCTCTCTCCTCCTAGATTGCTAACAGCTCCAAATATCCAGTCTCCTATTTTTCCTCAGGGGATGGATACCTTAGCCTCCTTTCTCAATGAGGAATGCAAAGAATGCAGCTTCCTTTGAGTTAATGGAGACTTCCTGGTAGGGAGAAACAATCTCTCTCTCTCTCTCTCTCTCTCCCCTCTCTCATATACCTGTCTTTCTCTCTCATAAACCATAAATGATGTGCAAGATGGAGGTCTTCCTGACAATGTCTTAAAAAGCAGCTGGGTTTCAGAGTGAAGTGTCCTTCTCCAAGGCACACAAAGCAACCTCCCACAACCAAGCTGACTTTGAGCCAGACATTGAGATCTGACAAGGTTATCAGGAATTGGTCACGGTGCATAGCAACAGGTTTTCTTCTCTCTAGTCATTTACATATAGACAACAGCTGATATTCAAATCAGTGTAAGCAAACCCACAGTTGATTAAATTAAATCTCTTCTCTATCTTGATTTGCATAACTTGCAATAATCAGAATGGAGAACGAATGCATAATTGAAAGGAGAAAATATGTACTGCAGCTATTTAGAATTAGGTATAGTTGAATTAAGCTTGTAAATTCTGATATTACTGAATGCACAACTGTCCTAGGCTAATGTTAATTTTAAAATATTAAGAAATGTGAGTTGGTGTTAATCGAAGATTTTCTAATATTCTAATATTAGAAAACCTTCGATTAAACAACAACAAAATTTTTTAAGAGAAAAAATGTCAAGCAAATGGTCTGAAATGTTTGCTCACATTATTTTACAGGGCCATCAGAGGCAATCTCCACATATCACATTTTATTCTAGCCCTTGGAAGGCAAATAACTCAGCCCCATTTCCTTTATTTTATGGCAAAATCTTGCTCACTGTAAAATCCTCCCCCTTACTGCACCCAAACTCCCAGTTCTCTTTTTTTATGGCCCCTGTGGGACCCTCCCACCTCCACCCACTGCCCACATTGCCGTTATGTAAGAGCAAAGCCTGAAAGAAAATCCCCGTCATGAACTGCAAAGACAGGGAGACCCCACTGCCAAGCAATGTCACCGCGCAGACCAGGCACACACACTCCCTTATTTTCTTAATTTCACCTTTCCTTGTTGTTCCCATTACCTGGGGTCACAAAAGAGGAAAGGATAAAAGCAAGCAGGCAAGGTAACAAGGACTCGGGCCCCCAAACTGTACACCCCGTCCCACCCCTCTTACTTCCCAACAGTTTCTCAAAGGCTGAGGCAGCGTCCCACAGAGGCGTGCACCCCAACTGAAGCAATAGCAGAAAACACTGCAGATGGGGACTAAGGGACAGAGTCTCCATACCGGCCCGGACGACATTATAAAACATTTGCAACTTGGCAGATGTGGTCTGTTGCAAGGGCAACCACCGCTTCCTCTCACAGTGGTCAGGGAGCTCCTTTCTCCCAGCACCCCCAGCGCGCCGCCTTCTTCATGGTGACCACATTCCTTTGTCATGGAATTTCCATAAGAATGTGCAGTGTACATTTTTTTAAGGTAAACATCCTAAATTTCTTGTTGAAATCAATATTTACAGGCTATCTATCAAAAATAAAAGTTACGATGCTCAAGTTTAAGTACACAAGGATTTTATAACATTGTAAAACGCTTCCTGCAATAAATCAGACACAGAGATCATTTCATTCAATATTCATCTCACTTAAGGAAAGAGGAATAATTGCTCTTTCCTCTCTACAGATGAGAAAACCAAGGCTCAGGAGCTGAAGTAACTCGCCAAGGACTCACCACTGGGGGGACGTGCCCCAAGTGTCAACCCAGGCGATCTGTTAACGGAAACCCACCTGCCCTGTCGTGCTCCTGTGCTGGGTACGTACAGACCGTTTTACTTTTACAATCAAGGGGGAGAAAACAGTCCAGAAATAGTTCCTGATGCCTATCTGGGGGACTTCCTACCCTGTCAACATTTGGCCCAGGTCCCTATGCCCTTCTTTGTTTTGACTCATCTTCCACAGCTGAAGCTCAGTGTAGGATGTTCTTCCTTCAGAAAACTCCCAGAAAGTTGTTTTGTCATCAACCTGAAATTCCAGGGAACCTGAGGAGAAAATCCTGAGGATCCCAGAACAAACGAAGCAGCTAAAACAGAGCCAGGAGGCGCAGGGAGCCCACGCTGATAAACAAGCGGCGCTGGCGCGGGAGGAGCATTCATTAGGCGTCCCCTCCTGGCTCGGAGAACCAGGGCTCACTCATTCAGCTGATGAGAGTGGGGGCGCCATTGCAAGACACTTGGGAACAACCATACTCAGGGGCAAGAAGAAACCCAGATATGTCCTAGAGATAAAGACTCCGCCCTCCTCCTGAGACCCTCCGTGCAGCTGGGCTTGGGATCACGTGACCGAGTTCTCGCGGATCCCAGCCGTGTCCGTGGGACATGTCCCTTCAGCTCCGACTTCGCCAGTCTCGACATCTTGGGGACCACGTGGGCCAGACGGTGTAGCTACAGGAAGCAGGAGGCAGCCCTACTTGTACTGGAATCTGCATGAGCAACAAATACATATTGATTATGTAAGCCACCGACATTTCTGGATGAGTTTGTTACAGGAGCATGACATAATCTATACCGACTGCATGCCGGTATTCTCTTCGCAACACAGATTTCAGTCCTGACTTGAAACTATCTGGCAAACCAATTACCTGGAAGGTTATTGAAAAATATAGAGTCCTGGGATCTACTCCCTAAAATCCTGATGGATTTCTTGGGGCGTGGGGATGGGGGAGTGGGTCATATTTCAGACAGGTAACCTAGAGCCTGATGTGTCGGTACAAAAGGGAATGAAAAATGTCTAAAGAAGAAGTTGTAGGATTTTTGATGGTTTGGAGGAGACATTGGGGGGAAAAGAAAAAAAAAGCCAGAGATGATCCAAGGCTTCCAGCTTGAGAACCTGAAAATAATAACAATAATAATAATGTGATTGTGGGAGCCTGCCGTGTTCATTTTCAGAGAAAGGTGAGTTTGGTCTTGGGATGCCACAGATGCCAGGGGTGCAGCCTGAGGTGTGTCCCTACAGTTGACAGTGCAGACTGGATGTGGGTTGAGCCACGTCTGCAGTGAGGGGCTGGGCTGCGGCTCCTCCAGGGTGTCTCTGAGCTCCCCCAGCAGTGAGCACAGGGGGTAGGGGCAGGAGGTGGAAACCCAGGCACGGGTTGATGACTGCAGCCAGGACTCTGAGAAGGTACCAGAAAAGGAGCAGGAATGAGAGTACTTGGAGGGCAGCTGTGCCAGCGGTTACAGAAAGCCGCCACAAGGTAGGAGAGGGGCGTGCAGAGACCCCCCTCCCTGCCCCAGCTTTGGTCCAGCTCTCCCTGCTCTTTCTCCCCTGCTAACCTCATCTGCCTGTGCCCAGCCCTCAGTACCTGCTCCTTGCCTCCCCTCTCCCCAGTCAAAATGCAGAACAAGACCCCTCCCTTCCCTGAACTCTGGATAGTCCTAACGGTGCCTTCTTGGGGCTGATAAGAGTCCAGGGCTGTCTCGGGTGATTAACTCCTGTCTTTCCTGGTAGAGGGGGGAGGGAGACACCTTTACAAATTTATATCCTGCTTTTTGGCAAGTAGGGTCAGGGCAGAGAGCTTTTCTTGTATGTGCTTCTTCTCAACTGCCTTCAGCTCGTAATAATCCTTATAGCAAAATGGCATAATTGGGAGTGGCATATTTTGCTACCCTACCCTGGGAAGGGTGTGCTCTTGGGCAGGGCAGCTCTCTGCAGCTGCAGCCACCCAGAAGGAATGGAGCGCCAAGAGCTGTCTGCTGACCTCACCCCGAGCATCTCATGCCCACTATGTGTCCCCTCCCTTTGTTGCCCGGGTGCTTTGAATTCTAGGATGTCAGCCCATAAAGAGGGAAGCCGATACTTTGTCCTGTTCCCAGAAAGTCACCAGATTTGCCTCCATTCCTGGGTTGTATGACCAATAACTGTGCTGGCCCAGTTCTGGCAAGCTCAGCACCCGCTTTCTCAGAGGGCTTCTGTCTTTATCCAGGGCAGCTCCCGGCTACCCTCGGTAGTACCGGGCATGGATAATGGAACTGTCCAAGTTTGTCACCAAGTCCCAGGCTGCATGGTCTGGGGAGATGAAGCGGCTCGCTCAGTGGGGATGGGTATACGAGAGAGATGAGGAGGTAACTCCCTCTTCCAAGCCCGAGCCCTAGGAGGGCTGAGCTGAACTAGAATTGACAAGCTCTCAGGTCATGTCTGAACTTGCACAGATGGAATTTTAAGCACGTGAAACACTAAAGCACTTGTGCCCGAAAGCTAGCTTCAGCAACAGATTTCTGCTGGCCCCATGTGGGCAACGGGAAAACATAGCTGATGCCTCAGCAAGATGACGTCTGTCTATTCTTATACCTGGAGAAATATGGCTCCTTAGAAAGCACCTCTGAAAACTTCTTCATGCTGAGACAGGTGACATGGGGTAGGGGAGAGAAGCCTAAGGAACTTTGAACTTGGTTCCTCTCAGCCCATCCAAATGCAAGAGAAGGACTCTTATTTCCTCCACCGTGACCTTCTGCAGGCATCTAGGACCCCACTCTCCACCTGAGAAAATGGAAGGAGAGATTCTACATGTGGGTTAAGTCAAATGAAGCCTAAAAAGACTCAGAGCCCAAACACATGACATGCTTTCTGGACTGATGTCAAAATGAGTTGTGACCACTGTCAAATTGAGGTCCTTACTAGAAGCCAATGGTAAGTGTGATCACATTGTTCCACTACACAGGCGGCTGTCGAGTGCTTCTTAGTTCCTACAGGGATGCTGGTAACTGATGATGCTGGCTCCAGGAGGAAGCTGGTGATGTTCCAGTTTTGATGTGGCACTCCTATGCGTGGGGTCCACTATGGTCGCATGCTCTCCCTACAAACCCTACAAAGTACTCTCCCTTTCCACTTCTTCTCTATCCAGGAAGTTTTTTCCAGTGGAAGGAAGGATAGGAAAGTTTTGTTCTCATACTACTTGTGTTCTCCCAAATCTATTGTATTGCCTAAGGTGCACAGAGTGTTTTCCACTTTATTTTCTATGTCATTCTAAGAGCCTACTCACGTAAAACTTGAAAGCCAAGGGAAAGAACTTCCTTGTTTCCCTCTGGCTTCTACTTTCCCTGAAGTGGAGAGTAGAAGATACCCTGGCTGTTTCTCCAATCAGGCAGCAGTGCAGAAGGGGCCCATGGAGACAGAGACTCTCAGGGGAAGGACACAGCAGTTAACATTTGAAAAGAGGATCCCATCACTTTGAAAATGACTCAGAGTCAATCATTTTCATGCACCTGTCTGCATAGTCATGAAATTAATGGTCATTCCAGGCCAGTCAAGGCTTCCCTAGGCTGATGAGAGCCTCCAAGAAGGGCTGCCACCCATTCAGTCACCATGGTGACCCACTGACATCCTGAGGTTTCTCCAACAGGGAGTCTTCTGCCCCAGGTATGAGTGGATGAGGGCCACCGCGCTGGCCTTGCTGCCACATGAGAAAGGAGTAGCTCCAGGAGGCAGCTGACCCAAGGGGATCTGGGCCTAGTCACAGACCCTGCAGTGAGATGACAGATGTTCTTTCTTTCTCCCCTCAGCTAAACGCTACTGAATCTCTTCTCTTTAGCATTATACAATAATAATAAATAAAATCGAAACCATTCTCAGTGGAAAGTGCACAGCCTAAGCTAAATTCAAATCCCAACTCTGCTCCCAACTTAACCTTGGTTAGCTTGCTTTAACTTTCTAAATCTGTCTTCTGCAAATTAGGGCTGCTGCTCCCTGCTACTCGGAGTCAATTCAAACAGCGAATGCAGCGCTGGCTCTTTCCCCCACGCATATGGGAGAGGACACATGGGTTGTTCTGTCAGACCAATGACTCTTAAATTAACCACTCACCAACTGCTGCCCCACTTTACAACTGAACAATGCCATCCACCCACGCCGTCAACCTTATGAGGGCAAACTCAAACCATGGCATAGCTCACAAACCAAGAAATAGCTCCTGATTCCTTTTCCAAGCTTAAAAAAATTACAGCCTTGCTTCCCCCCTCCTGCATGTCCCCAGACAGTGCACAATACAGTGGCTCTCGGTTGCCTGCCTCCCACTCCTCTGCGTCTCCAAGCACAGCCCCTGCCTCTTCCCTGCTCTTTGTTTAAGCTGTTTCCCATTTTCTCTAAATTGTAGTGTGCAATACATGGGGAGCAAAGGCTGTGCTCTGCTGTGCCACGCTAAGGGCCCAGAACACTGTAGAGAACTTCTTAAATTGCAAAACCCAGAGTGATCCAGAAAAAAAGTACCAGAAATCCTGGTTCTATGGGAATATTTATGCATTTACCCTTCTCCAGGCTTCTCTCTTGTCCTGATGCATTTTTCAAAAGGCAGACACATTATGTGTATACAAGTATTTATGGACGGGGGAAGTATCTGTCACCAGGTGATTCCTCTAAGTTTCCTGCTAAGTAATTCCAGGAACCTTGTTATATCATTTCTCACTTACTGTCACCAGATTACCTCATGGGATTAGAGCCCTTAGCCCCTGTGAGGGCAGGCAGAGCATCTCACCCATCGTTGCATCCCTCTCTCATTACACCGTGCCTGGCACACAGTGAGCACACAAAACACTGTGGTTGCATTGAACGAGCTGTAATGCAACTTGCACAGTACTGAGTGTTCACATATGGATAGAGTGGCTGAGCACAGTTGGTAGAAATACTGTTATTGTTCTCCAGCTGGGAGCAGCTTTAAGTGGCCCAACTTGAGAAGTGATTTTGTACTCTTGCTTTTGAAAGTATAGGGAATGTCTCCAAGAAAAAAGGGGAAAAGAGAAATAGCAGATGGTAATAAATATGGGATTGTCACATATACATAGAGAGGACATTGTCTAGGTAGTTTCAGGGTCAAGTTAAATGTCTCTGCCTGAAACTTCTTTGCAATATCAAAATTGCTCCACTCCTGGAAGAATGAAGCCTGAATGTTTTGTATGCCATAGATGGTGAACCAGGCCAGGCACAGTGCTGGGCACCTGTAGTCCCAGATACTTGGGAGGCTGAGGAGGGAGAATCACTTGAGGCCAGGAGTTTGAGGCCACACACGGTGAGCTATGATCACGCCTGTGAATAGCCACTGCACTTCAGTATGGTCTCATAGAAAGACCCTATCTCTAAAAAAAAGGGAAAAAAAAGATGTTGAACTAGACCTTCCAATTCCAAAGTTCAATGATTTCGATTCCCCAGGATGTTTTCCTGCTGTTTGGTGTCAGGGTATTAATTTGCCCAGGCTACCATAACAAAGTACCAGAAACTGGCAGCTTAAACAACAGAAATTTATTTCCTCACAGTCTTGAGGTTAGCAGTCTAAGATCAAGGTGTTGGCAGTGTTAGTTTCTTCTGAGGCTTCTCCCCTTGGCTTGTAGGTGGCCATCTTCTTTCTTAGCTCTTTAAAGACCCTATCTCCAAATACAGTCACATTCTACAGTACTGGTGGTAAGGACTTCAACATATAAGTTTTGAGGGTACACAATTCAGCCAATAACAATTAGTGTCACCATGAATAATTACTGAGCTACTGTATGTGTTCCCACAAAATCCTAGCAACCAGCATGTGTCAAAAATGAACCTTTGGCTACCACCAGAAATCCCAGTTTTAGTAAATTAATATAACTTGATGAGGATATCATGATAATATAAATAATAATTCATTCATTTAAAAATAGACTATTAACCAGACATACCTTACTAATATGCTGACAGTGGAGATCAAATTTCTACCACCTAGAAAATTAATATATTGATTAGATTTATGGACACTAATGACTCTATTTCCAGTAGTAAAGAGAACACTGATAGCCCATGGTGTGATCTGACAATAAAGACACACAAAATATCTCCATGAAATGCTCCTAATAGACCACTTATACAAAGCAAGGAAGGGTGACTGCATATATGATACTTTTGAACATTTTTGAAAATCATAAATATAAGATTGGCTGGTTGCTACTAATGTTGTGAGACAAAGTGGCAAAAGAAAACTATGTACTTAGGAATTCAAATTGTCAGCTAAAGAGCCACATAAATGACTCAAGCTTCTATGTGTGCCCTGAAGGAGATCAATAGTAGAAAATCAAATAACTTGATTATTAATACTCAAGTAAATGCTAATCAAAACCACTATGAGACACTGCCTCACACCTGTTAGGATGATTATTATTTTTAAGTTGGCAAGGATGTGGAGAAAAGGGAACCCTTGTACACCGTTGATGAGAATGTAGATTGGTGTAGCTATTATGGAAAACAGTATGGAGGTTTCTAAAGAAATTAAAAATAGAATTATCATATGACCCAGTAATCCTTCATCTGGGCATGTACTCAAAGGAAATGAGATCACTCTCTCATAAAGATATCTGTACTTACGTGTTCGTTGTAGCATTATTCACAACAGCCCAGATATGGAAACAACCTAAGTGTTCATCGACAGATGAATGGATAAAGAAACTGTGGCATATATACACACAATGGCATATTATGTACCTTACAAAAGAAGGAGATCCTGCCATTTGCCAACATGGAGGAAACTGGAGGACATTCTGCTAAGTGACTTAAGCCAGACACAGGAAAAAAAAAAAAAAAATCACATGATCTCACTTATATGTGGAATCTAAAAAAAAAAAAAGTCAAATGTGCATGTAGAGATAGAGAATAAAACAGTGGTTACTGGGGTGGGAGAGGAAATGGGGAGATGTCGGTCAGAGGATTCAAAGTTGGGGAGATGTAGGATGAACAAGACTAGAAATCTAATGTACAACATGAAGACCATAGATAATAAAATTGTACTGTATTTGAGATTTCTGCTAAATGAGTAGATTTTTAACAACTCTTGCCACAAAAAAAAGATGATGGATATGTTAATTTGCTTCACTATGTAACCATTTTACAATCTATATGTATCTTATAACATCATGTTGTATACCTTAAGTACGAACAGTAAAATTTATTTTAAAAACCAAAAAAAAAGTTATGAGGGCTCTACCCTCATGACTGGATTAGTGCTCTTATAAAAGAGGTTGAAGGAAGCACCCTACTGCCTTTTACCCTCTGTTTTCCACCACGTGGGGGCACAGCACGCACCCTTTCTGCCACGTGAGGGCATGGCAACAGGCGCCATCTTGGAAGCAGAGGCAGCAGCCCTCATCAGACACTAAAGCTGCCAGCATCTTGATCTTAGACTTCCCAGCCTCCAAAACTGTGAGAAATAAATTGCTGTACTTAAAAATTACCCAGACTAAGATATTTTGTTGTAGCAGCAGAAATTGACTTAGACAGATGTTAAAGGACATTCTGGTAAGGTCTCAAACAGAAATGAGGAACATATTATTGGAAACTAGAGGAAAGGTGATTGATCCTTGTTATAAAGCAGAAATGAACTTGGCCGAATTGTATTTGTGTCCTACTGTTTTGTGGAAGGTAGAACCTGTGAGAAATGAAATTCAATATTTAGCTGAAGAGATTTCTAAGCAAATTGTTGAAGGAGCAGTTTGGTTCCTCCTGACTGCTTATAGTGAAACTCAAAAGGAGAAATGAACTGAAAAAGGAATTAAGAAAAAAGAAACCAGAACTTAAAAGATTTGGAAAATTATCAGCCTGTCCATATTGTAAAATATGAAACAGAATGTTCAGAAGAGAATACGAATGGTGTGGCCAGACCCAAAAAGGAAATTGTGGGAATAGACAAGCAGAAACACTGCTACTTTGACTGGAGGAGATATAGAGACAGGAGAAAATGAAGAAAAACTATCAGACTTCTTAGGTCTTATAGGGCTGCACCACAGAGCTATTTGGCTGTGAACATGCACTATTCTGCAAGACAAGGAAAGAATGGCCTTGAAAGCAACTCAGAAATCATTAAGGGGCCTCCTCAGATTCAAAGGGGGAAGGGCACATTGGCTCAGTCTCAGCAAGCCAGACAGCAGTCTCCCAGACCCTTGGAAATGAGGCCACACAGAACCCTTGGGGCCTGACCCCTGCCCAGCAGAGCCATCAAGGTAGAACCTCTACCCTAGTGAGCTTGGAGGGCAGAGACTGAAACCAAAAAGGATTCTTCTTGAGTCTTAAGATCAAATGGCATTTGACTTGCTTGCCGCCCATCACTCCTTTTTTCTCTTTTATTTCTCCCTTTGGAAATGGGAATATCTATCCTATGCCTGTCCTACCATTATATTTTGAGAGCACGTAACTTGTCTGATTTCACAGGTTCACAGGTACAGTGGAATTTTGCCTCAGGATGAATTTACTCACATCTGATTTAGAAGAGACTCTAGACTTTAGAATTGATGCTGGATTGAGTTAAGACTTTTGAAGCTGTTGGGATGGGATGAATGTATTTGGCATGCAAGAACATAAGTTTGGGGGGGGCAGGGATGGAATGTTATGGAATGTTTCCCCAAAATTCATGTACTGAAAACTTAACCCACAGTGTGATGGTATTGGGAAGTAGGATCTTCAGGAGGTAATTAGGTTTAGTTGAAATCATGAAAGTGAGGTCCCCATGATGGGATTAGTATCTTCATAACAAGATGAAGAGAAACCAGAATTTTCTCTACCATATGAGGACACAGAAAGAAGGCAGTCAACTGCAAGCCAGAAATTGAGCCCTCATTGGGGAACCAAGTCAGACAGTACCTTGATCTTGGACTTCCCAGCCTCCAGAACCATGAGAAATATGTCTCTTGTTAAACCACCCAGTGTTTGAGACTTTGAAATGGCAGCCTTACCTGAATAATGCAATGTATAAACAGTAAAATCAGGGAATCTGACCAGGTGTGGTGACTCACGCCTGTAATCCTAGCACTCTGGGAGGATCACTTGAGGTCAGGAGTTCCAGACCAGCCTGAGAAAGAGCTGGTCTCTACCAAAAATAGAAAAAATTAGCCTGGCGTGGTGTGTGCCTATAGTCCCAGCTACTCAGGAGGCTGAGGCAAGAGGATCGCTTCAGCCCAGGAGTTTTTTTTTTATTATTATTATTTCAGGATATTATGGGGGTACAAACATTTTGGTTACAAGTTATAACTTTGCCTCACCCAAGCCAGGATTAGAGGCATGCCCTTCCCCCAGGAGTTTGAAGTTGCAGTGAGCTACAAGTCTACACTCTACTCAGGTGACAGAGCAAGATTCTACCTCAAACAAAAAAAAAGTCAGGGAATCTTTGCCAACAATCAGCATATCTATAAACCATTTAAGCAATTTTCTTTCCATTTCATTGGTTTCTTTATTTAACAATTTGTTTGAATTTCCTTGAGGGTTAGGTGATAGCTAGCCTCCGGGCCAGCAGCACGTTTATGGATATTTACACTGTAACTCATGCATTAATTGTGAGATTCAAATTAGCTCAAGCTTAAGAAGTAAAGCCATTTACATTCTCACAATAGATCTTTTCTTTTTTTAAATTTAATTAAGCCTTTATGGTACTTTTTATTTTGTGGAATTAAAAAATCTGTCTTTATAAGAAAGCCCAATATGATAGAAACCCTGACAGGGGGTTCCAGGACATCTGTTATTGTTGAAAATCTATTTCAATAAACTTTCAGTATTGGGTTAATTATTTAAGTAACTAGGAAATGCTTCAAGGAAAATCTGTTTTTTGGTTTGTGCTGTTGTTTTTTAATGTTGGAAATGTAATAAGTCAGCCAAATGCCATTTCAAAGTACACATCGAACTTTGCTGTAATCACAAAGCCTTTGGGGAGTTAATCTTTGTGATTTTTTTCAAGAAACAAACAAACAAACAAAATCTCAGTACGATAGATCAAACTGTTTTCCCTATAGCATATGACCAGGAAAAGAGACAAATGCCCATTTGTCTCAAGAAGTTTACCAAAAAAAAAAAAAGTACAAAATAATTATACCAACAGGTGCTCTTTCTCCTGCTTTTAGTTTCTATGATCGTAAGCATTTTAATCACCTCTGGGTCTTCACAGGAAAGGCCACCAGTGCTAAGTAAGCAAAACATCTATCACATTGTGTTTCAAGTTTCAGAATCTTTGTTTAACAATGGCTGAAAGCTGTCAGCTTCCCTGATGAACCATCAGAATGATGAACAACTCAGGCATGGCAGGAAAGCCTTCATTACAGGGAGGAGAGGAATTTGTGGAGGAAAGAGAGAGGAAAGCAAAGCC
Source organism: Eulemur rufifrons (assembly GCF_041146395.1). Lineage (NCBI taxonomy): Eukaryota > Metazoa > Chordata > Mammalia > Primates > Lemuridae > Eulemur > Eulemur rufifrons. The sequence goes on from NC_090989.1 coordinate 205,404,525, forward strand.
ACCTGTCTCCCAGAAGCAAGTTATTGATGTGTAGGAGACAATGGTGGAAGTAACCAGGGTAGTTGTACAACCACTAAAATTTATTAATTTATTCAAAAATAATAATTAAAATCTATCAATACCAGACATTGTTATGGGCTCTGGAAATACTGTAAGACAGGAGGAAGACATGACAAACTGTGGTAAGTTCCATTCACATAAACTGTGCTATCTTTTAGTTTCGGTGTGAGTTGCAAAAATTAAGAAAAACATCCTGGTCCAAAAATCGATCTGCAATGATCCTTTGTATTCATTCATTCAAAAAATGTTTTAAGTGCGAGCTCTGTTAGAACTTTGGGGGTATTTTTAAAAGAAAAAACTCATTTCTTGAAATCCAGATGCTTCTAAATTAAGTGTTTTTAAAACTTATTGTGACCTTTTTATGTATTTCCTTAAAGAAAGGACAACTTCATTTTTATCACTGATTCATATAACCATGAGTGCTGGGCCAATGGCATTTCAAATTTTTTGGTTTCTTGATAATTTTCAAAAGATTTAACCAATTTTGATGACATTTATTGTACCACCAAATCATGTCAAGATTGTATTACTCTTCCTTCCTATTGAAACTAATTATTATTTAACAGATGGCAACATTTTGGGAATGGACAAATCTTGTACACACAGACAGTACCTTCACCCATATGTTTTGAAAGTGTATTTATTTTTTGATGAGTATTTTTCAACAGATTCCAATATTTGATTGTTTTTAGTTACTTGTAATGGCTATGAGAAATTTTAATATTGATATGACTTCACTAATCAAAGTCTCTAGTTCATGGAAATTCCAGTTCCTTCCTTAAACCCAGACTGAGTTCCTATAGTACATCCTTTTATTTACATCAATTTAATAGGGACATAATTGGTAAAAAAAAAAAAAAAAAAATGAACACATTTATAGTGTAGAATTTGACATGTGTACATCTGTGAAATCATCACTATAATCAAACAATGAGCTGATTCATTCAGATTCCCTGATTTTACTCAGGTCTCAACATAGTGAGACTCCATCTCTAAAAAAAAAAAAACAAAAATTATCTGGGCTTGGTGGTGCATGCCTGTAGTCCCAGCTACTCAGGAGGCTGAGGCTGGAGGATGGCTTGAGCCCAGGAGTTGAGGCCGCAATGAGCTATGATCACACCACTGCACTCCAGAACGAAACTCTAAAAACAAACAAACAAAAAGAGCACTTACGGGTAAATCTTACAAAAGATACATCAGACTTAACTACTACAAAACATTACTGAGAAAAATTAAAGAAAACAAATAAATAGAAAAATTTACTATGTTAATGGACTAGAAGGCTTGATACTGTTAAGATGTCAGTTCTCCCCAAATTGATTTATAGATTCAATGCAATCCTAAACAAAATCCCATCAGACTTTCTTCTAGAAATTGGCAGGCTGATTTTAAAATTCATATGGAAATGCAAATGGCCTATAATAGTTAAAACAATCTTGTAAAAGAAGAACAAAGTTGGAGGAGGGCTTTCACTACTTGACTTCAAGACTTCTTGCTGAGCTATAGTAATCAAGACAGCATGGCACTGTTGTCTAGATGGACCAATAGATCGATGAAACAGAATAAAAAGTCCAGGAAAAGCCTATCACACCTATGGGCATATTCAAAAATTAACGAAAAGTGGATCATAGACCTAAATGTAAAACGTAAAACCATAAAACTTCTGGAAGAAAACATAGGAGAAATGCCTGTGTTATCTTGAGTAAGGCAAAGCTTTCTTACAAACAGCACCAACGACATGATCTATAAAAGAAAAAAACATATAAATTAGACTTCATAAAAATTAAAACTTCTGTTCTTAGGGAAACCATGTTAAGACAATAAAAAAATAAGCCATGAGTTGAGAGGAAATATGTGCATATTACATATGTGACAAAGCACTTGTGTCCATCATATTAAAAAAAAACTCTTAAAACTAAATAAGAAGAAAACAAAAATTCAATGAAAAATAGTCAAAAGATTTGAACAAGTACTTCATCAAAGAAAATTTACAGATGGCACTGTTTCCTCTAATCCTTCTGGGTGGCTCTTTCCCCAGCTTCAGTTTCCTCAAACATCTGTACTGGTTAGTCCTGAACTGATTATTACAGATTCCCGAAGCTCTCCCTGCACAACTCTTCCCTCTCTGGTTCTCCGCCCCGCGGAATGCAGCAGGCTGGCTTCGTAGGCTTGCAGCTCTGTCTCCCCAACTCAGCGAGACCCCTAGGTTCTGCCTGGGTTCCCTCTCGCTGCACTGCAGACTGGAAACTTTCCACACGGTAACTGTGGCGATCGCGGGCTCCCTTCATTTGTTTTCCGTCTCTAGGATCATTGTCCTTATTACCTGAAGCTCTGTGCACTAGAGCCATGTTTGAAACATTTTTTATCTGATCTTCTTGTTAGTTCAAGCAGGAGAGTAAGTCCAGCTCCTGTTATTCCATCTTGACCAGAAGCAAAATCTCTCAGTCTTCTTTGTAATCTTCTCTAGAACACAGAGCCTCAGATGCCAAGTAAATCAAATGTCTTTTTTATTTTGAAATTCCAAATGAATATAACATACAATCAACAAATATAAAGTTTAAGATACACTGGTACACTTCCGAATCTCCAAATGTGCTCTTAAAATTCTTTTTCTTTTACTCTTATGAAATGTGCATTTCAAATTTGGAAACATTGTTTTGTCCATAGTACCAGCCTGATTATTTTCCTCATGAAGGAGTAAACTCTATTGGACTAAAAAGCAAGAGGTTTTTTTCTACTTTTTTTTGTCAGTGAATTCAGTAATTTAAAAAATTAAATTTAACTTAAATCCAAACAAACAAAGAAAGCAGTAACAGTACCTCCCTGAGTTACAAATACTTTTAATTCTCTCTTATCTTGATGATTGAAAACGTGTGAGCTTAACAATTTTGATGAAGAAATGCCTCCCACTTTCAGGAACAAGTAAGGAGCCAGCTTAAGAGGGGATTAGAAATTCAATCTTTATCTTTTGGACTTTAGCTTTGAGGAAGGCTGTACACTTGCCTCTAGTGGCTCTATTGCTCTCTACCCCGCACCAATTACTGGCACTCAACAAACACTGACTAAAAACAGCTTCCCTTTTGTTGCCTATCTAGAAAAACCAATCCGAGTGCAATTTGAGCACGCCTATGATTTTAATCAGTGCTGCCTAAGGTTTTAATGTCAGGGCATCAGGCATGGGGCCAAAGAGATGAAATTCACCCAGGACCCCACATCAATTGACTTGTTTTATAAAGACACAGCATTCCAAGGAGGAGAATGCAGCCTTGCTTATTTTGGGCTTGTTCTGCTTTTCTGCGTTTGTTGATTTATTTTGGGAAGAAAAGTATTAGATTAGAACAACGGCAAGGACATTCCTGATGGAGAAAGGAATTCCTAAACAGGCACTCGGAGCTCAGGGAGATAAGGAGATGGGGGGGTAGGAGAAGAGCTGAGCCTCCACAGTTGCCTCCGCATGGCGGCATGGCGGCGGTATGTGAGGGACAGGGCCAGAGTTGGCTCCATGTGTCAGGCTCGCAGTTGTTTGAAACTCATCCAGTGTCCAGACTACATAGAGATAGATGTGGAGAAGCAGCTGAAGTCAGACTTGGCCCGGCTCCCACAGGCAAACGGCACTGGAGTCATCCGTGTGCAAGCCAGGCGAAAGTGAGAGAGACCGTCTCAGGAGCAAAGTTGAGAACAAGAGGCCAGGCTGGTGCACTGTCTGGGGGATGGGCACGCTTGTAGCTCTGACTCGGACGGTGCAAAGGCAATATATGTGACCTAAACGTTTGTACCCCTGTAATAATCTGAAATTTTCAAAAAATAACATTAAAAAAAAGAAGAAGAAAAGAAAAGAGACCAGGCTGGTGGAGGAAAAGGCTCTGGGCTGCTGGGTCGTGCACTGCACCAGCATATGCTGAGCCCCGCTGCAGGCAGGCACTGTGCTCTCGACTGGACGTGGGGATGAGCAGGAGTTGGTCCCGGCTTCAGGGTGGTCACTGTGAAGTGAGGGAATTTGCAGGAGACAGCGGTACTCTCTGGATGCAGTCACTTGTTCTCAGTGTAAGGAAAAGCAGTAGGAAGCTGCAGGCATCAGCAGAAAAATCCCGCGTGAACTGTGATCATGTGTCTCACTGGGATTTCTCCCCTTCTGAGAAAACTCTACTCAGTGCTGCGAGCTCTGCACTTTCTTCTTTGATCCTGACTCTCTCTCTCACACTCACGTGCACACACACGCACGCATGCACGCCCACACGCACGCAAACACACGGTACGAAAAGAGTCGTAAACAACCAGGTCTGATAGAATAGGAGATCTCTAAAAGTGGCACAGGAAAGGTTATAAAAAACAGAGGAAGGAAGAATCAACTATTAGAGGAAGGAGGGGACAGAAAAGTTTCTGGAAGGAAGAAATTTGAGCTACACTTTTTAACAAAATGAAACTCACCCAGTGGTTAGAGATGAGAGTTGGAAGGAGAGCACTTAAGTGAGAGAAAATGACATGCCCAAGGCTGGAGGGTGTGGTGAGGCCCAGGGCAGACAGGAGCGCTCCTGTGGGTGGGGAGCGGTGGGTGGAGTCAGCTCTGGGCGCCTCCAGACCTCACAAGCTCCCTGACCCTGGGACTCCTCCACAGCAGAAGGAATGAGGCACTGAAAGTGCCCTCGTGAGCTTTACAGAGCCAGTTTGGGCAGTTAAATGAAGAACGGGATAAGGAAGTTATTGTACAATAATAGTCCAGGCAAAAGATATTGATGGCTTTTGACATTTAAGAAAATTTCCAGCAGGAAAGTTTTACGAGCACATGAAATTAGAGCTCCCACATTGATGTCCCAAAGCTAAGAGAACTGGGAGAAGAGAGAGCACTGATGCCCTCCCATCCCTTCCAAGCCCACCTCCCGCAAAGAGTTTTCCTTACCTAGCTTTAAATTGTTTAGAAAGTTTACATCTTCACGTTTCACAACCCCTAGCAGGGATGTGGGCAAAGAGAAGGTGGTTAATAGATAACGTTGCTCTTAGAGAAAAGTAACACTGGATAAAATATAACTCTGGGTGACCTGCTTTGGCTCTACTCAAGTGCAAAAGGCACAGTCCCCTCGAGCGCCCTTAATGAAATCAGGGATGGTGAAAAGGGCTGTGACTGCCCGGCGGGTCAGGCATCCAGGCCACAGAGTGCATTCCTCGGGGACAGAGCCAGCTGAGCGTTGTGCCTCCTCCCCTCGGTCCCATAACTGGAAATTCAAGAGAGAAAACCAAATGTGAATAATGAGCCTGCCATTTCATTGTTAGCCCCACTTTAAGAATGCACTGACACTGTTTCAGAGATAAGGAGCTCTGGAATGCACGTGGACAGCCTGAGTCTGAGCCGCTGCGCTGCCTTGAAGGACCGCGAGGAAATCTTGAGCAAGTTTTCCCTGCTGTCAAAAACATCGTCACACCTATGCCTGTGTTCCCCAGGTGGTTTTCAAGAGGATAGTAATGCAAAAATGCAGTCGGTGAGATAATATGTAAATAGAAAATATTAACAAATAGATACAACGTAACATAGTATTAGACTTGAAAAATTAGAAAAGGCTTTCCTTTATCAATAGCCAACACGTACATACTGGGTCCTGGTACGTATTAAGATAATATGGCATCATATTTGTTTTTCTGGGTTCCTCTCTCTTCCTTCTCTATTTTGACTCTGTGTCTATTTTTACATCTTTGAAAATCATTCCGAGGCAATGAGTGATCTGAGCATGGCTGCTACTGTTTTCCAAGCCATCTGCCTTCTTTGCTGGCTCTTCACTTTTTCCCTCTACTCTTTCTGGCCTGTATCAGATCCAGTCTGAGCCTCAGGGTCAATTTGAAATAGAAGGGCAGTGTCTTCGAACAAGCTGTACCCAAGGAAGGAATTCAGGCAACGAGGAGCCTGGGGGTGCCCCACGCCTGCTTGTCCCCTGGGTGAGCACAGTTTTCCTGCCACCCAAAGCTCTCCCCAAAACCCTGCTGGTCAGTTAGCCTCACATCTGCATGTACACTTCCATGGCTAAAATAATTCACAGAGCTTAGCACCTTTCCACTTTGCCCGCAGAGACTCTTGCTGTATGCCAGGCTCATTATGCAATCACTTTTGCAAATATAATTTCTATTCAAGCTCTTTGCTTTCCCATTGAGAGAGCAAGCGTCTACAATGTTCCTAGAGGAGAAGAGCTCATCCTGAGGCTGAAGCATGACCCTAAATCTTCAAAGCCACACATGGATCCACTGCACAAGTTTGTTCTCATGACAACCTCAAGTTCAAATCAACAGTTGCCAATATTTATTGAAGGCCTAGCTTTGTCATGGTGTGCACTTAAGCATCACTGTTGTCAAGGAGTTTTAAAAGCACACACACTAGAGAAATATAGAGAACAGTTAGGTACATATGCAGGTATGCAGAGTATTTGGGGATACGGCAACAATATGTACCTGTTGGCTATTGAGAAAGCGAACAGAATTGAGGTCCCAAGCTCAAATGCCTTCAGAGCCTGTCAAGGAACATACATGTATAATTGCTGGGAGGAGGAGCAGGGAATAAGGAGAGGTGAGACCTGCAGTGAAGCCCACCTTCATCAGAGATTCCTAAAACAAATCCCTGCCCTCAACCAGCTGAGGAACAATGACGGGAAATAAGATTTGTGTAATAAATAAAAGGATGGATCATAAAGCAGTGTGAGATCAATGCCAACCAGTCTGATACAGACAATACACATCAGAGGGTGTCGGAGTGGGAAGGATTCTTCCCAGATGCAGCCAACTGGAAAAGCATTGCAAAATATTAAGGAATTTTACTATACTTGAAGAATTAGTAGGATTTTGGGAGACAGAGGTAAAGTGGCATACAGTCAGTCTTTTCCTTTATTGCAAAAAAATTATTTTCAGAAATGGTTGCAAGTGGACATTCATGCTGCCCCCACAGCCATCTGGGTCCATCTGTGGATAAAGATGACAAAGAGAGACTCTGAGAAAGGGTCCCAAAGTGTAGATCTTTAAAGCAGAAATGATCCAGATTAGAGAAAAACATATAGGGCTGTATGCACAGCTTTCTCCTTCACTGTGAAACCTGCCAGAGAGTCCAGACACCACTCCTGATCTCCCAGCTACAGAACCAGCACCACCAGCTTGGATAACTCATCCCAAGGAGACTATAAACCATCCAGAAAGGATAGACCTGTCAAAATATTTGTGTAAGCCCAGCAATTTCGAGCTGCTTATTAATATGTTTTTTTCCAACTCAATTTGCTGTGCAGGATCCCATAATTAACCTTCCAACAGTAACTCATTTTGGTTGGAGATAAAAACCTTTACAAAAGAAATAGGATTCCTGGTATAGCTAACATCTAAGAATCTCTAAATGATTTGTAAGCAATATCCCATCTTCATCATTGTATCCATTAGGGTTCTTGGATTTCAGGCAACCAAAACCAGATCAAGCTAATTTAAGTAAAACTGGAGTTTATTGGGATTTATTGGCTCACAGAATGGGAGGCAAAGCTAAAGAAATAGATCTTACAAGGAAACAGGACTTAAATGTTAGTCTCTCTAGAGTAATACCCTTGAATGATGAGCACTAAGTGCTTTCAATTTCTGCCTAACATTCAAATTCCATGGGGAGAGTGTGGTTGAACTTGAATCACCTACTCACCCCATGGTAGGGAAATGGGAAATGTCTGAGACACCAGTCCCATCAGCCTCATATCCAACAGATGAAACATTGTTTCCCAAAGGAAAACTGAGTTGTGATTTCAGGGGAGTAGGGGATAGGTCCTTGACACTCAAACACAATGGAGCATCATGTATAAATATAGCACCACCACAATTATTATGCCCATATTACCTGTGGAAAAAGGTAAGATTTTTGAGTGTTTAATCAATTGCAGCCATCTCATTTTCAAATGCTGCCTGGAAATCACCCAGTTCTAAGACCTTTAGCCCTGTCCTAGCTTACAGCAATATAGGATATGAGGACAGGAACACAGTGTGGAATCACCATCTTCAGACTAAAACGATGCTTTCAAACATTAGCGAGTCTTCCTAGTACCCAAAGGATCACCTTGGTAAATATCAAGAATCAGGCAAGGAAAAGTAAAATATTAGCAGTATGCTTTTTCTGAAAACTTCTGACCCTAATTTTAAGGGAAATCAGCCTCTCTTAAAATTTTCTCTCCATGCCTTGGCAGATTTCTGTTGACTTTAGATTCATGTCATCCATCATTTGTCTTTAGCTTAATCCACTGTCCCCATAAGAGCTAGTATGATATGTTGATCTTTGGATTAAAAAGGAAATTATTATATTTAAGCATACATTTTTGAAAAATCTTATGATCTGCCTAGCAAGGTGGTGATTTCCTTTCCCCAGAAAGTTACCAACTACGACAGCTATTGGTCAGGGGAGTGTGGTCCTGTGTTGTGTCACGAGCAGCCAGATCGTATAACTTTCATGTCCATGTCAATAATAAGATTCTGTAATTCTAAATCTATCTAATGCCAGTGTGGAATCTCAAATGCAACCAGGCAATCATATAAAAGGACTTAAATCATCAATTTCACCTAGAAATGGCCTAAATCTTAACACCTGAAGAGGCTGGCAAGTTGGATTTATTTAGGAAAAATAAATAATGGATAAAATAATGTGTTTCTCCCACAAGATAAGGTGTTCGTTTTAGCCAGGTTTCTTGAGCAGTCTAAGGAAAGACTTCTAACCAAAGCAAGGATTTTCGAATGGAAAGTAACTAAATCATTAATGATATTTCCAAGTTCTCTGCTTATACTTTGGTGTAGTAGAACAGCACGATAGCATATTGAAGTACTATGCTATCAATTGCACTAAAACAGACATTAGCCAAGACGAGCAAAAATGGATTGGGAACATAAAAATTTGATGAGGTCATTAAAGAGGGAAAGAAAAACCCCATAAAACTTCTTAAAAGTCTAAATGTAATAATTTAGTGATAAAGTATCTTTTAATGTATAAAATTAAAATGCTTTTTAAATGAACTGATATGCTGATGAAATAATAGCAATTAACGTTTCCATCGTTATCAAACTGGTAATTCTAGAGAAAAAGGAATTGAAGCTCTTCAGGGGATCCTTGATCTCCAATCACTTTTAAAAATGCTTAATGAATGGAAATAGTCTAAAACTGTCTGTTCAATAAGGGCTGTTTAAATAAATCCTGAGGGATGCATTCAACAACATACCATGCAGCCATAAAAAAGAATGAAGGACTTCATTATGTCTTGACACAGAAATCAAGGTCTGCATCAATTATGTTAGCTGCCATTTGATGGAAAAGAAAAATAAATCTGAGAATGTTTACACATTTGCCTCTGTGTGCATTGAATATCTCCAAAGGACTCATTGGAGACTGGTAACACCAGTTGCTTCTGAAGGGAGCTGGGTAGTTGGGATCAGGACTGATTGAAGATTTTTATCACATACCCTTTTTCTCTCTTGGATTAAAACAATGCAAATATGCTACTTGTTTAATACACAAATAAAATTAATTTTTAAATATCTCATTGCATCAAATTGTTTCTAATAAAGGATGGGTTATGGAATATTAAATTCAGGGTTACTTGGTAGTGCATCAAATGGAATTTGGTCCGTTTGGCAGAGTACACTCATATTAAAGTGGTGATCACTATCAACCTTCAACAACACCTCCTGCACAACAACTTCCTTAGGCCTCTGTTGAGAGCATGCAGCACTCAACAACCACGTGGTCAAAGGCAAATCTGTTGCTACTGAGCAGAATCAACAAGGCCAACAAGAGGAGAGTCTTTCTCATTATTCTTTCTGCCAAAAAGCAGACCCAAATGTAATGTACACAAGTGTTAGAAGCAGGTATGTAAGATACATAGTATTCTTTATTTTCTGTAATTCAACCTAATTTCTCTACTGAGCCTTCCCTTCCCTCTACCAAAATTCAATATTCTCCCTTCCTCCCAAGAATGTCGTCTATGTTCTAGGAAGCCCGTGTTGTGCTGAGGGCCTGAGGCGAGGGAGGGAGGAGGGGTCTGGTTTACTCTGTCCATGAAGACATCTGTTCAGACGTCCAGTGCCTCTCCCGGTCCCCTGTCTTGGGTGCATGTAGGCCTACCCCCTGTGTCCAGGAAGGCCTTGTCACTCCCCTCTGGCTCTCCCCTCCCTCTCTGGGATCTCCTATAGCCCAAGGAATCTTTTCCCTTTCCGAGGGAGGAAGTCCTGCTGTCACTCACGCTGTTTTCTACCAGATCTTCTGTCTCGTGCCCTTTCCACTCTCCTGCTTGTCTGTTAAAACCCAAATGCCTAGAATGTTTCTTTTTTCTCCTTGACTTTTTATCCCGTGCATGAAAATCCCCCTGAAAACAGGAAGTTCAGTCATTCTCAAACTTGGCTGCCATTAAAATCCTCGAGAGGGCTTTTCAAAAATGCCCATGTCTGGGTTAGTCCTGTAGAAATACTGATTTATTCCATCTGAGGGTGAGGCCCAGACAGGGTTAGTCTGTAAAAACTTCTCCGGTGACTGAAATTCGTGGTCGGTTTGAGAACTAGTGAGCACTTCATTAAGGGAAGTACAAGTGGTGTGGAGGAGAAATACTGGGAAAAGAAAACTTGGGTTAATATTTCATACTATTATGCAATCATACACGAATGCCAGAGGATGGAAAAGGCCTTGAAAATGAATTTGCGTGTCAGTGTAAGAGATTGGGAAAAAACCTTACGAACCACAGACATCTGGTAATTTTTTTCTTTTGGGGGGCCCAGGATATCTGAACACTTAACAAACCCTGGCAGAGTATTTGGAAATTCTTGTTTTCCAACTTACATATTTCAGTTGATTTACTTTTTTTTTTCCCTGAAGTGCACAGCCAGTTGGGACCAAACCAGCTCAGACTCTCATGGAAAGGAGATGGTCTGGCTCAACTGCCACAGCTCACAGGTGCCTGAGCACACATAAAAGTTTCACATCTGCTGGAAAGGAAAAAATACTGATCAAAATCCGAAGAGCTTCTGGGTAGGCACAATGTGACCTTTTGTTCAGTGTCAGAAGAAGGTAAAGGCTCACTCCCTGTGCACAAGGCCACATCCAGCTTCTTTGTCCGGAAAGACCCCCAAGAGCTACCTTAAGCTCTCAGGAGGTCCTCAGGAGAGGCCGAGGTCTTGCTCTTTGGGCGAAGGGTTCAAGCACGCAACATTCCAGCTCAGAATGAATAGTCCAGCTTTGAGTGTGTCACTTGGGCAAATAAAGTCTCACGATCAGAGAAGACAGCAGTGTTCAGTTAGAAGCAGACGTACAGAACGTGAGCTCTGGAATTGGATCCAAATACCAACTGCACCATGCGCCAGTCGTGTGACGCTGAGCAAGTTACTGTACTAACCCTCTCCATGTCTCACTGGCCATATATAAATCCAGGATCATAACAGAATCTTCTTAGGAGAGTTTTTATGAGGATTGAATGCAGAAATCTTCACAAAAGCCTTCATATGGAAATGCTAGTTAATACGATTTTTTATTTAATTACATGGATGAATCCCTTCTATGGCATGCCTAAGAAATGGTGTAGGCCGGGCGCGATGGCTCACGCCTGTAATCCTAGCACTCTGGGAGGCCAAGGCAGGTGGATCGCTTGAGGTCAGGAGTTCGAAACCAGCCTGAGCAAGAGCGAGACCCCCGTCTCTACTAAAAACAGAAAGAAATTATCTGGCCAACTAAAAATCTATATAGAAAAAATGAGCCGGGCATGGTGGCGCATGCCTGTAGTCCCAGCTACTCGGGAGGCTGAGGCAGGAGGATCGCTTAAGCCCCGGAGTTTGAGGTTGCTGTGAGCTAGGCTGACGCCACGGCACTCACTCTAGCCCGGGCAACAGAGCGAGACTCTGTCTCAAAAAAAAAAAAAAAAAAGAAAAGAAAAAAGAAATGGTGTAGATCGCCCTAAAAAGTGTAAGTGGCAAGGCAGGAGTAGAATGCCAAGAGAGTGAAAAAGACAAAGAGGGGGCCGTGAAATGCTTTCCCCGGTAAGCATTGCTGTCCGTCAGTAAGAGTGGCCTCCGTGACCCCGTAAGTGTTGGACAACCCCTACTCGGCACGTTATACAGAGATCATTGTTTATGAGTCTATGTGAGGGCAGGAATTTTGTTCTATTCGTCTTTTACCTCCAGAGCTGAGCTCCTCACATGCGCTGAGTGCTCAGATGCTGAACTGAGCCACAGTACTCTGACCTGCAGGGCGCACGTTCAAAGACCCCCAGTGGACGCCTGAAACCTCGGATAGTCCTGAACCCTATGCACTATGCTTTTTCCTACACATACGCAACTATGATAAAGTTTAATTTATAAATCAGGCACTGTAAAAGATTAACAACAACTAATAATAAAATAGAACAGTTTTAACAATATACCGTAGTAAAAAGTTTTGAGAAGAATTTGAGAACTTCGTTAGGCAATGTTTGCTGTAAAAATAAATAAATAAATTTGAGAACTTTCAACTTTTCACTTAAAGGACGCACTTTACAGCTTCTCTTTGGCATATCTGCATTGCCAGCATCTCTGCTCCTGTGCTTTCCTCGGGTGAAATGAGGGTGGCTTGGACACCAGCACAGCAATACCATGACAGTCGCTCTGGTAACGGGATGGCTAAGTCTCTAAAAGGCAGGTAGCGTAGACGGCGTGGAGACGCTGGGCAAATTTGCTCGCAGGTGGGACAGTGCAAGATTTCTTCACACTACTCAGAACAGCACGCAGTTTAAAACTTATGAATTGTGTATTTCTGGCATTTTCCATTGAATATTTTCGGACTGCTATTGACCACAGCTAACTGAAACTGCAAACAGTGAAACCCCGGATAAGAGGGGGACTACGACAATCCTCTTGCCTTCCCTTTGCAGTGACCTGGCACTGCTCTAAACTTGGGGAAAAATCCAGAAGGATTGAGAGGAGCAAGCTAGGGGGTGTTCTCTCTCCTGTCTCAGTACTGACGGGAGCCCCAGGCAGCCCTTCTCAAAGCCCTCCCTTGCTGGTCTCCAAGCAGGCTGGGAGGTCCTGCTGTCCTCCAGGCCCCCCTCTTAGGTGTCCAGAATCCTCACCCCCGGAAGACTTCGCTCGTGCTCATGCTCATGCTCCCCCTCCTCCACAACGGTCTCAGGAAGCCAAACACGTCCTTTCTTCCAAAAGTGGAGCCGAGGCCTGAGTGGAGCGTTGCCAAGAGTTCCACACCGGATGTAAAACAGCTCCTGCTTCTGTGTAATTACAAATGTAATCATACATAAAATTCACTATTTAAAGTAAGAAAAGTGGTTTGAAAATCTTTGAATCTTAGTCACAGGGTAAAATATACATTATGTGAACAGAATAATGTGACAATAGGTACAATGAAAGTTAAGAATTATTATTATTACGCACTCCAACATGATTTCGTTCCTTTTCTGCTCACTCTGGCAATCTAGAGCTTTCCTGTACTTCGCACAAACCTCCCCCGGGAGCAGTGTTTGCACACTGCCAGGCGATACCCCACAACCCAACCTCAATCCAATAAGAGTCAAGGAGACAAACTGTGCTAAGAGCATATGTGTCATAATTAGTTTAAGAAGCAAAACAAATGCCCACCTACGTATTAACTGATACGTCAGCCTTTACCTGAGAGCCACCTTCTGGGAACATGGAGAGATTCTGAAGCATCATCTTCTTGGATGTGCAGCTTCATAGCCCGGCCTCGGTCACAGTGGCTAAGGGATCCTGCCAGGTTAGGGGATCACAGGCCCTCTGGTGCGATGCTCGGTCAGAACCCACTTCAGCACTGCTGCACATGAGTTATCCTCATGCGCTTTCTTACGGAATAGGAAAAATAAAGGAGAATGAGAAAGAACATTAAGAGCAAGTTAGAATGAGGCTTCCGATCATTTGTAAAAACCTGCCATTGCCTAGTGTTACAGTTAGCTATTGCTGAGTAATAAATCAGCCCAAACTTTGTAGCATTAAACTGCAACAATTTTCATGAGGAGGGAGAAGAGGAGGAAAATCTCTCACATTTCCATAGGTTGACTGGGCTCAGCTAAGCAGTTCCCTTTGGGTCACTCATGAGGTCACTGTAGGATGGGGACTGGTCTAGAGTCTTTCCCAAGGCTTCCTCACTCCACGTCTGGCAGCTGATGCCAGCTGTTAGCTGGGAGCTCAGCTGGGACTGCTGGCCAGACACCAGCACATGGCTCTCTAGGTGTCCTGGGCTTCCTCCCAGCAGGGCAGCTGGGTTCCAAGCGCAAGCATCCCAGGAGACAGAGCCAGGGAAATACTCTGTCACTGTTTATGGCCAGCCTCTGCAGTCATGCTGTGACACTTCTACCACATTCTATTAATTGGGAGCAGGGAAAGCGAATTAGACTCTGGATGGGAGGAGTACAAAGAACACACCAACATGTTTTAAAACCACCACAATTAGTGTCATCACACTTTTCCCTCTTTGTGTCTTTCAATACCATGACTAAACATTGAAAAACAAACCTTACCAAATGGAAACATCAAAAACAGATGTCTCTGCTTCTTCTAGCTCTGACAATCAACCCCTTTTCTCAGCAGGCGCTGGTGAGGTAAAGCACCTCTGACACCTGCTCCTCCTCCCCTGTCCGTGTGCATTCTCAATACATGCTCTTGTGAGCTCTCCCAGGTAGAGACGACTCCCCGCAAGGAAACCCTAGGCCCACATTCACAACAGGGAGACTTGGCAGCGATTCATTTTATTTTCTTCCAAACCTCCTCCCCTTCCAGCCGCAATGCTGTTACTGGTAGCCGTTGGCTGGTGTCATCTTTGGCTTCTTCACACCCTATCAATCGCCAACACCAGACTAGTCTCCCATGTACCAGTGGCCTCCTGCCTGTCACCTTCAGTACCATCCAGATTCCTCCCCCTCTGTCTCTGGCCTGCCACTTTCTACATGGCTGGCCATCTCATCACCGCCCTTTGGATTTAATGACCAAAATGCCTTTCACAAACGATGCATCCCTTCCCAGTGCTGCCAAGACAGCTCCAGCTTCTGAGAGCATTGCACCCAGATTTCTGGTCATGGATTTCAAAGCCTTGATCACCACATGTAGGCATAAATACACTCTCCTGTTCTCGAGTAACTATGTGCCTCCACCAACTCTCTCCTGTGTACAACCGTGTTCAGGAACAACTTTTGGTTGTCCTGTCCCCAAACTCGTACTCCCATTGACAGATGGTTCTACATTTCAGCTACATTTTTCTCACCTACCAGATCACTTTAGTGTGGTAGAACAGAAAGATCACAGAACTTAGACATGAGGGGCCCACGTTCTAATGTTATAAACCTCAAAATAAGATATTCGATAGAAATATTTGAAAAAGTGAAATATTCACTATGACAATGATGACTTTCTTCATCTTTTAAAAATTCTGCTAAAGTTTCATTGACCTTGTGAATCTCCCGTGAGTGAGGAAAGGAAGCTCCAGTGTGTTCCTGCCCACGACAGCCTTTCCTGAGAGCTGGTGGCTGCAAACATCATCAGGTCTTCCTTTGCTGAAGGGAGTGCCAACAAAGTCCTTGCAAAGACTTATAGTCCTCTTTGCAGAACCTGTAGTCATCACAAGGGACTCATGATGTCTGAAGACACTAGGTATCTCACAGTAACACAAACTAGATACTTCCTCAGAGTACACGGAGCTAAGAGTTTATCCTAAATTCCACCTGTGCAGCAAAGTGAACTTACAACCAATGATAGGATCTCAAACTGCACCAGACAGGGACTTCCTGAAAAGGCTGAGGAGATGTAGAGCCTCAAGCTTAAGGTGCTCATCACACAGCCAGAGTGGTATGGACTTACCTACCTTGCATCTGACCAACTTAAGTCTTTCCATAAGTTAGCCACTAAAATCTGGAAGAGGTGGCACACACCTGGAGTCCCAGCTCCTCAGGAAGCCAAGGCAAAAGCATCACCTGAGCCCAGGAGTTCAAGGCTATAGTGTGCTATGATCACACCTGCACTCCAGCCTCAGCAACATAGCGAGATCCTGTCTCTAAAAAGAAAAAAAAAAAGCAGCTAAGACATACATGGTTCTCTAGAAGTTACTACAAAATTTCACATGAAAATCTTTTAGTCAATCCTCACCCCAATCCAGCAATATACACCAGAATATATTGATAGGATCTCTACTTTGTAGGCTGTGTCTTACGGCTGCCCCTCTCACCCCTCTGACCCCTGGAACATTGCCTACCCACTGCAAGCCTCAGCTGGTTACTGAATGAAAGAACTGAAGTTTTCACACAAGGTGATTCGCATGTTCATGTGGCCCAGCCCAGCTTTTTAAACAAGCTAGGATTTGGGGACAAACTCCTCAATTCATATGAAAGATATATTTTCTGTGCTTCCTTCGTGCACATAACTCCTTAAGGAAGCCTGAAAGGAGGAGAGGCTGACGCTCAGAGAGGGGATTCGGGTGTTCCAGGATCCCCTGGCCAAATACCATCGAATTTGTATCATAAGAACACCCCCAGTAGGAACAGGACTCAAACACCGGCATTCCCTGAAAAGAATGACTATGCCCAAAGGTGGAAGGAGAATTTGCCCACGGGCACTCTTTAGGTGGTCTGGGTCCTTTTTGCTGCACGAGCACATATCAACGGGAACACCTGCGGGGCAACAGCACCTGTCCAATTCCAGAGACGCCGTCAACGTGCATCCACTCGTTCACTCAGCAAGTGTCTGTTGAGGACCTATGACACTCGAGCACTGCTCCAGGGCTGGGGATACAGAGTGGACAAAGCAAAGCCCCTGCTCTTGAGGAGCCTGCATTCTAGTGGGATGAGACGAGCCGTGTCTATGTGTGCCAGCTGCCAGAGCTGTGGAGAAAAATAAGGCAGGGGAGAGGCAGAGGCAGGGCTAGGGAGTGAGAAGAGGCTGTTCTTCTGCAGAGGATGGTCGGGGAAGACTCTGATACGGCACCATTTGAACAGAAGCCTACAGGAAGCATGCGGGAGAGCCACGCAGGTGTGCGCATGTGCCACGCAGGTGTGTGGGAGCAGTGCGAGCGCACAGGAGAGGAGCTTGAGGTGGAGACAGCCTGGCCCCATCCCGCCACCGCCTCTGCAAACCCCTTCTTCCAGCAGCTCAAAGCTTCAAGACGCTGAAGAATTCCTCCTCATTCCATTCCAGGATTGAGTCCTCTTCAAGAGTTCAACTCATTCTCCTGAAGACTGAAAGTAGATTTTATTCTCTCTTCAAGCAAAAATGCCACCAGGGCCTGCAATGGTGGCTCATGGATTCACAAATGGGTGATGGTAAGAAAAACAGAAAAATGGGGGGAAGTAGGGGGAAAAACATGGAGGAGAAAAAGAAAAGAGCCGGAGAAGGGACCTCCACAGGGAATATACAACGTGTAACCTTGTATCTCAAAACTGCGTCTCATAACAAACCGGTTTGAACACACACTACGGACATGCACGGGTATTACTGCGGTATCTCAGGAAGCAGAAGAAGCAAGACTAAAAGTCTCTGAATTAACAACCTACACACTAAGCACCACATGAACACAGGATCCAAACGTATTGTTTCAAAACTAATCTATATAATGATTAAAGCAATCACATCTATGATACCCATTTGTGCAAACTAAATCAAGGAATTTTGCCTGAGTGTCAATAACTTTATCTCTACAAAAGTGCATTTGATGGCTATCTAATTTTAAAAAGGAGTCCAGCATTTCTGGGGATTATCGTGAAAACAGTTTCTTTCTTAAGCTCTTTTTAAAAATTTTCGCAATTTAGAAATCTTTCCCTCTTGGCCTATTTTATACATGTATCCACTTATTTCATATGTATTTGTATCTCCTAATTTATTTTATTTATTTCCTCTATTTATTTCAAATATACCAAATATAGCTTATTTCTTTGGCATATTTCTAATTCCCAGAAGTCCCTTTTGTATCTAGACAGATTTCCTTCAAAACAGTATCAAGGGTTATTTGAAATTTACAAAAATAAGGAGAAGCTGAATGAGTGAATAAACACTAAAGTCTTAATTATTTGATACCAAAGTCTTTCTATGATGCCTCTATGACACTTTTTAAGTGACCTAAACCAAAGACTCCTGGCCTTTCAAATACACTTACTCCCATCTTTAACACTAGCTGTCATCCCGGGGTGCAGGGGTTCTGGTCTCCAGACAGTGCTGAGCCCCCACAAAGCACTTGATGAAAAGGTGCTGATTGACACCTCCCCACCCTCCCTATGGCTCAACCAACTGGCAAAGAAGTAGTTGCACTGGGTTTTCTGAGTCAGCTATGACCTGGGTAAGGAATTCTTATCACCCAAGGGGCTTTACCTGGAAAGTCTTACATCAAATAACACCGAGACTGCATTCAAAGAAAACTTGCTTGTGATTATTTTTTTCTTGCTATCAACACAAAAGTTTTCATTCAAAACTTATGATATTGAATTTAGTGTTTGATCTTGGATTTTTCTGGATACTTTTGTGTACAAAGAAGAGAAAATCATCTCCAGGTATTTTCAAAACATAACTGGCAGCACCAAGTAATATTTAGTTACCTATT
Organism: Eulemur rufifrons; assembly: GCF_041146395.1. Lineage (NCBI taxonomy): Eukaryota > Metazoa > Chordata > Mammalia > Primates > Lemuridae > Eulemur > Eulemur rufifrons. The sequence goes on from NC_090989.1 coordinate 205,423,129, forward strand.
GAAGTGATCCTAGATGACATGAAGAAAAATCTAGATTATTTTAAATGTGAAGATCTGCAACAGTCTAGAATGTGCCACTGAAAATAAATAAGTAGCTCAATCAATGGTGTCCAGGTTTCAGGTTAAAAATGGAGGAGTCAGCTAGGCATGGTGGCTCACGCCTGTAATCTCAGTGCTTTGGGAGGCCAAGGCCAGAAGATTGCCTGAGGCCTGGAGTTCAAGACCAACCTGGGCAACACGGTGAGACCCCATCTCTACAGAAAAAAAAGAATTTTTTTAATTAGCTGGGCATGGTAGTGCACACCTATAGTCCCAGCTACTTTGGAACCTGAGGTGGGAGGATGGCTTGAGCCCGGGAGTTCCAGGTTGCAGTAAGTTATCATTGGGTCACTGCACTGCAGCCTGGGTGACAGAGCAAGACTCTGTCTCTTAAAAAAAAAAAAATGAGGAGCTGTTATTGAGCAAATGGGCTCACTGCCCTGATGCGAACAGAAGCTAATACCATGTGGCACCAGCTTTTGAGAAAAGAAAGGCTTTATTGCAACACTGGTCAGCAAGGAGACAGAAGCAAGCTCAGATCTGTGTCCCTGATTTGGGTTCTGCGGCAAATTTCAAAGTTATGGGCTCAGAGGCAAAAGGAAAGAATCTGGGCATGTTGGCTTGGCAGGGTCTAATTGGAAGGCTTTAAATTTACCCATTTACAGAAAGATATGTTGAGGTGGATTTTAGCCCTGCATCTTCCAGGCCAGCAGACCCCTCACTTGTGCAAGAGTGCCAGCATTCAAGTTGCAGTCGTGTTCCAGTCCTCTTGCTTACAAGGGCAGGATTTGTTAGTTCCTGGTGTGCATGCTGGGCCACGTGACTTGCAGTTTTTGGCTTTGGTATACCTACAAGGGAACATGACATTTTGTTATCAACAGAGTAGACCCGGTTTGGCAGGTCCTGCCCTTACAGTGATTTGCCTTCTCTTTGAAACAAACCAAACATTTTTTAAAACATGAATTTAATAGATCTTTAATGAAGCTAGAACTATGTCATAATTTTGAGTCGTATTTAAGGAAGAAGAACTGCAAAGGGCAGCAAAAATGAATCGGTCAAGGCACTGGAGGTGTGCGGGGAATCATTTAGTACTGTGTGTTCACCAGACTCCTTTCCTTTGCCTGCTCTGCACAAATCCGACTGGATTCCCCAGCCCCCTCGCAGCTGGCTTTGGCATGCTGCTGAGTTTTGACCCACAGAATGCGAAGGGGGAATGTGTTACTTCTGGATGAAGTGCTTTTTTTTGGAAGGTACCCCCTCCTCACTCTCCTTTCCTCATAGCATGGGCTTGGGAAACAACGGAGGGGGTACAAATGGCCCCTTTCAATTTTCTACCAGATTCCTTATTGGGGAAATTAATTTTTCACCCAAATCTTGGTATCAAAAGGTTTGGAAGTCCTAATGCTCAAAGGAAAAAGTTCTACCAGGGAACACAGTTTGGGTTCTGTTAAATTAGAAGCTGAGACTATTCTTTGGCCATTCCAGTTTTTTCACACCTTTGACACAACCAGTAGAGGGAGGGTCTCTGTACTGACAAGGCAACGGGGAGACACTGGGACACTGAAACCCAATAGACTGTAAACAGCACTAGGTCTGGAACCCAGGCTATTGGCTGGGGTAACTCTGATGCCTTCTGCTCTAATACTTCTGGTCATCCTTAATCCAAAAGTGGACATCCTTAATCCAAAATTTTTGAGTGCCAACATGATAACACAAGTGGAAAATTCCATGTCTGACCACAGTCAAAAATGCAGGTGCACAACACAGTTTATCCGGCATTGCTAGGGATCCTGGTGATGCTACTGTGCTGCTTAGTTACCCTGAACACATTGTTTGTTCATGGTATTCATGGTATGGTCTACTTGTTACTCTTAAGTACTTAGGTGTGAATAAGTGTAAGATAAAGATTGCTTATCAGTAGCATATAAATTCAGAGTCAGGATTGATGGGGATGTCAAACAACCACAGATTGTCCACATGGGTGGCTGAGATAGTGACATCTTTGCTTTCTGATGGTTCAATGTACACAAACTGTTTCCTGCACAAAATTATTAAGAATATTATATAAAATTACCTTCAGGGTATGTGTATAAGGTGCATATGAAACATAAATGAATTTCGTGTTTAGACCTGGGTCTCACCCCCAAGATATTTCATTATGTATATGCAAATATCTCAAAATATGAAAAAATGCAAAATTCAAAACACTTCTGGTCCCAAGCATTTTGGATAAGGGATACTCAACCTGTAATATAACAAAAATAAAACCAACAAGGTGTGAGATCCCACATAAATGTAAGTCTGAGTCATCCCACCAGGTCCAGGGTCCTATGCAGCTGAGATGCTGGCAGAAAATAAGGGCAACATGCACTGATGCTCTTCACTCCTTCCGTCTGTGCTCTGCTACCCTTCTCTCCCACCCTGGGAGAATTTTTAGCACCCAAGGAGCTTTACCGGGAAAGTCTGCACGCGCTGGCCCATGGCAAACACTGTTAATGCTCAGTAAGTACCTGTGTGGGCTCTGCACAGAGTTACCAATAACCAACCTAATCTAACCTTATGAGCACATGATAGAATTAAAATGGGTAGCACCTATTTCAAATTTGTCCTCAACTATTTTAAAAATGAGTTCAATTTATGGCATCAATAAGTTAAATAAGAAAAACCACATCATCAACTCAATGGTTACTGAAAACGGGGCTTAAAGTACTTATGCCTTCTGATTCTATCTACTTCTGGAAATTTATGGAATCTATGGGATTTATGGAAATCACAAACAGAAACAAAAAATGTACACACCAAGGTTGTCACCGCAGTACCATATGTAACGATCAAAACTGGAAACAACCTAAGCACCAACTAATAGACTAATGCTTAAGGAAATCATGGAAATTTCATAACACAGAATACTATATAGTCATTAAAAGTATACTTGCAAAGAAATATTAATAAAATGGGGGAAATGATTAAGCTAAAACAAGTGAAAAAGCACTGTATACAGTAGTCTGTATTGGATAAAATTGTTTCTAAAATCTAACTCTATTTGTATTTTTTGTTTTCCATGAGCATGAACCTGTGCTTTTATAACCAAGTAAAAAATCTTTTCTTTTTAAGAAAAAGAGTTATATTCAAATATGTCTTTTATCTCAAAATTCCATGACTACCACATAGTCAGAGCATCACCAAGTAAGAAGAGTGCCTTCTGAATTTGCAAAACTATAGTTCTTAGCTATCAATTTACAAGTTTAGGCTTCCTAAAAATCTTTTAGAGAATGTGAAAAATGGATTTTTAAGAAGGCTAAACCTTCCAACCAAGATCTGGCAATAATATGATCATGATCTATGACTTAGCAGGGAGCTACAGAGCTGAGGCCTGGATCTTTTCCACATATTGTGCTATATTTTCTCTGGTTTCCTTGACTTAAAACAAAAAACAGAACATGGGCGTTCACCAATCAGTTCTTTTCTTTACATCCCGAAAAGCATTAAAGAGACTGTTGGTAGCAAGAGTCTACAAAAGAAGCTAAAGGATTTGCAATTTGCTGTCTTCATATGTAATTCCAACCATTTTTGAAACCAGCAGCCAGAGGAATTACAGTACTTCTGGAGAAGACGATGCAATATGGTAAGTGAAGCTCTCAAAACCAACTGTATTGCATTAATCTTAAAACTAACCAAATACCATACTCTTTGCAGCAACAAGATGCTCTGTGGTTAAATCAGAAAGTTATTATCCTTTGGAATAATGAAAGCTGCCCCGGGGATGTGGAGTAGGGGAGGCAGAGGCAGGCAGATAAAAAAGACTATTGCATTTCCTGAACTCTCATCCAGTGATCAGTCTGTGTTTCCTGGATCATATAGCAAACACACCATAGAAGAATGCATTCACTTCCAGGGGTGCCCTTTTGGAAGACACTTTCATAACCTTACTTTCCTTCTATGCCCACAGAGTAAATCTGAGGTTGAGTCTTCCTGTGTTTCCAACGGTGAAGCCCAGTGAGTGCTCAGGCCCACAAATGATTTATTCAAAATCAACCACAACACTCGTGTCAGAGCCAGAGGTCAGCTAGGATCTCCTCTGGGTTCTTATTATCACTTGAATTCCAAATCTTTAGGTTGATTTCTCCCCTTGTGTGGATTTTCTGTGCCAAACCACGGACTTACAGGTTTGTGGATCCCCGTTTAGCAGGACTTGTCCCCTCCACTCAAAATACAACACAATGGATCCCTATCACATTAGAATTGCAATGCATTCTGTTTCCCTATGAAAAAATGATTATGCTCATATATTTATCCTCCAAAGTAAGGTTCGGTTTTAGTTTTTGAAGACATATTAGAACCATGATTAAAGTGGCAATCAAGAGAAATATTAAATGAAGCAGATAACTTTAAAATAGCTTAATACCATGTTCATGTTGAACTCTAAGTAGTTGCTGTCAACTAAAGATGAATTCATTAGCATTGTATTTTATGGAATATCAGCATGTTTCCTTGTTCTCTCTTTGCCCAGTCTTGCCTTATCCCAACCTACTATTTAAAATGAAACCAGAGCATTCTTCTAAAAGCCACAAATCTGATCCCAATACTTCCCTTTTTTAACCTTTCAATAGTCCCATTGTCCTTTGTCCTTTGAGTGTAGCACAAATTCCCCAACACAGCTCCCGGGTTCGCAAACTGTCTGGCCTCCTGTATTCCTCTCCAGTCATATCGGCTGCCCTGTGACCCCTCATATGCTATGTCCTGCCCCGCAAGGGCTCTCAAAAAGGCACCACTACCTCCTGTGTGCCACCTTTGCACATGCCTTTCTGTTGTAGGAACTGTTAGTGCTCACCACAGACCCATGACTTCCTCTCCACTTCCCAGGCCATATGGATCTAGGAAAGGCAGATGATTAATTTTTGCCAGTGACATGTGATGAGTCATCTCCAATCCAAGGAGGTAAGAGCAGGTGTGAGATTTCCATAATCTCATTCTCTCTCCCTCCCATCTGTGCCCCTGGAAGTAAAGGGCTGCAAAGTCACAGAATAGAAGCAGCCTGGGGCCCCGAGTCACCAGTTGGAAGAATGTCATGCGAGAGAGCTGCCTCATCCGTCTTTGACTTGATGAGTGAAAAATAACACTTTATAATGTTCAATCACTGAGAGTTGGGGCAGTTTGCCTACTGCAAAAGCAAGCATTCATTAACTCAATGACCTCTTAGCCTACAAAATACTCTCCCCACTTTTCCACCCTCATCTCTACTACCTTCAAGTTTCACCTACGGTTCCTCTTTAAATTTTAGTATAAATCTCTCTTTCTCCAGGGCTCCTTTCCTCTCACAACAGATCTCATACCTCTGTAATGAATTCACCTGTTCTATTCTGTTATAATGACTTGATTAAAGTTCTTTATTGCTATATGGACTGTAAGCTCCAAAAGGGCAGGGACTAAGTTGACCTTATTGCCAGCTGTATTGCCAGTGCTGACACAGTATGTGACATAGACCAGGTGCTTAACCAAAACTGAAGAGAGGATGAACAAACAGGGACTTGGCTTTCAGCTATTGTAAATGTCAATGTGATTTTGCTCACTGAGGCAGGAAACTTTTATTGGACGTCTGAGAGACTGAATATATGAATGGACAATGGCCAAGCTGTATATAAAAATAGAACTCTGATCCACAATCACAGCAGCTAGTCCAAGAAACCAGCCCATTATCTATGGTAACCAGCCTACAAAGCCAGCCAGTTGATAAATCTGTAAGTTGAACTTGTAGGAAGTCAAATCTCTATCTCTAGCAACCAGCCCAGGAAGCCAAACAATAACCTCTATAACAACGGGCCCTAAGTGCTCAGCACTTATTTAATAATTGGTGGCATCTCTAATTTTTGTCCCAGCCTCCAACTTAGGACCAGAAAGAGAAAATCAAATATGTACCCAGAACAAATTCCGGAGAATGTCCCACTTCTACTTAGCCCTCTTCCAGCTTCCCATGCCAACTGCCTCCATACCTGAAGTCTCCCTGGTTTCCATTCCAGTGCTTTCCCACTTCTCTGCTTACCTCTGAGTCTTGGCTAAAATGCAAGTGATGGTGGCTGACTCCCTTGTTACCGAAAGACCTGGTCAAAGAAGAAGAGCAGGGCATATCAGATTCAACCTCTTGTGGTTCACATGGAACTTGAGCAACAGCATCAGCACCACCTGGGAACTTGTTGGAGACGCAAATTCCCAGGCCTTACTCCAGACCTACTGAATCAGAAACTCTGAGGGTGGGACCCAGAAATCTGTTTCAACAAGCCCTGCATATGATGCTGGTGCTAAAGTTTGGGAACCACAACAGTATAATCAAATGTGAATTACCTTATGTTCTTATGTTCCAAAGGCATTTATCCTTTGGGGGCATATTCACAAATAGCATCAGAAGGTACCTTCCCCATGTGAAGGGGGGGGAGTCTGCTATTCCCCCAGTTACTGCTACCAAGTGTCAGACAATCACCATCTGAACAGTAGGGAAGGCACATGCCTTCCTTTGGGATCCGTGCCTTTTGCATAACACAGCAACTCCCTTTGAAACATGCTGCATGCATTTCCTTTCCTTCTTTTTCTGTGCCACCTGGTATTATGATCTGTTAGAAGACAAACACACTGATTTTGGCTGTGCCTAGTTACTAACTGTTCCTAAGAACCAGCCAAATTATTCTTATGACATGGCTTCCTTCCTACTGAATGTTGCTTTATATTTTTAGAGATTTCTGAGTATTGGTTTCACATGTAGAAATGGATGTCCTCTAAGCTGAAATCTTATTTTACAGAAGCCAGGAAAACCTGATTGCAAATTCATAATAGCAGTTTCCAATATTTATAGACTTTTCTTCAAGCTCAAATATATTAGTTACTAGTACTTGGGTTGAGATTTATGGTATAAAAGTCTTTGCCCTGTGACATAGTAGGGTCAAAATGAAAAGGGGGATGTTCACCTTCACGGTTTAAAATTCTGAGTCCTGATTTAGAAGCTTTACTAAAAAAAATTTTTTTTTTTTTTTTTTTTTTTTTTTTCCAGAAGCATCATCGTGGTTTCAAGGTCTTGGGACCAGGGATAGATCTGGCTATGGGGGAATGTGAAGCTGAGACAATCTTGAGATTCCACTTTGTAAAACAAATACAAAATTGGACACAGATGTGAGGGAAATCAGAACTCACAAAATACAAATTTTTAAACACTGACAAGTAAAATCCAGGTGGAAATCATGTAAAACTAAATAAAATACAAAAATAAGTAAGAATTCATTAAAGTCCTGACACATCTCAATAAGACTTTCCTTCCAACAGTTTTGGCTGCATATTCTTTGATCTCCTCTTCATATGACAAAGATTTTGGAACATCATATACAAGATCAAAGATATTTTCTCAAGCCTGGTTGACCAAACTTTTTAACTGGCAGTGTAGACGATTCTATCAGCACAATTGCTAATGATGATATCATCTAAGTTTTTGTGGATCGTGGTCAAATTTGGGAAGATTTCTATCCAGTTTCCTTCACAAGAGTTTTACCATCCAAAAGAGTTTCCCACAGACTGGCTTCAGGGCCCACAGCTTTTAGATGGTGCCTCTCCCCCACCTGTCACCTAGTGAGGGTGCCAGCCACCCTACCATTCCACAGTGACATTCCTGGGTCTGCCCCTTCCGTCTCTGCCCCAGAAGAGTAGCAGCATGGGTCGGGGTGAGTTTCTAGAAGCCTTTTCTCCATGAGAACAGCCAGCCATAACTGAAGAGTGCACAGTCTCCCAGAGCGCAAACCAAGTATATTCCACTAAATCCAAATGAGATACATCCCCGGCTCAACTTTCCTTTAGACGATTCCCCCAAAATGTCCACAGCTGCTTGAAGTCCTGCCATATGAGGAAGGGTGCAAAGGAGCAGAAGTCGGAGTACAGAGAGGCTGAAATATCCGGCATTTTCCCCACAGTAACATGCGCCTATAGTCCAGCTACTCAGGAAGCGGAGGCGGGAGGATCCCTTGACCCCAGGAGTTCGAGGCTAGCCTGGGCAATATAGCAAGACTGCGTCTCAAAAAGAAATAAAATAAAATATCTGGCATTTGTAAATTTTACAGCATCTGATCTTGCAAGGGGCCCTGAAGCTAAGCTCGCTCAGAACATCCACCTCTGATCCAGTGTGAGAACCGAGTTTAGTCCTGATGTGCCCCGGCAGGTGAAGGTGGGGTCTGTGCCTTCAACTGACAAGGAAGGGACAGGGGAGAGCAGAAGTGACGGAAGGAGATGATGTAGAAAAGGTAATGGGAAAATCCTTGTGGCCTGAGGCTGCTGCATGAAATAGGAGAGAAAGTACATTGATGAATATGAGCATTTTAAAAAGGCAAATGCGCTCTCCCGTGCCAGTTTACAACACAGAGCACATGCATCAGCCAAGCAAATTTGTCATAAATGATTAACTTCTGGAAGAACAAATCGTTTGACCTCTGCAGCTGAACAAACACAGAGCTGCAGTGACGAAAAGAGCCAAAGGCAATGCTTCAGCAAGGCTGAACACATTTTTGTGGAAGTCCTGCCATTTTGTGTCACAGAGCCTTAGGGAAGCTTAGGTAATGGTGCCTCTTTAGCTAGAGGAAGAGAATTCCCCCACCTGGGTTGTAGCTGCCATCTACGAATGACACAGAGAATGGCTTCAGATCACAAAGGTTGATTTTGCTGCAGCTTTGAAAACGTGCCCTAGGGCTTCTGAAAAGGAGAGTTTGATTTATGAAAAAGATTTCAGTTTCTGGGATGTCGACAAAGAAACTGAATGAAGGTAGCAAAATGGTGCAGGGAGCCCTCCAGTCATGTGCAAGTTTAAAATGACTCTGTGCATCTATCCTGAGTCCTCATCTTTCAAAAATGATTCGAAATAGCTTTTAGCTAGAAGAGTTCATTGAGATACAGAATGCAAATTGTGCAGCCACATTAATTCCCAGTTTCCTTGTTCCAGGCAGCTTTCTACCAATAGTAGATTTTTAAATAAGGACTAAGTATCCCTGTCCCCAGGGAATTCTTGTTTCATTGAGGTATAGCTTAGCAATGACTTCAACAAATAAAATGCAAATGAGAATGGAGAAAATTAATTAGAAACAAAGATCAGAATTTCTTTTCATTAACTCCTTAAAAGCCACCATCCCCTCAAAAGAGACTAAAACTAAAATGTAATTCAATGCTTGTTTTCTTTGCCATGACCTTGCTAAACTAAAATTAATGATCTGGTTAGCCCAGAGACCATGTCTTAAAGGGCATTTTTCCCCTATAAAGTAGAAGGTCAGAATTCTGTTCTGAAGCCTGTATCCAAATTGTGGTTATTATAAGACTAAAGTGTTCTCCCTTTAGGCTTTCAGAAGCAAGCACGTACTGAACAATGAGCCCCAACGGATGGTTGATCTCTTTAAAAGAGGCCTCAAATACATTGTGATTCTTGTAATATGTAAAAGAATTATTCCAGCTTTACTTTAAATTATACCCATATGGATACACACTCAGGGTCACCTACAGAAGCTTCGATTTTAAAGTCCCTGTTTCATCCTAAGTTTGAAAATGTTGAAAAACAAAGAAATAACTTATGAATAATCATTTAAAACAAAATTCATTCGTGTTATAGCATCCCCACATTGTATTATTTATATGCAATGCAATCTTTAAAAAAACAAACCTTTTTAAAGTTTAGAAGAAAAGTGTGTTCATCACAGAATACTTGGAAAAGAAAGAAAAACAAAAGAAAAATAAAATGACCAATATATTTACCAGCCAGATTCAACCACTTCTTCCAGTATTTTTGCTGATCATGCTTTTTACATATAAATGTAAATATATGGAGTATTCAAAATTTTATATGCTGAATCAGTCTTTTCCTGATTATAAAAATAATACCTGCTTATTGAGGATTGTTTGAAAGGTATAGAAAATTATACATCCAAGGTTTTACCATCCAGAAATAACTTTTAACCAAGTTGGTATAATTCTTTACATTATTTTTTCTTTATTTTTAACCTGAACAAGTAAACATGTTTGCTTTCTTGTTTAAAAGATTTTTTTTTAACAGAGAAGTATAAGAAATAAAACATGAAGGGGACCTCTTCCTCCCCAGTCAATATCTGCCATGCCTGCTTCATCTTTGTGGACATTTATGTTCATTCTAATTTTTTTTTACTATAAACAATGATGTAACGAACATCTTTGTGTACATGTTTGTGTACATATGCAAGTATTCCTTTAGACAACTCCAACATGTAGAATTCCTAGATCAAAGGAATTTAATTGTGATAATTTGCCCTTCAAAAGACTTGCAATTCACATTCTGATCAATGTGTGAAAACTTGCTCCTCTATATCCTTGCCGACAAATTAGAAACTGTAATTATAATTTTTACTGCCCTAATTACTAACAACATTTTAAGCATTTTTGCATTTGTTTATTGGTCATTTGTATTTATTCGTTCATAAATTTCTTACTCATATCTATTCATTTGTTTGTATTTTCTTATTGTTCTTTAGGAGCTCTTTATATTTTCTGGATATTAATAATTTTGTCCTCACTTACCAACTGTCTTTTAACTTTTTATTGTGTCATTTGTCATTAAAACATTTTTTAAATTTTCTATACAGTCAAATCTATAAATCTTTTCCTTTGGGTCTTCTGAGTTTTATAGATTGTTTTAAAATAAATAGAAGTATTGTCTGCTCCTACCTTCATGGTTCTGCTCTTGTGTCTTAGCTCTGTATTTCTGTTTCTAGTATGAGATAAGAGCCTAATTTTATCTTTTTCCAAATAACTTAGTGTCCCAACATTTTTTTTTTTTTAGATGGAGTCTCACTATGTTGCTCAAGCTAGTCTCAAACTCCTGGCCTCAAGCAATCCTCCCTCCTGGGCCTCCCAAAGTGCTGGAATTATAGGTATGAGCCACCAAGCCTGGCCATTTTTAATCAAATTGTTTAAATTTGTGTTCTGAGTCTAACAGCATACTTTGAATTAGTCCAGCTTTATAGCATATTTTGCTACAGGGTGGGGGGCAGGGGGCTTCCTTCATCCCTTGTGGTTCTTCTGTTGTTCCAACATCCACGACTATTTCATGTGCTCTCTTTCAGAGGGAATTTGTAATTATTAATATTTTCCCCATAAATTCTCTTGAGATTTGGTTGGGAATGTCCTGAATTTACAGGTTGATTTGATAGATAGTGAAATCTTCACAATACTGGGCCTTTGGGTTAAGAGCATGTGGTATTTCTCCAATATTTCTCTACTGATTAGTGTCTTTCAGAAAAGATTTTTTTTCATATAGACCTTACACATTTTGGGAGGTTATTTCTGGATTTTTAATTGAGAACAGGTTTGGATTATGATAGTTTTCATTTTCCCAGAAAGTCATTCTTTTAAATATGTTATCTTGACTGTATAAACTATTCTCTTACAGTTTTTTCGTTTCCTGCTTTTCTGCAGTGATGTCAATTTCTCATTGCTAATATTCTTTTTTTCTGTAACTGGGTTTGCTATAATGTTATCTGATTTGTTTTTTTAAAATATGAAGTTTGGTTTTTTTACTATTACATTAATTCTACTTATCTTTTTTGTTTTCTTCCTTCTTTAGATTTATTTTGTTATTGTTTACATTTTGGATTCTTTCTTATTTTGTAATATATACATTTTCCTTGAGAACTCCCCTGGCCACCTCCCACCTGGTTTATACTCTAGAGATTCCAGTGCTGGGTGGCCTCTGTCACTTTGCATCTCCTTTCCCGCCTCCCCACCACCACCACCCTCCCCACCCCGCCCCCAGCAAGGTGTTCCCTCCCTCTACCCCCATTCTTCAGCACCATCCCCTCCTGCCACATCCGGGACTGTGCGGTTACAGTTCACCACCAAGAAAACCCCGACTTACTAAAGACTGATCACAATGGGTTGTCCTGAGTGCCTAGTCATTTTCCTCAGTCCACAAGGAAGGAGCTTGCGAACTGTGCTTCCTGCAGGGTGGCTTCCATGCTGTCACTGTCCCTTGTTAGGAGTCACTGAGACTCTTTCTGACTCCATCCTGAGAAAAACTGGATCCTCATATTTTTTTTTAAATGGGTCACCCATAAGAAACAAACCCCTCTCTTGCTAGCGTTGATCATGTCTTCCCCATATCATGCTGCGGCATTATGCTATGAGGAGACACACAACCAGTGCTTTTTAGGCAGTGCAAAATCAGATGAATTTCCTGATGTCCTTTGGGGAGAACTTTTCTGAATCCTGGTTCAGATTTCCCACTCCTTAACATTATTCATTTACCCCTTCCTCCTCAGCACAGTGAAACACAGTTCCATGCTGGACTGAAGTCTAGAGGTCCATAAGAAGGTCAGAAATCTGATGACCTCCACATATTAAGGTCTGCATGAGGAGCTCTCCCTGCCTTGGGGAAGTAGAAGCTGCACCTTCAACGCACCCCAGATTAGAGTCTTAGCCTCTCTCTCCTCTGGATCCCTATTTCTCCTCCACCAGCATCTTGGTGATGCCTGGGGCTGGATGGATTCTTTCCTTTACCCTAGTTTTTACTGTGTGTAAAATGTAACGGTGATGCTCATCAATCGGTAATTGTTTTTAAAGAGTAAAATCATGATTCTTATATAAAATGAACATGTGTCAAAGATTTTATTCAATTCATCAATTAATGAGGAAACCATTAAGACATTACAAATAGTCCAAAGGAGAAACCAAAGAGCAGACACAAATATAAGTCCTGAGAAATGATAAAATGAATTTGCTTAGTAGATACAAAATTTGCTTCTTCCACGAGGATATGAGGGGATCGATTTGCCCTCCAAAGAGAAAATTTATTTGCATGCCTATGGACAAGAATCATTTGCATTGCTATCAGTTGCCTACAATTACAGAGTTGTGAAATAGCTCAGAGACAATGAAGCTGTAGAGATAAGTATGATATCTGGTAAAATATGCTGGACCAGACAGCCAGCCTTTGCCTTTGCCCATTTCAAAGGCATTCACAATTTTCCCCACAAACTTATTTTAGCAGCCGCAGTTTCTGTTTTACTTTGAAACTAGCAAGGGTCCCCTTCCCGTGTTCTGATAGTTGTGACTTCGTGGAACAGGGCCCTCTGTTGTATCAAGCTTCCATGGATGGTGAGGGACGAGCCACTTGGAGCTCTCCCTCTCATTAGGTACGTACTGCATCAGTCTTTCTTCTGCTAACTTTTAACCACAAACAAAAGTCACCAAGTACCCAGGAATCCTTCACATATCAAGAAATAGGAACTGACTAATTATTTGTAACGGCTGTATATGGATCAGGGAGCACATTTCTACATCTATGCCTTTTTTATTCCAATTCATCTAATAAATATACTGCATTCCCCTTTGAGAGCACAAAGAATGGTTGTAGGCTTTTAAATCCCTCCAACTGAAATAATTCCAGCACTAACTAACTCTCAGAATCCTTCTTTGTGGCACATAAATTCAAGCTAAAATGGGAGAGATTAAGAAACGTGTTCCAAGTCCCATAGCTGTAATTAACCATGCTCAAGGGCAAGCAAAGCCCATTCGACTCCTCAGTCTGAATGCCTTCTATCCCTCAGTGCTGCCCCTCTGTGTTCCAGATCTTTGTTCACCTTCTGCAAATACTCAGTCAGTGCCTACCATCCACGCTGCATTGCCTGGGCATCACATTCACCTGCACACACAAGACAGAATTTTTTATTTTAGCCTGACTACACCATCGGCTCCATCCTGCACATCCAGTTGAGCGCTCAGTTCTATAAATTTTACCTTGATATATTTCTCCACTTCATCCCTTCCACTCTGTACCCCATACTTTATTCATCTTTCACCTGGACTAACACAGTATTGTTTTCTGGCCCCCTCAATTCTGGTTTCTTCCCTCCACTCTTTCCTACCCATGTATCCTTCTTATCATCAGAGTGATGCTGCTGATCTATGCATGTCTCTCCCTTGCTTAACAAACCTCAGTGGCTCCTGATTTCCTGTACCATAACGTGCCAACTCCTTAGCGTGGCCCATAAAGACTTTAAAAGCATACCAGCTCATCTTCCTGCACACTCTTCGTCTTGGCTGCTGATGGACCTGCGAGCTAGCCACAGCTGATGACTGCCTGTTTGCTTACAACCCATCACTCTGGTGCCTCTGTGCCTTTGCATATGCTGTTCTTTTGAATTGCAGTGCCCTCTCCTGCTCCCAGGTCAGATAGCTCCTGTCAGGCACATTCACTGATACTGCCACCACCATTCCCCCTCCAGCAGGGACAATAATTCTCTCAACTGGAGTACCTATATTTCTATTATAGCGTATGCACACTCACATTCTACAATAGTGCTTTCATATTTCTATCCTGGCTAGACTGTGGTCTCTTCATGGGCAGGGGTCATTCCAGGCATCATGGGATTCACAGCACACACCCGGCACGGAGACCAGCATCAGGAGGCGCTACATGTCTGGTTGAATATCTGAATCAGTAAAAGAACAAATGTTGAACTCTTGTCTTCCACTCAGGACTCTTTCACTGCATCTTGATCACTTCAAAACAGAAAAGCAACAAAAACAAACAAACAAGAAAGAATACCCCCAAAGCTGGTATGCAGGGAATACTGTGTACCCCTCAACTTTTCTCTAAACCCCGATGATTAGGAAACGATTACCACCCTGGGAACCAGTGACGTTGAAAATCAGGCATAGTGGGAGAATTTACATGATGGAAATTGGAAAATAGTGCAAATAATGTTTTGGCAGAGGGGAATTTTGTTGTCCTCATTTTAAATTGTACAATTCAGTGGTTTTTAACCTATTCGTTATGTTACACAACTACCACCATTATATTTCAGAACATTTTCGTCATCCCCAAAAGAAACCCGTAGTCATTAGCAGCCACCCTGCATTCCCCCCTCCCCAGGCCCTGGCAATGTTTATTGTTGTTTGAGAGCTGGTTGTTAAACATTTACAGCACACCACTGCTGGGGACGTTTCTATAATAACAATTACTCTTCCCTTCTCTTCACTTCATGTCTGGATTCTTCAAGGACCTTGAGTCCTCTTAAACCCCAAAGGTTTATAACACAAAGATTTATACTTCTTTAAAAAGAAGTTATTTCAGTTCTTGCTTAATTTAATTTATCCGCCACAGAGTGAGATGAAAAATAGTCACGAATAGAGAAGAAGATCAGAAACTAATAAATCTTTTAAAAGGCCAGCTCACTTTCTGCTGGATTAGTATGTGGGATTTACTTTTGCATGAGACAATGGGCTCTTGTCTATTTTTAGATTAGATAATGCATTTCCTAGGACCCACAGGAGGCCTTGGCTTCTCTTATTACTGAGCACACATGCAGAGACCAGAGATTTTGTGAAAGGGAAAAAGAAAAAAAGCAAGGGAAAGGATTGGTGGTTTGTTCTTTTGATCACTAATGCAACCCCGTCAGGAAAGATGAAATATAATGCCCAAGAATTTCCTAAAAGAAGTTCACCAGAAATGCACAAAAATACACTTGTATCAAAAGATGTATACACATCCTCACATCCCTGTGAGTGCTCTAGACTATGAGATCATTTGTTAATCTCCTAATGACCCACAACCCTAGAACAGTCCCCCAGATGTGGGCTCCCAGACACTAGATGTATTATTCATCTAATTAATGCTTGCTGATTGAACTTGTTTCTAAATCTTTTATATTTACAAGCAGGAAATGTTGGGCTGTCCTCCATGGTAGGGACTCTACGCCTTGTTACTGAAAGTGTGGGCCCTGGACCAGCAGAATTAACATTACCTGAGAGCTTGTCAGAAATGCAGAGCCTCAGGCCCTACCCAGGCCCATAGAATTCAATGTGTGTTTTATCAGCATCTCTAGTTGGTTCACTTGTGCATTAATGTTTGAAAAGCACTGTGCTAAAACCACTGGAGGACTGTTTAATTGGCTGCTGTTTCTGGAGTTTGTATGGAAAAGAAATTCACTGAGAGTTACTGGCAGTTCATCCAAATGATCCCCAACCAGAGTTTGGATGTCTTGGGAATCCCCATCTCATGTCAAGCAATTATGGAGATAAAACAAGAGGCTAATTCTCCACCCGGGTTGGAACCCTACTGACTATAGAAAAGCCAATGCTCCATCTTCACAGATCATGGAAAGTTTCACTTCAAGTAATGTTTTTCTCTGATGAAAGTAATGCATGCTCACTATAGGAAATCTGGAGAACTACGGAGAAGAAAATTAAAATCATCTGAATTTCCACCTTGAGTGTTAAACACTTAATATTCTGGTACATTTTTTTAATATACATGCAAGTGTTGCATGCTCTGTTTCCAGTGGTATTCTTTATGTTACATAATTGGGAACATAAAGTAAACCGTCTGTAACCTGATTTTTTTCATGTATTGTGATTATTTTCATGCCCCTAAAGATTCTTCAAGAATATGATTTTAATGACCTTATATTCTTATGTGACTAAATGATATTTTATTTAAATATTCTCATATTTTTGAATATTTTTAGGTTTTGTTAACCCTTCTGAAAACATTTTGATTAACATCCTTGTGTATAAATCTTTTTCTGACTTTCTTTCAGATTATTTCTTCTGTACAGATTTTCAGGAGTATACTTGCATGAGCCTGGCCAAGTGGCGCATGCCCGTAGTCCCTGCTACTGGGGAGGCTGAGGTGGGAGGATCGCTGAGTCCAGGACTTCAGCACCAGCCTGAGCACCTGAGCAACATAGTGAGATCCCATCTCTTTAAAAAAAATACACCTGCGGTATGAACTTTACAGGTTATTGACACAAAATGCCAAGTGGCTTTCCAGAGAGTCTGTGCTAACAGGCTCTCAGCAGGGGCCACGCCCTCACCGGCTTCTATGGGCTTTTTCAGCTGCCCCAGTTTCTTATCTTAGGTGAATATCACCATTTTATTGTTTCAATTTGCATTTCTTTGATAACCAGTATGATTGAAGATTTTTCCATTTGTTTACTGACTTTCTCTATTTCTGTAGGGAATGCTCTGTACTTGTCCTTGGCCTGTTTTATTGTTGGGGTGCTGCTGCTATCAGAGATGCTCATATATTCACACGAGTAGCTCTTCATCTTAGCATTTGCTCTGTCTGCTCAATTGCCATTAGCCATTTCATTGTTTTTAAAGTCTTACACATTTTCATATTTTTGAATTGAATATAGTCAAAATCATGACTTGTGATTTCTTCCATAGCGTTCATGCTGAAAAGGATCCTTCACATTAAGGAGGGTACAATTGATCTCTATATTTTTCAAAACAAGGCAAAATAGCAATGCTGATAGTGACCCTCCTGATCTCATTCCTGATTAAGCATGACGTTGGCTTTTACCTGTATCATGTCCTGAATAATTTCTTTCTTCCCAATTTTTGACTTCTGTGGCATTTCCTTTTTTTAAGCTTAAACTAGTTTTTAATTAATAATTAATTGACTGTGCTTTTCCTTAATCATGTATTACTTTCTAAAACATACTAAGAATTCTGTTTGACAACTGACCCATCTCACTGAGCTATCAATTCTTGCTCCAGTATCATATGATTTTAATTACCATAACCTTACCACACCTGGCCAACTCAGTTTTTAGAAACAAGGTGGCCTTTTATTATTTTGTTTTCCAGCTTTGGCCCCTTATGGAGTAAATCAACTTTCCAACCCAAGAGCTGACAGGTAGACACATGCTTTCAGCAAAGAAGCAGTCGTGTTTTGTTATTTTAATGCAGAGCCTTAGATATAATAGAGGCAGCTTCCTCAAACCACTCCACGAAGTGCCCTGATAGCTTTACCTTTCAAAAAAAGAAACTGGAATGTGCATAACTTTTTGGTGCTAAATCTGAAGTTTCATTATCTTTTGCCATGCAAAACAATACTGACCCTCTAAGTGTTTCTTGACATATCTGGCCATTTGGGAATATTAAAAAGCCAATTTAAACAGCTAGGAAAAAGTCTGTTTATTTTTGTGGCTGTTTTTATGGTTGAAATTGTGAAGGTCAAGTGTCCTATATTTTCTGGAAGGAAATCTTTTCCTTTTCCTTTGGCCTCATCTCATGTTGACTCACTTTTTAAATTTCTCACAACTGCTATTCTTAAGTAAAGTACTCAAAGTGTGTAGACAGTGAAAAGAACTTGCCCCCTCTGGTTTCTGACAGAACTGGTTCACCTCCTTGGTTCCCTAACTCCCATTAATATGAGCTTCTTCAACATAAAATTAATGAAAATAATAACATTTGTCTCAAGGAGTTGGTGGAATTGTTAAATGGGATTATGCACAGAAGGACCTTAGCACAATGCCTGGTACAAAATAAACATTAAATAAATGTAAGTGGGGAATGGTGGGGCATGCCTGAGTCCCAGCT
This sequence comes from Eulemur rufifrons, assembly GCF_041146395.1. Classification (NCBI taxonomy): domain Eukaryota; kingdom Metazoa; phylum Chordata; class Mammalia; order Primates; family Lemuridae; genus Eulemur; species Eulemur rufifrons. Next base: position 205,441,537 of record NC_090989.1, read on the forward strand.
ACTTGGGAGGCTGAGGCTGGAGGAGTTTGGGGCTTTGGTGTGCTGTGATTGTGCCCATGAGTAGCCACTGCACTCCAGCCTGGGCAACATAGTGAGATCCTATATCAAAAAAAAAAAATTAATAAAAAAAATAAATGTAAGCTTAAAAAAGAGACCTCAAGGCCATCCCAGTCTTTGCAGATGATCTTGCTTAACTCCTACTTTGCTGAGATGAAGATCTTAATCTACCCTGTCCTGTATACTCATCCTTGGCCCTAGCTCTCTTCTTCCCTCCTTCTTCCTAACTCAAGAAAAAAAGGTCCTCCTCCCTGCCAAGGCTACCCCTACATGTTTAATTCCCTTCCCTCCTTCCCTCCTTCCTTCCTCCTCTTTCCTTCCTTCCTTCCTTCTTTGAACCTTGCTCAGTTCTCTTTTCTCTTAGATCAGAAGTTCTCTACATATACTCTGCCTGCTTCTTCTTCTTATAAACAAATTCAGTTCTCCCCTGCCCTAAAGAAACAGCTCATCTTTAAACGTTATATTTTAGTTATCTATTCCCACACAGTAAATTACTGTGAAACTTAATGGCTTAAAACAACTGTAAGGATTTCTTATCTTTCGCGATTTCTAAGAGTCGGGCATTCAGTAGCAGCTTGGTTGGGCAGTTCTGGCCCAGGGTCTCTCATAAGGTTGCAGTCAGGGCCGCTGGGACTGCAGTATCTGAAGGCTTGATGGGAACGGAAGATCCACTTCTGGGGTGGCTCACTCAGATGGCTGGCAAACCCGTGTTGACAAGTGGACTCCTCTCTACGTAGGCACCACCACGGTGCTGCTTGAGTGCTCTCACAACATGGTGGGTAGCATTCCGCCAGAATGAGTGATCTAAGAAACCAATGCGGAAGCTACAATTCCTTTATGAACTAGCTTTAGAAGTCACATACCGTTATTTCCTCAGTTGGAAATATTTGTGTTGGTCACACACAACAGCCCTGACTGCACATGGAAGGAGACAACAGAAGTACATGAACATGAAAAGGCAGTGACCATTGTGAGTCATCTTAGAGCTGGCTGCCACACTCTGCTAGCTCTCTCTCGTTTTTATGTGCTTTTGGAAAGGCTGTCCACCATGGCCCCAGTTCCTCACCCTCTGTTCTCTCAGGTAGAGCTCCTATTTGCAAGTAATCAAGGCTGACTCCAAGTATTCCAAAGAGGAATTTATTAAAAAGATATTGTAGGGAAGGTTGGAAAACCAGCGTTGCTGAAGTTGAGTTTCTAAGAACAAGGCCCAAAACCAGGGCCTTATATTATATACTTATATTATCAGTAAGGCTTCCAGTCAACAATAGGCTATATTAGCAGTTAAGTTTTGGGGGACTCAACAGTTATATACGGGGAAACTGGGGAGAGGGGATTTAAAAAAAAGTTATATACATCCAGTAAGATTATTTAGCAAAACTTAAAAAAAAAAAAAAAAGAACCAGAACAAAGTTATATGTGGATTTTCAACTGCATGTGAGGTCAGTGCCCCTGACCCCCGTGTTTTTCAAGGGTCGATTGAAATACAGGATTCCACAAGTAGATCTCTTCCCCAAGTTGTTCTGAGCAGACGGCTAACATGGGTCTAATGGATGGTGCACGTATCATACTCCTGCATCCCAGCTGCTAGAGGGGCTGAGAATTTCAACTTTCTGAGTTCTGTTTAGGTGAGCTAAGATGAAAAGGCTGGAAACATCCCAAACATAATAAAGGTTTTCAAAAAATGTAGGACACCCCAAAAGAATGACAATGGTCCACAGTTGTCCACTCACTCCCTTCTTAATCCTTGCAATTTTGCTTTTGTCTTGTCCGTCCACAAAAGCTGTTTCTCGGTGGTCCCCAGTGAGGTTAAACGGGCCCTGCCACCCTTGGATCATTCCCGCACCTGGCTGGGGAAATTAAAGCAGCCTTGGCCAGGTTCTTAGGTCAGGTTCCCTGGAAGTGAGCCCTGGGAGAAGAATTCACATCTTTGATTTTCTAAGGAAGTTTCTGCAGAGGAGCCAGGGTATGGAGTGGGGAGAACAGAACAGAAAGAGGAAGAAAGCAAGCAAGGGCAGGTGCGATTTCAGGCCAAGTCCGAGGGAGAATATTCAGCCGGATCCACCAGGGAACCCGGAGCGGTAAATTAGGCTTCAGAGTGGTCCTACCCTCAGGCTGGAGAGTTTTCATGAGGTAGGTGGGAGCAGCAGAGGGGACATCAACTGTGAGGAACTTCTAGCACTGCGGTCCTGCAGATAAGGTGGCCCAGTAGCTGAGGGCCATCCTCTGAACAGGAGAACCAGAGCTGGACTGCTGGTGATAAAGGCAGGCAGGTGCCTTCAGGAGAAGGTGCACAGATGTGATAAAAGGGGACTGTGAGTTTCTGGGCAGGAGACAAACAATGCCCAGTAGAGCCAGGGACTCTGTGCAGCTCCAGAGCCACCTGTGCAGGGGTACTGCTCCAATCCAGGTCCACGTCCTTGCCAAAAAAACCTCATCCTTAACCAGCCACCATTAAGCCAAGCTTTTCACTAATCCCCTGAATCCACCCCTACCTTCATTGAAACTTACTGTTAGCTTTCCTCAAACACACCCCAAACTATCTTTCTTTCATACCACCCCTTCCTGATGCCAGGAATGGTCTCCCTTAGGTTCACCTATTGTGGCTTTCACTGAGATCCAGCTCAGAGACGCCTGCCTCGTGAAGGCTTCCCTGGCCACCCCAGCATGCAAGACTAGCCCTTCCCCGGACTGTGACAAGACTCTGTTCTTAACTCTCTTAGGAGTCCTATCACATACTCTATGTATTTCTGTTCAGGCCTTATCTTTTCCTTAAAAACTTACACTCCTTAAGGCAAAGACTGTTTCTTACAAAACCGTATTTGCTGCATAGCACCCTGTTGATAATATTCATTTACATGTGTTTGTTAAAAAAATGAATGAATCCTTCTTTTGAGTTCACGAAATATCCCGAATATTACAGTTTACTTTTAAAATAAAGCATTCCCTAAAGCAGAATCAATATATATATTTTAAAAGAAACCACCAATGTATTACCTTGAATACGTTCTTCTGTTGAAAACAGAGGACTAATATAATATTCTTTTATGACATGATTCCTGATCTAAAAAGTAAGCACTGAAATAAAAGGTTTCATTTCGGGTCCCCAAACGAAAATTCTAGAAAATTTCCCTGACCATTTTAGACAATTCCCAGTTCCTCCAAAGGCAGGAAGTTATGCTTTATTAGCTGTCAGGAACCAGGTGCCCTCTGTGTCCTCTTCTGCTTAAAACCCCTCGACGGTTTCCCACTGTTCTTAGAACTCAGACCAGGGTTCACAAGGTCCCCATGGCTGTGCCCCGCCTGCCTCTCTCCACGCTTCCCCTTGCTCACAAGGCGCTCTCTGCAGCAATCTGTCCTCTGCTGCTTTACATACCACGCTCTTTCTGCTTTAGAGCTGCTGTCCTGGCTCTTCCCTCTGCTCATGCCTCTCCCCTGGCCTGTGGCCTGGCTGGTTGGCCCCTCTTCATCCTTCAGGTCTTAGCATCCTATCTCGAATGGCCCTTCTCACCCATTCCCCAGGTGGTACCAATCGTATCTAACTGTTTATGACCTTCTAAAATTATTCAGTGGATTTGTTCAAATGTTATTATCTCCCTTCCCCAGCAAAAACTCAAAGTTGCCTAAAGGCGGTTACCTTACATATATATATGTTCAGGGCCAACAGGAATTCTTAGATCATTGCAGCCATCCCATTAATAAGTGTTAAATGAATGAATGTAAGAGTATGCTTTAGAGAGGAAAGATCTTGTTAAGCAAGACAACAAAACACAAAATTATAAATAATAGATAAATTTAACTTCACAAAAGTTTAAAAACATCTGTATGATAAAATATGAGTAAACCAAGTGAAAAGTGGAAAAAAAAAAAAACTTGAACACACGTAACAAACCTTAGATTTGTTCATGGTCTGTTATACATTCACCCCACCAAGCTAAATGTCTAATCTAAAACAAGTAAGAGAATTTTACTATATCAAAAGTTAAAGGGGTCCAGGATTCCAATAACAGGAAAGCAAAATTATTAACACTATTAATGACGATGAGAAACTAAATTAGCCCCAAATAAACAATGATGATTGATGATGTTGCTGCTAAATCTCCAATGAACGCTGGAATTATTTCTTTGTCCCCCGCTTCCCAGCACAACATATCCCTAAACTACCTGTGTCCTCATAGAAGTTTGCACATTCCCCTAAGAGAGGCAGCTGTCACTTGGCCTTACAGCTATTCATCTAGGTATCAGCTGTGCGGGCTTCAGGGAAAGAATGATGACTTATTAGTCATTGTATCCCAGAGTCAGTGTGGTGCTTGTCACAAAGTAGGTTGGGGGCTGGGGGGGGGGGCGGTGAGGGATGCAGTAACTGCAGGAATAAAGCCTTTGAGCAGGTGAGAGGAAAGGAAGCCCCGGAGCAAGTAGGAGAGCCGACCTTCCTTCATAATAATTCATAGGACTGTGCAAAGGTACAGGTTAATGAGGGAGTATACATATGCCTGAGGGTTTCTATTTCCCCCTTCGAATATGAGGCAAATGGAGAGGAATGTAAAAGATTTGAGGGATGTGAAAAAGGTGTGAAGTGTTTATATTAGTTGGTGGGAAAACTAAAATACTGGAGCAGCTTACTAAGGTTACTGGGTGGCATCCACTGTACAGTTGAGATTTGTGGTCATGAAACTAAAGCAAGAGGGGTTCAACAGGGTCGTGTGTTATTGTCCAGCAAATAACGAGCTGCTCAAGTGCAGGTGCAGAGCAGACAGAGAATGGATTTAATCAAGATTCTAGACATTTGCTAGATGACAAAGTCCCAGGGGAGAGGGCCTACAAAGTTCATGGCATGGGCAAGAGGCGATTGCAGTGACAGACCAGTGACTCTAATGCGAGTATGGAGTGAAATGAGAATGTGATAAAGTGCCTGATAGTGAAAATATGCTAGGACCAAAGGACTAGAGTCTTTGTTGAGGTTGAAGAATTGTTGAAATGGAGATCCTCGGGCAAGGGACGTAGAAGGATGGGAGGTGGGGGTCAGATAATGGGACACTGAAGCTAATTTTTAGGGATCATGAATTTAGGGTTAATGAAATGCTCCTGTTATGGCCATAGTAGCCAACAGCTTAAGTGGGATAAAAGAAAATAGTTAAAATAAAGAGGTGGAAAAACTGAAAGTCTTACATGCAAGATAGATCATTCCATGGTTGTGGAAATCTCAAAGAATGGAGAGGAAAGTTGAGTTTTGAATGGGTGAGCCATTTAATCCTCTCAAAGTTCTGCATAAAATTTCAGAATTTTATCTACACTTTACAGAAGAGGGTACATTGAATAGTTGCCTAAACTCAGGCGGAGAGTAAGTGGTTGAGCTGGGATTTGAACCTAAGTCTCTCTGGCTCCAAAGCTTATTAAATTCTTTCTCTGCCAGTATGTAGTATGTGTCTTCCATTTTTCACTGGTGAGACCAAGCAGGAGGGAGTTAAGGTATGACACATTACATTCTCAAACAGTGAATTCTAAGCTCAGAAGAGAAAGTAAAAGGCAATGCTGAAATGCTTGGTTGGATGGGGTGGGCGGGGGGAGAATCAGACACTAGAAATTCTTAATCTCATGGATATCATTAATTTCTGGACACTACAGTAGAAACGTGACCTAACTGCTCAGAGGAGTAAGTAAAGTTCTAGAAGTAAAGGTACATAATTGAGCCATAGACTCTTAGAGCAAGGAGGGACCTTAGTAAATATTTTGTTCTACTCATTTTCTGTTTAGAAAACTGACACTCGGAAAAGTTAAGTAACTTGTCTAAAATCACAAAGCTAGGTCGTGAAGACTAACCCAGGTCATATAGGACTGCCATCCTTCACATCACATGGACTGTGTTTTTTTCCTCCCACTCCAAGAGGATTTAAATCAGAATTCTTGAGACTGTATGTCCTTTCTTAGATAATAGCTGCCCACAATTAATTGTGCTTTGCTCAGGGGTCTTCTCCAAGGTGCATTTGGCATGGTTGGTACTCATGTGGCCCCTTCTAGCTAGATGTTGCCTGTCTCTGATCCAGGAAATACCTCCCCCACAGAAGCTGTGACTATAACTTGCTCTAAACCTGTGGTCAGACCTTGCCAGAGGCAATAGTCCTTTTCCTGCTAGGATGGATCCTCCGGAGACTTTCTTGAAAAACCAGAAGGTCGGGTAGCTGCATTGAGCGCTAAAATGGGAGCCAAGAGAGGACCCTCACCACTGACAAATGAGTTGCCTTCCTTTCCTCAGTGAAGTCAGATTTGGCGGGTAGGTGTATTCCTGCACCTTCCAGCTTACACTTCTGTGGTTGGGAGAACGGACTGGCTTAGAGAAGCAGAGATGAATTAGGAAATGACTTGCTTTTCCACGAGCTTACTTCGGGGATACTAGATCAAGCCTCATAGACATTAATAAACCATGTGTTAAGCATCCTTCGGCTTGAAGACATCAGCTTTCTAAAATGAGGGCTATTAAGGCAAGTGGCTGCGTAGGGCTTCATAAATTATGAATTTACTAGTCATGGATGAATACAAATAACCCTGCAATCAGGAGACAGCTGGTAATTAGAAGCAGCTCTTCTTTTGATTCAATTAACCACCTGAAGAAATTAGGTTTTGATTTAGATTTGTGTTCGAAAGCTGTAGTCCCCTTTTAAAAAAGGAAAAAGAATAACAATTGCAAAGTATTGAACATCTTTTCCAGCTTCACAGTAGAGCAGTTCTTTCCACTATTGGTTAAAAATCAATAAATTAAAAGAAAATGACCCATGATGTGTTTACTGCTGTGAATAATGCCATTGATCAACTCAGGAGAGAGGATGGGGCAGAATATCTTTCATTTCTGAAATCTAATCTTTCTCACTGTTGGAGACAGCCTCCTGCTCTAACCATTTGACAAACAGGGAACCCAGAATTGGGAGGCTGGCCAGCGATGGCCCAGTGAGTAGGTAGCAGACCAAAGGATGAAACATAGAGGTCCTCATTGTCCAAGCCACTGCTCCTGCCTATAGCACATGACCCCCCAGATATGCAGAAGCCGGGAGGAAATTCACCAACTAACTCTTCCCTATTGGATCCAGTTGTCCACTCTGAGCTTCCAACCCTACTGGAAAGCTAGATAGCAGCAGAATGTTCTCTTCCACCTCCACCCTGACAACACAGATGCTTTAATAAAACCTAAGAAATGTGGTCAACATCCCAGAAGAAACGCGTTGCCTAGCAGCAGTGACCTTTAAAGAAAGGTCAAATATTAGATTTTTTCCTAAAGACTTTTTAAGATATTGGGAGCCAAGTTTCCTGATGATTTATCTAAATATAGTACTGAGAAGTTACTAGTTGCATTATTAGAAGGAGCTTTTGTATACTCAGCCTCCAAAGATAAATATTAATAATCATGTCCAACATTTACTTGGTGTATTGTTTCACAATGTAAGGTACATATACGATGCCACAGATGGTATACAAAGTGATTTCAGGTCCTATCAGAAGAATATTTATTATTTTAAAGGTTATGTAATAGTTTAAATATGTGTTTGAAACATAGGCTGGGTGAGGTGGCTCACACCTGTAATCCTAACACTCTGGGAGGCTGAGGTAGGAGGATCACTTGAGGCCAGGAGTTCGAGGTTGCAATGAGCTATGATGACACCCCTGCACCCTAGCTCTGGTGACAGAGAGAGATGCGGTCTCAAAAAAAAGAAAAAAGAAAAAAAAAAAAGGAAAAAGCAAAGAAAGAGAAAGAAAACACAACCAGCTCTCCATTCATTAGAATGAATGAATATAGTTGCTTAGGATGAAGCTAAGCTTTAAGAAATGATTTAAATAAAGTCAATTTTTAAAATCAGGTAAGTAAGAGTTAGTACTCAAATATGGCTGACATTTTGCAAGTAATAATCTGTTGCATGTTATGTTCTAGGCACTCTGTAAAGGACTGCAGTCTCTCCCCCATCCTTTGTTTCTCTGGAAACTCAAGTTCATCATATCTGTGCATTAATGCAACTGAACCTACTTGGGTTTTGTGTTTTTTTCTGAACACTTTACCATTCAAACTAAATCTTCTTGGGATTTGGAGTTTGCAGGATTATAGACAGAAATTCTCCTGCTTTAAACGGAAAGCTTTGGAACTCTTTCAGTGTTGTGATAGAGCCAGCTCATACCAACTTGTGTGCACAGATTGTATACATCTCTTCCCAACTTTGCATTCAGGGACAGCACATTGGTAGCCGAAATTAGCCATCACGAGAGTATTTACACCACAGATATTGGCAAATGCTATAAATTAGAAGCCAGGTGTGGTGGTGTGGCCTGTAGTGCCAGTTACTTGGAAGGCTGAGGCAGGAGAATCTCTTGAGCACAGGAGTTGGAGGCCAGCCTGGGCACCATAGCAAGACTCCATCTCAAAAAAAAAAAAAAAATGTGAAATTAGAATTTGGTTTTGCTTTTTCTGGAGACCCAGTAGTTAAATATTAATATTTTCCAAAATAAAACTGTATGCAACCTCATTTTAAAGTCTACCTGCAACAAGTCACTGGGTCCCTACACAATGAGAAACACCCACCCAAACACCTGCTATAAATATAATAGCAGCACAGTAGAGCGTGGGATAGGATCTTCATAAGGGTATAGGATTTTTAGGTGTTTCCTTTTGTAAAACTCTTCTTTCAATCAAAATGTCTACTTTTACTACATGACCGAATGTGGGCCAGAAACTTTTGAAAGAGATACCTGGATAGTACATTTTCCAATTAACATTAGCAAATCAGTCTGCTCTCTACCCTTTTATGCTACACACCACTCCTAACACACCATACGTAAATTAAATCTAACTCACAGCAAACAGCGAGCTCTCACCAAAACAGGAAAGAAGGGAGATGTTGCAAGAAGGCAATGAGCACGCTGAAGATGGTGTGGAGGGGGAGGGGAATAATGTTGCTAGGTAACCACCCCCAGGAGTTAATTCACATGTATACATGTGAGCGCCTCAGGTTTTCCATAGCACCAGCTGGCCCTACTGTGAAGTATCTGTGGGGGTCCCCAGCGGTCAGCCTGATTGGCCGTACCCTCTAGAGACTAGAATTTCAGAAGATGTGTAAGCATTCTGCTTCCCTTTTAGATGTATATTTGCTGCTTCCCACTTGACAAATACTACAATCTTGTAAGGGTAAAGCTCATTACAGCAGGGCTGGCTAATGCCCCGGTGGATATTTCATCACTGATTTTAAGCACACACCGTTGACTAATGGATTACACCTTGATTGTAGGGAGAAGGGTGATCAGATAGTACTGACTCCAAGCCAAGAAAATCACAAGTCTTGCTGGGCTTTGCCATTGCAGGAAGTTAGCAACTGTAGGACCTCCGCATCATACAAGTCCAGGGAATAGACTTCAACGTTGTTTGTGTGAGAGGTGCATTGCTCAGAAGTGATCAGCTCTTTCCCAGGTGAAGAAAGCAAGGCCTTTAGAAAAGATGACTTCTCTAGGTTGTTTAGCTAGCTAATAGCAGACCAAGGGTTACACCCCAGGTCTCTGGATCATAATCTTTCTAATACACTAACTGCCTCCCATATATTACTCATAATAACAATAAAACAATAACAATAAAAATGGTGCTATTGAACATTTCCTATGTGCCAGGCTCTGTGTATTAAGTTATTTACATACATTTTCTCATTTCTAAACATGATGAATGGAATAAGCTCATGTCCCTGAGGGGCCTGAGTGTCAATGACATGTTGGCCAAGTCATAAGAAAAGACTTAGCAGAGTTTTAGAAAGTCTTAGTGTGAAGTGCAGTAGGACTGGACGCTTCTCCCTGCTTCAAAGTACAACATAGGCTTCTCCCTGATGCTTAACCATTCTGCCCCCAGGGAGATAAGATAACTGAGCAGCCCACTGATCTATTTCCACCGACAGAGCTTTTCAGGTTAGGATTGCATTCAGGTGCATGTACCAGAAGTCCAACTACTATGCTTGATCAAGCAAGGGCTTTGTTTTTTTCACTAAACAAAAAGTCCAGAGCTAGTGCGGTGGATTGGGAAAAACATCCAGGATCCCTCTAACCTTCTTCTCCAACATCCTTTGCATGAAGTATTCATCCTTATGGTTGCAAGATGGCATCATGATTATGTTCAGGTAGGAAAAAGGGAGACAGTCAATTGACAAAAAAATCTATGCCTATGGAGTCTTTCTTTTTCCTGGGAAAATAATAGCTTTGCAAGAAGCTCTATCAGTGGAATTTCAGATTCATGTCACGTGGTATTGCTGGGAAGCCTGAGAAGTTAATTGGGGCAGGAGCACGTCATCCTGAGATGGCTATTAAGACAGTGTCAACTCAAAGACTGGAGTTCTTCCCTGGACTCCTATCCATTGCTGAATCCTTCTCTAAAGGCCAGAGTTACCTGTCCAGCTGCAGTCTTAGTTATTGATTAATGCCTTCTCTAGTTCTCTTCTCTGATTCGGGAGTCCCCCACACACAAATAAATCTACCATATCTTACCTCTCTATGAGCCTTGGTCAAAACACCAAATAGAAGTCCCTTGTTAATCCTAGAGTCTCCCACTCTGTGAGCACTATACCATATTGTGCTTCACCAATGCCAAGCCTCACTCTTTTCCTTCCTCCCCACACTTTTGGAAGCTTCTATATCCACAAAAACTTCATTGATTATTGTCTCCACCTCCATGCCCTTTCCTGACCCTCTCAAGTGAGGGTACTTTTCCCCCTACACACAGTGAAGGTCTGCAGGTCAGGGGACTACCAGATGAGTTCTTGGTCACCACTGAAATGAGACATAAAGGTTCTCATACTTTGGGCCCATTCTGAGAGGGTCATGCCTTCTCCAGATCACCTTGTCCAAATCTTCAAATATTTCTCTTTCTAAATCCCCGTCATCTGGCCAGAACCACTGTCTGGAAATTAGAGTAGAATCTTATTACTTCAGATAATGTCCCCTTCCAAGACGAGTGGACAAAGAGATACACTGATCAAAATCCTGCCCACTAGAAAGATGTCCCTTTCTCACTATTTTCATGTTGAAATGCTTTAATGGCCCACTTCTGGTGGAAGCTGACAAGTCAAGTAGGAACATCTGTGAACAGGATCAAGTTGGGCTTTTAAAAACTCTTTGATCATTGGGAGTTCTCCATACAGTCACAAGTGTAGGCTGAGGAAGGACAGATGTGCGGCAGGAGAAGGCACGCTGGGAGCGGGAACCACGGAGAGCTGCAAACACTATTGTGTCTTCAGGGCGTACTTTACTCACATCTAATCCTACAACTGCTTCTCGTGCTTGATGACTGAAGCCTGACTTCCTGGCTGGGTGGATCAGACAGCATTCAGTTCATGACCAGGCATTTAGATCAAATCCCAGTAGCAAGTCTGGAGCTGTTTCTCAAAGGAGAGTAGTTACTTGCTTAAGAGAGCATGACCTTCCTTTATAATCCTTAGGGTCTTTGTTATGATCTTTCTGTCCAGAGTTGACATGAGTTTTATATACATTCTGATCTGCCATAGGTACTCCAGAAACCATTCAATATTCTGAACCAAGTGAGAAAAATAGAAGTAGCCCCACTGGAGAGTCATATCTTATTCTGGGCTCCACACAAAGCTGACAGCTTTGGGAGCCACCTGATAAATTGGTCCAAACAGGACACTCAATAGCCAAAGAAGCTCACCGTGCACCATGCCTCTTTTTTTGGTGTAAGAGACACAGTATTCAGCAATATGTGCTTCCTATTGGAAAAGATAATAACTTAATAATCCTCAGGCCACTGGAGCTCCAGAAACATTACAAATATTATTTTGCAATAGCTGTGATTCATATGTCTTACTAGGATAACTAGAGAACCTGCTACTTTTGTCAGCATAATGTCATTAGTGCAGACATTAGTGGCACATACAGTAGAAAGAGGAGTTGATTATCATCTTTATAGACTAGTTTTGTGGCACAGAGTTAGAGAATTAATATTTCCCTGAGGCAAGATGCCAAAGGTATATTGCTGACCCTGTCAGTGAAACCAAATATTTCTGGAATTCTCTATTTATTGAAATGGATAAATATACTGTATTGTGTATATATAAATAAAAAATATATTTTTTATTTCTGCATATTATACTATTTTGACATTATCTTGTCTTTTTGTGTTGCTAGAATAGCATACCTTCTGTTTATAAGGAACAGAAATTTCTCTCTTATGGTTCTGGCTGCTGGGAAGTCCAAGATTGAGGGGCCAACATCTGGCAAGGCCTCCTTGCTGCATCACCCGTAGTGGAAGGGGAAAGAGCAAGAGAGCACAAGAGACAGAGGAAGGAAGGAAAGTGGACTCATCATTTTATCAGGATAAACTAACTAACCCACTGCTGTGATAACAGCATTAATCCATTCACGAGGGCAGAGCCCTTACAACCTAACCACCACTCTACGTTCCACCTCTCAATGCTATTGCATTGGGGATTCAGTTTCTAACACATGAGCGTTGGGGGACATATTCAAACCACAGCAGACATGTTAAAAAACCTTTAGGCTATGGGGAGACTGCACCTCCCTCAGTAGCCAATTCTTAGTGACAGCAAAGGCTCTGGCCCAGAGCATGCCTTTGATATGCAAACTAATCATCCAAAATCATATCTACTCTATCTGGCTTGTACATCCCAGGAGACAATATTCCTCTGCCTTAATCATCCCAGGGCCAAGTACCAGGCAACTAGGGCCCACTCCTAAAGCTTAGAGCCTGCCAAAGTCATTCAAACCAACCAATCCTAAACCATTCGCCCAGCCCTGCCTTGCCTTTCCTGCAGAAACCCCAGTAAAGGCTCTGGCCTAATGCTTTTCACTCACTCCTGTCCTCTGCCTCCTGACCACTCTGGCGTTTTTCCATGTGGCCCTGAATAGAATGCAACACCTCTGTCTCTAAGATCTGGGAGTATAATAAATTTCGATTTCCTAAGCTTCTCCTCTGTCTCCTCTTGTGGCTGCCTCTGCCTGAACATCACATAAAAGAATATAAAACAAATACACCAGCTGAATAGCTGCCCACCAAGTGCAAGAGCTTTATAAATTTGCTCCAGTAATAAAACTCTGTGTGGATGACCATCCACAATGAAAATTAGCACCTAGTTAATTATTATTTACCATTATTATTCAGGATCAGTTTGTTTTGCAATGAGAAATACATCAGAATGCAATAAAGAACCATTAGACATTCTATTCAAATGTTTGATTGCAACAGAATCTCTAAAATTCCCCCCGAAGTGGACTTTTGCATTCCATTCACTACTCAGTGAATTTGGCCAATCACTCTGATCCTCCAGCAAACAAGAACATTCTATATCCTCAAGAAATCGTTTAATCTTTCTTGGTATCCAATAGTGTCTCCCAATAAAATAGCACAGTTCTTTTAAAGAGGTGCCAGAAGGAACCCACTAGACGTGTGCAGTAATATAGCACAGCCTTTCATCACTGGCGCTCAGTTTCACCTTCATTCAAAACATTCTGGATCTTTTAGCTGACTCATCTTGTGGAATTGGCTAAGAAGTCTTATTTTCTAATGTGATAGCTTAAGCCAAATATCTCTTTCCATCCATCCATCCATGTGCTGCCTATTGATTTCATTCTTAAGATCCCCACAATTTAAAAATGACAGCCAGAAATGTGTGCATGTCCTTTAAGGTCTTCACACTGTGTGGCCCTGCTGCACAATGCAATGACCGTGTCCACCGCGCTCCTGCTGTCATCGGGACTCAGACGCCCAGGCTTCTCTCAGTCACACTGAGAGCAAGGAGCCCATTCCAATTGTGGTATCTTTCGTCAGCATTTTTGATCTTTCCAGAACAGATTGTAAAGCTCTTTAAATATCATGTTGCTTCTCTCATCAACATAGTCTTCACGGCAAGGGTACAGGGAAAGTCTTCCGGGTTCTACCTAGTGAAATAAGAAGGGTCAGGTAAAGGAAATATGATAGATCCAGTCCAGTATACGTTACAAAAATTCTTATAACTACCATTTCTTAATAGTCTTTCTGTGTCATTGGGTATAGGACAACACTGAATCCAAGATTATGTGAGGTAACCCAGAAAACTGGTATAACTGCAGCTGGTTGGCCAACCCTAAGGTAGTTTATGCTGAATTTCTAGTAAAACATACTCATAAAAATACTTTCAGTCCTATCTCTGGTGAAATATCCCCAAATCCATTTCAAAAAATATGTCTAGACTTTTAATGACATAAATGTATAAATCCCTTCAGGTTCTTCTGGATCTGACATTTGAATCTCACACTTCACTCCCCTGGCCATTTTGTGTTTGAATCCTGGTTATCTTCAGAGCATCACTAAGAGATGGGGCATGTGAAAATTTATACATAGACAATGTGGCTTCCTCAGTCAAGGGAAATGCTGTAGACGGCATTTTAAAACGTTTGGAGAATCTTTAAAGGCCCTCAAATCTTGCCATATATCCCATTCCAATTACTGGCATCCCTGGTTAAAACCCTAATTTTCAGTGAGAGATGTAGTTGGACTGTGAATTAAATTAGCAACCTGCAGAGTGGATCCGTGAATTTGGATTTGAATTATTTTAGGGCCACCTCTACAAGCCAAAAGCATATTACTAGCATTCAGTGTTTATTTAGCATTTTCGGACATAACCTATATATAAAAGAAATTATATATAATAAATAAGTTCATATATGCATATAATGGAATCATAAATTACATGAAACAATTCTCACCCCTACTTCATATAACATAGTTTGATATTTTCTCTTCTATTGTATGTTATTTTTAAACCATTAGTCATGACTGCACAATAATGGGTTTCAACTGCAATCTCAAAACGATTCTGAGTTTTTTTCCATGTCTCGAAGTAGGAGTTTCAAAGTATAAGACAGCTGTTAAAATACCCAGTGATGTTAGAAGAAACCACCCTACTTTTATGCTCCCAGCATTTCTCATTCTCTTTAAACTGGCTCATAGCCACAGCTGCCTAGTTCTCAAGAACATCACCCTCAGTGGTACATTGTGTCCAACTGGACCACAGGTGATAATTAGGTTAGCAGTTAGCCAGTCCTCAACCTGTCTCTACATATTTTGGTACATAAATGGGAATTTCACTGTATTTTTCCCTATTTAGGTTCAATGACTAATATTAATAAGCCACATGTCCTATAATCCTGACTTCACAATTTACTGTAGTGAACACCTATTACCTGTGCCTGGGAATGCCTCTTTCTTTGGAACATATTTTCCATTCTGTTCCACGTGGTTCTGATGGGGCTGCCAATCAGAAGTCTCTCTTCCCTGACCACCAAAATGTTGGCACACCACATCAAGCAGGGTTAACCAGACTCTTTTCGACAAATTTGAATCTTTAGCAAATGTGATTGGAGGAGAACTTTAAGACATCTAGATATTCCTGAAGCTGAGGTTCCCGAAACTTACCTGATTTCTACTTTTTCCAAAGTTTGGTTGTAGAAGGAATCAGAACATGCTACCTTAGAATATGGCACTTTGGCATAAGGATTATTTTGAGCTGAAGTCAATTAAGAAATAGCAGACACAGGAGGAACTCTCTCCCCTCCCCCTTTAAGAAGCCAAAAGTAGGGCATAGATTTCCTTTTGTAAGAGTGTCCCCACACCCCTTTCTGTACCAGGATATGGAGAACAACTCCATTATAAGAGATAGAAAGTCACACTGAGATGAGTTTGCATAAACAAATCTTACTAAGCAACCCTTATCTTCCATTAATTTTGCCCACCTTCCTTCCCACAGTGTACCACCTCTAGCAGCCTTTATTTGTTAGGGAATTCCAGAGAGACAGAACCAATAGGATGTGTATACAGACATCTGAGAAGGGATTTATGAGGGGATTGGCTTGCATGATTGTGGAGGCTGAGAAGTTCCAGGCCAGGCCATCTGCAAGCTGGGGATCCTGGGATGCTGGTAGCATGGCTCCGTCCAAGTCCGAAGGCCTCAGAACCAGGGAAGCTGATGGTGTAATTCTCAGTTTGAGGCCAAAGGCCTGAGAACCCAGGGAGCCGCTGGTGTAAGTCCTACAGACCAAAGGCCACAGAGCCTGGAGTTCCGATGTCCCGGGGCAGGAAAAGAAGAGTGTCCAAGCTCCAGGAGAGAGACAGAAAATCGTCTTTCCTCTGCCTTTTTTGTTCTACCCGGGCCCCGAGCCAATGGAATGATGCCCTGCCACATTAAGGATGTATCTTCCCCACTCAGTCCTCTGCTTCACACTCCCGTCTCCTCCAGAAACACCCTCATGGACACACTCAGAAATAATTCTTTACCGGTTCTCTAGGTATCCCTTAATCCAATCGACACCACCTAAAATTAAACATCACGAGTCCACCCTTTATCAACTTGGCACCCTCACGCACCTCTCTGAACCCTACTTAATCTTCAAATAAAGACAATAGCGAGATAATAGCTCCACCTAACATGATGCAACCATCCTGCACACAACCGAAAACGCACTAATTCCTTCCCCAAGAAGAGGCAGTAAAGTCCTTTGATGATTTTTACTCTTCTCCTGATACCCCACAAATTAAATATTAAATACTATCATGTAAAATTAATGATACGTTAATACCTAAAGTTGTAACTTGTTACATGATACAGGAATAAGAGGAATGGAAACAAAGATATTGGTGTAACATATGTTTATATACACACAAATATAAATATATTCTTAACAAAATAGGAAGGACATACTCATGACAATTACAGTTCTCATTTTCATAACTGGTCTTGTGGTCATACCTGGTATTTCTACCCACCTTCTTCTACCGCCCATTCTGTATTCTCTTTGCCTTCAACAAGCACCTCAGCTGACTGTGGCTCTGCACATGGAGGAGTGGCCCAACCCTGCATTCCAGAAGAGTCTGGGGCATTTCAAAATCCTGCCTAGATTGAGTTGCTATAATTTCCCATTGGCTTTAATCATGGGACATGGTGCTCGTAAGAATCACCTCAGGGATCTCCTGTATTCCAGACATACTCTTCTTTACCTCCATTGTGGAGTAGCAGTTAAATTTCCCCTTAATAGTCAGGACCAATCACCCCAGCCAACACTGTAACCCCCGTCTTTGTCTGTTGACTCGGAGGCATAAACAAACCTTAGGCACAAGGATTGTTTTGAGCCAAAGTCAGTTAAGAAACAGCAGACACAGAAGGAACTCTCTGCCCTCCCCCTTTTCAGAAGCCTAAAAGCAGGGCATAAATTCCCTTTTGTAAGAGTGTCGTCACTCCCCTTTAAAGTCAATGGGAAGTCTTTTTGGTGGTCAGAGCCCAAAGTGGCTGGGTGGCAGTCTTAACTTCCAGCAATGGAGTCATTATCATATCTCCTGGTAGAGGCATTCCTCCCTCTGGAGCTAAGGCCTCTAGGCCAGAGCATAAAGTCAAAGGAACAGGAAGTAAAAATTTTGCTAGTGGGTAGCAGGGGTAATAATGACGGATGCCATTCCCATTGCCACCCCTCGATTCCTGGACCTACGAATCTCGACTATCACAGAAACAACACCAGACATTGGACACTGATTCAGAGCATACACAGCCTTGTGGGGAACCTTGCCACAGCCCTGCAAAGTATTGTTACCTAGCTGGTGCTGTCACTGTGACTTCAAAAGGCCATTCCTCTGTTCTATCAAGCCAGCTGCTTTAGCATGGTGGGGAACATGGTAAGTCCAGTGAATTCCATGAGCTTGAGCCCATTGCCACACTCCTTTGGGTGTGAAGTGAGTTCCTTGGTCAAAAGCAATGCTGTGTGGCATACCACGGTGACGGATAAAGCATTCTGCAAGTCCACAGATGGTAGTTTTGGCAGAAACATTGTGAACAAGGAAGGCAAACCATATCCAAAGTGTCTGTTCCAGTAAGGACACAACAATGCCCCTTCTATGATGGAAGTGGCCCAATATACTCAACCTGCCACCAGGTAGCTAGCTGGTCATCCGGGTAATGGTGCCATATCAGGGGCTCAGGATTGGTCTCTGCTGCTGGCAGATTGGGCACTCAGTAGTGGCTGTAGCCAGGTCACCTTTGGTGAGTGGAATTCCATGTTGCTGAGCCCATGCATAACCTCCATCCCTGCCACCATGGCCACTTTGTTCATGATCCCATTGGGGGATGACAGGAGAGGTTGGGAAAAGAGGCTGACTGGTATTCAAAGAATCGGTCATCCTATTCACTTGATTATTAAAATCCTCCTCTGAGGTCACCCTATGATTAGCATTACATAGGACACAAATATCTTTGCATCGTTTGTGCACTCAGAGAGGTCTATCCACATACCTCTTTCCCAATTCCTTTGTCACAAATTTTCCAATCATGGTTCTTCCAAGTCCCTGACCACCCAGCCAAACCATTTGGCTATAGCACACAAATTGATGTATAATCACCCATCTAGCCATGTCTCCTTTCAAGCAAAGTATACAACCAGGGGGACCACAGGCATTTGGGCCACTTCTTTGTGTAATGTGTGACTTTAGGGCCTGCTTGGGCCCAATCACATGTATACCACATCCAGTTGCTGATGGAATGCTGCTGTTCATGCCCAACTTTATGGCTTGATGGGTCCGATAACACCCATTTTTTGATAGGCAGCTCAGGTTGCATGGAAACTTGGTGGCCCATGGTCAAGTGTTCAGTTTCTACCAAGACCCAGTAGTAAGCCAAGAGTAGTCTCTCAAGAGGAGAGACTGAAGATAATGGCAGGGCCTTGCTCCCAAATCCTAAGGGCCTCTGCTGTAATTCGCCCACAGAAGCCTGCCAAAGGCTCCCAACAGCTACAATTTTGATGTTCGCACAACGATGAAATCACCTAATGACACATCTTTCAGAACATATCCCCATTGTTAAGCAAGGCATGACTATATTTTGGACAGAGAAATATTTTGTTTCTCAAGGAAAGCCAGTGTTAAAACCCACTGGCTTGGAAATTGGAGCAGCCTGAAGCCTGGAGGTGAAGAGGCACTGCTTGATCCAGCTCTGAAAATCAGTGGCAGGCAGAGGGGAGGAGAGGGAGTCTGAGCCTCGTGGCAGGAGGTGCCACAGTGTGGCTTTCCACATTTGCCTAATAGTGTCTCTTTTCTTCCCACCTTGTCTTCAGATTACCACAAATACCTGAAATTACACCATTAAAAGTTTATCCCTAAAGTAAGCCTTTCATGTTATATTAATATATAACATGCCCCTGATTCTAACATGTTAGCTGCCCCCCACACACAGAAAAAACCAACCGTAGGAGAAGAGCTGGGAATTAGAGATGGGTCAGAAAACTTTTGATAATGGAGTAGGGAGAGACATAAAAGACTGTAGGGGAGTGGGGGTGGTCTTGGCAGAGAACACTAGCTGCCTCTGCAATATCCATTTTCCCTTCATCCTCACTGTATCACAACTCAGGCAGCCACAGCCTCACTAAAAGACTACATTTCCCAGACTTCCTTGCCGCTCCACAGGCCAAGGAGATGTAGACAGAAGCGGTATTTCCACGCTCCTTCCTTAAAGGGACTGACAGCTGAGAAGGGTACTCCCCACACTCAGCTTTTGCCTTCTGGATTCCACACTGAAATTCTGATTTCGTGGTGGAAGAGCCAGATGCCATCTTCCACCATGGGGCCATCTTGAGTGTGGAAGGTGCTTGCTACAACAGTGGAGGAGAGCAATGGAGCCTCGCGTCCTGATGACGTGAACATCAACTGCCTGATCTCAGCCCTAGACTTTCTGCTTCCAGATCTTTCTTACATCAAAGGAGATATAAACCTCTATTTTGCTTAGGTTGCATACTGGGGTTTTCAGTTATATTTGACTAAGCTTAGTCCTAGAGGAAGAATCTGAAGTTCACCCCAATCCCAAAGAGGTCATATTCAGGGGAGGCTCTCAAAAGGAAGGCTCTAAAATGTCTTTATGTGTAAAAAAAAAAAAAAAAAAAATTAAAACTGCCATCAAATGGGAAGTGAAAAAGCACTTGGCCACTGTTTTGTGGCACATCCAGCCCCCAGTGTAGGACAGGCACCAGTGCGATGCCTCCATTTAAAGAGTCAGTTCAGAAAGTGTCACCTCAGCACGTCTCCTTACCAGCTCCGCCCTGCACTGCCTGGTCCCCATCTCACTGGGCATTCTCTCCCTCCTCACCCTGCCCCTCAGCTCCTGATGGCCACCCAATGTGTCACCGTGGCACTTCTGGTCCAGCCCAGTTCCACCACCTCATGCCGCTCTGCTTAAGCACACTTAGCACGCTCTGCCCGGCATCCTCACTCAGAGGCACCTCCACCTGGCCTTTGCACACAACCTGGACACTACTCAGCAAGGAGAGGTCGGCATGGGAATGGATGAAGAGTCATGGATTAGAGCTGATTTATCCTCTTAAAATGCTTAGTGCAGGAATTAAATTCTAAAAATGAGGATCTTGGGCCAAGTGCAGTAGCTCACGCCTGTAATCCCAGCACCTTGAGAGGTTGAGACAGGAGGATTACTTGAGGCCAGGAGTTTGAGACCAGCCTGGGCAACATAGTCAGACCCTGTCTCTACAAAAATAAAAATAAAAGTAAGTAGCCAGGCATGGTGGTGCACGTCTGTAGTTCCAACTACTCAGGAGTCTGAGGCAGGAGGATCACTTGAGCCCAGGAGTTTGAGGTTGCAGTGAGTTATGATGACACCACTGCACTCCAGCCTGAGCAACAGAGCAAAACCCCATCTCTAAAAACACAACAGAAATAAAAATGAGGATCTGACGTAAACACTTAGTATCTTAGAGTTTGTGTTTAGTTGTTTTGCATGTGTTTGAATATCTTTGCCAAGGTCATAGGCTATAGGAGCAGAAAGGAAAATATCCTAGACAATCTGAGCTTGGGTACTGTAATGTTGAAAGTTACTAATGACCGATAGAGTTGCTAATAGCTCTAAGTCCTAGTCTCTTTGCAGCTATTCAGAGCGAGAGCCCAGCCACCTGCAGCCTGCCCCTGTCCTCCCCTGATGAACAGCCAGCAGTGTCTGAGGATCACCCTCACTAACCTAATGCCCCTGTGAATGGGCTGTGGTGCTGCAAGCATAGCCATGTGGTCCCCCCCCTTCCCTGCTGTGCCCCTTTCTGGCACTCTGGGGGAGCCTCCTTCTCTCTTGGCAGTCCTGTTTCCATGGCTGAGCCCGCTGTGCACTCTTCATTGCCCATCAGATGTATTTCTAAGTGGGACTCTCTGTGTGTTCAAAGTGTTCCATGGTGTCCCCTTACAACTCAGCAGCCACAGCCCGTCATCGGCTTCCCAGAAAAACATGCTCCTACCACCGCACAAACACAAACACTCCTGCTTGGCTCTCCAAACCTGTCTGAATCTAGCTTTATATTTCTGCACTCCCACCCGGGTCTCTACTTCTGCTCACACACACCCCTCCCACCCTTGAAGGCCGACACAGCCTGACCATGTGCACCAGTATTGACTTTGGCACTGAGGGACCTTGAATGAGTCACTTAGTCCCTCTTCAGTTCCTTTATCAGAAAGTGACAGGGTTGAACAGTGAACTTAAACATCCCCTCCAATTCTTAAAGGCTGTGATATGTTGTGCTTAGAAACTTCCTCACACATGCTTTCTCTCTAATCCATGGTATATCTTTCCTGATTAATAACATTGACAATAATAGTGGTAGCTGACACTTACATAGCACCTACTATGTGCCAGTCATAGTGTTAGGCACTTTACATGCATTATGTCATTTGACTCCTAACTAATCCATGTAAGGTGAACATGATGACGCTCCCTGCTTTGTGTCTAAAAGACCAGAGCGTTGGAGCAACAGTCCTGAGACAGGAGAGAGCACAGCCAGGACTAGAAGTTAAAGCTGACTGCAGAGCTCAGGCCTAAAACCACTGTACTATTCTAGGAGAGTGTCATGAGACTGTCGGTACCAGAGTTCTAGGCTCAAATCAGTGTCAGCATTTAGTAAATGATCAATTATTATCAGCTATTATTCTTGTCGCTTCCGAAGTCCTTTTGTCACTCTTTCCTCCTAGGAGCAACAGGTTTATTTTGGCTGTAATATACTAGGGTCACCTCTTAAAAACAAGCAAGTGAATCAATTAAAAACACTGCAGAAGAGGGAATTCCAAGAGAAAAGTGACACTAAGTTCTTAGAAGAAGAATTATTTTTTTAAAACCTTAACAAAATTCAATCTCCTCAAATTGTGATTGTTCCAGAGGATTTTTTAAATTTTTTATGTATTTGCTGCTATATAGAGAATTCAAAGAAGTGATTTACCGAGAATTTGAGTTCCACTTAAAAACTCTACACTGTAATAGCATGTTCTGCAGATATTATTCTATTGGGTAAGGAGGCACCATGGTTCCTAGGCAACAGACCAGAACTAACAGAGGAGAACTTAGCAAAGAACCAAAGCTCAAGGGCTCTGAATTCCATATCCCACTTTGCTTCTAGGACCTTGAACAAGTCACTTGCTACATGTATCTTTTGCTCCTTGTTCTGGCAAATGGGGACAACAAGTTCAGCCTTGTTTTGAGAAAGCAACTTCTAAAAGCTACCTGCCAATAAAATGTATAATTAGAATGTGCAATAGAAAGTTATTTGGCCATTAACATAATATTCTACCCATTAATATACATGTGTGGTTTGGCTTTCATGCATACATTAATTATTAAGAATTCTTCAATCAGTCTTCTGAATATAAACTAAAGCAAAATGTGTGTTCCATATTAAGATTGAAAAAATATATAAATCTCAAAGGATCCCAGGTCTGAGAGCTATAATTTATATGAGGACACAAATACTTTTGAAACCTATTTAACATCTCTCTAGGGAGGATGGTCCATGACCCCTTAAGTTTCATGTTCTACTCCTGTGTAACTAATTATCATCATCATCTTTATTATCAACAATATGATGATGAAAATGTAACTAATTACTTAACAGAGTAGTTGAGCATCAGTAAACATGGGAAAAGCCCCTTCATTTTTCTTGAGTTATTATTTAATCAAGAAGTGAGCATGAAATTCAACCCCACAATCCATCTGTTTTCATTTTGATGGAGATGAAAGGTACTTACAAGCACCTTCAGAAAAAGATTCTCAGACCTTTCAGCTCGAAAGAGAAGATTCTGTGGGATCAGCTCTGAGGAGCAACTGAGAACAGAGTATGTCAGGACTTCATTTCTTGTACTTTTTTTGTTTATTTGTTTTTGTTCTTTGCAAATAAAACCATGCTGATCTGGAAAGCTTCCTACAAACAACATTTTATTTGGAGATTTCCCTTTACTAATTTTAAAGACAGATCTGTGAGCAAACTCTGTTTAAATCAACAAAGTAAGGAGGAAAATGTCAACTACTATTAATAGAGCCCTCCCTTCAGTTAACCAAATAGAATTCATAATAGCCACTCAAAGCAGGTGTTCTCTCTTTGGGAGGTTAGTTATATGTGTACTGGAGGTATCAAGTTGAAAAGTGAAGTCAATATTTGTCTTAGTTTACATATCAAACTGGAAGATCAAACAAACAACGCCTGTTATAACAAATGAATTGGTCTTGGTAATTTGTAATGTTATTTCTGATAACAAGATCAGCAGGGACACAGAAAGTATTTACTAAGGCAGTCGCACATGGAAAAGGTAACATACTTTTCATAAGACAACAAATATTTTGAATATGTGATGCAATCTAAATATCCCAAAGTTTAGGTGTTGACAGAAAAACACAACCACACTGTCTCTAAGGACTGAGGCGCTGCCTATGTTTACAGCAGTTGATTACCTGGAGAGGTTCATGCAGCAAACAGGGTAGAAGTAGGTATTTCCTGATAGTGGCATTTAGGTCTCAGAAAAAGGGAGCGGAGTTAATCCACCAG
This sequence comes from Eulemur rufifrons, assembly GCF_041146395.1. Taxonomy (NCBI): domain Eukaryota; kingdom Metazoa; phylum Chordata; class Mammalia; order Primates; family Lemuridae; genus Eulemur; species Eulemur rufifrons. Next base: position 205,465,444 of record NC_090989.1, read on the forward strand.
AAACCATCCCATGTACATCCTCGATTTCACCATCCCAAGCACAGACTTATCTCGCACAATGAGGTTCAATTAATGACTTTTCACAGTAAAGACCCTTAAAAAGGCTCACTTTCCAAACAAGTGATTCCTTTTTCTCTACTGTGACTGTTTTATCCCAAAGTTTGCTATATAGCAAATAGGTTGCTCAATTTTAGAGTTCAGGCAAAGATATGTTCATGAGTTTACCCAGAGACACATATGTGAGATGATTTAGGATCATGTTCCACGTTTGTATGAGCTGTTGAAATCCTAACCCTCAAGGTGATGGTATTAGGATCTGGGGCCTTTGGGGGATGATTAGGTCATGAGGGTAGAGCTTTCATGAATGGAATAGGTGCCCTTATTAGAAGGGACACCAGAGCCTGCGTGCGCTCTCTCTCTCCTCCACCATGTGAGGATACAAGGAGAAGGTGGCCATCTGCAAGCCAGGAAGAGAGCCCTCACCAGAGTAAGATATGCCAGCACCTTGATCTTGGACTTCCCAGTCTCTGGAACTTGAGAAATAAATGTTGTTTAAGCTACCCAGTCTGTGGTAATTTGTTATTGGACCCTGAACCATAAGACATGCTGGGAGAGAAGGTTGAGGAAGCAGCTTCTCTCTCCACTCTCCCACCTGTTGGGTGCATCCTTCTTTTCCAGGTGCTTCATCACAGCACTCTCATGGAATCTCCATTCTGCCCAAAACATATTTTGGCTGAGCTATAACTTTATTTTCCTGTGCAGTCTTAGTGCAAGATAACTGTAGGCCCCCAAATCTTTGAAAAGTTTGTTTTTAAAAAATGGGGCTGAAAGAAGAATGTGCAATCCAAAGAATATCTTCCTGGCATGCTTCTCTACCACTACCACAAGCCACTATCTTCTCTTCCTTCTTTGGGGATACCATAAACCTTTAGTATGTTATGTCCAAGCTGCATTTTTTTAACTTTCAAATTATTCTTTATAACATATATAAAATAATCATTGTTCAATTGATATACTTTCCTTTTTTTTTGTTGTTGTTTTTTTAATTTAGAGGTGGGATCTTGCTAGGTTGACCAGGCTGGAGTGGCTCATTCACAGGCACCATCATGCTACACTGTAGCCTCGAACTCTTGGACTCTAGAGACCCTCATGCCTCAGCCTCCCAAAGCAGCTAGGATTGGAGATGAATGCACCACACCCACTGCAATTGATATGCTTTTCTGCCTGTGCAAATTGCTTGGGAATCTTGGCACTTGTCTGGAATACATTCTAGTTTTTCCTATTAAAATTAATGGAAATGTTTTTGTCATTTGATGGCTTTTTCCTTAGCAGCAGTGTTTACCAGAATAAATGATAGTTGCTGAGCAAGGGATAGTTGTCATCTGGTCTGATTCTGATCTATAAATATATTCTTGCACCTTGTCAGTGGAATCCTTTCTCTCCAATTAATCTGGTGCCTTCCTTGGATCCTAAGACTGGCTGTTTTCCCTGCCTCTTTCCTTTCAGCAGGCATTCCTGCTTCCTGGAATTCTCTCTCCGTGACAATCACCCTATAAGAATCATGCACATGCTTCACTATCCCACTCAAATGCCACCAATGGCCACTGTTTTCTCTGGAATCCTGATTGTCTTACTGGCTATACCATTTGTTTTCCCATCTAACTACATCTTGTTGAACATGTCTTTCTCCCCAATTAAAGTTCAAATTCTGTTGTGTTTTCTCCCCACCACCAACAACCCTCACAGCACCTAGCAGGGAGCTGAACAAGTTGTATATGTTCAGTAAAGAATTATTTGAACTTTTGTGGAGTTAATTATTGTTTTCTAGTCCATTATACAATAAGGGCCAGATCCATGCACATTCAAGTCATTTTTTAAAAGTGCTCTGTTCTGTGTTTTTCCTTTCAGGGTGGTCTGAAACATGCAAAGATGTTTTGCCCTGTAGATGCTGATGGGGATAACAACACAGTGGCTACATACTTGGCTTTGGGGACAGCCTTGAGTGTGAAACTGGGCTTTGCTACTTACTAGCAGGAGGATACTGAGCTACTCTCTTAATCTCTCTAAGCCTCAGATTCTTAATTAACACACGAATAAAATGACATTTCATATCCTAGTTATTGCAAGACTTAAATGAATGTTATTTCTTCCTTCACTTCTTAAGTTATTTCAAACATACTTATTTTAAAATCATTTTCAGATTGCTCCATTATTTTCATTTCCTTGGGAATAAATTTCTCACCCAAAGCTGAGCTTAATCTGTCTTTTTTAGCATTAGCTTTCTTCATGTGCTTTGGACTTGGAGTTTGTGGGCTTACTATGCATAGGAGTTTCTACTGTAAATACAATACAATGCACTTTCTGAGAGTAGTCCTCCTTACCAGTAGCTCTACTGTTTCTTCCACAAGGCACCTCTGTGCCTCCAATGAGAGCCAGACCTTGTATGAGAATCTCAAGGCTTCTGTATGAAGGTGGCATTGAGGATATCAGGGATGCATTGATTGGGGCACCAATAACCCCTTAAAGCCCCTCTCTAAAGTAAGGTTGCATCTGCTTCTTCCTGCCACTGAGGCACACAACTTTATAAACACTGCCCTCCTGGTAGTATCAGCACTTCTCCAGCCTCTGTCTAATAGGGATTTGGTGGAATTCTCTAGTTTCAGGTCACATGCCTGATTCAATCTCCCACCCTTCATGGGGCATTTTGGCCTCGATCATCCCACAGAAGTTGAACTGTTCTCTCAGACCCAGACACCAGCTGGCTTGTTGTTTCAGGCCTGCTCACTGCTTTGTGTTTCTGTCTTACTTCCTGGTTTAGAGAAAGATCTTTGTCTTGTTTGCGGGGAGACATGCCCTTTATTATTTATTTATTTAATATTTTGATATTTTTGTCTATTGCTAACATGTGTTCGGAGCTAGAGATAGAAAGGGACAGGGGCCTGTAGGTGCTTGGAACCACAATACACTCATGACGTGCAAGGAGTGCCAAGGAGGTCTTCCTGAGGGAGCCCTGTGGGCCAGGCTTTAGAGTGTGGACTCAAGAGATGCAGGAGGGCTGCAGAGCAACACTGGGACAGGTGTGAGCTCCAGGAGGAAGGAACATGTAAGCCAGATGTCAAAGAAGAAAAAGGGGTTGATTTTATGTGGTACACCTTGTGTTTGTGTGTGTGTGTGTGTGTGTGTGTGTGTGTGTAAGGGAGTCATGAGGGTTTAGTCTGAAAAGGAAGACATAAGCAGAATTCAAAGCCCAAAGAGTTTAAATGACTTACCCAAGGACATTCAGCTTTGTCCTGCTCTAGGCATCTAACTGAGCAAAACTATGGCAAAGCCACGTTAGGGAACTGACAGCTATACAAAGAGGAAGAAGGAGGAAGAACAGGAGCAGGAAGAGGAAGAAGATGGGAAGGAGGATGAGACGGTACTCTTTTCCATTAAAACTTTACCTCTCAATTCTGAATGGACAACATTCATAAATAGAACATACACAGATTTGATTCTTAAGATATTTACAAAGCAACACATGATAATAAGTAAACATGGAATAAAGCATGTATGTGTGTGTGTGTGTGTGCGCGCGCATGTGTATACTGGGGAGATGGGAAGGACCAGAAGGACCACTGGACATCCCTGGAGATCATCTACTACAACCTCCTTATTTTATAGGTAAGAAAACCCAGATGCAGAAAGAGTAAGTGACTTGCTTGAGGTCACACAAATGCAGACCCAAGACTAGCATCCCAGGCTCCTAACATTTATACAGTTTTCTTCTCACCTCATCCTCAAGGAAAAGTGGAGTTTGTTGAGAACTACTCCCTGGAGCAGATATGTTTTGAGCCAAGCAAAAGGCTTGAGCCAGCATTTATAATTTTGGTTCTTGCAAATGCAAATTCTGTAAGATACTATGTTGGTGGGTCTGTTGATTTGTAAAATGTAACTGAAATGTCTTTTCAACAAATAAAATTCATTCCATTATGAATACTCTATATTCTGGAAATGACATATATAATGAATAGAAGAGTGAGAGTCTTCGTAGGATAAGAATGGGATATCTCATTTCTGTTGGGGCAGCCATCAGTGGCACAGGGAGTGATAGCTATGAGTGATGATGAACCAAGAAGTCTGTTGACTCATAACTGGCTTCTTAGACCATTATACTCTGACATTACTAATATGGCTGTTGACCTCTGGGACTGATCTCCTAAGGAAGTAAAATTAACTTCAAATCTGGATGGTGTTTGTGTGTTTCTTACTCAAACACAACCTTAATGCATAGATTTGACATCTTTTTTCTTTCTTATCAAAGATGACCTTCTCCACAAAGACTCTATTCATTGAGTAGTATTGAATTTTGACATCTTATTAAACTTTGGTTTGTTTTCTAAAGCAAAATCCCACTCAACATCTACTTTAGGAGACATTAATAAAATAAAGGAATTTATTGCCCTAGCCTACCTATGCTGCATTTCTAGAAACAGTGTTGTTGACAAGTTGATCTTTTCACTGGGAAGACTATGATTTTATCATTTTTAGAGTTCTAATTTTGTTTTTAAAGAAAAATGTTTAGGTACTTTAAGCTAGTAATTTCCTTTCTAAGAAACAATCCTGAGAAAATAACCAGAAAATAAGGTTAATATACAGATAAGCTTACCACTCCATCACCAGTCATAATGAAAAATTAAAATCAGTCTAAATGTCCAACAATAATATTATAATTAAATAAATAATCACATATACATGCATTGGAAAATTGTAACATTGAATTTGTGGTTTGAAGAGTTTTTAAGGATATGGAAAATATCTCCTATAGAATGAAAACTCCATGAGAATAGAGATCAATTGCTCAATGTTTTACAGTTGACCCTGGAACAACATGGGTTTAAACTGTGTAAGTCTACTTATATATGGATTTTTTTCAATAGTAATTACTCTGAGGGTGCCTGCCTCTCCTGCCTCCCCTTCTACCTCCTCCATCTCTTCTGCCTCTGCTACCCCTGAGAGGATAAGACCAGCCTCTCCTCTCCCTCCTCCTCCTCAGCCTACTCAACATGAAGATGATGAGGATGAAGACCTTTATGATGATCCACTTCCACCTAATGAATAGTAAATATATTTTCTGTTCCTTGTGATTTTCTGCATGATGTTTTCTTTTATCTGGATTACTTTATTGTATAAATGCATTATATAATACATATAATGTACAAAACATGTATTAATCGACTTTATGTTATTGGTAAGGTCAACAGTAGGCTATTAGTAGTTAAGCTTTTGGGGAGTCAAAAATTATACGTGGATTTCCTACCGTGAGGGGGGTGCCCCTAACCACTGTGTTGTTCAAGGATCAACTGTATTACTCAATTTTTAGCACAGTGGCTCAATGAATGTTTTTTGGTTGAGTGCATAAATACATGAAAGCAATAAGTTATTAATAAAAATAAGTATTCAAAACTATGCATATATTTTAAATTAAACTATTTCTTCTCAAATAAAAGACTCCAAAGAGATACTGTCACTATTATTATAAACAAAAGCATTTTCTCCTTGTGGCTTTATACAATGTAAACATAATTAAAATGTGTTTGCTTTTGAAAAAGAAATATTTTTTGGGGGTGCTAATGTAGATTTTTGGAACATGTGATAAACAAGCTGAAAGTAAAACAAAAGATAAACAGACTTTTTTTCTAATCAATTTTTGTCCCCTAATTCTATTATATTGAACCTTATTTTTCAAAATCTGTTCCTTGTTGCCATAGTGATCAGCTCCCAATGTGAAATTGCATCACACTGGCTCTCTTTCAAGTTTCAATAATGTGCTGTCGACACCCACTTCTCTTTCAAAATGTTCAAATCCTCTAATCACTGAACACCTTAATAGCCTCACTTTTGGGGAGCTCAAGTGGGAGCCAGGGGCTTAGAAAAGGTTCTGTATAGAAAGTGGGAGTGAAATTAAAGAAAAAGAAAAAAATGAAGTTTGAAAAATAAATTAATTTGCCATAGAAAATAAGATTTGACCATCTACATTGAGTGATCAACTCTTCCCAACATATCTCAAAAGTTCATTTTATAAATGATCTGCTAATGGATGAATTAAGCCTTAATTTAAAATGAGAGTAATTGGAGAATAAAGGGGTATGGTCTGTATTATAATTCATAAAATATCCTCAATATAGAAAGAGTCTTTACAAAGCAATAAAAAAGATATATATTTCAATAAAAAAATGGAGGAAAGATATAGAGATAGTTTACAAATGAAAAGATAAAATGGTCAATAGACACCTAAAAAGATGTTCAACATTGCTAGTAGTCAAAGAAATAAAAATAAAACAAGACGTCATCTTTTGCCTGCTGATCTAGAAAAAAATTAAAAGGACAATAATGCTAATATAACTTGAGTTTAGAGATATGGGCATTTTTATGCTATTAATATTTGGTAAGAACATAAATTGGTGCAGTTCTTCCAGATATCTTTTTTTTTTTTTTTTGAGACAGAGTCTCACTCTGTTGCCCAGGCTAGAGTGAGTGCCGTGGTGTCAGCCTAGCTCACAGCAACCTCAAACTCCTGAGCTCAAGGGATCCTCCTGTCTCAGCCTCCCGAGTAGCTGGGACTACAGGCATGCGCCACCATGCCCGGCTAATTTTTTCTATATATATTTTTAGCTGTCCATATAATTTCTTTCTATTTTTAGTAGAGGTGGGGTCTCGCTCTTGCTCAGGCTGGTCTCGAACTCCTGAGCTCAAACGATCCGCCCACCTCGGCCTCCCAGAGTGCTAGGATTACAGGCGTGAGCCACCGCGCCCGGCCCCAGATATCTTTTAAACCAGGATTTCTACTTGTAGGAATTTACCTAAAGGGGGAAAAAATAAAGAAACAGAGATATGTAGTCACAAAGATGGATGTATAATATTTATATTAGTTTGCTTTCACACAAAAAATGGAACGAACTTCAATGTCCATCAACAAGGAATAGTTATATAAATTATGATTTAACCATGCGATGAAATCGTCTAAAGTCATTGAAAATGCTGATTAGATCTGTTTTTCTTGACATGAAAAGATCTCATGTTGACATGAAAGAAAAAACCAGATGGAGAGGAAGACTTCTGAAAACACCCTAGGAACAATAAATATGTATGAGATTCCACAGAAACAGGTCTAGATGCTAATATACCAAAATATGGACTGTGGTTACTGTTGGGAAATATGCTTACAAGTGATTTTGATTTACAAATTCTGTGTTGTATAAATGTTTATAATTGGCAAGTTGAAATCAGGAAAATGATAGAGACACTTTCATTTTTGTTACACACCAGGTAAGTTTCTTACAGAAGAATTTAAAGCATAAATTCCCAGGCATATAAAGCTATTAGGACTGAAGTGGACCTTGGAAACCAGATAGTCCTAAAAGGAAGTGGCGGTAGTTGGGTTGGGGAAGATTTATGGAAACCCTTGGCATGAATTTGTAACTCAATAAGTAGTTTTTGAATATGAATCTGGATTTAACCACCTGGTTTTATAAGAAAGGAAGCCCAGACTCACAAGGATGCTTGCTCAGGGGCACAGGCGTGAGGGGACGAGCCCACACCTCCTGACTCTGAGTCTCCAGGTTTTCCCGCCACAACATGCCCCCCACATTGTGCAAACTGGCTCTTCCCTCCAGCAATTTCAGGTGGCTGTCTATTTTGTAAAACCAGAGAAGGTTTTTGTTTTTATTTAATGGATGACAAATCTTGAGCAAAAAAAAGAAACATAATATGACTCAAACAGTGAGCTGAGTTTACATAGAAATTATAGGTCTGGGCTGGTGTTTGGTAAGAGTTTGGAACTAATTACAAGGCATTCCCAGAACAAGACCTCTTTGAGAATCACGTGCATCTCTGAAAATGTCCTAAGGATGATTGCTGGCCAAGCACATTTCCTGCATGAAAATCCAAATAATTGCTTGTTTATTGTCATGCTGTAGTGTGAGGCTTCTAAGAATCTTTCTATGAATCAAAGACTTCACTAGAAATAATGTTGTGTGGAGTCCCTTCACCACCTAGAGACTTATTCAGCTAAAGAAGCGTTTCTGTTGCTAAAGTAAATCGGCATTCCCGAATGGAAGCTGTTCCAGTTTAAATTTGCCGTGAACATATACGAGTGTAAATGGAATTGGATGAATGAAGAAAGCCCACATGCCTGATTTGACCCTCCTACGACACTAAAACGTGTCATAAGTCATGTCTGGGTGTCCCTGTCGGCATCTCCTGAGGGTTCCCACACCAGACCCTCAGCCACATTTCCCAAGGGGGTGCACCCACGCACTCTTCCTCTCTGCTGAGTCTCTTTGTAATGCTCTCTGACACCCAGAGAACTCCCTGCTGCCAGTGCCCACAAGAGGAAGGCCAAAGTACATTCCCAAGGCTCCCTTAGATGTTCCCAGGGGTGCCAAGCCTCAGTGACAGCCTGGTGATACATTCTCTGAAGCCTGGGGAGAAAGTGTGGCTGAGGAATGTCACAGCAGCCAAGTCTCACTCCCCCTTGAGAGAAGCAAATACCTCTTGCAGCCACTTGCTGTGAGGGCTCTAGAATAGCTGAGGCCAGGCAGCCATAAAGGGCCATGCACCCCACAGATCCACAGGGTATAATCAGTCACTGGCCAATTACTTCTGTAAACCAGTGGGAATTCCTGACAAACAACTTTTATAATCGCCCCCTCTCCTGATTTGTCTGTTTTTCCTTTAAAAATTTGAGCCTTTCTTTTGTTCTCTGGACCATTGCCCAAGGCATCTTGGAAGTGTGTCCCAGGCTGCAGTCCTCAACCCTTGTACTGGAATAAACTTTCTTCAAACTAGATTCTGATCCTTTTGATTATTTCAGGTTGACACGTGCACCTGTGCCTCCTCCAGAGCCAGCCCAAAACACCCTCCCATTGTCCTCTCTCCCCCAGGCACATGATAATGGTCCCTACCTCTCCTACAACAAAAAACAGGCCCAATGCAAATTAGCTCATGCAAATCATCTCTTTAACCTCTTAACGACCTGTCCCCTCCTCCCACTCATCGGACAGGTCTAGACAAGTCTGAATCTTGTAATGGGCTCAAATAAGGATCTTGGCTACATGCATTTCCCTTGTCATTTTATACTCTAAAGCAAAAACCTGTTTTGGAAGAATGAAACCAGTTTGGGTGGTGCTAAAAGAAGTTTAGCATTTGACCACTCTAAAGAGTTTCAGGTCAAGTTCACTGGGAAAGAAATGCAAAGCACCACATATAAACATGGATCTAAAAACCGAGGAGAGACACAAAAACCAAACTATGACAATGTTGCCCCTTCCTCTGACTTAAATTTGTCATTTCTGTAAGACCAGATCAAATTACTATTTAGACAACTTTTAAAAGTTAGCAACAGTTTAAGCTTAATTTTATTTCAATTTGTCAAAGTCAACTTTAAAAACGAATTGTGTGACTTCCGTGAATTCACTGAAACATTTAACACAGCACACAGCAGCTAAAATAGAAGACCCGACTCCATTTTGATGATATATGGTTGGGCTCATGTGCACAGATCAATGTCAGGCATCAGGGATTATCTACATAAACACACAAAATTTAGCACCTCTGAATTTGCCTATTCAGATATAAATGCAACTGGTCTAAGAGAAGATCAATGTTTATAGCCTTAGAGTCCTTCAATATTTAATTTAAATGCAAGCTGGTTTATGCTTGAAGCCAAAGCCTCATATTTCAGGGTTTCTTTTATTTTTTTCTCTATCACTAACAGCCCAAACCCAGCAAAAAGCATTATAACACCCAGGTGCTGAGTAAGTTTCAAGACCTCAACCAGAAGTTCCCCCCTGACTGGAGGTCCAGGAATGAGAGTACTAAGGCCCACCCTTAATTCTGGCCCAACCCTAAAGAGCCTACTCACTGGAAACACCAACTTCCTAACAGGTTTCTCTACCTCCATCTTATCCCCTCCAGTGGGTTTCTATGGGGCTGCCAGGGCCAACCTTTCAGAAGGCAAAGATTCAATTCAAGGCCAAACTAAACACTTAAGGAAACATTACCAAAAAGCAGATGATAGGCTGAAAATGCAAAGCAAAACCTAAACAAAAACTCCAAATAAATCTAGATTCAATTCTTATATTGTTCCTGCAATTGGATTTTATTTTATTATCTTTCATGTCAAGTGCCACACATGGTTAGGAAGGAAAAAATCAGAAAATAGAGACAAAGAAAAAGAACACAAAGAATATTCATGCTCACTCACATTTTCCGGCATGGGATGGGTGTCCATGTCCTTCAAGATTCTTCCTTGTGGCACTCATACATACAGATATTTTTACAAAACTGGACACCCAAAGTATGTGTTGTTTGGTTACCCAACAGTGGTTCCCAAATTTGGCTGTACCTTAGCTAGGGAGACTTTAAATACCTTGGTAATCCAGCCTCACTTCTTATCACATAATCAGAATTTTTACTGACCCAGGCATCAGTACTTTTAAACATTCCCTAGGTATATCCAAGATGCCAGCAAGCTGGGGCAGAAGGCCTTACATAAAAAGCTGACAGTGAGGAGACTGGGTCAGGGAGTGAAGCAGGGCAGCGGTTGTCAAACTGTGTAAACAGATTGTTACCGAAACCTTGGTACTTGCTCCTGAGGCTGAATTAGTGAGAATGAAGAATGAGGACAAGTGGTTTGAGGAAAAGGAAAGAGAAGTTTATTAATTTGCCAGCAAATGAGGAGGGTGGCAGACTAGTGTCTCAAAAGACCACCATTCTGCCTTTAAGCAGAAAAACAGGGCTTTTTAAAGAGGGGTTTCAGTGGTTGGGCATCACATGTTGTGGCTTCAGGCTATTGTTGTTTAACTATAATTGGTGGTTTCAGTGGACCTTATCTCAGGTGACCACAGTCTTGTGACCCTTGTCCAGACAATTCTGTTGAGCCAACGCCTGTGGTTTAAGATACTAGAAAACAAACAGCAAAGAACATTTTTGTGCCCCTTTGATTACTGACCTCAGGCAGGAATGCAGGTTTTAATTCCCAAAGAGGGTAGGGGGTTTTAAAGAGACAATTTGTAAAACAATTTGTTGTCCTTTTTCAGGCTTTTATCTCTGTTACAAGATCGCCTGGGGAACTTGGTGAAAATACAAAGGCCCCAGCCCTGTATCTCCATGAGCCTTGGACCCCAAGTCCCTCATTAGCTCCACAGGCATTCAGACACACACCAAGTTGGACAAACACCGATTTAGGTGACTACTCCCCTATTGTTTGACCACCTCTGAAGTGGCCTGCTCCTCCCCTATCCTCACTGGAGTGAACTTCCAGAGCTGGGCTGTTCTATACAGTAGCCTCTGGCCACATGTGGCTATGGAGCACTTGAACTGTGGCTAGTTCAAATCGAGCAGAGCTGCAAATGGAAAATGAATACTGGATTCCAAATACTTGGTTCACAGGGAAATGATAGTATTTTAGACATATTGGGTTTCTTTTTACTTCTCTTTAAATCACACATGTGGCTCACATTATGTTTCTACAGGAGAGGCTACTCTGGGGGCAGGGCCTGTGTCTGTTTACTACTGTCTTTGCAGCAGCTGGCTCAGTGAGTTTTACATCAAATAGACACTCAATCAATATTTTTTTGACAAAGGGAATGAGTCAATGAATTAACGAATGAACACAGACATATGGCAGCCCAGGCATGTGTAGTTTTATTCTACAGACAAAGGAGAAATTTTTGGAATATAGATGCTGTTTTGGTTTTGGTTTCCCTGGAAGCCTTTCCTGAGACAAGGCTTCAAGTGCAAGTGGTTCACTTGGGAGGAAATCCCCCAAAACACCTGTAGAGATGTGAAGTGTAGCTGGGAAGGGATGAGGGCAATAAAGGGTGTATTAGGAGCCGGTTACCACAGTGGGCAACTGGGGCTTAACCCTGGTGGGGAACTTAGGAAACTGCAGAACATGTGCCTAGGAGCTGTCTCTACTCCGGCAGGGTGAGGGAGCTAGGGTTTTAGGGCTAAAAGCTGCTAGGAGAAGACGCATGTGTTAATCTACCCCTGTCCTACGGTGTGCTGTGGGCTCCAGTAGACAGAGACAGTCAGCAGGCAAAGAGCCAGCAGTGCCAGCAGGTTTACATGCTGAAATGGCACAGCTGAGAGACAAGGTGCAGAAGTTCAGAAAATGCTACCCCCAAATATGCCACTTTGGTATGTTGATCACTGTCATTATATAATAGCTGAAGGTACTTGAAAAACAACAAATGCAGGCTTTCTTTGAACTCCCCTCATCTCCCTAAAGACAGATCCTCCAAAAGGAACTCAGTTGTTACCAATCCCTTCCCCAGGGGTTTCATCAACCAGAGAAGATTGTCTTATCACAGGAGAGGACACTAGAACTCAGCACCACACCCAGACAGACTCTGTGGCAAACCATCATCTATTCTTTCCCCCAAATCACTTACTCTCCCCTAAGTTACCTCCATCCCCTCTCCCCTGTCCCCTGTGAAGAAGGTATATATAAGCTCCTAAATCTCCCTGGCTTTGGGGATGTCCACTTTTTTTCCCTCCTGTGATGCCCCTGTTTGCATAATAAATGTGTATACCTTTTCTCCTATTAATCTGCCTATTGTCAGTTTATTTCATAGACTCCGTTATCAAACCTTGAGAGGTTAAAGGGAAATCTTCCCTCCCCTACAGGGCCATAGCCAAGGACAGCTAATTAGATATAGTAACTTGTTAAATAAGCCCATTCGTTCCATCACCTAATAATTAAAATTGGTAGCACCATCATGCAGCTCTGCATGACCCACAAGATGGTCAGAAGATTCATGAGGGCCGGGCGCGGTGGCTCACGCCTGTAATCCTAGCACTCTGGGAGGCCGAGGCGGGTGGATTGCTCAAGGTCAGGAGTTCGAGACCAGCCTGAGCGAGACCCCGTCTCTACTAAAAATAGAAAGACATTATATGGACAACTAAAAATCTATATAGAAAAAATTAGCCGGGCATAGTGGCCCATGCCTGTAGTCCCAGCTACTCGGGAGGCTGAGGCAGTAGGATCGCTTAAGCCGAAGAGTCTGAGGTTGCTGTGAGCTAAGCAGACGCCACGGCACTCACTCTAGCCTGGGCAACAAAGTGAGACTCTGTCTCAACAAAAAAAAAAAAAAAAAAGAAGATTCATGAGGACCCTGTGTCACCTCTTCTGTGTTGATACACTTCTGGCTCAGCCAGTCCTCTCCTGGGCCCCAGCAGATATGGGGGACCAACTCCCAGTCAGGAGCCTGGTGTTCCTTGATGAAGAGTTGCCCAACCAGGAGGGCCCTGTCACTGAGTTCACAGCTCTGCCCTTCATCTCCTGTTCCTTACTCCTAGGCCATGTTGGGAGGTGATTTTCTTTCTGCTGTTTTCTCCATTTCAACGCAAACTCACCCAGGAATGTGGCTGGTGCTTGTCTTTGGGTTGCCCACAATACATGCACACAGGCCTGAAATTGTAGCAGCTGAGTGTTTTAATAAAGACTCTCAAGTTTCTAGTTTTAGAAAATAGAACTTCAATAATTTCACAGATACCAGTCCATAGCAGTTCCATTTTTGGAAATTATTGCAGTCTGGTTCTTATTCTAATTATTCAGAGGCTCCAGAATCATTTTACTAAGCACAATGAGGTGATGCAAATAGGACTGAAGAAGCTGTAAACAAATGAAAAATGAGAAATGACTGTTTGAGGGGGAATTGAACTCAAAACAGCCCTGAGTTTTACAGTAATTTTATATCTACTTGATACCTGTCAACTCAAACAAATGACTGAGGCAAAAATCTCAATCAATGGAGGTTTATTAAGCCAAGATTTTGAGGATGCGCCCAGGGGAAAAAACACTAACTGCAGACAAGCTGTGGCTGTTTTTGCTGAAGGGGGGGGGGGGTTGGAACCTTCAGCATTTACAGAGGGAGGGGAAAAGGCAGTGGGGAGGAGGGGTTGATGAGGTAGTGGCTACATTCTTGTGAGGCCCAAGAAATATACAGTTTACCTAAAATAAGGGAGTGAAGGAAGCATCAATTATGTTGATGTTCCTGAGTGGGTGGAAGAATGCCTGATTCTGTCTTGTCTCCAGTTCTGTTACCTGTAAGATAAACTTGTAATTCATTATTAGTGTGGAATCAAACATGCTTTAGTTTTAGATGTTACACATAGGTACAGTTTGCATGTCCTTGCTTATGGGAGGTTAGCAAGAAATGTCCTTAATGAATGATCTGTGGGGCCAACTCTTCACTGGTGCCTGAGGCTGTGATTTTCTTTTTACATATCATACAAATGCATTTGTGTTTTCCATGAACAGTTTGTTTCAATCTTGGTTATATTCAGAAGACTTGGGCCAAACCACCATCACAACCTGTCGTTGGAATTTTACATTCCACGCCCTTTACTCTAGTATTTATTTCCGACACTCTTGAATTCAGGTAGTATAAAAATTTAGGTTACTCAATGAAATGTTTAGGTTATAAACAGTTTAGGTTAGAATATTGTAATTATTTGTATATAATCTAAGGATCCTGGAAATAGTTGGGGCACTGTAACTTTTAAGAAAGAACCAGAAAGACAGAAAGATCACAAATTAACAACCTAATTAGTCACATCTCAAGGAACTAGAAAAAGAAGAGTAAATGAAACCCAAAGCTAATAGAAGAAAAGAAGTAACGAAGGTCAGAGCAGAACTAAACGAAACAGAAAACAAAAGAATAATAAAAAGGATCAACAAACCAAAAAGTTGGTTCTTTGAAAACATAAACAAAATTGACAGACCTCTTGATAGATTAACAAGGAACAGAAGAGAAAGGACCCAAATAAGCTCAAGCAGAAATGAAAAAGGAGACATTATAACTGATACCACAGATGCAAAAAATCATCCATGGACACCACAAAAATCTCTACACACAAAAACTAGAAAGGATAAAGGAAATGGACAAATGCCTGGAAACACACAACCTCCCAAGACTCAAACTGGAGGAAATAGAACTCCTGAACAGACCAATAATGAGCAGAGCAATCAAAGCAGTAATAAAAAACCTTCCAACAAAAAAAATTTCTGGACCAGATGAATTGACAGCTGAATTCTACCAGACCTACAAAGAAGAGCTGGTACTCATACAACAGAAATTATTCTATAATATTGAAAAGGAGGGAATTCTCCCCAACTCATTCTATGAAACCAGTATCAGCTTGATATCAAAGCCAAGAAAGGGCACAACAAAAAAAGAAAACTATAGACCAATAATATTCCTTATAAGTATAGATGCAAAAATCTTCAATAAAATATTAACAAACTGAATTCAACAACACATCAAAAAAATAATAATAATCCACAATGACTGTGTGGGCTTCATCCCAGGGATGCAAGGATGGTTCAATATACATAAATCAATAAATGTGATTCACCACATAAACAAAGCAAAAACAAAGACCATATGATCATCTCAATAGATGCAGAAAAGGCATTTGACATAATCCAGCAAACTTTCATGATAAAAACCCTCAACAAACTGGAAATAGAGGGAATATAGCTCAAAATTATAAAAAGCCATATATGACAAACCCACAGTCAACATCATGCTGAATGAGGAAAATTTGAAAACATTTTCCCTAAGAACTGGAACAAGACAAGGGTGCCCACTGTCACCATTTCTATTCAACATAGTGTTGGAAGTCCTAGCCCGAGCAATCAGGCAAGAGAAAGAAATAAAGTGTATCTAAATCAGGAAAGAGGAGGTCAAACTATCACTTTTTGCTGATGATATGATCTTGTATCCAGAAAACCCCAAAGACTCTTGGAATTGATAAATAAATTCAGCAAAGTTTCAGGTTACAAAATCAATGTACATAAATCAGTAGCATTTCTATATACCAATAACAGTCAAGCCAAGAGTCAAATCAAAGACTCAATACCATTCACAATAGCTACAAAGAAAATAAAGTATGTAGGAATATACTTAACCAAGGAGGTAAAAGATTCCTATAAGGAGAACTATGAAACATTGGAGAAAGAAATCACAGATGACACAAACAAATGGAAAAACATATCATGCTCATGGATGGGTAGAATCAACATTGTTAAAATGTCCATACTACCTAAAGTGATTTATAGATTCAATGCAATCCCCATCAAAATACCAACATCATGCTTCACAGATCTAGAAAAAATAATCCTAAGCTTTGTTTGGAACCAGAAAAGAGCCCAATAGCAATCTTAACATATTGACTGCCACACTAAAAAAAAATTTTTTTCCTTGGAGCTACTGTGTTTTATTATGAAAATAGAATAAAGACTTCAAAAACAAAATGATCATTTCTAATTTAATGCACCAATTTGTTATTTTTCATTGTTTTATGTGTGTGAGTTATATGCAACTTGAAAAATAGTTCACGCAGCTTCCTAGGTGAAGAGACATGTGAGTCACATATGCTTCATGAAGCCCCAGGCTCAAAATTAGCATGAGTTAAATGCAACTCATGTGGTAGTTAATGTGTTAAGCAAAAAGAACAAATCTGGAGACATCACATTACCAGACTTTGAACTATAGTACAAGCCTACAGTAACCAAAACAGCATGGTACTGGTACAAAAATAGAGACATAGACCAATGGAACAGAACAGAGAACCCAAATATAAAACTATCTACCTATAGCCAACTGATCTTTGACAAAGCAGACTACAACACACACTGGAGCAAAAAAAATCCCTATTCAATGAATGGTGCCGGGAAAATTGGATAGCCACACGCAGAAGAATGAAACAGGACCCCTATCTCTCACCATTCACAAAAATTAATTCAAGATGGATAAAATACTTAAATGTAAGGCATGACACCATAAGAATTCTAGAAGAAAATGTAGGAAAAACACTTCTAGATATCGGCCTAGGCAAAGAATTTATGACTAAAACCCCAACATTAAGTACAGCAACAATAAAAGTAAATAAATTGGATTTGATTAAACTAAAAAGCTTCTGTACAACTAAGGAAATAATCAACAGAGCAAATAGACAACCTACAGAATGGGAGAAAATATCCACAAACTATACATCTGATAAAGGGCTAATATCCAGAAACTACAAAGAACTCAATCAAATTAGCAAGGAAAAAACAAACAACCCCATTAAAAAGTGGGCAAAATACATGAACAGAAGTTTTTCAAAAGAAGATAGACAAATGATCAATAAACATATGAAAAAATGCTCAATGTCACTAATCATCAGGGAAATGCAAATTAAAACCACAATGAGATATCACCTAACTCCAGTTGTTATAGAATGGCTTTTATGAAAAAGTCCAAAAACAATAGAAGCTTATATGGATGCAGAGAGAAAGTAATGCTTATACACTGTTGGTAGGACTGCAAATTAGTACAACCTCTACGGAAAATAGTATAGAGATTCCTCAAAGAACTAAAAGTAGACCTACCATTCAATCCAGCAATCCCACTACTTGGTATCTACCTAAAGGAAAACAAGTATTTTTATCAAAAAGACACCTACACTTGAGTGTTTACTGCAGCACAATTCTCAATTGCAAAGATGTGGAATCAACCCAAGTGCTCATCAATTCATGAGTAGATTAATAAAATATGGTATATGTATACTATGGAGTACTACTCAGCCATAAAAAGGATGAGCTAATGCCTTTTGCAACAATTTGGGTGGAACTGGAGACCATTCTCCTAAATGAAGTATCTAAAGAATGGCAAAACAAACACCACATGTACTCAACATTAAATATGAACTCATCGAGAGCACACATGTGCACAGAGGGAAGTAAAACTCAGTGGAAAGCAAGCAGGGAGGAGGAGCTGGGGGAGGGAGAAAAACCTACTTAACACGTACAATGAACACTATTTTGGTGATGGGCCCACTCATAGCCATGACTCAAGTATTACATAAGTGATCCATATAACCAAAAAAACATCTGTACCCCCTTAATATTTTAATATGAAAAGTAAGAGAATTAGATATGGCAATAAAAATAATGCAAATTGAAATGACTTCTCCATTCACACACCCCTCTTAAGAAACATGTGAAGCATCAAAGTTTGGCAAATACAAATGTCTGTAGTCAAGTGAGTTGGATAACAACTCTGTCTGGGGAAACAGCCCCCATGAAGCTCTGCCCAATTGCTGCCATTCCTTTTCTTTAACATTGGCCACTAATTAAAAATTTTTAAGAACACTGTACGGAACCACATGGAAAGGGCCAAGCAGAACTTAGATTCAAGGGGCATGCAAAGTGGTGATCTCAAATCTACCACGGAGCAGATACGGTCTTAGGCACTGACGGGGCCAGATGCCGAGATCTATATGGCGCACCCTGCCTCCCAGCAGCTTCCTATCCTGAGGGCAAATGACACCTGTAACTAAAATGTTCATACTAAGTGAAAAACAAAACAAAAAAAGTGACAACGTGGCATGTAATTATCAGGATGCTGTAGAGAAACAGAACAATAGCAGATAAAGGGGTTTTTAAGTTTATTTTAAGGAAGTGGCTCATGCAATTGTGGAGACTGGCAAGTTTGTAATTTATAGGGCAGGCAGGAAGGCTGGAAATTCAGGCAGGAGGTGATGCTGCGGTCTTGAGGCAGAATTTCTTCTCTTCCAAGGAACTTCACCTTTTGCTCTGAAGGCCTTCCACTGACTGGATGAGGCCCACCTACGTTATCCGGAGTAATCTCCTTACTTGAAGGTAACTGACTGTAGATATTCACCTCATCTACAAAATACCTTGGTGGCAGCACTTAGGTTAGTGTTTGAATAACTGGATCCTGTAGCCCAGCCAAGCTGACGCATAAAACTAACTATCTTATGGGATAAGGACTATAAGAGAAGTGCAAAAAAACTACTATGGGCATTCAGAAGAATGACAAAATCTACAAAAACTGGAAGGTTGAAAATAATTCCCATGTTAAAAGACTAAAGAAGTACAGCCTTCTCAATAGAGAAGACCAAAAAGAGATAAGATTGATCAGCACAAGCCAAGCACACATTAGCTATCGTTATGTATTATTTCTTTTAGTCATCTCAACTTCCCCAACGAGGCAGGAACTGTCATTCTCCCCATTTTATAGATGAAGATGCCAACCGTAGTGTTTCCAATATCACACAGCTATGGTGGAGGCAGGACTCAAATTCAGGCAGTGTGAAATCCTCAGGGCCTTGAGCACTGCTTACACTGCCTTTCCATGAATGAATTCATACATGCCCCCATGAATTCTCACAAAAGCCCCATGAGATAGATATCATTGTTATCCCCATTTTACAGATGAGAAAACTGAGGCTTGGAGTACAAAGTGGCAGCACTGGAATTTGAACCTGGTTTATCTGACTCTAAGCTTGTGCTCTGGCCACTCCACTATGCCGCATGCCTCACCCCTCACTCCAAATATAGGAAGGAAAATGTGTCAAGGGGTCCAGTTTATGTTCAGATGTGACCAACAGGAGGAATGAAGCAGTAACAAATGTTGGTAGAACAGTAGAAATAACTTTGTAGCTGCCCATCAGTGAAATGCACACATCAGCTGGAGAAAGAAACATTTATCCTTGGAGACCCTGGCTGCTATGAACGTTAGTCTCCCTAAAGACCAGAGCTAAGGTTATAATCATTAATGGGAATGTGTATTGACTCCGAATGTTGGTTATTGATTGGCAAGAATAAAAACACAGCACTTTCCACCCACACAGAAAACAACACCAAAATTGGCTTCTCTTAAATGAAAATATGTCCTTGGCTTTCTCTTAGCTACATATTTTTAGCAAAAATTAAATATACACTGCAAATCATGCCTTCGTTTCTTGGGTAGGGAATAGATTCATTTCAATCTAACTTCAAAGGAGCAACCAGAAGACTTTTCTTTCCTAGACCACTTTGAAACACTCCTACACTATTTTATCCTTTTCCCTCTGTGAGTTATTTTTTTTCCTCTCAGAACGTAGAGTATGTGAGAAATCTGTACTGTTCTATTTTTGCTGAGGAATGAATTTCGAGCTCATTTTGAGCCCATAAATTGTCATCTATTCAATTGTTATCGCTTTTCTATACCTTCATGTTAGAGTCAATGCCGGGCCTTTCCTCCCGTGATTATGATAATAACATGAAATATAGGGTAATAATTCAGCTATTGTTAGAGAGTAAACAATGCCCTTTAATTGTAATTATTTTATCTTAATCATATCTCTATTATATATAATAGTAATCATCCAATTCCTCATAATTTTATGTGATGGGCATGATATTGCAAATCAAATAATAAAAATGAAATCTATATTCACTGACTCCTATTGTATGCCAGGCACCGGGCTATACATGCATTTAAAACTCACAAAAACCATATAGGGTGGATAGTAATTATTGTCCTCATTTTTCTAAGGAAGAAACTGAGGTATAAGTAATTTCGGTAATTTGCCCACGTTTATATAGAAATGGAGCTGAGATTTAAAACAAATCATCTAACTGCGGAAGCAATTTGTGGTGTACAACTCCCATTAAATAATGGTGAGGTTTTGTTTTCTTGTTTTACTGTTCCTCCTTGGGAGTTCACAACATTTTATGGCAGCACAACAAATAAACACAAATACTCCAGAGGGAAACACCGTGAATGAGTAGCTGGCCTTATCTATCATTCAGAGTAGGTGCCCGTCAAAAGGTGACTGCAAATCTGCTCCTGAGATTAAGCTATACAATGGCAAGTGCAAGCCCAGGAGACATTCTACCCCAGTCACCCGGCCTTACAAACCATAAGAAGATTTCTCTGATGTAGCAAACTTTGAGAAATCCCAGACATAGAACTGGACACCCAACCCAACTCTGCTTTTGCCAAAGTGACAACAGAGGTTTAAAGTGGACAAGTAGTTTACCCAGATTCACAAAGATTTTGGTGGAACTAGAACCAGTTACGTAGTTAACCTACTGGCCTCTCAAACAGGAGAGTTAGGCAAAAGAAGATGGCTTTAAAAATCAAGTCAACAGCTCAAATTCAACCCAGAGGTAAGAATATCAGTGTACGAGATGTCCCCTCTCTGTGCAGCGCTGAAGCAGGTTTTCGGCAGTATCCCAGCAGCCCCAAGTCTCTGTCAACTGGAACTTCCAAAAAGGATGCTCATAATTCTTCATGATCTCATGGTGCCTTCTGGATCATCTAGATCACTGTGGAAAAGATAAAATGATGGTCAGTGAAGTTTTTTTTAAAATTTTATTTTATTTTTAACTGACAACAATTTTATATAACGGTCAGTGCAGTTTTGCAATCCATTTTATTCTATCTCTACATATGGCATTTTAGCCTGCCTCTCTTAAATTCAGAGTGTGTTTATTAACCACAGCAGCCAAGGTTGGAAGCCATGGCTCACACCGGTAGACCCAGCACTTCTGGGAGGCTGAGGGGAGATGGCTTGAGGGCAGGAGTTGGAGACCAGCCTGAGCAATATAGTGAGACCTTGGGGTCTACAAAAAAAAAAAAAAATTAAAAACAGCTGAGCCTGGTGATGTACCTGTAGTCCCAAGTACTTGGGAGGCTGACACAGGAGAATTGCTTGAGCCTAGGAGTTCAAGGCCTCAGTGAGCTATGATTATGCCACTCCACTCCAGCCTGGGTGACAGAGCAAGGCCCTATCTCAAACCACCACCACCCCCCCTCAAAAAAAAAAAAACGAAAACAAAACCCAAAGCAGCCAGGCTAAGTGGAAGCATTTAAAAGCCAACGGAAGTGGGTCTCCTTGTCTGCCAGGTAGGCAGAGTCCAGCAAGACAATCCAGATGACTTTGAACACATGAACACAGGTAAGCAGAGGCTGTCATCTCAGAAGATCTGGAGGTCCAGGTATGGGCAGAGGCTGGTGTGCGAGAGGTTGAGTAGTGAGTGCTCCTGGAATCAATGCTTGAGGATGGGAAGGGCAGGAGGTCTGATTGGGCGGGGGGAGGGGGAGAGCAGCCACGCTGAAGGCCACAGACAACCCCTCTAGGAGGTTTGAAGCTGGGGTAACACCTTCAGAGTTGTCTCAAGTTCAGGGGAAGGGGATGGTCCCTGACACCCACCTCCCAGCTAGGGGAGGTGACCTTAGGCCAGGAGGCTCTCTTTAGCTGGGACAAGTCCCACAGGGGACTGACAGCTAAGGGTGTTCCAGCAGAAGCAGTCCCAGCAGCGGAGGAAGTGAGGGCTTCATTCCTGAAGGAGGACCTGGGCTGGGGGGCACAACGCAGCACCATCCCAGGAGCATAAACGTGCTCCTCTCTGGGGAGCAGAGCTTTGCAAGACCAGGCCAGGGTATCAGGACTGCCGTCCCAAGATAGGGGCCCGGGCAAGACCCCCATCCCAGGAGCAAGGGACAGAACGGGGCCTAGAAGACGAATGTGTGCTTCACAGCAGAATGCAGACTGGACTCGGGCCAGGCCTGCCACGGGGCTAACCCAGGCAGAGCAGGAGCCAACTGGGAATATGGCATGGGGCCCGTGCCCTGCTGTCCTCTGTCCTAGGCCAGCTTGATATTCAGGAAGCATACAGATGCCCCCAGAAGGCCAGCAGGCCCGTCTGGGCCACAGACTCACAGTTCAGGGAGTGTAGCTGAACAGAAGGCTGGGAACCGGCACGTGGAGGAGGAAGCCACCCTGGTGCCGGGGTAGAGTGTGAGCGAGGAAGTGGAGAGGGAGTAGCCCAGTGTCACCAGGGTTGAGGAGATAGACAAGGCAGGAGGAAGGCAGCAGGTAGAAAGGTAATTAATCGTATTTTGCACAGGCAGGATATCTGACATTTTGCAAAACTCTTCGTGTACGTTTTGATCTCATTTTGCTAAGTCTGCCCCTAGAATGTTTATACATAAAAATATTATCAGTAAATGAATATCATAAATTCTTGTAACACAGGTGATATCAGAGTGCACCCCTCTCTCTCTCCCCTTCAGGCCTCTGGAGCTATGAGGAGCACCCTGCAGGTGTCAGGAGTGTGTGGTTTCCATGGTGGCTGAGCCACTGCAGACTTCCTTGGTCAAGTGACCATTGTGGGCCCAGGAAGATGCATCTGGTGGCCTTTTCTTCACCCTTCACTTCCCTTATGTCCAATGTTAAATGATCAGCATTTTTGAAGATTCACCCACACAGTGACGGTGGTGAGGTCAAGTTGCCACTTTGACAGTAACACAGCATTTACTGTTTAACCAAACCAGCCACAGCACTGTGTCACTCGGGACAACCCTTCGGATGGCTCCAAGGAAGTCTCCTCTCATATCCTGCCTGCTGGATTGAAATGAACATTTTGTTAAGGAAAACATAAAATAGGGAAAGGTAAGACCTCAGCAGTTAATAAAACGTGACACTGCAAGAGGAGTTGTTAGAAAAGAAACTTGATGTCTACCCAGGTAATCACATCTTGTTATTGAAGGACCAAAGCATAAATGTAACTCTTCTAAGGTCGCCTGTTAAAATGAAGGGGTGGATCACATCCCCATCACTGTAAACGCTGGCTCCAGAGCCTCACGGGGAAGGCAGCACAGGGGGAAATGATACATACAAAGGGACCAATTGGAAACCTCCATTGCCAGCTGCTCACGAGTGGTTCTTTGAGGTCACATCCCATTATCTTAATAGGCAAAACATAGCCATTCGATGCCAATTAACAAATGCTTTATTCAGGTATTTGCATGTGTATAACCATTAAGTAATGTCCCTGCAAAGTGGTATCTTGCTGTCTATTTTCAGGTACTTAATTAACGGCCTTGCTCCGGGATAAACATGTCCTATTTAAAATAAGATGATGAAAAGCTTTTTTAAAAAATGCATCTTGCTCTGTTTATGGCCTTGATTGTGCTAATGGCTTCACAGGTGTATATTTATCCCGAAACTCATTGAGATGTACACACTAAATACGTACAGCTTTTTATATGTCAACCAGATCTCAATGACATGGTTTTCAAAACTGTATCTTGCATGTCATTACACTCGACATCGCCCTTCAACACAAAATTGTGAGCAATTATTTTAAACAAAACTGTTGTAGCAACAACTTGAGGAGTATGTTAATTCTACAGTTTCTCTGACAACTCATTCGGCCACACCTGGGAGATTTTAAGAGGCAGCATATACTGTACCCTACATATGAGATGTTATGTTCACACCGGAGCAGTATGTATTCTCCTTCAAGAATTTCAAGAGCACTCTTAATAGCACTCTGAAGAGAATTCTACAAATCATTTTTTTTAAGCTGTATTGAAATTCACTTGTTTTATGTGTACAACTCAATGATGCTTAGTACATTTTGCAATTCCTTTTAAAAGTGATTGTCTTGGGTAAAAAGCATTGTGTTGAGTTCTCCCCAATCACGTGAATCATTTCGCCTCAGGTATTTTGGTTGTTTCTGTTTCTAGGTTACCCATTTGTACAGAACTCACAGTTCTCCCAGCTAGAAGATTGAAAGGCCTGGCTTCCCTGATGACAGATTTTTAACAATATTTGGTTGCTTCTGCATTGCCATCAGAATACTGAGAAATCCTTACAGCTAATCCTATTTAACAGCAGAAAACACTCCGAAGGCAGGACAGGATATGCTAAACATTTGCAATGCAGCTTATAAATCTGTCCTGTTGCAATCATGTTTTAAATGGTTTATTTCACTGTCAAAATATAATGCATTTAGTCATCATTAAATAAATTTTTCTCTGCTTCTTGGCAGGTGTACAACCTATTGGTCATGGAGAAAGATTGCCACAATGCATAATTTAAAGATGCCATAAAGTTGGCACCTTTAGGAACACCTAATGCATTGGTGTTCTTAAACAGCTTGCAGTGAGTTTTAGAAGCCAAATGAATCTAATTTAGCATTACTGTGATCCGCTCTGAAAATAAAACTGTTATGCTTTCAATTAGCATATCTTTAATCAAAAGCTGAACAAGGAAGAAAGAAAGGAAAGGAGGGAGGGAGGAAGGGGTGAATGTCTAGGAAAAAACCAATTATTTGATAGTTTCACTTTAGAAGTATCCCATGCGTGGGACACTCTGCTAAGCTGTGGGAGATGCCGCAGTAATACAAGGTACATTCCTGAAGAAACGAACAATCTGTTTTGAGAGATGAGATCATCAAAAAGGTAATGATAAACGTTATTCCAAGGAAGACATATTCAGGGGGTAAATTACATAAAATTAAAGGGTCAAAACAGTTTAGAGAAAAGAGATCAATGTAGACCATAATATTAGGAAAAGTTTCATAGAGGAAATAAGACATGAGCAGGGCCTAAGGGATGGTTAATTGATTAATTAATTAATTAATTAATTTTGCCTACTGTTGCTACCTCTGAAGATGATGGTTAATATTTCTCTTAAGAGCAAATTTCCAAATTTGGGAATAATCTGGTACCTATAATCATAATTTTCAAAGAAGCAACATAACCTGTATTTATATCTGCCTAAATTGCCTTAGAAATAGCACATAAATAAAAATGCTTCCATATGGTTATATACAGAACGGTGGAGCTGAAAGATACACAAAATAGTTTGCAAATGTCTAGTGTTTCCAGTTTTTCTCATGTTCCTGGTCAAAAATAAGATCCAATAAAATAGGAAAACCTGGCACACCAAATTCCTGCCTTGGAGCACCATCCTGTACGTTATCCGACTAAAGGTCTGAGAAGCTGTGCCAAAAAAAAAAGAAAAAAAAACTGTTTAGTTTAGTTCTGTTTGCTTTAGAACTCCCAAAGCTTATCGGACCTTGTTTTTTCTCAAACAGTCCTGTTAGCATATCAAGGAACTGAACTTCATGGAACATAGTTGAGGACATAGTGATCCACAATAACAAGAACCAAACAATTCAATTTAAAAACTGGGCCAAAGACCTTAACAGACATCACACTGAAGAAGATATATAGATAAGCATGTGACAAGATGCCCTACATCATATGTCATCAAGAAAATGTAAATTAAAATAACATGGAGATACCACTAAGCACCCATTAGAATGATCAAAATCCAGAACACTGACAATACAAATGGTGGACAGAATGTGGAGTAACAGGAACTCTCAGTCATTGCTGGTGGGAATGCAAAATGGTACAACCACTTTGGAAGACAATTTGCCAATTCCTTACAAAACCAAACATACTCTTTACCATATGATTTAGCAATTGTACTCCTTGGTATTTACCCAAAGGAGTTAAAAACATATATCCACACAAAAACCTGCATACAAATGTTTGGTATAAACAAGCAAAAACCATGTTTGGTTTTTACCAAGACATCCATCAGTGGGTGAATGGAGAAATAAACTGTGGTACATCCAGACAAAGGAATATTATTCAGTGCTAAAAAGAAATGAGCCATCAAGACATGAAAAGCCATGGAGGAACCTTAAATGCTTACAACTAAGTGAAAGAAGCTCCTAGATTCCAAGTATATGACATTCTGGAAAAGACAAAACTGTGGAAACTATGAAAAGATCAGTGGTTGCTCAGGGTTAGGGAAGAGGAAGGAATGAACAGGCAGAGCACAGAAGATTTTTAGGACAGTGAAACCACTCTGTATGATACTATAATGGTGGCTACAAATTATAAATTTGTGTAAATCTATAGCATGTACATAGCAAGAGTGAATCTTAATGTAAACTATTAACTCTGGGTGATGATGTATCGATGCAGATTCATCAGTTGTAACAAATGTACCACTCTGGTGGGGCATGTTAATAATGGGTCAGGGTGTGCATGTGGGGGAAGGAGTATATGAGAAATCTCTGTACCTTCTGCTCAATATTGCTGTGAACTTAAAACTGCTCTAAAAAATAATCTGTTATCTGAGTGTAGTGGTGGATGCTTGTAGTGTCAGCTACTGGGGAGGCTGAACCCAGGAGTACAAGGCTGCATTTGCTGTGATCACACCCGTGAATAGCAACTGTACTCCAGCCTGGGCAAAGTAATGAGACCCCATTTCTAAAAAACCAAAAAAACAAAACCCCCAAAAAACAAATCCAGGTAGGCATTACACACCAGTGGAATCTGGTTCACACATATGTTTTGTTTGCCACTTTACTTACTTACCTATCTGATACAAAACTTCGGTGCTTTTTTTAAGGAGAAATTGGTATTGAGAGCTATTAAGCCATTTGCTCAAGGACCCATGGAAGAGTTAATGGCATAGTGAGTGGTAGAACCCAAGTCTCCTCAACCCCAGTCTCAAGCTTGTTGTACAAAGGTCTACCTTGCAGATGCGTTCTTATCTACTGGAAACCCTCAGAAAGATAGATGAACAGATTGGAACAAAGTTACAACTGATCTTGACAGGAAAAAAATAGGAAACTGAAGTCTAACCTACTCAAATGTGGACAAATGTAAGTAAAAATTTTAAAACATGATGAAAGAAAAATGCTTTATGGCTTTAAAAGTGTAAAATTTTTCAAATACATAGAGATGGTCCCAATAAAAATTTGCAATCACTAAACAATTCCATAGGAATGTCTGGTCTACATTTTTAACCACACAAATCTGTTATTTCTCCTTTGGGACTAGAGGACTTCCACCCTATTCTTACTTTGAAATACCATACATTAAAAAGAATAATGGCTGAATGCAATGTATGGAGACAAAATGGAGTTAAACGTAGGTGAGACTCATAGCTCGCAGGTATCACCTCTTTTTGGATTGAAGTTCCATCATTCCATACTGTCTGATAGTTGCCTAACAAGCCTATTTTAATTTTTGTCCTTTTATCATTTTTAAGTTTGATTCCTTCTTTTATGTCTTTGATCATTTTACATATTCTTAATTATAACATAATCTCTATCTAATTGTCCTGCTATCTGAAGTTCTTGGGAGGGAAACTATCTTCATTATT
This sequence comes from Eulemur rufifrons, assembly GCF_041146395.1. NCBI lineage: Eukaryota > Metazoa > Chordata > Mammalia > Primates > Lemuridae > Eulemur > Eulemur rufifrons. Next base: position 205,493,254 of record NC_090989.1, read on the forward strand.
TATTAAATCTGCTGATAACTAATTATGCTACACTGGTTCCTCAAGGGTTTTGCGGTTTTCGCCTGTGAGCTCATCTTCAGTGGGGCTTGGTTATCTTCCCTGGCACAGGATGAGGACAGGTCCCTCCAGAAGAGTTCACCAGTACAAGACCACTTTCTTAGCTAAGGTGATTTTGGAGCAAGCATGAAGTATACATTTTAAACTCAATTCCACGTGAGGAGGAGGCCTGAGGTTATAAACTCTCATGCACTTTATGGCAGATCAGCTTTTTGTGATCAATTTGTGTAAGTGGGTGGATTTTTATCCAGTCTACCTCTTACTGAAGGTTTTGTCTCTTGGAGACAAAGTGCCAAAATTCTCATCTGTCCCACTTGGGTATGAAAAATCCAGCCCAACCCTATGCTATCCCTGAAGCTAACCAACCAAGCTGGGTTGTTTGTATCTTCTTTACTTTCTTTCAGGTGCAGAAATACATTTAAATGATGCTTGGTAGATGTTATTAGAGTTTCTAGTACCTCATAGCTAGAGGTGTTTTGGGTTCCTTGTTCACCATACTGCCAGATTCAAAACACCTTTCAGCCTCCACTGTGTAGATTTTGTCTGAGGTTGCTTGGATTTTATTATATGCCTCACTGGGCAACTCTATGAAAAATACATAAAACTATTATAAGTTCAAGATTTTCCAATGACCTGGAAAAAGTTATTGTGTATTCTTTTCTGGGACCTTTTTGGGATCTAATAATAAATAGCATTTGGAAACAAGTTGAGGATGCAGCAGTGAAGGCAAGATATTTTTGGTCAAATTTGAGATGCTCAAAAAAATACTTTCCTATGCAGCAACTGTGGATGTCAACAATTAACACACACTGAGTACCTCGTGCCACCCTTTGGAGCAGCACTGATGAATTTGAAAGTCTCTTGCTGCTTTAAGGAACTTTTCTAAGAGAGAAGGGGAATCAGGTCAAACTTTCTTGGACAGATACTAGAAATCTGGCTCATTCTAATTATCTCCCCAAAAGTCCTGCTAAGCTCTAAGAAGGCAGGTGCAATTATTATTGACTATTTAATCAATTTTTGTTTACTCAGCATACTATTTTAACTAGAATTTATACTACTATAATGTTGTGTTTTATGTGATCTTGTATACACACACATCGCTAATGATGAAGTACTGTGGTAGATATGCACAGGGCCTTTATGCCTCTTGTATTACTCCTAGAGCATGATTTTATTGTTTTATATTTTCAAAGTGGTTATACTTACTGAGCCTTGGCTTTATGACATATTGTTATCACTGCCATGGTTTATTTGATGCCAAACCCTTGGTCAGTAGTACAACTCCCAATTATTGCATTCTTCAATGGAAAGATACTTTCTGTTATATTATGAACTACATAATGCTCGAGTTTCCTGAAATGCATTTTGGTTAAAAACAAACACTACCTATCTATCAGAACATTATTGTAGTTGATTAATTACACTATGAGGAAATTAACCCAGGAGAAAATATTCACTGTGTGCTACCATATGCCTAGTACCTCACTCACTAGCTTTTTGAGGAATACTAAATGACATAAAACGTAGACTTCTAACACTCAATGGGACAAGTGTTTAAAAAACTTACTATGTGGCTGATAATCAAATACCTAATGGAATTGCTCCAAAGGCAAGACATATTTTTAAAAGATGCATTTATGTTTAAGTCATTTAAGTTGTAATTCTTTGACACATGAAAGAATCTATTAAGTAAATATTTGAAAAAATAATCACAAGCAAAAAGCTTGGATAAAATGGGGGGGTGGTATTAAGTCTTAAGAGGGCCAGGTGGACTGGAGGGGGGAGTGGAGTTGAGGTGGACAGGAGAGGTGGGAAATGCATTTCAGCGGTTGTGTCTTTTCCAATAGCCTCAATTAGGGCTGCTTTTCTTGGTTGTGGTTGGAGAGCTCCATTCGGGGGATTTGTTCTAGGAAACATAAGCAAGAAATTTAAGAAAACCCAAATAGATCCTTTCTTTAAGAGAATTCTAAAGAAATACAAAATGTTATCACAGCACTTCTATATCATAAGTCCCCGGGTCTTATTCACCACCATCCTTATCACTCAATAAATAATTAAATGGATGAACGAGCATTAAACTACTAGAAGTAGTTCTGGAATCCTGAGATGCTATAAGCCCAGGATAGTGTTCATGAGGGGTATTTCCTCAGAAATTTTCATTACCTCAAAATTTCGTCAAAATAGGAGGAAATGGCAAAAAATACTTAAACAACAAATTAAATTGCACCAATTATTTTTATATGGTTTCACAAATAGCATATTTGGATTTATTAAATCTATATAAGGAAAAAACACTGATTTTATAGATGTGTAAATTTGGAGTTCATGCTGGAAAATATGACATAGAATGGATCAAAGATTATTGCTCTGTTTGCAAATCTTCAAACTGACAGAACCTTTTGGGGAAATTTATGGCAAGATTGTCTTTTTAAAAAAGCAATGTTTCTATAAATCTTACCAAACTGCTATGAATAAGGCTGTAAATCATTTCACTGGCTTGAGTAATGGGACCTTTATTTCATGAAACCATGCCAAGGAACCTAGAGGCTTTCATTGATATTGAATCTTCTGTAATGTTTAATACTTATCTGCCCAAAAAAGATGAATTTTGATACTGACTGAAAATAATTTTTACCATAATTTTTGCTGAAAAGAAAAGAAATAGAAATCAATTGTGATAAGTTGGATGATTTTAAAGAGGTTCATTAGTCACCAGTAGGAAAAAAAAAATAGAAGTAATAGAGAATAAATATAACTACATTCACTAAATCAATGTGGATATATAATAAGTTCAGATTTTATCTGTAATTACGATCAGTACATCTATTTCTAGTGGATGAATAAGGTTGAGTGCTTCTTTCTGGATGACTTTTTTAAAGTCTTACTTTAAGTTTATTTGACAAAACAGAAAGAAACTCTTTTGGATGTTCCATCCTTCTTCCCAATTATATCCAAATGTTCCCACAGGGAAATGTAGAATCTGGCTGGTGAGTCCTTTGGGGGAGAGAAGTGTGCACATTATATGAAAGCTAAATTTGCACAAACTAGCAAAATGAGGGCAGCATACACTACTATGCACAGTCAGGTAGGAATCTAACTGATATTCTAGGCCTTGAGCTTTGCAAGTGCTATGTAGTGTTATCAATCTTTTGCACAGGTAGTGTCAGAACCTAAAGGAAATTGGGCCAGCCATAAAAGAAACCAGGCAAGGGGAAAAGTAAACCTGTGACCTCAGATGTTTATAATTTCCTCAGGCCTTTCAGGCACTGGTCAGTGATTTCTAAGTGTTTATTTGCACCCCGCTTGTTTTTGCAAAGGATTTAATGCATTCAATACTACAGGGTACTAGAAATGAAAATTGGAAAGAAACTGATTCAGAGCCTGGGGAAGGAGGCCAGGCAAACCCAGGCCACATGGCCTTAAACCTGGAGTCACAAACTCCCAGTTTGTAGGGCAAGGGAGGTAACTTTACAACAAAAGGGCTGGAAGACCTGAGTGGTCTTGGGAGAAGGTGTCTGAGAGGTGCTGCAAATCCTGACAGCTCAGCAGGAGGTGCATAATGTGTATTCGCTATTTTGTCTGTGAATACTAAATTTGGTGATAAAAAAGAAAATAAATGGATGGAGGAAATGGCATGGAGATGTATTAAGGACAGATAAGGAGGTCAGGAGCCTATTAGACCACAGAGACAGCAAAGCTTCATGATGTGCTATATACTGTACACAGGAAGCATATGAGGCACTCGGTATTCATGAGGTCTTAAGTCATCACTGATCGGTGATGCCCATTCTGGTCCCACCTGTTCTCTGCCTAAGAAACAAACAAACAGAAGCCCCTACAACTGCTCATCAGATTAATTGACAAGTCATAGCAACTGGCCACGTGTTCTTGCCTCTCTACATTTGCTGGGTTAATATGCTGCTGTTCCCAAGAGTTCTGCCACTGGTCCTCTTCTCATTAGTCCTGCACTGTGTTCCTAGGTGGCCTCATTCACTTCTCTGCCTGTGGCTCGCCATCCCATAGGTAACTATCTACCCATCTCTACCTGGACATCATCTAGACGCACCACCTTCACATCTCTAAGACTTACCTCATCTTCTCTCCCCAAACTGCCTGTCCACCTGTATTTCAGTCCACACAGCAGCAAGATCTAACTAATCACTCAACCAAAACTTTGGGTGTCACTCTGACTCAGTCCTTTTCCTCAGGTACCAAGGTCCTGTGGTTTCTACCTCCTTAAAGCATCTCATTATTTTTCTCTACCCTCTGTCTCCAAGGATGTGCTAACTTAGCACTGACTAACCATGAGCATCAAAGAGTCTTCCGAGTGAGGACCTAAATGCTCAGCACAATGGACAATGATCTTCAAGCTCTACCTTGGTTTACCTCCTCCTCTCATCCGAGTTCTAGGTGTGGTGGAAAAGACCTTCTGCCTCCCACTCTTACCACTTGCCACTTCCCTGCCAGATGTCTGAATGAGCTGTTATCTTTCTCACAACCAGGATTTTAGTCTTGCAGTTTTCCTCTGTCTAGATGCCCTACTCTCCACCTGCTCCTGCCCTACAACCCACCACCCCATCATCTGCCTTTATATTCTATGGACTCTTAGTCTTTTTTCAAATTGTTCACTAGACGTCTGCTCCTCCAGGAAACTTCCCCCTAGCCTCACCTCTACCCTCACCCTCCAATCCTGGCCCTTATTGGAATTAAGTGCCCTTCCAGTGTGTTTCCATCATCTTCTGAGATTCCTCTCTCTTTATGCATCAGTCAGAGTCCGAGAGGAAAGAGGCGGCGGGCTCAAATCAGGACAATTCAAGGAGGTGTGGGAGAGGTGCAGGGGAGCCATAGGGACAGGGCAGGAACCCAGGTGAGTAATAGCAGAGCTGGCACCAAACCTAGGCTCGAAGAGACAAGGAGAGAGAGTGGTTACCAAAACCTGGAAACAGAAGCCATGGAGAAGAGGTCACCTGGCGAGGAGCAGCGACCTTTGGCTGTGGCCGAGGCAACCACACAGGGAGGGAAGTGGAGGGATAACTATCCTGGCCTCACCCTCCTCTTCTCTTTGCCCTCATGCCATGATCCCCATTGGCCAAACCTACCAGCAGTCGGAGCACAAGGAACAAGTTAAAATCATCGTCCAGCTCAGCCTCCCTGCCTGTAAGGGTGGAGTAGGGTAGACAGTAGCATAGAGGGACTAATGGATTCTGTCTAGCACAATTGCATGTCTGTTTGTTCACCATTCTCCCTCATCAGGCTGAGGACAGAGACTGTTTCTTTTCTATCTGTATCCCTAGCATCTAACATAGGGTGGACACTCAAGAAACGTTTATGGATTGAATCAGAGAATGTGGTACATTGGGCATTAGTTGGTGGACTGTGCTTTCTGAGCTTGCCACATGCTTTCTGGAATCCAAGGCAAAATGGGGAACAGAATGAGCTCTATAATTTTCATCATCTAATAAAAGGAAATATTTGGTGAGAAGAGACAAGTACTTTTAGCACTCGGTGCTGGTAGGCATTGGGATCAGTCATATGACAGCCTCCATAGGAGGCTCTCAATTGCATAATGAACAGTATCTTTAACAGTGAAACTGCAGGTGCAGAAACATTCTGCATAGGGCCATTAAAAAATATCAGTCCTTGATATAACCAAAGCCATCCTACTAAAAAGGAACCTACAGGTGAACTGGGCTAATGAGATCCACTTTGATTGCTCTGAGAACATCTTGCCCCCAAAATGGCTAAGTCTTAAACTTCAAAACTGACCCCTAAATAAAACTCCTGTGCAATGCTCCGTGTTCTCTCTCCTCTCATTAGCCAACAGATGAAAAGGATCAACTGAGAAACTGAGACTAAGAAGATTACATATAAAGTGAAAATAACAACTAATTTACAAGAGTTATTTGAAGATTAAGCAAGAGAATTATTTAGTCCACTTGGAACCTGGTATGTGTTGAAAGTTAAGTTTTCTTAATTTTTCTAACTTCTTGATAAATTAATCTATTGCTGTGTAACAAACCACCCAAAATAATGACTCTAAACAGTAACAGTCATTTATTTTGTTAACAGAACTTGAACTAGAAGATGTAAATAACTGGGGGTGGGGGTAGGATTGGACAGCTGGCTTCTTGGGACATCTCCCTTTCTTTCTGTGGCCTCTCCATGTGTGTCTTTATGTGGCAGCCCCAGGGCAACCACAGCAGCTGAAGGCTCCAGAAGGAGGAGAGAGAGAGAGGCGTGCAGAAGCGCTAAAGCTTTCTTTGTGACCTAACCTTGGAAAGAAGGTACACTCTGTCACTGCCACTACATTTTCTTAGAAGTGAGAAATTAGGGGCAGTGCAAATTCATAGGGAGAGGAACTAGACTCCACCTGGATTGGAGGAGTGTCAAAGAATTTGCCAGCATGCTTTTAAACAACCACATTTCTCTTTTCTAAAATGCTTGCCTAAATTTGTGCAGACATAAAGCTTGGAGGTCAGTGACTCATCCAAGGTCATTCAGCTGTTAAATGGTTCCACCAATATTAGATTCGATTTTGTGACTCCAAATTCCATGCTCGTTTTCACTACCCCAGAAAATCTTCTGTGATCAGCACTAATAGGGTAGGTAAGACATACTAGCTGCCAAACAGATTCAATTCTTTTAATTGCCTCGGAAAACACATATTTATTTTGCAGAAAAAAATATTACCCATAAAGCAGTCATCCGTAAGCAACTTATAAGTTTCTCTCAAACATCTGCGTTTTTAATTTTTTTCCCCAGATTTATTCATTTGCATTTTTCCCTGGATGCATCACTTTTTTGTTGTTGTTATTTTCGACTGTATTTCTCACCTCTCAAGATCCTTTTGTATTATTAATAATTCTCAAACCCAGCGAGTGGGTTACCACCTCCCAATTTGGAGACTTCCTCTGATTCCACTGTCATTGTTGTGTGCCCTTCCTCCAGGCCAGCAAATGAAATATTCTTTAAGACTAGGATCTGACATAAGGCCTGAGGCACATTCTTCATTCTTTTGTTTTGTTTTGTTTTCAAAAGGCCAACGTCTCCACAGTTGAAAATGTCTATTGAACCAGAGAGAGTCTGAACCATCCTAGTTTAGAAAACCTGGGGCTGTGAACAATGGTGTGGGTCTGAAATCTCAGCACGTTCACATATCAGTTTTTGTAACTCTAGGCAGAAAGGTACATTTCCCTTTAGGAGCTTGTCTCCATTTGGGTTCCCCAGCAGTTCCTGTGGGGAATCATCCTTTCTCATCCCCATCCAAAGGTGTGGTGGAAGCATGGAGTGAGTAGAGAAAATGGGTACGAGGTCTCGGTAGATCGGGAGTTTGCGTATCCAAAGGGCAAGCCACATAGAAACTGTCCTATGTTCTGGTTGCCAGCCACATTTTAAAAAGTAAAAAGAAATAGATGAAAATAATTGTAATAATATATTTTATTTAACCTGAGGCCTGAACTCTGATTTTTTCCTTTTGCTCAAATTCCTTCCTAAGGAGGCCAGATGAGTCAGGCTCACAAATGGTAAAATCCCACTAAGCAGGTTTTTGTTAACCAAATATAGTGTGGTTTTCTTCCCAACCTAATTCCGGTATACATCACCTAAAAGATAGAAAGCTCCCATCTTAACTCAAGCATCCTAGCAGGTCCTTATCTTAACTTGAGAGATTCTCCTGTCTGGACCTCTTAGAGTGCTTGCACCTTTATCTTAAATTAAGCCTTTCCTTTCTGGTCTTTTAGATAAAGCCTAACTCTCTCAGCCAATTGTCAGCCAAAGAATCTTCAAACCCACCTATAACCTGTAAGCATCCCCCTCCCTTGAGATGTCCCACCTTTTCGGGCCAAACCAATGTGTGATTCCCACGTATTGATTTATGACTTTACCTGTAACTCCTGTCTCCCTGAAATGTATAAAACCAAAATGTAACCCAGCCACAGCGAGTCCACTTGCTCAGGACCTCTTGGGCGTGGCTCCGGGTCATGGTCCTCAAATTTGGCTCAGAATAAACTTCTTTCAAATATTTCAGAGTCTGGATTTTTCCGTCCACAAACCCAATGTATCCAAAATACCATTATTTGAACATACAACTAATATAAAAATATTCATGAGATATTTTTCATTCTCATTTCCAAACTAAGTCATGGAATCTGATGGGTATTTTGCACTTAGGGCACAACTCATTTGGGATTAGCTGCATTTCAACTCATCAATAGCCCATGGGGTACTGGAGAGCATAAATAATCTCTTCGTTTCTGTTGCTTCCTTGGGCTTCTGAGACCTCAACCCTTTCATCTGGGGTTGCATAGCCTCTCACCTTCAGACCCCAGCTTAAACCACCAGTCCTGGAGAGGAACCCAGTCTGATGAGGCCCGCTCCCTTCCTGCTGGTCTCTAGCCCATTAACTTGTCTTCTAAAATGACCTTATTTATTAGCTATCTTTTCCACCAGAATGTAGGTTTCCCGAGGGCAGGGATTTGTTTTGTTCTATGTGATTTTCCCGTGGCAAGCACCTCGCCCAGCACACGCTGGGCTCCCAAGACACACTTGCGGGACGAAGAAACCGCGTTTCTCTAGAACCTGGCTGAGGAGGGCAGGCAGCTCAGCGACGTGTCACAGGTGGGGCGCCGGTGTTCCGGGCGGCCGCGCTCGCTCCCCTGCCGGCGTGGGTGTGGGGCGAGTGGGTGTGTGCGGGATGTGCGCGGCAGAGCGCGCCCGCGAGCCCAGAGCGCGGAGCGGGGAGGAGCAGCGAGCGCCGCGCAGAACCCGCAGCGCCGCCCGGGCCGGGCAGCTCGGAGGTGGGTGGGCCGCGCCGTCAGCCCGCTCGCGGGGTCCCCATTGGCCGCCCGTCGGCCGCCCTCCGCCCGGAAGGCGGCGAGGAGCCAAGAGGCTGCTCGGAAGCCGGAGCGGGAGAGCCCGGCGGAGCCAACGCCGAGGACATTGTTCCCGCCGCCGAGGGGGCACGGCGACCCTCGCGGCTGCGGTCTGGAGCCTGCGCCCGGGCGTCTGCGTGGGATCGCGCCCCCCACTCCGTCCCTAGCTGTGCCCACGCCGCTGTCCCGCTCGTCCCCGGCGCTGGCGCCTATGGTCGGCCTCCGACAGCGCTCTGGAGGGACCCGGGGAGCTCCCGGGCGCCCGGGTGAGTGGCACGCGCGGCTCCCCGGTCCCTCTCATCCTGGGGCCCCGCCGCCAGGTTTTGCCTTCGCGGCTGCCGCGCGGCTGGGTTTGCCCGGGCAGCGCCTCGCGCACCGGGGAAGGCCGATCGGAGGGAAACTTAGCTGCGGGGAGAAGTGTGATCGCAGCCTGGAGGCGTCCCCAGCCCCGCGGGCCAGGTTGGAACAGGTGGCGCGGGCCAGGCGCTTTGTGTAGGGGCGCGGGGACCCTGAGCTGGCGGCCGCGCCTCTGTCGGCTGCTCCCTTCCCTCCCTTGCTCCCCCGGGCGGCTGCACGCCGGGTCGGCCGGGTAACGGAGAGGGAGTCGCCAGGAATGTGCCTCTGGGGACTGCCTTGCTCGGGGAAGGGGAGAGGGTGGCCGGAGAGGCGCAGGAGCCGAGAGGCGGCGCGGGGGTGGCACCGCGGCCGCAGGCTGGAGAGAGATGCTTCTAGCGCGGCGCGTTCCGCCGGGGCGAGGGCTTCATTTTTCTGCGGCGCCCCTGGAGGTGGGGAGCTGGGTGGGCGTGTGTGCAGAGAAAGGGGAGGCGGGGAGGCCAGTCACTTCCGGAGCCGGTTCTGATCCGTGCAGACCGCTCTACTCTCCGAAGCGCGGACCTTGGGGTGCGGTGGTCCCCGGCGCCCCACACGCGCGCGGGTGCAACGGGGCTGGGGGCGTCCCTGGCGCGCGTTTAACAAAGGGTGCTCCTCTACACCCCGCGGGGAGGGGCAACTCCGGAGACCTGGTCTCCAGCACGAATCTTAGCCCTGGGGCGGTCCACTTCCTTTTTGGGGCGTCCTTTTATTATTGTCTTTTTTTTTTTTAAAGAACTGGAGACTGATGCATGAGGGTCCCACCGAGGCGCAGGAGCGGTGGTGATGGTTTGGGAAGCGGAGCTGAAGTGCGCTGGGCTTTGGTGAGGCGTGACAGTTTATCATGACCGTGTTCAGGCAGGAAAACGTGGATGATTACTACGACACCGGCGAGGAACTTGGCAGGTAAAGGGGGTGCCGGAAGCGCTCGCCGCTGGGTTGTGGGAATGCAAAACGTTGGGGGCAGAGGGTGGTAAACAAATGCATCAGGCTTCTCCCTCGCCCTTACTGGAGATGCGCATATTGTAGAGAAAAGAGTTACTAACCCAGCCAGGGCCAGGACCAGACATAAATGGCCTGATCCTAGAGTCTGGGGTTGGAGAAGAGACAGCCGCTGGTTGCTAGTTTATGAGGCACAGTATATTGATCAAGAAGAGATTTAATTGTCTGCACTAACTCTTGTCAGCCTTTGCCCTTCGAGACAATGAGACTAAAGCTAAGATTATAATTGCAACTGGAGTTAGCTCTTATGTGTGATTTAGACAGAATACAAACTAATTAATGAGCTTTAAAAAATTTTGAAACTTTCCCTCTTTCTGAATTTTCAGTGTAACATGATCAAGTGTTGGGGGGTCACCAATGGAGACTTGCCAGATGTTGATGTTGGGCTTGGATTTTGAAACTTCTTCCGTCCAGGAATTTAATTACCCTGTTGGTGGTGGTGGTTGCTTTGGTTTCATTTACAATGTTAAATTTTTAACAAATCAATGAGAGTCTAATATGGCTATCTGGATTCAGAGCATACTTCCCTTGCTGTAGCAGCTGTGATTCTTAGCATAAAACATTTCAATTTCTAGGTGAACAAAGAATGATTTCTTTGGGGGGCATGTAGGGCTGATTGCTGTTTCCTTTGACTGGGTATTCCACAAGGGTGTGTTGAGCTCCAGTCTACTTTAGCAGAAAACCCATTTTTCACACTTAAATTGAAAATTCAGTTGGTGGAATTTGACTGTGGCGTATTTGCATTGTGAGTGAAATAGGCGAAAGGATCCTTAAACAATCAAAATATGTGCTTATATGTGTATTTGAATATGTATTTTTCCATACACACCTGATGTCCTGATACAAAGCTTCCTTTTTCTCTATGAGAAGGAAATTTAAAAACACCCACACCCTAGATTACCTAATGAGAATTATGAAATCCAAGCTTAACTAAAATTTTTAAAGAATTGAGATAATAGTGCAGAATAAAAGCAATTTTTAAAAAGTTACTATAACAGAATCTTTCTTTATATGTTTAATATTGACTAAAAACATTAAAGGGAGCCAGTGCTTGTAGCAGGGGTTTCCTATATATTGAAGATTTAGTGAGTGAGTAAGAAGGAAAGCTCTTGAAAAATCACATTTCATGGATATGTTTAAGATTAAGGTTTGAGAGTGTGTGGCTGAAATACCTGGTTTAACTGGAATTAAATCACTTTTTCCTGTGGTTTTTAGCAAGGCGAGTGGTATATGGAATTTTCCTTTGGGACTAGGGAATAAAAGATGAAAAAATAAATTTTAATTTCATTTGTGTAGTGTGGCCTGATTATGTACATTTTGTTATAAAGAGAGATGGTTAAAATTAGGTGAGATGATTCTTTTATAGATAAAGTCTATTGACCTTATTTTCATTACAGTCTTTTGGTAGAATTATGTGTTATGAGAAAGAAGAAAAAAAAATGAGGCCTCCCGGTGGCTGGCAATGGGAGTTTGTGATCTTTATGTCGTGGGCGTGATGATTAGGGAGGTGGTTTGTTCATTTATCACTAGCATTTCGCTTTGATTTTGGCTCTGTGTACATATTTCTTTGTATAACTTTCTCCCCACTCTGCAAGACTAATTGACAAATTACTTACTAAATAATTTATGCGACCTAGGAATTTGAAAGAAGTGCTCTGAAAAACTGGGAGTCGGGAATTCTTTAAAAATAAATGTTCATACGTATCTATCTTGCATAGCTGCTATTGTTTTTGCAAAAACAAAAGAGTGAGTGATTGATTTTTGGGGAAAGTTTTTCAAGTCTTGTGGTTTGTTATGTCTTCCTTGGGTATGGTCACTTTTGGAAAACAAGTCCTAACGCAAGATGGACCTGTAGGAAAGTTGCTGCTTGTATGAAGTGACGTGTCACTGAGGGGAGAGAGGAGTGGAGGCAGGGGTTTAGAGGCAGAAAATGGAAATGGGCAGATATTTGGCACAAGGTCATTCTAAGCAGCTGGTTATAAGGTTTAAGCAGTGAATTATAAGCAGACCAAAATCTAGGATTTAAGACTTTACCTGCATATCTTTAGCCATCATCTAACCAATAGCTACTCACAGACCTTATAAATGCAGTGAGTAGCTATTGTTTAGATGACTAGTCCATAGTTAGAGGAGGGAAGATGGGTTTTTAAAGAAGTATAATACAGTATTACCACTAATATTATTTTACTTTTAGGAAAACTAAGAGCGTATGTATGTAGGAATGTGTGTGTGTATGTCTATCTGTCTGTGTACACGGCCCAAGACTTCTGTAAAAATTCTCTGTCAACTGCCAAGAAGCTTATAAAGTGTTATGATCGTTGCGGCAGTGGCAGGGCAGATGGGCCACGGGACAGATACCCTGATCCCAAACCCGCTGTGCAGCCTGCGAGCGTTCCAGCGTGGAACAGGCCACGTACCCACTCCCACTCTCAGGACCTTCATCTATAAAATATAGTCCTTGTGCTTATTTCATGGCTGTAGTGAGAATCAAGTAATCTAACTTGTAAAAGTATTTTATCAGCAGTGAAGAGTTAAACAAATACAGGTAGTAGCCATAGGACTGGCCAAGACATGTGGGTATTCCAGACAGGCTAATAACTTGGCCTGCAACGCAGTATTCTTTGAGGATCTGTCTCCAACTTTGGGAGGGGAAGCCCTGTGGGAAAAGGGTCACGGGAGACCCGTGGCTGACCCACTCGGCCTCCACCATGGTTCCGAATAATGTGGCTCTGGCCTTGAGCTGGCACACCCTCCAGGCAGAAGCAAGTCCCTGCAGTAAAGGGAAGACTTTAGAAGACTATTTGGTGACCTTTGGTTTTGGCTCCAGGAAGCCCTTTAGGGTCTCACCCTCTGTCCCGGGAGGCTGAACAAAGAACTCCTTCTATCTCATGTAGGAGTCTCTGAGAGGAGTTCTTATAGATGCAGTTCTCTCTGCCTGCTGTGACACTGGGTTGTTTTAATGCCCCAGGATGCCCTAGCATCTCTTATCAGCTGGCACCGTGGGCAGCTGCAGGCTGGCTTGCCCCACCGTCGGGCTCCAGTTACACCCTTGGCCGTCGTTCAACCTAACCTTCGAGCCTCCTGGGCACCTCTCTGTAGATTGCTTTCCTGAGGGACTGGCCTTCGTTCCTGTTCCACTATCTGACCTTACGTGATCTTAAGGCCCAAGTCCCACTTCCTTAATACATCCTTCCACAATGATTTCTCCCTCTGAGGAGCCACATGACTTGTCTGGGACACTCTGTCCATGACCATAGACTGCGCAGTGACATGTTCCATCCCGTTTTGTATTATTACTAGTCTCATATTGCTCCTGTGGCTAGCCTGTAAATTCCTTCAGGGTGTGCCCAGTGGTTCAGTGTTGTTGTGGCCCTTTCTCCTGAAAGTGTGCAATGTGTTGTATTACAGAATATCGGAGTATCAGTATCGGTGTGAGTATCGGGATCGGTGCCGGAATGAGCTGATGCAGGTTGGCAGTTGCGATATTGAGGCCAGAATGGGGATTTCAGGTGCAGTGGTGATGCAGATGCTGATGTTTTTGGAGAGGCAGTGTGTACTGTGGAATAACCTCAGTACACCCATTTGGGAAGTGGGGAGACACCTACCCTTGTAAGGTGTTGTGAGAATTAGAGACAATGGCTCTAAAGATCTGACATATAATCACTGCCTAATATATTATTTTTTATAATCTGTTTTCCCCATCACAGCATTACCACATTGCATAGTAATTGCTTATTTGATTATCTGCTTTCCCAGTGGGGCCACAACCTTGGACTTGCTCAATATTTTTTATTTCTAATGCCTAATTAGATGCATGACACTTAGTAGGTGCTCAGTAAATGCATTCTGATTGACTGAATAGATCAATATATGTGAATTACCTCAAAAATATATATATATATTTGGCCCTCAACAAATTATGGTTATGATGGAGATGAACACGTAGGATATAATGGCTACAGCTCATCAGAATAAAAAATGCTTTTGATTTTGCATTCTGTGTGGCTGAACAGTAATGAGCACAGCAGCCTAACTTTCCAGGCACAAGATCAGCTTTAAACAAAACAAGTGAAGTGGAGCATTAAATATTTTGCATTGGTTTGGATGGTTGTTGGAAGCTAGTAATTCATACTTAAAACACTCCCCTTTTGACATAAAATCCATAGGCATTTTAATTGAAGTAGGAAGTTGTCACAAGCCTTGACAGTCCAAGTACATCTTTCAGCTGGTTTCCTGTGGATAGTCAGAGTTTGTCCTAAGAATAGTGACAATCTTGTGTGCTAGGAAAAGGGGAGAGACATTTTGGTGTGTTTTTTCTTTGGAAATGGGAACCACAGGCCACTAGTGGTTCCTACATCCTTGTAGGACTGTGTTGAGTGTGATTTTTTTTCTCTTTGCATTTTAACTCAAAATGCTGTCAGATGTTTCCTCTGATAGGAAAGGCTATAAAGTTTTAAGAGAGATAAAGTTCAAAGAACATATATTAGAAGCAACGGTTAGTGATGTTAAAAACCTGTGCAATTTAGGAAGGTCTAGTAATAGTCTTCCCGGATGTGAAGGGAGGGCAGGATGCTGTTAGTGAGTGGCAGTTTGATTGAACATGTGCTTGCTGGCACTGCTGGGAGTGTGCTGCTGGACGACCCGGGCAGGCATCATTTGGGTTCAAGGGGGCCAGGGACGGAGTGGGTAGAGGTGCTTATTGATGGGGAAGCCAAATTCTTGGTCCCCCATGCCCTTGTACTGTAGGCTTGTGTCTCATCTGGCCATTTAGGAACCTAAAGGCCCCATAACATTGGCATGCCCCTGCAGAGCCCTGAAAGACACACAGTAAACTTACAGGTGGGTGTTCACATTCATTCTAGTACAGTCATCCCCTGGTATCTGTGGGGGATAGGTTCCAGGACCTCTGAGGGCACCAAAATCCATGGATGCTCAAGTAAGTCCCTTATATGCAATGGGGTAGTATTTGCGTATAACCTATGCACATCCTCTCTTTAAATCATCTCTAGATTACTTATAATAACTAATGCCATGTAAATGCCTATGTAAATAGTTGTTACACTGTATTTTGTTTTAGAAAAAATGACAAGAAAAAAAACTCTTTGCATGTTCAGTACAGATGGCAGTTTTTTCTTTTTTCTGAACACTTCCAATCCAAGGTTGGTTGAATCCATGGATGTAGAACCCAGGAGTGTACAAAGGGCCGACTGTGGTTATATACAGGTATTCCATCAGGAGAGGAAACGCTGTCTCTTTCAGTTTGTCCTCTTTTCTTCCAGCAAAGTTGTAACTCCTTGAAGGCACAGTCCAGTGCCTTCCAGGTGGGCAGGGGAGAGGGTCAGTGAGTGGAGAGGCACAAGTGCTTGCTGTTGGTTACCTGCTGAGATGGTGTGGGGAGTGTGTGGGGGGACAGGTTCTAAGCTGTGGGAGCAAAAAGGTCAAGGTTATGTTGCCTGAGTCAGCAGGGAAATGTGTTAGGAGCTTGCATCCTTAATTCCAGCCAACTGCTATGTGTACCTAACCTAACCAACCATCTTGTACAAAGGAAATGAAACATGATTTTAGCAGAAAGTTATTTCTGATCATGAGATAAAGGAAGCCACCTATGGACAGGAGGGGAGTGGCTTCCTTCAGTGAAGGGCAGCCCAGAGACTGCAGGGACCTGGAAGAAGCCTGAGTGACCAGTGTGTCTTCCCTCGTCATTTTATCCACTTGGTGTGTAGACAGGTCAAATGGTGTTCTCAAAGCAGTGGGTTAGTAGTTGGCAGGAGATGGGCCCAGTACCCTGGGCCAGCCCTTTTCCGATATCTACACTACCTATAATTTGTCAATGTTCCTTTTTTGAAAGCCAAATGAAGTTGGTATTTAAGAGAGGTAATGTGGGATTCAGTGCCAATCCATTTTAGCATCTGCATTGGAGAGGATGGTTAGGAATAAAGAGCAACCACTTCATGGACGGTTTTCATTTGAAGCCCAACCAAAGGTGGCAGGGTCTGCCCTTTGAGCTTAGAACTCTCGCAGGTCGTAGCCACACACTGGAACCTACTTTCTTTTTCCAAGTTGCTTGTACCTTGCAGCTATGAATGGTGATAATCTGTGGCACGGTTTTGCCCAAGTCCCAAAGTTAATAGTTTAGCTTTTTAGAAAACTCACCAAACACTTTCATTATTATTTAACTTTTGAATAATGTAATATGTAAGAGTCTGGTCTTTGCCCTGTGGGCCTACCCCTTCAATGACCATAGTTTCTGTTTTCATTAAGCGGCACTGGTCCAGCTATTAATAGCTTAGAATTGGTGTGTGATTGTTTGAGACTTTATGTGGAAGGTAATATTTAATTGTTTTACTCTGGTTTGTTGGAATAAGGTATCAAAACAGAATGCATTATCCCTTGCCCTTGAAGGAGATTATATGGCAGTACCATTATTTATAATAAATCCAATGTATGACTTTGTTAACATTCTAAATGAATTGCTTCAAATGTGCAGTTTGGAGACAGTGGAATAAAAAAAAAAGTTGGCATTTGAATTTTCTACATCATCTAACTAAGATGGGTTTAAATTAACTTTCTCTAACTAGTAAATCTTTCTTAGGTAAAATAAAAAGTGTGGTTGCATCTCAACTCTAGATTTAATGTGCTAGATGTATTTTTTACTGAGAAAAAGTCTAAAACCTAAAATAGTCTGTATCTTATTTTTAATCCCAGTCCAAAGCAAAACAAAACAGCCACGTGATAGTAACTAATCTCTGGAGATACCTGACAAGTGTGATCCATAGTGACGCATGTTTATCTCTTTGGTCTTGTTTAGGTGACGTTGGGAGCTGGTGTGGCTTACCGATCACACTGTGGTCACTCAAGCGTAATGCTTATTTCTGAGAGATGATCACAGGGCCTTTCTCTTATGTCCTACCTGTGACATTTCTGAATATGTATCAGAGATGTGTGGAGGGGAAGGAGGTTGGGAGAAAGCTGTTGATATTTTTTTCCTTTTAAACACATTCAACTTTGGACGAAGAACATAATGTTTGAGCAAATGAATGCTTGTAAACTGCTGATCTCTGGTGTGCGAGAAGTTTACACTGACGGCGCTTATATTCATAAGCCTGATGGTTTTTGGCTAGGAAATTTGGCTCTGAGTATAGACTTTCTTTTGGGACACATTTTATTTTCTGTCAAAACTGCCTGATTACTCTTATTGAGATATATGTGATGAATGGGGCTGGCTTGTAAATATTTTAACTAGGGTTGATATTATAAGTTTTCACCTACAAGAATGAATTAATTCCTGTTGTTAAATAGTTCTGTCTACAGTTCATGGCTTTCTACTTGTGAAACCAGGTAAATTTTTTCTTTTTAGTTTAAAAAGATTGTCAGAATTTTTGAGACCTTACTTACTCCAATCCCTAACACACAGCCCACAGTGTAGAATTTTCCAGTTGAAAACAAAATGTGCAGAAAGCCGTCAATGCCTCGTGAAAGGATTGGATTTTCCTCTGAGCTGCCTGTCTCTGTGTCTGCCTGGCACCTCATGCGTCTGTCTAGGGCCAGGCTACATCTGCGGGAGGGTAGGTACGATCTAGGTAATGTGAGAAAAGAAGTGGCGGAGGAGTATGATGGGACAAATGGGGAGAAGAGGGCAGTATTTAGTGTCGATTCAGTTCCGATGTTTCTAACCTCCTTTGAGAAGATTTTCTAAATACTTTTGCCTCCTCTGTGTGAAGCCTGATTTTTGTTGCCATCTGTGGTTTATGGGAAATGCATGTCTCTGGAGAAGTGATGAAAGGCTGCAACCTTTTGAGCATGATATTTCATAGGCTGGGAGTTACAAGCTGTTTGGCTTTACAAAAACACAGCTATGGGCACACCGGGTATATGCATCCCGTAGAGAACAGACTTTTAGCAGGTAACTGCTGATGTCGGAGATGCTGAATTGCACATGATACAGAAAAGCTGTCCTTAGGAATTTGGGAAGGCAAAAAGCACTAAAAGGTTATATGCTACCTTAAAAATAATATTTTATTGGTCTATAAATCAGTATAATCGAAAGCAGAGCTCGTCAGGAGATTCTGCTGTACACCTGGGATGGGAATGTAGAAAGTTGTCTTTCTAAATGTTGGCTTTGCCACTCAGAGTCTCTCCAATCAGCGTTGAACTGCTGTTAGTAATGCCAGAACCTTCCATCGAGTTCGTTCTCAGGAGCTCCTCTGGCTTCAGATAATCACGGTTTCGCTGATCTCATTTCCTTCCCTGCCGAAGCATTTGGTTCCGCTCCTGTCACCCATAAATGCAGCGGCACCACCTGCCCATGGCCAGGCCCGGCTGATTGAAGCCACTCCTGCCCTTTTTGTCACTCACGTCACTGCAGATGGACTAGATGGAAGATCTTTGCAGTTCTCCCATTTAGAATCATGAGGGTTTACTCCAAGCTTCGTCATGTGGAGCTGCAGGCGTCTGATTCAATTGTTTGGGAGAGGAAGTGAATTAGCACAAGTGGAATATTTTCCAGGATGAAATTTTATCAATCTGTGCTTTCCTCCCCACCCCTCCTTTGGCTGAAAGAGATAAGAATGCTCGGCAAATAGAGCAGTGGACAGGGCAACGTAAGCCTGCTGGCCCTGGGGAAGCCTGAAGTCTCTTGGTTTTGTTAAATGTGATTCAGGCATTGAATGAGTAGATCCTGTTTTAAGCACATTAGTAATTAATAAAGACCATTCTTTTGTAGGCCTCATTTTGAGAAGCAACATTCTCTTGAATGCAGATAATTTAAAAATATTATCTACATTAGAGAGAAATCTGGAGAATAAGAAGCAAATACAAATACGAAATGACCTGGCCAGTTCCAACCTGCAGCCTCTCCAGAGCGTGTCCGTGGGTACCCTGATGCCCTGTGTCCCTAACAATTTGGATTAGATACCTGGCCACTTTGAATTCTCTTATGACCCACTTGTGCTTGCGATTCTTAGCGCCCTCTATGGATTACGAGTTTTCTGAGTGTAGAGAACATGGCTTTTTGTGTCTCTTATTTTGGTTAGGATTAAGCTGAGCACACAGTAGGCCTTGTTTATTTGACCTACAGAAGAACATATCTAGAAATTAGAATAGTGGTTCAGGGTTTTGGACCCAATTCCCTGTCTCCACAACACTCTAGCTGTTATCTTGGGAAAGTCATTTGACTTCTGTGAGAAGTCAGTGAGACTCAGTTTTTCTTATCTGTACAATGGGTTTAATCATCATCCCTGCTTCAGAAGGTTGTTGTGAGGGGGTATGTGTGATGCACTTGGCACAGTACGAGGCACACGGTAAGTGCTTGAGGGGTGGCTGTTTAATAATGCAGAGAGAGTGAGAGTGAGAGGGGGCAGAGAGGCTGTGTAACATGCTTCTGCATTGCCGTTCCTGGCTCCAGCCTCTTCTCCATTCATTCCTCGTTACCTGCCCAGGTTCCAGCCTGGCCTCCTGGGGGCAAGGTAGGGGTGAGGCCTCACTTCTCAGTTTCATCTTCCTCCCCCTCTTCTTCTTTTCCTCTTCCTCTCTCTCCCTCTTTGGCTCAGCCTGCCGGCTGGGCTCATGCCGCCATGTTTGCTCCATTTTTCTGGGTGTACCTGCCCCTTTCCCGCGGAACCCAGTTTCTGTGCTGGGCCCCTCAGTGAGGCTGCTGATCGTGTGCTGTTAAGGTGCTTCTTAGGGTTCCTGAGACACATATTAACCTTGGGTCGAGCTGTGCATTTCAAACGGGCTGCTGGAGGCAGAGCTTAAAGGGACCCCCTTTCCCAGTCCACCTGGGCTCCCTGGGAAGAGGCGGGAGGAGCCTCACGTTGGGGAGGCTCTATCAGGACGGGAAGAGATGCATTCAGGGAAGCAAAGACTAACAGCTGCACTGCAGCCAGAAGCAGTTAGCTGCGGTAGGAAGCTGCTGGGAAATGCTCTGAGTGATCGTCATCCTGGCATTATTGGGAACCTGGGACTATGTCAGCACGTAAATTCATGTTTCAGTACGGTGTGCTTCAGTTCCTGAAAGGTAGATTTCATTTTTGTAGCTTGCTTTTTAAATTATAAACAGGCTTAAGCGGCCCAGCAGGACACGGGGAATTGGATCAGGGAAACAAATAATTGATTTTTGTTATGGATCTTCATGGAGAAAGGATTCTGAGCTGGGTGTGGGCACCTGAGTTCCTGACCAGGACAAGCTTGATGCAGAACGTAAGGCGTACAGCAGATCCTGAGGCTCCATTCATTTCTGACACGTACTCATTTGAGATGTGAAAACGAGCGCTTTGCCAAGCCAGAACTGCCCGTGCCAAGAAAAGCCTATTAGGTTGGTGGCTGAAAGGCTGAATTGTTAGGGTTTACTTAACAGCGAGGCCCTGGCAGCTGTGGTGGTAAATGCCCACTTACACGTTTGAGTGCCCGTCCTCGTTGCCCTGCAGTGGGGTCCAGTTTGTTCTAGAAACATGGCTGCTGAACAAGAGCTTTGAAAGGATTCTGCTTTATTCTTTGGGCTCATGGATGGGTATCTTTAGATGATAAAATTAACATTAAACTCTGACAAATTTGAAAAGGAAAATGCCTGGAAATTGGGTCTAGAAGGTTGAGTTCAGGTAAAATATCAAGGAGTGAAAGTATTAAATTAATAAACAGGCAACAGAAATAGGCTGTTAGACAAAACTATCACTAGAACCAGAATATTTGCCCATCATTTATTCACGCATCACTGGTTGATTGAATGTCTCAATGACATGGCACTTGCTGGGGTATTGGCAGGGCCCTTTATCTCAATAAACTTCTAATCAAGTAGACAGACTTTTACGCAACTAACAATGACAGACAGCCTAAATAAGAAGTCACATAAAGCATGGAGTTCAGGCAAGGAGTGATCCTGCCAACTTGGAGGATTCATTCCTTCATTCATTCAGATTCTTGTGGGGGGGGCATAAAAATGTGAGCAGGTGGGCATAGGAGTGGGTGTGTATGTGTGTCTCTACTTTTGTGTTCCCTGGAGGAAACTAGACATCAGTCATGAAGGAAGGAGACAAGGAAACTGAGACTTACCAGGAGCCCACTGTAGACCGACAGCTGGAGGTAGGTACTGTGGTTCCCATTTCACAGAAGACAAAACCGAGGTTCAGAAAGATGCTCAGTCTTGCACAGTATGTTTGAAGTGGTGGAGGCAATAGCTAGACTCCCAAACAACTAAGCCATGTCTGGAAATCGGTGGTGCAGTTCATTTTGTGAACTGTTTCTCGGTCACTGTCTTGGAAGGGAGGTTTAAAACAGTTTAAAATTTCTGGCACGGTGCTGGCTCACATGATGTGTTCAGTGCATGTTTACTTCCTTGCTTTCTCTGAATCAGGGGTTCTCCACCTTGGCATTAGCGACAGCTTGGTCTGAATAATTCTCTGTCGTGGGGGTATCCTGTGCACTGTAGAATGTTTAGTAGCATCTGTGGCCTCTACCCACTAGAATGCCAGTAACAGCCCCCCGCCCCTAATTGTGACAACCAAAACTGTCTCCAGACATTGCTAAATATCTGCTGGGGGGCAGAATCCCCCTTCCTCCATTGAGAACCACTGGGCTGCAGGATCAGTCTGATAAGTCTTGACTGACGGGTTTGGGGGCTGGAGCCGGTGTAGGCAAGGAGCAGCCTGCACCCGGTGGGCAAGGAAAATGCGCCTGAGCTTCCTGTGGAAGGAGCTTACAGAAGGTGTCAATCTTGGGTGTCCAAAACTGTGGAGGGAGGAGGACAGGCTGCTGGATGGTGTGAACGTGGGGTCTAGGGCAGTTGCTGTTTCACTCTGGCTTGTGTGGACTGTCCCTGGAGCGCATGGTCTGTCTGCTCTGTCCCAGAGGTCTGGGCTGGGACTGACAGTGAGACCTGGAGAACCTGCTGGTCAGACATGCAGATGACACTGGCCTGGGTGTGACAGCTAACTCGTTGAATCACTTTTCCTTCTCCGTGCTTATCACCACGGTAATTACATGACTATTTGTATAATTACTTTAAAGTGTCATTCTCTTCCTTACCATTGGCTGGAAGCTCTTGGGATCTACATCTATGACTTGCTTTTTGCTGTTGCCTTGAGCACGTGAACTAGCCCCAAAAAGGTTTCAGCGAACATTTGAATGAGTGATTTGAATGAATGAATGGGAGGTTCACATTAATTGTTAGGATGAACCAAACCTAACTTGATTACATTTATTAGAGATAAAGATGAAGCCAGGCAATTAGGTTTGGAGGGAAAAAACAAGTGCCCAAAGGTTGCAGCAGAACGACCTGGTGTGACAATGTCCATTTGCAGAAGAGTTGAGAGCTTTGGTAATTTACAAGCGTCCCTGGAACCAATAGACTTGTGACTCCATTAAAAAGAAAATACAGCTTCCATCTATGTACCATAGAAGTCGAACAGCCACATCAGGGAGGTTCTGGTCCCTCTGTTTTCTCTGAGGTCCCTCTGTCTAGGACATCATAGGCTTCTGGAGGGTGAGACACCGACAGACTTGAGGAAACTCAAAGAAGGCAAAAGTCAGGGAACCCCAATATCTCATGAATAACGCATTTTCCTTAGCTGTGCTGTCGGGTACCATGTACACCCTTTTGCAGATATTACTGCATTTAATTCCTCAGACTGGCCCCTCTATTTCGGGGCTTGACAGACTTTTTCTGTAAAGATAATAAATATTTTAAGCTTTGTGGGCCACATGGTTTCTGTTGCCACAACTCAGTTCTGTCCTTGTAGCTGAAAAGCAGCCACAGACAACATGTGTCCAGATGGGTGTGGCTGTGTTCTAATAAAAACAGGCAGCGGGCTGGATTTAGCCTGTGTGCCATAATTGGCTAACCCCTGCTCTGTTTTACTGATGAATAAACCAAGGCTCAAAGAGATTAAATAATTTAATTTGCCAAAACGAGTTAAGTGGCAGAGCTGAGATTCAGACCCGAGCCTGTCTGGCTCAGAAGTCCACTTCTTTCTTTTTATTTCAGCATGTGGTTCACAAACACGCATGGATGGTCTGTTGGATGGGGACAGCCTTACTTGGGTGGCACCAGATTGGGGGGCAGTGGAGGAGCTGTGAGGAGGTAGAGTTTGGCTCAGTGGGAAGAACTGGAAACTGCAACAGCAGCGCAGGCTGCAGGGGAGGTGGTGAGCAGTCGGACCAGAGTGTGGGCCCCGGGTGCCCACCTGGTGGGGATTCTGAAGAAGGGATCACCGATGACCTCTGAGGACCCCTTCCAGCCCTATGGCTCTGTAAGTACCAGCAAAGGGAGCCACGTGGGTAACAGCTTCCATCAGAGTCCTCTTACCCTTGAACCGTGGCTCCAATAGGAGCTGCAGGGCCAGTAACTGCCATTATCTCCCCATTCTTAGGGTCCATCCTGCCTACCTGTCCTGCCCACTCCTAATGATGGCTTCCTGCGGGTGGGTCCCTCCAGCTTCCCCAACTCCCCTGTAGTGGTCAGAAAAGCCCCGTTCCCTCTCCTCGCTCCTTGCTCTCACCCCATACTCAGCTGGAAGTACACAGGAAGAACACAAAGGAGAGAATGGGACAATCGTGGGGCTGCCCAGGTATCCCAGATGGCGCATCCCTGTGTCTCAAGGGATGTGGATGAACTATGGCTCTTACTGCTTGGAGTTCACCCTCCGGCTGAACATGCTCCCAGCTTCTGCCACTCTCCTTGGTGTGCAGGCGGGGACTCTGTCTCCGTCACTACTCTTATTTTTCTCTTGTGTCACCATGGATTCCAGATCCTCCTGAGCTCTGCCAGCTTTGTAGCGTCCACCATGCCGGGCCTCGGGATCCAGGCCATAGCCGAGGTCTAGGCCACATCAAGTTGTCTCTGCACGTGCTGCTCTGCCCCTGCACAGCCAGCTCGGCTGGGAGAGGACAGAGCTGGATTTGGAGGGCACTGTGCAAAAGGAAGTCATGGCAGTCAGGGTGCTGGCAGGAGAGCGGACCCTCCTGATGGTCCAGGTCTAGGTTGTGGGATGTCAGGTAGGCACCCTCTGGCAACAGAAGCGGAGCTGACGCCATGCCCAGGGCTTCGCTGGAGCCACAGGGGAGGGTCATCAGCACATGCCACTTTGGGGAAGAAATAACGCGACCTTTCTCCTCCTGCCCCCAACCGCCCAGCAGTGCCTCCTGTTAGCCAAACCTAACAGGAACCACCTGCAGGGAGCCAGCCAGGGTAGTGCAGAGAGAGGGGAAGAGAGAACAGATTGGGTGGCGGGGGAAGGCAGGCAGATGGGACAGATGGAGAACAACCAGGAAAGGGCGTCTACTAGTGACAGTAGTGGAATGATAATGGGTTTGCTGCGTCCCTCCATGCATGTAGGTGATCAGTATCCACAGTATCGATGTACTAGGCCCTCCTCTCTACTTCTCAGTAAATTGGGTATTTCATTTTCCCCATGAAGTCATTCCTGAGCCTCCCACCTCAGAGCAGTGCCCTCCTCTTGCAAACTCCTGGGGTATTTCCTCCCTGGCACATTCAGCCAGCACTACGACTCCCCACTGTTTTGTGTTTTGTGTGTGTGTGTGTGTGTGTGTGTGTGTGTATGTGTGTATCTTCCCTGGATTGCAAGCTCCTTAAGGTGTCATAAATCTTTTGTTCCCAGCATCTTGCAAGGAGAAGGTACTTCAAAAATCTCTGTTGTTTGATGATCAATTCCATTAACTGGTTATCATCAGAAAATTCTGAAATGAAGGACTGTAGCCATAGTTCCTGTGAGTTTTAAAGGAGGACAGAGTCATTGCTGCAGAGTTCCTTAAGATGCATGGTATGTTTGTGTGCATGTTTTCATCCTTGAGATAACCCTGGGAGGTGTCAGCCCCAGAAGGGTGCAAAGTGGGTCCCAGGCTCACTCTCTGCTAGCTGGGGTAGAGTAGGATTCAGGCAAAATGGCTGTGTCCTTTCCACTGTGGCATACTGAGGGTTTTCTCCAAATCTGTGGGAACTTATTACCATGTTACCTATTCTCAGTGTGATTTATTTTTTTAATGTGAAAGCATAGTGGGGAGGTGGATCTAGTGGGAATAAGATGTGGTTGACCCCATTTCTGTTACAGAAGGGGAGATGGGCAGCAGAGGTCACAGGTACCCGGGTGCCCATCTGCCCGTGGCGCAGCTAGCGTGGTTCTGAGAGAAAGCAGCACACATCTGTCGCTGAGCCTGGGAGTGGAGCCTTTGTACAGCGGTCAGTCAGTCGTGTCAAATCTTGCTCTCTTTTTAATGATGCTTGAAAATCGGGCTTCAAAAAAGAAGAAGGAAGTCTTAATATAGAATTGACTTCTTTCCCAGTGAGTTTTAATTGATTCAAGTACCCGTAGAAAGGTGTATCATGTGTTCTAAAAGGATAGGATTTAATTATGGTTTAAAATTAGTTCTATACGAAGTGCTTGGAGTTGCACCCAGGGAGAAGAAACAGAGGGCTCCAGCAGAACTGTGTGAACGGGGTGATGGGAAGACAGGCTCCTGGTGCTGAGGGTTTGGGAGGCCTGCCAGCATCCCAGCGAGGTGTGAATTAGCCTCCCCAGCACTCAGGGAGGAAGTGGAGGAACTGCCGGTGAGAGGCTGTGAAGGGGCCCTGGAGAGCCGAAGCCTTCCCTGCACGGACAGGGACAGGCACAGCTGGAGGCAGAGCTGTTTTCAACTCCAAGTAGCTCTTGTTCTTGGGCTTGCACTTCTCCCTGTGATAATAAAGAGGTTGAAGACAAGAAGACGGTTGCCTGAAAGCCAAAAGACAAGGGGAGAGTTGTTTGGGAGCAGGTGTTTAAAAATCAGCCACTTCGGGTGGGGAGAATTAGGATATTGGTAATAACTTTATAGCTTTTGCAGTTTCTTTTTGACCTTTGAAGGTAGGTGAGAAGTGATTTTTCTATGCTTCTTTCACAGATTGGGAAATCAGAGCTCAAAGAAGTTAAGGCTGAGGTGGCAGAGCTCAAGTCAGTGGCGAACTAAAATAAAATGTCTGTATGTGTGTGTACACATCTGTATGTATGAATATATATGCACATATATAAATATACACATATACATCTATACACATATGTACATTTATTATAAATTTTACTCACAGAAAGAAAGTTAACACAATATGCAAGTAACAGCAAATTGCCAGGCATGGTGGCTTGCGCCTGTAGTCCCAGCTACTCAGGAGGCTTGAGCCCAGTTGTTCAAGGCTCCAATGAGCTGTGATTGCACCACCACAACACTCTAGCCTGGGTGACAGAGTGAGACCCCATCTCTAAGGAAAAAAAATAGAAAAAAATTGTAACCAACTGTGTACCCTCTTGATTATAAATTCCACTTAGCCAATTGAGTCTTACAGAGTGCACTGTTGAGTTTTGCTGTGGCCGACCGATGGTTGACAATGGTTTCATAAACACAGTTGCATCCTAATCCACTAATTCTTTCCCTAATAAATTTATTGCCATTAAATCTGATATGTGATCTACTGTTAGATTATTTCTCACCTTGTACACATCATATTCCTTAAGCTGAACCCCATTTTGGCTTCAGCACAGCTGAGTGCAATAGCACCAGCTATTTTTTCAGTTTTTGATGTCATTGCCGGGGTTGGGATGTTGTTTGATTCTATATTGACTGACAGTGTCTGTGTTTAGCAACCAGGTCACAAAATTCCTGAGAAATGAACAGTTGGCTCCTGTGAGCCAGCACACATGACCAGCTGTATTTTCAAGGTCTGGAAAGGCAGGTGCTTGTCTTATTCACTCTTTAGCCCTGGGCTTAAGGAAGTGCTGAGTGTATGGTTAGAGATTCAATAAGGGTTGGTGAGATGGATGAATGAAATTTCCAACTGGGCCAGTTCATACTCCATGAGGACAAGGTTCTTGGTGGGCAGTGAGGAACCTTGGAAAAGACGGGGAAATCTGTCTCCACCGTCAGGACCTGGCTGGCAGGCCCTGCCTTCTGGTGGGATGTTAGCACTTGGGCAGCATGATACAAAGAAGAGAAGAAAGGTGGTGTCTTTCTTGGTATTCCTTTCTTCCAGCTTTATTTAATCTTCTGGCATTTTTATTCCCCATCTTCTAGAAATTGGAAGGCCTTCTTGTCTAGTGGTTTGATGGCTCATAGTAGTTGCTTTGATTTGAATATTTATCTCCTCAAAACTCATGTTCACACTTAATGTCTAGCATGGCAGTGTTGAGAGATGGGGCCTTTAAGAGGTGATTGAGTCATGAGGGCTCTGCCTTCATGGATGCATTAATTCATTCAAGGATTAAAAGGTTAATGGATTAATGGGTTATCATGGGAGTGGAACCAGTAATTTTATAAGAGGGAAAGAGACCTGAGCATAGCACGTGAGCACACTCTTGCCCTCTGGCCATGTGATGCCCTCTGCCACATTGTGACACAACAAGAAGGTCCTCAGCAGGTGCTAGCACCATGCACTTGGACTTCCCAGGCACCAGAACCATAAGCTAAATAAACTTTTCTTTGCAAATTGCCCAGTCTGTGGTATTCTGTTATAGCAACAGAAAATGGACTAAGACAATAGTCATCAGTACTTTACTGGAATGACCAGTTATGGAAAATGGAGCATTATGTACCTGTTTTTAGACAGTTCCCCTTACATCTTCTAAAATGAAATACGTAATACATTCACATAGTTTGAAAGTCGAAGAGAATATCTTTCTACCCTCCAATGACTAGCTCTTTTCAGCGTTATACACATTGTTCTGCACTTTTTTTTTTTTTTTACCTCACAACATATCTTGAACATGTCATTACTATACCAAAAAAATGCCTTTTTCTATTCTATGGATTTGCCATCATTGACATTTACTTAACCTTTTCCCTATCTGTGAGCTTGTAGGATTCTTTTTCTAATTTTTCTTTACAAACAATTCTACAATGAATACCTTTGTATAAGATGTTGAAACTATCTGTAGGATAAATTCCTGCAAGTGGAATTGCTGGGTCAGAGAACATGCACCTGTCATTCTTGTAGCTATTGTCACGTTACTCTTCATAGAAGGTAAGTCGGTTTACAAGTCCAAGTGAGAGCACTGGCTTCTCTGCCCTCTCCCACAGCTGTTTGATTCTTGCCACTTGGTTAAGTATAATTTTATTAATTTTTAAGTGTGAGTAAGTGTGAGAATCTTTTCAAGTGTGTTTAAGAAATGTTCATCTTTGCTACAAACCTTCTATTCATACAATTTTCCCCTTCCGAGACTTTCATTAATTTGTAGGATTGTAGCTATTAAAAATAGCTTTCTATCTGGGATATGATTTGTGCATCTTTTCTCTGGATTGTTATTTGTCTTTTGACGTTTCGGTGCGTTTGCCCCATCAATATATTTTTTTGTATTGTGGTAAGATACGTAACATAAAGTTTATCATTTTAACCATTTTTAAGCACACGGTTGGCATTAAGCACGTTCCCATTGGTTATGCAGCCATTACCACTGTCCATCTCCAGAGCTTTTTCATCATCTCAAATGGATATTTATTTAAAATTAGTGAGATTTATCAAATTCATTTAATCTTTTGTGGGTTTTGTATCACAATTAGAAAGGCCCTTAGCCACTCTGAGTTTATTTTAAAATATTCTCTCATAATTTCTTCTAGTGCTTTATGGTTTAGTATGTATGTTTAAATCTGTGCCCCACCTGGAATTAATTTGGTGTAAAGTGTGAGGTATTGGCTCCGAGTGTATGTTTTCCAGAGCCCCTTGATTTCCATTTGGTCATCAAAACATTTTTTGAGGACTAGCTGCATTCAACCAGGGAGGTTTCTGGCACAGTTGGTAGCTGTAGGGAAGCAGCAAAGCAGCCGTTCCTAGGAGTCCTTGTCGTGTGTGTGTGTGTGTGTGTGTGTGTGTGTGTGTTGGGAGGTCAGAAATTAACCCTTAGCTAGACTGATGAAATCCCATTCTAGGAAAATACGAGCTCCCCAGTATTTATGTTTGTTTTCCTGAGATAGAATCACAGACGCGCTGGTGAGTACGTTGTCTAAACCTGTTCAAAGATGATCGGCATGTGTCTGCACTGAGAGAGTTGGATATAATAGGTGCAGCACACGAGAGAGAATTTGCAGTGTCCTGGTGAGGCCTCTTGCAACCATGAGCAGTTGGCCCTGACAGTGGTTCCTAAAGGAGGCTGGCAGTGGGGCCTCTGCCTGCACGAAGGGGTGCTGTTTCTAGCTGGCCCAAAGGCCACAGGTGCCCTGGATGCACGAGCAGGTACCCCACTGCGTCTCTCCTCCCAGCAACTTGAAGGACAGCAAGGGAGCACCCCCTGTGTTCCAGGTGTGCTGAGCCTGGATCCCCTCGCCCTGAGGGATCCGGGTTAGGGCCTGGGGCTGGTTACGCAGGCTGCAAAGGGCCTAGTCATCAGTTCTGTGTGTTCCCTGAGGTGAAGTGGAAAAGGTTGGAAAGCACAGAGTTGAGACCTTGAACTTCCATCTTTCTTAAAGCTGGAAGGAGTGGGTTTCCTGCCAGAACCACCTCCTCATAGAATTCTTGGGGGGACCCCATTCTGGGTTCTTTCATATCCAAAACAATGTGAACGGTGCACCCTGAGGTCTCCCCAGGGTGCCTCTTTATCCTGTGGGGGCCCGTGGATGGCCCTATGCAAGGAACTGGGGTGCAAGATGGTGTTTTAATGTGTGTGTGTGTGTGTGTGTGTGTGTGTGGAGCAGGTTCCAGAAATTTCTGTGTCTGTTTTTCACTGTGCCCAACACAGTGCTTAGCTCAAAAATAAGTTGAATAAATAATGACAAAATGTCAGGTTCTAAAAATAACCTGAGGTGGTTCTTTTTGTCAGTGTGGCCATGGTTAGGTTGGGGACCTGTGGTCCACCCCCGCCATGTGTTTTCCTGCCTCTTCCCCCTGGGAGCCCTCCAGGGCCCAGGCTGTGGCTACCTGCTGCTTGCCCCAGCTCCTGTCACTGTGACTGGCATGGAACAGGCTTAATTACCTGTCCCTGTTGCCGTCTCCGTGGCATGAGGACTCGGTTATTCTGAAGCTCACAACCAGGTTTAGTAGTCAGTCGAGCCACAGGAATACAAACGGAGTCTGTAAGTTTGTTTGCAAAATATTAAAATGAAATTTACCAAGAAACAGTAAGTATCTAAACTCTTCGTTGGATTTTGCTCTTTTTGCCTCATTACTACTAGATTTGGGGGGGGGGCTTTTTTTTAAAGGTACAATTTATATATAGTAACATTCACGCTTTTTTCTGTACGGTTATAAGTTTTAACTAACACATATAGTCATGTAAGCACCACTGCAATGAAGACATACCATATAGTTCCATAATCCCCCAAATTTCCACATGGGCCATGTGGTTAACGCTCCCCCATCCCCCTTCGTTTGGCAACCACTGACCAGTTTTCTGTTCCTGTAGTCTCTCCTTATTGAGAAAGACAGACATGCGGTCACGGCATACAGACCTTTTAAGTCTGGCTAGCATAACGCATTTGAGATTCTTCTGTGTTGTCACCTACAGTAATGGTTATCTCTTTTTACTGCTGAGTCGTATTCCACTGTATGAATATGCTGCAGTTTATTCATTCACCAGCTGAAGGCATTGGGTTTTTCTATTGTCTTACTATTCTGATTATTTCCATCCACTAGTTGATGGGAAGCTTTCTAGAGAATCATTATGACACTAACCAAGTAAGTTTGGCATCTCCTGAGGGGAAAGCATTTGGGGTAGCATCCCCCGAGATATCCTGCATAATTGTGCACAAAATGATCCTTTATGGTGACGGTGGTAGTGGTGGTGTCACTATGCCCAGGTCTGGTTGACATCTCACCCTTCCGCCATCCTTAATTATTCCCTGCTGCTCTCTCCTGCGAGCAACATGCCTTCTTTGATGTTGAGGCCAATTAGAAATGTTTATAAGAGGATTTCTCTGAAAACTCAGAACCCAAACTAAACCATCTCCATATGCTGTTTTCTACTTCAAAAATAGTTGGGGGATACTTAGACAGAAGACATTCCGTCTAACTGTCATTAGGATAGGGGAAGACTCCTTAGCAGTGGGGGTCAAGGAGGGAGAGGAGAGAAAGAGCCAGCTGGACACATGGGTCGTGGCGGGCTGTGAGAGTGGACGCCTGAAGGTGAAGGGCCACGATGTTGTTAGTTGCAAGAGCAAAGCCTGGTGTACAACATCACACTGCAGGGAGGAGAGCTAGTGTCTGTGTACTTTATGGACAGGTTGTGTCCTTCTGGGTGACTCTATGCACCTTTAGGTGTTGGTCTCCCAGTGACTGCAAACAACCCACAAGGGTGGCACTGAGGGTGTCTGCCTTCATCCTTGACTTGTGTGCTCTCCAGCACTGTGTGTCCTTGGGCAGATCACTTGCCCTCCAGGTCCTCTTCGCTAGCGTGAAGGGCTTAGAGGAGAGGGGCCTCCTGGGTTGCTGATGCTGACTCCACCCTCTGAGAATCCCAGCGCACAGGAGTCTTTGAGTGTGCTGGGACTGCAAGTCTTAAAACTGGCAACTCCTTGCCACAGGAATGTTCCTGCTTCCACCGTTGCTCACCAGACGTACATTGGTGACCGTGCTCTGTACAGTCAAAGCCAGGCTGGCCAACCTGGCCCCAGCAGAGCACAAAATAGAGCTTGTTCCACCAAGGTGAGCCCCGTTCCTGGAATTACATGCTTTCTGCACCAGGTCTATATGGAAGTGGCAAAAGATCCCTAAAGCCTTTAAACATCATGGTGTGCATGCAATACTGTCTTCCATTAAATACATCAAAACATCCTAATGTTTTCTTTGGCCAATTTCCAAACACTGAGCTTCTTTTTGAGCGGTTACTGGCCGAGTTTTTGGGACTTCCCCCAGGTGGTAATTTCACATCCTCCTTTTCTTGCAAGCAGCATTTAAAATACTTCTCCTTTGAAGCACGCATGTT
The DNA here is from genome assembly GCF_041146395.1 of Eulemur rufifrons. Taxonomy (NCBI): domain Eukaryota; kingdom Metazoa; phylum Chordata; class Mammalia; order Primates; family Lemuridae; genus Eulemur; species Eulemur rufifrons. The sequence goes on from NC_090989.1 coordinate 205,525,433, forward strand.
AAGCCAGGAGAAAATCCGAGGATGGGAAGTGATCTTGTGGCTAAGGCTTCGTCTGCAAGTGATTGTTTGCTGACGAGAATGCAGAAATCATTAATCCCCCTTTGCTGCTGCATTCCACTGACTTTGAAATGGAAAATTAAATTTCAGAAACATTCCCATTGCACATGTGCATCCCACAGTATTTCATATACACACACAGATAAATATGTGGTTTGAATTCTGTTCATCAAGCCACATGGTGATGACACCAACACTAATACACAGTGTAAGCCTAGCATACTTGCCCATGTTAATCAGACTTGAGAGGACTTCAGTGTGCTTAAGGGTGTTGACACTTAATCCAGTGGAAAGCCTATTGTTACAGTGCATGGTCTATTCCCTCTTCCTGGAATGCTCTTCCCCCAGGCAGCCACACAATTAACCCTCACCTCCTTCACAGTTTGCTCAGATGTTACTTTCTTAATAAAGTCAAACTTGACCACCTTATAAAAAATCACCTCTCACCCTACACTGTACCCCATTTTCTGTCCTACTTTCCCCTAGCACTTAGTAGTTACTAAGGTACTTCTAACATAGCCTTACCCATTCATCTTTTAAATTAAAAATTAAGAGTACCATTTATTTTGTGACTCTTTGGGCAGATACCTCTGTCTATTTTATCCCAAGCATCTAGAACAGTGCCTGACACATAGTAGGTACTCAATAAAAGCCATGGCGTGAATGCCTGCATGCACTGGGGGTGCATGGAATAGGCTTTTGACTATCAGTTTGCGTTCACTTCTTGACTGCAAAGCTGGAGGAAAGACCCAGGTTGCCCTGGAGAAGCCAGAGCTTTCACAACACATGGATTGCAGCCAACATCCCTTTACCTGCAAGGAGGACTGACTGCATTGGGGCTGCCTGGATGGAGCAAAGAAGCCACCAGTCCTACAGGGCTCAGGCTGGCCTGGGAGACTGTCCAGGAGGCAAGTCCCTGTCACCTGCTCCTGGTGCAGGTCAGATCAGCCCTGTTGTCCTGGGATCCATCTCCTGCTTTAGATCTCCTCCTTGTCAGCTCTGGCCCTTTCGATGTGGGGTTTCATGAGAACGCTGGGTGTGGAGGAGGATCTGATGGCTCCCCACCTTCTCAGAATCCCTGCTTCCTCATCTGCGAAATGAGATCACGAGAGCTGCCCTAGAGGTCTGTGCAGACTGAATGAGAGGATGTGCCTACATTCTCATTGCAGTGCTCTTGTTATTATGTAAGCCTTTCCCCTCTGGTATTGGGAATGGAAAAAGCACAGCCCAATTTTGCCCCTCTCTTGTCCCCAACAGGAACCTACATGGTCCTCTGTGTTCCATTGTTATTCCATTCAGCATGACTTAGGCCGCAGCAACATACCGTTTTCCAGAATATGAGAAATAAGCTGACCCTTGAACCTGTCACTTACTTTCCTGTGATTGTCAGAAGTCCAGGGGAAGCAGTTGAGAGCTCTTGGAACTTTTATGGTTAAACTCGGAGACCCTGCCTTCCCAACACGTTTAGCCCTCCTATAGGGAAGCCTGATTTTAAATTTGCAAGTTGATTTTCAATTTGTTTTGTGTAGGGAATTTATATTAAGCTCATTAACAACCTCAGTCTCTCTGAGGTCCAATAAGATGTCTGCTTTTCTTGACTCATTTTGAAAATTGGAAGAGGAAGTTAATACATAGCTCCGTGCGTTCTTTTAGTTTTAATAATGGATGAGAAGTTCTTTTATCCACTGTACTTCTTCAGAAATTCCAGGAAACTTTTTCTCTGTTTGAGGAGTATGAAGTTGGCTCTTTAAAAAGACTTACATGTTATTTAATGTTTAAATCCAATTTCATAGGGAATTCTGGCATTTTGGGACAGACAGAATGAGCAGATTTCCCTTTGTGTCAACGGGGTTTCCTGTGGTGGAGCCACGTGAAGGGGGCACAGAGAGGTGGGGACACATGTCCAAGGAAAGCCCCCAGGGGCCCTTTTGAAGGTCAGCCTTCCCGGAACAAAGGTGGTCACTGGGGCCAGACCAATGACCTTTCCATATTCATGCCGGGCTCCCTTCAAAGGGGGTTTATAAGTAATTTCCTTGCCCTGGAGGATGGAGCAGCTGCCAGCCAAGCGTTAGCATCAGGCCTTTTAAAAATAGAGACTGAGAAACACTTACCCTTTGGACAGTTGAGTGGAAACATGGGTATATTTTCAAGTGTCTATCTAACCCTTTCTCTCAAGTGAGAAGGCGGGGGAGAGAGATCTTTGTCAAAAATGTTATTTAGGGAAAAAAATGCTCTCATCTTTTTGTTGTTGTATGTAGTGGGCTCAGTAGACTTCTTGTTTCCACCCCAGTGTGTTTCATGGCTTGTGTATGAGTCCCCTCCCTGTGCCCTACATCCATGCTGGTAGCTGGCTAGAATTCATTCTTGGTGCCACCAGCCTCTGGCCTGGTCATTTAAGGAAGAAACAATATTTGAAGAATGGCCTGAGTTCTTCCTTTGCACTTTCCTGTGATTTCTTCATTGAGCATGTATTACTCTGTGATTTGGGGAAACCAGAATGAGAAGAAACAAGAATGGCTATGAGCCCATCTGAAGGCTTTGTAAGTAGTGAAGAGGAAAGCTGGGCGTGAGAGGGCATTCACTGGGCTGCAAATACTGGTGTGTTTCAGATTCGTGCAAACGTCTTCTGGAATATTGACCTGAGCATGAATAGATTAAGGCAGAAGAGGGCCACTTCAGTTTAATGCTAAGAAAAAACAACCCCTTCCCCAACAGAGGGTACTGAACTGTCTTACACTTTAGGGTTTCTTTCATGCAGGTACTATATATTGTACATAATTTAAAAGGCTGCTTTCCTGAATGCTAAACTTTTATCTTACTGTGTGCTATGAACATATAAAGGAATTTTCACAGAATATTGGAGAATGTTGGAATGCAGAAAGAGAGGGGAGTCCAAGAGATGGGTATCATCAGTTCAGAGAAATCCCCAAGGGCCTCCCTCTTATGCAGTAGTTTTACCCTGCGAGCCACCTGGGCTGGTATTTTTTTCATAACGTGTTCTAGGTAATGCTGAGAGTTTACAGGCCTGGCTCCTGGTTTTGTCTTTTACGAGGCATGGTTGTTAACTGACAACATACTCCTAAACAGGGTTTAGTGCTGAGGTAGGCCTGATCTCTTTCTGGCCAAATTGGGATTAATGACACCCTTTGATCCCCTCCTGTTGGTAATCGCATTGTGCTGTGATTAGCTGATGCCAGACATCGCCAGGGTCCTGTGGTTTACATCAGGGGTCGGCAAACTGTAATTCCAAGGCCAAGTCTGGCCCACCGCGTTTCTATAGAGCCTGTGTGCTAAGAATGGTTTTTACATTTTTAAATGATTAGAAAAAAATTTAAAAAGAACAATATTTTGTGACATGTGAAAATTATATGAGGTTCAGATTTCAGTATCCATATAAATAAAGTTTTATTGGAGCACAGCCACACACATTTGCTTGGTCTCTGGCTGCTTTCCTGCTGCAACGCCAGAGTTGACTGCTGAGAATATTGACTATCTAGTCCTTTACAGAAAAAGTTTGTCAACCCCTGGCTTACATCATCAGGGTAGGCATGTAGTATCTTTACCCTATGTTTTTTAAAAAAATTCTGAGATCTAAAATGTATTAAATTAATTTCATTTATATTATAATGTAACAATTTTTATTTTGATTGCACTTTTCATACCCCCTATAAAAATCTGAAAATGCTAGACAACGAAAGAATGTGTAGAGTGTTGAATATGCAGAGCCAGGTGTCCATCATGGAGCCCTCTGCTCTGATGCTTGGAGAGAAGAAAAACCTCACTTCTCCTCTTCTACACTTTCCCTCTTTTCTTCCAACATTTTATTATGAAAAATTTAAAATATACAGAAAAGTTGATAGAACCGTACAGTGAACACCAATCTGTCCACCAGCTAGATTCTACAATTATTAACATTTCCTTTATCACATAACTATTTACCCATCTGCCCATCTCCATTTGGATGCATTTCAAAGTAAGTTGCAGATATTGGTACATTTCAACTATGGGTTACTTTTATTTCCACTGTTGATTAGGCATAGTCTGAAGGGTGTGGAATATTTTTATTTCCTGAATGGAATAAAAGGGGGAGTAAAAGCAGATGGCAACAAACAGAAAGATACAATGTAATTAAAGCCTGGGCTTAAGAACTATATGTGTGTGCATGTATAAATATACACACATGGTAAAATTTTGCCTGTGTGTGTATACACACACAAAATATATATACATATGTTTGTGTATGTGTATATGTGTGTATGTATGTCTGTATGTCAAACAAAGGAATGAAATTGTCCATACAGTAGTGGAGTCTTTGAGAGGCAGCTTAGGGAACTGCATTTGGCAGTGCTTCCACACCAGAGCACGTGCTGTGAAATGAAAGATGCAGAAGCCTTTGACATCTTTGATTTCGCAACATTGTTTGTGCTCCCCAGGAGAGCATGGCAGGCAGGAGCAGTGGCTCTGTGAGTTCGCAGGCAGCATCAGCTGGGTGGAGAGGTGTAAGACCACAGGCCAAGCCAGGCTGGAAGTGCCTCTGGGGTCTGAGCCCTGGCTGGGGAGCAGAGAGGCTGGAACACCTTTGAAAGGCATTAGGCACCCTGCTACCTGAAGGAACAAGTGAGAAACATTTTGATAACCAAAGAGCCCTTTTGTGACAGGAACGGTTAATGTCTGATTGGTTCATCTTGTCCATTCGTTTTCTTACAGCAGTTCTCAAGTTCCGGTTCTTAAGGCCTATTTAAATAAATGTTTGCATAATGCTTTGCGATTTTTAAAGCACTTTTCTTGGGTAGTATTGGCCCCCACCTGTGTGAGTTAATATTCCAATTCCTTAGGAGAATTAAAATAAAAAATTGTGAACTGCTCTGAATTCTTGGGAAAAAGGAATATTGTAAACATTAGGGCATGCTTTTCAGTATGTGTACACTGTGCTGTATGTCACACATGGGGCCAAAATGCAGATGGTTTATTTTGACAATTTTTTTTTAAAATGCTGCAATGCAGTTCCAGCCGATTTGGCTTGGAAATTTTAAAATTGACAGTTTTTGCCCCTCCCAATTTTTGCTCGCAAGGGCAGGGGTACTGTGTTGACATTTCACTGGATCTTCCAAGGCCCCTCATGTAATGCTGATCCCAAAGCAGGTACTTCATACATGTTTGCTCTCTGTTTATTCTGAGTTATTCGTAGGACACCCTAGCTTGGATTCCATTTCCAACCTGAGGATCAGCAAAGCAGCTTTACGCACATTCAGTGCTTTTGTTGCTAGATACTACTGGGACTACTAAAATGACTTTGGTTTAAGTGCCTTCCTGTTGGGTACCCTTATTTTAAAAGTGCGAGGTGTCCTTCCACGATTTATTTTCTATAATTGATTCGATTTGTGCAAATGCATTTATCAATAGGAAGAGCACTTTTTAGAAAGCATGTTATTTGGAAGATTAAAGGATAAATCCTCTTCATCAGTTCTTAGCTTCCTGAAGCCAGTGATGTAAATGGATAAACAGATGATATGAAGACCATCCATTTTTTCTGTGTTCTCTAAGTGTTCCTAGCCCCAGGCAAATCCTGCCAAGCTCCACCTATTGTAATAGCCCCTTTTTATGCGATCACCACTGGCTTAACAAATGCATTTTTATTAGTTCCCTTTTCCTGCATTTATGGGACCAGAGATTTTTGTCCCCTGGACGTCATTGAACAGAAAATCAGCACAGAGACGCTTGTGAGTGTGCTGTATCACACTAGTGTTTTTTAAAAGATTTATTTTAGTGTCTAATGCAAGTATTTTACAGGAAACCAATTTGTTTTTGATATTAAATTATCTATAAGCCTTACTAAGTTTTGAGTGTGATTTTTAAAAAGCTGTAAATTTGAAACTTGTTCTATATGGGATCAACATTTAATATTGTAAATTACAGAGTAACTTACAGGACTCAGTTGATCCTAACTTGGGATTCTCTTGTGTGAAGGTCTCCTTTGGTATCAAATACATAATGTTCTTTTAATATAATACTGTCTATAAATAGGATTTTTTCCTCCAAGAAAGGTTATAGTCTCCGCCCTAGTTAATTTAAATAAATAGTCCTTCAGTGTTTTGTTTCCCTTTACCATAGGAACATAATTCAAGATATCTTAGAGTATTTCCAGGTTCATAAACTTTCTTCACCAATTCTTTACAAAATTATTAGATAAATACATACTATTTTTAATAAGATTCGTGATGTTATAGTAAATGTCCGTCCCCCGAGACATACTGTTAAGGCGACTTACGTACATAAACATACATATGTACGTTTGTACAGGGAGAAATGAAGGAATAGATGGGCATGAACCCGAAGCCCATGGTGGTTGTCTTCAGGTAGAGGATTGTATCATCTGGGTAATTTTTATTTTCCTTTTGCTTGTCAGTTCTCTAAAATTTCCACAGTAGACTGTTACCTTGGTAATGAGAAACAGAATGCTACTTGTTTTTCAATAGGGTCATTTGTCCCTGCTCCCCAGCTTCTCCCCCTCTGGGCAAGGTGGAGCTTGCCTGCAGACTGATCTATGTTCTCGCTTGTTTCCTAGGTGAGCTTATTGCTCAGATGGGCCCCTCTGGTGCCCTGCGAGGTCAGGAGCAGCGTGGAGCTACGGCTTCTGGGTTAAAGACCAGGAGCAGAGGCATCAGCGTGGGGGAGCCTCAGGGTCTCCGTGGGTTTTCTGGTTTGTTCTTGGAACTACTCGACTGGGAGAGCTCACAAATACGTTCTCGGGATGAGGGGGGTAGGAGATGTAAGTCACAGCGCGTGTCTGCAAGTCAGGATGTTTGTAAGACTGTGTGAATAAGCATATGACCCAGTGGTGGTTTATGACGATCGCAGACTCTTTGCTCTGGGGAGATGCTAAATAATTAAAGCTTTTATCTGTCTGCACTGGTTTTTAAAACCGAGAGCCTAAGATTCTAACAGTTGAGTTAGTTTTTTTTAAAAAAAAGCCATCCTCAAGTCATGTGGGGATTGTAAAAATGTTTGAGGATAATAGCTTTAACTTAATAAATAATGTAATAAAAAATAAAGCACTTAGATCAATACCTGACTCCCCCATCACCTTCTACCCGTGTTGGCCTTAAATGAAACTAGTATTTGGTTTTCAGCCAAATGATCTGTCTTTGAGAATATGTTATTCTTATTTAAATGCTTTGTTGTCTTGAATAGACACAATAATAATAAATTTATTCAAAATTCAAGGATAGGAGAGAATTTTAATGAACCCAGTCATTTGATATTTTTCTAACGTTGTATCAGTGTTAGTTTTATCATCCAAGCAATAATATCCATTTTAAATTAAGTTTTACTTTGAAAAACTTGATATTGGAGAACTGAGGTTTTAATGTGTTTTGGAAGCTGTTCTTAGGTGGCGGCGTGTCGGTATCTGCTGCTACGTGGTACATATGGCAGCTGGCTTTGCTCGACAGGCTGTGTACAGGGAGATGTTGCTGAGTGTGGTATGGGGTTGTGTGTGTGTGTATGTGTGGTATATGTGCGTGTTGTCTGCAATGTGTATGGTGTGAATGCGGGATATGTGTGTGTATTTGTGTATTTTGTTTGTGTGGTTTGTGTGTATGGGTGTGTGTGTAGTATGTGATGTAGATCATGTGTGTGTGGTATGAATATATGGTGTATGTGTTTATGTGATATGTATGATATATGCATGTGTCTATGTGGAATGTGATGTGTATGCATGTGGGGTATGTGGTATGTGTGCATATGTGTGGAGTATGTGATGTATAGGGTAAGTGTGTACATATGTGTGTGGTGTATGTGGTGTATATGATGTGTGTTTGTGCATGTTTGTGTGTTTTCAGAAGGAGCAGTGGCGGACGCCATAAAGGATGCATTTCTTATGTTCTGCTCTTAATGGAGAAGGGTTTCTGGAAGCAGCAGATGGTATGAAGCGTGCAGCTGTAAAGTTAGAAGAAATTCTTGGTGAGGACCACATCGATTCTAGGCCAAGGGAGGAGCATCTTCATAAAATCAAGCCCCTAGAGCTATAAACATCAGATAGCAGAGCCAGAGGCAAGCTGGGGTTTGAGAGGCGTTGCAGTGGGCTCTCATTTACAAAAGTAGTGGCTGCCAGCTTTTTATCCAAAATCCCACAGGAATTACAGTTGTTTTACTGGCCCAAAAAGCTTTGTAACTCAGCAGATGGCTTGAAGACTTCAGTATCTTCCCATTTTTGCTTTAAGGTCAAAAGGATTCTAATTAAAGCTAAAGCTACAATCTCAATGTCATTGTTTAAATGAATTCACCAAGACTATAGTTGTGGAATCTTTTCAGAGGCAATTTAAGATGTTAATTTCCCACTAAAGTATAGCATAATAATTGAGCCAAATAATAGCACTAAAGTGTGACTTGGGGATTTGCCCTCTTGGAGTCTATTTTTTTTAAGAAAGATTTTCTCCCCAACTGTAAAAGTAATAATGACCATTGGCAGGCGGCGGGGCGGGGGGGGGGGGGAGCTGGAAAGAAAAGCTGGAAACTTGATGAAAATCACCAGTAATCCCACTATCCAAAGAGAATCATTGTAAATATTCAGTCATTTCCCAATCATATATGTAGGTATCTGAGTGCATACAGATATGAGTGTTGTTTTATTTTGCAGATCTGTGCTCGTGTTGTATACAAAAGGCTATATCCTTCCATACACCTTAAGATTCTATTATTTTCTCTCTTTAAAAGGCATTTATCTAATAATTAGGTATTTCAAATATGGCATGTGTTGTATGGAGCAAGTTGGAGAATGTTAACATAAAAGAGCATGTAAAAGTACAATTTAAGTTTTCACATTTATGTGCAGAACAATATATAATTGTTGGTCGTGGCTGTGATAGTTCTGCTATGGGTGTCTGAAATAAATGATCTGATAAGGAAGTTGCCCTTATCATGGGAGAGGGGAAGGCAGAAGAGGGAGACCTTCAAACAGAAACAAAATTATGGTGGCCTCCTTCACCAGCTTGTGTCTGAGTCTTTCTCAATGCTCATCACACAAATAATCACTTTACATGTATACAGTTCACATTGCTTACCAGTTGAGTATAATCGTGAATCATTTTGAACTCAATTTCTTTAAAGTACATTGACAATAAATGTTTTCTGGAGGTAGATAGGTGGATTTTCAGATAGTTAATAAAACAACACAATCAGCCAAAATGACTAAGAATTATTTTTTCATTTCATGGAGCTTTCTGCAAATTCACTATTGTCCTTATCTGAGATTTTTTTAAATAGTTACTTTATTAAGCATTGCATTGTTTGGCAATACAATGTGTGAGTTGGATAAAGTGATAAAAATTTGCAGAAAAATGTAAAAGACTCGCTTTTTAACTATCCAGATTAAATGCATTATAGCTTATGTGTTTGGATTTTGTTTATTATAATATTATGCTATAGTTTTAAAGATTGAGGACTCAGAAGATTTCATGTGGCCTTAATTAGCAGTCTGTCATATTTAAAGACAAACTCACGTTGAGATAATGAAGGTAGTTGTAAAGTTGTAAAGTTGTAAATATATAACCCCCTAGAAGTTAGGGATTCTCTCCATGAAATTATTTCAAATAAAGTTTCAGAAGAAGAACACACATGATTAAGTATATAAATATATTAAACTTTTAAAAAATTATACAAGCACCATAATTCATTATCCAAATTTTAGAAAAACAAGATATTTTAAAATTTTTATTTATTTATGCATTTTGAGACAGAATCTCACTCTGTCACCCTGGCTAGAGTGCAGTGGTATCATCATAACTCAGTGCAACCTCAAACTCCTGGGCTCAAGTGAGTGACCCTTCTGCCTCAGCCTCCCATGTAGCCGGGACCACAGGCAGGTGCCACCACATCCGGCTAATTTTATTCTATTTTTTTAGTAGAGATGGGGTCTTGCTTTTACTCAGGCTGCTCTCGAACTCCTGGGCTCAAGTGGTCCTTCTGCCTCGGCCTCCCAGAGTGCTAGTATTACAGGTGTGAGCCACCACAACTGACAAAAATGGGAAAATTTACCCATAACTTCACTAACTCAATAAACCTCTGTCATGATTTTTAGTTAATAAATGCTTTTTGACAATGAAGATGAACCAGTGAGCTCACCAGATTTTCATTTTTAGATATTACATGTATTAGCAGGGAAAAATCTTACAGATATCATGCTCAAGAATATATGGTACTTGAGAATATATGTGTGTATGCATGTTTATCTACATGCATGGGCATTTATATACATTAGTGTATATACGCACACATACACACACACCTCCCCAGAAAATTTGTCTACCATTTCTTCCAAAACACAATCTGCACCTTTCTGAAAGTCATTATTTTTGCGATGTTGTTGTTAGTGACCATAACACTGATCTTTAACAGTGGGCTTTGGGTCTCCCTGCAGGCAGTCTGTCCCTCAGGCTCTCACGGGTGGGACGGACTATGTACGCAACACTTCACACTGGGAACGTGGAGAACTGGATGGTGGGCATTTTTAAAGGAGTGTTTAAGATTCACATAAAGCTAATATCCCCGCCAGTATCCAAAATGCAGAAATAAAGGCATTTTGCTAGAGGATAAAATTGAAAAATGAAAATTTCCATACGGTTCCCCCAAGGCCAAGGGGAAGTGGCCGTACAGCTCTGCTTCCGTGCACCCCTGCAGCAGAAGCTTCAGCACTGTGGGTGGTGTCCCCACTCACTTTAGGTTACGTACAGCATTTGGTAAGCATTTGCTTTCCAAATTTCCTTCCTATCTGGAAGATGCTGTCAGCTGCCCCTGTCCTTTGCAGCAGGCGCAGGAGTCCTGAAGAGCAGAGGCTGTGAGACCAGCTGCCAAAGTGCTTGACACCTTTTATTCAGAAGATCCAGGCCTCCGGGAGGCTGGTCTCCCTATTTCCCCTCGCAGACCAGGCCCCTGGCTCAGTGTGAGGACGTGCTTAACGAGCTTTAGAAATGGTTCCTGAACCCACAGCTAAAGTGTTAATAATCTCAACTCCAGTAGTTACTTGGGATGAAGAGATCTTAATGGCTGCTTTAATTAAAATATACACCAATACTAGAGGATTAGCAGACCACAAGCAAGAACTCTTAAGTAATTTATTAGTTTTTCTCAATTTTAGGTGAATGTGGAATGTACTGGAAAAAAATACACGCATTAGACAGGCATCCATCAGAATGTTTGGCCTTGACCCACCGCTGACCTTGGGGGGGAGACATTTCGGTTGCAGATAAGGGGGTTCATTTGGTCATCTCACAGGTTGCCCAGAATGCTGGGTTTGAGTGACTTCTCATGTCCTGTAAGACAGACCATTTTTCTGCCTCCTCAAAAAAAAAAAGTATAAAAGAAGAGCATTTTTTAAATTTTGATTTTTGCAGCACTTACACATTCTCAGTACTTCTCGTAGCACAGAGGGTTGGCCCCTTGCCTGGGAAGTCGGTTTTTAGTTAAACAAACTTGAACTTTCCTGTGGTGGGGCTGGGTGTGGTGGAGCGAAACTGTTTAAAATGTGGGTTTACTGTACCATTAGTCACATATGGTGAGGCCAGCAGGTCAGGAGGTGACTGCCAACGAACGGGCGGTTGGTACTCAGGGCCCCCGAGAGGGGAGGCCACGCCGTGCCAGCAGGGCCACACGGGGAAGCCCCCATCCGCCAGGCGGCAGAGGGGGCCAGGGAAACCGGGGCAGAGAGTCTTTAATATGGTTTCCGCAGAAAGGAATGGGCAAGGCAGGGTAAGCAGATTTAGGATTGGCTAGTTTGAGTAATTTTTGCGGGCTCAGGGCTGTGGGGGCTGTCTCTGGTTGTCGGGTGCCTGGCCCTTGGGTGGTTAAGGTGGGAGAACTGTGGTGGGGAGCAGGTGGGGTGGGTGAGTGAGGGCTCTGGGTTGGCGGTTAGCTTATGACAGGTGTGCCGGCAGGTGAACGATTTACTGTCACGAGGAATGGGCTAGCGCTGGGACAGTGTCAGCGCATGAGAAATGCAGAAAATTCGAAGGCGTGCTTAACCCAGGATTGAGCGCACATTGGCTTTGGATGACTAGATGCAGGTCCTTTCCTCTCTTCCCCCAACCTCTCTGCCCATCTCTTTCCCTCCCTGGGCCCATTCTCCCTTCCACTTCGTCTTTCTGTTTTCCTCACCCTTCCTTTTAACATGGGACTCAGACGGTGTCTGAAAAGGCTGCACTGACTGGAGCAGTCTGCATCCCATTGCACCTTTATAAGTAAAAAGTCACTGGGGGCATTTAAGAACTTGATAAACAGTAATAATAATAACCTGATGTAATAAAAATAACAACCGGATGCAATGATGATGAGGAGCAGGAGCAGGAGGAGAAGAATGCCAAGAGCTCCGCCGCCATCTTGGTAGGCCTGCTACAGGCTTCCTCAGAAAGGGTTCACTTCCTGCTCTAGAGCAACCGTCCAGAAGAACTTTCCACAGCCACGGAAATGCTCTGTGTCTGCACCGAACCATACGGTAGCCCCTACTTACATGTGGCTATTGTGCACGTGGATACTAAGACTGAGGAACTTGAGTTTTTAATTTTTGTGGATTTTAGTTAATTTAAAGTTAATATAAATTGCCACATCTATTAGGATTCTCCAGAGAAACAGAGCCAGTAGGATGTGTATGTATATGTGTGTAACATATGTATACACAGAGAGGGAGAGAGAGAAACAGAGATTTGTTTTGAAGAATCAGCTCATGTGATTGTGGAGACTAGCAAGTCCACAAGCCCAGAATCTGCAGGGGCCCCGCAAGTGGAAGACTCAGGGAAGCGCGGATATTGCAGCTCCAATCCGAAGGCCGTCTGCTGGTGGGATTCCCTCTTCTCCCGGGGATGTCAGCCCCTTATTTAAGGCCTTCAGCTGACCGGATAAGGCCCACCGTCCTACAGTGTGGAGAGTAAGTAATTGGCTTTACTCAAAGTCTACTGGTTTAAATGTTAATCTCATGTAAAAAGTACCTTCACAGAAACATCTAGAATAATACTTGACCAAATATCTGGGTAAGAGGCCTAGCCAAGGTGACACATCACCCCCGCCTGGCTGTTGGCTGCAGTGCCGGCCAGCACAGGTCTGGAGACAATCCGCTTGTACCAGGCCGGGGATTATTCTAAGCACTTTACTCGGGGTTCTGTCAGATAAATGCTTTTGTTCTACCTTCTCTAGAAAACAATAATGCGTACAAAGATGGTAAGTCACTTGGCCAAGATCACACAGCGAGGATTGACAACTGCAGCTTGGCCATAGAGGCCCCCACCAAGCCTCCCTTATCTTGGAGGGGCAAAGCTGTTTCCTAAACACCAACCTTCTTTCTCACAGGGGCCAAAATCAAAAGGCCTGGGTTAGAAACCCTGGTTCTGCCCCTTAAATAGCTATGGAAATCTGAACCTCTCTGACTCTGCATCATTGTCTGTAAAATGAGAATGATAATTCTCTCCCTGTGTTTTTGTAGTTGAGGGGAGGGTGTGGAGGATCTTACATTTTGTTTTCTTTTTTGCCTCTCTCTCTCACCATTTTGTGGACTATGTTTCTCCTGTTCCTGTGTCTATTCTCCTGCAAAATAGAAGCTTGGTAACATGGTCAATAAAAGATATGTGGTTATTGAAAAGCTGAATTGATTTATACTCTTCCTTTTTAAGCCAATACCAAAACACTGGAATTGCTTTTTTTAATTCCTCAACAATAACTAAACTGTTGTATTCAGAGTTACTTCCCTCACTCAAAGAGGAAGGCATGGCATTGCTCTTATTTGTGTGAATCTTTTCTTTTGGGGTAACCGTTTCTGAGCCAGCCAGAGTTCCACATATTTGTCATCTTGGGAACATAGTGTTGATTTGACTCTGGTGAGCATGGTGAGCATGGGCTGAGGGTTTGCCCTGCAGTTTAGCTGAGGTTTCTCAGTTGGAATCTTCTCATATGTATTTCAGGATCTGGTTCTGGTTTTGGGGGCTGAGGGCAGAGTCCAGCCTGAGGTTGTAAAGAATGCACCTTTTGGGAACTCCCCACCCAGTGTGGATTTCATGCTAATGTACTTGGTTAGCCTGGCTAATCCTCAGAGTATTTTAATAACCTTCTCTGAAATGAAGAAAAAGTTCTTAATACCCCCCATACCCTATTCTGGGTTTTTTTTTTTTTGTTTTTTTTTTTGAGATGGGAATCTCACTCTGTTGCCCAGTCTAGAGTGCAGTGGCATCATCATAGCTCACAGCAACCTCAAACTCCTGGGCTCAAGCAATCTTCCTGCCTCAGTCTCCCGAGTAGCGGGCACTACAGGTGCATGCCACTATGCCCAGCTAATTTTTCTATTTTCTGTAGAGACAGTGTCTCCATATGTTGCCCAGGTTGGTCTTGATCTCCTGGTCTCAAGCAGTCTTCCCACCTCAGCCTCCCAAAGTGCTGGGATGACAGGCGTGAGCCACCGCACCTGGCCCCTATTCTTTCGTTATAGGCATTTCACACAGTTAGTTTTAAGGATAGTTTAGAGTGGGAAAACATTTCTCATCACAAACAGTACACATTTCAGCATAAAATAACGTCCCCTTCTTCCTCCTTTTAGATCCCCTTTCGTTACTTGCCTTCTAGATCCTTAGAAGCACTGTCATGCGATTATATTAACACAGCTGGCAGCAGAGCACTGAAAGAAACCAATCAGCCTGGCGATGTTTTTCCATATCTTGTTTTGAAAATGTTCAACTATATAGAAAAATTGAGGGAAAAAAAGCATGGTGAAAGCTCGTGTACCCATTACCCAGATCCACAGTTAACATTTTATATTTTTCCTTCTGTCAAACAATCTCCATTTTTTATGTGTTTCGAAGTAAACTGCAGGTATCTGCACACCTCACCCCTTTAATGAGTCATCATGCAACAGTTCCTAGAGTTCAGCATTTGTTGATGGTTCTTTTTGTGTGTAGAGTGAGAAGCAGGAGTCCTAAGTGCACTTTTTGAGAAGTGTTGACACATGCATCCCCTGTGTAGCCCAAACCCCATCAAGGTAATCACAGAGTGTTACCATCACCCCAGAAAGTTCCCTCATCTGCCCCTCCCCCACCCCTCCAAAGGAAACCATTGTTCTGATTTTTTTCACCATAGGTTAACCTGTTTTAGAACTTAATTTGGATGAGAGCGTACAGTGTGTGTATTATTTTGTGTAAGACTTCTGTGGCCAACTGCATTCGTTTGCAAGGGCCTTTGTACCAGAATACCACAGACTGCACGGCTTAAGCAACAGAACTTTATGCTTCACAGGTCTGGAAGCTGGAAGTCCAGGATCAAGGTGTCAGCGGGCTCTGTTCCAGCTAGCTTCTGGAAGTTCCTGGGCTTGTGGCAGCATAACATGACATTCCGTGGCTCTATGTCCAAGTTTCCTCCTAAGGACCTAGGGTCCTCCTAAGGACATCTGTCATGTTGGGTTAGGAGCCTACCCTATTGCAGTATGACCTCGTCTTAGGTCATACTAACTAATTATAGTCATCTTAACTAATTACATTTATGATGACTCTATTTACAAATAAGGCTACATTTTGAGGTTCTGAGGGTTGGGACTTCAATATATAAATGGAGTGGGGGTGTAATTCAATCGTGACCCCCGCACCTGGCGTGTTTGATGTGTCAGTAGTTTGTTCTTCACTGCTGAGTCGCGCTCCATCGTACAGATGGACTACAGTGTGCTTAGCCATTGTTGTTGAGGGGCACCAGTTTGGGCTACTGTGAAGAAAGCTGCTAGAAACACTTTTGTCCAGGTCTTTCTGTGAACGTGTTCTTTTGTTTCTCCTGGGTATACGTGCCCTGACCCTGGGGCTGGGGGGCTAACCTGGGGATGGATGTGGTAGGATGCTCCTGGGGCTCGAAGACCCAGCTGGGGGGCACCCTGGGCTTCCTCAGCGTCGCTCTGGTCACTCTGGGCTGTTAGGAGGTCGCGACTACAAACCGCAGATCCTACTTCTTAAAACTGGCTGGCATCATCATGACTGTTAATTTAGATTTTAAGCCAGTCTGTTGGTTTCCCTGAGAGGTTGGTGATGATATCCTTAAAGACCCAAAGGCTGAGGGCCTGGCATCTGGGACAGCAAGGAAGCGGGGAGCTGGGGAGATCGTCCTGTTCCCAGGACAGTGGTGACAGCAGATGAAGGACAGGACGTCAGCCTCCGGGGATAAGGGAGAGAGTGGATCCGGGGAACCATCGTGGGCCCATGGTGGGGGTTGGGGGCTGGCCCAGCGTGACGTCCCCCTCCTCCGCTAGGGGAAAGCGATGAGCCCATGAACTCTCTGAGGGCAATGTGGCTGCTGATACAGCAACACGAAGAGCCTGTAACCAAACCAGAGTCACTGAAGAGCCCAGGAGGGGAGTCCTGAAGATAAGCATCACCCTTGTGCTGTCATCTCCGAGGAGCAAGCGGTGCTGATAGACACGAGAAAGTCTAGCCTGCAGCAGATGCGAGTCTCAGATGCCTCTGTGGGCCAGCGATCGGCAGCCGGAATCCAGATGACCAGCTACACTCTGGAATAATCTCGGCTGCCAGTAAGCCACAGGGGCTTCTAGGGCGAGGAGTCCCTGTGATAGCCAGGATCAAGTTCTAAGCCAACATCAAGCCTCCCGGGGTTGGCTCGCCTTTCAGGCCGCTGTCCTCGGAAACACGACGCTGTGCCTCCCAGCCAGGCAGGGCCCTGCTCAGGTCCCGATGGGGGTCCCACATCTTCCAGGACCCGGTACGGAGCACAGAGCCTGGCAAGGCCAGCCAGCAGGGAGGGGATGCTGCTCGTCGGGAAGTTCTCGGGGAGCGTGGAGGCCTGGTCTGATGAGGCTGTCCCCAACCCTGCAGCTCAGGGCTCTCTGGACCCAGGACGTCCTTCCCAACCCCGCTGACGTCCCAAGAGGAGTATGCCAGCCTAAATAGTGACAGGGACACCACTGTCTGGAAAATACGGAAGAACCTAATGTACATTAGCGTTTGTGAAACTTGTGGCCCGGCAGACTCATTTTCTCTAGCACCCTGGCAGAAGCAGACACTGGTGACATCTCTTTTTGCCAAGTACAGACAGAAAAATCAGGACTCCTTTTTAAAAAAAAAATTTATTGTAGTATAATGTACATACCATAAAATGTACCTTTTTAACCACTTTTAAGCGCACAGTTCAGTGGCGTTAAGTATATTCTCATCGTTGTGCCACCGTCACCACCATCCATCCCCAGGACTGTTTCATCTTCCCCAACTGAAACTCTGGACCCGTCAAACACTAACTCTCCATTCCCCACTGGCAACCACCGTTCTACTTTCCGTCTCTGAATTTAAGACAACTTTTGAGAAGACACGTTTGTTCTGGCCCTCAGCATTGTGGTTGATATTTAAGCTCCAGCTGGGCAGCTAGGCAAGAAACCAAGCAAAATCCCATTCATCAGACTCTGAGTATTTTTGTCTTTGGCTTTTACCTGCCACATAGGGTGGGGTTGAGTGATTGGGAATATTTGATATCTACACAGAACCTCCGAACCTCCCCTCGCAAACTATGCATGTGCATCTTAATAATTATTACATGCTATGCCTGGCACTTAGGATGCTCAATATTTATTTTTAATATTCCACAGACGAGGGCGATAAGGGGAGAAAGAGGAAGAAGAAGGATGAGACATGTCCCGTGGGCAGAACCGGGAGGCAAGAGAACACCCCCAATATGCCTTTCACCAAGTTTTGACACGTTCAATGGAATAAAGAAAGGGAACCAGATTGGGAAACTTTGCTTTCAATTAAGCAAACTTTAAACTTAACATTTGGGGACCCCCTTTGAGAATAGTTGAGACCCGTATACCCCTTCTCAAAAAAATGCCTCAAATATTCAAACATTCTGCCAAATATTCTGCCCACAGTCTCAGCAGATTCCCAGACCCCCAGGTCAGAAATCTTGTTCCAAGGCATAAAACAGGCAACATTTTTATTTTCATTTAAGTAGCTTAGTTTATAGTTACTGATCCATTAAGATTTTGTACTTGATTTTTGCCATCAGTAATCTCTTAAACAAGTCCAAGGAAGCCAAGGGAAGTTATTTATTGAATGTTTTTACACTGATGCTTTCAAGGGTTCATGTTGCTGACTACGGTTTTTAAAATTGTTATTCCCATCTTATGCAATGCCTTGAGCCATGTTTTTAGTTGAATAGCAATCATTAAAGAATTGTGCAATTCTGGAAGAAGCAGTAAAAATAAAATGTAATACCAAAAAAATATCATCTTCACTTCATGGAGAAAATTCAGTTTAAAGAATGTTTACCTCTGGACGTAACAGAGACTATGCTGGAACACTCCCTGTGACTCAAGCCAGAAGATGGAGGGGACCACCCATAGGGACCCTCTGCACAACCCCCGCCCCGGCATTGAGACTTAAGCCACTCACTTAGATCCCTCAGCAGGAATGCCCTAGTTGCTCCTGTAGTCAGGAGGCATCCAGGGAGACCGCTGATCTCCATGGCAACCTGGACCCAAATGAACAAAGTGCATGGGCTGGCCTCAGCCTGTTCGACTAGTCTGGATGGACGGAGGGAGCCTGTGCTGTCTCCTGCCTGGGCTTCCTATGCCATTTCCCCCGGACACCCGAGAACTGCTGGGCCTCTGCCTTGGCCTCAGCTGGTTCCCCTGGAGTTCATTAAAGAGAAGCCCTGCTGGTGGCAAGTTCTCTGACACAACCTACAGCGAGAATTTAATGATGGCATCAGATGTAGAGGCCCCTTGATCTCTGGAGAGGGCTCTGGGAGCCCAGTAACTGCTGGAACTGAGGAGGAACCGTGCACAGGCTTGTGGGTGTGCCCTGAGGCCTTGTCACCCTGCTGTCCTCAAGGGCAGCCTCACTGTTCTGACATAAGGGTTTGAGGTTTACATAACATCCCTTTTTCTCAGCAAAGGGAGTTCCTTATTTCTGAACCTCATGGACCCAGAAGATCCAGTTCCTGATCTAGCTGTCCATTAGGGCATTTCCATAGCACAGCGTCTTCTTAAGCAGACGTTAAGTCGGGAACAATTTGAACCAAGCCTGGTCTTAACCTTTCAAAGCAGCACTCCTGTCCTTCCGTTGCCATCTCTCTTTTCCTTCTCTCGCACAGACACAAGGAGAAGATGGGGTGACAGACACTCTGAAGCCATCTGATACTCTTCCTCAAGAAATATTAGTAACACAAACAACGAAGACCAAAACCCTCCAAGAAATGGAAGAAAATGTAAAAACTCACTAAGCACTAGAAGCACCTTCAAACTTGCTATCAGGAACAAATATGCAATCATGCAAGAGCACACTATTAAAAAGTCACTGGCTAGCCAAAAGGTACACGAGATCTGCATCAATATGATTAAACAATGCACAGGGAAATTACCATTTAAAGGAACAGAGGTAGTCACTAGTTCATGTTGCCACTAGATATTATTTTACTCTTAAAAAGACAAATGAGAAAATTAGGTATTATGAAGGAAGAAGCAAGAGTTAGTGCGACCATCATAATTACTGCTCAGGAGCAGATGAGGGGCCGTTTATTTGCATTCTATTCTCCACCACTGGGATTCTTGAGTGATGCAGGATCCAAAAATAGAAGAAGGCCATTTGGGGTGGACATTTCATTAATAATGACTTATGTGGCTGAGCACCTGTGTGGGCTGGGCATTATTCTAAATGTATTTTTCATGTATTTTCTCATTTAATCTTCACACAGCCCTATGAGGTTGGTACAAATACTATGTTGACTTTATGGGTAAGGAAACTGAGGCACAGAGAGGGGAAGTACTTTGTCCAGCCTTCCCTAGGCAGAGGTGGCAGGGCTCTCGCCCACCGTGCATGCTGCCTGTGGCGGGCCAAGGGTTCTGTTTACTCTCTCTGGGTCGGTGACTGATGCTCTGTCTACTGATGGCCGTACATGGGTCAGTGTTCCGGGCACTAGGTGTACACAGGGGACACGACAGTCTGCCCCCCGGTGCTGATGTGGGGTGGGGTGTAGTGAGTGCTGGGGTGGCAAGGGGCGTGTTCTCCTGCCAGAACCTTGTGAAGGAGCCACAGCGACTCTTTCACAGATGGAGCCTTGGTATCTGAGAGGTGGAGTCTTTTGCTCAGGTTATGGTGCAAGGCCAAGGCCATGGTGCTTCTGCCCAAGGGGTCAGAGAATTCCAACCCAGGCCTGTGTGGCTTCCCAGCCTGTCCCCTCAGGAGAAGGAATTTCCTGAAGTTTTTACTTAAAGAGGTGGCCAAATGGCTTTTCCTTGTCCTTGTTCTCAGGAAGGGACTAAGAAAGGAAAGGAATTGCCCCTGCTGGGCAGAACCTTTGCCTGGTCTGGCCTCCTGGCTTGGTGAGCCTCAGGCCGCAGGCCACGTCTTTATCTGGAACTTTGTGGTGGAGGTGGGCAGGTGACCTCCCCATGGCCTCCAGCTCTTCAGATCCCCTGGGAAGGGGAAGGCCTGGCCTCTGCCCTCACCCTTCCCTCGTGGCCACTTTTCAGGGAGAGAGGGGCAGCACCTTCCTCAGCCGTAGCTCCTCGAGGCTCAGCGTCTGGCTTGGTAAGGCCGGTGGTTTTCAAGCCTCTTCTGGTCTCACAGCCTTTGTTCAAGGCGAATGTTACCTGGCAGTGGCACCTCCACCCAGCCAGTCCTCTGAGGAACACATAGTGCTCATCTGAGAAGAGTCCGGAAGCCTGGGATCTTCATTTTCCACCGTGGCCGGGCCAGGGGAGAGCCTTCGTCTTCGCCTTCCCGTCCCCTTCCGCATTCACTGCGTCCGGCCGCCTTCCTCGTCCTTCCAAATTAGATCATTCATCTCATGAAGAAACAACAGTTTTCTTTCTGTGACTCAAAGCATCTTGCTTTGTGAGCACTAAAGCCATGCAGATTAACAAATCATACATTTAAAATAATATCAAATGTCCATAGCTTTTATTGACAAATAATCTTGGGGACAAAGCCATTACAAGATTTCTTTCTATCTCCTACAGAATCTCCCTCCTATTACTTCAAACATTATTCATTAAGAAGTGCTCTATTAAAGGAAAAATGTATTGGATTTTAAAAATGACCTAATCCTTTAGCGAAGTGTGTCTCTAGCTAGATTAGTCAGCAATCCTTGGAGTGTTTTCCTTCTCTCACTTACTCGACCATAACAAATCCTTCATTTTAATTTTGGTTGTCAGAATTGAGAGGAGGAGCTCGTGCGGTCCCATCGTCGTGCCGCCCCGTGAGGGCCGCGGGAGGCACGCGGTCTGTCTGGCGTCACGGGATGGTCAGGAATCTTGGAGACGGGCATCTTATCTGCACGGTGGGGGTGCATCTCGTCAGCGCTCCCTGGGCGACCCAAGCTACTCCAAATGGGTCACGCCCTGTTGGGCACCATTACAAACCCCGAGGCTAAACCTGCAGAATGATGGGAGAGAATAAATAAAGCACACCTGAGAAAGAAATTACGGGACATAGTCTAGTAAGATTTTCAACGGAAAATCTGAAATGCATAAAGGATCTCAGAAACACTTGCTACTATGCACCACGCCCATAAATGCACGTGGCACATGCAGCCCGTGGAGGGAGATGTGCAAGCTGTCAGGGGGTCATCGCACATAAACGTCCTGTTAGGCCACAATGAACAATTCCTAGGTACTCACTGGGGCCCTGGTTTCTGCTGTTCTTGACCTCAGGGCCCTTGCAGGGAAGGGCTGGGCTGGAAGGGGATGGAAGGGGTTTCTATCCATACGGGCAGCAGTTTTCCTCTGTGGATCCCATCCCTTCCTGGCCTCATTGAACAGCCTTCTGGAGCCGCGTGGGGACTCAGCCACCCATTGTGGCTTCCACACGCCCAGAGCATGGTTCCTACTCCCACGCTCCCTGCAGGTGGACTCCTGGTAGGCAGGTGGGGCAGAAACCAGACTGCCCGGACCCTGTGCACAGCACCCCCGCCCATGGAGCTCCTCGGAGGGACCCTCCCATCCAGTTGCCTACTGAGAATCTTTCCCACTGCGGGGAGGAGAGGGTAACTCATGGTCTCCTTGTGTAGGAAACCACAGCTGAGTGTGTGCGCGCCCCAGCTACCCTCCTCCCCCTGCCCCACAAGACAATAACTAGTGCTCATGGAGCTTGCGAGGTGAGCCAGGCATTTTGTGCTTTACCTGTATTGTCTAATTTAATCTACTTAACAACCTTAAAAATCAGATGCTAATATTATCCTTGTTTTATAAATAAGGAAACAACTAAGGCGGAGAGAGGTTGTGTGGTGTGTTACTCTAGTACTCCAGAGTGCCCGGTGCCCTGGGTAGGACAGGACAGGACAGGATAGGATAGTGTCCTCACCAGTGCCGTGCAACAGACCCTTCTGTGATTATGGGAATGTTCTGTGCTGTCTAGTGTTGGTGGCCACTGGACACGTGTGGCTATTGAGCACTTGAAATGTGACCGGTACTTCTGAGGAAGTGAATTTTTAATGTTCATTGAGTTTAAAGTTAAATTTCAGTAGCACCCATGGCTAATCTACCATGCTGGACTTTCCTTGCACTTTCTCCGCAGCTGTGGGCTCTCCCAGAAGCTCTCAAAAGCAGGATGTGGGAGGCCGTGGGCCTTTGGTGGCCTTGGTCCTGATTAGCATATTCTTTTTTTTCTTTTTCTTTTTTTTTTTTTTTTGAGACAGAGTCTCACTCTGTTGCCCGGGCTAGAGTGCCGTGGCATCAGTCTAGCTCACAACAACCTCAAACTCCTGGGCTCAAGGGATCCTCCTGTCTCAGCCTCCTGAGTAGCTGGGACTACAGGCATGCACCACCATGCCCGGCTAATTTTTTCGATATATATTTTTAGCTGTCCATATGATTTCTTTCTATTTTTAGTAGAGATGGGGTCTCGCTCTTGCTCAGGCTGGTCTCGAACTCCTGAGCTCAAACGATCCGCCCACCTCGGCCTCCCAGAGTGCTAGGATTACAGGCGTGAGCCACCGCGCCCGGCCTGCCCTTGTATCTTTAAAGAAATTTTTAAATTTCGTTTTTAATTGTTACAATCACCTAACATCAAACGTACCATCTTAAACATTTTTAAGTGTACACTTCAGTAGCGTCAAGTATGTTCACATTGTTATGCGACACATCTCCAGCACTGCTTCATTTTGTAAAACAGAAACTCTTTGCCCGTCACTCACTCACTCCCCCTTCCCCTAGCGCTTGGCAACCACCATTCGACTTTCTGTTTCGGTGATTTTGACCACTTTAGACACCTCTTATGAATGGAATTGTATAATATTTGTGCTTTCGTGGCTTGCTCACTTCACCTAGCGTGATGTCCTGGAGGTGCATCCGTGCTGTGGCATGTGCCCGAGTTTCCCTTGTGCAGGGCTGCATACTATTGCGTCGCATGGCTGGACCACATCTGCCGTGCGCATTCATCCATCAGTGGACATTCCGGTGCCCGTCTGTCTTACCTTTTCTTTCTTTCCCTCTCATTTTCCCCAAAATATAATATGTAATTAAAACATGTGAACAACTGATGTATTAGGTGAGGAGCAATTTGTGCTTACTTCGTATTTTAAGAGCAGCAAGAGTCGAGCCTTTGCGCTCTCCCTAATCATTGCCCCAAAATATACCAAACGTGTCTGGCCAGAGTGCATTTTTATTCTAATGAAACCTTCCATTGATTGTTAATTTCTCTGAGTCACTGACTTTCCACTGAAGAAAAGACATTCCCCAGCCTGCCCGAGGGATTGCCCTGCTCGGATGGTCGCTGGATAGGCTTTGCATTTGGGTGCTAGAAACAGAAACCCCTTGTGCAGTAGTTTACACAACTTAAAGGTTCCTTTTTCTCTCACACAGACGTGGGGAGGTGAGTGGACAGAGCTGACCAGGCAGCTCCTCGGGGCCACGAGAGACCCAGGTCCCGTAGGTTCTGCCCCTCAGCCTCAGGGTGACAGCCAGAGCTGCAGTCACCGTGCCCATGGTTCAGGCAAGAGGAAGGGAAGTGTAAGGGAAACGGGTGCACTCTTGCCTCATTGGACCCCTGCGTGGGCTTTTCTGGGGCCTCCTGTGGGTGGCTTTGTTCACCTCTCACCATCCAGACTGGGTCACAAGGCACCCTCACCCCACCCTGGCATGTGGGGAGGGGGCACCCTGCTGCCCTGAATAAAAGGGGATTCTGATGGGAAGCTGGAAGGGGCCGTGTAGGGCAGGCAGCCCGCATTCCTGTGTTCACCTGCGGGTCTTCGGTGTTCTCCCTTCTTGGGGTTTAGGTGATGGTACAAAGAATGTGGGGCACAGATGTCTTTTAAATGACCTGCCCTGATGCCAGAGGCATCTGCCTACCTTTCTTGCTGCTAGAACTTGCCAGCTTTCCTTCTTGCTTGCAGGCTCTAAATTCTCCCGCAGTAAGAAGGAAGGGGCCTGTCGTGCATCTGGTCACAGAGAAGCATGGGATCCAGGCAGCTGCCTGCAAGGGCTCCTCTGGACGGGTCTGCTTTAAAATCCTGCCATTGGAATGAGTTTTGAGATGTGAAATGGGGGTTGAAAGGCTTGGCCTCTCTAAGAAGTCTTATTCGGATGATAGTTCGTCACGCTGCACTTCAATAAAGACACTCCTTCCGTTGTTACTAGGTCTCTGTGAAGAAGGATGGGGGGCGTCACTGAAGCAGATCCTCCCACGGCCAGGCCAGTCAACACCCATCGTGCTCTGGGCTGCGCTGTCTGCCTGTGAAGGGTCCCTGGGTGCAGGGGCTGTAGTCCTCCTGGCTGCTGAAAGGAGCCAGGCAGAGACTAGGGCCATGGAGGTGAGGGCAAGGGCCTAGTGGGAGTCCCAGGGAGGCCAGTCAAGGCTTTCTGAGTTGCTGTCAGTGTCGTTACAGGCTTTGGGCATCCAGGATGGGGTGGCTTTTGGGGACATGTAGCTGTGGGACAAGAGAAGAGAAACCTCTCTGGAGAGCAGAGAGCATCAGGCCCATGAGCCCTCAGACCAGCTGTGCACAGCCGGAAAAGGCAAGTTCAGATTCCAGGGAAGAGAAGCCTGGCTCTGCACGGTGCTTGCAGTGGTGCTGAGGGACAGTTGAGGCAGCAGGACGTGGGCCAGGAATGGATCCAGGCAAACAGCCTGGGTTTTAGAACTGGCTTGCCACTTACTCTAGGCAAGTGGCTCACTTTTCCCCTCAGGATCAAGATTGTGGATGAGATGTTCACCACAGGCAATGCAGATGCTGTTTGGTCCCATGATCCCAAATTCAGGGATGACATTCAAAGTAGTCAGAGCAAGGTCCTATGGCAGGTAAGGAACTTACGTGGCCCCAAGCTTTCTCCCTGAACACGGTACCTTCTGTGGGTTTCCTGTGAAGAAAGGAGATAAAGCAGTTTCCTAAGCCCAAGGCAAGTGAGAAGAAAGGAGGAGTGATTAAGCAGAGGGAAGTGGGGAGTAGTGTATTACTGCCATTTGAACTGCTCTACAACTGACAACTGGGCCATCGCTTTCATCAACACAGCAGTCAAAGATGAGTTACACGTTCATCAAAGGCATATTAAGTTAGGATGGGCAAAGTCATGGTGCTATAACAAACAACCCCAATAGCTAATGTGACTTAGCTGGAGCCTCACCCTCATGTGTCCTCCAGGACCAAAGCTAATAGAGCCTCTACTGTCTGGAAAATGGTGGTCACACTGGTGAAGAAGAGGCTGTGGCAGATTGAGCGTTGGCTCTTGAGGCTTTGGTCTGGAACCAACACACGTACTTGAGCCCGCTTGTACTGGCCAGAGGAAGCAGCATGGTGTGTGCCCTTTTGCCGTGTGCTGAACAGAGAGGACCCTGCATTTGGTGACTACCACTACTGGAGTAGTTGTTCGAATAGAGTGTTAAATTTTTACAGAAAAAGGATCAGGAGCTGGGTTGTTTGCTAACCCAAAGTCTCTATTCTATTTACAGTTGAGGGAAGTTGAGATTGTCTGTAGAACCTGGTGCCATACTGTTTTGCTTAATCTCAGGCACAACGTCCAGAAGGAAATAGATAAATCTTGCCAAGTCTAACTCATGAAATGATGACATGTTGGTGCCCAAATTGGGAAGACAGATTGAATCATCAATCTGCTACTACTGCGGAGCAAAGACAATTGGCTGTACGTTAACCTTCATGGATGAGGTACAGAGGATTCTGCCCAGACTTGATGACTTGCTCTGCCTTTTTATAGAATCTGAAACAAATGCTGACCTCTTAAACTTTTTTACTTTCTTCATGACGAATGATGTGATTTGGAGTGAAGGTTGGAAAATGGAAGGAGGGCCACAATCCACCTAGAAATTTGTTTCCAGTGAATTTCAGGGCAGGTACTGGGCCCCTCACTATGAAACGATCATGTTGCTATTCTATTGTCTTGAAGTATTTTGTAAGCAAAAGAGATTTTTCATTCTTTATTAACTGTATCTTCAGACATCCTCTCTTGGTAAACTCCCAATTCCTAAGTTTGTAACTGTCTGGATTTGTGAGAATTTAATCAATCAATCCACACAAATTTATTAAACATAATGTATGGGAAAGAATTAGGGGAGTCGCAATTGGGGGTACAAAGGTAAATGTGATTTTAAGCTCCTTGAATGCTTTTGGATGTTAGGGGTTTGCACTCCAATTTGTAAGATACGTTGTGAACACATGCACTAATACTGTCTCTGTCCACTCTGGGGTAGACTGCAGTACTCATGGTCCCCAGGAACCATACCTGCCTGTGCCCATGCCTCTTTGCATTTTGGCTTGGTTCCCCCACCACACCCCCTGAATGGGAGCTGGCCTTGTGACTTGATCTGCCAAGCAGAGACTTGCAGAGGGATGTTGTACAACTTCCAAGACTAGATCTTGCTCTCTGGCCACACTTTGCTGTCATGTAAAGATATTCTGTCTAGCCTCCTGGAGGATGAGAGGCCTTGTGGAGTGAGAGGCCCAGCCAGCAGCCAGCTCACACCACCAGACGTTCCAGTGAGGCATCGGATCCAGCCAGCCCCAATAATTGCACACACGTGACTGAGCCCCACCAGTACCAGGAGGAGCAGACAACCTGCCCAGCTGAGCCCAGCCCATGTTGGAACCACAGACTTGTGATCAAGGGAATGATTACTATTGGGGCCCCTGATTTGAGTGGTTTGTTGTGCCCACGGGATGACCACTGCCCACTCCATGCACAAACCTTCCACAACAGCCACACAGACGTTCATGCCATTCCCCACAACTGTGTGGGTTTTGGCACTTTTTTGGATATGTTGTGCCTTCAATTTAGTATGTCTGTCTCCCCTTCTCTCCTTGGAACATCTTTGTCCTCTCTTCAAAACGCACGTGATTCTCCTGATTCCCCCCTGGAGCCCTCCACACACAATGGGCATTTTCTACATTGCCCTGTGCTTATTTGTTTACAGGTTATGGGAGGAGCCTATTTCCTCTCCTTCAATGGCTCCTGTGCCCCTACTCAGATCCTGGCACACAGTAAGAATGGCAGGTCACTGGGTGACAAGGTACAAAGAATAACTGCTATATCAGCGTGAGCACTGTGCTGGAAGTCAGCGCATGTGACTGACCAGGCCTGGCTGTCCCACTGCCTGAGGCACATATGATTCACCACCCAAGGCTCACTTTTGCTATCTGGGAAAGGAGGGTGCTGTCTTAGTCCACTTCCTGCTGCTGTGATAGAATACTTGAGACTGGGTAGTTTGTAAACAATAGAAGTTTATTTTGCTCATGGTTCTGGAGGCTGAGAAGTCCAAGAGCATGTCACCAGCACCTGGAGAGGGCCTCCTGCTGTGCTATCCCGTGCTGGAAGCCGAGAGGGTAAGGGAGGGCAAGAGAACACATGGGAGAGACAGATACATGAAGTGGGCTGAATTCATCCTTTTTGTCAGGGACTCACTTCTGCAGTGACAGCATTAATCCATTCATGAGGGCAGAGCCCTTGTGACCAATCCCCTCTTAAAAGTCCCACCTCCCAACACTGTTGCACTGGGGATTATGTTTCCAGCACATGAACTTTAAGGGACACATTCAAGCCATAGCTGGTGCCATTGGTCCCCCTAATTCCAAATTTTTGTGTGGTGGAAGCAATATAGACACTGGGGTTCCTGAAGAGGAAGAGCTGATGGGTCTCTGTGGGTCTGTTTCCCCTGTTGGTTTTTGCTGAACGCAGGTGGGCTTTGTGTCTGGGAAAAGAATCCGTGCTCCCAGGAAAAGAAGACCCTGTCCACAGTTACTGAGCACCTGGCAGGCACTGTGCTGTGGAGATTCACAGAAAGACTCTTCACGGAGGAGCTCAAGGAGCCTGCGGTCGCTGGCGCTACAGGAAGCACCCCCACGTCTCCTCGGTGACCTCAGGATGTGTTGTGGAGCAGGGCACCCGTCCCGGCAGCCTGGAAAGGGAATGGCTGGGAGCATGAACGACAAGTGTTGAGAGGCTGTTCAGAGGAAGAGCAAGAGACAGGACCCAGGAGACAGCCATGTTGCCTCTGGGAGCTTCTCTGAGGGGTTGAAGCAAAAGCACTTTGAAGAATCAGAACCCAGTCCTCTGCCTCCAGAACGGAAGCCGGCTGGAGGAACCCAGCTCTCAGGATCAAAGGCACAGGAACTCGAGAAGTCATCTCTTCTAAGGCCCCGTATTTTATGTGAGGAAAGTGAAGCTGGGATGGGGAAGTGCCTTGCTGCAGGTCGTTGCAGTGGGCTCATGGGAGAACTGCAGTTGGTGACAATAACACAGGTGACAGACGGGAGGGAATTTACTCCCCAAGCTTCTGGACCTCCAAAAAAGGCTGGATGTGTATTGTTCCCTCTAAGGGAGACATAAAATGATGTTCTAAGAGAAGCCAAAATTTGAGTTCTGGAAATCTACTGGGGTCTGGAAGTAAACCCAGAACACCCATTTTAAATTTCCTGTTGCTTTGTCTTTTTTTCTCCTCCCTTCTTCCATGTTCCCACTACTACCATCATTTTCCTTACTCCTACTCGGTACTGCTAGCTATATGTGAACACTTTTTTTTTTGCCGTATGCCAAGCACTTTGTTAAGCTCTTTACATGTATTACCTTATTTTATTCTTGCAAGAACACTGAGAGGTAGACATTATTCTCTTCATTTTGCCAGTGATGAAACTGAGACCCAGAGAAGTTAAGCATCTTGCCTGAAGTCACGCAGCATTTAATGGCAGAGCTGGGATTTGAACCTCCTTGCCTGTCTCAGGACTCTGTTAAGAGCTCTTGGAACTGCGTCACAGCCATGTTGTTGTAGGGTTCATAGTCAATTATCAAGCCATTCTTGGTCTTTAAGAAAGTAGAAAGAATTTATATATATATATTTATATCTATCTACCTGTCTCCAAGATGATATGGGTTAACAAGTTAGTGGACTCTAAAAATTGAGACTGTAAGCAATGTCAGAAATGCTGCAATTGAGGACAAAAGGTGGAGGGAGATAAATATTTATTGGTAAAGGAAATTTCTAAATAAATAAGCTCAGGTTTTTAAAGGATCTACCAAAAATAAGGTGGGGAGAATAAATTATGAAAGTCGTGATGACTCTACAGAACTAGCCTAGACCATACCTGACTGATTGTGACAAATACTAAATACAAAAACAAAACAAAACAAAATTTTGTAGACCAGCATTCTGAACAAGAAGAACAAGGATGAGATGGACACACTGGTTGGGCTCTTGGAAGGATGCAGGGAAAGTAAGGACTAGGGAGCTGGTCCTGCCAGGCCAACTTTATCTCCTTATCTGAACATAAACACCTCGCTGGACTGAGGAAGCACCATCGTGGCACACAGGGGAGGGGAGTTCAGCATGGTGTTGACAATGTCCTTCCCGTTGACAGATCCTCATGGTCAATATGGCAAGGGCATAGGCTGATACCCTTGCATTTGGGTGCCTGGTCGGATAGGGAAAAAACAAGAAGGCTGATTGATGAAAGGTTACCAACGCAGGGAGGAGTTCCCCAGACTTCATTGTGGCCATTCACCTGAAGATTTAGACTGCTTATGAAATCTGGAGTTCCTTCCAAAACAAATTATTATGAGATTAAAATATTCTCTTTCTATTGGCAAAGCAAGCGAAGGCAAAGTCACGGGGACGTGCTGGACTTTAGAAATACTTGGCCTCTCCTCCCTTGGTGGCTGGTGCCAAGTCAATCTGTAGCTGATTATTGTCTTGAATATGTCCTCAAATTAGCTGTGTAGCAGGCCATCTGCTGTCTCCTCCACTCGGTAGATAGGCCTGGAAAAGGAAAATCCTGCCAAAATGCAAATAATGAACTAAACTGATAATACAGGGAAAGAGAGAGAGAAAGGTCTGTGGAGGTGGGGATAGGGAAGGCTGTGGGGGCTGGGGAAGGAAGAAGGGGTATGTCCTCCACTGCTCTGTGTCTTTCCATCTGGTTAGAGCAAGACCACGTGTGGATCAGGAGACCCTGGTCTAAATCAGAGATGCAGAGTCGGGCTGGAAGTAATGCGGGAATTATGCCTAGTTGTGGGAATGCCTTTTGCAGCCTCTTCCTTTGAATTCAAGAACTGGCAACCTCTGGTTCGCACTGGCACACTGGCCGTGGGAGGAGCCCTTGTTGGAACTGAGCTCTTCTTGGTGCTGGGCTTGCGGTTGCTGCCCTCCTGGGGGGCAGTTTGAGCCTAGACTCCTCAAATTGCCTTCAAATTAGTGTATGAGCCCCACCCCAGCAGACCTCCCTCCAGGGCGTCCCTACCAAGCATGACTCGAGTCTCCTGAGTTGCACGTGTCCACTGCTCCATCATTCCCAAACGCTTTCATATTCATGTTCATTTCCTTTTAGTACTCATGGACACCCCAAGCAGCGTCACCATTCAATCAAAATAGTAATGCTAAGGCTCCGAGGAGAGGACAGTGACTGCCCAGGGTCTCATGGCTAAATGAGCGGAAGACCAAAAATGTGATTACAAAAATCCTATCACCAGTTCTGCCCTTTCAGGGTGAGTTATTGATTAAAGAGTTTGCCGTGCAGATGCAGCAGGAGCGAAGCTGACCTGGCGCAGGCAGTAGGGAGCAGTGGGCCCGTGTCCAGCTGCAGCACACAGGCCTTCTAAAGGGGCGACTACCATTTACTCCGTGCTTCCTGCCTGTTGGGACACGGCCAGTGCTGCCAGCCTTTCCAAGTCTTCAGGCAACACCAGGAATTAGAGGTTTAAAATATTGACAATGGATTGAGTTCTTTTCAAAACACTGTGGCCCAGTGCTGTGGCTCAAACAAACAACGTCCCCCAGAACCCTCCACTTGTGAGCACTGAGTTAAAGCACCACCCCCCTGGTGAATGAGGCTTAGCTTCTTTCGAAAGCACTTGCATTTTAAAACAATTTGTTGGAGCAATTTAGCTTGCAATTAATGCAGTCCAAGGGGAGATGTTTTTTTCATCAGGGCACCTTCTTGTGCCTGCTCTGGGCCCCCCAGCTTCAAGGACTGTGGGTGGAAGAGAGTGGGAAGATGGCAAACAGTGTGGATGCCATCACCCTGCGACTTAACCATGATCCTCCCCCCTTCTGCCTGAGGGTCTGAACCGTACAAGGTGGCGTCCTGCCAGGATATAGAAGGGGAAGGCTGTCCAAATGTGCCTTGTGTGATGCAGCAAAGTTATTAAAAATTATTTTCTAAAAATTCTTGAACAGTGGGTAAAGGGCTGAGACATATAGTTTTGAAATTGTTGCAGAACGGGTCCACTTTTAAATTGCAGTTGTTAATCATTTGCTCCCTGGGTGTGACAACAGAGCTCTCCATGGTGAAGAGCCCAGTTCTTTCTAGTCCTGGGGTGCATGGTGGTCTAATGTAATGAGCAGACTTTATACTGAGAAAGCAGTTTTAGAGAAATATAGAATCAGCTACGGAAAGGTAGAGTTTGGCTAGCAGGAATAATTAGAAAATATTTGGGGGGAGCAGTTTCTCTAGATAGAGGAAATTCTCTGGGTCATGTCTGGTTTTGCATAAGAAGCATTCATTTGCATCAACTCTCTTGGCTGCTTGGGGAATCCCTGTGAATTTTAAACATCACCCTACCCAGGCCCAGCCTCAGAGATTAGGATTTTAATTGGTCTGGGGTCTGGTGAGGGCATCTGGATTTTCAACAGCTCCCCCAGTGACTCTGCAGTTGAGAACCGCTACTCCAGGTCTGTGCATTTCACACTTCACTGTGCCTCAGGAGCACCAGCAGCTTGAAATGCAGGTTGCTGGGCCCAGCCCCATGGACTGAATCATAGTCTAAGCAGGGCCCTGGAACCTGTGTTTTTAAGGCTCAGCACGGATACCCGCATAGAAATACACACACATGTATGTTACGTGCAATTAGTAAATACAGACACTTTAGTGTCCCACTTTTGACAAGCACTCCATGGGGAAATAGATATCCTGGAATGGGTGTCAGTTAAGGCTCAAAGCCTGTAATTACCTCACCGCTGGAGAGTTGGGTCCAATAGGCTGTGCTTTTTGGAGTGGATGGGTGCAGACCTGGATCCCGGCAGTCTGACCACAGATGCAGCCGGGTGGGGTGTGTAGCAGCCGCTTCCTGGTTAAATCCAGGCTGCCCCTGCAAGAGGTCTTCCAGGCCACTGGTCTTGTGTCGTGCTTCCTGACTGGAACGGCGGTTTATGGAAATGGTGCCAAACAGCTGTAAATGCAAGGCTGAGAACTGTTTGTCCTCTTGCTTTGTTTTTCTTTTTAAGACTCTAGAAAACAGTTTTCACCAAAATGGTAAATTAAGTTTTAGGTATTCTCTTCCAAATAAAGAAGTCGCTGTAAACTACTACTTCTTCTAGATGTCTGAATGTCATGATTTTATTTCTGGCAATATAATATTTGTGTTTTTGTGTCTTAATGGGTTAGAAAAGCTTATAAGACAGGCAGTTTGTTTTTCCCACGATGGATTCTTATACCACTTATCTTGAAGTTTTCAGTGCAGTTTTAGTGTTGATCTTTGCATAGCTGAGTCACTTGCTAATATTTTTCGTCACTCTGCGATAAGAGAAGGATTTCTGTCATTTGCAGTCCAGGAAAGAGAAGGCTGAAACACTGCTGATCAAATACCACCAGAGCCTTTATTATAGACTCTGAGCTCACTTTCCCTCCCATACCTACGTGAGACACACTTCATTCTTAATAGAAACTTCACTTCTGACTCTACCCTTATCTAATTACTAACAGGGAGAGGTACTACACCTTTTCAGCAAAGGAGGGGAAAGGTATGTTTGGGGAACTAATTTTATAACATCTCAAAATGGCTTTGACGTAAATCTGCCATATACCTCTTTTATATTGTCAAGTATTTTGGTTTTCCTTTATTATTGCCCTTAAGGGGACCATGTGCTTTCCCATTCTTTTCATCATTTTTATGCAAATAAACAGCCATTTTCGCCTCACATAAATCATGCATCTTTTTGCTGCAGGGCTGTAGTTTCTGTGACACTCACAAGCAAGGAACTGCTTGGGAGCGAAAAGCCTGCTTAACCCAGACATCCACTTCTCCAGGGATTCTTGACGGGAGGGAGCCATCATTTATGGCAGAGATTTAGGAGATTTTATTCTAAAGATTGACTTGCCTGTTCAAATGTCCAAAATGCCTGATTCCCCAGATTTCGGGGACAGGAGAGAGAGGAGAGGAACCCTTCAGGAACACAGAGGGTGTTGGGTACGAGTCTCAGAGATTTTTTTTGTCATCCAAAGTGTCCTGTGCTCAGTTTGTTTCCCTTGCTTACATGTGGAACTGACCCCTCAATGTGCTGATAAGAGAAGAATAAGTAAGTAAACGCTCCCAGGGTTCAAGGCTGATATAAAAGTCACTTGGTTTCAGGGAACTGGACTGGAACATGAGCCTTTTGTTTGCTGTTGAAAGTTTAGCACTTGAATTTCGGGTTGGGCTGTTTAGTTCATTAAGGAAAATGTGGATGCCTCATGCCAATGCCTGTTTTCTTTAGGCCTTGAGAATAGAAGGCATTGTGTATTCGGTACACACACACAAAGCAAACAGTGACTTAATTGTACCCTGGGAACAAAAGCCATTACCTGGGGACAAGATGGGAGACCCCAGGCTTCTACTCACTGCTTCCCTCTGCAGAGTCATTGCTGCTGGGAACTCCGCAACAAGTGTCTGAGCTGTTGCTGGTGTTTGTGAAGTTATAATCCATGGAGTGGTTTCTCCTGGAGCTTAAAAATGAAGGGAACTTGGCCCTGTGGCGACCTGGCTTATTGCAAAGACACCCAGAGTCTACTCCCCCACCCCCAAACGTGTACACAAAGACCAGAAGTCAAGCAGAAGGAGGAGATTGAAAAGGGAACAGAGAGGATTTGGTTCTCCCATTTGATCTGTCTCTTTGCAAAAGCTCCAGTGACACAAATTGATGGTTGTGTCATGTGGCTGCCCATCTGCCTGCCAGCAGTTCAGCCTTGGGTAAAGCCATTTAAAAAGCATTTACACACTATATTTACACAGTGATCTGCCGGCAGTGCGCGCATGCCAACTCGAGAATTAGGGGCCTCTGGTGTTTTGGGTGGATGCCCACTGCCCTGATTCATCTGTCACGTGAAGGTGATGCCTCTGCATCTCCTTGGGAGGGGACATGAAGTCGGAAGCCTCTCTCCTCCTGAGAGTGGCCCAGTGGTTGGCTGTGCTGTTGGCTCGAGCCAGCTCTTTGACTAATGATCCTGAGTCCTAGGGATCTTCCTTCCAGGCCTTTGTATTTTCTTTTGCCTTTGGGGTATCAGCCAAGACCAAGTTTCAAGTGTTCTTTGTTCATTGGGAAGAATGTTGTCATGCCAGGGGTTGGGAATAAGTAAGTCACAAGTAAAAAGAGTTGCTTCAGAATTTGAAATTCCTATCCTCTTGGGTTTTGGTAAATCTAGACCAATGCCTGTAGCAGCTAATAATAATAACGATAGTCACAGCATAAACAAAGCTCACATTTATTGACCTTTCATACCATACCGTGCTCTTTAGGCATCGTCACTTTTAATCCTCATCATAAGTGGTTTTTATTTTTAAAATGAAGCAAAATGAAGAGCAAGTGTTTAGATTGGATTCCATGACAATGGCTAAATATATTATCTTCTCCTTGAAGTCATGCCATTCTAGATCGAAGCCAGCATTTTCAAACTTCAGTGTGCTCATGGATTATCTTGGGATCTCGTTAACATGCAGATTCCAATTCAGTAGGTCTGGGTGGGGACTGAGATCCTGCATTTCTTTTTTTCTTCTTTTTTTTTTTTATTATTGTCATTATTATTTTTTTAAAGATGAGGTCTTGCTATGCTGCCCAGGCTGGATTTGAACTCCTGGGCTCAAGTGATCCTCCCGTGTCGCGGTCTCCCAAGTAGCTGGGACTACAAGTGCGCGCGACCGTGTGCGGCAGGTCCTGCATTTCTATCATGCATCCAGGTGAGGCCGCTGCTGCTGACCACAGAACACGCTGGGCAGCAAGTTTAAGCCAGAGATTGCCAGGCCTGGCTGAGATTCTGAAACACGCAGCTACCCTCCCACCTCTGAGATGCTGATTCTGCAGACATGAGCCTTGCTTTAGCAAATCTGTGAGCACACAGGGGTCCTGAGAGTGTCTGTGGTCTGTGCAAGGCCACACAGAGAGCACCCAGCCTCCTGGGGCCCGGAACATGCTCCCTCCTCACACTACCTCTGGCTTCACGTTGACTGGTGTGTCACGTCTTTCCTTGTCGCTGACGTCTGCACAGCTCACAGTCCACCCTGGAGGCCCCGGGACCTGGGCCTCCTCTAGGCAGGTCCGTCATGCACAGCACATTTCTCACAGGTGGCAGCTGTGTCTCCCCGAAGCTCTGTCTCCTCAGAATGGAAACGCTGGCCGGTGACACTTGCGTTCTGTCCATTTCACACAGCCATGTATCAGCGCAACATGCTGAGAGTACAGCAGGAGCAGGAGAGAGGAAGGGAGGGAGGGGCGAGTCTAGGCTTTGGGGACGTAGAGCTCTGAAGGGGGCCTGGTATGTTTGCAGAGATGGCAGTACGGCTGGGGGTGTCCCCTTGACACAGCTGTACTGTGCTGCCTCTCCCTGACCACCAAGGCTCAGCCTGCTGGAAGAAGAAAGTGGTTGTAACGTTAGCCAGCATTTTGTGTCAGTGTCCTATGGCCTTGGGGCTCTGACCTTCTTCTCTGGTCCTTCTCCACAGCTCTAGTGTTCCCAAGTGTCTGGGAATTTAACAAGCTAGGGACCCAGTGTCCAGGAACTTAACAAGTTATAGGAAATTGTCATGTAGGAGTCACTTCATGCCCCTTACCTCTATGATTCTAATCTAAGCTGCAACTTGATCACTTGAGGTTTTGAAGGTTTCTTTAGAAATATTTTCATGACTGAACATTTCTTAGGATTAGTTTTAGCTGCTTGTGACAAAAAATCCAAAATTATAATGACTTAAATAGGAGTTTATTTATTTATCATGTAAAAAGAGTCCAGAGCTGATATGGCAGCTCTGTAGTATCTTTGAGGACTTTGCCTCTTTTTATCACACTGTTGTTCCATCCTAAGCACAGGACATTGACTTCATGGTCCAGGATGGCTGCCCATGCTCCAGCCATCACATCTCCATTCCACTCAGCAAGAAGGAAGAAGGTAGGATGAAGGACATGCCCTTTCTCATGAAAGATATTCCTTTCTGCTTACGTTCTCTTGGCCAGAAGATAGTTACATAGCCACAGTCAGCTAGTTATGGCAATAAGGAAGACTAGGAAAAGTAGTCTTTACAGCAAATGACCAGATTCTCAGCTAAAATTGGTAATTCTAGGACTTAAGACAAAGCAAAGATCAAATATTGGGATAAACAATCTTAAGGTATCTTAAGGTCATTCAAATCTAGGCAATGTGTCGATTCAGTCCAAATGTTTCAAACAGATGCTTCCCAGCCACTTTATATGCCGAGTAAGTCAGGCGGGAGGCAGGATCTCTTAAACATTCCTCCAAGAGGACGCAGTGCTTGCCTTATGGGTGTTATTAATTAATTATGGTTTAATAATTTAGGGCTGATGTGGAATGCAGATATGAGGAAAAACTGCTGGCAATAATCAAAGTTTAAAGGCAGAAGGCAAGATTCATAGATTCAAAGCGGTTCCCATGGTGCCATCCTCAGCTTGCTGGGGGTGTTTGCACATGGGTTTGGAGCCGAGAGATTAACAGCAAAAACCACAGCAAGAATAGAAAAATGGACCAAGCCTCAGCACCAGAAGGAATGGATGACTGTGCGTCAGCACTGGGTGCTTTACTGGACGTGCTGAAGACAGTGAAGGAGTATTTGGGTTCTGAGAGCCCAATTTTGAAAAAAACAAAGCCTCGAACTGGAGGTACCAGGCATGTCACTGTTCCTCCATGGAGGTTACAAAGGAGGATTTGAGAAGTGGCATCAATATTATTTGCACATTGAGAATCAAATAGATTTCTAGAGCTAGTGCAGGGCCGAGTGGGCCGTTTTGTGTTCTTTCTAGCATGTTTTTGCCAAGTGCCTAAAAATACCTGGGATAAATTTTTTGTGCAAGTAAAGACACATAAATGGGCTACGCATTATCACTCCTCTCCCCTTTTTTTGTGGGTGGGGGTGGTTAACAGCACACACAAAATTTTTCCCTTTAGCAGAAAATGTACTAAGAGAGGTGGAAGAATAATTTTCTAACCTAATCATCCCAAACTTGCACAAAACAACCCTCACATTCTCAGGCAATAAGAAGCTCCCCTGGCAAAGGAAATCTAGGGCAGAACAGAAGGCACAGATAGAATTTATACCGTGTGGGGCCCGAGGCAGCCCCAGGCCCAGCCCCAGCCCTGGGAGGGCGGCTGTGGGTACGGTGGTGTCCTGAAACCAAGGGAGCCATCTCACGTGTTGTGCAGATGCTTCCCGTGGCTCGACGTTTTGCTTTTTCCAACTAGCTCAGGTTAGCAGTACTCAATGTCTGTTTCGGTGTGATCTCTTTAATGTTAGCGTTTAGCGTTCCAGACCTGAGTGGATTTTGATGGGCTCATTCTTCACACATAAACACACACACACACACACACATAGGCCGGACTCCATGAAAATGAAATGCGTTTGCAGCGGTGCTGAAGGCAAGCTGAGCAAACGTTGTGTGCTGACTGCATCGCTTCCTTATCTGCACCAGGACTTACAAGAATAGGAAACAAAGCACAGTGGGCTCGTATGTTTGCTCTTATGTGCTTCCCGCCTTGCTAAATCACATCTCTTCGGGCAGCATGATGTTTGCTTCTAGGGAAGGTTGTATCTTGTCAAGTGTGTCTGCTCTTGGAGGGAGGAAAGCCAGGGCTTGGGTGACTGACAAGCCTTAGTTGCTTCTTGGCCTCCGCCCCTCACGAGGATTCCATGGAGGAACAGTGACATGCCTGGCACCTTCCTGCCTCCCACAGCAGCAATGGCCATGCCTCTTTGCAGCACTGCTGTGCGGACCAGGGGAGCTCCAGAGTATGTGCCGGGAGGGACCAGCCCAGCACTCCGCAACCTGCCGCAGGTCAATGGATGGGCGCTGCCTTTCTCTGTTGTGACATTCCCTGGGCCTTCTTGGATAGAAGCCTGCCAGTCAGGGTCTAGGGGAAGAAATCATAATCTGATCTGTCACTCAAATGTATGTGAGGATCTGGAACTCAAGGCCAATGGGGCAAACCTAAGAAGCTGTTGCTCTACAGCAGGGGTTCTCAAAGTGCAGTCCCTGGACAAGCAGTTGCATTGGCATCACTTGGAAACATGTTAGAAATGCAAATTCTCAGGCCCCACCCCAAACTTAGGGAATTGGAAGCTCTGGGGGTGGGGCCCAGCAATCTGTGTTTTAACCACACTTGCAGATGATTTGAATGTATGTTAACCTCTACATCCTGGTTCTCGGGCCTAGTTGGATCTTAGACTTTCCTGGGGAGCATTTAAAATGTGGAAGCCAGGCCCTGCCGCCCAGAGATCAGCGAGTCTGGGGTGAAGCCCAGGGATGGGGATTTCTGTAAGGGCTCTGCCTGGGATTCTGGTGTGCAGCCAGGATTGAAAACGTCTGTTCTAAACAGTTTCTGTCTCGTCCTCTCTCTCTCCTTCCTCCTTCCCCTCTCCTCCTCCTCCTTTGTTCCTCCTCCTCCTTTATCTGTTCTTTGCAGTGGGCTAGGAATTGGGGGAAGAATTCTTTTGGAACCAGTGCTCAGAGGAGATGACAGGGACAAGATGAGATGCTGCCCACAGGCCAGAGAAAATTTCCATTGCCTTTACCTCCTTTCCTACAGTGCTCTGATATCTTTTGATGGCAACCTTCTTCTGATTTTAAATGTAACTCATGCTCATGTAGAAAGTTTTAAAGAAACATAGAAAACTTTGATGGAGAAAATAGGACTCTCTCATGATCCTGCAACCCCCAAATATCCCATTAAATATTAACATTTCACAGTATTACCTTCCAGCCTTGCATCTGTATGTTCTGTTAATATAGAATTAGGATCATACCGATATATTTATTTGCATATCTTGTTTCTTTTTTTTTTTTTAAGCTAACCTTATATTATGGGAACTCATGATATTTTTTAAATTTCATTTTCAAAGCCGGGCATCGGATGGCACCATGTGGCTTTATCATAATTAGCTCAGCCATCTTCCTCCAGTTACTGTCATTCTTTTTTTCATGAGTACAAATATCCTTGTAAAGAAATCTTTGATTGCTTGTCTGATCATTTCCTTAGGATAGATTCCTAGAAGTAGATGCGCTGAGCCAAAAGTTATAAACATTTTAATGGTTCTTGTTACTTAGAGCTAAATTTGTTTCTAGAAGGGTTGTGCCATCTTTACTCCCACTCTCTCAATGAGAGAGTGCCTGTTCCCTTGTACTTTTGCTAATGCTGGTGATGATCTTAAAAACCAAAACCAAAAAGCAATCCCATTTGTGAGTTTGCTGGGCCAAGTATTCCTGAACTTCCCCTCCAGCAGCTCTCTGCAAATGTGTCACAGATTCCTGAACCCATGTGTCTTTATCTTCCTTTTATTCATCTTTTGGAGTCATATTTATCTTTCGGTGTCTGACAGCTTTAGTTTGGGAATTTTTGTCTTATCTTGGGATTTGGGACCATCTGGGTTTCTCAGCTCTGCTCTCTTGTGGTTCCATCTTCGTGGTATCTGGGCTTCATCTCTAATGCCTTTGTACCATTTAACCTACTCAATGTCTTGCATACCAGCACAGACCAGTGTGGCATTGAGGGCAACACCCACAGGTGGCTCAGGAGGCCTCTAATAAATGCTCTGGGATGTTGTAGCAAAAGACATACGTAGCACTGCAGTCAAAGTTAAATTATTCTAGATCATCAAGGTATACGTAGTCTATTATAGACGTGATACTGCACCCCTGCCCATGCCTGTGTGCACGCGCGTGCATACATACACACCCCCCACCACACACACATACATAGCACGCGCGCACACACTCTCTCTCAAGTGCACTTTTTCAGTGCATCATGAAGGAAAATCTTTTAGGACCTCTGACTGCAATTATCAGAGAATCCATTTTCTTGACCTTCCAAGATAATGATAAATGATATTTGATTGAAGCACTGAATGACTTGTAACTGCAGACTTTCCTTTCAGACTGAATGCACGTTACTTAGATAGAGGAAGAGGTAGAGAAAATTTCCAGTCTTGCATTTAACATTCTGCAGCCATCTCAGCTTGTCACAACGGCGAAGCCATGCAGGCCAAAAACTGTAGGAGAAGCTCTGTGCTGGCAGGGTGGTGGCGAAGTAGGGGACTCATAATAGTTCTGAGGCTTCCTCTGACACCTTTGCATCCTGAATGCTCTACTTTTGCATGTTGTGCAGACGTCCACCTGCCGGCTTGAGTTCATGCCTTAG
The DNA here is from genome assembly GCF_041146395.1 of Eulemur rufifrons. NCBI lineage: Eukaryota > Metazoa > Chordata > Mammalia > Primates > Lemuridae > Eulemur > Eulemur rufifrons. The sequence continues at coordinate 205,566,323 of NC_090989.1, forward strand.
CTTAGGGCATCTGTGACCCAGGAGAATAATAGGAGAGGCCCAGCTGTTGGTGGATTCTGAGAACTTGGCATTATTTAGGAGGTAGGAAGGTTCGGGAGGGATGAGAGCAGGAAGAAGAATCAAACTCTTCTTCTCTGGGGTCAAGGCCACAGATTTACTAATTCTCTTCCATTGTCTCTGAAGTGATTCTTCTATTTCTCTTTTTCGGTTTAGAAAAATCGGCTAACTAATGCTGCAGGAATGGACATTTATCCCACAGGTTCCTGGACATGTTCTGCCCCGTCCGTCTATCCGTCACTCCCATAAAAATACATTAAGTAGTAAGTAGTATTATCCAAGCTACTACTAGAAAGTAGCCACTTGTGGTTCAGGGTTAAGTGTCTAGAGGCCCAAGTGGTGATTTGGTGTGGACTCACTGGTATATACAGATTTTATTTTCCCTTGAAACTGGACCGTATGAAAAACACATAGAGCATCAGCCAGTTATAAGGCCTCATCTGTTTAATGGCAGTGGTGACAGCAGGTAAAGTGGTCAAGGAGGCAGGCAGGGAAAATCTTTAACTGTGGGCCAGGGAACTTCTTGGTCACAGACAGAACTGCCTAGTGTGTTCTTTCTTCCATACAATTCCTTTTAGTTCCCAATTATAAGTGAATAAAAAGGTCTGTGCTTATGGTTAGCTCATTTGGGGACATGGTAGGCTGGATAATGGCCCCTAATCCCTCATATGGTAGAAGGGACTTTGCAGCAATGGCAACAGGACACTAATGCCGGGTGTGTGTGTGTGGGGGGATGTTCCTAATGCAGAAGCAATCTCAAATATTTGTCCTCATAAGTATATTTTTACTTTTTAGACTACATGCCCCAGTTTTTGGTTTGGAAAATATGATCTCCACAGCAGACCGCACAGTAATGAATCTTATTCTTCATCACTTGAGCTTGGAGGAATTTGTTGCTCCTTCGTTTAGTTCACCGGATGTTATTAAGCACTTGCCGTATGGAAGGCTGTGTCCACGGCTAGCGTAAAAGTGGCCACAGAGATCGGCACCTGCTCCTGCTGTGCATGACTGTGCCACCTGCTCTGAGGCCCCATGGCCCTGTGTGGGTCCCGACAGTGATGAGATTTCCCCTGTAAAGGTAGTGCGGATGTGGATCTCCAGGTGGGACTGAGAGGTTGAGCTTCTAAGGAGGTTTTCTGAAGTTTTAAGGAGAAGCGATGCTCAGAGTACGGTTCTGACAGCATGGGAGGACATTTAATGTGAATATCCGATCATCGTTTCAGTGTGTGCCCCTTATAAAACTTGACATTGACCCTACGGTCAAATGTAAATTACACACACCTCTGTGGGACCACCAAGCCTTCTCCCCCCTCAGCTACAAAGTCAGCAGAATGGACGCGTGACCCAGTTAGATAACAATAGGGTAACTTATCCGAGTTCTGTCTGTGGCATTCCTTTCTTCTTAACCACTTTTAAATTCACTGTCTAAAACTCTGATGCAGGCCCTTTCCCTGAGTGTTCAGACTGGCCTCCAAAAGTCCATAGCCTCCAGAGATGCGTTTATTCCTTGGACATACTGTTTTCCTTAAACTGCACAGTTGTGCTTTTGTTTTCATTTTTCCCTACCAAGGGGAGGAGCTGGGACTAGCAATGGGTGGTACCTGGCTGGGGGTTACCCGCTCCGTCCTAATTAGCTTGTTAAATAAATAGCCAAGTAAACCTCCTCTGTAGGCAAATAGACTCAGGTTTGCCTGAGCACAAACCGTGATGATGGACCAAGGCTGTAACTTTTTTAAAAAGCTTAGTAAATTTCACTTATGACAATATCTAGAAATCAAAATGGATTTAAAATCACATAGTTATCATTACCAATAACAGAGAAACCTGGCTCCGGGGCCTGTGGTTTTGGAGGACTTGAAGCCCATTTTAGCTTGGAAATCTGCATGTTCATGTGTGGTTATTAGCTAGGTTGGGTTGTAAGTTAGAATCTGATTCTTTCTCCCAACTACCTCAGTTCCCTTTTGCCCTGTGGAAGATAAGCCATTCTGGGTCAAAAGCAACATGCGCACTTGACCAGCCTGCAAAACAGAGTCAGCCTTAAAATCTGGCTGACAGAACTGACTTGGAAACTTGGAGAAACTTCGCCAAGCAGGGAGATGTCTGCCGCCAGGGAACAAACCAGCAATTCATCTGTGCCTGACACATCGTGAGTGCTCGAGAAATGCTTACTGGGCGCTCTTCAGCTGGAGTAGGTCATGTGCCCGAGGTCATGTGTATTTTTAAACGTTTATTCCCTCTCATTTTCTTTAATTTGAGACTCTCGGACTTAAAGTAATAAGAAATTTTAACTGAAATTGAATTTGAACAGGGCCTCACATAGTACTCCACAAAAAGTAACTAAACTTTAAAAGAAAACAAATCCAGAAGGCCTTCAAAGCTACACTGCTTAAAATGATCAACTTCATGTGTTCAACAAAGATTTATTTTGTGCTCTGCTGGAATGCGGCCCTGTACCAGGTGCAGCCTTCTCCCCCGGTTCCTTTCCTAGTGAGTTGGAGGAGCTGACATGGGCGTACATGAGATAACACCGAGAGAGTTGCTAGAATCTTGGCTGCTTTTCTGATTGTACCAAATGATTTAAAGCAAAGTGGAGTTGGAGGTGAAATGAGTTAAATAAAGGTTAGGTATGTCATGAAAAAGCCAATAGAGAAACAGCCATCATTAGAGTCTCTGGGACTGCAGCATCTAGCCTGTTGGGGCCCAGTGATGGGTGACATTGGTTCACTGATCTTCAGTATGGTGGACAAGTCCTAAAAAAATGTGGTCAGGTGAGGCTGGTGAGTTGGTTGAGACTGATGCTCCACTTCAGTTGTTTCTGCCATGGTTCCCCATGGCCACACTTCACCAGCCATCCCTGTTTCTAATGGGGTCACTGGGCCATAAGGGACCTTGAGATACTGGATGACCAGAACTGCAGCAGCTGCTACATACTAAATCAAGCCCCCGGATTCCCTCATCTTCCTTCAAGAGGTGGTGACCCCTGGGGTCTTGGGACTTGTCTTTTCCAGGTCAACAGGGGATACAGTTAGCCATTTAAGAAATGGCATGCCATTTATCTTTCTGTTATCTAACAAGAAGACAGAAGGAAGCAAAGAAACAGCAAAAAGATTCTTAGGAAGTTTTAATTCTTAGCTAGAAGAGGGAGGAATAATATTTCATTGTTACACATTCCCCCATTTGGGTGATATTTTAGAGAAACCCCCTCCCATCATAGTGTGCCTGACACATAAGTGCTCCAGAAATGCTCACTGAGTGAGTGAATGAATGAATGAAGATTCAATCACCAGGAATGCAGGTGGAAACCCAGTTGTTCATCGGCATATTTAAACTTGCCACCAGGCAGGAAGCACTAAGCATTTTAGGCATAAATGCCTACAGTGAATTTAGTGAGTTCCTCGATAGGCCTGTTAATTCTTATGACTTCTACAAGCAAGGAAATAATGGATCTTAGTACTGTGATCTCTGGAAAGTGAAGAAGAAATGATTCAGTCCCATGTTTAAGAAATGTGACACACGGCGAGGGCAGCCATCTGTGAGCAGTGAAAATCCGGGCTGACGGTCTTCCCCTACCCCTTCCCTGTCAACCTCCTTGCCAATGAGGTAGCCAGCACTCTGCTTCCAGTTTCCTCCTCACTTCCAGTGGCCACCTCCTCCACTCCATGGCTGTCACCAGAAACGCCACCAAAATCTCTATTTCCAGGCAGCCATTCTCACAGCATCTCCTTCTCACCAACTTGCCCACCCCTTTCTGCCCACCCTCTCCAGCCTTGGTGGAAACTTCCAGGCCACCATTCTTTCACAATCCGTCACTGTTCTCCTTTCATCAGCGCACAGAGGTGGAGATAGGGGTGAGGATAACCATGAAATAACAAATATCATTGGCTTGCTCTATTTTGTGTTGCTATAAAGGAGTACCTGAGGCTGGGTCATTTATAAAGAAAAGAGGTTTATTTGGCTCACAGTTCTGCAGGTTGTGTAAGACACATGGCACCACACTGCCTGGCTTCTGGTGAGGGCCTCAGACTGCTTAGATTCATGGCAGAAGGCCATGGGGCGGAGCGGGGGGCTGGTGTGTGCAGAGATCACATGGCAAGGGAGGAAGCAAGAGAGAGTGGGGAGGTGCCAGGTTCTTTTTAACAACCAGCTCTCTCGAGAACTAATAGAGTGAGAACCCACTACCTCGAGCACGAGAACAGCACCAAGCCATTCGTGAGGGATCTGTCCCCATGACCCAAACACCTTCCATCGGGCCCCACCGCCAACACTGGGGATCAAATTTCAAATATGAGATTTGGATGTATCCAAACTATAGCAATCATATAGAAAATCTATTTACCAAGTAAGGGCAGACTTTTAGCTGAATCATAATCTCTATTTGTATTTAACACTGGGGCTGGATACATTTTTATAGTGTTATGTATAGTATGCTGCATATAAATTTTTTTTAGTTTTTTTAAATTGACATTTTAAAAATGTAAGATAAAATTGTGTGTATTTACTGTATACATCTTTTGAAGTCTATATACATTGTGGAATGACTAAATCTAACTAGTTAACATATGCATTACTTCACATAGTTATCATTTTTGTGGTGAGAACACTTTATATCCACTTTAGCATTTTTCAAGAATACAATATATTATTAACTATAGCCACCATGTTGTACAATAAATCTCTTCAACTTATGCCTCTTATCTAACTGAATTTGGTATCTGTTTACCAGTATCCCCCCCAATGTTCACTCTAGCCCTTAGTAACCACGATTCTACTGTCTACTTTTATAAGATCAAGTTTTTTAGATTCCACACATAAGTAAGATCATGTATTATTTGTCTTTCTGTATCTGGCTGATTTCACTTAACATAATGTCCTCCAGCTTCATTCATGTTGTCAGAAATTACAGGATTTCATTCTTTTTTATGGCTGAATAGAAATCCATTGTGTATATATACCACATTTTCTTTATTCATTCATTTACTGATGGGCATTTAGGTTGATTCCATATCTTGGCTATTGTGGATAATGCTGCAAATTAACTTAAGAGAGCAGGTATCTCTTCCACATGCTGATTTCATTTCCTTTGGATATATACCCACTAGTGGGATTGCTGGACCATATTGTAGTTCTATTTTAATTTTTTGAGGAACTTTCATACCGTTTTTCCATAATGGCTGTACTAATTTGCACTTCTGCCAACAGTATACAAGGCTTCTCTTTTCTCCACATCCTCGCCAACTCTTATGTTTTGTCTTTTTCATAGTAGCCATTCTGTCAGCTGTGAGATGATATATCATTGTGGTTTCAATTTGCATTTCCCTGATTATTGGTGATGTTGAGCATTTTTTCATGTATCCATTGGCCATTTGCATATCCTCTTTTGAGAAATGTCTATTCAGGTTCTTTGCCCATTTTTAATCAGGTCATTTGTTTTCGTGCTATTGAGTTGTTTGAGTTCCTTTTATATTTTGGATATTAACCCATCATCAGATGTATAGTTTACAAATATTTTCTGCCATTCTGTAGGCTGTCTCTTCACTTTGTTGATTGTTTCCTTTGCTGTGCAGAGCTTTTTAGTATGATGTGATCCCATTTGTCTATTTCTGCTTTTATTGCTTGTGCTTTTGGGGTCATATCCAAAAAGTCATTTCCCAGACCATAGAAATCTTGATGTTTGCCTTTTTGGAGCCATAAGCTCATCTACATGAATCAGTGATTATACCAATAGGAATTTGCTAGAAAAGGCTGACTGGAGACTTGGTAAATGCCTTCAAGTACTGTTGTCCAGCTGACTTTGATCCTCCAAACAGAAGAATGTGTTTAAAAAGAAAACCATCTTAGTGCACATAAATGAAAAATTGAAAATATATTCACATATTTTTAAGAAAATTATCCAGAATACATAGTACAGGTTTCCAAGAGAATTTTGGTCTTTGTTATTCTCCTAATAAGGTACGCAGTTGTATCTTTCATCTTCCAATGATTAATGTGCTGAATTAGCTATGGCTCACCTCTCAGTGACTTTGCAAGTAAGCTCTTCCACTTCCCCTCTATAAATAATCAAGGTATGTCCCAGTTTTATATTATAGCTATAAAATTAGCCTGAAGCTGCGATATTCGGCATGACAGCCACTAGCCACTTGTGGTCATTGAGCACTTAAAGTGTGGCACGTCTGAATGAGATGTGCTCTGGATGTAAGGCACACACTGGGGTTCAACTACTCCAAAAAGGGGCAAAAATATCATAATAATTTTAAATAATTGCCTACATGATTAAATTATAAAACTTTGATATATTGGAATAAAATACATTGTTAAAGTTAATTTTATTTGTTTCTTTTGACTTTTATTAATGTTGCTGCTAGAAAATTTTAAATTGCACATATGGTTTGCATTTGTGGTTTATATTATACTTCTGCTCAATAGCTCTGTCCTAAAGTAAATCCTTGTTTTAATTTTATGTTTATTGCTTAAAACTTAAATGTATGTGTATATCCTAATTATGAAGATCATACAACTATAATGCACTTCCTGTGATAAAATATGAATGGACAAGTCTTCTAGACAAATAATTGACACTAGTACTTAAATAAGTTAATGTATAGTGAATCTAACAATATATTCTGATTGTAAGTTGTCATAGCTGTTCTTATGTGAAATTTTATTCTGTTTAAGTACATCTGTTTGAGGGAGGTTAGAATTTTGGAACCAGTGCAAAGTTCAATTTCGTGTGCTTTACACTGAACCACTAATATTAACTCTTCTGAACCTGTCACATAGGAACATGACATCCATTGTTTTTAAAGTTAATTTGTGTTCTGAAAGTTGCCTTCATCAGTTTGCTTACCTAACTCTGTTGTATCATATTCTAAGTACCTAGTAGTGAAAAACATCTAATTAACATTTTCTTTAGTTACTGGGCCAATAAATCGAACATTAACAAGAGAAACTTGGAATTCCAAGGACTGAGGCTGAATACGTCGTTCATCCACTCGTCCATTGAGGGTTTGCTGAGGGGAAGAGAAGAAGGTGCACAACACTGTTTCTGTGTTTTACATCTTTACATCCTTAGCAGGCTCAGAACTCCCTCTTCTTCCTCACCAAATGCCTAGGTGGTGATGTGTTCTAATTGCTGCGCAGGCTAGGCTAATGGGGACAGTTCAAAAGCTAGCTCCCCAGCATGAAGCTCTCCTCCGTGTTCTCTGCCTTCAAACAAAGTAGCCAACAGCATTTTACACTTACATTAATAATAATGGAAGAAAAACAAGAGCAGATCATTTTCTACTGTCTTAGCTTATTTAAATTTTACTTTGGATGCTTTGTTTTCTAGCACTGAGAATTTCTCAGGAGAATACTAATCGTATTTTTCTTATACAGGATACATACTGGTCTTGAATGATCAGAGACACAAAGTCAGCATGAGAAATTTAACTTTTCTTAGAACATATTTAAACTCAAGTTAGAAACAGCCTCAAACAGCTTCAGTTAGAACCTTCCTCCTTAGCGCTCCAAGAGATGGAGCAATAACCTATAATTAGCCCAGGGAGAGGCTGCCCTCAGAGTTCGACCATCCACTCCTAAAGCTGTTAGACCAGCAAGACATCAGAATAATATTAATTAAGGGCCCATGACGTGGAAATCAGCCATTTTTGTTCTCATGCTTTCCTTTTCTTCACCCTCAATATTTCAGTATTTCATAAGTCCAAGCAGTTTTACATGAAAGTACAACAAACACCCCCACGTGCTGAGGTGTCCTGAAGCCAGCAGCCTTCCTGGGAGTTCCACTCAGTACCCCTTGCTCAGGATGGCTTCTCCAGAAGAAGGTAGAGGAGAACTTACATAGATTTTTTTTCCTCTTATTTTCTCTGATAGGACAATGATGAGCCCTGGCATGTGCCTAAGAGATACAGATGGTTTTAGCAGCTATATATGATATTGGTAATTATAACTATAATTATAATATCAAGCATATGGCACATATTATGTGTCAGGTACTGTTGAAAGAGCTTTACATGTATAACATGTAATCTTTATAACAGCCCTTTAAGGTAGATACATTCAATTTGCCAATGACGTACCTGAGCCACAGAGCAGTTAAGGATCTTGCCCAAGATTACACAGCTAGTAAGTGGCAAAGCCAGGGTATAAAACCAGGCCCTCTGCCTCCAAAGTTCATAAGTCATAATGCCATGCAGAAGATTAAAATAATTTTATCTGTGTAGATATTTATGTTAGGTTTTAGTTTCTGGAGAATTGAATTGCCTGTTTGTAAATCCTTTTGAAAAGGCTCCTTTCCTTCCTCTCCATCGCCTGTTAGAAACTGACCTAAACCTATTAGGGATCTTTGGACACAGACACAGCTATTTTATTCCCAGCTGTGATATCACTTAAACCTTTCCAAATATCAACATTATATTTGTGTGGTAACAGGCAGTATAAAAAACATAATCATACCTTTATACCTCTTTTGAGTCTTACAGCAGCCCTATAAGCTAAGCATTATTCAGCTCAGATTTGTTTTGTTTTGTTTTGTTTCCCAAATGACCATACTGAGACTCAGTAAAAGTTGTGAGGATCAGTGTTCACGCAGATGGTAAATGGCAGAGTGGGGCAGCATCCAGACGGCTGTCTCCTGGTCTAGCACTCTTCCCCCCCTCCCAGCTATGCAGATGCATAAATATACTTCCAAATAGAGACTAAAGAAGGCAATATGGATTTAAGTTTCAATATTTTCTTTTAGTTAAGAGGAGAGCAGGAAGCAAAAGCCTCCCTGAGAACTGTCCAGATTGCTGCAGAGCATCTTGAAGTTGGAAGGAATCTTAGAGACCATGGTCCAACCTCCCACTGGATGCTGAAATACCTTTGGTAATTCCTGGCAACCTTTCCAGGAATTCCTCTCCAACCTTTCAGATACCAGCAGTTCTCATGCCCAGAAGCAAAACCTTCTTTATTGCCCTGGTCCCTCCCCTGACTGCCATCTATACTTTCAGCATCTTTCACACTAAGTGCAATGCCAAGAATGGGGCCCAGACTCGAGCATGGGGGCGCTGCACCCCTTAAACTCTCTGGAGGCTGCGTCACGGCATTAGTGAGGCGGTTACACCATGCTTGTGTTGTTTGTGGTCAGCTAGTGCCGTCAGGTATTGTTTTTTAATACGAACTGCTGTTGTGCCAGGTCTGCCCCATTCTGTTTTTGTGAAGTTTATGTCATTGAACCTAAATACAGAAATTCCTGTTTATTCTTCTTATGAATTTCATTATTCAGCCTGTTGGGATAATTTAGATTCCAAGTTTGGTCCGTGTCTATATTAGCCATCCTCCTTAGACTAGCTGTTCAGAAGTTTGGTAAGCATGCTTTCCGATGATACACTGAATATCAGATGAAATATCAGGGCCAGGATGTACTGAAAAATATCTTGTCTAGGACAGTGTTAATACAAGAGCCTTATAATTCCCCGGCTAAAACCCACGACAGGCTGATTCTTCTAATCATGTGAAAAAATGTTATCACAGGCCTTGCTGAAACGAAAACACTTCCTTATCTGTATCAGTTCCCATTTCTACTTGTCTTACAACTCCATTAAGGGCGGGGGAAGATCTTGCTGCTCATTGATCACCTGCTAAGTGTTCTTAATTCTTCTGATCAAAAATTGATTTCAGTGTTTGCTGGGGACTAAGAACAAACTAATTGATCTTGAAGAGGGCTCCAATTTGGTTTCCTTTGAACATCAACACAGCATCACTCTCTAACATTTGTCTGTGATTGCTGGCAATGATGTGAGATTTAACTTCCTTAGACCTGGAGACTTGAATTTCTTTTAAATGCCTAACCCAGGCAATCTTTTATTATTATCTCTTTTCTTACTTCAAGTCTCACTTTCACCTTAACAGTGTTTTCCCAACTCTTCCCAAAGTGGAGATCACTATCCTCACCAAAAATAAACAAACAAAAAGGAAACTAAAAAAAAGTTGCCTAGTTCTGATTCCTATAGGCCTGTTACACTGTTGACTCCGGTCAGTCATTTTAACTCTTTTCTATCCATCTTGTTTCTCCAAAACGAGCTTACCTTTCGCTCCCTTCCCCCCATTCTCGGTTCACTGAGGCTTCCTTGGATAATCTACACTATTCTTTTGCAGTCATGCAAGATCATGAGTCCTTCCAGTTTTCCACTTCGTAGAAATCTGACCTTATGAAGTTTACAAATTGCATTGACATTTCAAGGGCCAATTACAAACTGCCTAATAGCTATGAAAAAATTCTGACTTAAAATATATTTAGGTTGTGCTCCAATGAGGGAGCACAGTTACCCAGTTACCCAAAGTTATGCCCTGAAGCAACTGCTTACACAAAGCACTTGGCCCCCAGGAGTCCAGGAGAATCCCCTGAAGTGTCAGGGGCCCATGTGAGGGCTACCATATATAATTTTGCTTTTCCAGTGAATGTACATGATGACATAGACTGATTGTCCCCTTGACAGGCTTCTAAGGCAAGTAGGCAGCTCCCAGAGGATCAGCTGGGGCCTAGTAAAAAACTGGAGCCCAGTAAGTGTTTCAGAAAAGTAAATATGTGTGGACTGTCTTGGGCCAGGATGTTCTTAAAGCAAATGGTAGACATCTATATTGATGTTTTCAAATGCTGGAGCAATTCATTGTTTTTCCATATGCAGAAGATCACTGGAAACAATTTAAACAGGTAGACATCTGCATATAAATTTAGGGACACATAAGGTAATTGAGTCAATAGGTATTAATTCTAAAATTTTATTCAATGCACCATGTTAGGCTCTGAGGACTCCATAGTGGTATCAATTTTCAGAAATAATCATATCTACAAGTGTGATTTCAACAATTTTTTCAAAGCTGATATAATACATTGGTAAGTCACTATGAAGGAAATTAAGATTTAAACTCAACAAACCAGTTCTTCTAGTGTTCACGTTACATATTTGTGGTTCTAAATATAGTAACTAGTGATGTATCCCTTGTAAATGCCTAACAAATCATGAAGTAGCTTAGAAAATGGGTTCTATTTTGGTGCATCCATGTGCCCATCAAGTGGAAGGGAAGCTCCAAATCGTGCTTGTTAAGATTCCACAGCTTTGTAGCCAGCACCTCCTGCCCGGAACTCACTTTAACCATGAAGCCACCTAGCTATGGCGGAATCTGGTGGCCTTCACGTCTGGAGTTGATAAGCGAGCACCCTGGAATAGAAAGCCTAAACAAGCGGGCGGTGGCGTGCGTGTGACTTGGGTGTGCCTGCTTCCCTGGTGTCCTGTCGCTGCTCCGGGGCCACAGCCGCCGTTTCCTGGGGGCTTCATTACGCTGCCTAGAAGCCGTGGTGGCGCGGTGTTTCCACACGGCTGCAGACGAGGACAGCCTCTTGACCGCAGTGGCAAGACAGCGCTAACCCCCAGCCCTGCAGGGGTGTAGAGCGCCTCAGCCCCACCCTGCAGGTAAGCAAGCCCGGGAGGAGGCGGGGCCTCTCACCCAACCCTGCACGGCCCTGGGAGAGGTCAGTCCCCCTTGTTGCCCAGCAGCGCGCTCCCATCACGCCCCCTTGCCTGCTAGCAGATCCTTTCCATCACACAAAGCCTCTGGGGTCCCCCAGTGGTGATCGCTCCGAGTCCCGCAGAAGTCGCAGTCCACACTGTTCTTAGGCAGCAACACCCCAAGAGAAGGTCACTGGGTTTGCGGTCCCTGCTTTGGGAGCTGCCGCCTTCAAACCTCACACACACAAATTATATTTTCTTTCATGTTTGACCTAAGACTTGGTTAGTGCCACACACTCTTCCTAAGTGGCACTTCCTGGGAGAAGTAACATCATCAATGTGCTTGTGCTCCTGGCCGTGGTGTACACGGTCTTCCCCGGGCTCACAGCGACAAGCTCCCTGTGTGCTCGGATCCCGCCCGGGTGAGTCAGCGCGCGCGGCTCGCGTCCAGGAGTTCTCTTCCATTGAGAGAATACTCAGGCTTCCCGGGAGCTCTGGTTTCTCTTTAACTATCATCTTTCGGTTTTATCTGAGTGGCTCTCACTTCAGTAACTCCAGCAGTGAGTTTCCCTGCCAGCCTTCCTTGCCTGGCCTGAAGTGACCCCCTCAGTCCCCTCCCTGTTTTCTCCTCCCCGCAGTCTTCTCTGGTGAGGTGAGTCCCCGCCTGATTCCGAGCCAAGGTAACAGATCTGTAGACATCATGGGAAAGGGCGTGGCCAAGAGCACGGTGAAAAGGATTCTTCCCACTTGGGCTGACTGCCAGACACCACCTTGAGACCTGGGCCTGCGACTCTTGCACCCCCAGAGAAGGAAAACCCTGGAGAAGCTCCGCCACCCTCATCGTATTAAGTCTCCAGAGCGGGACAGGCCCACAAACAGCGGCTCCCAAGATGTGTGGTGTAAAAAGCCACGTAAGGCCAGGCGTTTTGAGTTTCTTCCAAGTCTCTTGATTTCACACTCTTTACCAATGTAGACTGGACTTTCTGGGACAAGGTGGAGCTAATTCTTTCAAGGACAAAGCATGGCAGAGGGTTAAACATGCAGGCGAATAGCATTTCTACCTAAATTGAAAGGGGAACAATGGAAATGTTCAGACATCTTTGTTCAGTCCGTGTCATGCTCCAGAGCTGAGCAGAGTGAATACTGGACAGTGTTGTCCTACAGTTTCTATAAGCTACGTTTCAATCTGGGCAATTCCATAGAGTATTTGCACATTTATGACCTACACCCCTCAGACGCTGCCGATCTGTCAACTGCCTCTTTCCCTTGAGCTGGTTGTTCCCCATCTTGAATCTTAGCACCTTGAACACATATGACTTTCGTTCTCTTCTTTTGTCATGGAGTAAGGACCTTCAGCTTGGCTCTTGTTTGTCTTCCCCATGAACTGTCTCTTTCCCCATGAAGTTACATGAATGTCTTGCCTCCTTTTTTCAACTTTTTTCTTCTGAGAGCAGCTTGCTGAGTTGAGAAAACAGATCGTTCCTTATGGCCCAGTTAACTTTAGTTAACTGTAGTAAACACTGGCTGGAAGGGGTGGCATGAAAAGTCAGAATGGTCACATAATGAATGGGATGGGCTCCGGGGGTAGCATGGTGAAGGCAGAGCAGTCACAGCAGGGGCTGACCCCTCTGAGTCTCAGTTGGGACAGCCTGGGAGCCCCCTGCAGCTTGAGCAGGTCTTGGGGCAGGAAGCCCCGTGTCCAGTCATCTGGGTGGTCTCCACTCATTGAAATGGAACGGCTCACCCTGGCATTGCAGTAATCTGCAGATACCTTTTCTTTTATAAAGGTATTTTGTTCTCCATAAGACTGGACTCAAAGGTCAACCATGTTTCCGACGTGGGGCTTACTATATTTGCAGAAAATACTTGGAGTATTGTTTATTTGTCTTGTTCACCAGAGGCCCTGTGTAGATTGTATCAAATGATGCTTTTCCAACATTTATTTTCTTCTTTCCTTTCCCTTTGGGCCTAAAGACAAAAAACAGTTAGCAAGCCCCAGGCAGGTGTTGTGCATTAGGTCCTGGGGCTGGTGCTGAGCAAAATGGGTGGCTTCCCTGCAGCCCTCCCGCTGGAGCCAGGGCCCTGTGCCACGCCCTCTGCACACCCTGTCACTGAGCACTTGCAAGTCTGTTGCACGGAAATGTCTTGTTAATCCCCGTGGGTTGTAAATTCCTGAAGGCATAGACCATGTCTGAATCAGGTGGGATCTGCTACAGCAGGGAGCCCCAGAAAGCCAGGGCACTGGGCCTGGAACAAGGTGGCAGTGCATCTCCAGGCTCACAACTCTGGAGTCCTCAGGCTCCCAGCTCCTTCCGGTCACCACCATGCTCTTCCTCAGGGGAGATGTCATGGTCCAAGGTGGCAGCCAGGGCTCAAGGGCTCATCTGCAAGTCAGCTGGCCAGTACTTACGTGTTCTGCCTCTTAGCATCTATCCTCTGCACCTACTCTGCCAGCCCTCCGTTATCACCAAAAATACCCAGCCTAATTGACTGAAATAAAAGAAAAACCAAATTCTCTGCTAGTCTCAAGTAGCAAGGAGCTGACCTCAGGGCTGAAACCAGGCCTTTCAGCAGCCCTTTGACAGCAGCTAGAAGCAGGCAGGAGGAGCCCCAGGCCAGGAGGTGACCTCCTCTCCCAGCTGGACTCAGTTGGTCCCCACCCTTCTAATGGGTCCGAGTCACAAGCGGTTTGGATCCGCCTTGGGCACCTCCCACCTGCAGCTCTATGCTCTGCTCCACCAGCCCACAGAGGAGTGTGTGATTGGCACCGTGCCATAGGGAATGACTGCAGAGTCCAGTGAATAAAACAGCGGATACAGAGTCCACACCTGGCTCTGAAGGTGCTGACCATTTAACTGGGAGAGAGGAACAAAGCACACCTTACCAAGAAAACCAGACTTCAGGATGCTCCATGACCAAAAAACAAACAAACAAACAAAACAAAATAAAGCAGTTCTCATGGTTAACAACAACCCCAGACAATGTGAAATTCTGAATGCTATACTCCCTTGTGGAAAGGGCCAGACATGCTGAATCCTGCATGCAGCATCCTGTTGTGATTCAGTTTACCCAGCTGTGAAACTCTTTCTCCAAGTAGCATCTCTCTATATGAGCTCCAAAGACCCCACTTCGGGAAATACTCTTCCAGGTGGGTATCTGCCTCCAAAGAGGTGTCATGGGGATGAATGGAGTGGACAAAGGCGCCCACTGCTGTCTTTCTAATCTTTGCTACTTTGGAGTCCTCAGCTGCTCTGGTTTGCTAATTCCTTAATTATAAAGACGTGGCTTGAGCCACAGATACTCTGTACCTTTGTTTTCTTTGACCCCGCTAGCAACAGCATACCTTTGCGGGAAGTCCGCCCTTCCCCACTCTGGCTGTGGATCCTCGGTTTTGCCATCTTCTCCTCCTCAGTCCTCTGTGGGATCATATCCTCAGGAGGATGTTCTCCCCAGGGGACCCACCTCTCTGCTCTCCTCGGCCCTTGGGTTATCCACCTTTCTCCTTCTGCATCTCCCGCCTCTGTGCGTTGTTCTGGTGCCCAGGGTGACAGGCTGCTGCTCCTCCCGTCAGTGCCATGGCAACCTGAGCTGCTTGCTCAGGGGTGGGGGACTTGCTCTCCAAACCACGGGGCCATTTAACTGAGCTCTTGTATCAGTTCACAATAGTTTTTGGAGTGCTGTATTTTTTTTTTAAAGTAGTAATTTTTTTAAAAATTACCAGGTTTGCTTCTTTTGTACAGAGTAGTTTGCTTTCCTCTCACTTATAGTTGCTCAAAGGGCAGATAGAGAGCAGTTCCGAGTGTGAGCTACACCGGGGAAACATTGCAGGGGAACTGTGTGCTACTTGCTGTTAAAGTACCGAGTTTCCATGCAGGGCTCGCCCTCATCATCTGCTGAAATCCGCCAAGCTGCTGGGGTTGGGATTGAAGAAGAGGTCCCGTTGAACGGGAGGACAGAGTGCTTGTTCTTCACGTGCGTTCTGCTCAAGGTGATGTCGCTGGAGGTATGCACTGGGCATTCAGACCAGCCAGAATGAAGATTAGGTAGCCGTGTTTACTGGATCACGTGTAGCCTTTGGATTTTGTGCGTTTCCCACGTGAAGACCCTGTCTCATCACAGAGACTGGGAAAGGTAAAGTTGGAGACCAGCAGCAAGCCCCGAGCAGCCAGAAATCTGCAAAGGCAGCTCAGGGAAAGTTTTCAGGTTTTGTTTGTACTATTTGCGTGCAGCGCCGAAGGCCCTTCTAAATAATGCAGCGCTTTCTGTGAAAGATGGGAAATTGTTGCCAAGATGAGACACAAAGAACCTGGAAAGTGAGTCCCCATGTGCTGTGATATGGGGGCCTGTTTGTGTGAGCCCAGAATGGGGCCTGTATCCAAAAAGGTGTGGACACTGGCGCTCTCTTCCCATGCTCTCCTATGGGGCCAGTCGTGACCTGGTAACCTACTGGCCCCCTACCGTCTGTGCTGAGCCCGTCCTCCACACAGCTTCAGCGTGATCTGCTAAGCCCACCGCTCAAGATTCTTTAGTGGCTGTCCTACCTATCCATTGCTACGTAACAAACCACCCCAACACTTGGTAGTTGAAAATAATAATTTATGATGATACATTATCTGACATGCTTCTGTGGGCTGCCTGGGCTCAGCTGGGTGGTTCTTGCCTGGGGTGTCCCCAGTGGTCACACTGAGATGTTGGCTGGGCCTGCAGCCATCTGAAGCCAGCCTGTTGATGGTCCGGACGATGTCTGCAATGGCTCACACTCATGGCTGGCCTCTCACAGCTGCCATCAGCTCCACTGGGGCTGTGGACGGGGCACCTGCATGTGGCCTCTCCATGTAGCTTGGCTTTCTCGCAGCATGGGGTGGGGTTCCAAGAGGGAGCTCCCCACGAGCCAAGCAAAAGTTCCAGAATCATGTTCTGTGGGTCAAGCAAGTCACTGGTGCCCGCTCAGATTCAAGGAACGGGGATTAGACTTCACCTCTTGATGGGAATTGGAAGGTCACACAGCAGGGGAGCATGTGGGATGGAGACATGGCCGAGACCATCTTTGGACAGTGCTGTCTGCTGCCCGTCACCCCCCTCCAGCCAAAAGCCTCAGCATCAAATCAAAGCTGCAAGGGTCTTTGGGCACCAAATATGTCTCCATCCAAAATGAAAATAGCTTTGTTGAGTCCTAATGGGAAAAAAAGGTAGAGATTTAACGCTTGGATTTTAACCTTGTTGAGTAGAAAAATGCCAAGGAGAAATCTGGTGCTGCTTTTCAGCAGCTGAAATCCTACCCTGTTGGCTTCTCTGAGAAGTATGTGAAGCTGAGACATTTCAGCTCATTTTCATCCTTTACATATGCTTGATGTGTTTAGAGAATTTAGTCTGTGCTCACACGTGTGGCCTCATTTCATGTTGTCATTGGCCTTGCACAGATGAGTAAACTGAGGCTCAGAGAGGTCCTGCTTTTCCGAGTTGTTGGCACAGCTGGGGTTGGCATTGCTCCGTTCTGTGCAGGACAAGGATGCCGTCCCCTCCACTCCTCTGGAAATATGAAACCGGCTTTCCTTGCTTCCGTGTCCCTGCGCACAGGCGTTCTTCAGCCCCTGACTCACACGCAGCCTTCAGGACACAGCCCGGCCAGCTGGGCAGGGTCTCCTGACTGCACCCTCTCCCCCGCAGCCCCACGGTAAAGTGTTTGTGCTTGTTTCTCCCACTAGTCTATAAACCCTCCGGCTCTTTTCCCTGCTGTATACATGAATTATTATCAGATGTTAATTCATCCTTGAGAAATTGTTTCTGTACCTCTCCCCTTACCTACGAGCTGTAAATCTAGTATTCTGGCAGGATTCAAGCTGCTACTGCTCTCTCAGCGCAGCTCTTTGAGAAGATAGATCATCCATAAACCAGCACCACAATTGTGCCAGGGATTAGATATATGAGTTCAAAAGTAAAAATTATTTTGTGTTAATGAGAAACTTCTATTGTAAAGGCTTGGGAGAAGGGGAAGATGGAAATTCTCAGCTGTTAGACTTAAACCAGATCTGTTTTCATCATTAATGGAGGGAATGCATGATACTACTAGTTACCATAGATAATTTTAACTATCACATGTATTGGGATATATAAAATAAAAAATGATACACTCTTAGTCACATATTTTTGAATCTGCACCTGTCTGCCCAGGTGGGACCTTGTTCTAATGTCGTGTCTGGATCAGGACCAGCCATGAAAGTGTTAGACACTAGGTTTGGTACCAACTCATGTGGCAGAAATTGTCATGTCCAGTCGGGTTGTGCCTTCTCCATTCTGAATGCAACATCTTTTCTGACATTGTGCGTCCACACCTTCATTCCTCCATGGTAACAGAGGCTCCCACAAATAAATGAAATGAACAGGAAGACCTGACTGCATTAAGCAAAGTTCAACGGCTCATTCTTTAATGCTCTATGAGCTATAGAAGATCTATAAAAATACGAATGCGTCACAAACGAATGCATGTCATCCTTGTGCCCCGACCTGGAGAATCTTCTTGGGTTTCTTTCTAATTGTTAGCAGAGTGCTTCCTGAGCACACATGCAAACAGGGTGTACTTCCTACCGCACAGCACCGCAGAGCATCGTAAGCAATGGTTTTAATGAATAAAACACTGTAAGTTTTCAGTGAGAAGGAGAAGACAACGTTACCAAACTGATTTAACCACAAACCCCAGCCGTTGGCTGTCCCCTCGCAAGATGCTTTCCTAGCGTGATGCTTTAGTCTTTCTGTAACTTCACGGTGAGATGACTTGTATAGTGAACAAAACACACACAAGGTCCACGCAGCAGTGGGCTCAGTGTGTGGGGATTTGGAGGCAAATACACCAGGTTTGGATTCATTTCTCAGTTATGTAACTTACTTGGCGAATGATTTGGGGCAATTTTTTAAAATCTCTCTGAGACTTGGTTTTCTCACTCATCAGAAGAGATAACAAAGTATATCTCATGGAGTTGTGATTGATTATTAATAAATAATGTGTGTACAGAGCCTTGCATATAATCCTGGTTACAGTTCCTTAAGTGACTACAGGGTAGTAGTCAAATCAGATGTATTAGTAAGTGGGACAAAGAAATTAGATGCAGGTTGTTCTTTATGAAGCTTTGCTCATTTTAGCCAAGGTTTTCCTTTTTTAACCAAAATTTGTGATTTTTTTAAATCAAGTTTTTTAAAATATAAAACTCATGAAAGTAGGGATGTGTCTCATTATCTTTGTCTGTATCTGAGCACTAGTATTTAATAAATGTTTATTGTATTTAGTTGAAAATTTTTATGTCAAAATGAACTTGGTTGTCTATACCTAATCCAATAAACTATTCTGTCAGTTTGTTAAATCATAGAGAGTGTTAGTGTAGTTTAACAGCAACAGCAAGAAGACATGCAGTTGGCTCTCATTATATGTAGGAGTAATGTTCTATAAATTCACTGCAAACACTGAACCACTGCTCCTTGCTTCTAAGGGAAATACAGGGTGAGGTTCCTGTAAGCCTCTGGTCAAAACATTTTTGTCAACTGATGGCATAACCTTGTTTTATGTGTGCTTCTGTTTAAAGACATTTAATACATGTTATTGATTCATTGACATTGAACTCAGGGCCAACAGCACAGCACTCATACCTGCATGAAGCTCATCTGACACGTATTTTCTCCATAAGACACATCACAGCCTTCTAGCACTTAGGAGCACTAGACGGTGCTTCCACACTATGCCTGGGGGCTATTTTAAACAGTGAAATCACCAAACAAAGAACAAAAACATGAAAAATGGTGACATGAAATAGACTGTGGAAGAGCCACTTGTTTACGCTGTGAGAGGGGAAACGAAAAGGCAGAGCATCGCTTTGTTTGACCTCAGCTGGATTGTGTGTGTTACGGTCTCCAGTTTTTCCCCAATCCATGCCCGTCCATGAACGACCACAGAAGTGCGATGCACGCTGGCTTGGGGCTTACAGGTAAATTTTAGTGAGTAGGCAAATTTACAAGTATAGAACCCTCAAATAATGAAGTATCAGTTGTACTGTTTCATCAAAACTAAATGTCATAGCATACAGAGAATTTCTGTTTTCCAGTAAAGAAGCTACATTCCCTCATCCATTGAACAGCCCTGACTGTGTTGATGTTACCTAATTAATAATGCAGCGGTCTATGTTGGTGTTAATTACTGGCGAACCTCAGTGGGTCGGTACAGGGAAAGGAGGGCAGAGGAGCCGGGTGGCCCCGGGCTGGCCACACGGTGGCCTTGCTGCAGGTGGGCGTTCACTTTCCTTCCCGGTCTTTGCTCAGCCTCCAAGCTGGATCGTGTTGTTACTCTGGGAGCTCATGATTTAGAAGCTCTTTCCAAAAAAACAAGTCATTTTTCAGTTGTCATTTGGGTGGTGGGGGATTGGTGCAGAGGGGCTGTCCCCCAAAGGAGTCCGATGCCAGGGTGGAAAGTGGGTTCCAGGGAGCCCGAGGGTCGAGGGCCAATTCCCCAGCAAGGAGAAGATCAGAGCAGCAATTAACCAACAGTCCAACTCGAATCAGGCCTCACAAAGCAAACTGCTGTGATTAGGGAAGAATTTCTTGTCTGTGCTCACAGTTTGCTGGCTGCCCACGGAGATTTTGCTGTGGCGATGCCAGGCATTACCAAGTGCACACAGAGGCCCCGGGGCAGGCCTGGCTGCGGCTCTGCTCAGTCTGCGACCCTGAGTTCCCAAGGCCAGGGCCGGCCTGGTCGACAGTTGTAAGCAGTAGCACACCCTCTGGGTGGGCACAGGCGGATAAAGGGCGGAAGGGGATGATGTGTTTCAAGATTTAGTGATAGTTCTACCCGTTGTTAACACAGTACAGCTCTGCTGCGGGTTGTGTTTTCTTTATTTTATTTCATTTTTTCTTTTGGTCTTATTAGGGCTCTTTTCTCCCTGGCAGTAATGAGAGGTAGATATTTTGGAGGTAATACTGCATCACTGTGAGATTTCACCACTAATGAAAATAATCCTGGTTGTTGCGTGTTAATAGTTAATAGTCATAGCTAATAGTTTTTGAAGACTTACTATGGTCAGGTGCTTTTCTAAATATTTGATGTGTGTTAGCTCATTTCATCCTTCCCGCTCCATCCCAGCAACCTCCGAGGTAGGCACTCTTATTATACCCATTTTACAGATAAGGAAACCAAGGCATGGCGTGGTTAAGTCAGAAGTAAGCCGGTGGTTACACAGCTAGTAGGCAGGCTGTGCTCCTAGCTGCTACCCAGTTCCATCAACTTATAGTGCAGCACCCTCAGTTCAACACCTCTGGTTCTCAGGATTATAGATTAAGGGTTCAAAAGCTGCACATCTGCATTGTGTGTGGAGTCTGTGGAGCAGCTGTGCACCCAGGGCCTCAGGAGATGGGAAGGTGGGCCTGGCAGCCCCCTGTCCTCCGGAATAGTCTGGGAGGGCAGAACAGTAAAGAAAAGAACAGGCAGAAAACAGCCAAGTGCCCCCAGCACCCTGCCCCAGGGTATGTCATGCTTTGTGGACCCAGGGCTGTTGGAGAGATTGGAGGAGGGGAGTAGATTGTTAGGGGAAGAGAAAAACAAAAGGAAAGGTGTCTTTAAAGAGGTGGCATTGCAATAGATCTTGGGCCAGGCGCGGTGGCTCACGCCTGTAATCCTAGCACTCTGGGAGGCCGAGGCGGGCGGATCGTTTGAGCTCAGGAGTTTGAGACCAGCCTCAGCAAGAGCGAGACTGCGTCTCTACTAAAAATAGAAAGAAATTATATGGACAGGTAAAAATATACATATATATATACATATATATACATATATATATATGTATATATATATATATGAAAATTAGCCGGGCGTGGTGGCACATGCCTATAGTCCCAGCTACTTGGGAGGCTGAGGCAGAAGGATTGCTTGAGCCCAGGAGTTTGAGGTTGCTGTGAGCTAGGCTGACGCCATGGCACTCTAGCCTGCGCAACAGAGTGAGACTCTGCCAAATGGAGAGAGAGAGAGAGAGAAAGAGATCTTGAACATGTCTTTCAAGAGACCCTCCTTGGACCCTCTGCAATCAGGCTCAGCCAGGACCCAGCATCCAGCACAGATGGAGCCTTTCCCACCTGCCGGCCCAACCCTTCCTCTCCAGTCAGCGCCCGTCCCGGGAACCCCAGAGTGAGAGTGGGGGGCCACTGTCCCGGGAACCCCAGAGCGCGAGTGAGGGGCCGCCGTCCCGGGAACCCCAGAGCAAGCGTGGGGCCAGAGCGCGAGTAGGGGGCCGCCATCCCGGGAACCCCGGAGTGCGAGTGAGGGGCCGCTGTTGGGTGATGGAGCGAGTTCCAGATGTTTTGCTGCACCCTTGGGCACCACAGTGCACTGGGATGTGTGCACACACCACGCTCGGCATCTGCCCTCACCTGGCCCTTAGGGTTAGCCTTCCTTGATGACATTACCTTCCCATAATAATAAGAAAGGGGGGAAATGTTCGACATGGAACATTTGGAGGTGAAAACACACTTGGAGAAGTCTTTGAATCTAGGCCTGCATTTTAATTCCACGTGGCTCTCCTGCAGGAAGTGGGTTTTGTTTGTTTGGGTTTTTTCCACTTTTTGTTTTTGAATTTTAAAGCCCTATGATTCAAACCACAGGCTTAAGCCCCTGAGACGAGTTGCTGTGAGTGTGAGTGAGGTGTGAGCGGTGAGAAGGGCCCAGCCTCTGGAAGCCTGGGTTGCTTGTCGGTGGGCCGTCCTGGGCTGGGCCTCTCTGCCCTGGGTCCCCTCGATGTGCTCCGTGAGGACATAATAGCATATTTGTGAGGAGGGGGCTGGACTCTAAAGCAGCAGCTGAATGTGTTTTGTATTCCAGCTGTTTCCGTCTTCTCTCCAGATGTCCCTTCTCTGCCACTCTCTGCTCCCCAGTAGAGAGAACAGCTTTTCACTCCCCAGAGAAACTGGAAAAAGGTTGTAATAGAGTGGTAACACAGACCCCGTGACCGTTTAAGGCAGTGAGTTTACGGGCAGTCCGGGTTGGCATTGCAGTGCGATCTATTCTTCAGCTTCTCTGCTGTCCTGCTGCAGGGGAAAAAGAGTATTAATAACCTGTCATGCAAAAAAATTGGCATGGCTGTAAAAATAATTCTTCAGTCTTCAGTACGTGTTTATTCTTCCACTGGCCTCCCGCTGCTAAAGTAAATGAGTAATGTTTTAAAGTATCCATTCTTTAACATCAAAATATTACCCTTAATTTCATTTTCTCTCTTGCTTTTGTCTTCATGTGAGAATAAAGCCAGCTAAAAATAACTGTGATAATTCTTTACGTAGAAGTTCTCTAGTAGGTGCCAAGAAATATACAGATCCGATGAGGGGTGGATCGGCCCTCCCTTGGGCTCCAGGGAAGAAAGGAGGGTGCCGGCATCGACAAGGAGGGTCCTTCCATTGTGTTTCACTGACTTTCAGGGGAGCCTCCTTGCCCCTCAGGGTTGCACTTGCTTCCTGCCTGCACACCTTATCATTTTGTGTCAAGTTCTGTGATTATATTCTTTCATATATGGGAAGGAGGCTCTGCTTATTTGCTGTGGTGTTCAGGCTGCTTTCCTCTGCAAGAAATAGAAAGCCCACATCAAACTGGCGTTAGCAGTAAAGAGAATTTATTGACTTATGTTGCCAAAAAATTGAAAGTAGATGGTTTCAGGCTAGGGTTGCTCTAGCCACTCTGTAGTGTTACAACAGACCTGGTTTCTTTCCTCCTACCGGCTCTGCCTCTGTAGTGATTGTCTTCAGACCAAGAGCGGCTCCGGTCATGGTCCCAAGATGGCAGGCAGCAGCTTTGGGGGTTACATAGTTCAGTGTTCACATCCAGAAGGAGGGGAAGTCTTTGTCTCCGCCTGCTCTGAAAGGCCTTCCTTAGGTTACCTGCCTGTCATTGCAGCCAGTAGAGCATAGTGCACTGAGTGGCTCAGCCTAGGCCACATGACCCACACTTAGAGTTGGGGGTGGAGTTGACTCCCAGAGCCACAGGGCTCCCTGGATGGAGGTATTTATTGTTGAGAAGACGGGGGTAGTGCTGGAAAAGCAGCTAACAGATACCAGCACATGTGGCTTATCAGTCCCCCAACTGTGAACAAAATAATACACCGTTTTTATGTTTTGAGTGTTTCAATTGATTAATACTGGTGCTAGAACTATGTCGTCGAAAGCAGGGCCTTACATATTTTTCTACCAATTCCCTGGTTTCAGTTCCTTTTTTTCCTGGCTCTAAGACTAGACATCCAAGAAAAGAGCTTTTTGGAAGCAAAGTCAGATCAGAGAGCTCCCTGCCGCTGTGCCAGGACCTGCAATGGGAAGGGAGACATCGCCCTTTCCGTAAAATAAACTTTAAGAAAAGAATTCTTATTCCTTGCATCATTGTTCATAAATAAGCTTAACAAAACTGAACTATGGTAAGAAACATCCCTACCTAATTTGTTACTCTCCCACAATTTGAACTTTCCTGTTCACGATTCTCTTTTCCACACCCACGTCCTCTCTCTCTCTCTCTCTCTCTCTTTTTTGTTAGTGAACAATAAAAAAAATCTTCCATCTTCTCTTTCCAGCGGGCAGTTTGCGGTGGTGAAGAAATGCCGTGAGAAAAGCACAGGTCTGCAGTATGCCGCCAAGTTCATCAAGAAAAGGAGGACGAAATCCAGCCGGCGGGGCGTGAGCCGCGAGGACATCGAGCGAGAGGTCAGCATCCTCAAG
Organism: Eulemur rufifrons; assembly: GCF_041146395.1. Taxonomy (NCBI): domain Eukaryota; kingdom Metazoa; phylum Chordata; class Mammalia; order Primates; family Lemuridae; genus Eulemur; species Eulemur rufifrons. Next base: position 205,590,583 of record NC_090989.1, read on the forward strand.
CAGATCCAGCACCCGAACGTCATCACCCTGCACGAGGTGTACGAGAACAAGACGGACGTCATTCTCATCCTGGAGCTGTGAGTGCCGTCGGGCCGGGCGGGCACAGGGTGTGGTGGGCTGACGGCTTCCTTCCGGCCGGATGGCTCTGTGGCCTCATCTGGCATCGGTTCTGCTGTGCTGGGTTTGGGGACGACACTGTGCTGCTGACGCGAGACCAGCTGCGATTACCTAGAATAAATTCTAAAGAGCAGCTTCCGTCACTGTGGTTCCACCTGATTTGCAGGTGGCTCCCCCCATCATGGGTGCATCACTATCTGGGGTTCATGTTCATCTGTCATGAGCTCATCCATTTTCTGAGTTTTCTATTAAGCTTCAAACACGTCCTTCTCCCCCTCACTCTATCCCTGTCCTCCCTCTGTTTTTCTGCCTTTCTGCCTCTGTTCTCCTTCTGTCTTCCTCCCTTCTCTTCCCCCCATTTTACACACACATGTACACCCCATTTTTAACTGTTGGAACTATCAGCACTAATTATATGAAGGGGTCAAATTGGGCCAGAATCACTCAGATGTGACTATAGAACTTGTTTTTAAAGTGAGTTGCTGATTTTCTCAGGCGAGCCCTGCCCATCAGATGTTATTACAGGAAACTGACTGTGGCACGTGGTTCTGCGGCACTTCTCATCTGCATCTCCTGTCCTCCCCGCCCCGGTTTCCTGCCTGACTGTGCCCAGCGGGGCTGCTCCTCATGGCTGAGTCCAGCAGCACGTGCTGGCAGCAGAGGAGGAAGCCAGGGCACACAGCTGGTCTGGCTCTAGGCTTTGCGGATGGAGGAGTGACATTAGTGCCCTGAGGGAGGAGGGATGGGTGGAGCAAGAGGAGATTTGGGGACAAACCAATCCTGGGTGGTTCTTAGCGATGACAGGCCCCATCTACTTCCCAGGAGCCTCCTGAATTCAGATTTGCCTTTTTGCCAGCCCCACAGCCCCCTTCTTCGCAGGTCGCTCAGGGGTAGGAGGTGATTTGGAAGACCAGAGAGGAAGGGAATGAAAGGAGGTTTGCAGAGCGGCCAGGCCAGCCCCCAGGTGCTCCCTGCAGTTACCTGGGCTTTGCCATCACAGGTGCCTGTGGTCCCCACAGCATCTTGTCTCAACACTGGGATTAGGACATCTTCTCTTATGAATCTCAGACTCAAATTTCTTAACTATAAAATGGGATTTATATGTATTATATTTGTACCTCAAAGGGATTTGGGGAGATAATGCAATAAGGATTTTAAAATACCCAGCACAGTGCTAGCTCATAGATGTGTTTAATACGCGTTTCCTTCCCTCCTTTCTTCTTCCCTTCTTCCCTCCCTCTCTCCTTTCCTTTCTTCCTCTCTTCCTTTAAACCAGCAGTTCTCAGTCTTGGCACTGGTGACGTTTTAGGCTGGATCGTTCTTCATTCAGGCGGCCGTCCCGTGCATTGTAGGATGTTTAGCAGCATCTCTGGCTTCTACCCACTGGCTGCCAGTAGCATCCTCTCCCACGCTGTTGTGACAACCAAAAATGAGTCTGGACATTGCCACATGTCCCTGGGGACAAAATCTCCTCCTTCCCCCACCGCCACCCCTGAATTCCAGCTTTAAGGGAGGAGCAGGGCTTTAAGGGGCCAAGGGATTTAGGGCCTGCTTCGGTTACAACAGAGGAAAAAGCAGGAATCACGGTGTAATCCTCACTGTGGCTTTATGTGGCTTCCGGGCAGCTGCAGGCTACAGTAAAGTCGGGGACTGGGGAGCCAGACAGAACTGGGATCAAAACCCAGGGCAAATCCTATTCTGTCTTTAAGCCGAAATCTCCTTCCTCCAGGCCATGAATACTAAGTGCCTGGAAAAAGAAACATAACAGATCACAACTATTTTGCCTTTTCAGAGGATTCCCAGGTTGTGCCCGGTAACTCTTCTTGCTGTATCATCATATGCAGACGGCCCCTCCTCCTCCTGGCTGATCCCGCAGCGCATGTGGGGATTCTGGATTCAGCACTGTTGACCGGCCCCACTTCACAGGCAGTTCCCATTAGGTGCATTTACCCTGTGCATAACTGGGGGGCATACAATTTTTTTTTTACCATTTGATTTTTTTTTTTTAATTTTAATTTACCATACAGTAAATGTGGTGTTGGAGGAGGGTTGTGTCATTCTATGAAAGTTAGCACATGTAGGTCCTATAACCACCACCCGAATCAAGACACAGAACAGTTTCCATACTCCAAATACTCTGGCACCCCTTGTGCTATTAATATTTCTTTATAGTCACACTCACCCTCTATCCCCAGCCCCTGGCAACCGCTGAGCCGATCTTTATCACTATCATTTCATCTTTTCAAAAATATCCTATAAATAGAATCTTACAGCAGATAACCTTTTGAAACTGGCTTCTTTTGGTCAGCATAATGCTTTGGAGATTTGAGTGCAAACAGTTAATCTCTTTTTACCAGCGAGTAATGTTCCATCATATGGATGTCTGTTTATCCATTCACCTATTGAAGGACATTTGGGTTGTTTCTAGAATTTGGTGATCATCGAATAAAGCTGCTATAAACATTCACATATAGAACTGGGTGTGACAATATGTTTCCGTTTCTCTTGGGTAAACACCTAGGACTGGGATTCCTGGGTCATGTGGTAAGTGTGTGTTTACCAGCATAAGAAACTGCCAAACTATTTTCTGAAGTGGCCGTACCATTTCACAGTCCCTCTGGCAGTGGATGGGAGTTCCAGTTGCTCCACCAGCACTTGACTTTGTCAGTATTTTATTTTACTGTAGGCATTGTTGTAGCTGCATACTGGCATCCAGCTGTACGTTGCTAACTGTGCGACGACCTTGAATGAAAGCTGAGCTTGCTGGCTAGGAGCAGCTGTTTGATGGAGTGGGCAGGAGGTGTCTGAGGACAAGGATTAGACATGTCCCTGGTCATTTGCTCTTCACAAACTCCAGCATCCCCTGTGAGTTGATTGTCCTTGCCTCTGCACCTCCCAGGCACATGGGGGTTGTGATGGTTACTTTTGTGTGTCGACTTGACTGGACCATGAGGTGCCCAGATGTTTGGTCGAACATTACTTTGGGTGTTTCTGGATGAGATTAACATTTAAATTGGGAGGCTGAGTAAAGCAGGTTGCCCTAGTGTGGGTGGGCCTCATCCAATCAGTTGAAGGCCTGGACAGCAAAAAGACTGACCTTCCCCTAAGTAAGAGAGAATTCCTCCTGCCTGATGGCTTCAGTCTGGGACATTGGCTTTTTCTTGCCTTTTGACTCAGATTGAAATGTCAGCTCTTCCTGGGTCTTGTTCATGTTGCCTCTCAGGCTGGAACTACACCATCAGGTCCCACCGTGCCAGCTCACCCTGCAGATCTTGGCACTTGTCAGCCTCCATAATAGCATGTGTGAATTCATATATATGCATACGATACATAGGATATATACACACAACAGGGTGTGTGCATGTATATATGTACATACGTGTGTGTATGTGTCTCCGGTCAGTTCTGTTTCTCTGGAGAGCTCTGACTAATGCAGTGGCACTAAGTACCAAGGAGGAAAATTGCACCCTTGCTATTATCTCAGAAGCCTGTCCCATTTTCCATATGTTTACACTGCATGTTTTTGAACTTTTAATAGACTATTGAAAATATTAAGTCCATCTAGGAGAAGCAGTCATCTGTGCCTTTGAGAAAATTATCATCATTCTAAATCTGATAGCTTTAAAGGAAGCTTCAGTCATCAGCAACAGTTTCCATCTCGTCTTTCCTTTCTTAAGAATGCTGAGGTACAGTGGTGGTTAAGGAGAGAATAAACATTAAGAATTTGTCAGAAAATAGCCCTATGATGTGATGGAGGCCATTTGTCTGAGGGCTCTGGTTCAGTAACCTTTGAGCGGATGTAGTGTTTGGATTGATGGCTTTGAGATGAGCTCCGTGGCAAGTCAGCCTTCCTCTGTTTCCACCTTTGTGTGTGCGAGTCGTCTTCTCCAGGCCCGTCCTTACCACTGAAATAAATATCCCAAATACCACTCCATCTGATATTTCACAAACCTCCCCCAGTGGTCTCAAAAGGTATCTTTTTCTGTCCTTTGAACAGAAACTATTTGGTGTCTGTGTTAAAAGTGCAGTTGTCAAATCGTGCTCCAGAATCTGCCCTCTAAAATTTTTCAAGCCTGAAAGTAGCTTTACAGCAATGACTCTTCCCTGCACTGGCTTCACTGGGGACTGGTGAACAGACAGATGTGAAAATCTCGTTTTCACAGCTGGTATGCCGTCACAGCTCAGCGTAGCACGTACCCGAAGGAGGCATATGTGATGTCTTCAAAATCATGATTTCGTGTCCTCCCTGTCCCGTTGTTCTCTAATGAAGTTTTGCCAATACAAAATTCTCTTCTTACTGTGTTCTTGCTCACCCACGTGTTGCAGCGTGGGCAAGCCACTATAAAACTTTGATCTTCAATGCTTGAATCATTTCATAACTTGCCCTGTTACCTGGTGGAGAGTGAAGCCAAACTCACAGACCTTAAAGTTGATGCTATTTCTTAAGTATGTGGCGTTGTTCACACACTGGCATCTAACATCCCCTTCCTAAGTACTCCGGTCTGTGCACAGGGATGCATTTTTCTGTCTAGTTCTCCTCTACCCAGCCATAGTTCAAACCCAAATGCCCTTAGGGGCCGGACAGGCAATGTAAATGAGTGTCTCGGGGTCTCCATGAAGCTTCAGTGTCAGGGAATGGTGGAGACTGTGGCTAAACGGGGTCTCCGCCTTCACCCTGTGCAAGGGGGCAGCTACCAATCAGTTGATTGTTTCCTTATGGAATTTTGAATTCATGTTGTCAGATCTTCCAGTTTTTTTAAGAAAAGTCTGTAATCTGGGTTTTAAATGTTGGCAGTCAGTCCATAGTATTCATGAGCAGACAAAATAAAACATATCTGAAGGTCACATGTCACCTGCACAGACTTCCAGATTCTAGCCTGCTTTATGTAAACTAAGTTAATCACTACCATGGGAGAAGTAGCATGAGATATATACAGTCAGAGACTGTCCCAAAGGGCTAGTGATTCTGTTGCAAGGACAAGATGCACACTTAGCCTTATAAAATTATTTTTTTAAAGATACAGTATGGTTTAAAACAGTGGTTCTCAAACTTTAGTGTGCATCAGAATATCCTGGAGGTTTTGGTACAAGATAGAGCATTTGGCCGAACTTTCAGAGTTTCAGATTCAGTAAGTTAAAAGGTGGGGCCCAAGAATTTGCATTTTTTTTTAACTTTATTTTTTTCGAGAGGAGGTCTTGCTGTATTGCTGAAGCTGGCCTTGAACACCTGAGCTCAAGCAATCCTCCCGCCTCAGCCTCTACGGTGGCTGGGATGATAGCATGCGCCATTGTGCCTGGCTCAGAATTTTCTTTTTAACAGATTCCCAGGTGATGCTGATGCCGCAGGTTTAGGGCTCACCTTTTGAGAAGCTGTTAAAGGTTGAATTGTGCTCCCCCAAAAAGATGTGTTGAAGTCAAGTCCTCCCCTTCTGTCTTAGTCTGTTTCGTGTTGCTTTAACAGAATACCATAGGCTGGGTAATTTGTAAAGGAAAGAAGTTTATTTCTTACAGTTCTGGAGCCTGAGAAGTCAAGGGCCCCTCATCTGCTGAGGGCCTTCTTGTTGCGCCATAGCACGGCAAGAAAGCGAGAGGGCAGAGTGAGAGCCCACTGCCAGAGCCCTTTTTATCTGAGGCACGAACCCGCCCCTGAGGGTGGAGCCCTCATGGCCTAAGCACTTCTGAAAGGCCCCAGCTCTTAATACTCTGACCATGGCGATTAAATTTCAACTTGAGTTTGGAGGGGACCCACATTCAAACCACAGCACCCCCAGTACCTCAGAACGTGACTTTATTTGGAAATAGGGTTGTTTCAGATGTAATTAGTTACAATGAGACCATACTGGCATAGTGTGAGGGCCCTAATCTAATCTGACGGATGTCCTCGTAAGAAGGGCCCGAGTAGACAGACACAGGGAGAACGCCATGTGAGGACAGAAGAGCGGGGTGACACGCAGGAGAGAGGGGGGGACAGATTCTTCCTCAGAGCCCTTAGAAGAAACCAGCTCTGTCAACACCTGGATTTTGTGCTGCTGGCCTGCAGAACTGTGTGACAATAAATTGTCACTTCAAGCCACCCAATCTGTGGCACCTTGTTATGGCAGTCCTAGGAAACTAACACAGAAGGGCCAGTTGAACAGAAACTAGATTTTCTAGATTAGGAGGCTACTTGCACGTGAATGTTAAATTCTGCAAACTATTTAAAAACAAAACAAAGCACCTAACCATGGTGTTTCCATCAGGCTGCAAAGTGTTGTGATAAACATAAATTTCACTCACAGCAGGAGGCCTGAGCAGAGAAGGATTGGAGAGGTGTGGCGGGGCTCGTGGTCTCACATAGGGAAGGGATTGGCATCATCCCGTCACAGTTTGTTTCAGGATGGTCACCTGTCTGCAAGGTTCCATGTTAAGGTTTATAAAGTAAACATGCAAAAATTGCCAAGTAAGTATTGGCATAGTGGATTGTTCCAAAGAAATCAAGCCAGTTTTGTTCTCTCGTTCTAAATTTGCCCCTTACTAGTTCTGCTGCAATTTTAAAGCAGATCTTTAAAACGGAGTAACTCTTTTTAGCTTTGTCTCTTGTTTTTAATTTGTGTGTGTGTGTGTGTGTGTGTGTGACAGGAAATTCCATTTAATTAGTGCAGCCTGCTGTGGTTTTAGCCACGTGCAGGGCATGAAATGAATGATGCATTTTTTTTAATTTAAAAAGGTGAGTTTTAATTTTTTACAGTGGTAAAACACACAACATGAAATTTACCATCTTAATCATGTTTAAGTGCACAGCACACAGCGTTAAGTATATGCACACGGTTGTGCAACAGATTTCTAGAACTTTCTCATCTTGCAAAACTGAAACACTACACCTGTTGAACAACAACTCTTCTTTTTAGATCCCTTTGACTTTGGCTAAGTTAATAATTTCTGGGATTCAGTTTGTCCATTGCAAACAACTGCTGAGTTGTATTCAGACGTTTGTGCGACGTTAGATGGCTTTATGCAGGATCATTGTTCGGTTGGCTCACTCTTTCCTAGCCAAACCCGGATGCAAAATAATCAGAATGTGAATATGAATGTTTAAAATTGCATCTCAGCAGCGTGCATGTAAGCAGATGAATACATGCTGCCCTGGTCAGCAAGTCAGATTTTCAAGAGTCTTTCAAGAGGCAAATGCAGCCATTAAAGTGATGGTTTCAAAGGACCTTAAAAGTGGCAAAGGTCGTAGAAGCTGAATGTGCCGTTGGGGACTTAAGTGAAGCTGAGGTGTGTGTGGCACGAAGGCCTTTCATTCCGCTTGTCCCTGCTCCTCTCCCCGTGCCCACGAAGCAGAAAGCGCACTGAGACTTCGTCAGTGCCTCCTTTTGCTGCTACATTTGTTCTCTCTTCTCTGAGCTCAAGCCAGCTCTTCTGACTTTTTGAACTTTTGTCTTTATTCGCAAAGGTAATTTCAAGAGCTCTTTTGGGTTCCACTTCTGGCATCCTGCTCCTCACATATCTACGGTTAGGCAAGCGCGGAGCAGAGAAGTACATTCTGGCAGCAGTCTGAACCTTCCACAGCAGAATTAAATCACATAAAATAGGGCATTTGCCATCCAGGCATTCTCCTGAGAAAGGAAACCCTGCATGTGTGTCTCCCCCACACTTTCCCTTCTTGCCAGCTCAGTTGAAAAGTGTTTCCTTAGTGTTATTAAATAGGTCCTTTCACTCAAGGGGACTATTTGATTTCTGGATGGTCTTAAGAAAAATTGGGACAATCGAAATCTTAAAAACAAACCCCGTGTGGTATCTGTGAGCTCATAGATCTATAGTTTTTAGGATATATTTGTAATTTTAGTATGTGGTGTGATGTTCTCCATGCTGTATACATGAGCTGTAGACAGTATTGGAGTCTCTGCTTATCTCAGGACAGACCCATGGTTGTGGTGAAGGTTTGGGAAACTGAGGCAACACTGCTACCTGCCAGCCAGCCTCAGGGCCTTCCGCAGCTCCAGGCACGTGGCTATTCTTAGACCCCTTCCCAGGGGCCGCAGATTCTACAGGGCTCTCCAGGGTAGCTCCAGTCCTACAAACTGTTCGCACTTCCTCCCGGAAACTCCCAGCCCGGTCTCCGTTCTTCCTGTCTCGGCCAAGCACGCCCCCGACCAGCACATCGAGAGGACGAGAGGGTCGCTGTGGCCGCCTTCCTTGCTTCTCAGCTTCCTCCCTCCACCCCCACCGGTGCTCCAGAAGGGAGAGCACTCCGACTGCAGGGCGTGGGAGGACGACCTTATTAGACCAGCATCCACGGTGGGTCATAACAGTCTTCCCAGGGCACCCTTGGGCCCCTCGGAGCCTCCCCTTCTGCCTCATGCCCTTGTAAAATGTGGTTAAAAAAGCAAACAAGAAATAATTCCAGAAACAACTTTATGTTGCTTTTTTCTCCTAATTTGTACTTCTGAGTAAGTAACTGAGTATACCTTAACTTTTTTTTTCCACGCATGTCACTTGTTTTTAACACTGTCACAATTACTGTGATGCAGATGAGGAACGTCAGGGCTCCTGGGGACGGCAGTGAACACGTGCATGCTCCGTGCCGAAATGTCGGCTCACTCCCAGGCTCTGGACGCATGGGCTAACAGACCTGGTCTTCCTTGCATGAGAGAAGTGTCAGGAACTTTTCCCCTCAGTATTTTGATGGGAAAATTCAGGTAGAATTGACTGCCTCTGAAACTTTGCATAGAATGTTCATTTCTTTTCTTTCTCCTTTTTTCTTTTCTTTTTCCTTTTTTCTTTTCTTTCTTTTTCTTTCTTTTTTTTTTTTGAGACAAAGTCCATTTCTTTTAAGTCGCTTCCAGTTAGACGTGAATCCTCACAGACTGCCTGAAGAGGGAGGATATAGTCCAATGACCGGTTGGCTTTCCTCAGAGGAAAACTGGCCCCCTCGTATTGGCGCTTCGCTTGTGCCTCTTTGAGTCAGCCACGGTGGGCCTGTCCCTGACCCCCTGGCGAGATCTCATTTAATCCTCCGTGCAACCCTGGCGAGTGGCCTTCCCTCCACCCTGCAGACAAGGAAAGCTGTGCCCACTGCAGCCAGATGTGGGTCACAGGGAGGGTGGGGAGGTGCTGATTCTCAGGCAGCAGCCTCTGCGGGAGGGAATTCTTTTGTCCGAGTTTTCCAAGCCCTGGAAATCTGCTGAGCCACCGTAGGGTTTAACCTACAAGGCCCAGGCTGGTTGTCACCTTGCCTCAAACCTCCTCTGGAGTGATTCTCACATCCCAGGGATTCCCAAGCCCTATGTGCTCCTCCTTGATTTCTTAGCAGTGACTTAGAAGCTTTCAAAGGCCAGGCTGGACTTCAAGGGCCCCCTCAGCTTTCTGCTTCCTCCTCTCGTGCTGCTTCTCTGGCCACCGTGCTATTCTTGCTCTGCGTTTCCTCGCCTTTCCGTGAAGTTGGGGCAGGACAGAAATCATTCTCATTTTCCTGTGGGAATGCAGAAGCCCAGGAGGGGGCTGGCTTTGTGGGGACTCTGGTGTGACGGTGGCATGTGCATATTGGCCCCCTCAGTATGTTTCTCTGAGGGCAGGACCGTGTCTTGCTTTGACACTCACAGCCCTTAAGACTGGGCTTGGCCCATGAATGTATGTCAAGTCCAGATAGAGCAAGAAGAACACGATGTGAGGAAGGGCCGTGTGCGTCAGTACAATGACCATCAACAAGGACATTTTTCTTTGTGAGACGCTGATCTACTTGCTTCAGGTTGAGCTTCAGAAAACATATTTTTCTTTTTCCCTTCAAGACAAGGTCTCGCTCTGTTGCCCAGGTGGGAGTGCAGTGGCATCATCATAGCTCACTGCAGCCTCAAACTCCTGGGCTCAAGTGATCCTCCTGCCTCAGTCAGCTGAGTAGCTGGGACTGCAGACAGGCACCCCCATGCCTGGCTAAGTATTTTTATTTTTTAGAGGTGGGTTCTCACTGTATTGCCCTGGCTGTTCTCTAACTTCTGGCCTCAAGCCATCCTCCCACCTCAGCCTCCCAAAGTGCTGGGATTAGCGGCGTGAGTCACCGCGCCTGGCCTAGAAAGCGTACCCTTGACCAAGTTTCCAGAAGAGTAAAGTATCCGTACTCTTAACCATTAGGGTGTGGGTCAGTCGGGGCCTACCAGGAAGCAGATGACACACACAAACAGGGAAATTTGAGGCTGTTAACAAAGGTGTGTGCAAGGTTTAGAGAAAATGCTAAGTGATGGGGAAGCACGCTCAGAGCACAGAACTCTCCTCCTTTCTCAAAGACTGTGTGCTCGTCAGAAATTCTTAAAAAGGAAGTATCTTTTCTGGAAGCATGACCCCCTTCTGTTATCCCTGTTTTCCACTTTATTAATAACCTTATTGAAATGGGGAGGTGGAGACCTGGAGGGCAAGGGCTAGAAGTCTTGGCTCTTGAGCCAGTGGCAGCTTTCCATTGCCAGGGCAACTTGCCCAGCCGGAAAGTTCGACGCAGCCTGCGTGTTCTACCCCTTGGCTGCTGCATCCGTACCTGAAGGGTTGGGCATTTCCTGGATGCTCCTTGGTATCCTGGTGTATGACGGATGCAGTGGGAAGGATTTTCATGCAGACAGGAAGCAATCTCCCTGCTCCCTTCTCTTCCTTGTCTCTCATTCCCTCTTCATAGCACTGTAATCTACCTTCCGTCCCTCTACTGCCACCGAAAGGGCTCTGCTGAAGCTCCCTAATACATACTGCAGGATTCACTCATTTGTATGTAGCCCATGCTATTCAACTGTCACCTCCCAGTGTATTAGTAATCCCTAAAGCTGTATCTCCAGGTCTCTCTGGACCCCACGATTGCTTCTCTGGGAGCCTACTCAACGTCTCCACCCACACGGCTCTCCCCAGGTACCTCCACTTAGTGTGTCCTAAACGGAGCTCCTGGTCTTTCCTCCTCAGCCCCTGCCCCGCTTTCTTTAACTCAGACCATGGCATCCCCGTCTTCCTGGTTGTCCAGACTGGGACCCTTAGAGCTCTCCTGCCCTTTCTTCTCCCCCATTCTCCACTGTACCACACATGCAGTGTCCTTCTTCAAGTCCTGGGGAGCCTGCCGCTGAGAGGGCTCCTGGGTCTCTCCTCATCACCATTCTTCTACTTCTCCTCTCGTGCAGGAGCTCATGGACCCTTCCCTGAATTATTACAGCATCCTCTAGCTTCTCTCCCATCCAGCTCACCTCCTCATTGACTACGAAACAGCTACATCTCTTGCTGAAAACTCTTTGGTGGATAGCACATGAAAAGATGCTCAAGGTCATTAGTCAGTAGGAGATACAACCGGAACCCCAGTGAGATACCACTTCACACCCACTGGGATGGCTATAATCAAAAAGATAGATGCTTCCAAGTGTTGGTCGAGATGTGGGAAATCGGAACCCTGCAGGTGACACTGGAACACTGCTGGTGAGAGTGTAAATTGGCTTAGCCACTTTGGGAACATTCCTCAAAATGTTAAAATAGTTACCATATGACTCAGCATTTCCATTCCTCAGACTGTACCCAAGAGAAATGAAAATGTATTTCCACACAAAAACTTATACTTGAATGTTTATGGTAGAATTATTCGTAATAGCCAAAAAGTGGAAACAAATCAAATGTCCATCATATTTGGTGAACAAAATATGGTATATCCACATGATGGACAGTTATTTGGCAATTAAAAGTAATGAGGAACTAATACATGCTACAACATGGATGAACCACGAAGGGAAAGAAGCCAGTCTCAAAAGAGGGCACATCATATGACTTCATATACGTGAACTGTCCAGAACAGGCACATCTGCAGAGACAGAAGTAGCTGTGTGGCCACTGAGGGCACTCGGGGACTGGCGGTGGAAGGGGAGTGGCTATTGATGGGCACAGGGTTTCTCTTGGGGGTGATGAAAATGTTCTACAATTAGACTGTGGAGGATGTTGGTACTTCGAGACACAGAAGTCTGCCAACCTCTTCATTTACCAGCAAATTAATAAACTCCTTTTTCCTTCTCCTCAAACCTCTTGTCCTTGTTCTTCTGATGTGGCCTCAGGGACAAGTGCCGAGCTTTTGGTAACAGAATTTGGCATCCCTGGGTGGGCCCATTGGCACCCTGGTAGAATGGCACCCCTCCACTGCTGGAAGAGGCCAGGAACAGCCCCAGGTCAAAGCCACGGGTCTTCATAGGTAGGAGCAACCTCTTTTTGAGGTGAGAGAGCAAGGGACAGCCTGTTTTAGCAGCTGTTGGAGCCTGTTTTAGCTCTGGGAAGTTCCTATTTCTGTCTGCCTGAAGTAAACGCAGCTCCCCACAGCCTGCACTGAGTTGAGGAGAAGGAAATGGGCCATTTGTTGGGTATGTTCCCCAGCATGCACGCCAAGACTCCTGATTCTACCCATATGGGGGGTTTTCAGACCTTCCTGTTGGTTTTGTTTGAAGACACCATTTTGGGGGTGAAAGTCATGAGGTTGAGTGGAACTAGGGAACCTGGTTTGAATTTGGAGCTCATGTGTGGCTCCCAGGGACAGAAGACTAGGCCACCATTTCAGGAGAGTTTCCCAGGGAACAGTGGGGAGGGGGAGATTAGGCCACCTGTTGGGGGAGGGTTTGAACCTTCCAGCCATTTGGGTGGCATTTATCACCTTTGGATTCCTGTTTGTGAACCTTCCAGCCCTGTGGGAAGGCTTTTGAGGCACCATTTGGGGTGGCATTTGTCTCTTTTGGATTCTCATTTGTTTGATAGGCCCTGGCATTTTTGTATTGAGTATCCCCTGTATTGTCTGTTATTTGTGAGTTTTGTTGAACTTATAGTTTGTAAGAAGTGGCTGTTAAATGAAAGCTCCCATGTGATTGATAGGTCTTGGCATTTTAGAGTTTATGTGTTGGGAATCCCTTATATTGTCTTTGTTTGATTGTGTGTGAGTTTTGTCTTAACATGAGAAACTCCATTTCTGTTCCATCTGAAAGTCCCTTGGGAAAAATTTCTGAATGGTCAACTATGAACCTATGTCTCAGCTGTTGGTTCTTTTCCCAGGAATTTGTTGTTTGGATCCTAATTTTGATTTGGAGGTATATTCTAAAGGGTCATCTCCATTGCCTCTTACTCCCAAAATTAATCTCAACTGGTCTTTCTGTGCTTTTGCGAAACAGGAAACTGAACTGTCTCATATGTAGATATTATAAATGTGCTTTCAAAGAAGAATGAAAAATAAATTCTTTAAAATAAAGACAAGGAGAACAACCCCCTTGAGGCATCCCAGTTGGTTTATGGTGCCTCTACTTGCAAGTATTTGTATAAATGGGAAGGTTCAAAGGCATGCCAGGTTTTCTAGGATGGCCAATTCTTGTGCACAAGTTTTTACTGAAGGGCAAATTATATCAAGGAAAATTCAGAGTTCAAATCATCTACCTACTACTGCAGAGTTAAAATGTTGAGCCTCAAGCTCTCTGCTTGAGATAAACTCATTGTTTGTAGCCTATAAAATGATTTGTGTTTGTAAGGTTTTTGATAAATGAGGTTCTCCTGCCCCGCAGCCAGCCCAGGCAAGGTGCTGGGAAGGGCCCTAGCCTGGGAGCCGATCTGGTGGGAGGGAAGACTGACTCGCGTGGCCCACCACAGCAAAGGGGGAAGGAACACCTGCCGTGGTCGCCATCTTGGCACCATAGGAGGAGCTGGGGAGGACGCCGCCTGAACTAATTCTTCAATCTCACACCCTTTAGGTTATGACTTGGGGTCGGGAATGGTCTCTCCTTACCCAGCAGGGAGTTCCATTTGGCCAGAGGGCACCATGGCCAGGGCAAGGCAATTAGCATGAATCCTTCACAGCTGGTTAATATGGCCTTTAAAGTAAACTAAAAACTGTGCATTCTGGCTGGCTATGCCAGCCAAGGATCCTTCGAGACAGTTGAAAGGAAAGGCTACCCTAGGGTGGGGTATAATCAGCATGCTATTTGGACTAAAAAAAAGAAGGACATTGGAAAGAACCCTGCCCAAAATTGCAAAGGGCTCCAGGCAACAAAAAACCCTCAGGAAAGCAAATGGCTCCTTCAAGTCCAGGACTAAGATGACTAAGGATAGGGCCAGGAGGGCGGCCCCTTTCTCACTAGTAGCTCCAACCCAAATGTCCCCATAGAAGCCCTCGGGTGCAAATTCACAGTGGGGACCTGATTAGCTGATTTTCACGAATGAAGGGGTCCAGGGCTCCATGCCTCCCTGCCGAAGTCCCAGATGCAAATTGACAGTGGGGATTCCACTGGCGCCAAGCCACCTGGGCAGGAGCGGTCCGGAGGGTCCCACCTCCCGACCTTTCTGCCGTGGTCCAGCCCTGGCACCAGCTGCGCACGGCATCCCATAAGCCAGGTAGCAGTGAGGCAGCATCGGCAGGCAGCAACTGAGAACTCCCCACAGCGGCCTTGGGGGGCAGACCTAGGCAAGCAGTGGGATCACCAGGAGCTGTTCCAAAAGCGACAGAAACTCACCCCTGAGGGCACCACTAAGCTCCTGCTGGATGACTACCAGGGCCTGGCGAAACATGCAGAGACTGCCATTGTGGAGCAGTTCATTTTAAAGTTCAAACCTCAGCAACCCTGCACGTTGTTACAGCATTGCAAGAAGAAAGCCACCAAAAGTGCATAAGGCCATATGGGCTGACGGGAGCCCAGGATGTACAGAGAGAATTTAAATTCCTCATATCAATGAGTATAGATACATGCAGGATCTACATGCCACTAAGGATATTGGACTCAGTTACATTTGAGTGGCAGGATCCTGGGTCTGGGTGGCCTCACAATGCTGCTGGACTGTGTTGGGGCTTTAAAAGGGCTCTCCTGCCCTCTTTGAGAGCTTAGTAGGGGACTTGTGGAACGTGCAATTGGACAGATTTGCAAACAGCAGGTTACTTATCTAAGGTCCCTAGCAATGACAGGGCTCTGTCATGTCTGGATCCCAGACTTCCTTATATGCGGCCCTTAAAGGGACAGATGTAGAGTCCTTGATTGGGACCACAGACTGTCAAAATGCCTTTGGAAAACTAAAATATTGTCTTATGATTGGCCCCACTTTGGGGTTGCCTGACTCACAGAAAGAATTTAAATAATATGAAAAACAAAGAATGAGCCTTGGAGTCTTAGTATAGATGCTGGGAGACATCCCAGGCCAGCGGCATATTTCTCAAAGCCACGGGACAATATTGTGAGAGGATGGCCTCTTTGCTTCCGGACAGTAGCAGCTACCCACCAGTTGTTATTAAAGACTGTGTTTAGTCTCAATCCTGCCACCCTTTTGCCAGCCAAAAAGAATGAGACTTTGCAACATGCCTGTTTAGGGGTTTTGGAGGCTGCCTGGATATGCGGTGATCACAGCAGTGGCACTGCCACCTGGGACTTCAGCCCAAAAAGTTGAGCTGGTTGTCAGAGGAAATCAGGCCACTGGCAGAACAGTTAAGGAGGTCACTGGAGGTGATCTGTTCCTCCGGGCCTTGATACCCTGGCTAGATTTAGATCCCCTCTAAAACTAAAGACTGGGGCTCTGACACTTGGGGTGACAACTAAATGGAGACAGAATTCTCAAAGACTCATCTCCTATCCATAGCTTTGATTCGGCCTCTTATGAGGCGCCTGCATGAATACACACATTGGGATGGTGATGCCTTGATGGATTTGGTGGGGCCTAATTGGAGAGGACCCCATTTACAATTAACTGTTTATGTGCTTGGGGCTGTCCAAGGACAGAAAGGCGACCCACTACACATGTCGGGGGCTACCTTCTGATGACTGACAGTTTCACTCGGATGCCTAGGCTTGTATCAGTAGGTATCTTTTCAGGCTGGGTAGAGGTTTGTCCTATCCAAATGGGGAGAACGTCTGAGGTTCCGAGATGGGCTCCTACCAGGAGCTGCTGACCTGAGACAGGGCCGTCACCGAGTTCCTGCACACGTACACCAGCCAGAACAGGAACAGGCCTCAGAGGACGATGGGATAACAGGCGTCAGCGGTCCAGGGGAAGAGGCCGAGCAGATAGAGAATGACGTGCTGCTGGTGGATGCCATGGACAGACAGCTGTGAGACAGCTCAGCAGCTCCCCCTCCTACAGCAGGGACATCAGCAGGCACCCTACTGTCAAAAGGATACAGGATCACACTCCGCGGAGCCCTGGACATTACATACGGGTGATAATGGACTTTCCTTTGTAGGGGAGGTAACCCAGCAAGTAAGCAAAGCCCTGCACCTGGAATAGAAATTGCATACATCCTGGAATTGATACAAGAAACCCATCTAAAGTGAGATAGGGTGTTGCCGCTTGCCCTCCTCTGGATAAGGGTAGCCCTTTAGAAGCAGGCTTAAGTTAAGCCCCTAAAAAAATAGCTTATGAGAGACCCTCATAGCGGGTCTCTCATAAGAAAGTGGGCTTTCTTCCCTGGGTTTCCAGGTCATTACCAAAAATCGGCAGCTTTCACCTTGGCCCTTTCACTGGATCAGCAGGGAGAATTAGCCCAGTGGAGGAGGTGGGTCTCTGTGCTTCCCTTGATAACAGCCTTCCGTTGTATCCAACTAGACGAGGTGGGTTGATTTTGGAATAAACCTCCCTCTCTGGCTGTCCAGCTCGGTTTACTTCCCGCAGGCCTTTTGTTCCAGTGCCAGTTATAATTACCCAGGCCGAAGGGATGTCTGACTGCCCCTGCTTTTCCGTTTGCCCCACTTTCGATTGGCCTAGTTACTTCTGCGGGTCTCCAAAGCTTGGAGTGAAGCCATTAAAGTAACAAGAAGCTTGGCATATGCTGTGGACATTCTGGCTGGTGAGTGCCTCTGTCCCTTTGTATGAGCATTTGCTTCACCCCAAGGAATCTGCATGGACCCCTTGGAAGGTGGAACTACAGTTTGTCTCTCAGCCCCTTTTCCACTCACCCTGCCTCCCTGACCACATTGCCTAGAGCAGCACTCACCGTCCATTTCCCACACTGGTACAGCGTGCATGGGACATAATCATTTGTATGGGGTAAACAGATGAGGCTAGCTGTGGCTGGAGATGAACACCCTCAAGGGCCAGCCAGGCACCCCAGGGCCCCATGCAGACACCTGAGGGCTGGGGCTTGTGAGTCTACACACCTGTATCCCATTCATGGTGACCCAGTGGGCGGGCTCAGCCATTTCACCCTGCAATGCCATGCCCAGAAGACCATATGTTTCCCGGTGTACTTCCTGCCTGAACCACCTAGTCCAGATTCCTTACATTCCTGGGGCGTCTGCATAAAGCATTTCTGCATCTCTTGGCCTCCCTAAACTTCCCAGAGAGGGGGCAGTCTCTCTTGTCTCTCCTGTGTATCACCCTCATTGTTGGTGTGCCACGTTCTGAATATTCTCCAGATTCCGCATCTCTATTAAAATGTGGAGGCCAGGACTGTCTGCAGTCCTTTGGATGTTGAACAATGAGGGGCCTCCACCTCATGCTTCAGATCTTAAATCTTCATTCACTGCATTGCCAGTGCAGGTAGCTAAGCACCCACTCTGGCCCCGAAGATCCTTTCTGGCATGCCAGCATCTGGTTTTTCCTCATCTGATTTTGTTTATGATTTCACCTGAAGTGACCACTTTGACCATCCCTCTGCACCCTCCCCTGCCACTTCCCCACCACCCATTAGCACGGACGTGTGGGTGACTCCAGATCCACAGCTCCTCATCCCTCTGGCCTGGAAACCCGAGGTTCCCCACACATCCCTGCTGGGCTCACCAGGGCATCCAGGCATCAGGGCTTTCTCGCACATTAGCACCTCTCTCCTGGAGCATCCTTTGATCTCCTGGAAATACTTGGGAAGCACATTGAGCCATCATTCCACAAAGGCTTTCATTCTTGCTGCCTTGCACCTTTCTCCTATTTTCCTTCCTGAGTTGATAGTCTCCGTTGTTTTTGTTTCTGGGGAGGTTTCTGGGAGCCTCAAACAAATTCTGCTTTCATCTTTTCGGAATATTTCATCTGTTTGGAATATTTTTACATGACCTCCCCCATCCATGTCTCTTTCCCATGCCCGCTCCCTCTCTTTCCCCTGTGGAAACAAAAATTCAAGCAGAGAATGAGAAAATGCAGATGCCCAGTGTTGGGGTGGGAGGGCCGTGGCTTCTGTGAATCCACTGTAGTTGTGACAGCCACCTACACAAGATGTCCTGTAGGGTGTGATGTGTCACCCCACTGCCTGAGCAGCAGGCCCCTGTCACTCCCAATACAACCTTCCAGGCCGCCTTGTCCAGAGGCTGCCTCTCACAAACCACGTCTCTGAGCCAATGGCGCATTTTCAAGAGCTACATTCATTTTGATCTATCCAGTGGGTGGAGGGAAGGTAGATTCTGTTCCCCGAAAGAGGAAGAAACAAAAACTGTTTTTGGTTTGTCGGCTTGTTTTATAAATGCCTCATTATACTCCACATAATGCTTCCTCAATTAAAAAAAAAGTTTTTTGTGTTTTTTTGGGATCACGTCTAGCTGAGAATGGCAGCCTCCTGTTTGAAAATCTGCTTCAGCAAACTGCTGCTGCGTGGCTCGGCCCTGAATTTGAGCACGCCGCCGCTTAAGTCAGGGGCTTGGGTAATCGTATCAGGGGACCACTGCAACTTGAAAGCACAGTCGTTCATTATGCTGCGTTGGCAGCTGCTTCCGCCTTCTTAGCAGCTTGAGTAATGTGGTCCGCCCCGGGTCCCGTCGTGCCTGCTGGTGTTGATAAATCATGACGCGTTTTCTTTTCCCCGGTCCAGCATTCTGTTTCCATCTTGGATGCTGAAAGAAAGCCAGGATTCTGCCTTTTCATTTATGAATGAAAGTGATTGCTTTAAAATCCTCATTTTTCCACACTGGCTGTTCTTTAATCCAACTTCACAGATTAGTCCACCATGACTATAGAAGACCAGATTTTTGAGGCCAGGGACCTTCTAGGGATCCCACATTATTTTCAAATATCGGTCTTTTCACAGGGCTGGAATCCTCCTTCTCCTGCCACAGCTGCAGAGCTGGCAGGTTGGTGTCCCGTGTGTGTAGCATACGTCCCTAAAACAAGGTTTTCTGTGCCGATAACAAGTCTGTTTCCTTCCATCACTGGAGGTCCCATGTCAGCCTGGGTACAATGGAACTGAAATAAAATTGCTTGTTGTTCTTGGAGAGGTTGGGGACCTAGTGGAGTGGTGACGTGATGGGCTGGAGGGTGGGTTGGGAGTGGAGGTTCTATTTCTCAGAAGTTTCTGGGCTTCCAAGAGGAAGGATTTGTGCAGGGGAGTGAGCTGACATTTCCTGCGCGGTGACTGTGTGTTGTGCTCTGGGCTCAGAAGCGCTTTTCATTTGATCTCATTTAATGTAGAAACCATGAAAAACATCCAGCTCTGTAGGAAGCTTGGCCTGTAGAGAAAAACCCCTAAGATAGGAGGTAAAACACTTTCCCTATCCCTGGAAGGGAACTCAAGCAGCTTTATGTTCTCGGAATGATAATAATTGCCATTCGCTGGGCACTTTTATGTGCCAGGCATTGAGTTAAACATACTGTGTACATCCTGTCATTTAATCCTCACAAAAGCCCAAGGAGGCAGGGTTCTGAGCTTCTATTGCTACATAGAAACCACTCCAAAGCTTCCTCACTTAAGTGGCAGCAGTTATTTGTTTTGATCACGAATCTACAATTGGGATAGGGCTCAGCAGGGACAGCTCATCTCTCCTCCTTGCAGCCCCAGCTGGGGTGGCTGCCTGAGGCTGGAATATGCCTTTCTGGGGTGGTCCCTTACATGTCAGAAGTTCAGTCAGGGGAGTCTCCTTCTGAGATGGCTCCTCACACGCCAGGAGCTAAGCCAGGGGGATTCCTTTCTAAGATGGCCTCACACACAACTGGCTATTAGCCGGGAGTTCAGTTGGTTCCGCCCCGCATGCACCCCTCTGCAGTGCTACTTGGGCTCCCCCACAGCATGGCAGCTGGGTTCCAAGGGCAAGTATTTCAACACAGGACGTGGAAGCTGCCAGTCTCTTAAGACCTGGGCCTGAAAATGGACACAGCATCACTTCTTTCATGTTTTCTTGGTCAAGCAGACACAGAGCCTGCTCAGATTTGAGGTAAGGAGAAAGAGACCACAGCTCTCTGGGTAGTGTCAAAGGATTTGCAGTCATCTTTATTCTACCAGAAGTGCGGAAAGGCTGAGTGTCTTGCCCTGGTTCACACAGCGAGCACATGGATAGGTCCTCTGTGCTCTTCTTTCTTGTAGAATCTGTGACACTCCTGAGTTGGCCTGAGCACCTGATAAAGCCAGTTAATGATAGGAAAAGGCACAGAAACCTGAGCTGAGGTTAGTGAAGCAGATTCTAGAAACATCCCTAAGTCACTGGACCTGTGTTTGAAATTGACTTCAAGAGCAACCCTGGCAGAAGCCAGGGCTGGAGGAGAAAGCCTGGGCTGGAGAAGGTGGTGAGAACCACCTTCTGGCATGGGAAGGTGTCTGTGCAGGTCACAGTGGCTTGTAGTCTGTGACCTGTGTTGTTCTTGAGCAGTTGACAAACACAGGCCAAAGCCTGGTGCCTGTGTATGTGTAGTCCTTGAGGAAAAAATTTTTACACTTTTAAATGGTTAAAAAAAAGCAAAGAAGTATATATAGCAGAGTTGAATAATTGAGCCTCTCACACAGAAAGAGTTTGCTAACCTCTGTTCTAGAAGGCAGAATCCAGACTATGTGACCAGAGGTAGAATTTTTCTAACTGGACTTGTCCATCAGTGGAACTCAGCTCGCAGCTGAAGGTTCTGCAGGCAGATGGCTGTGCGTAGCGCACCGTAGTCAGTGGCGTGCTGTTAAGTGCTTAACAACCAGCTCTCCGCGGGAGAGAGGCCCCGACTTCTTTTCGTGGTGTAAATACTCCCACCATAGCCAACTTCCAGCTGCCAACACGGCATCACTAAATGTGGAGTGGGGAAGAGGTGCACATAACAGGCTCTCTCAGGAGCTCCGGCTTCCCACCGTGACGGTTTCAGGGGAATGGAATGCTGCCGTCAAGTAGCTCCCAATATAGGCACATCCGTGGACTTGGGCATGAAAATAGTACTGGGGAAAACTTGGGAAATTCCATCTGCTAATCTGGGCTCACAGGCAGCCATCAGTAAGATCCACAAGCCCAGAAAGATTAAATACCTTGCCGTTCGGCCGCGAAATTCCACCTGCTATTTCATTATCTTCGCATTTGGTTTAGACAAATCTCGATTTCTGCCAAAAGATTGGTAAGTTTGACTGCATCCAAATTTTAAACTTCTGTTTAGCAAAACATCACTTTAAGCAAAGTTAAAGGGCAAATGACAGATTAGGAGAAAACAGTTCGAACATATGAGATCAAGGTGTAGTATCCAGAATACGTAAGAAGCACCTGTCAGTTAAAATTAATAGCAGTAACAGTCCAGTAATAATATGAGCAAAGGGCGTGGACACAGTTTACACCCGCTCAAGCATAAACAGCCACCAAACATGTGAAAGATTATCGGCCTCACTGCTAAACAGGGAGATGTGTGCTAACATGTTGATCATTTTTTTCACTTATCAGATTGGCCGAAGGTAGCAATACCAGACGAGGGAGGGTGGAAAGCCAGAGCAGCGTTCACACCAGCTGCTGGAGCATGTGAACAGGTGCAGCATCACTTACGGCCAAACGGAACCTTGACCAGAAATCCCAAACAGAAGTGTGCATCCCAGGGCCTAGAAAAACTGTCACGTCCTTGGAGTAGGCAGGTGCTCAAGGAACCATTGCCTTGTAGTTTGGATGGTGAAAATTTGGAAACAACATAAAGGCCAACAGTCAGAGAGTGGCTAAATACACTATGATCTGGACGTCAGATGAACATTAGGCTGCAAGGAAAAGGAGAAAACAAGGTATTTTGTTGGCATTGCTGAGGCAAAGTAGCAAATTACAGGTTGATGCATATAGTCTGATGCCATTATGCTCTTAAACTGCGCATAAAGCAACACCATATAGCTCACGGCTGCGTAGAAAAGGTTCTGAAGGGCCGTGCACCGTGTTCATGATGGTGCATGTTTTAGGGGAGGCAAGAAGGGGGAGGGCCAGGATTGGGGAGAAGGGGAGGTGGTCAGAGGGACTTCAGTTTTATAGATGAATGTTTTAATTGTTTAAAAGCAGAATATATTTTTCAGAAACCAAGCTAAAGTTCAGTTCTTCCCAAATGGAGCAGTTGCTGTGAAGGAACTTGCCGTCTCCCGCAGCAAGCCCAGCCCGGGCGGGTTGGCCATGGGGGAGGCTCCCACGTGGGGAGGGGTGTCTGAGTGTGTGCGCTTCAGCCCATGAGATTGACCCTGCTCCTAAGGGCTCTCTCTCATCACATCTGTCACCTCCCTCTGGCCTCAGGGTCCCCTTGACACTCTTGCCTAAGCAAAGAAATGCTTTTTTCATAATTTCTTGTTGCACAGTTGGGACAACTGAAGCATCTTAAATAAGACTTTACTGAGAACTGAGAGTGACAGGAAGGAAATAGAGAGTCATGTGAAATTGATGGCCTTGCTCCTAAAGCCCAGGGTTCTGGTGCGGGGCTTGGAATCGCCAACACCTCCCCCTGCTCAGCCCTGGCCACCCTCCCCTCTCAGGCCACTCGTTCTGCCCTCTCCCCGTGGCTACCCTCAGGAATATCTCGACTCCTCTGTGTCCAGACCCAAGAGGAGGATTCAGAGAGGGTGTCTCTCTCCCATGGAGCCAAGGCCACCTTCCGCGCACCTGTTTCCTGTCCAAGAGCCAACCTCTTCCCCAGAATTTTGGCCCCAGGAATGTCCATTCATTTCAGGAAAACCCAACTCTTCAGCCACAGGAGCATAGGTGGCCTTAGTCTGTTGTCAGTGTGAAGACCACATGAGAACCCCGTGACATAAGCCTAGTGTCTGGACAAGGAGCACTCACAGAGAGTAGCTTCAAGGGTTTGTCTCACCCAGAGACCTGTGGCTTAGAGGAGTTGAAGCCAAGGCCTGCTGCATGGAATATTGACACCCTTCCTCTGTGCCAGACACTCCTATCCTAATCGTATTATCCCCATTAATCCCATTAGTATAATGGACAGTAGGTATTAATATTCCTATTTTATGGACAAAGAAACTGGGCCTTAGACAGTAACTTAACCTTTCTGAGGTCACAGAGCCCTGATTTAAACCCAGCTGCCCTCCTCCAATGCGTCTTAACCATTGAGCAATATTCTTCCCTTGGGGATTTTGTTGTAGAGACCTTTACAGAGGCTCCTTCCTGTTTTTTGCACAACCTCCCTGGGTAAAATGAAAGATTTCCCAACTAATGAACTTTGATTGCCAGGTATGCATTTCTATGAAAATCCCCAGAACTCCTTTTAAGTTGTTGCTTGAACTTGAATTTGAGGTGAAAACAGAAATGTATTTTCAGATACAGCTTGCATTTTGGATTCCAAGAAGATAGGGCTAATTCAGAGGAGGCCTGAAGGTTAGGAACATCTTTGAAATTATTCATTTGAATTGGGGGCAACACAGTCTATA
This sequence comes from Eulemur rufifrons, assembly GCF_041146395.1. Classification (NCBI taxonomy): domain Eukaryota; kingdom Metazoa; phylum Chordata; class Mammalia; order Primates; family Lemuridae; genus Eulemur; species Eulemur rufifrons. The sequence goes on from NC_090989.1 coordinate 205,614,188, forward strand.
AGCAAAAAATGGCTCAGACCTGCTGAATCTCTTTCCAACCTTAAATTCACACCTGTTTCACAAATGTAAAAGGAAATGCATGGTGTTTCTTCTTTCTCTACATGTGCCCCAGCTTCAATTTTGCATTCAGGAAAGTCCTTGGGGACCCAAGAAATTGAAGTTAGAATGCGAGAGATGAGAATGTGAAAATCCTCAGGGCTTCCCCTAGATTAATAAGAAAGAATATTCAACACACAGTGGTGACAATGGAGCATTGAGTTTTAATTTTTGGTTTATTTAGAGGCAAAACTAAGAGGTCATTGGGTACCACCTTGTTCCATCACACTGTGTACACCCAGGATAGTTATGTTTAAAGGAAGAATCACCTCAAAATGTTTGGGAAAATTACTTAAGCCCCAAGGACAGGACCAGGTATATATTTCTCACCCACATTTTTTGACCTGTATTTAAAAAACCTTCTTTCATAGGAGAATCCAAATACAGGACTAAGAAAAAACTTTAGTGAATTCTAATTATCTTCCTCTTTTATTGCTCGCTTTTTCTTGAGTTGCTGTAGCCAATCGGTAATATTTTGTTTGCAGCTTGTAAACAGTTACTACCTGTTATGAGTTGGACTGGATACTACCCACTCCCCCCACAAAAATATGTTGGAAGTCCTAACCCCTAGAACCTCAGAATGTATTTGGAAATAGGCTCTTTGCAGATATAATCAAATTACAATGAGATCCCTAGGGTGAGCTCTAATCCACCACGGTGTCTTATGAAGAGGGGGAATTTGGGCAGAGATATGGACATGTGCACAGGGCAGCCTACGTGAGGAGACACAGGGAGAATGCCATGTGAAGGCAGAGATCGGGCGATTGTCTACAAGGAACACCAAAGATTGATGGCAAACCAGTGGAAAGAAGCTAGGAAGAGGCAGCAAAGGCTTCCCCTAGAGGCTTCAGAGGAGCATGGCTCTGCCAACACCTTGATTTTGGACTTGTATTCTCCAGAACCATGAGACAACAAATTTCTGTTGTTTTAAGCCACCTCATTTGTGGTACTTGGCTAATGTAGCCCTAGCAAACTAATATACTACCTCTACCTAACCCTTTATACATTTAGGATGAAATAAGACCGAAAATTTCCGTTCCTCTGTCACAGAGTGATATTATATTTCTCAAAGATGGCTTCAGTGTTACCTCCTGTCCTACATGTTCATCCCTTGAAATTCCCCCATCAAGAGGTGGGTTCTGAACCCCCTTCCCTGGAGTCCTGGGTGGGCACTTCTGATGCTGTGTGACTTCCAGGGCAGCTTCCACCCTGCTGGCTGGGACACTTGCCTTGGAGTCCTGACCTGCCTGTGAGCAGTCCACTTATCTTGAGGCCACTGTGCTATGAGGAAGCCCAAACTAGCCCAAATGCAGAGACCACGTGGAGACATGAGACCACAAGAAGAGAGGTGACCAGACAGGCCCTAGCTGCTCCAGTGCCCTTGCCGTTTCAGCTTGAGCCATTGTCTGATTGCAACCCCATGACAGACCCTCAGCCAGAACCGCCCAGCCAGCCCTTCCTGAGTTCCTGATCGATGAAATGATTGTCATGTTTAAAGCCACTGATGTTCTGGGGCTGTTTGTTACACAGCAATGGACTGTTGTTACACTGCAACAGTTAGTGTGCTCTGTGCTTTGGATTGGTTACTTACTTTTAATTTTAATTTTTAAAATGGATTACATTATTATTTCTGATTAAATAGATTTATATTAGAGCAGGCAGAACACAAGCACAAAATCTCAGTGGCTTAACGTAATAGGATTTATTTCTCAATCACTCAACGTCCCATGTGGTTGTGACAGGCCCCACTCAGGAAGCTGGTCCTAGGAAATTGCATTAATATTTCCCTCAATTATTGTGATGTGCACTAAAGTTATAGAGCCACTTGACTCAGTTGTTCAACCTTCCCATTGCAACAGTGAGGTCCAGAGAGGTGATGTGACCTCCCTACACCCCTTCCAACCACCCACAACTTGAAGCTAGAGTTGGACCTGTGGGCCTTCGTGTGAGGCCCATGCAGCCCTCTGGCCGCGCCACTTCCTAGGGCTTTGTGACCTAGCAGGCCACGTCCCCAAGAATGTGTCCCAGAAGAACATTCGTGGTACTTAATTTGTTCCCCTGGCTCCCAGTTCACCAACCACACATACTTGGTCTGTGACACCAAATGGGGAAATGCAGCCCAGCAATGCAGAGTCCTAACGTTTGCCGTGAAATGGGCCTGGTCAGGCAGTGAGTGTGTCGCCCAGAGTCCTCTGTGGTTTACATGACGGCCCGAACTGGTCCCAAATGAAGCCCTGTTTTATCCTGGGCAATTCTTAACAACAGTCAAGGACCCTCTAAATTTAATTTAGCAACTAGCATCCTGTGATACCTTCTTATACGTTACTCAGAAGACTCTCTTGGTTTTTAAAGTGTCCTCATTACCTTCTGTTATGGCTAATTTTTAGGGAGGCTTCGGTGGTCGTCAAAGGCATGGGAAGGAGCAGGAAGCTTCATGCTTTCCGGCTCTCATGGTGAAAACCGGGAGTGCTGCTTAGCATGCGTCTCACAGCGCTTCCGTGATAACTCGGCAATTTAAAACACTGACTCAAAGGCCTGATAAAGGAGGTCAAACTTGCTTTCTAAATCTGCCGCACAGATTGCTCATCTCTCCTCCCATCAATCTCCTTCTCTTAGGCAAAATGTAGAATTTGGAACAAAGAGGAAAAGTACCAAGGTTTTGACTGATTTCCTTGTTAACATTCTCTTGTTTGCAACAACATGTGTGCATTTGAGTTTTGGTTCTAATCATGTGTATAAAAGTGTGTGCGTGGGAAAAAAACCCTCAAGTCATTTTCTACCTTCTGAGATGTGGGGGACTGAACGGGGGTAAATTCTTGAACAGTACTTATCATGCTCCTAAATCTTCAAGGACATCATTTGGTTTCAATTATTTTGATTGATGGGTAAAGATTTTATAAACACAGGTTCATGGCAAAAACATCTGCCTTGCTGCATGGCATGAAAGAGGATGAGTATATATGTAGGGATGAAGGGGGATGAGTCTACGCACAGGACCTTCAGGGGGCCAGTTGAGGGGTCCCAAGTCAGTGTGATAGGGGCTCCACTAGCCCTCCTAATGACTAACTGAATGGTTTGGCTTCCTGGACAAGCCAGAACATGGACCTCTTTGTATAATAACAACATGAGATTTGAACAGGGCCTCGTGAGAGGGGTGGGTGAAGGAAAGTAGAGGACCAACTTGTGCCCCTTTCTCTCAGTCTTGATGAGGCACTGCCACTTTGCAGTCCCAGTCCCCGACTCTCGGGATTCCAGGGTTGTTCCTTGTCCTCACTCCTGTGGTCAGGAAGCTGTGGCATGTGGCATTGAGTTGCTCAGCACTCAAAGACTGAGTAAGGTACAAGATGAGCAGGCCAGAGCAGGGCAAACCTGATTTCTGTTGGTTGAGCCCAGTTCAAGACGGTGAATGTTCTCTTGCTGTGTAACAAACTGCCCCAGAATTAGTGGGGTGCAGGTTGTGTTCCCTGGGACACAGACTCTGAGATGGAGAAGAATGTGCAGGGTGATTATTAAGAGCCGTGTCTAAGATCAAGACTTGGAGAGGAGCAGAAGGGAGCAGGAATGGGCGGAGGACAAGTGGAACCACCTTGCGGGCCCAGTGACAGCCCCAGCTGGCCAATAGGGCATCCCTGGGGACTGTTCACAGGAGGGCCCGGTCGATTCTGCTAGGCCCTGGGGAAGAGTCCCAGGGATGGGAGGATCGCCTCATGCTCCAGAAAAATCAGGGGGCAGCCCTGCAGCAGGAGCATGGGATTAAGGCTTGGGAAAATGGTTCTCAGTTTTTGGTGTGCTTATTAAAAAGGCTGACACTCTTGGAAACCCTCACACAGCAGGTTGAAAGTGAGGCCTAGAATGTTCACTTTTAAAGCATCCCCAAGCAATACTGATGCCAGTGGACTCTAGACCATACTGAGACAAACACCATCTTGGAGGGTGAAGGGTGGGATCGGAAACTTTTTTAAGAAAACAGCTTTTTTGCCATTTTTGTCTAATCTTACGAACACACCAGTTTTCTTCCTCTGAATGGTTGTAGATATGGTAGGTATAATGTTTATGAAATGTCTTACCCTAAGAAAGATAATGCATACAACTGTTATGTACATGATTGTACTTCACTATTATGTTGTAAATGTAGGGTTAAACTTGATAAAGATTAACTTATAAAAACTCTTAGTAGAAGTTCCTGGTTATTTTTCATTAATCACCACTATGGAGTGTTTAGGAGAAGTTTGTATATCCATCCACTGTTTTGAGCACTTACTGTGTACCTGGCACTGTACTGGGACTGGGGGTATAGCAGTGGCCACTGAGGTGGGGGTGGTTGACCTCTGCCCTCCACAGCTGACAGTCTGGCCAGGGACGCAGACTAAAAAATCCTTAACGAACCACATACATTTCAGTTTTGTGTAAGTTTATTCTTATTAATTAAGGTATTTGTTAAGTTCATTACTAAATGTAGAATTTTATAAATGTGATAGTGTTTACATATAAACCAATACTAAACAAAAAAGAAAAGAAACTTATCAGACCATATATTGCGATTGTGAGTTTTAAAAAGTTGACGAACATACAGATTATAAACTTCTCAGCTACTCTGTAATTGAGGTAGGAAGATGTATTCTGTCAATCCTGTACAAGGTTGGTTTGCATTTTTTCCCCATCAGTAGAATTAAGACTTCCCTTCTAAATATGTTTAATTAAAATGTTTTAAAGACACACTGATTTTTATCCCCCAAGATGTCTAGTCTCTGCCCCTCTCCTCATTTGTGAACGTAGCATCTTAGGACAATGGTACCCAAGTGCTTTCAAGCACAAATGTACCTGAATGCAGAATTCTCACAACATGCACAGAATTCTTAGTGGTTTCAGCATGGCTTTATGCTATTTTCTTGTCTGAAATTTGAGCATGTCTCGTGAGAGAACAAATTGATATGAAACAGAATCGTCATCAATAACCTATGCTTCCGGGTTCTCAGTGTTGCAGGTGGCGAGCTGTTTGACTTCTTAGCTGAAAAGGAATCTTTGACTGAAGAGGAAGCCACTGAATTTCTCAAACAAATTCTCAATGGTGTTTACTACCTACACTCCCTTCAGATCGCCCACTTTGATCTTAAGGTACGTTGTGGAGTGTGAGCCAGGTAACAGCTTGTGCAAGCCACAGCCTTGGTGGTTTATTTGATAAGAAAAACTGAGGCATCCAGAAGAGTTGCCTTCTTTCTCCTGTATGGGCGTAACAAACAATTATCAGTATAGATCAGCAAGCAGGTAATACATGTCTACCCCTGGGATGCCTAACCTTTTTTGAGGGGGTAGAAGCTTAAGATGAGTGACTGTGTCTGGACTAGTTGGGGAAGGATCAAGTGGTCCTACCAGCAAGGTCTTTAAGCAGAGGGGTTGCCCTTGGTTACTGGGGCATTTTCGTCCTGGAATAGCCAGTGGCTGCCACAGGTTCCTCTTGTGGCTCTGGGCATGTTAAGACAGAAGGTGTCTTGAACTCTGTCCTGCTGTTGATGCAAAGGCTTATGGCAGGACTCTGTCACCAACAGTCAAGCAAACAAAACCCTGAAATTGGCTAATTGTGGTGTTTGCCTGGCTGCAGGCAGGGCTCTGTGGGAGATGGCAAGGTGTGTCGGTCATACTCCCAGCTGTGACAGAGGCATGGTCTCTGAGGAGGAAGCAACAGGAAATGGCAACATCACAAAGCTCTAGTTGAAGGCAGTAAGGAGAGATGTGGAAAGATCCTGACCACTGGAGCCAGGGTCGGACTTAAGAGAGGATTTTCTCTACACTCACTGTAACTGGACCCCAACCAGACCTCCCCCTCCCCCCCCACACACACACTCACTAATACACACCCTGAAAGTGGCTTGCTGCAAGCTCCTGTGACTCTACCTGGTGTTTTGTTTCTGGCCCTGGGAGCTGGAAATGCCAAAGAATAAATGCCCACAGACCCAGCTCTCGGCAGAGGAGAATGGGGCAACGGTGGGTAAAGACCCCAACTCCCTCATGCTTCAGGTGGAATAAGCCTGAGCCCTGCTCCTCAGAAGGATGGCGTTGCTGTCCCCCCGCCTTGATGGGACACCTTGCCTTGGCTTCCTCCTGTTTCCGGTGCCCCCTCCCCACCAAGTGTTCCTGGCCTCCCCTCCCACAGGAGCCACTCGCCCCCGATCCTTGCCACAGGCCTGCTCCGGGAGGACTTGCCCAAGACTGCTCTCTTCCCTGCGGTTCTCTTTCAATCACCTTTTCTCCCTATTTTGGGTTCTTTTTTTTTGTAGAATGGAAGAACTATTTTGTTGTCCTCAGCATAACATACCATAGCTTTTTATTTCTCTCTCTCTTTTTAAAGCCTGAGAACATAATGCTGTTGGATAGAAATGTCCCCAAGCCTCGGATCAAGATCATCGACTTTGGCTTGGCCCATAAAATTGACTTTGGCAATGAATTTAAAAACATATTTGGGACACCAGAGTTTGTTGGTAAGTGTCTTCGCTCCTGTGGTCATTTACATCTCGTGAATATTATGCTGGCGGGATCTGGCCTGCTGCGAGACCATTTCTTGGTACCTGTTTATGGTTATTACATGAGGGTAGAGTCTTTTACTTCCTTCTCAAGCTAAATGAATGTTTATTTCCTCTTAGCTCCTGAGATAGTCAACTATGAACCTCTTGGTCTTGAGGCAGATATGTGGTAAGGAGCATGTCCCTGGGTTGTTATCTTTCTGATTTACTCAACTACTCTTCTGACAAGTTTTTGTTTTGTTTCGTTTTGTGTTTAGGAGTATCGGAGTAATAACCTATATTCTGTAAGTAGCAAAATCCGCAACTCATATCCTTTCCTCCCCTATGAGACCATATGTTTAATTAACCATTAAATGTGCTGTGTTGATCTCTTCAGCTTATACATCCTTTTATGTAAACATACTCATTTTACACCCCCAAAACATGTTTAGTTTATACTAATTAAACATTTCCTCCTAATTTGAAATGAGTCATCAGAAACTGTAGCATACTCTCTGAAAGAAAGCATGGCTGTCCATCACTGCTGAGAAAATAGGTTTCTTTTAAACTACTAGACACTGTTCCAAATTAACTTGTTAAGTGAATCTTTTGCATTAAGCTGAAGCTTTTGTTTGTGATAGTTAAATGCCTTATGAAATATAGCCGAACTCTAAAGTGTCTACCCAAGCACCAGGTTGTCTTATTCCACAGTCCCTTTAGCAGATGCTATAGGAGCAAAATGACAGCACAAGGGGTCGTCATTAATATTCTGAACCCAACTTTATTTCTAACAGCCTAAGCGGGGCCTCCCCATTTCTTGGAGACACTAAGCAAGAAACGTTAGCAAATGTATCTGCTGTCAACTATGAATTTGAGGAAGAATACTTCAGTAATACCAGTGCCCTAGCCAAAGATTTCATAAGAAGACTTCTGGTCAAGGATCCAAAGTGAGTGTCCCCTGTCCCTGAAAAATGCTCAGCCACGGCCTCAGCTAGCCAGGGGCCAGCGCCTGCTCTGTGCACGCAGCCACGTGTCCCAGACCCTGGGGGTTCCAACTGCCAGAGGGCAGCATGCCACCTGAAATGCTTCCGAAAACGTATGCAGGGCCCTTTGCACTTGCTTAGGCAGCCCTGCGGGCACAACAAAATAATCACAAAAAGACCAATGTCGTTTTTGGCTGTCTTTCCTAAACTGCATTTTCCCCGAGTGTCTGCATGGTAGACCCAGCCAGCATGGAAACAACCTTAGTATTTGCTGCTATGTTAACAGCATTTTTTTCTTTCTCTCCCTCTCCCCCAAAAGAAAGAGAATGACAATTCAAGATAGTTTGCAGCATCCCTGGATCAAGGTAAGTTGCGTATTGTGTCGCTGTCTAGCTCATTTTCTAAGTGATTGGTTTGAGCGCCTTGGGAGTCATTTGTCCTACAGTACTGCTAACCACAAGTTACACCTGGAGTATTGTTTGCTATTGATGCTATATTTTAAGACAAACTTGACATATTAGACTGTATCCTAATGATCACCAAGGTGAGGGGAGAGGAGTAAGCCATCATGAAGCAGAATCGTAAAAGGACAAGTCCATGCAACAGCCATGTTTGGTTTGACCTGTGGGGTGCTGGCCCAAACAGAACTTTTTTTTAAATTTGAATTAATTTCCAGCATGTAAATATCATATGAAATCTGCATTTCTTGCTTCTCTTGAAAAACCTGAAGATCTACCAACACCGAGCACAGGTGCCTTTGCACGAGGCCACATGGCCACCCTGGCATATTACATACACCTTTTCATTACCTGCCTGGCCCCGTTGGCATTTGGATTAAAGTTGCTTCAGCCCAGGGCAGAAAGGACTAAGGGTGGGGAAATATGACAGTTACAGAATAAAATCATGGAATGAATAAGTAGGCTACAGAAGCAGGTTCCGGGCCACAGTCGCCTAGGCTCCCCTAGACAGCCCAGGCAAAGTGCATCTACTGGAAAAGATGCAGTAGAAGGGAGTGACCGAATGTGCCAACCTCTGAGGTCCCGCCCAGCTCTAAATTACTTGATGGTACCCAACTCCAAATGCCACAGAACACAGCTTCACCATGAATCTTGCCATTCCTAAGTGATCAGAACACAGCTTCACTTATCTTGCCATTCCCAAGCGATCAGCATGAAAAGTTGTAATTCGGTTTGGCTGCAAGCTCAACTTCTCCCCAAGATCAGTCTTTGTGGATTGTATCACACCCTGCGACGTAAGAGTTAGCCTACTGAGACCACATTCCTAGATCTTGCGTGTTGCCCCACCTTGTCATTCTGATTTGGTAAACTGACTGTGTAAGCATCCTGAGTAATGAGAACTTTCAAAACAAGTTGTCATATAACACATTTCTGTCATTCGAGACTCTAAGTTTTTTTCTTGGACTTTCGTTTTAGCCTAAAGATACGCAACAAGCACTTAGTAGAAAAGCATCGGCAGTAAACATGGAGAAGTTCAAGAAGTTCGCAGCCCGGAAAAAATGGAAAGTAAGATTGTTTGACATGGAGGGTTACCAGATTCTCTCTCCTCCGTGGAGCTCTGTGTGGTCAGGGCTCATCTCTCCCAACACTGGTAGTGCGGAAAATGCATCCTTTCCTCTCTTTAATTGACGCTGTCATCTTCTGCACCATTACCCTATTTTCAAAAACAAACAAAAGCAGTATTTCAGCCCTATTTAACTCATATTTTCAAATGTAATTTTGTACTATTTATCAAAACCATTCCCAAGACAAATGTTCAAATCAGCACAATAAAATTATAGTGAAGTCTTTTGCTAATACCACAAGTCGCATTTTAAATAAATTCATTCTTTGTGGTAAGCAGCACGAGGTCACATTTATAAGGAAAGTCGTGTACATGGCTCTCTACGCCCAGCCTTTGTCTGGAAGCAGTTGAGCGGGTGAGGCAGCACCGTGAGCATTTGCATGTGGCCTCTTCTTCCTCAGTGCTCAGGCCTCCACCGGGCTGCGTGGGAGAGGGCTCTAAAGGCATTCCAGATGTCCTGGGACAAATCAAACTTCAAGGTTCAAAAGGTGATGGGATGGTTTCCTTTCCTGTGCCCAGGGCCACGTCAAACCCAGAAGAAGCAGATACCTGCCATGTCTCCCTGGCACTGGGCCAGCAGTGTACCTCATTTTCACACCCACCAAGTCTGGGGTGCCCTGATTGGGATGAGGAGGACCACAGCACTACATTCTCAAAGGAGCCCTTAAAATTAGGCTTAAAATACAGAGATAACAGGGAACGGGCGAGGTGGCTGTAATCCTAGCACTCCGGGGAGGATAAGGCAGGAAGATCACTTGAGGTCAGCAGTTCGAGACCAGCCTGAGCCAGAGTGAGACCCCGAAGTCTACTAAAAATAGAAAAAATTAGCTGGGCAACTAAAAATAGAAAAAAACAAAATTAACTGGGCATGGTGGCTAGCACCTGTAGTCCCAGCTACCCGGGAGGCTGAGGCAGGAGGATCACTTGAGCCCAGGAGTTGGAGGTTGCTGTGAGCTAGGCTGATGCCACGGGACTGTAGCCCAGGCAACAGAGTGAGACTCTGTCTCAAAAAAAAAAAAAAAAAAAATAGAGAAAGAACCACTCTGCGTGTCTCTCACGTTCCTTAACTGTTTGTTTCTGCCTTTGAGTGTAAATGCAGAGATGTTTGTCCTGTGATCTAAGGGGTCCCCACCCGTTGGTTTCAACAACTGTATGCGTTTTGATTATCACTTGATTATTACATTAGCTACCATTACTGCCCACTTGGCACAGAGGACACGTAGCAAGGTCCCTGCATACGGTGCTTCTCCATGGGGGAACCTGTAAGGGTTTTGTAGGGTAAGTTGCATTCTGCAACAAAATACGGAGAGAAAAGGGATGCAAGGTGTCCAGCTCTGTAGTTTAATAATGAAATGCAGAGGAAGAATCTCTCTCTATCATGTTGTCTTGATTTATAAGACCTTTAGAACTATTCTTTAAGCAAATAGATTCCAACCTACTTTAGGATTGCCCACCCCTGAGGCGTACACACTGTCAGCAGTGAGCACTATTCCGAAGACTTTGTCGTTTGCACTAATTTGACTATTGTTACATAAGCCCTCTCCTCCTCTTCCCCTGCCTTTTTTCTTTTTTAAAGCAATCCGTTCGCTTGATATCACTGTGCCAAAGATTATCCAGGTCGTTCTTGTCCAGAAGTAACATGAGTGTCGCCAGAAGCGATGATACTCTGGTAAGCAAACCTGTTTGCCTTGGTGAGCTGCTTTCTGAGAGCTGTGTGTTTAGGATGTTTAAGTTGTTCTGTTTGTTCAACAACCCAGAAAACCTGGAGTCGTGGAAATGCCAGGCCTGTTCTTGCTCCTCTCAAGGATGGGGTTGGGATGGATGATTTGATGAGCCCCATGCTTCTTTTCTCCTCTTTTCTCGTTGATTTGGTTGGTTCTACCCCACTCCCACCGCTATGACCTCTAACACTACCCTCTGGCTTTTTTTTTTTTTATTAAAATATAAGAGTTCTTTATTCTGGATAGAAGTCCCTTACCAGATACATGGTTAGCAAATATTTTCTCCCATTATGTGGGTTATCTTTTTTTTTTATTATTCTTATTTCAGCATATTGTGGGGGTACAAAAGTTTAGGTTACGTATATTGCCCTTGCCCCTCCCACCCCACTGAGTCAAAGCTTCAAACGTGTCCATCCCCCAGACAGTGCACATCGCACTCATTATGTATATATACACCCATCCCCTCCCCCCCCACATCTGCCCGACACTCTATCAGTGTTATTCCTAAATGTGCTCTTAGGTGATGATCAGTGAAACCAATTTGATGGTGAGTACATGTGGTGCGTATTTTTCCATTCCTGGGATACTTCACTTAGTGGAATGGGTTCCAGCTCTATCCAGGAAAATACAAGAGGTGCTATATACTACCCTCTGTCTTGATGCACACACACACACACACACACACACACATATTTTGGTAAGAGAGTCAAACCAGTCAAGAGGAAAGAGCTTATTCCAATTTGCATGAACTAAAATGAGAGCCTCTATAGCCAATGACATAGGAGAATCTTGGATCACAGTAATACAAAGAGCAGAGACAACCGCCACCCCTCCCCCACGGCGCACGCACTGGCAGATCGGGAAAATGCAGTGCTGCTCGCTCGTGTGTCTCATGGTAGACCAAAAGGCCAAACCCACTTGCTTCAGTGACATTGTATTAACTGCCCAAGAGCCTTGAGAACAGCTCTGCAATTTTTCCCCCCAATCCAAACTGAAACTTAATCACAGATTAGCTCTTCAGATATGACTGGATGCATCTGAATTCAACCAGACCTTCCCGGACAGTCCAACAACAGGGCTCTGTTGACTCAGGAGGTAAAGGGAACTCCAGGAAAGGCAGGCACGGGAGTTCTGTGGGAACCACCCTGTCCCTGTAACCGAGCAGTCAGCATTTCCTGGGCGGAACCGCGACTCCAAGGGCGGGATCCCATTTCAGCAGACACCAGGGTTCTTTTTTTTTTTCCCCTGAAATGAGTAGCTTCCCTGAGGCTCCAGGTCTAGCGTTGTGGAATAAAATGAGGTAGGAGATGTTTAAAAACAAAAAGGCGAGGGAGAGAAACAAGTCAGGGGGAGAAGAGAGAACAGGAGGAAGAGGAAGGCTTAGTTTGGGAATTGCTTGCGGGTTGCAGTGGAACCAAGGAAAAGATAACAACTATGAATCAAAGTGAGATGATCAGAATGATTAAAGTTTGCAAATTAAAATCATCCTGAATAATCACTTGGGGAAAAAATACATGTATCACAGTAAAAATTTAGGGTAGAAGCAGAACCCAGAATGCTGTGGAAACTCCAGCTGGGAAGGTCCCTCCTAGAGGTCAGATTCTCTCATCCCCAAGTTCTGCTAATCATGGGACATGCCATAACTGCTTTTCTCTCCATTCTCCTCCTTTATCTTTTTTTTTTTTTTTTAATTTTTTTTCCCCTGACTTCGACGAGCATCAGAATCCTCCTTTCTCTTGATTTTCACATTCATGCAAATGTCTCATAGTCATCAACTTGGATTGTGATAGAAAAGGAAAACCAGTGGCATTCTTAAACGTGTATTCCATACAAATAGTATTAAAAACCCACGTGGAGCTTGTTTAGATTCAGATCTATAGAAAAGAGAAAACAGTTCAGAGAAATTCTCTTTCCATTCTGCACCCACAAGCAGAGGCCCAGCCTCTGTAGATACACTTTTCCAGATCTGAAAGGTCAGTAGCCATGTAAGTCCAGAAATTTTGTTTATGATCTTTCTGGCTGATTCATTGTTTTTAGTATACCATGTTGCGGAAATATGTTGTTGAAAGAAAACTTTGAGAAAGTGGCAAAGATATAAGAAACGTGTGTAGCATTCTCTAGATATTTTTCCATTGTAAGGAGAAATGCATTCATTTTCCTTTTTCTGACCTTTATTTTTATATTTATCCCTTTTTAGAGCCTATTTCATTCTTCTTTTTTTTTTTTTTATAACTGTGACCAGCTACCAGAGAATTTTACCCTATTATTCTATACGTAAAGAAGGAAGAAATTCAAGTGATCAAAAAAATGACAATTCTGTACTTGGAAAAATTGCAAATTAAGCATATCTTATTCAAAGACATCATTTGTTTGCTTCTATGGTTTTTCTTTTTCCTTGCCCAGAAGAGAGCCTGTGTTACACCTGAAATTTTCCACAGTGCTTTCTGGGCCTATATTTGGACAGATTCCTAAGATAAACACAAAGGGTTATTTGTCATCATCGTTGTTTGAAATCTGAAGCTTGGAAGCTGTTTGTTCTCCAGGTTATAATGCAGGTGACATTAGGACCCAGGCGAATCATAGATGGTGTTCATTTGCTGCATGGAAGGGGCAAACAGTAACTCCCAGTTCCCTCCATGACCGTGTGGATTTGGGGATGAAATGGCTTGCTTCCCTCTGAATGCCTCTACGAACAGGGGAGCACTGGTTTCTCTTATGTGGATAAGAAGATCATGGCCAGTAGGCTAACTCTTTCTTTCTGTCTCTGCTGTCTCGATCTAGGATGAGGAAGACTCCTTCGTGATGAAAGCCATCATCCATGCCATCAATGATGACAACGTCCCAGGCCTGCAGCACCTTCTGGGCTCATTGTCCAACTACGACGTTAACCAACCCAACAAGGTCTGGTTCTGTTCTGCCAGGGGCACTGGAGGGGTGGTCACAGTGACCGTGCACCTCCAAGTCCAAGGTGGGAAGACCCCATCTGCTTCTCCACTCTACCTTCCAAGGAGAAACTTTATACTGTGGGAAAAATCACTTCTGTTTAGACAGTGATTTGAGTCACAAATAAGGTCTTTTTTGCATTGAGGGCCTTTCTTCATTCACCTGTTGAGCCTCTACCCATGAAATTTTGGATCTACCCACCCTGCAAATGAAAATGTCACTGTTGATGTGACTCAGAAAGAGGAAGGGCTGTCCTGTGTCCTTCTGCCTGTCTTTCGTCCCTGTTAGGCAGCAGCGGTTCTGTGTCTGCTGAGCCGTGGGAGGGTGTGTGGGGACAGCAGTGATGGTTTGGGCTTTTCCTTTTCTACCATGCCTGAAAAAGGGTATTTTTTTTTCTCTCTTATTCTAGCACGGGACACCTCCGTTACTCATTGCTGCTGGCTGTGGGAATATTCAAATACTACAGTTGCTCATTAAAAGAGGTTCAAGAATCGATGTTCAGGATAAGGTCCTAATTCTATTTTATTGCAAGTGAATTGATTTTTAAAGTATTTCCAAATGTCTCCTAATCCTAGAGGTAACAGAAAAAATATGTATGTCCTAATTTGTTTCTCAGTTTCCTGTAAAGAAAGACGGGCTGCTTACAGAGCCTGGTGCATCTGACGCGTATGTTAGAGAAAGGCAAACATTTATCGCCTCCTTGGCTCTGTTGCTTCAGATCTGCATTCCTTTGTACACCTTTGCTCAATAGTGTGAGATGTCACACTTGGAAAAGTTCGCATTGTCTGATTAATCTCACCAGAAATGTATTTACCTGCATGTTTACTGGTCAACTGAGTAAGGATGATACACTCTGAGGACTAGCTTGCATTAAAGTGTAGATAGAATTGAGTAACAGCTGACAGTCATCACAACGGATCTGTCGTCAGTGTCCTTAGACTTTCAACAGAGCTGTAAATGGACTAGATCCGGCCCTCCATAATAGGAGAATTCTAGCCACAGGCTGAAGTGAGCGTTTACAAAAAGAAAAGTAATTTTTTAAATTTTGAAATAATTTTATATTTACAAAAAAAGTTGGAAAGATAGTACAGAGTTGCCCCTAATGTTAACATCTTGCATGAACGTGGTGCATTTGTCAAAACTATAAAGTTGAATGAGGGTTTTATTGTTCTGGGAAGCTGCTTCTTTGAGATTGGTTATCACGTGGGAAGGGAGACACAAGGACTCGCAGGGATGCATGCATTCAAATCTACCAGCTCTCTAGAAATGTGACTCCACGTTGGTTTTCATGCAGGGTGGATCCAATGCCGTCTACTGGGCTTCTCGGCATGGCCACGTCGAGACCTTGAAATTTCTCAATGAGAACAAATGCCCTTTGGATGTTAAAGACAAGGTGAGGCCATTTTTCTTCTTAGGAGCGACATGAGGAAGTAACAAAGGGATGCATGTGAGTACTGGCATGCCTCCTGCATCAGGACACAAAGAATGAGGATTCAGTACCAAAATCTTCCTGCAGAGAATTTACATCGGAAGTTTCTTTTTGCCTGTGGTTTGGTCTAATATTAAAATCTGTCTTATGCTGACATTGTCCAGGTAGTTGCCATAATATGCAAGCAGTGAATGATCATCCCCATAATGTGCAAACCCAAAGTTCTAACAGAAAGACAACTAGATAGAGACCCGAGTCTCTACTCTTTTACTGACTCGCCTTGTGCTTCTCAGCAAATCTCTGCCGTCTTCTTCTTGTTTGAAGTGGCTGACAGTGCTGACCTTACAATCACTGGCACTAGGAGATTAATGAGATAATCCACATTAAGTAAGGTTTTGCTGGAGCGCAAAGATGTTATAAAAGTTATTGATTTAGCAAGATACCTTACTTTCATTTACACATGTTTCATTCAGTCTACACAACAATCCCATGAATTAATTGGCAGTGCTGGAACCTGAACCTAGGATTTCTACCTTCTCATCCATAATTTATTTTAATATATAACACTTCTCTGCTTCCAATACTGGTAGACTAATTTGACATATTCAGTGAAGGTTGCCACACACAGTTGTACGGGTTGTACACTGCACCGTATCTAAGGGATGACATTCACATCAGAGACACCTATTTATTATGGTAGTTTTCTGGCAGGTGGTAATAAAATATCTCATTTTGTCTTTTAAAAATTTGTTTATTCGTACAATTTTGGGGGATGGATATAAGTAAATTATCTTAAAGGAGTTGGATATGTTACTAATTCATGGAAAGTTATTGTATAGGTGAATAGTGAGGTTCTTTAAAATATCTGAGAATATAAGAAATAAGTTTCTAAGCATAGCCAGGCAATGAAATGAGAAACTGGTTAATAAATAAAATGATACATTTAAATAATTGAATGATAAACCTAATATTAAAGAAGGAATGTCGTGTTCTTAAACAATCACACAGCTGGAAGGATCCATACATAAAGATTAAGAATAGCCACCATGGAAAAGGGAAACCCTCCTCCCCGAGTTGTTCACACTTGGGATTTATTACTAACGGATGAGCCAAGTGTGTGGGTTTGATACTCAAACCCCAAGTCCCTGACCCTGCCTCCAGAGAGGCATCTGGCCCAAAGTGGGTGGGTGATGAGGCAGAACCAGGCTTGGCAGTGGGCCTTGTGTTCTGGTGTCCACAGCTGCTCACAGAGGTGACTCTGAATCGCTGGCTCTGTTCCTTTCGCAGTCTGGAGAGACGGCCCTTCACGTGGCGGCTCGCTACGGCCACGCCGATGTGGTCCAGTTACTGTGCAGCTTCGGCTCTAATCCCGATTTCCAGGACAAGGTGGGTCGCGGTAGCTGACACCTCATCTCCTTCTGCTCTCTGCGTGGGTGTACAGCCAGCCAAACGGTACAGACAGTCGGGTCCTGTGGCGTTTTACCCAAGCTCGGTTTCAGTCGTGGATTGCAGAGGGTAGGGACTCAAACAGAAGCAGCATTAGGGCATGTGGAAGGTGCCAGTGCCAGGAACGGTTCTAACCGTTTCGTTCATTCGTTTATTTAGTTCTCTGAACAACCCTGAGTTGGTTTACTGTTGTCATTCCCTTTTTACAGATGAGGAAACTGAGGCAGAGAAAGGTTCCATGACTTGCCCAAGCTGACACAGCTCATAAGCGGTGGAGCCAGGGCTCGAACCCACACAGTCTGGTTTCAGGGTCCATGTTTGTAACGACTGCACTGTAACAGCCTCTCATAGGAAGGTGTGTGTATCTAATGATGTTGATTATGGCGGTCTAGGCCTCCCGTCCTTACAGACCACAAGGCCAGCCCTTCCCTTGCCTGGTTACCCCGATGACTTCCTTGCCAGAGCAGTAGTACTGTTAGGACTCCCCTTTGTGTCACATACTCCTCGACAGAAAGCTTGAAGCCTCAAGACTGTTATAAGAATTCTTGCTCAGAGAAGTGCTCTCCTAATAGTTTCAGATGAAGTCAAGGAAGGCACTTTTACAAGAAGGATGCTATAGATCCCCCCCACACTCAGGCTGTATTGTTCAGAAAAGCAGGGCCCGTGGTTCCCGTGGGCTCCCAAAAGGCCATTGCCAATCATGTGCGGAGACTGCCAGATTCATCAAGCACACAGGTGTTGAAGGAAGAACACTAATGAAGGAGAGATGTCAGATCTTCCTGTTGGTGGTGGCGGTTCACACCCGTGTCATCATTTCAGATTAATGTTTTCCTCCAATAGCTACGAGCTCTTTCCCTTAGCTGCCTTGCCTTTGCTACTGAACTTAACCACACTCTCACCATGCCTTGCACTTTCTTTCACATTACTGCATTTCCCTCCTCTACGCACTTATCTCCTTGCCAGGAAGAAGAAACCCCCCTGCACTGTGCTGCCTGGCACGGCTATTACTCTGTGGCCAGAGCCCTTTGTGAAGCCGGCTGTAACGTGAACATCAAGAACCGAGAAGGAGAGACGCCCCTCCTGACGGCCTCCGCCAGGGGCTACCATGACATCGTGGAGTGTCTGGCTGAACACGGAGCTGACCTGAATGCCTCCGACAAGGTGCTTTGTTGGGGAAGGTGTCGCATGCACTGAGAAGTGATCTGGGGAGGTAGAGGGACCACAAGACTCCTAATTCCTTTCCCTAAGATAACAAACTTGAATACAGCAAATCATCATTATCCTTTCTATTCTCTGTTCCAAAGATTCTGTGAACTTTTCTAGATTCTGTTTAATAATTAATATTCATTTCTGGCATGTAAAAACATCTATGAATTGATCAGATGGCTTTGGTCCCTCTTTTATTTTTAGCCTTTTTAGCCTTGGAGCAGGTACAGTGATAATCACTGAATCCAAGACAATCCTCCTTGAGGACTAAAATTGCCATCACCCTATTAATTTTTAGGTACACAAAGAAATAGGTGGTTTATTTACTTCCGTCATCTGCTATTTTGTAAAAAGACAATAAACCACTCTTATTTGGCTGTCAATCTCAATTCTAGACCAGGTGTTCCATTTTTTAATTAAGCAAATTCAGTGTAATCTGTTTTTATTGTCAACTTGCACATAAAATGAGGCAGTGATGTTGCTATATATAGTTAGATTGGGGATGCAGTAGTTGAGTTAATATCTGCTATTTGTGAAGTGTTTTCTTGGTACAAAACAGTGGTTCTCAACTAGGGCCAACTTTGCCTCCAGGGACATTCAATAATGTCTGGAGACATTTTTTGGCTGTCACAGCTGCAGGTGGGGGTTGCTACTGGCATCGCGTAGGTTGAGGCTAGTGGTGCTGCTAAACATCCTGCAGCTCACAGGACAGCCCCCACAACAATTACCCAGCCCCAAATACCAATGGTGCTGAGGCTGAGAAACCCTAGCACAGGTAAGTTACAGAAATGTTTCAGAACTCTCTACCCAGCTCCTAAAACTCAACATGTCTGTTCACCAGGGATTCTGTAATGAATTCCCAGGCTTGTTTTTTGTAGGATGCAGAGGTTAAGCATGTTAATCTGTTTCTCATTTATATGACAGCTCTTGAGCAATTATTTCACCTCACTTTCTCAGTTCCTCCTGATGCAAGTTAAAATAGTAGTCTCTCTACTTAGGAAGTTAGTAAAGATTGCTGAGCAAATGTTTTTTAAAGTGTTTTCCAGATACTTTGATTAAACAGGACATCAGAGTATCAACAATTCTTATGTTTTATAAATTCAGAGGCAAAAAGCAGTGTAGATTCGTCCTATCTGATCGTATAGCCCAAGCCTAAATTAACCAAGCTCACAGTCAGCTCAGGCCGTGAGCATTCGGAGTGGAACATAGAAAGCCTCCTCTGCCCTCTCATTATCACGCGCCTCCCCCAAGTAAAGTTTATGATTTTTTATATCCTTCTTTGGGCTTTTCGGTTCTGATCCTGTTGCCAATTAGACCTCACCCAGTGGCAGCAGGAACGTTGGGGGGCCAGACGCCTAGGTGAAAATCACCCATGCTCCGTGGGGTTTGTTTCCAGGATGGACACATCGCCCTTCACCTGGCCGTGCGGCGGTGTCAGATGGAGGTCCTCAAGACTCTTCTCGGCCAGGGATGCTTTGTGGATTTCCAGGACAGGCACGGCAACACCCCGCTCCACGTGGCCTGCAAAGACGGCAACCTGCCCATCGTGGTGGCCCTCTGTGAAGCAAACTGCAACTTGGACATCTCAAACAAGGTATGCACGGAGGGCAGGACCCCCACAGATTCCAGCAGTGTTCGTCCGCTCACCTGCTTGTGGGTTCGGCCGAGTTTCTGTTTGCATCTCTTCCAAGTGAGTGTTGCTCATGCAGACGGGTTCCCTTCCATGGGGCTCTGCCATTGTAGGGCATATTTTACATGTGACTTTTGAATAATTTCCTAGAGTAACAGAAAATTATGACATTAACAAGTTCTTCCTGCCCACCCTGGCTTGGCCCTGCATCCAGTGTGTGTGTGTCTATGTGTGTGTGTGTGTGTGTGTGTGTGTGTCTATATGTGTGTGTGTGTGTATGGTTCTGTAGAGTGGCAGCCCCCAGCCTTTTTGGCACCAGGGACCAGTTTCATGGAAGACAGTTTTTCCACCGATGGGGGGGGTAGGGGGTAGGAGCGGGAGGGGGAGCTCAGGCGGTGATGCCAGTGACGGAGAGCGGCTGTAAATACAGATGAAGCTTCACTCACTCACCTGCCACTCACCTCCTGCTGTGCTGCCTGGTTCCTAAGTTTCAGGGCAGACAAGTTTTCCATGGACGCAGTGGGGGTGGAGCTCAGGCAGTGATGGGAGGCCCAGTTCCTAACCGGCTGGTAACAGACTGGTAACGGGCCACAGCCCAGGGGTTGGGGACCACAGCTATAGGGGAATCAGAGAACATGGTACAAATTGGGGCATCTTCCTGGAGTGCTAAGTCTTCAGGAAAACATCTGATGATATTGTGATTTGATGAAGGTTCCTAGGACCATATTTTTCTTGTTAGCTTTTTGCATTGAGAGTTTTATAGTCAAAAGTTCCTAATACCTTTTTTTGTGCTAAATAAATTTAGTAAGACCAAAGGGATGGTATCATTTTGTGAATAATAAATAAAAATAATTAATTGTATGATCCCAGGTTCATAAAAAAAAAAATCCTATATGTTGACTCAGAGAATTCAGCTACCACCTTCCCTTGTCCCTGAATCCCATCTAGCTGTTAATTACCAAATAAGGTAGAGCAGTTGGATATTCATGTGGGTTTAGTCCTGAAGCTGTATGAAAGTTCAAGTACTGTTCTGTTATGATTGTGTTAAAAACAAAGTCCAAGTGGAATTAATATTTTAATTGCAGGGAAATGTTTGTTTGTCAATGGCACGTACAATGCCAGCAGGACTTCAGTACGATTTGTTTGAGGTAAAAGAATTAATGTCTGAAACAGCTGGAAAATTATACTTCTCCAAAAAATTATTCCCCTGGCATATGTGATTAATTCTAATGGAAATTGAAATTGATAATCTTCACATTGTGGGAGTGTGAACAGGCAGCATCCTGGGTCTCAGCCTTCAGGGGCTGGTTGCTTTCCTCGTTTATCCCGTTCTAATCTTGCCGAGTCAGTGAGGTAAGTGGCTTAAAGGGAAAGCCAAATGTGATATAAAGTAGCATAAAGACTTTGGCTTTCCTTCCTGGATTCTTTAAATGAATCCAAAGCAGCTTCAAGGAACATCCGTGCACTGATTTGACTCCCTGTAGGCTTGGCCACGGTATGCACAGGGGCTACTGTGTGCCCAGCAGCTGGGATCAGCTCCCTCCCTGTGATGGGG
Source organism: Eulemur rufifrons (assembly GCF_041146395.1). Taxonomy (NCBI): domain Eukaryota; kingdom Metazoa; phylum Chordata; class Mammalia; order Primates; family Lemuridae; genus Eulemur; species Eulemur rufifrons. The sequence continues at coordinate 205,635,275 of NC_090989.1, forward strand.
CAGCAGGGAGTCGAATGTCTCCTGGTGTTTGCCCTAACCTAGAAAGAGAACAGGTGTTCTTTCCAGCTTCACCCTACGCCTAGATGCAAAAAGTGCACTTAATTCTCTTTGCTATTTAAAATTCCAGCAAGACAATCCCAGACATTCATGTTTTAAAACAATTGGGCTTATTTAATGGAAAAGTCTCTACGTTTTTTGCTACTACAAATGGCCACGATAGTCATAAGTGCTGACGTAAACTTGCATTTCTGCTGCATACGGCATGGCAGTGGTACACAGAGGGCCGCCAGGAGATCATTTTGTCATTGAGTGGAGCTCAGCTAAAGCGAGAATCATCATTTGCCCAGTTTTTCAACCTCTTGGAATCCACAGCAAAGCTCAGGCCCACGATTCAGAGCCCGTCTGGGTCAGAAGTGTGCTGGGCACACAGTCTGCGTCCTGCGCCCGCAGACAGGCTCCCCGGGTTGCTTTCCACGCTCTCATGGTTAGCAGGTCCTGACGTTGGGGTTCTCAGGCCTTCTTCAGAAGGGCTGGTGTCACGCTTGTTTGTCTATTTTTTTTAAACCAAAGGCGATGAGGGCTCTAGAGGGGCTTAGGAGATGTGCAGGGAAGTAAAGGAAAGGCATCATTTCCCACTACGGCACATCCAGCTTACACAAACTCCCTCCACCCGGTGCCAGCATGGACGTGGCACGGAGGCATCTACGATCCACGGGAAGACTGTGGCTCTTTCCCTGTGTTATCCCTGTGTAATCCCTTTTCCTTATCTGGATTAAATTCCCCCAGAGATAAAAATGGCAATTCCAATCCCACCCCTGTCGGGGACCTCCTCACTATCTTTGATGCTCTTGCAACGAAACAGACATTTCTTCATCCTCCAGTCTTCTCACCTGGCTATCAGGAGGGTGGCTGTTTAACCCGGCTGTGTTACCGCGTTAGAGAACACACACAAGGAAATGAAATGGACAACACAGAGTGCGTGGCCCTTACCCAGTTGTTCCTTTTGAGTTGGTGCTTCGTATAAGCAAAGGCAGAGAAAGCATGTTGTGCACACATGTGCACACGCACATGCCACATCTTGGAGTACGAGAGGGCTCCATGTCTGGCAAGCGTTTACGGAGGCCCTTCTCAGAGGCAGAGTGTGGAGGGAGGAGCTCACCACAGTGAATGGCTCTACCCTCAGGCTGCTTTTAGACAGACACGTACACATGCAAATACAGCAGCATCTCTTGTTGTCATCACTGCTGTGACAGGGACACAAGTGCTTTGGAAACATAGATGCAACGATTCAGACATTAAAGAAATCAGAGAAGACTTTTCACAGGTGATCACATAAAAATGATCAGGGCTTTGACAGACGGAGAGCAAGTGTGTCTGCTGGGGGCTGTCGCTGACACGTAGTGGGATTGGGTAGGTATCTAGGTGGCCGGTAATGGGGAAAAGCATAAAATGAAGCTAGGAAGAGACATTGGGTCCAGGGGGTGACAGATCTGGAATATCATGCTAAGGACTTTAGATTTTGTTCTGTCCAAAACCGGGGCCTCAAAAAACCTCAATTTCCTCCACCCCATCACACTCCTCCTTGTTGACTCTCTTCCCTTCCGTAAAACTGTGTACGTTCTACAGCCAGAATTATATCTCCCTTACACTGCATCTTCCAGACACTTCATCCAAACCTTCAAAAGCTTCTCTTTCCCTTCTCTTGTTAGCTCTAGGGTATTTGAACGCTTAATAACTCTTTCTAAATCACTGTAGAAGATAATAGTAAAGAAGTATGAATGTGTGTGCACACTGCTGCACTATTTATACTACACAGAATTGGACCTCCCTGGGTGTCCACCCTCAGTGCACTGGCTCAGTAAATCACAACGCAGCCACACAGTGAATACTATTCAGGAATTCACAAGAGTGTGCTTGATTTAGTTACAGATATGGAAAAGTAGTCACAATCTGTTGTTAGGTGGACAAAGCAAGCAATAGAGTACAAGGTAGGGTATGATTATGTCTTGACTGTTTGAATTATTTCTCTCCCATTAAAGGTTCATAGGTAAGAGCTTAGAAGAAAATGCACCAACAGTGCTTTTGTTTATTTGTACAAATATATGAGGTTATATTTATTACCTGCATTTATTACATAGTGGTGCAGTTAGGGATTTTGGGTATCCCTCACCTGAATAATGTACATTGTACCATTAACCAACTTGTCATCATCCCAACCCCTCACTCTTCTGAGTCTCCATTATCCGTCACTCCACTCTGTACGCCCACATGTACACGTTTTTTAGCCCCCACTTAAGAGTCCAAATATGCGATATTTGTTCTTCTGTGCCTGGCTGCTTTTACTTAAGATAATGGCCTCCAGTTCCATCCATGCTGCTGCAAAAGACAAAATGTTAAGTAGGGATGGCTCCGGGCAGGAGGACTTGGGGGCAGGCAGGGGTGAGGGGAGGGAGTAGGGAAGGAGAACGTTCACTTTCTATTATATGTTCTTATTGTTTGGATATTTGAAATGAGCACTGTTAACTTCCTAACAGAAACAGTTATTTATAAATAGACAGCATACATCAGAGATTCCCACACTTTCTCAGATCACAACATCCTTAGGGTCTCAGTAATTTCTTTTCATGGTTCCCCTAGGGCCAGAGAAATACCTGACAGTTCTGTTCATAAATTGAGTGGTTCAATACAAACACCTTAGTAAGTATGTCCTAACAACTTGGCAGCCATTGAGAAAAATAATACACATAAATTGAAAGAAAACTCCTATTTTTATTTCATTCTTACATAACCACCCTGTTGGGCACTGCACAGCTTCTCAAACCTTGGGCTCAGATTGGACACGCCGCCCTCATTTCCTGTTCCACAGTAATTTTCTCGAGGTACTTGCTTCTTAGCACAGCAGCCGCCAACCCCGCTGTGTAAAACTGTCATTAGAGGGAAGGTGGTACAATCTAGAGATGAGACTCTGAACCGCCTTGAGCTGGTAGTTCACTTGGTGTCTGCACTAGGGGCTCCATCGAAAGCTTCCAATATTCCTTGGCACCCCTGTGACTTCACCGCACTGCCCTGAGGTGCCTTAGCACACAGTTTGGGAACCACGGGCAGAATAAAAATTTGGTGGGCATGTCCTTGAAATTTCACTCATTACAGTGTCTTCAATATCTGTCCTTCTATCTTTTCTCCCCTGGCTGTGTCTGTATTTGAAGCGGCGCAGATCTTGCTCAAACTGTGGTGCCCCGAAGCTCTTGGCTCCTTCCTCCTTCCCGCCAGCACAGCAGGGAACTTAATGTCGTTATCCCATGATAAGCCGCCCACTCCTTCATCCTTTGAAATTGCATTTTGAAGTGACTCCTTGAACTGCAAAGTACTTAAACGTTCTGCCTGGCGGGCCTGCCTCAGTGGATGGAAAGTTTCTGGAGAGAGGAGACAGCGCCTCCTATTTCTTCCTGGGGACCCCAGATCCTTCCTTAATGCTGTCCCCCCCGCCCCGTGCACTCCCGGAACGTTAGCCTCAGCAACAGCGCGAGAAGGACTCTCTTTGGTGTTTTCTCTCCCCCAGTGTGGACGAACACCTCTGCACCTTGCGGCCAGCAACGGGATCCTGGACGTGGTGCGGTACCTCTGCCTGATGGGCGCCAGCGTGGAGGCGCTGACCGCGGTGAGTGGCGCCGGGGCTGGGCCAGGAGAGGACTGGGGCAGGGGGGCTTGAGCCCCCAGGGCAGGAGGGGACGGGGCTCGCTTGGCAACACGTAACAAAGCAGAGAAGCTGCAGTTACGCGGTGACTCCTTCACTGCAGTTATGTGAACATTCGCCCACACACACCAGTTTCATCTCCAGTAACGTTCATCCTCTTCTCATCTCGCTGGGCCCTGCTCCGCCCGGGGTTCCCGCTGCTTCCCACTGGCCTTTGTGTTTCCCATGTTACACAACAGGGCCTCTGCGTCCTTGTGAGATCTGTGTGTTTCGCTGTCCTAAGTGCTCCCCCTCACCCCAGGGCACTGCAGCCCCCTGGGGGGCCCTTTAGGAAGATGTGGAGGAGGCTGGGCTCTTGCTGTGGGGTGTAGTCCCCATGTCCGCCCGGAGAGGCCAGGCTGCCACATGCCTGCCACAGGCACAAGAGCAGTTCTCTGTTGTTTAAGCAGTCTGGCTTTGCTAGTGGGCCTGCAAAATTTTTGTGGTTTTATTTTTTAGTTTTTTTACAGATGGGGTCTCCCTATGTTGCCCAGGCTGGAACTCCTGGGACTACATGCATGCACCTCCATGCCTGGCTCTGAAAATATTTGTAAATTAAATTTCTTCGGCTCCCTCTGCTCCCTCTCCCCATTCCAGATCTAGTTCATCCCAATAGAAGAAACTAGTTGGTTCACATTTCATGAAATAACCAAGAGGGAAATAGTTAGCTAATAAGATACAGTTGCAGTGTTATTGCTGCCGTGTTGCTGGCCTAGCCATGGGCTGACTGTCCCGTCTTCCTCTAGGAAAGTCCTGAAACTCACAGATTAGAGCTTTGCTGACATAAGGTGGTTCTCTAAGGAGATCAAGTGGTGTTTTAATGGGGCAGCCAACATCAGGGCCCTGCGGTTGGAATACAGCCCCACTTCCTGGAGATCATCAAGGGGTTAGCAAACTGTGGCTCTCGGGCCAAATCCAGCCCGCTGCCTGTTTTTATAAATGAAGTTTCACTGGGACACAGCCATGCCCCATGCACCTGTGTAGTCTCTGGCTGCTTCCACACCATAGCGTCAGAGTCGAGCGGCTCCGACAGAGACTGTGGCCCACAGAGACCAAAACACCTACTCCCTGGCCCTTGACAGAAAGCGCTTGCTGACCTCTGGTCTAGGGCGTCGCCTCCCTGAGTGCACTTGTGGTATCTCCATGTCGTTCCTTCCCCCGGAGTAACAGGCCTGCTCTGTGCGGTATGGGCCTAGCACTGTGCTTCCTCTCAGCCAGTTATTGCCAATATTCTGTGTGGGGCGGGTCCCCTTCTTAGGGCACCTCTGTAACCAGCACAAACCCACACCTGCCCTATGTGACCTGGTGTGTCGTCAAGTCCTGCTCAGCCCTGTCTGGGCATGGGGTCCAGTTACTCCATAACAGAGCATTTATATGCATTTGTATTAGGAAAGAGAGTATTTTTTTTTTGTCCTAGAAACAAACTCATAAAGAAACTAGCGAGGATGTCTTTGAAAACGCCAGCTGTTGACTTTTGCCAGATAGCAGCAGTGTGGGTGGGCCTGCTCCGTCCGCTGTGTGGCTGCTGGCCTCCGCAGGGGTCCTTCTGCTAGCCACAGGACCTCCGCCCTCCCCCACGACGGCTGTTTCCTCGGTCCTGCCCGGCACCCTGCGCAGGCTCCTTCCCTGCACCTCCCCGCTCTCCACTTTCCCACCTGCCCCGTCCTGAGGCCCCTCCCACGGGTGCGGGAGCCACACCGCCCAGCAGCACTCGTTCTGCCACTCACTCATTCATTCTGCAAACACCGAGCACATGCGCGGCACCAGGCACAGCTAAGAACAGGGAGTCCAGTGGTGATGAGACAGGTGTGCCCCTCAGGAAACTTCTAGAAACAGAAGAAGGACGCTGACACAACAGTCAACGAACAGTCACCAACTGGGACAGGGTAGTAACAGGGAGAAACGCATCCCGAGGGAGTCACTGGGTCAGGGGTGCCCGGGAGACTCCCTCTGTCCCAGCCCCTCCAGTGTGTACAGTGTGACCCAATCACTTCGCCGTCCTTGCTCCTTTGGAATTGTCTGCTGACTCCTAGGAGGCAGCTGGCGCTTGGCCATGATCACCTAGAATTCGTCGCTGCCTCCTAGCTGGGCTCCCTGCTTCCACCCTTACCTGTCCACAGTCCGTCCCCACACGGCTGCCTGCGTGACCCTGTTCAAACATCAGTCAGATCCTGTCCCTCCTTGCTCAGACACTCCGAAAGCTTCCCAGCAGAGTAAACATCCTTAAGATGGGGGCGTCCCTAAAGAACTGCCCCTGACATTGCTCCCTGACTCCATCTCTTGCTCCTCCTCCTCCCTTGCTTCCCCTGCACCAGCCACACAAGACCCCTTGATACTCTTCAGGCATGACAGCCATCCTGCTGCCTCAGGGCCTTTGCACTTGCTGTTCTTTGGCATGAGAAGCTCTTCCCCAGGTACCCATATGACTTGCTCTGCTACCTTCTGCAGGTTTCACTCAAATATCGCCTTCTGGGCGAGGCCTTTCTGGACTCTCCTACTTTAAATTTTATGCCTCGTCTCCACCATTGCCCCCTGGACTGCCCATCTGCTTCCCGCCTCATTGTTCTCCATAGCACCTCTCACCGTCTGACCGACTCTGGTTTATTCACCTATTTGTTTCTTGTCCGCTCTCTCCACTAGATTTTGTTTTTCATTGTTATAGTGTATTGGTTTTATTTGTATTTTATTATTATTTTTTATTATTTTTTTAATTCAGGATATTATGGGGGTACAAAAATTTTGGCTACGTGAAATGCATTTGCTTGCTCAAGCCAGGGCCACAAGCATGTCCTTCCCCATACAGTGCACCCCGTCTCCATTAGCTGTGGGTTTTCCCACCCCACCCCCTCTACCTCCCACCTCCCACCCCCCCCACCTTACTGGCACCCAGTATTACTACCATGTGAGCACCTTAGTGTTAATCAATTAGTACCAGTTTGATGGTGAGTACATGTGGTGCATGTTTTTCCACCCTTGTGATACCTCACTTCGAAGGATGGGCTCAATCTCTATCCAGGATAATATAAGAGGTGCTAGATCACCATTGTTTTTTGTAGTTGAGCGGTATTCATGGTATACATATACCACATTTTATTTATTAATCCACTCATGTACTGATGGGCATTTGGGTTGTTTCCACATCTTCGCAGTTGTGAATTGTGCTGCTATAAACATTTGAGTGCAGATGTCTTTATTATAGAATGTCTTTTTTTTCCTTTGGATAGATGCCTAGTAGGGGGATTGCTGGATCAAATGGTATTTCTATCTTTAGCTCTTTGAGGTATCTCCAAATTACTTTCCACAGGGGTTGTACTAATTTGCAGTCCCACCAGCAGTGTAAGAGGGTTCCAATCTCTCTACATCCACGCCAGCATTTGTTATTTTGGGACTTTTTGATAGAGGCCATTCTCACTGGAGTTAGGTGATACCTCATTGTAGTTTTGATTTGCATTTCCCTAATGATTAGAGATGTTGAACACTTTTTAATATATTTGCTGGCCATTGTTCCGTCTTCTATTGACAGTTTCTGTTCATGTCCTCTGCCCATTTATTGATGGGGTTGTTTGATTTTTTCTTGTTGATTTTTTTTAAGTTCTATATAGGTTCTTGTTGTCAGCCCTTTATCGGATGTGTGGAAAGCAAATATTTTCTCCCATTCTGTAGATTGTCTATTCACTCTAAGGACAGTTTCCTTGGCTGTGCAGAAGATTTTTAATTTGATCAGGTCCATTTGTTTATTTTTGTTGCTGCTGTGATTGCTTTGGGGATCTTCCTCATAAATTCTTTACCTAGGCTGATGTCTAAAAGAGTCTTCCCCACATTTTCTTCCAGAATTCTTAAGGTTTCACGCCTTAGGTTTAAGTCTGTGATCCAATGTGAGTTGATTTTTGTGAGAGGTGAGAGGTGAGGATCCAGTTTCAATCTTCTGCATGTGGATATCCAGTTTTTCCAGCACCACTTATTGAACAGAGATTCTTTTCCCCAATGTATACTTTTGTCTGCTTTGTCAAAGATTGGATGACAATATGAGGATAGTTTTATATCTGAGATCTCCATCCTATTCCAAAGGTCTATATCTGTGTTCTTGTGCCAGTACCGTGCTGTTTTGGTTACTATTGCCTTGTAGTAAAGATTGAAGTGGCAGACTGATCCCTCCCAATTTTTTCTTTTTGCTTACGATTGTTTTGGCTATACAAGGTCTTCTCTGGTTCCAGACAAAGCATAGAATTATTTTTTTAAATCTGTAAAGAATGATGGTGGAATTTGGATAGGAATTGCATTAATTCTGTAGATCACTTTAGGTAGAATAGACATTTTAACAATATTTATTCTACCAATCCATGAGCACGGTAGGGATTTCCATCTGTGCACATCATCTACAATTTCTTTTCTCAGTGTTTCGTAGTTCTCCCTATAAATATCTCTCACCTCCTTCGTTAAAAATATTCCTAAATATTTAATTTTCTTTGATGCTATTGTGAAAGGTGGTGCATCTTTGATTTGATTTTTGGCTTGACCGTTATTGGTGTATATGAATGCCACTGATTTGTGTGCATTAATTTTGTATCCTGAGACTTTACTGAATTCATTTATGAATTTCAGGAGTCTCTTGACTGAATCTTTGGGATTTTCTAGGTATAATTGCGTATCATCAAGTGCAGAAATTGGAGCAGTAATAAAAAAATCTTTCAAAAAAAAAAAAAAAAGTCCAGGACAAGATGGGTTCACACCTGAATTTTACCAAACATACAAAGAAGAACCCATACCTATACTGCAGAAATTATTCCAAAACACTGAGAAGGTTGGTATCCTCCCCAGCTCATTCTACAAAGCCAATATCACCTTGATACCAAAGCCAGGAAAGGGTGTAGCACAAAAAGAAAACTACAGACCAATATCTCTCATGAATATAGATGCAGTAATTTTCAACAAAATTTTAGCAAACCGAATCCAACAGCACATCAAAAAAATAATTCACCATGACCAGGTGGGCTTTATCCCAGGGATGCACGGCTGGTTCAACATATGCAAATCTATAAATGTAATTTACCACATAAATAAAAAACAAGAACAAAGACCATATGATTCTCTCGATAGACACAGAAAAAGCATTTGATAAAATCCAGCACACTTTTATGATAAAAACCCTCAACAAAATAGGCATAGATGGGACATTCATTAAAATTATTAAGGCCATATATGACAAACCCACAGCCAATATCATATTGAACGGGGAAAAATTGAAAGCATTCCCGCTTAGAACTGGAACCAGACAAGGTTGCCCACTATCTCCACTTCTATTCAGCATAGTGCTGGAAATCCTTGCCAGAGCAATCAAAAAAGAGAAGGGAATTAAGGGTGTCCAAATGGGGGCAGAAGATGTCAAACTGTCACTCTTTGCTGACGATAGCCACTAGATTTTATGTCCTATGAGAATAGGGACTTCTGTGGGTTTTATTCACAGCGAATAAAGTAATAGGAGCTCAATGAAGGAAAGAAAGGAAGGCAGGGAGGGAGGAAGGGAGGGAGGGAGGAAGGAAAGACATGGAATGTTTGTTGTCTGGGTGCTATTTGGATGAACCCTTACAATTCTGTATTTTAAAAAAAAATCCATCATTTGCACCCACACTGTCTGAAAACTGGGGAAGTTATTGTACATATTTCTTTCAGATCATCTTTTCATTGGGAGATCTGGCTTCCTGAACACAGCGAGTGAAGTGGCCTTTAGCGCTTTCCATGGGTTTCTCCCCATGTCATGCTGCCAACTTGGGACTTACAGCCCAGGGCCAGACATGCAGTGGGAGGTGCTGCTAGTGCACAAAAGACACACAGATTCCTGGGCCCAGCTCATTCCTGGTCCCCAAGGCTCATGGGCCCCATGTTGAGATGATGGACAGCTGGGTGCTGAGACACTCAGCCTTCTTTCTGTATCTTTCAATGCATGCACTTGTTGGGTCCCTGAGAGCCCTGTGTGTAAGCAGGAGGGCAGCGGATGTTAGAGTCACTCGTGTGCCAGGTGTGGCCCCCTGAGTTTAGCACCTCGCTCGGCGCCCAGTGGAGCCAAGGCCAGAAAGCAGAGGCCCAGCTCCTGCCCCTTTCCCTCTTCGACAGAAGACCAAGTAGTTTGGGGAAATTCTCAGCTGTTTTAGTAATAATTACCACTGTGTGCTCCTCTGTGCCTGGCACTGGGCTGGTTCTTTCCATTTGGTTTTCTCTAATCTGCTCAAGAACCTGTGCAGGCAGGTGAAGAAACCCCGGCCCGGGAAGGCCGAGTGACTGACCGCACAGCTGGGGAGGGGCAGGCTCAGGACTTCAGCCTGGGTCTTCTCTGAAGTTCAAAACGTGTCCACTACGCCGGCAGGCATTACTTTGGGAAGCTTGAACAGCGTCCTTTAGAGGAACGTGTTTTTCCAACTGTAAAGTGCAGGTCACCGTGAGGAATTATTGTTGCTGGTGGTTCTCTTGTCTTTCAAGAGGCCGAGTGGTGGCGAGTAACCCATGGCAGTGACGGTCCTCCTGTGCTGCCTGCAAATGGAGGTCTGCAAGAGGAAACATCAGGGGCAGGAAACTTAAGTCAAGGCTCAGATTTCTTCTCACTAGGGCAGTGGTTCCCAAACTTTGCTGCTCAGTGGAATTAGCTGGGGGTCACAGGTCGCATCCCATGCTGATGACAGCAGTATCCAGGGGGGAGCCAGCGAGCAGGAGTTTTCCAAGATCCCCAGGTGATTCCAGCGTGCAGTGAAGTTTGGTAACCATATAACCAAGGCCTTCTCTCATGTCAGTAAAGGAACTAGAGGATTGGTTATGCATCTCTGGCTGGAAATGCGGCGTCTGATAAGGCACCTGATTCACCCCAGAGCAAACCAGAAGCCCTTCCCTGCCCTGTGGAGACATTTCAGGACTCACAGGAGCAGAGTGACGGGCAGTCATGAACATAAAACAATCCTCCTCTGGGGCTCCCAGATGATTCTTGGCAGTCAGTCTACAGCAGTGGTTCTCAGCTGGGCCATTTTGCCCCTCAGGGGACATTTGACAATATCTGGAGACATTTTTGGTTGTCGCAGTGAGAGTTCGGGGATGCTACTGTCACCTAGTGGATAAAAGCCAGAAATGCAACTAAACATCCCAGAAGGCACAGAAGAGACTCCACAACAGAGAATTATCCAGATCCAAATGTCAGTAGTACCAAGATGGAGAAAGACTGGTTTAATGGGACCCCTGTCATGGCTCAGAGAATTAATTAAGTTGAGGAACTGGGAGGTTTGCTGTTAAACGGATTTTGGGCATCCCTAAGCTTCCACAAGGATTCGACTGTTTGTTATTGATAAACATTTTAGATAAGACAAATCTTTCTCATTTTTTTTTTGTTGGCAAATCTTTCTCATTTTTTTTTGTTTTTAAAAAATGTCTCGTTTATTTATTTGAAAATTGGTTCTCATCTTTTCTACTTTTGAAGTTTTCTATCTCCAAAACTGCAATAAAACAGCCCCTAAGCCTCTTTTCCTCCTTGGTGGCATGGGCACAGTGATAGTTCCTGCCTCCCAGGGGTGACTTCAGTGTTACTGCATGCCGAGCACTGAGAACTGGGTCCGCCTTGTATTAGGAGGTGTTCGATAAATGTCTGCCATCGTCAGGCACATTCGTGGTGTGGGAACAGAAATGAATCCCTTCGGCATGAAACTGGAGACCTAGGAAAATCTCCAAATAAAATGCAAGCACCAAAGTGCTGTGGGCTCTTTTTCCCTGTTTTCAGTTCACCAAAAATATGTCAATCAAAGTTGTCTGTCAATAAGATAACAAAGTGACCATGGTCAACAATAAGTTAGGGTATACTTTAAAATAACTAAGAGTGGAATTGGAATGCTCCTAACATGAAGAAATGATAAATGTTTGAGGTGATGGATCCCCAGTTACCCTGATTTGATTAATATACATTGTATGCCAGTATCAAAACATCAACATGTATCCTATAAATACATACAACTATAATGTATCCTTAATAATGAAAAATTTTTAAAATTTTAAAAATTGTCAAACTAAGTCTTTTTTGAAATGCACAGTAATTACCAGGAATGGCATCATGTGAGGGCTAGGTTTGTCCATATATGGATTGTAAGACATCAGCTTGCACTAACTAGAATTTTCCATCTAATGACAGTCTTTATTCTCTGCCTAACTGGGGTGAGAGTTTCAGGAGTTGGAGTATTCAGCCAGCTAAAGAGGCTGCTGAGTTATGATTAAACCTGTAGGACTTCAGCGTCTCCCTGTGGGACCACAAGACACCAATGCATGTTGTGTTCCTACTTCTTCTCTTCCGTTCCTGGACAATCACGAGAAATAGCATTCCACAGATAGGGAGCTAATCCAGGCACACTCTTTGTCCACCTGATTTGCTTCTGACCTCGCATAGCCTTGTTTCTGCCTCGGATGGATGGAACTGGTGTATGGAACACACACAGCCCTCTCGTTAAGGGAAAAGAGACTAACACTTTTTCTCTAACAGGATGGAAAGACACCAGAAGATCTTGCTAAATCAGAACAACACGAGCATGTAGCAGGTCTCCTTGCAAGACTCCGAAAGGTGAGAAATTCAGTTTATCGGTCTGAAATTCTCTACTATTATTTAGGTGAAAAATGCTCAGTCTTTTTCCTTGTAAACTATGAGAGTGAACAAACAAGGCTTTGGACACCCAGACTCTACGAAGAGGCATGTGTCTCTGTCCTACAGTTTGCATATCAGTTGGCACAAATGCATAAGCTCCCTATCGGATTTCTTCTTCTCTCTTTGGACTTGGAAATCATTTGACCTCTTTACAGTCGCTGTGCCTGGTTCCTCCCCTCCCACCCTCTCTGCAGTATCTCCCTCCCGTGAAGTAGAGAGGAAATGAGGACGCTGACTCTGCCTCTTTCCTTCTTATGTTTTGAGCTCCAACATGTCAGTTAAGCTCCTGTTTACCAATCTTCGTTGCTCTAAGATTTACACAAACATAAAAATAAGTGAAAGCAGGTGTACCCTTTCCAGCCACATCATAGCAACGTGTATTAAGGGACTTCACGCGAGTCATTTCCTTTAATCTGGGGACTCTACGTTTTATGTACGAAGGTGTTCACTGCAGTGTTATTTATAATAAAGTGATAAAAATTGGAAACATCAGGTGACCAACAATAATGTCTAGTAAGTTATCCTACAGCTACAGAGTAGAATGGCTTTTGGCTTTTAAAGTATTTTTGAATAGGTTTTAGTAACAGGAATTTAATGCTTAGGGTGTGCCCTGGGCGTCAAAGCATAAGATAAATTGTGTGTACATCATAATCCCTGCTATGTTCAAAATGCAGAGAAGGAAAATGTTCCCAGTGGTGTTTTTTGGTTTGGCTGTTGTGAGTAATTAACATTTTCTTCTTTAAACATTACTGTATTTTTTCCAATTTTTTTTACAATAAATTATAATTTTTTAAAAAACAAACTTTCTAGAAATGAAAAGGTAATTCAGTTGGTTTAGGTACTTGTTGAAAAGGTATTGTGCAAACCCTGCTGTGGATCCCTGTCGTATGGATGGATGGAGACGGGCCTGTCTGCACCTTCACAGCACTGCAGGTTGCATGTTTGTGGTTGTCTCGCGGTCTTGCCAGGGGCAGAGGGGGCATCGACTGGAATAACTTCTTTCCTTCTACAGAACATAAATGTAGAGAGACTCAACAATTTCAGGTACACATGCATATTTAAAACCCTTTGGAGTTGACCTGCTGGGGGATAATGTCATGGATCATTCATGTTCACACCCTTGTGCTTTGGATTTTGAGACCTGGCCACAAAGACACCGGGCAGACGATCAGGGAAGGCTGAGGTCTCCCAGGCTGCTGCAGGGATTTGGTTTCCCCTTTGTTCTGGAAAGTCCAGAAAGAGCTAAGTCTGGAAAAATTTTCCTAGCCTGACTCATCTGTTCCTACAGAAAATATGTAAATTAATTGCAGGCTTTGTGTTTCCCACCCTGTACCACTATGGACTGTCTCATTATCACAGCGAATGAGAATTTGGACTAGAATAATAAGGGAGATCTTTTTGTTTACAAGAAAAAATGAGGCGGGGGTAGAGGGAGAGCCTAATAGTCACGGTGCCAATCAATAATGAACCTTTTTTTTTTTTTTTTTGAGACAGAGTCTCGCTTTGTTGCCCAGGCTAGAGTGAGTGCCGTGGCATCAGCCTAGCTCACAGCAACCTCAAACTCCTGGGCTTAAGGGATCCTACTGACTCAGCCTCCCGGGTAGCTGGGACTACAGGCATGCGCCACTATGCCCGGTTAATTTTTTTCTATATATATTTTAGTTGGCCAGATAATTTCTTTCTATTTTTTTTAGTAGAGACGGGAGTCTCATTCTTGCTCAGGCTGGTCTCGAACTCCTGACCTCGAGCGATCCACCCACCTCGGCCTCCCAGAGTGTTAGGATTACAGGCGTGAGCCACCGCACCTGGCCTCAATAATGAACTTTTACGTAACATTTCTTAATTGTTAAACTCTCTTTATTTGAATTACAATACCAGCCAAATAAAACAGCCCAGGCCCATAGTTTGCAACCTCTGGTTCTGGCTGTATTATACAGCAGAAGCCTTGCATTTGGGTGTAGAATCTTATGTTTATAGACAAAGTGTCCAGATACAAGGGCTGGTGTAAATCGATTACTGGTGTACCATCCATCAACAGTGAAAAGTCAAAGGAAATCTGGTCTTTGCACAGACTCAATAAGCACAGATTTTTTTCCTGTTACTTATTAGGTTTCCACTTACGGTCCACTTGTAAAAAGAACACTTTACTGAGGAATGGTGAAGGGCTTCTAAAGAAATAGGCTTGACACCTTTACCAGGTATATAAACGTGCTTGGTCTGGTATTCTTGGATTTCCACCATTCCACACAGACAGACTGGAACCCCACCTGTGCACCTGGTGCCTGGCTCGTGTCCCTGGGTAGCAGTGCTGTGCCCCTGCCAGGTGTTTGCGGCCCCTGCTCAGCTGCCACAGTGCCAGTGCCTCCCACTACCGGAGCACTGTGGAAAAGCCAGTTGCCACGTTCTTTCTTGGCTTGGAGTGCTGTTTCCCATCTGAGAAACTCTCATCAGATGAGAGCGGGGCGCATGGGTACCTGCAGTTAACTCATCTCAGAGCGAAATATCAGCTGCAGCACCATGCCCGGCAGCAGTCCAATGCAGGGACCCTTCCTCTGCAGAGGGACGAGGCGTTTTGTGGGGCTGTGCTGTGTCTTGCCCACCTTGCCTTAGGAACGGTCCCTTTGATTCAAAAGTAGATTGCTGTGCTGGATACAGACCCAGATACGCACTACAATGACACGTCTGGAAAAAAATGAAGAAAAACGGTCAGGAAAAGGACTTAGGGGAGAGCAACAGCCTGCTAGCTGGGGTTGGCTGGATTGCTGGGTGGAAAGTTTTGCTCTCTTCCTGTTTCCCCCTTTTCTGCTGTGTGCTGGGATGACTGTCACAGTTAGAAACAGAAACACGGAGCAGCTTGCTCCGTGCCCCGTGAGGCGGAGCTGACTGCCATTCAGAATTTTGAATTTCACGCAGGCTCTCGCTACGTCCCACGTTGGGATCTCCATTATTTTCTTCCATCCACTGTCACCTTTGTTTTTGGTGCCTAGATTCTTAAAAGAGGTTGGGAGGGGGAATATGACAACATTTAGTATTTTGCGATTATCCTTTGATTTTTCTCAAAAAGAGAGCTCAAGGCAAAGAATGGTCATTTTAGTACCTCTGATTAAAGGACACCTTCCCCCTTAGCACCCGGAATCCACTGAAAAGTTTCCCCCTCATCTGTGCTTTACGAGGCAAAATGCAGGGTGGTGGCCGAGAGCACGGACTCAGGAGAGAGGCAGCCTAGGCTCCAGCCTCAGCTCTGTCACGATTTCGCTGGGGGAACTAGGAAGCTGCTGAACAGCTCCGTGCCTCAGTGTCCCCATTTGTCAAATGGGGTGAGTATGGTGCTACCTCCTGGGAAGGTGATGAGGGTTGCATAGGTCCATGTAAATGATGTCCCCAGCACAGTGCCTGCACACAGTAATCCCCACCTGTTTGCTGTTGTTGGAACCTTGCAGACCACTCTTGGAGCTGCTGTGAGGGTGTCAGCGATGGCCACTGTAGCAGGGCACCCTGGAGAGTCATTTGTAGTAACAGCCACCATTGAATCCTCAGTTCCTGTGTCAGGCATTGTAATTTTACAAGATCCCCAAAGTTTACGGAGGGGAATATTCCTGCAGGAAGCCCAGACTCAAAGAGCTTGGCAACATGCTGATTAGCGCAGAGCTGAGATTCCCACCTGGCATAGAAATACCTGCTTTTCACTCACTTTCAGTGGGCACAGGGTGGCTCCACTGAGGATTCCTGGGCAGACAGGACGGTGTCCTCTCTGCACACGCTGCTGTACCTGTGCTGAGCGACCCTGTTTCGTGGTGCACACGGATCACCTTCCCGTGCAGAGCCCAGGTCCCTGTTCCCTTCAGCAGAATCTTCTAGGCTCAGTGCTGAAGGAGTCCCTCATATTTGTTCACCTTCCTAATCCCTCAAAGGACTCTAGACTTCAGCTTCCTGATTAGCCAGAAAAGGAGGTGTTGTCTGCCAGCCGTATCCAAGCACCGTGTATCCTTTTCAAGTGTGAAAAGAAATCCCCACATAAATAACTGCTTGGCACCTGGTCCACCGATCCTGGAATAATCAGTTATTGGAAATGACTGAGCTGTCACAGTGCCATCCTTGAAGAATACAATGGTGAGGACTGTGGCGGGGGCTGCAAGGAGCAGACAGTACCTGTGGAGAAAGTCCAGAAATTGATTTATTTGCAGTTATGAGTCGGGTCACCTGGAGGAAGAGATTGTTCACAACCAGAATACATTGGGGAGGGGGAAGGAAGAGAGTCATTCACACCCGGAGCATCCTGGTACCATTTTCCTTTCAGTGTCATTTTCTTCTTGCTATTTTCCATGTCTCTCACCAGGGCGCTGTGGGCACTTGGTGTGGGTGGGACATCCTGTCCTTGTAGGATGCTTCTTGTCCTTGGACCCACAGCATCTATCTAATGTCTTAGCATCCCTTACCCACCAATATTGTGAAAATTGTTTCTTACACCTCCACTCATTTCCTGAAACCCCCTGGGGTGCTGCCACCCTGTGTAAGAACCACTGCAGGTTGATGCAGAACACTTTCATGGGGAAAGGTCTGTATCTGGGTCAGCCAGGGTGGTGGCCCTAAATTGCCTGCCATTTTATTTGGTTTCCAAATGGGCCAAATTAGCAAAAGAAATGCATCTTGTGTTCTCAGCTCTCATCATTTGACATTGCCTCAGAAAGTATTTTTAAACCACATTTGCTAGGGAAGCAATGGGAATTCGGCTTCTGGAACTAGAACCAAAGTCATCTCGTCTCCCTGCACCACTGGAGAATCGAAGGGGAGAGGGCCCGGCTGTTGTGATCATTAGACAGTGCAGGGGGCTGACCCATGGGAGATGGGACCTTGCAGCCAGGGTGTTCCAGGGGCCCACATGAGCTCCCCATCTGGGAGGGGCGGGGCTGAGGGTGGCTGAGGCCAAGGCCAGGGCTCGTGGGGGAACGAAGAGCACAGGGCAGGGCTGACCTGTGTGGGGTCTGCTCTGGCCCAACTCCACAGGAAGTGAATTGGGGCCAGGGGTGTGCGGGGGCCTCTGGTACTGTCCATGTGCATGTCTTCCCAACTCAGTGACATGACAGGCAGTCTTGAAGTCAGCCAGGCTGGGAGCATTTACATCACAGGCATCAGCAAATGCTGCAGATCACCCCCCACCAGAGGTAGTTGACCAGCTCGCCATTGCTTTGGGGGTCTCTGAAAGCCTCCACAGCTCCATCCTGGCTGTAGGTAGCACCTTATTACAAAAGTAGGTTGTGCTGTCTACTCTATGCTGTGCTCAGTCCTACCGATAAAAACAGAGCCCAGTGTAGCCTCCAAACCTGCCCAAGGACTGTGTTGTTGCTAAGCCAACCCAATTGACCTTCCAGAAAAAGGAGGGACTCTTGTTATGACAGGCAGGGAGGGGGGATGCATCTAGATTTTGCATCAGCACCTGTTTTCACTGGATCTATCCCTGCCAGTCCCATTCTGTCTGAGTGTCATAGTTTCAGGGAGATTAGGCAGTTGCCTTATTTTTATTTTGTTCAATTGTCCTTCTATTCAGATTTTCCATAAGCTGATACTAAAAGTAGTTTGCTTTTCCCAATGCTTCTCGGCCTTTTGGCTAAGATCGTGTGTAAACATAGTTTCTTTTCCTAAACCTAAGACTAGACAGTGAAGAAAGTGCCCAGAAATACTTTGGAAAACAGGAATAATTTGGGAGTTTGACCACAGTGAAAAATGCACAAGTAAACTGCATTTGCATAATTGAGTTGCTGCTTCTGTCCATGTGGGGTCAAGTTGCATCCTGCCACCTGTGGGAAGCCACATCCCTCTCCGTGCTCTTATCTGGCCCTCGGGACTGTGGATGGTCTTCCCCGTCTGCCTGCTGATGTTTAGTTGCCTTTTCTGAGGAGGAAGTGAAAGCTAAATTGCCAGGGGGAAATGGGTGCTGGAAGAAAGGAAACTAGAAACCAAGAGATTCACCAGGCTTCAAAGAGCAATGCAGTTATCAAATAATACTCGTTCACACATTAAAAAGGTATTCACAGTCTCTAGTGAATGCCAAGAGCTGTTCCAGGCACTGGAGAGTCGACAGTGATGAACAGAATTGGCCAGACCCAGCCGGGAAACAAATAAGAAAAATACCAGATAGTTTATGTCGGTTCAGGGAGTGGCAAGTAACGGCCTGCAAGCCTCAGCTGGCAGCACCTGTTTTTGTAGATAAAGTTTTATTGGCACACAGCCACGCCCTTATTCACTCTTGTCTATGGCTGGGGTGCACACATGGCAGACTTGAGTAGTTGCCACAGAGATAATCTGACCCTTCGCAGAAAGGTTGCTGCCCCTGCAGGGGATTAAAATAAGATGAAGTGAGATAAAGTGACTGGAGCAGGGCGGGGGGCTACTTTCAACTGGCTCACCAGGGAGGCTGCTCTGATGTGACATGTAAACCTCCTCTGAAGGGTAGGAGGAAAGAACCCGCCCAAGGAAGGGCTGGGGAGAAGGCAGAGGGAACAGCCAGTGCAAAGGGCCTGAGGCAGAGAAGAGTTGGGTGTGCTCAAGCAAAAAACAACAAAAGACAGGGTGATTGGGCTGAGGCCAGAGCTTGAGCCTGGGGGTCTAGGCAGAGAAGGACGCCAGATGTGACCCCAGAGGAGACACAGCTTTATAGACTTGGGTGAGGAGATTGGTGTTGGGCCAAGTGTGTGAAGCTGGTGGGTGCGAGACTGACTTAGTTTTCTGGAATTCCTCCGGATGCTCAGACCGAGTGTGAGAGTCAGGAGGAGAAGCAGAGAGACCTGATAGGGGGTGACCTGGTCAGCCAGGTGAGAGATGATGGTGCTTGGACTGGGATTGTCCGGGCTGTGCTACTTTCTGAGCTTGAGCAAGAATCCAAACTGAGCCTCCCATTCCTGTGTAAATATTTAAAGTACGTGATGAAAGCTACAACCAGGTGAATGTGTGTCCTACAGATTCACCTCTGTGCCCACCTGGAAGGGCCCGGTGCAGAATCCTGCACTTCGTGCAGTTCAGGGCTGCTGCCTCCTCCTCTTCCCAACCTGGTGTCACCCTGCTCTGCAGGAGGTCTCGTCCACACCCCCGGATGCCCCAGGTCTCCTGTGTGTGTTCAAGCCACACGGAAGGACCTAGGGACGCACACACTGGAGAACATCTCAAGACATGAGCCAAATTTAGGTCGCACAGAAGTCCCACGTCTCCTCTCCCAGGGGCGGTGGCTGCAGAGTCTCCTCCTGGCCCAGCCAGTGAGGGCCTGGCCAGCCCAGGCCGTGCCCAGCTCGGGCTTCAGGGTGCTCCTGTAGCTTTTGTTACCTAGACACTGTGGAAGGACTTTTGTGCTCCGCCTCCAAATAAATGAGTACTTACACCACCTTCTAGAACTAGCCCAGAGCCCTCCCTCTGGGTGGCCAGAGCTGACCTTCCAGGGGACATGTCTCGGTCCTGGAACCTCATCCCTGCTCCGCCACCTGGTGGCCAGAAGTGAAAACGCGCCCTCTGCAACAAGGAGACCCTCCAGAAACTTCATCCGGGCTTGGCTGCATCAAGCTGGGCTGCGCTGAGATTCTCAAGGGTCCTAGTGAGCAGGATGAGGGGTCATCCAGCAGGAGGAGGTGAGATTTTCTCAGAAAGGCGAGGGCCCGAGGATGTTTTGCTTTTCCTTGCTTTCAAGATGATGGTGAATTCTGTACGTCTGCATGAGAGAGCAGTTTCCTGGCTTCTCTTCCCAAAAGACACTGTGAAGGGTGAGTGGGTCAGTCTCAGCCAAGGCGGGGGCGAAAGGGTGCGCCGGGGAGATGCGAGTCCCTCCGCGGCAACATTTCGCTCCAGAGGGGGCCCTAACCGGGATGTGTCTCGCCAGTTGCTGCCCTGTGAAGGGCCCCCTTGTGTGGTCCTCAGTGCTTGTCACTCCCGCGCTCAGCTGTGGGGCCTGCCTTCAGTTTGCACGTCCCTGTTCCTCCCTATCTCCCCTGCTTCTGAGGAAGCCCCACCTCCCTCTCAGTGGCCAGCAGGAGTAGGAAGAAGACCGGATGTTGAGTTCCGGTTTTGCTCTGTGGCCTTGGGTGACTGCCCTGGCCTCTCTGAGCTGTGATTTCCTCATCTGAAAGTGAAGAGGATGATACTAACTAGAAAGATTTCTTGGAGGTTCCAGTAAGGACTGTGAGTGAAAGCACGGCATGAGCTGGAAGATGCCACGCACGGGGAGTCACCGCTGCGGACAGGAAGTGCATCTGTCTCAACTCCTCCCAGCTGCCTCTGCCTCTGCCCTCTTCCTCCTTGCTTGGGCTGGGCCAGTAAGCAGGCAAACAGGTTGCCAGCAGCGTCCAGCCAGCACTGTCTTGCATGGAATTCCAAGGAGTGAGCCGGACTCTCGGTACAGGCAAGACACAGACATAACTTGCCCTCCGCAGTAGCAAGCCAGCCTGTGGGCTAGAAGCCGCACAGCAGTGTCTGTAGGTTACCATGGTCAAGTCCCCTCAGAGTGGAAGGCCTTCGGGACTCTACAGCATGGACGAACTTGCCTTCATTCCTGCAGACGGGATGGACGTGTTTGCCAAAGCTCAAAGTGTCAAGATCCACAGGACACAAAACTGGCAGAAAAGAGCCTCAAGCCAATGCATGGCTCAGTTTCTTTACCCAGGCAAGGGCACCTTGGATCCAGTGATTGAGTTTAAACCTGGAGCGAGTTCTCTGCCTTTCCCTGTCTCAGGTGAAGCAGACACTGACCAGTACGAAGGATTCATGCGTGTCAGTGAGCTGTGGGTCAACACACAGGTGGGGAAGGCCGGTGTCTGCTCCAGGGGGTGTTCACAGTGGGAGGTGGTTGCTGCTCGGGTAGGGGGGACTGCAGCTCAGGTCCTCACGTGTGGGGAGGCTTGGGCAGGGCTGCCAGATTCACCAGGAAGACCACGGGCTGCTGCCAAAGGCTAGAGTAGGTTGGGGAGGTAGGATTGCTTCTGGGGTCAGTGGCAGCCAAGCAACATGGGCGCATCTGCAGCACTAGGTGGCTTCGGGGAGAATTCAGCACCTGGTGGGTGCCATCCCCAACGTGTGAGTCTCCCAGAATAGAACCTTTGCTGTGTTTGTGCCAATGCAGATAATAAATCAGGGACATTGCTGACAAGATGCCCAGCCCTTCCCTTCCTCTATGGAGCTTTGCCTCTGGACCTGTTGGGATTTGAGGTCAGAAGAAGAAACCAAGAGAGGACAACTTCATGTTCTACAGTCACGGTCCAGAGTGGCGGCTTCCAACTCTACGTGACCCAGCATTTCATACCCTGCCTTTTCCTGCCCCACTCCCTCTCCTGGAATGCAAATCAGAGATAGGAAAGCGCCTGCACAGATAACCTTAAAAGCTCAGTAGAATACCCTAACTGTCGTGTAACACAGACCTGGAAGGAACATACGATATGCATGATAAAGTACAGGTGTGTCAGTGTGCTGGGACACAGGGCAGGAGGAGACCGGGGAGGGTAGTGGGTCCCTGCTCCCCGCCCCCCAGAGTCACTGATGCAGTCCCTGCAGATGCCCACAGACCCTGCAGGGCTTAGATGGCAGCTCCGAGGCCACAGCAGCATGTGAGCTCCGAGGACACAGCAGCATATGATGAGATTTTCAGAAATGAAAAATCAGGAAAGATTTTTTTAAAAAACAAAGTGTATTCAACAGCAAATTTATAAAATAGTTGTAATCTTGGAAAACTCAGTGTATTTAAACCATGCCCCTGGCTCAGAACCCTCTTGGTTGTGTGCAAAATATAGTTAAGTTCTCAGCTCTGAAGACTGTAAATAGGTTTTTCTCCTAAATAATGCTCAGCAGATGCTCAGAAGTCAGGGGATCCCAGGAAAATTCTCTGAGAGGGACATTTCTGTGCACCTTGTCTGGACACCTGACATCCAGCCCCGGCAGCACACACAACATTGAGGAATTAGAAATGCCACCGCAGAGTTCCACAGTGCGCAATATGGGTCAGTGTTTCCCTGCTGAGAAAGTCTGGTCCTAGTTTAGGAATCGAAAATGGGAGTAGAAAATTAGAGTCTTTGGACGAGTTTCATGAGTTTGCAACAGCACAGCTACAACAGCAGAGTAGCAGTGGCTCAGCCGGGGAACATCAGCAGCCCATGAGCACCTGCCAGGATTTAGAACTGGAAGGAAAGTTCTGGCCAGGTGTGAGACACACTGAGACGCCCTTGCATGGGTCCCCTCTGAGTTAAATTGTTTATACAACACCTGTTTATTGAGCATCCTCCACCTGCCAGGCGCTGGGGACACCATCGCTACCCTCGAGTAGCTCCTGGTCTAGAGGGCAGAGCACCACATGATTGCACGGTCACGTGGGTCACCACAGAGAGCCGTGCATGGCTCGAGTGGCCTGAGGAGGAAGCTTCCAGGAGGACGTGACGGGGAGGATAGGTTTTGTGGAGTGCATGGGAGTTGGCAGGGTAAAGCAGAGGGCATGCTCTGGCTGCAGGTGACAGTCCAAATGGGTCCTTGTTAGGGAACAGAGCAGAGTGCTAGGAAGCGGGGCTGGCATGGGGGGGCAACACCAGGGTGGCACGGGCGCTGCACCACCACGTGGACCTTGCGTAGGTTCTCTGTGCTGCACTGAGCACCTTGCTGACACCGTCCCTTTGAAAGCTCTTGTGTGCTATTGGATGGAAGTTGTCCACACTCGTGTATCTCCCCAAGGCTACAGATCTGGGCTGAGTCTCCATCTCCCCATCCTCAGCACTGTGCTTAGCCCAGGAGAGGCCTCCGTAAGTGTTGCTGGATGCATGGTGAGTGAGTGAGTGAATCGTGAAGCATCCCATGTTGGGGGCCTCCTGCTTCTCCCTGTAGGACTGAGAAACAAGAAAGTGACAAGGATATCGTGCCCCGCACTCCTCCCCCATCCTCTTGTACTGTCACAACCCTAAAGGAACCAGTCCCCTGCCCACAGCGAGGAACAGGCCCAGCTGCTCAAATAGGGCTGATCCAATTTCGTGTTTAAATTGGAGACCTCACAGTTGCTCCACCCAATTTGTGCGTCAGAACGCAATGGAAACAGGCAAGTGCACACAAAAAGCAGACCAGGAGTTGCCAGGAGCTGAGCAGAGGGGGATGGCAGGTGACTCCTACCGGGTGCAGAGCTTCCTGTCAGGGTGACACAAATGCTCTGGAACTAGGCAGCAGTGGTGGTGGAACAGCACTGCAAATGTACTAAAAACCTCTGAAAGTGGTGACTTTTGTGTTACGTGAATTTTATCTGAAATTGTAAAAGATTCAGTAGAAATAGAACAAAACATCTGCATAAAAATTGGAGAATGGAGATTAGGACCCTCGAGAATAGCCATGTGAGTCTTTGTGTGTGTGTGTGTGTGTGCGCGTGTGTGACAAACTGGCTCTTTCTCTTCCGTGCTCAGGACGCTCACCGAGGACTGTTCATCCAGCAGCTGCGGCCCACGCAGAACCTGCAGCCGAGGATCAAGCTCAAGCTGTTCGGCCACTCGGGGGCCGGGAAAACCACCCTGGTGGAGTCTCTCAAGTGTGGGCTGCTGAGGAGCTTTTTCAGGAGGCGCCGGCCCAGGCTGTCCTCCGCCAGCTCCAGCAGGTTCCCGCCCTCGCCCCTGGCTTCCAAGCCCACAGGTAGGAGGCCCCGCAGGCCCTGTCTCTCCCTGGGTGGGGGCTTCTGCACTCCCCTGTCGAGGAGAGGTGGTTGTGTTTCAGTTGCTTGACCCCGTGGCCTTGGTGGCTTTCAAGCGTGGTCCAGGCTGGCTGGTGGCCGTATGTGGGCCCCTCTTGTCCAGATGGCAGACTGCCCCAGTAATAGCAAAACGAGGGCCTCCCCGGAAATCACAGCCACAGAAACCAAAGTCCATCATGGTAACCGTGCACACTGCAGAACTGTGTCGTGCTCTACTCAGGGGCTCTGTTCCTTATTAAAAGGATTTGTTCGTAAAATTTGGATTCAGTGAAAAGGCTGCACTCAAGGATCCAGAAGGCCACGTGTGGCCCCAAGGCCACAGGTTCCCCACCCCTGGCTCAGTCTAACACAGGTCCAAGCACAGCACAGATCTGTGAGGGCCCCAGGAGGGGTTCTCACCCCTCATGCTTCTTCCTGGAGTGCTACGGGGACACTCAGGGTTTTGAGGACCTGGAGCAGCAAAATCAGATCCCCAGGGAGCCCCATTTCTGCTCAGGTCAAAGTCGGAGAGTGGTTTCCAAAGGCTGCTCAGTGCCTTTCACAGTTGGTCTGTCTCTCGGTCCGTGGAACCCCCTTGGGAAGCTTCGCCGACTTCCCGGCCTCCCACAGACAGGACTGAGGATTCACGGCCGGGGCTGGCCGTGCTCACTCCCAGGACGGCAGTGCCTTCCCTCCCAGGGGACACGCTCCTGCAGGGAGCAAGAGAAAACGGCGCCACCTTGCGCGTCACTGCTCCCGAATCCCCTTTAGCAGGAGGAATTAATTTTTTTGAAGATAAGAATAGAGGCCTTCAAAGAGTTTCCCATACAATGTCAATTTTGTGCTTTGTGCCTCGGACTCATTTTCTGTACGTGATATTACAAAGCTGTCAGACGTGTCCCTAGGTGGAAAACAGATGTGTTAAGGTCTGTGTTTTGGTGAACTTCCTCTCTCAGTGAGGGAGGAGGTCGGGGGAGCATTTGTAGCCAGGGGACAGTTGAGATTTACACACCCCTTTCAACTTCTTTTCTCTGAACACAGCAATGATAACTAAAAAGAACTTATATTCGTATGATTAGAGTATGGCTGATACGTACGCTAATAATTACTGAGCACTGTGGGCTAGGACTGGGCAGAATATGGTGTGTGTCACTCATTCAGTCTACGTGACAGCCTTCCAGGGTGTTTCTACCACCGTTTTGCTGCAGTCTGGAGGGGTCAGTGGGCCACCGCGAGTCACACAGACGGTGACGCACAGTGTCTGGTGCCTGAGCCAGTGCTTACTGATGACACTCTGGGCAAGGACATTTCCATGTACCGGTTTCTGTTTTCCACTGTAATTTTGGTTCCACTTAAGGGTGTAACATAGGTCCCACCTTCTCTGAAGGAGTTTGTTTTCCAGATTTGATGATGAGGGGCCTCCTCTGCAGAAGCTGCAGGCCATTGTCAGTCTCACTCTGCTCCTCCCGCAGTTCCTGCTGTCACCCCTAGAGGGAGGCAGCTCTCTGCTGCGGTGGGTTAAGAGCAAGGTCACTGCACTGTGAACCAGTGTGGGGAGGTGCCTGTAAATGAGAGAGAGAGAGGGGCGTCAATGGCTGGGGCTTGTGTAAGGCCTAAGGAGGTGTGAAGATCGTGCCCCTGACATGCAAGGTCCCCAGGAAGGAGAGATTTCACGATTTCACCTCAGCCCCAGAAGTCACCTCTCCATTCGTCTTCCTTCCGGTCAATTTTGCATGTCTAGTCTTTGACGTAGGTTCTTGATAAAGTGGGGCTCAGGATGGCCGCTGTGTCAGCACGCCCCACCAGGTGGACAGCGTCCTTCAGCCAGAGCTTAGAGAGCAGTGGGACCTGGGGGCTGCGACAGGAGACCCCCTGGAGGGGGACCCGCGCTGGGTCCAGGGAGCCACCAGCTGCCCTGGGCACGAGCCCTTGGGGGTCTGGTGAGGAGGCCGCTTCCCTGTCCCTCGGCCACCCTTACAGAGCAGCCTCCCCCGCCCAGCAGACATTTCTAAGTCAAGCCAACCGGTCAGAGGGAGCCCGACGCCTCCTGAAGGACGGTTAGGAGTATGGACGCTGCTCTTGCTTCAGTCCCCTGCCGTTTAGTTCTTTAGAGCACATCTGGTGTCCTGGCGTCTCTGGGGCTGCTGGCTTTGCTTACCACGAGGACCTGAAGGAAGACAACGCTCCACTTGCACCCCTTTCTCCTGGGACAGATGTCTTCATGCCCTCAGGAAGCACAACTCTGAGAACGTCCACGTGGGGAACTGCAAGTCCTAAGAAAGTAGCAAATACCAGAAAGACTTGAGAGAAGGCAAAGGGGACCCCTCAAGGTGGTCCAGCTCTCAAGGTCGCTGCTCCTTGTGGACACAAAAGCCAGAGGCGTGTGTGTGGAAACCTCCGTAGAAGCAAGACCCCGTGGGAAGGACCCTGTGGGATTGGCATGGCTCGTGCTGCCCTGGGGTTCAGGTGCCACCACGCATCCGCTCGTGACTCTCAGGACTCTTGAGATCATGTCCTGAGCCCATTTCAGAGGAAAGTAGCTGGAGGCTCAGGGACACGAGGTGTGTCTGCCCAGGTGAGGTGCAGGGGCCCCACCCGACAAGCTGCAGTCACCTGTTGAGGATGAAGAGGGGAGGAGAAAGGCTGAATTAGCTGCCGGCATTTAAAAATCCAGAGATGTCACCCCAAAACTTGGATATTTGGAGTCTTGTGGAAAATGGGAAGTTTTGGCCACCCTGGATTCACCTGCCTGCCTGGTTGGTCGCAGGAGGGCAGCTGCCCCTCCCCTCAACGCCAAGCGTCCCTTAGCTCAGGAGAGAGAGCTCCGAAGCACAACTCTGCCCCAGAGAGCGGAGCAGGAATGCTTTGGAGGGTGTGACCCCTGGGTAAGGTCACCCCTAGTCAATGTCAGAGGCGGGATTTGGTCCCAGACATGTTGGAAGGGCCTGGCAAAGACAGAAGAGGTGGGTGGCCCCACTGAGGCCCGCGTTGCTTGACGCCCAGATGGCCCCTCTAAGGGTGGGCAGAGTTTTATCCAAACAGTCCCTGGAAGTGACAAGATTCATCTGCAGTTAATTCCAGCACGTGCCTCAGGCTGTGAAGAGGCAGGAGGCTGTGCTGCAGGCGCCATAGCACCTTCTCCTCCTGCCCACGCGGGGCAGGCCCCGCCTGGTGGGTGCACCTGCAGGCTGGTGTCGGAGGGAGTCGCTGTCAGGCACGGCTCCGCAGCGGGACCTGGAGGTGGTTTGGGCAGAGAAGACACCACAGCCCTGACTGGGCAGGTCACTAGTCACTTGCTTGGCCAGCACCAAGCAGCACCCTGCAGAAGCAGAGCACGACATAAATGTCAGGCACTGTGAGGGTGGCCTGGGGAGAATGGACTCTGGTCACAAAAGGTGCGTCCTAGGGGGTGGACGGGGCAGCATTGCTTTGTTGGACACCCTAGGAAAGGCCGCCCCCGAGCGTGTGCCTCCCGGGAAGGGACCTGGTTCTGGAAGCAGCTGTATCGTCCCTCACAGCACCCTGGTCCTGCCCGGCGGGCCATGCTCCGCTCTCTCCCAGGCCAGCGCTCTGGACACCTGTCACCTCTCCTAGATTTGGCAGCCCCTTTTCCTTTGACGGGGAGATGCCCACGTGGGGACAAGATATCGTCAGACAGGAAGTCTGCATGCTTTCAGGATTTGGGCCCTTTGCCATCGGATTCTCTTGAGAACACTGGAGGCAAAGGCTGAGCTCGAGCCAGGAGACGGAATGTGACGTGTGTCCTCCTGGTGGGCAGAATGCAGCCGCCCTGTTTCCAGCGGCTCACGGAGACACAGCACCCTCTGGGGAGCGCAGTCAGCCCGGATTCCCTCGGACAATCAGAGCAGCGGCAAAGGAGGGTGGTGGCAGGGAGGCTGCTCGATTCTGGCCTGGCACATCTCAGAGCCCCTGGCCTGGCACCCGGGCTGGCAGTGACCTCTCGCGACCCTCACACCACCGTTACCTGGCTGCCACCCACGTCACTCGGCCTTGTGGACTCTGGGGGTTGTGACTGTGGAGTGGCGGCCCCACAGGAGGGACAATATGGAAGGTGACGGGAGGACAGACGTGCAGGAAGAGCACTCGCACAGGCCGTCCTGGTTCCCGCGGAGGAGCCTGCGGGAGGAGCCCCTCCCGGCCAGGGCCCGCCACTCTGCACCACCGGGGCAGTAGTTAGCAAAAAAACCCACTTCCTCCTGTGATTTCAGTGTTTTCCCCATGAAATTATTCTTTTAATAATGCCCATTACTCACCCTGTCCTAACCTCTTATCCTCCCAGTGAAAACTGTCACCAAGGAGGAGGGATGACCGCAAATCACCAAATAGCGTCTGCCCCACTCAGCTAGCACCTGGCCGCCTGGCACTGAAACAAGGTTTGCCCTGACAGGTGGTCATCCAGGCACAGGTTCCAGGTCACGGCTAAATAGACAAACCCATTTTTCGGAAACCCCTTCGCTTTTGTCAGACTTGGGCCATGATCTGCAGAGAAATACACTGAAATGTTGGCCATGTTGACATTGAGGGTTAAGTCATTTTGTTTTCTTCTTACCTTCCTGTTTTCTGCTTTTTTAATCAGAAATGTGTGTGTGTGTGTGTTTTAAGAATAACTCTTTCATCTTATTGTCCCTCCTCCTTTCTTTTTACCCAGCCTGCCCTTGGGGTCTGCTTGTCCCCTCCTTTGGATAGTCCTGTTACCCATGTCTTCAGTCTTAAATATTTGGTTTTACATAAGGGATTGCCTTTGTGTGGGGATCGCCGATTTTAAAGGTCAGATTGCCCAGGAGAAATGGTCACTTCCTCAGTGCCTTGCAGTGTCTGTGGAATGAATTGTGAACCAGCGGGCCTTCGTGGTACAATTCCGCACCTCGAACCTATTCCCAATGCATTCGCTCACAAGCACAGGCCGAGCACCCACCTCAGGCCAGGCCCTGAGGCGGACAGACGGCTTCTGCCTGCCCCACGCTGGTGGCGGAGAAGAGAGCGGAGGCTGTGGGCCGGTGAGGACCCGGGATGCTGAGGAAGCCCTGGGCGCCGTGCTGGCAAGCAGGGGCTCTGCTCCCTCACGCAGGGACCCAGACTTTGCTGTTCAGCTCATCTCACTCGCGTTCCAACGTCACTTACATAGTATTTCCTTTAAACTGGCTCACTTTTTCTTACTAAAATACGTTGATTTGAGAATGAAACAGTTAACATCCTCACCATAAATGGAAAACCAGCACCGCTGCCATAGTAAAAATAAATGCAATGAACAGCAAACAGCGGGACTAAAACCTAACTACGTGCTGATGCCCACCCCCTCGTTATTAAAGGGGAAGATTAGCAGGTATTGAGGAGATGCTAAAATCTCAAGGCCACAAACGGAGACTTGCTGCTCTAGTATCTGAAAGGCCTCTGGGAACTTTGAAAAGGAAAACTTTTGGGCCTTGTGTTTCAGCATTACTTAATGCCATGGCCTCCTACTGTCAAAATCATTTTGCATTCAACATAAAATAATCTCGTGTATTAGAGAGAGAGAGCGGGAGCCAGAGCCACAGAGAGACACAGCTAGTATCAGAGAAGCAGCAGGAAGTGAGAAGGGAAGAAATTCCCGATCTTCCTCTCCTCCCCGCTCTCCAGTGCCTCCCCTTGGCTGACCCCAGCCAGAAAGCCAATGGCAAGCAAGCCTGGAGACGCAGCCCCCGGGGCCAGGCTCTCAGGGCACAGAGCAGGGCAGGAAAGGGTTGTGGGGAGGTGGAGGGAACAGAAGAGGCCGACAGCCTCCCTGGGAGTCACTGCTGCCCAGCACACTTGCAGCCTGAAGCCACAGTGGGGTGGGTTCAGAGCAGGGCGGGGAGGGAGAGCAGGACTCACTGTCCTGGGCAAGGGCTCACTTGCATCCTTTCTGCCCTGCAGTCTCTGTGAGCATCAACAACCTGTACCCGGGCTGCGAGAACGTGAGCGTGAGGAGCCGCAGCATGATGTTCGAGCCGGGCCTCACCAAAGGGATGCTGGAGGTGTTCGTGGCCCCGTCCCACCACCCGCACTGCTCGGCTGATGACCAGTCCACCAAGGCCATCGACATCCAGAACGCCTATTTGAACGGTACGCCCTGCCTGCCCCCAGGGAAGGACCTCGGCTTTCCCTGTGACAGAGCTGTAAGTCATTCCCCCGAGGGAGCTTGTCCCAGGCAGCATCTGTCACATCTGGAAGAAAATGCAAGGCAAATGGACATAGGGAGTGAGGCAGAACTGCAGCTTGGCTGCCTACCTCCCCTAAAAAGGAAAGCTGAACACTGGGGTGTCCCCAGCACCTAGCAAAGCACCTGGCACACAATGGGTACTTGATAAATCACTGTTAAGGAAATTAATAATGTTTTTACATATTTATGGGGTACCCATGATATTTTATTACATGCATAGAATGTGGAATGGTCACATCAGGGTGTTTGGGGCATCCTTCACTTTGAGTATTTGTTATTTGTAATTTCTATGTGCTGGATAGATTTCAAGTCCTCCCTTCTAGCTACTTCAAAATATACAATACATTGTTTTTTACTACAGTCACCCTACTCTGCTGTTGAACATTAGAACTTACTCCTTCTATATGTTTGTGCCCATTAACCAACCTCTCTTCACACACACACACCCAACACACACCCTTCCCAGCTTCTAGTATCTATCATTCTACTCTCTGCCTTCATAAGATCAATTTTTTTATCTCCTACATACGAGTGTGAACGTGCTGTGTTTGTTTTTTCTGTGCCCGGCTTATTTCACTTAACACACGACCTCCAGTTCCATCCATGTTGCTGCAAATGACAGGATTTCCTTCTTTTTTATGGCCAAGTAATATTTCAATTGTGATTGAATCAATATTTCAACGTGATATACAATACCACGTTTTCTTTATCCATTCATCCATTGATGGGCATTCGGGTTAATTCCATATCTTCACTATTATAAATAGTGCTGCAATAAACATGGGCACGTAGGTGTTGCTTGGATATACTGATTTCCTTTCCTTTGGGTAAATATCCAGCAGTGGGATTGCTAGATTATAAGATACTTCTATTTTTAGTTTTTTGAGAACTCCATACTGTTTTCCATAGTGGCTATAGCAATTCACACTCCCACCAACAGTGTATCAGACTTCCCTTTTCTCTGCATCCTCACCAGCATCTGTTAATTTTTGTGTTTTATAGCAGCCATTCTAACTGGGGTAAGATGATATTTTACGGTGGTTTCAATTTGCATTCCCTTCGTCATTAGTGATGTTAAGCATTTTGTTATGTATCTGTTGGCCTTTTGTATGTGCTGTTTGCCCACTTTTTAATGGGATTTTTTGTTTTCTCACTGTTGAGTTGTTTGAGTTCCTTATATATTTTGGATATTAATCCTTTGTCAGATGAATGGTTTGGTAATATTTTTTCCCATTCAAAAGGTTGCCTTTTCATTCTGTTGATTGTTTCCTTTGCTGTGCAGAAGTTTTTTAGTTTAATATAGTCCTGTTAGTCTATTTTTATTTTTGTTACCTGTGCTTTTGAGGTTTTAGCCATAACATCTTTGCAAGACTAGTGTCCTCAAGTGTTTCTCCTTTGTTTTCTTCTAGTAGTTTTATAATTTCAAGTCTTACATGTAAGTCTTTAATCCATCTTGAGTTGATTTTTTATATTAATATTATGAGAGGTAGTGGTTCAGTTTCATTCTTCTGCATATAGATAGCCAATTTTTCCAGCACCATTTATTCAAGAGGGTATTCTTTACCCAAGTTTTGTTCGGGCACCTTTGTTGAAAATTAGTTGGCTATAAATACATGTATTTATTTCTGGGCTCTCTATTTTGTTCCATGGCTCTATATGTCTTTATATGATAGTACCAATACCATACTGTTTTCGTGGCTATAGCTTTGCAGTATATGTTGAAATCAGATAGTGTGATGCCTCCAGCTTTGTTCTTTTCACTCAGGATTGCTTTGGATATTCTTTTTTGGCTCCATATGAATTGCACAGTTGTGTTTTCTATTTCTGTGAAAAATGACTTTGGTATTTTGTTGGGTTTTTTTTTTTTTTTTCTTTTCTTTTCTTTCAGAGACAGGGTCTCATTCTGTCACCCAGGCTGGAGGGCAGTGGCATGATCATAGCTCAGTGCAGCCTCAAACTCCTGCACTCATGCGATCCTCCTGCTTCAGCCCCCTGAGTAGCTGGGACTATAGGAGCATGCCACCAAGCCCAGCTAATTTTTTAATTTTTTGTAGAGATGGGATCTCACTGTATTGCCCAGGCTGGTCTCAAACTCCTGGCCTCAAGTGATCTTCCCACCTTCACTGCCCCAAATGCTGGCATTATAGGCGGGAGCTACCATGCCCTGTGACATTGGTATTTTGATAGGGATTGCATCAAATCTGTAGATTACCTTGAGTAGTATGGTCATTTTCACAATATTAATTCTGATACCTGACCATGGGATGTCTTTCCATTTGTCTGTGTCCTCTTCAATTTCTTTCATCAGTCTTTTATAGTTTTCTTCATAGAGGTCTTTCACCTTCTTGGTTAAATTTATCACTAGGTATTTTATTTTTTTATTGTAAGTGGGATTGTCTTCTTGATTTCTTTCTCAGCTGGTTCAGTATTGGTGTATAGAAATACTACTGGTTTTTATATGTTGCTTTTTTTATCCTACAAATTTACTTACTTACTATGAATTTATTTATCGGATCTAAGAATTTTTTGGTGGAGTCTTTAGGTTTTTCTAGATATAAGGTCACATCATCTGCAAATAGGGGCAGTTTGACTTCCTCTTTTCCAATTTGGATGCCTTTTATTTCTTTCTCTTGCCTGATTGCTCTGGCTGGGACTTCCAGCACTAGGTTGAATAGGGGTGGTGAAAGTGGGCATCCTTGTCTTGTTCCAGTTCTTGGAGGAAAGGCTTTCAGCTTTCCTATATCTATCTCTTTAATAAATTTCTCATTAATATCTGGAATTGTCCTTCTGATCTTTTTGTATTGTTTTTCTGTATTCTCTTGTATCTCATTAAGCTTGTTTAATATTATTATTTTGAATTCTTTTTCTGGGATTTTACAATTTCTTTTTCATTGGAATCTATTGCTGGAAAGTTATTGTGTTCCTTTGGAGGCATGATATTTCTTTGCTTTTTCATATTTCTTGTGTCCTTACATTGATATCTGTGCATCTGGTATAACAGTCACTTCTTCCAACTTTTTGAATTTGTTTTCATAGGGGAGGACTTTTCCCTGAAGTTGTAATCTAGTGTTTTGGGCCCTTTGGGTTTGATTCTGGGTGTGTGCAGGTAGTGTAGTCCTTCTGTGGTTTCTTTGGCCATAAATAGCACCAGTGGTGTCTGTGATTTCCTCTGTGGCTTAGGGTATGGTTGTTAGTGGAGGCTATGGTTAAGTTTTAATGGGGACAGGGATACCAGGTGGGCCAGTCCTCGGCCCCCAGTGGTGGCAGTGGTGAACTGAGCATGGCTATCATTGGTCCCCAAGACAGCGTATGCTGGCACAGGTGTGAGCCCATTCTTGGGCTCAGGTGCTGGGAGTGGCAGTGGTAAGCTAGGCAGGTAGGTGAGTTCTTGGACCCCTGGACAGTGGGCATGGCATCAGCAATGGCAGTAGCAGCGGGGGGACAACTCTCTGGCTTCCAAGTAGTGTTGCAATGGCTGCAATGGGCTAGGCAGGCCAGTACCCAGGCCCACAGGTGACACATGTGGGTACATGTTAGTTGTGGTGGTAGCAGTAGGTTGGGTGGGCCTGACCACAGTCTTCCAGGGGGAGTGCTCAGGCACCAATGGCGGTGGATTGGTTGGGCAATCCACAGACTCCTGGACAGCGTAATTGGGCACTGAGGCAGAGATAGAGCCAGGCCAGCCAAACCTGTCCTCAGGTGCCCTGGTGGTGTGTGCAGGTGCTGGCTGTGGTAGGGAGGGGCAGGATGATCCCCAAGCCCCAGCAGAATGCTTGGGTAGGGGTGATAGCAGCTGTGCTGCAGCCCTGCTACTGAGAGAGTGGGGTTGCTTTCTGTGACAGCAGCTATATACAAGCTGCTGGGGATGGCTGCAGCTGCACTGGCTTTGGGTGAGGAGTTCCATGTCAAGGTGTGTGAAAATGAGTGCATAGTAGGGTCGCTGCCAACAGCTCGAATTCCAGCCCTGACGGCAACAGCTAGACAGAGAGATGGTTGCAGGCGGGGTATATCATCAGTGGGGCTGGGGGCTGCGGAAATGCAAGGGCTGTTGGGCCCAGGGCAGGATGGAGTCTGTGCTGGACTCTGAAATGGCACCATGCTGTAGCTGCTTAGGACTCAGGGGACATGCCATCAAAACCGGCTTCATAACAACCCACTCTCATGGGAACCAATCCATTCCTATAAAAACTAATGCAGTTTCATGAGAGCAAGAACTCACTCACCTCCAAAAGAACAGCACCAAGCCTTTCGTGAGGGACTCGCCCTCCTAAACACTTCCTGCCAGGCGCCACCTCCCAACACTGCCGCCCTGGGGGTCAGATTTCAATGTGAGTTTTACTGGGGACAAACCGTCTACGATCTTGGCAAGATGTTAGTTACATAGACAGATGAATGCCATGGACATCACAAGCCCTCCTTGGAACTCCTGGAATACTAAGAAAAATTATGATTGAAATTTGGCGGTGGTGTTTCGGTATGGGAATCTCCACTTTTCTTTTTCTGTAGGAGTTGGCGACTTCAGCGTGTGGGAGTTCTCTGGAAATCCTGTGTACTTCTGCTGTTATGACTATTTTGCTGCAAATGATCCCACGTCGATCCATGTCATTGTTTTTAGTCTAGAAGAGCCCTATGAGATCCAGCTGAACCAAGTGATTTTCTGGCTCAGTTTCCTGAAGTCCCTCGTCCCAGTCGAAGAACCCATAGGTGAGCTAAGCACCCGTGGGCGAGCGAGCGTCCTTCCTGCGGCCGGCCGGGAATCGCCGCCTCCCTCCAGGCTCCTGCTCTGCTCCTGCCCCTGGTGCAGGCCTGGCACCCCGGCCACGTGCACATCCCACACCTTGTGGCTCCTCCTGCTGGGAAACTTCCAGTCTGGAAAGCTTCCTGGGGCTCAGCCGTTCATGGTGGTCTGTAGAAAGATTTTGTATCATAATTGTGTATTCCTGCCTCAACGGCCCGATTCTGAGCAAGTCATTTAGAGCCATTTCTCAGATTCTGTCTACACTTTTGAGCCGTGGTCATTTTGTTGGGTGCAGAATGAATCTCTGCCTGGAAGGCTGCTGCACCTGTACCTAAAGGGAACAGAATTAGTCAGCAGAAGGAGCTCTCCTTCCTTCGGCAGTTATGAGACAGGACCGAGTTGCCTGAATGTGTTATCTTTGCTTTATTCCTAAAGGAGAGGACAACATGGAATAAACTTCTTTTGTTCTTCACATACAAGAGAAGCAGCCTTCCCTGGTGAAATGCAGTACTTAGCAGTCAATTTTTTTCCCAGAAAAGCCTTTAATAATAAAATAAATTGGGCTTAATTCCCCTCAAGATACTGCCATTTTTACCTCTTTCTTTCTCTTTTATTTTTCATGGTTTTTTGTTTTAAACACTCCCATAAGTGAGAGGCTCTCTGTATGACTTGCAGACCGTTTCTCTCTGAGCCATCCCTGTGGCGTTGCTGCATTCACGGGGCTTGCTTTGGTCTTGTAAAGAGTGTCCCTCACTGTGCGGATGGGGGCTATTTGGAGGAAGACCCGAGAAGCTGCCTTTTGGTCTGGGGTCAGTTCTGGCCCACTCTGAGCAATCTTCCTGGAGGCCCAGGAAATTGGCTCACCTTCCTGTTGGCCGGGCCTAGGGACTTCTAGAGCCCACACTTCACGGCGGGCGTGGGGCCCTCATGTCTGTGGCAGGTCGTCCATCCACCTGCAGAGACCGCCTGGGCATGAGGTCAGCATGCCCCCTGCCCTGGGCGGGAGAGTCAGCCAGGTAGGAGGACCCCCCTCGTAACACAGCTCTCTCTGCCCCCAGCCTTTGGTGGCAAGCTGAAGAACCCACTCCGAGTTGTCCTGGTGGCCACCCACGCTGACATCATGAACGTTCCTCGACCAGCTGGAGGCGAGTTTGGATATGACAAAGATACATCGTTGCTGAAAGAGATCAGGAACAGGTGAGGGGCGGCCACTGGGTCTGCAGCCCAGGTGGTAGCCTCCTACCCAAGGAACCGAATCAGGGCTGTGAAAAATACAACAGAAGTCACATGAACCACAGAAAGGAATTAAAGACTATTTTTCCTTGGTTGACTTTTTTGTTGTATGGGTTGAGTATCTCTTATCCAAAATGATTGAGACCAGAAGTGTTTTAGATTTCATATGTTTTTGGCTTTTTGGTATAGTTGCATATACATAATGGTTGAACATCGGCAAGAGGAAAATTCTAAATCTGAAATGCTCCACTGAGCATTTTCTTTGAGCATCATGTTGGTGCTCAAAAAGTTTTCAGATATTAGAACATAACAGATTTCACTTCCCAATTGGAGATGAACAACCTCTATTTTTTGTTGTTATCAAAGCAGTAAATCCACATAATGACAAATACAAGCAAAGAATGCATGATGAAAAACATCCTCTACCTCCTTCCT
The DNA here is from genome assembly GCF_041146395.1 of Eulemur rufifrons. NCBI lineage: Eukaryota > Metazoa > Chordata > Mammalia > Primates > Lemuridae > Eulemur > Eulemur rufifrons. Next base: position 205,671,937 of record NC_090989.1, read on the forward strand.
CACCTCCCAGTACCACTGCCCAGAGATAATTTGTAGTTGCTTTAGTTTTCAGTCCTTTCGATGATTATCACGATAACACTAATCAGTGTTTCTCAAAATATAAGTTGTAATCCACTAATGGGTCATAAGATACATTTAGGGGACCATGACCAACTCTTTTTTATTTATATTCATTTTTTATGTGACTTTATTTGCAGGTATCTTTTTTAAATGAGATGGGATGGAATGGAATAGAATGGGATATATCAGAGTATATTTTATGTCATTTATGAAGCTTTTTATCACTTATCTATATGAGTGTGTATGGGGTCATGATATAAAATATATATTTTTACTTAGACTCTATCAAAAAGTTTGAACATGCTGCTCTGTATAATATGTCAGCAACTTAGATATTGAATTCTTAACTTGAGACACTTATCTGTTGCCATGCAGATGTGAAAATGGGGCTTCTATTAATATGTTTAGATTGATGGTATAACTGTTGCGTTCATACCTCTACTCTTCAACAGTATCTCTTCTCACCTGTAAGGTGAGAGCATTAGGCCTCGCCTTTCCGTGTCAGGAGAACTGATACCTCTCCAGGCTGTGTTCCTGCAGCTTTGTTAAACCTGAAGCTCCTGTGTGGATGACTCGGGGCTCGTGCCAGTATCCCCACGCCTCTACATGCAGTGCGATAGATAAGGCAGAGTCCACCGAACAGCAGGGATGGAGGGGCCTTTGCAAGGTTACCAGAACTTTCCTTGCCTCCTCCCAACCTCTCGGGCCAGTAGGAGCCTGCCTCTCCATAGAAAGACCTGTTGAGATTGATCCACTGCTAAGGAAGCTCCTTCTTTTCCCATAGGTTTGGGAATGATCTTCACATTTCGAATAAGCTGTTTGTTCTGGATGCTGGGGCTTCTGGGTCTAAGGACATAAAGGTACTTCGAAGTCACCTGCAAGAAATACGGAGCCAGATTGTTTCGGTAAGTATACCCTGGAGAGGACCTGGACCCAGACTTTGCCGACACCACCCAGTGAGCCAGGGAGTTGGGCCTTCTGTGCTGCCCTCTTGGTTCGATTTCGGCACCAGGGACAGCTTCATAGTAGGACCCAGCACGAGGTGGCTGCATGGACATGGTTTTATCCTATCGCTGTCGGACAAGGAAGGAAGAATAGAGAAACAAGGAGATGACTGGAGATAAAGGGTTGTTATAGGGACAGATGGACCACTTCAGATTGTATGAAATCCTTACAGTTTTAATGGTTTGTTTAAAAATGATTTCCTTAATAAATTACAAAAGAAATTCAAAAGTGACTTACTGTAGCATATTTAGAAAATTCAGAAAAGTGGAAAAAGAGTCACTAACAAACTAGTGGAAGACATAAAATAATAGATAAACAAATGGAACGAGACTGCATTCTTGGATTGCAGGATATGACCCAATATTTAATTTTTCCCATGTTATATAAACTTAGTACAATTCCAGCTAGCATCTGAATGGGATTGAGAGGATTAGTTTTTATGGAAAATTTCCATGGAAAAGTTAATAAGACGAAGCCTCTATTATAAATACAGTCAAATAAGAGGAACAGCTTAGAGAATATAGAAGTAAATCACAGTATCTGTAGAAATGTAATGGAAAACAAAGATATTTTAATTTAGTGGGGAAAAAGTTTATTTAATAAGTGATCGTAGCACAACTGGTGATTTGCATGGAAGAAAATAAGGTTGGACTCCTACACTCTATGGCGTCTAAAAATAAATTCATTAAAACTTTAAAATGTAAAAAAATAAAACAATAAATATCTTGAATGGAAATTTAGGGAATGTATTTTTAAAATAACTAGGTACTGGGGAAACCTTTTAAAACAAGGTAGAAAACCCCAGAAATTTTCAAAGAAATTTGAAAAGCAGTTTTCAACTGTATCTATTTGACAACATAAAGTTTTTCTAATTTTTTTCTGGCAAATAAATTCGATAGACAAAGTTGAAGGGTGAAATAGATTGGGAAAAACATTCTCAACGTATTTGACAGATAAAGGGTTACTACCTATAATATTTGAAAAACTCATGAAAATTGGTAGGAAAAGGGCAAATGGGCTAAATGGAAAAAATGCTAAAATGGAAAACTGCTCACATGCTCTCTGGAATGTTCTACCACTGAAGCCTGGGTGTAAACTCTGGCCAGGCGTGCATCTGCCTCTCCTGTCCAGCAGGTCCTGCCTCCTGTCACAGCGCCCCCTTTCTAGAACACTGCACTTCCAACACCAGGCTTCATTCCCAACGTGCTTTGGGGATTCTCAGGAAACTGCCCTCTCATGAAAACCTGGCCCTGGGACACACCAGATGCCCTTGCTTCCCTGTGGAGGCCCCATGATGGCAGAGTCGGCAGACGGGGGGTGGTCTAGGAGGCCTGGGAGGACTCTGGTCACACAAACTCATGGACAGCGATCTGAGTCTATGGAGGCCCCAGCGTGTCCCCACCGGGTCTGGATTAAGGCTGCATTCCCTAGGCAGCAGGGAGTGTGTGAGGTTTGAACTGGGCAATGGCATGACCCGCTGCTTTGCAAGTGAGGGAGTGAGAGAGAGACACAGGAAGTGAGGAAAGGAGGGAAGGAGGAAGAAGCGAGTAACACATAAGTAGGTGGTGAATATTAGTTGACGGAGTGATTGAGTCCACAATTCCAAAAACACTCTTGGAAGACTCACCATCCATGTAACATGACCAGCAGAACTGAAAAGCCTCCATAAAACTTTAGGTTTGATAAATAGATTCGATTCAAAACAACTCTACAAAAAATAACTGCCCTGGTCCTCAACCATAAAAGCGCTCACTCATTCACCCAACCAATCAGGTGCAACATGCCTGAATGACAGGCATCACCTTACCTGGGTCCTCCTCCTCAGCATCCACAGCGGCAGGTGAGGTGACCTGTCCTGCCCCGCCTGTTCTAGGTCTGCCCTCCCATGACTCACCTGTGTGAGAAAATCATCTCCACGCTGCCTTCCTGGAGGAAGCTCAATGGGCCCAACCAGCTGATGTCACTGCAGCAGTTTGTGTACGACGTGCAGGACCAGCTGAACCCGCTGGCCAGCGAGGAGGACCTCAGGCGCATCGCTCAGCAGCTGCACAGCACAGGCGAGGTGAGGGCTCTGCGACTCACATCTGTCCCAAATGCCAGCTCCTGGAGGTGGCATGAGCCTGGGGAGGCAGAGGGAAAATGACCCAACTACCCATAATATCTCCAGACGTGTGACTGTTACATCCAGCTTCAAGTGACCCTCTGAACGGCAGTTCTCTGCTTTCCTACCTCACTTTAGGAGCTGTCGTTTTGTCTTGTCATGTTTCTTGTTTTCCAGATTCCCTCAGTTAGGGGGCGCAGTGCCTGCTGCCCTGGGTGACTGGGTATCCCCTCACGCCCCTGGGCACCTGGAGCTTCCCTGCCATTCCTGGCAGCCTCCAGGATGGCGGCTTTCCATGGAGCATGAACTGACCAGCTCCACACTTGGGTTCACAATCGAAAAAGGCAGTGAGGGGTTCTCATAGAGACAGTGTCTGGGGACGCCGAGACAGAGAGATAGTGCACAGACACACAATCATAATTCGAGGTACACATGAAAAAAAACACAGCAAGCTCTGCCTGCCAGAAATGACCCGAAAATGGGAGTCTCTGCTTTGGTTCTGTTACATTCAGCTCTGGGGCGCGGGTTGGAAAGCCTGTTCTGATCGCATCCTATGCCAGTGCCCAGAACGGGGGCGTGGCCCTTGAGTTCCTGCATGAGGTGACATCAGGAGACAGCATCAGCTGCTCTGGGCCAAGAAGAGTGGATGTGAATATTAAACTAGAAGCAGCTCTGAGATAATTAAAAGCCAGAGCTCGCCTCTCCAGTCTCGGGTGCCAGGTCTGACTCTATGAGCCACGTATTCTTAAAATTAAACTTGAATCCAGAAGCCAGTGACCCTGAAAACTAGAGCCTCAGGCAGTGATTTTGTCAACCTTTAAACTCCCGGTTAACAGCTGGCTAATCTGACTGCTCCAGGAATACTGGAAAGTGATGTGTCCAAGGAAGAAGACAGGCAAAGCGTCAAAGCTTAGATTATAAGATACTGGTGGATATTAAGAATGTTATAATAATGAACTCCTTTGGCACAGCATTCCGTTGCATTTTTGGTTTTGACCAGCACCTTTCTAGATCATAGCATATAATCCACTTATTTGACATCCTCCCTCTCTGCCCTTGAGACTTTCCTAAGTAAGTGAAGACTTAAAGAAGGACGACAATAAAGGGGAGCCTACCCCACGGGGCCCCCGCCCTGACTGGCCCCAGCCCTCCTCCAGTCCTGCCTTCTGGCACCTGCTCTGCAGATCTCACTCCCATTTCCCCAGCAGCCCTTCTGATGTGTCCCTTCTGGTCCAGGGCACAGCACTTAGTGAGCTGTGTCGCCTCTTTACTCTGCTCCACTAGGGGACAGCTTTTCAATCTCTGTCTTTTGTGACCCTGAGGAGACAGCAGTGTTTAGGACGCAGTTGCAAATCGTGTTCCACCAAATGCCACATCCAGAACTTAATAGATACTGGCTCCACCGTTCAGGAGTTTCCAACCTAGGCCCAGTTTTGAACGGAATCATGGAAGGAGGATGTCTTGAAGGGTTAAGCCCGACTGTCGGTGGAAGAGTCCTGTTGCCGAGAGGCAGAGTCTGAGCCTCCATGTGAGGAAGGAGTCGCCTTGGGTGGCCACTGTTCATAGCACTAGCTCAGAGCAGGAGGGGAGACAGGAAGTGCAACTGTTCCATAAAGGGAAAGTTACTTCCGTGTTTTGTCACATTTATTCTTTCCAACTTTTGATTTTTTAAAGAAAGAAATAGCCACAAACCTGTAGTCCCTTCTGATCACGATCCCCCATCTCATTCCTATCCCCATCTCTGGAGCCAACAGTTACCAGCCAACAGTTACCAGCCAACAGCTACCATGACAGCATATCTTTCCAGACCTTTTTAATGATGGGTGTTTAAAATTTACATGTTTCAGCTGGGCATGGTGACTCATGCCTGTAATCCCAGCAGTCCGGGACGCCAAGGCACGAGGATCGCTTGAGGTCAGGAATTCATGACCAGGCTGAGCAAGAGTGAGACTACATCTTTTATCTAAAATTAAATTTTAAAATTTAAAAAAATAAAATAAAATTTGCATAATATAAAATGTTCTGAATCTTTTTTGAAAAATCTTTTGAAAAATGTCAAGCCTTCAGCAAAGTTGCAAGAGTAGTACCATCAACTTTCCTCTGTTCTACATTTAAATTGACCAACTGTTTACATTTTGCTCCATTTGCTTGATTCCTCTGTCTTCTGTTTATGTACTTATTTATTTTATAGACATCATAACATTTCTCCCCTAAATAATTTAGCCTGCATCTCCTAAAGACCATATTTTCCCTTATAACAGAATATAATTGATCAAAACAACATGATATAGTACTATGATTTAATATATAGTCCCCTGAGGGTGACTTTGAGCAAAAATTTTGAGAAAATGAATATATAGTTCTCATGCAAGAGTTTGCCAGTTGTCCCAAAAATTTCTTTCATAACTATTTTTATTTCTGTATGTATTTATTTTGGGATTCAGAATCCAGTCTGAAATCACTCATTGCCTTTGGTTGCCATTTCTCTTCTTTTTTCTTTCATTTCATTGGCCTTTTTGAAGACTCGGGGGTAGTTGTTTTCCAGAATTTCTCTTCTGACATTGTCAGGATGTTTTTCCGCTCAGTGTTTGGTCTTTGAGATGCATCCGTGTGAAGGACCCTGGGTCGTTCCTTAGAACATCTGCTCAGACGCCATGGCTGGGACCAGGCTCGTTCCTACTCTGGCTGGTGCACCTGGCCGGGGCTCTTTCCCTAAGGTGACCTTGTGCTGTCCCCTCTGGCAGATCAACATCATGCAGAGCGAAACGGTGCAGGACGTGCTGCTCCTGGACCCCCGCTGGCTCTGCACCAGCGTCCTGGGGAAGCTGCTGTCCGTGGAGACCCCGCGGGCCCTGCACCATTACCGGGGCCGCTACACCGTGGAGGACATCCAGCGCCTGGTGCCCGACAGCGACGTGGAGGAGCTGCTGCAGATCCTCGACGCCATGGACATCTGCGCCCGCGACCTGAGCAGCGGGACCATGGTGGACGTCCCCGCCCTGATCAAGACGGACAGCCTGCACCGCTCCTGGGCCGACGAGGAGGACGAGGTGATGGTCTACGGCGGCGTGCGCGTGGTCCCGGTGGAGCACCTCACGCCCTTCCCGTGCGGCATCTTTCACAAGGTGCAGGTGAACCTGTGCCGCTGGGTGCACCAGCAGAGCACGGAGGGCGACGCGGACATCCGCCTGTGGGTGAACGGCTGCAAGATCGCCCACCGCGGGGCCGAGCTGCTGGTGCTGCTGGTCAACCACGGCCAGGGCGTCGAGGTGCAGGTGCGCGGTCTGGAGACGGACAAGATCAAGTGCTGCCTCCTGCTGGACTCGGTGTGCAGCACCATCGAGAACGTCATGGCCACCACGCTGCCCGGGCTCTTGACCGTGAAGCACTACCTGAGCCCCCAGCAGCTGCGGGAGCACCACGAGCCCGTCATGATCTACCAGCCGCGGGACTTCTTCCGGGCGCAGACGCTGAAGGAAACCTCCCTGACTAACACCATGGGCGGGTACAAGGAGAGCTTCAGCAGCATCATGTGCTTCGGGTGCCACGACGTCTACCAGCAGGCCAGCCTCGGCATGGACATCCACGCGTCCGACCTGAACCTCCTGACGCGGAGGAAACTCAGCCGCCTGCTGGACCCGCCCGACCCCATGGGGAAGGACTGGTGCCTTCTCGCCATGAACTTGGGCCTCCCCGACCTCGTGGCCAAGTACAACACCAATAATGGGGCTCCCAAGGACTTCCTCCCCAGCCCGGTCCACGCCCTGCTGCGGGAGTGGACCTCCTACCCCGAGAGCACGGTGGGCATCCTCATGTCCAAACTGAGGGAGCTGGGTCGCCGGGATGCAGCCGACTTCCTGCTGAAGGCGTCCTCCGTGTTCAAAATCAACCTCGATGGCAATGGCCAGGAGGCCTATGCCTCAAGCTGCAACAGTGGCACCTCTTATAATTCCATTAGCTCGGTCGTGTCCCGGTGAGGGCAGCTTCTGGCTTGGGCAGGGTCTCTTTGGACTGCAGGGCAAGGGGGGTGCAGCCCATCCTTCCCATTGGAGATGCCCAGGGCATTCCTTCCTACCCACATCCCGAGGGACCCCCGCCCCCCTCCACCTGTTCCTCTGCCCCTGCTACCACCCTGCCTCTCCGCACTCCCTTGTCTCTGGAAGGTCTTCCCAGTTTCAGAGCAGAGCAGACCCTTTACTTTGGCCATTTCAAAAGCTAGTGTAGCTCCTCTCAGTGTTTTGGACTCCATCTCTCGTCCTCTGATACCTTGCTTTTAATGGAATTTTACTGGAATTCCTAATTTTCAATGAAATTTTTTTAACTACTATATTGATTGTCCTTTAAAAACAGAAAAGCGCATATTTATCCAAAGTGTGTATTTCTTATACTCTTTTCTTTGTTATACCATCTCCTCAGCTTATCTCTTTTATATTTGTAGGAGAAACTCCCATGTATGGAATCCCACTGTATAATTTATAAACAGACAATATGTGAGTGCCTTTTGCAGAAGAGGGTGTGTTTGAAACCATCAGAGTCAGCCAGGAGCTGTCACCAAGGAAATGCTACCTCTCTGTCCCTTGCTGTATGCTGATCACCGCCAGAGGTGCTTCACCCTGAATTTTGTTGTTTTTTCTTCCCAGCAATGTCTGTGTTTTGTTTGGCAAGGAAAGGAGAGAAAGGAATCTTCCTCCAGGGTGATTTCATTGGCAGTGTTGTTGCTATACGAAGACATTTTCATTTTGCTTTTGTTGGAACGTCAAATGTGAATGTCCTCACGAAACCTACAAGCTGTCAGGCTTCATCATTCCCGCTCATCTCAGGTAGAAGGTTGACACAGTTGTAGGGTTGCGGAGACCTGTGTAAGAATTCAGAAGAGCCCTGACTCATCATTTGTGGCAGTCCGTTGTAATTCGTGCATAGCAGATGGTTTCCACATTTAGATCTTGGTTTGATAACTTCCTGTAATTTGAAGTCTAAAAGCAGAAAATAAAGGAGGCAAGTTTTCTTCAGTGATTTTAAATTGTGATAGAGTTTTAAACTGATGAGGGAACATGTCCTCATTCTTCTGTCCTGAGAAGCATGTAATGTTAATGTTGTATGTATATATATATATGCACTATGTATATACATATATATTAATACTGGTATTTTTACTTAATCTATAAGATGTCGTAAAAAAGTTAAAGTTTTTTTCTTTTTCTTTTTTTAAATAAATAAACTGTTGCTCGTTGCATTACTTTTGTTAGACTTTAATTCAAAAGGATTTCTTTCTTTGTTGTGTTATCACGGCCATCATCCCACATGTCACCGGAGAAACCCCTCTGAAATCCAAAAAGTCCTTAAGCCTAAGCCCTCAGGGTTTCAAAAAAAAACCATTTTTTTTAGGTGCTTAATTATTACCAAAACTAGGAATGGTACGGGAAAGTTAAAAGAGCCCAGATGATTTTCACATTTCTTCTTATTTTAAAGAAAAGGGACCCCTTTCATTTTCCTCTGCCCCTTTCCATTTTTCCAAAAAAACCAGATTAAATCTTTTAGTCTTGGCAACGGGGAACAGAAGAAGCTTTGCTGTTTCTATGCAAAAGTGCCAGGGATGGTGCCAGGAGCAAGAGAAAACCTATAGCAGAAGATGCGTAGCGTCCTGCCCTTCTTTAAATTCAAACTACACTTGCAGTTCGTTTTTCACCAAAACTGTCCACAATAAACATGATTCACTTTTATAAGGAGAAAAGAAATACTAATGAATACAATTTAATACTACATATAGCAATACCCAGAAAGGATGACACTGAAATGAAATTTGTGGTGACCTTAAGGAGTGGAACCTTCTTTTCTTGTCTTAACTCCTTCCTCCAAGTGTTGGTCTCATTCTCTCCTACTTGAAAAGAGTGCTTCATACTGCAGGGATATAGCAGAGGGGAGCCAAAAACCAGAGGCAGGGGGTTTGCCTCTTGCAGTATCTGCATGTAAAATCCCAGAGGGGCCTCTGATTGGATCAGCTTGGGTCACCTAGCTATCCCTGTGCAAATCTCAATGGCTGGGGGATATACAGTTGCTAGCAGTGGCCTGGCCTCAGTGACCCTGGGTGGATGTTGGAGGAGGAGCAGTTCTCCCCAAGAAGGAGATTCTGTTAACAGAATAAGGGGGCATGGGTAGGATGCTGGGCAGCAAATGCAAAGTGTTGCAAGGGCCTTAATGCAGCTGTTCATATGGTTATGGGGCCCCCGGACTCCTGACATTTTGCAGCCATACTCAAGAATCCTTACACTCCATACGTCAAGAGCTTCAGGATCACTGAGCTCACTGCCCCATCATGCAAAATGCCATGGGAGACATTCCAGGGAGCAGTTTGGGGTCATCTGTACCAGACACTCTGGTCAGGCTGAAACTATCTGGCAAAGCCAGCTCTACCCCCTGCAGGAGGGAAGAAACCAGACCACAGCTTACCTCCTGTGGCCATCGTGAGAATCAAAAGACGCAAGGTCTTGGGAGCCAGAAAGAAAAGCCAGCCATGGACTTTTTCTCTTCCAATTGCTGTGAAATGCACTCAGGCAACATGTTCCTCATCCCCCCTGGGCTGTGTCATGGCTGCTCCTCAGTACCAAGTCCAATCTTGAGTCACCCTGGGATGACTGAGGTCTCCAGTATGGACAAAAGCATCCCAAGGACCCAAAGCCTCTACGGTATAGGCTTGAGGGCCCTTGTGGCAGTTCCAGTGGGTCCCAAAATCTGGATTCCCACATCTTCTGACAATGATCAGAACTCTGGAGGGATTCTGGTGGTCTGTTTTGTAAAAAGGAATTCACAATGACAACTACAGGATGTAGAGAAATCATGAGACTACATTTGGCCTTCAATGTCCAGAGTCCATACGGGTCTTACTGACCCCTCATGGGCTGATCCTACAAAAGCCACTCCAAAGTACAGGGCCTGGCTGTTCCTGCATAAGCAGCTGCTAGATGCCAGCCGGGCTGTAAAACCCAGAGGGCAGTCAAGACTTCTGAGCTCAGAAGTGGAAGGCTTTCATTAAGGGTTAGAGGATGGTTTCAGTTTTGCAAGATGAAAGAGTTCTGGAGATGCATCATCATGGTTGCACAACAATGTGAGTGTATTTAGTGCCGTGCAGGTCAAGATGGTCAAAATGGTAAGTTTTATGTATCCTTTATAATTTTTTGAATAGAGAATAAAAAGACAAAACTGGAACCTAAAAACATCTGGGTAACAAAAAGTTGGCAGAGTAATGTACAAGACCACCCACTGTATGTAGCACAGCCCAGCAAAGCAGAGACCCCCAAAAGGGGGCCATGAAAACAGTGATAGATTGCTTTTTGAAAGAATTTGGGATTTGTTGTTTCCAAGCAAACAAAAAACCTTTAAAAATGTCATCCTACGGGGGAAGAAGTGAGAGTTTTGTTTGCAGTTAATTTTTTGCCCAGTTTGAATTCATGCATGGGATGGCGCTCTAGTCTTTGCAGGACTTTGGATTCTTGAGGCCTGAATCAGGCCACGCTGTTTAGGAGGAGTAGCGAGCTCCAATTCATCATTCCCCGAGGGTGGCTGAGCACCTATGATGGTGCCAGCCCCATGCTGGCCACAGGGACACAGAGCCGAGTGCAGGCTGTGCCCTGGCTCACAGACCAGGCCCAGGGCTCCACTCCACAGCTGCCTGAGGAGTTTGCTCTCAGGGGCTCAGAGATTGTAGCTGGGCTTTGGGTGGCAACCTGAGGGTGAGGTCACACTTTGCCATTGCAACCAAAAGTCACATGCTGACGAGAGGCTCGAGGTACCAATCCTCCATAGATTCCAGATGTGGGCCCAGGAAAGGGACAGGTTTGTCTGTCCCAGCTGTATGCCCTGGCCAGAGAAAGTGGACCAGGGGGTGCCCCAAAAGATGATTTTAAGTAGCAGTTAGTATGCAAAAATTTTTCCCATTCTGTAGGTGGTCTGTTTATTCTCTGGACTGTTTCTTTGGCTGTGCAGAAGCTTTTTAATTTAATCATGTCCCATTCATTTATTTTTGTTGCTGCTGTGATTGCCTTGGGGGTCTTCTTCATAAATTCTTTGCCTAGGCCAATGTCTGTAAGAGTCTTTCCTACATTTTCTTCTAGAATTCTGATTGTATCACGCCTAAAGTTTAAGTCTGTTATCCACCGTGATTTGATTTTTGTGAGAGGTGAAAGCTGTGGGTCCTGTTTCAGTCTTCTACAAGTGGCTAACCAATTCTCCCAGCACCATTTATTGAATAGGGATTCTTGTCCCCAGAGTATATTCTTTCCCGCTTTGTCAAAAATTAGGTGACTATATGAGGATGGTTCTATATTTGGATTTTCTGTTGTGTTCCACTGGTCTGTGTCCCTGCACTTGTGCCAATACCAGGCTGTTTTAAGAACCACGGCCTTGTAGTATAGTTTGAGGTCTGGCAAATTAATACCTCCCATTTTGTTTTTGTTGCTTAAAATTGCTTTTGCTATACGGGGTCTTCTTTGATTCCATACAAAGTGTATAATTATTTTCTCTATGTCTGTAAAGAATGATGTTGATAATTTAATAGGGATTGCATTGAATCTGTAGATCACTTTGGGTAGTATAGACATTTTAACAATGTTGATTCTTCCGATCCACGAGCATGGTATATTTTTCCATCTATTTGCAAGTTCTGCTATTTCTTTTCTCAGTGTTTCATAGTTTTCCTTATAGAGGTCCTTTACCTCTTTAGTTAGATATATACCTAGATATTTTATTTTCTTTGTTGCTATTTTGAAGGGTATTGAGTCTTTAATTTGGTTTTCCGATTGACTGTTATTGGCCTTGGGTTTCATAGAGCATTTTTCCAGGGGGAGTGAGCAACTGGGCCAGAGCAGCCACTGTAATAAATCCTGTTTCAAACAACCAATTTCTGGGGCCCCTGTGTCAGTGTCATCCTGCAGACACAGGGGAGGCAGGTCGCTTCGTCCTTCTCAGGGGGGACAGGAATGCCAGCGTCACTACAGCTGCCTGTGGTCAGAGTGAGATTCACAAGCTCCAGACTCTCCAGACTCCTGCGGCTGTTGTTTCACAAGCCTAATTTTCCATTAACTATGTTCCGTCCTATACGTACTTTGCGGGTTCCCACCTGGAACAAATCTAATGGTGACAACTAAAAGACACGTTCAGGATGGTTTGGTTCAACCACACTCTTTGGGGGTGGAAACAAAGACATTAAAAGGTTGAGATGTAATCCCACAGTTGAATTATTAGCAGTTCAGACTATGTCAGGACATCTGACCACAACTGAGGGCCCTTTATACTGCTCTAAGTATTCATATTATACTGTGTTGTGTATGTGTGTGCACGTGTGTGAATGTGTGTGTCATGAGTGGACATGTGCATGCATGTGTATTGTATGTGTGTACATGTAAAGAAGTATATGCACACGTGTGTGCCACATGCACATGTGTAACTGAGTTGATGTGTATATGTGCAATAGCTATATGTGTGTGCACGTGTATATGTCTGCATTGTGTATGTGTGTAAGTGCATGTGTGTATACATGTGTGTGTGTGTGCGCATGTATGTGTGGTGTGGGGGTATGTGGTGAGCAAGTCTCTGGACCTAAGGGCTTGTTTTTCTGGCCAAGAGCCTTGATTCTCGCTGACTCAGCTGTGAGTGTGTGTTCCCCACAATGAACATGGGTAAACAGACCATCAGGAGAACTTCCTTCCGCTCTGCCCCTCCCCCTCTCTGCCACCACTGGTTTCTGAGGCCCCAGCCCCAGCGTGAGCCCCATGGGGCTCTGCAGGGCTCTCAGGTTGCGTCACAGCCAGCCCTGATGACAATCGCTTTGTCTTCCAAGAAGGGAAGGCCAGTCACCGGAGAGTGAGGCCAGGGCTGCTTCCTCCAGATCATGGGATTCTCTGACCCAAATTCACATGGAAGGACAAACCGGACACTGACGACTGAGGGTCCAGCTCCTGCCACGGAGCTGGGAGTCAGCAGCCACTGTCCTCCTGGGCCCGCCCTCCACGGCCACAGGCGGTGCCCCTCGGCTTTCAGGCAATTTGAGGCAATGGAACTTTTACTCCCTTTGGCTGTTTTATCGAGACATTTTAATGTAGCTGAAATCATAGAAGGGTTCAATTTTATACTCTGTGTTTTTTTCCCTAAGATTATGACATAGCAATTTTTCAGTGTTATTAGAAGCTTTTCAGAAACGTCAGCTTTAATGGCTGCACAATGCGACAATAATGCTGTCATGTCCCAGCTCCCCACTGTGAAACACTCGCGCATTATTCCCTATGACTAATAAAGCTTGGATAAACATCTTTATTCACTTTTTCTCTGCATTTTGGCCTGGACATGAACTACATGGTTTTTGATTTTTGGTACACAACAATTCAAATCCAAGGAGTGAGAGCATCTCTTGCTGAGCAAAAAAAGTGCATGTGTTGCTGTCTATCTGCTTTTCTTTTTTCCCAAAAAACTATTATTATATTAATTAATTGATAACATAACTTAGGAAAATTTTTGTACATTTTTTTGCTACATATAACAGATTTTATAATATTACTCTTTTAGCTTAGTGCTAAAACTGCATTATGAGGTCAAGGGCAGCGTCCCCAACTTACATATGTTTTTGTCCCCTAGTTTCCAGAAATAAGTATTTATTTATTTGAGACAGAGTATCACTCTGTCACCTGGGCTAGAGTGCCATGGCATCAGCCTAGCTCACAGCAACCTCAAACTCCTGGCCTCAAGCAATCATCCTGCCTCAGCCTGCCGAGTAGCTGAGACTACAGGCATGCACCACCATGCCCAGCTAATTTTTTCTATATATATTTTTAGTTGTCCATATCATTTCTTTCTATTTTTAGTAGAAATGGGGTCTTGCTCTTGCTCAGGCTGGTCTCGAACTCCTGAGCTCAAACAATCCACCCACCTCGGCCTCCCAGAGTACTAGGATTACAGGCGTGAGCCACCGCGCCTGGCCAATAATTACTTTTTAAACACCTTCTTGGCAGCTAATAGCTATCTTTGACCTAGTATTTACCAACATGGTACATGTGAAGATGGTGTCTTTTATTGTCTACTTGGGAGCTGATTGAGCCCATTCCTAGTTGAAACGTAGGTAGACGTGCTTAGATCCCGGCATAAATTCTAGTGTCTAATGTCTGTATCCTGCAACTCCCTCTCATAGTAGGAATTTGCCAAGTTTGTTCTTCTGGCTAAACCACGATAGTGTCACTTCTTAGCCCCAAGTCTTAATCTTTAGAAATCTGAGTTGATGGGGTATATATTAGTCTCCTGAAACAAACTTTTAAAAGGCTCTTCTAGGCTCTTTTCCTACCATATAAAATTATGTATCATTGCACCTAGGATGTAACATATGACTCCTAATTCTCCTGTGTTCTTAGTCTCCTTTGTCCTCTTAATTTCGGGGAATTGCAGGATGTAGAAGGATGTTGGGAAGTCAGAGGAGGACAGGTGTTAATTATTCCACTCACGTGAGGAATAACTATAGAATGAGGGTGGAACCAGTTGATGTTCCTTTCCCTTTAGGTCCTTTTAGTTATAGAACCATAACATCCCTGGCGTAGCTCACAGCTCAGGCTCAGGCTCACTCTGACCCTGGCTTCCTGGCTTGCTGTGTCTCTCAACTGATTCATTTAACCCACGAGTTTGGGGGCAAACGTTGGCTCTTTGTGGGCAAAAATAATAACAGCCCCAAACTTTTTTATGTATAGAGTACCAATATACATACCGTGATGAGCAGATACATACCTGTACTACTAAAACTGAAATTCATGGGGGAGTGCGGTTAGGAAAAAATGTTATAAAGGCTCATTAGGGGGATCATAAAAAAAAAAGTTGAGAAACACTGATGTGACCACAAAGGTGTGCAGGGTACCATGGCAGGCACCGGGCCAAAAGGTGGACGCCAGTATGTCCTTCTCTCTAGGAGCCTATCCACAAGGATGACCACCCTTCCTGTCTCCCAAGCCAAGTCTCTCCTTTCTTCTAAATCCTACAAGACGTTCACTTATAGGTGCATCTGCACATTCTGGTGGTCTTAGCTTATTTTTTGTGGCTTTTCTTCCCTCTAGCTATGGCATTGCTGGCTCCACCAATGTGACAGGTGATCAAGTTAAGAAGCTGGATGTCCTCTCCAATGACCTGGTCATGAACATGTTAAAATAGTCCTTTGCCACCTGTGTTCTTGTGTCGGAAGAAGATAAACACGCCATAATAGTAGAACCCAAGAAAATGGTGGGTCTGTACTTCCCCTGCTGACGGTTTAATGTAACTGTTTTTCTTCCCAGCTTCATAAATGACTCCACTTGCTTGGCCAAGCTGGGTTTCTGGGAACCCCCCGATCCCTCCTGTCATCTTTTCACAGATTCTGCCTCACTCCCAGATCCCCCCTCGCCACTGTGCACACTGCCACCAGAGCTCCTGCCATTGCCATCTCTCCCCTGGACTCCCACGGACCCGTCTCCATTTCTACCTTTTTATTGCCAAGTTCAAGGCTCCTCGGAGTCTGGCTTCTGTTGGCTGCCTCTTGTGCTACATCTCCGTGCACCAGACGCCCCGCCCGCACGCCTGACCCTGCTGCCAACCACAACTGCTTGAAGTGTCTGTCACCAGTTCTCCCACTGGAATCCACTGGGTCCCTACTGGTTTGATGGCTTCTTGAGGGCAGAGAATGAATTGTATTCTTCTCTCTTTCCCAGCATCTAGCACAATACCTGGCACATCGTAGGGGGTCAACAACAAATGATGGTTGAGAAAGACTGTTGAATGAAAGAATATATCCAGCCTTTATAAAATAACAATTGTACTTTTAAAAAACCTTTGAGATTAGAAGTGCAGATACCTGGGCTTGCTATCTTTCCCTGTTTGAGATGAACTGGGGACATGAAGGAGCAGAATTAGAAAAAACAATCAGAAGGTCAATTAAAGAGGCTGCCGGTCTTGATTTTATTCAGAGGATGGGAGCCACGTCTGATTAACTTGCTTTACATCATTCCGAAGATACTACTGCATGCCAGATTCAAATTCACATATTTTCTACTGGGCCTGTCAAGGTCTTTGGCAGTTTCAGGCATATGACTTGAGTTCATTGTTTAATAATCTCTATCAGGCACCGTAAACTTCTCTGGCTACAGTATGCCTTCTGATAGACATTTCACATTTTCCAGTTTATACTTTCTCCTGTATCAGCGAGGGTGATTTGTGGAGAGCAAGGGGCCAGGGAATCATCTTAATCTGGTGCAGAACAGTTAAAAGCAGCTAATTTGGAGGTGGAAAATTCCCAGTGGTGCGCTGGTAAGCTAGGTCTCAAAACAAACCAACGAGAAACCTCTGACACAGCACTCACCACTGTCAATGGTGCATACACTTCCCATAGTTGATTTTAAGCTGCCAACATGACGTCAGTGAAAGCAGAGCTGGGAAGAGATGTGCACAGCTAGCTCTTGAGAGCCAGCATATCACTGAAATCCCACTCCAAAAGTGAGTCTTTGGTAGGCCCACTGCAATAGAGGGTTACTTCCTTTGGGAATTACACCAGGGATATTGTTGAAAACTCTATGCACCCCAACCTCAACTGACATCTATAAGACATACATTAGAAATTTCTTGTAGATCTTAATTCTAGGAAAATCTTCAGTTCACTTAAGGAAATATTATTTTTCCCTACAAATAAAGGGAAATGAGTGACTAGTCTTGTTTCTCTTCTTCCTTTGGCTTCCTGGAAACTCAAACCACATGATTTTAATGTTTCAACAATGTAGGAAATTATGACTTATTTATCTATATTCCATCAGCTTTATCTATGCCTCCTGTTCCAAGTGGTGTTTTCTCTGTTTATCTTTTGGCATGTATGTAAACATATATATTCATTCACTCTGTATGCCACCTCAGATCTTCCATGACAGAGTATAAACAAACAAGACCCACATTTCTTGAATTTTCCTCTAGAGTCCCATTTTTATTTCCTTGGTGTGTACTCTGTATCTTGTTACAATGTATACAAAGTGCCCTTACTGTATACTCTCCATCTTGTTCCAATATTTTAAAGTTGTATTTCTTTTTTCTTTGCTCAGGGTAAATATGTAGTCTGTTTTGATCCCCTTGATGGATCTTCCAATACTGATTGGCTTTGTGTCCGTTTGAACCATTTTTGGCATCTATAGAAAGGTAAAATGTGATATATCAAGCACCCGGTTTTGGATGAAAAGAAAAGTTAAGAATGAACATTCAGTCCTATTTCACTATGTGGAGCAGCCAGAATGTATATCATGAAACTCTATGAGGCTTGAACAGGTTTGTATCTCAAGTCCTGAATTTTTATTTTAATTATTTTTGTTTGTTACAGTCCAGGTGTTGCTCTGTGGCCCAGGCTGCAGTGCAGTGGCATGATGCTAGCTCATATGATCTTGAGTTCCTAGGCTCAAAAGACCCTCCTGCCTCAGCCTCCCAAGTAGCTAGGACTACAGGCGTGCAGCACCACGCCTGGCTAATTTTCAAATTTTTTGTAGAGACACTGTCTCCCTATGTTGCCCAGCCTGTTCTTGAACTCCTAGACTCAAGTGATCCTCTCGTTTCAGCCTCCCAAACTACTGGGTTTATAGGCATGAGCCACTGTGCCTGGCCTTCAAGTAAGTTCTGAGTTTTTCAGCCTTAACTGCAGAATGAAGATCAATTAGGTCATTAAAAGGGAATATAATAGTAAAATGTGGGTGGAAAGAGAAGGATATTTCGCTTTTCAAACTATGTCTTTCTTTCTTTTATGATGAAAAATTAGATTTTAAAAAAGGAGACAGTACAGTGTAAGTGTAGTGATGACACTACATGAACTGAGAGTTGCAAAGAGTATGACAACACGGAGATCATGTATGTCAAAATTGTCCTTTAGAAAAAAGGTCATTCTGTAACAAAGGCACATGTACCCAAATGTTTATAGCAGCACAATTCACAATAGCAAAGATGTGGAAACAACCCAAATGCCCATCAATACATGATTGGATTAGTAAATTGTGGTATATGTATACCATGGAATATTACTCAGCTATAAGGAATGATGAAGATACGACATCTCTATGGTTCTCCTGGAGAGAGTTGGAACCCATTATATTAAGTGAAGTATCCCAAGAATGGAAAAACAAGCATCACATGTACTCACCAGAAAATTGGTTTCCCTGATCATCACCTAAATACAAACCTGGGAACGACACCAATTGGACATCAGACTGAGGTGGGGGGTGGGGGAGGGGATGGGGGTATGCCTACACAATGAGTGCATTGCGCACCGTTTGGGGAGTGGTAACACTTGAAGGTGCTGACTCGGGAAAGGGGGGGTGGGGAAAAAAAATGAAACTATTGTTTTAAAAATATATATATAAAAAAAATAAATAAATAAAGTCAAAAAAAAAATTGTCCTTTAAATCCTGTGAATAAAGGGTCTGCAAACTATTAACCCCAGGCCAAATCTAGCTTATTGCCTAATTAGTATGGCCTGTGAACAAAGAATAACCATTTTGCATTTTTAAATAGTTGAAAAAAATCTAAATAATAATATTTAATGTTCCATGAAATTTATATAAAATTTAATTTTGACAGTTCACGACTGAAGTTTTATTGGCATATGGTCACATTTATTTGCTTACATATTGCCCTTGGCTGATTTTATGCTACACTGTGAAGGTTGAGTAGTTATTACAGAGACTGTACGACCCATGAAACCTAAAATATTTACTATCTGTCCATTTGTAGAAAAAGTGTGCTCAGCCCTGCTCTGAGTCTGGCGCAGGACGTGAACCTGGACCCTGCCCTGGGCCTTCTAACTGTGTGACCTGGGCTATCTCCAGAGCTTCTCTTTCCTTTTTTTCTTTACATGTGAGAGTGTGTGTGTGTGAGAGAGAGACAGACAGACAGACAGACAAACACAGAGCAGGCTCAATTATATGGACAGGTGAAAAATTGAATGAATATCTGTGGATGCATCATAAAACATTATAAGATCTAAAATATGTCCTCTTAGTGTCAGTTTTTGCTTATTTTAGAAAGGAAACTGTATGGAGTTGTGGCTGAACCTCTATTTCTTCACCTTAATAAATGAAGCAATCACTCAGCTGAACTATATTCTAGATTACAAGCACATTAACTTGAGAAGTGAACCCCAAATTTGCACTTGATCTCTAAAAGGGACTTATTGTCTAGTATTGTGCACAATTGCCATTCAAACTTACAAAAAGTAGAGCCACTGTGGCACAGATGTCTTTGGTCATTGGAATGTATTTTACTTTCGTCTTGGGTGAGAGGCAGATCCACATCAAAACCAACTTGAGTAACACAAGGTTCTAATTCTCATGCCAGAAAGGCAAAGGCAACAGTTCATCTATTTTCCGAGTCATGCCAAGAAACATACCATTCCTCTTATAGACATGGAGGGATATGATTTTTCTTACACTGTCTCAAATCTGTAGTATAGCAAGAAAGGTTTGTAGCAAAATCCTTCCCTGTGGAGGAAGAACTCTGGCTAATGACTGAACCAAAGCAAAGTAGCACTGACGTTTGCCAATCGCATTTTCTACCTTAGCCCCCACATAAAACTCTTTTAAGGAAAAAAAAAAAAAAAAACAACCCTAGGAAATTGAGAGACACTGGCTATCAACTAAAAACAAACCAACAAAACCCCAGCTTGCAACAGCAGCTTGAACTGGGAATGCCAGACACAGTGGTCAGCAGTTAGTGTCCGCACCCTTCTCAATAAACCTGCAGTGACTCTCGAAAAGGTGGAAAGGCACGATGAGTGTGACGCAGCCCTCTAAGTCATTTCAGTTTTCAAAGGTCTTATTGATTGTTTGAAACCATTTGAGGGCTTATGGGGCATAAACTTCGACATGTTTGATGCTTCCAAGGAGACCTTTCCTGCTTTCCGCAGAGAAGGTTCTGAGCTGGAATTCGGTTCATTGGTGCACCCGTAACTGGGACCTGCAACAGTGATTGGGCCGTGGTCACATGACGCCTGGAAACAGGCTTGAAAGGGACCTGGCAGGATGTCCCCAGGATCCCCTCAGGATGCCCCTGAGATGCTGGGCATCATGGTTTGTCCAAATATGGAGTCAAAATCTGCTCATTAGTGCTCATTTGGCCTTTTAGAGCATCAGAAAATAAGATTCTTCTACATGTTTGGAAACAGCTTTCCTGTCCCCGCTTCTTTCTTTAAGGTAAACATCTTTCATAGGAGATGACTTTTAGACCTCTCTCTAGCCTGGTCACCCTCTACAGGACATGCTGTAATTTCCAATGTCCTTTAAAAATATCCAGTTCCCACAACTAAAAGCAGAGTTTCAAAAGGAGGATTCGGTTGCCTCTGTGAGGGAACACCATTGGTGACACACCATTGGTGTGTCCAACTGTGGACACACATGAGTGTCCCCGATGCCTACTTTCTCTTCCAAGAGTTCAAGTCTCCAGAACCCATGGTGTCTTCCCCTGTATTCCGTATGGGGTGGTGTGAAATAAAACAGAAACCTATAGCAGGTGGGACAGAAAGGTAAGGTCCAGAGACTTTCTGATTTTGCCAGGTGCTTTATGCCCATTGATCCCTGGGCATCTGCAAAAGAATGGAATGCATTCCCCTGGAGGAAAGGCATCCTTGCTTAGGGTTTGGAGGAGGGAACTCATGCATTAGAAAGGGGGCCAGGCTAGAAAGGAATTCCTCCAATTCCAGGACTCACTGGAATTATTTTCTCTTTGCTTTGAGTATGTGGGTTGTAGACAAGTGTTACTGTCTTATTCCAGGCAAGGAAGTGTAAGTGTGAGAGCGTTTGGTGACCGCATTTCAGGGAAAGGCTGTTTACTTTTGCACCTTTGACACAGGCAGGCATGGATGGTTGTGAATCTCTGGGTGACTTTTCTTGGTGGGGAACTGGTTATTTGGAGACTGTAGTGGGGGGAGAGGACAGCTAGAGGCCCGAGCCCTCCCACTGTATCGCTGGCTTCAAGGGAAGCTGGTGATTGTTAAAATGACCCTCGGACAGGTGGTCCCTATTGACAAAGGCCATTCATTTTCTTTTCTCAAGATTGTGCATTGGCAAAATTTGGGATTAGGGAGAAAAACTTAAAACTTTGGTCCTGTGTTTAGTCTGTGTTTAGTTGCACTGCACTGTCTGATGAATAGAAACCAAACTAAATCAAATGACTCAACCCAGCCCAACCAGGTAACCAGTCAACCACCCAGATGCAAACCCAGAGGAGAAGGGGTGAGGAGCGGGGAAGGAGAGAAATGGTTTTTGTGATTCTTTTACAGGAGTAGCTCTTAAACTTTAGTGCAAGAGCCACGAGTGGGGCAGGGTGACTTAGTAAGTCTGGGCTGCAGCCCCAGAACATGCATTTCTGGTAAGTGTCCCAGCTGACTCTAGTGCCGTCTGTGGCCACCCTGTTGAAAGTCACAGGAAGAAATTACCTGGAATATTTTTGCTGGGAAGACTTCCTGCTCCAGCTTCATGATATATGAATAGATGCCCCTGCTTACTCTCAGCTGCCGGAGTCTGTGATGGGGAAGGAGTAAGTGAAATAGGGGGAAATTGCCCATTTTTGTTTCTGTTCAATTCAAGCAGAGAGTATTCAAGCTGAAAGGTTTGTTTGGGGCTGTACTGGGGACCAAAGAGCCAATCACGTGTTAATAAAGAAGAGAGTTGTCAGTAAGAGATCACTGATTAGGAGCCATCTCCTGAAGGTGCTCCCTTCCCTAGGATTAGACAAACTGTGGATCACACAACCCGAGGGTGAGTGTTATTAATGAAAAACAAAACAAAACACAACACAACACAACAGAAAGATCAGAGTGTCAGATCATGTCCTAAGTGTAGGTACTACTGTGTTAATTTTTGGTGTGTGTGCACGTGTGCATGTGGATTGGAACTGGTTTGTGACGTAAAATGTGTTTCTTACCATGGGTCAGGGTCAAAAACTTGGAGGGCATCTTCACTACCCCATAGTGACTCTGGGGAGATGTTCTGAGTTCCTGTATTTCTGAGAATTTCCTTGCTGTGTGAGTGATACACACCACACTGCTCAGTGGGGTTTGCGTTGCAATTGGCAAGAGCTCAGGAAATTGATTTCCTCACCAGACTCGCTGCCCTGCAGCCCAGTGTTAATCTGTTTAAACAACGATTCAGTGTGCAGGTGAAAGACATTGATGCCCATAATAAGGTTAAACTAGTGGGAGCTCGCAAGAAGGCATGCTCCTTTTTGGAAGCCATAGTGCAGAGATGAGGGAATATCAAATTAGACAAATTGGAGGAGGACGCTGATTGGAAAGAAGGACCCAGATGCAGGAAATTGGTGTCTGGTGGGGAGGCTGCCATGGTAATAGAATCAGGATATTGCTGATGTGCGGAGGAAGGCCCCTCTGGGAAGATGCCCTATTTCATTAGCAGAGTACCTTGATGATGCCTCCTGTAATGGTTGAACCGGAAAAAAGAACCAGAAAACAAAACAAAAATATATTTTGTTTTGTTTTCTTTTTTGCTCTAGAAATCAACTGATGAGCCCTCCGAGAAGGACGCTCTGCAGCCAGGCAGGAACCTGGTGGCAGCCGGCTATGCCCTCTATGGCAGTGCCACCATGCTGGTGCTTGCCATGGAGAGTGGTGTCAACTGCTTCATGCTGGACCCGGTGAGAGACCTCGCAGGGGGCTGGGTGCTTGGCTGGTGGCCGTGAGTGACTGTATGTTATGTGTGTGGGGGGGGGCGGGAGTTGGCAGGGGTATGTAGAGGTGGAAATTGATGCCCATGGAGGGACAGAGATGATGGCGAGGGGTGGGACGGGGAAGGGAGACGGAGAGACATTGCACACATCATGAGAAGGTTGCGGAGGTGAGAAATGGTATCCGTCCAGAGCAGAAGAGGGAGTGTTTGTTCCTAGACGAATTCCTTAGTGCAGTCGTTACTCAATGACCCCAGGGCCGGCCGAGCGCAGGCCACGTGAACCAGTGCGGCGTGCTGGGGCAGGCAGGCGAGGGCAGTGGTGGGCGCTGGGGTGAGCTGAGTCCAGCACTTACTATTGGGAAGAGGGGCCCAGCTTGCCAAGGCTTCCAGTGGTTGAAGAAACCCTGGATTTTAAAACGTATGATGATTCTGGATGTGTAAAACACTGTACTGGCCAAGTAAACACGTTTACAGACCAGATGGGGGCTGTAGATGGTCTGTTTGCCACCCCCTCTGTCCATTCTGGCCTTTCTGCCCACCTGATTCACCAAGAGGTTGTTTTCCTGAGGGGAACAGGTGACAGGTGTCCCAGCTGAAACCCTGAATGACATCATTTCCTGGAAAATAGCCCAAATGTATTTGGTGTTGTGTACATGCACACAAACCTTCAGTTAGCCCTTGCAGTCATCAAAGCACCAAGGCTTTGATGAACTACGGGAAATAAAAATAAGGAAGAAAATGAAGATAATTTCTCAGTCTACCATATTGAGAAAAATTACCTTACAGACAGGAGCCCACAGTGCCCTGAAAAATGTTCATGAACAATTTTGATTGGTGGATAATTTCTTGCACGTAACCATTAATTTGTGTTATTTATTTATTCAGTTAGATGACAGTTTCAACAGAGCAGGTAAATTGAGGGAAGTCATCTCATTAAACGCTTGGCACAATGAAACCCACCACTGAAACAGACTCCAAAGAATAGTCTTCAACACGTTGGCACATTCATTATGTGCTTGGTCCAGGGTACTGAGGGGAAATGAATTGGGTTTATAAATTTTTAAAATTTTAACCATGTCCTTATGTGACACTACTGAGACACTCTATGCATACAGTGGTTTTGGCTGGCAGACTGAGAACAGGTTACACATAGCGAGCTGGGCCCCTCTGTGGGAGACGGGGTGCTCTCGGTGAGGCCTGGGGTGTGTGCGGCAGGCGTGTAAGTCAACACGGCCACCTTAGTCCCACTAACTCTCGCCGAGCCGGACTTTCACCCCTCGGCAGCATGGGCGCTTAATAGGTAAACAAGGGAAGGGTAACAGCACCAGTTAAAGTCTCCAAATGAGGTGACTTCAGTGGAAATAATGGCAGAACCAGAGCAAAGTTCCATCTGAGCCCAGGACGCAGTTTTGGGACTCTCTGATGTCTGCTGATTTGTGCTTCGCCAGGCATTTGCTTGTCATCTCCTTACCTGTCCTTCTGTGTCTCTAAAGGCCATCGGAGAGTTCATTCTGGTGGACAAGGATGTGAAGATCAAAAAGAAGGATAACATCTACAGCCTTAACGAAGGCTACGCCAAGGACTTTGACCCTACCGTCACTGAGTACGTCCAAAGGAAAAAGTTCCCCCCAGTAAGTGAGGGGTCTGGCTGGGCCAGGTGCAGTGCCCAGGCTTCTGGCACAAGAGGCAGCTCTGGAGGGAGGCGGGTGTCCCCTGAGGGGAAAAGGGACCCTGGCATGAAGGGCCTTGGACCTCATTTGGGACTCTTGAGTTACGGGGAAATCCGTTGATTGAAGATTTACCTTTGGGGTGAAATAAAGCAGGGATGGAAGCGGGTTGGATTTTGATCTGCACTGAGCCCACGATTAAGTTCTCATGTAGGTTCTGGGCACTGAAATTCTTGCCCTGAGATGTCAAGTCAGAGTGTCTAGCTCGGCCCTTGCTACTTTCTTTCGATGGAAGAAAATCGGGATAATAAAGTCAGCCAGATGCATGAGTGCATGGCAGTAAAACAGTTTCCCTTTTGGAGGCCATGTCCCAGATGGCACAAAAGGTGGTGCTGCCACCCAGGGCCCTGCCGTGTGGTGTCTGTCCCTCCTGGCCTACTGTCCGACATGGATTTATCAGTCGTCCAGGAATGAGAGTGTCCATCTTGGTATCTCTCTAAATAGGTTACAAATTAGTGACTATGAAGAGAAGAATGGCTGATCCTAGAGCTGCCTGTACGTGCCAATATCTGATTTTGTCATACCTTTGCTTAAGAGCCACTGATCCCTGCTGTTTTCTGAGGATGAAGCTCAAATGTTCGAATGACATCAGAGCTGGCCCCAGGCTCTCTCCGGCTTAATCCTCTCCCACTTTCTGAAGAGTCTCCTCCCACCCCAACCCTGCACACACTCACTCTCCTCCTACAGCCTCCTCCGCCAGGCCCCGTCACAACAGCACTTCCCTCTGGACGTGGCTAAGCCTTTGCTAGTGCGGTGTCCTCTCCTGTAAAATAGACACCCCCACCCCTGCGCAGCTCCTTAGCTCAGCAGAAATCCTTCTCAACCTTTAACGTGCTACTAAACAGCACAACTTTTGTGATGCTTGCCCAAACTCCATAGCCAGAATCAACTACAGCCTCCTTGGGGCTTCCGTGGGTGATTTGACCTATTGTGAGATGTACAAGAGGCTGTCTCCGTTGTTCCATTTTCTTCTTGGGAACAGGATTCTCACTTATCACACTTAGCACAGCCCAAACACATACCTGGAAGGTGCTCAGTGAGTGCCTGTGGAATCAAATACACCCAGGGAACACAAAAGGAACTCACTTTATTTTCTGCAACACTGATCGATGCCGGTCTTAACCTTGCAGGATAACTCGGCCCCCTATGGCGCCCGGTACGTGGGCTCCATGGTGGCCGATGTTCACTGCACTCTGGTCTATGGCGGGATCTTTCTGTACCCCACTAACAAGAAGAGCCCCAGTGGAAAGGTAAGCACCTGCCCTGGGGGGTGAGTGAGAAGCTGTAGGCTGCATTTTCAGCCCGACCGACTTGATTTAGGAAGAAAGAAAAGTTATGGTAGCTGTTATGCCCTATAGTAAGTTGCTAAGGATGTCTGTGGCATATTCTTTTCTAGACTAAAGGTAAAGCCCAGTGATACCAACTAAACATAAAAATGGTCTCTTGAGAGTCCTTCCAATGCTGTGGGGGAAAGAGGATTAATGGCCAGGAGTGGACTAAAAGTCCATAGAGCTTGCAGCGGGTACGTGGTTGGGCTTGGGCAACATGAATTCCATTCATAAAGTGAAACAAAACAGCCCAGTCTCATGTCCAAAGCAGCAAATCAAATATGTATTCCAAATAGGAGTCATCTTTGGTTGCTTTCAAAAGGCATAAAATAGAAATAACTAATGAGCTGACATTTGCCACCTGGAAAAAATGATACCTTTTAGGAAAGGAAGGAATCTCTGGGAAAACCTAGAGCTTTCAGGTGAGCTGTTGGCACTGACCACACTGGCCAAGGCCCACGGCGCTCCCAGCAAGCCTCGGTGGGCTGTGCTTTCTCTCGCCGGCTAAGAGGTGTCCTACTGTCCCTCCGGCAGGGTGGCGGCATGCTTCCTCCCCGAGTATTGTGTCTGCTTCATTTTCCCCAATGGACACATTGCCTTTTTTTCGTTTTACGTGTGAGAGAAAAACAGGAACAATAATCCCCTTAAGATAGTTAGCAATCCGTATATTTTGGTTATAGTCAGATCTCTGTTTGCTGCATATGGCGTCCGGTTCGCTGAAGACATTCTTATTGACTTAATGCACTGCTTCTGCGGCAGCCATCGCCGGCATCCCGGCCTATGTGATTAGCCTGCTTTAAAACACTTTTCTCTAATGCCTTAAAAAATTGTTCCTGAACACAGTTATTGAGGCTCCTCCATTTTTTCCAGTTTTTCAAATTTGGCCGTGACACGTACATGGAAAGAGAGTCAGGAAACACCTGCAAAAAGCTGTCGCTCAGTAGGCGGACTGCATGAAAATGCATACGATAAAAAGTTAATATTTAAATGCAAATGCCAAGATGTATAACATACTAAATTCCAACCCTCAAGCCTTAGGAGAGTTGTAAAAGCAATGCACAGAGTTGCAAACAATATTACACTGTTTGGAGGAGCCAGTCTGCTTTCCAGATGTCTGCAGCCAGACACTGCCGTGGATTTTTCTAATGCTTGTAGAATAGGCAAAGCTCCATCCAAAACACACACAGAGTCACTCATTAAGTCCAGTTTCCACGCTGTAAAGAGAAGGGAGTCATCAGTTCTGCCAAAATGTCATTCCGTGCTGAATCCAGGTGGTCTGTCTCGCATTTGCATCGGGTAATCTGTTGCTGCCTCTGACTTGACGAATGGTTGAATTTAACCAAATGGTAACCGTCTCATCTCAGATGCAACCTGGGGTGGGAGGGAACATTTACAACCCATAGTAGGAGAGAGCGAGTGTCAGTCACTCCCACCGGCTCTGCACTGTTTTGCTGTGGAACAAGTGCCCTCTCTGGGTAATACCGTCTGGTATGAGGACGCTGCTGTTGGTCTTGCTTTCCAGCTGAGACTCCTGTACGAATGTAACCCCATGGCCTTCGTCATGGAGAAGGCGGGGGGATTGGCCACCACCGGGAAGGAGGCTATACTGGACATCGTTCCCACTGACATCCACCAGAGGGCGCCGGTCATCCTGGGGTCTCCTGATGACGTGCGGGAGTTCCTGGAGATCTACAAGAAGCACTCTGCCAAGGGAGGGGCGGGCCTTGCCCACTCCCAGAAGGATTGTCTTTCACCTGGACCTTTTATCTCGCGTGGTGCTCCCTGCTCCGGCTGTACATCCTGCATTCCTAGACGGCAGAAATAAACAGTGTGGCTACTTGCATCATCAAATGCCGTGTAATGCCTGGTGCTACCTAAGCAGAATGTTATCTTGATGATGTCAGAGATGGGCGCAATGTATTTTAAGTGGATGGAGGAGAAATAAACATATTTTTCCTTTTACAAAAAAAGGTCTTCATTGCTTTGTGCCAAAGGATAATGATGGTGATAATAACAGCTAATGTGTGGCCAGGCACGGTGGCTCATGCCTGTGATCCTAGCACTCTGGGAGGCCGAGGTGGGAGGATCACTTGAGTTCAGGAGTTTGAGACCAGCCTGAGCAAGAGTGGGACCCCACCTCTACTAAACATAGAAAAAAATTAGCCGGGCGTCATGGTGCGTGCCTGTAGTCCCAGCTAATTGGGAGGCTGAGGCAGGAGGATCTCTTGAGCCCAGGAGTTCGAGGTTGCTGTGAGCTAGGCTGACGCCATGGCACTCTAGCCCAGGCAACAGAGCCAGACTCTGTCTCAAAAAACAAACCAAACCCCCCTCAGCTAACGTGTCTAACATTAGGTAACTCATTTAAGCTTCACAACAGCTGTATGGATCAGACACCGTCAATAATCCATTTGGTAGCTGACGAAATGGAGGAAGGACTGAGGGGTTCAGTACTGTGCTCAGGGTCTCCAGCCGATGGGCGGCAGAGCTGGGGTAAGAACCCAGGCAACGTGGCCCCTGGAGTCTCAGCTAACATATCGCTTCTCCTACGTGTGGTCCCACCCAGGTGTGGCTGTGCAGAGCTAACCGGCCCTCCTAGCAATGGGACAGCTAATAGCTCAGTGACGGCACCTGCGCATGACTCGTGGCCTCCCATACCTGGGTGTGGCTATCCGAGTCGCAAATGAAGGTTTACATTGGTACCCAACGGTGAGTTTCTGTGCAAGCACAGCACTGCATTGAACTCACAAAGCCTAATAATTCTTCAGATCTAGTTACCATAAGGAAAAGGATTTATCATAAGAACAGGATTTAAGGAAATACAATTTGTCACAAGCAGGTATGTTTCTCACTAAGCTCTCTGTAAACAGTTTCTCCCTCGGCTAACCCTGGTTCTTTGTGGGCCAGAGTCCAAGATCATGGCAACTTTTCTATCAGGTGTTAGTAGCAAATGTGGCCTTTTTCCTTTTTTTAGCTATATATTTAAAAATGTATCTATCCGTATATTTCCACTTGGCAACTGAAAACAGGTGTCTGTGTAAATGCTGCTTCTTTCTCTCCAAACACTCCCCTTCGTTCCGTGTTTCTCCAACAGGAAACAGTTTGACCTTGAGTGTTGTGTCCACTTCTGTCCACTGAGCAGACGCAAAGCCAGTGTCTCCCCGACTCCAGCTGTGGCAGGCCCTGTCAGCAAAGTCCCCCCACCCACATGCATCTTTTGATTTTTAACCTTCTTGTAACTCGGTTGACCTTTGGTTCTGAAAGCATCGAGGGAGACTCGGCTTTGGGTCTGGAGTCTTTTCCCATCACTGAGATCACTGTGGAGAAACAATACTGCCCACTCCGGTGCCGTGAAGAAACCAGGCAAAATGACAGAAAGGTCCCTTTCCTCTGCGTTTGTCTGAGTGTCTGTGTGGTGTCTTCGCATCAAGCTGTCGGGTCATTCAAGGCAGCGTTTTCAGGTGACCCGTGTCTGCAATCTGCGGCTGACGCGTCCAAGCCTTTCTCTTTGAGAGAGAGACACACGCAGACCCACAGAACAGCGGCACCAACAGTGATTCTCCTCAGAAGGTCCTTAGAATCTCAGCTGGACTTGACCTTGGGGCGTCATGGCTGCCTCCCTTGGACAAGTGAGGGTGAGGGGATCACATCCCCCGAGTGTCACGTAGAGACACGGCAGGAACGCGGGCTCTACATTGTCACACTGCTCCTAAGATGGGAGACCCCTCCCACTTCGGATCAAAACACATAATGTTGGTTCCCTTTGCAGAGGGGAGCAGCCTCCTTTAACCCAGCCAGTGTCTGGCTGCAGGGGATCTTGCTAGTCCCTCAGTGTCAGCATCGGCAGGATTTGTGAGGAGGCCCCACGCCTCCCCTCCCCACCCGCAGGTCTGCTTTTTGCTCTTAGAGGCTCCGTAGCTAAAGCCCTCGCCTTCCAGGTTAAGAACACACTCGGCCTGAAAACCCAATTCTAAGTATTCCGAAGCAAAGCAGCAGAGGGGTTTCTCCACAATGTGCACTTGCCGCGTGGTGTCCTTTGCCCAAAGCTAGGAAAGCATCTCTGCAGTTTGACTCGAAGCGCCTGTCAGCCCCGGCTTTGCCACCATGGACAGGCTGGGCACAGCTTATGCCCCTGGGCATGGGATGGAAGACCCCGTGACCAGGATGGAGGCAGAAGTTCCACTCAAGCACCATTGGGGTCCAAAGTCCCCACAGTGACTGTGTCCTGGTCCCCACCTTCACAATTGGGAATAATTTCAAGATGCCTGTAGTGGGTGTGAATCGTGTCCCCTGAAAGGACATGTCCACATGCAAATCCCTGGGACCTGTGAATGTGACCTGATTTGGAAAAAGGGTCTTTGCAGATGTAATTAGATTCAGGAGTATCATCCTAGATTACCTAGATTAGAGCAGGTCTTAAATCCAATGACATGCTCTCATATGTCACACAGAGCAGAAGGGGATATGAGGATGGAGGCAGAGATTGGCGTGATGTGGCCACAAGCCAAGGAATCCAAGGAGTGCCCCCAGAAGTTGGGAGAGGCCAGGAAGGACTCTTTGCTGGAGCCTCCAGAGGGAGTGTGGCCCTACTGGCACCTTGATTTTGGGCTTTTGGCCTTCAGAACTGTGTGAGAATACATTTCTGTTGCTTTGAGCCATGCAGTTTGCAGTACTTTGTGGTGGCAGCCCTGGGAAACATTGCTAATCACACACCCCAAGGGCTATGATTCAGGTCTCTCATGCAACAGAGCACAGGCAACATCCCTCCCTTCACACGGCTGCTCCCCTCAAACGGGCGCTGGGTACGCACAGGCTATTGGTCGAATTTGAAGGATTAAACTCACCTTGGTCCCACCCTCTCATTGCGATGCTACTTCTGGTTTCCCTGGAGAACTGAGGTGCTGCCACTGAGGTGCAGATGCTCCCGGTGGCTTCCACAGCCGGGTGGGGAGGGCAGAGAT
Source organism: Eulemur rufifrons (assembly GCF_041146395.1). Taxonomy (NCBI): domain Eukaryota; kingdom Metazoa; phylum Chordata; class Mammalia; order Primates; family Lemuridae; genus Eulemur; species Eulemur rufifrons. Next base: position 205,702,810 of record NC_090989.1, read on the forward strand.
GGTGCTGAGGGGAGAGTGGACTCTTCTGCCCACTGGGAGTCCTGGCAAGCTGTCAAGAGGGAAGCTGGCACCAGATGCCTGGCACTGGGTCATGGTGGCCTGAGCAAGGTCATGCCTTTGCCACTGCCCAGCTGTGTGTGTCTAGTGGAGACCAGGCAATGGTCGCCACACTGATTTCTCTTCCCAGACCCACAGGAGACGACCTTTTCCAGCCTGTCGTGCATTTAGGGGAGGGCCATGGGCTTTGGCCAGTGCGGTGGGGGTGGAAATGGCGTCTACAACTCCCAGGCTGGCTCCACTGCACAGTCCTGCGTCCTCTCTTCCCTCCACGCCGGCTCTGGGGCCCTGCATTTCAATGACAGGGTCACCATATGGCAGGAGCCTGGAGCCTGAGCCACTGCCCTCTTGATACCAGCCGACGGGAAGGAGAAACAAACCTTCCCTGTATAAGCGACTGGGATTTCAGGCTTGTTTGTTACTGCAGCATAACCCAGGCGATCCTGACCAGGCTACACTGAGCTCGGCAACATTCTTTTAAATCTCTCTGAGCCTTTGTTTCTTCATTTGTGAAATGTTGTTGCAATACCTGTTGCTGTAGTCAAGGCCATTGCCACTGTCGTAATAGAAGCCCGCTCATTCTGGGTAAATCAGGAAGGGGGTTTGCTGGGAAGCTTCAAGGGGATCTCATGAAGTCCAGTTCCCCTTGCTTGCCTGGCCCCGAGGACGCGTCTCACTAGTTCCTGCAGCATCATCCAGTTCATGGATGTCTCTGGGTCTCACGCTAAGTGCCCAGGAGACAGAATGTGATTGGCTCAGCTTGTGCCAAGTGTCTATCCCTGGTCCAATCAGCTGCAGCCAGAGACCAGGTCATATAGGACAAAGGTGACCTTGAGATTTTCTCTTACGGGCAGGGGGCATTTTCTCCAAGAGGGGGATCAGGGGCTCAGCAGATGCCCCAGCAATGTCCACCCTGCTGTGAGCAGAAACGCTGAGGCTCCATGAGAAAGTGTGTGCGGGGATTCCATGGCAGGGTGGATGTAGAGCGTCTCAGTGGAGTTTTGCTACCAAGAATGGTCCCTCAGCTAGTGCTGTAGCGTCACATTCCAGATCCCAGTCTTTGGGTGGAGGCCCTGCCCTGCGTCCTGCTCTAAGAGCGCCGTAAGTCTTCACAGGGTCTTCTCGTCCTTGTTAGACTCAGGCCTGTGAGGATGCTTCCCCAAGCCAAGCAAGGACATAAATAGTTTCGTGGTCACCGGTGTATTAGCGGTGCTGAAATAACCACCAGGCGGATGTTGTTCTCTCTTCCTCTGGGCTGTCACCACAGCTCCTCTTCAAGTCCCCACCCTGTTGTGTGCCCTGAAGAACTTTGGCATTTGCTGAAAGGTCACCAGCTGCAATTTTAGTTCATGCGGGTAACCTGAACTTCTAACATTTACATGTAGCTGCAAAGGGGTTCGGCAGCTGTGCCGGTGTCAGCCTGGGCTGGATGGTGGCAGAAAGAGCCGGCCTTCCCGCGGACCCCTGTATGGGCAGAGCCAACTGCTAATAAATGGCACTGGACAGCTGATCCCCAAGTCATCCTTCTGCTCTTTCCTGACACTCACAGAGTGCTCGGCACCCAGTGCCCCTCCCACGATCTGTGCCAAGGCACTGGTTTGTTTGTGTCACTTCCACTATGTTATGAACAGATATGCCTACAAAACACAATCAAAAGAACTTTGGGAATGGCCAATAAATACATGAAAAAGATGCTCCATATCACTAATCATTAGGGAAATGCAACTCTAAGGCACAATGAGATAACATAGCCATTAGGATGGCTATTATAAAAAAAACAAGGAACAAGCGTTGGTGACAATGTAGAGCCATTTGAATCCTTGCTCATTGCTGGTGGGAATGTTAAATGGTGCAGCCTCTTTGGAAATGGTATAGCAGCTCCTTAAGAAATTAAGCATATGAAAGCGCACATCCAGGGAAATTGGTAAACTAACACTGGTGTTTGGCACTGTGCGAGGTTCCAGATTGGGGTATCCACTGTGGATATCCACCCAGTTATACTTGCTCCCTGGCAATGAAAAGCGTCCTTTGCAGACTTGTTTGAAAGAATCCTGGCTACAGAGGTCCCAGGATTGCCGTTATTTGACTATGTGACCTACGCCCCAGATAAGACACCTGCCAGTCTGCCAGCTGCAGCCACGGGACAGTCAGGTTCTGTGAAGGATCCTTTTGAGCCCTGGAATAAAAGGGTTTTGTGGATCATTTTTTATCAGCTGCATTTCTCACTCCCCACCTGTTCCTAAATGGCTGCCTCTTAGGCTCTTGCAGGGGGGGAGCCCCTCAGGAGAAAGTAGGTCTGTGTTTCCGGGCAGCCTTTTCTGTTTACAGATTGCGGTGGTGTCTGGCAGCCGCCAGTCAGTGAGATCAGGGAGATTTCCTTGAGGGCTTGTCCAGTTCTTTCAGCCACGTGGGTTGGGCCCCTTTTCCTTTAAGGTCCTGGCCTGGCCAGCACAGTTTTCTTATCAGCTTCCACACTGTGGAGCAGCAGCTCTTGGAGGTAAACAAGGATTTCTGCAGGGAGAAAAGAAGGATTTGAAGCTTTACCGGCCACAATGACGGACAGAAGCCCCTTTGAAACAGACATGCTCACTCTGACCCGCTACGTTATGGAAAAAGGGCGTCAGGCCAAAGGGACGGGGGAGCTCACCCAGCTGCTGAACTCCATGCTGACAGCCATCAAAGCCATCTCCTCGGCGGTGCGCAAGGCCGGCCTGGCCCACCTGTGAGTCCCGGGAAGCAGGTGGGGGCAGGTGCACAGAGCACCCTTGGCCCAGGTGGGGGTGCAGAAACTGTAGGTGCTTGGGCAAGAAACGGGCTCCAGAGATTACTGGCCGTATGTGCCCCAGAAGGAAGTTATGTGTTAAGTTTCTAAGTTGTGCTTTGATGAATGGGCCTTTGACTTGTTTCAAGAAAGGAACAAAATACTTCAAAGCACTTGAAGTATTTTGTATTGTAGAAATATATACATGTAACTTTTCCAGTTACTATATTATAATGATAACAAGTGCAGTGGCTTCTTGCATTGAAACATATATTGTATCATCATGACTTGTATTTGCATAGAGACATTCCCATTGTCACAAAGAAGCAGAGGGGAGACGTGAAACACCCCTTCATGTCCTTGGCAGATATGAGCGTTTTATTGCCATGACCTTTGCAGTATGTTGGGAGCTAGAAATCATTCACACAGCAGAGCACTTTCCAGGCCCCGCCCACAGCCCCTCCCTCACAGCCCAGGGGAGTGCTGTGCTGTGCTGGCTTCCTTTAGAGTTTCTTCTGTGTGACTCTCGTCTTCGTCTCCACGTGGTGTGCAGGGAGCCGGGAGGGCTGGGCCTGGGAGGGGCGTGCACAGGTTTCTTCCACTGGGTTCTCAGGGTGCTTTATCCAGGCACAGAATGAGGTCAAGTTCATGCTACAGCTGCTGATGGCCACAAATTCCCCAGTTTAAATCTGTGATAAAGAGAAACTATTTCTTTGGGCTTCCATTTTCCTTGTAGTAATTCCAGTGGAGGTTCGAGTGGAAGGGATCCATATTTTGGGGGGAAGGGATGGACCCAAAATGAAAAGTCAACAAAATTTAATAATTTAAAATATTCTGAACAATTTAGTGTTTTTAACACAGAAAAGTGATCGCATTGCATCACAAGGTGTACTTATCCTCACAGACTTCATGTATATAAGGTCTGGAGACCCAGTCATGGGACCAAGCTGGAGATGCATGACGCTCCGCTTTCTGTCCCCTCTGTGGATGCTGTGGCGGTGTTGCTACCTCACGTGGCAATAATGGCCACGCTCTGCATGTGAGGGCTCTCCTGAGTGTGAGGTGCAGCCACTGCCCTGCCTGCTCCTGTGGGGTGATGGCCCTGCTGAGTGACACCAGACAGACTTTGCGTCTCCCTGTGCACGGCCCTGCTGTACTTAGCGCAGTTGCCTGGGCGACCTCTCAGGAATGTTCTCCCACACTGGCCAGGCTCCTCCTCCGTGCAGGACTCTCGGCTGGGCAGGAGCTGCCGTGGTAGTTTCTTACTTGTCTTCCACAAAACTCGGCCTTTGCGGCAGTTGAGTGTCCAGGCAAAGTGGCCCCAGGAAGTGGATAATTAAGGTGCTTGTCTAACTTGGCATTTCCCACTACCCATCACCGGCAGTGATTTATCTTGCTAGGACCTCAGTGTCCGTGTTGTAAAATGGAGAGGATACTAATAGCATGTAACTCGTAGGGTTGTTGCAAGGGTGAGTAAGTCCCTGTGATGGCGATTTTGCCAGCGCCCCCCTGTAAACGCGGTGACTGCTGGTCACTGCCAGGGTTCCAGGCCCAGCCCCGGGAACTTGGCCGGCTGGTTGATGCCACCCACTGACCGCCAGGGGGCAGGCGTGGCCCGCGGACGCCGGCGGGGGGCTCCCACTTTCTGGGCGGCTGAGGCAGGAGCCCCATGTTCTCCGCCCCCCCCCCCCCCCCACAACAGACACCCAAAGTGTCAGAAGGAGAAGCCCACTGGCTGGAAACTCTTTCTTTCTACCAAGATGCTCAGATCATTTTAAAAGGACCCTGGAATTGCTTCTCGGAGAGCAGAAAGGTGGCCTCTGTCCTGGAGCAGCCAGGCTTCTGCTCAGAGACTGGGACAGTCACTCACTCCTGCGCCTGTCCCGTGGAGGGACCTCAAGCCCCTCAGTCCTTTGCTTCCTCTTTGCGGGAGGACATTTCTCGGCAGAGGCTCGACGAATGCAATTTAAACGTTACCGGAGAGTCTCCCTTTTCCCTCCTCTCCTCCCCTCAAGGGAGTGGGAGGTGCCCACCCCAGGAGCCTCTCCGTGGCTTTTTCATGCCCAGAGGGTGGAACACTCCGTTTAGGAACTGTCAGGAGCTTTAGTGCTAGCCCAATGCTAAAAGACTGTCCTGTTGGCCAGAGAGCACTTTTTACCCACGCCCTAGCTCGAAGCCCTTGTGGGGAATCACATCTCATGGTGAGTTTCTGTCCCTCTGGGAGGAGGGTGCTGCCCCGCGCCTGGAGGGAGGGTGCAGGGGTGGGGTTGACAGGCTGGTGGGGGAGAGTCTGTGAATCACAGGGCAGGGCCCGTTTCTCAGCTCTGCCCTCAAGAGTCCTTATGACACAAGAGTGTTGGGCCCCTTCGACTCTGGTGCAAAATAACCCAGCGTTGTTGCTGCTGCTGTTGTCCGTTTCCTTGCTTTTGTCTTGGACCAGGAGGCGCAGTCGTGAGGCCAGGCTGCTGCCAGTGCTGTTCTCCGACACAGCTGGCTCCTCACATCACAGCACGTCAGACACCACGTGCTGGGGGGGGGGGGGGGTGCGCTGGGCGGGCGGCTGTCATTCCGGAGAGAGGGCGGGAAATGAGTCCGTCCCCAGCTTAGGGTAGATCGGGGTTCTCAACCCCACTTGAGCTGCCTTTAACAAACAAAGAGCATTAACATAAGGGGGGAAGGGAATTAGTTCCTTGCCATCCTTTCTTCATAGTTCGGGGAACATACACCGAGCATCTCCTGTTCATCCGGGCGCCGTGGAAACAAAGGGGGAGGACGGTTCTCGCCTCAGCAAGCAGGTGATCCTGCAGGAAGGACGTTCCGTGAGGACCAGGAGCCGCTGTGGAGGGACGGCAGGGAGTGCCCGTGTGGGGGGCACGTGCAGGAGGACCAGGGCGGCTTCCTGGAGGGTCAGGAGGCAGAGGAGGGGAAAGCTAACAGTGGGCACAGAGCACCGGGCTACGGAGAAAATAAATCTAGAAAGAGTTTTGGGATCAGGGGCTGCCACTTTAGGTAGATGGCCAGGGAAGGCCTCCCTGAGACATGATCCTCGAGTTGAGGCCTGAGTGGGGTGACAGCCACGTGGCTCCAGAGGGAAGAGTGTCCCTGGTGGGGGCAGCAAGGCCAGCAGGCGGTGGTCCTGAGGCAGGTGTGCACCTGGCGGGTTTGGAGGCGGAGGGTGGCCCAGTGGGCACGAGGGGGACAGGAGGCCATGCCGCCTCGGGAACAAGGCTTCCAGGGTGGGGCCTGAGGCCCACGTGGGGACTGGGCTTAGCCTCTGGGTGAGACGGGAGGAGGCGCCTGCATTTCGGAAGGGCCCCTCCCCTTGCTGTGCTGGCAGCATCCTGAGGGGCTGAGGGTGGGGACGGGAGGCCCTGCCCACTGGTGCTGTGCAGCGCGGAGCCTCCACATAGAGCTTTCGCAGAAGCGGGGCTCCTGCTGTGGCCCGGGGTGGTTGTGGAGAAGCAAAGGAAGTAAGTTAAGTCCGCCCTCGAATTTCCTCTCGGTTCAAGGAAGGCCAGGCGACCCCAGGGCAGTTTCTACTTGAAGCCGCCAGGACACTCTGTGGGGAGAGCTGCAAAGACGTGGAATTCCAGTGCTGGAAGGCCACGGTCCTTTGCTTTTTGGAGTCCTTGATTATGGCGACGTGTCTGATTGGACGGGCTCCCGTCCCCCCCTCCCCCCGCTGAGTGCGGGCTGCGCTTCAGTGAGACGGATTCGGTTCATCCCGCTGGGAGACTGGGGTCATGGGAGGACGTCCCCGCGGGGCAGAGGAAGCAGGGTCGAGAGCCACCACTGAGACACAGTCTGCTTCTTCTGCACCTATAATTTGGAGACTCCAGAGACAGGAAAGAAAGGAGGGAGGCAGGGCTGGTGTTCGGCATCAGCGGTTCTTTGCTGGAGCGAGGACTCCCTCAGGGACTTCGTCCAGCCTTTTGTCGCCGTAGGTACGGGATCGCAGGAAGCGTGAACGTGACGGGAGATGAAGTGAAGAAACTGGACGTGTTATCCAATGCCCTGGTGATCAACATGCTCCAGTCCTCCTACAGCACCTGCGTCCTGGTGTCCGAAGAGAATAAAGAGGCGATTATCACGGCCAAGGAGAGGCGGGTGCGTCCTGGGGCTGCAGTGCCCCTGCCGAACAGCAGATGGTGCCACTGAGCTGGGGAGAGTCTTTGTCTTGCTTTTCTGTAGTTGCTTGGATTTTCCTCTGTATCTTCCCTGTGTTTGGGGGAAACCAAGGGTTGCACACTTCTTTGGTTGGAACTCTTATGCTGAATAGATAAAGAATACTCCATAGTAGGGCAGTGGTTCATTCAAGAAGTAAGTCAGAGTGATTTAGGAATGCCCAGCGGTGCGGGGGTGTCCATGGCTGTTCACTCAGTGAGCCAGTAACAGGTGCTGGCTCCTGTGGGGCTGGAGCTTGTGGAATCCAGGAAAGAGTAGAGCTCCTGGGAAGAGCTGCACCAGATAGTCTTATTCTCCCCTCCCTCTTCTCATCTCCGCCCCCACCCCCACCCCACACTTCCCCAGGGGGTTTGTGGGCTCAGCAGAGATTTCTTCCTGCCTGAGAAACTGTCAGACTAATACGGAAAAGAAATCACAAAGATCCTGTGCTCTCGCCTTGATGCAATGGTGACGTCGGTTAGTGCAGGGCATGGCTGGGGCGGGTCCATGTTCATTGTGGACCCATGAACAGCCCTTTACGGACAGTGTTTTGCCAGTGGCCAAAAAATCCCACCAATGTTCAGCTGCAATAGAGAAATATAACATAGATGCTGGGACGTCGCCCTTCTTTCGTACTGGGGATAGGGGTCCATTTCTTTGTGATTAGCTGGAAGGATGGAAAAGATAAGTAAAGCCAAATTTATTAAGCCCCTACTGTGTGCCAGGTAACATGCAAGGCACTTTTACACTGGTCTCACATAACTAAAGCTAAATTACACCTGTTATTTTCAACTTTCATTTTCAACTGCTATGACCCTCCTTTCAGTCTCTGGTCTAACCTACACAGGTCTTCATGCTAGTTCTTGAATCTGCTCATCTCTCTGTCTAAAACTCCCCTCCCTGGTTCTCTGTGTCTTCATTCCTCAATTCCAGTCAGGCCCCTCATCAAGGGTTACCCCCTCCTGCTCCCTAGCTCCCCACCCTGCTTGGGGCACTTACCACAAGCTGCTGTGTGTGGGGCCTGCTCTCTGTCCCCACTGGAGTGTCATTTCCATGGTTTTCCCCCTTGAAACCTCGGTACCTTGAACATTTTCCAGCATATGCTAAATGCTCAACAAACATCTGTTGAATGAATGCATCAATGAGTGACTGGGCTACGTTGGATTATTTGTACAGAGGCTGGGGAATTTCTGAGTTTATAGATGATCCCACTTTTTCTTCCTCCCTCTGGCTGAGCAAGAAAAGAAACAGAAATAAAGCTCAAACAAACCTAGGCCATTCCTCATTGCAAAGTCAGGGAAAACTAATTTGCATGGAGGGAGAAAGGCCTCCCATTGTACTTAATGTTTTGTTCCCAGTGTCCAATTAACCAGGCGACTCTGGTGTCATCACTGAGGGCTCTCTCAGGACCTTGCCCACGGGAGGCCTGTCTGAAGTCTCTGGGGATTTCCTTCCATGGAACTTTGGCTGGAGCTGCCTGGGACAGCAGAGTGGGGGGCCGTGGGGGACATGGGTCTCCTAAGACCCCACTTGCTCTGTCTTCTGGTCGTCACATTGCACAGGAGGGTTGGATGCAGCAGAATCAAAGGAGTATTCTCATTCTCCTGATGTATTTGTGCACACCAGCCGTCTTAGCAGACAGACCCGGAGGCCCTGGGAATGTTGCTCTGAGATTTTCTGAAGTCTTTTGGCAAAAATGCTCCAAGATGAAAACAAAACAACAACAACAAAAAAAAACCAAAAAAAAAAAAAAAAAAACCAAACCTGTGTGGGGACAGACCCAGAAAGACTGATCCCTAAGCCCATAGCTGACCTTACCGTGGACATGAGTGGAGCTGGCCCTGGGCATCTTTGAGTGGCAGCCCAAGTTCATCTTCTGCTTCCTTCCTCTTCCCTGCAAGGTGCCAATTCCGGACCTGGGCTCCTGCCACATCCCCAGCAGCTCTGAGCCCTGGTGGGCCCAGGTGGGAGGGAGGGTGGAGCCAGAGCAGGCCAGGGAGGAGAGCCCTGTGGAGAGGTTGGGCCCTCCAGCACCCAGTGCAGCATCAACTGATCTGTGTGGGGCAGGGCGGCCCCTGGCTGCAGGAGTCCTGTATGCTGGTTCCCTGCCCTCCACAAGCAGTGGCATTTTTTGGCAAGGATATGCCATGGCTTAAACCTCTTTCTGGTGTGATGTCGTCTGCCACACACGGCCCTGACACAAACCAGCTGTGCTGAGGGGAAGATGTTCTGACCAGGTGGTTCTTCCCTCTGCGATTTAGGGGAAATATGTGGTTTGCTTCGACCCACTGGACGGATCTTCCAACATTGACTGCCTGGCCTCCATCGGAACCATATTCGCCATCTACAGAAAGGTAAGTAGACAGGCTGGCACTTCACGCCTCCTTCCTGTGGTGGTTTCTGGAAGGTTCCTGCACTGAGAGCCTTGAGTTTGGAGTTCTAACCTCTCTGCTCCCACTAACTCGAAACACCACTGTAGGCAAACCATGAACTTCTCTCTGCCTCAGCCTCCTCAGTGGAAGAACTGAATTGGGAATGCTCTCTTTTTCTACTTCCCAGCATTCCTGGGAGGGTAAAGTGGAGGGATTGACAGGACCTTGTTTTGAAAGTCTGGGTGTGACACAAACGTTGGGCATGGTATTAGGTTCCAGGTGGCAAGTGGAGACTCTGTTTCTTCTTTGTGCATCTCAACTCCTACTCTATTAGTTTTCTGTTGCTGCTGTAACAACTTTCCACATGTTTAGAGACTTAAAACAACGCTCCTGTTGATTATCTCCCACTTCCGTAGCCAGAAGTCGAGCAGGCTTGGCTGGGTTCTCTGCTTGGGGTCTCATAAGGTTAAAATCAAGGTGACAGCCAGGCTGGTCTCTTGTCAAGAGGCTCCAGGGGAATTTGCTTTCCGGCTCCTTTAGGTGGTTGTCAGAATTCAGTTCCAGTCTGAGGTAGGATCGAGGCCCTCATTTCTTTGCTGGCTGTTGGCTAGGGTCCTTCTCAGCTTCTAGAGGCTGCCTGGATTCTGTGGTTTGTGAACCTTCATTTTCAAAGCCAGCAAAGGCCAGTGAAGGCAGCACTTTTTCTCATGTTCCCTGCCTCCAGCCACAGAAAGCTCTCTGGTTTTAAGGACTCAATTGATTAAACAGGACTAATTCAATCTGGATAATCCAGGGTGATCTCCCTATTTTAAATCCATAACCCTGATCATTGCATTTGCAAAGTCCTTTTTGCCGTGTAGTGCTACAAATGCCCAGATTCTGGGGATCAGGGCATCTTTGGGGCCGTTTTACCTACCCCAAAAACCTAACAACAGAGAAGATCTTATGGGCTGGTTTGTGACCATCCAGCATGACTAGAAACTTCACGACGGACCACACAGTCCAGATGACACGGTTTGGCTGTGCCTCGATTTGGGGATGAGACCTTGATCCAATCACGAAGGCTCGGCCTTTGCCCTCAGGGCTTTCAGACAGAAGGAGACCAAGGGTGCTTGGGGGCTCTTGGGATGTTCCTGGGTAACCTGCCCTCAGGTAAAGTGCTGGGCTGGCTCTAGAGACTCAGCTCTCTGGCCCCAAACCACATGCTCTCCCCACTCAGCTACTTAGGACAACACGAGTGAGGCAGCGCTTATTTTCTATGCTGCCAGTTTGGCACTGATTACATAATGTCTGTGTAATCAACTTGCCATGTGTGTCTTTCTTAGTGCTCCTTCCAGATTATAAACTCAGTGGAGGACTAGGTATGCCCCGTGTCACCTGGTCTAACGTGTTGTCTGTCAGTATTCACAGTGCTGTACATATGTGTGCTGGGCTGATTGTTGTCCCCAAAAGGGGGTGGGATCGAATGTGAATTTTAGGGACAACCCATCAAAAGCTTAGCAGAAAATAGTCTTAGAAGAACATGTGAATTAGCACAAACTCTCTGAGAAGGAACCCAAGGAAGCTGGGAGCGTTATTCATGCCTCTCTTGGAGGAAGAAACAGAAGCCAAGCCAGCCTCAGAGGAAACCTCGGGAAGTTTTGCTTTCCCTGTTGGTGTCTCTTCTTCTGTGTGTGAAGAGAAAAAAGGAGACTTTTGTGAGGGAGAAGAGAATGACACAAGACCCTTCCTCTGGTATCTGACAAAGTTGAAGACTAAGATGTCTCAAGTTAAGCAAAAATGAGCTAGGTCAGTGAAGGAGCTTTGGTTTGCCTTTTGAGGTACACTTTAGAGGTAAAAGAAAGAAATAGTGTAGTACTTACGCAAATCTGCAAAAGGACCCCAGTTGTATCTTAGAAGTGGGTTTATTTTTTAATTTTTTCATTTTTAATTTTTATGAGTACATAACAGTTGTATATCTTTATAGGGTGCATGTGATGTTTTGATACAGGCGTACAATCAGAATTAATCAAATTAAGGTAATTGGGGTATCCATCACTTCAGGCATTTAGCATTGTTTTGTGTCAGGAACAGCGCAATTCCACCCTTTTAGTTATTTTAAAGTATACCCTAACTTATTGTTGATTATAGTGATTTTGTTGTGATATCAAATATTGTTCATTCTATCTAACTATATTTATGCACCCATTAACCATCCCCACCTTATCTCCCTCCAACCTTCCCAGCCTCTGGTCTCTGTCATTCTATTCTATCTCCATAATATGAATTATTTTTAATACTGAACTCCCACATATGAGTTAAAACATGTGAGGTTTGTCTTTCTGTGCTTGCCTTGTTTCACTTAGCATAAACTTCTGCAGTTCCATCCATATTGTTTCAAATGGCAAGATTTCATTGTTTTTGTGGCTATATGATATTCCATTGTGTATACGTACCACTATTTCTTTATCCATTCTTCTGTTGATGAACACTTAGGTTGATTCCATACCTTGGCTGTTGTGAATAGTGCTGCAATAAATATGGGAGTACGGATATTTTTCCATATACTGAACTCCCCTTCTTGGGATATGTCCCCAGCAGTGGGATTGCTGGGTCATAAGCTAGTTCTATTTTTAGTTTTTTGAGGAATCTCCATACTGTTCTCCACAGTCATCGCACTAATTTACATTCCCACCAACAGTGTACAAGGGTTCCCTTTCTCCGCATCCTGGCCAGCATTCATTATAGCCTGTCTTTTTGATAAAAGCCATTTTAACTGGTGTGAGATAATATCTCATTGTGGTTTTGATATGCATTTCTCTGATGACTAATGATGTTGAGTATTTTTTCATATACCTGTTGGCCATTTGTACGTTTTCTTTTGAAAAATGTTTATTCAGATCCTTTGCCCATTTTTTAATCAGATTATTTGTTTTTTTTTCCTATTGAGTTGTTGGAGCTCCTTATGTATTCTAGATATTAATCCACTATCAGACAGGTAGTTTGCAAATATTTTCTGCCATTTTGTGGGTTGTCTCTTTGCTTTGTTGGTTGTGGCCTTTGTTGTACAGAAGCTTTTTAGCTTGGTGTGATCCCATTTGTCCATTTTTGCTTTTGTTGCTTGTGCTTTGTGGGGTAGGGTATCACTCAAGAAGTCCTTGCCGAGACCAATGTCCTGAAGCATTTCCCCAATGTTTTCTTTTAGTGGTTTCATAATTTCAGGTCTTAGATTTAAGTTTTTAATGCATTTTGATTTGATTTTTGTATATGATGAGAAATAGGGGTCTAATTTCATTCTTCTGTATGTGAATATCCAGTTTTCCCAGCACCGTTTATTGAAGAGACTGTCCTTTCCTCACTGAATGTTCTTGGTATCTTTGTTTAAGATAAGATCCCTATAGATGTGTGCATTTATTTCTGGATTCTCTATTCTGTTCTATTGGTCTATGTGTCCATTTTTATGCCAGTACCAGGCTGTTTTGGTTACTATAGCTCTGTAGTATAATTTGAAGTCAGGTAATGTGATTCCTCTAGTTTGGTTCTTTTTGCTCAGGATGGCTTTGACTATTCTGAGTCTTTTGAAGTTCCATATAAATTGTAGAATTATTTTTTCTATTTCTGTGAGGAATGTCATTGGTATTTTTATTATTTCAACATATTACAGGGGTACAAATGTTTAGGTTATATGTATAGCCTTTGCCCCACCCAAGTCAGAGCTTCAAGCATGTCCATCCCCCCAAAATGGTGCGCACCACGCCCATTAGGTGTGAATATATCCATCCCCTCCTTCCCCCTCCCATCTGCCTGACACCCAATGAATGTTATTACTATATGTGTACATAAGTGTTAATCAGTTAATACCAGTTTCATGGTGAGTACATGTGGTGCTTGTTTTTCCATTCTTTGCAATACTTCACTTAGCAAAATGGGCTCCAGCTCTATCCAGGATAATATAAGAGGTGCTAGATCACCATTGTTTTTTATGGCTGAGTAGAACTCCATGGCTTACATATACCACATTTTATTAATCCACTCACATACTTATGGGCACTTCGGTTGTTGCCACATCTTTGCAATTATGAATTGTGCTGCTATAAACATTCCAGTGCAGATGTCTTTTTTATAGAATGTCTGTTTTTCCTTTGGGTAGATGCCCAGTAATGGTATTGCTGGATCAAATGGTAGTTCTACATTTAGCTCTTTGAGGTATCTCCAGATTACTTTTCACAGTGGCTGTACTATTTTGCAGTCCCACCAGCAATGTATGAGTATTCTTATCTCTCCACATCCATGCCAACATTTTTTGTTTTGGGACTCTTGATAAATGCCATTCTCACTGGAGAGAAATGATATCTCATTGTGGTTTTGATTTGCATTTCCCTGATGATTAGAGAAGTTGAGCATTTTTTCATGTTTCTTGTCCATTAGTCTCTCTTCTTTTGAAAAGTTTCAGTTCATGTTTTTTGCCCACTTTTTGATAGGGTTATTTGATTTTTTCTTGATGATTTTCCTGAGTTCTATATAGATTCTAGTTATCAGCCCTTTATCAGATGTGTAGCATGCAAACATTTTCTCCCATTCTGTAGGTTGTCTGTTTGTTCTCATGACAGTTTCCTTGGCTGTGCAGAAGCTTTTTAATTTGATCAGGTCCCATTTATTTATTTTTGTTGTTGCTGTGATTGCCTTTGGGGTCTTATTCATAAATTCTTTGCCTAGGCCAATGTCTATAAGAGTTTTTCCAACATTTTCTTCTAGAATTCTTATAGTTTCATGCCTTAGGTTTCAGTCTGTTATCCACCATGAGTTGATTTTGTAAGAGGTGAAATGTGCAGATCTTGTTACAGTCTTCTACATGTGGCTATCCAATTTTCCCAGCACCATTTATTAAATAAGGATTCTTTTCCTAAGTGTGTGTTTTTGTCTGCTTTGTCAAAGATTAGATGGCTATATAAGGATGGCTTTATTTCTAGGTTCTCAGTTCTGTTCCATTGGTCTATGTTTCTGTTCTTGTGCCAGTACCACACTGTTTTAGTTACTATAGCCTTGTAGTGTAGCTTGAAGTCTGACAAATTGATGCCTCCCAATTTGTTTTTTTTGCTTAAGATTGCCTTTGCTATATGGGCTCTTCTCTGTTTCCATACAAAGCATAGAATTATTTTTTCTAGATCTGCAAAAAATGATATTGGTATTTTAATAGAGATGACATTGAATCTGTAGATCACTTTGGGTAGTATAGACATTTTAACAATGTTGATTCTGCCGACCATCATCGGTATTTTGATGAGGATTGAATTGCATCTGTAGATTGCTTTGAGTAGTATGCACATTTTAACAATATTGATTCTTCCCATCCAACAGCATGGAATGTCTTTCCATGTTTTTATGTCCTCTTCAACTTCTTTCATCAATGTTTTATAGTTTTCATTATAGAGGTCTTTCATTTCTTTGGTTAAGTTAGGTGTGTATTTTAATCTTCACAGCCTGGGCTTGTGTGAACCTGTCCTTCTTGAGAAGCTTTTCCAGATATTTAAATGGAATTGGGTGTTGTGATTAAAATCTCTGGTCACTACAGCTATATCAGTATTGGGTGTGCCCCAAGCTCAGTAATGCTGTGCCTCTTGGAAATATCTGATGGTACGGCCTTGGTTAACTTGAGTAAAATACAAGAGAATTATCTGGATTACCAGGCAAAGTCTCTCACTGTCTGTGGTGGGCTGCTGGAGTTGGGGGAGGAGTGATATGGGCACTGCCTTGTGGCCCCCAGCACCAGGTCACACCTCTGAAGTCAGCCGAGTCTCACCCAAAGCCAGTGGGGACTGTTGCCTACCTCTGATGTCCATTCTCAGCCCATGGCTCTTTAGTCAGGAGGTGGTGGATCCTGCCAGGACTGGGTCCTTCCCTTAAGGCAGCATGTTGCCTTCTGGCCCTGGGTGGGTCCAAAAAGCTGTCCAGGAACTAAGGCATGGACTCAGGGGCCCCAGGACTCTGCTTGGTACTTTATGTTACTGTGGCTGAGCTGGTACACAAGTTGTAAAACAAAGTTTTCTGAGCTCTTCCCTCACCTTTCCTCAAGTGGAAGTAGACTCTCCCTGAGCCGCACTGCCTGGAGTTGGGGGAGGGGTGACACAGCACTGGCTTGGCCACAGCTGCTGTGTCTCACTGGGTCACATGCACCCCAAGTGCACTGGCTCTGAGCCTGCACAGCTGCAGGAATTGCCCAAGAACTGCAGCACTCGTGGCCCAAATGTCTTAAGAATCTAGTCCAGGCCCCAGGATGCTGTTTGGCAGTGGGTGCTGGGCCCAGCAGGAACTCAGGTTTCCAGGGAGCAGGGAGGATTTCCCTCTGCTGGGCTGGTCTAAATGCTCCCTCTGTGGGCACCAGCAGAATTCTGCCCTGTGCTGTGTCCCTGTGCCAGGGCCACACTGAGTTTCAATGGCCCACAATCACTTCACTCTCCCTCCCCGGGGCACACGAAGTCTCTCTCCACTGGGTGAGCTGGCACAGCACTGCTGGGGGTGGGGGAGGGGGCGTAGGCAGTGCAAGACTGTCTTTTCTGTCCACTTCAGTGCTTCTGCTCTTCCCATAATGTTAAGCAGGCAGCGTGATCACTCACCTGATGTCTAGTTTTCCTGAAGGTGCTTGCTTGCATGGACAGTTGTTGAATTAGGTGTCCGTGCGGAGGGAGGATCACTGGTGGTTTCTACTCAGCCATCTTGCTCCATCCCCTGAGGTGACTTTAAATACTGGCTTTATCACCAGGGCTAATATGCTTGACATCGGGTGGCGAGTCAGGCAGGGCTTTCCTCACCTCCGAGCAGTGTCCCTGGGCTAGTCCTCGCCTCAGTCCCATGAGGCACGTACAGGTGTGGCTGTCACTTTTTACAGGTAAACAATGACAGCACAGAGAAGGTAGGAGATTTGGCTGAAACAGCCCAGGGAGGAACGGCAGGACAGGGGTCCGATGGTAGTGCTGCCCACCTCCATCCTCGCAGCTCCGCAGAACTTCTTAAGACCAACTGGCTTAAGAGCAAAGAGGGATACTATTAATATTGTACGTAGTGTGGGGCATTCACACTTGAATTGACCTGAGCTTGGCCATGCAGATTTTTTTCTTAAACTTTAAATTCAGCATGTGCTTTGAAGGCTAGTCCAAATAACCGTGGATTCTTTCTGATAATATTTCTAAAGAAAAGGGGCAAAGTTGAGAGACTAGTGAACCACTTTCAGGATGGATATTATGAAAACAAGACATGAAGGGGAAGCTCTGTGATGCTCAGGCGATGTCTACTGAGGGTGCAGCTCACTCCAGACCTCATGGGGCTGTCACAGCATCTTAGAGCCTCGTCAGAACCAGGGAGGATGCCCGTCTCCACCCAGGACTTCTGAGAATCTCTGATCAGCATCAAGAGAGAGGTTTCAGGACAGCCAGAGCTCTATGAAAGCTATCTTCTTCCCTTTTATTTCTAAGGAGCAATGTTGAATACCCTTTAGGATGTTCCATGCTGTTTTCAGGCCTCTGCTAGTAAGGTTCCCCTTTTTCTTAAAGTTGACATTTTTTATTTGCAACGAAGTCACAGACTAGACAAAGTAAAAACTCCCCTACTTCAAAACACCGAGAAGTGCTAGATAAAATACATCATGGATGTCTTCAAATGCACAGCTGAGCTCACTGAAATGAACAAGTAACAAACCGACAAGGTGTGGGGCAGGGGCCAGAGTCACAGAAAATGGAAAATCAGAGTATTCAGGAGCAGGACGGATGCTGAGGTTGTTCTGATGGGAGGACGGGTCTTGTTTTCTGAAATCTCAGGTGTGGATTTTGACACCTCTACAGGGACAGGAGACCCCCTCCCCCATTATTATTGTTAAATAAACCTCTGGGAAAGCCTACCCTTTTATTGACATAAGGATGCACAGATAGACCAGTGGAACACAAAGAGAGTCTAGAAATGAGCCCACACCTGTGGCCCCCTGAGCTGTGACAAAGGCAGCTATGACAAGGGTGGGATGCTGAGCTGAAGCTCAGAAGACAGGAGCGTCTCCCAGTCCAGGAGGAATCGGCAGAACAGGACTCTGGTTTCCTACAGAAAATGTGACCTCTTAATGGCTGGACGAAGATGATTCAGAAGTTTCATGAGGAAGACTAAAGATTTTAATTTAAAAACTTAACACTGCCTTTTCCTTCCACTGTTCTGAGGCTTCTTAGGAGATCACACTTAGGGCAGTTCCCAAACCCTAGTGCATGGGAACCCCCTGGAGGGCGCTTGGGGAGACAGACTGCTGTAGCTTGGGGAGGGCCACGAGCCTGCACTGCAAACACGAGCTCAGGTGATGATGACACTGAAGCTGCTGGTCCACCTTGGGAATCACGGCTCCAGGGCTGAGTGCCCAGAACCAGGCCGTGCCTGGAAATCTGGAAGCAAAGCCAAGTCATTGAATACGTGCTCAAATGGAAAGTGCTCTCAGTTGCAAAAACAAAAAAACAAAACTACTATAAAAAATAAAGAATGCATGTGTGTGAAAGTAAGAGAAAATGTTAAACGGAACGTGCTATTTTTAAAGAAGGATAAGATTTGCTTTTAAACTAAAGCTCTTAGAATGTTGCCAGCAGAAGGCCAACTCCCCGTGGGCGCTGAGGTAGAGCTGGGGAGAGCTGGCCTAGCCTGCAGGGACAAGGTCCCGTCCCTCTCTGGACCGTCATGACTTGTGTTTCAGGTGAGGGTTGTAGAGCCTCCCAGTGTTCTGCAAATACACAATGTGAAAGTACTTCGAAAGCTACAAAGTCCCATATAAATTGAAATTCAAATTATTGTTTTATTCTTCAGGAGTTATTTTTTTTTTTTGGAGAGTTAATTAGCATAATTGTCCTACTTTCCATGCGTATATAATATGCGGGCTCATATTATATTGTTCAGTTTCCTATGTGCATAATTACTCCTTATCTTCATATTAAATAATTTTAAAAGTGTGCCTTCCACCTCCATCGCTTTCCCATTCTCTCTGGAGTTTTCTTCTCAACAGGAGAGTTCTATGTAGTCCTTCTGGGCCTGTCTTTTGGCCACAGACTCACTGGTGTGTGGAGAGAGCAGAGTGTCTAATTGCACGGCCAAGGTCACAGTGCTAGAGACACAGGAGAGAGAACTGAATGACTCAGAAGCAGCGACACCAACAAGTCCTAACCCTGGCAGCCAAGCTCCACCAACTCTGGGGACCCTGAGAAGTGCGTTTGCAGCCTCAACTTGTCACTTATGTCGGACCCACCTGCCCCAGTCCGTGAGGCTGAGCCTACCTGGGTCTTTCGATTTGGAACTAGGTGACGGACGTCTGCCCACTCACCTTTGCCTCCCAGTCCTCTCACAGCAGCCGTCCCTGTGACGTTAAGCCGCAGAAGCAGGGCCTGAGTGTCTGTCCAGAATCGCCCCTCCCCGCAGGGCTTGCGGTGCAGCCCGAATCCCAGATGAGGGTCGGGAGAACTGTGGTGCCCAGTGGGGACGTCCGGCTCTCCCTCCCCCAGCCCAGCTCAGCTCCTCCCATGGGAGGCTGGGCGTTCGCCATCCACATTCCCAAATTCGTGAGGCTTTACTCCCTTGCCTTTTAGAGTGCTAGGAGGTGGGGGAGGGAAGGAAGCTTCCAGAGACATCAGGAAAAATGGTTACGAAATCGAGTGTCACCTGCCGCTCTGCTCCTCTGTGGAGAACGTCCCCTGTTCCTTCCCCAGCTTCCCGCCTTGTCTCTCTGACTTCAGCTCACATCAGCACTGTTGGGGCTGCCATGGCCAAGGGGAGTCTTCCTCGGGAAAGTGCTCTGAGTTGCAGACAGGGGTCCCCAGGAGGGCAGGGCAGGGACCAGCCTTCAAGGGCAGCACATGGAACAGAGGAGCTCTGGGCCACGCTGCCTGGGTGTGAGTCCAGCTCTGAGGCTTTCGGACGCTGGCCGAGCTGTCCAACCGCTCAGGGTCGCGTTCCCCGTCTGAGCTGTGGAGGTGACAGTGCTGTCCTCCTCAGAGGCCTGTTGAGTATGTGGAACGAGCTACGGCATCAGACGGGGTGATGTGAGTCGTGACCACGCGGTGTTGGAGCGCGGCTTGTGCAGATTAGGAAGGGCTGTGGCTTGAGCATCCTGGAGCGCCGTTCCTGCCAGGGTGCCGACAGGTACGTTCAGACAACAGGAAGGGAGAGGTCCACGGGTGGCCTTTGCAGTGGCTCGGCTGGGCCTGTTTGTCCACACGGCACCTGGTTTCCTGTGGACACGTTCGCTGCCGCTGGGAGTCCTGAGAACTGTGCTTCCTTCGGTGGGTCCCGGAGATCTGAAGCTCGGGCCTCTGGCAAAGGTTCTCTCCAGAGACAGTAACACACCTCGTTTCTCTCCTCTCTCCTGCAGACCACAGAGGACGAGCCTTCTGAAAAGGACGCCCTGCAGCCTGGCCGCAGTATCGTGGCTGCGGGTTATGCGCTGTATGGCAGTGCCACCCTGGTGGCTCTTTCCACGGGGCAAGGAGTGGACCTCTTCATGCTTGACCCGGTAGGTACAGAATACGGTGCCATCTGTGCTTGGGGACTCCACAGTCCTCCGTGTTTTAATTCTAGTCCCCTGGGATAATTTCCTGGTCCTTCCTAATACTTATTTTTGGGGCCAGAGAGCCTAGTTTGGGGAGCCAACACCATCATCAGAAAACATGAAGAGACTCTGTCCACGTGAGGGCACTTTGGGGAGAGGAGACCTATCGAGTCTGTAGCGTCAACTCAGACCCTGTCCTTAAGGAGTTTATTTTCCAAAAATGCATTCAACCTCTTTGGTTTATGTGAACACCATGATTTAAGAATCCCAATGCTGCCAATTTCCAGACAGAAGCAGGGATTCTCTAGAGCAGCACCATCCCATAGACTGCTCTGTGAATTTTACTTTTAAATGGTAGACACTTATCACTTGTGAAATGCTTTGCCAAGCATAGTCAGGTCTTGTGAAAACTCAAATAATGTTGACCAAGGGCCATTTCAAAGCCTCCTGTAGTTACCCAGATGAAAGTTCAGAACTTAAATTTATTCATATTTATAAATGTTTATTGAGCATCTACTATGTACTACAGCACCACTGCAAGCAGTGGAGATACAGCACTGATCAAACAATCATTCCATTCCCTTGTGGAGTTTGCAGTTAGTGCATTTGTGTGCAGGGAGGAGGGTTGCAAAATTTCAAAACAGAACAGTTCACTGACAGAACAGATTTTGCAGTGTGGACACCCAGGAACATTTCAAATAGAATCTTTTTATATGTAAACCCATTAGACCAAGACCCACTGCTGCATCAGTTCGCCCATGCCCCAGTGTCCCCTTATTTTTGAAGAAATTCTATGGTTTACAAATATTATTCTCAGGCAGTAAAGTGCCCTTTCTAAAATTGTTCTAGAACAACAGCTAACAGTTACCTAGTTTTTTGTAAATGGTAGGAATGTAGGTACTTCTTCTGAGCAATTTATATCTCTGAATGCATTTAAAGATCACAGCAGCTCTACGAGTAGATCCTACTATTGCTCCCATTTTCAGATGAGAGACGTGAGGCTCAGTAAGTTGCCCAAGGTCAAGCGAGTGACTTGGGTATGAGGAGTCACCCTCAGGGTCTTTGTGCTTAACCAGACTGAAGGGCTAACACACTGCTCTGGAGTGTAAGCAAAATATCCCCAGAAACCTTCTGAGCAGTTCTAAAGACAGTGGGGAGGTGCCTTCGAGCCAGGGACCCAGTGCCAGGAGTCACCCAGCCTCCACTTCCTGCCTTCAGTCATTAGGGAAGGGCCAGTCTGGACATGGGTGGGCACCAGAGCTTGTCTGCGTGACAGAAGGAGGAGATGAATCGGAGCATAACACTTTCTGATCTCGGCATGTTAGCCTGAAAACCCTTTGGGTCACGTCCCCTACTGAGGACACTGGAGCAAAGACCCAGTGTACGACGCTTAGGGCCTGTTTGGACGCTGACGTCAAGCTGAGGCAGCTCATGGCAGTTGTCACAGATAGAAATGCCATGGAGGGCGGCCAGCAGCTTCCTGAGCCAGGGTCTCACAGGGCGCAGCTCCCTGGGGGGTAACAGAGCCTGTCTGACCTGTGCGTTTGCAGGGCTGGTCATTTGATTTTGTCAGAACACACCAGTTGTTCAGGCACGGAGGGACCACCTCCTGTTAGCCACACTCTCCACTGTGGGAAACTCGATGTTCAGGCCTTCGTTACACACGGGAGATGTTGTTTCTGAGTGCCAAGGCTCTGGTGCCTCTTATCAAAGTGTGTGGGGCCATGTTCATAAGCAGTGGTTGTTGGTGGTCACACAGCCGGAATACAGGATCGCATTTTACAGACTGTGGTAACGTGTCACTACCGTCTCCACCCACAGTAGGAAATGGTGTTCCAGGAGCCTGAGGGTCCCCACGGGGGTCCGGGGGTGGATGAACCAGGCCTTTGCATCACGCACTGATGCAGAATGGGCTCCTCCATTCACATGGGCTGGTGACCACCACTGTTTAGGTGACGGTTGTGTATCTGCCATGCTCTAGGCTGACAAGCAAGAGAGAAAACAGCCCGGCTCAACTAAGTACAAGGAGTTACTGCATTGATGGGAAGCTGAGGCCCGGGCTGGACACGGGCAGGTCGGGAGGACCATAAAGCAGGGAGCACAGGAGTGGTCTCACAGCACGTCTGGGCACCACCACAATTCTGTGTGTCTCATTCAGGTTTCCAACGCCAAGGAGGAGCATCTTATGTTCAAGCTAAGCCCCATGCCTGCCCTTGGCCTAGGAGAGGCCCATGCACGAGTCTTCCTAGACTGGCATCCAATGGAAAGAGCAAATTCTTCAAAGGAAGTTAGGGTGCTTTTCCAAAGTGGAACTCAGTGCTGGACTGCTCAAAAGCAACAAATGTCCATAGCAAGTTTATAAAGCCATGAACCATCAAGAACAAGCCTATAATAAAAGGAAGCTGGGTTTACGGGGCAAGGGGATGCACCCAGATGAACCATGGGGCACTGTGCGTTGGTGTGGGCCTGTTATAGCACCTGAGTGTCGGCTTGATGGTTCCAAGGAGGATGAGAAAAACAGAGGGTCTGTTCTGGATTGGATGTTGCCTGGAAGGGGGTGCAGTTAATGATTAAATATATTAATAATTTTTACCTAGGAGGCAGGAAGATTACAGGGAGGGTGGAGACTCATTGGTAGAGAAGCAGACATCACTGATGTTAGGCAGAATAGAGGAATAGTTAGTAATTTTTGTAGTTGTTGAGTATCCTTGTCACTGTCTTATTTCAGACATGGTTGGTGTGGCCTTGCCTCTTTATATTCTGGGAGTATCTTTTATGTTCCCTGGGAACCTTCTGGTTTATCTACCAGCTGTGAGCTGTCATCTGGGGAGTTCTTTGTTTTCTCAAAATCTTTGACATTCATCAAAACAGAGCTGAGTTCCAGGCCCTAACTTTCCTCCTAGTGACGTGGAGAGACAGCAGTGTTTAAGGAGACGTCTGCACCTCACCAGTCACATCCTTAGGGACTGCTACCACCAGAACTAGATAAAGGGTGCCTGAGGGATGCCCTGCAGGTGCTGACCATGGTGGCCATAAGAGGACTGCAGGAGACTGGGTACAATTTTATTAATGTCTAAAAATTCCTTTAGATTTTACTTTTTCCTTATGCCCAGTGAACCCAGAGTCTGACTGAAGGCAATTTTTTCCCCAGGTAGGAGTGGTTGGGATACCAGGGACTTTTAATGGCTTCCAATCATTAAACAAAATAGCTGGTCCACAAATTAATGGTCAAAATGCATCCCTTATACATTGATGTAACTTCTTCCTCTCATTGTCGATGGCTCAAATCTTCCTGAAAACATTAAAGTGGGGATGGGAACCTGGGAGATAATACAGTCAGGCTGGGTGTAAGTGAGGGGCCTCGCTGAAGTGGAAGGCTCAGAGGCAAAGAAAGAAGAGCTCGGGCCTTCCTCCCTTGAGTTATCTCACCTCTCGTTATGTCGCTGCGTGAGCTTCCCGTGTAGGCGCCATGTCGTCACTGTTCTGTCTGCCGTTCACGGAAACGCCACTGGGCAGGCTCCAGCGCGGCCACAGCCACCCCAGCTTCTGCCCGCAGGTCCTCGTCTTCTCCCGTCCTGACTGCTGTGCAGTGTGCTGTTGGCTTCTCTTTCCTGGTCTCTCTCTTCCTCCTGGCGTCTCTCTTCATCTTTCCAGGCTCTTGGTGAATTTGTCCTGGTGGAAAAAGATGTCAAGATTAAGAAGAAAGGGAAGATTTTCAGCCTCAATGAGGGCTATGCCAAGTATTTTGATGCTGCCACCACTGAATATGTGCAGAAAAAGAAATTCCCTGAGGTGAGTGAAGAAAGTCCAGGCCACTAGCAGGGAGAATGTTATGTCCGTGGGGTCCTGTTTGGGTGGTGGCTTCAGGGCCATTGCTGAAGAGGGTACTGCCACTACTTGTGGCTCTGGTCAGCATGAGCATGGTGGACTCTGTCTTCCTTCATACGCAATCAGTGTCTTTCATAGCTGAAATGTAGCTCAAATAAAACTTTGAGTTTTTCCAGGGGAAATTGTTTATAGAGAAGGCAGGGACCACATTTCCAAAATTCAGGTGTTCAGGCCTGAACCTGTCATGTCATTTGTTTGCTAAGCTCCAACCTGTGGAGTCACTCACTCACTTGCACTTGCTTTTAGCAGGAATCATTATTCAAAAGGACTTACGTTTGTGGAAAAATGGAATTAAATGATAATAAAAATATAAACTTTATTTTTCAACATAAGCTCCATCAAGTGCAAGACACTTTTGTAAGCAATGATATCTACAGTTTAGTGCATATTTATTGAACTGATGGTCCTGGGAATCTACCCATGCCAGTGTAGTCTCTTTACATTATTAACTGAAGAAAAATGAGTGCCCTTTAAAGATTTTGGTAAGGTTAGGAAACAAAAGAAGTCAGAAGGAACCAAATCAGGACTATACGGTGCATGCTTAGTGATTTCCCAAGAAACTCTTGCAGAACTGTCCTGGTTTGATGACAGGAATGAGCAGGAGCGTTGGGGGTGGTGGGAAAGGAGAGGTGGGGATGATGGATGTCCCCGGCTCTGTGAGAGGCTGGAGGAGACGGAAGCAGGAGACAAGAAGAGGGTGGGCTATAGATAGGAGGAGGACACCACCCCCCACCCCCCCGTTATGACAGGAGGAAAGGTGGGACATTTACCCAACCCTTGTGGTGGGCACACAGCACGGAACGTGGTTCCCCATCTCCAGGAAGCTGCAGTCTGGTTGGAGTGGCAGGACATGGCAGCAAAAAGAATAATAACTCCGTGTGTGATAAGCCTACAGGCAAAGGCTGCTCGAGTACTGTGTAGGTATTTACAAGAAATAGCTCAAGTTCTGTTTTGGTATGTTTGCAAATCAAGCAAGGTTGAGGTCACTTATGCAACCTAACTGACTTTGTTGGCTCAGGGATTTTTCAGGCCCGGTCTCCATTTTAATTTACTTTAACAAAATGTTAGGAATCTTATACACACACACACACACACACACACACACACACGGAGGTTTCTAACCAAAATGCCTTGAGAGGACACAAGCTACAACATTTGTTCTTGTTGGTGTTCACTTAACTCTTGATCCACGAGTCACTCTAGCTTGTGTTCAAGTCTTTAGAGTCTGGACAATTAATTTTTCCAAAAAAACACTTATTTTGAAGCTTGACTTAGCTTATCATTTACTCATTATTTATACAATGCCAAGTTAATCCCAAACTTTTGGAACACAAAATCCTGGATGGCTGCCCTGAGGACTTTGCTATCTCCTTTTGCACTGTCAGAGAATCACTAGATTAAACAAAGAAATCATAGATCAGTCATGAATGGGGGAAAAGCAAACCTGCCTCTGGGAGCAATTTTATCATATCATCATGCCTTATCTGCTACGTCTACTTTAAAGAAGATCATGACTTTTGAATTATTTCTCTCTGAACCAACATTCTTTTCATTACATGTGTGACTAATGAAACCAAGGTTTACAAATAAGTTGCTTTATGTCTTTAAGTGATTGCTAAAGCAGTTTAAAATTTTGCCAGTGGACTAACACCGCTTGTAGTAAGTGCAAAGTTGTCATTGTTCAAGGAGGTCTGGTTCTCCAAAAGCTAAAAGTACTGTGAACCATAGTAAGCCAAGAAGGAGCTTCAAGGAGCTGCTGAACAACTGTTGTTCATGTAGACATCTTTTCTCTTCTCTTCTTCTCTTCTCTTCTCTTCTCTTCTCTTCTCCTTTTCCTTTCCTTTCTGTTCCCTTCCTTTCCTTCCTTCCTTCTTTCCTTCCTTCCTTCCCTCCCTCCCTCCTTCCTTCCTTCCTTCCTTTCTTTCTTTCTTTTAGCTGCTCTTGTAAGATTGCTATGGGATATTGTCTCACTTTAAGTAGACCTACATTTAATGAATTCAATCACTGGTTGAAGTTTGAAGGGGCTCGTGATGAATGAAATGTACAATTACATAATGTTTTCAATTCCTAAGTTAGTGGGTGGAGAACAGAGGGTCAGGGACGCAGAGGCCACCCAGCTGGACTTGTGACCCCAGCGCTGGTGCTGGCTAGTTGCCAAAACCACTGGATCTTAGCCCTTCCCTTTCTGCCTTCCAGGACGGCAGTGCTCCCTATGGGGCCAGGTATGTGGGCTCCATGGTGGCCGATGTGCACCGCACCCTGGTCTACGGAGGGATCTTCTTGTACCCAGCCAACCAGAAGAGTCCTAAGGGCAAGGTAATTCTCCCCCGCCCCCTGGCTGGCTGCCGGTCAGTGAGCTGTTGGAGCTCCCTCTCCCCTCAGGCCTGCTGCTGGGCGACTGTGCGCTGCTTGGCCTGTGTGTGTGTGTGTGTGTGTGTGTGTGTGTGTGTGTCGGCAGGGGAAGGGAAACAAGCTCTGCTTCCTGCGAGTGAGTTTAACGGCTGTGGTAGAAGGTGTGGAGGAGGGGAAGGCTGGCGTCATGGGGACTGGAGGTTCTCGCTGGCCGTCCCCTCCTCTGGCCTCACGCCCATCCTTCCTTCGCTGGCAGTCAGCTGTGTTTACCTCTCACTTTCCACAGGCTGCATCTAACTTTGAGGTTCAGCACCAGGTGATTTGGGAGCATGCACCCCTTAGAGAATCTAATGAAAACTACCAGCCCACTTCCCAGAAAAAAAATGCGTGTAAACATACACATCACGTATATCTTCAGAGAGTTCACAGATGCCCTGAAGTCCACATAAGAATCCCCTGAGAGCTCCCGAACTCAGGAATGAGAACTTCTCCTCATCCAATAATTCTGGAAAAGTAGCTCCTGGAAGATCTAAATGCAACTTTATGACACAAAGTTGAGAATACTTGTATTATCAAGTGGGAATCTTATGATCGGGTTAATTAGTTACAGTCTGGGACTATTTTGCCTGACACCCCAAACCTCGCCTGTCCTCCATCCCCCTGACCAAGGCTTCACTCCCGGCCTAAGTCTCACATATTAAGTCTTCTAACCAGGCCTGCAGCGTCAGTTTGCCTCATTCCTGAACCAGCAGGAAATGGGTACCTAGATCTCATATCTCCAAGTCAAGAGACAGGTCTCTCGTAAGCACAAAGGTCATGAGACAGGTAGGGCCCCACCTGGCTGGAGAGGCCCCCACACGCCTCTGGGATGAGTCCCAGCTAATGCATCCAGCCTTCTGCAGGGCCTAGAGCTCGGGGGCCCCACTCTCATGAGGTGCACAAACGCACTCACTCTAAGGAGACAGACAAAAGCTCAGCAGTTGAAACTCCCCCTGGAGCTTTAGGGGCATGGCTCGGGATGTTTGGCCACTTGCAAAGTTTATCCTCCTGCCTCTGTTCCTCCACAGCTCCGGCTCCTGTACGAATGCAATCCTGTCGCCTACATCATTGAGCAGGCAGGGGGCTTGGCAACCACAGGCACCCAGCCCGTACTGGACGTGAAACCAGAGACTATTCACCAACGAGTCCCCCTCATTCTGGGGTCCCCAGACGACGTGCAGGAATATCTTGCCTGTGTGCAGAAGAACCAGGCAGGCAGGTAGTGAGTTTGACCCCACAAGCCTGCTTCTCTCTGCCTTGTACCTTGTCCTAAGGACCCTAAATGAATGATAAACAGAGACGGTGGTGATGAGAATGCAAAGGCGAGTCCACCTGCTCCCATGCAGAAGAGCAACCATGAACTGCTAAGGACGGGTGATTCTGTGGTCAACAGAAAGGGCTAAAAATAAAACCCACATGTGAAAAGAACGACCTTGATTTGTCTTCTGTCATGAACAGCAGCAGATGGTGCTGTAATTCCACGTCCGTCAACCCAAGTAATCAGCAGCTATACGCTTGGGGGCAGAAAGTGCATAGATCAGTTAAGAATTTGTCTTGGTTGGCTGAAAGTTTAACCTAATGTCTTGTCCTATAGTGATTAACTTCCTCCCTCATAAATATGTATGTATAAATGGCCGAATTAATTTCTTTTTAAAAAATATGTATAATTTATTGGGTATAAGTGCAATTTTGTGACACGCATAGATTGTGTAGTGGTGAAGTCAGGCCGTTTGGGGTGTCCATCACCCGAGTAATGTATGTTGTACCCATTAAGTAATTTCTCCTCATCTACCCCCTCCCACCACCCCACCCTTCCAAGTCCCATCGTCTATCAATCCATACTCCACGTCCACGTGGGCACACTTAGGTCTCACTTATAGGTGAGGACATGCAGTATTTGTCTTTCCGTGTCTGACTTGTTTCACTTAAGATAATGGCCTGCACTTCCACCCGTGTTGCTGAACCAGGTGCGATTTCGTTATTTTTTATGACCGAATAGTATTACTTTGTGTATATATGCCATGTTTTCTTTATCCAATCCTCCGCTGGTGGACACTTTGCTATTGTGAGTAGTGCTGCAATAAACATTTGAGTGTAGGTATCTTTTTGATACATATATTTCTTTTTCTTTGGGTAAAGTGAATTAATTTCTTAGAAGAGTTTTTGTCTCTTGTTTTGGATAAGCTTCAAGTTAGAAATCTCACAGCTATTAAATTCTGAAATTTCTGATCGAGCCTTTTTTAGGAGTCTATAACTGGGATGACCAGTCACTGTTTGAATGGAAAACATGGGGTCACCTGTTGACAAAGCCTGATACTAAATGGAGTCAATATTTAAAAATGAATATCTACTTTTCTCAACCCCTTAACCTTGCATTTTCAGTTTTTGGGGAAATGTTTTAATCTATCCCAGGGCCTAACCAGAGATCACCGGTTAAATGACTCTTCAGGTGTCTAGCCTATGTCAATATTAGGGAGCGGATAGTGTGTACATCCAGAATCTCAGCTTGGTTTAAAAAGAATTGCTCCGAATGTCTAAGGACCTGGAGACCAAAACATTCTTAATGAAATATTAACAAATCAAATCCCAAAGTATTTAAAATAAAGATCTATCAGGATAAAGTCAGACTTAACCCAGAAATTCAAGAATGATTCAACACGAGAAAATTGATTACAGTAATGCCTTAGATTAAGGGAAAAGGCAGTGTTGTGGAGGTGGGGGCTCAGAGAAGCCGTGGGCGGAAGCCAGGCTCGCCTTTCCCATGTTAGGCGTGGGCAGGGCGGTTTGCACAACCTGCAGGCATATGTCAGCTTAGGTATAATTCTATACTCAGCATTGTTCCTCCATGCACCATGCCTTGGCAGCTGTTGCAGATGCAGCAAAATTTTAATACATAATCAAAACTTTTTCATCTTCCCAAAAAGGAACAAAGATTTTCCTTTTGTAGGAAAAATTGTGATTCTAAACAATGGGTTCTTAATACTTTCTTAGGCACTTTAAGACTTATATCCCGAAGTTTCTAACTGAAATCTTTGCTTCAAAGAATCTTATGAATACCTTGGCTTGGTGAGTTTGCAGCATGTAGTGTCAAGAGTACCCACCAGGAGGAGCAGGTCTTGTTGGAAGCCAACGTGATAGGCAGCACCTTCGGTCATGGCCTACATTCCTTTGGTGGATGTGGTAGATCTAAGGGAAGATCCGTTGGCCGTTCATATACAATTTTCTTAAAGCTGAGACTCTGGGTCCCCGCAGGTCAAATCCAAGGACAGTGTACTAGGGAAGAGGTTGGGACCCTCATTCCATTCTCAGAGGCTACCCATCATATCAAACATTCGAGGGCATCAGTGCAATGATGCCTTGGTGACCAGAGATTTTATAGGCAGGGTCCAGAAAGATCATTGGTTGCACTCTCTGCCTAAGTGATCTGAGAACCTCTTCCCTCCTCACTGCCTTTCCAATTTAAATGATTGTGTCTGCTCAGGACAAATCTAATTGTTCTTTCCATTTTCAAGGATTCCCAAAGAGTGCAGTATACAGGTCTGGCCCCACTTGGGGAACGTGGGATCATCCGTGGAGGAAGTGGTCTCCAATTGTACTTTGGGCAGATGGGCTTCAGCAGCTGGGATGCAGACCCATTAACACATCAAAAGGAGAAAAGACATGGACTATTTTAATAGGTACTTTTCTAAAAGAAGAAGAAAACAAGCTGTTTCAAATTGGTGGGAAAGAATGACTGGTGTTAGGATAATTAGCTAGTCATTTGGGAAGATAAATAAAGCTTGACCCCAAAACATTTTCCAGGTGAATTACAGAATTAAACATTAAAAAACTATAAACCTACTACAAAAATATCAAGGGAAGTATATTTATGACCTTAAATGGAACCAAAAGATATAAAGGAAAGATAAATGTGACAACATCAAAATAACACACCACAAAGTTAAAAGACAATTGACAGCCAAGGGCAAAATATTTGTAACATATGAAAAAAGTGAAACAGCAAGAATCGCACATGTTAAGAGGAAAAAGATAAACTATTCATAGAGAAACTAAAGATATGAAACTGCAATTTACAGAAGAGAAAGCACAAACCATCAATAAACACACGAGAAGATAGCCTCACTGATGATCAGGAAATTGAAAATAAAACAATTTACCACTTTTCACTTACCAGATTGACAAAAAACAACAAAGGATCCAGCAATCCCATTACCGGGCATCTACCCAAAGGAAAACAAGACATTCCATAAAAAAGACATCTGCGCTAGAATGTTTATAGGAGCATAATCCACAATTGCAAAGATGTGGAAACAACCCAAGTGCCCATCAATACATGAGAGGATTAATAAAATGTGGTATATGTACACCATGGAGTTCTACTCAGCCACAAAAAACAATGGTGATCTAGCACCTCTTGTATTATCCTGGATAGAGCCATTCTACTAAGTGAAGTATCCCAAGAATGGAAAAACAAGCACCACATATCCTCACCATCAAATTGGTATTAACTGACCAACACTTAAGTGCACATATAGTAGTAACATTCGTCAGGAGTTGGGCAGGTGGGAGGGGGGAGGAGAGGATGGGTATATTCATAGCTAATGGGTGTGGTGTGCACCGTCTGGGGGATGGACATGCTCAAAGCTCCAGTGGGGCAAAGGCAATATTTGTAACCTAAACATTTGTACCCCTGTAATATGCTGAAATAAAAAAAAAAAAAAAAAAGACTGATATTTCAAATGTGCCCAAGGAGCTAGGAATTGCCCTCCCAGGGAGAGGATTCTGGGCACAGCCTTTTGGGAGGGCAATTTGGCCAGGTCTGTTAACATTGGCAAGTTTAAATGTGCAGTTTCCTCTGACTCAGCAGGCCTACATCTTGGTATCTGCAAAAAACCCTCTAGTACCTTTTAAAAATTGCATATTGTTTGTAACAGTATAAAGATGAGAATAATTTCAATGTCCATCAGTAGGGTGGGAGTTGATAGGTGGAAAACTTTGCAGCAGTTTGAATAAGTTGGGACTTACAAACCCACTCCAGTCTCTTATGAGTATGGAAATAAATACCTTCCATATTCTTAAGCAAAGACATTCTTAACATCAAAATAGACAAATGCAGAAAGGAAGAAATATATGGCTGGAACCCTAAAGACCTTTTACTTCCTTCCAACCTGATGATAATTAACATGGTCTTTACTCTCTGGCTTCACTTTCATCTCATGACATCTAATCACCTCCTTTTTTTTTTTCTGCAAGAAAGAGAAAAAACATGAGAAAGATATGAAGGAAAAGTAGGAGACGGTGGGTGGGTCTGTAAGGGGAAGGTGGGTCTGTGTGTCAGTCAAGTTCTCCAACAGGGTGTGGATACACACACACACACACACACACACACGCACTCAGATTTACTTTAAGGAACGGGTTCGCAGGACTGCGTGGGCTGGCAGCCCCGTGGGCAGGGGGGTGCGCTGGAAACTCAGGCCGGGTTTCTATGTTACACGCTCCAGGCAGGATTCCTTCTGTTCCAGGAAAACTCAGTTTTCCCCTTAAGGCCTTCCACTGATGGGAAGAAGCCCCCTCACATTATCAAAGTTAACCTCCTTTACTTAAAGTCAACTGATTGTAAATGGTGATCTCATCCTCACAGTAATTCCATGGCAACCTCTAGACTTAGCATTTGGCCAGATAGCTGGGCACCATAGCCTAGTCAAGACACATAAAATTAACCGTCACAGTCTCCAAGTACAACAGGAAAGATGACCAAGCTGTAATGGTAGGTGAGAAAGGCATTTTGCAAATGGATGTGACATGATGCCACTTTGTAAAATTAAAAAAAAAAAAAAAAAGACCACAAAATCCCCCAAATTAAAAAAGTGTATGTAGCTGAGAACCAGAGCAGGAAGGGGCCTCCAGGGGGTGCCAGCCTGAGCTGTACTCCTTTGGTACTTGGGGCACGAACTGCCACCTGGAACAGCAGACAAGCCTTCTCTGGCCAGGCCCCGTGAGGCTGTCAGTGCCGTCTGGGCGGCCAGAGACATTCTCTTCTCTGCGGATCGGGCCTCCGCCAGCAGCAGGGCCCCGAGGAGAGGCTGCTCACAGCCAGCCCAGAAGAAACCAGAAGCCGACAGCAGGAAGCAAACTCTTCAGGGATTCTGGGGCATAGAGGCACATGTGGGCACTGCCGCAGGCGTCGCCTGTGCTCGGAACCTGACCATCTGAGGCCGGGACCAGCGTTACTACCAAAGGGCCATCGCCCCAGGGTGTGGCCCACTTCTCCTGTCGTCGTCCTGGAATCCTGTGCTCACAGTGCCCGTTACTGACCAGGGATAAATGGGGCATCTAGTGACAGCCGCTCTTTCTTTCTCTTTACACACTGTGCCAAGAGGTGGATGGTTTTCCTTTTGCTTTTAGATTATGCTATCAGTCAAAAGGGAAATGAGTTTAGAAAACACAACAGGCTTCAAGACCTTTATGCAGAACGCACTAATGTGGCCTAGTTACCTTCACGAGACACTGGCACACGCAAGCAGGGCTGTCATTGCTTAAGTTTGTAAAAACACTTCGGTGACAGTGACTGGAAACATGTGCTGCCCTGAGTGGAGGTTTCCTAAAGACTCTGAGTCCTTTCCCTCTTTTCTCCCCCTTCCCTCCGGCCCCTGACGACCACTACTCTGCCTTCTGTCTCTGTGGATTTGCCTTTTCTACATGTCGAATGTCAATGGAATCATACAGTATGTGACCTTTTGTGTCTATCTTCTTTCACTTAGTGTAATGTTTTTTGTTTTTGTGTTTCACTGAGGAAATGTTGCATTTTATTCTACATGTTGTTTAAAAATCACAAATAAATATGATTTATATTGTGTTTCCATCCAAAATATTTAAAATTAAATTATATACATACAACTATACACACAAAAATATATCTGGGGATTTTTGATTAAAAGAAAATAATTCTACCCAGAAAAATGTTTCAATCTGGAAACATTTACTTTTCTAAGAGTTCCAGGTAGTAAAGATTTTAGTCTGCTTAGTGAAATAAGTCCTTTGTTCCTCCAAAGTCTCATGCTATTTAATAAGCATTCCCACATGTAGAGTACAGCAAAACAGGAAATGTGTCACAGAATAAAACTTATAAATGATGTACTGCCTTTATAGCATGACTAATCTTAAGACAAAGAAACTTTTAGATTCATAATAATCAACTGTTTCCATTCGACAATTTTCCATGAAGTTTATTCAAATGGTACCATATTTAAATACTTCATTCCTTTTGATGCCTAAATAACATGTCATGTATGGATATACTACACTTTATTTACTCATTCATCAACATTTTGGGTTGCTTCCACCCTTTAACTGTTGTGAACAATGCTGCTATGAACAGTTGCATAGCAAGTTTTTGTTTCAATGACTGTCTTCAGTTATTTGGGGTAGGGATATAGGAGTGGAACTGCTGGGCAGTATGGGAATTCTGTGTTTAACTTTTTGAGGTATAATACTTTTTAAATATTGTAACAATAATAGAAAAGAATTTCAATAGAGTAGAAACATTATGGACTATTCTTTTTTCCCCGTAGGGTCTTTCCCTATATAAAGTTAATAATCGAAAGTACTTAATAAAAGAAAACAACGGCTTCATGCCAAACCCCGTTATACCAGCCTCTCTTTCATCTCTGCTCGCTCGCTCTCTCTCTTTACAGAGAATTCCTGAGGGAAGTGGGCACAAGTTATTTTCCCTACTTTCCTTTCAATGTCTTCAAGGGATCATTGCAAAAATCTCCCATTCTACTCAGACTTCTGGTTTACCTCCTTTTCCTATTCTTAATTCCTTAGATTCCTGTATTGCTAATTATTCCTGTTAGAAATGCCTTCAGACAGAATTATAGAAGAAAATCTTAGTGTAAGGTAGCAGAATTTCAATGAAAAGGAAACTGACACCAAGAGTAGAATTATTGCATATTATATCCAAAATCCAAGGAGGCCTGTGGAGGTTTGCCAACTGCAGACTGGGGGTTTCAAATTCAGCTTTGCCCCTAAAAGACTTGTCCTGAGCAGTCACTCCTCACACTGTGCCTCCCTTAGACTCCTGTTTCCTAATATTTCTTCCAATACAATATTCAAATGTTTTTGTTCCTATTAACTTTTTATGCTTCTTCTTGAAGAGAGAAGGATGTGCCAGGCAGTTTTCATCC
The DNA here is from genome assembly GCF_041146395.1 of Eulemur rufifrons. NCBI lineage: Eukaryota > Metazoa > Chordata > Mammalia > Primates > Lemuridae > Eulemur > Eulemur rufifrons. The sequence continues at coordinate 205,737,166 of NC_090989.1, forward strand.
TCTTATACTTTTTGATAATAGCATCCAGATAACTGTTGGTTGAATAGGTCCATTGAGAGACACGTCCCCAAAGGTTTTTGTCATGTATTGGTAAGGAAAGGTAAATGAATTTTTGCCCTAGGTGTGGCAGCCAGTCCCCACGATGGCTCCCCAGTGATCCCTGTTTTCTGGTATTCACACCTTATATAGTCCCTTCTCACATGGTCCTCAGGTTAGTCTGACCACTCATCTGTGGTGGAACTGGTGGTAAGTCACGTCTAAGATTAGCTTATGAAAGACACTGAGACTTCCATCTTGGTCACTCGAGGCCTCGTTTGCTCTCATGGAGCATCACGCTGGGGGGAGCCAGCCGCCATGTCCTGAGGAGAGGCCATGTGGTGAGGGATTGGGGCCGCCAGACAACAGCCAGTGAGAAACTGAAGCCAACTTTAAATGACTAGAGCCCAGCTGATGTCTGGAATGCAATCTCCTGAGGGACACCCTGAGCCAGAGCCACCCACCCACAGTGCCTCTGAATTCCTTACCTACAGAAACTGGGAGGCAATAAATATTTGTTGTCTAAATCTCTAAACTTTGGGGTAATTTGTTATGCAGCAATAGATAACTAATACACTTGTGTGGCTCTTTTGCTTGCAATATTTTCTGAATATAAGTAAACATTTTTATTAGTAATAGACTTTTAAAAAGTCACTGGCAATACCTTAACATTATAAATTCTTTGAATCTTAGAACTGGCTTTATCCTCCATCTGGGATCACCTCCAACCCTGAAGAATGACCCAACGCACTAAAGCCACTCACTGTCCTCTCAGTGTCTCCTCCTCCTCCCTTCCCATCTGAATCTGATCCTTGAAGGGATTTCCCTGGTCCAGTCTGTCCTGAGGCAATTCCTTCATTGTTTCTATAATACTCTCATGGACCTTTCTATTCTCTGAATTCTTGTAGTTCTCATCATGTTATCCAGGTTTTTCACGTATCAACTCATTAACAGCAGTCACAAACACAGGCCTGGATGCTGAGCTGGCATCTGCCACTGTCACTGCTGAGGGAAGGAGTGCACATGGCTTGTGTGTCGCATGGCTGCCTGCCTCTGCTAATCTTGCCTGGTGGGGCCTGCCCTGCTGGTGGCAGGCTCACAGTGCATCCACTCTTCCCCGGCCTGAGCCCTTCTGCACCAGGAGACTCCCCCCCCCTGCCCTCCCCATCACAGCCAGCGCCTGGACCCAGGGAGGCCAGGGACAGGTCGCCAGCCTGGTCTCAGTCCTCCCCCTCCCCCATCCCCAGGACCCAAGCACACCATGCAGGGCCCTGAGGAGCGAGGATTACCTGGCCTCGTGCACCACCACTGGCAACTGAACACTCCCAGGGAGTTTGAGGTTCAGTCAACCAAAATCACCAGCAGCACCACCGAGGGTCCTCCCCTGCATGAGCTCCAAGCAGCGCACCTCCTCCTCTCTGCGCAGAGCAGCAGTGTTCCCTGCAGGGAGGACGGGGAGCTGCAGAGCCGTCTGTTGTGAACTGAGGAAGGAGCTTCTGCTCCGAAACCATTTAATAGAGAGCCATCAGAAAGGCATTTTGTACGGGACCTCAGTGACGGTGTGGCCTGGTCATAGGTGACAGCGTTTCACTGAACTGAGAATCAGGAACTTCAGGGCAGCAACACGACGGGGAAGTGGATCACTTTTCTACAACAGACTAGTCCATTGCCTGAGACAAAAGAGAACCTGTCACATCGACCGAAGTTCAAACACCTGCCCACCAGCTTCTGCTGCAGCTGGATCTTACGTGCAAGTGCCACCTGCTGGTCCTGGAGGTCGCAACGCACAGCCTGGCACCTACAGCCAGAAGGGCGCGGCGCTGGAGGACGAGATGAGCCTCCCGAGCGAGGCCTCTGCAGCTCCAGTGCTGCAAAAACACTCCCATTTAAAATAGCCGCATTAGGCCGGGCGAGGTGGCTCACGCCTGTAATCCTAGCACTCTGGGAGGCCGAGGTGGGCGGATCGTTTGAGCTCAGGAGTTCGAGATCAGCCTGAGCAAGAGTGAGACCCCATCTCTACTAAAAATAGAAAGAAATTATATGGACAGCTAAAAATATATATAGAAAAAATTAGCCGGGCATGGTGGTGCATGCCTGTAGTCCCAGCTACTCGGGAGGCTGAGGCAGAAGGATTGCTTGAGCCCAGGAGTTTGAGGTTGCTGTGAGCTAGGCTGACGCCACGGCACTCACTCTAGCCTGGGCAACCGAGTGAGACTCTGTCTCAAAAAAATAAATAAATAAATAAAATAGCCGCATTAACAAAAAATCCCGTTAAACAGCGAGCAAATGACAGGAACAGACACTTTTCAAAAGAAGGTATACAAATAGCCAACAAACATATGAAATAGTGCTCCACATCAGTAATAACCAGGGATGTGCAAATTAAAACTACAATGAGATACCACCTTACCCAAGTCAGAATGGCCATGATTAAAAAGTCAGAAAACAACAGATGTTGGCACAGATATTGGCAACAGATGTTGGCACACATGAGTACATTGTTGTACACTGTTGTACCCTGTTGGTAGGAATGTAAATCACTACAACTTTTATGGAGAACAGTACGGAGATTTCTCAAAGAACTAAAAGTAGATCTACCACTGGATTCAGCAACCCCAAAACTTGGTATCTACCTAAAGGAAAAGAAGTCATTATATCAAAAAGCCACCCACAATCATGTTTATCACAGCACAATTCATAATTGCAAAGATATGGAATCTCTCACTCAGCCTTTCCCCACATCAGGGAGCTTTTCCTATGTTCCCGCTGATCCTTGCCAAGCAGGACATTGGTCTTTGCTCTTCTCCACTTTTTCAGGTTCTGTCACTTCTCTGTCAGAATTTGTATGCTCTCTTCGGCTGTCTTATTGAAAGCACGAAAATCCACTCCCTAATTTTCTTTCCTCTCCATGGGAGAGGCACATACTAGTTGTATGTAGTCAGCAATCTTGGCTGGAAACTCTGTAACTATTTAATGTTAACAACTGCTCTCGCCCAGTGACTTGCCAGCCACACACAGAATTTTGTCTTTTTCACAGCACAGCTTGAATAGCAGCCTTTGGGAAAGAAAGAGAATGAGAAAACTTCTAAGAGGTTATGAAAAGTTTTATGGAAATCTTATTTTGTGTCATCAAAGCTGATTGAGATTAGATGGATCTGTTTAAGGATTTATTAAAATTAGCTTTAGTATTAATAATCCACTAATATGTAAGTAAAATTTGGTTTTCTCTTAAATTTTTGTGTCATATTAACAGGTGATAGTAAAAGATTTTTGTTTACTTTTTAAGTAAACTGCAAAAATAATTAAAAAGAGGGAAGAAAAGGAGAGACAGATTTTGTTTGGCTCATTTTGTAGTTATTAGGTGTTGTGATTGTTTGGGAAACTGAGTCTAGCCCTCTATCAAAGAGTAAAGGTTTTTGCTTTCTAAAATCTTTGAATTACCACTTTGGCTAAATGAATGACTTATTGACATGTGATCCCATTTTCATCAAGTATTTTGAACCTTTGATATTTTACAACCTTTCCAAAATCCAATTTCAAATTTTAAATTCAGGGCTTTTGACCTTAAACTAACTTTTTGAATATTAGGGCCCCTGAAAGTCCAAGAGAGATATATTAGGCTTATTTGGTATGCTAAAATCACATGGGAAACATTGTCAAATATGAAACAGTTTTTAACTTTTGGGGGGTTATAGTTGTATGAATGTGTTATGAATACATGGTCTGAAATTATATAAAATTCCTAAAATTCTGATATGTCTTAGTGTATGTTTATCAGTAATAATTACGATTATTATGCTAAATTGCTGTATGTCAAAGAAGTAACCAAATTTCCTTGTCCATTGTGTCTTTTAACCATGGTCAAAGATTTTTTTTCATTCAGACACAATTATTATTTTACTTTGATTTTCTTAAAAAGCATTTTATAATTGACTACAGTCCAAAATTTCCTTCTTTAAGGAAATTCATGGAAAAGACTCTGGCAAGTACTCTTCTTTTTTTTTTTTTTTTGGCAAGTACTCTTGAACACAGTTTTCTGATAATGTTGGAGTAGGAACAAACTTTCAGGACTCTTACTAAAAGGCTTATGTGGGTCAGGCGTAGTGGCTCATGACTGTAATACTAGCACTGTGGGAGGCCGAGGCAAGAGGATTGCTTGAGGTCAGGAAATGGAGACCAGCCTGAGCGAGAGCAAGACCTCATCTCTACTAAAAACAGAAAAAAATTAGCTGGGTGTGGTGGCGCATGCCTGTAGTCCCAGCTACTCAGGAGGCTGAGGCAGGAGGCTGGCTTGAGCCTAGGATTTGGAGGTTGCAGTGAGCTATGGTGCCGCCTCTGCATTCTAGCTGGGATGACAGAATGAGACTCTGTTTCAAAAAAAAAAAAAAGAAAGAAAAGGCTGATGTGCTCACAAAAATTGCTAACCCAACATCAAACAGAACAAGGATGAATTACATGGAACTGAACTAATAGAGAACTGAACGGTCCGCCTGTGCTGCCTGCAGATGGAGGTCTGCAAGAGGAAACGTCAGGCAGGAAACTTAAGTCAAGGCTCAGATTTCTTCTCACTAGGGCAGTGGTTCCCAAACTTTGCTGCTCATGTCTTTGGTAAGAGAAGCCAGAAAACTGCCCTCTTGTCCAGACGGACAGAATTCACCATCATCTTGAAAGGCAAAGAAAAGCAAAACATCCTCAGATTCTCACCTTTCTGAGAAAATCTCACCTCATCCTGCTGACTAAGACGCTTGGAGAATCTAAGCACAGCCAGGCTTGATACAGCCATCCCAGATGAAGTTTCTGAAGAGTCTCCTCATTGGTCAGGCTGCGTTTTCACTTCTGGCCACCAAGGGAGCAGGGATGATGTTTGAGGCCAAAGGCCTGTCCCTGGGAAGGCAGCTTTCATCAGCCAGTGGGCAGTGCTGACCACCCAGAGGGAGGGCTCTGGGCTAGTTCTAGAAGGTGGTCTGAGCACTCATTTATTTGGAGGCGGAGCACAAAAATCCTTCCACAGTGTCTAGGTAACAAAAGCAGATGGTGGGCTGGGCACGGTGGCGCACGCCTGTAATCCTAGCACTCTGGGAGGCCTAGGCGGGTGGATCGTTTGAGCTCAGGAGTTTGAGACCAGCCTGAGCAAGAGCGAGACCCCATCTCTACTAAAAATAGAAAGAAATTAGCTGGACAACTAAAAATATATAGGAAAAATTTAGCCGGGCATGGTAGCACATGCCTGTAGTCTCAGCTACTAGGGAGGCTGAGGCAGAAGGATTGCTCGAGCCCAGGAGTTTGAGGTTGCTGTGAGCTAGGTTGACACCACGGCACTCTAGCCTGGGCAACAGAGTAAGACTCTGTCTCAAAAAAAAAAAAAAAAAAAACAGATGGTGGTGTTCAAGACACCGAGTTCACTTAACCCTTCTGCCCAGTACAACTCCTTCCAATATGTTTAACTTTACAGAGCTCAGAATTATTCTTTGGAAAACAATATGCAGCAAACTACCCATTTGCCCCATTTGCCCAGTGGATCATCAGCATTCATAATTGTACAGAAATCACCCTGCTTTTCCATTGATGCTCATATGAAACCATTTATGAAAGAACTTAATTTCCTTAGTTTTGGAAGCTTTACTTTTCCTTTAGTGTTAATCATGCATTAAATTTGTTTAGCGAGTAAATCAATTAATCAGCAAGAATTATTGAGGCTCTAACTTTGCACTCATTGTCCTTTGAATGGTAGTGCAATTTGAGCATTTCCCAAGAAACAATCCAAATGTAATTTTCCTACCAGCTTTCCTGAGGCTCAGCCTTTCTATTTTAAAATCTAAGATTATCACAGTAATCTTGCTCTTACAGCAAATGAGCACAGAACATGACAGAAATATCTAAGTGAAACTATGGCAAAGCATCTTGGTTGAGTGGGTAACAAGAGAACTGAGCATGTGGGACTAATCCCCCCTTCTTCATCCTCACCCCTAAATCTATAATCCATAAACTCTCCTTTGGGAGCTAGAGGATCTCTTCTTTACATTAAAAAACAAAATAAAACAAAAAACCAATATTTTCCAGAATCATAGCATAGGTTGAAGTCAGCAAAAATGTGGAAGTAAGGAATTCCAGATTCTGCCCCTCCACAAAAGCAATGAAAAAATAAACTAAAACTGTAAGAATCAGCTTTTTCAGTGTTCTAGAAATTAACCAAAGGCTTGCAGCAACCTAGGGAATACCTAGTCATGAAAAAGCTGATTTTCAATAATGACGGTGAACTTCATAGTATTTTATCTTACCCCAGTTCTGTTCCCACTCCTTCACTCAGTAGGAGCTCTGAGGTAGCTATAATGATGACAGCCCAATTTCCTGGCAGTTAACTCACAAGGAATTAACCTGTCTGGTGGTTCCCAAAAAGACCAGCTCAAAAGGCTTGTCTTTATTTAGCATAGCATGAAAATGAGCTAGTATTGAATTTGCTTCACTAAGACGACTTTCTTAGTTCTAATATTGTTTTCCCCAGAAAATACTTACAAGTTAATGTCTTAAGTTGCGGCTGCCTGCGGTGATAGGTAACAGTTGGACTAACAATAGACTAAGCAAAAGCAGGGGAGGAAAGGCTGGGGAATGAGATGTCTGTATGGGCTTTGAAAAGCTTGGATATGTTCCTTGGAATCTAGAAGATCACATGCAGGCTCAGGGCTGTTGACATGCTCAGGAAAGAACTGAGAAGAACCTATGCTTTCACCTTCTGCTACCTTGGCTCTATGAAAGCAGGAAGCGAAGGCTAAATAGAGTTCTAAAATGCTTGTCTGAGTCTTGGAGTCATGCTCCCCCACACACAGCCCACCTGAGCAAAGATTGGAAGATTTTTTTGTGCCAAGAGTTTGAGAAAAGTTCTGTCCAACTATTAGCTGACCACTAAGTTAACAGAAGGGAGACTTCAGGGGCTGCATATGACAAAGAATACAGACATTACAAAATTTGAACAAAAGTTCAGAAAAGCCACTAAAAACAACAGCAACAACAACAACAACAACAAAGCTACTACAATAACCAGCAACATAATCAAAGTCTGGGGAGGTGAGCAAATCTGATCTCCACAGTGGCCACGTTATAATATCAAAATGCCAAATTTCAAAAAAAGTTCTGAGGCATGAAAAAAATAAGAAAGTATGGTCCATACGTAGGAATCAACAGAAACCTTGCCTGGGGAAGCTGAGGCATTGGATTTTTTTTTATTTTTTTTTTCCACCAAACTATCAAGAGCAGGTAGGCATTGGATTTTTAGACAAAAATTTAAAATAAGATATTCCAGTTATGTTGCATGATGAGGAAATTATGGCTACAGAACTAAAGGAAAGTATGAGAACTGTATTTCACCAAATTGAGAATACCAAGAAAGAGAGAGTAACTTTTAAAAAGAACCATATGCAAATTTTGAAGTTAAAAAGTACAATAACAGAAATTTAAAAGTCACTGGGAGATTTGAGTAGGCAGAAGAAAGAACTAGCTAACCTGTAGTAGATAAGTTAATTACTGTTATCCAGTTTGGGGAATGGAAAGAGAAGAGACTGGAGAAATGGGCAGAGTCCCAGAGACCTGTGGAATACATCAAGCATATCAATATATGCATGCTCAGAGTGCCAGAAGGAAAGAAGAGAGAAAAGAGCAGAAAGAATATTTGAAGAAATTGTAGCCCCACCCCCAAACTTTCTAAATCTAGGAAAAAATATTTTTTTTTTTTTTTTTTGAGACAGAGTCTCACTCTGTTGCCCAGGCTAGAGTGAGTGCCGTGGCGTCAGCCTAGCTCACAGCAACCTCAAACTCCTGAGCTCAAGGGATCCTCCTGTCTCAGCCTCCCGAGTAGCTGGGACTACAGGCATGCACCACCATGCCCGGCTAATTTTTTCTATATATATTTTTAGCTGTCCATATAATTTCTTTCTATTTTTAGTAGAGATGGGGTCTCGCTCTTGCTCAGGCTGGTCTCGAACTCCTGAGCTCAAACGATCCGCCCACCTCGGCCTCCCAGAGTGCTAGGATTACAGGCGTGAGCCACCACGCCCGGCAGGAAAAAATATTAATCTACATATACAGTAAGCTGGACAACTCTAAGTAGGAGAAGCTCAAAGAGATACACATTAGACAAATCAAAATCAAACTGTCAAAATCTAAAGATAAAGAGCTAACTTTAGAGTATCAAGAGAAAAGTGACTCACTAGTTACAAGGTATTCTCAATAAGATCAAAAACTGATTTCTCATCAGGAACCATGGAGGCCAGAAGGCAGTAGGATGATACATTGAAAGTTATGAAAGAAAAAAAAAATCAACAAATAATTCTAAACCAACAAAACTATTCCTCAAAAATGAAGGAGAAATTCATACATTCCCCAGATAAACAAAAACTGAAAGAGTTTGTTGCTAAAAGGCCTACCCTACAACAAGTGCTAGAGGGAGTCCTTCAGACTGAAATGGAAGGCACTGGACAATAATGCAACCACACATGAAGAAATAAAGAACAAAGGGAAGAGCAGAGAAATATTTACCTAGGTAAATGTAAAAGGCAGTATAAATCTATTTTTTGTTTGCAACTTTTTCTATCTGAATTAAAAGTTAACTGTGTAAAGCATTAATTTTATTCTAGGTTGGTGGTCACATAGTGTATAAAAATGTAATCTGTGACAATAACAGCATAAAAGAAGTGGCACATTGGAAATATTTATTAAATAGTAGCCAAGTTTTTGTATAGTAGTGAAATAAACTTGGCATTAACTCAACCTAGATTGTTTTAAAATAAGATGTTATTCATAATTGTTGGAGCAACCAAGAACATAACAAAAAATATGGTAAAAGAAGTAAAAATGGAATTAAAATGGTACACTAGAAAATATCTATTTAACACAAATAAAGGTAGTAATGGAAGGTTTTAAGGACAAAAGAGGTATCAGACATATAGAAAACAAATAACAAAATTGCAGAAGTAAGCCCTTCTTTATGAGTAGCTACATTAACTGTAAGTGGATAAAGCTTCCAATTAAAAAGCAGAAATTGGCAGAATGGATAAAATAATACATGATCTAACTGTGTGCTATATAAAAGAGGCTCATTTTAGATTCAAAGACACAAATACATTTAAAGTAAAAAAAAAAACAGAAAAAGATATTCTATGCAAACAGTACCCAAGAGAGAGTGGGAGTGGCTATACTAATAGACAAAATTGACTTTAAGAAAATAATTGTTATTATACTAGAGACAAGGAAGGCCCTCATATAATGATAAAAGGGAATACCCATCAAGAAGAATACCAATTTCAAAAAAGCATACACCACACAACAGAGCCCCAAAATACGTAAATCAAAAACTCACAGAATTGAAGGGGGAAACAAACAATTCAATTATAATAGTTGACGACTTCACAACCTCTCTTTCAATAATGGATGGAACAACTGGACAGAAAATTAGAAAGTAAATGGAAGACCTGAATAAACACTATGTATCAACTAGACCTAACAGATACCTATAGAACACTCCACTCAACACCATCAAACTACACATTCTTTTCAAGTGCACATAAAACATTCTCTCAGGATATATCATATATTAGGCCATAAGACAAGCGTCAATACATTAAAAAGGATTGAAATCATACAAAGTCACTTCTCTGACCATAATGGAATGAAATTAGCAATTAATAATAATTGAAAAATTCACACATATGTGGACATTAAACAACGCACACCTAAATAGCCAGTGGATCTAAAAAGGAATCACAAGGGAAATTAGAAAATAATACTTTGGGGAGAATGACAATGATTACACAACCTACCAAAACTTATGGGATACAATAGAGGCAGTGCCCAGAGAGAAACTTGCAGCTATAAATGCCTACATTTAAAAAAATTCCTCAAATCAATAACCTCACCTTAAGAAACTAGAAAGAGTGAACTAAAAAAGGAAGCAGAAGGAAAGAAATAATAAAGATTAGAGCACACATAAATAAATTAGAGACTAGAAAAACAATAAAGAAGAACAAGGAAACCAAAAATTGGTTTTTTGAAAAGATAAACAAAATTGACATACTTTTAGATGACTAACCAGGGGAAAAAAGAGGGAAGTTTCAAAATACTAACCAGGAACGCAATAGGGACATAACCTAGTAGGATTTATCCCAGGAATGTAAGATTGGTTTAATACACATAAATCAATCAATGTAATGCACTATATAATAGGAGTAAAAAAATCTGACATAATTATCTTATAGATATAAAAAATTTGACAAAATACAACACCCTTTCAGAATGAAAACACCCAACAAACTAGAAAAAGAAGGTAACTCTTTCAGTCTATTAAAGGGCATCCATGAAAAACTCACAACAAACATCACACTTAATAGTGAAGGACTGAAAGCTTTATCTCCATGACTGGAAATAAAACAAGGATGTCCACTCCCACCACTTTTATTCAACATTGTACTGGAAATTCTAGGAAGGGTAGATAAGCAAGAAAAATAAGTATCAAGTGTCCATATTGGAAAGAAAGAAGTAAAACTATCAATATTTGTACATGACATGATCTTATGCACATAAAAAATTCTTTTAAAAAAATCTTTTTAAAAAACTATTATAATTAATGAGTTCAGCAAAGTTTCAGCACACAAGATCAATATACAAAAGTCAGTTGCATTTCTATACACCAGTAATGAACACTCTGAAAATAAAGAAAAAAAGTATATTTATAATAGCATCAAAATGATTAAAATACTTAGTAATAAATTTAACCAAAGAAATGCAAGATTTGTACAATGAAAACCACCTAACATTGCTGAAAGAAAATAAAGATCTAAATAAATGGAAAGACATGCCATATTACAGATTGGAAGATTTAATATAGTTAAGATGGAAATACTCCCCAAATTGGTCTGCAGATTCAATGCAATCCCTAGGAAAATTCCAACTACTTTTTTACCTTCAAAAATATACATGCTGATCATAGTATTCATACAGAATTACAAGAGACACAGAATAGCCAAAATAATCTTGAAAAAAAAGCACAAATTTGGGGAACTAATACTTCTGATTTCAAAACTAGTGACAAGGTTACTGTAATCCAGACAGGGTGCCACTGGCATAAGAATAGGCATATATACCATGGAGTAGAACTGAGAGTGCAGAAATAAACTCACATATTTATGGTCAATTGATTCCTGACAGGGGTGCCAAGACAATTTGATGGCAGATAAATAGTTGTTTCAACAAATGATGCTGGGATAACTGGATATCGACTTAGAAAAGAATGAATTTGGACCCCTACCACATACCAGATACAAAAATTAACACAAAACAGGTCAGATCAAAGACCAAAACGTAAGAGCTAAAACTACAAAACTCCTAGAAGGAAACAAGTATGTAAAACTTTATGACTTTCTTCAAGAAGATATAGAAACGGTCAAAAAGCACATAAAAATGTGCCTAACATCAGCAGCCATGAGGGAAATGCAAATCAAAAGCACAATGAGATACCACTTCATAACCACTAGCATGGCTATGATTTTGAAAATGAACAGCAAGTGTTAGGTAAGTAGACCGAGAAATTGAAACCCACACACATTGCTGTGGGGAAAGTGAAAGGATGCGGCAACTGTGGCAGACAGTCTGGTAGATTCTCAAATAGTTAAACACGCAGTTACCATAGGACCCAGCAATCCTTGCTCTTGCATATCCAATATAAATGAAAGCATATGGGGATGAAAAATTTGTAACAGATGTTCCTGACAACATTATTTGTAATAGCCCAAAAAGTGGAAACAACCCAAATGTCCAGCAGTTGATTAATGGAAAAACAAAATGTGTTGTATCCATACAACGGGGTATCATCCGGCAATAAAAAGGAATGAAGTATTGATACTACATGGATGAGCCTTGGCAACACTATGCCAAGTGAAAAAAACCAGGCACAAAAGATCATGTGTCCTGTGATCCACTTCTATGGAATGTCTGGAATAGACAAATCCATAGAGACGGAAGGAAGTTTATGGGAGTGACAGGTGAGGGAACTGGGACTAACTGTGACTAATAAATATGATGTCTCTTTTTGGGCTAATGGGAGTGTTCTGCAATTGTTCTTGAAATGTTCTGGAATTTAATAGCAGTGATGGTTGCATAACATAGTAAATATACTAAAACTACACTATATATTTCAGTAAATATACTGAAATAGTCACTTTAAGATGGTGAATTCTGTGTTATGGGAAGTAGATCTCAATAACAATAATGTATATCCTATATATTATGTATGTATAATGTGTAGATATCATGTAAGTCAAAATCAATTTTTGTGTCATTCTGGTAAGTGGCATAAGACAGAGAAGACCTCTGGGAGACCCAGCTTGCATATGTACCTGCCATGGGGGTTGCTCCAGAGCAAGGGCATCTCCACCTGTGCGTACCTGGTACTCCTGGAGAGTAAAGCATTATTAGCCAAGATCCTGGCCACGATGATGATGGTGGTGATGATATAAATAGCTAATGACACTTAGGTGTCAAGCACTGTTTGAGCATTCTACACATGCTCCTCATGTAATCTTCGCTACAGCTCTAGGACAGATGTTCTCAAACTTCAGCCTGCAGTAGAATCGCTTGGAGGGCTCCTGGGAGTCAGGTTCCTAAGCCCCATCCCCCAAGTTTCTGATTCACTAGATCTGGAATGGGGTTCCATAATTTGCATTTCGAATAAGTTCCCAAGGGGTGCAGATGCCACTGGCTGGAGACTCTGCTTTGAGAACCACTGTCCTAAGAGGTGGTGTTCTCATATGCCCCGTTGTACAGCTGAGGGTGGCCACGGCAGTGAGGGACACAGAATCAAAGGTGGTAAGTGTCAGGTTCCCTTCTAAAGTGAAGAAATAAATTAAGTGCACGTCAGGCCAGCAGGGCTTAGGAAAAGGGGCTGGGCTTTAGGACCTTCGCCTTGTCCCTTCTCCCTTCTCCCACCACTTGCTTGGCAAACTCAGCTCTGGGAGCCAGAGGGCACCAGGAGAAGTGGACCATGAGCACCGAGGCTTTGAGGTAAAGCCCCGAGGCTCCTAGGCCAGTCTGTCCACTTCCATGTGGATGCAGCTAAGCAGGAGTCACGCTGAAAGCAGGAAAAGACAGCTGAGTCACGCAGAAGCTATGCCGCGGGACCAGACGGACCACCACGTCTTCCTAACTCACCGCTTCCAGGACGGCGTTTTGCCTCCGGGGTGTGTCTTGCTTGATAATTTCTAGGAGACAAAAGCCACACCTTACCAGTGCTAATTTAAGTGTCAGATTTTTAAAACCTAGCTCCAATGACAATACTTCAATGACTCACGGTTTTGAGAAGCTCAGGTATTAAAAAGGTAAGTTCTATTCATTTACTAATTCCAAAAACAAACACATAAAATATTCTTTTAAAATATTTGAGACCACAGAAAAGGAAATAGAACTGTATAATCAAGTATCCCCCATTCCCTATATGATCCTCTCAAACACCAAAATGGGAAATCTTCTCAATATAAGCTTTGGACGTTTTGCTGAGTTGCTAATCCCACACTGGTGATTTACGTTTGTTTTTTCTTTTGTCCCGTTCCCTCTCCCCAACTTCTCCACCCCAGGCTGCCTCCCTGTCTTGGTTTCTTTATCCTCAAGTCAGGCCTGCAGCTATGGTCCAAAGCACAGCCAAACCTTATCCTCAGATTCAGGGGATCCACTGAGGAATACAGCTTCCACTTTGGGGAACTAACCCACCCTTTGAATAAGGAATCTGATTATTCTTTGTGATCATTACTAAGACAGAAAAAGGAATCATATGTAAAAGTTCCGTACAGAATATACAGTTCTGATCTGAGCTGGCAATGTAACTGTGGGACCAGCCCAAACTGGGCCTACTCTGTTAACAAAATGTCAGGTTACCTTGTAGGTGTATCAGAGCCAAAAACTGCGAGTCCTATAGCCCGGGCATGTGCAATAAAAAAGGCTTTGACCTCTAACACCACCGGGGACTAATGATTCCTGCTTCTGCAACCTGAATATCAGGATTCCTTCAGAAGTAGAAGTCTGAGGGCTTGGAAGGTCACTGGCTACAATCACCCTCATCACACCTTTCTGTAAATGGTCACATTTAAAGCCCTCCAATCAGACTCTGCCAAGCCAACATTCCTAATCCTTCTCCTCGTCCTCTGAGCCCATAACTTTGCCCCAGCCCCTAGTAGGGGAGACAGATTTAGGCCTGCCTCTGTCTTGTTGCTGAGGGTTCTGCAATAAAGCCTTTCTATTCTCAAAAGCTGGTGCTGTGTAGTATCGGCTTCTGTGCACACGGGCAGCAAGCCCATTTGCTTGATAACAGCAACAATTCCTTCTTTTAAACGCACCTAATACTCCGTATGCTCTGCCCAGATGCTGATGTCCCACTCTAGGAGGAGTGGTAGGTGATGGCAGAAGGCACAGGTGTCCCAGTGTCATAGCCCCTGTGCGATGAATTAGCAAGGCTTTGCGTCGGGTTGTGCTCCTGAGTGTCTCCTTGGCTAGCACCCCGCTTTGCTGTGCAGGGAGCAAGGACCATGCAATGTGGCCATCCCAGGGCTAATCAGCATCTACACTAGGGGTACGGCCCACGTGTCCTCTACATCCACGCACACGTCTGCACAGCACCCCACTCCTCACGCACACTTCGCCAGCTTCTAAATTTCCGTGTGCTCCGTATGCTGACGTGCAATGCTCAGGGGTGGTGTCCTGTGATAGTTGCATGGCTCCGTGGAAAGTAAGTGGAATTTGACCAAGAAAATTTGGGAATGTTAGGTTTGTTTCAGGTGGGAACTCAAAAAGTATGTATGGGACAGAATGTGGCTAATGGAAAACAGAGGTTTGTGAATCAATAGGCTCAGGGGACTGTCTGCCGCAGGAGTCTAGATAGTCCCCGAGATTGTAAACCTAACAGACAGCTGCAGCCAGCATTCCTATCCCCCTGATAAGGACAGAACTACTCCCCTCCCTTATCTCTAAGGAGGAGACTGACCCAGGGGTCCCAGAATTTGGTTGTTTAAAGAAAAAAAATTTTATTGCAGCGGCTGCTCTGGCCCAGGTACTCACTCCCCCCTGAGAAACCGCCTATAAAACCCAAGGCTCTCCCCTCCCTCAGGGTGAATGCTCTGGCCTCCACCCATCTGCACCCAAATTCCCAAAATAAACAGCATTTTGCTACACATGAGACTTCATCTCTCTCCCTCTCTCTCTCTCTCTCTCTTTCTCTCTTGGCTCTGGACCTAACAAGGAAGTGATAAAGAAGAGTTTTTCTCCAAGTTCAAAGAGAAATGGAACTAAATGATAATTTGAATGATATAAGAAAAATGCTTTAGTTACACCAGGGGGACAAGAAAAACTGAATTACACATCCCATCTCCCCAACCCAAGTAACAGAGACTTGTTTTATAGTGCTGGGGTCCCCACTGTATAAGAAATACCCAGTAAAGAGCATTGCGGAATGACAATTATTAGGCTAATATAGAAGAATTGTTGCTAATTTGGCTAAAAGTCCCCGAGACCCTGGCACTTGGCCCAGAGCTTAGCAGGTGTCAAGTGGACTTAGGGAACTTCTACTGCTGCCAGGACACAGGAATCCCAGATCCTCCTGGCTGTCCTTAGACGATTAGAAATGCCTCAGGGAGCTTAGAACTTCCTCATTCCTGAGAGAGTCCCCACAACAAGAAACTAGCCGAATCCTCAGTAAGGTCCCCCTAAGGCCTCACCACCCTGTCCTCAGGGTCCTGGTAGATTCTAGAACTGTGCTGGAGTTCACCAGAGCAATGCAAGAGATCTGTGTGGGTGGCCTCTCAGGACGGCCAGGTGGTTCCCACTGCCTGCCTGCTCCCAGCAAGTTTGCAAGCCCAGCGAGGTGAGGCCTTCTTCTGCTGCCCTCCCCCAGAGAACGCCGGAGGGATGTTGAGGAGAAAGAGAAACAGTTTGGGATATGTGAGATTAATGGTACAAATGAGCATGGAAGCTATTTAAGATAAGACTCATTTTAAGCAAGTGTCTAATCTAGAGATATCCAAGATCACACTGCATAATAAAGACATTTGGAATATTATTGCTGCATTTACCCTTGAATCTAGGGGACCCCGGGGCATTGCACCCTGGACAACAAAGATTGAGGTATTGCACCCAACAGGCAACCAAGCCTTTCCTTAAGCACAGTGGGGAGTTGCCAGCTCAGCAAGAATAGTTTGAACATTTTGCCCAATGATGAAAGGGAAAAAAATTGAGGACCTGTCTGAACTTTCATTTCTATTTTATCTTTTTGATTTTCCTTTTGGATTATAGAAGCAGTGAAAACTATTTATGGACTCGGGAAAGGGGGGGTGGGGAAAAAAATATGAAACTATTGTTTTTAACTTGCACTGTTCACTTAATAATTTATCATGAAAAAAAAAAAAACTTAAAAAAAAAAAAAATAAAAAATAAAATAAAATGCCAAAAAAAAAAAAAAGAAAACTATTTATGGTTTTTTTTCTTCCTGTTTATTATTTTGATTGAGGTGGACAAGAGAGTTGATAAATAAGAATGTTTTGCTGGAAATACTAAACTTTGATAACCCAAATTACAGCATATTCCAAAGCTTCCATTTGAAAACCTGTCTACGTTACAGATGTGTCTTTATTAAAATAGTCAATGGAAGAATGACAAGCCAATAGAAGCAGCACTTTCCAGCACCCACTGACCTTATGGTTTTACCACTCAGTTGCCCTGGCTTGCAATAACGATACCTCAAATCTCATCTTTGGTAGGCATAAATTTTGGGCAAATGACTCACCCTCTCTAAGCCTTGGTTTCGTCTGCTATAAGTGGATAATAGCAACAAATTCATAGGCTTGTGTTAAAAATTAAATGAGATAAGATACCTCCAAAATTTCTCCTTTGAAAATTAACATATGCTTGAGAAATGGCATTCAATACAAACTCAGGCATACAAGGAAGACTCTATGACTTTATAAAGGAAGAAAATCATGTTCTGTGCTACATGAGAAAGAGCACAGTCACAAAAAGACAAATATTGTACAGATTCCACTTCTATGATGTATTCAGGTAGTTAAATCCATAGAAATAAAAAGTAGAATGGGGCCAGGCGAGGTGGCTCACGCCTGTAATCCTAGCACTCTGGGAGGCCAAGGCGGGATGATAGCTCGAGGTTAGGAGTTCGAGACCAGCCTGAGCTAGAGCAAGACCCCGTCTCTACTAAAAATGGAAAGAAATTATCTGGCCAACTAAAAACATATATATATAAAAAAAAAATTAGCTGGGCATGGTGTCGCATGCCTGTAGTCCCAGCTACTTGGGAGGCTGAGGCAGTAGGATTGCTTGAGCCCAGGAGTTTGAGGTTGCTGTGAGCTAGGCTGACACCACGGCACTCACTCTAGCCCGGGCAACAGATCAAGACTCTGTCTCAAAAAAAAAAAAAAAAAAAAAGTAGAATGGGGGTTACCAGGGACTGGGGGAGGAGGAAAACCACAGCCTTTGTTTGGTGGGTATAGAGTTCCAGTTCTACAAGATGAAAAAGTTCTGGACCTCTGTTTCTCAACAAGGCATTCACATTTTTTATCCTTGCTTTAGAGAGATTTAGGGTGTCTTTGGGATCAAAGAACTTTAGGACTGCTGACAAATTGGTGGTCATCCAATTCACCCCCTTACACAGCGCAGGAATTCTCTCTGTACTCCTGCTGGGATATTCCACCGTAAATTCTTACTTCTTTCTGGGTTACTTTCTGCCTACAGCAATAAGCACCCCCCTTCTCCAAAGACACACCATTCATAGTGTCAAGGAGAAAATACTTTTCCTCTTTTCTCTTAGGTTCACTGTCTGGGCGCCTGCACATTTAACTGAAAAAAGACATATTAACAGGAGAAAAGGAATAGAAAGTTGATTAATATTTTACAGGCCCAGAAGTTCATAGAAAGGAAGTATAAGTCAAAGAAATGAGCTGGGCCAGGTGGCTCATACCTGTAATCCCAGCGCTTTGGGAGGCCAAGGTGGGAGGATTGCTTGAGGGTAGGAATTCAAGACCAGCCTGAGCAACACAGCAAACCCCATCTCCACAAAAAAATAAAAAAAATTATCTGGGCACGGTGCCCCTCACCTGTAGTCCCAGCTACTCTCCCTCCTGCTGCAGCAGGGCAGGAGGATCACTTTAACCCAGGAGTTTGAGGTTGCAGCGGGCTATGATGAGCACTCTATCCAGGGAGACAGAGTGAGACCATGTCTTAAAAAAAAAAAAAAAGTAAAGTCAAAAAAGTGGCTAGACTCAGAGTCTTCTATACCAATTTAACAAAGGAAAGGAGGTTTGGACTTCGAGCAATGATAAATTATGGAAAAGTGACCAGGTAAAGTCTGGGGAAACTAATGGAATATAATGGTTATTTTAGGGAGGTTTGTTTCTGCAGACTCATCTTGGTGTTGGCTGTCTATCTCTGATGAAAAGGGTCCCTCCCTTCATCCAGGTACAGGAGAAGGGGAAATTTATGCCACCTTGACAAAGGGAAACTTATGCCTAGCATTTGGGCAACCGAGAGGAGAGCAGAGAAATCTTCCTTTATTTGCTGATTTTTAATTACCTTAAGCCCAAAATTATTCTTCAGGCAAACTGTTATGCTTCGGATAATATATTATGATCCCTTTCACGAGCTAGATGCTGATTCTTCTCTGGAGGCTAACCAGGGTCCTTCTCAAAATGTGGCCCCCAATGGCCTGAAAAAACAAAATATTTTCTGTCTCTTTAAAACATCCTCCAGGCCAGGCGTGGTGGCTCATGCCCGTAATCCTAGCACTCTGGGAGGCTGAGGCAGGAGGATTACTTGAGGTCAAGAGTTCAAGACCAGCCTGAGCAAGAGCAAGACCCTGTCTCTACTAAAAATAGAAAGAAATTAACCAGACAACTAAAATAGAAAAAAATTAGCCAGGCACGGTGCCGTGTGCCTATAGTCCCAGCTACTTGGGAGGCTGAGGCAGGAGGATCGCTTGAGCCCAGGAGTTTGAGGTTGCTGTGAGCTAGGCTGACACCATGGCACTCTAGTCCAGGCAAAAGAGCGAGACTCTGTCTCAAAAAAAAAAAAAAAAGAAAGAAAGAAAGAAAGAAGGAAAAAAAGAAAAAAACATCCTCTACTCCTTTTTTGAGAGCTAAAACCTGCATTCCTGTCTCAGGCCAGGCTGGAAGGGGCAGGGTATTGTTTTCTGTTCCTTGTGCTATAGGAAATGGCTCAGCCCACACCTGGGGAGGGAGTTCCTGGGTGGAGGTAACGGGATTGTCTTCAGCAGATGGAACTGAGATGGGATGATGAGGATCATCAACTGTAGTTGAACAGCAATTGCCTGGAGCTGAGAACTCACCCTTTAAGAGCTCTGTATTTCTGCTTATTAGGATGATGGCATTTTTCATACAGTAGTCTCCATCCTCTTCATTTGCTGGCAAATTAATAAATCTCTCCTTCTCCTCAAAAAGAAAGAAAGAAAGAAAGAAAAAGTGTGGCCCTCCAGGCCTGAACACAATATTCCAGACATGATGCCATAAAGTACAGATTAGCCTCACCATTTCCTCCTCTATCCAGCCCTTTAATTTCATTATCGCAAACCTTTGGACTGTGTTAACCACATCAAAATTTATCCTGTACTTGTGTTACATATAGGTCCATATATTTTTAAATAAAATTTGTCACAAACACATATATTTAATCTCAACATAGAGCTTTACACTTTATGTACAATAAATTTCATTCTTTTTTTTATTATTTTTTATTTTATTTTTTGTTTCCCCAAAATCATGGCTTGTTGGAAAATTTCATTCTTTTAGTTTTAAACTTTCTAAGGTTTGGAGATCCTTTTCTTTCTGTCTCTCTTTTTAAAACTCTTAATTCTTTTATTCAGAGCACACACGGTTGGTCATGGGCATGTCGCTCTTGCTTCCCGGGTAAAGCCGTCCTGGTTTTCCATGTGGTGCAGCGGGGTCGGCCGTCCCCCACCTCCCGAGGCAGGCACGTGACCCAGGCAGGGGCAAGCAGCACCAGCCCGGACTCGCTGGGAAACCACTTCCCACCAAAGAGGAAAAAAGGGCGAGCCTGACTGGGAGTGCAGCCAACGTGGAGGACAGAAGGTCCTAGAGGTGGGCAGAGGTGCAGCGCTGACGACGTGCTGTGAGCCCTGGATCCAGCATTTCTCTTCTTGCATAAGCCAGTTTAAAATTTGTTTCTGTCACCTGCAGGTTTGTCTAATAGAGCATCCCTTCAATTCTGTCCCTACGGCTCCAACAATCATTTTCTTACAGGAGGGGTGGGTGGGGACAAGGAGTCCAGGGGATATGTTCCAGAGCTGTATTTCCTTAGCAAAGATAGTCTTTATTTGTGCTGCATGCGGGATTGGGTGGCTTAGTGTGGTGGGATGGATTTGTGTGTGTTAACTGAAGTGCCCTCAAGCCTCCTGTCAGTGCCACCACCATGTTCATGCACATGGCTGATAAAAATCATTGCAGTCTAGTCAAGGACATGGTGTGATTGTTTGCCACTGAAAATCACATGCAAATTGGCAGTAACCAACAGTATTTTATTCAACTGTGCAGTAGCCTTCTTTTAGCCACAGGTTTTGTTTGTTTGTTTGTTTGTTTGTTTTCTTAGATGGAGTCTCCCCCTGTCACCGGGGCTGGAATGCAGTGGCACGATCATAATTCACTGCAGCCTTGAACTTCTGGGTTCAAGCAACCATCCTCCCTCAGCCTCCCAAGTAGCTGGGACTACAGGTAGATGCCACCATGCCCGGCTAATTGGGGGTCTTACAATGTTGCCCAGGCTTTTCTTGAACTCCTGGCCTCAAGTGATCCTCCTGTCTCGGCCTCCCAGAGTGCTGGGATTACAGACGTGAGCCACTGTGCCTGGACCAGGTTATTTTTATAGCCTTATTGTTGTAAGATTTTGTCCAAAAAGTTCCAAGACAACTTTATGGGGGTTTATTCCTATGTGATTTATTAAAACCTAACTTTTCCAAGTGGTAAATGGGACTTTAAATTCTCATCATCAAATCATTATGGTGGAATTACACTACAGATTACAATGATCGCAAGAACATTACTTTCCCGCCTAACAAGCCATTTTTAGGGGCCTGTATTAGGGAACTGACTTTCTTCACAAGTATTCTAGAACTTAAAAATTTGAGTATAGTCTTTCATACATTGTCCAAAACACTTGGGATAAGATTAATATATAATAACAAATAGCATGTTATATTAACACATAAAATGATATGTAGTTTTATAGTCACAGGTTCCGATGTGCAAAAATATTCTTTCCTTATTTCTCTGTACCAGAAACTAAACCAGCTGAGGCCCATGTCCTCTGATGGCTGACGATCAGTGTTGCCAGTTCTAGGATCTTCAGTCACTTCCCATTTGGAGCTCAGTGTTGTTGAGGAGTGACTTGGTTCCGGACTTTTCTCTCCTCCTCCTTCCCTTTTCCTGTGGATGATCCCTTTTGGCCTGTGCGGGTTCCATAGAGATCCTGCCTCAGAGAGAAGGACTTGGGAAGAGGCCTCTGGCCTCCATCCAGGCTTAGCTGTGCTGAGATCGTAGCGTCTTCATGACCCTCGGCTCATTGACACCTTTCCTTCTCTCTCTGCTCTGAAATCTGGTGTCCTTTTCTGCCATCTGGGCACGCTGCCACATAGGTCATCTGGCTCTCCCGGCCCAGCCACAAAGCCCCTGCCCACCCTCTGGCCCACTCTGCCTTCTCAGGCGCCCATCTGCCTGGGTCTCAGCTACTGCACTGCAACTGCTCACGAGGCCCAGGGCTCTTTGAGTGGCTTCTTATGCTAGAGACCCCCTAGAGAAGTGGGCACAGCTCTGTGCTTCCTTGTCCAACCCCCACACAGGGGAGTCCTACACCTCCCTTGCATCCCTCCCCCGCCCGGGCGTCTCAGGGCCCCACACCCGAGTGTGACTTCCCTGCTTTACTCTCCAAATCCCTCTCGTGCTCTGACCTTTCTCTAGTCTTGGGCAAATACTGCTCTCTTTTACTCATGGAATAAGCTTCTTTAATGCTTTTGACTCTTTGTTATTTAAATCTAAGCTTTCAGAATTAGAAAACAAGCAAACAACGAAACAAAAATAATTTTATCTCTTAATAAGCTGAACTTCTAAAAGTCAAATTTTCTTTGGCTATTTGGAATATCATCCTTATTATGATTTTTCCCAACATTCTGTTTAATACTATAAAAATTTTCAAACGTACAACAAAGTTGAAAATTTTTTTTATAATGCATATACAGGTACGTACCTCCAAGATTCTACCATTAAAATTTTAATATTTATTTTAATTCCTATCTATTCATCTATCCTTGCTTATGTCTGCCTATTTAGCCATCTTATTTTTCATGCATTTCAAAGTAATTTGTAGGCATCAGTACTTCCTCCTAAATACTTTAGCATGCATATCGTTAACCAGTGTTTAATATTTGTTTAAAAATTCTAGTTTTACTATAAAATTTACGTAGAATGAAATACACAGATCTGAACTGTATATTGTTTGAGTTTTGACAATTGCACTGACAACCCAAAAATAAGTGACTGAGGCAAAGGTCTCAATCAATCGAGGCTTATTAAGCCAAAGTTTGATTATGTAGCCGGGAAAAGCATAAACCACGGACAAATCTGTGACTGTTTTTCAAAGAGTGATTTGGCAACTTCAGTATTTAAAGGGGACAAGGCATAAGTGGGGTGGGCAGGGAGACAAAATGTTTACATTTTTGTGAGGCCCAGAAAATCTACATTTTACATAAGAGGAGCTGAATGCTTGAAGAGAAAAAGGGAGGGAAGGAAGAATCATTTATGTAGATGTCCCTGGGTAGGTGGAAGAATGATTGATCTTGTCTCTGATAAACCTTATTAGTATGGAATCTAACAGACTTTAGTTTTAGGAGCTGGATTTAGCCTACAGAGCCAGTTACAATCTGCATGCTCTTCCTTATAGAAGGCCAGCAAGGAAAGAATAATCAGTGGGGCCAGTCCTTGTAGGTGCCTGAAGCCTTTTACCTTTCCTTGAAATCTGGCTGATGCCTAAGGTTAGTAATAGCTTTTCTTTTGAAAGGGCTATTATTGCATGACTCAGCCTCCAGGCTTGACCCTCCCTTTTACATAAGCTGTTGGGGGAGTGGTCCTGAGATTTTTATTTTCCTTTACAGCATATACCTATAAACTCAAATCCCTATTAAGATATACAACATTACCATTATTCCAGAAAGTTTTCTGATGCCTCTTTCCTATCTAATGCACCGCTATGATTTTTTTGGTAGCATCTCGTAGTTTTAATTTGCAATTCTCTAATGAGATTAGAGAAATTTGTAAAAAAAATTAGATATTCTTTCTATCTTTTTAAAACTATTTAGAGCTGTGTTAGATTCATAGCAAAATTGAGTGGAAAGTACAGAGAGTCTCTGTGTACCCTCTGTCTCCACACCCCTGCAACCTCCCTGCTGTCAACATCTTCACGACAGTGTCAAGTTTTGGTGTGAAAATGTCGGTTCTTGACATGCTCATGGCTGAAGAATGACCAGATGCACCCAAGTAAGGCAAGCACAAAAATGAGTTTATTGCGGAGAGAAAGATAGGATTATAGGGCAAGAGCAAGGTATAGGTTAACAGAGCATGGCACATACTCCATGGATTATGGGACTACCAGACCCACTGTCACAGCAAAAGGGAGAGCAAGAGGAAGGGCGCAAAAAAAGGATTGGCTATGGTCTGGGTCTTGTTCTATGGTGTACGGATAGGGACCTCCCCAGTGGCTCAGACATCACCATGGGACCACTTTGATTGGACGGTTGGGAGTTGCATTACTACACATGCAGGGTGTTCTACGTCAATTTCTGCATTCTATGGTACCTGTGCTGCTTGGCCCGTGGGCTAGAGAGTCCTCCGCATTCTTTTGCAGCTGGCACGCAAGTTCTGATTGGCAGATTCTTTTTTCTTTTTTTTTTTTTTGAGACAGAATCTCGCTCTGTCACCCAGGCTAGAGTGCCCTGGGATCAGCCTAGCTCACAACAACCTTAAACTCCTGGGCTCAAGCAATCCTTCTGTCTCAGCCTCCTGAGTGGCTGGGACTATAGGCACTCACTACCATATCGGGCTAATTTTTTCTATTTTTAGTAGAGATGGGGTCTCAATCTTGCTCAAGCTGATCTCGAACTCCTAACCTCAAGCGATCCTCCTGCCTCAGCCTCCCAGAGTGCTAGGATTACAGACGTGAGCAACCATGCCCAGGACTGACTGGCAGATTCATAGGGTGTTCCTTCCTACCCTAGGTATGGCAGTAGCTTAAGACAGGATTAGGGTGGGGCAGGACCAAGCCGGAGGCCTGGGGCCCACCCTTGTTCTTCTTCCCAGGTGGGGCAATTGCCCCAAGGCAACAGCACCCGCTTTCATCCATGGGAGACCCAGAATCCCTTGTTATCTACCCAACAAGAGTAGTCCATTTATTACAGCCTGTGAACCTACATTGACACATCATTATTACCTAAAGTCCATGGTTTACAATGGGGTTCACTCTTGGTGTGGTATATTCTATGGGTTTTGATAATTGTATGAGGACGTGTATTCACCATTATTGTATCATGCAGAGTAGTTTCACTGCCCTAAAAGTCCTCTGCACTCTGCCTCTTTACCCCTAACTACCTCCTGAGCTCTGGCAACCACCAATCATTTTACTGTTTCCATAGTTTTGCCTTTTCCAGAAAGTTATATAGTTGGTATCATACATTGTGTAGCCTTTTCAGAATGGATTCTTTCAGTAGTAATTCACAGCTAAGCTTCCTTCATGTCTATTCATTACTTAAGAGCTAATTTCTTTTCAGTGCTGAATAATATTCTGTTGCCTGGATGTACTGCATTTATTTATTCACCTATGAAGGATTTCTTAATTGCTTCCAAATTTGGGGGAGGTTTTTGTGTAGACACAGTTTTCAGTTCATTTGACTAAATATGAAAGAGTGGGATTGCTGGATTCTGTGATAAGAGTATGTTAAGTTTTGTAAGAAACTGCCAAACTGTCTTCTGAAGTGACCGCATCATACTGCAGTCCCACCAGGGATGAGTGAGAGTTCCTGTTCTTCCACGTCCTCACCAGTATTTGGTGTGGTCAGTGTTTTGGACTTTGGTCATTATGGTAGGTGTGTAGTGGTAGCTTGTTGTTTTCATGGGCATTTCCCTAATGACACATGATGTGGGGTGTCTTTTCATGTGCTTATTTGCCACCTGTACATCTTCTTTGGTAAGGTCATCTATTGGCTATTTTTAAATTGACTTTTATGTTTTCTAATGGTTGAGTTTTGAGAGTTCTTTTTATATTTCAGATAAGGATACTGTATCAGATGTTTCTTCTGCAAATATTTTCTGAAAGTCTGTAGCTTGTCTTCTCATGCTCTTGACAGTGTCTTTCATGGAGCAGTTTTTAATTTCAATCAAGTCCAGTTTATCAATTATTTCTTTCATGGATTGTACCTTTGGTATTGTATCTAAAAAGTCATCACCATACTAAGGTCATCTAGATGTCTGCCTATATTATCTTCTAGGACTTTTATAGTGTGGCATTTTACATTTGGGTATATGATCCATTTTGAGTTAATTTTTGTGAAGGGTATAAGGTCTGTGTCTAGATTCATTCTTTTGCCAGTGGATGCCCAGTTGTTTCAGCACCATCTGTTGAATTGCCTATCTCTTCTCCATTGTATTGCCTTTGCTCCTTAGTCAAAGTCAGTTCACTTATGTGGGTCTATTTCTGAGCTCTCTTTTTTCCATTGATGATTTGTCTATTCATTCACCAATATCACTCTTTCTTGATGACTGCAGCTTTATAGTAAGTCTGGAAGTTGTGTAGTGTATGTCTTCTGACTTTGTTCTCCTTCAGTATTGTGTTGGCTATTCTACATTCTTACCTCTTCATAACAAATTTAGAATCAGTTTGTTGATATTCACAAAACTAATTTCAAAGATTTTGATTGGGATTGTATTGAGTCTATAGATGAAGTGGGAAGAATTGACGTCTTGCTAATATTAAGACTCTTTATCCATTAACATGAAATACCTCTCTACTTAGCTCTTTATTTCATCAGCGTTTTATAGTTTTTCTCATATATATCCTCTACAGTTTTTGTTAGATTGATTCCTAAGTATTTCATTTTTGTGGTGCTGACGTAAATGATATGTTTTAATTTAAAATTCCATTTGTTCGTTACTGACATATAGAAAAGCAATTGACTTTTGGATATTAACTTTGTACCCTGCAACCTTGTTATAATCGCTTCCTCTTTAGGTTGGTGCAAAAGTAATTGCAGTTTTAGCACTGTTGAAATTTGCATTTAATACTGGAATACATTCTGAAATAAATGCGATTATGTTATACATCATTTTAATGCACATTTCTCACTTTATGTTTCTTTGCTAGTGACTTATTACTTGCTGTTTATTTTATATTTATTTTAGACTATAGAAATGATGTTAGACAAAAAGCAAATTCGAGCGATTTTCTTATTCGAGTTCAAAATGGGTCATAAAGCAGTGGAGACAACTTACAACATCAACAACGCATTTTGCCCAGGAACTGCTAACACACATACAGTGCAGTGGCGGTTCAAGAAGTTTTGCAAAGGAGACGAGAGCCTTGAAGATGAAGACGAGGAGAGCAGTGGCCAGCCATCGGAAGTTGACAACAACCAACTGAGAGCAATCATCAAAGCTGATCCCCTTACAACTACATGAGAAGTTGCAGAAGATCTCAACACCAACCATTCTCCCGTCATTTGGCATTTGAAGCAAATTGGAAAGGTGAAAAAGCTGGATAAGTGGGTGCCTCATGAGCTGATTGAAAAATCCAAAAAAATCACCATTTTGAAGTGTCTTCTCTTACTGTACTCAACAACAACGAACCATTTCTCAATTAGATTGTGACATGCGAGAAAAAGTGGATTTTATACAGACAACCAGGGACAAACAGCTCAGTGGTTGGACTGAGAAGCTCCAAAGCACTTCCCAAAGCCAAAAAATGGTCATGGTCGCTGTTTGGTGGTCTGCTGCTGGTTTGATCCACCATAGCTTTCTGAATCCTGGGAAAACCATTCCATCTGAGAAGTATGCTCAGCAAATCGATGAGATGCACTGAAACTGCAATGCCTGGAGCTGGCATTGGTCAACAGAAAGGGCCCAATTCTTCTCCACAACAAAGCCCAACCATATGTCGCACAACCAGTGCTTCAAAGGTTGAGGGATTGGGCTATGAAGTTTTGCCTCATCCACCATATTTACCTGACCTCTTGCCAACCAACTACCACTTCTTCAAGTATCTCGACAACTTTTTGTGAGGAAAATGCTTCCACAAGCAGCAGGATGCAGAAAATGCTTTCCAAGAGTTCAAGCTCTCTCTCTCTCTCTCTCTCTCGCTCTCTCTCTCTCTCTCAGGAAAAAAGAAAAAAAATTGAGTTTGTCAAATCCTGAAGCAAGGATTTTTACACTACAGGAATAAACAAACTTATTTCTCGCTGGAAAATGTGTTGATTATAATGGTTCCTATTTTGATTAATAAAGATGTGTTTGAGCCTAGTTATAATGATTTAAAATTCACGGTTTGAAATTGCAATTACTTTTGCACCAACCTAATAGTTTGAGCAGGTTTCAGTTGTTTTGGATTCTCTATGTAGACAATTATGTTATCTGTAAACAAAGATAGTTTTATTTCTTCTTTCCCAATCTGTAGATATTTATTTCTTTTTCAAGTCTTATTGCATTAGCTAGGACCTCTAGTACCATGCTGAAAAGGAGTTGTGAAAGGGGACCTCCTCGCCTTGCAACTGACCTTAGTGAGAAAGTTACTAGTTTCTCATTATTAAGTATGGTGTTACCCGTCAGTCTGTTATAGATGTTCTTTACCTAGTTGAGGAAGTTCTCCTCCATTCCTAGTTTGCTGAGAATTAGTATTACTTTTTGATTCTTAGAATTTTCAACTCTCTTTTTACACCCTCCGTCTGTTGTTACACATTGTCATATTTTCCATTGGTCCTTAGCATAGTAATCATAGTTATTTTAAATTTCTAGTCTGATACTGCTGACATCATGACGTATCTGAATTTGGATGTGATGTCTCTTCTCGTTGTGCCTTTTGCCTTGTGGTATGCCTTCTTATTTTCTGTTGAAAGAGGAACGTGACATACTGGGTAAAAGGAACTCCGGTAAATAAGCCTTTAGGAATCTGGGAAGGTTTAGGGGGAGGAAAACTGTTCTGTGGTCCTGTGAGTGGGTTACAGTCTTTTGATGAGCCTGTGTCCTGGGCTGTGAAATTTACAAGTGCTTCTCAGTTTTTCCCTCCTCAGGCGGGACAGGAAGGTGAGAGTGGTCTGGAGTCGGGTATTACTTCTCCATGTGGAAGGCAGATGCAGGCTAGAGTTGGATATTTCCCTTTCCTCAGGTCAGTTAGGTTTTGATGAAACCCCAATAAGTTAGCTTTGGTAAAAACGGTTTCTCTTGGGTACAAGGTTTGATAAGAAGAACAGCATGCTCTGGCATATTTTAGAATCGTGATACCTGAATCATAACAAAATTCATCTCAGATTTTCACTTTGAGACTCTGGGAGAGCTATTGGAGCTCAACAAATTGTGCCCCCCTCCCCGCCCCCATGAATGGGACCCCCTGAAGTTTTAACTCTCAGACTTGTCCACCCCAAGCCTCCAGCAATTTGTCATTTATGGTTGGTTTTCCCACCTGGGTACTTGTTCCTGCTGAGGTCTCTGCCCGTGGGTTTCTGCTACCGTAAGCTGCGAGTCTTGGTATTTACCTGTCTCTCTAATTACTGGGCCAGGGTGCTTCCTGACTTTACTCGTCTGAAGGATCTAAGAAGAGTTGTTGATTTTTCAACTTTTTCACCTCCTTACTTGTTAGTAGATGCTTACAACTTCAAAACTCCTTCCGTGTTGTAATGGAAACTGGAAGTCTCTGCTACAGTTTTTCAGAATTAAGGACCCCAAACCAAAGATTTGCTGTTTGCTCCTAACTGTAATGGACTTTCCCTGAATGTTGTGTGATTAGCAATCTTGCTGTTCCTGACTGTGGAGGAAGAGGAAAGGGCTGAGAAAGCTGGGGAAAGGACACTTCTGTCAATAGCTCAATGTACTGCGGCACGACTGGGATATGGCGCGTGTGTGGTGGGGCGGTGGGGGAAGCTAGAGGCACAAACATTGTGGAATTCTGACCGGAGCCATCATGCATTCTCACCAAAGCAGTGTCACTAGAACATCGTCCCTTGGTATATCCCTTGTTGTGCTTCTCTCCTTTAGCCCTCAGCAAAGCTCACTCCCTATTTTCTTGCCTGGGAACGGTAACTTGGAGCCAACAGCCCACCATCCTCAGAGAGGTTCTGTGCGGCTGAGACTTGCGTGGACTGCCCTGGAAGCCAGCTGGCCAGTGGCACATCCTCATGTCTGTGCCACGTGGTTGGACAGGCTGAGCAGTGGCAGTGTGAGTCTCAGGGACATAAATCCCCTAGATGGGAGACTTGCCCTTATCAAGCTACCTGAGAACCCTCCATTTCTCCCCAACTCCTCCTCTTCCTTTACCAATTCATTTTTTTTTTTTTGAACTACATCTTTCTGAATCTATATCTCAAGATAATGAAAGTTCATCATAAAAAAGTTGAAATAATATAGCACAAAGAGCAACTGCCCTCTCATATCCCATCTAGGATATGACACCTATGAACTCTTGAAATTGGGATCAGATGGCCCTTGCTCAGGACCTGCCCTGACCCCTGGAGGGTGACATGCCTCTGGTAGATGCCCTGATAGTCCCCTGGACTCCCCTTCAGAGCCCTCACCAAGGCTGCACTTGCTTGTGGGTTTCTGCCATGTTTTGATTTGCTTGCACTGTGTAGGTGTGAGCTCCACAGAGGGCGCTGTGAGTGTTTGCTTCACTTTTGTGTCCCCAAGCCCAGCACAGCACCATCTCACAGGAGGTATACAGTAAATATTTCTTGAAGGCATAAATATTTTATATATGTGAATTATGACATATTTTAAATGGAGTACTGGAGAAAATGGACCAAGTCTTCCAGTAATACTTTTCCTTATTATTTACAAATAGAGATGAACATGAACATTTGTGAAATTCAGTGTTTAAAGTTTGTCAGCTCTGAATGTAGACATATATTTCCCCTAATGTTGATGCTGTGGGAAGCCAAAGCCATGGAGAGGCCCTGTGCAGGTTCTCTGGTCAACAGCCTGAGCTGAACAGCCACCAGCACCAGTGTCTGTGGCCAGCCACGTGTGTGAGCCCTTGCGAACGTCCAGTCTAATCTACAGCTGTCTCCAGCACAAACAGAGACCTCCAAGTGAAAGCCATATAGCTGAGTACAGTCAGGAAATGTGAAAGATGTTTTCAGGCCATTAGCGGTGGTTTGTTTTACAGTAATAGAGAATCAGTCTTTTCACCGCACTCTCCAGTGGTTCCCATGTCCTAAAAATCCTCCTCTCAACCAGCTTTATCTCCCAACACCTGGACGCCATCACTTCCACAGGGTCTTGTCTCAGGGGTGCTGACATGCTAGTCTCTGCTAAGATACTCACCTCTTCACCTCCCCTATTGAGGGCTGCTCTAGCTGACCGCTGCTTTCCCTTCCTCCCAGAAGCCCTCCCTGACCACCTCACTCTCCCTAACAGAACCAGCTCCTGGAAGTCGGGGTCTGTCTCAGCCTCCGTGGTGATGCTTGGCATATAGTAGGTGCTGCATAAATTCTAGTTGTAGCAAATCTAAGGCCCAATCCACAGAAGGCATTTAGCTTGGGAATCTCCCAAACCTTCATGCTACCACACCGGCTACTTTTATTACAAAATCCAAATTAATTTCACTTCAGATGCCACATTTGTCATTTTAGGTCAAAAAGATTAAAATTTTAGCTACTAGGGAGGGCTCCTACAGGAGAGTCTGGCATGGCATGTGGCCCAAACAAGGTGGACTTAGAGACTGCGGGAGGCTCTGTGGGCTGAGACCCCGTTGTCCACCTCATCTCCCTCCAGGACTACGGAGTCAATTCACTGAACACTTTCATCTATTCTTTATATGTTCTTCAGTGGGAACATGAGATTTTGAAGACACAGGTTATGGAGCTATGTGCTCTTTTAGCCAGTACAATGTGGGACGTTTTTCTTATCTTTTAATAATTCAGCACAATCCACTATTGCAAGGATATGGAAACAACCCAAGTGCCCATCAATTCATGAGTGGATTATTAAAATTTAATATGTATACAATGGAATATTACTCAATTATAAGAAATGATGGTGATCTAACACCTCTTATATCTTCCTGGATAGAGCTTGAGCCCATCCTCCGAAGTGAGGTATCACAAGAATGGAAGAATAGGCTCCACATGTACTCGCCATCAAATTGGCACTAACTGATCAACACTATGGTGCTCACACGGTAGTAATATTCTCCAGGGATTAGTGGGTTGGGAGTGGGTAAACTCACAACTAATGGACGTGGTGAGCGTTGTAGGGGGGAAAAGGCACGCCTCAAATCATGGTTTGGGTGTGGCAAAGTTATAACATATAACCAAAATGTTTGTACCCCCATAATATCCTGAAATTAAAAAAAAAAAAAATTCAAGGATTAGGTAGCTTGGTTATGCAGCCACAGACTCTCATTTCCAATTCTCTCACCTGTCTCCCACCTTCCGAGGCCAGCACATCATCTGTAAAGCCCAACCTCAAGCCCTGGAGTTTATCCCTCATCACTTGTGGACTCAAACCTTGGGAATCCACTAGTACCTATCCTGCCTCAACTGCAAAGTGGCCACGGGGTTTCACCAGCAGTTGGGGAAGATGCTCCAAGACTTCTGTCCCATAACTTGACTAGGTTGCAACCATCTTGGGTGAAATGCACATGAGCTCTAAAGCCATTGTCTAGTATTGAAATCACGTATGTCTGTTCACTTTTCTAAAAAGTGAATTTTTACCTTATTAAAACAACTTTCCTTTGTCCTTATAGTTTGTCAGATTTTGCTCCAGTCAAGGATTGGGTCAGACACAGCCACCGGACAGCTGACATAAGATCTGTGAATCTGTGATGAGAAGAGCTGGAGGCTACGCACTCTCCCTCCCAGTGAACCACTGGCATGGCAGTTACGTCTTTAGAGCCCAATTACATGTGGCTACACAGAAAGTCAGTGCGTTAAAGACAGAAAGAAGCCGCACCACTACATTTGAAATTAAGTTGTATTTAAACAGGTAAAAATTTATACATCCTCTTAAAAACAAAAATCCAAAGTCAGTAAGTGAATTAATAATATTAATACAAATATGATTATAGCAGTAATTAAAATAGAGGTAACATTTTACCAGTGTTCAAATGTCACGGAATTCAAATCACACTTGGATCTTCAATGATTCAAGTGTGCATATCCCACATGGTAGGGGCTGGTCAGTTTTAAGATAAAATTCTTCCCCTGGACAGGCTGTCCCCAGTCACGTGCTTCCTTAGCACCGTCTGTCAGCTCACACGGTGGGATAGCTGGCTGCTGTGGCAATTCCACAGTGGTTTCTCTGGTCTTTGGCCATCTTTACGTAACCATTCATGCCCCATTCTTCACCCCAGCTGAAAGGAGAGCAGGATTTCCATTTTACAGAGAGAACAAAGCATATTGGCGCATTAACAGTACACCTAACTTAAAACAGTGTGCCAGTGGCCACAGACTTAACAGAGAGAATTAGGGGAGGCACATGTTCTTGTTTATCCTTTATAAATTGTTTAGTCTAAATCTGCACATAACTTCTATCCCAGACCCAAAACTATGACCTTTCACAAACTGCAAAATCAGACAGAAAAAGGACAGAATGTCTTTCCAGCCAGGTTATGTTTCAGAAATAAGAATATCTACAGAACTTAGAAATACAATGGTACAAATACCACATTAATACTCCTAAGATGTTTGGGACAGTATCTTAATGTTACAATCAAATGTTAATATTCTGTGTTCAACCTAAGTGGGATAAAGACTTTTGGGATTTCAGAAGTGTGCTTAAAGCTTTGTGGAACTGCATCCAAATAATGATTGCCAATAAGAATTCCCTTTTTAATTTCAAATAAGCATTTTTGGCAATTTATACCTGTTCTTCACCAGCCAATATTTATTGCTATCCGATTCTGATCTTTCAAATCCGTAGCCAACCACCAGAACACCATGATCCACGTCTTCACTGCTGCAGTTTGGCTCGAAATAAATGCCTGGGAGAGCAGAATGACCGCTGGGGTGAGAAGCTCCGGGGGACATTGCCACTACCTCCCATTACCACAGTAAGGGAGGCAGCTCTAATTCAGTGCCAGGACATACATTCCAGATAGAACATAACAATAAGGCCTATTATTATCAAGGCTAGCAATGTAGGCCCTTATCTAAAACTCACAGAAATACAAATTAGCATAAAGCCTTTCATTAAAACGTGCCTACTTTAGGTCCCTACTTTAAAGTGGGGATAGTTAATGGGTACAAACATATAGTCAGATACCTAGATAGAATGAACAATATTTGATAGCACAACAAAGTGACTATAATCAACAAGTGAGGTATACTTTAAAATACTAAAACAGTGGAATTAGAATGTTCCTAACACAAAGAAATGGTAAATGCCTGAGGTGATGGATATCCCAATTACCCTGATTTGATTAATATACATTGTATGCTTGTATCAAAACATCCCATGTACCCTATAAAGATATACAACCATTATGTACCCATAATAATTAAAAATTTATAAAATGTAAAAAAAAAAAACTTGACTAGAGGGATAGAAGACCACTCTGTAAGCTTGCAATTCTACTCTCAGATGTCAGTCTAAAAAAACAGCATAGGCTCGGCACAGTGGCTCATGCCTGTAATCCTAGCACTTGGGGAGGCTGAGGTGGAAGGACTGCTTGAGGCCAGGAGTTCCAGACCACCCTGAACAACATAACAAGACCCCTGCCTCTACAAAAAAATAGAAAAGATAGCCAGGCATGGTGGTGCACACCTGTAGACCCAACTACTCAGGAAGCTGAGGCAGGAGGATCATCTGAGCCCAGGAGATCGAGGTTGCTGTGAGCTATGATGATGTCATTGCACTGTGGGCTGGTGACAAAGCAAGACCCTGTCTGCCCCTGCCACCTCCCCAAATGAAATCCTAGCACAGAATCCTAAAATCCTTGATCAAGAGGTTCCTTTCAGATTTAACTATAGAAGTAAAAATCTTTGGAAAAATTATAAAGATCCAACAATTAGAGAATATTTAAGAAAATTAAACTATACAATAAACTATGTAGCTATTTTTAAGAATTATGAAGTACTTATTAAATTCATGGAGATATGCTCAACATAAATGCAAATGGAAACATCAGGTACAAATATTGCACATAAAGAATGAACAACTATGTTAAATCCATGCACCCAAATATCTACATTGAATTTTAAACACGAAAGAGTCCATCATACTGGTATGTCATGGTGGTTTTATATTATACTTTTTCTGCTTCAATCTCTACAAAGGACAATGCTCACCTTCTTTATAGAACTGGAAGGACTCATGGCCTGCATCGATGGCAACAGAGATGGGCCCCACGGCTGCTACTGCCTTCATGAGGGCCTTCTCCTGTTTAGGGACGTCCACGAAGCCAGTGTCATTAGCAACAGAATACTCAGGATTGTACTTACAGGATTCATCCTTTTAAAGGTAAAGGGAAAACAGACTTAATTACTGCCATCCACTTCCTGGGGAACACAACATGAGTTAGAACCACAACACTTAGCAGTTTGCAGCTTATCAACACTGTTATAAATCAACCCGGAGGTGAACTGCCATTAGTTGATTTGAAATGGAAAATTAGCTTAAGTTTCTTCAATGAGGCTCCCTAGGTCTACTTGTTCACAAGAAATTTTTTACAATGGACAAATTTGTATTATATGTAGAATGGTTTGTTTATTCTGCATGTTACATAGAAGAACAGCAATATGCTAATCATCAAATCAGAGAACTAATAATTTATAATAACAATACTGACAGTTTGCAGATATAGATTCTACCATATAAAATGTGAATTCTGAAAAAGGTATCTTATCCCTGGAAGCGTTCCTCTTTCCAATAGCACAGCTGGAATGACAAGATAAGATGCTCCATTTACCATTGCATCATATGGATAGGATTCCTCAGAGTCCAGGCCTCCATTCTCCTTGACATACTGGAAGGCATAGTCCATCAGGCCACCATTGCAGCCATCATTGCCTTGAGGCCGAGAACAGTCCACCAGGTTCTGCTCACTCAGTGAGACAAGTCTGCCAGTTTTCTGGAACATCTGTCCTTCAAGGGCACCAGTCGCACTAAAAGCCCAACAAGAGCCACACTGACCCTGGAAAGGAAATTAAAAAGCTGTCACGCACAACAGCTAATATCTCGAATACTCTTTAAAAAACAGTGAACTACACATCGATCCACAGTCTACCAAAGCACCGATGTCAACTGCCTCTTGACTTTCCTGTAGAGACAGGAGGACTGAAGCTGACAGCATCTCACCTGATTCTTCACAGGAGTCACAAGGCCTTTCTCTCTCCAGTCCACAGA
The DNA here is from genome assembly GCF_041146395.1 of Eulemur rufifrons. Lineage (NCBI taxonomy): Eukaryota > Metazoa > Chordata > Mammalia > Primates > Lemuridae > Eulemur > Eulemur rufifrons. The sequence continues at coordinate 205,772,850 of NC_090989.1, forward strand.
TTTGGGGACCTCAAGAAACAGAGGCTCTTGGAACACTTTCCCCTTCCTGTGCTTCTGGTTTCGAAAGCCATTCATCACCTGCCTGAATTCTTCATTGGTCTTCAAGGAAAAGTAAATAAAATGTTGCAAATCCAGAGATTATTTTGGTAAAGAACTGAGGAGAGGAAGCCCAGAGTTCAGCAATCCACACCACACTCACCATGTCACCAAAAGCATTCATTGCCATGGTGAAACCGTGTTTCCCTTGACTGTATTCCTGATTGTGCAGTTCAATCATTTTCTTATTCTTCTCCCACACTGCTCTCCTCCATCCTTCTTCATTCTAGAGGCAAACACATAACTGATGGTCTTTATTTCTACCTAAAACCCAACCCATGCTCACCAACTGGATTTGCAGACAGAGATGGACAAAAACCATGGCCAGGGATGATTGATATTTCTGGGAGCTGTTCTCCAAGCTGAGACACAACAGGGACATATGTTCACAGTTGGTTATAACAGGTTAGGTTACTGTGTTGGTAAGACCCAGCCTCTAGAAGCTACTCTCTGGCTATAAACTTCCAGTAGCAAGGACCATTCTCTCCAGGGTGTCTCTGAACAGTTTCAGATGTTACCAACCGTGCCATATCGTCTTCTGTGTTTTGCCTTCCACTGACACCATTGTGCATCCACACTGCAATCAAGTGTTGGAGCAGCAGAGGTTATTCCCACACAAAAGGCAGCCAGGATGAGTAAAAGATTCATGTTTCAAAAACACCTACAAAAGGGAAAGAATCCAGTATCTGATTAGACCAATCCTTCTAAAAATCTATTTTATGCCAATTAAGGCCGCCATGGTGGAATAAAAATATTTATTTTCCCAAGCATTTACACAAGAATGGTGGAAGAGGCTAGGATGTGGTTGAAGACAAACAGGCCCCTGGAGATATTAGATGGAGTCAACACAATGAAAAGTCACCTGTCCAGAGCTCTAGGAATGGAAACAGGGTATGGGATTTTAATTTAGGGTTTGAGAAAGGTGTGATGGTACCTTATGGCTCAGAAGCTGAAGGCAACAACTAGGAAACAGCCGACCCAGGTTTTGTACCAATGGTACTGAGGTCTCTCAGGCAAAACCTCACTAACAAGAATGTGGGATCCCAAGTAGGATCTAAAAGGTCTCCAAGATTTAGGCGGCCACCTCACATCTCTGTGCTAACATACAATACAGCAGATGAGATATGTCTTCCAATCTCCCCTTCTTGAATGAAATCTTTACGGAATGCCTTCCCTGGAGAAACTGGGAAGGAGTACACCCACCGCTCCCGCAGGCCAGCTGGGCCCGCGCCATCAACAGCCCCACTCGCTCCCCCAAACCGGAGCCAGGGTCACGTAGCCTCGCCGCTGGAAGCTAGAGCCCCCAGGGTCCGTGCCTGAAAGGGGCAGTCAGCTCGCGGGCTCCCCGCACGGCTGGACTGGGGACGCGCCGCCCGCTCCCTACTCAGGCTTGCTGCGGCCAGATAAGGTCGCGGTGGCTCCAGTAGGAGCACAGCATTCTGGCGTGCGGGGGGCGAGTTGTCCCTTCCGGCCTGGACAGGCCTTGAGTTGGCGCGGCCCGCTTGGTGGCCCGGCTGAGGTGCACGCAGGCTGGCTGATCGCTCAACCTGGGACCCCCCGAGTGGCCTCGGCGCCTCCCTGGGGTCCCTAAACCGCCCTCCCCCGCGTTCCCATCTCCAGACTGGCAGAGCTCAGGGCAGACGCTCTCGCTCCCGGGTCCCGGGAGTCGTTCCCACCGCTTGACTGTGTCCCTGCAGGGGGTCCCCTCCTCCAGTCCCTGTCCCGCCTTGACTGGGCCTGGTCTGGGGCGCTCACCCGCTCGCAGCTGCGCAGACGCACTCCGCAGACGCAGCTCCCAGGCTGCTGAGGTTCGCGGTTCTGGCCCGGCGCCGCTTGATTCGTGCTTTAAGGCCCCGGGAAGCCCGGCCCCGTCCCCACAGCCTTCCTGCGCTGCGATTGGCTGACCCGGCCGCTGGGCGGGGCCCCCACGGCCTTCTGACCTAGCATGTGACTCAGCCGAGTCCGTACCTGGGCCAGGGCGGGGCGCGCCTGCCTCAGTGGACCCGGGGGCGGGGGCGGCGCAGGGGAGGGGCCGGCTCCTCCCTGGAGGGTCCGAAGCGCTAAGTGTTCCGACATAATGAGCTGAGCTGGTGGTTCGTGTAAAGAAGTTTACAGCGAGCGCGGTGTGGATTATCAGCCTAACCGTGCTTTTCCATTAGTCCTAGAGTTTTGGTTAAAATCTCCTGCAGGGCCGAGAGCCCGTAGACTGTAGTCTAGTGGGTCCTGTTTAGTCCACAGCAAAGGTGGAATCACGTGGAAGCATGCAGAGCCCGCGGGCAGAAGCATTAGCTCCCTGTTTCGGGGTGGCATGCAGTTGGGTTCTAGAAGAATCTGGTAGGAAAGGCACCCTTGCAGTGGTCAAGACCAAACGCCAGGAGGGTAGGGGCTGATTGATTCTCCAGAGCCCACAGGGTATTTTGTAATGCAGACTTTCCAGTCTTCTCCGTTCAGGGATTCTTCCCCCACTCTTTCGCAAAAGATGGAATGAGTTGTTTATAGAGATGTTCCGTTGATAAAAAGGAGAAAAGCGGTTGAGAACATTGGCAACTGCTATTATTCCCCCACTCTCTGGGTTATGGATTATGATACCTTCTTTGGTAACAAAAATGCTTCTCTTGAGATTTAAGAAATTTAATGATACTTAATGTCAGGATTTAAGTACAAAACGTTATGGGGAAACGTTTTAGATAGAGGAAAAAGGATATATCTTTATGTAATGTAGATATTAATTTATGTAATTAAGGATTTAAGGAGCACAACCCAGAAACATTCTAAACCTTTGTCATTTTTTTATTACATAAAAAACATTCATCATAAAAAATAACTTTTAGGGGGAAAAAATCATTACCTCATGCTCTCTTCCCCATAAACTTTTTCTATGCACATTTTGATCAGTTTGTTAAAAATGAAGTCATACTGCATTTCTGTTTGTAAACTTATTTGTACTTAAGATTAAATTGATAGTCCTCCTAGAAGTACAATCACACTTACAATTTTTTAATTGGGGTAAAATATACACATCATAACATTTTAACCATTTCAGGTACACAGTTCAGTGGCATTGGGTGCATTCACATTGTTGTGCAACCATCACCACCATTCCTCTCCTGAACTTTTTTGTTTTCCTGAACTGAAACTCTGTACCCATTAAACAATAACTCCCCATTCCCCTACCCCCAGGCACAGTATCTACCATTCTATTTCCTGTCTGTATGAATTTGACTATTATATTTGATGATTATTCCTTTTTTAAAATTTCTATATTTTAATCATGTTACATGTGTGGATGTATCTATTTCGAGAGGAAACATTTTTGGATGTATTAAAATATGTCCACGTTTATGTGCATGTTTATATTTCTAGGTGTACATCCCCTCCATGTGTCAAAAAGCCAGACTTTGCTACATGTTTTGGGAGAGCAACAATGGCAACCCACTGAAATGCCCTGTAGTGGTATCACACTTGTGTTCAGGCAAGAGACAGCTGGTCATTAGGCTTGGAGTGTCAGAACCATGTCTTTCCTCAATGTTAAGAACAATGCAAGTTTTTGTTCTAGGGGAAAGCAGTGATAGTTGAATGGCTCTTTGGGGGTTCGTAGGGTGCCTATTCCTCTTCTTTATGCCTTACTTCCCCGGAAAACCAGTCAGAACATGTAGAATACATTTTAACTATGATATTTGTCTTAGTTTCTTTTCTGTTGCTTACAATAGAATACCTGAAACTGTGTAATTTATACAAACAAAATTTATTCCTTACATTGTAAGAAGCTAAGAAGTCCAAGGTCCAGGGAGCATTTCTGGTGAAGGCCTTTTTTCTGGTGGGGACTCTTCAAGGTCCCGAGGTGGGTAGGGGAATCACGTGGGGACGGGGTTGAGGTGCTAGCTCAGGTCCCTCTTCCTCTTCTTGTAAAGCAAACAGCCCCACTCCCAAGATAATTTATTAATCCATTAATCCATGAATGGATCAATCCATTCATGAGGACACAGCCCACATGATCTAATCACCTCTTAAAAGGCCCCATCTTTCAATACTGACACATTGGAGATAAGTTTCAACATGAGTTTTGGGGGAGACAAACATTGAAACTGTATCAATATTTAAGTTTATGCTCTTAGGAAATAAAAGCAGTATCTTTGTAGTATTATGTACCTGGAGTTCCCACATTTGTCTTGGTTCTAGCTTTGTAGATTGCAGGATCCCCAGCTATTCATTGGAACAGCTCCAAGTTTCCACTGAAAGCTTAGACCTCGCCTGGTCCATGAAGATTTCTCCAGCAGGGAGTGTGAGAGAAACTACTGAGATTGCCGAGAGAGAGAGAGAGAGAGAGAGAGAGAGAGAGAGAGTTGTTGGCTTTGCTCTATAGCATCTGTTTAGCTGAAGAGCCTTAGAAGCTGGGTGGGGGCCTCCTGGCTCTCAGGAACACCATTCCTCACCAGCAGGGTTGACATGTTGACCCTATTATTTGTGGAGGAATTAGAAAGCAACCTGTCAGCATTGTTAGGCAGACAGCTGATGAAGCCAAAGCCTCTGGCACCTGATCCAGGGAAGATGTTATGAGCACCTGCAGGATGAACACATGTTCTGCTACCTGCTAAACAAGCCCTGGGGTGCTTGTCAGCTTCTTGGGTTGTTGCCCAGACTACTTTTTTGCCTGGGCATAAGAGCAGACCAGAAGAGCTTGTTGACTTGCGATTATGACAACTGTGCCGTACCTGGAGGGAGGAGTCCAGGCCATTATCCACAACTGCGGCCTGAAGAAATGGGCCCATAACTGATCTGCCCAGAGCCAGTCACGTCAGCACGACCCGAGTGTTGGGGCTGTAGCCCATGGGTGGTCCCTCTTGCCATTTCCAGCTTCCTCCCCCCGAGGGGCTGGCATTGGGGCTCTTTATTTCTCATAGCCTCCTTGAGGGCACAGGCTTTGGTTTTTGCCCTCTCTGGGTAAGGTCTCCCACATTGGAGTTGCTGTAATGAAAAAACTATTAGCAACAACACGGCACCATAGAAGCAAGTCCTCTGCTAACAGTAACTGCTGATGATGCTGTCTTCTAGAAAACCACCCTAGTGACTGGACATCTGGCCTGGTGCAATGCTGCTGATGAAAACCCACCCCTGCTTTTGCCAGTCACAAGGAGGGTTTCCTTGTCTAGATGGAGGAACTGAAACCCACAGGCCAGCCCAACTTTGCCCAGAGCAGTCTCTGGGATACAGTGCTCCCTTGTGTGGGGAGCAGGACTAATGCCCTTGAGTTACTTGTAGGTGAATCCTCTTTGGTTGGGGAATGTGCCAGTATTTTCAGCAAATCTTGAATCTCATGAAACATGTGACTGAAGTGGCCCCCAGGTTCAGAACAAACTAACACCACCATGACCTCTATTTATGGCAGTCAGGTGGAGTCAGGAGTGGGAATGTATCTTGTGCTCCTATCTTGACTAACAATAACTCCATCCTGTGAGAGGATGGTCACATCCTGTCTCCTGTACTACGGGGTTGTGATGGGTCAGGCCCCTCTGCTTGTGCATTCGGGTGGGGCCTCCTCGCCACTTTGAGACAAGCATGTGCAGGGTGGCTGCAGGCCCTCCCCACTTCCATCAGCATCCTCCAGCCTTCCCCGTGACTACTCTCATTTGTGTTCCCTAGTGATTCAGAGGTCTGGTCCCAAGTGGCTAAAAGAAAGGTTCATAAGTCTTTCTAGAAACTCATCAACAATCCACGGATTACATTGAATTCATCCCCACTAAAAACATCCCCAGAAATTCAGACATCGTAACTCTCTTCCTGAATGTCTTTTCAAGGTCCCAAGTGACCAGATGGTCCATAGACAATACCTTCTACAGCAAAATGGCTCTGAGGGGTGGGAGCCAGCTGACCTTCCCTGGAATCCCAACTGTAGGGCTGTTTAGAACACAGGCCTACTTTTGAGAAGCTGCTTAGTATTTAGCATTCACTAGAATGTCACAGGTTCAAGAAAGTTCGGGAAGGCATTCAGGGGAAAGAGAAGCAGCAGAGATGGAGACACCTGGTCAGTGTGGCCAGAGCATCTGGGGGTCAGGGGGAGTGTGCTCCATGGCCAGGGGCAGCAAATGCAAGCTGTGGAGGAAGGAAAGCAGCGATGCAGATGGAAAGGACACTGTCCAGATAACTTCCTGACTCAGGAGAAAGGACTGACTCCAAGAGAAGAGAAGAGAGAGGACTGGATGCTGAGCTGTGCCACCAAGTCAGAAATCATTTGAAGTGAATGAAAATCAGACATCTATAGATACATAACTTTGGTTTCCTGTTAGGAGAAACAATGCCCGTCATTATTTTTAAAGACTTTAATATTTTAGGAAGGAAGTTTCCCATTTGAGGTTAGATTTAGGTTTTTCCCTTCTGAAACACATTTTGTTTGTGATTTCTACTTAATTCAAAATTTCTGCCTTTGTAACAACTTAAGCTGGTTGACCTAGAATGCAGGATACAAGAAAAGAAAGAAAGAAAGAAAGAAAGACAGAGAGAAAGAGAGGGAGAGAGCGAGAGAGGGAGGGAGGGAGAAAAAAAGAAAGAGAAAAAAACCCTACAAAGCTCTCAACACAAAGTGTTTCTGCAAGTAAGCAAGGAATTCTCACTCCTGTACCAGGGAGCTGCAGAGTGGCTGGACCCCTTAGAGGCCACAAGGCCACTGGCCATGATATTTCAATGAACTATGAAACAAAACAGTGACCCACCATTCCACCATTATGCCTCTAGTCCTTGGGTCTTGAGGGGAGATACTATTCACTCGTTCTACAAATATTTATTTAGGGTTTATTGTTTGTAAGGTGAGTGGTGAGCACGATGGTTGGCAGGCACAGACAGACAATAATCGAGAAAACAGAGTAATTAATGCTGATTTTGGAATTAAATACTTCTGGGTTAAAATCACGGTTCTGCTTCTTAACAGCCATGTGATCTTGAGCAAGACACTTAAATCTGTAGAGCCTCCATTTCCTCACTTATGACAGGCCTGCTCTGTGGTTATTGGGAGGATTTCAGGGGATAAGTAGTGCGTAGCGTACACTCTCCAGCACAGAACTACTATTATTCTTCTTAAAGATGTTTCGGAATGTTACAGTGTCCCTGGATCACTGAAACACCCTTGCTGGGGTAATATCGTAAGATATGTCACTGAAGATTTTAGATGGATCGATTAACTCAGAAAAGTAACAGGGCATGTGACAAGCCCTTGAAAGCTAGGGAGACTTGGGCACCTGAGGCCTTAGGACAGAGCAGAGATGGACAGATTAGGAACATGAGGCCATGGAGCATCTGGTGAGCTCTCCTCTATGATTTGATGTAGAGTAGGGAACTCCTGTGCCCTGGGGGTTTTCAACCAAACCAGCTCGCTTTCTCCCCAGTTTTTCCTTGGTTGTGTGATGCGCTGAAATTGGTCACCTGTGGGCATAATCTGTAGCCAGTAGCCAGTCTTTCCAGCCACTGATCCATCTGGGAAGCTTGTGTTCTTCCCCTTCTTCTCTTGAATATTCTCACAAACACAATAAGCACATCAAAAATGACTTGACTTCTAGCAAGACTGTCTTGACTTCCAGTGGACCACCCACCACCATGCCTGTCCTGGCAAACAGGACTTGCAGCAGACATGTGAACGTTTGCCCTCAGACTCCAGTCTCTGGGTCCTGGCCTCTTCATAACTTAATGAAAAAGGTATTGGTTTGTTGTAAAAATATAGACTATGTGAATTTTTAATTACCAGATAGAGAAATTAACCAACCAGCTCCCGGGCTTGTGAGCAATAATGTGCCACATTCTCTTTACGTGTTTCTGGGACAGCAAGCCTGCATGGAGCTGGCTCCATTCCCTCCCCTTGGCACTTCCAAGCAATAGCTTGTTGGTGGCTGTTTTCCAGGACTCTCTGAGGGACTTCGGCCATTGTCCTTCCAGCAGTTTCATTTGCTGCTTCTCAAGAATGTTTTAGGTAAAAATCCAAATAAAACAAGTAATCATTATGAAAAACATAGAAAATACAGATAAGCAAAACAAATGAGAAAAATAAAAACAAAATCCAAAAACTTACCAAAAATCCCAGTGTTGTTTTTCTTTTTTTCAATTGTGACTCACATTATTTTATTTAGTTCTATAGTAATCTTGTGAGGTCTTATTCCCATTTCACAAATAAACATATTCAGAGAGATTGTGATGAGATTAAAGTTATTAAGTCATCTCTGCCACCATCCTATTTAGGTGGATATCTCTTTATGAGAGGGGAAGTTGAGGAAGGGGAAAACATTAAGCATATAATAGCAGATGTGTGTAAACTGAATTCTGGGCCGGGGCTTTTCAGTGAAGGCAAGAGGCCATAATATAATTTGCAAAACAAGGACACCTATACCCCAATTTCTAGAAAAGACATATGAGGTTATGTGAGTTTAATATGTGCCAAAACACATTGAGTTCTTGGGTGAAAAGGTTGTAGATAAATCTAAGACTTTATTATAGATGGTAGCTTTAGTACTAACAGATTAATAAGTTTTACTTTCATACAGTTCCTGTGTGAAATGAGATCACTCAAAGTACTTGATAAACATTATCTAACACTCTGTGAGAGTAAAGGTATCAGACAAAGACTGTTTAGCTCTTAAATTCATCATTATTTTCCCCCTTTTTATTTCAAAACATTACGAGGGTACAAATGTTTTTGGTTACATGTTTGATTTTGTTATGCTTGAGTCAGGGTTAGAAGTGTGCCCATCACCCAGATAGTGTTCATTGTACCTATTAGGTAGGGTTTCACCCATCCCCTCTTTCCCCCTCCCCCCTGCTGGATTTCCACTGAGTTTTACTTCATTCTGTGCACATGTGTGGTCACTGGTTAGTTCTAGTTGAATAGCGAGTACATGTGGAGTTTGCTTTTCCATTCTTTAGATACTTCACTTAGGATAATGGTCTCCAGTTGCATCCCAATTGTGGCAAAAGGCCTTAATTCACCCTTTCTAATGGCTGAGTAGTACTCCATAGTATACATATACCGCATTTTGTTAATCCACTCATGAATTGATGGGCACTTGGGTTGATTTGACATCTTTGCAATTGGGAATTGTGCTGCAACAAACATTTGATAACGTTTGCAGTCCCACCAACAGTGGGACTATGTGTAAGTGTTTCTTTCTCTCTGAATCCACACTAGCATCTATTGTTTTTGGACTTTTTAATAAAAGCCGTTCTAACTGGGGTAAGATGATATCTCATTGTGGTTTTAATTTGCATTTCCCTGATAATTAGTGATGTTGAGCATTTTTTCATAAGTTTATTGCCATTTGTCTTATTTTGAAAAGCTTCTGTTCATGTCTTTTGCCCACTTTTTAATGGGGTTGTTTTTCCCTTGCTGATTTGCTTGAGTTCTTTGTAGATTTCGATTATTACTCCTTTATCGGATGTATAGCTTGCAAATATTTTATGTAGGTTGTCTATTTGCTCTGTTGATTATTTCCTTAGCCGTGTGGAAGCTTTGTAATTTAATCAAATCCCATTTTTTAAAGTTTTTGGTGTTGCTGTGATTGCCATTGGGGTCTTCTTCATATGTTCTTTGCTTAAATTCATCTTTAAATTGGTGAACAATTTTTCCCCACAGTTGCTGTAACATTCAATTTGGACAGCCTTTGCTCAGCTCATCCGTTTGCTCACCAGTATCCTCACTGGCCATTTATTTTTGCCTCTGGCATTTGCTCTTGCTGTTCATAACCCCCGAAGTGTCCTCCCTCTTGCTTTCTGCCTGTCTAAATGTTGTCTGTCCTCAAAGTTCAGTCCAAATCCTTTCTCCTCTACAAGTTACTCCAATGCATCCCTCTCTACACTCATTTTGTACCTAAAGTTAATATTACAAAATTGAACTACCTTCTAATGAATTGAAATATGTCACCTTGATCTCTTCAATTGGACTGAGGAGATTGGATTTGGAACATTGCTTGTTCTGCATTCTGAACACTTATTCAATGTGGAGGAATAAGCATAAGGAGCACAGCAGGGCTAAGCTAGGCTGCCTAGGCAAGAGTAAGAACACAGAGAGGGCCCTGGAGGACCTGCTTAGCTCAGCACTCAGCATTTAGCTCAGAGTCACAGTGGGCTTGGATGGTCCAAGGCGTGGAAGTCCTTTATCGTTGCCAATCACTGAGCTAGGGCTTTCCCAAGGACTGCAATCAGAGACAGTGGGATGAACTCCTCCCCCAAGGTGACATTGAAGCTGCCCCTGCTATGTTGGAGATGGGAGGCTGGCGGTGGCTGTGATCCTTCTGGGGCAGTGGAAGTGAAGATCCTCAGGACAGGAAGGGTGATGCAGTACTGTTCTGCCTATGGCTGCAAGAACCGATATGACACAACTACTTCTTTTTGGTCTCGTGGAACCAGTAGTCAACTAGGAACATATTGCTCACTTACGTGCCAAGCACTGTGTGACGTCTGCTGTGCACTGTGGTATTTGATCACCCTCATTTTACAGCCAAGTAAACTGAAGCTTAGGGAGGTTATGGAACTTGCCCAAGGGCACAGGGCTAGTAAGTGAGGAAGCCAGGATTTGATCTCAGGAGGAGAAACTCCAGACAAACCGCTGGGGTATACCAGACACTAGTGCTGAGGGTTAGCAGTCCTTAAGAGAATTGCAGGAGGATCTAAGTAAAAGGTTTATGCTAAACTACCAAGAGACCACGCCCTTCCGAATGGCCCCAGGCCTGAGGCCATTTCCCAACACACACAGTCCCTGCCCCCATCTACTGCTTCCATTCAAACCTTCTGCAAAGCACTTCCTGTTTTCTGTGACCCTCCTTTTAGTTTCAGGGGAAATCTTACCTTCTCTCTTCAGGAACCACTCCCCACTCACTTTCCTAGCAAAGTATTCCCCCACATAGCTATTTTGTTAAGAGTGGCTCCTGGAGCAGGTGTGGGCTGGGAGGGAAGGGGGACTACTCAGATTCTGACCCCACCCCAACCTGCAGACCTGTGGAATATATAATACAAGGGGAGCGATACTTTTTGTGAAAATATGAGTGTTCTTTTCTTTTCTGTGTTCCGTTTACTGGGACATCTCCCCTCTACAGCCAGGGATACTGTTGTCTCACAGATGACCAGGATTTTAAAAACAGGAATACAAAGAGAAAAAAGAATCAGTGTTCAGCATCAGACTTCCCAAATAGAATTTCTTAATCCACAATGGTCCCGAAAGCCAAGATTGAAGAGAGAGGAACAGATTTTCTAAATTGCAGGAGCCAATCTGAAAACCTTTCATAGGAACCTAGAGGTCAATGTCATCAAAGAATTAAGTGTCTATGACCTGGTAGAGTTAAAGGAGGAGGGGAGAAGAATCCCCACAACTGGGACAGGGGCAGGGGGACTTGGCCGGACTTACAGTGCTTTCGTTCCGGAAGATTCCCCACATGCAGGCTTAGCACGAGGGTGGAGAGGCAGGTCAGATATCTCAGGGTGATGAAAGACAGCAAATAGAGTTCTCAGAAAGCCCCAGGACCCTTTGCACAACCATGGGGAGGCAGAGTGGTTTCCTGAAGAATGATAGAGACTAGACTTTGCATGGGTGGGGTCCAAGGCAGATTTACTTTAAGAAGAATACAAGAATATGATAGTTCCGTAAAGTGTGGTAGAGTAATTAAGCCCAAGGGCAGGGTCACACCATGGATGAAACAGAAAGGGGCTCATTAGTTCCCAGAAAGTGGAAGGAAATGGTAGAATATTGATGAAGCCTGGAGAATTCAAGTTCACACTTTCTCTTTAGACCTGTCCTATGCCTCCAGTGGCCACAACTTAATATCCAGTTCTATTTAGGCACTAGCAAGGATAAAGGCTGACAGACATAGAAAAGAAAATGCCAGAGTCTCTCTGGTGGGTTAGGATGTTTTCCCTCATGAGCCATGTGCACTCAGCCTTGGGGGCTTGCTCCTGGCTGGTGAGCTCTTTCCCTCACGCCACATCCATTCCCCCCAGCTTCCCTGCATTGCTGTCGCATAGGGGAACTGCTTTTGGCTGATGCCTCACGATTTGCATAGGGGAGTGTTCGGAGAACTCTGAGGAATCTACCCAGTCTGGGTACAAGTCCCATCCAGTCTGTGTCCGGGAGTACTTTCAGAATGGTCATGGCTTAGAGCCTCACCTACACGGAGGCTTTGTGGAGGGAGGACAGACACGGCCCTGAGGGCACACGGCTGGATGGGTTGAGTGCAGGCTGAAATCCAGGGCCCATGGACCCTCCACCCAGGCCCTTCTGTGCAGTCTACAAAGTTTGCAGGGCCAGCCAGACAATGTGCTCCTGCACGCAAGGCATGGAACACTCACCCCTGCTGCTCCGCGCTCAGCTTCTGGGATGCTCTGGGCAGGCAGCAGGCAAGGCCAGCTCGCCACACTCTCTCTAGGACCAGGCGCCTGGTCATGCCCTGGCTACGCTCACCAGTCTCCCAGGCTGTCCCCACTGCCTTGGAAGAGTTCCCACTGCTAGCGTGCCCAACTTTTTCTCCTGCTCTTGCCAGGAGAGCTTGCCTTACTCATCTGCCCACTGGGAAACAAACTTCATTTTTTTTTATTGTAGTAAAAGAGATATAACATAAACTTTACCATTTTAACCATTTGTGAGTGTACTATTCAGTGGCATTAACTTCATTCTCATTGTTGTGCCACTGTTACCACCATCCCTCTCCAGAACTTTTTCATAGTCCCAAACTGAAGCTCTGAACCCACTAAACACCAACTCCCTATTCCCTCTCCCAGCTCCTTAATTTTAAATGGAATGAGGATAATATTTTTGAAATAGTAATGTCGATTTCATGTTGAATTTCTTATCAGCAAACTTCTCTTGATCCAGGCAAAGGTAGCCATTGTCTTGCTAATTGTTAGGATTATGAAAGGTTAAATGAAAAGAAAAAGAGCCCAGTGATCAGGGTTTAACTTCCAAAACAAAATTTTTGAGCTCCTGGGTTTCAGCAAAAAGCCAGGCTTTATAAAGGGAGGCAAAATGTCCTTTCTTTTTTTTTTTTTTTCCATCACAACCAAGTAGGCTTTATTCCAGGGAGGGTTCAACATACACAAATCTACAGATGTAATTCACCACATAAATAGAAGCAAAAACAAAGACCACATGATCCTCTCATTAGACACAGAAAAAGCATTTCACAAAATTCAGCATCATTATCTTTTATAATAAGAATGCTTCAAATGTAGGCATAGTTGGGGCTTACTTCAAAATGATAAAAGCCGTATATGACAAACTCGTAGTCAATATTATAGTGAATGGGAAAAAATTGAAAGCATTCCCACTTAGAACTGTACCAGACAATGTTGCCCTCTATCACAACTTCTATTCAACATAGTGCTGGACAAAATGTCCTTTCAAATTCCAACAGGTTCCTGCGAAGCTGATTGGCCACCTAGGATGGCCTGATTCCAGATCACCTTGTCTTGCATCACAACTGCCTTTAGGGGATACAAGCAGCCAGCCAGCAGCATAGTAGCCGCTTTAACAGACAGGCAGCTGTCTTGGACGAGGCATCGAGACTTGTATATAACCTAGAAGACGGAACAGGGGATGAGCAGTACAGGTCGCAAGTATCAGCTCTCTTTGGAATTATGAATAAAAACTGGTTTTCCAATCCATCCTGTTCTAGCAGAGACCGAATGGACTCCTGTATTTCCTGGCAGGCGATGCGCTGGCTGAACTGTGAGACCTCCACATTTCTTCATAACTCTTAGATCGTGTACCGTTATTTTAAAAGCAGCTGGAATTACTGCACTTCCTAAAGTGTGGCCCTTCCTGGAGAAGAGCAGGTGAGCTTTGTAATATTCAGGGGATGGAATAAACATGGCCATGAAATATTTCATGGAAAGGGGCCTGAGATCTTTCCCTGCACTTCTGTTCAGAGCGAAGAACAACGGCTTCTGAGCAAACAAAACAGAATAAACCTTTAAAGCCATGTAGCCCATGATGAACTTGTGATTAGTCCAGTGAAATGAAGAAAAATAAAGACCACAGGGTGTTTTCTTCCCTAAGATTACATTATTCCATTGAAGGAAATGTCCATTATTCTAAGACTATATCTTCCTACTTTCCTTTCTTTCTTTCCCCTTCCTTCCTTCCATCCTTCCTTCCTTAAATTCTTTCTTCTTTCTTTCCTGGTTTCTTTTATCTGCTTCTTTCTTTTCTTTCTTTTGGGGGGGTCATGATTGGTGACATCATTTGATAGTTCTTTCTGTTTCTAAGTGTTCTTTGCAAAACAAAGTTTCAGTTCCCTGTATTCTTTATAAAATTTTAGTATTTCATGAAATTTGCAAAGTGTGGGAACCACTTGTGCACAGCAGGGCTTTTCAGGGTTAAAGAGTCCGTTAAAAAAAAAAAAAAGCTACTCTTTTTTAGAAATGGCTACAAGGATAGGAAAAAGTAAAATTCATTTTTATTTCTCATTTTCAAATGAAAAATGAAAATGATGATGCCAAAATGATGAATAAGAATCTAATCAAGGCTTTAGTCTACCTTTGTCCAGTTTATGAAGGCATAAGTTAAAATGTCACAGGGGAAAAAAATCAGATAAATCTACAAGATAACTGGTTTTGCATTTTTGCCCTGTGGCTGGGTGTTCTCTACAGGGGCAGCCTGTAGAGGGGTCTTCACTATTTATAGCTTGTTTTGATTCAAGGTCCTCCAATAGCATGTGTCTGGCTACCAAGGTGAGCAGCAAAGTTTGGAGGCTGAATCCTTGGTCCCTGGGCTGGACGGCAGGCGAGCCACGCAAAGAGAATGGGCCGGGGCACAGGGTACTGTCTTCCCAGTGAATGGAGCCTACGCAGAAACTCAGGCCATAAAGCCGGACAGAGAATGACATCAATGACAAATTGAATAATGAGTGTTAGCATCAAGGAGCATTTAAAATAAGTCACTAAACAATTAAACTTGAAACGTCAGAAAATCCTACAGCTTATACAAGGTCTGTCCTGGAAGTATCCAGCCATTATTAATATAATGAGAACATAGTACATGCCCAGATACTTTCCAGACAGACCTGGCATATAGATTTTATATATATATATATATATGTGTATTTATATATATATGAGCTTTATGTAGGTACACAGATTTGGTAACAGTCCTAAAAATTCATATATTACAAATCATGGGTTTGGAAGTTGAAAGTTTTCTTAAATTAGTGATAACTATAATTATTGAGTAATTATTTTAGTCTCTCATGGTACTGGAATGAATTTTCTTTCCATTCTTGCTAAAAGAGTAATATTACAAAATCTGTTTTTTTTTTTTTTATTTTATTTTATTTTTTTTTTTATGGAACGCTTCACGAATTTGCGTGTCATCCTTGCGCAGGGGCCATGCTAATCTTCTCTGTATCGTTCCAATTTTAGTATATGTGCTGCCGAAGCGAGCACCAAAATCTGTTATATGTGACAAAAAATGTAGTAAAAGTGATCACAAAGTATGTTAACAGTTAATAAAATAATATTTTTCTGGGAAAAAAAGAAAAGCAACCACACAAATGCAATTTTTTTGTTCAGCAAGAGATGCTTGCACTCCTTGGATTTGAATTGCTGTGTACCAAAAATCAAAAATCATGTAGTTCATGTCCAGGCCAAAATACAGGAAAAATGGATAAAGATGTTTATCCAAGCTTTATTAATCATAGGGAATAATGCCCGAGTGTTTCACAGTGGGGAGCTGGGACATGACAGCATTATTGTCGCATTGTGCAGCCATTAAAGCCGATGTTTCTGAAAAGCTTCTAATAACACTGAAAAATTGCTATGTCATAATCTTAGGGGAAAAAACAGAGAGTAAAAATTGAACCCTTCTGTGACTTTAGCTACATTAAAATGTCTCAATAAAACAGCCAAAGGGAGTAAAAGTTCCATTGCCTCAAATTGCCTGAAAGCCGAGGGGCACCGCCCGTGGCCGTGGAGGGCGGGCCCAGGAGGACAGTGGCTGCTGACTCCCAGCTCCGAGGCAGGAGCTGGACCCTCAGTCATCAGTGTCCGGTTTGTCCTTCCATGTGAATTCGGGTCAGAGAATCCCGTGATCTGGAGGAAGCAGCCCTGGCCTCACTCTCCGGTGACTGGCCTTCCCTTCTTGGAAGACAGAGCGATTGTCATCAGGGCTGGCTGTGACGCAACCTGAGAGCCCTGCAGAGTCCCATGGGGCTCACGCTGGGGCTGGGGCCTCAGAAACCAGTGGTGACACAGAGGGGGAGGGGCAGAGCGGAAGGAAGTTCTCCTGATGGTCTGTTTACTCATGTTCATTGTGGGGAACGCACACTCACAGCTGAGTCAGCGGGAATCAAGGCTCTTGGCCAGAAAAACAAGCCCTTACGTCCAGAGACTTGCTCACCACATACCCCCACACCACACATACATGCGCACACACACACACATATATACACACATGCACTTACACACATACACATACACATGCACTTACAAGCAGTGCCAAGGACAGCCCAGGATCCCTGAGGACCTCTCCTCCCACCCACCCCCACCCCACACCCACACAAGTCTTCACTCCTTTCTGATCAAGAATTGGCCAAGTGGTTCCTGGAAGAGATCAGCAGCTCTGTCCTGGGGCATTTCCCAGATTCCTTTCTGCCCAGTGGAGGTGGAATGGAGCTAACTGCTACTTAAAATCACCTTTTGGGGCAACCCCTGGTCCACTTTCTCTGGCCAGGGCATACAGCTGGGACAGACAAACCTGTCCCTTTCCTGGGCCCACATCTGGAATCTATGGAGGATTGGCACCTCGAGCCTCTCGTCGGCATGTGACTTTTGGTTGCAATGGCAAAGTGTGACCTCACCCTCAGGTTGCCACCCAAAGCCCAGCTACAATCTCTGAGCCCCTGAGAGCAAACTCCTCAGGCAGCTGTGGAGTGGAGCCCTGGGCCTGGTCTGTGAGCCAGGGCACAGCCTGCACTCGGCTCTGTGTCCCTGTGGCCAGCATGGGGCTGGCACCATCATAGGTGCTCAGCTACCCTTGGGGAATGATGAATTGGAGCTCGCTACTCCTCCTAAACAGCGTGGCCTGATTCAGGCCTCAAGAATCCAAAGTCCTGCAAAGACTAGAGCGCCATCCCATGCATGAATTCAAACTGGGCAAAAAATTAACTGCAAACAAAACTCTAGCTTCTTCCCCCGTAGGATGACCTCTTCAAAGGTTTTTGGTTTGTTCTTTAAAAATTCTTTAAAAAAGCAATCTATCACTTTTTTCATGGCCCCTTTTTGGGGGTCTCTGATTTGCTGGGCTGTGCTACATACAGTGGGTGGTCTTGTACATTACTCTGCCAACTTTTTGTTACCCAGATGTTTTTAGGTTCTAGTTTTATCTTTTTACCCTCTATTCAAAAAATTATAAAAGATACATAAAACTTACCATTTTGACCATCTTGACCTGCACGGCACTAAATACACTCACATTGTTGTGCAACCATGATGATGCATCTCCAGAACTCTTTCATCTTGCAAAACTGAAACCATCCTCTAACCCTTAATGAAAGCCTTCCACATCTGAGCTCAGAAGTCCTGACTGCCCTCTGGGTTTTACAGCCCGGCTGGCATCTAGCAGCTGCTTCTGCAGGAACAGCCAGGCCCTGTACTTTGGAGTGGCTTTTGTAGGATCAGCCCATGCGGGGTCAGTAAGACCCGTATGGACTCTGGACATTGAAGGCCAAATGTAGTCTCATGATTTCTCTACATCCTGTAGTTGTCATTGCAAATTCCTTTTTATAAAACAGACCACCAGAATCCCTCCAGAGTTCTGATCATTGTTAGAAGATGGGGGAATCCAGATTTTGGGACCCACTGGAACTGCCACAAGGGCCCTCAAGCCTATACCGTAGAGGCTTTGGGTCCTTGGGATGCTTTTGTCCATACTGGAGACCTCAGTCATCCCAGGGTGACTCAAGATTGGACTTGGTACTGAGGAGCAGCCATGACACAGCCCAGGGGGGACGAGGAACATGTTGCCTGAGTGTATTTCACAGCAACTGGAAGAGAAAAGGTCCATGACTGGCTTTTCTTTCTGGCTCCCAAGATCTTGCATCTTTTGATTCTCACGATGGCCACAGGAGGTAAGCTGTGGTCTGGTTTCTTCCCTCCTGCAGGGGGTAGAGCCGGCTTTGCCAGATAGTTTCAGCCTGACCAGAGTGTCTGGTACAGACAACCCCAAAGACCCCAAACTGCCCCCTGGAATGTCTCCCATGGCATTTTGCATGATGGGGCAGTGAGCTCAGTGATCCTGAAGCTCTTGACGTATGGAGTGTAAGGATTCTTGAGTATGGCTGCAAAATGTCAGGAGTCCGGGGGCCCCATAACCATATGAACAGCTGCATTAAGGCCCTTGCAACACTTTGCATTTGCTGCCCAGCATCCTACCCATGCCCCCTTATTCTGTTAACAGAATCTCCTTCTTGGGGAGAACTGCTCCTCCTCCAACATCCACCCAGGGTCACTGAGGCCAGGCCACTGCTAGCAACTGTATATCCCCCAACCATTGAGATTTGCACAGGGATAGCTAGGTGACCCAAGCAGATCCAATCAGAGGCCCCTCTGGGATTTTACATGCAGATACTGCAAGAGGCAAACCCCCTGCCTCTGGTTTTTGGCTCCCCTCTGCTATATCCCTGCAGTATGAAGCACTCTTTTCAAGTAGGAGAGAATGAGACCAACACTTGGAGGAAGGAGTTAAGACAAGAAAAGGAGGTTCCACTCCTTAAGGTCACCACAAATTTCATTTCAGTGTCATCCTTTCTGGGTATTGCTATATGTAGTATTAAATTGTATTCATTAGTATTTCTTTTCTCCTTATAAAAGTGAATCATGTTTATTGTGGACAGTTTGGGTGAAAAATGAACTGCAAGTGTAGTTTGAATTTAAAGAAGGGCAGGAAGCTACGCATCTTCTGCTATAGGTTTTCTCTTGCTCCTGGCACCATCCCTGTCACTTTAGCATAGAAACAGCAAAGCTTCTTCTGTTCCTCGTTGCCAAGACTAAAAAATTCAATATGGTTTTTTTTGGTTCACCCAAGGAAAATGAAATGGGCCTTTTTTTTTTTTTGAGACAGAGTCTCAGTGTGTTGCCTGGGATAGAGTGCCGTGGTGTCAGCCTAGCTCACAGCAACCTCAAACTCCTGGGCTCAAGCAATCCTCCTGCCTCAGCCTCCCGAGTAGCTGGGACTACAGGCACGTGCCATCATGCCTGGATAATTTTTTCTATATATATTTTTAGCTGTCCAGATCATTTCTTTCCATTTTTAGTAGAGACAGGGTTTCACTCTTGCTCAAGCTGGTCTCTAAATCCTGACCTTGAGCAATCCTCCCGCCTCGGCCTCCCAGAGTGCTAAGATTACAGGCGTGAGCCACCACGCCTGGCCTTGGGCCTCTTTTCTTTAAAATAAGAAATGTGAAAATCATCTGTTTTTTTTTTTTTTAACTCTCCAGTACCATTCCTAGTTTTAGTAATAATTAAACACCTAAAAAATGGGTTGTTGAAAAGCCTGAGGGCTTAGGCTTAATGACTTTCTGGATTTCAGATGGCTTTCTCCTGTGACATGTGGGATGATGGCCATGATAACACAACAAAGAAAAAGAAATCCTTTTGAATTAAAGTTTAACAAAAGTATTGCAACAATAAATAGTTTATTTATTTAAAAAAGAAAAAACCATAACCTTTTTACACCTTAGAGATTAATTAAAAATACCAGTATTAATATATATGTATATGCATAGTGCATATATATATATACATATGATATAACATTAACATTACATGCTTCTCAGGACAGAAGAATTAGGACATGTTCCCTCATCAGTTTAAAATACTATGACATTTTGAAATCACTGAAGAAAACTTGCTTCCTTTATTTTCTGTTTTTAGACTTCAAGTTACAGGAAGTTATCAAACCAAGATCTAAATGTGGAAACCATCTGCTATGCACGAATTACAAGGACTGCCACAAATGATGAGTCAGGGCTCTTTTGAATTCTTTTTCTTTTCTTTTTTTTGAGACAGAGTCTCACTCTCTTGGCTGGGCTAGAGTGCCATGGCATCAGCCTAGCTCACAGCAACCTCAAATCCTGGGCTCAAGCGATCTTCCTGTTTCAGCCTCCCGGGTAGGTGGGACTACAGGAACACGCCACCGTGCCCTGCTAATTTCTTCTATTTTTAGTTGTTTGGCTAATTTCTTTCTATTTACAGTAGAAACCAGGTCTCCCTCCTGCTCAGGCTGGTCTTGAACTCCTGAGCTCAAGAAATCTTCCCGCCTTGGCCTCCCAGAGTGCTAGGATTACAGACGTGAGCCACCATGCCCGGCCTCTTCTAAATTCTTACACAGGTCTCCGCAACCCTACAACTGTGTCAACCTTCTACCTGAGATGAGCGGGAATGATGAAGCCTGACAGCTTGTAGGTTTCGTGAGGACATTCACATTTGACGTTCCAACAAAAGCAAAATGAAAATGTCTTCGTATGGCAAGAACACTGCCAATGAAATCACCCTGGAGGAAGATTCCTTTCTCTCCTTTCCTTGCCAAACAAAACACAGACATTGCTGGGAAGAAAAAACAACAAAATTCAGGGTGAAGCACCTCTGGCGGTGATCAGCATACAGCAAGGGACAGAGAGGTAGCATTTCCTTGGTGACAGCTCCTGGCTGACTCTGATGGTTTCAAACACACCCTCTTCTGCAAAAGGCACTCACATATTGTCTGTTTATAAATTATACAGTGGGATTCCATACATGGGAGTTTCTCCTACAAATATAAAAGAGATAAGCTGAGGAGATGGTATAACAAAGAAAAGAGTATAAGAAATACACACTTTGGATAAATATGCGCTTTTCTGTTTTTAAAGGACAATCAATATAGTAGTTAAAAAAATTTCATTGAAAATTAGGAATTCCAGTAAAATTCCATTAAAAGCAAGGTATCGGAGGACGAGAGATGGAGTCCAAAACACTGAGAGGAGCTACACTAGCTTTTCAAATGGCCAAAGTAAAGGATCTGCTCTGCTCTGAAACTGGGAAGACCTTCCAGAGACAAGGGAGTGCGGAGCAGGGCGGTAGCAGGGGCAGAGGAACAGGTGGAGGGGGGCGGGGGGTCCCTCGGGGTGTGGGTAGGAAGGAATGCCCTGGGCATCTCCAATGGGAAGGATGGGCTGCACCCCCCTTGCCCTGCAGTCCAAAGAGACCCTGCCCAAGCCAGAAGCTGCCCTCACCGGGACACGACCGAGCTAATGGAATTATAAGAGGTGCCACTGTTGCAGCTTGAGGCATAGGCCTCCTGGCCATTGCCATCGAGGTTGATTTTGAACACGGAGGACGCCTTCAGCAGGAAGTCGGCTGCATCCCGGCGACCCAGCTCCCTCAGTTTGGACATGAGGATGCCCACCGTGCTCTCGGGGTAGGAGGTCCACTCCCGCAGCAGGGCGTGGACTGGGCTGGGGAGGAAGTCCTTGGGAGCCCCGTTGTTGGTGTTGTACTTGGCCACGAGGTCGGGGAGGCCCAAGTTCATGGCGAGAAGGCACCAGTCCTTCCCCATGGGGTCGGGCGGGTCCAGCAGGCGGCTGAGTTTCCTCCGCGTCAGGAGGTTCAGGTCGGACGCGTGGATGTCCATGCCGAGGCTGGCCTGCTGGTAGACGTCGTGGCACCCGAAGCACATGATGTTGCTGAAGCTCTCCTTGTACCCGCCCATGGTGTTAGTCAGGGAGGTTTCCTTCAGCGTCTGCGCCCGGAAGAAGTCCCGCGGCTGGTAGATCATGACGGGCTCGTGGTGCTCCCGCAGCTGCTGGGGGCTCAGGTAGTGCTTCACGGTCAAGAGCCCGGGCAGCGTGGTGGCCATGACGTTCTCGATGGTGCTGCACACCGAGTCCAGCAGGAGGCAGCACTTGATCTTGTCCGTCTCCAGACCGCGCACCTGCACCTCGACGCCCTGGCCGTGGTTGACCAGCAGCACCAGCAGCTCGGCCCCGCGGTGGGCGATCTTGCAGCCGTTCACCCACAGGCGGATGTCCGCGTCGCCCTCCGTGCTCTGCTGGTGCACCCAGCGGCACAGGTTCACCTGCACCTTGTGAAAGATGCCGCACGGGAAGGGCGTGAGGTGCTCCACCGGGACCACGCGCACGCCGCCGTAGACCATCACCTCGTCCTCCTCGTCGGCCCAGGAGCGGTGCAGGCTGTCCGTCTTGATCAGGGCGGGGACGTCCACCATGGTCCCGCTGCTCAGGTCGCGGGCGCAGATGTCCATGGCGTCGAGGATCTGCAGCAGCTCCTCCACGTCGCTGTCGGGCACCAGGCGCTGGATGTCCTCCACGGTGTAGCGGCCCCGGTAATGGTGCAGGGCCCGCGGGGTCTCCACGGACAGCAGCTTCCCCAGGACACTGGTGCAGAGCCAGCGGGGGTCCAGGAGCAGCACGTCCTGCACCGTTTCGCTCTGCATGATGTTGATCTGCCAGAGGGGACAGCACAAGGTCACCTTAGGGAAAGAGCCCCGGCCAGGTGCACCAGCCAGAGTAGGAACGGGCCTGGTCCCAGCCATGGCGTCTGAGCAGATGTTCTAAGGAATGACCCAGGGTCCTTCACACGGATGCATCTCAAAGACCAAACACTGAGCGGAAAAACATCCTGACAATGTCAGAAGAGAAATTCTGGAAAACAACTACCCCCGAGTCTTCAAAAAGGCCAATGAAATGAAAGAAAAAAGAAGAGAAATGGCAACCAAAGGCAATGAGTGATTTCAGACTGGATTCTGAATCCCAAAATAAATACATACAGAAATAAAAATAGTTATGAAAGAAATTTTTGGGACAACTGGCAAACTCTTGCATGAGAACTATATATTCATTTTCTCAAAATTTTTGCTCAAAGTCACCCTCAGGGGACTATATATTAAATCATAGTACTATATCATGTTGTTTTGATCAATTATATTCTGTTATAAGGGAAAATATGGTCTTTAGGAGATGCAGGCTAAATTATTTAGGGGAGAAATGTTATGATGTCTATAAAATAAATAAGTACATAGAAGACAGAGGAATCAAGCAAATAGAGCAAAATGTAAACAGTTGGTCAATTTAAGTGTAAAGCAAAGGAGGGTTCATGGTACTACTCTTGCAACTTTGCTGAGGGCTTGACATTTTTCAAAAGAGTTTTCAAAAAAGATTCAGAATATTTTATAACATGTAAATTTTATTAATTTTAAAATTTAATTTTAGATAAAAGATGGGGGTCTCACTCTCACTTAGACTGGTCTTGAATTCCTGACCTCAAACAATCCTCCTGCCTCCACCTCCCCAGAGTGCTAGGATTACAGGCATGAGCCACCTTGCCTGGCTGTATCATTATGTAAATTTTAAGCATCCTTCATTGAAAAGGTCTGGAAAGATATGCTGTCATGGTAACTGTTGGCTGGTAACTGTTGGCTCCAGGGATGGGGATAGGAATGAGATGGGGGATGGTGACCAGAAGGGACTGCAGGTTTGTGGCTGTTTATTTCTTTAAAAAATCAAAAGTTGGAAAGAATAAATGTGACAAAACACGGAAGTAACTTTCCCTTTATGGAACAGTTGCACTTCCTGTCTCCCCTCCTGCTCTGAGCTAGTGCTATGAACAGTGGCCACCCAAGGCGACTCCTTCCTCACATGGAGGCTCAGACTCTGCCTCTCGGCAACAGGACTCTTCCACCGACAGTCGGGCTTAACCCTTCAAGACCTCCTCCTTCCATGATTCCGTTCAAAACTGGGCCTAGGTTGGAAACTCCTGAACGGCGGAGCCAGTATCTATTAAGTTCTGGATGTGGCATTTGGTGGAACACGATTTGCAACTGCGTCCTAAACACTGCTGTCTCCTCAGGGTCACAAAAGACAGAGACTGAAAAGCTGTCCCCTAGTGGAGCAGAGTAAGGAGGCGACACAGCTCACTAAATGCTGTGGCCTGGACCAGAAGGGACACACCAGAAGGGCTGCTGGGGAAATGGGAGTGAGATCTGCAGAGCAGGTGCCAGAAGGCAGGACTGGAGGAGGGCTGGGGCCAGTCAGGGCGGGGGCCCCGTGGGGTAGGCTCCCCTTTATTGTCGTCCTTCTTTAAGTCTTCACTTACTTAGGAAAGTCTCAAGGGTAGAGAGGGATGATGTCAAATAAGTGGATTATATGCTGTGATCTAGAAAGGTGCTGGTCAAAACCAAAAATGCAACGGAATGCTGTGCCAAAGGAGTTCATTATTATAACATTCTTAATATCCACCAGTATCTTATAATCTAAGCTTTGACGCTTTGCCTGTCTTCTTCCTTGGACACATCAATTTCCAGTATTCCTGGAGCAGTCAGATTAGCCAGCTGTTAACCGGGAGTTTAAAGGTTGACAAAATCACTGCCTGAGGCTCTAGTTTTCAGGGTCACTGGCTTCTGGATTCAAGTTTAATTTTAAGAATACGTGGCTCATAGAGTCAGACCTGGCACCCGAGACTGGAGAGGCGAGCTCTGGCTTGAATTACCTCAGAGCTGCTTCTAGTTTAATATTCACATCCACTCTTCTTGGCCCAGAGCAGCTGATGCTGTCTCCTGATGTCACCTCATGCAGGAACTCAAGGGCCATGCCCCCGTTCTGGGCACTGGCATAGGATGCGATCAGAACAGGCTTTCCAACCCGCGCCCCAGAGCTGAATGTAACAGAACCAGAGCAGAGACTCCCATTTTCGGGTCATTTCTGGCAGGCAGAGCTTGCTGTGTTTTTTTTTTCATGTGTACCTCGAATTATGATTGTGTGTCTGTGCACTATCTCTCTGTCTGGGCGTCCCCAGACACTGTCTCTATGAGAACCCCTCACTGCCTTTTTCGATTGTGAACCCAAGTGTGGAGCTGGTCAGTTCATGCTCCATGGAAAGCCGCCATCCTGAAGGCTGCCAGGAATGGCAGGGAAGCTCCAGGTGCCCAGGGATGTGAGGGGATACCCAGTCACCCAGGGCAGCAGGCACTGCGCCCCCTAACTGAGGGAATTTGGAAAACAAGAAACATGACAAGACAAAACGACAGCTCCTAAAGTGAGGTAGGAAAGCAGAGAACTGCTGTTCAGAGGGTCACTTGAAGACAGATGAAACAGTCACACGTCTGGAGATATTACGGGTAGTTGGATCATTTTCCCTCTGCCTCCCCAGGCTCATGCCACCTCCAGGAGCCGGCATTTGGAACAGATGTGAGTCGCAGAGCCCTCACCTCGCCTGTGCTGTGCAGCTGCTGAGCGATGCGCCTGAGGTCCTCCTCGCTGGCCAGCGGGTTCAGCTGGTCCTGCACGTCGTACACAAACTGCTGCAGCGACATCAGCTGGTTGGGCCCATTGAGCTTCCTCCAGGAAGGCAGCGTGGAGATGATTTTCTCACACAGGTGAGTCATGGGAGGGCAGACCTAGAACAGGCGGGGCAGAACAGGTCACCTCACCTGCCGCTGTGGATGCTGAGGAGGAGGACCCAGGTGAGGTGATGCCTGTCATTCAGGCATGTTGCACCTGATTGGTTGGGTGAATGAACGAGCGCTTTTATGGTTGAGGACCAGGGCAGTTATTTTTTTAGAGTTGTTTTGAATCGAATCTATTTATCAAACCTAAAGTTTTATGGAGGCTTTTCAGTTCTACTGGTCATGTTACATGGATGGTGAGTCTTCCAAGAGTGTTTTTGGAATTGTGGACTCAATCACTCCATCAACTAATATTCACCACCTACTTATGTGTTACTCGCTTCTTCCTCCCTCCCTCCTTTCCTCACTCCCTGTGTCTCTCTCTCACTCCCTCACTTGCAAAGCAGCGGGTCATGCCACTGCCCGGTTCAAACCTCACACACTCCCTGCTGCCTAGGGAATGCAGCCTTAATCCAGACCCGGTGGGGACACGCTGGGGCCTCCATAGACTCAGATCGCTGTCCACGAGTTTGTGTGACCAGAGTCCTCCCAGGCCTCCTAGACCACCCCCCGTCTGCCGACTCTGCCATCATGGGGCCTCCACAGGGAAGCAAGGGCATCTGGTGTGTCCCAGGGCCAGGTTTTCCTGAGAGGGGAGATTCCTGAGAATCCCCAAAGCACGTTGGGAATGGAGCCTGGTGTTGGAAGTGCAGTGTTCTAGAAAGGGGGCGCTGTGACAGGAGGCAGGACCTGCTGGACAGGAGAGGCAGATGCACGCCTGGCCAGAGTTTACACCCAGGCTTCAGTGGTAGAACATTCCAGAGAGCATGTGAGCAGTTTTCCATTTTAGCATTTTTTCCATTTAGCCCATTTGCCCTTTTCCTACCAATTTTCGTGAGTTTTTCCAAATATCATGGATAGTAACCCTTTATCTGTCAAATACGTTGAGAATGTTTTTCCCAATCTATTTCACCCTTCAACTTTGTCTATCGAATTTATTTGCCAGAAAAAAATTAGAAAAATGTTATGTTGTCAAATAGATACAGTTGAAAACTTCTTTTCAAATTTCTTTGAAAATTTCTGGGATTTTCTACCTTGTTTTAAAAGGTTTCCCCAGTACCTAGTTATTTTAAAAATACATTCTCCTAAATTTCCATTCAAGGTATTTATTGTTTTATTTTTTTACATTTTAAAGTTTTAATCCATTCATTTGTAGGCGCTATAGAGTGTAGGAGTCCAACCTTATTTCCTTCCATGCAAATCATCTGTTGTGCTACAATCACTTATTAAATAAATTTTTGACCCATTAAATTAAAATATCTTTGTTTTCCATTACGTTTCTACAGATACTGTGATTTACTTCTATATTCTCTAAGCTTTTCTTCTTATTTAACTGTATGCATATAGAGCCTATGTCTTATTAATTTTTCCATGAAAATTTTAAGGAAAAATCTAATCCCCTCAATCCCATTCAGATGCTAGCTGGAATTGTATTAAGTTTATATAACTTGGGAAAAATCAAACATTGACTCATATCCTGCAATCCAAGAATGCAGTCTCATTCCATTTGTTCATCTATTATTTTATGTCTTCCAGTCATTTGTAGTGACTCGTTTTCTCCTTTTCTGAATTTTCTAAATATTCTACAATAAATCACTTTTGAATTTCTTTTTTAATTTATTAAAGAAATTATTATTACTACTATTTTTTTTTTTTTTTTTTAGGCAGAGTCCAGCTCTGTCACCCTGGCTAGAGTGTGGTGGCATTAGCCTAGCTCACAGCAACTTCAAACTCCTGGGCTCAAGCAATCCTTCTACTTCAGCCTCCCAAGTAGCTGGGACTACAGGCATGCGCCACCATGCCCAGCTTATTTTTTCTATATATTTTTAGCTGTCTAGCTAATTTCTTTCTATTTTTTAGTAGAGACAGGGTCTCGCTTTTGCTCAGGCTGGTTTCAAACTCCTGAGCTCAAACGATCTGCTTGCCTCAGCCTCCCAGAGTGCTAGGATTACAAGCGTGAGCCACTGTGCCTAGCCTAAAGAAATTATTTTTAAACAAATGATTAACACTGTAAGGATTTCATACAATCTGAAGTAGTCCATCTGTGCCCATAACAACACTATCTGTGGTCATCTCCTTGTTTCTCCCCATCCAAGTACTAACCAGGCCTGATCTTGCTTAACTTCTGAGATCAGACGAGATCAGGTGAGTTCAGGGTGGTATGGCTGTAGACCATCTCCTTGTTTCTCTATTCTTCCTTCCTTGTCCAAGAGCAATAGGATAAAACCATGTCCATGCAGCCACCTTGTGCTGGGTCCTACTATGAGCTGTCCCTGGTGCCAAAATCGAACAAAGAGGGCAGCACAGAAGGCCCAACTCCCTGGCTCACTGGGTGGTGTCGGCAAAGTTTGGGTCCAGGTCCTCTCCAGGGTATTCTTACCGAAACAATCTGGCTCTGTATTTCTTGCAGGTGACTTTGAAGTACCTTTATGTCCTTAGACCCAGAAGCCCCAGCATCCAGAACAAACAGCTCATTCGAAATGTGAAGATCATTCCCAAACCTATGGGAAAAGACGGAGCTTCCTTAGCAGTGGATCAATCTCAACAGGTCTTTCTGTGGAGAGGCCAGGCTCCTACTGGCCCGAGAGGTTGGGAGGAGGCAAGGAAAGTTCTGGTAACCTTGCAAAGGCCCCTCCATCCCTACTGTTCGGTGGACTCTGCCTTATCTATCACACTGAGTGTAGAGGCGTGGGGACACTGGCACGAGCCCGAGTCATCCACACAGGAGCTTCAGGTTTTAACAAAGCTGCAGGAACACAGCCTGGAGAGATGTCAGTTCTCCTGACACAGAAAGGCGAGGCCTAATGCTCTCACCTTACAGGTGAGAAGAGATACTGTTGAAGAGTAGAGGTATGAACGCAACAGTTATACCATCAATCTAAACATATTAATAGAAGCCCCATTTTTACATCTGCATGGCAACAGATAAGTGTCTCAAGTTAAGAATTCAATATCTAAGTTGCTGACATATTATACAGAGCAGCATGTTCAAACTTTTTGATAGAGTCTAAGTAAAAATATATATTTTATATCATGACCCCATACACACCCATATTGATAAGTGAAAAAAAGTTTTATAAACAAAATGAACTGTACTCTGATCTATCCTATTCTGTTCCATTCCATCCCATCTCATTTAAAAAAGATATCTACAAATAACGTCACATGAAAAAATAAATAAAAAATAAAAAAGAGTTGGTCATGGTCCCCTAAATTAATCTTATGTCCCATTAGTGGATTACAGCTTATATTTTGAGAAATACTGATTCACGTTATCGTGATAATCATGGAAAGCACTGCAAGCTAAAATAGCTAGAAGTTATCTCTGGGCAGTGGTGCTAGGAGGTGAGGTAGAAGGTAGAGGACTGTTGCTTTTCATCATGGGTTCTTTGCTTCTATTTGTTATTATTTGGATTTACTGCTTTGATAACATCAAAAAATAGGTTCTTCGACTGGGACGAGGGATTTCAGGAAACTGAGCCAGAAAATCACTTGGTTCTGCTGGATCTCATAGGGCTCTTCTAGACTAAAAGCAATGACATGGATTGACATGAGATCATTTGCCCCAAAATAGTCATAACAGCAGAAGTACACAGGCAGATGGGAGGGGGAAGAAGGGGATGGGTATATCCACACCTAATGGATGCAGTGCACACTGTCTGGGGGATGGACACGCCTGAAGCTCTGACTTGGGTGGGGCAAAGTCAATATATGTAACCTAAACATTTGTAAATAAATAAATTAATTAATAAACATATACACACACCCAACATTGGAGCACCAAGATATATAAAGCAAATATTATCAGACCTAAAGGGAGAGTTAGATTCCTATACAATAATAGCTGGGGACTTCAACACTCCACTGTCAGCATTGGACAGATCATCCAGACAGAAATTTCAAAGAAACATTGGATTTCAACTGCACATTAGATCAAACAGATCTAACAGACAATTATAGAACATTTTATCTAGCAGCCACATAATTCACTTTCTTCTCATCAGCACGTGGAACATTCTCTAAGATAGACCATATGTTGTTTGTTTGTTTATTTATTTATACTGGAAATCCCCTTATCTTCTAATGGATAGAGCATATGTTAGGACACAAAAAAAGTCTCAACAAATTTTAAAGTATCAAAATCATACCAAGTATCTTCTCAGACCACAGTGGGGAAAAAAACTAGAAATCAATAACAACAGGGGCCGGGCGAGGTGGCTCACGCCTGTAATCCTAGCACTCTGGGAGGCCGAGGTGGGCAGATCGTTTGAGCTCAGGAGTTCGAGACCAGCCTGAGCAAGAGCGAGACCCCATCTCTACTAAAAATAGAAAGAAATTATATGGACAGCTAAAAATATATATAGAAAAAATTAACTGGGCATGGTGGCGCATGCCTGTAGTCCCAGCTACTCAGGAGGCTGAGACAGGAGGATCCCTTGAGCTCAGGAGTTTGAGGTTGCTGTGAGCTAGGCTGACACCACGGCACTCACTCTAGCCTGGGCAACAGAGTGAGACTCTGTCTCAAAAAAAAAAAAATAAATAAATAACAACAGGAACTTTAGAAACTATACAAATGCATGGAAATTAAATAACATGCTTCTGAATGACTGAAGGGTCAAGGAAGAATTAAAAAAATTTCTTGAAACAAATGAAAAACAAAGGACAACATATCAGGGGCGGCCTTTCCTAGGGTGTCCAACAAAGCAATGCTGCCCCATCCAGCCCCTAGGACGCACCTTTTGTGATCAGAGTCCGTTCTCCCCAGGACACCCTAACAGTGCCTGACATTTGTGTCATGCTCTGCTTCTGCAGGGTGCTGCTTGGTGCTGGCCAGCAAGTGACTAGTGACCTGCCCAGTCAGGGCTGTGGTGTCTTCTCTGCCCAAACCACCTCCAGGTCCCGCTGCGGAGCCATGCCTGACAGCAGCTCCCTCTGACACCAGCCTGCAGGTGCACCCACCAGGCGGGGCCTGCCCCGCGTGGGCAGGAGGAGGAGGTGCTATGGCACCCACAGCACAGCCTCCTGCCTCTTCGCAGCCTCAGGCACGTGCTGGAATTAACCGCAGATGAATCTTGTCACTTCCAGGGACTGTTTGGATAAAACTCTGCCCACCCCTCTGGAGCAGAGGGGCAATCTGGGCATTAAGCAACGCGGGCCTCAGTGGGGCCACCCATCTCTTCTGTCTTTGCCAGGCCCTTCCAACATGTCTGGGACCAAATCCCGCCTCTGACATTGACTAGGGGTGACCTTATCCAGGGGTCACACCCTCCAAAGCACTCCTGCTCCGCTCTCCGGGGCAGAGTTGTGCTTCGGAGCTCTCTCTCCTGCGCTAAGGGACGCTTGGCGTTGAGGGGAGGGGCAGGTGGAGACCTTCAGGAAATGCGGAGCCTGTGTCCCCCTAAGTGGGGCAGCTGCCCTCCTGCGACCAACCAGGCAGGTAGGTGAACCCAGGGTGGCCAAAACTTCCCATTTTCCACAAGACTCCAAATATCCAAGTTTTGGGGTGACATCTCTGGATTTTTAAATGTCAGCAACTAATTCAGCCTTTCTCCTCCCCTCTTCATCCTCAACAGGTGACTGCAGCTTGTCGGGTGGGGCCCCTGCACCTCACCTGGGCAGACACACCTCGTGTCCCTGAGCCTCCGGCCGCTTTCCTCTGAAATGGGCTCCGGACATGATCTCAAGAGTCCTGAGAGTCACGAGAGGATGCGTGGTGGCACCTGGACCCCAGGGCAGCACGAGCCATGCTAATCCCACAGGGTCCTTCCCACGTGGTCTTGCTTCTATGGAGGTTTCCACACACACGCCTCTGGCTTTTGTGTCCACAAGGAGCAGCGACCTTGTGAGCTGGACCACCTTGAGGGGTCCCCTTTGCCTTCTCTTGAGTCTTTCCGGTATTTGCTACTTTCTTAGGACTTGCAGTTCCCCACGTGGACGTTCTCAGAGTTGTGCTTCCTGAGAGCATGAAGACATCTGTCCCAGGAGAAAGGGGTGCAAGTGGAGCGTTGTCTTCCTTCAGGTCCTCGTGGTAAGCAAAGCCAGCAGCCCCAGAGACGCCAGGACACCAGATGTGCTCTAAAGAACTAAACGGCAGGGGACTGAAGAAAGAGCAGCGTCCATACTCCTAACCGTCCTTCAGGAGGAGCCGGGCTCCCTCTGACCGGTTGGCTTGACTTAGAAATGTCTGCTGGGCGGGGGAGGCTGCTATGACGAAGGGTGGCCGAGGGACAGGGAAGCGGCCTCCTCACCAGACTCCCAAGGGCTCGTGCCCAGGGCAGCTGGCGGCTCACCTGGACCCAGCGTGGGTCCCCCTCCAGGGGGTCTCCTGTTGCAGCCCCCAGGTCCCACTGCTCTCTGAGCTCTGGCTGAAGGACGCTGTGTACCGGGTGGGGCGTGCTGACACATTGGCCACCCTGAGCCCCACTTTATCAAGAACCTACGTCAAAGACTAGACATGCAAAATTGACCTGAAGGAAGACGAATGGAGAGGTGACTTCTGGGGCTGAGGCGGAGCAGGAGGTGAAATCGTGAAATCTCTCCTTCCTGGGGACCTTGCATGTCAGGGGCACGATCTTCACACCTCCTTAGGCCTTACACAAGCCCCAGCCATTGACGCCCCTCTCTCTCTCTCTCATTTCCACGCACCTCCCCACACTGGTTCACAGTGCAGTGACCTTGCTCTTAACCCACCGCAGGAGAGAGCTGCCTCCCTCTAGGGGTGACAGCAGGAACTGCGGGAGGAGCAGAGTGAGCACGCCTCCTGGATTTGTACCTCGATTGCATTTTCTGTACGTGTTGTTACAAAGGTGTCCGATCTGTCCCTAGGTGGAAAACAAATGTGTTAAAGTCTGTGTTTTGGTGAACTTCCTCTCTCAGTGAGGGAGGAGGTCGAGGGAGCACCCGCTGAGGAAGCCCCTGATCATCAAATCTGGGAAATGAATGCCTGAACAGTGGAGGTGGAACCCACGTTACATCCTCAAAAAGAATCAAAATTACGGTGGAAAACAGAAACCGGTAGATGGAAATGCCCTTGCCCAGAGTGTCATCAGTAAGCACTGGCTCAGACACCAGACACCGGCTTGTGCATCACCGTCTGTGTGACTCGCGGCGGCCCACTGACCCCTCCAGGCTGCAGCAAAACGGTGGTAGAAACACCCTGGAAGGCTGTCGCGTAGACTGAATGAGTGACACACACCATATTCTGCCCAGTCCGTGCACACAGTGCTCAGTAATTATTAGCATACGTATCAGCCATACTCTAATCATACGAATATAAGTTCTTTTTAGTTATTATTGCTGTGTTCAGAGAAAAAAAGTTGAAAGGGGTGTGTAAATCTCAACTGTCCCCTGGCCACAAATGCTTCCCCAACCTCCTCCCTCACTGAGAGAAAGGTTGCCGCGGAGGGACTCGCATCTCCCCAGCGCACCCTTTCGCCCCCGGCCTTGGCTGAGACTGACCCACTCACCCTTCACAGTGTCTTTTGGGAAGAGAAGCCAGGAAACTGCTCTCTCATCCAGACGTACAGAATTCACCATCATCTTGAAAGCAAGAAAAAGCAAAATATCCTCGGGCCCTCGCCTTTCTGAGAAAAATCTCACCTCCTCCTGCTGGATGACCCCTCATCCTGCTCACTAGGACCCTTGAGAATCTCAGCGCAGCCCAGCTTGATGCAGCCAAGCCCGGATGGAGTTTCTGAAGGGTCTCCTTGTTGCAGAGGGCGCGTTTTCACTTGTGGCCACCAGGTGGCGGAGCAGGGATGAGGTTTCAGGACCGAGACATGTCCCCTGGAAGGCAGCTTTCATCAGCTGGTGGTCAGCTCTGGCCATCTAGAGGGACGGCTCTGGGCTAGTTCTAGAAGGTGATGTTTATTTGGAGGCGGAGCACAAAAGTCCTTCCACAGTGTCTAAGAAACAAAAGCTACAGGAGCACCCTGAACCCCGAGCTGTGCACGGCCCGGGCTGGCCAGGCCCTCACTGGCTGGGCCAGGAGGAGACTCTGCAGCCACCGCCCCTGGGAGAGGAGACGTGGGACTTCTGTGCGAACTAAATTTGGCTCATGTCTTGAGATGTTCTCCAGTGTGTGCGTCCCTAGGTCCTTCCGTGTGGCTTGAACACACACAGGAGACCCGGGGCATCCGGGGGTGTGGACGAGACCTCCTGCAGTGCAGGGTGACACCAGGTTGGGAAGAGGAGGAGGCAGCAGCATTGAACTGCACGAAGTGCAGGATTCTGCACCGGGCCCTTCCAGGTGGCCACAGAGGTGAAT
This sequence comes from Eulemur rufifrons, assembly GCF_041146395.1. Taxonomy (NCBI): domain Eukaryota; kingdom Metazoa; phylum Chordata; class Mammalia; order Primates; family Lemuridae; genus Eulemur; species Eulemur rufifrons. The sequence continues at coordinate 205,806,662 of NC_090989.1, forward strand.
CTGTAGGACATACATTCACCTGGTTGTAGCTTTCATCACGTACTTTAAATATTTACACAGGAATGGGAGGCTCAGTTTGGATTCTTGCTCAAGCTCAGAAAGTAGCACAGCCCGGACAATCCCAGTCCAAGCACCATCATCTCTCACCTGGCTGACCAGGTCACCCCCTATCAGGTCTCTCTGCTTCTCCTCCTGACTCTCACACTTGGTCTGAGCATCCAGAGGAATTCCAGAAAACTAAGTCAGTCTCGCACCCACCAGCTTCACACACTTGGCCCAACACCAATCTCCTCACCCAAGTCTATAAAGCTGTGCCTCCTCTGGGGTCACATCTGGCGTCCTTCTCTGCCTAGACCCCCAGGCTCAAGCTCTGGCCTCAGCCCAATCACCCTGTCTTTTGTTGTTTTTTGCTTGAGCACACCCAACTCTTCTCTGCCTCAGGCCCTTTGCACTGGCTGTTCCCTCTGCCTTCCCCCAGCCCTTCCTTGGGCGGGTTCTTTCCTCCTACCCTTCAGAGGAGATTTACATGTCACATCAGAGCAGCCTCCCTGGTAAGCCAGTTGAAAGTAGCCCCCCCCCCCCCCCCCCCCCCCCGCTCCAGTCACTTTATCTCACTTCATCTTATTTTAATCCCCTGCAGGGGCAGCAACCTTTCTGCGAAGGGTCAGATTATCTCTGTGGCAACTACTCAAGTCTGCCATGTGTGCACCCCAGCCATAGACAAGAGTGAATAAGGGCGTGGCTGTGTGCCAATAAAACTTTATCTACAAAAACAGGTGCTGCCAGCTGAGGCTTGCAGGCCATTACTTGCCACTCCCTGAACCGACATAAACTATCTGGCATTTTTCTTATTTGTTTCCCGGCTGGGTCTGGCCAATTCTGTTCATCACTGTCGACTCTCCAGTGCCTGGAACAGCTCTTGGCATTCACTAGAGACTGTGAGTATCTTTTTAATGTGTGAAGGAGTATTATTTGATAATTACATTGCTCTTTGAAGCCTGGTGAATCTCTTGGTTTCTAGTTTCCTTTCTTCCAGCACCCATTTCCTCCTGGCAATTTAGCTTTCACTTCCTCCTCAGAAAAGGCAACTAAACATCAGCAGGCAGACGGGGAAGACCATCCACAGTCCCGAGGGCCAGATAAGAGCACGGAGAGGGATGTGGCTTCCCACAGGTGGCAGGATGCAACTTGACCCCACATGGACAGAAGCAGCAACTCAATTATGCAAATGCAGTTTACCTGTGCATTTTTCATCGTGGCCAAACTCCCAAATTATTCCTGTTTTCCAAAGTATTTCTGGGCACTTTCTTCACTTTCTAGTCTTAGGTTTAGGAAAAGAAACTACTTTTACACATGATCTTAGCCAAAAGGCGCAGAAGCAATGGGAAAAGCAAACTACTTTTAGTGTCAGCTTATGGAAAATCTGATTAGAAGGACAATTGAACAAAATAAAAATAAGACAACTGCCTAATCTCCCTGAAACTATGACACTCAGACAGAATGGGACTGGCAGGGATAGATCCAGTGAAAACAGGTGCTGATGCAAAATCTAGATGCATCCCCCTTCCCTGCCTGTCATAACAAGAGTCCCTCCTTTTTTGTGGAAGGACAATTGGGTTTGGCTTAGCAACAACACAGTCCTTGGGCTGTGTTGGAGCCCAAGGTTTGAAGGCTACACTGGGCTCTGTTTTATCAGTAGGACTGAGCACAGGATAGAGTAGATAGCACAACCTACTTTTGTGATAAGGTGCTACCTACAGCCAGGATGGAGCTGTGGAGGCTTTCAGAGACCCCCAAAGCAATGGCGAGCTGGTCAACTACCTCTAGTGGGGGGTGATCTGCAGCATTTGCTGATGCCTGTGATGTAAATGCTCCCAGCCTGGCTGACTTCAAGACTGCCTGTCATGTCACTGAGTTGGGAAGACATGCACATGGACAGTACCAGAGGCCCCCGCACACCCCTGGCCCCAATTCACTTCCTGTGGAGTTGGGCCAGAGCAGACCCCACACAGGTCAGCCCTGCCCTGTGCTCTTCCTTCCCCCACGAGCCCTGGCCTTGGCCTCAGCCACCCTCAGCCCCGCCCCTCCCAGATGGGGAGCTCATGTGGGCCCCTGGAACACCCTGGCTGCAAGGTCCCATCTCCCATGGGTCAGCCCCCTGCACTGTCTAATGATCACAACAACTGGGCCCTCTCCCCTTCGATTCTCCAGTGGTGCAGGGAGACGAGATGACTTTGGTTCTAGTTCCAGAAGCCGCATCCCCATTGCTTCTCTAGCAAATGTGGTTTAAAAATACTTTCAGAGGCAATGTCAAATGATGAGAGCTGAGAACACAGGATGCATTTCTATTGCTAATTTGGCCCATTTGGAAACCAAATAAAATGGCAGGCAATTTAGGGCCACCACCCCGGCTGACCCAGATACAGACCTTTCCCCATGAAAGTGTTCTGCATCAACCTGCAGTGGTTCTTACACAGGGTGGCAGCACCCCAGGGGGTTTCAGGAAATGAGTGGAGGTGTAAGAAACAATTTTCACAATATTGGTGGGTAAGGGATGCTAGGACATTAGATAGATGCTGTGGGTCCAAGGACGAGAAGCATCCTACAAGGACAGGATGTCCCACCCACACCAAGTGCCCACAGTGCCCTGGTGAGAGACATGGAAAATAGCAAGAAGAAAATGACACTGAAAGGAAAATGGTACCAGGATGCTCCGGGTGTGAATGACTCTCTTCCTTCCCCCTCCCCAATGTATTCTGGTTGTGAACAATCTCTTCCTCCAGGTGACCCGACTTATAACTGCAAATAAATCAATTTCTGGACTTTCTCCACAGGTACTGTCTGCTCCTTGCAGCCCCCGCCACAGTCCTCACTGTTGTATTCTCCAAGGATGGCACTGTGACAGCTCAGTCATTTCCAATAACTGACTATTCCAGGATCGGTGGACCAGGTGCCAAGCAGTTATTTATGTGGGGATTTCTTTTCACATGTGAAAAGGTACACAGTGCTTGGAAACGCCTGGCAGACAACACCTCCCTTTCTGGCTAATCAGGAAACTGAAGTCTAGAGTCCTTTGAGGGATGAGGAAGGTGAACAAATATGAGGGACTCCTTCAGCACTGAGCCTAGAAGATTCTGCTGAAGGGAACAGGGACCTGGGCTCTGCATGGGAAGGTGATCCGTGTGCACCACGAAGCAGGGTCGCTCAGCACAGCCACGGCATGTTTAGTGGCTGTTGTATTTGAGTGGGTATAAACTGTGTGTTCATACCCTTTGCCTATTTTATTACTGGACTGTCATTGCTATTAATTTTAACTGACTGACTTTGCTTCAGGAATTAGAAAATATTCAATATAAAGCCAATCAGAGCATTGTTTGTCACTAAGCTACTTTAGATTGGATTTCTATCAACTTGCATCCAAAATAGTTCTGACAAATGCAGGGAGACATACACTTAAGTAGATATTTTCAATAGAATAAGCCAAGTGAAAGAGAGAGACACACTATGGAAAGTAATATATTAAGTTAGACTGATATAAATTAAACATGTATACTATAAACTGTAAAGCAACCACTAAAGAAACAAAGAAATATAGCTAATAAGCCCCAACAAAGGAGAAAAATTGTGTCACAAAAGATAGTCAGAAGGTACAACACCAAGAGTGAACCCTAATGTAGACTTCAAACTCTGAGTGATAGTGGTGCGTCAATGCAGGTCCACCAGTTGTAACAAAGGTACCACTCTGGCGGAGGATGATGGGGGAGGCTACGCATGTGTGAGGGCAAAGGATATAATAGAAATCTCCATACCTTTCAGTCAGTTTTGCTGTGAATCAAAATTGCTCTTAAAAAAAAAAAGTCTGGGAGGACTCCAAGATGGCGGAATGGTGGTGACCTCCTGGATTCGTGCTCCTGGAGTGGAAGGTATGGGTCTTGGACTGCCACAACGCTAGAGGTTCACTCCCCCACAAGAATGGTGGTGTGAATCCACGGAGAATTGGCGTGGGACAGAGAGAGAGAGAGCGAGAAAGGACTGAGAGAGAGACGGAAACCACTTCGGCAGAGGAAGAGGAGCAGCACCCCCAGCTGAGGTAGCAAAATCCTGAACAATAGGCAAAGGGCTCCCCCTAGCGACAGAGGAGGCAGCTTACCTGGCGCTCACGGTGTGCCCCTATCCAGACTAAAGCTGAAAGAAGGGATCTTAAGGATTCATCCAGATGGGAAGGGCTCAGCGAAAGAACTCTGGGGGTATAAAGAATCAAGCTGAAACCTTGCCCTCAAAGAGAATTACTAGTTCTCCACCAATTAACACAAACCAGATTCCAAATAGCAACATGTCACAGGAAGAATTTCAAACATGGATCATAAATACGCTGAACATTATGCAAGAAAAAATGGATAATCAACACAAAGAAACCACAAAAAAGATCCAGGACTTGGAAGAAAAATTCACCAAAGAAATTGAAATACTGAAGAAAAATCAAACTGAACTCCTGGAAATGAAGAATTTATTCAAGGAGCTACAAAACACAGTGGAAAGTCTCAAGAGCAGGGTAGATCAAACAGAAGAAAGAATTTCAGAGATCGAAGATAACACTTTCCAATTAAATAAGACAGTCACAGAATTAGAGCAAAGAAACATGAGAAAAGACCAGAGTCTACAAGAAATGTGGGATTATGTGAAGAAGCCTAACATGAGAGTTATCGGCATTCCTGAGGGGGAAGAAGACAATAAGCAAGGGTTAAATAAACTATTTGAAGATATAATTGAGGAAAATTTCCCAGGCCTTGCCAAATCTCTAGATATACAGGTTCAAGAAGCTCAAAGAACCCCTGGGAGATTCATACCAAATAGGAAGACACCATGTCATGTAGTCATCAGACTGACCAAAATATCTACTAATGAAGCCCTTCTTCGAGCTGTAAGGAGAAAGAAACAAGTAACATACAAAGGAAAGTCCATCCGAATCACGCCAGATTTCTCAACTGAAACCTTACAAGCAAGAAGAGATTGGGGCCCCATTCTCACTCTTCTGAAACGGAATAATGCCCAGCCTAGAATCCTGTACCCAGCTAAGCTCAGTTTTATATATGAAGGTGAAATTAAGACATTCTCGGATAAACAAAAACTCAGGGAATTCACCAAGACAAGACCAGCTCTCCAAGAAGTACTCAAAACAGAGTTACACATGGTCCAGCACAAGAAGGACCCTCGAATGTAGCACTAATCAAGAGATAAATATAAAAACCCAGTTATCATAATGGCTCAAGAGAGAAAACAGATCAATGAAATTCAACCCAACATGAGGAACAGCAATCTGTCTCACTTATCAGTTCTCTCATTAAATGTGAATGGATTGAATTCCCCACTCAAGAGACATAGACTGGCCCAATGGATAAAAAAATATAAGCCAAGTATCTGCTGTCTTCAGGAAACTCATCTAACCTGCAAGGATGCTTTTAGACTGAAACTAAAAGGGTGGAAATCAATATTCCAAGCAAATGGAACCCAAAAGAAAGCTGGCATGGCGGTTCTAATCTCCGATAACGTAGTTTTTAAATCAACAAAAGTAAAGAAAGACAAAGATGGTTACTATATACTGGTGAAGGGTACAATTCAACAAGAAGACATAACTATACTTAATATATATGCACCCAACCTAGGTGCACCCAGATTCATAAAGCAAACCCTACTTGATGTGAACCAAATGATAGATAACAACACTTTAGTAGCCGGAGATTTTAACACGCCACTGACAGTTCAGGACAGATCCTCCAAACAAAAAATAAACAAAGAAATAGTGGACTTAAATAGAACGCTAGATCAAATGGGCCTGACTGACATCTACAGGACATTCTACCCAAAAACCACTGAATATACTTTCTTCTCATCAGCTCATGGGACATTCTCCAAGATTGACCATATCTTAGGGCATAAAGCATGTCTTAAAAAATTTAAAAATATAGAAATTATAGCATGCATATTCTCAGATCATAGTGGAATAAAAGTAACAATGAACCCTAACAGAAATCCTCACTTCTACTCAAAGTCATGGAAGCTAAATAACCTTCTCCTGAACAATCATTTTATAAATGAAGAAATCAAGTCAGAAATCAAAAGATTCTTTGAATTAAACAACAAATGAGATACAACTTATCAAAATCTGTTGGACACAGCTAAAGCAGTCCTGAGAGGAAAATTTATTTCCATAAATGCCTATACCAAAAAGACAGAAAACTTACAAATAGACAATCTAATGAATAGACTCAAAGAGCTGGAGAAGGAAGAACAGACCGATCCCAAACCCAGCAGAAGGAGAGAAATTATTAAGATTAAATCAGAACTAAATGAAAAGGATAACAATCAAACCATAAGGGAGATTAATAAAACCAAAAGTTGGTTCTTTGAAAAAATAAACAAAATTGACACACCTCTGGCTAGACTAACCAAGAGCAGAAAAGAAAAATCCCTTATAACCTCCATCAGGAACATGAAAGGAGTAATCACGACTGATTCCACAGAGATACATGATATCATCTATGAATTCTACAAAAATCTTTATGCACACACAATTAGAAAACCTGGAGGAAATGGACAAATTCTTAGAAACACACAGCCTTCCCAGGCTCAACCAGGAAGAAATAGAATTCCTGAATAGACCGATATCTAGATCTGAAATCGAAACAGCAATAAAAAACCTTCCCAAAAAGAAAAGCCCTGGACCAGATGGGTTCACACCTGAATTCTACCATACCTACAAAGAAGAACTGGTGCCCATCCTACATAAACTATTCTCCAATATAGAGAAGGATGGGATTCTCCCCAACACTTTTTACCAAGCCAATATAATCCTGATATCAAAACCAGGAAAGGATGCAACTAAAACAGAGAACTATAGACCAATTTCTCTTATGAATATAGATGCAAAAATTCTCAATAAAATTCTAGCAAATCGAATCCAAGTGCTTATCAAAAAAATAATCCATCACGACCAAGTGGGCTTCATCCCAGAGATGCAGGGATGGTTTAACATACACAAATCTATAAATGTAATTCATCACATAAATAGAAGCAAAAATAAAGATCATATGATCCTCTCAATAGATGCAGAAAAAGCATTCAACAAAATTCAACACCTTTTTATGATAAAAACACTTAACAAAATAGGCATAGACGAGGCCTATCTAAAAATGATACAAGCCATATACGACAAACCCACAGCCAACATCATACTGAATGGGGAAAAACTGAAAGCATTCCCACTTCAAACTGGAACCAGACAAGGCTGCCCACTGTCCCCATTACTTTTCAACATAGTATTGGAAGTCCTTGCAAGAGCTATCAGGCAAGAGAGCAGAATCAAGGGAGTCCAAATAGGGACAGAAGAGATCAAACTCTCACTCTTTGCTGATGATATGATGTTATATCTAGAAAACCCCAAGGTTTCAACCAAGAGACTCCTGGAATTGATCAATGAATTCAGTAAAGTCTCAGGATACAAAAATCAATACACACAAATCAGAGGCATTCATATATGCCAATAACTGTCAAACGGAGAACCAAATTAAGGACTCAATGCCCTTCAAAATAGCAACAAAGAAAATAAAATACCTAGGAATATATTTAACTAAGGAGGTAAAGGACCTCTATAGGGAGAACTATGAAACACTGAGGAAGGAAATCACAGAACATGTAAATAGGTGGAAAACCATACCATGCTCATGGATCGGTAGAATCAACATTGTTAAAATGTCTATACTGCCCAAAGTTATCTACAGATTCAATGCAATCCCTATTAAATTACCAACATCTTTTTTCACAGAAATAGAAAAAATAATTTTACGCTTTGTATGAAACCAGAGAAGACCCCGTTTAGCAAAAGCAATCTTAAACAACAAAAACAAAATGGGAGGTATTAATTTGCCAGACTTCAAACTATACTACAAGGCTGTGGTTCTTAAAATAGCCTGGTACTGGCACAAGTGCAGGGACACAGACCAGTGGAACAGAACAGAAAATCCAAATATAAAACCATCTTCATATAGCCATCTAATCTTTGACAAAGCAGACAAAAACATACTCTGGGGAAAAGATTCCTTATTTAATAAATGGTGCTGGGAAAACTGGATATCCACATGTAGAAGACTAAAACAGGACACATAGCTCTCACCCCTCACAAAAATCAAATCACGGTGGTTAACAGACTTAAACCTTAGGTCAGAAACTATTAGAATTCTAGAAGAAAACATAGGAAAGACTCTTACAGACATTGGTCTAGGCAAAGAATTTATGAAGAAGACCCCTCAGGCAATCACAGCAACAACAAAAATAAATAAATGGGACCTGATCAAATTAAAAAGCTTCTGCACAGCCAAAGAAACAGTCACGAGAGTAAACAGACAACCTACAGAATGGGAAAAAATTTTCGCATACTACACATCAGATAAAGGACTGATAACAAGAATCTATTTAGAACTCAGGAAAATCAGTAAGAAAAAATCGAACAACCCTATCAAAAAGTGGGCAAAGGACAAGAATAGAAATTTTTCAAAAGAAGATATAAAAATGGCTAAAAAACATATGAAAAAGTGTTCAACATCTCTAATCATCAGGGAAATGCAAATCAAAACCACAATGAGATATCACTTAACTCCAGTGAGAATGGCCTTTATCAAAAAGTCCCAAAACTATACATGTTGGCGTGGGTGTGGAGAGATAGGTACACTCATACACTGCTGGTGGGACTGTAAACTAGTGCAGCCCCTGTGGAAAGCAATGTGGAGATACCTTAAACAGATTCAAGTAGACCTACCATTCGATCCAGCAATCCCATTATTGGGCATCTACCCAGAAGAACAAAAGTCATTCTATAAAAAAGACACCTGCACCTGAATGTTTATAGCAGCACAATTCACAATCGCAAAGATGTGGAAACAACCCAAATGCCCATCGATTCATGAATGGATTAGCAAAATGTGGTATATGTATACCATGGAATACTACTGAGCTATTAGAAATAATGGCGATATGGCATCTCTTTGGTTCTCCTGGAGAGAGCTGGAACCCATTCTATTAAGTGAAGTATCCCAAGAATGGAAAAATAAGCACCACATGTACTCACCAGCAAACTGGTTTCCCTGAGTGCACATTTGGGAATAACACCAATTGGGTATTGGACAGAGGTCGGGGCTGGGTGGAAGGGATGGGTGTATACCTACTTGATGAGTGCGATGCACACTGCCTGGGGAATGGACACACTTGAAGTTCTGACTGGGGGGGGATGGGAGGGGTACACACCTACATGATAAGTGTGATGTGCACTGTCTAGGGAATGGACACAATTGAAGCTCAGACTCGGGGGGATGGGGAGGCATGGGCAATGTATATAGCCTGATCTTTTGTGCCCCCATAATGAGCTGAAAAATAAACAAACAAACAAACAAAAAAGTCTGTTAAAACAATTCAATACAAAAGAGGACAGAAAAAGAGAAAAAGAATTACAAATAACATAGTTGACAAAGAGAAAACAAATAGCAATAAAGTAGATTTAAATCCAACTATATCAATAATCACATTATACACAAATGGTCTGTATTAGCTTTCTATTGCTACCATAACAAATTACCATAAACTTAATAGCTTGAAACAACACAAATTTTTTATCTCACAGTTCTGTATGTCAGAAATCTGGTACAGGTCTTACTGGGTTAAAACCAAGGTCAGGGCTGCATCCCTTTCTGGAGACTCTACAAAAGAATCTATGAATATTTCCTTGCTCCCTCAGGTTGTTGACAGATTCAGGCCCCTGCTATTGTAGGACTGAGGTCTCTGTTTACTTGCTGTCTGTCAGCTGAGGGGCAGTAAAGCTTCTAGAGACTGTGAGACTGTCTGCATACCTTAGCTCATGCTGCCCTTTCACCGTCTTGAAGACCCGAAACAGAATATCTGAGACCTTCTCACATTTTTAACTTCTCCAGTCTTTTCTGTCTTCAAATCTCTCTGACTTCTTCTCAGGAAGGTTTTCAGATTTTAAGGCTCATATGATTAGACTGGGTTTATGTGAATAATTCAGAATCTCCCCTATTTTAATATCAGGCGATAACCTTAATTTCATCTGAAAACTTAATTCTCTTATGCCGTGTAAAGTAACATATTCACAGGTTCCAAGGATTAGGGCATGGACAACTTTGGGGGGCATTAATGTACCTACCAAATGATCTAACTACTCATTAAAATACAGACACTATCAGATTGTATTAAAAAGCAAGACTCAACTATATGATACCTATAAGAAAACCACTTTAAATATAAACAAATTGTTTAAAATAAAAGAGCAGAAAGAGATAAATCATATTAATCAAAAGAAAGCTGGGCAGAAGAGAGGGATGTCAGACTAGAGAACTCGGGGAAGCTGTCCCTCCCCAGAAACATGAAAAAACCTCACGAAAACCATCTGAATCAACCTTACTGAAACTCTGGCAGATGGCCAAAGGTTTACACCAACCAAGCAAATGCTGAAGCAGGACAAAAACCACTGAAACACTGCACAGAGAATTGTGCCATTGTAACTTACCCTTGCCCCATCTCACTCCTTAGTGTAGTGGTGACCTTGGAGGTGTCAGACCATGTACACAGTGTATGTATCATGTTCCGAAGGAAGTAGAGCAGACCTTGTCTCCAAAGAGTTCAGTTCATATGTTTTTACCTATCTGGGAGTTCCCTGAAGAATTGACGCAAGGGGCTTGCCTTTGTTTCACCTAACGTAGAACTCTTAGGGCTGAGAAACAGCTACACAAAGGACTTTCCTCAAAAACACAGAAAATTGAATGAACAAGCCACTACCACTGGGGCAAAGATTAATAGTAGAGGAAAACAACAGATACAGCAAACACTTTAAAACGCTCCCCCCGAGATCAGTGAGTCTAGAAAGTCACACACATGTTCACAGCAGGACACGTGCTAAAAAAAGACATGAGAAGACCATAAGCCTTCACCTGTGGCTGATCTTTAGGCTCTACACAAACAGCAAGTGAAGGCTAAGGCAGAGTTTTAAACAGCCTGGCTCAGCACTGAAAGAGAGTCTCAACACAGAGACAATCTTCAATCATCTGGAGAGTCTTTTCTGTCTGTCTTTTCCCCTTCTGTTCTTTCTTTCTTTCTTGTTTTATTGCTTCTTTTTCTCTTTTTTCTTTTTGGCTTCTGGCCAAAAAAATCTTAAAGTTTTAAAATACTAAAATTTTTTAAAAATCTCTGAAAAACCACCAGTTGAGCACCAAGCTAAAGGAAGAGAACTTTAGAGACCACACATGACAAAAAATACAGTCTTTACAAAAATAATTTAGACCAAACTTGATTATGGTGATGGTTGCCCATATCTGTGAATATATTAAAACACATTTAATTTTACTCTTTCAATGGGTAAACTGTACTCTTTAAATGGGTAAATTGTATGGTATCTGAATTATATTTCGATAAAGGTGTTTAAAAATAATTTCAAAAAATCACTAAACAAACAAAAAACTACAACCCACAGCCAGCAAGAACAATAAATTCTGGGGAGAGGGAGGAATCTGATGTACAGAGTTATCACACCCTAATGCTCAAAAAGCCCAGGTTTGGTTTTGTTTTTTTTTTTTTGTTGTTGTTGTTGTTTTGGTTTTTTTTTTGAGACAGAGTCTCACTCTGTTGCCCAGGCTAGAGTGAGTGCCGTGGTGTCAGCCTAGCTCACAGCAACCTCAAACTCCTGAGCTCAAGGGATCCTCCTGTCTCAGCCTCCCGAGTAGCTGGGACTACAGGCATGCGCCACCATGCCCGGTTAATTTTTTCTATATATATTTTTAGCTGTCCATATAATTTCTTTCTATTTTTAGTAGAGATGGGGTCTCGCTCTTGCTCAGGCTGGTCTCGAACTCCTGAGCTCAAACGATCTGCCCACCTCGGCCTCCCAGAGTGCTAGGATTACAGGCGTGAGCCACCGCGCCCGGCCAAAAAAAAAAGCCCAGTTTTAAACAACAACAACAAACTTCAAGGCATGCAAAGAAACAAGAAAGTATGATGCATTCATAAGGAAAAAAGGAATTAACAGAAACTCTCTCTAGAAAGCATAAACAATGGATTTACTAGAGAAAGGCTTTAAGTCAACTATCTTAAGTATGCTCAAAGAGCTAAAGAAAACTATAAACAAAGAACTAAAGGAAATCAGGAAACCAATATCTCAACAACTGGAGGATATCAATAAAGAAACAGAGATTATAAAAAGGAACCAAATAGAAATTTTGAAGCTATAATGTACAACAAGTGACATAAAAAGTCACCAGAAAGGCTTAACAGAAGATTTGGGGACGCAGAAGAAAGAATCAGCAAAGTTGAAGAATTGTCAAATGAAATTGTCCAGTCTGAAGAGCAGGAAAAAAAAAAAAAAAAGAAAGCTGTGATGCCTATATTAGTGTCAGACAAAGTAAATTTTAGTTAAAAGAATGTTACTTTAGAGAATGAGAGTCATTTCATAAAGATAATGGGTAAGTTGATCAATATGATATAAGAATGCTAAACATTGAGCACCGAATAAAAGAGCTTCAAAATACATGAAGAAAAAGGCACTCCCTGGAGAAATAAACAAATCAACAATTACAGTCAAAGATTTCAATAGCCTTCTCTCAATAATATTAGAACAGCTAGACAAAAAAATCAGTAAGGACACAGAAGACTTGAACATACTAGCAAGCAACTTGACATAATTAACATTCATAAAACACTCCACATAGCAACAGAAGAATATGAAACTGCATGGAAAACATTTACCAAGATACAACATATGCTGAGCTAAAAAATAAATCACAAAAAAATCAAAACTGTTCAAATTAGACAAAGTATAGACTCCTGCTGCAAAGGAATTTTTAAAATCAATAACAGACATCTGTGAAAATCTCCAAGTACTTAGAATTTAAATAAGACATCCCTAAATAACCCATGGATCAAAGAAGAAATCAAAATGAAAATTTAAAGTATTTCAATTGGAATGAAGATAAAACAGAACATACTAAGATTTGTGAGATACAGTTAGAGCAGTTAATTTAGAATTGAACTTCTAGCACTAGATACTTATATTAGAAGAGAAAGGTCCTCAAATCAATTACTTTAGCTTCTATCTTAAGCAATTAAAAAAAATAGGAACAAATTAAACTCAAAATAAATGAAAGAAAACAAGAAAAACAGAAGTCAATAAAATAGAAAACAGAAAAAATAGAGAAAAATCAATGAAACCAAAAGATAGTACTCTGAAAAGATCAATAAAATTGATAAGCCTCTATGTAGACTTACCAGGAAAAAACAAAAGACACAAATCATCAATATCAAGAATAAGAGAGGGTATATCACTACAGATCCTAAAGACATTTAAAGAATAATAAGGGAACTTTCTGAACAGCTTTTCATCAATAAATTTGCAAATGTAGGTGAAACAGAAAAATTTCTTAAAAAACACAAACTATCCCAACTTACTTAGTATGGAATAGATAATTTAAATAGCTCTGTGACTTTTATGGAAATGAATTCTTAATTTTAAAACTTCCAAAAAGAAATCTCTAGGCCCAGATGGTTACACATGAGAATTCAACCAAATTTAAACAAGAACCAACACTAATTCTACAAATTCTCTTCCAGAAAATAGAGGAAAAGAAAACACTTCTCAATTCATTTTATGAAGCAAGTATGAGCCTGATATCAAAATGAGGCAAAGTCAGTATAGAAATAAGAAAACTACAGACCAGTATTTTTTATGAATGTACATGCAAATATCCTTAATAAAATATTAACAAACAAAATGTAGTGATATATATAAAATAGATTACATGCCATAACTAAGTAGCATTTATTCTAGAGATGTTTCAATGTTAGAAAATAAAAGTAATACATCTTATTAACAGGCTACAGAAGAAAAATAGTAGGATCATATCAATCAATGCAGAAAAACCATTTGACAAAACTGAAGACTATCATGATAAAAACTCTCAGAGAAGAATAGCAGAAGAGGGAGATATCTTCAATTTGATAAAGAACATCTACAGAGGGAAAGAGAATCAAAGATGGCGGAGTGGTGGTGACGGCCTGAATCTGCGCTCCCGGGAAGGAAGGCATCGATCCGGACCTGCCACAACGCTAGAAGACCGCTCCCACACAGGAACAGCGGTGTGAATCCACGGAGAATCAGCGTGGGACAAACAGAGCGAGTGAGGTCTGAGGTGAACGAAAATTGGGAACGCGGGACAGACACTAGCCAGCGGAGCGCGGGTCGGATACACCCGCCCCAAGCCGGGGCGGGTGCAGCCTCTCGGGAAAGCGGCTTGTCCTCCTCATTGACCGCCGCTCCCAATTGAATAGAGCCCTGACCCAGGCCAGCGCAGAATCACTGAGGGATACGTGGCGCATTGCAGACAGGAGGCTTTTTTGAGAAATTACCTTAGAACCTGGGGGATCTCAGCTGAGACAGCGCTTGGCGAGGAGGGACGGATCTGCCCCAGGGCAGAAAAACACAAAAGACTCCCGGACAGCAAATAGCGTTGTACCCCGTGCTGCCTTTTTCGGCAGTTCTCCAGCCGGTCACCCCCGGTGCGTGTCCTTGCTGGCCAGCCCCTGGGCAGTGGCGGTCTCTGCCTGCCGGGGAGCCGGTCCCCTCCAGCCCCGGAGCTTGGCAGGCGCCATCTTGAAAGCGAGAGCGAAACGGCTCGGGAGCCAAAAAGTGCCCAGTGGCTCTTTCTGCCGGTGCTGCCTTTTTCGGCGGTTCTCCAGCCGGTCACCCCCGGTGCGTGTCCTTGCTGGCCAGCCCCTGGGCAGTGGCGGTCTCTGCCTGCCGGGGAGCCGGTCCCCTCCAGCCCCGGAGCTCGGCAGGCGCCATCTTGAAAGCGAAGGCAAAACCGCTCGGGAGCCAAAAAGTGCCCAGCGGCTCTTTCTGCCCGTGCTGCCTTTTCCGGCGGTTCTCCAGCCGGTGACCCCCTGGTGCGCGTCCTTGCTCGCCAGCCCCTGGGCAGTGGCGGTCTCCGCCTGCCGGGGAGCCGGCCCCCTCCAGCCCCGGAGCTCGGCAGGCGCCATCTTGAAAGCGAAGGCAAAACCGCTCGGGAGCCAAAAAGTGCCCAGCGGCTCTTTCTGCCCGTGCTGCCTTTTTCGGCGGTTCTCCAGCCGGTGACCCCCTGGTGCGCGTCCTTGCTCGCCAGCCCCCGGGCAGTGGTGGTCTCTGCCTGCCGAGGAGCCAGTCTCCTCCAGCCCCGGAGCTCTGCAGGCGCCATCTTGAAAGCGAGGGCGAAACCGCTCAGGAGCCATAAAGTGCCGAGCGGCTCTCTCTGCCCGGCGCCCTCCACTGGTCTCTGAACCAACGCCAGGAGTGCGGGATATGCCGGGGCCGCGCTCGGGGTGAAGGGGCAGAGCTGCGCTAAGGCAAAAAAAAAAAAAAAAAACACGAACAAGAAGAATAGGCTCGCCGAACTGTATATTTTATTCTTGGTAAATTTCTTCTGGGTTTTGTTTGTTTGTGTTTGTGTTTGTTTTTGTTTTTTTGGGGTTTTTTCTTTTTCTTTCCTTTTCTTTTCTTTTTCTTTTTTTTTCCGGTGGCGGACAGCCTCGGCGGGCACGTTTGCCCTCTGGGCCTCTGGCTGCCGCGCTTTTTTGAGCGCGGAGGTTGGATCCCCACCACCCTCGGAGCTGTGCGGGCGCGCAGACGCCATCTTGAAATCCACTGCGAAACCGCCCGGGACCCAGCCGGGCGGGCGTGAAGGGGCGGAGCTGCGCTAAGGCGTAAAAACAAAAACATCTAATGGCCGCTCCGGACCCAGCCGAGCGGAAGTGAAGGGGCAGAACTGTGCTAAGGCGTAAAACAAACAAACAAACAAAAAAACATTGAGTCGCTGAATTATATACTTCAGATTTGTGTATCTTTCTGCCTTGCGGTGTGGTGAAGTGCTATGTAGTTTGTTTTTGTTCATTTTTGTTGGCGTTTTTGGTGTTTTTTGGTTTGGCTTTTTGCGTTTCTTTTCTTTCTTTTTTTTTTTTTCTTTTTCTTTTTCTTTCTTTCTTTTTCTTCTTTTTTTTCTTTTCTCTTTCGTTTTCTCCTCTTTCTTTGCTTTCTTTCCTTTTCTTTTTTCTTTTTTTTCTTTTCTTTTCTTTTCTTTTCTTTTCTTTTCTTTTCTCTTCTCTTTCTCCTCTCTTCTCGCCTTCAAACTGGGGACCCACGGTGAGCTTCGGAACGGGCCAGGTCCCTGGCTCTGGTACATACCGGATCCTGAGTAGTCACCCCCAGGGCCGGAGATCTGCGGGCACGCAATTGCCACTATAGAGCCCACAGCCAAGTCACTGCGGAGCAATAGGGTACCAAGAGGCTCCCTGGACGGCCCTCTCCCCTGGTCCACGGACCTTATATAGGATCCCTGCCCAAGTGTAAACACTGAATACTTCTCCAGAAGCGAGAGTGTGGAACCTGATCCCTGGGGACATTGGGCCAAGACAGACTTTTGCCCGTGGGAGCTACAGCAACTCCCCCTCTTGCCAAAAGAAGCAACATACCTAGACTGTTTCACAGCCTAAGAATAGAGCACAAAGAGTCCTGTTAACCAGACTAAACCTATAAGTAAAGATCCAACGACAAATCTAGATGGGAAGGGCCCAGCGAAAAAACACGGAGAGCAAAAAGAATCAAATGGAAAGCTCATCCCCAAAGAGAAATACCAGCTCCCAACCATTTGACACAAACCAGACTCAAAACACCAACATGTCACAGGAAGAATTCCAATTATGGATTATAAACAAGCTGAATAATATACAAGAATCAATGGATAAACAACACAAGGAAAACACAAAAAAAATACAGGATTTGGAGGAAAAATTCACTAAAGAAATTGAAATATTGAAGAAAAACCAAACTGAACTCCTAGAAGTGAAGAATTCACTCAGAGAGCTACAAAACACTGTGGAAAGTCTCAAGAGCAGGGTAGATCAAACAGAGGAAAGAATCTCAGAAATTGAAGATAACTCCTTCCAACTAAATAAGTCAGTCACAGAGATAGATCGAAAAAGTAAGAGAAATGATCTGAGTCTTCAAGAAATGTGGGATTATGTGAAGAAACCTAACTTGAGAGTTATTGGCATTCCTGAGGGTGAAGAAGATAACAAGCAAGGGTTGGACAAGCTATTTGAAGACATAATCGAGGAAAATTTTCCAGGCCTTGCCAATACTCTAGACATACAGATTCAAGAAGCTCAAAGGACCCCTGGGAGATTCATAGCAAATAAGAAAACACCACGCCACGTAGTCATCAGGCTGACCAAAATATCCACTAAAGAGTCACTTCTCCGAGCTGTAAGGAGAAAGAAACAAGTAACGTACAAAGGAAAACCCATCAGAATTACGCCAGATTTCTCAGCTGAAACCTTACAAGCAAGAAGAGGTTGGGGCCCCATTTTCACGCTTCTGAAACAGAATAATGCCCAGCCTAGAATCTTGTACCCAGCTAAGCTAAGTTTTCTATACGAAGGAGAAATCAAGACATTCTCAGATAAACAAAGGTTGAGGGAATTCACCAAGACAAGACCAGCCCTCCAAGAAGTACTCAAAAGAGAATTATACACGGATCAGCACAAGAAAGATCCACGAATGTAAAACTACTCAAGAGCTAAAGATGAAATTCCAGATACCACAATGGCCCAGGAGAGAAAACATCACAATGAAGTTCTACCCAACAAGCTGAACAAAAAACTGTCTCACCTATCAGTTTTCTCAATAAATGTGAATGGCTTGAACTCCCCGCTCAAGAGACATAGACTGGCCCAATGGATAAAAAAATACAATCCAAGTATCTGCTGTCTTCAAGAAACTCACCTAACCTGCAAAGATGCATTTAGACTGAAAATAAAAGGATGGAAATCGATATTTCAAGCAAATGGTAACCAAAAGAAAGCTGGTGTGGCAATCTTAATTTCCAATAACTTAGCTTTCAAACCAACAAAAATAATAAAAGACAAAGATGGCTACTACATACTGATTAAAGGCACAATTCATCAAGAAGCCATGACTATACTCAATATATATGCACCCAACCTAGGTGCACCTAGATTCATAAAGCAAACCCTACTAGATCTCAACCAAATGATAGATAACAATACTGTAATAGCTGGAGACTTTAACACCCCACTGACAGTACAGGACAGATCCTCTAAACAGAAAATAAACAAAGACATAATGGACCTCAATAGAATGCTAGAACAAATGGGCATGGCTGACATCTATAGGACATTCTACCCAAAGTCCACAGAATATACATTCTTCTCATCAGCTCACGGGACATTCTCTAAGATTGACCATGTCCTAGGACATAAATCATGTCTTCAAAAATTCAAAAAAATAGAAATTATACCATGCATCTTCTCAGATCACAGCGGAATAAAAGTAACAATGATCACAAACAGAAACCCTCACCCTTACTCAAAGTCATGGAAGCTAAATAACCTTCTCCTGAATAATTATTCTATAAAAGAAGAAATCAAGATGGAAATCAAAAATTTCTTTGAATTAAATGACAATGGAGATACAACTTATCAAAATCTATGGGATGCAGCTAAAGCAGTCCTGAGAGGAAAATTCATATCCATAAATGCCTATATCAAAAAGACAGAAAACATGCAAATAGACAACCTAACGAATAGACTCAAAGAGCTGGAGAAAGAAGAACAGAACGATCCCAAACCCAGCAGAAGGCGAGAAATTACTAAGATCAAATCAGAACTAAATGAAAAGGACAACAAAGAAACTATAAGGGAAATTAATAAAACAAAAAGTTGGTTCTTTGAAAAGATAAACAAAATAGACACACCTCTGGCTAGACTAACCAAGAGCACAAAAGTAAAATCTCTAATAACCTCCATTAGGAACATGAAAGGAGAAATCACAACCGATGCTACAGAGATACAAGATATCACCTATGAATTCTACAAAAATCTTTATGCACACAAACTGGAGAATGTGGAGGAAATGGACAGATTTTTAGAAACACATAGTCTTCCCAGGCTCAACCAGGAAGAAATAGAGTACCTGAACAGACCAATATCAAGAACTGAAATCGAAACAGCAATAAAAAACCTTCCCAAAAAGAAAAGCCCTGGTCCAGATGGGTTCACACCTGAATTTTACCATACATACAAAGAAGAACTGGTGCCCATCCTACATAAACTATTCTCCAATATTGAGAAGGATGGAGTTCTCCCTAACACGTTCTACCAAGCCAATATAACATTAATACCAAAACCTGGAAAGGACACAACAAAAATAGAGAACTACAGACCAATTTCCCTCATGAATATAGATGCAAAAATTTTCAATAAAATACTAGCAAATCGAATCCAAGTACTTATCAAAAAAATAATCCACCACGACCAAGTGGGCTTCATCCCCGAGATGCAGGGGTGGTTCAACATACGTAAATCTATAAATGTAATTCACCACATAAATAGAAGCAAAAACAAAAACCATATGATACTCTCATTAGATGCAGAAAAAGCATTTGACAAAATTCAACACCCTTTTATGATAAAAACGCTTAACAAAATAGGCATTGATGGAACCTACCTAAAAATGATACAAGCCATATATGACAAACCCACAGCCAACATCATACTGAATGGGGAAAAACTGAAAGCACTCCCACTTAGAACTGGAACCAGACAGGGCTGCCCATTGTCTCCATTACTTTTCAACATAGTATTGGAAGTCCTTGCGAGAGCTATCAGGCAAGAGAGCAGAATCAAGGGAGTCCAAATAGGGAAGGAAGAGATCAAACTCTCACTTTTTGCTGATGATATGATGTTATATCTGGAAAACCCCCAGGATTCAACCAAGAGACTCCTGGAATTGATTAACGAATACAGCAAAGTCTCAGGCTACAAAATTAATATACACAAATCAGAGGCATTTATATATGCCAATAACAGTCAATCGGAAAACCAAATTAAAGACTCAATACCCTTCAAAATAGCAACAAAGAAAATAAAATATCTAGGTATATATCTAACTAAAGAGGTAAAGGACCTCTATAAGGAAAACTATGAAACACTGAGAAAAGAAATAGCAGAACTTGCAAATAGATGGAAAAATATACCATGCTCGTGGATCGGAAGAATCAACATTGTTAAAATGTCTATACTACCCAAAGTGATCTACAGATTCAATGCAATCCCTATTAAATTACCAACATCATTCTTTACAGACATAGAGAAAATAATTATACACTTTGTATGGAACCAAAGAAGACCCCGTATAGCAAAAGCAATTTTAAGCAACAAAAACAAAATGGGAGGTATTAATTTGCCAGACCTCAAACTATACTACAAGGCCGTGGTTCTTAAAACAGCCTGGTATTGGCACAAGTGCAGGGACACAGACCAGTGGAACACAACAGAAAATCCAAATATAGAACCATCCTCATATAGTCACCTAATTTTCGACAAAGCGGGAAAGAATATACTCTGGGGACAAGAATCCCTATTCAACAAATGGTGCTGGGAGAATTGGTTAGCCACTTGTAGAAGACTGAAACAGGACCCACAGCTTTCACCTCTCACAAAAATCAAATCACGGTGGATAACAGACTTAAACCTTAGGCGTGATACAATCAGAATTCTAGAAGAAAATGTAGGAAAGACTCTTACAGACATTGGCCTAGGCAAAGAATTTATGAAGAAGACCCCCAAGGCAATCACAGCAGCAACAAAAATTAACGAATGGGACATGATTAAATTAAAAAGCTTCTGCACAGCCAAAGAAACAGTCCAGAGAATAAACAGACCACCTACAGAATGGGAAAAAATTTTTGCATACTACACATCAGATAAAGGACTGATAACAAGAATCTATTTAGAACTCAGGAAAATCAGCAAGAAAAAATCAAGCAACCCTATCAAAAAGTGGGCAAAGGACATGAATAGAAATTTTTCAAAAGAAGATATAAAAATGGCTAACAAACATATGAAAAAGTGTTCAACTTCTCTAATCATCAGGGAAATGCAAATCAAAACCACAATGAGATATCACTTAACCCCAGTGAGAATGGCCTTTATCAAAAAAACCCAAAACAACACATGTTGGCATGGGTGTGGAGAGACAGGAACACTAATACACTGCTGGTGGGACTGCAAACTAGTGCAACCTCTGTGGAAAGCATTATGGAGGTATCTTAAACAGATTCAAGTAGACCTGCCATTTGACCCAGCAATCCCATTACTGGGCATATACCCAAAGGAAAAAAGGTCATTCTGTAACAAAGGCACGTGTACCCAAATGTTTATAGCAGCACAATTCACAATAGCAAAGATGTGGAAACAACCCAAATGCCCATCAATACATGATTGGATTAGTAAACTGTGGTATATGTATACCATGGAATACTACTCAGCTATAAGGAATGATGAAGATACAACATCTCTATGGTTCTCCTGGAGAGAGTTGGAACCCATTATATTAAGTGAAGTATCCCAAGAATGGAAAAACAAGCATCACATGTACTCACCAGAAAATTGGTTTCCTTGATCATCACCTAAATACAAACCTGGGAACGACACCAATTGGACATCAGACTGAGGTGGGGGGTGGGGGAGGGGATGGGGGTATGCCTACACAATGAGTGCATTGCGCACCGTTTGGGGAGTGGTAACACTTGAAGGTGCTGACTCGGGAAAGGGGGGGTGGGGGAAAAAAATATGAAACTATTGTTTTTAACTTGCACTGTTCACTTAATAATTTATCATGAATATTTCCCATATTATTTCATATCATTGTACAAGAAATAATGTATACATTATGAGGACATACTGTATCTAACAAGATATACTGTTAGACTCTTTGATTCTGTAAAATAAAAAAAAAAAAAAAAAAAAAAAAAAAAGACACAAGAAAAACAAAAACCCTAAGATCCTCAGATGTAACTTTGATGTATAAAAGATTCCAATGGATGCGTATGGTAGTTGCAATACAGAGTGAGTCCTACTCTCTTAAGAAAAATAAATAATTACTTCTTTTTTCTTTAGAAGACCTCTAAGAAAGAATAAAAGTCAAGTAATATCCATCCTTACAAATAGATAGAACTGCTCAAAAAGAAACTCAAAAGTTGAAATTGGATCCACTGGATGACAAGAGTTAGTTTTCTTCCATGTTTTTACTCACATATAATCTCTTAAAACGTCTTGAATGGAAACATGTTTTTTCTTTCTGAGTGGTATGTGATACAGAAGTGGTTTGCGTAGAACATGTTTTATGAGTAGTGTGTTCTTATTTTATGTCTTGATCATTTATTTTCATGTAATTTTTAACATGTTCATGATATTTGACTTTTCCCCCACTTAAGTGACACGTAGCACTAAGTTGATGTGAGATATGTTATATAAGAGAAGTGTGTTTCATAGCAAATAAGGTAAAAAAGGTAAAACATAAAAATAAAGTAAAAAGGCAAAAAAAAAAAAAAAAAAAAAAAATCTACAAAAAATCTATAGCTAATATGATACTAATTGTGAAAGATGGAATGTTTCCTCTCTAAGATTAGGAACAAGGCAAGGATGTCTGCTCTTATCACTCTTATTTAACACAGTGCTGGAAGGTCTGGCCAGTGCAATAAGGCAAAATGAAATAAAAAGCATGATATCAGAAAGGAGAAAATAAAACTGCCCCTATTTGAAAATGACATTATTGTCTACATAGAAAATCTCAAGGAATCTACAAAAATCACCCCTAGAACTTACATGTTAGTTCAGCAAAGTTAAAGTATACAAAATAAACACAAAATCTATTGTGTTCTCTGTATTATCAATGAGTATATAAACTAATTAAAAATGCAATATCATTTACCATCACTAAGAAAATACTTAGGTGTAAATCTAACAAAATATTTACAAGACTTGTATGCTGAAAACTACACAAGCCAATGAAAGAAATGCAAGAAGACCTAAATAAATGGAAAGCTACATCATGTTTATAGGTTGGAAGATTTAATATTATATATTAAGATTTCAATTCTTCCCAAATTGGTACAAATGCTTAACACAATTGCTATCAAAATCACGGCCTATTTTTTGTATACAAGATTATTTTACAATTTATACAGAGAGGTAAAAGTTCTGGAATAGCTAAAATAATTTTGGAAAAGAAGAATAAAGCAGAAGGAATCAGTCAACCTGATTTTAAGACTTACATAGCTACAGTAATCAAGATTGTGTAGTAGTAACAGAGAGATGGATACATTGATCAGTGAAACAGAAAAGAAAACCTAGAGATAGACCCAAACAAATATGCTCAATGAAATTTTGACAAAGTTCAAAAACAATTCAATGGAGTAACCATAGCCTTTCAATAGACATTCATGGGGAGAAAAAAGAACCTCTGCTTAAATCTAATACCGTATACAAAAATTAATTCACAATGAATCATAGATTTACATGTAAACATAAAACTGAAAACTTTTAGAAAAAAAGAGAAAGTCTTCAGGATCAAAGGCTAGGTGAAGAGTACTTAGACATGACAACAGAAGCACGATCAATAAAAGGAAAAATTGACAAATTGACAAACTGAATTTCTTCAAATTTTAAAACTACTGCTCTGCAAAAGACTCTATTAAGAGGATGAAAAGACAAGCTATAGACTAAGGGAAAATCTTTGCAAATCATCTAACAGATTAATATCTAGAATATATTAAGAATTTTAACAATTCAACAGTAGAAAGCAAACAATCCAACTAAAACATGACCAAATGACTTGAGGAGACATTTCACCAAAAAAGATATACAGATGGAAAATAAGCACATGAAAAATGTTCATTATCCTTAGTCTTTCAGGAAATGCAAATTAAAACCACAATGAGCTATCACTACATGTTTATTAGAATGGCTGCAATTTTTCTTTAAAAATAGTGACAACAAAGCACCACATGTACTCACCATTAAATTGGTTTCACTGATCAACACCTAAGAGCATATATAGGAATAACATTAATCGGGTGTCAGGCAGATGGGGGTGTGGAGGGGATGGGCGTATACACACATAATGAATGCCATGTGCACCGTCTGGGGGATGGACATGCTTGAAGCTCTGCCTGGGGAGGGGAGGGAGGTGGGTCAAGGGCAATATGCATAACCTAAACTTTTATAGCCCCATAAAAATGCTGAAATAAAAGAACAAATTAAAAAAAAATAGTGACAACACCAAATGCTGACAAAGATGAGGAGAAACTGGATCACTCATACATTGCTGATGGAAATGTAAAACAGTACAGCCACAATTTGACAGCTTCATAAAAAACTAAATATGAAACTTCCATACAACTCAGCAGTTATACCCTTGGCTATTTATTATAGAGAAATGAAGATTTATGTTCGCACAGAAACTGTACACAAATGTTTATAGAAGCTTTATTCATAACAGCCCCAAACTGGAAACAAACCAACTGTCATTTGGTGGCTGGGAAAGCAAACTGCAGGACACCGATGCTGTGGGATAAAATGAATGAACTACTGACACATGCAGCAGCCTAGATGAATCTCCAAAGAATGAAGCAGAGTTAAAAAAAAAAAAAAAAAAAAAAGCCAATCCCAAAAAGTTATACACTCCATGGTTTCATATATATATAAAATATATGACTGAAATGGCAAAATTATAAAAATGGAAAACAGATTAGAGAGGGTAGGGGCAGAAGGAAAGTGAGTATGTCTCTAAAATGGCAACAACATGAGGCACCTTGCCATGAAAGAAATGTTCTGTATCCTGACTATATCAATGTCAATGTTCATGGTTATGATACCATACTACAATTTTGTAAGATGTTACCATGGGAGGAAACTGGGTGAAGTGTACATGAGATATCTCTATTACTTCTTACAAGGTAAGAAAGAGAGGTAAATCTATACTCATCCCAAAACAAAAAGTTTAATTTTTAAAAAACTCAACATGAATTGGGGGAGGATATGTTTGTTATCTTGATTGTGATGATTTATATGTACATATACATACATATCAAAATTCATCAAATTGTGCACTTTAAAAATATACATCTTTGCATGTCAATTACACCTCAATAAAACAATGTGGGTGGGGGAGGAATACAGTATGTTTCTTCTGAATAATTCAATCTTATAGCCATAAGGTGAGCCAAGCAAAATAGCCACCCACACCAAAAGAAGAGAGAAGGGGGTAGTTAGGGAGCTGTTGCAGTGTCCCAGAGCAGAGTGTCAGAGCCCAAGCAGGGTGAAGGGGGACCTGGCATAGAAGGGTTGCTTCATGCAAGGTGTTGGGTACCCAGTGGGCTGAGGAAGGTGTCTACATAAAACAGCTGCCAGACACATTGATATCTAGGCCCAAGTGGGCAGAAGAAGACTTCCATACATGAAGGGGACAATGTCGGTGATAAGAGATTGCTTTCAGACAGGAGGATTGATTAAACACATAAGTATATTAAGGATAATGGGAACCAGATTTCTCATTGTTGGAGAAATAAATTACCAACATGGAAAGGAAGAAAACTGAAAATGAACCCTGTGGTGTTGGATTGCAACTAGAGGTACGGGTGTGAACTCATGATTTTCAACATATATAGATACACGGAGAAATAGATTGAGATTTAAATGTACGAATGTGTGTGTGTATGTGTGCATGTGTGTGTACACATATTCCCTAACTCTTCCACTGAGAGGGGCTAGAAGCAACAACACCTTAACAATAATAAGCACAAGTTGCACCCTGACCTTGACTTCTAAACACCACTCTCTGTTAAAGGAGCCAGGGCCACTCAGAGAAATGGCTGCACAGATGCAGGGAAAGAATATGATGAGCCTGAAACATCTTTTTGTGTCAGAAAGTAAGAAATGATAGAAATATATCAAAAGAACACAAAAGCCAGATTAAAGTAACTGGCTAAATCTCGGACAACTTGACACCAAACTAAATACTACTAGTAACAGACTGAATTGAATAAAGTAAGAAGCCAAGAGTCTATATTAATACAAACAGTAAAATAGGAAATTTGATGTGGAATGGGATGATATTTGCTTTTGTTTTTGAATGGGGTATTTAACCTTAATGGAAATGTCTTAATTCTGACTCAGAATGTAAATGTGTATTACTAACATTTACTAATTGAAAAATTTCAAAAACACAGCTTATGACCCAAAGGATCTGAAAGTCTGTTTAGAATGAGTGTAGTGAACTGTGAGAACTCCAAGATTTCTCTGTCAAGCATATTTTCCATCTCATTCATGCAGTAGCTGACTAGCTATGGGGAAAATGAAGAGAGGAGTATAGAATGGTTCTCCTGTTTCTAGCTTGGGTGTGACAGTGCTACTAATTGATAATGGGAATATCAGAGGAAGAGCAGGTTTGTGACTGAGAAAGACAATGGGTTAAATTTGGAAAATTTTACATGGAGGATGTTTAGCAAACAGGTGGTTTCATTGGCTTGAAACTCAGAGAATCAACTCAGTACTGAATCGCTAACTACATGAGTGGATAATTCACATAAGGAAAGAAAAGCAAAAGAAAAGTAGTAGGCCAAGGGCAGTCAGGAAATAAACATTTAGGAAAAGCTTTATGCTGCTTGTAATAAGACAGTTTATAACCAAGGACAATTATGAACAAATGAGGTAAGCAAACTATTAATTTTTTTTAAAATTATGAACTATTCAAATGTCAACAAAAGGTAGAATATTCTGTGACTTAATATAGTGTTATAAAAAGGTTATTTATGAAGGTGTATAATAGCATAGAATGTATATGATAGTGTGTTTTTCTTTTTAAGTGCTTATTATTTAAGCAATGTAAAAATGTGCATAGCAAAATCTGGAAAGAAACATCAAAATGCTAAGAGTAATTGTTCGAAGGATGGGAATCTATTAGATTCTTCTACGTTTCCACAAAATTTCCTTCAAATTTGCCATATAGATGCTCCTTACTTTACGATGGGGTCACATCCAATAAACCTATCGTAAGTCAAAAATATAAGATGAACCATCATAAGTTGGGGACCGTGAGTATACTACTTTCTAAAAGGGGACATAGTCATGAAAAGGATTCCCTTCCGCCTCTTACAAAGACAAACACGGTGACAGTTCCTATTTAACAGGGAACACAGGCCTGTCCTAGGGCCCTCAGTACACGCATCAGTACTCGCGTCACCTTGATCGGGTTACCTGAGCGTCTCTGCGCTATGAAAAGCCTGCGGTCGTCTCCGCTGGGGGCCTCGCGTCCGGCTGTCCCGGATCCCGAAGGGCGTGACAGATGGCTCTGGCCACAGTTGTCCACGCTGTTGCGCTAATGATCCTGTCACCGCCCACGCCGAGCGCGGGGCGCCGCCTGCCGGGAGCGAAGTGGCGGCGAAGGGAAGGAGCCTTCCTGAGGGGAACGGGCAGCCGCTCGGGTCCTTCGCCAGGACCACGTCTCTGAGGCCGGTCTCAACTCTTGTCTTCCGGAAGCCACGAGGACAGAACCCAGACGCCTGGGGTGGGACTTGCGGCAGCCACCGCCACGGTTATAAAGCCCAACGGCCGCGCTCAGGCCGGTCCCCGGGTGCGGCCCCGCCGGGCGGAGCCGAGGCCCCTCCGAGAGCTCCCTGCGCTGCTTCCTTCATCCGCGCGGAAGCCCCTCAGCCCTCAGGGTGCCGGTTACCAAACGATGGGCACGGACGGTGACGAGGGAGACGCGGTCTGAGTCCGGAAGGCAGACTGTTCAGCCCGGTACTCCAACACGCTGCGCCTGGTGCTGTGAATTGGAAAGCAAGGACGCGTCACAGCTTGGCAGGACCAAGGCAGGTGGCCCAGGGAAACCTCTTTCAGTGCCACTGAAGGAAAGAGCAAAGGAGGGGCGGGAGCTCAAGCAAGGCGTTTGGGGTGTTAAGTTTTATGATGAAAAGTTTTCATCTATTGGCGTCTCATTCCTTTGTGGTCCAATGGGTGAGGAGGGGGAGAAGTTTAGGAAAGTGAAATAGGAGTTTTGAGTAGTTAAGCAAGGGAATTGACTAAGACAACGATCCTATAAACTCCACAAGCCGGAGAGCTTTGTTTCCTCGCTGGTGTGTCCCAGTGCTTAGAGACTGCCTGGCTCTAAGTCATCACTAGAGGAATGAACGGATTATTTTTAGGAAGTGTTGGAAAACTGACCATAAGTTGTAGATGATGAATTAACGGTGGCACCATTACACTTAATTGTGTGATTTTACCCACAAAGAATCAACCTCTTTTTAGAAGGCAGGTTTAGAAAAGGTAGCAAGTTGGATTTTTCTAGGCAAGAAAGATGAAAGGAGATTAAGGAGGGCTGTTTGGAGTGAAGCTATACAGATGTGTGGTCAAGTGTGGACCATGGAGTTTTCCTTGGAGAAGAAGGTGATTGAGACAAAAGGTTGTTGGACAGGGAGAAAGTTTAAAGTGGCTCGTAGTTCCTAAATAGGTTGAAGAATTGGCATACTGAGGGTATAGATGAGAAGGATAAAGGGTAAAAATGTGAGACTGTACTGACGTTTTTCAGAAGGCGGGGGTATTTCTGGTGATAAGTTCTAGAGTGTGACAGTAACTGAACTGAAAGGAAGATAAAGGGGTCTAAGATGATAAGGGGTAAACAGTGAGGGGCCAGGTTGGTGGGTGGTCTGTCCACTGTATGTTGGAGCCTCCAACTCATTTCCCCCACTTCTAGCCGCCTACCCTGGGCCCCATCCCACCTCTGTCCCTTCCAAGCACTTGAAGCTTGGAGAATGTAGGTATGACCTTGCCAGACCTACAGTCTTACAGTGAAGCCAGCCCAGAATATAGAGCCAAGAACTGGATAGAAAATGGATCCTGATGGCTTCACTTGAGCCCCAACATGAGCCTTAGTGCCGAGGCCAGTCTCACTCCCAGACGTTTTCAGGCACCTGAGTCAACAGATTCTTTTTTGTTGTTGTTGAAGACCTCTTGCATTGTATATGTGCAGGTTACATCCAAATCATTTCTCACAATAGAAAAGGGCTCTCCCTTCCTGGCTCCCCCTTCTATGCTAGCCCACCACATACATAACCTTCTCTGTCCCTCAGGTTGCCCATATAAAAAAGGGGGTAAAAATATCTACTTGAAAGTGTTGTAAAGATTAAATGGGATAAAACTCATAAAAGCACAGATTTGTTCTACAACACTGAAGTACAACAAGAAGTACTTAATTTTTCTAAATTAAATTAAATCTGGCTCAAAGCATCCATTTTAAAGAGTAGGTACGAAGATACCCAATAATAGTCATTACTGACATTTTGTCTATTTAGTTTGCTATTCACTGCCAAACAGATATGCCCAGGTTGGGCAATGCTGCGTTTTGCTGCAGCTCCCAAGATAATGGGGCTTGACAGTCATCTCAGCAAACATCCTTTCATTCCTTCAGAAATCCTGCTGTGTCCTGGAGGACTCCCACACAGGACCCATCCACTTAAGGGACATATTTTACATCCTTATTCTCAAGTCACTGGAGCCACTGCTACCACTGGGCAACTTTCCCTCCTTCAACCCAGCACCCGCACCAACCCCCGAGCTCCTCCCTCCCAGGAACACCTGCTAAACTCCCTCCCACATGACAGTCTGGATAGGACTGTAGGACAGGTGCCTCAAAGCTTCCGTTTTGAGTCAGGAAACATGAAAGCCATTAATAACCCCTGAGACCAAGAGCCCAGAACTTCCTGGAAAACAAAAGTGGCAAGTTAACTTTTATTTCTTTTGGAGTCCCCTCTGGAAGGGAGTAGAAACAGTATCAATGGCTTGATAAATTACCCTGCCACAAATGAAGATTGCCCAAAGCTTCGTAAGTGGGTAGAGCAAGAATCTCCACAGAAGAAAATTGTCATTGTCAGCACAACCTCCCCTCCCACAGTGAAGCATTGGTAAACTTGTATAGTAATCAAATGGGATCACTGTTGGTGCCACCTCATTTTGGGTGGGTCACTTCCTAGGTACTCTTTGAGTGCAAATTCTGCCTCACTACCTGAAGCAGTGTTTCTCTGAATGGAAGGAAGCAAGTATCTGGGCACCAGGTATGACACGTTCTGTGATCCCAGGCCAGTAACTCGGCCTCTTTAAGGCATCACATGTCCCTTTGTTAGAAGTCTTCAGCAGTGGATACATGGAAAACATCCCAGAATAAGAGTTAAATGCTCTGAGTTCCCTAGTCTTTGTTTTTCTACCAACTGGGTGTCTCAATCTATGATGTTCAAGCTGTAAGAAGCAAATTTGAAATGATGGGTGTGCTATTTTAAATATATTAACAAAAGTAAAAATTAAATCTTGCAACCTGTAGGATTTGCTTCCTTTATAAGCTTGGCTGTCTCTACAGGAACGGAAGGTTGCTTCTTTTAGCCTTGTGGTCTGGGAGCTAGGACAGACTGTGGTAGAGCCAGGATATTTCACCTAATTTCTCTGCCCCCCTCTAAGTCTAGAATGAACACTGGCAGTGGTATGTTGGGTGGTTCTCAGAGATCCTTTCACTTTACCATTCATGGTGACCTCAAATCACCTTTACCTTCACACCATCTTTCTCCTTTTCTTTGGATGTTCCAACCACTTTGATGTTTCCCTGAGCTGTTAAACAGCTGTGACCTTAACCGTGGATATGGATGAGGATGAGGACCCAATTGCCACCTTTAGCCACTTTGGCTTCAGTGAGCTGAGTGGGGTGTCCAAGAAGAGATCTTTGTGTTAGGAAGACTTCTAAGAAGGCTCCAATGATCCTACCTACTTGTGTAATCAGCCCTCCCCTTAAGTGTGGGCTGGACTTAGTGATTTGCTTCTAACCAGGAGAATACAGGAAAGAAGATGGGATGTATTTCCATTTTGAGTTTACAAAAGATTGTAACTTCTGTCTTGCTTACAGACTCTCTCTTTTCCTGGCTTTGAGGCAGCTGCCACACTGGAAAGGCCCACATGATGAGGAACTGAGGGAGACCTCCTGGCAATTCCAGCCAATAGCCAGGAAGGAATTGAGAACCTCCATCCAACAGGCCTTACGGAACTGAATCCTGCCAACAGCACATAAGTGAGTATGGAGGTGTATCCTTCCCCAGTCGAGACTTCAAAAGAGACCTCAGCCCCAGCTGTCACCCTGTTTGAAGCCCTGTGAGAGACCCTGAAGCAGAGAACCCAGACAGGCCTCGCCTGGACTTCTGGCCCACAAAAACTGTGAGATAATAAATATACATGGTTTTTTTATAAGCCACTAAATTTTGAGGTATCTATTACATAGAAATAGGTAACTAATACACCCCTAAATCACTGTTACCTTGGGGTAAGATGTAGCATGGCTAGAAGGCAGGGACAGGGATCACCTTCCCCAAAAAAGATGTTATGGTATCTGACGTTATCCCTGCAGATAATTGTCTTTGTGCTCCAAGACCATTCCTTGTACGCTTACACTGAAACGGTATCACTGTGCTCTGCAAAGCCCTTATTAGCTGCCAGGAGATGAGAGCTAAGTGCAAGAGTAGTGGCTGGAGTAGATGGCCAGGATGGGGTCATGGGTAGGGATGAGGGAGTCATTCTTTTCCCCCTTCACTTTTTTCTTTCTTACCCACTCCCTCTTCCATTACATTTTCCTTACTCTCTGTCTCCTTTGTTCCCAAATCCTTCGTAGCTGCTACCTGATGGTCATTCCTACAAGTGATTGCAGGTGATCTCTTGGTCTTGCAATAATGCTATCAAGCCAGGCATCCTAAAGAGATTCCCCAGGGACAGGGCCTTCCCTTTTCCTCCAAGTGCCCTCACAAGCAGGGAGACCTTACAGTCAAGCTCAAATTGTGCTTTCCAGACACAGTAACATACTATGCATAATAGATTTTTCAGCAGAACCCGCCCATTTCCTGGACCCTGCCAACCCAGTGTCCACAGTAGCAAAACCCACCCATACATGTCCCACTCAGTGACTGCTCACCTGCCAGATCCTCTGGAATCAGTCACTTTTTAAAATGAAAGTAAACCACTGTTTTCAGGAAAGTATTCTTATCCCTGGTGCCTTTTAGAGATGCACAGTTTGTCCTCCCTACTGCTCCTCAAAGGATAGAGAAAGGGGAAAGGGTGAACTTCCGTTTTCATTAGAGGAAGGCAAGAGGTGGGGAACTTGGCACATCACTTCAAACTTCATGAGAGAGAGAAGGGCTGCCCCTAGGAGCAGTAACATTTACTCCTCACCAAGAGACCCAAGAGGAAGATTTCTCCCTCCCACTGATCTCAGGGCCTACACACCCCCATCTTTCAATTCTAAAACCTTCTGGGGGCAGCAAGGGGAATTTCTGGCTTTATTATGCCAGAGTAACTCACCCCAACCCACAGCTGTATATAGTTTAGGGTAGTCAGGGAGCAGGTGAAAAGATGGTTTGAGCCAAGTTCTGGACTTCAAGGATTTTCTCACTTTGAAAAGGCCTGAAAGGTTTTAAAGTAAACTTTCTTTATCTTTTATGAAATAATATGGTGTTTTAATTACATGACATATAGGAAGGGTCAGGCTGGGTGCGGTGACTCACACCTGTAATCCTAGAACTCTGGGAGGCTGAGGCGAGAGGACTGCTTGAGCTCAGGAGTTCGAGACCAGCCTGAGCAAGAGCAAGACCCCATGTCTACTAAAAGAAAAAAAAAAAAAGATAGAAAAAAAATTAGCTGGGCAACTAAAAAAATAGAAAAAATTAGCAGGGCGTGGTGGTACAGGCCTGTAGTCCCAGCTACTCGGTAGGCTGAGGCAGGAGGATCACCTGAGCCTAAGAGTTTGAGGTTTCTGTGAGCTAGGGTGACACCACTACACTCTAGCCCGAGCAAAAGAGTGAGACTCTGACTCAAAAAAAACAAACAAAGAAAAAAAGGGTCATATAAAGGTCTAGGTTAAGATTGAGTAGGCCATAGTCAGCTCCCTACAAGGGACTGGTCATCTTTTAGAAGCCAAAAGAGGCAAACAATAGTAAGTGCATGCCCATGGCAAACAACTTGAATTTTATTTTTCTCCCCAAATCCCTTTTAGGCTACTCTGCCCCTGATGGCTCTCAGATTTAGCCCCTCCACCCATACAGTGTTCAACCCTGCTGCTCCCTCTTTCTTCTCTCTACCGAACCTCCTCTCCCCTTCTCAACATTTTAAAATTCTCCCTCAATTTTACAGAGTAATTGCATTGAACCACAGCCCACACAACTAAACCCATCCTGATTTAGGGAGCAGACTTCTCTTTAGCATAACGTAACCTCTAATGAGCACAATTGAAATCATATTTATCAATGACTTTTGTTTTGAATCACACCTATGGTTACTTCCTCCATGAAACATTTTACATTTTTTTCTCATCTACTTTCTAACTTGTCACCTATTCCTATTGGCTTCTCTATACTTTTTAAAACAATGATGCCACTTTTCTTGACGATGTATGTGTATTTGTTTTCTCTCCCCATGTTAGCCAGTTTAAAAGTTACAACCCTTAAAGCATAGTTATTTAGCTTATAGACTGCTGAAATGAATCCCTGTGTCATTTCCTTACACTGTTTGCCGGTACTCCCTCACTGAGTCTGATAAATCGCTTTGGCCCCAGACACCTGATGTTTTCCTTCCGCTTCCGTATAGAGAGGGTTTAGCAGTAATGACGGCTCCTTTCTTTGCCTGTCTTCTGCATCCACAGCTTCCCTATTGCTCTGCCTAAAAAGGAAGGACACTTCCAGCCTGCCTCCTCTCATCTACCCTCCCTGGACTGTAAGAGGTCTCTGTGTTCAGAAAAATCTCTCCATATAGCCTTGCATCTCTCGTATTGTTTTTTTTTTTTTTTTTTTGGTTATGTATGTTTGTTTGTTTGTTTGTTTATAACAAGTCTGGTCCTGACAGCCTCTAAGGTCCCTAGGACTCACAATTATGAAAACGTCTTCTCAAGTCTGAGCAAGATAAGCGCCACCAAAAAATTTCCAGGTGAGAAGAGGTTATAAAAATGGTTCATTGAATATATTCTTTAAAAATGCTCATGCTGAAAAAAGAAAGCCTAAGAGACTGCTCCAGATTAAAGGAAACTAAAGACAAATGACAACTAAATGCAATACATAATTCTAGACTGGATCCTGTAATGGATATTCAATAAAAGCCATAGATGATATTATTGGATAAATTGACAACAACAGAATATGGATAAGAGATGAGTTAAAAGTTTTATGCCAATGCTAAATGGCAATGCTAAATTTACATAGATAAATATATAGGGGATTAGTGAGTATGTAAGAGAATATTCTTTTATTAAGAAATACACAATGAAATAATCAAAGAGAAAATGCATGATGTATGCGATGTATTTACAAATATTCAGGAATGTGTGTGTATATTCCGTGTGTGGGGGTGTGTGTGTGAAAGAGAGAGGGAAGGAGGGAGGGAGGAGAGAGATCACAAATGGGTCAAAATGTTAGCAATAGGTAAATCTGGATAAAGGGTATACTGTGGTTTGCCATCCATGCCACTTTTCTACAAGTTTAATTACTTTCAAATTAATACATTTTAGAAATGAACTATTGACTATGTTGTCTTGAGTTACACATAATGTTTGAGATTTTTGGCTTTGATGCCCACAGTTGCTATGCCACACACAGACCCCAGTAGTGTACAATGCCAACTTTAAAATAGTGGTCTCAGGTTCTGTCCTGGGCAAGAACCAGGGATCCTCTTTCCACATTTGAAGCATGCTGGCATTTCAACAGAGTTTGACAAAATATTGGCAAAGAGCACCCCTCCCCAATTTTTTTTCATTATACACAATGTAAAACAAAAAAGGACCAAGATTTCAAAGAACCGTATTTATAGCAAGTAACTCCTAATTCTTATTTGATGCCATCGTGTCATTTGTCTTCTGGGGTTTTGTGGAGTGAACTGGTTTGCAGGTGCTTTATCTGCTTTGCTAAGTCAGTTACCTGGGTTTCCATCTTCCAAAAATGTGTTGAACTCTTCTGGTGTATCCTCTCCTGTTCTTGTCATCCTCAAGCACTTATTGTTTTTAAATCCTTTACTTTTTAAACAGTTTTATTGAAATACAGCTCACATACCACACACTTGACCCATTTAATGTGTATACTTCATTGATTTGTAGTATATCACAGTTGTACATCTATCACCAAAGTCAATTTTGTAACATTTTCATGATTTCAGAAAGAAACCCCATACCCTTTAGTTATCACCCCTTCCAGCCCTCATTCCCCCAGGTCTAAGCAGCCACTAATATACTTTCTGTCACTACAGATTTTCCTATGCTGAACCTTTCATGAGAATGGAATCACATGTGGTCATTTGCTTCTGGCTTCTTTCACATAGCATAATGTTTTCAAGGTTCATCCATGTTATAGCATGTATTAATACTTTAATTTTATGGCTGAATAATATTCAATTGTATGGATATATCACCTTTTGTTTATCCATTCATCAGTTGGTGGATATTTGGGTTGTTTCTACCTTCTGACTATTATGAATAATGCTGCTATGAGCATTTGTGTGCAAGTTTTTGTGTGGACATATGTGTTTATTTCTCTTGGGTATATACCTGGGAGAGGAATTGCTGGGTTATATGGCAACCCTGTTTAACATTTGAGGAACTGCCAAACGATTTTCCAAAACAGCCACACCATTTTATATTCCTACCAGGAGTGTATGAGGCTTCCAGTTTTTCCACTTTCTCCCAAACACTTAACTGACTTTTTGATTCTATCCATTCTAGTCAGTGTGAAGTGCTATTTCATAGTCCTTTTGATTTGTATTTCCCTGACAATTAATGATGTTGAGCATTTTTTCATATAATCCTTTACTTTTAATGGCATTATGGGCAGGAGAGGAAATAAACAAATATATTTGATCTACTGCATTTAACTGGAAACACAATAACACTTTTTAAACATGTGCGAGAAAAAAATTTGTTTTCTTCTAAATATTTGAAAACAATATATACCAATCTCAAGTTTTTATCAAATGTAAAGTTTTATACTTTGGTGCTTTGTTATGTTGTACTTACTGTGTGAATACGGGACTGCAATATTAAGCATTGAATCTGTTCTGTAAAGATTATGGCTTATATGAAGTTGGCAGAGGAATCCAAATGATTTCTCGGGGTTGACTACGAGGCAGAGCAGAGCTGGTTGCCAGAGCCAGTAAAGCTCAATGTGTTCACCAATGCTGTGGACATCTGTCGTGGATAGTGTGATCCTCATGTGGTAAACATCAAAGGAATGTGAGATCACTGACATAGGGCACATGGCATATGCTCTTCTGGGAGATAGATGGCAAGATGTTTAAATGGACTTTTACACTTTATTAATAGTGTAAAAGGTGGCGGTACTGCGCATGGTAATTGCGAAAGTTGGGTGGTGAGTACCTGAGGAATTATACTGTTCTATCTGTTCTTGTGTATGTTTAAACATTCTTGTAATAAAAAGCTTTAAAAAATAAAAGATGCTGAGTACCTCATGAGGAGAGGGGAGCGGGCAGTAAGGATAGCTGGCAAGGGTGGGTCAGTCCATCCAGACTAGGTTTTACGGTCTGGCATGGTGGTGCATGCCTACAGTTCTAGCTACTCAAGCGGCTAAGGCATGAGGATTGTTTCAGCCCAGGAGTTTGAGGTTGATGACACTGCTACGCTCTAGCCTGGGCAACAGAGCGAGACCCTGTTTCAAAAAAATTAAAATTAAAATTAAAAAAGACTAGGTTTTAGCTATTTCTCAGTAAAGCCATTTCAGGAAGTGTAATTCCTTTGAGGATAGAAACCTTACAAGGAAATGTCTTTCTATATAACAGGAAGAAAGAAGGAAAGCAGAGATGGATAGTTTTTTAAAGGTTTTTCGATGAAAAATTCCCATCTGATAGCTTCTAGTTCCTGTATGAGTGGTGAGTCTAGCACATCTGCTAAGCAAGTGGAGGTGGCCTAAGTTTGAGCAAAGTACAGAAGGTCTGAAGTAGATTTGAGTAGCATGGAAGAGAGTGGACTAAAAAAAAAGTGACCTAAGCTCTATTTGTTTTGTTTACTGTTAGTAAGCACCAGATAATTGTGTTTGGAATGAATGAGTGAATTATTTCCAGGTAGTGTTGGGGTTGACCATGAACGTTATCATAGTGCCAGTAGACTTGTGAGATTTAATCCAATACTGATCAGTTACTTATAGGAAGCCATTTCTGGAAAAGGCAGAGAGATGAGATTTTGCCATATAGGAAGGATTAAAGGGGATTGGATGAGGCCTATTTGAAGTGGAGCTTTTTAAACATAGACCCTAAAGTCTGCCTTGATTAGGGGGGAAACTAAAACAAGAACTTGGTGCATAGATAAATAGAACAATTAATGACCTGGAGTTGAAAACAGTGACCAGTTGAAAGCATATGGTGGAAGAATAGAGATTAAGGTCAAAGGGTGGAATGTCAAGCTGTATTATCACAGATGTCAGTGGTGTTCCTGATGGTAAGCTCCAGGTGTGGCAGTAACTGAACTGGAATGGAGGTAAAGGACCCTAAGATGGGAAGACAGAGGGATTGAGAGGCCAGGTTATTGGCTCCTCTATCCACATGGATGTTGGGGTCCTCCACTGATTCTCTACCTCTACAAGTTCCTCCCCCTGGGCCCCATCCCACCTTTTGTTCTTCCCAGGGCCTCCCCAGACTCTGCATTCTTTCAGCAACACTAAGCTTCAGATACTGCAGGGTCAATGGCATTGCTCTGGACAAGAAAGTAGAAGTAGAGTAGAGTAGAGTAAGGGGGCTGTAGTGGAAATCTGTTTTTTGTTTTTGGTTTGACAACTCGCATTCATAGACTTTTCTGGAAAACCTACCTTAAGTGCCCACTAGGAAACTCACCCCATTTTTGAGTCCCAGTCTGTACAAGTAGAGTTGCCTTCTCTCGAGATGCCTATTTTAAGGGTGGACGTGTGCACAGTCTTTGCCAAAAAGAACATTCTGTAGAGGTCCATGGTGAGCCCCCAAATATCTGTAACTCTGGTGCATAGTCCAGGACTCACCTGTGGGTCACAAGCTGCAGGTGTTCTGGGAGATATCTACCATGGCTCCACTAAGCCCATGAAGATCAAAGGTGGCACCTCCATCCTGATAGGTGAACTGTATACTCTAAGGGCAAGATTTTGCATGTTGTCATCAAGCACAGAAGGAAGGAAGGCACTGAAGTGGCCTTCCCTAAAGAGGGGACTGCCATGCCCAAAAACATTCCTGCAGATATTGCTTTAGTACCCAAAGAACGGCCCCATGTACACTTCTGCCAAATGGCACCAGTAAGCTGAGCAGTGCCCTCATCAGCCTCAAGGAAGTGGTGTCTGGATCAGACTGGGAAAGGGGGAGCAGGGTCATGACATGGGCAGAATGGGGCATAAACACCTTTGTTCCACCAGCAAGGGCATTCTTTCCCATCTTCATTTTTTTTCTTACTTTTCCACTTGCTCTAAGGCATGTTTTCCTTACTCAGCTTTATATTACCCTGGGAGGTAAGAGGCTGCCTGGGTGACATTCCTGCCACTGACACCTGGGTGATCCTTTTGCAGTGCAA
The DNA here is from genome assembly GCF_041146395.1 of Eulemur rufifrons. Classification (NCBI taxonomy): domain Eukaryota; kingdom Metazoa; phylum Chordata; class Mammalia; order Primates; family Lemuridae; genus Eulemur; species Eulemur rufifrons. The sequence continues at coordinate 205,845,201 of NC_090989.1, forward strand.
ATGTCATCAATCCAGGCAGCCTGAAGAAATACCCGGGGAGGGGAACCACTTCCCTAAGGTGACTTTCTAGTAAGGAAACCACAGCATCAAGGCCAACTATGCTTATGCGACACATGAGTATGGCAGATTCTTAGGCAGCATCTACACAGTTCCTAAGACCCTCCCCCACCAGCCCAGTATCCACTGTGGCAATAACTACCCAAACGCCTGCACCTACCTGTGTCATCCTCTGGTCACTGACAACTTTTTCTAAAAACTGATTAAGCCACTATTTTCTGGAAAATATGCCTGTCTTTGACCCTCTCTTCAAATATGGAAGACCTGTCTTCCTTACCGCTCTGAAGGACCGGAGGGGCAGGTGGAGCTGCCGTGCAATGGCAGTGAGGAAAGCTAAGAGGTAAGAGACAGAGCCCATCTTCCCACACTTCTTCAGGGAGGAAAGGGGCTTTTGGGGCACATGATCTCCATTCCTCAACAAGAGCTCCAGGGGACTGGTCATTTTTTAGAAGACAATATAGGCAATAGGAAGAGCTGAACCAAGTTTTAGCTTTCCCAAAGCACAAGCTCTAGTTACCCAAATCCTATTCCTCCAACACAGTACACAGAAAAGACACCACTCTTTTTAGAACATTTTTGAGGCAAATCAATATTCTCAACAAGGAATGTGTTATTTGGGGAGGTGAATTTTCCTCCCTGGAAATGCTTCAGAGCATTTTCTGTCTAGACAGCAGAGGCACATCTCGGAACACATTGTTTTCAGCAGTGGGAGGGGTGGCTGGAGGTACTTGGCCAGCTTGACGCCTGCAGCTGGGGCTTGGATGGGGCACAGGTTCCCTGTGGGGCATGGATGGAGAATGCTCCTGACAAAATAGCTGGTACTTAAATGCCACACCCTTCTGGGGCTCTCTGTCCTTGACTCTGATCTATCCAATGCTTGTAAGAAAACTCTGGCCAGCAATTGACAAAAACGTTTACAAAAACTTTTTGCAAAAAAGTTTATTATCAATTTACAGAAGGGAGCCATGTTGTTAGAGGGTTGGCTTTGGGCCGGCTGTAAGGTGGTGGGAGAGAGGGGAAGGCAAACGGCTGGGAAGGGGAGTGGTGCACTGAATTTGGAATCCAAGGCAGGAACAGGCTCTGGTGGCAGAGTCACCCAGTATTGAAGGTGAAAGGTGGGCAGCTAAGGGGGTCATCAGGGCAGGTGAGCAAAGGAGGCGGGAGGTGGAGAAGGTTCGGGCAGAGGGGCTGGTATGAATTCTCCTGGAGCGGGAGGGCTTGCTGAGCAGCTGGAGAACAAAGTACCTCATGACTCTGTCCAGGAAACTGTAGTCTCTGAAGGTGACACAAACCTAGCAGCCTCTTCCAGGGTCTCCCAGAACAGCACTTACATGACAGAGACGGTCCGGACATAACACTTCACAGAAGTTCATGATGTCAAGATCCTCGTCCCAGGGGCTTCAGAAGACACGAGGGACAAAGCTGTAGTTAGGACCAGCACAAGGAAAGGAGGGGGGGCCTGCTAGCCTAGTGGGGGTGGGGCCAGCCAAAGCCTGCTGCCCCCTCACCTTGCCCCCACCCACAACTTCACAATACACTCTGTGGGCCCTCACCAAAGCCTTTATTCACATACCCATTCCCACAGCTACCCCCTCCCATGACTGTGGCAGGGGGCACTGAATCCCTGAGATGTGTAGAACATGCTTTGAACAGGGACCAGGAAAGAAGGGGAAACGTTACTCACCTGGTGAGGATGGTTAGCATCCTCCTTTCATCTGCCGCCTCCCTCTGGTTAATCCTCCTCCGAGCTGGGAAAGAGGAGATGAGGTGACATGTGAGGAAGGTAGAAGCATAAGGACCACACAGGAGTCCCTTTATGGGAGAACCTGGGGATATCAAACTCTGATAGCCTGAAAATCAGCAGTCAAGGTCAAATGGTCAGCAGGAATATTAACAAGGCCCGCACCTGTATGTGGCCTCGTTTATAAAGCACTTTCACACACATTATCCCACATGATGCTCAGACCCACCACACGAAGCACAGACCTCAGTGGTTACCTCAGAGAGGAAGCTGAGCAAGAGGAAGGAAAAGTACTCACACACAGTTAGGAGACAGAAGTTCTGACTCCAAACCCGTCGGCAGTCCTTCCTCCACACCTGCATGGCCACCTGCTGGGCAACACCCAGTGCCCAGGTCCATCCCTCCTTCCTGCCCACACAGGGGCACAGCAGGGACTCTGAGAAGTGTCTCAGGTCCCATTGCCTTCCCGTGAGCCTCCTCTGAGGGCTGTTTTCCCACAGAGACTATGTAGCAACTGACATCCCCAGAGATGAGGGACCCGGGACGTCAGGAAGGGACAGAAAAGCCCACCTTGGAGAGCTCAGGCCAGACAGGGGAATCTTACCTCTCCGCATCTCGCCTTATCTTTTTGGCTTCCGTCCACCCTGAAGCTGAGAACAAAAGGAAGAGGGTAAGAGGCTGGGACTCGCTTCTCTCCCTCCTATTCTCCAGGAAGCGCAGACACTCATTATCCACGAATAACAGTCACATCTGCCCTCACAGGACCCTGTATCCTGGGGATAGAGCTCAGAGGCTCTGGGTGTTGCTCTCCTGATCAGCCCAACAGGAAGGAAGGCTTGGTCAAGTGACACCTCACATGGAAATGTGACTCGAGATCACGTGTCAGGAGAGCCTGTTCTCCTTCAGAGAACCCACACTTTCTAAATATGCCAACCCAGGACCACAAATTCACAGTGTTGGGGTTTTATCCTGGAACCCTCCACACACCCAGACAGGTAGCCTGTGAGCCTCGGGTGGAAACCTTAGTCCTCCTGAACCCCCAGCCCTGCCCGACCTCTGCCCCTAGAAGAGTGACGTCCTATCAGTCTCTAAGGCAACCAAATTCCTTTAGCAATGTGGGACTAGCGATGGGAACCAGCAACAAAGAATCTCACTTGGGTTTTCCCTACCTTTTGGGTGTCCTCATTGTCCCAAGCAGTCGCAAAAAAGGAATCCAGCACTAGGTATGTTAGGTGGACGAACAGTGACACCAACGCAGTCAGAAAGGTGAACTGGTGATCCAAATTTGAAACAACTGAGCTTAAGCTCTGCCATAGTTCAGGATGGCTATTCAGTAAATAGAGAATGTTCTCCATGTCTGAAGAGCAGGACTGCCTAAAGCAACTGAGAGCTGAGGGTGCCCAGGCTGCCATATATTCAGTCCCAGGCTTATATCACAGAGCACAGGAGAGTCTCAGAGGGTTTCTGAGGGTGGGGAGTGGACAAGAGGAGGAGGATGTGGCACAGCCCCTCCCTGCCACCAGCCCAGCAGATCCCTCTGCCCCTCCTGGGTGCTCTGGGTCCCTCTTCCCTCCCCTGCCATCCTGTTTTCCAACTCCACCCTTTCTCTATATCATACATTTGCCTCAGTGAAATTTTATGTTGGTTTCATCCATTATGCAGATATTACCTAAGTCCCCTCTTACTGTGCAGAGCCCTTGACTTGGACATAGAAAGTCTGAAATACCCCCTGGAATTTCTGCTTGTACCCAATATTTATATAGTATTAAGTCCTACATAGCTCAACAGCTATAGGGGTAGGCAACTGCGGCCTTGGGGCCACATGTGGCCTGCTGGATCCTTGAGTGTGGCCCTGTGATTGAATCCAAATTTTACAGAGCAGATCCTTTTACTAATGCAGAGGAGAGGTTTCCTTACCCCCAGCATTTAAATTGCCAAGGGATCTCTGGAACAAATCAGATACTTGGGTCATAACTGCTCAGACACATCATGCTCCTTACCAAAGCATCCCTGAATGTCTACCATCCCCAGTTTTCTGATATGAATTAATCATTCTTTGCGAAGATGGTCAAAGAATAGGTTTTTTCTTTTAAAATGGAATTCCTTGGCTACATAGCCTTACAAGCATATGTGTGCCTAGATTTAAAAACTATAAGAAGTTTCAGTAAAAAGGCTTTTCCCCCAAAGCTGATAAAGTTCCTTTTCTTTACCTGGTAGAAGCTCCTTCAAAATTTAGGGGACAAAAGACTAAAGGTACAATTTTTTTTGTACCACGAACAATAAACTCCGTTGACATTGAGTGGCTGAGCTCTCATCCTTTCCACACTAGCATCTGCTAGGAAAAATAAATTTGTTTGTCTAATCCATAAAGAATTTTATTTCAGCAATCTCAATGAATTTTTACAGCCACTCTGTGAGATAAGCAGAGAAGGTATTATTGTGCTCATCTTATCAATGAATAAAACCACAGTTCAAAAAGGGTAAATGACTTCTCTAGATCACACAGTGAGGAACAGAGCCATGAATAGTAAATCTCCTTCAATGCTTCTATTTTAAACTATAGTAATAAGTGATTTCTTAAAATAAGAAATATGCCCTAGTCCTAAAATTGAAGCAGTTGTTTGGCTAAGAATACTCACTTTGTCCCTTAAACACTGGCAAACGTGAGAAGTTAAAAAAAGCTATTTTAGGTACCCTATCACCTCTTAGCTAACTTTTCTTTTTCACTATCAGCACCAATATCTTTACAGGTTTTTTCTATCCCTCTCTAAAAATGTGGTTTTAAGAACTCTATTACATATGACTCCCAGTGAGGTATAATGAATAGTAGGTTTAAAATGTCATCCCTTCGAGGAATACATTCCACACATTTTACACGTATCTAACCGTTAAGCCTCATGAGGACTCTCAGCAGAGCATTTCAGGCAGCCATTGGGAGGTGGCAGAGGTGGCTTTGGGAGAGTGAGGTCTTCTCACCACCACCCCATGACATCTCACAACTGACCTACATCACCCCACAGAAATCTGGTCCCGAATTTCACACTGCACTTGATTATATTGTCTCCAAGGAAGAATGTTTTCCAAAAGCTCAACTAGAGTAATATGCTACTATTTGAAGAGACTCAGTATAGATTAGTTATTAGTTTAGGATTCTCATATGTTCTCAGTTTCCAAGGAAGTTTCCTCAATGCTCATTCACTCACATCCTCACCACTGTCCCGAGGATAAGCCACATGGAGACAGCTGTTTTCAGGATCCCCAAAAGCCTGAAGAAGAACAGATTTTCAGACACAATCCTTTAAAACTGCATTGATACAGTAGCTGTAGAATGTCCTTCATATAGTCATACAACGAGCATTTCTTGAATTCTACTATGTAGTATTCCTAGTACTGAAGAAATATCAACAAAATAAGACATTGCCTCTGATCTCAGGCAGGTCATAGCTCAGCAAGAGAACTGTAAACACTATAATAAAATGTGATACAAAAAGCTACAAAACACCTTAGAATAATACACAATGGGAAGATAGAGAAAAGAGCGATTCATTCTTCTGGTAGGAGGGAGGGGACAGTGGGCTCCGGGACACTTCAGAAAGTTGATGCCAACTCTCTGAAGTTGGGCCTTGTGAGATATTGACAATTTCCTCCTCCTCCTCCTTCTCCTATTTTCTTCTTCTTTTTAATAGACTTTATTTTTAGAGCAGTTTTAGGCTCACAGCAAAAGTAAGTGGAAACTATGGCCACTTCCCATATACTCCCTATCCCCACACAGGCACAGCCTCACCCACTAACAACATCCCAAACTAGAGTTGTGCATTTGTTATAACTGATGAATTCACATGGGCACGTTATCACCCAAAGTCCAGAGTTTACATTAAGGTTCACTCTTGGTGTTGTACATTTTATGGGATTTGACAAATGGATCATGACACATATCCACTATTACAGTATCACCCAGGATAGTTTCTGTGCTCTGCTTTTTCATCCCTCTTCCCCACTAAGCACTGACAGTCACTGATATTTTTACTGTCTCCATAGTCATGCCTTTTTCAGAATGTCATATTGCTGGAATCATACAGTATGTAGCCTTTTCAGTTTGGCTTCTTTCCCTTAATAATACTCATTTAGGTTTCCTCCATGTTTTTTCATGATCTAGTAGCTCATTTCTTTTGAGTGGTGAATAATATTCCATTGTCTGGATACACCATAGTTTACTTACCTACTGAAGGACATCTTGGTTGCTTCTACTTTTGGCAATTAAGAATGAAGCTGCTATAAATGTTTTTTTTTTAAAAAAAAACTCTTTTTTGAGGCATAATTCACTTACTGTACAATTCACCCATTAAAAGTGTAAAAGTCAATGCCTTTTAGCTTAGGCAGTGTTGTGCATCCATCACCACAATCAATTTTGGAATATTTCCATCACTCCCAAAGAAACTCTATTCCACTGAGCCTTCACCCTTCAATATTTGCATTCCCTGCAGCCCTATGTTAGCACTAATCTATTTTCTGTCTCTATAGATTTGTCAGTTCTGGACATGTGATGAAAATAGAATAATATAATATGTCACCTTTTGTGTCTGACTTCTTTCACTTAGCATGTTTTCAAGGTTCATCTGTGTTGTAGCATGTATCAAAAGTCATTTTTTATGGACAAATAATATTACATTTTACAGATATATCACATTTTGTTTATCCATTGATTAGCTGTTGAACATTTGAGTCATTTCTACCTTTTGGCTATTATGAATAATGCTACTATTAACAATCTTATACATTTTTTTTTGTGGACATGTTTTTATTTCTTGCTTATTCATTTTGCAATAACTTAAAGTCACACTTTGTGTAAGCTTGATGCTCTCTGAGATTTTTATAGTATACCATATTAGAATGCCTATGAAATGAGAGCTTTGGGGTCTAAAGGTATTCAGACCCCAAAACATTCCTCCAACAACTAGGAATCCATTGAATAATGGGACAAATAAAGAAGTCTGGAAATTTTGATGGCAGATCAGAAAGCACTATTTTAACATTAGCTAATTTGCGTTTCTAATGAAATTCTGACCTTGCAAAATGAGCTTGTTTCTGTAAAGCTGATTTGAGAAGTCCACTGAAATCCAAAGGCAGTGCCTTCAGCTCAGCTTATAGGACAAAGCTACTCACCTCCCAAAGTTCATTGCACTTGTCCTCAGGATATCATTAAATTCCGTAGTGTCCTAGAGGTTAGGGAGAAAAGTATTTTCCGGGTGCCCAGTGAAGCTGACAGAGCCTCAAGTGCTTGATCACTCATTGTATCCTCCTCCACCTTTCTTTTCTTCTCCTGGGGTGGAACAGCACTTCTGATTGTCCCTGCTGGCTGAGCTTTTAAAACTTCTCCTGTAGGCCGGGCGCGGTGGCTCACGCCTGTAATCCTAGCACTCTGGGAGGCCGAGGTGGGCGGATCGTTTGAGCTCAGGAGTTCGAGACCAGCCTGAGCAAGAGCGAGACCCCACCTCTACTAAAAATAGAAAGAAATTATATGGACAGCTAAAAATATATATAGAAAAAATTAGCCGGGCATGGTGGCACATGCCTGTAGTCCCAGCTACTCGGGAGGCTGAGACAGGAGGATCGCTTGAGCTCAGGAGTTTGAGGTTGCTGTGAGCTAGGCTGACGCCACGGCACTCACTCTAGCCTGGGCAACAGAGTGAGACTCTGTCTCAAAAAAAAAAAAAAAAAAAAAAACTTCTCCTGTAGATTTCTCTTTTTCAGTTTTCTTTCCATCTGCAGCAGGAGAACTACAGGTGAAGTCAGATGACAAGGCGTCTATGGCATCATCAGGCCCCATGGGTTTCGAAGAGTCTGGAGGAGGGCCTGTGATCCCTTCTTTTTTAGCCAAAAGTTCCCTATATTTTGGAGGAATTGTGACTTCTCTTTTACCCAATTCCTATGTGTAGATGGAACTCATCAGATCTGAAACTTCTGGTCTGGTATATATTGTACTATCTGCTTTAGGTCCTTCAGTTTCTCCTAAAGTGTCTATTAAGTCGTCCAAAGCAGCATCCATGCCTGACTTTCCAGATGGTTTGTGTGGTTTGGATTCAACTGGTGCAGCTGGAGTTAATGGTTTCTTTTCTTTTTTCTTGTCACCTGGTTTGCCAGATGTTGCAGCTACACCAGCAACAGAAATCATGTCTTGTCATTTGGTCTTTGATTCTGTTGATTTCTCTAATGACTCTTGTTCACTTGATCCGGAAATTGCTTTTTCTTTATGAGCATGTTGACTTCTTGTATCTGATGCATGCTTGGGTAGGCTTTTTTGCTCTGTGTGTTCTTTTGGCTTTCCTTCTTGGGATTTTTTTCTCATGAACCACAGGTGGCTTAGTTGATTGTGACTTCTTCTCAGGTTCTGTTTTTACAGCCTTGGTTTCTGTGGGATTCATACTGGAAGACTTGCTGGTCGCACCTGAAGAAGCTGACACCTTGTTGAATTGTTCTGAGAATTGCTTTAGGCTTGTTTTAAGGATAAGTTGATGCATGTGAACCAATTATGACAGTGCTTGGAAGCTGATAAGCGCTGGGCAATTGCTAGTTATTGTTATCACCATCACACTCCCTTCCACCTCTGAGCCTTTCATCTTGCCATTCCCACTTCCCAGATCCTATGGATCTCCCATCCAGGAGGCAATGGACCAAGCTCTTCACAATTGATGTTACTAAGATCCCTAGGCACTCTTGGATCATTCCATGTGCTCACACCAGTCTGAGTATGTAAGAAATACACCTGACCTTGTTGCATCGTCCTCTGTTGATAGCCTTCTGGTAGGTCTGGAGGAGTATGTAAATGTGTCCTGCTCATGTAATTTCTATGTCCTTGTGACCTGACTCTTCTCTCTGCCAGTCTGGGATCCGAAGACTGTCCACACGTCGCATCATTTGTTCCACTAATTGGAGTGTTGTCATCAACAAAGCAGCTAAGAGGTCTGCTGGGACTAGAATATTCAGATGCCGGTCGTGTTGGGCGTTCCCACTGTGTAGTTCTTGTAATGTGGTTTCGATACTGGATTCTTCCAGAGGTGGTTCATCTTTCTTCCCAGCCATCTGGTAAATCATTATCAAACGAACAACTGAAGTCCACAACTTGTCCTCCTGTGCCTATTCGGTCTCTGGACTGAAGACTTACTATCTGTCCTCTAACTGTATCATTGTCATTTGGCCCAAGTTTGCACAGATCCAACCTCTGGTAACCAGTCTTTCACGTGGTTGTTGGCATTGGAAAGAAGACAAACACAACCAAGAAATCCAGCACCTTGTTTTTTATGGATGTTCTTGTGATTCCACACACTCATTGTAACTGAATCAGACTTTCCAATATACAGGTCATAGTGCTGGTTCCACTTTGGGTCAAGTGTATTCTTCACAGTATCTGTAGAATGGCATTGCCAAGATCCATCAAGCACCACCTTAGCAAATGGATCAGAAAGTCGGAAAAAATCCTTTTTCACCAAGTTTTTTGCACAGAATACTATCAGGCGCAGCTTGACGGGCCATTCCTCTGGCCTCTGGGGTTAGACATGGCCCTGGCGGTGGGGGCAGGGCAGGACTCCGGCCTCCTTTTTTTAAATTTATTTTTTAATTTATTTTTTTACAAAGAGCAAGTACAGGAGCTGTTCAAAATCATGTATTCAATCAAAATGAAATGTGACTTGTACCAACTGCGGAAGTTGTCTTGATGTTTGAGAGACTTGAAATCGGTGAAGCGATTTGAGTAGATCACGTTTTATAAAAATAGCAGTGGTCTTTAAGTGTAGAATACTGCCTAATTCTGGAAATGTAGGAAAAGTCAGCATTCTTTAGATTCAAGATATTAATTTTAAATAGCAGGTGAATGTGGCCTCATGGCAAAGCATAGAGATCTTTTTTTCCTTGAAAAGGAATTTCAAAATTGTCCTTTCCCCTCACAGTGTCCTAAAATTAAAAAGAAGGGGGGGGGGTGTTCCTGTATTTCAGCATTCTTTGAAACTCTGCTGAAGGGGGCTGTCAGTCAGGAGTATAAATAGAGTCCCGGGTACATCCTTGAAGTCCGTCATTCCACAGCAAATGCACATGTTTCTTCAATGGCTATTAGCAGCTTTTCACCTATTCAATTGAAGCAAATATGGGCTTTAGGCAGGTGTGGGGTTTTTTTTGTTTTTTTTTTGTTTTTGTTTTTTTCTTTTTGCCTTTCCTGAAATTCTGGTGGTGAGATAGAAACTCAGCGAACAATGTTGGAACTGTTGAACCAGTTGGATGGATTTGATTCAAGGGGAGATGTGAAAGTTATTATGGCCACAAGCCATATAGAAACTTTGGATCCAGCACTTATCAGACCAGGCTGCATCGACAGAAAGATCGAGTTTTCCTTGCCCGATGAAAAGCCTGAGAAGCGCATCTTTCAGATTCACACAAGAGGGTGACGCTGGCTGATAATGTCACACTGGATGACTTGATCATGGCTAAAGATGACCTTTCTGGTGCTGACATTAAGGCAATCTGTACAGAAGCTGGTCCCATGGCCTTGAGAGAATGTAGAATGAAAGTAACAAAGGAAGACAGCACCAGGACAGGGACTCCTGACAGCTGTCCCAGGCCTCAGCGAAGACCCCAGTCAGAGCCATCCGATCAGGCTGGGGCCTAAAGAAAATGTTCTGTATAAAAAACAAGAAGGCACCCCTGATGGGCTCGATCTCTAGTGAACCACAGTTGCCATCAGGAAAATGGGAGTTTTCCTGACCTGAGAGGGATGAGGTTGGGGAAGTTGCCCAGAGGGATCCATGTTCCTGTGGATTGTTATTAGCAAACATCCTGTGTGCCTTTTGGATTACGATGTGTAAGCTGTCCCTTGGGCAGCCTTCGTCTGCTGCTTACTGTGCAGCACTCTGCTTCCCACTAAAGCAGGCTCTTTCACAAACAAACAAACAAAAACCCTTCTGCTTTAGAGTAGAACGGTTTGAAAAGCATGGTATAGCATGGAATAGCAAATCGTTTGGTACCTCTGTGACTCAGGGTGTGTGGAATGGGAGTGACTTGGAATGGAATGGAAATTGTTAGCTGAGGTGAAATGATGAGGACACGATGCATTTGAGGTAAGAACAAGACACCCAAGTGGGACTGAATGGCAATTAATGGGAGGTACAGAATAGAGGTTTGGGAAAGTGGTAAGAAAGAGAGAAATACCTTCAAGGCAACGATGGCGGATATTTGGGAATGAGGGACTCCCAGGCTCTGACCACTTTTTCAAAAGGTAGTGTTTTTCTCACTTCCCTAATGAAACAATCACATGGTTGTTAAAAATACATATTCCAGGGACATATCTCAACCTTACTGAATCAGTGTCCCCAAAGGAGAAGGCTGGAAGTCTATATTTTAACCAGCACCCAAGTAACTCTTATTATCAGGGAAGTTTGAGAGACATTTCCAAAGGGAACACCGATTCCACCTTCAGGTAAGACTCAGCATCCATTTCCCCAGCACTGTCCACTCACCTGTCGGGAATGATGGCTGCCAAAAAAAAATCAGTGGCCTTTATTTCCAATATAACAATGAAATATGACTGGACTAGCACAGAGAAAGTACAGATCATTGGGAGAAATGTATATGCTAATGAAGGAAAATTTCAGCTAATTATACTCAAAAGGTAGAAAAACTAGACTGTGCAGAGAAAGGAAAGCCCATGCACTTCTTCTTTTAGTATGGTGACTATGGGTGTTTTCTTAGGTCTCCAAACCTATTTGCTTCTCTCCAGTTGACCATGAATTCATCAGCTGAGGTCCCACGTGCTGTGTGGTTGGCTACAGAACAAATAAAATTCTTTCAATATTTAGTTGTTGGAATTCAAAGCCAAGTTTCAAAATAAACAAAGGCTCTCCCCAGGCACAGGATGCCTCTGGCAAATAGGGAAGTGGACCCTATTGAAAAGCAAGATAGTGCAGTTTCTGCTGTGCTAAATGACATTGCCACAGACTCAGACACTCAGAGAGGAAATTTCAAAGTCAAAGCATCATGGAGTCATGGAACAGTCCATCACAAGACTTAGAAATACAGAATTAGACTGAAAGGCTTTTGGATTCTAACACTTCCATGTATATAGATGGGGTCACCTACTCCTGCTATGTCCCCCCGCCTTTTCTTATCTGCAGAGTGAGGCAATGATATACAACTAAGAGAGAAATTATGGAGCAAACTGATCCTCAGCAACGTCTCTAGTGCAGTACTGTCCAAGACCGATGCACATTTTAGTTCTCTCCCTCGCCCTGACTCTTCCTAGTGTCCAGTTGTAGATGGCCTCAGGGGCTACCTCTCATGCTCCGTGACACCGTGTGACGGGATGTGGGACTATTTTTAAAGTAGATTCAGCCCCTGATCTTTAGGAGCTTATAATCTCGTAGGGAAGACAAGGCAAATACACTGATGTGCACTGACAGAGAGAATTAGGAGACAAGCATTACTGCAGATCCAGGTGCGTCCCAAGCCCCCGTGTCAGCAGAGCCTGGCAAAGGAGTAAACTGGGGAAATGGACATCACTAAGAGAAGCTGAAATCTTTACCCAAAACGCACACAGGGATAGTTGGTCACATCTATGCAACATCCCTCCTTAACACCTGATGCCTGGCAAAGTAGACTTTGCTGCTCATGGAACAGAACCTTCAACTTAAGAGAAAAAAAACTCAGCTACTTTCACATGTTGTTAAATGACAATGTGCAAGTACAGCATGGAAATGGCTCAATGAGGGGTTTTTGTGGTTATTATGCACTTGGCTTCCTGAAAATGAGGGACAGTGACAGGTGGGTGTTGAGGAAGTACTGGATCCTGACTACAATGTCAAGAATCTGGGCTTTGGAAAAAATGGCGGAGTAAAGGTGACCTCCTGGATTCCTGCTCCCAAAGAAAGAGGCATAGATGTTGGTCTGCTACACTTGAGTGGATCGCTCCCCTGCAAGAACAGTGTTGTGAATCAGCAGAGAATCAGCGTGGGACACACAAAACAGGGGGGAAAAAGGTGAAGGAGAGAGAAGATCGAGAAATCTGGAGAGTGCGAGACAAACAATAGAGAATAGAGCGTGGGACGGCTGCACCCGCCTGGCCACCGAGTACAGTGGGATCAGACCCACAGGAGAACATCCTGCTTCTCCTCTGGCCCCTACACCCACTCAGAAAAGGAGCTGCCTGAAGTCGGTGCAAAATCGAGGCAGGAGACGTGGGGCTTTGTGGAGAAAACGATAGTGGGGAGCATCTTGACCCTCCCCCCACAGAGCTCTGTGCCAGGACTGCACTGGGCGGGGGAGGGACTGCCCTGAGCTACGGCTGGAGGGAGTTAGGAGACAGGTAACTTGCCTCTGGCACTCAGCAGGACCAGAACAATGGGAGGTGAACACTAAGCAGGGGACTCTAACCTGAAAACCTCTGCAGGTGAATAGGCCTGCTCAGGGTGGGTCAGAAAGAGCCAGAGCTAGTGCTGGACAGGTGTGAGATTGCGGGAGGGTGACATAAAAGAGACAATGGAGAAACCTGATGACTCAGCTCCCCGATCCTGCACCTGCCAACTCCTGAACAGTCGCCCCTAGTGGGCGGGCAGGCGGTCGCTGTTTTGGGGGTCCACAACCTAGACACTGTGGTGTGCTACGGTGTCGGGCAGCTCCCTTACCCCAGCCTGGGGACTCTCATGACAACCTCTGCCCTTACACGACCTATGTTAATTAGCCAGGCCCGTTTTGATGGGTGAATTCTGAGTGCTTCCCCAGTAGTGGGAGGCTAACACCTGCGGGACTTACAGACACTGGGGGCTGGGCGGACTGGGGCACCACCCCCTCCCTCTAGCCAGTATCTTTTGCACCTAAAGTGGTAGGCTCCACCCCTGGAGGTAGGGAGAGGCAAGAAAAGCCACTCTCTCTCTCTGTGACTATCGTGAATCCATGGGGCTTTGGCGCAGATCAATAGTTGACAGCCCACTAAATTTGCTCATCAGACCAGTTTAGGTCATCCAGTAGGATTGTAACTCTGGGGCTGGATGTCCATTTCCGATGAGCTGCCAATGGTGGGGTCCATGGTCAGGGAACAAAAATCCTGACAAGAGGCCACAATAGGCTCCCCAAGTAACCCCTCCCATCAGGAGCAGCCTCCCAACTGTGGTGGAAGATGCCTGAGCAACATATTAGTGGCTCCCCCTAGCGGCAGATCAAGCAACCACAGAAGTGCACACATCCAGGTTGCTAGGCAGCAGCTGCGCTCTGCCTTGCTCCTAAACAGCATCTACTCGAACAGAGCCTAAACAGGGTGTGTTACTTTCCAAACGAAAACTGAAAGGTGGGAAGCAACAGCTGATCCAGATGGCAAAGACTCAGTGAAAGAACTCTGGAAGTATGAAGAATCAAACAGAAAGCACAGCCCCAAAGAAGAACACCAGCTCTCAAGCAATGGACAGTAACCAAATTCAAAACGTTAAAATGACAGAAGAATTTCAAACATGGATTGTAAGAAAACTCAGTGCTATGCAAGAAAAAATGGATAACCAACACAAAGAAACCACAAAAAAAAAAAAATCCAGAACTTAGAAGAAAAATTCACTAAAGAAATTGAAATACTACAGAAAAATCAAACTGAACTCCTGGAAATGAAGAATTTATTCAAGGAACTACAAAACACAGTGGAAAGCCTCAAGAACAGGGTAGATTAAACAGAAGAAAGAATCTCAGGGATTGAAGATAACACCTTCCAATTAAATAAGTCAGTCACAAAGATAGAGCAGAGAAATAAGAGAAAAAAGCAAAACCTACTAGAAATGTGGGATTATATGAAGAAGCCTAACGTGAAAGTTATGGGCATCCCTGAAGGTTCAGAAGAGACTACACAAGGGTTGGATAAGCTATCTGAAGACATAATAGAGGAAAATTTCCCAGGCCTTGCTAAAAAACTAGATATCCAGGTACAAGAAGCTCAAAGGACTCCTGGGAGATTCAATGCAAACAGGAAGACACCAGGACATGCAGTAATTAGACTGACCAAAATATCCATTAAAGAGGCCCTTCTGTGGGCTGTAAGGCAAAAGAAACAAGTAGCATACAAAGGAAAGCCCATATGAACAACGCCAGACTTCTCAACTGAAACCTTACAAGCAAGAAGAGCCTGGGGCCCCATTCTCACTCTTCTGAAACAGAATAATGCCCAGCTTAGAATCTTGTACCCTGCAAAACTAAGTTTTGCATATGAAGGAGAAATAAAGACATTCTCAGATAAGCAAAGACTGAGGGAATTCACCAAGACAAGACCAGTACTCCAAGAAGTACTCAAAACGGTGTTCACACAGATCGGCACAATAAACACTCATGAATGTAAAACCACTCAAAAACTAAACATCAAAGGCCAGATACCACAATGGTTCAAGAGAGAAAACAAAGCAACAGAGTTCAACCTAACAGGATGAACAGAAATTTACCCCACCTATCAGTTTTCTCAATAAATGTGACTGGCTTGAATTTCCCACTAAAGAGACATAGGCTGGCCGGATGGATAAATACACACAAGCCAAGTATCTGCTGTCTTCAGGAAACACATCTAACCTGCAAGGATGCATTCAGACTCAAGGTGAAGTGGTAGAAAACAACATTTCAAGCAAACAGACGCCAAAAGAAGGCTGGTGTGGTGGTTTTGATTTCAAATAACTTAGTCTTTAAATCAACAAAAGTAATGAAAAACAGAGAGGGTCACTACATAATGGTAAAGGGTTCAGTTCAACAAGAAGACAAAACAATTCTAAATATGTATGCACCCAACTTAGGTGCACCCAGATTCATAAAGCAAACTCTACTTGATCTAAACAAAATGAGAAACAGCAACACCATAAGAGCCGGAGACTTCAACACACCTCTGACACAACAGGACAGATCCTCTAAACAGAAAATTAACAAAGAAATAATGGACTTAAACAGAACTCTAGAACAAATGGGCCTGACTGACATTTATAGAACATTCTACCCAAAAACCACTGAATATACATTCTTCTCGTCAGCTCATGGGACATTCTCTAAGATTGACCATATCCTAGGAGACAAAGCATGTCTCAAAAAAATTAAAAAAAAAAAAATAGAAATTATACCATGCATCTTCTCAGATCACAGTGGAATAAAATTAGAAATCAACCCCAACAGAAACTCTCATCTCTACACAAAGTCGTGGAAACTAAGCACCCCTCTGCTGAATGATTATTTCATAAATGAGGAAATCAAGAGGGAAATCAAAAGATTCTTTAAACTAAATGACAAAGGAGACACAAGTTATCAAAATCTGTGAGACACAGCAAAAGCAGTCCTGAGAGGAAAGTTTATTTCCATAAATTCCTATATGCAAAAGAGAGAAAGATTACAAATAGGCAACCTAATGAATCCTCTCAAAGAGCTGGAAAAAGATGAACAGACTGACCACAAACCCAATAGAAGAAGTGAAATTAATAAGATCAAATCAGAACTTAATGAAGTTGACAATAAAAATGCTATACAGAAGATTAATAAAACAAAAACTTGGTTCTTTGAAAAAATAAACAAAATTAACATGCCTTTGGCTAGACTAACAAAAAGGAGAAAAGATAGAAATCTAATAAGCTCCATCAGGAATGAAGAAGGAGAAATTACAACTGATGCCACGGAGATACAAGATATCATCTATGAATACTACAAAAACCTTTATGTACTTAAACTTGCAAATGTGGAGGAAATGGACAAATTTTTAGAAACACAGCCTCCCTAGGCTCAACCAGGAAGAAACAGAATTCCTGAACAGACCAATATCAAGTATTGAAATTGAAACAGCAATAAAAAACCTTCCTAAAAAGAAAAGTCCTGGACCAGATGGTTTCACACTTGAATTTTACCACACCTACAAAGAAGAACTGGTGCCTATACTGCAGAAATTATTCCAAAACATCGAGAAGGATGGAATCCTCTGCAACATATTTTATGAAACCAACATAACCCTGATACCAAAACCAGGAAAGGACGCAACACAAAAAGAAAACTACAGACCAATATCCCTTATGAATATAGATGCAAAAATTCTCAACAAAATCCTAGCAAACCAAATTCAGGTGCTTATCAAAAAAATAATCCATCACGACCAAGTGGGCTTCCTCCCAGAGATGCAGGGATAGTCCAACATATGCAAATTTATAAATGTAATTCACCACATAAATAGAAGGAAAAACAAAGACCATATGATCCTCTCAATAGACACAGAAAAAGCATTTGACAAAATTCAGCACCCTTTTATGAAAAGAAGGCTTAACAAAATAGGCATAGACGGGGCTTACCTAAAAATGATACAAGCCACATATGACAAACCCACAGCCAACATCATACTGAATGGAGAAATACTGAAAGCATTCCCACTTAGAACTGGAACCAAAGTTGCCCACTATCTCCACTTCTATTCAACATAGTGCTGGAAGTCCTTGCTAGAGCAATTAGACAAGAGAGTGGAATTAAGGGTGCCCAAATCGGGGCAGAAGAGATAAAACTCTCATTCTTTGCTGATGATATGATATTATATTTAGAAAACCCCAAGAATTCAACCAAGAGATTCCTGGAATTGATAAATGAATTCAATAACATCTCAGGATACAAAATCAATACACACAAATCAGAGGCATTCATATACGCCCATAGCAGTCAAACTGAGAACCAAATCAAAGACTCAATACCCTTCGCAATAGCAACAAAGAAAATAAAGTATCTAGGAATATATTTAACTAAGGAGGTAAAAGATCTCTACAGGGAGAACTATGAAACACTGAGGAAGGAAATAGCAGAGGACATAAACAGGTGGAAAACCATACCATGCTTGTGGGTCGGCAGAATTAACATTGTTAAAATGTCTATACTACCCAAAGTGATCTACAGATTCAATGCAATCCCTATTAAAATACCAACATCATTTTTCACAGATATAGAAAAAATAATTTTATGCTTCGTATGGAACCAGAGAAGACCCCGTATAGAAAAGCAATCCTAGGCAAAAAGAATAAAATGGGAGGCATCGATTTACCAGACTTCAAATTATACCACAAGGCTTAGTAATTAAAACAGTATGGTACTGGCACAAGAACAGAGACACAGACCTATGGAACAGAACTGAGAACCCAGATATAAACCCAGCCTCATAATGCCATCTAATCTTTGACAAAGCAGACAAAAACATACACTGGGGAAAATAATCCTTATTCAATAAATGGTGTTGGGAAAACTGGATAGCCACATGTAGAAGACTGAAACAGGATCCACACCTTTCACCTCTCACAAAAATCAACTCACAGTGGATAACAGACTTGAACCTAAGGCGTGAAACTATGAGAATTCTAGAGGAAAACTTTGGAAATACTCTTCTAGACATTGGCCTAGGCAAAGAATTTATGAAAAAGATCCCAAAGACAATCACAGCAACAAGAAAAATAAATAAATGGGACCTGATCAAATTAAAAAGCTTCTGCACCGCTAAAGAAATTATCACTAGAGTAAACAGACAACCTACAGAATGGGAGAAAATATTCACATGCTACACATCCAATAAAGGGCTGAAAACTAGAATCTATTTAGAATTCAGGAAAATCAGCAAGAAAAAAATCAAACAACCCTATCAAGAAGTGGGCAAAGGAACATGAACAGAAACTTTTCAAAAGAAGATAGAATAATGGCCAAGAAACATATGAAAAAATGCTCAACATCTCTAATCATCAGGGAAATGTGAATCAAAACCACAATGAGATATCACTTATCTCCAGTGAGAATGGCCTTTATCAAAACGCCCCCAAACAATAAATGTTGGTGTGGATATGGAGAGATAGGAACACTCATACATTGCTGGTGGGACAGCAAACTAGTGCAACCTCTGTGGTAAGCAATATGGAGATAGCTCAAAGAGCTAAATGTAGAATTACCATTTGACCCAGCAATCCCATTACTGGGCATCTACCCAAAGGAAGAAAAGACATTCTATAAAAAAGACATCTGCACTAGGATGTTTATGGCAGCACAATTCACAATTGGAAAGATGTGGAAACAACCCAAGTTCTCATCAATACATGAGTGGATTAATAAAATGTGGTATATGTATGCCATGGAGTACTTATCTATAAGAAACAATGGTGATATAGCACCTCTTGTGTTTTCCTGGATAGAGCTGGAACCCATTCTACTAAGTGAAGTATCCCAAGAATGGAAAAATAAAGCACCACATGTACTCACCATCAAATTGGTTTCACTGATCATCACCTAAGAGCACATTTAGGAATGACATTAAGCGGGTGTCGGGCAGATGTGGGGCAGCAGAGGGGATGGGTGTATACATACATAATGAGCGCGATGCACACCGTCTAGAGGATGGACACACTTGAAGTTCTGATTGGGGGGGGCAAAGGCAATATGCATAACCTAAACTTTTGTACCCCCATAATATGCTGAAGTAAAAAAAAGAAAGAAGAGAAAATAGAGAAACAAAGAAAAAATAAAATTTGAGAAGCACTGTTAAAAGAAAAAAAGAAGTCATGGAAAGAACTAAAATATATTTATGACTTTTTATTTAAAACATTACTGATTCTCTTACTTTGTTTTCCAGAGTCATGAGAAGCACTAAGTAAACAGCAATGTTTACTTGATATCTCCAGGATTTAAAACTATTGAATTTCACTGGGCCCAACCTGTTATCCACTGCCAAAGCCCTGCTACTAAAACTACAAACATCCTCCTTGTAGGCCCAGGGACTATCGCGGAAGAGTGGGCGTGTGAGATTGTAAGGGCCAATTTCAAGGGATGGAATTAGTTCAGAGCTTCCAGATCAAGGATGGACACACAGAAGCCTAAACAGATACTGAATGAGAGACTTTGCCTTTCTGGACCACGTGGTCCAAATATTCATCTCAACCATAACGAATTTCCTGCTTCCCCATAGACTTAGAGCTTCCTGAGTATAATTGTTCTCAGTTATGAGGTTTATGCAAATAGAGATATAACAAAAAAATTATCAGCCACCACCTTATGACAAATTACTAAAAAGACTAAACTATTGTGACACAATGAACATCTCTAAATTCCTTAGCTTAAATGGTTTACAATGCTTATGTTTTATATAACAAATTGCTACAAGTCTACAACTAAACTGAAGAATACAGTAGTTCAACACTTATACATAAATCAATTTTTAGCCTTGACTTTGACATTTTGCTTCTTAGTCTTATGTTGCCTAGAAGGTTTTAAGGGATTAATGAGTGCCTGTCCACCTCCAGTCCCATCTGGCCTAGAACATTTAATTGGCTGTAAGCCCTTTTTGGCTCCTAAGTCCCCTTGGCCACAAGGGTTCCACCGAGGGCCTAGATGGACCCGGGGCAGGTAGCCACACCACCCTGGCAACGATGGGACAAAATAAGAGTTTGGCTATTCATTCTAACTGTGGCAGATCTTGGCCAAAAGGGGCGAATTGTAAACTAAGATAAAATCTTAACCCGCCCAGCTGACTGAACGGGCTCTGTCTAGGCCAAGGGGCCCCCAGAAATACCCTAAAGCTGAGTTGCTGGCCATGAGAAGGGGGGTCAGACATGCCTCATCATGCCCCCCTTCCCTTCTTGGAGATACCCTTTCTAACTCATTAACAAGCCTAAAGCCATGCAAGACAAAGCTTAAATCACACCTGCAGCTCCTCAATTTACTTAACAGATCCCTCAAGTCTGGGTGTCTGTCTGGTGGCTTCTCTCTTTAACAGACTTCCTTATCTTAGTTTAAAACATTCCAAGCCTTTAAGCAAAGCTTCATTTCTTTAACCAATTAGAAATCAAAGAAGCTTTAAACCCACGTATAACCCCTAAGCTGTAAGCCTGTAACCTGTAACCTATAAGACTGTAAGCTTTGAGATGTCCCACTGTTTTGGGCCAAACCAATGTACACCTTTCATGTACTGATTTATGACTTTACATGTAATTCCTGTCTCCCTGAAATGTATAAACCTAAACTGTAATCCAATCACAGCAAATCCACTTGGTCAAGGCTTCTTGGGTATGGCTCTGTGCCATGGTCCTCAAACTTGGCTCAGAATAAACCTCTTTAAATTATTTTACAGAGTTTGTGGTATTTTCTGTTGACAAAGTGCTGCTTCTTTTCTAAGACTTTTCCAGCCCACAAAGATTTCTCCTTCCTCTGGACTCCCACTTGCACTGTCGGTGTTTCTGGTTAAGTGGCTAATCACTTTCTGTGCCTCCCTCCCCTCCCACCGCTCACTAACCTGGAAGCTCCCGGCCTGGCACAGAGTAGCTGCTAAATAAATATCTGCCAACTGGGTAATGATTGACATAACTGCCATTTATTATGGAATCTATAAGTCTGAATAATTGTGATGAAAACAATAGCATTCACTCATTCTTTTATTTAACCATTAAAGTACTTACAAAATATTTCAGACAAGCCAGAAAAATTTTGAATTTTGAAGTGGGCAAAAAGTTTTGATTGCTAGATAGCCTCTCTGGAACACCCTTCTATAGTTTTCTCTGACTTTTTGTTGACTTTGAGCTATTTTACAGTGTTGTAAATTGGAGAAAACTGATAATAATGTAAATACAGTTCAGTGGTTTTTAGTATATTCACAAGGTTGTGCAATGATCACCACTACCCAACTCCAGAATGTCTTCGTCACCCCAAAAGAAATCCCAGACCCATTAGCAGTCCTTCCCTACTCCCACACCCATCCCCTGGCAACCACTTTCTACCTTCTGCCTCTGTGTATTTGCCTTTTCTGGACATTTCATGTAAATAGAATCCTACAATATGCAGCCTTCTGTACCAGGCTTCTAACACTTGGCATACTGTTTTCAAATTTAATCCAGGTCGCAGTCTTTGTCAGTACTTCATTCCTTTTCATAGCTGAATGGTATTCCATTGAATGGGTAAACATTTTTGTTTGTCTATTCATCTGTTGGACCTTTGAGTGGTTCATTTTTTGTCTCTCACCAATAATGTTATGAACACTCATGCACATGTTTTTTTGTGGATATTTGTTTTCAATTCCCTTGTCAATATACCCAGGAGTGAAATTCTGCATCATGTAAAGAAAAGACCTGAGAGAGTAAAGCTCTAAAGTGTAGATAAGACAACTCCTGTGTAGTTCCCATGTCCCACATCTCACGTCACTGGGAAAAGACTGTCCCACGTGGAGGACACCGGGCTCTGCTGACTCTTTCCCAAGGAGCACCCTTATTCCTACACGCTGCAGCCCACGTGTGACAACGGTTTCCAGACGAATATCGGAATTTGCGTCATCTCCTTGATCTTCCAGCCCGGCTCATGGGGGAGGCTGGGTGATTTCACACCTGCATCAAGTCCGACTTTCATAGCCAGGTCTGGCTCCCTGGGAGCTCAGAAATGTGGCAGCCCTCCTGTCCTTCAAGCCACCATCCCCCTGCGGTTTGACCTGGTTGGCTACTATTATCCTCCTTTCAAGCGTTGGGAGTCCTAAGACCAAAGTTCACTTAAATAATGTTGCTGTTTAAGCCAGCACATAGCTTAAGCCCAGGCCAGATACTGAGAAAGCAAGAGAATAAGAAGCTCTCCAACCTGCCCCCAGATCTTTCTCCAGGCAACTTGCCAATGGCCGTGTCACAGCTAACAAGGGTGAAGGGGGGAAGGGAAGGCAGGGAGACATGGTGTAGGCTGTCAGAATTGTTGTGAGCCCAGAGGTTTCGTTGTTTGGCTTCTCTTCCAGGGCATAAGCAGTGAGTGACGTGAGTGCTGGAGCGTTCCAGGCTTCTCACACCCACCTCGTGGCCCTTCTAGTTCTGAGCGTGTCTCAGCCAGCCCCGGGAGGACAGTCATCGGACTCGCTGCTTGAAGGCCGGGCTTTGGTGCGGTTTCACACCAGGCCTCTCGACTGTGCCTTTTTAAAGTTTTGTCACTCCCAACCAGCTGTTATTTCACTGCCTGTGGTTTTCTGTCTGACAGTCTGTAAGAAGATTAATAGTCCTACAGCTAATGAGATCATGATTTTAACACAAGCTTGCAGCCAGCTCCAAGTAGACACCAACAGGATCCTCTTGCAGGCTGAGGGGTCCCCTCTTGCAGGCTGAGGGGTTCATGGGACCTTGGAAAACTGAAACTGGCCGCCTCCGAATGGCAGTTCTGTTTCCTTCTGAGATGACAATATCAGTTCCCCTAAGTCGATTCTCTTAGCACGACAGGAACATCCCCCGAGTTCTGGCAGATCAGGTCCCCTCATGCCTGTTGAGTTGGTGTCTTTTGAACTGAAGAAATGAAGGAATTTGTTCAGAACAGTGTTGTTTGTGTACAGAGAGAAAGGACAGCTGTTCGCATGTTGGTCTTTGTAGTCACTGCTGTGGTCTGAATGTATCCCCCAAAGTCCACATGTTGAAGCTTCACTGCCAATGCGATAGTATGGGGGGCCTTTAGGAGGTGATTAAGTCATGAGGGTGGGGCCCTCGTGGCTGGGATTAGAGGGCTTTAATACAAAGGGCTTGAGAGAGTGAGTTCGCCACTTTCTTCCCCTTTTGTCCTTCTGCCTTTGGCCATGTGGGGACACTGCGTTCGCCCCTTCTACCCTGTGGGGGCGTGGCAAGAAGGCCCTCACCAGACACCAAATGCCAGTGCCTTGATCAGTGCCTCTAGAGCTCTGAGCAATACCTTTCTATTGTTTATAAATTTCCCAATTTGCAGTATTTTGCTATAGCAGCACAAATGGACTAAGTTATTCCATGATTCCCAAATACACCAGTCCCTTTGCAGATGGGTCTGATGGGCACAGATAGTGCCCACTCTGTATGTCCCCACCTCTGGGTCATATAATCCTCCAAGCCCCGAGACTGTCCTCTCTCCCTCTTGAGTCCTGCCCTGACACTCCCTCCCCTGGACTCTGCCCTCACTACCTGTGGGGCTCCTTTCTGCACTCGGAATTGCTATTTGGAGCCATAATTCCTCTCTGTGCATGTTTAGGATTCTCAGCTAACATATAAAGGAAGGGGAGAAAGGAATAAATATTCACTGGATGTATGACTTTGTGTATTTGATCTTATTCGATCTCGAGAAATAGGTATTATAATCCCATTTTACAGATGAGGAACCTGAGGCTCCATATGGCTTAGGTCATTTGCCCAAAGTCGCACAGCCCATGGCCACGCTTGGCTTCAAACCCTAGTTTGGGTGATTTCAAATCTCAGGCTTGCTCTGCCAAACTGTACTTGGGGATAACAGTTTAGAAATTCTGTCTCATGTGTCTCAGTTTGCTCACACTTTAGCACAGTATCATGCTCTGTTAAACCCTCGAGGTTTGTGTGGCCGGTGAAGGCTCTCTGACAGATATACGGACATAATCTTGAACCCTGGAAGCCATGCATAATACATCAGGTCATGGCAGGTCAATATTAGATCAGTACTACAAGATCATAAACAAAGACATAATTTTAAAGCCTAAACTAGCTTGTCATGAACACATCTTTCCATTTCCAACTAGATTCTAACCAAACCTTATTAGGTTACATTAATCCCTGCATATATGGGGAAACCCATTCTCCCCTGAGCCAACTGGCTGGGTCATCCTTTCCAATTATTGCTGTAATCAAGCTAATGTGTTATTAAGAAGACTGAAATAATTGTTTTTGATCTGGTTACTTTTGTCAATGAATAATTGAGTTGAGTGCCCATTAAAGAAAATCTAATCCAAGGTTATGCACTGAGTCAGTCCACAAATAGTCATGGATATTATAGTCCAAATAGTGGTGGAATAGGAAGTTAAATGCAATGAATTTTAGGGCTAAGAGGAGTGTCATGATGTCACCTAACCTCAGCCTTGCACATCAGATCAACCCAAACGCTAGCCCTCTCCACTTCTCTATATACTTTCCAATATGCTCTATCCTTGGTGGCTTTTTCCTTTCCTAGAATGCCACATGTGCACCCCCAATTGTGCTAATTCTAATTACTCCTACTTATCCTTTGGACCTACGCTCAGTTTTAATTTCCAGAGGGAGAGCTTATCTAAAGCCCCTAATATGTACAGCATCATAATCAGCCCTACATACCAACAATCACAGTTATAATTGATACTCAATGTCTAATTAATGTCTGTCTCCTCTACTAATTTAAATGCCACAAGGGCAAGAACCTTGGGTTTGGGGGGGCTTTGTTTTTGTTTTGTTCTTCATTGTATTTCTAGCACGGACCAGAGTACAGACACACAGTAGGAGCTCAGTAAATGTTGTAGATTGAATAACTAAACAGATGCATGAATAAATGAAGGAGGCAGACAGATAATATTTATAGAGGACTTGCTCTGTGTTAAATCCTTACAACAATTTTATGTGAAAGGTATCCCCCTCATACCCCTCCTTCTTCAAAAGAGGAAATAAATTTGAAGGGACCAATTTTTTTCTGGTAGAAACTTGAACCCAGATCTATCAAAACATAAAGTCTTAAAAACAAATCCACTGCATTTTCCACCAACGCCTTCCATGGTTTCATTGTTTTCATAGAAGTGCAACAAGATTCCCCTTCTTGGGGCTGAACTTAGGTTGATGAGTTGCCTGCAGGGCATCTCCTAGACTGCTGGTTAGTGGCACTTCCCATCTTCCCTTGGTAACCACCCCTAGGTTGATGAGTTGCCTGCAGGGCATCTCCTAGACTGCTGGTTAGTGGCACTTCCCATTGTCCCTTGGTAACCACCCCGTCACTAAAGAATTTCTGCTACCTGAAATGCTGCCTCATTTCTACCAGGAATCTGCCCACTGCTGCTGCTTCTCCTTATTACCTCTCCTAAAGGCAACCTGCAAACAACAAAGAAGGGGCTTTAGGATTTAGCTCAACCCTACACTCATGCCTGGATACAGCAACATGTTTCCTGGTGGAAAATTAAAACAAGGACAGAAAATGTAAGATTTTTTGAGAGGCCATTAGGAGAAGCATTTCAGAAACAAAGAAGACCCCAGTTTATGTGAATAAACTTAGCAAACAGTAAAAATGCAACCCAGACTCTTCTAGCTTCCTCCGGGGATGGATGAGCCTTGGGCAGGCAACTGCGCACTCAGTGGGGCTCAAAGCAAACTCCTTGAGTGACAGACCTTCCAGGGGACAGTAATAGTTTCATCTATAGTTGAGAAGAACCACAAGTGACTTTTATGAAAACTGTGACTAAAAAAAAAAAAACTTGCAACGTATTGAAAGATCTGTGCAACAAATGGATTGACTGTCCTACATGAACGTCCTTCCAGCTGTTAGACTATTGGGGCGGGGCTGAAACGCCATCTGTGGTGATGGGGTTTCTTCTGTTGTTGGGGCAGGCAATCTCTAGGGCTCCAGGGTCTACCTGAAGACCCTGTACTTACAGGGAATATTTACCTCTTTAGTTCATGGTCTGCTTGTGTGAAAAATTGTTCCCTAAGCAAATCAGATAGATTAGAAGGGTCCTGGGTTACCCTCCATTTGACTCCTAGCTACAGTTGTCAGATTAAGCAAATAAAAATATGAGACACCCTGATTAATGTGAATTATTTTGAATTGCTTATGCATTGTAGACTGAGACAAAAGAAAAAAATACAAATGATAGATTGTACTAAAAATTAACCGTTGTTTACCTGAAATAGCTGATAAAAATCTAAATTACATACCTCTTTCTTTAATTGTATTTCCCTGATGATTTGGCTGTCTGAGCAGTTGTTTTGCAGAATTTACTTATAAAATTTCTTGCAGTTTCAATATTCCCATTACATTGTAACATTACTTCTACAGTGGTCACATCCAACTTATTTTATTCTTTTGTTCATTGAACACTCATTAGCGGGAAGCCACTCGCAACACATTCTGAGCCGGTATACTGCACATGTACTGGCATCCAGTTAACGGCTCTAGGAATTGTTCTTCCAATTTTATTTGTTGCACTACATAATGTCATCTTTCATGACATAACTTGCTTTTCCACTCTTCATCAATACATTGAATGTCTTGATCAACACATTTTTAAATCGTGAAACAGACAAAGAGAATATGGACATCAATTTTTAATCTCTTCTTTAACATTGCACATGCTGAAACAGTATTTAGTAACATCCATGTAAAATAATCAAATTCTTCAAGGGATGAGTTCCATTTGAAAAGATAGGCATGACAAGTGCTGTAATAATTATCCACGTGAACTTGGAATTTCTTTTCCTGTTCATAGTAAGTATGTCTTTTTAAGAACAGCTGTGACACTTAAAAGGAAAATTTTTTCTCATTTCTTTCTCTAACACATTCATCAAATTTCTTTAAGCAATGGAGTCTTCAATAAGACTGTTTGCTTTTTTTCAATTTGCACAATCTTATGGCGAAAGAGGTACTGAAAACTATAACTGATAAGAAATAAAAAAGATATAGGCTTTCCTCAATAGTCAAGAAGAATTGGGGGGGGGGGTGTTTTCTTCAGAATTAAAATATGATTTCAGTGCTTCAAATAAACTAAGAATTCTCTCAACTGCATTTGTTAGAGAGATCTGATGGGCTTTTTCTTCTTCTTCTTCTTCTTTTTTTTTTTTTTCAGACAAAGTCTAGTTCTGTCACCCAGGGTAGAGTGCAGTGGCATCATCAGAGCTCACTGCAACCTCAAACTCCTGGGTTCAAACGATCCTCCTGCCTCAGCCTCGAAAGTAGCTGGGACTACAGGTGTGCACCACCACGTCTATTTTTTCTATTTTTAGTAGAGATGGGGTCCTGATCTTGCTCAGGCTGGTCTTGAACTCCTGAGCTCAAGCAATCCTCCTGTCTCAGCCAGATGTGCTTTTGAATGCAACAGAATTAAAGAATACTAAATGCCAACAAATTCACAAAAATCCTTTAATTGTTCAGTTCAAACAATAAAAATGTCAAACTACAAGGATTTCATGACAATTACTTCAATGTCAATAGAAAAGACATCAGATGCTTTGTTCAGAATATGAGTAGCAATGTACAGAATAGGAGCAGCAGAGCCAACACTTTCCATGGCATCATTCATGCTTTGCGTCAACATTGAATAAGTATTGTCTGTACCTTTACTAAAATATTCCCTAAAATTTGTATTTGTATTACTTTCTCCCAAAGCAGTAAATTTTTTGTCATTAAGTCCTAATGCAACCAGAGGGTCCCTGCAAAAATTGGCTGCTGTTTTTGAGGTCTCATCTGGAAGGGATTTTATTCACACTAGCCTTATAAGCAAGGTCTTTTACGATAACAAAAAAATATTGCACAAAAAGAATTTTTTTTTCTACATGGTGATTACTTGCATCAATGGCCATGCCTTAAGAAGATCTTTGATAATCTCTGTAATAATAAATGGAGCTAGTACATTTTTATCATGGCTGTAGATTTCATCTTGGAACTTGACAACTGGCTTGCAACTTTGGAATCTGAAAATACTTCTGGTAGCAGTACATGCAAACAGTCCTTTGAGCCTGAGACTAACATGCAGTGTGGAAGGAGCTGCTGCAAGGCCATCTCTCACGTGCCTCTTTGTCTTCCCGGGAGGCTGTCAAGAGACAGCTCCTCGTTGCCTCCCGGATTCTGACAAGGCGCGAGGCTTTCTGTCTCACTCCCACTTAGGGTACAGCAGCAGGCTGTGACACTGCTTCTCTGCAGCAGGGCACGGGCTCTCCAGCAACAGGATGTCCCAGCATTCACGTCCCCGTATTGTTCTGGTGCACTTTTGTTCTGGTGTTGTCCTGTGGAACAAGAAACACAAAGAGCTGGTACTCTTGCTTTTGCTATGTGAGTAATAAACCGTTTAAATCAAATAAGAGGTCATTGTTTCTTTACCAGCTGAATCTATCAACCTTTCTTGACAACCCCCATGCTAAGTCAAAGTCTCTTTCCAGGACAGAGCATACATTGATCCACAGGAACACTCAGGCACGTCTTCCCCTGGACAAACTGGGAGTGAGGGCTGATTCCACACGGCAACAGCAACTCTCCTTTTCTCTACATCAAAACAGGTAGCCAACAACATCAGTCCACTATGACCACAATGAAGCTGCAGAATAAACTGCCCAGATCTCAGTGGCTTAAAATAACCACCATTTATTCTTATACCTGTGGGCTGGTTGGAACAGCAGGTCTATTCTGAGAGTCTGTCATTCTCCTTGGACCCAGGGTCCAGCCAGGCATGTTATTTTAACAAAAAATACAGAAGCACAAAGAAAGGAAGCATGCCCCCCCTTCCAAGCACATTCCAGGCTCCTGCTTCAATCCCACCTACTAGCATCCCATTGGCAAACTGAGTCATGTGGTAGAGTGATAAGTCAAGGGGCTGAGGAGCTGTACTCCACCCAAGGAGATGGAGAGGGAATGTCAGGTGTGGTTAGGGAGAGTTGTCCTGGTTCTTTGGCTCCTTGCTTGGAAGAATCGCAAGCAGGGCTGGAGTGATGCCAGACACGAAGCACTTCCACACAGCAGCTTTTATTGTAAAGCAAAAGTAAGTTCCAGAGAGAGGAACAGTTCTATCCTTGTGAGTGCAGGTGATCCTGAGTTTAAAGAAAGAGTATAAAAAGTATATAGTATACTCTCAAAGTCAGTAGAGAGCGGACTGCTCCAATAAAGAACATCATCATCCCAGGGTTAGGGTCTGTCTTTTATGCTAATCCCTAATAATATGTTAAGCTGGGGGTGGAATCTTCATATCTTTTCAGGGAAGTGGTGGAGATTCCCAGAATCATGTACCCTCTCATTTTCTGTCCTTGTATGGCTGGCTCCAAAACTGTTATGGTGCCAGAGGGTGTCAGTTAATGAGGGAAAGGTTACCTTTTGTCATAAGCTCCTAGCTTCTGCACATGTTCCCAGGTGAGAAAAGTCCCTAACCTCAAGTCCCTTCTGTTGTGGTTCTTCTCTGTTTTTGTTGGTCCCAACCTTGGCCTTTAACCACATCCCCTGTCACCTGCCCTGCCACCAGCATACCCTCATCCCTACCTAACAGGAAGGACTGATTACTTTTTAATAATAATCTAATCTTCTACATCCTAGGACCACTCTATCTTCTAAATTCTGGGGACATTAGACAAGCTCTCTGGGAAGCATCCCTGCCCCTCCTCTTGGGGAAGAGATGGTGGGCAGGACTCATAGCTCACCTCTCTTCAAAGAAACCCTTGTCATAAATGTTCCCTTCATCTCTACCAACCTAGATCCTTTTATATTCCTGATGAAAATTAGGAAAGTACTTGACTTCTGATTCTCTCCTTTGAAAGAAGGGTGATCTGTTTTGCAACTCATTTTAATATCTGATATCTAGTGCATAAGGGACTCTGCCAAATCTTCCATTTTAACATCTTCTTACATAACCAAAACCTGGAAATGCACACAGCAATGACCAACTTTGGAGCTTTAAAAAGAAATTTTAATTTTAGTGAAACAGAGAATTTGCCATCTCTCCTCATAAACTCCTGTTGGTTCGGTTTTGAAAAAATGGGAAGCTGTATACTTAGGAATCCTAGAAAAATTCTTACAGAGAATGAATTTCCAGTGGCAGAGCCTGCCCAGTTAGTTATTTTGCTGGTTTGTTCACTAGGGAGAACTCACGACCCTTCTCTGTTCAGGCATCATCAGCCCAGAAATTCGGTCTGGTGCTGTAAGTATGTAGTGCAAGTGGAGAATATTTCACTGTACTTCCTACTGGAAAGCTAGCTCCTAATGCTTTCCTCTTCCTTCCTCTAGGCCTCTTTCTCAGATTGAGCAAAGAACTGTGAAGCAGTGAGTGGAGGAGGCTTTAACTAGGGCAGGAGTGAAACGGGAATGGGAGGCAGAAATATTCTCAGCAGAAGAAGAAGCAGTGTCTCCACCAACCATGCTTTGGAACCTTGAGCAACTGCAGTGGAAATGAGCCGCACAGTGTGAAACTGGGATGCAGCTTGAGCCATATTCTTCCACTGCTGGTTGGTGCGTTTTGGCTGGTGAACTCATTCATTATGCACTCAATAAGACGGTAAATTTGATTAAAAGCACATTTCAAGGAATTGGGCTTTGTAGGCCTTTAAGAAAGAAAGTTAGAATAAGATTGCTAAGTTTATGGCTTACAGGCGTTATCTTTCCTACCGGCATCTCTACTGAGCAAGACCTACAAGTTAATATCCATAATAAATAGCAGAGCCATAAACAGTACATTCTGGGCCAAGATGTCGCCGCCCAAGAAAAGAGAGGTGGGGAGAGGGGCGGCGAACGAGGGGAGGGACGTGAGGAGGAAGGTGGCAGGGAGCTGGAAGTGGCGCTGCAGCGACCCCGGAGGACTAAGCGGGAGCGAGACCAGCTGTACTACCCGAGCTACGGGGACGTATCCGTCCAGGAGGAGATGATCGCAGACCGGATCCGCACCGATGCCCACCACCTAGGCGTCCTGAGGAACCGGGCAGCACTGCGGGGCAAGACGGTGCTGGACGTGGGCGCGGGCACCTGCATTGTAAGCATCTTCTGTGCCCGGGCTGGGCCGGCGCGCGTACGCGGTGGAGGCCAGCGCCATCTGGCAACAGGCCCGGAAGGCGGTGCGGCTCAAGGGCTGGAAGACTGGGTGCACTCCCGCCGGGGCAGGTGGAGACAGTGGCGTTGTCGGAGCAGGTGGATGCCTTCGGGAGTGAGTGGATGGGCTACAGACTCCTGCACGAGTCCATGCCAAGCTCCGTGCTCCATGCGCCGACCAAGTGGCTGAAGGCGGGCGGCTTCCCCCGCCGGTTTCCACCCAGCTCTTCTTAGTCCCCATCAGCGACCAGAGGTTGAGTGGCGCTTGGGCACCTGGAGTCAGGTGCAGCCGCGTTACGGTGTGGAAATGAGCTGCCTGGAGAGCTTGGCTGCGCGCTGCCTCATGGGCCACTCGGAGATCGTGGCGCAGGGCCTGTCCCGCGAGGGTGTGCTGACCCCGCCGCAGCGCTTTGCTCAGCGCGGGCTGCCCGCGCGGGCTGGGAGCAGGAGCTGGAGGCCGCGGTGGCGGGGCGCTTGCGCTGCGACTGCTGTGGCTCGGCGCCCATGCGCGGCTTGGCCATCTGGTTCCAGGTGACCTTCCCCGGAGGGGACTCGGAGAAACCCCTGGTACTGCCCACCTGGCCTTTCCACCCGGCCACCAACTGGACGCAGGCGCTCTGCTACCTGAACGAGCAGGTGCAAGGGGAGCAAGGCACTGACGTCTCACGCCGCAGCCCTGTCGGGACAGCCCCCGCCGCCTGCGCGTGCTGCTGCGCTACAAAGCGGGGGACCAGCAGGAACGGACCAAAGACTGTGCAGCGGAAGACTGAGCGTCGCCTTTTCTCCCGGCTACCTCCCAAGGCGGCCTGAGCCGCGTGGGAGAGGGGCGGGAGGTCGGAGGAGAAAGGGTGGTCCCCCAGGCAAGCAGGGGGCGATATCTCCGTCTCCCTTTTCCCTCGCGGCTGGGAGGGAGAGTGATTTCAGCGTCCCTTTGAGGAGATTCTTTTGGCGGTGTTTATTTAAAAAGTGATCTCCCCCCAACGGCGGCTACAGCGTGCTTATTAATGATGTGCTTTTAAGCCTCAGAAGTATGTACTACCAAGCACTTGTATTTCCATTTCTTTTGTGGGAAAAATAAACACGAATGAAAATGTCAGTTTATGAAGGGTCCAGGCACATTCCTGACACCTCCCACTGTTTCTGAGTCTGAAGCTGGAGAGAGCGGTAAACGGGTTCATTTAGACTCCATAAATTTCCAATTCGACTTTTATCTCTCTCCAAAGCCACACTTTCTCAGTCTCTGAATTCCTTCTGTCCCTAGGTGCCTCTAGGCTACGGTAATTCTTCCTCATTGTTTTCTAAATAAATTTCACCACTGATAATGAAGGGGAGGAGATGAGGAAACCGTTTAAATAGCCCTGGTACTCATTACTCTTACTACCTTCCTAGGGTGCTAAAGTTGATGAACACATCTATCCATTAAGTAAAATGGACTTTATGTAATAAAGGTATGTACAACATACCTAAGAAATTCAGATGGTACATTTAGGAGAAAAAAATCCCTGAAAGACAGCAAAGTAGTATGACTTTAAAAATTATTGTCTTTACTATTAAGACAACCAAAAAAATGTCTTATGTATGTTTCATAATAAATATTTGTGTAATTCCTATGAAACAGGCTGGTGGAAGAGTTTTCTGAACCTAACCCAAGGGCTTACTCATCATCATGGATGAATTACTGAAGCTCACTTAATTAAGGAAAATATTTTCCCAGCTAGAAAAGTGCTCTCATTGTCATTTAAACTCTCATTATACGCATCATGTGACTTGGTCCACTTACAAGTAGTGAAAGTTCTATTTTTACTTTTGTTTGTTTGCTTGCTTTTTAGCTCAGCCAAATGTGAAAGTTGTGAATTTGGGAAAATCACTTGTAATGAAGTGTGAGTCATGTTATCAAATTTATTTCATTGTGTCCCTCCTTATCTCTGTAGCTAATAAAATATTGGCATTCTCACTTTTTATAGATTAAAAAAAAACAGCACATTCCAATAGACAGTTAAATAATCTTTGGGTGGACCTGTTAAACCATGTCCATGTGTGTCTTTGAAAGTCTGTGTTGTACTCTCTTGGGCTGTATACAAGTTTTGGATAATTTTTCTTAGCAAGCATATCCGAGCATGTTTTCTCACCTGTGGATGAGCCTTGGTGAAATTCTATTTGAGAAGCCTCCTGGGCAATGACTGATGCTGTTCGCACCAGGGAGCTGCGATACACAGGGCCGGGTCAGGCTGGGTTTATCAAGGGCAGGGCGACAGGAGCTGGGTGCTGGCAATGAAGCAGTGCAGCGTCTGCGGAGAGTTTAACACCAGTTAAATTAAATAACTGAAAGTTCGTCTGCTTTCTATAATCACCATGCACCAGCAAGTCTAAACAACTCATCCTCTCTGGGGCAGACCACTCCCATCTGCCTCCATGTGGGAGGAGACGTCTGGGAACCAAAGGG
This sequence comes from Eulemur rufifrons, assembly GCF_041146395.1. Taxonomy (NCBI): domain Eukaryota; kingdom Metazoa; phylum Chordata; class Mammalia; order Primates; family Lemuridae; genus Eulemur; species Eulemur rufifrons. Next base: position 205,878,935 of record NC_090989.1, read on the forward strand.
AAGGTACCACAGAGCACACTGGCAATGCGCTAGAAGAGAGCGAGCACATCCCAGGAGAAGATGAGTTAGATTAACCCAGAAACAAAGCTTTGCCTCTCAGCGATCCGATCAGGCAGGAGATTCTGGGTTCATCATTGCTCTGTCAAATTGTGTCCCCCACAGAACTCATGTGTTGAAGTCCTAACCCCCAGTACCTCAGAGTGTGACCTTATTTGAAAATGTTTGTCTCAGATGTAATTAGTTAAGATGAGGTCATCAGAGTGGGCCCTAACCCATTATGACTGGCGTTCCTTCTGATAAAAGGGAAAATTTGGACACAGAGACACAAGCAGGAAGGACAGCATGTGGGGGCAGAGATCAGGAAGATACTTCAGCAAGCCAAGGGACACCGAAGACTGCAGCAAACAATCAGAAACTAGAGGAGAGGCGTGGAACAGGTTCTCTTTCACAGCTCTCAGAAGGAAAGACCTTGATCTTGGACTTCTGGACTTCTTGGACTCCAGAACAGTGAAATGATAAATTTCTGTTGTTCAAGCCACCCAGTTGTAGAGCTTTGTTACGGCAGCCTAGCAAACACATTCAGGAGCTTCAAGGCCTGTTGTAGCACTTAGCACACTGACAGTCATTGTCTCAGTACAACGCACCATAGCTGCTGAGACCAAAACAGCTGGGCACAGGAGCTAGAGTATATTTCACTCAAATTTATAAAGTTCTTTATAGCTCAAGAAGCCATTTAACATATAGTAAGTCATTTGATCTTTAGAAGATCCTTGTATGGTAAGTTGGCCAATTATTATTCCCATATTTCAAAGGAAAAAATTTGAGTTTCAGGAAGATTGAAGAATTTGCTCAAGAACACAGACCTCGTAAGAAACACAGGCAGGATTTGAACCCACACTGTCTGTTCCTGGGGCCATTTTTCTGTCCTTTACGTGGCTCTTGGAAGATGCATCATATCCTCTCCTCTTCACCCCTCATCATGTGATGACTGTGTAACTTCCTATTTCTGCAGGGTCTAAAACAAAATTATGACAACTTAAATATTCTTCCCCTGACTCATCATAAAGCTAATGCATTTCTCTCAAAGTCTGGGCAGATTTATAGTAACTGAACAGTCCAAGCATTTGGAATGACTTGTACAGATTCAGGTATCAGTTGAAATTGATTCAGCCAATTCATATACCCCACGCCTGGTGTGCTAGCACGGGAGGCAGTGAGAGGAAGACATAGCTGCACACACAAGGTGATTTTGTGGGTACATGTTCTTAGTCACAAAGCCATTAGGTTAAAGAGGTTTCATAGATATTGCCTCCACTGCACCAATCATCTTTCCTAGGTATCAGAAATCCATCACATGGTTTTCTTGTTCTATTATTTCTCATTAATCAGGACTAGTCCTAAGGGATGTAAGACAAGGGATATATCAATATAAATTGCACCATGGAACGAGTCTTTCTGGGAAAATTGGGACATGGACTGGGAGTTGAAGATTAATATGATCAAGAAATATCATTAGGATATTCTAGGTAGGAAGGAAAAAAGTGGACAAATGCAGGTAAGTAGAAAGTAATATATAGTTAGGGTATAATGCCACACACTCTCATCCTTGTAACACCTAGAATTTCATTCATTCATTCTTCAAGCATTTATTAAGTACACATTAAGTGATGGGCACTGTTCTATGAACTGAGACTCAGCAGTGAATAAAGCAAAGTCCTCACTCTCCTGGGTCTTAAACTGTGATGAGGAAAACAGACAATATACTAGGAAGTAAGTATCCCATGTACCAGACAGTAATACAGGCTATGAAGAAATAAAGCCAGGTAAGGAGAAGATCTCAGTAAAAAGCTTATGTTTACTAGTAATCTAAGCAAAGTGAATCATGGACACATGGATGTCTAGGAGAAAAGCTTCTGAGGCAGAGAGAGCCGTAAGTGCAAAGGCCCTGGGGCAGATGTATGGCTGACATATGGAGGTGGCCAGGGTGGAAATGGTCAACACATGATTAATGATTGAATGATTATGGCAGTGTAAGGGACTAAGAAAAGACTAGCATGTTTTGAGTACAAGATTTATATTAAGGATTGAAGAGGGGAAGATCATCCAGAGCATATGTTAGCCTAAGTTCTTGTGGTGATTTAACTTTTAGCTTTGTATGTCTTCTGGGAAATCACAATGCCTTGGAAAAAACGAACATAAAAGCTTTCATCATTGAGCTCTGTCCCTGTGTCTGACCCGACTCTAAGTGCTTTACAAATATGGTTTCATTAAATTATCATAACAACACTTGGAGGTAGGTATTATTATCCCCATTTTTTAGATGAAGAAACTGAGGCTACAAAAGTTTAAATGAAGATCTAAATAAGAAAGGGAGGGTAAGGATTCAGTGAGGTGTGCCTGATTTAAAGCCCCGGCTCTCAAACAAAACTTTATCTTCTCTCCATGTCTTACAGGTCCAGTTTCATCTCAAAGGAATCTGAAGATATGCATCTTGCCATCCTATTCCCAAGCTGTCATATTGGAGATGGAGTACATAAGTTCTTAGATCTATGCAAGATACACCTCTGTGATGAAGGGGCTTTCTGTCCCTCCCTCCCTCTGTGTTGCATGTTTGGATTCATTTGTTCACATACTTATTAAATGTGTACTGGCTGCCGACTGTGGGTCTAGGCACTCTGCGGGGAGCAAAAATGGAAATGATGCAGCCCTGCCCCAATAGGGCCCCAATAGGGAAAGGGTCAACATTGTGTGGTTTCAGGAAGACCTCCAAGGACCCTCCTGGCAAGAAAGAGATGATACTCTGAAATTCAGCATTTCAAGGAGAAATTAATACAAGACCTATTTACAAAGCATAGGCAGGATAGAGGGAAACCACAGGGATAGTGCAGGACTCTGGGGCGCTAATGAAGAATAATCTTTTTACAGCAAGTATAAGCATTGCTGACTCCTGCTAGGATATTGAGGCTGAGTTTGATTAAGCTTTATTATTTTGAAAATGTTTACTGCCAAACCTATACATGTGAATGCCCCTAAGATTCTGTTTTTGGTAAATGCTAGACAAGAGCATTTCCCTAGTATCTTTTTTCCCCTTGCCCCTTTTTCCATCAACATCAAACTCCTCTTGTTAACAGTAGCCTCCTTCAGTGATTCCATTTATCGTCACTGGAAAATTCTGCCATGCCTTTTACTGCTGTTTGCAGCTTCCTCAAGGACTCCACTTTTATGCCAACTACTTCTATTCCTAAAGTGATCAAACCATCTGTTGCTTGCAGTGAACACCTTTTCCTCCATTTCATCAAGAGATCCTAGTTTGTAACATTTCAGAGACACACAGAAAGTGTTGCTTGGCTCAGAGATGCATGAGTTTTCTATTGCTGCATAACAAATTACCTTCAGAACTTAGAGACTTATCTCAAAAATTATTATCTCACAGTTTCTATGAGGCAGAAATTCAAGAAGGGTTTAGCTGGATAGCTCTGGCTCTGTATCTCTCATGACAATATAGTTAAAATGTGAGATGGGCTGCTTGCAAGATGGCTCACTTATACTGCTGTTGACAGGAAGACCCAGTGCCTTGCCATGTAGGCCCCTCCATGGGCTGCTTGATGTATCCTCAAGCCATTATGCTGCCTTCCTCCAGGGCGAGTGACCCGAGAGAGAAAGGCTGAAGTTGCAGTGCCTTTTATGAAGTTACCCACCCTCACATTCAACACATGCTCGTCATTGGAAATGAGTCACTAAGTCCTTATACTCAAGGAGAACAAAATTAAACTCCACTTCTTAAAGGGAGTAGTATCATAAAATTTGTAGACATACTTTAAAGCCATCAGCAGCAGTATATGGATTCACTGCTCATACATCCATTAAATCAAGAGACTTACTGTCTCATAAGTCAGTCCATTATATTTTCTTATCTCTCAGTTTCAGCTGACTGCATTGGCCTTATGCCCATCACCCCACCACCAGCCTCAGTGGTCTTTGGCCATTATCAGAGGAATATATTTCATAATGAGAAAGCACATAAAAGCGAGAGAATAAAAATAGAGCCATATTAATGGTGGGAGACTATATTTATCAACGATAAAGCCAAATATCATTATCTACAAAGGCCTTTATCAAGTGCTCTGCTGAATAAGCATGCAAATACTGATTTCTTCAAATTAAGCCCACCCTTTGGAGGATTAACTGAATTAGTCAGTCCCTCTAGGCTAAGTTTAATGAAAGATTTATCAACAGATATGAAATAATTCAAAGTTGTGATAAATTTTAGGAAATCCCGTCATGCCACATATTTGCAGAATTATAGAAAATGGTTCTTTGTGAAGGTAAATGATGAGATGAGGAGGATGGAAGAGAAATACTCAGGTTGACCAATGACTTAGTAGAAATGAGTGTAGCAGATATATTCCTACATTTTTCATTCACAATATGTTGTGATGACTGTCTCACCTTCAACCAACACCGTCACTCCAGCATTGCAGCTGTTAAGTAGAATAGTAATGTGTCTACATGGTTTTTTTAATTTCAAGGTATTGGAAGGGTACAAACATTTTGGTTACATGAATTGCTTTTGTACAGTTTGAGTCAAAGTTGTAAGTGTGACCATCACTGAGATAGTGTGCATTGGACCCATTAGGTGTGAATTCATCCATCCCCTCCTCCCCATCCCACCTGCTTGAGTTCTGTTGAGTTTTACTTATATGTGCATGTGAGTGTTGGTCAATTAGTTCCAATGTAATAGTCAGTACATGCGGTGTTTGTTTTTCCATTCTTGTGATACTTCACTTAGAAGAATGATCTCCAGATCCATCCAGGTTGTTACAAAAGGTATTAGTACACCATTTTTTCATGGCTGAGTAGGACTCCATAGTGTACATACACCAAATTTTATTAACCTACTCATGTACTGATGGGCACTTGGGTTGATTCCACATCTTTGTTATTGTGAATTGTGCTGCAATAAACATTCAAGTGCAACTGTCTTTTTCATAAAATGACTTTTTTTCCTTTGGGTAAATACCCAGTATTGGGATTGCTGGATCAAATGATAGTTCTAATTTGAGTGCTTCAAGCTACCTCCATACTACTTTCCATAGAGTTTGTACTAGTTTGCAGACCCACAAACAGTGTTTAAGTGTTCTTTTCTCTCCACATCTATGCTAGCCATCTGTTGTTTGGGAACTTTTTGATAAAACCTATTCTCACAGCAGTTAGGCGATATCTCATTGTGGTTTTGATTTGAATATCCCTGATGATTAGAGACATTGAACGTTTCCTTATATTTATTGGCCATTTGTTTATCTTCTTTTGAAAAGCTTCTGTTCATGTCTTTTGCCCACTTTTTAATGGACTTATTTGATTTTTTCTTGCTGATTTGTTTGAGTTCTTTGTAGATTCTGGTTATCAGGCCTTTATCGCATGTATAGCATGCAAATATTTTCCCCCATTCTGTAGGTTGTCTATTTGCTCTATTGATCATTTCCTTGCCTGTGTAGAAGCTATTTAATTTAATCAGGTACCATTTATTTATTTTTATTGTTACTGTGATTGCTTTGGGGTCTTCATAAATTCTTTGCCTAGGCCTCAGGGATTTGTGGGACTATAAAAACATCTGATATTTGCATGATAAAATATCCTCTGGGAAAAAGATAATGAGACTGAAAATGTGCTTAGGGAAATACTTCCCATATTTCATAAAACACAAATTTGCAAACTCGAGAGGGTGAGTGAAACTCAAACCGAGCAAATCAAAAGAAATCTACATCAAGATAAATTATAGTCAAACTTCTGAAAACTAAAGACAGAGAAAAAGTATTCAAACCAGCTAAAGAAATGACACCTTACCTTTACAGTTGTGGTCCCCAACCACCAAGTCACAGACTGGTACCAGTCCATGGCCCATTAGGAACCAGGCCACACGGCAGGAGGGGAGTGGGGGGTAAGGGAGAGAAGTGTCAGCTGTATTTACACCAGCACCCTATCGCTCGCATCACCGCCTGAGATCTGCCTCTTGTCACATCAGTGGCGGCAATAGATTCTGCATTACGGTGAGTTGTATAATTGTTTCATTATATATGACAATGTAATAATAATACAAATAAAGTTCACAATAAGTATAATGTACTTGAATCATCGCAAAACCATCCCCTCCCACCCAAGTCCACGGAAAAATTATCTTCCGTGTAACCAGTTTCTGGTGCCAAACAGGTTGGGGACTGCTCCTTCAGAGGAAAAACAATTCAAAGACATTTGATTACTCATCAGAAACAATGGGGACCAGACAGAAGTGGCACAACATTATGCAAATGTTGAAATAAAAATTTCAAAACCAGAATCTTATCTTCAGTGAAAATATCTTTCAAGAGTGAAAGGAAAATCAATACATTCTCAGATGAAGGAAAACTAAAAGAATTTGTTGCCAGCAGATCTGTCCTTTTGAAAAAATGACTAAAGGAAGTTCTTTAAACAGAAATCAAATAATAAAATTAGGAATCATGGGATATTGTGAAGAAAGAAAAAAAATACTAAACAAAATATATAAAAATATAATTGACTTTCCTCTCCCTCTTGAGTCTTCTAAGCTGTTTGATAATTGAAACAAAATTTGTAACATTTTCTGATGTAGCAATAATATAAAATACTATCTAGTACAATTATTAGGTGCCAGTAATTAATTGGCTTACATATATTAACTCATTTACCCAATAAAACAACTCAATGATGTAGATGCTATTGTTATCTTCATTTACAGGTAAGGCAAGGAGAATTCAAGTCACTTATGTAAGGGTAGGAGTTGGGGTTTGCACCTAGGCAAACTGGTTCCAGAGACTACAGTCTTAACATATACAACCTCTTTCATAATTAGTACATGACATAACTATTTACCTACAGCACACACACAAACACATACACAAGATAATAAACTCTAAAAGTATTAGAATTACAAAGAATTCTTTTAAAAAATTTTAGATACAGAACTAAAGGACAAGGTTAGTAGCAGATTTCTTTCCTCTAGCTTCACTGATGCCTACGGCTAACTCAAGGCACTGTAAGGAGTATACCTACAATGGTTCCATGGTAAATAAGAATTTCCAGCCAAAGATTTGTACTACGCCAAGAACTTGTACCTGATCGTTGCAATTATTTAAATTATTTATCAACAAATGAGGAATCTATAGTGAAGAGAGGCAGCTGCACTGCAGAAGATGTCCTTCTGTATCCCTCAAAGAGGCTACTTGATAAGCTACGTAAAACCTGAAGAGCCCCCAGAGCTGACAGATTCCCCACATTGAGAAGGTCTATCCACCCAGCTTCATCCACCCTTCACCATGCATGTACACAGTGGGAAGTGACTAGGAAATTCAAATCTGTGCCTGAAAGTCACAAAACCTCTTCTATGCTGTTGTGCATAGTTTTAGTCTCCATCTGTACCTATTCTTAATGCTAAATTAACTTCAAGTGGGGTGAAGCCTACTGTGTTTTGTGAGTTTGATTTTTGCTCCAAACCCAAGACCACTGCTGCAGAATGGGCATCACACAGAAAATATCAACTGATTTCCTATGTATCTGAAATAACCAACTACAAGGTATCCTGCAGAATGGCATCCTTTAACAAACACAAAAGTATGAAACAATGCTAGCAACAAATGTGCATCAATACTTAATGATGGCAAAGGTGAAATGAGATAAGCATTTTCTAACTCTTCTTTGGCAGGAATCTAATGTATTCTTTCTGGACAAAAAAAAACTGATATTTATTTAAAGGAATCTTTAACATATTCCTGTCTTTTTAACCATTCATTGCATTCCTAAGACTGTATCTTAATGAAATAATCAAGGTCTAGACAAATATTTATGGGCAAAACTACTATTTACAGTGTTGTAATTAAAAAAAGATTTAACAGTAAAACATATGACTTACTACGAATCTCCACTAAAAATAACAATTTTGAAGAATGTTAAATGACTGCTTTATATTCAAGATGAAAAACTAAAGGAAAAAATAAAAATTCAAAACTGCAAGCAGAGCATGATTCCAACTTTGTTACATATACACACAGCACACTCAAACATACGCTGGAAGGAAATGCACTGATATATTGATCATGTTCTTTCAGAGAAGTGGGATTATGGTTAATTTTTTTCTTTTTACACCACTAAAATTTAATCTCCACGAGAGGAAAAAATACATCGGCCTTGTTCACTGCTATATTTTGAGCATGACTCATATACAATAGGTGCTAAATAATGTTAATGAATTTTTATTTTCTCCTTTTCTAAAATTAGCATTCTTTTTAATGGAACCAATTCAATCATTATTAAGAAATGTGTGTGTGCTTGCATATATATATATACACACACACACATATATATATATATCTCAATAATCTATACTCGAGCAAATTCTATTATCTGATTTGTAAATAGGCTAATTGTTCTATATGGGAATTTATATATCATACAATCCTAATCCAAAAGATTTTGCTCCCAGTCTCAAACTTATGCACCTAGAACATCAAACTTTTATTTTATTTCCTTTGTGTAGCAAAGAATATTAGGAAGTATGTCTATTTCCAGAATCTTCTTGACTTTACACTTTCCCAATTACTCGCAATTTTCACACCAAAAAAATATCGTTATGTAGGCAGATAGATAATATAACTCAGGGAGATAATCGTGGGCATTTATTCATGGAATGTTTTCATAGAGATAAGAATTATCTTATTTCATGAACATATAAAGTATATTTGAAATGAAGTTCTAAGAGATTATCAATTCTATAAAAATAGCAGATTCTCAGTCAAAATTTCATTCAGTGATACACGTGGCACATTGTGATCCTCCAGGAAAAACTGAGGCCCAAAGAACAGGTGTTGACAAAACTCTTTGATTTCAACAGTGGAGGCCAAACAAATTTAAGCAAAAGATATTTAATAATTTGCTGAATCAGGAAGCCATGGATACACACAGCTTCTGGCACAGTGAGAGCAACAGGCTCAAACAATATTAGCAGGGCTCTTTGTATCAGTTTACAGAAGGGAGTCCTGGTGTTGGAGGGATGGCCCTGGGGGGCTGTGAGGTGGTGGCAGAGGGGGAAGGCAAGCAGCTGGAGTGGGGACTAGCGCACAGGGAATTTGGAATCCAAGCCATCAACAGGCTCTGGTGGCAGAGAGTCACCCAGTGGTGAGGGTGGTTGCAAGGCAGGCACGTTAGGGGGTCATCAGGTCGGGTGAGAGAATGAAGGCTCAGGAAGGGGGGAGGCACGAATTCTCCTGGGAGGCTTGCTGGGCAGCTGGAAGACAAAGTGTCTGACGGTTCTGTCTGGGGAACTGTGGACACTGAAGGTGACACAGACAGAGTACCATCTTCCAGGGTCTCCTGGAACAGCACTCCCATGACCTCAGCAGTTGCGCTATTACATACGTTACAGAGAGACACTGGACATGACGCTCCACAGAAGTTCATGATGTCAAGATCCTCACCCCGGGGGCTGCAGAAGACAGAAGGGACAAAGCTGTAGCCAGGACCAGCACAAGGAGAGGGGTCCTGTTAGCCTAGCAGGGGTGGGGCCACCTGAAGCCTGCTGTCCCCTCACCATGCCCCCACCCACAAATTTATAATACACTCTGTGGCTTCTCCCCCAGGCTTTTGTTCACATACCTGTTCCCACGGCTACGCCATCCCATGACTGCAGCAGGGAGCACTGAATCCCTGAGATGCGTAGAACATGCTTTGGACAGGGACCAGGAAAGGAGGGGAAAGATTAATCACCTGGTGAGGATGGTTAGCATCCTCCTTTCCTCCTCTGCTTCCCTCTGGGAAATTCTCCGACCTGGGAAAGAGGAGACGAGGTGACATGTGAGGAAGGAAGAAGCATAAGGACCACACAGGAGTCCCTTTATGGGAGAACCTGGGGATATCAAACTCTGATAGCCCGAAAGTCAGCAGACAAGGTCAAATGGTCAGCAGGAATATTAACAAGGCTGCACGTGTATGTGGCCTCGTTTATAAAGCATTTTCACACACATTATCCCACGTGATGCTCAGACCCACCACACAAAGCACAGACCTCAGTGGTTACCTCAAAGAGGAAGCTGAGCACCAGGAAGGGAAAGTGCTCACACAGTCAGCACTTTGGAGACAGAAGTTCTGCCTCCAAACCCGTCGGCAGTCCTTCCTCCACACCTGCATGGCCACCTGCTGGGCAACACCCAGTGCCCAGGTCCATCCCTCCTTCCTGCCCACACAGGGGCACAGCAGGGACTCTGAGAAGTGTCTCAGGTCCCATTGCCTTCCCGTGAGCCTCCTCTGAGGGCTGTTTTCCCACAGAGACTATCTAGCAACTGACATCCCCAGAGATGAGGGGCCCGGGACGTCAGGAAGGGACAGGAAAGCCCACCTTGGAGAGCTCAGGTCAGACAGGGGAACCTTACCTCTCCTTATCCCGCGTTGCCTTTTTGGCTTCCCTCCGCCCTGAGGCTGAGAACAAAAGGAAAAGGGTAAGAGGCTGGGACTCGCTTCTCTCCCTCCTATTCTCCAGGAAGCGCAGACACTCATTATCCACGAATAACAGTCACATCTGCCCTCACAGGACCCTGTATCCTGGGGACAGAGCTCAGGGGCTCTGGGCGTTGCTCTCCTGATCAGCCCAACAGGAAGGACGTCTTGGTCGAGTGACACCTCACATTGAAATGTGACTCGAGGCCGGGCGCGGTGGCTCACGCCTGTAATCCTAGCACTCTGGGAGGCAGAGGCGGGTGGATCGCTCAAGGTCAGGAGTTCGAGACCAGCCTGAGCAAGAGCGAGACCCCATCTCTACTAAAAATAGAAAGAAATTATATGGACAGCTAAAAATATATATAGAAAAAATTAGCCGGGCATGGTGGTGCATGCCTGTAGTCCCAGCTACTCGGGAGGCTGAGACAGGAGGATCGCTTGAGCTCAGGAGTTTGAGGTTGCTGTGAGCTAGGCTGACGCCACGGCACTCACTCTAGCCTGGGCAACAGAGTGAGACTCTGTCTCAAAAAAAAAAAAAAAAAAAAGAAATGTGACTCGAGATCACGTGTCAGGAGAGCCTGTTCTCCTTCAGAGAACCCACACTTTCTAAATATGCCAACCCAGGACCACAAAATCACGGTGTTGGGGTTTTATCTTGGAACCCTCCACCACACCCAGACAGGTAGCCTGTGAGCCTCGGGTGGAAACCTTAGTCCTCCTGAACCCCCAGCCCTGCCCGACCTCTGCCCCTAGAAGAGTGACGTCCTATCAGTCTCTAAGGCAACCAAACTCCTTTAGCAATGTGGGACTAGGGATGGGAACCAGCAACAAAGAATCTCTGTTGGGTGCACCCTACCTTTGTGGTGTCTTCATTGTCCCAGGCAGTTGATAAAAATGAGTCCAACACCAGATATGTCAGGTACACGAAGAGTAACCCCAAACCACTGAGCAAGGTAATTGGGGATCCAAATTCTAAACAGCTGAGTGTAAGCTCCGTCATGGCTCAGGATGGCTCTTCAGAAAAGAGAGACTATTCTCCATGGCTGAACAGCAGGGCTGCCTGAAGCAACGGAGAGCTGAGGGTGCTCATGCTGCCATATATTCAGTCCCAGGCTTATATCACAGCGCACAGGAGAGTCTCAGAGGGTTTCTGAGGATGGGAGGGGGGCAATGAATGAGAGGAAGGTGTGACACAGCCCTTCCCTCCTCACCAGCCCAGCAGATCCCTCTGCCCCTCCTGGGTGCTCTGGGTCCCTCTGCCCTCCGCTGTCTTCCTGTTTTCCAACTCCACGCTTTCTTCATGCCATATATTTGCCTCAGTGAAATTTTCTGTTTGTTTCATCCGTCATCCAGATATTACCTGAGTCCCCTGACTTGGGCCTTGAAAGTCTGAAATTCTCCCTGGGATTTCCACTCATTCCCAGACATTTATACTCTCTGGATCACACACATCCTCCAATCCATGTTCTCTACAGAATGTTTTTGCCTCACACTAACCCAGATATAAATGGCAAAGTTCTTTTACACTTATTTAGTTTTATGAATGTTGAATAGCAAATTTTTTGTTTTAAAGTCAGCCTTTACTGTTTCCAGTCAGAATGGCTGCCTCAAATAATTAAAACTAATAATTCAATATTCAACATCCATAAAACTAAAAGAAGTCTAAAATAAACATATATAATTAAATGTCACACGATCTTGGGGGTAAATCTATAGCACTTATTTTTCTGAAGTTAGTGAAGCTTAAACTATACAAAGACTCGGGGACATGCTCCACACACACATACACAGACACACATACACACCCCCATCCTCTGACAGATCAATCCAGTATTTGCAAATCCAGGAACCAATCATTTCCTCCTTTTATTTCAATCTTTCATTGAGTATATTGTCCACACTTTTTCTTTTCTTTTTTTCTTTTCTTTTTTTTTTTTTTTTTTTTTTTGTGGAGACAGAGTCTCACTCTCTTGCCCGGGCTAGAGTGCCGTGGCGTCAGCATATCTCATAGCAACCTCAAACTCCTGGGCGCAAGCAATCCTGCTGCCTCAGCCTCCCAAGTAACTAGGACTACAGGCATGTGCCACCATGCCCAGCTAACTTTTTCTATATATTTTTAGTTGTTCAGCTAATTTATTTCTATTTTTAGTACAAACGGGGTCTCACTCTTGCTCAGGCTGGTCTCAAACTCCTAACCTTGAGCAATTAGCCTGCCTCAGCCTCCCAGAGTGCTAGGATTATAGGCGTGAGCCACTGCTCCTGGCCTGTCCACACTTTTTCTAACCCTACTGAAAGATACAGACAGTCCCAGCCCTCTACATCACTTTCCTAACAGGTGTGTGACTCCCCCAAGCCAGGCCTAGCTCACAGTGCGCTAAGCTAATGACTCACTCAGTCCTTGGTGGCAGGGTGGGACCTAGGAGTGGCAAAGCCCCAGGGCAGAACCTAGTCTTGAGCAGCCTCACCTGATCATCCTACGGCCCATGTCAATGTGATCCTTTCTAAGAATGCCTTGGCACCAAAAACCCTTGAAAAGATCTGCTCTACATAATCATCCCTGCAAATGTCCAAATACCAACTACCTGCCACACTTTAGACACTCTTCTTTTCAGGTTGAAATATCCCAATATCTACCCCCACATCTTTTCCTACACCTTTTTTTCTAAACTCATGATGGCAGCTGTCCTCTGAACTGTCTCCTCAGTTCTCATGTCTTTCTTAAACTGTGCAGCCCTTTATTTGACACCCATGGGCCACCATTGTGACTTGATCTCTTTTGAACGGGCACAACAGCCTTCAAGCCTGGCAGCATCTCCTCTCAATTATGCAGGAGCAGGTAACCTGAGGACTAAATCTGCCAACAGGTACCACTGCCTCCTCTCTTTGATATGCATCCTCAGTCAAGTTCATTTAACAAATATTTACTTCTGGAAACTAGGAGACACAAACATCTGTAAGTTGGGGGCTCTGCCCTTGACCTCATAAGGCAGTTTTAGTATTAAGACCTACATAGCTCAAGAGCTATAGGGGTGGGCAACTGTGGCCTTGGGGCCACATGTGGTCTGCTGGATCCTTGAGTGTGGCCGTCTGACTGAATCCAAATTTTACAGAACAGATCCTTTTAATAATGGGGAGGAGAGGTTTCCCTACCCCCAGCATTTATAATTGGCAAGGGATCTCTGGAACAAATCAGATACTGTGCGTCATAACTGCTCAGACACATCATGCTCCTGGAGAAACTTTTACTCCATTTAGTCACATATCATCAACACAAGCAAACCGAATCTGGGCAATTCAGGAAGAACTCTGAGAATTTAAGGAGGCCACTTTTGCCCTTTTTGCATATTTGATTCCTCCCTAACTGTCCTCTCTAGTCATTCACGGCTTTCTCCAGCCCAGATCTTTTCATGTTCCCCTACTACACAGCCCTGCCCACAGCACACACTCGACTAGGTGTCTGCACACTGTCCTGAAAGGAGAGAAGTCCCCACTGGGGCAGGGGGCAGAGGGGAGAGTTGGGAGGTGCCTTCCCAACTTACTGCCTTTGAGTGAGTGCCAGCCTTCAGCCATATTATTACTATTGAAAATTTAACCTTTTAATCTACATACCATAACATTCACTCCTTTGATGTATACTTCTAAGAGTATGGACAAATGCACAGAGACACGTGACCACAACCAAAATCAAGATACAGAAAAGTTCCATCAGTCACCAAAATTTCTTCAGGCTGACTTTTTAGTCAAACAACCCCCCACACCACTCCCACCCCCCGGACAGAACGAACCGTAAAAAGCCACTAGTCTCTTCCCCATCCTTTACCATCAGCTTGTCCACAATGACATATAAATGGAATCACACAGTACGTAACCTGATGAATCTGCGTGCTTTCACTTAGCATAACGGCCTTGTGATTCACCCGCGTTGTTAAATGTATCAGATAGTTCGTTCTTTGTGTGGCTGAGTAGAACTGTAGTGGTACAGTTCCACTGTACCATGTACCAAAGATTGGTTATCCATTTGCTCATTAAAGAACACCAGGGTGGTTCCATTTTGGGGAAATTATGAATAAAGCTTCCGTAAACATTCTTGCACAGCTTTTTGTGTGAACATAAGCTTTCAGTTCTCTAGGGTAAACAGCCAGGAGTGGGATGGCTGAATCATAAGGTAAACGTTTGTTTAATTTTACAGGAAATTGTCAAACTGTTTCAGAATGGCTATACCATGTTACACTCCCACAGCAATGTATGAGATTCCAGCTGTTTTGCAACTTCATCAAGACTTGATATTGTCAGCTGTTTGTGTGTTTTCAATTTTAGTAATTCTAATGAGTATATGGTATATCTCATTGAGATCTTAATTTGCCTTTCCCTAATGACTAAATCCTAATGATGTTGAGAAACTTTCCATGCACTTACTTGCCATTTATGTCTCGTTTGATGAAGAGTCTGTTGAAATTGCTTGTTTAAAAAATTGAGCTTTTTCCTTTCTTATGATTGAGTTTTGAGAGTTCTTTATACATTCTAAGTATAAGGCCTTTGTCAAATATATAATTTATTAATGTTTTTTTCTCAACCTATAATTTTTCTTTTCATTCTCTTAACAGTAACTTTGACATAGCAAAGGTTTTAATTATGACAGTCTAATTTATCAATTTTTTTTCAGGTAAATCTTGCTTTTGGTGTCATACCTAGGAAACCTTTAGGGAACTCAAGCCCATGAAGATTTTTCTCCTAGATTTTCTTCAAAAGTTTTATGTTTTACATTTAAGTCTATTATCCATTGTGAGTTAATATTGTATAAACTGTGAAGTATAGGTCAAGGTTCACTTATTTTGCACATGCATGTCCAATCGTTCAAGCACCAGTTTTTAAAGAGTCTATCCTTCTTCCATTGAATTGCCTTTGTAACTTTTTCAAAAATCAACTGACCATATTTTTTTGAGTTTATTTCTGAAGTCTCTTTTCCATTTCATTGATCTGTGTGTCTATCTCTTCATCAATACTTCACTGTATTGATGACTGTGGCTTTATGGTAAGACTTGAAATCAGGTTGTATGGGTCCTCCAATTTTGTTCATTTTCAGTATTGTATTGCATATTCTACTTCTTTGCCTTTCCATATAAATTTTAAAATCAATTTGTCAATAACAACAAAAGCACCTTCTGGGATTGTGATTGGAATTGCATCAAATCTATATGTCAAATTGCAGAGAACTGACATCTTAACTCCATTGAATCTTCTAATCCACAAAAATGATCTTTCCTTACTTCTCAGTGTTTTGTACTTTTCCACATACAGGTCTTAATAAATTAGTTCTTATAATAGGTATCAATTTTTAATTTTTGTTTCCAATTGTTTATTGCTATTGTGTGGAAATACAAATGCTTTTTGTATATTGATTTCGTATCCTAAGACATTGATAAACTCACTTTTAAGTTCTTGGAGCTTTTTGTGGATTATTTGAGATTTTCTACCTAGGCAATAACATCATCTGGAAAGTTTTACTTTCCAATCTGAATGATTTATTATTGTTTTATTTTTTGTAGAGATGGAGTCTTGCTAGGTTGCCAGGCTGGTCTTGAACTCCTGTTCTCAAGCGATCCTCCTGACTCTGCCTCCCAAAGTGCTAGGATTACAGGCATGAGCCACCATACCCAGCCTGCATCACTTTGTTTTTAACCTGTCCATATTATTATGTTTAAAATGAGTTTCTTAGGTACAGGGGATATCTCTGTATTATTTCTTCTTCTTCTTTTTCTTTTTGTTTTCTCTGAGACAGGGTCTTGCTGTGTCACCTGGGCTAGAGTGCAGTGGCATCATCATAGCTCACTGCAACCTCGAACTCTTGGGCTCAAGCGATCCTCCTGCCCCAGCCTCCCAAGTAGCTGGAACTACAAGGGCACATCACCATACCTGCCTAATTTTTTCTATTTTTTGTAGAGATGGGGTCTCGTGTTATTGCCCAGGCTGGTCTCAAATTCAAACTCCTGGCCTCAAGTGATCCACTGGCCTCGGCCTCACAAAGTGCTAGGATTGCAGGTGTGACCCACCCAGCCTCTCTATTATTTCTTACAACTGCATGTGCGTCTGTAATTACCTCAAAACAAAAAGATTAATTTATAAAAATAACAAATAAATAAATAGAATGAAAACAGGAACAAAAAAGAGTTCCTTGCAGACATCCTAAAGTTGGGTCCTATTTTGGTTTTTGCTTTTTTTTAGACACTGTCTTTTAATTGATGCATTTAGAGTATTTACATTAAATGTGGTTATTGATTTATTTGGATTTAGGTCTACCACCTTATTATTTATTTTCTGTCTGTCTCCTCTGTGGTTTTTTTTCTCCTCTATCTCCCCTTTTCTGCCTTCTGCTGAATTTAAAAAAAAAAAAATTGGTATTTTATTTTATCTATTGGTTTTTTTACTATATCCCTTTGTATAAATATTTTAGAGTTTGATCTAAGGATTACAATATACGTACCTAACTTTTCATAGCTTACATAAAGTTCACATTTTATCATTTCAAGTGAAATGCAGAAATCTTACAACCCTATAGATCTCATTCCTCTTTCCCCATTATTTTGCAATTGTCATATGTTATCATATCTACTTAGCATTGAAAATGCCATCAGACAATATTATAACTTTTGCCTTTAATGGTTATAAGTATTTTAAAGAATTTAGGAGGGAAAAATAGTCTGTTACATTTTACCTGCATATTTAGCATTTGTGTTGTTCTTCCTTCACACCTATAGTTTTAGGTTTTGCTCTAGGATAATTTCTCCTATGCCTGAAGAACCTTCTTTAATATTTGTTTTAGAGCAGGTCTTCTGGCAACAAATTCTCTTAGTTTTCCTTCATCTCTCAATGTTTGATTCCACCATCATTCCTGGAAGATATATTTGCTGAAAATAAAAATCTGGATTCACAATTCTTTTCTTTCAGCACTTTAAAAATCCTCAAATAGTTGCTTTATATATTTGTCCAGAGTTTTAGTAGTAATCAGTGGGAAAGACAGGGTGTAGTGAATGTACACCATTTTAGTCCAAATCAGGGCCCATATTGTTACTGTTCCTTCGTATCTCTGACTTTATCTAAGGCTGTCAGTAATTCTCCACCTAGCACTATTGCAGCATTGCTAGAGCTCGCTCAAGGACGGGCCTAGTACTGGTTACTTGGCGTGATGGTTAATTTTGTGTGTCAAGAGCTTAATCCTATTGTATTCTCTTTCTTCCTCTCCTCCACTATCAATATCTTCTCTTTTACTGTCTCTTCTCCGTCTCTATCAAACATACTCTAACATATTCCATTTCACAGAGAAAAAAACTTTTTTGACTCCAGACTCTACTTTAGTTTCCACTCCATACCTCTACTCCACTTCTAAGCAAAACTTGTACCCATGCTGTCTCTATTTCCTCCACGTTGCCAGATTCTAAAGGACAGTTCTCTATTCTCTAAGTCAAGCTTTCAGCAAAATCCCACACAGCTAACCAATTACTCTTTCCTTTGGAAAACACAGTTCTCTTTGTTTAAGTAACATCATGACCTCCTGATTTTCTTCTGATTTCTTTGGCCGCTCTTTGTTAATTGCCTTTGCTGGTTCTTCCTTCATCAACATCCAGACTATGGAATGTTCTCATGCTTAGTCCTGGGTCTCTTTCTTTTTCTAATTAAATGCTTTTCTTTAATGATTTTACCAAATCACATAATGTTAAGTTTCATCTATCCACTGAGACCTCCCCAAAATAACACATTTCATTGATTATTTTGTTGTTGCCATTTAACGTCCTTAACATCAAGTTGTATCTTACAAATAATGGTATCTTTTGATTGTTGTTGGCCAGGCTACAATTGTGCCATAGTTGTCACTGCCTATGCACACGTACACTTGATGGTTATACTAACAGGGATGACTAGTCAAAAGTAATCCCATTTCAGTGAACAAAACATTGAAGACCACTTGAAGATGAAGCATAATTCCTGGGTATTGCCTGAAAATCTGTATTAATATCTTTATCAGCAGCATCAAAATTTACAGGGTTGGTATCAATGGCTTGGAAGAAAATCCCAGAGATGATAGTGGAGCACACTTTTAAGAAATGGTATGTCACTGATATTTTTAAATCATTTAGGATAATACTGGGAAAGGATAGACGTCAATAACTCTCAGCTGAAAAATGATTCAGAAGATTTTGTATCTGAATGGAAGAAGCGTTGGAAATTGTAACCAATTTATTTCACTTACGTTTTCCATTTTATGAGTAATAAGGAGTGATATATGATTTTTTAAAAAGTAACTCTCAATAAATCTTCAAAAAATTCTCTCAATAGTTATTAAATAAAAAATTTTGGTGAAAAGAAGGCATAATGTCATAGTTGAGTTGCAACATTCTCTTTCTTTCTTAGAAGTACACAAAAATTGGTGTGTTTTATAATGAATATCATCTTAGATTCAATGGTATATGTTGTATTAATATTTACCTCAACTAATGAAACCGGAGGAAGGTGCTATTGGTAATTTCTCATTTAATAGCTGTGCCTTCCTCCACCAAAAGCTTTAATTTTAACAATCGTGTTTTCAAAAACTAATGTTTCCAAATTCTAATTTTTAAAAATCTGAATATAAGTCTAAATTGCAAAGGAGACTTCATTACATTATTTACTCAATTGATGGAAATTATGACTATCAAATTTTATATTCTTCATCTTCATATCCATATACCTTAAATCTCTCCTGCCTGAAACAAGTATTTTATAATCATTAAAATTAGACTTTAAAATGATTTTTAGAGGCTGGAGGGGGATGAAGAGAAGTTGGTTAATGGATACAAAAACACAGTTAGAAGGAATAAATTCATCTAGGCACGGTGGCTCACGCCTATAATCCTGGCACCTCTGTGAGGCCCCTAGGCAGGTGGATCATTTGAGCTCAGGAGTTCGAGACCAGCCTGAGCAAGAGTGAGACCCCGTCTCTACTAAAAATAGAAAGAAATTATCTGGACAACAAAAGTATATATAGAAAAAATTAGCTGGGCATGATGGCTCATGCCTATAGTCCCAGCTACTTGAGAGGCTGAGGCAGGAGGATTACTTGAGCCCAGGAGTTTGAGGTTGCTGTGAGCTAGGCTGACGCCACAGCACTCTAGCCCTGGGCAATAGAGTGAGACTCTGTCTCAGGAAAAAAATAAAAATAAATAAATAAATAAAAAGGAAGAAGGAATAAATTCCAGTGTTCCATAGTACACAGTAGGGTGACTATAGTTGTCAGTAATTTATTGGATATTTCAAAATATCTAGACAAGAAGATTTGGAATGTTCTCAACACAAATGATAAATGTTTGAGGAGATGGATATCC
Organism: Eulemur rufifrons; assembly: GCF_041146395.1. Taxonomy (NCBI): domain Eukaryota; kingdom Metazoa; phylum Chordata; class Mammalia; order Primates; family Lemuridae; genus Eulemur; species Eulemur rufifrons. The sequence goes on from NC_090989.1 coordinate 205,898,788, forward strand.
TAGCTATCTCCTAATTTGATCATTACACATTCAATACATGTATTAAAATAACACATAAATATGTACAATCGTGTCAACAAAAGATTTTTTTTAGAGATGAAGTCAAGAACTTTATCTCCCAGCTTTTAAAAAAGGAAACTTCTTTTTGAAAAACAAAATCCTTTATTTAAAATTGTGTTACTTTCAAAGGCTTTGGACTAGTCAAGTTTAGTGTAATGAAAGAAAGGTCTAATCCATATCAGGCGCTAGAGCCACGATCACCATATTTTCATTATATTTCCAGTCAATTGGTTAAATTTTCTTTCAAACAACCTCTCAGAATTTTGTTCTTTTGAGGCAGACAAAAAACTCAGCCTTGGCAATATGGTCTCTCATTTAACAATCTATTTCAGGCTTAACCCTTGACACTTACCAATGGCTCCGCGCTACTGACGCGTTTTCAGCTTGTGTGTGCGTGTGTGCATCTGTGTGTATGTGTGTGGCTGTGTATGATACGTTGCTAGTTTCCTATATGGCTCTTCCCTTTGATCATCGACCTTGTCTTGTCTCCCACTTGCCCTTGCAGCTCTAATTGTTTTTATTCCTTTGAAATCATCGGGGGGAAAAAAGGTCCTTAAGGAGCAGTCTCTCTTTCCAGTTGTTGCTGCCACCTTAGAAACATTCCAATTTTTTTTCACTCAGTATTTTTAGTTTGTTAAGACATTTTTTCATTCTGCCTAGACTAGTTACAGCCTCATCTGATTGTCGTCCAGCAGTAACATCCCGAGGCTCTCAGGTGTCATAGTGGGAGGGTCATGGGGTTTAAGATCAAAATACTTGATTTAATGTCAAGTCATAATTCTACCACTACCTGACTAGAGACCTTGGGCAATCACTGAGCCGCTCTTGGACTCAGTTTCCTCATCTGTAAAATGGGGCTGATCATACTGATTTTCAGGGTTGTTTTGAGGATTAAACAAATTAGTGTACATGAATGTTTCTTGAAAAGTATATTGCAGGAATGTTAATCTTTGCTCTGTTCAATAAACACTTATTTAACAACTAAGAGTGGTGGCAAACTTAAAGGACTACAGGTGATATAAATGCATGCAGCAGGCATGGTTCCATGCATCAGAGCATGGGAAGGTTGTGTGTTTGGAGAACTAGAGCTCACAAGCCTGTCTGAGGACAACTGCTGCTCAGCTCCAGCCCACAGTCTGCATCTGAGAAAAAGATCCAGTGTTTCCAGATGTTGTGATTTTTCAAGAAGAGCTAGAAAACATGATGATTTTGATGTAAAATCTTCCAATCTTTAAATGTTGACAACTAATTTCTAGAAATCCCTTTGTTGGTAAACAAAACAATATTCATCTACTAGTCAAATTTGTCCTATAGACCTCCAGTGTGGTCTACTATGTGCCACATAACTATGGGAGGCCCTGGGAATGCAAAGAACAAATATATAGCCTACGGTGGACACTGCAGTGCACTGCCCTGATCGAGCCCCCTTCAAGAAAGGACGTGCTGCCCAGCTGCGGGGAGTGCAGGCAGCAGGCGGCCCTCCGCTGTCAGCCCCTTCAGTTATCGCTTCAGCAGCAGAGCTGCCTCATCCAAGGTCACGCCCCTTCATGGGTGGCCCATACCCAGTGACTGTTGGAGGCAGGGGTATATGGAGGCAGGCCTCCTCACTCCAATTTGGAGCAACTCTGGAAGACCAATCTCGCTCCAGAGATCTTCATTGTGTCAGGTGAGGCAGCTGTTAGGTTTGCATCAGATCTCGTCTTCTCTCTCAGCCCACTCGTGCTTCCTTCTCCTCCATTTCACAGCTGATGATCCCAAGGCCACTCCTGGTTAATATCTTGTACACTAAACTCTGTCTGAGAATCAGCTTCCTGGGTAATTTCACATGCAACATGGTCCTTGAAGTCATGGCACTATCTGTATGATGAGCCAGGTGGACAGACAATTTGAATACCATATGAGAAGAGCCAGGATAGATGCATAAACAAAAAGCTATGGGAAAGGAGGAGGGGCACCAACTCAACCAGAGCCTTAAGTTAAGTCTTCCTGGAGTGGACGATCTTGAGATAATTTTGGAAGGTTTTTAAGCAATAACCAAATAAAGAAGGAAGAACAGGTATATTCGGCAAATAAAACACTAAAAGCAAAGAGCAGATGGATGTCCAAGAAACAGAGACCCAACTATGCATGGAGAACCACCAGCAGTTTGGTACTAATAGAGCTTATGAAGTTGGAGAGAAAAGTTTTAACGTAAGAATTTGGCCTTGGTCCAGTAGTTAATGTGGACTGAAGATTTTTCCTCCTAACTCACTGAACACTTATTCTGTCTTTCCTCCACCAAGCTTTATATGTTGGTCCTTTGTGGAGCCTATTTTCATTCAACAGGCATGCCTTGACAAGTTTCATCTCCTACCATGATTCAAAATATAGACATGAACATCCAACTCAACATCACTTGAATGGATCACAAACTTAGCATGTCCAAAATCAAGGTCATCATCTAACTCACCTACACCTTAATCTTTCTAAATTTCCTACTCTGGTGAATATTGGCACCATCCACCCGGTTGCTCAAGCCAGAGTCCTAGGCATCAGTCTCAACTCGTTTCTCTCCTCACCCTCCAAATTCGATCTCTCAGTGTGTCCTATAAACAATCTCACCTTCATATATTTTGGATCCCTTCATACCCACTGCTACTTCCTTAGTTCAGTGAAAGCTCTTAACAACTGGCAAATTTGCCTCCAGTCTTATCCCCTGTCAACTCCATTCACCAAATAACTATACGAATAATCCTTTCAAAACACAAATATGATCATGCCAAGCCTCAACTTATGTTCTTTTTTTTTTTTTTGAGACAGAGTCTCCCTTTGTTGCCCGGGCTAGAGTGAGTGCCGTGGCATCAGCCTAGCTCACAGCAACCTCAAACTCCTGGGCTTAAGCAATCCTCCTGCCTCAGCCTCCCGAGTAGCTGGGACTACAGGCATGCGCCACCATGCCCGGCTAATTTTTTCTATATATATTTTAGTTGGCCAGATAATGTCTTTCTATTTTTAGTAGAGACGGGGTCTCACTCTTGCTCAGGCTGGTCTCAAACTCCTAACCTCGAGCCATCCACCCGCCTTGGCCTCCCAGAGTGCTAGGAGTACAGGTGTGAGCCATCGCGCCCGGCCAACTTAATGTTCTTTAGAGGTTTCCATAATCTTTGAAATAAAGTCCAAAGTCCTTAACAGAACTCTTCATCATCTGATACTGATTTCACACTTTCTGCTTCATCCACATTGTATTAAATTCCTCTTCTCTCTTGTTTCTAGAACTTGCAACAGGTTGCATTCAGTCTGAAATATCTTATTCCTGCTGTCTCTTCTTTTTACCTGGTTAACCCCTATTAGTCCTTCAGGGCTAAGCTTAGGTGCTACTTTCTCTAGGGAGTTTTCTCCACCACCCTTACCTCTATGATAAGGTAAGTGCCTTGCTTACAATTCTATCATTTGCACCTATCAATCTGTACTTGTCTCCCTCTATCACAAGGCACAACTGAAGGCAGAGAACATGTTTATCCATTCCCAAATTTCCAATGCTTTGCATAATATTTGGCACATAATAGGTCTCAAGAAATATTTTCTAAATCAATGAATGAATGAAATATATTTTATTTCTACATGTACACTTGGAGAAAAATTTGGGTCATTGTTTTAAGGGGGAACTCAGTAGAGGACAAGAGACATGTTACAAGAGGTAGTAATGACCTAAACCAGAAAAGTGAGAGTAGAAATGGAGAAAAAAGAAGTCAGATGGAGAAATATCTTAGAGGTAAAATCAGCAGCATTGGTGATTGGATATTGGGGCTGACAGAGACATTGTGCGATGAAATGATTCCTGGATTTCTGACTTTGGCACCAAGATAGTGATATCTTAGCTAAGATACAGAACACAGGAGGAAGAGCAGGTTGGATAAAGGGCGTAGAGATGTTGAGTTTTCATGAGTTTGTTCAGGGCATGTTAAGGGGGAGGTGCCTTTGGGAAGAGCAGGTGACTTATCTGGACATTAGTATACGGGGTGAGGAGAGGAGTAAAAATTATAAATGAGATGGCCCAGGGGAAATAGTGGATGTGAGAAGGAAGTCAAGAACAGCGTCCTGGGACCGCCACCTTTGTTACAAATTGTGCTAGATCTCTTACTTTTGTCCCCCCGGATGCACTCTGCACCCTGCCCCAGGAGGATGGATGATCTGAATAGACTACACTGATGGGCATCCTTGTCCTCTGGTTTTGCTTGGGTTTAGTTCATGTGAGAGACCAGCAGTAGACAGAAGGAGAGAGAACGACATCCATATACCAGCCCACTCCCCGGTCAGGCCCAGGTGTGGTGATAAAGCCCCACTGTCACTAGCCTGGGGTACTGTCCCAGGCCTTCTTGCTTTTTCTAAACCACACACACTTTGTAAATAGCCTTTTTGTTAAAATCCGCTTAATTACCCAGCATGAAAATGCCATCAGTTTCCTAAAGAGACTGAGTGATACACAAAGGATCCTAGGAAAGAAAAGATAGGCAAACTAATCTGATAAACTAACTCTACTAAAGTGCTTTAGAAGATTACCTTTCCTAAATAAACAGACTTCTTTGAAAACTAAAGGAATAACCCTGAAAGTTGAAATTTCAGGCATCTAGGACAAGGAGTAAGTGGTTGTTAGCTAGAATGACTGTAGTGGTAAATTAACTTGGGAATTCCCAAAGATGTGAGGCATATTCCAAAGGACTAAATCACTGTACACATAAGTCACTTGCAGGTATTTATGGTGAGATGGTCTCATACTTTAATAAACTTCGTAAGGGTTAATAATGGCAGGGATTCTAAATAACTCGGTATAAAACACTGGTGTGGGGGGATGGATATAAAGGACTGCAATCCTGCCACCTCAGTGGCATCCACCCCACTGGGTCCAACAGCTGGTATCAAAACAGAACAAAATATATGAAGAAATATTCGAAAAATTCAGCTGTCTGCTCTGCTAGAACCACAAATACATAATATTATATGTTTGGTTGTATTAAAGATGAGATTTTGACATACATGTATACGGCCTCAACATTATTTTTGGATATTTTAAAGCTGGACAAGTGGCCTTCCACTGAGCTCTTCAGAGCATATAATACAGGCCACTGCTGACCCTGCCTCGGCTCTGACATCCCCTTCCATATCCGAATCCTCCCGGCCATCTTTACTGCGCCATGGTTTGCGATTCACTGCCTAAATGAACCCTCTAGACACATCCCACTTGATTCTAGAGGGCTGCCATCATAGCTACACCCCTCAAGACCCTTCTATTGCCAGCTTGTTTATAGAAAGTGCCTAGATTACAAATTTAATTTGTTTCTCTATGACTTCGCCATTCAACCCTGCAAGAATGCAGGAAAAAAATAGTGGGGGCCACTCAAGAACAGTTTAAATGTTAACAGATGTAGAAAAAGACTTATTAGTAATACAAATAGGAAATACTTTTGATGTTGAGATTCAGGTCATTAGAACTTAGTGTCAACCATGCTGTTAGAACTTGTCATTGACATCAATAAGACAAAAGAAAGGGAGCAAACCCAGAACTGTGGTTTGTTTCCCCTATGCACCTCAATTTGACCATCTAAATCAAATCAAAGAAAAATCCCAAACTTAAAAATGACCCCAAAGTTTATTTCTTCTGATCTTCTCAAGTCACTAATTTCTCATACGTCCCTGACAAAGTCACTTGTTCATACACTCAACAGACCCAAATTGATCACCTGTCCCTGGCAAGCACCATTTATTTAATCCCAAAGATGAAAGCATTTTCATGTGACTTCCAAGAAACTCACACCAAGTCTGTCCTTGAATACTGACTTCAGTACATAAATCATTACTGGTTGTTAAGTGGGAAGTTTGAGAAGCTGCGAAAACAGAAAACAGATTGTCCTCCACAGCTGCCAGAAAGGACGCAGCCCTGCTAGCACTTTGATGGAGCCTAATGAGATCTGGGTTGAACTTCTACCTGCAAAACTGTAAGATAGTAAATTTGTGTTGTTTTAAGCCACTAAGTGTGTGCTAATTTGTCACAGCAGCCATAGGAAACTAATACCTTCTCATCACCCTTCTCCTCCTCCTCTTTTTTTCAATTTATACTTCCAGTTACCACAGATTTTTCTTCAAATTCACTTTGGCCAGGTGGGGCTTAGTTTGGCCCAGACATGGGAGACTAGGATAAATCCGGAGAATTGCAGGAAGTCATCAGTTAATCTCCTAGTTACAAATTATCCTGATCTCTTCATTAATGTAGGTTGCAATGCAACGTCTTTGTAACAAAACTTTGTTAGAATTGTTGTAATCACTGTAACCGTATAACTATATCTCTTTTAAGAATTTAAAATTCATCTAATCTTTACTTTCTTGTACCTCTAATGTAACTCAATAAAATTTGGTTGGTTTTACTGAATATATCTATCCTTACAACCTGTACAATAATGTTATCATAGAAGCTACATTTGTGAGCCAGAGCCCAACTCTGTCACTTACCAGTTTTGTGAGTTTCAGTATTTATTTCCATCTCTCTGCACTTCAGTGTTCATACCTAGAGAAATAAGGACATTTGAAGAGATAATCTCTAAGGTCTCTTTCTTCCTCTAAATTGCCATGTTCTATCAGAGTACAGACAAAAAGAAGACTCTGTTTCCTAGCTGAAGGATAAACTGATGGCAGGAGAGCACTTCATTCCGTCATTCATGCCAGTCCCTATACGTGAAACACACTCTCCTCCTTTATTTTCTTTTACCACTTACATCTCCAGCTAGAGAGATGCTTCCCTGCTTTCAAGGCCCAAATCAAATGCCACTTCTCATGAAAACTTCCTTGATCACAGCATCAGGAGTTAATCTTGCTCTCCTCTGAAATACGGCAGCACTCGTTGCCTGGAGGATTATTTCACACTGAGTTATATTCTTTTGGTTTCGATGTCCTGTCTACAGCCGTGCCACCCTGAATGTGCCCAATCTCTCATCTGTTGCCATGTCTTGCCACTCCAGCCACACTACAGCTTCCTGGAGGTGGGGACCATGTTCTGTGTTGTTTGCCCATCGCAAGGGTTGAGTAAATGTCCTGCCTCTCCTCCTATAACGGAGGTGGTGTCCTCACCCTGTCTACAGCCCACCCTCTTCTTGTCTGCCGGTTCCTTCTCCTCCAGCCTCTCACAGACCCAGTGACATCCATCCTTCTCATCTCTCCTTTCCCTTTCACTTCAACTTCTCTTCCAGCCTCAACCCATCTGCTCTACTATCTCCCATTTGAAAAGAAATTCTTCCAGAGGCCCCATATCGGCCCACAGCTGCACCCTGGGACCTCCCGCTGCCACCTTCTGTGGAGGAGTGGCGCTGTGCACACCTGCCACCTCCACTCCCTCTCCTTCCCGTCATGCTCTTCCCGGCAGTCTGGCTCCCAGCCTGTCACTAAGGTCACCAGTGCTGCCCAAGTCTCCACGGCCGGTGGACACTAAGCAACAGTTTCCATACTGACCACGAGCTCCTTCTTCAAACACTGTCTTCCACGGCCTTCCACGACATGACGCTCCTCTTTCTGCCCAGATGTTCCTGCAGTCTCCAGCGCCAGCTCACCCTCTGGTATTTATGTCCTTAGAGTTATGTCCTCTGAGCTCTCCTGCACTCAGTCTACCATGTTTCCCTGTGTTCCTCCCGTCCCCAAAGCTCCGACTGTCATGCACAAGAGCACATTAGACCACAAGGACTTTGCTCTCCAGAAGTTTATATCCTAATGCAGAAAGACAGACAGTAGACATGCAAACATATAAAGCCTAAGATAATTTCAGATAGTGACAGGTGCACTGAAGGAAATAAGTAACTGGGGAGATATTTTCGGAAGGGGGTCAGGGAAGGCTTCTCTGAGGAGGTGACACTGGAGCGAAAGAAAGCTCTAGTAGCAAGCCAGTTCTGAAAAGATCTAAGCAAATTGTTCCAGGCAAAAGGGATTAGCAAGTGAGAAGGTCCCGAGATGGAAAAGATTCTGCCCTGTTCCAGAGAGACAGCGGACAGAGGACACGGCACAACAGGAGGTGGGAGCAGAAGGCTGGGATCGGGTGTGAAGGGCCCTGTAGGCCCAAGTGAGGGTTTGGATCTTAGGCCAAGTGCACAGAGCAGCCGGGGAGGATGACTGCAGCCTTCTGACTGTCTTCCAGTGTATTCCCCACGAAAGTGCACATCTCCTCTTACCACGGCCCTGCTGGAACCTCTCCGATGGCTTCCCATGCCCTTAGGATGGTCCCAGCCTTCAAAGGACCTCCAGGGCCAGTCATGCCTGCTGTCCAGGCCCGTCTTTGCCACACCCCCTTGCCCTCCACATGCCGACTGTGCTGCAGTCGCAGCAGGTCCTGGATACACTGGGCTCACAGTCCACTCCAGACAGCACCATCCAGTGGAAACATATTGTGAGCCACATGTGTAATATTAAATTTTCCAGTACATAATCACATTACGTGAGTAGACAGAAATAGATGAAACTAATCTTAATAATAGATTTCAACTAACCCAACAGATCCAAAATATTACCATTTTAACATATAATCACTGTAAAACATTGTTTGATATTTCACATTCCTTTCTTCATGCTGTCTTTGGAATCCTGTGTGTGTTTTACACTTAAGGTGCGTGTCTCAATCCGGACCAGCCCCTATTCAAGCACTCAGCAGCTGCTGGTGTCTGGCGATCACTGCACAGGACAGAGCAGGTCAGACCTGAGCACGCTGTCCCCTCACCTTGGCTTCTCCTACATCCTCCCCTCGCGCCCCCTGACTTCACCAGACAGTAGCTACTTGCCACTCAAGAATCACGGAGGCCTTTCATGACCCCAGAACCAGGAAAACTCCCCCTGCTCCGTGCTCCCACCGCGTCCTGTGCTTCTGTGTCATACTCCCCACCACACTCACCGCTCACCGCTGTTTTCTTCACCCTGCTGCAACCTCCACTAGGAACCTGTCTGTCTTGTCCAGGGCCACATGGAGCACAGCACCTGGCATACGACAGTCACTCAAGACAGTTTTGATGAAATAAATCGAGGGTAGCTTCCAGGGTAACTGAAAACAGTTCCTAAGACTGCCATTTTCATCATAACATTTGCTTTACAGTCGAAGCCGAATTGATGGGATTTTACTGCAGTGCTCAGTGCTAGGGACCACCCGGCTGAATAGCAAAGGCCACAGAGATGGGACCTCTTGACAGCATCAGCAGACACGGGGCGCACCTCCACGTTGCTGTGTTTATTGATTGATGCATCGTCACACAAGCAACATGCTCACTTGTTACAAATTCAAAAGGTACAGAAGTGAATACTCTTTCTTCCTCCCTATTCCTAAGCCAACCCCTCCCTAGAGACAACAGCTGTTACTGGTTTCTTATATTTATTTCTCCTCTCTTTTCTCATGGAAAAAATCATTCCACAGGCTAACATTTTTCAGTTTTCTCAGTCATGTGAAGAATGAAAGAACCAATAACATTCCTTAGGAGACACCCTTTGGACTACTGTGTCTGCTCTCAGGCATGGGCTAGAGAATCGTGTCTTTCTGTACTGTAATTAAAATGAGGAAGCAAGAGACTTTGAGATTGGAATTCCTTCATCCAAACAATTATCCTTACCTGGAGTCTCTTCCACGTCAATGTTGCTAATCACTAAATGGACGAATACAACCCCTTATCCTTAATACCATTGGCCATGTAAGGAATATTAAATACCCAAATCTCTCCTTTTACATGACGTAAATGTTGGGTATTATCATGCTTTTTTCCAAGATGCAAAACTCCCAGACAAAATGCTGTCACACTGCTGATAGGTCAAAAAGTAAATTTTTTTTCCCCACATCCAACCACCCATCCCCCATAAAGCGAATACTTTTAAGCTCATAGTTATTGATTTGTATTTATTCCAATCCAGTATCCACACCACAACCCCTTGCTTGTATATCTCTGGGTCCAATAAAGCCTCAGCAGACCCTACAAAAAAGAAGTTGAGCCCGAAACCAAAAGACTCTTAGGGCCCATTTGCCCTTACCCTTCTTGTCTCCTCTTCCCTACCTTTGGCCACTCAGGTAGCTGTGTAACCCCACCAGACCAATCTGGCTCAACTTTTATGTAACAAAGTTGTCAGTTGTTTTTCAGTTACCATGGACCTTCAGGTTGAAGGTCACATAAACTGAGCATGCCCAGATGAACCAAGTGTGCAACCATATGTGGAACCTAAGTGCTTGGCCCAGATAGAGGACTGGGGACTGAAATAAGAAACGGACACTGCATGGCAAGATCCAAGATCCAATCAGATCGAGCCCTGGCATCACCTCATGACATGGTCCCATCAGAGCATGCCTCCTGGAACCACCCCATTGCAAGATCCAATCAGATCACACCTCATTACCCTATGCTTACAAAGCCTGACCCAGGCCTGAGATCAGGGAGACAGATTTGAGCATTTCCTCCGTTTCCTTGCCAGTCAACTTGCAATAAAGCTTTTCTTTTCTAAAAGGCCAGTGTTAGGGTTTTGGCTTCCATGTACATAGGGCAGTGAGCTGGAGAAGAGGCTGTAAAAGAGAACCACAATCAGTTCTAGCTTCTCTCATCATCGCAAGAATGCAGGTGTGAAAATGGAGTATCTGTTAAAGGTACATTAAAAAATTGATTCAAACCTTTCAAATTTTGCTGTTTGGTACATTTTTACAGGCTTTTTACAAAAGTAATTTAGCAATATGATCAAGCACCTCAAAAATGACCATTCAAGGGACTGGCCTAGGTATACCACTTCTTTTAATATCTCTGAAGGAAATCTCCAACCATAAAAAGGTTTCCAGCATAAAGATGTTCACCACAGCATTATTTATAATAGCAAATAATTATCATATGCCAAAAAGGTAAAGTAATAGTAATATAATAATTTGAAATAATATTTACTAAGATTATGTGTTAATTTGTAACAAAGCTGATGATATAAAGCAACAGAGATTGGGACACAAAATAACTTATGCAATATAAGATAAGAAGAAAATTTAAACATAAAAGTCTCTGAGTCAGTGGATAGTGGATGGTACTTTTGCTTTTCCTGTACTAAATATATAAATACAGTAAATAATGTCTTTGAAAATAAGTCACATGAGGCCGGGCGCGATGGCTCATGCCTGTAATCCTAGCACTCTGGGAGGCCGAGGCTGGAGGATCGCTCCAGGTCAGGAGTTCAATACTAGCCCGATTAAAAGCGAGACCACATGTCTACTAAAAATAGAAAGAAGTGACCTGGACAGCTAAAAACATATATAGAAAAAAAATTAGCCAGGCATGGTGGCACATGCCTGTAGTCCTAGCTACTCGGGAGGCTGAGGCAGGAGGATTGCTTAAGCCCAGGAGTCTGAGGTTGCTGTGAGCTAGGCTGACGCCACGGCACTCTAGCCCAGGCAACAGAGTCAGACTCTGTCTCGGAAAAAAAAAAAAAAAAGACAAGTCACATGGAAAAAATGAAGCAGGGAAAGGGACAGGGGAGTGCTGGAGGGGAAGCGGTTGCAATTGTATACGGAGAGGTCAGGAAGGCATCACTGGCAAACTGAGATTTGAGAAAAGACTTGACCAAGTGAGGGAGTGCACCCTCTAGATATCTGGGGAAGAGCTTTCCAAGCAGTGGGAACAGGGAAGTGCAAGGGACCTGAGGCAGGAGCAGGCCTGGTGTGTTCAAGGAATGAGGAGAAGTCAGTGCACCTGCAGTGGAGGGAGCAAGATGGGAGCAGTAGGGAGAAGCTTGGGAGGTTCAGGGGGCGTGTTGTGCAGGGCCTGCTGGCCTTGGGGGTCTGTGCAGCCACTGTGAATGGGCCGGGGGCTTAGCAGGTGGGGAGAAGAGCAGTGATATGACCTGGCTCAGGCTTGAGCAGCCTCCTGCTTGGGGGTGATGAAAGGTGGAGAGGGTGGCAGGAGCTGGGAGTTGTGGCTGCTGTCCAGGCGACTGAGAAGTGGCGACTGGACCAGGTACTAACAGTAGAGGGAGCAAGAAGTGACCAGGCTCTGGATAGACTCTGAAGGCAGGGCCTCTAGTGGTGTTAACCAGTCACCCCTGGACTCAGGAACCGCCAGAAAATCCAACCAACCGTGTGAGGAGAGATTTCCCCAGGCATGTCTGCCAGGCAAATGAGTGGCAAAGTTAGAAATACTTAACCAGAGAAAGAAGAGCAGTGATCTTCATAAATTTTTCTGACTCTCCACGTATTTGGCTAAAAGCTTGACTGTCAAAAGAGACATGACGTTTTCATCACCACCCAGAAGCTCATATTGTACAGTTTTCTGCAAGTGTTTCTTTTTATGTCTTCTACCAAGTGGGTCAAAAAGAGCCTGCATCCTACATATTGCCTCTATACTGTAAATTTCTATCAGTTACATATTCATCTATATCTTCCCTTAGTAATTTCTTATGTATAAGCCTTGACATAGAAAGAAAATCGCTGACCTATGGGCAAGGATCATAATGTTTATATCTTTTCTATCCCTCCCTACACCTAGAAGAATGAGGTTCGGCAATGATCATTGCCATGTCACTCACAGACATGAAGAAGCACACGCCACAAAATCGACATGTGGTTTCACACACACACACCAACACACACAGACACACACACGCACCCCCCACTAAACGAAGGAGTAATATATAAATTGCATAAAAGTCAAACTCACTTTCATTTTTTCTTTTTTTTAAGATATATAGTAAAAAAAAAAAAGTTTATTTTATCCTCTTAGAGGAGAGAGAGAGAGAGAAAAGAGAGAGGAAGAGAGAGAGAAAAGAGAGAGGAAGAAAGAGAGCAGAGAGATGGCATTGCATCCTAAAAATAGAGAAGGGAGATGCCAGCCTTCTGGCATCTCTTTCCTAAAATCTCTTTGGGAACTTAGCCCATGATGTAGTGCTGTTACTCAAAAACGCAAGTGCAACTCAGTGAGTGAATCTGTAAGTTGCAGCTTAGCAAACAAATGACTCACGAGAAGTTCTGGCCTGAACTTCTGAATTTTAGAAATGTGGTCCCTACCTTCTTTGTAAACAATGTCTCCTAGAAAAAAGTCAACTATAAAGGTAAGTATTACCTTTAGTAGGTAAATTTTAGCTATAAAAGACATTGATCACTTGGGAAGAAAGACAGAGTCCACCATGCTCATGCTGACCAGAGCCACAAGTAGTGGCAGTACCCTCTTCAGCAATGGCCCTGAAGCCACCACCCAAACAGGACCCCACGGACATAACATTCTCCCTGCTAGTGGCCTGGACTTTCTTCACTCACCTCAGGGAATTTCTTTTTCTGCACATATTCAGTGGTGGCAGCATCAAAATACTTGGCATAGCCCTCATTGAGGCTGAAAATCTTCCCTTTCTTCTTAATCTTGACATCTTTTTCCACCAGGACAAATTCACCAAGAGCCTGGAAAGATGAAGAGAGACACCAGGAGGAAGAGAGAGACCAGGAAAGAGAAGCCAACAGCACACTGCACAGCAGTCAGGACGGGAGAAGACGAGGACCTGCGGGCAGAAGCTGGGGTGGCTGTGGCCACGCTGGAGCCTGCCCAGTGGTGTTTCCGTGAATGGCAGACAGAACAGTGACGATATGGTGCCTACACGGGAAGCTCACGCAGCGACATAACGAGAGGTGAGATAACTCCAGGGAAGAAGGCCCGAGCTCTTCTTTCTTTGCCTCTGAGCCTTCCACTTCAGCGAGGCCCCTCACTTACACCCAGCCTGACTGTATTATCTCCCAGGTTCCCATCCCCACTTTAATGTTTTCAGGAAGATTTGAGCCATCGACAATGAGAGGAAGAAGGGACATCAATGTATAAGGGATGCATTTTGACCATTAATTTGTGGACCAGCTATTTTGTTTAATGATTGGAAACCATTAAAAGTCCCTGGTATCCCAACCACTCCTACCTGGGGGGAAAATTCCTTCAATCAGAACCTGGGTTCACTGGGCATAAAGAAAAAGTTGGTAGAATCTAAAGGAATCTTCAGACATTAATAACATTGTGCCCAGTCCCCTGCAGTCCCCCTATGGCCACCATGGTCACTATGTGTAGGACATCCCTCAGACACCCTTTGTCTAGTTCCGGTGGTAGCACTGCCTAAGGATGTGATCGGGGAGCTGCAGATGTCACCTTAAGGTGTGTCTCTAAGTCACTTTTCCACCTAGGTGGAAAGTCTGGGCGGGGAACCCAGGTCCATTTTCATGAATGTCAAAGATTGTGAGAAAATGAACAACTCTTCAGATGAGCTGCTCACAGCTGGCAGCTAGACCAAAACATTCCCAAGGAACATTAAAGATACTCCCTGAATAGAAAGAGGCAAGACCACACCAACCATATCTGAAGTAAGACGGTGACAAGGACACTCAACAACTACAAAAATTACTAATCATTCCTCTCTTCTGCCTAACATCAGTGATGTCTGCTTCTCTACCAATGAGTCTCCGCCCTCCCTGTAATCTTCCTGCCTCCTAGGTAAAAATTTTCAAGATATCTATTCTTTAACTGTCCACTCAGTGGATTTCCTGCTTGCTGTGTGTTCCCTGCCTGACAGACAAATGGACTCAGCTTTCTAGCTTAAAGGTCCTTAGATGTTTGTTTTATTCTTTGACATCCTGTATTTACCCATGCTCTTGGTCCCCCTCTCCTCTCACTTCTTAACCCATTTGCCTCTTTTGTTAAAGCTTCATTCTTTCTTTCCTCCTATCTATACCCCATTCCTACATTTCCTATGTAAGGGATCTCAGGACTGCTACCAGCATGAACCGTACTTTTCTTCTTTTGACTTTAAAAGAGTCTATCTTCACCACCGTCACCCACTTAGTCCTGCTCACATCCGTCCCATGGCTGGAATGTCCTTCTCCTCTGCATGCCACCTTCACCAGTTGAAACCCACCTGGTCCTTTTAGACCACTTTACATTGCCTGACAAAGTTTTGCCTCACTAACAAGCCTTTCCAAATGGCCTCAGCAAAAAGTGATCCTTGTTTCTCTGAACTCCTAAAATCTTTGCAAATAATTTTCTCATGTGATTTGTCACTTTGTATCTGAGGTTTCAGCTCTCCATATTGTTCCACTATAAGACAGCAAGCTCTTTGAGAGCCAGGGTATTTATGAGCACAAGGTACATTGGATATAGCCATTCCAGAGGAAACAGTGGCTAAGTTTGGCCTTTGGCCTTTGGGGGTCTTCTGCTTTTTGCACAATTTTTCTAGGTATTCCTTATACTGTAAACAACTGATTTACCTATAGTGCTTTATATTTAAAGACATCTTTCAATGGAGATTCTCATTGAGTTCTCAGAAGAATTCTGAGAGGTAAGTATTTTAATTAGCTCAATTTTACAGACAAAAGAAATTAGAAAAGGAGTTTGATGAATGTCAAACATGGGAGTTGATCCAGTTTGCAAATCCGGTGACTGCTTCTTGCTGATGGTGTCATCAATAAAAACAAGGAGTGCTCTACTGCATTACTTACGAAAGCAGTAGGCAAAGCCATGTGGTCAATATTTCTTCTTCACTGTGCTCCAGAATTAGACACAATTATACCCTTTGGCATCTTGAATTTCCTCATCTAAAAACAAGCCACCCGGTGATACTGTACAAACTTGTTGTTTGAGACCACTCACCTTTCCTCTAGTTGACATTAGGATCTACAGAACTCTAGTGATTTCTCTGATGTGTTGATACTCGATCCCATCTCTGTGACACAGGATGATGCTGAGAATTCACAAAGACAGAGGGAGCAACCTCCCAGAACAAACGTCTCTATTTCAGGGGCAACGGTCATAGTGCCAGGGTGACACCTCCTTGCTAATATCCCATCTTATAATGATAAGAAGAGACAAACTAGGAAGATGTTACAAAACACTACAATGACAGAACAGGTCCAGATAATGCTCCATATTAGAAAGGGAAGATTTGATTCTTGTTCTGGGTCCCTTCAACTATTCCTATCTGTCCTATAGGTAGCAGATCACATCAACAGTACAGCCTTTTTCACATATGAGCAAACAGAAGCACAAGAGTTAATTTCCAAAAAATTTTACAGACAATAGGATTTGCCAGATTATCAGCAGATTGTACACATTTTACATGGTACATTTAGACTCCTTATTTAATTTGTGACAAAAAGGTTTTTAAATAAGGATTATTCACACATGTTGCAATAAACAAATGCTATGTTGTTTCTTCTGGGATTTTTAAAAATTTTTCAATTTACTAAACAATAAAGTGCCCTTATATTTTAAGCCAAACACACTTCTTTGGCTCCCAATGTTCTTCAGAAATTACTTTTTCCTTCTTAATTTCCACATCCTAGCTGCATCTCCTGGTAATTTCAAACGTATGACATATACAAAATATGTTATTTTTCCAAACCTAAATTTGGAACTGGCATAGAGAGATCTGGGGACAAACAAAAAGGACAGGTTGAAGCTGCCACACTCAATAACAATTTGTCTTTTTCATCTACTTTCAGGTCCACAAAAGCAAGGACCATAAGAAGGGTGCATTCTGAGCTCTGATAAAAATCTCAGTGTGAGGAAAAAGATATGCTGAAGTTTTATATCATATGCTGTAACTTGCTTTCCAAACAGAATCAAAAATACTAATAAATTTGTGGGATGCAAGGTATGAAGTGAACTTAAGACCCTGATAATCTCAGTTATATATCCCTGATATTATCACTCTGGTTCCCTGAGACTTACAGTCAAAAGAAACAAACTGGTAAAGCAATGTAAAAAGTCCTTTTTAACCTTCAAAAGATTTTGTATATGGATAGAATTTGGGAAATACCAGACATTTCTAATTGTATACACTCTGTTCTCTTTAGAGTCTCTAAATCGGATTTTGTAAAGAACTAAGTACTTAATACATAAAAAGGATGTGAATTCATTGCAGCTGTCTAGACCAGTCCTTGAGGACCAAGACATACCGTAAGGCACAATGTTTCTTTCCTTAGAAATATTCAGACTCATAGTGCAGGTAAGTGGAAAGAACAGCTAATGCAATAAAAAGAACCTGGTCTCGAAGTGTAAATCAGGGTCCCAGTCCCAATTCCATGCTTTCCTAAAACAGTGTACTGACTGCAAAAATGCACATAATTGTTCACCCCTCCTTATCTCTGCAGCCTTTCAAATGTTACTTTGCAGTTGCAACCTGCTTACCCAATACAACGCGGAGGAAGTGACATTTTGTCAGTTCCAATCCTAGCACTTGAGAGGCATGATGCATTTTCTGTGCTCACTTGTGCTCTCTTGTGCACACTCTCTCTCCTCCTCCTCCCCCTGCCTTCACCACAACCACATCCCTGGGATAGCCTCCTGGAGGATGAGGCACAGGGAACACAAGTGAGTCAGTCCAGTGTCCCAGATAAGGCTCCAGACACATGAGCTTATATCCCAGATCAGCAAAGTCACCCAGCCAGTTCACAGTTGACTGTGGACACATGAGTGAGCCTTGCATGCCCAGTCCAAGTCAGCAGTTACAGACTCAACTGGCCTCAACTTCTGGTTGCTATTCTCAAAGCATATAAATTGTTTCTTGTTGTTGTTGTTGTTGTTGTTAAAAACAGCAATAGCTAACTGATACCTCTAAGGTAGGTTATATATAGATATGTACAGATGCTCCTCAACTTTAAATGGAGTTACATCTCAATAAAACCATCATGAGTTGAAAAGATCGTAAGTTGAAAATGCATTTAATACACTTAACATACCAAACACCATAGCTTAGCCTAGCCTACCTCAAACAAGCTCAGAACACTTACATTAGCCTACAACTGGGCAAAAACATCTAACACAAAGCCTATCTTGTAATAAAGTGTTGACTGTCTCATGTAGTTTGTTGAATACTATACTGAAAGTGAAGAACAGAATAGTCACATGGGTACTCAAAGTACAGTTTCTACTGCATGCTATTGCTTTTGCACTATTGTAAACCCAAAAAATCTTAAGGAAAACCATCAAATATTGATTTATAATGGGTTTACTGGTGGGACGTAACCTCATCGTAAGTTGAAGGGCATCTGCATGCTATTGCTTTTGCACTATTGTAAACCCAAAAAATCTTAAGGAAAACCATCAAATATTGATTTATAATGGGTTTACTGGTGGGACGTAACCTCATCGTAAGTTGAAGGGCATCTGCATGCTATTGCTTTTGCACTATTGTAAACCCAAAAAATCTTAAGGAAAACCATCAAATATTGATTTATAATGGGTTTACTGGTGGGACGTAACCTCATCGTAAGTTGAAGGGCATCTACATTTTTATGAACTCTGTGTAAGTTACTACTAATAAGTAAATCTAAGTTTGAGGAAAGTATGAAAATAAAAATCCACAAGTGGTTCATTCCTTAGAAAGATATACATGTTTCATCTATCAGAATTAAATATTAAATTTAGGCCCAAATGCAAGAACTAGCTCAGTTACAACTCAGCAGATGGCAACTATTCAAACACCAAGAAGAAGCTTGAGTCATCGATTTGAAAACTTAAAAACTCAATAAAACTATTTTTGTATACTATTGATTTTTACATGAAGAGATTATTTTAGCAACTTGCTTGTTCAATTCAATTTTTAAGAACTTGCTTCTAATTACACTTCAAAGTTTCCCTGAAGACTAGCTTATGTTATGGGAGATTCTAGTTTTAAGTGGCACCTGGGTGGCTGGTGCTCCCTTCTCCTAAAATGCCAATAGGAATCCAGAAAAAGATGTTAAAAACAGCAATGCTAAAAACTAACTATTGTCTAAATCTGGAAGGAATTTCCATGAAGTATTAAACGAGTGGATCTGAAACGGGCTAGGCAGGCAGTGGCTGATCCATGCAGCACTGTGAGGATGAGGATGGCCTCACTGAAGGTGAGAGCCTTGTCTTCCTCACCCACTCTGTCCCTTCAGCTTGGAGAAACATCGCTTCTTGGCCTTTTGGCTAAGATCAAGTGTGGCTTGGAGAAATATGCATATATCCAATCAGAAAAAAAATAGTTATTCCTCACGTGAGTGGAATAATTAATACCTCTCCTCCTCTGACTTCCCAACATCTTTTTATATCCTACAATTCCCAGAAAATAAGAGGACAAAGAAGACTAAGAACACAAGAGGATTAGAAGTCATATGTTACATCCTAGGTGGAATGAGCCATAATTTTATATGGTAGTAGGAAGACACCAGAAGAGCTTTTTAAAAGTCTGTTTTAGGAGACTAATATATACCCCATCAACTCAGATTGCCAAAGATTCAGACTTGGGGCTAAGAAGTGACACTATCATGGTTTAGCCAGAAGAACAAACTTGGCAAATGCCTACTATGAGAGGGAGTTGCAGGATACAGACATTAGACACTAGAATTTATGCCGGGATCTAAGCACGTCTACCTACCTTTCAACTAGGAATGGGCTCAATCAGCTCCCAAGTAGACAATAAAAGACACCATCTTCACATGTACCATGTTGGTAAATACGAGGTCAAAGATAGCTAATAGTTTCCAAGAAGGTGTTTACAAAGTAATTATCAAAATAGAGCCAGTGGGCTTCACTTCTGGGAACATAGATTTGCTGTACGTTTCCCTATTCCTCCTGCTAAGTACTCCTGTTTCATATTAAACAAATGCAAGAGGACTCTGAAAGATGGAGAAAAGAGGGCAGACTAGCTAGAGACCGCAGAACCCAAAGAAAGATGTGGTGGTGGTGAGTTCCCTTGGTTTTCCTACTGCTTCATATATTCCAGATTTGTAACTGAAAAATCTGAAAACCAGGAAATGCAAAAGGTAAAGACAAAAAACAAAACAAACAAACAAACAAAAAACACAAGTCCCAACAAACCCTACACTCCCTACGTAAAGAACCATGAAAAAAGTCACCTTACAAAAGAGAAAAACTTTTAGACAATAACAGCTTTACTGCAGTCAAGCAAACATGCCAAGAAGCAGAAAAAATTCAAATTAAATAAAAAACAAAAAATACCAAATGCATGCTAACAATGAGATGACAGACATGTTAGGTTTATTTGGCAAAAATTTGAACAAACCAACAAAAAATGCTTCCACAAGTAATTACAAATGAACTTGAAACAAGTTTTTTAAAAAATGGGTCTCAGCAAAGAACAGAAAATCTCAACAAAGGTATGGAAGACACACAAAAAGAAGTAGAAATATTAGAACTGAAAACTGCAATAACCAAAATAAAAAAAACTCAATGTATAGGTTCAACATTAGAATGTAGGTGACAGAGGAAAGAACCAGTGAACTTGAAAATAGTGCAATAGAAATTACCCAATTGAAAGAACAGAGAAAATAAACTATAGAAAGAATCCAAACTTTGTGTGATAAAAATCCCAGAGGCGAGGAGTTAGATGATGAGGCTGAAAAAGTACATAGGGAAATATTAGCTAAAACTTCCCAAATTTAGTAAAGACAAATTTGAAAAATCAAGAGAGTGAGTGAAACCCAAACAGGGCAAATCAAAAGAAATCCACATCAAGACAAATTATAGTCAAATCTGAAAACTAATGACAAAGAAAAAATATTCAAAGCACCTAAGGAAATGACACCTTACCTTTAGAGGAAAAACAATTCAAAGACAGTTGATTCCTCATCAGAAACCATGGAGCCCAGATAGGAGTGGCACAATATTTGAAAATGTTGAAATAAAAGTTCTGAAACCAGAATCTCATCTTCAGTGAAAATATCTCTCAGGAATGAAAGAAAAATCAATACATTCTCAGACGAAGGAAAACTGAGAGAATTTGTTGACAGCAGATCTGTTCTTTTTTAAAAAAAAACAAAATAGATAAAGAAAGTTCTCCTAACAGAAATCAAATGTTAAAAGTAGGAATCATGGAATATTGGGAAGGAAGAGAGAAAACACTAAACAAATTATAAGTAAATACAATTGACTTTCCTCTTCCTCTTGAGTATACTAAACTACCTTTGATAGTTAAAACATAATCTGTAACATTGTCAGATATAACAAGAATATAAAATAGTATCTAGTACAATTATTAGGTGCCAGGTATTAATTGCCTTACATACATTAACTCATTTAGTCCATAAAACAACTCAGTGATGTAGATGCTATTATTATCTTCATTTACAGCTAAGGCAAGGAAAATTCCAGTAAATTATGTAAGGGCAGGAGTTGGGGTTTGCACCTAGGCAAGCTAGTTTCAGAGACTATAGCCTTAACATACATAACCTCTTTCATAATTAGTGCATGAAATAACTATTTACCTACAACACACACACACACAATAATAAACTCTGAAAGTGTCAAAACTACAAATAATTCTTAATAAAAATTTTAGATACAGGACTAAAGCAAAGAGTTAATAGCAGATTTCTTTCCTCTAGCGTCACTGATGCCTATAGCTAACTCAAGGCACTGTTACGAGTATACCTACAATGCTTCCCTGGTAAATAAGAATTTCCAACCAAAAATTTGTACTACACCAAGAACTTGTACCTGGTCATTGAAATTATTCAACTTATTTATCAAGAAATGAGGAATCTATAGTGATGAGATACAGCTGCACTACAGAAGAGGAGCTTCTCCTGTATCCCTCAAGAGACTACTTGATAAGCTACGTAAAACTTGAAGAGCCCCCGAAGCTGACGGATTCCCCACCTTGAGATGGTCTATCCACCCAGCTTCACCACTCACCCCACCATGCATATACACAGTGGGAAGTAACTGGGAAATTCAAATCTGTGCCTGAAAGTCACAAAAACCTCTTCTATGCTGTTGTGCCTGGTTTTATTCTCCATCTGTACCTATTCCTAATGCTAAATTAACTTCAAGTGAGGTGAAGCCTACTGTATATTGTGAGTTTGATTTTTGCTCCAAACCCAAGACCACTGCTGCAGAATGGGCACTGCACAGAAAATATCAACTGATTCCTATGTATCTGAAATAACCAATGACAAGCTATCCTGCAGAATGGCATCCTTTAATAAAAAGTATGAAACAATGCTAGAAAGAAATGTGTGTCCATATATCATGACACCAAATGTGAAGTGAGATGAGAGTTTTCTAACTTGTCTTTGGCGGGAAGTTAATATACTCTTTCTGGAAAAAATATTGAGATTATTTAAAAGAATCTTTCACCTGATGTTCCTGTCTTTTTAGTCTTTCATTTCATTTCTAAGACTGTATCTTAATTAAATAGTCAAAGTCTAGACAAATACTTATGGACAAAACTACTCTTCACATTGTTGTAATGAAAAAAAATTTAAGGCCAGGTGTGGTGGCTCACGCCTGTAATCCTAGCACTCTGGGAAGCCTAGGCGGGTGGATCACTCGAGGTCAGGAGTTCGAGACCAGCCTGAGCAAGAGTGAGACACCGTCTCTACTAAAGATAGAAAGAAATTATCTGGCCAACTAAAATATATATAGAAAAAATTAGCCGGGCATGGTGGCGCATGCCTGTAGTCCCAGCTACCCGGGAGGCTGAGGCAGGAGGATCACTTAAGCCCAGGAGTTTGAGGTTGCTGTGAGCTAGGCTGACACCATTGCACTCACTCTAGCCAGGGCAACAAAGCAACACTCTGTCTCAAAAAAAAAAAAAAAAAAAAAATTTTAAAGGTAAATAAATATGACTTACTTTTAATGGCCATTAAAAATAATGTTTTTGAAGAATGTTAAATGGCTTAAGGTTAGACTCAACATAAAAAGCTAAAGGAAAAAATGAGAATTCAAAACCTCATGCAGAGCATGATTCCAACTGTGTTACATATGCACACACCAAACTCAAACGTAGGCTGGAAGGAAATGCACTGATACATTGACCATGTTCATTCAGAGAGGTGGGACTATGGCTACGTTTTGTTTTCTTTTTACACCACTGAAATTTAATCTCCATGAGAGGAAAAAAAAAAGACATCGGCCTCATTCACTGCTATATTTTGAGCATGATTCACATATAATAGGGGCTAAATAATGTTAATGAATTTTAATTTCTCCTTTTCTAAAATAAACATTCTCTTTAATAGAACAAATTCAATCATTAAAAAGTGCATGTGTGTGCATGTATATATATATATATATATACACACACATATAATGTATACTTGAGCAAATTCTATCCACTGATTTGTAAATGGGCTAAGTGTTGTATATGGGAATTTATATATCATATAATTCTAATCCAAAAGATTTTGCTCATAATCTCAAGCTTATGCACCTAGAACATCAAACTTTTATTAGTTATTTCCTTTGCCCAGCAAAGAATATTAGGAAGTGTGTCTATTTCCAGAATCTTCTTGACTTTACATATTCCCCATTACTCTCAATTTCCACACCAAAAAGTATGGTTATGTAGGCAGATAGATAATATAACTCAGGGAGATAAGTGTGGGCATTTATTCATGGAACGTTTTCATAGAGATAACAATTGTCTTATGTCACGAACATATAAAGTATATTTGAAATGAAGTTCTAAGAGATTATTGATTCTATGAAAATAGCAGATTCTCAGTCAAAATTTCATTCAGTGATACACGTGGCACATTGTGATCCTCCAAGAAAATCTGAGGCCCAAAGATCAGATGTTGACAAAACTCTTTGATTTCAACAGTGGAGGCCAAACAAATTTAAGCAAAAGATATTTAATAATTTGCTGAATCAGGAAGCCATGAATATACCCAGCTTCTGGCACAGCGAAAGCAATGGGCTCTTTGTATCAATTTACAGAAGGGAGTCGTGGTGGTGGAGGGATGGCCCTGGGGGCTCTGAGGTGGTGGCAGAGCGGGAAAGGTGGGTGGGTTGGGGACTGGTAAGGCTCTGGGGCAGAGTCACCCAGTGGTGAGGGCGGGTGAAAGGCAGGCAGGAAAGGGGGTCAGCAGGGCAGGCGAGAGAATGGAGGCGGCAGGTGCAGAAGGCTTGGCCACAGAAGCAGGCGTCAATTCTCCTGCAGGGGGAGGGCTTGCCGAGCGGCTGGAGGACAAACTGCAGGACGATGCTGTCCAGGAAACTTCAGACTCCGAACGTGACCCAGATGGAGCAGGATCTTCCATGGTCCCCCGGAACAGCACATTCATGATGTCCCTAGTTGCCCTAATACACGTGCAGCAGAGGGGGTCCGGACACAGAACTCGACGAAAATTCATTATGTCGTCATCCTGACCAAAGGGGCTGCAAAAGACAGGAGGGACAAAGCTGTAGCCAGGACCAGCACAAGGAGAGGGGTCCTGCTAGCCTGGCGGGGGTAGGGCCACCTGAAGCCTGCTGCCCCCTCACCTTGCCCCCCAACCCACAACTTCACAATACACTCTATGGCCTCTCCCCCAGGCCTTTGTTCACATACCCGTTCCCGTGGCTACCCCCTCCCATGACTGTGGCAGGGGGCACTGAATCCCTGAGATGCGTAGAACATGCTTTGGACAGGGACCAGGAAAGGAGGGGAAAGATTAATCACCTGGTGAGGATGGTTAGCATCCTCCTTTCCTCCTCTGCTTCCCTCTGGGAAATTCTCCGACCTGGGAAAGAGGAGACGAGGTGACATGTGAGGAAGGTAGAAGCATAAGGACCACACAGGAGTCCCTTTATGGGAGAACCTGGGGATATCAAACTCTGATAGCCCGAAAGTCAGCAGACAAGGTCAAATGGTCAGCAGGAATATTAACAAGGCTGCACCTGTATGTGGCCTCGTTTATAAAGCATTTTCACACACATTATCCCACGTGATGCTCAGACCCACCACACAAAGCACAGACCTCAGTGGTTACCTCAAAGAGGAAGCTGAGCACCAGGAAAGGAAAGTACTCACACAGTCAGGAGACAGAAGTTCTGACTCCAAACCCGTCGGCAGTCCTTCCTCCACACCTGCATGGCCACCTGCTGGGCAACACCCAGTGCCCAGGTCCATCCCTCCTTCCTGCCCCCACAGGGGCACAGCAGGGACTCTGAGAAGTGTCTCAGGTCCCATTGCCTTCCCGTGAGCCTCCTCTGAGGGCTGTTTTCCCACAGAGACTATGTAGCAACAGACATCCCCAGAGATGAGGGGCCCGGGACGTCAGGAAGGGACAGGAAAGCCCACCTTGGAGAGCTCAGGCCAGACAGGGGAACCTTACCTCTCCTTATCCCGAGTTGCCTTTTTGGCTTCCCTCCGCTCTGAGGCTGAGAACAAAAGGAAAAGGGTAAGAAGCTGGGGACTCACTTCTCTCCCTCCTGTTCTCCAGGAAGTGCAGACACTCATTATCCGCGAATAACAACAGTCACATCTGCCCTCACAGGACCCTGTATCCTGGGGACAGAGCTCAGGGGCTCTGGGCGTTGCTCTCCTGATCAGCCCAACAGGAAGTAAGGCTTGGTCAAGTGACACCTGACATGGGAATGTGACTCGAGATCACGTGTCAGGAGAGCCTGTTCTCCTTCAAAGAACCCACACTTTCTTTTCTTTTATTTCAGCATATTATGGGGGTACAAAAGTTTAGGTTACATATATTGCCCTTGCTCCCCCTCCCCCAAGTCAGAGCTTCAAGCATGTCCATCCCCCAGACGGTGCGCATCGCACTCATTATGTATGTATGCACCCATCCCCTACCCCCCCATCTGCCCGACACTAGATTAATATCATTCCTATATGTGCTCTTAGGTGATGATCAGTGAAACCAATTTGATAGTGAGTACATGTGGTGCTTATTTTTCCATTCTTGGGATACTTCACCCAGTAGAATGGGTTCCAGCTCCATCCAGGAAAACACAAAAGGTGCTATATCACCACTGTTTCTTATAGCTGAGTAGTACTCCATGGTATACATATACCACATTTTATTAATCCACTCATGTATTGATGGGCACTTGGGTTGTTTCCACATCTTTGCAATTGTGAATTGTGCTGCTATAAACGTTCGAGTGCAGATGTCTTTTTCATAGAATGTCTTTTTTTCTTTTGGGTAGATGCCAATGCAGGACCACAAAACCACTGTGTTGGGGTTTTATCCTGGAACCCTCCACCACACCCAGACAGGTACCTGTGAGCCTCAGGTGGAAATCTTAGTCCCCTGAACCCCCAGCCCTGCCCGACCTCTGCCCCTAGAAGAGTGACGTCCTATCAGTCTCTAAGGCAACCAAACTCCTTTAGCAATGTGGGACTAGGGATGGGAACCAGCAACAAAGAATCTCTGTTGGATGTTCCTTACCTTTGGGGTGTCCTCATTGTCCCAAGCAGTCGAGAAAAAGGAATCCAGGACCAGGTATGTTATATAAACAAATAATAAACCCAATCCAGTCAAAAAAGTGAACTGGGGGTCTAAATTCAAAGCAGTTGAGCTTAAGCTCCACGACAGGTTGGAAAGTGCATTCAGCACAGGCAGAATATTCTCCATTTTCTGATCAGGCTGCCAAAGCAAGTGAGAGCTGAGGGTGCCTGGCCTGCCACATATACAGTCCCAGGCCTACATCACAGAGCACAGGGCAGTCACAGACGGCTTCTGAGGGTGGGGAGGGGACAACAGGAGGAGGGTGTGGCACAGCCCCTCCCTGCCTCCAGCCCAGCAGGTCCTGCTGCCCCTCCTGGGCACTCTGGGTCCCTCTGCCCTACCCTGCCATCCTGTTTTCCAACTCCATCCCTTCTTTATACCATATATTTGCCTCAGTAAAATTTTCTGTTGGTTTCATCCGCCATCCAGATATTACCTGAGTCCCCTGTTACTGTGCAAGCCCATGACTTGGACATAGAAAGTCTGAAATACTCCCTGGAATTTCTGCTTCTTCCCAGACATTTATACACTACTCTCAGGATCATACATGTCCTCAAATCCATGTTATCTACAGAATGCTTTTGCCTTACACTAACCCAGATATAAATGCTAAAGTTCTTTTACATTTAGTTTTATGAATGTTGAATAGTAAATTTTTTGTTTTAAAGTCAGCCTTTACTGTTTCCAATCAGAGGGGCTGACTCAAATAATTAAAACTAATAATTCAATATTCAACATCCACAGAACTATAAGAAGTAATGAAATAAATGTATATAATTAAAACTTCAAATGATCTTTGTAGTAAATTTATAGCCCTTATTTTCTGATTTTTGTGAAGCTTAAGCTGTACACAGCTTTTTGGGGACATGATGGGTACACACACACAGACACATACACACGTCCATCCTCTGACAAATCAATCAGTACTTGCAAATCCAGGAACCAATCATTTCCTCCTTTGATTTCAATCTTTCATTGATTATATTGTCCACACTTTTTCTAACCCTACCAAAAATACAGATAGTTCCAGCCCCTACATCACTTTCCTAACAGGTGTGTGACTCCCCCAAGCCAGGCCTAGCTCACAGGGTGCTAAGCTATTGACTCCCTCAGTCCTTGGTGGCAGGGTGGGACCTAGGAGTGGCAAAGCCCCAGGGCAGAACCTAGTCTTGAGCAGCCTCACCTGATCATCCTATGGCCCATGTCAATGTGATCCTTTCTAAGAATGCCTTGGCACCAAAAAAACCTTGAAAAGATTCGCTCTACATACTCATCCCTGCAAATGTTTAAATACCAACTACCTGCACACTTTAGTCACACTCTTATTTTCAGGTTGAAATAATCCCAATATCCACCCCCACATCTTTTCCTACACCTTCTTTTCTAAACTCATGATGACAGCTGTCCTCTGAACTGCCTCCTCAGTTCTCATGTCTTTCTTAAACTGTGCAGCCCTTTATTTGACACCCATGGGCCACCACTGTGACTTGATCTCTTTTGAACAGGTAAGACAGCCTTCAGGCCTGGCAGGATCTCCTCTCAATTATGCAGGAGGAGGTAACCTGCCTTGAGGACAAAATCTGCCAAGAGGTGCCACTCTTTGATATGCATCCTCAGTCAAGTTTTCGTATAATAAATATTTACTTCTGGAAACTAGGGGACACAAACATCTGTAAGTTGGGGGCTCTGCCCTTGACCTCATAATGCAATTTTAGCATTAAGTCCTGCATAGGTCAAGAGCTATATAAATGCAGTGGAGGTTTCCCTACCCCCAGCGTTTGTATAATAATATTTGTAAACCATAGAATTTCTTTGAAAATAAGGGGCCATCAGGGCATTAGCAAACTGATGCAGCAGTGGGTCTTGGTCTAATGGGTTTACAAGTGAAAAGATTCTATTTGAAAAGTTCCTGGGTGTTCATTCTGCAAACTCTGTTCTGTCAGTGAACTGTTCTGATTTGAAATTTTGCAATCCCCCTCCCCACACACAAATGCTCTAACAGGCAAACTCCACAAGGGCGGGAATGAATGTCTCATCACTGCTGTATCTCCACTGCCTGCAATGGTGCTTTGGGACACAGCAGATGCTCAGTAAACATTTGTAACTCTGAATTAAATTGAAGTACTGACCTTTCGTCTGCCTCACTACAAAAGGCTTGGAAATGGTCTTGAGTTAACATTACTTGAGTGTCCACAAGACCTGACTATACTTGGCAAAGCATTTCACAAGTGATAAGCAAAGCATCCAGCATGTAAATGTAAAATTCACAGAGCCTTCCATAGGATGATGCTGCTCTAAAGAATCCCTGCTTCTGTCTGGAAATTGGCAGCATTGGGATTCTTAAATCATGGTGTTCACATAAGCCAAAGAGGTTGAATTCATTTCTGGAAAATAAACTCCTTAAGGACAGGGCCTGAGTTGACGCTACAGACTCAATAGGTCTCCTCTCCCCAAAGTGCCCTCATGTGGACAGAGTCCCTTCATGTTTTCTGATGATGGTGTTGGCTCCCCAAACTAGGCTCTCTGGCCTCAAAAATAAGTATTAGGAAGGACCAGGAAATGATCCCAGGGGACTGGAATCAAAGCACAGAGGACCATGGCATCTCCAAGCATAGATGCCACTGTATTCTTTTCTTATTACTTATTTTATAAAATGATTCATTTTATGAGTGGCAGCCCCCACCTCCCCACCCAACATGTGCACACATACACACCTTGTCTTTGTCTTTATCACATTTCCAAACAGGAGCACATGTCAAGATGCCACCCATCAGCAGACATCTGACTCACATAGAAAAGATACGAGAGGGCCCACCCCACGCCACAAGCTATCAGAACCTCCTTTCACTATTTCTGCGCAGTCTAGAAGACTCAGCCTGTAATCATCTTAAGATTTTCTGTTATTTGCAACGTGTGGAAAAGTAAATTACTGACATTCACAAGGTGATAAGCTACAAAGAACAAGTTTGTTTTGTTTTGTTTCTTAGAGTCTTGTTAACAATACATTAGCATCACTAGGTTAAAAAAAAGTTTCCACAGTAACTCAAAAACCAGCCACTTAAGAAACTAATGCAATAATCAACCATTGCCAGAGAAAGCAGGTCCTTTCCCATCAGTCTCCTGGCAAGCCCAGGTGCACCCTGCACTTGGAGAGCGTCTGTGTCCTGAACGGATGATTAAGTGCTCAAGTAAAAGGTCAGAACTCACGAGTGTGAGTTTCTGAGGGACACTGCCCCAGGGGAGGTTCAGGAGGAGCCACAGTCTCCAGTTGACTCCAACGTTAGGAT
Organism: Eulemur rufifrons; assembly: GCF_041146395.1. Taxonomy (NCBI): domain Eukaryota; kingdom Metazoa; phylum Chordata; class Mammalia; order Primates; family Lemuridae; genus Eulemur; species Eulemur rufifrons. Next base: position 205,928,326 of record NC_090989.1, read on the forward strand.
TTTCCTGGGATGACCGGTGCAGGGACCTTTGGAGGAGTTTGGACAGTTCATTAGTCTCAGGATTCAGGTCTCATAAAACATTCTTCCACATTACCAAAGACACTGTCCCATAGAAACAAGTTTTTTATCCTTTCTCCAGCTCCTTGTCCTTGGCTTCCAGGTTTTTCTGACTATGCATCCAATTTGTGAGCTGCCTACTCAAGGCTGCTGCCAGCTCCCCGATGACAGTGATCTGATCCAGGTAGGGCTGCAGGCCAGCACACTTCCGGTTTACGCCCCACAAATTTCCACTAGTATTTACAGCAATATCGTTCCTTTCAAGATGATTCAAGCTGGTTAATTTGTTCATATTATCCAGGAGTTTATAGTGGTCACTGGTGGCCATTTTGGAGAGCACGTCCGGCAGAGCTCAGGGATGTCAGCTTCAGGCGGCCTCTTTGCTTCCTCTGCTGTCTCCACCAGGGTGTCGTCTTGAGCGGGCACATCACGTCGGGTCTCCAGGATAGCCTCTGTCACAGCCACCATGCCCGAGCTCGCTGCCACCGTATTCTGTACCTACCGGGTCAAGCATGAAGAGGTCCACTCCTTGCCCCGTGGAAAGAGCCACCAGGGTGGCACTGCCATACAGCGCATAACCCGCGGCCACGATACTGCGGCCAGGCTGCAGGGCGTCCTTTACAGAAGGCTCGTCCTCTGTGGTCTGCGGGAGAGAGGAGAGAAACGAGGTGTGTTACTGTCTCTGGAGAGAACCTTTGCCAGAGGCCCGAGCTTCACATCTCCGGGACCCACTGAAGGAAGCGCAGTTCTCAGGACTCCCAGCGGCAGCGAACGTGTCCACAGGAAACCAGGTGCCATGTGGACAAACAGGCCCAGCCGAGCCACTGCAAAGGCCACCCGTGGACCTCTCCCTTCCTGTTGTCCGAACGTACCTGTCGGCACCCTGGCAGGAACGGCGCTCCAGGATGCTCAAGCCACAGCCCTTCCTAATCTGCACAAGCCACGCTCCAACACCGCGTGGTCACGACTCAGATCACCCCGTCTGATGCCATAGCTCATTCCACATACTCAACAGGCCTCTGAGGAGGACAGCACTGTCACCTCCACAGCTCAGACGGGGAACGCGACCCTGAGCGGTTGGACAGCTCAGCCAGCGTCCGAAAGCCTCAGAGCTGGACTCACACCCAGGCAGCGTGGCCCAGAGCTCCTCTGTTCCACGTGCTGCCCTTGAAGGCTGGTCCCTGCCCGGCCCTCCTGGGGACCCCTGTCTGCAACTCAGAGCACTTTCCCGAGGAAGACTCCCCTTGGCCATGGCAGCCCCAACAGTGCTGATGTGAGCTGAAGTCAGAGAGACAAGGCGGGAAGCTGAGGAAGGAACAGGGGACGTTCTCCACAGAGGAGCAGAGCGGCAGGTGACACTCGATTTCGTAACCATTTTTCCTGATGTCTCTGGAAGCTTCCTTCCCTCCCCCACCTCCTAGCACTCTAAAAGGCAAGGGAGTAAAGCCTCACGAATTTGGGAATGTGGATGGCGAACGCCCAGCCTCCCATGGGAGGAGCTGAGCTGGGCTGGGGGAGGGAGAGCCGGGCGTCCCCACTGGGCACCACAGTTCTCCCGACCCTCATCTGGGATTCGGGCTGCACCGCAAGCCCTGCGGGGAGGGGCGATTCTGGACAGACACTCAGGCCCTGCTTCTGAGGCTTAACGTCACAGGGACGGCTGCTGTGAGAGGACTGGGAGGCAAAGGTGAGTGGGCAGACGTCCGTCACCTAGTTCCAAATCGAAAGACCCAGGTAGGCTCAGCCTCACGGACTGGGGCAAGTGGGTCCGACGTAGGTGACAAGTTGAGGCTGCAAACGCACTTCTCAGGGTCCCCAGAGATGGTGGAGCTTGGCTGCCAGGGTTAGGACTTGGTGTCACTGCTTCTGAGTCATTCAGTTCTCTCTCCTGGGTCTCCAGCACTGTGACCTTGGCGGTGCAATTAGACGCTCTGCTCTCTCCACACACCAGTGAGTCTGTGGCCAAAAGACAGGCCCAGAAGGACTACATAGAACTCTCCTGTTGAGAAGAAAACTCCAGAGAGAATGGGAAAGCGATGGAGGTGGAAGGCACACTTTTAAAATTATTTAATATGAAGATAAGAAGTAATTATGCACATAGGAAACTGAACAATATGAGCCCGCATATTATACACGCATGGAAAGTAAGACAATTATGCTAATTAACTCTCCAAAACAATAACTTCTGAAGAGTAAAACAATAATTTGAATTTGAATTTATATAGGACTTTGTATCTTTAGAAGTACTTTCGCGTTGTGTTTTTGCGGAACACTGGGAGGCTCTACAACCCTCACCTGAAAGACAAGGCGTGACGGTCCAGAGAGGGACGGGACCTTGTCCCTGCAGGCTAGGCCAGCTCTCCCCAGCGCTACCTCAGCGCCCACGGGTAGTTGGCCTTCTGCTGGCAACATTCTAAGAGCTTTAGTTTAAATGCAAATCTCACCCTTCTTTAAAAATGTCACATTCCATTTAATATTTTCTCTTATTTTCACAAACCTGCATTCTTTCCAATACTTTTTTTTGCAACTGAGAGCACTCTCCATTTGAGTATATGTTCAATCAATCGGCCTCACTTCCAGATTTCCAGGCACGGCCTGGTTCTGGGCACTCGGCCGTAGGGCCGTGATTCCCCAAGTGGACCAGCAGCTTCAGTGTCATCATCACCTGAGCTCGTGTTTGCAGTGCAGGCTCGTGGCCCTCCCCAAGCTAGAGCAGTCTGTCTCCCCAAGCGCCCTCCAGGGGTTCCCATGCACTAGGGTTTGCACTGAGTGTGATCTCCTAAGAAGCCTCAGAACAGTGGAAGGAAAAGGCAGTTTCCTTTTTAATTTTAAGTTTTTTAATTAAAATCCTTAGTCTTCCTCATGAAACTTCTGAATCATCTTCGTCCAGCCATTAAGAGGTCACATTTTCTGTAGGAAACCAGAGTGCTGTTCTGCCGATTCCTCCTGGACTGGGAGACGCTCCTGTCTTCTGAGCCTCAGCTCAGCATCCCACCCTTGTCATAGCTGCCTTTGTCACAGCTCAGGGGGCCACAGGTGTGGGCTTATTTCTAGACTCTCTTTGTGTCCCATTGGTCTATCTGTGCATCCTTATGTCAATAAAAGGGTAGGCTTTTCCAGAGGTTTATTTAACAATAATAATGGGGGAGGGGGTCTCCTGTCCCCGTAGAGGTGTCAAAATCCACACCGGAGATTATTCAGACGACAAGACCCGTCCTCCCATCAGAACAACCCCAGCATCCGTCCTGCTCTTGAATACTCTGATTTTCCGTTTTCTGTGACTCTGGCCCCTGCCCCACACCTTGTTACTTGTTCATTTCAATGAGCTCAGCTGTGCATTTGAAGACATCCATGATGTATTTTATCTAGCACTTCTCGGTGTTTTGAAGTAGGGGAGTTTTTACTTTGCCTAGTCTGTGACTTCGTTGCAAATAAAAAATGTGAACTTCAAGAAAAAGGGGAACCTTACTAGCAGAGGCCTGAAAACAGCATGGAACATCCTAAAGGGTGTTCAGCATTGCTCCTTAGAAATAAAAGGGAAGAAGATAGCTTTCATAGAGCTCTGGCTGTCCTGAAACCTCTCTCTTGATGCTGATCAGAGATTCTCAGAAGTCCTGGGTGGAGACGGGCATCCTCCCTGGTTCTGACGAGGCTCTAAGATGCTGTGACAGCCCCATGAAGTCTGGAGTGAGCTGCACCCTCAGTAGACATCTCCTGAGCATCACAGAGCTTCCCCTTCATGTCTTGTTTTCATAATATCCATCCTGAAAGTGGTTCTCTAATCTCTCAAATTTGCCCCTTCTCTTTAAAAATATTATCAGAAAGAATCCATGGTTGTTTGGACTAGCCTTCAAAGCACATGCTGAATTTAAAGTTTAAGACAAAAATCTGCATGGCCAAGCTCAGGTCAATTCAAGTGTGAATGCCCCACATCACGTACAATATTAATAATATCCCTCTTTCCTCTTAAGCCAGTTTGTCTTAAGAAGTTCTGCGGAGCTGCGAGGATGGAGGTGGGCAGCACTCCCATCGGACCCCTGTCCTGCCGTTCCTCCCTGGGCTGTTTCAGCCAAATCTCCTACCTTCTCTGTGCTGTCATTGTTTACCTGTAAAAAGTGACAGGCACACCTGCACGTGCCTCATGGGACTGAGGTGAGGAAAGCCCTGCCTGACTCGACACCAGCTGTCAAGCGTGTTAGCCCTGGTGATAAAGCCAGTATTTAAAGTCACCTCAGGGGATGGAGCAAGATGGCTGAGTAGAAACCACCAGTGATCCTCCCTCCGCACGGACACCTAATTCAACAACTGTCCATGCAAGCAAGCACCTTCAGGAAAACTAGACATCAGGTGAGTGATCACGCTGCCTGCTTAACATTATGGGAAGAGCAGAAGCACTGAAGTGGACAGAAAAGACAGTCTTGCACTGCCTACGCCCCCTCCCCCACCCCCAGCAGTGCTGTGCCAGCTCACCCAGTGGAGAGAGACTTCGTGTGCCCCGGGGAGGGAGAGTGAAGTGATTGTGGGCCATTGAAACTCAGTGTGGCCCTGGCACAGGGACACAGCACAGGGCAGAATTCTGCTGGTGCCCACAGAGGGAGCATTTAGACCAGCCCAGCAGAGGGAAATCCTCCCCGCTCCCTGGAAACCTGAGTTCCTGCTGGGCCCAGCACCCGCTGCCAAGTGGCAGCCTGGAGCCTAGACTAGATTTCTAAGGTATTTGGGCCACAAAGGCTGCAGTTCTTGGGCAATTCCTGCAGCTGTGCAGGCTCAGAGCCAGTGCACTTGGGGTGCATGTGACCCAGTGAGACACCAACAGCTGGGGCCCAGCCAGTTCTGTCACCCCTCCCCCAACTCCAGGCAGTGCGGCTCAGGGAGAGTCTCCTTCCACCTGAGCAAAGGAAAGGCAAGAACTCAGAGGACGTTATTTTGCAACTTGGGCACCAGCTCAGCCACAATAAAATAAAGTACCAAGCAGACCCCTGAGGTCCCTGAGTCCAGGCCTTAGTTCCTGAATGACATTTCTGGACTCACCCTGGGCCAAAAGGGAATATCCTGCCTTGAAGGGAAGGACCCAGTCCTGGCAGGATTCACCACCTGCTGACTAAAGGGCCCTTGGGCTTTGAATAAACATCAGAGTTAGGCAACAGTCACCACTGGCTTTAGGTGAGACTGGGCTGGCTTCTGGTGTGACCTCATGCTGGTGGCCACAAGGGAGTACCCATGTCATTCCTTCCCCAACTGAGCAGCTTAGTACAGAGAGTGAGGGAAGAGAGTGAGAGACTTTGCCTGGTAATCCAGGGGACCCTCTTGTATCTTATTCAAGCTCACCAAGGCTGTACCACCAGAAGTTTCCAAGAGTCACAGCATTACTGGGCTTGGGCACCCCCAATACTGATATAGCTGTAGTGACCAGAGATTTAAATCACAACACCCAATTCCATTTGAATATCTGGAAAACCTCAAGAAGGACAGGTTCAAACAAGCCCAGACTGTGAAGATTAAAATAAATACCTAACTCTTCAATGCCCAGACATTGACGAATACCCACAAACATCAAGAACATCCAGGAAGCCATGACCTCACCAAAGAAACTAAATAAGGTACCAGCAACCAATCCTGGGGCAATGGAGATATGTGACCTTTCAGACAAAGAATTCAAAATAGCTGCCCTAAAGAAGCTCAATGAACTTCAAGACAACACAGAGAAGAAATTCAGAAGACTACTAGAGAAATTTAACAAAGAGATTGAAATATTTTAAAAAATCAAGCATAAACTCTAGAACTGAAGGATTCAATTGACAAACTGAGAAATGTATCAGAGTCTCTGAACAGCAAAATTGACCAAGCAGAGAGAGAATTAGTGAGCCTGAAGACAGGCTATTTGAAAATACAGTCAGAAAAGAAAAAAGAATAAATAACAATGAAGCATGCCTACATGATCTAGAAAATAGCCTCAAAAGAGCAAATCTAAGAGTTATTGGCCTTAAAGAGGAGGTAAAGGGAGAGATTGGGGTAAAAAGTTTATTCAAAGTAATAATGACAGAGAACTTTCCAACCCTAGAGAAAGATATCAATGTTCAGGTATAAGAAGGTCATATAACACCAAGCAGATTTAACCCAAATGAGGCTACCTCAAGGTATTTAATAATCAAGTTGCCAGAGGTCACAGATGAAGAAAAGTTCCTAAGGGAAGCAGGAAAAAAGAAAAAACATATAAAGGAGCTCCAGTATATCTGGTAGCAGACTCCTCAGTGGAAACCTTACAGGCCAGGAGAGACTGGCATGACATATTCAAAGTGCTGAAGGAGAAAAACCTTAACCCTAGAATATTATATCCTGCAAAAAAATCCATCAAACATAAGGAGAAATAAAGACTTTCCCAGACAAACAAAAGCTGAGGGATTTCATCAACACGAGACATGTCCTACAAGACATGCTAAAAGGAATTCTTCAGTCTGAAAGAAAATGACATTAGTGAATAATAAGAACTCTTCTGAATGTATGAGGTCTGTCCAGAAAGTATCCAGCCATTGTTTATATAACGAGAATGGTTTGCATGACATCCATGTAACCTGACAGCCAAGGAGAGTGGACTGTAATGCATATCTGTGAACAATGACAACCTCATTGTACTTAGTCAGTGGGGTGCTAGACACCATTGACTGCGCATGTGTACTGTGTGGCCATCACATTCAAAATGACTGAGTGAACTAAGTGGGCAAAGGACATGAACAGAAACTTTTTAAAAGAAGATAGACTTGGCCGGGCGCGGTGGCTCACGCCTGTAATCCTAGCACTCTGGGAGGCCGAGGTGGGCGGATCGTTTGAGCTCAGGAGTTCGAGACCAGCCTGAGCCAGAGCGAGACTCCATCTCTACTAAAAATAGAAAGAAATTATATGGACAGCTAAAAATATATATAGAAAAAATTAGCCGGGCATGGTGGTGCATGCCTGTAGTCCCAGCTACTCGGGAGGCTGAGACAGGAGGATCGCTTGAGCTCAGGAGTTTGAGGTTGCTGTGAGCTAGGCTAACGCCACGGCACTCACTCTAGCCTGGGCAACAGAGTGAGACTCTGTCTCAAAAAAAAAAAAAAAAAAAAAAAAAAGAAGATAGACTTAATGGCCAAGAAACATATGAAAAAATGCTCAACATCTCTAATCATCGTGGAAATGCAAATCAAAACCACAAAGAGATATCACTTAACTTCAGTGAGAATGACTTTTATCAAAAAGTAGCAAAACAACAGATGGTGTGGATGCAGAGAGACAGGAGCACTCACACACTGCTGGTGGGACTGCAAACTAGTACAGCCTCTGTGGAAAGTAATATGGAGATATCTCAAAGAGCTACAACTAGAACTATCATTTGATCCAGCAACCCCACTATTGGGCATCTACCCAAAGGAAAAAAAGACATTCTGTAATAAATACATCTGCACTCGAATGTCTATAGCAGCACAATTTACAATTGCAAAGATGTGGAAACAACCCAAGTGCCCATCAATATATGAGTGGATTAATAAAATGTGGTATATGTATACCATGGAGTACTACTCAGCCACAAAAAACAATGGTGAACTGGCACCTCTTGTATTACCCTGGATGGAGCTGGAGCCCATTCTACTATGTGAAATATCTCAAGAATGGAAAAATAAGCAGCACATGTACTCACCATCAAATTGGTACTAATTGATCAACACTTATGTGCACATATGGAAGTAACATTCATTGGGTGTCAGGCAGGTGGGAGGAGGGGTGACGGGATGGGTATATTCACATCTAATGGGTGCCGTGTGCACTGTCTGGGGGATGGACACACTTGTAGGTCTGACTCGGGCAGGGCAAAGGCAATATATGTAACCTAAACATGTGTACCCCTGCAATATTCTGGGGGGAAAATGAGTGAGTAGAGCAACAAATCTGCATCAGATTTTTTGTTAAGCTTGAACATTCCTCCACAGAGACTATTCGGATGATTCAGAAGGCTTTCAGGGACAATGCGATGAGAGCAGCACAAATGAAAGTGTAGCACAAATGCTTCAAAGATGGTCGAGAGTCTGTTGAAAGTGATCCACATTCTGCAACAAGCAGAACACCTGAGAATGTTGAACATGTACGGGTTAGGTTAAGAGACACTGGGAGAACTGTGTGAGGTCTCAGGATGCCTACTGTGGAGGGAGCTGAGGCATCATTGTCCTATGTACAATGTTTCTAGTATCTTCTTCAATAAATGTCTCTATTTTTCATATTACATGGCTGGATACTTGCTAGACAGACCTCATATACAACTCACTGGTAACAGTAAGGACACAAATGTAGAATACTGTATTGCTGTAAGAGCAGTGTATAAACCACTTAGATCTTGAATAGGAAGACTCAAAGATATACCTATCAAAAATAACAGCAACAGTTTTTTGAGAGATAAATAATATAAAAAGGTACAGATGGAAAAAACAAAAAGTTAAAAAGTGGGGTGGGGGTGGAGTTAATGGGTAGAATTTCTGTTAGATTTCTCTTTGCTTGTTTATGTTTGTAAACAGAGTTACATATGTTTAAAATAATTGTTTATAAAATGTTTTTTGCAAGCCTCATGGTAACCCCAAATCAAAAAACCTACAACAGATACACAAAAAAATGAAAAACAAGAAATTAAAACATACTACCAGAAAAAATAACTTTTAATAAAGGAAGTTGGAAGGAAGTGAGAAAGAGAGGACCACAAAACAATCAGAAATCAAATAACAACATGGCTGTAGTAAGTCCTTACCTATCAATAATAACATTGAATATGAATGGACTACACTCTCCAATCAAAAGACATACAGTGACTGAATGGATTAAAAAGCAAGAGCCTAAGCCTATTGTCTTCAAGAAACACACTTTACCTATAAAAACACATAGACTGAAAATAAAGGCCGGGCGCGGTGGCTCACGCTTGTAATCCTAGCACTCTGGGAGGCCGAGGCGGGTGGATCGCTCAAGGTCAGGAGTTCGAGACCAGCCTGAACAAGAGCGAGACCCCGTCTCTACTAAAAATAGAAAAAAATTATATGGACAACTAAAAATATATATATAGAAAAATTAGCCGGGCATAGTGGCACATGCCTGTAGTCCCAGCTACTCGGGAGGCTGAGGCAGGAGGATCGCTTGAGCCCAGGAGTTTGAGGTTGCTGTGAGCTAGGCTGACGCCACGGCACTCACTCTAGCCTGGGCAACAAAGTGAGACTCTGTCTCAAAAAAAAAAAAAAAAAAAAAGAAAAGAAAAGATTGAAAAAGATATTCCATGCAAATGGAAACCAAAGAGAATAAGAGTAGCTATACTTCTGTCAGATAAAGTAAATTTCAAGACAAAAGCCATAAAAAGAGACAAAGCAGGTCATTATCTAATGATAAAGGGGTCAATTCAGCAAGAGGATTTAACAATTCTAAATGTATATATGCACCCAACACTGGAGCACCCAGATATATAAAGCAAATATTATCAAAGTGAAAGAGAGAGAGAGAGAGAGAGAGAGACCTCAATACAATAATCACTGGAGACCTCAACAGTCCACTTTCAGCATTGGACAGTCTCTGCAATAAATGGTGCTGGGGAAACTGGATGTCCATATGCAAAACAATGAAACTAAACTCTTTTCTCTTGCAAAATACAAAAATCAAATCAAAATGCATTACAGATGTAAATCTAAGACCTGAAACTATGAAACTACTAAAAGAAAACTTTGGGGAAATGCTTCAGGACATTGGTCTGGTCAAGGGCTTCTTGAGTGATACCCCCAAAGCACAGGAAACCAAAGCAAAATTGGACAAATAGGATCACACCAAGCTTCTGCACAGCAAAGGGAACAACCAAAACAGTGAAGAGACAACCCACAGAATGGAACAAAATATTTGCAAACTACCTGTCTGACAAGGGATTAAAAACTAGAATATATAAGGAGTTCCAGCACCTCAGTAGGAAAGAAATCAAATAATCCATTAAAATATGGGCAAAAGATCTGAATAGACATTTCTCAAAAGAAGACATACAGGTGGCCAACAGGTATATTAAAAAATACTCAACATTAGGCCAGGCTCGGTGACTCACGCCTGTAATCCTAGCACTCTGGGAGGCCGAAGTAGGAAGAGTTCGAGACCAGCCTGAGCAAGAGTGAGACCCCATCTCTACTAAAAATAGAAAGAAATTTTCTGGACAACTAAAAATATACTGAATTCCCATCCTTTGAATATAATATAAATCCAGTTGCGGGATTCCTGGGTCATATGGTAGTGCTAGTTTCAGTTTTTTGAGGAATCTCCATAGTGTTTCTCCATAGTGAGTGGTTGCACTAATTTACATTCCAACCAACAGTGTATGAGTGTCCCCCTTTCTCTACATTCTCACCAGCATTCGTTATTGCCTATCTTTTTGGTAAAAGCCATTTTTACTGGGTTAAGGTGATATCTCATTGTAGTTTTGATTTGCATTTTTCTGATGACTAACAATGTTGAGTATTTTTTTTTTCCTGAGATAGAGTCTTGCTCTGTTGCCCAGGCTACAGTGCCATGGCATCAGCCTAGCTCACAGCAACCTCAAACTCCTGGGCTTAAGCAATCCTCCTGCCTCAGCCTCCCAAGTAGCTGGGAATACAGGCATGTGCCACCATGCCTGGCTAATTTTTTCTATATGTATATATATAGTTAGATAGTTAGAATGAACAATATTTGATAGCACTACAAAGTGACCATAATCAACAGTAAGTTACGGTATACTTTAACTAAAAGGGTGCAATTGTACTGTTCCTAATACAAAGAAATGATAAATGCCTGAGGTGATGGATACCCCAATTACCCTGATTTGATTAATTCTCATTGTATGCCTGTATCAAAACATCACATGTACACTATAAAGATATACAACTATTATGTACCCATAATAATTAAAAAGAAAAAATTTAAAAAATAAATAAAGCCACCTCAAAGATGAAACTGGGGTCTTTTTGCAGATTTGCATAAGTACTACACTATTTCTTCCTTTTACCTCTAAAGTGTACCTCAAAAGGCAAACCAAAGCTCCTTCATTCACCTAGCTCATTTTTGCTTAACTTGAGACATCTTAGTCTTCAACTTTGTCAGATACCAGAGGAAGGGTCTTGTGTCATTCTCTTCTCCCTCACAAAAGTCTCCTTTTCTCTCTTCACACACAGAAGAGACACCAACAGGGAAAGCAAAACTTCCCGAGGTTTCCTCTAACTGAGACTGGCTTGGCTTCTGTTTCTTCCTCCAAGAGAGGCATGAATAACACTCCCAGCTTCCTTGGGTTCCTTCTCAGAGAGTTTGTGCTAATTCACATGTTCTTCTAAGATTGTTTTCTGCTAAGCTTTTGATGGGTTGTCCCTAAAATTCACATTCTATCCCACCCCCTTTTGGGGACAACAAGCAGCCCAGCACACATATGTACAGCACTGTGAACACTGACAGACAACACGTTAGACCAGGTGACACGGGGCATACCTAGCCCTCCACTGAGTTTATAATCTGGAAAGAGCACTAAGAAAGACAAGCATGGGAAGTTGATTACACAGACATTACATAATCAGTGCCAAACTGGTAGCATAGAAAATAAGTGCTGCCTCACTCGTGTCGTCCTAAGTAGCTGTGTGGGGAGAGCATGTGGTTTGGGGCCAGAGAGCTGAGTCTCTAGAGCCAGCCCAGCACTTTACCTGAGGGCAGGTTACCCAGGAACATCCCAAGAGATCCCCAAGCATCCTTGGTCTCCTTCTGCCTGAAAGCCCTGAAGGCAAAGGCCAAGCCTTCATGACTGGATCAAGGTCTCATCCCCAAATCAAGGCACAGCCAAACCGTGTCATCTGGACTGTGTGGTCCGTCGTGAAGTTTCCAGTCAAGCTGGATGGTCACAAACCACCCCATAAGATCTACTCTGTTGTTAGATTTTTGGGGGTAGGTAAAACAGCCCCAAAGATGCCCTGATCCCCAGAATCTGTGCATTTGTAGCACTACACGGCAAAAAGGACTTTGCAAATGCAATGATCAGGGTTATGGATTTAAAATAGGGAGATTACCCTGGATTGTCCAGATTGGATTAGTCCAGTCTAATCAAATGAGCCCTTAAAACCAGAGAATTTTCTGTGGCTGGAGGCAGGGAACATGAGAAAAAGTGCTGCCTTCACTGGCCTTTGCTGGCTTTGAAAATGAAGGTTCACAAACCACAGAATCCAGGCAGCCTCTAGAAGCGGAGAAGGACCCCAGCCAACAGCCAGCAAAGAAATGAGGGCCTCGATCCTACCTCAGACTGGAACTGAATTCTGACAACCACCTAAAGGAGCCGGGAAGCAAATTCCCCTGGAGCCTCTTGACAAGAGACCAGCCTGGCTGTCACCTTGATTTTGGCCCTATGAGACCCGAAGCAGAGAACCCAGCCAAGCCTGCTCGACTTCTGGCTACGGAAGTGGGAGATAATCAACAGGAGCGTTGTTTTAAGTCTCTAAACGTGTGGAAAGTTGTTACAGCAGCAACAGAAAACTAATACAGTAGGACTTGAGTTGCACAAAGAAGAAACAGAGTCTCCACTTGCCACCTGGAACCTAATACCATGTCCGACGTTTGTGTCACATCCAGACTTTCAAAACAAGGTCCCATCAATCCCTCCATTTTACCCTCCCAGGAATGCTGGGAAGTAGAAAAAGAGAGCATTCCCAATTCAGTTCTTCCACTGAGGAGGCTGAAGCAGAGAGAAGTTCATGGTTTGCCTACAGTGGTGTTTCGAGTTAGTGGGAGCAGAGAGGTTAGAACTCCAAACTCAAGGCTCTCAGTGCAGGAACCTTCCAGAAACCACCACAGGAAGGAGGCGTGAAGTGCTAGCCTGTCTACTCACCTTTCTGTAGATGGCGAATATGGTTCCGATGGAGGCCAGGCAGTCAATGTTGGAAGATCCGTCCAGTGGGTCGAAGCAGACCACGTATTTCCCCTAAATCGCAGAGGGAAGAACCACCTGGTCAGAACGTCTTCCCCTCAGCACAACTGCTTTGTGTCAGGGCCGTGTGTGGCAGACAACATCACACCAGAAAGAGATTTAAGCCATGGCATATCCTTGCCCCAAAATGCCACTGCTTGTGGAAGGCAGGGAACCAGCATACAGGACTCCTGCAGCCAGGGCCCGCCCTGCGCCACACAGATCAGTTGACGCTGCACCGGGTGCTGGAGGACCCACCCCCTCCACAGGGCTCTCCTCCCTGGCCTGCTCTGGCTCCACCCTCCCTCCCACCTGGGCCCACCAGGGCTCAGAGCTGCTGAGGATGTGGCAGGAGCCCAGGTCTGGAATTGGCACCTTGCAGGGAAGAGGTAGGAAGCAGAAGATGAACTTGGGCTGCCACTCAAAGATGCCCAGGGCCAGCTCCACTCATGTCCACGGTAAGGTCAGCTATGGGCTTAGGGATCAGTCTTTCCGGGCCTGTCCCCACACAGGTTTTTTTTGTTTTTTTGTTTTTCATCTTGGAGCATTTTTACCAAAAGACTTCAGAAAATCTCAGAGCAACATTCCCAGGGCCTCCGGGTCTGTCTGCTAAGACGGCTGGTGTGCACAAATATATCAGGAGAATGAGAATACTCCTTTGATTCTGCTGCATCCAACCCTCCTGTGCAATGTGAAGACCAGAAGACAGAGCAAGTGGGGTCTTAGGAGACCCATGTCCCCCACGGCCCCCCACTCTGCTGTCCCAGGCAGCTCCAGCCAAAGTTCCATGGAAGGAAATCCCCAGACACTTCAGACAGGCCTCCCGTGGGCAAGGTCCTGAGGGAGCCCTCAGTGATGGCACCAGAGTCGCCTGATTAATTGGACACTGGGAACAAAACATCAAGTACAATGGGAGGCCTTTCTCCCTCCATGCAAATTAGTTTTCCCTGACTTTGCAATGAGGAATGGCCTAGGTTTGTTTGAGCTTTATTTCTGTTTCTTTTTCTGCTCAGCCAGAAGGAGGAAGAAAAAGTGGGATCATCTATAAACTCAGAAATTCCCCAGCCTCTGTACAAATAATCCAATGTAGCCCAGTCACTCATTCATGCATTCATTCAACAGATGTTTGGTGAGCATTTAGCATATGCTGGAAAATGTTCGAGGTACCGAGGTTTCAAGGGGGAAAACCATGGAAATGACACTCCAGTGGGGACAGAGAGCAGGCCCCCCACACAGCAGCTTGTGGTAAGTGCCCCAAGCAGGGTGGGGGGCTAGGGAGCGGGAGGGGGTAACCCTTGTTGAGGAGCCTGACTGGAATTGAGGAATGAAGACACAGAGAACCAGGGAGGGGAGTTTTAGACAGAGAGATAAGCAGACTCAAGAACTAGCATGAAGACCTGTGTAGGTTATACTGGAGACATTTTCATATCAGTTGAAAATGAAAGTTGAAAATAACAGGTGTAATTTAGCTTTAATTATGTGAGACCACTGTAAAAGTGCCTTGCATGTTACCTGGCACACAGTAGGGGCTTAATAAATTTGGCTTTACTTATCTTTTCCATCCTTCCCGCTAATCACAAAGAAATGGCCCCCTATCCCCCCTACGAAAGAAGGGCGACGTCCCAGCATCTATGTTATATTTCTCTATTGCAGCTGAACATTGGTGGGATTTTTTGGCCACTGGCAAAACACTGTCCGTAAAGGGCTGTTCATCAGCCCCCAGTGAACGTGGACCCGCCCCAGCCATGCCCTGCACTAACCGACGTCATCATTGCATCAAGGCGAGAGCACAGGATCTTTGTGATTTCTTTTCCATATTAGTTTGACAGTTTGTCAGGCAGGAAGAAATCTCTGCTGAGCCCACAACCCCCTGGGGAAGTGTGGGGTGGGGGTGGGGGCGGAGATGAGAAGAGGGAGGGGAGAATAAGACTATCTGGTGCAGCTCTTCCCAGGAGCTCTACTCTTTCCTGGATTCCACAAGCACTAGCCCCAAAGGAGACAGCACCTGTTACTGGCTCACTGAGTGAACAGCCATGGACACCCCCCCACCACTGGGCATTCCTAAATCACTCTGACTTACTTCTTGAATGAACCACTGCCTTACTATGGAGTATTCTTTAACTATTCGGCATAAGTCTTCCAACCAAAGAAGTGTGCAACCCTTGGTTTCCCCAGAACACAGGGAAGATACAGAGGAAAATCCAAGCCACTACAGAAAAGCAAGACAAAGACTCTCCCCAGCTCAGTGGCACCATCTGCTGTTCGGCAGGGGCACTGCAGCCCCAGGACGCACCCGCCTCTTCTTGGCCGTGATAATCGCCTCTTTATTCTCTTCGGACACCAGGACGCAGGTGCTGTAGGAGGACTGGAGCATGTTGATCACCAGGGCATTGGATAACACGTCCAGTTTCTTCACTTCATCTCCCGTCACGTTCACGCTTCCTGCGATCCCGTACCTACGGCGACAAAAGGCTGGACGAAGTCCCTGAGGGAGTCCTCGCTCCAGCAAAGAACCGCTGATGCCGAACACCAGCCCTGCCTCCCTCCTTTCTTTCCTGTCTCTGGAGTCTCCAAACTATCGGTGCAGAAGAAGCAGACTGTGTCTCAGTGGTGGCTCTCGACCCTGCTTCCTCTGCCCCTCGGGAACGTCCTCCCATGACCCCAGTCTCCCAGCGGGATGAACCGAATCCGTCTCACTGAAGCGCAGCCCGCACTCAGCGGGGGGAGGGGGGACGCGAGCCCGTCCAATCAGACACGTCGCCATAATCAAGGACTCCAAAAAGCAAAGGACCGTGGCCTCCCAGCACTGGAATTCCACGTCTTTGCAGCTCTCCCCACAGAGTGTCCTGGCGGCTTCAAGTAGAAACTGCCCTGGGGTCGCCTGGCCTTCCTTGAACTAAGAGGAAATTTGAGGGCGGACTGAACTTACTTCCTTTGCTTCTCCACAACCACCCCGGGCCACAGCAGGAGCAGCGCTTCTGCGAAAGCTCTATGTGGGGGCTCCGCGCTGCACAGCACCAGTGGGCAGGGCCTCCCGTCCCCACCCTCAGCCCCTCAGGATGCTGCCAGCACAGCAAGGGGAGGGGCCCTTCTGAAATGCAGGCGCCCCCTCCCGTCTCACCCAGAGGCTAAGCCCAGTCCCCACGTGGGCCTCAGGCCCCACCCTGGAAGCCTTGTTCCCGAGGCGGCATGGCCTCCCGTCCCCCTCGTGCCCACTGGGCCACCCTCAGCCTCCAAACCCGCCAGGTGCACACCTGCCTTAGGACCACCGCCTGCTGGCCTTGCTGCCCCCACCAGGGACACTCTTCCCTCTGGAGCCACGTGGCTGTCACCCCACTCAAGCCTCAACTCGAGGATCATGTCTCAGGGAGGCCTTCCCTGGCCATCTACCTAAAGTGGCAGCCCCTGATCCCAAAACTCTTTCTAGATTTATTTTCTCCGTAGCCCGGTGCTCTGTGCCCACTGTTAGCTTTCCCCTCCTCTGCCTCCTGACCCTCCAGGAAGCCGCCCTGGTCCTCCTGCACGTGCCCCCCCCACGGGCACTCCCTGCCGTCCCTCCACAGCGGCTCCTGGTCCTCACGGAACGTCCTTCCTGCAGGATCACCTGCTTGCTGAGGCGAGAACCGTCCTCCCCCTTTGTTTCCACGGCGCCCGGATGAACAGGAGATGCTCGGTGTATGTTCCCCGAACTATGAAGAAAGGATGGCAAGGAACTAATTCCCTTCCCCCCTTATGTTAATGCTCTTTGTTTGTTAAAGGCAGCTCAAGTGGGGTTGAGAACCCCGATCTACCCTAAGCTGGGGACGGACTCATTTCCCGCCCTCTCTCCGGAATGACAGCCGCCCGCCCAGCGCACCCCCCCCCCCAGCACGTGGTGTCTGACGTGCTGTGATGTGAGGAGCCAGCTGTGTCGGAGAACAGCACTGGCAGCAGCCTGGCCTCACGACTGCGCCTCCTGGTCCAAGACAAAAGCAAGGAAACGGACAACAGCAGCAGCAACAACGCTGGGTTATTTTGCACCAGAGTCCAAGGGGCCCAACACTCTTGTGTCATAAGGACTCTTGAGGGCAGAGCTGAGAAACGGGCCCTGCCCTGTGATTCACAGACTCTCCCCCACCAGCCTGTCAACCCCACCCCTGCACCCTCCCTCCAGGCGCGGGGCAGCACCCTCCTCCCAGAGGGACAGAAACTCACCATGAGATGTGATTCCCCACAAGGGCTTCGAGCTAGGGCGTGGGTAAAAAGTGCTCTCTGGCCAACAGGACAGTCTTTTGGCATTGGGCTAGCACTAAAGCTCCTGACAGTTCCTAAACGGAGTGTTCCACCCTCTGGGCATGAAAAAGCTACGGAGAGGCTCCTGGGGTGGGCACCTCCCACTCCCTTGTCCCACAGTGAGGAGAGGAGGGAAAAGGGAGACTCTTCGGTAACGTTTAAATTGCATTCATTGAGCCTCTGCCGAGAAATGTCCTCCCGCAAAGAGGAAGCAAAGGATTGAGGGGCTTGAGGTCCCTCCACGGGACAGGGGCAGGAGTGAGTGACTGTCCCAGTCTCTGAGCAGAAGCCTGGCTGCTCCAGGACAGAGGCCACCTTTCTGCTCTCCGAGAAGCAATTCCAGGGTCCTTTTAAAATGATCTGAGGCCGGGCGCGGTGGCTCACGCCTGTAATCCTAGCACTCTGGGAGGCCGAGGCGGGTGGATCGCTCAAGGTCAGGAGTTCGAGACCAGCCTGAGCAAGAGCGAGACCCCCGTCTCTACTAAAAATAGAAAGAAATTATATGGACAACTAAATATATATATATATAGAAAAAAATTAGCCGGGCATAGTGGCGCATGCCTGTAGTTCCAGCTACTTGGGAGGCTGAGGCAGGAGGATCGCTTGAGCCCAGGAGTTTGAGGTTGCTGTGAGCTAGGCTGACGCCACGGCACTCACTCTAGCCTGGGCAACAAAGTGAGACTCTGTCTCAAAATAAAATAAAATAAAATAAAAAATAAAATGATCTGAGCATCTTGGTAGAAACAAAGAGTTTCCAGGCAGTGGGCTTCTCCTTCTGACACTTTGGGTGTCTGTTCCGGGGGAGGAGGGAAGGGGAAGGATGCTTCTGAGTTGGCAGTGGGAGCCCCCCGCCGGCGTCCGCGGGCCACGCCTGCCCCCTGGCGGTCAGTCGGTGGCATCAACCAGCCGGCCAAGTTCCCGGGGCAGGGCCTGGAACCCTAGCAGTGACCAGCAGTTACCGCGTTTACAGGGGGGCGCTGGCAAAATCGCCATCACAGGGACTTACCCTTGCAACAACCCTACGAGTTACACGCTATTAGTATCCTCTCCATTTTACAACACGGACACTGAGGTCCTAGCAAGATAAATCACTGCCGGTGATGGGTAGTGGGAAATGCCAAGTTAGACAAGCACCTTAATTATCCACTTCCTGGGGCCACTTCGCCTGGACACTCAACTGCCGCAAAGGCCGAGTTTTGTGGAAGACAAGTAAGAAACTACCACGGCAGCTCCTGCCCAGCCGAGAGTCCTGCACGGAGGAGGAGCCTGGCTAGTGTGGGAGAACATTCCTGAGAGGTCGCCCAGGCAACTGCGCTAAGTACAGCAGGGCCGTGCACAGGGAGACGCAAAGTCTGTCTGGTGTCACTCAGCAGGGCCATCACCCCGCAGGAGCAGGCAGGGCCATGGCTGCACCTCACACTCAGGAGAGCCCTCACATGCAGAGCGTGGTCATTATTGTCACGTGAGGTAGCAACACTGCCACAGCATCCACAGAGGGGACAAAAAGCTGAGCGTCATGCATCTCCAGCTTGGTCCCATGACTGGGTCTCCAGACCTTATATACATGAAGTCTGTGAGGATAAGTACACCTTGTGATGCAATGCGATCACTTTTCTGTGTTAAAAACACTAAATTGTTCAGAATATTTTAAATTATTAAACTTTGTTGAGTTTTCATTTTGGGTCCATCCCTTCCCCCCAAAATATGGATCCCTTCCACTTGAACCTCCACTGGAATTACTACAAGGAAAATGGAAGCCCAAAGAAATAGTTTCTCTTTATCACAGATTTAAACTGGGAATTTGTGGCCATCAGCAGCTGTAGCATGAACTTGACCTCATTCTGTGCCTGGATAAAGCACCCCGAGAACCCAGTGGAAGAAGCCTGTGCACGCCCCTCCCAGGCCCAGCCCTCCCGGCTCCCTGCACACCACGTGGAGACGAAGACGAGAGTCACACAGAAGAAACTCTAAAGGCAGCCAGCACAGCACAGCACTCCCCTGGGCTGTGAGGGAGGGGCTGTGGGCGGGGCCTGGAAAGTGCTCTGCTGTGTGAATGATTTCCAGCTCCCAACGTACTGCAAGGGTCATGGCAATAAAACGCTCATATCTGCCAAGGACATGAAGGGGTGTTTCACGTCTCCCCTCTGCTTCTTTGTGACAATGGGAATCTCTCTATGCAAATACAAGTCATGATAATACAATATATGTTTCAGTGCAACAAGCCACTGCACTTGTTATCATTATAATAAGTAGTAACTGAAAAAATTATATATATATTAATATATATAGTTCTGCAATATGTGCTTTGAAGTATTTTGTTCTTTTTTTTTTTTTTTTTTTTTTGAGACAGAGTCTCACTCTGTTGCCTGGGCTAGAGTGAGTGCCCTGGCGTCAGCCTAGCTCACAGCAACCTCAAACTCCTGGGCTTAAGCAATCCTCCTGCCTCAGCCTCCCAAGTAGCTGGTACTACAGGCATTAGCCACCATGCCCGGCTAATTTTTTCTATATGTTTTTAGTTATCCAGATAATTTCTTTTTATTTTTAGTAGAGACAAGGGTATTGCTCTTGTTCAGGCTGGTCTTGAACTCCTAACCTTGAACGATCTTCCCGCCTCAGCCTCCCAGCGTGCTAGAATTACAGGCGTGAGCCACCACAGCCGGCCAGTATTTTGTTCTTTTCTTCAAAAAACTCCAAGGTCCCTTCATCAAAGCACATGATAAAAACCTGAAAGGCAACTTCCTTCTGGGGCACATAAGGCCAATAATCTCTGGGCCGAGGGTGCTCTGTGCACCTGCCCCCACCTGCTTCCCGGGACTCAGGTGGGCCAGGCCGGCCTTGCGCACGGCCGAGGAGATGGCTTTGATGGCTGTCAGCATGGAGTTCAGCAGCTGGGTGAGCTCTCGGGTCCCCTTGGCCCGACGCCCCTTTTCCATAACGTAGCGGGTCAGGTGAGCATGTCTGTTTTAAAGGGGCTTCTGTCCGTTGTCATTGTGGCCCATAACACTTCAAATCCTTCTTTTCTCCCTGCAGGAATTCTAATTTACCTCCAAGGGCTGCGGGCCGCAGTGTGGAAGCTGATAAGAAAACTGCTGGGAAACTGCTGGTCGTATCAGGACCTTTAACAAAAAGGCAAGGCTTATTCACTCGGCTAAAAGAACTGGACAAGCCCTCAAGGAAATCTCCCTGATCTCACTGACTGGCGGCTGCCAGACACCACCGCAATCTGTAAACAGAAAAGGCTGCCCAGAAACACAGACCTACTTTCTCCTGAGGGGCTCCCCCCATGCAAGAGCCTAAGAGGCAGCCATTTAGGAACAGGTGGGGAGTGAGAAATGCAGCTGATAAAAAATGATCCACAAAACCCTTTTATTCCAGGGCTCAAAAGGATCCTTCGCAGAACCTGACTGTCCCGTGGCTGCAGCTGGCAGACTGGCAGGTGTCTTATCTGGGGCGTAGGTCACATAGTCAAATAACGGCAATCCTGGGACCTCTGTAGCCAGGGTTCTTTCAAACAAGTCTGCAAAGGACGCTTTTCATTGCCAGGGAGCAAGTATAACTGGGTGGATATCCACAGTGGATACCCCAATCTGGAACCTTGCACAGTGCCAAACACCAGTGTTAGTTTACCAATTTCCCTGGATGTGCGCTTTCATATGCTTAATTTCTTAAGGAGCTGCTATACCATTTCCAAAGAGGCTGCACCATTTAACATTCCCACCAGCAATGAGCAAGGGTTCAAATGGCTCTACATTGTCACCAACCCTTGTTCCTTGTTTTTTTTTAGTAATAGCCATCCTAATGGATATGTTATCTCATTGTGCCTTAGAGTTGCATTTCCCTAATGATTAGTGATATGGAGCATCTTTTTCATGTATTTATTGGCCATTCCCAAAGTTCCTTTGATTGTGTTTTGTAGGAGTATCTGTTCACAACAATTGGAAGTGACACAAACAAACCAGTGCCTTGGCACAGATCGTGGGAGGGGCACTGGGTGCCGAGCACTCTGTGAGTGTCAGGAAAGAGCAGAAGGATGACTTGGGGATCAGCTGTCCAGTGCCATTTATTAGCAGTTGGCTCTGCCCATACAGGGGTCCGAGGGAAGGCCGGCTCTTTCTGCCACCATCCAGCCCAGGCTGACACCGGCACAGCTGCCGAACCCCTTTGCAGCTACATGTAAATGTTAGAAGTTCAGGTTACCCGCATGAACTAAAATTGCAGCTGGTGACCTTTCAGCAAATGCCAAAGTTCTTCAGGGCACACAGCAGGGTGGGGACTTGAAGACGAGCTGTGGTGACAGCCCAGAGGAAGAGAGAACAACATCCGCCTGGTGGTTATTTCAGCACCGCTAATACACCGGTGACCACTAAGCTATTTATGGCCTTGCTCGGCTTGGAGAAGCATCCTCACAGGCCTGAGTCTAACAAGGATGAGAAGACCCTGTGAAGACTTACGGCACTCTTAGAGCAGGACGCAGGGCAGGGCCTCCACCTAAAGACTGGGATCTGGAATGTGACGCTACAGCACTAGCTGAGGGACCATTCTTGGTAGCAAAACTCCACTGAGACGCTCTACATCCACCCTGCCATGGAATC
The DNA here is from genome assembly GCF_041146395.1 of Eulemur rufifrons. Lineage (NCBI taxonomy): Eukaryota > Metazoa > Chordata > Mammalia > Primates > Lemuridae > Eulemur > Eulemur rufifrons. The sequence goes on from NC_090989.1 coordinate 205,950,199, forward strand.
CCCGCACACACTTTCTCATGGAGCCTCAGCGTTTCTGCTCACAGCAGGGTGGACATTGCTGGGGCATCTGCTGAGCCCCTGATCCCCCTCTTGGAGAAAATGCCCCCTGCCCGTAAGAGAAAATCTCAAGGTCACCTTTGTCCTATATGACCTGGTCTCTGGCTGCAGCTGATTGGACCAGGGATAGACACTTGGCACAAGCTGAGCCAATCACATTCTGTCTCCTGGGCACTTAGCGTGAGACCCAGAGACATCCATGAACTGGATGATGCTGCAGGAACTAGTGAGACGCGTCCTCGGGGCCAGGCAAGCAAGGGGAACTGGACTTCATGAGATCCCCTTGAAGCTTCCCAGCAAACCCCCTTCCTGATTTACCCAGAATGAGCGGGCTTCTATTACTACAGTGGCAATGGCCTTGACTACAGCAACAGGTATTGCAACAACATTTCACAAATGAAGAAACAGAGGCTCAGAGAGATTTAAAAGAACGTTGCCAAGCTCAGTGTAGCCTGGTCAGGATCGCCTGGGTTATGCTGCAGTAACAAACAAGCCTGAAATCCCAGTCGCTTATACAGGGAAGGTTTGTTTCTCCTTCCCATCCCAGGCTGGTATCAAGAGGGCAGTGGCTCAGGCTCCAGGCTCCTGCCATATGGTGACCCTGTCATTGAAATGCAGGGCCCCAGAGCCGGCGTGGAGGGAAGAGAGGACGCAGGACTGTGCAGTGGAGTCAGCCTGGGAGTTGTAGATGCCATTTCCACCCCCACTGCACTGGCCAAAACCCACAGCCCTCCCCTAAATGCACGACAGGCTGGGAAAGGTCGTCTCCTGTGGGTCCGGGAAGAGAAATCAGTGTGGCGACCATTGCCTGGTCTCCACTAGACACACACAGCTGGGCAGTGGCAAAGGCATGACCTTGCTCAGGCCACCTGACCCGGTGCCAGGCATCTGGTGCCAGCTGCCCTCTTGACAGCTTGCCAGGACTCCCAGTGGGCAGAAGAGTCCACTTTCCCCTCAGCACCATCTCCGCCCTCCCCACCCGGCTGTGGAAGCCACCGGGAACACCTGCACCTCAGTGGCAGCACCTCAGTTCTCCAGGGAAACCAGAAGTAGCATCACAATGAGAGGGTGGGACCAAGGTGAGTTTAATCCTTCAAATTCGACCAATAGCCTGTGCGTACCCAGCGCCCGTTTGAGGGGAGCAGCCGTGGGAAGGGAGGGATGTTGCCTGTGCTCTGTTGCATGAGAGACCTGAATCATAGCCCTTGGGATGTGTGATTAGCAATGTTTCCCAGGGCTGCCACCACAAAGCACTGCAAACTGCATGGCTCAAAGCAACAGAAATGTATTCTCACACAGTTCTGAAGGCCAAAAGCCCAAAATCAAGGTGCTAGTAGGGCCAGACTCCCTCTGGAGGCTCCAGCAAAGAGTCCTTCCTGGCCTCTCCCAACTTCTGGGGGCACTCCTTGGATTCCTTGGCTTGTGGCCACATCACGCCAATCTCTGCCTCCATCCTTATATCCCCTTCTGCTCTGTGTGACATATGAGAGCATATCATTGGATTTAAGACCTGCTCTAATCTAGGTAATCTAGGATGATACTCCTGAATCTAATTACATCTGCAAAGACCCTTTTTCCAAATCAGGGCACATTCACAGGTCCCAGGGATTTGCATGTGGACATGTCCTTTCAGGGGACACAATTCACACCCACTAGAGGCATCTTGAAATTATTCCCAATTGTGAAGGTGGGGACTAGGACACAGTCACTGTGGGGACTTTGGACCCCAATGGTGCTTGAGTGGAACTTCTGCCTCCATCCTGGTCACGGGGTCTTCCATCCCATGCCCAGGGGCATAAGCTGTGCCCAGCCTGTCCATGGTGGCAAAGCCGGGGCTGACAGGCGCTTCGAGTCAAACTGCAGAGATGCTTTCCTAGCTTTGGGCAAAGGACACCACGCGGCAAGTGCACATTGTGGAGAAACCCCCTGCTGCTTTGCTTCGGAATACTTAGAATTGGGTTTTCAGGCCGAGTGTGTTCTTAACTTGGAAGGCGAGGGCTTTGGCTACGGAGCCTCTAAGAGCAAAAAGCAGACCTGCGGGTGGGGAGGGGAGGCGTGGGGCCTCTTCACAAATCCTGCCGATGCTGACACTGAGGGACTAGCAAGATCCCCTGCAGCCAGACACTGGCTGGGTTAGAGGAGGCTGCTCCCCTCTGCAAAGGGAACGAACATTACGTGTTTTGATCCGAAGTGGGAGGGGTCTCCCATCTTAGGAGCAGTGTGACAATGTAGAGCCCGCGTTCCTGCCGTGTCTCTACGTGACACTCGGGGGATGTGATCCCCTCACCCTCACCTGTCCAAGGGAGGCAGCCATGACGCCCCAGGGTCAAGTCCAACTGAGATTCTAAGGACCTTCCGAGGAGAATCGCTGTCGGTGCCGCTGTTCTGTGGGTCTGCGTGTGTCTCTCTCTCAAAGAGAAAGGCTTGGACGTCAGCCGCAGATTGCAGACACGGGTCACCTGAAAACGCTGCCTTGAATGACCCGACAGCTCGATGCGAAGACACCACACAGACACTCAGACAAACGCAGAGGAAAGGGACCTTTCTGTCATTTTGCCTGGTTTCCTCACGGCACCGGAGTGGGCAGTATTGTTTCTCCACAGTGATCTCAGTGATGGGAAAAGACTCCAGACCCAAAGCCGAGTCTCCCTCGATGCTTTCTGGACCAAAGACCAACTGAGTTACAAGAAGGTTAAAAATCAAAAGGTGCGTGTGGGTCGGGGGATGTTGCTGACAGGGCCTGCCACAGCTGGAGTCGGGGAGACACTGGCTTTGCGTCTGCTCAGTGGACAGAAGCGGACACAACGCTCAAGGTCAAACTGTTTCCTGTTGGAGAAACACGGAACGAAGGGGAGTGTTTGGAGAGAAAGAAGCAGCATTTACACAGACACCTGTGTTGCCAAGTGGAAATATACGGATAGATACATTTTTAAATATAGAGCTAAAAAAAGAAAAAAGGCAACATTTGCTATTAACACCTGATAGAAAAGTTGCCATGATCTTGGACTCTGGCCCACAAAGAACCAGGGTTAGCCCAGGGAGAAACTGTTTACAGAGAGCTTAGTGAGAAACATACCTGCTTGTGACAAATTGTATTTCCTTAAATCCTGTTCTTATGATAAATCCTTTTCCTTATGGTAACTAGATCTGAAGAATTATTAGGCTTTGTGAGTTCAATGCAGTGCTGTGCTTGCACAGAAACTCACCATTGGGTACCAATGTAAACCTTCATTTGCGACTCGGATAGCCACACCCAGGTATGGGAGGCCACGAGTCATGCGCAGGTGCCGTCACTGAGCTATTAGCTGTCCCATTGCTAGGAGGGCCGGTTAGCTCTGCACAGCCACACCTGGGTGGGACCACACGTAGGAGAAGCGATATGTTAGCTGAGACTCCAGGGGCCACGTTGCCTGGGTTCTTACCCCAGCTCTGCCGCCCATCGGCTGGAGACCCTGAGCACAGTACTGAACCCCTCAGTCCTTCCTCCATTTCGTCAGCTACCAAATGGATTATTGACGGTGTCTGATCCATACAGCTGTTGTGAAGCTTAAATGAGTTACCCAATGTTAGACACGTTAGCTGAGGGGGGTTTGGTTTGTTTTTTGAGACAGAGTCTGGCTCTGTTGCCTGGGCTAGAGTGCCATGGCGTCAGCCTAGCTCACAGCAACCTTGAACTCCTGGGCTCTAGAGATTCACCTGCCTCAACCTCCCAATTAGCTGGGACTACAGGCACGCACCATGACGCCCGGCTAATTTTTTTCTATGTTTAGTAGAGGTGGGGTCCCACTCTTGCTCAGGCTGGTCTCAAACTCCTGAACTCAAGTGATCCTCCCACCTCGGCCTCCTAGAGTGCTAGGATCACAGGCATGAGCCACCGTGCCTGGCCACACATTAGCTGTTATTATCACCATCATTATCCTTTGGCACAAAGCAATGAAGACCTTTTTTTGTAAAAGGAAAAATATGTTTATTTCTCCTCCATCCACTTAAAATACATTGCGCCCATCGCTGACATCATCAAGATAACATTCTGCTTAGGTAGCACCAGGCATTACACGGCATTTGATGATGCAAGTAGCCACACTGTTTATTTCTGCCGTCTAGGAATGCAGGATGCACAGCCGGAACAGGGAGCGCCACTCGAGATAAAAGGTCCAGGTGAAAGGCAATCCTGCTGGGAGTGGGCAAGGCCCGCCCCTCATTTGGCAGAGTGCTTCTTGTAGATCTCCAGGAACTCCCGCACGTCATCAGGAGACCCCAGGATGACCGGCGCCCTCTGGTGGATGTCAGTGGGAACGATGTCCAGTATAGCCTCCTTCCCGGTGGTGGCCAATCCCCCCGCCTTCTCCATGACGAAGGCCATGGGGTTACATTCGTACAGGAGTCTCAGCTGGAAAGCAAGACCGACAGCAAAACAGTGCAGAGCCTGTGGGAGTGACTGACACTCTCTTTCTCCTACTATGGGGTTGTAAAGATTCCTTCCCACCCCAGGTTGCATCTGAGACGAGACGGTTACCATTTGGTTAAATTCAACCATTCGTCAAGTCAGAGGCAGCAACAGATTACCCGATGCAAATGCGAGACAGACCACCTGGATTCAGCACGGAATGACATTTTGGCAGAACTGATGACTCCCTTCTCTTTACAGCGTGGAAACTGGACTTAATGAGTGACTCTGTGTGTGTTTTGGATGGAGCTTTGCCTATTCTACAAGCACTAGAAAAATCCACGGCAGTGTCTGGCTGCAGACATCTGGAAAGCAGACTGGCTCCTCCAAACAGTGTAATATTGTTTGCAACTCTGTGCATTGCTTTTACAACTCTCCTAAGGCTTGAGGGTTGGAATTTAGTATGTTATACATCTTGGCATTTACGTTTAAATATTAACTTTTTATCGTATGCATTTTCATGCAGTCTGCCTACTGAGCGACAGCTTTTGCAGGTGTTTCCTGACTCTCTTTCCATGTGGGTGTCATGGCCAAATTTGAAAAACTGGAAAAAAAAGGAGGAGCCTCAATAACTGTGTTCAGGAACAATTTTTTGAGGCATTAGAGGAAAGTGTTTTAAAGCAGGCTAATCACATAGGCCGGGATGCCGGCAATGGCTGCCGCAGAAGCAGTGCATTAAGTCAATAAGAATGTCTTCAGCGAACCGGACGCCATATGCAGCAAACAGAGATCTGACTATAACCAAAATATACGGATTGCTAACTATCTTAAGGGGATTATTGTTCCTGTTTTTCTCTCACACGTAAAACGAAAAAAAGGCAATGTGTCCATTGGGGAAAATGAAGCAGACACAATACTCGGGGAGGAAGCATGCCGCCACCCTGCCGGAGGGACAGTAGGACACCTCTTAGCCGGCGAGAGAAAGCACAGCCCACCGAGGCTTGCTGGGAGCGCCGTGGGCCTTGGCCAGTGTGGTCAGTGCCAACAGCTCACCTGAAAGCTCTAGGTTTTCCCAGAGATTCCTTCCTTTCCTAAAAGGTATCATTTTTTCCAGGTGGCAAATGTCAGCTCATTAGTTATTTCTATTTTATGCCTTTTGAAAGCAACCAAAGATGACTCCTATTTGGAATACACATTTGATTTGCTGCTTTGGACATGAGACTGGGCTGTTTCGTTTCACTTTATGAATGGAATTCATGTTGCCCAAGCCCAACCACGTACCCGCTGCAAGCTCTATGGACTTTTAGTCCACTCCTGGCCATTAATCCTCTTTCCCCCACAGCATTGGAAGGACTCTCAAGAGATCATTTTTATGTTTAGTTGGTATCACCGGGCTTTACCTTTAGTCTAGAAAAGAATATGCCACAGACATCCTTAGCAACTTACTATAGGGCATAACAGCTACCATAACTTTTCTTTCTTCCTAAATCAAGTCTCTCGGGCTGAAAATGCAGCCTACAGCTTCTCACTCACCCCCCAGGGCAGGTGCTTACCTTTCCACTGGGGCTCTTCTTGTTAGCAGGATACAGAAAGATCCCGCCATAGACCAGAGTGCGGTGAACATCAGCCACCATGGAGCCCACGTACCGGGCGCCATAGGGGGCCGAGTTATCCTGCAAGGTTAAGACCAGCATCGATCAGTGTTGCAGAAAATAAAGTGAGTTCCTTTTGTGTTCCCTGGGTGTATTTGATTCCACAGGCACTCACTGAGCACCTTCCAGGTATGTGTTTGGGCTGTGCTAAGTGTGATAAGTGAGAATCCTGTTCCCAAGAAGAAAATGGAACAACGGAGACAGCCTCTTCTACATCTCACAATAGGTCAAATCACCCACGGAAGCCCCAAGGAGACTGTAGTTGATTCTGGCTATGGAGTTTGGGCAAGCATCACAAAAGTTGTGCTGTTTAGTAGCACGTTAAAGGTTGAGAAGGATTTCTGCTGAGCTAAGGAGCTGCGCAGGGGCGGGGGTGTCTATTTTACAGGAGAGGACACCGCACTAGCAAAGGCTTAGCCACGTCCAGAGGGAGGTGCTGTTGTGACGGGGCCTGGCGGAGGAGGCTGTAGGAGGAGAGTGAGTGTGTGCAGGGTTGGGGTGGGAGGAGACTCTTCAGAAAGTGGGAGAGGATTAAGCCGGAGAGAGCCTGGGGCCAGCTCTGATGTCATTCGAACATTTGAGCTTCATCCTCAGAAAACAGCAGGGATCAGTGGCTCTTAAGCAAAGGTATGACAAAATCAGATATTGGCACGTGCAGGCAGCTCTAGGATCAGCCATTCTTCTCTTCATAGTCACTAATTTGTAACCTATTTAGAGAGATACCAAGATGGACACTCTCATTCCTGGACGACTGATAAATCCATGTCGGACAGTAGGCCAGGAGGGACAGACATCACATGGCAGGGCCCTGGGTGGCAGCACCACCTTTTGTGCCATCTGGGACCATGGCCTCCAAAAGGGAGACTGTTTTACTGCCATGCACTCATGCATCCGGCTGACTTTCTTATCCCGATTTTCTTCCATCGAGAGAAAGTAGCGAGGGCCGAGCTAGACACTCTGACTTGACATCTCAGGGCAAGAATTTCAGTGCTCAGAACCTACATGAGAACTTAATCGTGGGCTCAGTGCAGATCAAAATCCAACCCGCTTCCATCCCTGCTTTATTTCACCCCAAAGGTAAATCTTCAATCAACGGATTTCCCCGTAACTCAAGAGTCCCAAATGAGGTCCAAGGCCCTTCATGCCAGGGTCCCTTTTCCCCTCAGGGGACACCCGCCTCCCTCCAGAGCTGCCTCTGGTGCCAGATGCCTGGGCACTGCACCTGGCCCAGCCAGACCCCTCACTTACTGGGGGGAACTTTTTCCTCTGGACGTACTCAGTGACGGCAGGGTCAAAGTCCTTGGCGTAGCCTTCGTTAAGGCTGTAGATGTTACCCTTCTTTTTGATCTTCACATCCTTGTCCACCAGAATGAACTCTCCGATGGCCTTTAGAGACACAGAAGGACAGGTAAGGAGATGACAAGCAAATGCCTGGTGAGGCACAAATCAGCAGACATCAGAGAGTCCCAAAACTGCGTCCTGGGCTCAGATGGAACTTTGCTCTGGTTCTGCCATTATTTCCACTGAAGTCACCTCATTTGGAGACTTTAACTGGTGCTGTTACCCGTCCCTTGTTTACCTATTAAGCGCCCATGCTGCCGAGGGATGAAAGTCCGGCTCGGCGAGAGTTAGTGGGACTAAGGTGGCCGTGTTGACTTACACGCCTGCCGCACACACCCCAGGCCTCACCGAGAGCAGCCTGTCTCCCACAGAGGGGCCCAGCTCGCTGTGTGTACCCTGTTCTGTCTGCCAGCCAAAACCACTGTATGCATAGAGTGTCTCAGTAGTGTCACGTGAGGACATTGCTATAATTTTAAAATTTATAAACCCAATTCATTTCCCCGAGGTAGCCTGGACCAAGCACATAATGAATGTGCCAACGTGTTGAAGACTATGCTTTGGAGTCTGTTTCAGTGGTGGGTTTCATTGTGCCAAGCGTTTAATGAGCTGACTTCCCTCAATTTACCTGCTCTGTTGAAACTGTCATCTAACTGAATAAATAAATAACACAAATTAATGGTTACGTGCAAGAAATTATCCACCAATCAAAATTGTTCATGAACATTTTTCAGGGCACTGTGGGCTCCTGTCTGTAAGGTAATTTTTCTCAATATGGTAGACTAAGAAATTATCTTCATTTTCTTCCTTATTTTTATTTCCCTTAGTTCATCAAAGCCTTATCATGACTACAAGGGCTAACTGAAGGTTTGTGTGCATGTACACAACACCAAATACATTTGGGCTATTTTCCAGGAAATGATGTCATTCAGGGCTTCAGCTGGGACACCTGTCACCTGTTCCCCTCAGGAAAACAACCTCTTGGTGAATCAAGTGGGTGGAAAGGCCAGAAATGGACAGAGTGGGTGGCAAACAGACCATCTACAGCCCCCATCTGGTCTGTAAACATGTTTACTTGGCCAGTACAGTATTTTACACATCCAGAAACATCGCATGTTTTAAAATCCAGCATTTCTTCAACCACTGGAAGCCTTGGCATGCTGGGCCCCTCCTCCCAATAGTAACTGCTGGACTCAGCTCACCCCAGCGCCCACCACTGCCCTCGCCTGCCTGCCCCAGCACGCCGCACTAGTTCACGTGGCCTGCGCTCGGCCGGCCCTGGGGTCATTGAGTAACGGCTGCACTAAGGAATTCGTCTAGGAACAAACACTCCCTCTTCTGCTCTGGATGGATACCATTTCTCACCTCCGCAACCTTCTCATGATGTGTGCAATGTCGCTCCGTCTCCCTTCCCCGCCCCACCCCTCGCCATCATCTCTGTCCCTCCATGGGCATCAATTTCCACCTCTACATACCCCTGCCAACCTCTCCCCCACCACACATAACATACAGTCACTCATGGCCACCAGCCAAGCACCCAGCCCCCTGCAAGGTCTCTCACCGGGTCCAGCATGAAGCAGTTGACACCACACTCCATGGCAAGCACCAGCATGGTGGCACTGCCATAGAGGGCATAGCCGGCCGCCACCAGGTTCCTGCCTGGCTGCAGAGCGTCCTTCTCGGAGGGCTCATCAGTTGATTTCTAGAGCAAAAAAGAAAACGAAATACATTTTTGTATTGTTTTCTGGTTCTTTTTTCCGGTTCAACCATTACAGGAGGCATCATCAAGGTACTCTGCTAATGAAATAGGGCATCTTCCCAAAGGGGCCTTCCTCCGCACATCAGCAATATCCTGATTCTATTACCATGGCAGCCTCCCCACCAGACACCAATTTCCTGCATCTGGGTCCTTCTTTCCAATCAGCGTCCTCCTCCAATTTGTCTAATTTGATATTCCCTCATCTCTGCACTATGGCTTTCAAAAAGGAGCATGCCTTCTTGCCAGCTCCCACTAGTTTAACCTTATTATGGGCACCAATGTCTTTCACCTGCGCACTGAATCTTTGTTTAAACAGATTAACACTGGGCTGCAGGGCAGCGAGTCTGGTGAGGAAATCAATTTCCTGAGCTCTTGCCAATTGCAACGCAAACCCCACTGAGCAGTGTGGTGTGTATCACTCACACAGCAAGGAAATTCTCAGAAATACAGGAACTCAGAACATCTCCCCAGAGTCACTATGGGGTAGTGAAGATGCCCTCCAAGTTTTTGACCCTGACCCATGGTAAGAAACACATTTTACGTCACAAACCAGTTCCAATCCACATGCACACGTGCACACACACCAAAAATTAACACAGTAGTACCTACACTTAGGACATGATGTACACTCTGACCTGTTTTGTTTTGTTTTGTTTTGTTTTTCATCAATAACACTCACCCTCGGGTTGTGTGATCCACAGTTTGTCTAATCCTAGGGAAGGGAGCACCTTCAGGAGATGGCTCCTAATCAGTGATCTCTTACTGACAACTCTCTTCTTTATTAACACGTGATTGTCCCCAGTACAGCCCCAAACAAACCTTTCAGCTTGAATACTCTCTGCTTGAATTGAACAGAAACAAAAATGGGCAATTTCCCCCTATTTCACTTACTCCTTCCCCATCACAGACTCCAGCAGCTGAGAGTAAGCAGGGGCATCTATTCATATATCATGAAGCTGGAGCAGGAAGTCTTCCCAGCAAAAATATTCCAGGTAATTTCTTCCTGTGACTTTCAACAGGGTGGCCACAGACGGCACTAGAGTCAGCTGGGACACGTACCAGAAATGCACGTTCTGGGGCTGCAGCCCAGACTTACTAAGTCACCCTGCCCCACTCGTGGCTCTTGCACTAAAGTTTAAGAGCTACTCCTGTAAAAGAATCACAAAAACCATTTCTCTCCTTCCCCGCTCCTCACCCCTTCTCCTCTGGGTTTGCATCTGGGTGGTTGACTGGTTACCTGGTTGGGCTGGGTTGAGTCATTTGATTTAGTTTGGTTTCTATTCATCACACAGTGCAGTGCAACTAAACACAGACTAAACACAGGACCAAAGTTTTAAGTTTTTCTCCCTAATCCCAAATTTTGCCAATGCACAATCTTGAGAAAAGAAAATGAATGGCCTTTGTCAATAGGGACCACCTGTCCGAGGGTCATTTTAACAATCACCAGCTTCCCTTGAAGCCAGCGATACAGTGGGAGGACTCGGGCCTCTAACTGTCCTCTCTCCCCACTACAGGCTCCAAATAACCAGATCCCCACCAAGAAAAGTCCCCCAGAGATTCACAACCATCCATGCCTGCCTGTGCCGAAGGTGCAAAAGTAAACAGCCTTTCCCTGAAATGCAGTCACCAAACGCTCTCACACTTACACTTCCTTGCCTGGAATAAGACAGTAACACTTGTCTACAACCCACATACTCAAAGCAAAGAGAAAATAATTCCAGTGAGTCCTGGATTTGGAGGAATTCCTTTCTAGCCTGGCCCCCTTTCTAATGCATGAGTTCCCTCCTCCAAACCCTAAGCAAGGATGCCTTTCCTCCAGGGGAATGCATTCCATTCTTTTGCAGATGCCCAGGGATCAATGGGCATAAAGCACCTGGCAAAATCAGAAAGTCTCTGGACCTTACCTTTCTGTCCCACCTGCTACAGGTTTCTGTTTTATTTCACACCACCCCATATGGAATACAGGGGAAGACACCATGGGTTCTGGAGACTTGAGGTCTTGGAAGAGAAAGTAGGCATGGGGGCCATGAGGGGACACTCGTGTCACCGATGATCTTCCCTCACAGAGGCAACCAAACCTTCCTTTTGAAACTCTGCTTTTAGTTGTGGGAACTGGATATTTTTAAAGGACATTGGAAATTACAGCACGTCCCGTAGAGGGTGACCAGGCTAGAGAGAGGTCTAAAAGTCATCTCCTATGAAAGAAGTGAGGACAGGAAAGCTGTTTCCAAACATGTAGAAGAATCTTATTTTCTGATGCTCTAAAAGGCCAAATGAGCACTAATGAGCAGATTTTGACTCCATATTTGGACAAATCATGGTGGCTGCCCAGCATCTCAGGGGCATCCTGAGGGGATCCTGGGGACATCCTGCCAGGTTCCTTTCAAGCCTGTTTCCAGGCGTCATGTGACCACGGCCCAATCACTGTTGCAGGTCCCAGTTACGGATGCTCTCCCCCTGAGCACGTGCACCAATGAACCGAATTCCAGCTCAGAACCTTCTCTGCGGAAAGCAGGAAAGGTCTCCTTGGAAGCATCAAACATGTCGAAGTTTATGCCCCATAAGCCCTCAAATGGTTTCAAACAATCAATAAGACCTTTGAAAACTGAAATGACTTAGAGGGCTGCGTCACACTCATCATGCCTTTCCACCTTTTACGAGAGTCACTGCAGGTTTATTGAGAAGGGTGCGGAGACTAACTGCTGACCACTGGGTCTGGCATTCCCAGTTCAAGCTGCTGTTGCAAGCTGGGGTTTTGGTTTGTTTTTAGTTGATAGCCAGTGTCTCTCAATTTCCTAGGGTTGTTTTTTCTTTTTTCCTTAAAAGACTTTTATGTGGGGGCTAAGGTAGAGAACGCGATTGGCAAACGTCAGTGCTACTTTGCTTTGGTTCAGTCTTTAGCCAGAGTTCTTCCTCCACAGGGAAGGATTTTGCTACAAACCTTTCTTGCTATACTACAGATTTGAGACTGTGTAAGAAAAATCATATCCCTCCATGTCTATAAGAGGAATGGTATGTTTCTTGGCATGACTCGGAAAATAGATGAACTGTTGCCTTTGCCTTTCTGGCATGAGAATTAGAACCTTCTATTACTCAAGTTGGTTTTGAAGTGGATCTGCCTCTCACCCAAGACGAAAGTAAAATACATTCCAATGACCAAAGACATCTGTGCCACAGTGGCTCTACTTTTTGTAAGTTTGAATGGCAATTGTGCACAATACTAGACTATAAGTCCCTTTTAGAGATCAAGTGCAAATTTGGGGTTCACTTCTAAAGTTAATGCCTTTGTAATCTAGAATGCAGTTTTGCTGAACTAACTGCTTCATTTGTTAAGATGAAGAAACAGAGGTTTGGCTACAATTCTGTGAGGTTTCATTTCTAAAATAAACAAAAGCTGATGCTAAGAGGACATATTTTAGATTTTATAATGTTTTATGATGGGTCCACAGATATTCATTCTATTTGTCACCTGTCTGTACAATTGAGCCTGTGCGCTCTCTCTCTCTCTCTCTTTTTCTCTCTCTGTCACACACACACACACATACACACACACTCAAAGAAAGAGAAGCTCTGGAGATAGCCCAGGTCACAGTTAGAAGGCCCAGGGCAGGGTCTGGGTTCACGTCCTGCGCCAGACTCAGAGCACGGCTGAGCACACTTTTTCTACAAATGGACAGATAGTAAACATTTTACGTTTCATGGGTCATATAGTTTCTGTAATAACGACTCAACCTTCACAATGTAGCATAAAATCAGCCAAGGGCAATATGTAAGCAAATAAATGTGACCATACGCCAGTAAAACTTCAGTCGTGAATAGTCAAAATTAAATTTTATATAAATTTCATGAAGCATTAAATATTATTATTTAGATTTTTTCCAACTATTTAAAATGCAAAACGGTTAGTTTGTCCACAAGCCATATAAGGTAGGCAACAAGCTAGACTTGGCCTGAGTTTGTAGTTTGCAGACCCTTTATTCAGAGGATTTAAAGGACAATATTGACATAAATAATCTGTATAGTTGTCATACTCTTCACAACTCTCAATTTATGTATTGTCATCACTATGCTTACACTGTACTGTCTCCTTTTTTAAAATATAATTTTCTATCATAAAAAAGACATAGTTTAAAAGGTGAAATATACTCTCTTCACACCCCTGTTTTACTATTATATTCTCTTTTAACAACCTAATGGATCTTCATTCTGCAATTAAAGCTGAAAAAGTCAGAACTTGAAGGCCAGGCAGTGGCTCATGCTTATAAACCCAGCTCTTTGGGAGACTGGCCAGGAATTCGAGAACAGCCTGGGCAACAAAGCAAGACACTGTTTCTACACACAATTTTAAAATTAGCTGGGTGTGGTGGTGCATGCCTCTAGTCCTGGCTACTTGGCAGGCTGTGGCGGGAGGATCTCTTGAGCCCCGAAATTCAAAGTCATATGAGCTATGATCATGCCACTGCACTCCAGTCTGGGCCACAGAGCAATACCCGTCTCTAAGAAAAAATAAAATAAAAATAAAAACTACAAATCTATTCAAGCCCCACAGAGTTTCATCATATACATTCTGGCTGCTCTACATAGTGAAATAGGACTGAATGTTCAATCTTAACTTTTCTTTTGATCCAAAACCAGATGCTTGATATATCACATTTTACCTTTCTATAGATGCCAAAAATGGTTCCAATGGACACAAGGCAATCAATGTTGGAAGATCCATCAAGGGGATCAAAACAGACCACATATTTACCCTGAGCAAAGAAAAAAGAAATACAACTTTAAAATATTGTATTAATAACAAGATAGAGAATATATACTATGGGCACTTTGTATACATTGTAACAAGATACAGAGTATACACCAAGGGAGTAAAAATGAGATTTTAGAGGAAAGTTCAAGAAATGTGGGTCTTATTTATACTGTCACATAAGATATGAAGTGGGATACAGAATGAATGAATATATATGTTTATATACATACCAAAAGGTCATTAAACAGAGAAAACATCACTTAGAATAGAAGGCATGGGTGAATGTGATGGAATACAGATAAATAAGTCATAATTTCCTACATTGTTGATATCAAATCATAATTTTGGATTGAGTTTCCTGGCAGCCAAAAGAAGAAGAGAAACAAGATCAGTCACTCATTTTCCTTTATATAGGGAAAAAAATAATTCCTTAAGTGAAGACTTTCCTAGAATTAAGATCTACAAGAAATTTCTTATGTTTTATAGATGCCACTTGAGGTTGGAACGCATAGTTTTCAACAATATCCCTGGTGTAATTCCCAAAGGAAGTAACCCTCTATTGCAGTGGGCCTACCGAAGACACTTTTGGAGTGGGATTTCAGTGATATGCTGGCTCTCAAGAGCTAACTGTGCACATTTCTTCCCAGCTCTCCTTTCACTGACGTCATGTTGGCAGCTTAAAATCAACTATGGGAAGTGTATGCACCAGTGACAGTGGTGAGTGCTGTGTCAGAGGTTTTTTGCTGGTTTGTTTTGAGACCCAGTTTACCAGCGCACCACTGGGAATTTTCCACCTCCAAATTAGCCGCTTTAACATGTGGTTTTTAACTGTTCTGCACCATATTAAGATGATTCCCTGGCCCCTTGCTCTCAACAAATCACCCTCGCTGATACAGGAGAAAGTATAAACTGGAAAATGTGAACATGCCTATCAGAAGGCATACTGTAGCCAGAGAAGTTTACGGTGCCTGATAGAGATTATTAAACAATGAACTCAAGTCATATGCCTGAAACTGCCAAGGACCTTGACAGGCCCAGTAGAGAAATATGTGAATTTGAATCTGGCATGCAGTAGTATCTTCGGAATGATGTAAAGCAAGTTAATCAGACGTGGCTCCCATCCTCTGAATAAAATCAAGACCGGCAGCCTCTTTAATTGACCTTCTGATTGTTTTTTCTAATTCTGCTCCTTCATGTCCCCAGTTCATCTCAAACAGGGAAAGATAGCAAGCCCAGGTATCTGCACTTCTAATCTCAAAGGTTTTTTTTAAAGTACAATTGTTATTTTATAAAGGCTGGATATATTCTTTCATTCAACAGTCTTTCTCAACCATCATTTGTTGTTGACCCCCTACGATGTGCCAGGTATTGTGCTAGATGCTGGGAAAGAGAGAAGAATACAATTCATTCTCTGCCCTCAAGAAGCCATCAAACCAGTAGGGACCCAGTGGATTCCAGTGGGAGAACTGGTGACAGACACTTCAAGCAGTTGTGGTTGGCAGCAGGGTCAGGCGTGCGGGCGGGGCGTCTGGTGCACGGAGATGCAGCACGAGAGGCAGCCAACAGAAGCCAGACTCCGAGGAGCCTTGAACTTGGCAATAAAAAGGTAGAAATGGAGATGGGTCCGTGGGAGTCCAGGGGAGAGATGGCAATGGCAGGAGCTCTGGTGGCAGTGTGCACAGTGGCGAGGGGGGATCTGGGAGTGAGGCAGAATCTGTGAAAAGATGACAGGAGGGATCCGGGGGGTTCCCAGAAACCCAGCTTGGCCAAGCAAGTGGAGTCATTTATGAAGCTGGGAAGAAAAACAGTTACGTTAAACCGTCAGCAGGGGAAGTACAGACCCACCCTTTTCTCGGGTTCTACTATTATGGCGTGTTTATCTTCTTCTGACACAAGAACACAGGTGGCAAAGGACGACTTTAACATGTTCATGACCAGGTCATTGGAGAGGACATCCAGCTTCTTAACTTGATCACCTGTCACATTGGTGGAGCCAGCAATGCCATAGCTAGAGGGAAGAAAAGCCACAAAAAATAAGCCATGACCACCAGAATGTGCAGATGCACCTATAATCCACTAAAGTCAGTGTCTAGTGGGACTTAGAAGAAAGGAAACAAGACACTTGGTTTGGGAGAAACAAGACAGGGGAGGACATACTGTAGTCCGCCTTTTGGCCCTGGGCCTGCCATGGTACCCTGCACACCTTTGTGGTCACGTCAGTGTTTCTCAACCTTTTTTTCCTTATGATCCCCCTAAAGAGCCTTTATAACATTTTTTCCTAACCGCACTCCCCCATAAATTTCAGTTTTAATAGTACAGGTATGTATCTGCTCATCACTGTATGTATATTGGTGCTTAATACATAAAAAAAGTTTGGGCTGTTTTTATTTTTGCCCACCAAGAGCCAAAGTTTGCCCCCAGACTCATGGGTTAAATGAAGCAGTTGTGAGACACAGCAAGCCAAGAAGCTGGGGTCGGAGTGAGCCTGAGCTGTGAGCTACACCAGGGATGTTATGGTTCTATAACTAAAAAGACCTAAAGGGAAAGGAACATCAACACCCTCATTCTTTAGAGGAGGAGACTCTGATTCCAGCCCCCTGAGGGCTCCTCCAAACTGCAGAGACAGGGGGAGGTGAGATGCTCCCTGTAACTTCCAGGCAAGGCTGCCTTGGTGACTCCCAAGTGCCACTGGCAGGAGTTTTAGGGGACAGAAGCAGGCAGCCTGGAGTTTTTGCTTTATTTTTAAGCCATGTGCAAGTCAGTAATTGTAGAATTACCAGACTCCAAGTGTCTTGTACAAAATACAGCCTAGCTTGTTAGTACGAGAGAAGGGGCAGGGTGTCATAGCTTGAGGTTGAGTGTGAAAACAGAAAGGAGGGGACATATTTCACAGGAAGGGTGCACAGAACAAGACAAGGGACTGGACGTGGGAGGGGAATGAGATGAAGCATTAGACGCTACCAAGCAGCTGGAAGTGAGGGATAAGGGGACAATTGCACGTTGCCCAAAATTGCTAGGAGCACTTGCCCAGGAACTGATTGTCACTGCTGCAGTGATTGTCACTGCTTCAACTCCTGAAATTGCAATTTCTCAAAATGTAATTTGCTGTGTCTGCCTGGGCAAAACTGCCACCCGCAGAACAGAAACCATCCACACCCAAATGCCTGGCCTGGCCGTCTCGGGAGGCAATTCCAGCTGTCTCATCAGGCCCATGTGTCAGGGTCTGCCACTTTCTGCACCTTTCCAGCCTGGGAAACTCATCTCTTCCCACCAGCCCTCCTGCCGGCTGCTTCTCTTTTCATCATGTGGCTCCTATTTCATGAGGAAAACACAAAGAGATCTGTGGGACTTGCAGCTGGAGCCGTGTCTTTGAGCTTTTGGTTCTCTTTCCACATAATCTTTCTGACTTCAATCCTGAGGCCAGCACTGGTGGAGGAAGAAGGCAGACAAGTTCTGGGCAGACCAGAGGGACTCGGCAGGGCCACCAACCAAATACATGTCCTCACCGGCCCCAGCAGAAGCGATTTTCTCTCCTGGCAACCTGAGATTTCTACCATTAAAGTCACTACTGGGCTGGGCACAGTGGCTCACACCTGTAATCCTAGCACTCTGGGAGGCCGAGGCGGGAGGATCGCTCAAGGTCAGGAGTTCGAGACCAGCCTGAGCAAGAATGAGACCTCCGTCTCTACTAAAAATGGAAAGAAATGATCTAGACAGCTAAAAATATATATAGAAAAAAAATCAGCTGGGCATAGTGGCACATACCTGTAGTCCCAGCTACTCGGGAGGCTGAGGCAGAAGGATTGCTTAAGCCCAGGAGTTTGAGGTTGCTGTAAGCTAGGCTGACGCCACGGCACTCTAGCCCAGGCAACAGAGCAAGCCTCTGTCTCCAAAAAATAAAAAAATAAAATAAATAAATAAAAGTCACTACTGATTCATCGTGCTGATGGGCAAGGACATGGGCTTTAAGCTGGGTCAGACCTCAGCTCTGCAGGACCCCTGCCCTCTCAGCCTCCCTACCTTTTGCACGTGCCCAGTGAGGGAAACGATGTCTGCCTCGTGGGGCTGCTACTAGAGGATTACATGATAAGGTACACGAAGGGCCTAGCACAGCCCTTGGCACTGCATAGGTGCGGCCCGACAGGGACAGCTCTGGGAGGCCTGGGAAGCTGGGGCAGGTGGGGAAGCATAGGCCTATGCTACACCGTGGCCCAAGTCCCACCTGCTCAGGTACCTCCCTCAGGGACATTCAGGCCATGGTCCCTTTCACTCAAAAGCTCCCTGGAGGGCTCAGTGTTCATTTATTCCATACATATTCACTGGGGACCTACTGTGCATGAGGAACTGTTCTAGGGGCTGGGGTTACAGTGCTGAACAAGACAGACGAGATCCCTGCCCTCGTGGAGCCCATATCCTAAGGAAATGATACAAACAAGAAACAAATAAGTTGGCCGGGCACGGTGGCTCACGTCTGTAATCCTAGCACTCTGGGAGGCCGAGGCAGGAGGATCGCTCGAGGTCAGGAGTTCGAGACCAGCCTGAGTAAGAGCGAGACTCCCGTCTCTACTAAAAATAGAAAGAAATTATCTGGCCAACTAAAATATATATAGAAAAAAAATTAGCCGGGCATGGTGGCGCATGCCTGTAGTCCCAGCTACTCGGGAGGCTGAGGCAGAAGGATTGCTTAAGCCCAGGAGTTTGAGGTTGCTGTGAGCTAGGCTGACCCCACAGCACTCACTCTAGCCCGGGCAACAAAGCAAGACTCTGTCTCAAAAAAAAAAAAAAAAGAAAGAAACAAACAAATAAGCATTTTGGCATGCGTGAGGTCACGTTGGACAGTGACAGGTGCTCACTGTCATAAAATGAAAACAAGGTCATGAGAGGAGATGACAGGGTGGGTGCTTCATTGAGATGGTCCAGGAAGGTCTCACTGCGAAGGGGGCGTTCGAGCTGGACGGGGTGTTGGATGTGTTTCCTGAGAAAGGGAGGATATGACAAAGCCTTTATGGAGCCCAAATAAGCCAGCTAGCAGTGACGCAAACAAGGCTGCGGGGATATGCGGGAACCATGAGACAGTCCCATCCACAAAAGCCCTCCCTGGGCCAGCTGTGTCTCGCAATCAACAGAGAGAGAAAGGAGCCAGGAAGAAATGGGTGGGCCCAACAAGTTGTGAAGCTCTGGGCTTGGCCCGCTCCCCGCCCCAAGCACAGGAGTCAGCAGCAGGCCGGTGCCCTAACGCGGGCAGGGAAGTCAGTTTGGACTGAGGCAGTGACTTAATCTGCTGAGGAAATTTTTCCTAAATGGGAGTTATCACAGAGGGGAAAGGCAGCACCCTCCACCTTTTCTTTTGGGGGCCTCAAAGGAGAAATGTCAGAGCATGAGGGGTGTAAGGAGGAAATGGTTTGAGGCCTTCCCTGAGAAGCAGCAGGCAGAAAGCAAGCGAACAGGGGACCTGCTCGGGACTAAGTGCCACTGGCTGCTAGTGCAGGCTGCAGAATTTAAATGTCCTGCACATGAAAGAAGCGAGGCCAGGCTGCCCGCAAGCATGGGACTTCAGAGCCCCAAACCAGGGCACAATGTCACACAAATTGCAGCTACTTCCAGGCAAGTGTGAACTAACAGCTGGCTTTCAAAACATTGCCAAGGCCGGGCGCGGTGGCTCACGCCTGTAATCCTAGCACTCTGGGAGGCCGAGGTGGGCGGATCGTTTGAGCTCAGGAGTTCGAGACCAGCCTGACCAACAGCGAGACCCCGTCTCTACTAAAACTAGAAAGAAATTGTCTGGCCAACTAAAATATATATAGAAAAAATTAGCCGGGCATGGTGGCACATGCCTGTAGTCCCAGCTACTCAGGAGGCTGATGCCACGGCACTCACTCTAGCCCAGGCAACAAAGCGAGACTCTGTCTCAAAAAAAAAAAAAACAAAAAAAAACATTGTCTTCTCTAGGACACACTTTTAAATTGCACTATTCCTTGAGACCCAGGATATTTGGCTTCCGTATACCTAAGTTGAAGCTAATTTTTGAGAATAGAAAAGAGAACAATGATGATGGAACTGTAAGGATATAGTAATTTATACTGTATTTATACATATTTTAAAATGTCATTCTATTTTTGTATCTTAAGTTTGTAAAGCAAATATACGGTTACATATAATCTATTGTGTAATTTTAATAAAAGGGTTTTTTTTTTTTTAAAATAGAAAAAGCAGAGCTGATGACTGTGGATCCTGTCCTTGCTCCTGGTATACCATGGTCAGTTAATAGGCTGTTGAATTGGGGGCAGCTTCTGGAAATAAAACTACAGCAGCTGGGAGGAACTAATCAACCTCTCAAGTCTTGACGTAGAGGACAGGCGCAGTGGCTCACGCCTGTAATCCTAGCACTCTGGGAGGCCGAGGCAGGAGGATCACTTGAGGTCAGGAGTTCGAGACCAGCCTGAGCAAGAGCGAGACCCCTGTCTCTACTAAAAATACAAAGAAATTAGCTGGACAACCAAAAATATGTAGAAAAAATTGGCCAGGCATGGTGGCGCATGCCTGTATTCCCAGCTACTCAGGAGGCAGGAGGATTGCTTGAGCCCAGGAGTTTGAGGTTGCAGTGAGCTAGGCTGATGCCACGGCA
Source organism: Eulemur rufifrons (assembly GCF_041146395.1). Lineage (NCBI taxonomy): Eukaryota > Metazoa > Chordata > Mammalia > Primates > Lemuridae > Eulemur > Eulemur rufifrons. The sequence goes on from NC_090989.1 coordinate 205,970,767, forward strand.
CTCTAGCCTGATCAACAGAGTGAGACTCTGCCCCCCCCCCAAAAAAAGTGTCTTGACCTAGAAAATGAAAACATGTTACCTGATTTGGGTGGTTAGGATGGGTAACCAAAGAGGCAAGGATCGTTAATGACTTGGGGATCTAGAGCCTGAGGCTGCAGACACCAGGGTCCAGGAAAGCCCCCGTGATGCCAGGAGTGAGACACTAGCATTGGTGACATCACATAACACCCCTCGGCATTCGGGGGGTCTATTGTCCCAACGGCCACCCACAGAAGACCAGGAGAGTCCACAGGCATGGAGGCATGACTCTCTTCTAGGCATGACCTCCTCTTTTCCAGGAGCCACTGGGAGGGAGAGTATAGATGTGGCTGCCATCCCTGGAAATGCTACCTGAAACCCGATATTAGAGGACCTGGTTCAACCTAATTTGTAAAAGAATGACAAGAGTGGAAGGCCCCTGGGCTCTGGCAGCTCACCCACTGGGCCAGCCTGAGGATGATCAACTCCCACACACCACCCCTCCACTTGGGAACATTCATGATTAGATCCTTATAGGTGGCTTGATTTTTTTTCTAGTGAAGTCTGAAGCTAAAGCTCAGGGCACTAGGTAAATGCTGAGTGAATTCTCTGAGAGGACTGAAACTCTCACACATAAATAGCACATCCAAATGTGCCTCTGAGGGAAGAAAGATTCACCAGTTCTTGGGCCTGGAAAAAAGAATGATATTTTCTTCACCGAGTATCCTTAGCACCTGGAACAATGCCCACCCATAGTTTAAGTGCTCAATGAACACTTTTTGAATGGATGAGTGGAATTAGAAAGTAATAAAGAGATTAAAGGATCCCCAAGATTGTAAACTCCAATAGACCCAATGGTATTGGTAACACCTCCCTTCATAATCTCTAAGACCCCTCAGCCCCTCAAAACCACTCCAGATTAGCATACCCTCTTGATAAAAGTGTGCTTGCTGTGAAAATTTAGTGTCAAGGCAAGTACAATGGCCCTTCCCTCCAGCCAGTTGATCAGGAAACTATAGGGTGCAGTGGTCAAGGCCACAGGCTGGGATTCTAGACCCCCGGGGCTCAAATCCCAGCTCTGCGAGTCACTTAGCATCTCTGACCTCTGGTTCTTCATCCACAATATGGGAATTAGTATATCTGCTTCCCAGTATGTACAGGGGGGAATAAATGAGTTGCTATAGATAAAGGGGTCAGAATAGTGCCTGGTGCGTGCAAGTGCACAAAAATCATCACTTTTCCATTCCCACCCCTAACTCCCTTGGCATTAACACAACCATGCTGAGAAGCAAGGCGGGATCCCGGCAAGAACTCAGTACCAGAACAGGTTCAAATTCTGCCTTTCCTTCTTTCTGATTAGGTGACCTCCATCAAGTCAGACCAATTCCCTGATTGGCTGTTTCTGGCTGGGTTTGAAGGACGATGGATAATGCATGTGAGGCACCTGGTTCCTAGCAGAACCCACCCCCACCAGCTGGCAGCCATCATTGGAAGTTCACTGAGCTGGTTCTCCGGGAAGTGGGTGGAGGAAAGACATCTCTAAACCAGTTTTGTAGGCAAGTTCTGGGAAGGCAGCCAATATGGAACTGTTATCACAGGTAACTGGCGAAAAACAATTTTTTAAAAAAAGTGCTCCCAAGTTTACATTTAATAAAATCTCACTGGGCATATTATTTCATTTGAGATGTGTATCACATTTCACTTCAATTTTATTCAAATCAGTCAGCCCTGTGGCCCAAGTAAAGTGGGAGGAGCACAGTGTCAGGGTTTAATGCCCTGTGAACTTTCCCTTTTAAACCCCCAAAGACACAAAAGAGCTCTTTCTGGACTTTGGGGAGCAAAACTCAGTTTGAGAAGCTGTCCATAATATCTCTTCTTTTATTTTTACGGTAAACCTCACTGAAAGTTTTAAAGAGCTATAAGTCATTTTAATTCATATGACAGGGAACTCCTTGAAAAGCATTTGTTAATTTAGCCAGTATTTTGAGATCCTTGGAAATTTGGGTTAAATACTAGCATTGCTTTCTAAGTTTGCATAAAGTTTCTAAAATGTAATGAGCCATTTCTTGGCCATGATCTGTGATACTCTACATGCAGATTCATGTTGATTGGGGAAAGCCACCTCTAACTGCATTCCTGAAGCACAATACTAGACACAAGGACTAGAACCAGGGCATGCCACATTTAGAACCCTCAGTGACTTCCTGGATTTGCTAACTGACTTAGGACCATATCCTCCTGATGCCAACACTGTAGACAGCACACAAAAGAGCCAACCTCAGTTTCAGAACACCCAACTAAACAAAAAGAGAGGCAGATTACTAATTAATACTTATCACTAAAGTATTTAGCAGGCCAAGGCAGGTGGATCATTTGAGCTCAGGAGTTTGAGACTAGCCTGAGCAAGAGCGAGACCCCCGTCTCTACTAAAAATAGAAAGAAATTAGCTGGACAACTAAAAATATATAGAAAAAACTAGCCGGGCATGGTGGCGCATGCCTGTAGTCCCAGCTGCCTGAGAGGCTAAGGCAGTAGGATTGCTTAAGCCCAGGAGTTTGAGGTTGCTGTGAGCTAGGCTGACGCCACGGCACTGTAGCTTGGGCAACAGAGGGAGACTCTGTCTCAAAAAAAAAAAATAAATAAATTCAAAGGTGACACTGGCTTGTTACTGATTCTGTGGTAATCAACAATTCACCCAGCTGGGAACATCCAAGAGTTAGTTCAGAAATACTATGAAGAGGCACCAACCAGAACAAATTTCAAAAGTCACAAATTCCAACCTTTGCTTGTGTTCACATGGACTGAAAATGGACAAATAGGGTGGAATATGGCCAGCTGTGCTTCCTCTATGGAAAGGAAGTTACAATTCACTCTTTGGTCATATGGAGAAGATAATTCAAGAAATATAAAATAAACTTGAGAAAGCTTCCAAAAGTTTAATGTAATAAATTCTGCAAATTTCAAGATAAGCCTAAACATATATTAGCTGACCCGTCATTCCAAAATTAAAACTGAAATTTTTAATTTTCTTCCATCAAACAACTGAGAGGACTCCATGTATAAGAGTAACTTTTCTGGACACAACAGAACATGATGGGAGGGTGTTTCCTCTAACCACTTTGATGCTGCAACACTGTTCTAATATGGAACATTCTAGCCTGGAATAGATCCCTGCTGATGCACATGTGGGCTACTGTTCAGGAATAAAGAGCAAAATAGAGAGATAATAGTTTACAAAAAAAAAGTCTATGAGCAAACAATGAAAGGATCCGTACCCGATTAGTGAGGACTCAGTCCATCCTCATACAACTCTCTGAGGTTGAAAAAACAGCATTCCGCATCTCACAAGCAGGGAAACTGAGGCTCAGAGACATTATATCAACTGCCCAAATCCTCGCAGAAATTAAGTGACAGAGTTAGGAATTTAAGTCCAGCTCCATATCTCTCTAAAATGTGCCTTGAGCCCTGCACATTCCCGTCCTGCTAAATCCTGTGCAGATTTTCTTCTCCCCTTTTTCTCTGCCTCAAGGAGAATAAGCCAAAATCCAGTGGCCAAATCTTCAGTCAGAGCTTCACGTCTGAATGTCAGACTGGCACGTCCAACTGCAGGCTGGACAACATCTCCAACTGGCCAGCCCTCTAACACCTCAAGCTCAAAGTCTCCAAAATGTTGGAATCATCTTCTCACCCTTTCCCAGCCTTTAAAAACTAGCTCCTCTATGAGAATTCTGGTTTTGTTTTTGTGGGGTTTTTGTTTGTTTGTTTTAAGACAGGATCTCACTGTTGCCCAGGCTGGAGTGCAGTAACGTCATCATAGCTCACGGCAACCTCAAACTCCTGGGCTCAAGCGATCCTCCTGCCTCCCGAGTAGCTGTGACTATAGGCATGCGCCACCATGTATTTTTTGGAGAGATGGGGTCTCCCTATGTTGCTCAGGCTGGTCTCAAACTCTGAAAGTGCTAGGACCAGCGCTCTGAGAACCCCCGTCCCTGCACGTCTCCTCCAGTCCACACTCAGACTTCCCCCAATTCTCCCCTCCTCCCCTCCTCCCCTCCAATGCTGCAGCTCTGTGGACTGCTTCCCTCACTCCTCCCCTTTTCCACTGGGTTCCCCATATCCTATCTTTCCCTCTCCCAACTCGAGACTTCCACCCACATCTTCCCCAGATTTGTCTCCAATCATGTGTCTGCCTACTCAAAAACCTTTCAAAAACCTTTGCTCTCCCCTTTTGCTAACCCCCCAAAAGTACAAAGTGTTCACCCTTGCCATTGATACTTCCCCAAGGAACCCATAATTTCACATCCACAATTGCCCCACCACATGGACTCCATGCTTTGGTCCAACTCAGGACATGTCCTCACAGGACCACCCAGCCTGGTCTGCTTGCCAGCCCTCGGGCCTTACAACTGACCACCCTCTGCTGACCACTGCAAGTGCCCATCTTGATGCTCCACAATCCTTTGCACCTGAATCATATTTTTGGCACCCCGATGAAAGCATCTTTCAGAACCTCTATTGCCTATTATAACTAATTCTACATTTGTCTTATTTTTTCCTACAGAGTAAGCTCTGTGTCATTCTCATATCTCAGTCTCTTCTAGAACTTTGAGCATGGTGGGTGTTCAATACATTTTGTTAAATTGAATGAAATCAGTGAATTCTTCAGACGGTGATTTGGAAATGTATACAAAGGAAAGTCAATGCCACAAAACAAAAAAGCTTAAGCTACAGGAAGACCACGTTCTCCTAAAGAAATGAAAGCTTGACGTTGACATTTGAACCATGAACTCTTCAGCTCCACTTACAGGCTGCTAACCGCTCTCCTGAAGCACAGAAGACTTCAAGAGCATGCCTGGCAAAAGGCAATGGCTCCCTGGGATATACTTGCTAACTCACATCAAAAATGTAATTAATAAATGAAATTTAGGGTTTGGTGAACTTTAATTGATTTCTTAAAAAATGAAGGAAGTGGTATGCTGTGTGGCAAAAGGACAAAAACAAAACACACTGAGCTGGAGTTCCGGAGACCTGGGCCACAGGCCAAGTCACCTCATCTTCCCTGGCCTCAGGGTTCTCATCTGTACAAGGAGGGGACTGGACAAGGTGACTGCTGAGTCTCTATTAGTTTAAAACTCTATGGCTCTATGAAAATGTTATTAGGAGCAATGAAAGTGGCTACATTAGCAACTTTAGGTGGAGGGGGAAGGGGGAAGAGAATGCACCAGGCTCTATGCTTATGCTTAAACTCCTGATGTTTCCACGATGAGACATCAGGGGTGAACTCTGTAAACTGATTCTGGTGAGGTTCCCGTCCCTCTGGTACATGCACTTCTAGGGCAAGTCTTCAGCACTGACAGCACAAGCTCTTTGCTGGCGTGCTGCCTTTTCATCCAGGATATCAAAGCCTGTAATGAATGTAATTTGGGGGCCTGGCTTGAGATCTTGTCTTGCTGCTGCCTGCCCGACCACATGTCATCCTGAGAACAGCCAAACTCTGATTTTCCCCTAACAGTACTTATGTGTCCAGTATCTGGTCCTCCTGGTCAGCTACCCATACAACCAGGCATCAACACCCGTTCCAAGGGTACAACACTGTTTGCAATAGCCAAAGACCAATGAAAACCTAAATGCCCCCAACTTGAAGAAGAGTTCACTAGCTCATGATAAGTCTGTGCAGTGGAACACTACACGACAGTTAAAAAGGAGGAGGTAGACGCATTATATAATAGTCCTGATGTTTAAAGAGGTTTATTATATAGTGTTAAATGATAAAGTAAACTACAGAGAGATATGTTAAGTGTGATCCCATGTTGTTTACTATTTACGTATAGGGATATTTAAATATATGTTCATGTATAAATTTACGTGAGTAAAAAGAAGTATCTGGGAAAACAGCCAGTAAATTTTTTTTTTTTTCTTTTTTTTTTTGAGACAGTCTCGCTCTTTTGCCTGGACTAGAGTGTCGTCGTGTCTGCCTCGCTCACAGCAACCTCAAACTCCTGGGCTCAAGGGATCCTCCTGCCTCAGCCTCCCGAGTAGCTGGGACTACAGGCATGTGCCACCATGCCCGGCTAATTTTTTCTATATATTTTTAGCTGTCCTGATCATTTCTTTGTATTTTTAGTAGAGACAGGGTCTCGCTTTTGCTCCAGCTGGTCTCAAACTCCTGAGCTCAAACAATCCTTCCGCCTCGGCCTCCCAGAGTGCTAGGATTACAGGCATGAGCCACCGCGCTCAGCCCCAGTAAATTATTAATAGTGGCTACCCCATGGAAGAGATACAGGTTTCACTTTTTCCTTTGTGTTCTTTTGAATGGTTTAAATTGTGTCAATGTGTGCTACTTACTAAGTAGTTTAGTTATTTTTAAAACCCCTGGTGTTCACAACTATCTAGTCTAAAAATATACATATATATGTAGCCAAAATTACCACACTTTGTCCAGGTCCCACTATCAAAACCTCACCATCTGAGGTTCCAGTGTCTGAGGTTACTTAAAAGGTGGGACATCTCAAAACAGATCTTACATTTCTGAGTCTCTCTCAGGTTGCGAAAGGTACTGACATATTTTTAAAACAGTATCAGAAATGACAAGCACTTTAAAAATAAAACAATAAAAAAAGCCCCCGTTGGGCCGGGCGCAGCGGCTCACGCCTGTAATCCTAACACTCTGGGAGACCAAGGCCGGAGGATCGCTCGAGGTCAGGATTTCAAGACCAGCCTGAGCAAGAGCGAGATCCTATCTCTACTAAAAATAGAAAGAAACTAGCCGGACAACTAAAAATATACATAGAAAAAATTAGTTGGGCATGGTGGCGCATGCCTGTGGTCCCAGCTACTCAGGAGGCTGAGGCAGGAGGATTGCTGGAGCCCAGGAGTTTGAGGTTGCTGTGAGCTAGGCTGATGTCACGGCACTCTAGCCTGGGCAACAGAGTGAGACTCTGTCTCAAAAAAAAAAATAAAAATAAAAAAAAGCTCCCTGGTCCTCAAAGGCAATTAAAGATGTGAGGGCATTTATAGTTGCTGTAAAGTATGATTTTTACCTGGGCATGTTTCCTATCGCAAAGAATCCTTAGAAATGTGTTATTAAGAGGGAACAAAGGTGATATTAATGGAGTCATCATCTTATTTAGCATACCTATTCCTATCTCTCTCCCAGCAAGGCCTGACATCTGAAAATAAATGTGATCATATGCTCCTTTATAAGAATTAGCTCCACTGACTCATGGCCAAACAGCTTACCAGAAAAGGAACCCAGGTTTTGGGGTGGAAGGGAGTTTTTAAAAATGCAGAAATGCATTCCAAAGTGGCAGGATTATATTTTTTCAGATCAGCTATGAGCATAATGTGTCATTTTATAGCGTTCATAAATGTGGGGATGTTAGGAAGGAGTATGGACAATCTGAAAACCTAGGTACCTTTCAGTTAAAAGTGAGGACCCTTTAAATATAAAATACTTGTGCACACCAGAACAAACCAAAGCGTATTGTGTGACTTACAAGTGACTCACAAAAAGCCTCACAAGAAGGTGCCCCTTGAGTCCCCACATCCCCTGACTCCTTGCTACTCGCACTGTGATCTGCAGACCAGCAATATCAGATCAGCACCGCCCACCGAAGGAGAACTTCTTAGACATGCAGAATCTCGGCCAAACCCCAAACCACATCTTAACAAGATCCCCAAATGATTCCTGTGCACATTGAAGTTCGAGATGCACTCTCTAGCTCTTTCAAAATCATTCTATTTACAAACAGCTTGTGAACTATTCACTAATTGGGCAAGGGCTGCATACAGCATTATTGCAAATGGGTAGAGGTTTTACAGCTCTCAGGGAAAGTTTTCTCTTTTAATGGGCCAGCCCACTGGACCACTTTGCACACAAGCATTGCTGCTCCTAAGAGCTCTGGGAATGCAGGCTTTCAGCTTGCTTGGGGGTCCACTCACTCCTAACAGGTCTTGTTTAGGGTCAAGGAGATACTGGATAGACACCTAATTTGGGACTCCATAGGCAGTGAAAGAGGACAGAGGAAAAAAAAGGGAAAGGAAGACACCCCAAGCTAGCATTTTCCTATCTGAAGCTAGGATGGGTATGGTGGGCAGGCCAGGTGCCCGCCCTTGCCTGGTCAGTTTCACCAGAAGGCTGAGAGGTGCCAATGCAGGCTGCTAGGGCCAGAGGAGAGGAATGAAGGATGGAGCAGATGTGCACCTGGGAGACTGGCCCTCAGGTGGACACCTCCAAGGTCAAAGGAGGGGAACTGAGGGCTTTGGTGCAGCTAGGCAAGCTTCTGGAGAGAGGGGTACCAGATAGTAGGGAGAGAGACTCTCAGATGTCAGAAGGACAGACAGAAGCTGGCAGCGGAGGACCAGACAGCCAAACACTTGACTGTCAGGCGATTCCCCAGGCGGACAAACAGGACGGGGCCCTCGGCCCGAGACCTGACTCACAGGTGTGCTATGCCTGCCTTGCGCACCGCCGAGGAGATGGCTTTGACCGCCGTGCAGAGCGAGTTGAGCAGTTGGGTCATCTCGCCGGTGCCGCGGGCCTTCCTGCCCTCCTCCATGACGAAGCGGGTCAGGGTGCTGACATCCGTGTCGAAGGGCGCCTGCTCCGCCATGCTGGGGCCGGGCTGCTGCGCGCTGGGCGACAGGTGCGGGTGGCAGGTGCAGGCTGCAGATGCGCGCGGCGGGACCTGGCAGGAGGACGAACGGGCCCACTGTTGCTGAGTGGCCTCATTGCGGGCAGGGGAACTAGTCCCAGGCCAGGTCCCCGCCCCCCGCCCCCGGGAACACCTCCGCGCGCCACCGCCCTGCCCGCGGGGTCACCGGGTCAGGTCTGGTCTTCCCTGCGGGCTCCCTTCCCCCATGCTGCGCCCCGCCCCCACACGCCACTCCTACTTCCTCGACGTCGCCCGCCACGCCTTCGTGCAGGCGGAGGACTGCCCCCTGGGTTGCGGAGCGTGACTGCAGGCCACCTGCACTGTCTCCTTCAGTCGCCACAACGACCCTGCCGGGGAGGAAGTCATGATTGCTTCCCCCGCCCCCGCCCCACGTATAAAGTGGAAGGTCAGAAAGGTGAAGTAACTTGCTCAAGGGTACACAGCCAGTCAGCGAAACCCACTCTCAGGGCCAGGTTGGCTGGTTTTAGCCCTGCGGCTCCCTCCGCCACCGTCGCTGCCTGCCTCCCGCTCCCTGCCCTCCATTCCGCCCTCCTCGGCCTGTCTCCTGGCTCTTCTGACGCCCGTCGGAAGTGAATTCCCCTGTCTGATGCCCCCCTCTGCACCTGAGGAGTAATTCCGCTCCGAGTGGCGAGCCAGGTGGCAGCAGCGGAAGTGGTGGGAAGTGGTTGGGTTCTGGACATAACTCTGAAGGCAGAGCTGATGGGATTTGTTGACAGATGAGATATATGAGAGACAGGAGTTTGGGGTGATTCTAAGGTTTAAGGCCTGAGAAAGCGGAAGAATGGAGTTGCCCTCAACTCAGACATGGAGGACCGAGAAGGGAGTACTTTGGGAGGCAGGACTGATGATTAGGAGCTAATTATGGGATATGCTAAGTTTGAAATGCCTTCTTGACATCCAAGGGACTGTGAAGTAGACAATCAGGTTTATGCATCTGGAGTTCAGAGGGGAGCCTCGTGCTGGAGATATAGATTGGAAAGCATCACTGATGGTGTTTCCAGCCCTGAGACTGGTAGACATTGCCAAGGAAGGGGTCAGCTGAAAGCCAAGAGGTGTGATGTCCAGGAAGCCAAGGGAAGAACATGAGCCAAGCAGGGCTGACCCATGTGCCGGATGTTGCCGGTGAGACAGGCAAGAAGAGATCTGAAAACTGACTGCTGGATTGATCGTGGGGCCCTGCGGTGGCGATTCTCTTGCCGAGGCTTGTCAGATGGGGAAGCATGGTGGGACCACCAGGAAAGAGGCTGCTGTCTGCCCCAGAGTGGGCGCTGCTGCCGTGGCAGAGAGAGCTGACCCTCTGTGTGTCCACTTAACTCTGCTCCTTGAGAAACTTTTCAGGAAGAACACTGCAATGTGTTAAAGGAAGAAAATAAAAGCCTGAGAAGAGAAATATATCCTCACATATAAAGTCTGAAATGTGATGACTAATATTTTTGGCATAGCAACTAGTCACAGCAGCTGTTTTCAAGAGTTTGCCTCTTTACCTGTCAGACTTTCATAAAAGCCATCTAGTCCAGCCCAGCCCTCCTGAAGTTTGAAGCCCCAGGCTGCCATCCCTGGTAAGAGGTGCAGAACCCAGGATTTGAGTTGGGCAGGCCCGTCTGATTCCCAGCTCCAGCCCGCACCAGCCCAAGACCTGGGGCCAGTTACCTACTCTCTCTAAACCCAGTTTGTTCATCCCTAAGGGGGAATGATGGGTCTATCTGGCAGTGGGGCCATCAGGCTGGGAGGAGATGCTATTGGCAGAGTGCTTAGCTCAGAGCCCGACACAGGGGACACTGCATGGAAGAGACTGCTGTCTAGCCCAGTTGTTTATCCTTGTCACCCACAATGATGGAAAGCTCATCACCTACAGGGCAAACCATTCCCCCTGGGAATGGGCCACATAGCATGGTGATCAAGTGCACAGACTCTGGGGCTAGATGGCCTGGGTCCAAATCCTGTCCTTGCCACTTGCTGGCCGTGTGAGCCTCTGCAAGTGGCTGAACGTCGCTGAGCCACCACATGCTCATCTGTAGATTGGGGCTAATTACTGTGGCCACTTCATAAGGTTGCTGGGGGCATCACACAGGCTATGTAGGTAGCGTTTAAGGACGGTGTCCGGCACGCAGTAAGTGCGTGCTATGTGAGTGTTTGCTTTATCATACAGATGGCGCCAGCTGTCTTTTTCATCAGAAGGAAGAAGTTCCTGGCCATCAAAAGCCTGAGTCTACATTTGCCTGGAGTGCAATGGTGTCCCCTCCCTTGCATTGGCAGACTGTGACTAGCGCCTTTCAGGGTCAAGCTGCATAAAGCCCCTCACCTTCGTGTTAGCCAGAAACAGAGGAAGGTGCAGAACGAGAGGAAGGTGGGTTCCTGGCATGTGGGATTCCTCCCTCCTCCCTCCTGCCTCCACCCCCACCCCAGGCAGAGCTGCTGCTTGCCACTGCGATGATTTCTCTTCCTCTCCCATCACAAAACACACTCCGATTTCACACAATATTGCAGATTCAATAAATGCGAGCAGTATCATCAAGTGTGTGACAGCTCTGAATCCCGTGAAGAAACAGTGATCACCTGTTTCCTCACTTGGCTCCCACCGAGGAGGTCAGCTCCGGTTAGTAGCGGAGGCAGGAAGCTGAGAAGTAACCAACAGCCTGGAGCATCCCTCACCGCCCACCACCCACCCTTGAACCCAGGGCACTCTGCTTACTTCCCCCCTGGGAGGGCCATTAGTGCCACGGGGAAAGACATACCAAGTGGTGCTCATGAGAGAGGGACTGTGGCAGCATGGCCCTTCCTTAAGTGAGTCCCCCAGCTCCTGTGGCCTCAGGGGCCTCATGCAGATTATGGGGCTAGGACCTGTCATCTCTGCAGAAACAGAAACTGAACAGCTAACATCTATTTAGCACTTGCTAAGTGCCCAGCACTTGCCAAGGGCTTCAGAGGCAACCTTTAATCAAGTCAGCACCCCATGGGGTGGCTTCTAATCAAACCCCTCTCTTTGCAGATGAAGGAATTGAGGCTTTTCAAAGTCAAATAACTTGTCCAAGGCCTACATCCAGCCAGGAAGTGTCAGAGGCAGGACTCAAACCCTGATCTGTCTGATTCCAAAGCCCCCCCACCTCCCCAGTCCTGCTGCTTTCTGGTTCCCTGCAAAGTGGCAGTCCGCCTCCACCACACACCTCCAGGGATAGACGAGGCTTGAGCCCTCCTACGCCAGCTTTGAAAATCTGCTGTCCGAATTGTCCACCCATTAGCTCCAGAGCTACTTCTTAGGACCATGATCAGTCATTTTTTCAGTCAACAATAGCTTTTGGCTGGTCTGATGGTAGTGGGTTATCAGAACTTACTAACATTAGTGTCACTAAAGTTGGTATTCAACCCCCCACTGCTAAATTTGACTAGCTTTAAAAAAAAACAAAATAGCTTTTGAGCACCTGCTGTATGCCAAAACTGTACCACATTCTGGGGCTACAGTGGTGAACAAGACAAACACATCTCTGTCTACTTGAGGCTTATATTTTTTGTGGAGAAGGTCAGAAAAAATATCACCTAATCAACAAAGATCAAAGCCATTTCAGGGAGAAAAGAGTGCTGTAAAGAGCGTAAAACAACCCTCCTTTTCTCAGCGGAGCTGAGTGTGTGGCCCGCTCTGCTTTATGGATGGAGGCAGAGGGAAAGGGCTCTGCCCCTCAATGTCGTGTCTTCAGCGCCAGGGGCTTCCCTTCCTCCGGTTCTATCCTCAAGCACCAGGACACCAGGAGAAAAGAGGGAAAAAAAGAACATGAAACAAGGTAATGAGCTTAAAATTAAGCAGGGAAAGGATTTTTCTTAGGAAATGACGTTTTATCGGAGACTGAACAACAGCAACAACAAAATAGGGCAGGCAGAGAGCTTATAGAAGAAAATATAGAAGAACAAGCAAAGGATCTGGCAGGTACAAAGGCCCTGAGGTGTGGCCAGAGAGCGGGTGAAAGAAGAACCACAGGAGATAAGATGGAAAAGGAGGTGAGGACCAGATTATGAAAGACCTCACAGATCACAGCCAGACATTTGGGCTCTGTTCACAGTGCAGTGAGAAGGCAGTGGAGGGTTTTCAGCTGGGGGGTGATATGACTTATCTAAAAGGTGTGAGGTCGGACTGCAGGGGATCAAGAGCAGAGGCCAGGAGCCCTAGCAGAAGGCAGAAGGCGTTGGATCCAAACTCTCCTTGGTCGCCTGTCAAATATGTGAAGACTGCTGTCGTAGTCCCCATAAATCTTTACTTCCCCAGTTAAATCTTCTCAGTCCCTCCAACTCTTCCTTGTATGGCAAGATTTTGAGGATCTGCCCCTCCTGCCCTGGATCCACTGGCTTCTTGAAGCTCCTTGCAACACTGTGCTCTATTTCTACAATTCCTCCCCCTCACCCACCTGCTCTACCCCAAGCCCCCGTGGTCCATTCTTCTAAGAAATGAGCTTTATTTTCTCACCCCTGTGGATAATATTAGAAATGGGCTGATCACTGCTGCAGCAGGATGGGGCAGAGGGGAACACTGAGCCATGATACGGTTGTAATAAACAGCTTGGCCAGCCCCGCAGGGAGCTCTGAAGCTACGATGACCTGTCAAAGTTGTCCTGAGTGGGGACACAGTGGCCGAGACATTGTTAGCTCTGGGCTGCCCTGGAAAGGGGCATGGCATGGAGTGGTGGCTCTCTCCCGCAAAGGCAAATGCAGAGAGGCTGACAGCTAAGCACTGCTGGCCGGCAGCAGTCCCAGGAGCTGGGGAACAAGTTCTGTGTCATCAATGAGGAATTGCTTGGCATGTCACAGCATCCTCTATCATCACCAAGGATGACTAGGAACTGGGGAGAGAGGCAAGTCTGTCTCTGCACCTCCTGGCTTCCCTTCCTTCTATGTGTCATAACTCTGAGACACTCTCTCCCTCTGAAGTGCCACGTATGGCTACAGGCATTTCTGGAACTCTACTAGCCCAGCCCCCTAGTTCCAATAAAAATCCAGTGTTGAACTCTTGCTGGCCCAGATAGGTGACCATTTCCTGACCAACAATTGTTATAGGGATAACACAAAACTCCTCTAATTTATAAAAGATGTAAATAATGTTAGTACTTTAGCTGTCACGCAGATGCAATGAAATCATGGAAATCAATCTATGTTCAATACACAGCTGCTGCTATCAGGATTTAGATAGGCATTGAGGGTTGGTAGCCAGAGTGGAATGTTCTGGATCTGCAGGAGCACAAAATAGCATGAGAAAGCCAAAGTGAGTTTGAGGGACAGTGACTAAACCAGGTCAAGCCCAGAGTAGATTGGCTGAGACTAAGGCAGGCTGGAATGTGTGAGTGAGGAGCTGGAATGCTGTCCTCCGGGCCACTGCTACTCCGGGCGGCCCTGGACTACAAACTGGTGGTTACCTTCCCACAATAAATATGGCATGTGAGGGTAAGAATTTATAGGAGTTTGACACAATAAATGTATGTCTATTGAATCTTATAATAAAAAAGAGGGAAGTCTTTTTTATCCTATATGTCTTTTTTATTTCATTTTTCTAGGAATTAATTTTTTATTGTGCTTTACAAAAGTAATGACCTGTGATGAATTGGGAATGTTTTTTAAAAACTGGTCCTTCACCACAGATAGCTTAAGAAGCACCACTGAGGACGGCCGATGGCCATGCAAGTTTTACAGCAAATGTCATGTTACAGGAGCCTGCTTGTCCTAGAGAGAACACACAGGGAACAAACCCTGCAGTGGACGGACATGGGAGACTGTCCAGGTGGGAGTTGATCCAGGCCTGGCCCACACTGTGCCTGGCGGGAGCCCTGGGAGGGAGGAGTCAGGGTGGGGGCTCCTTTTTCCACCAGGGTCTTGACTGCATAAGGGTTTCCATGTGAAAGGGGAATTAGAGCAAACTGAGTGTGCAGATACCTCAGACATGCATATGGAATAAATCTTGGACTCTGAAGACGGTATATGGGCAAGACAACAGTGCCACCCTGCTGATCACACAGACACATAATGTCAGAGCAAACTGAGCCCTGCTGCCTTCCTGGGGCCCCAGATCCAATCAGGCCACTTTCCTCCTCTGGAAACAGCTCTCCTGTCCCTTTCTCCCATCCTTTCCCTTCCATCTCTGCCCTAATGCTTTATTTCTCCTGAAGCCCAGAGGGCTCATTCCAAAGTAATTCAGATCTTGTCACTCCTTTACTACAAAACCACTCACCATTGTCTAGGGGGAAAAAAAAAAAACCTCTTGAGCAGAGCATTTAAGAACACGAGTGCACATCACCCAATCCTACATTTCAGCCCAAACTCCTACTTCTCTAACCGCCCCATGACAGAGGGAATGGTCTGGAAAAAAAAATGGCAAAAATATTTTCTGCCTCTTTAAAACATCCTCGACTCCTTTTTGAGTACTAGAGCCTGCATCCCTGCATCCCTTCCTCAGGCCAATGGGTGGGGCGGCAGAGTGAGTCTTTTGTTATTTGTGCAACAGGGGATGGCCCAGCCCACCCGGTAAAGGGAGGTCCTGGGCAGAGGTCAAGAGATTGTCTTCAGCAGAGATGGGATGATCAGAATCATCAACTATAGCTGAACAGTAATTGCCTGAGGCTGAACACCTATGCTTTAAAAACTCTTTATTTCTGCAAATGTTCAGGAAAATTTGGGTTTTGAGAAGAGAAGGTCTACCATTTTTCCTCTATTGCTGGCAAAGTAAATCTCTTTCCTCCTCCCCAAAACACTTGTCCTTGTTCTTCTGATTTGGCCTTGGGGACAAGTGCCTAGTTTTTGGTAATATGAGCACAGGAGAGGGTGGACTGTTTTCAGGACTGTTTTTCAGGAAACAGCCAGGCCTGGCCTCTGAGACCCTGGAAGCCAGGCAGGCTGAGTGTAGGCTCCAGAGTCAGCTTGTCTGAATTACAGTGTCTCTCCCCTGTTTCTTAGCTGCGTGACCTGGGAAGAGCTACTGAACGTCTCCAAACCACAGGTTCCTCATTTGCCAAGGGGCAGTGCTAACTTCACTTAATCATAAGGGTGTGATGTTGACCAAATGAGAGAATTCGTTTAAAAGCACATTTAGCATGATGCTAGGCATGTAATAAGCACTTAACAAATATGAGCTATTTGTCTATGGCCATACCACCCTGAACATGCCTGATCTTGTCTGATCTTGGAAGCCAAGCAGGGTTAGTCCTTAGATGGGAAACAAATATGAGCTATTATTGCTATTCAGAGGCAAAGAATATAAAAGATGGGTTGAATTTTACAAAAACATTTACCTCCTTATTTTACCTACGAGGAAGCTCGACCCAAAGAGATTAAGTGACATTCCTAAGGTGAGCTGGTTTCTAGCAGAGCCAGTCCTGGTCTGGGTGTTCTCTTTCTTAGTCTCATCTGATGATAAAGAAGCAATGTGTGTATTACCTAAAAGCAGATTTTGGAATCAGAAGGTCCTAGGTTCAAATCCTGGCTCTGCCACTTACTACTATATGACACTAGGCACAAGAGTAAACCTGTTTAAGCTTTTGTTTCTTCTACTGTGAGTAGAACTAAAAACTTCCTCTGCAGGTTGTCATAGGGATTAAATCAGATGAAAGGCAACGAGGTCATTTGCAGGAAACCCAGCATGTGGAAGCTTCCTGGTGCCCTTTTTCTAACCTTTCCTGTTGTTTGCTGAGACTGAACCTAAGAATGAAGAGAGCAAACTGAACCACATGCCGCACCCAGCCCTATAACGAAATGGTCAAGATGTCCGAGCACATTGGTTCAGGGCAGTGGCCTTGGAGAATTTGCCCAGCTCAGCAGGTACAAATCCATAGTCTCAGAGTGAGCTGTGGAGGAAAGGCAAACAAAAGTGCAGGGGAGGTAATTCTGGGACCTTGAGCAGGACAGCTGGAGCAGGGGGTGTTACTGAAAACTCCACACTTGTCCACGAGGCCAAATCAGACAAGGACAAGTGGTTTGAGGAGGAAGAAAAGAGACATTTTATTACTTTGCTAGCAAAGGAGGAAAAATGGTAGACCTTCTCTTCTCAAAACCCAAATTTTCCTGAACATTTGCAGAAATAAAGAGTTTTTAAAGCATGGGTGTTCAGTCTCAGGCAATTACTGTTCAGCTACAGTTGATGATTCTGATCATCCCATCTCTGCTGAAGACAATCTCCTGACCTCCGCCCAGGACCTCCCTTTACCAGGTGGGCTGGGCCATCCCCTGTTGCACAAATAAACAAAAGACTTACCCTGCCCCTCCCAGCCACTGGCCTGGGGCAGGGATGCAGGCTCTAGTTCTCAAAAAGGAGTGGAGGCCGGCACAGTGGCTCACACCTGTAATCCTAGCACTCTGGGAGGCCCAGGCAAGAGGATCCCTCAAGGTCAGGAGTTCAAGAGCAACCTGAACAAGAGTGAGACCCTGTCTCTACTAAAAATACAAAGAAATTAGCTGAACAACTAAAAATATATAGAAAAAATTAGCCAGGCATGGTGGCACATGCCTGTAGTCCCAGCTACTCAGGAGGCTGAGGCAGAAGGATTGCTTGAGCCCAGAAGTTTGAGATTGCTGTGAGCTAGGCTGACACCACGGCACTCTAGCCTGGGCAATGGAGTGAGACTCTGTCTCAAAAAAAAAAAAAAAAAGGAGTGGAAGATATTTTAAAGAGGCAGAAAATATTTTTGCCATTTTTTCCAGGCCATTCCCTCTTTACATATTCCCCACTCTCAATATTTCTCTTCCATATCTATGGGAGGAGGGGTGACTATGTTACACTCACTTGTCCTGGGTGATTCCTGGCCACCAGGCAGGTCTCTGGAGACCCTGCTCCCCAGGGTCACTCACACTGGATCTCACTGAAGACTTTGTGACCAGTGAACAATGGGGCTTTTTTAGACCAACCTTATAGATACTTAAGGCCATATTCCATCCTATCCAGATTGCTTGTTGTCAATTCTTAATTAGCATGACCACCATGAAATCATTTTTCCCTAACTCTTCAAGAAAAACCAACAACAACCAGAAAAAAACCCTGAGTTTTCTCCTCCCAGAAAACATGTCAGTTGAATTTCTGCATTGATATATTCTGTTGCCTTGCAAGTAAATAAACTCAGCATTATTATCATTGTTATTTATTTACATATGGCTCTGATGGTATTTGGTGTTTCCTTGGCAACACATACTAATTTCAATAAATATTCATAATTGTGGAGTGTCACAAATACAAATAACTGTTCCAGAAGGTAAGGGATGGTACGCCCACGGATGCCCCAGGAACCAGGAGGAAGGCATAGTGACCACTCCCCAAGGTAGCTGAGAGGAGCGCACAGAGGAAGCGAGAGGGTACACTCAGGTTGGTGGCCATCCTTCACCTTTTCCTAATCTATCAGCCCTCTCTTTCCCTGCCTTCTCTTTCCAGCATAGACTCCATGTGGCATCATTTCAATGGTATTCTTGCTTTTTCATCACCCCAACCATCTGCTCTCTCTCTCTGCCTGCACTGAAGCCACGGGGCACTGCTGGAGGACATCCCACCACTGGACACATGGGGCACACACACCATAAATTCATGAAGCCACACTTTGCCCTCAACACTGATGGACATTTCTGCAGTCAACTCACTCACCACTCTTCTCAAACTACCAGCCCCCCACCTACTGCTTCCCTGATGAAATAAAAGCCCCAGGTAGGAGCTCTTCAGCTATTCCTACCTGGCTAGAAATCTAACTGCATCTGCCCCCATCCAGTCTCCTTCCTCCTCCTAAGCCAGTCCCTGCCTCTGGGCTTTGGGGGTTGTCCACCTGCCTTCTCAGCAAACCCGGCTGCGTGTTCACCTGGCTCCTTTTTGGATATTCACCTACATCCTCTCAACTGGATCTGTCCCATAGACAGTTCACTCTGTTTAAATCCCCCACAACTTAAAAGAAAAACCCCCTTACTCCTCTCCAGCTACCATTTCACAGCCAAAGCTCTTGAGAAAATGGAAAGAAAAGAAAAAGGTCAGTGAGTATAAAAACTACCTCCATTTCCTCCCTCCACTCCAGGTCAGCCTTGTCCCCCATGTTTCCCCCATGTGCCCTCTTGCCAGGGTCACCAATGACTTCTGTGTTGCTAAATCCAACAGACACGTTTCAGTTCTCCTCTCACTTCTCAGGAACATTAGACTTTGTCGACTGCTCCCTTTTCTTGCAACACTCCCTCGGTTTTTTTGTCCCACGCCTTCCTGCTTTGCTTTCACCTCTCTGGAGTTCTTCGTGAACTCTGTCACTGGGCAGTCTCCCAGGGCCAGCCCATGACTTTAATCACCCTCTGTTTTCCAGTGGCTGCAAAACTCTAATCTCCAGCTCAGCTCTCCCCTTGGAACTCCAGACCCCTGGATCCAATTGCTTCTTGATTTCTCTATCTAGGAGTCTTAAAGGGCACCTCAAACGCAAGACTGAATTTTTGGTCTTCCCCACCCCATCCACACCAAACCAAATCTTTGGCCAGTATTTCTTTTCTTGGGTGATGACATTACCAACAGCCAGAAACCTAGGATTCTTCTTTGATACCTGCTCTCTCATCCTCTATCCAACCCATCCCCAACTTTCTTGTTCATTTTGTTTTCTTAATGTCTTTTAAACAGGTCCAGTTCTCCCCCTCTCCTCTGGCTCCACTGCAGTCCCAGATATCATCTTCCACCCAGACTACGGCAAAGGCCTCCTCACTGGTCTTCTCATATCTACCCTAGACTCTCCAGCCCATTCTCTGTTGCAGCCAAAGCAATGTTTTGAAATCATCATGAATATTCACGCCTGTGTTTAAAACTCCCCAATGGCTGTGTTCGTATGTTTTAAATCAAGACCAAAATGTTAGTCCTGACCTACAAAATCTGTACCACCTGGTCCCCACCCACCTCTCCAGTGTCATTTCCGTATTTCCACCACCAGCCCCTCCTTCCCTCTTTCTACTCCAGCCAACTGCTGCCCCTCTCTCCACGTGGCCTTTGCATATGGAGTCCTGAGCAACACCCTTCCCCACTGCTCCCCTCCCAGCTCGGTCCTTCTCGTTCTTTCATCTCATCTGTCGTGTTCTCAGCAAAACATTCCCTGACCCTCATCCAGCCAGATTTTATATGTCAGAGATACAAGTTTTATTCCTTCAGAGGCCTTATATCAGTTCATGAAACATACCCTCTGCCCCTCTGCTGTAACTGTATGACTGATGCCTTCCTCCTCCCAGGAGACCATTCACCCTCTGACAGCCGGAGTGTTTCTATTTTGCTCACTATTTTATCCCAGGTATTATTAGCCTGGCACCCACAACAGTGTATGCCCTCAATAAATATGTGTCAAATCACAACTGAATGAGAAGAAAAAGAGAGAGGGAAGCTGCTGGTTGTTAAGTTCTCCAAAGGAGTGGAGTATGCTGAATTCCCTAATGCACCTTTGTCACCTGGGTAATGGCTGGCCCTGTGACTTCCACCTAGTGGAAGTTTAATAAATATTCATAGAATTGGATTAAATTGCTGCACCAACCAGCTCCACCTTGAAATATGTCTTAAGCTATCACTTATTGAGCACATAATGGCACATTTAACTTAGGACGATCTCAGAAGAATTGCAGAAAGGAATCCTTGACAAAACCGTGGGAAGGGGAGAGGTAGGGCACCAGGGAAACTCCAATATCCCAGGGCTAGCAGGGGCTGGTGAGGGCTTCATTGCTATTGCTACCCTAGGCCTGAAGTTTGCCAGGACCCACACACAAAGGGGCAGGGTGGAGGGGGCTGCCAGTCAGGAGCTGAGATGGTGGTCAAGGGCTGAGGCCAGCCCAGGGTAAGCCTGAGGGAACCAGAATAAAGTGCCCAGACTCACTTTCCTCCATCTCTCTGAACCTCTACATTGGCCGAACCCAACTGGCAGCCCAGGAACAAGGGAACCCTTGATGCCGTCCTGCAAGTCAGCCTCCCAGGGCCCAGAGCAGGTGGAGAAGGAAGGGGAATAGAGCTAGAGGTACAGACCAAAGACAGCCAGTGTGAGTCCCAGGAGCACAGCCCTCGGAGCCACAGTGATCCTCTCCAAAGTCTACCAAGAGCCAACTCCATTGCCCTCCAAGAGAATGGGCTGCTGTCCACATACCACCTTCTTGGAACAGAAATCAAAGAAGGTGAGGGTTTTCTTCCATCCAAGAACTGATGATTTTGATATTCTGAGACTGAATCATAGGCTGGGGCAGGAATGGACAGGCAGTGGTCCAGGGGATATAGAAGTACAGAGAGGACATAACGGGGTGGTCACCAACCCAGAAAGTCCCCATCATGTGTACCTCGGAGGATGCAACATAAGGGAGGGAAGGAGAGACTGCCTTGATCTTACTGAGCCACAGGCTGGAAGTGACATGAAATCCAGCAGCTTCAATGACTCCTGCTATGGCCCTAATCCTATACTTTGAAACAGATCATCTGAGAACAGGCCACCTCGCCAAATGTCCATTTCACCCTGAATGGAATCCAGTGACTATGGCTCTGATGACCCTAAAACACTCAGCTAGCAGCACTTCTCCAATGACACAACCCACGTACTTAGACTTCCTCAGTGGCTCTACAATGAGGGTGAGAGAACATGGGCACATTCCAACACTTGCATAATTTTGATGACTGTCTGCAAAGCACTTCGATGTTCTCAAATGGAAAGTTTCCATTTCCTTTCCCTGGAAGTATAATGAGCTATTATTGTCTATTATGAATGTTCTTTCTAGCATCTTCCTTTTTCTACCCTCAGCTACAGCTTTTTAGACTAGCAGACATCTGCCAGCTGAAGGAGAAATCCAAAAGTCACTAACCCAGGGACACTGATTCTAGCAAGCAGCTCAGTAGTGACAGTTGCTCCCCCAACATTCTCAATAATTAAATCTACCTCCTTGCTGGCCAGGCTGTTTTTTTGTTATAGTGCCACAGGCTGCTTGAAATTTTTATTTTGTTGTCTAGTTTGCATAAACTTTTCATCAATAAGTTTTTGTCTAATACATGACCCCTACTCTCACCATAGTAAAATATTTGATGCATATTTTTGATGCAATTATTGAAGAAACATATTTTCAGACAATATAAGAATGTCAAATTTGATCATTGCTTTTATACAATTCAAACTGGTTAGAGTTTAGACCAAATAGTAACATCCAGAACAAAACATTATGACAATAGAGCTAAAGAGGGCTGTAGGGGACTGATTAGTGCCCTCTCCCCAATGATGTGTTCACCTAGAACCCGTGAATGTGGCCTTATTTGGAAAAAGGATCTTTGCAGGTGTAATCAAGTTAAGGATGTTGAGATGAGATCTTCCTGGATGACTCAGGTGAGCCCTAAATCCACTGACAAGCGTCCTTGTAAGAGAAAGGCAGAGAGAGATTTGAGACACACAGAGGCAGGGACTGGAGTGATGCAGCCACGAGCCCGGGGACGCCCGGAGCCACCCGAAGCTGGAAGAGGCAAGAAATGGACTTTCACCTGGAGCCTTCAAAGGAAGAACAGCCCTGCTGACGCCTTCATTTCAGACTTGGCCCCCAGAGCTGTGAGAAAATACATTTCTGTTGCTTTAAACCACCCAGATTATGGTACTTTGTTACAGCAGCCACAGGAAACTAACACAGGGACTACTCAAATACCCTGATTGAATTCCTTCATTTTACAGATGAGAAAAAGAACAGCATTAGCAAGTGACACATAGTTTATGAAGTATTTTCACATAGGTGTTCATGTTCAATCTTCATAACAACTTTGCGAGGTAGCAGTTACTGCTTATTAAATGGAAAACTTCAGACAAATTAAATTTAACAGAGTTTAATTGAACAAAGAATATTTCATGAATCGGGCAGGCCTCCCCACCCAACCAGGATAGGTTCAGAGCAACCCCGGTGCTGCCAAATGGGTAGAGAGAATTCATGGACAGAAAAGGAAAGTGCTGTACAAAAAACAAAAGTGAGGTGCAGAAACAGCCAGATTGGTTACAGCCTGGTGTTTGCCCTATTTGGGCACATTTTGAACAGTTGGCCACCTGTGAGTGAAGGAAGTATGGCTGCTGTGATTGGCTGAGACTCGGCTACTTGTTACAAGAGCAGGTTACAGTCTGTTTATGCATCCAGTTAGGTTACAGTTCACTATGTACAGAAAACCTTATGTAAGGAGGCAGCTTTAGGCTAAACTTAATTAACATGCCCAGGAGGAGGAAACTGAAGCCCAACGCACACAGCAGTAGATAAATTGTTCTCGCACAGCCCATACTTTCCCACCAAATCTCTGCCTGTGGCTCAGAGAGGTCCAGCAGCGTGTCCAAATCACACAGCTGATGAAAAACAGGCTCACATACAGGTCTTTTTCCCCTCCTAACTGCCACTCCAGAGCTCTGCCCGGGTACAATGGGCTGCATCTCAAGGTCAAAATGGTTGAGCAATAAAGAGATCGGTTCAATAGGATGACCTCAAAACTTATAACCTAGATCCTGCAGCTAAATAAAAGTTTATATCTCCAAACAGAGGGGTAGTTAACTGCAGGTTATTTGAATGAGCAGTACAACCTATTCATTTGCTTATGAGAATTGCTTTAAGCATCTCCAAACACTCAGAAAGCCAAGATAATCCCTGGTTTTCCCAGGCCAAACTGGTTTGGTGGAACTTCCATTCCAGTCTGTCTTGTAAAATGCCTTATTTATGTGGTGAAAGGGGCACCATGTCAAAAATCCCGATAGTTCTAAAGGTAATGAGGAAATAATCCAGTTGAGCAAGTAATCAAAGAACAGTAAGATTGTTCCTGTGACAAAACCCCCCAGTTTGTAATTAGCAGTTTAAATTCTCTTCATTTGGAAGATTTTGCCTCTGAGGCAGGCTGAGACTTTCATTCAGAGGCCAATTAGATTAAATTAGAAGTGGCACATTAGCTGGGGAGACTTCATTCATTTGGGGTTATTTGCAGCTTTAATTATGATCCAGACACAGCCAGAGCCATCCTTTGGAGCCTTTTCTTGCCTGGGCAGGCACTAGAGGTGATTGGATTCCTGGGAGAGGTGCTCTCAGTGGTGTGTGCAGCCAAACAAGAAACCAAAGGCTGCTTTGTCACCAGATTTTGCTCTTGCCCCATTGTCTCAGCTGCCATGGGAGAGTCACAGGAAACGAGGAATCCTAACAAGATTTTCCTTTATTAGAAAACAGCATTATCAAAGTATAATTAACATACATTACGCTGCATACGTTGAAAATATGCAATTTTTTAAGTTCTGACAAGTCTATACCCACAGGATTACCATCACCATCGGAATAATAAGCATATCACAATATTTCACCCCGGAATATACTTCTTTGATGTGTTTCAAGATGGCTATTCAGAAGGGCTGGAAATACAAGAAGAACTGAAAAGTTGTCTTGTGGAGGGGAGATTTGCGTGTGTAGAGCCCACCCATTTGCTAGCCAGGGCTCCTCTTCTCTTCCTCCCATAACCTGTCTTGCCACCACCACTTGATTCACCACCAAAACCTGTTTGGGGCCATGCTCCAAGCCTCCATTCTTTCTGTAACCTCAAGATAGTACATAAGCTTCTGGACCCCATTGGGGGTTTGGGGTAATCACTCTGTGATTTTCTCTCTGTGCATGTTAATAAGTTCATATGCCTTTTCTCTTATTTTTTTTTATTTTATTTTATTTTTTTTTTTTTGAGACAGAGTCTCACTCTGTTGCCCAGGCTAGAGAGAGTGCCGTGGCGTCAGCCTAGCTCACAGCAACCTCAAACTCCTGAGCTCAAGGGATCCTCCTGTCTCAGCCTCCCGAGTAGCTGGGACTACAGGCATGCACCACCATGCCCGGCTAATTTTTTTTCTATATATATTTTTAGCTGTCCATATAATTTCTTTCTATTTTTAGTAGAGATGGGGTCTCTCTCTTGCTCAGGCTGGTCTCGAACTTCTGAGCTCAAACGATCCGCCCACCTCGGCCTCCCAGAGTGCTAGGATTACAGGCGTGAGCCACCTCGCCCGGCCCCCTTTTCTCTTATTAATCTGCCTTTTGTGAGTTGATTTTTCAGTGAGACTTCAGAGAACAAAGGGGAACTTTTTCCTTTGGCGCCTACAGTATCCATTGCCCCAAAATGTCCTCATTTGGGGGCATTAGAAAATGCCATTTTCTAATCTCTCCCTCCACCCTTTCCCCCTGACAGCATACTCAGGCAGCCACTGGTATGCTTTTTGTCACTTATAGACTAGTTTGTGTTTTCTAGGATCTCATATAAATTCAGTCATACTATATGTACTATTTTTTTTGTTCTTTCTCCAATCATAATTATTTTGAGATTTATCTATGTTGTTGCAAGTCATCAACAATTAATCCCTTTTTCTTGCTAAGTAGCATTCTATCATCCAGATATAGCACAATCTGTTTATCGATTTAGCAGTTGAGAAATCTGGACTGTTTCCAGTTTGGGGTTATTTCAAATAAAGGCTGCTACGAACTTTTGTATACAAGTTTTTATATGGAAATATGCTTTCATTTCTTTTGGGAAAATACCTGGCAATAGAATAGCTGGTCACATGGTGGGTATTTGATTAACATTTTCAGAAATTGCCAAACTTTTCCAAAGCCATTGTACCATTTCATGTTCCCATTAGCAGTGTATGGGAGCTCCAGTTGATCTATATCCTTGCCAACACCTAGTATGACTAGTCATTTTAATTTTATCCATTCTGATAGGTGTCGTTAAATTGAGTTTAGCCTAAAGCTGGCTGCTTACATATTTTATGTTTGGCCTAAAGGTTTCTCCATACATAGTAAACGGTAACCTAACTGAATGTGTAAACAGACTATAACCTACTCTTGTACCAAGCACCAAGTTTTGGCCAATCAAAGGCAGCCAACTGTTCAAATTGTGTTTAAATAAGGCAAACACCAAGCTGTAACCAATCCAGCTGTTTCTGTACCTCACTTCCATTTTCTGTACATCTCTTTCCTTTTTCTGTCCATAAATCCTCTCCAACCATGCAGCGGCTGCGCTGGGGTAGCCCTGAACCTATTTGGATTCTAAGGACTGCCCGATTAGTGAATCATTCTTTGCTCAGTTAAACTCTGTCAAATTTAATTTGTCTTAAGTTCTTCTTTAACAGTATATAGTGGTTTCTCATTGTGATTTTTTTTTTTTTGAGACAGAGTCTCACTCTGTTGCCCAGGCTAGAGTGCCGTGGTGTCAGCCTAGCTCACAGCAGCCTCAAACTCCTGGGCTCAAGCAATCCTCCTGCCTCAGCCTCCCAAGTAGCTGGGACTACAGGCATGCACCACCATGTCCGACTATTTTTTTATATTTTTATTTTTAGTTGTCCATGTAATTTCTTTCTATTTTTTTTTAGTAGAGATGGGGTCTTGCTCTTGCTCAGGCTTGTCTCGAACTCCTGAGCTCAAACGATCCACCAGCCTCGGGGCCTCCCAGAGTGCTAGGATTACAGGCGTGAGCCACCGCACCCAGCCTCATTGTGATTTTTAATTTGTATTTTCCATAATGACAATGATGTTGGGCCTGTTTTCATGTGCTTGTCTGCCAGCCGTATATATTCCTCAGTGAAATGTCCATTCAAATCTTTTGCCCATTTTAAATCAGTTGTTTTCTTGCTGAGCTTTGAAAGTTCTTTATATATTCTGCATGCAAGTCTCTTATCAAATATATAGTTTGCAAATATTTTCTCCCAGATCGTAGTTTGTCTTTTTATTCCCTTAACAGTATCTTTTGAAGAGCTGAGGTTCTTAATCTTGAAGGAGTCCAATTTATTAATCTTCTCTTTTATGGATTGTGTTTTGTTATCAGACACGCAAAAAAAACAACTTTGCCTAGCCCAAGGTCACAAAATGTTCTCGTAGGAGCCAAGGGAAATCTTCCCCTTCACCCTCTGAAAGTTCACTAAAAAAATCAACTGACAAAAGTCAGACTAATTGGAGAAAAAGCATACAAATTTATTAACATGCACACAGTGAAGAATCACAGAGTGATTGTCCAATATCTTAGTGGAGCCCAAATATTTATATAATCTTATTTCAGAGGAGAAGGGGAAGATGGGAATATAGATAATTCTGTTGAGGGGCAATAAATGATTACTACAGAGAATGAATGAATCAGGAACAAGGATTAACTTGTAAATGTTTCTCTTTGGAAACTGAGTTTGAGAAACAGAGATTATCTTGTGAATGGGTCTGTTCAGGTGTAGTTACATCCTTGGCCTTCTTTTTTTGCAATAGATAACGAGATAACAGGGAAAGGAAGGAAAAACAATTGTTCTCCTTGGTGGGCCCATCTGGTCCTTATGCAGATTAAGGGAAATTGTCTTCTGGCATCTATTGATCAATAAAGGCTTTTTTTTTCTTTAATTTTTATTTTTTTATTATTTTTTCTTTTTTTCTTTTTCTTTTTTTTTTTCATTTTAGCCACTTTAAATCCTGCCATCTAAAGGCTTTTAATTCAAAATATTTACTATGTTATAGAAACCACAAGGGAGTTTCAGCCTGGGTCCCCTTGCTTCCTGCATGAAGAGCCAATTATTGAGACAAAAGGATTTCTAAGGAAGAAAGGAATTTTTTAATGTGAAAGACGTCTGTCAGGAGAACAGGGGAATCAGCTTCAAATCCATCTCCCCGACTAATGGAGAGTACAGGTTTTTAAGGAGGCGCTACGTACATTGGGGCAGGTTGTATTGAAATTAGTAAGGGGCCACGTGTGTTGGGGCAGATTAGTGAGTGACGGTGACTCCTGGTGTCAGGACGTCTTTCCAGCAGCCTTTGGAATCTCAACTCCTTTGTCTTGCGGAAATTTCACCATTTCTGGGAAACAACTTAGAAAGCTCAAGTTGTTAGTTACAAGACTTACTACCCTGAGAATATAAAACATGACGGGGAGAGGATTATAAAAAATATGTAGGGGTCACTGAAATTTGTTCATAGAGCTAATTACAAGTATTCCAGGGAGCCACGTTTTGGGGCAAAGTTCCCTGTGCTCCTTCATTCTCTTCTAAAAATTTTACAGTTTTAGATTTAAAACTTTAGGTTTATGATACATTTTGAGTTAATTTTTATATATGGTGTAAGGTATGGATCCAAGTTCAATTTTTTTTGCATACGAATATCCAATTGCTCTAGCACTATCCTATATCCACTGAATTGCCCTTGCACCTTTGTAAGAAATCAGTTATGGGGCTCAGGGCGGCCGTGACGTTAGGCGCGTGGCGGCTCCTCACTCTCTCCGAGGCACGTGCCTCGCGGTGTAGTGCGGTCTCCTGAGTTCCCGACCCCACCACTTGGCAGGTCCCTGATGAACCAAGAGAACCCTCCACCGTATCAGGATGGAGGTCCAACGGCCCCATACCCACCTTATCCACAACAACAAATGGGTCCAGACGTATGGGGGGGCCCTACCCATCTGCTCAGGGGTACCGCTACCAAGCATACACACAGTACGGCTGGCAGGGTGGCCCTCAGGAGCCTCCTGAAACCACAGTGGATGTGGTGGAAGACCAAAGAAGAGACGACCTGGAACCACCCACCTGCCTTATAGCCTGCTGTACTGCTCTGTGTTGCTGCTGTCTCTGGGACATGCTCATCTGACCAGGCCAGCCCTCCTGTCCTGCCAGCTCTGCAGCCACCTCCAATAAGTGTGCCAGCCCCCATCTTTTCTGATTGCTGTAATAAATGACTAGCTCTGCATAGAAACCTCTAATTTCAGCACTATGGGAATTTAGATTAATGGGGGTTGCTGCTGTTTAATTCGGTGACTTGATCTTGATCTTTTTGATGTTCAAAATACATTTCTTATCTATCTTTAACAAATGTGCTAAAGGATTCCTTTTATTGGCCAAAGGCTTAGTTATAAAATATATATTTATGATTTTAAATTATACATTCAAGGTAGTGGCAAAATGTAATGAACCACAGAATAATTTTTCTCTACTAACACCCTCTAAGTTTCAATAAATTTGTCCAAACTTCAAAAAAAATCAGTTATCCATTTGAAAAGATAAACAAAATTGATAAACCACTAGCTAGACTAACCAAGAAAAGAAAACAGAAGGTACAAAGAAACACAATCAGAAATGAAAAAGAAGACAACTGATACCACAGAAATACAAGAGATCCTCAGAGGCTATTATGAACAACTATACACTCACGAACTAGAAAACCTAGAAGATATGGATGAATTCCTGAAAGCAGATAACATCCTGAGATGGAAACAGGAAGAAATAGAACTCCTGAATAGGCCAACATTGAGTAGTGAGATTGAATCAGTAAAAAATTTCTCCAAAGGAAAAAAGCTCAGGACCTGATGGATTCACAGCTGAATTCTACCAGACATACAAAGAAGAACTGGTGCCAATCCTACTGAGACTGCTCCTAAAAGATTGAGAAGGAGGGAAGCCTCCCTAACACATTCTACAAAGCCAGTATCACCCTGATACCAAAGGTCAGAAAGCATGAAACAATAAAGGAAAACTATAGGCCAATAACTCTGATGAACATAGACATAAAAATCCTCAACAAAATACTAGCAAACTGAATCCAACAGCACATCAAAAGGATAATTTACTACAATTAGGTAAGTTTCATCCCAGGCATGCAAGGGTGATTTAACATATGCAAGTCAATAAAAGTGATTCACCACATACACAGAATTAAAAACAAAAGCCATATGATCACCCCAACAGATACAGAAAAAGCATTCAATAGAATCTAGCATCCCTTCATGATATTTAATAAAAACCCTCAAAAAACTTGGCATAGAAGGACTGTACCTTAAAATAATAAAAGCCATATATGACAAACTCACAGCCAACATCATACTGAATGGGGAAAAGTTGAAAGCCTAAGAACTGGAATAAGACGAGGATGTCCACTTTCACCACTTCTATTCAACATGGTACTAGAAGTCTTAGCCAGAGCAATCGGGCAAGAAAAAGAAATAAAGGGCATCCAAATTGCAAAAGAGGAAGTCAAATTATCTTTGTTTGCTGATGATATAATCATATACCTAGAAAACTCTGAAGTCTCCTTAAAAAGACTTCTAGATTTGATAAACAAATTCAGCAAAGTCTCAGGTTATAAAATCAACATACAAAATCACACTTCTATATACCAACAACGACCAAGCTGAGAACAAAATCAAGGACTCAATCTCATTTACAATAGCTTTCAAAAAAAAAAAAAAAAAAAAAAAAAACAAACCCTAGGAATAAATTTAACCAACAAGGTTAAAGATCTCGACAAGAAACTAAAAATCACTGATGAAAGAAATCATAGATGACACAAACAATGGAAAAACATCCTATGCTCATGGCTCAGAAGAATCAATATTGTTAAAATGACCTTACTGCCCAAAGCAATCTACAGATTCAACTCAACTCCTATCAAAATACCAACATCATTTTTCACAGAATTAGAAAAAACAATTCTAAAATTCATATGGAACCAAAGAAGAGCCCAAATAGCCAAAGCAATCCTAAGCAAAAAGAACAAATCTGGAGATATCACATTACCTGACTTCAAATTATATCACAAGGCTATAATAACCAAAACAGCATGGTACTAGCATAAAAGTACACACATAGATCAATGGAACAGAATAGAGAACCCAGAAATAAAATCATGTACCTACAACCAACTGATCTTCAACAAAACAGACAAAAGCATACACTAGGGAAAGGTCACACTGTTCAAAAAATGGTGCTGGGAAAATTGGATAGTCATATGCGGAAGAATGAAACTGGATCCTTCTTTCTCACCACCATATACAAATTAACTCAAGATGGATTAAACACTTAAATGTAAGACCTGAAACAATTAAAATCCTAGAAGAAAAATCTTTATACCAACATCATATGCTATGATTAATGTAGCTTTAAAATAAGTCTTGAAATTAGGTAGTGTCAGTCCTCCAATTTTATTCTTTTTAAAAGTTGTTTTGGCATTCTAGGTTCTTACATTTCCATATGAATTTTATTTTATTTTATTTATTTTTTTTTTTTTTTCCAAAATAATTGTTACTTAGCTATATTTTCACTGTAGAGACATGCAAGTACATATCTGGTTTGTCAGCATGTATTACGGTATGTCTCTATTGCACAAATGTAAATACTGATTCAGTTGAGAAGAATTTAATTAAACATCCATATGAATTTTAGAGTCAGCTTGTCAATTCCTACAAAATCTTGCAAGAACTTTGGCATTTTGACTCATGAATATGTATATCTTTCCATTTATTTAGGTATTCTTTCACTTCCCTTGGTGATGTTTTGTATTTTTTAGGTGTACCTGTCTTGCTTATCTTTTGTTGGAATTTATTTATTATATTTATAAGAATTTATTCCTTACTATTTCATATTTTTATGCTATAGTAAATGGTGTTCTTTTTATTACATTTCAATCTCTGATAATTCATTGCTAGTATATAGAGAAACTATTGGTTTTTTATTGACCTTGTCATTTTGTGCAGTCTTCTTCTGGTTGTTTCGGATGGGAAGGTAAATCCAATCTATGTTTGCTGGAAGCAGACAGAAGTCTTAAGACTTTCTTTCTGAAAGTTCCTAACTAGAATTTGGATTCCTTTCTTCCCCTACATGACTTTGTCCCTTTCTTTTCCTAGCACCTTATTGCCTTTTTATTATACTGGTGGTAATAATAGTAGTAGTACTATCATCATGATTAAGCATTTAGATACATTCTAACTTCTCACCTGCTGTAGTTACCCCCTAGAACCAGGGCACTGGGTAGCTGAGAAGAGATTTTTTTAGCTAGGAAAGAGGCTTGATTTTCTATTGTTTTAGTTTTCCTCTTACTGTAAATTCCTGTAGGGTAGTTTTTCTCACATTCTGGTATGCATCAGAATCATCAGAGAAGTGTATTCTAAAAATAGAGATTCCCAACACACCCTCTTGCCAACTCAATGAATAAGAATTTAGGAAATCCGTAGTGTGTTTTTAAGCCACTATACAGAAGATTCTGACATGTACCAAAGTTTAGAAACTCCTGTTTGTAGAGAATTCTTAGGGACCACCCAGCTCAGGGACTTGGAAAATTATTAAACCGTAAAACTTCTCTCCTCAGGATTTCCATCCTTCCTTCTTCCTCTACTCAAGCTCCTATGTTTCTCAGTTCTCTCCGAAAGAGAAACCCAAAATATTTTACACCAAACTATACTTCTTTAGCATATTTTGAGGTGGCTGTTCTAAGGATCTGCTAACAGGAATAGCCCTGCAAAGCTGCCTTTTGTGAAGGAGATTTGCATCTGTAGAGAAAAATCTGCACTAGTGAAATAAACAGCCAGGCTTGCTCTGCAATCCGTCCCGTGCCAGGTTCTGGGAAAGATTAACTCAACTGCAGGCCACTGTCTGTTCTTTCTGAGGGTAGCCCTGGGATGAACTGAGACATTTTCATCTTCATGGCAAGACA
Organism: Eulemur rufifrons; assembly: GCF_041146395.1. Lineage (NCBI taxonomy): Eukaryota > Metazoa > Chordata > Mammalia > Primates > Lemuridae > Eulemur > Eulemur rufifrons. The sequence continues at coordinate 206,002,860 of NC_090989.1, forward strand.
GCCTTTGCTAGACATGCTTTCTTCCCTTCACCCTCCCTCACCCTGGGAGGCCACTTCCCCCAGAGCCCAGAGAATCTTGGTCCCAAGGTCACTGTTCTTTGGGCTCTTTCATTTCCCCTGAAAATCATTTACTCCTACAACTGCCCCACATCTCCCACCTCCCTAGTGAAGAGGATATTTCAATGTCAACCATCTTGCTTCTCCTTAAGTTTTCATAGTTTGTATGATTCCTGTGTACATGTGCACACACTAATAAAATTTGTATGTCTTTTTCCTATTAATCTATTATCAGTTTATTTTATAGACTCAAATTATTAAAACTTCAGGGGAAAAATTTAAACTTTCCCATACTCCCTAGCAAAGCAGATTTTTAAAACTTATCTCCAAGTGTTGTTCTAGGAGTATCATATTTTCCCCTTCTTCCAAGAGAAATTGCATAGTCAATAGCCCCTCCTGCCTAGGAGGACCTGGGACCCTGTCCCACTCTCACCCCCACCAGAGATTGCGTGTTCAGGGTGGGTATAGATCAAGTCAGCCTTGAGATGACTCAGGTACACTGAGCACTCACTGTCGTGTGGTCTTCTGCAAAAGCAGTATCGAAGCTGGGTTTACCTTTATATGTATGATATTAATATATTTTGAGTTAATTTTTATATATGGTGCCAGGTATGAATCCAAGTTCAATTTGTTGCATATGGATATCCAATTGCTCTGTTGGGTCAGTATGATTCCCACAATCTATGCGAAATATCCAAAACTGGCAAATCCCAAGAGACAGAAATCAGGTTGGTGGGAGCAACTGCTTAATAAGTATGGGGTTTCTTTAGGGGTGAGGAATATGTTCTGGAACTCCATAGAGGCGGTGTTTACATAACAGTTCGACTGTACCAAATGCTACTGAATTGTTTACAGTAGAGTGGTTCATTTTGTTATGTGGATTTCACCTCAACTAAAGAATAAAAATGCAGGGAAGTGGGTGCTGGAGTGGATGTGAAGGCCAAAGAGCCCCCAGAGGATCAGGTTCCATAGGAAGGCCTCCAGGACACATCCTTCACATTGGGAATGAGCTGGCAAGGGAACATGACCATCACCAAGAAGTTCTGTGGTGTCTGCCTCTGCAGGCAGGGCTTAGGGTAGGAGAGGAAGTCACAGAGCTTGGCTCACTGAGAGCCATGGGGATGACAGGGTCTTGAAGTGATGGAGGCCAGATGTTGGTGCTTACCTGCCAGAGGTGGAAGGTGGTAAGGGCTAGATGGTAGAGAACAGGGATGGGCTCACTTTTCCTGAAAAAAAAAAAAGAAAGAAAGAAAAAGCTGGAGAGCAAAATATTTCTGTCTTTATGCACCATACTGTCTCTGCTGCAACCACTCCAAGCTGTGATTGTGGTGCGGAAGCAGCCATCAAGGGAACATGAACGAATGGCATCGCGGGAGTCAGCATCCCTCATAGTGGGTCAACTTCCTTGTAGAGCCTTATCGGCCACAATAAGAGGTTTGGACTTTTTTCTATTTGCAAGGAGAAGGCACTGGAACATTATCCATGAGGAGTGACAGGATCTGGTTTACACTTTAAAAATTATAATCTCAGGGTAACTTCCAATTCATACCTCTATTGTTTCTCAGTTTTATCTTAAAGTAGATATGAGATAGTCCTTCTAACATTACCATGGAATTATAGAACCACAGGGTCAACCAAGGCCTCGAGAAACTATCTAGTCCAATCGCCAGACTGCCAAGCAAGTCCACACCTCAGTCATCTCAGAGACAGAAAACCCATATTAAGTGCCAATGCTGAGCCTGAAGACTGGTTCCATTCTTCCCCACATGACGAGAACATTCGCCACCACTCTGATGAGAGGTTTGAAAGTAATCCTGGTTGTTCTAAAGAGATTAAACAACAACAAACAAAAACAGGAAACTAAAAAATCTTAGGTGCCTTTGGATGTTCAGAATCTGCAACCTCCCTAAATCCCAACTTTAACTATTCAAATCTACCATTTGACTTTTTCCATAAAGTAAGTCAATTCAATTCAAGTCCAGTCCACAAATGTTGACAGAGCACCTAGTAACTATATAACATTCTGTTGGATGAAGACAGGAGTTACTGATACATAAGACAGGTGCTAAAATACAAAATTAGGCTTCCTAAAAATCATGTCAAAAGGAGATATTTCTAAGCATGGAAACATGATAGCAGTGTACTGCTAAGGAAAATAGTTGTGTACTGTCTCATGAGATTTTTGTAAATAAAAGAACAGGAGAGAGAGAGATTGGAATAATCTCTACATTACAGATTTAAATGGAAAAGGTACAATGTACACCAGTATGCACAGCATTCTTCGATTTGTGTTGAAAAGATGATGACTGGAAAAATCGTATTATAGGACATATGAATAGCAAGTTTAAAGCACTTGCTGTTATAAGACAAGGCAACATGGGAAGAAGGAGAGAAACCAAAAAAATACAATGAAAGGAAGAAAGTCTATTTGTGGCTTGGCAGTAGGGAGAAAAACACCGGGGAGAAGTCTGCCAAGATCCACTCACCCTGGTCTTCCCTTCCACTTTCAAATATCCTCCCAGTAGCTTTGCTGTCTCGGTCACATATTGACAAATGCTGGTAATGGGACTATATTACAGCAATAGCACTCTGAGGAATCTGCCTCGCTTTTAAGTGTGGTTCCATTATGGGATTACATGGCGCCTCGAAGTCCAATACTCAAGAACAGAGGATGGGGAATGTGACCCAAGAAGCTCAAGCAAAATGACAAAGGAGACAGTCAGATTCTATAGCAGCAGATAACATTTACTTCTTCCAAAGAACCACAAAGCTTTTTAAAAAGCAAATGGAGTAAAGATGTGGGCGAGAGGTTCCCTCCCTGGGATAAGCAGATGGGGAGGAAGAAAATGAAAAGCAGGTGAATTGCCAGAGAAAAAGCAATACAGTGAAAAGCAGCAAAATTTAAGAGTTAATTATATGCCATTCTTGACGACATGAGAGATAAGAAACCAGAAAAATACTAATTTAGTGAAGGTCGAACAAACAATTCTTTTCCCGGTGGCAATGAGGGAGGGAAGCGAGCATCTTTAAAGGCTGGCAATTATGCAGATGACAGAAAGCATAAAGACTGAATGTCATTCCCACATAATAAGGGAGAGGATAAAGGAGACAAAAAGCAATCTGAAGTGTTTACAGTTTTGAGTGAGCCGACAGCTCAGCAAGCATTTAGAACACGTTATCTGATCTGTGAAAAATTACCCTCAGAAATCACTGAAATTAATCAAGAAGTTAAACATTTATTAAAAACAAACTTAGAGATTGTAGGAGAAAGGTCGAGTCCAAAGACTCAAGCAAAGCTGAATCAGCTTACTTCTGTGCCATGAAATGGGTGGTGTTTGGTTTGGAGCACAAGGTTCAGATGCTAGTGAGGCTTCTAGGGGCCCCCTTGGCTTTGGGGAACTCCAGCCTGCACACAGGGAAATAGCTGTTGGTGACAGCCATTCTTGCAAAAAGCCAATGACGTACGTTGAACAACCTGGGACCCTTGGCCTCCCTGTGACGTTTGTACCAGGTTGGGTATTTGGACAACATTCAAAAGTAAACACGGTGCCCAATTGTTCAGCCCCCAGTTACCAAGGCCTGGACTCCAATGTCCAAGCAAACGCAGCGCTCTGCCCCTCCCACCAGCCTTTTTGTTGCAAAGGTCAAGCCAACAGGAAAGATCATTTGAACAGACATGGGTAGGCTCTGATGTGCTTCCTAGCACAACACTGAAAGCGGGATATTGTAGTGATATTCCCAGGAGCTATTTGGGGGCAGTGAAGGTAGGGAAATGGGGTTTTTCCTGATGGTTGCTGAGTTTGTGTCATACACATCTCTATCGTACAAAGCAAGAGTAAGATTCAGCAAGTATCGTACCCTTATGAATTTGGTAAAGTGTGAACACACAGAATCCTCAGATGGTCAAATGGGAGAAACAAAAAGGAAAATGTCCCAAACTACAACCTTAGTCTAATTTACGTTTTCATGAGTGCCGATTGCTGGTCTCTTTTGCCTAGAACTCCACTGATTAAGACCTATATAAAAATTTTACATGACCAAAAATTTCAGAAGGAAAGGAGGTTTTGGGGGTTTTGTTTTTGTATTTCAGTACTTTGAGTTGCTATTTTAAAGAGGTTTTTTAAAAAAGCCACCCCCTTAGCATTAGAATTTGCAGCAGACATCCTAAACTCCTTAGAGCTACACAAAACTGTAAATGTCCTATTCTCTGAGGTGGGTGTGATTTCAAGAAAGGAAGGTGGAATGGTTATGAGCTTCAAAGTCCAAAAGGTCTGGGTTCCGATGCCAGCTTTGTCACTCACTGGCTGCGTGACCTTGGGCAAGAAGCTTAATCTCACTGTATCTCAGTTTCAACAGTTGTAAAATGGAAAATAACATCTGCCTTATGGGAACATTCGATGCAATAACATGTGAGAGAATTCACTTAGCACAACAATTGGAGCATGGAAAGATTCCCATAAATAGTAGCCATTATTATTATTATTACATAAGTGAGAATTTTGAAATATATTTTTTTCTCTAAATGGTTAATTTCAAACCATTGTATGGGCTTTTAATGTGGACGCTTCTGAGCCAAATGGGTTACGTGAATGAAGGTCTACTGTGACAAAGTAAGAAAGTACACAGAAGTTAGACACACTGCACACAAATGTTAAGAAGAAAAATTAAAATTTTCCTTTCTCCAGTAACTCTTGTTGAGTCAGGTTTGTGTTCTTTCAGCAAGCACCTCATTCCAAATCGAATGGAAACTCTGGTGTTTTTTTCTGATGCCTAGAGTTTTGAGGTATGACAATGTTTATTTTCTAATATACAGTTCCAGGAAGTTCAGTTGATAATATAATATAAACTCTAAAATAAGAGTGTATTGTGAAAACCATCTGTGTTTCACATAGCCGCATTAGTATTTGGGGGAGGGGGAATGGCTCCTCACAGTCACAAGAGTGAAATGCACCAGTCAGGGTTCAGCAGCAGAAAATAGAAGTGCCCTAGATACTTTAAGGAGAAAGTGACTTGATCCTGTGGCTTATGTGCTTACAAGACCACTGGAAGTGCTGGAGGAGCAGAACCTCTGGGAGCGGCTACCTTGCCATGGTCAGAGAGGTGGGGAATCAAAAATCTCTCCAAAACTACCGCCTTCAGGAGCACCTTCCGTGCAAACCGGGGCTCAGGAAGCCTCAGGTGCCTCAGCTGCTCACTCAGAACCACAGTTCATGCCCCAGGTCTGCGCTGGCAAAAATGAGTGTCCTTCCTTGCCTCTTCGCCCCCGGGAAGATGTGCTGCACACAGTCCCGGCTCTGCAGCCACGTGTGCCGGCAGAGAGAGCAGAAAGATGCTCTGTGCTAACGTCTACCTTCAGACATCTTGGGAGTGCATGCAATTGGAGGAACCCAGATCATATCCAGAATCCTGACTATCTGTAGGAGAGTCTGGAAAGGAGCTTTCTTGCTTGTGAAGGAGGTCGAGGAAGGCATGCTAGAAGGAGCTGGAAATGAATGTTGAGTGCCAACCCCCCACAGCCTTGTATATGGTGTGGGCAAGAATTAGAAGCTAAAGAACTAATTGTGACCCCTGAATCTGCCCCTTGATAGTAGCTGTGTAATTGTGGCAAACGTTCTTCCTTCCCTCACATGAAACAAGGAGGTTGGACCACACGCTTTCTAAGGACTTGAAACAAAATAAGCTCCTGTAACCAGTATGAGGAGAGACTATATCCTGGTACAGTCCTCCTGGCCCTTACCTCCCAAATGCATCATTGTTTTGTCTTTGTGGTCATTGTCCTTTCTTGGAAGGTTATTCCACCCAGAGTGGGAGCTGGGTTGCAGGTGTTTTCTACTTACAGGATGTCCCCATCTCCCCACCTCACCCCCAACATATCCCACCTTAGAACTTCAGAATACATTGGAACTGGCTGCAGTTAGAGGTAGGAATAGGGCAGGAAAAAGTTGGCAGAGCTGAAGTTCTCTGATCCTACATCTAAATTTCTAACAGTGTTCCTAGATAGCTTCTGATGTCAGCCAATATTCATTGAGCCACTTTTGCGAACATAGTTGAGCTGGAAAACCTCTTTCATGGCTTATAGGTACAGTATTGGGTTTATATATACCTTAGGAAAATCTTTCCTTTTGTGAAAATCTTAGAGTGGTGCTTTTCAAACTTGCCCTGGGATCTTGTTAAAATGCTGGTCCTGAGTCAGTGGTTCTGGAGTGGGGTCTGAGATCTGTGTGTCTTAACAAACTCAGGTGCTACTGATACTACAGTGTAGATCACCCTTTGAGTAGCAAAGTCTAGACTTTCCTGCACCACACTCCCACCTGCCTCGCCCCAAGTGGACTGAACTAAGTGCAAATGGCTGTGGTAGAATGTTTTGACTTAAGGATTCCAACCCAGAGACAAGAGAATCAGGGATTTGCTTTTTTGCAGTAAAAGCAAAGTGCTATACAGTGTGATGCTCAGAGACAAGTATTCCAACGGGTCTGATCTATACAGTCTCTGCTTCCCATATCATCACTATTTCCTTACCTACTAGTCCTTCTGAAGCTAGTTCTCTGGCTTTGGACTCCAGTTTCCTCACCTATAAAACAGGGACAGAAATATCTCCCGATAGCATTGTTCAGAGAAATGAATGACATACTGCATGTCAAAGCATTCGGTGTATTACTAGAAGCTTTGAAATGTTGCTTGTTTCCTCATCCTTAATTATTGCCACCATTGCCTCAATCCTGCTTCACCTAGACATCTCTCTTCCATCAGGTGTAAAGAAAGATATTACTTATAAGTGCTCTCCTTGTTTCTCTACATAGTAGGTAAAATCTGCCATTCACTCTTGAAGGATAATGGGGAATATTGAATGATATGAGATGTAGAATTTTAAGCTTGCTATTAATAATTTTTATACTAAAGTGGTACCCTGTTAATAGAACTGCTTAGCATAATTAGTTATGATGGAAAAACAGAGATGTAGGTGACAAAAAAGAAAAAATTGAGAAAATAATCCAAAAAGTAATCATAAATTAAGAGTAAAGATGAACACGGAAGCTTTATAAATATGACAGAGAAATTGGAAGCAGCCTAAAGGGCCAGCATTCTAGATATAGGTGAGTAAAGCATGGCATATCCATATACGGAATATTGTACGTGTAACCTTCAAATGCCTTGTTTAGATTTTTAGTGGCATGGAAAACTCTTATAACATGGTGTTTAGAGTAAATTTTTAAAACTCAGGCTACAAATTGGTATATACCGAGTTAAAACATACAGAGAAAATAGCACAGGAAGGAAACATGCCACAGTGAAAATAGTGATTGCATCTGAGTGGCTGTTTTTTCTGTTTCTTTGTGCTTTTCTGCACTTCCCAAATCCTCCATAATGACAATGTATCAGGAGCACAAGCCCTGGGGCCTGACTTGCTTTGCAAGTATCAGCTGTTACTCATATCATCAAAAGAAAATAAATTGAAAACTGAGAAAAAGATCAAAGATTAGAGGAAAGCATTCATAAATGGGTTAGGATGAGACTTGTTTTAAATAAACTTTATTTTGAACTAATTTCATATTTACAGAAAAGTTGCAAAGACAGTTCAGAGAAACTCCGTATACCCCACACTCAGTTTCCCCTATTGTTAATAACGTACATTACCATATTAATACATGGGTCAAAACTGTGAGATTAACATTGGTTCATTACTATTAACTAAACCCCAGGCTTTACTTGAAATTTACTTGTTTTTCTACTTATGTACTTTTTCTGTTCCAGGAGGATATTTTTTGAATGTTGACTAATGTCCCACTTTTTTTAATGTTTCAATTGTGAAGCATACATAGAAGTTCATAAAACAAAAATGTACTGTTTAAAGGAAAATATAAATTTCAAGAAATAGAATAGGTAACCTTTTCCACTTCCCTGCCCCAGAGATAATCATTGCCCTGACTTTTATGGCAATTATATACTTGCTTTTCTTTGTAGTTATTACCATCCAGCTATTAACCCCCCCAATAAAGTAGTGTTTCCTGGTTTTGAATTTTATATACATGGACAATTATTGAACATATTCTTTTATTCAAGATTATTTTATTGTTGTATTTTGTGTGTTCGCTATGGCTCATTCATTTTCATTGCTATATGATGTTCAACTAATATATTCTTTTTCATATTTCCTCCTGTTCCCTGCCCTTCCCTGATCAAACAGACCTTCTATCTCCATGTCCTAGGGAGGGCAATATGACAAAGAAAATCCAATTAAAATTGTTTGTTATTATTTCAAAAGCCCAGATCCTCAGGGATTTAAAGAGACATATAATGGGATTTCTCAGCCTCCCTCCTATTGACATGTTGGACCAGATAATTGTTATGGGGCCTGTCTTGTGCATTGCAGGGTGCTTAGCAGCACCCATGGGCTCTACCACTAGGTACCAGTAGCATCTATTCCCCTCTAGTTGTGACAATCAAAAATGTCTCCAGACATTGCCAAACATCCCCTGGGGGGCAGAGTTACCTGTATGGGAGCCACTGGTTTAGAAGAGTAAGTACAGAACCAATCTAAACCACTTCAACCACATGAAAATTCTCTAGATGAGAAATGAAGAGCGCGAGATACTGGCGAGTGCCTGTGAGAGGGCTCCAGAGCCTGCTCTCAACCCAGGGCCAGACCTTGGGGGTCAGGGTCAAATGGCAGAAGCTTCTTGTTGGTTGGGGGACCGAAGCAGAAGAAACCCATGCTTCTCAGGCCCAGGGAGAGATGAGGCCTAGCAGCTGGGCCAGGGAGGACATAGCAGTGAGTGATCTACATGTGCCACTGGCTGAAGATTAGATAAAAATGAGAACGATACTGACACCAAGGACCAGACACCACCCTCCTTCATTGATGCCTTAATTCTGTACAAGCTCTGAAAAATGATTCTGGGAAATGCAGGTCAGGTCCCAGATTGACTGTTAATTAGGATAGGAGCTTCAGAGAAAATTACTGTTAAAAAGTAGTGTAAAACCAGGACAATTAGTCAAGAAAAAGGAAGAAAAGGCATCTAGATTTGTAAGGAAGAAATAAAACTATCTGTATCTGCAGGTGACATGCTTTTGTATGTAGAAACTCCTAAGGAATACACAGACACACTGACCAAAAAAAACTCTTAGAACTAAAAAGCAAGTACAGCAAATTTGCAGGATACAGGATAAATATATAAAAATCAGTTGTTTTTCTACACTAGTAATGAACAATCCAAAAGTCAAATTAAGGAAACAATTCAATTGACAGCAGCATCAAAAAGAATAAGATATTTAGGGATAAATTTAACAAAAGAAATGTGAGACTTATACACTGAAAACTATAAAATAGTGTTGAAAGAAACTAAAGAAGACTTAAATAAATAGAAAGACATCCATGTCCATAGATTTGAAAACAATAGTTAAGATAGCAATACTCCTCAAATTATTCTAAAGATTCAACACAATACATATAAAAACTCCAGCCACTTTTTATGCAGAAATTGAAAAGTTGATCCTAAAATTCATGTAGAAATGCAAGGGACTTGGCATAGCCAAAACAAGCCTGAAAAAGAAGAACAAAGTAGAACACACTTCCACTATGAAGCTGCAGTAATAAAGACAGTGTGGAACTAGCATAAGGATAGACATATAGATCAATGGGATTGAATTGAGAGTCCAGAAGTAAACCATGACATTTATGGTCAATCGATTTTTTTATGGTCAATTGATTTTTGACAAGAGTGCTAAGACAATTCAATGAGGAAAGAATAGTCTTTTAAAGAAATTATACTAGGACAACCATATATCCACATGCAAAAGAATGAAGTTGGACCCCTACCTCATACCACATACAAAATTTATTCAAAATGGATCAAAGAACTAGGAGTTAAAACTATAAAACTCCTAGAAGAAAATATAGGTGTAAATCTTCATAACCTTAAATTAGGCAATGGTTTTTTAGCTGTGTCACCAAAATCACAAGCAATTAAAAACAAATAAATTAGCCTTCATCAAAATTTCTAAAACTTTGTGCTGCAAAGGACATGAAAAAAGTGGAAAGACTGCAAAGAATGAGAGAAAATATTTACAAATCATATATCTGCTAAAAAACTTGTCTCGAGAGTAAAGAACTCATAATTCAATAATAAAAAAGCAATAAAAAATGGACAAAGGATTTGAATAGATATTTCTCCAAGGAAGATACAAATGGCCAATAAACACAAGGAAAGATACTCAGCGTCATTAGTCACTAGGGAAATGCAAATCAAAACTACAATGAGATACCACTTCATACCTATGAGGATATCTATAATTTTTAAAAGACAGATAGTAATAAGTGTTGTCAAGGATATGGAGAAATTGGGATCCTCACACAACACTGGTGGGTTTGTAAAATGATTTAGCCACTTTGGAAAACAGTGTGGCAATTCCTCAAAAAGTTAAACAGAGTTACCATATGCCCCAGTAATTCCTCTCCTAGGTATATACACCCAATAGAATTGAAAGCATATGTCTACTCAAACACTTGTCACAAATGTTCATTGAAGTATTATTCTAAACAGGCAAAGAGTGGTAACAACCCAAATGGCTAAGCAAATCTGACATATCTATCCAATGGGATCCTATTCATCAATAAAAAGGAATTAAGTACTAATTCATGCTACAATATGGAGAACGCTTGAAAATAGGATATGAGTGAAAGAAGCCAGTCACAAAAGGCTACATATTGTATGATTCCATTTACGTAAAATGTCCAGAAAGCAAATCCATAAAGACAGAAAGTAGATTAATAGTTGCCATGGGCTGAGGGCAGGAGGATTGGAGTGATTGCTAATGGATATGGAATTTCTCTGTGGGGTGATGAAGCGTTCAAGAGTTAGATAGTGGTGATGGTTGTACAACTTTGTGAATATACTGAAAACCATTGAATTGTATATTTTAAAAGGGTGACTTTTATTGTGCACAGATCATATTTCAATCATTCTTTTCTCAAAGTAAGCATTAATAGTAAATAAACCACAAAAGAAGAAAAAAAGCACATACACATTACATTTCTTGCAAACCTGAGTTTGTAGTCTGAATATTATGCTGGCTACATCTGTTGCCTATCTGTCTGGTCTGGTGATCCCCCTATTTTAATTTTTAAATTTGATCTCTCAATGGTCTGAGAAGCACTACCTATCCTGAGTTCATATGTTGACCACTCTTTCCCCACCTTCATCTCTGGGGTTCCCTAGACTATGCCAGAAGCACCTTTGGGGAGGTCGTGTACCTTGTCATCCCATAATTCTAAACTTTATAGATTGTGGTATTTTATATAAAGATAGGCTCTATTTAGCCTTTTCTCTGACAAAAGGGGGTCCAACAAAAGGTAGGGGTCCAACTTCATTCTTTTGCATATAGATATATGGTTGTCCTAGCATAATTATATGTCTTTTTTATTAAAGTGATTCTTGCTCACCTACCTGCTGTTGATTCCTAAATCTATATTTCCATCCCTGACCTTGGGGTCAAACTCTCATATCTCTAACTGCCCATAGAGGCATTCACAGTAAGCTACTCTTCCATCACTTTGTGTACATACTTTATGTACTCTATAAAACCAAATCATGATGGTAGCCTCTTTACCTCTGTCTGTCACTAATAACAGCTCTATATTTTCACAACTTCTTTTTGTTTTTGTTTTTTGGAGACAGAGTCTCACTCTGTTGCCCAGGCTAGAGTGAGTGCCGTGGCATCAGCCTAGCTCACAGCAACCTCAAACTCCTGGGCTCAAGCAATCCTTCTGCCTCAGTCTCCCAAGTAGCTAGGACTACAGGCATACACCACCATGCCCAGCTAATCTTTTCTATATATATTTAGTTGTCCAGCAAATTTCTTTCTTTTTTTTTTTTTTTAAGTAGAGATGGGGTTTTGCTCTTTCTCAGGCTGGTCTCGAACTCCTGAGTTCGCGTGATCTTCCCACCTCTGCCTCTCAGAGTGCTAGGATTACAGGCGTGAGCCACCGCGCCCAGCCTATTTTCACAACTTTTTACAGTTCAGAATGTATTTCCACGTAATCTCATTTTACTTCTTTAAGATTCTTGTGAGGTTACTGTTATTGCTCTTTCCATTTTGCAGACGAAGAAACTGAGACTCAAAGAGGTGAAGTCATACAGTTGGGACGGGCAGATTCAAGACACAAACCCAGGTGTGACAGACACACATGGGATCACCATTATCCTCATTACCCTGGACCTGAAATCTCCAAGGAACATCAACCCCTCCCTTTCTTCTATTCCCACATAGCAAATCCGTCACCACGGTACAGGCTGTGAGACCGAGGGCTGAGCTGGGAGAAGCTGACCACAGATCAGCTCTTCTGTTGATTCTTCGTTTGTAATATTTCACCAGTTGGTCCTTTCCATTCCTGCCATAGCCACCGCTAGATGGTTCTGACTTTAGCACCACCAGCATCTCCCAGAGCAACTATTAAAAACACAGATGGCTAGTCCCCACCCCCAGAGCATCTGAATCAGTAGGTCTGGGATGCAGCCTGAGAATTTGCATTTCTGGCAAGTTCCCAGGAAAGGCTGATGCTGATGCTGCTGGTCCTGGGGCCACCCTTGGAGAGCCAGTGGTCCAAGTTCTTGCTGTCCTGTGCCTGGTTCTGTATTCTCTGCTCCAGTCCACCCTGCATACCACTGTCGGCTTTCTCCCCTACTAGGCTGTGTGTCTGAGGACTGAGTCTCATTTTCCTTTGTAATCTTTCTGCCTCATGGGTTATCCCACATAGGTCTAACACGTGAGGCTCCTCCTGGTCTGACCTGAACCTTCATCCTGAGTTCAAATCCCTGCCCTGCCGGTAATTAACACTCTGACCTGGGCCAAGTCATTCAGCCTCTCCACGTTTAGTTGCCACCTCTGTAAACTGAGATGACGAGAATGCCTATTTTGTGCCGTTATTGTGAAGATTAAATGCGACAATAATTTTGAACGGCTTAGCAACACCAAATAGAGAGTAGTGCTCAATAAATGCTTGCTGTTATTACTTCCCACTCTGCCCCTTGACTGAGGCATGTCTATTTTGCCTCTGTGTCTTTCCTCAGCACTTCCCCTTGGCCTAGAATATCTACTGCTCCCCTCAGCCCCTTCTCTCCAGCCAAGCCCTTTTCATCCTTTTCAAAATCTGCCTGAAGTCTATGCCTCCGTTGATTTGTCCAGCCCATGGGGCCCTCTCTCTCTTAAATTTGGAGCCCTTGGCAACCTTTATCACTCATTAATCCAGAATCACATACTGCCTTATAACAGTCTTTTCACTACTTGTTAGTTTATTGTCACCTGTTTTCAACTGAATTGTAAGGTCCCTGAGTACAGGAAGCTCACGAAATGCTTGTGTGTTAACATCCATGGCCCTGCCCCAACCTCCGGGAATATTTGCTGAATGGAAGGTTGTGTCCTTAATAGACTCACCGGAGAATTAAGGTATTCAGTCGTAGGCCTTGGAAAGAAGTAACAGGCAATATGAGAATACCTATTTTTAAATGTTTTGGCTTCGGGGTTTAATTTGGCTGTGTTAGCATTGGATCTGTTTCCAGCAGGGCTTGGGACATTTTTTCTTCAACATGAGTTTCTTGGCTGAAATGCAGTGGGATTGCCACTCTGTAGTGAAACCGGTAACTGTGCCATTCAAAACAGGTGAATTCCATGTGGGGGAAAGTTGAGAGCCAGCTTTTGGAACTTTGATTTTCTTACCTCCCAGATTTAAAAGAACAACTCTGCCCCAGTGAGACAACAGATGGAGACGTGAACTTTTGCTCTTGGCCTACATGACATTTACCACCACCACCCCACAAAAAGGGGCAGAAACAAGGTGGAATAAATAATTTCCAACATTCTCTGAATTCCTGGAACAATATTGAAATAGATATTTTCCTAAAGAGGCCATTATAAGCTATTGGGCTTGGCCATTGCAGAGTGGGTCTTTTCCATCCAAAGTTATTTAATTTGTGCTTATTATTATTGCTGCAGAAACACTTTTGGATTCTGTCCTTTCTTTCTACTCTCATAAATATAGTCAAAATAGCTGCATATAACTATGGACAAGGTTCCAAGCCTGTTACCATCCCCAGATGTCTCCACTGTTCCTTTGTGACCAATCCTAGGTTCCTCATCATTCTGTAGATGGATAGGAACTCTCTGTCCAATTGCTGAGCACTTAGGAGTCCTATCGTCTTTTCCTTTGGCAGTCATTTATTTGACTACCTGCAATTGCTAAGGTTTTAACTTCATGATCCTATTTCATCCTCAAAACACCCCCACAAAGGAGCTCATATAATTATCTTTGTTTAGCAGAGGACAGAAATCAGACTTAGGATCCACCAAGGGACTATACGGCACGACCTGGACGTGAGGAGCATTTGGCCATTTGGGGGCAGGGGTGTGTGTTGACCACTGGGATACAGGAGACAGGAAGGAGTTGAGAGGGTAAATTCCACCTTTCCATGGAGTTGTAACCCTTCTAGAGAAGTCCGCCTTGGGGAGCAGACAGCCAGTTGCACACTCTGCTGGTGCTCTTGATGGGTCTAATGATGTCATGACCAGGACAGCAATGTGATTTTGCATTTTTTCTTGCCTTACTGCTCTTTTTCCTCACCCTCACTGCCCTGGCTCTGCACTCCCCAAACAAAACACCGGCACTTTAATCCTTGATTCAGGCTCTGCTTTCTTGAGGACCTAGGCTAAGACAGTTACTTTATTTTCCCAATTTATAAAATTGGATTACTGTGTAAAAATGGTTCATTGAGGCATGAAGAGAATAATGAGCATAGTAACATAAACTATAATTCAGAAAAGCATTCCAAACATAGGCAGTGAGTAGAAATCTCTTGTGAATATAGAATATGAGTCTATGGGGATCAAACAAGTGATTATCTCACAAAAGAAACAGAAAAAGAAAATCAAGTTGGACATAGTCCCTAGTGTATTATCTGCTATGAAACTTTGTCAAATTTGCTTTATTTCCACACAAAAACTCTGAGATCTCCAGCAAAACAATTAAGTTTTTCTATGACAGGCACAAAATAATGCTTTGCAATATGCAGTTTTGTTGCCAAAACCTTAGAGACATCATTCAAACTCCCACTCCTTATACTAAAAACAGGTAGTTTACTTTGCTGCCAAGAATCTTATAAAACCAGCCCCAAATTTACAAATGTTATGCCAAGAGAAAAAGCAGAAAGTTTTATTCACAAAATTCCTTTATAAAACATCTGTATGCACATCACATAAAATTCAATGGCTTCAAATGTGGAAAAGCCATTATTATCATGGGTGTATGAGCAGATATTTTACTTTTTATAGCTGGGTAGAAATGCCCGTGTCCAAAGTATGAATCAACGTTTGGCTTATGTATAAGTCAAGTTAGGCCAGGCAGCATGGAGCAACAAATACACCCTGAAACGGTGCCTTTGTAAAGTCTGATGCAGCTGGGCGCCCGCCTTCCATACTCTGGCTGTGCCATGTAGAACGAGTGTCTTCCAAGATTGCTGCAGCTTGGGGAGAAACAGAGGAGGCGCACAGCTCTTAAATACCTTGGCCTGGAGTGCCACACTGAGAAAGGCCAGGAAAGAAATGCTAGGAAGAAACAACATGGGGACAACATGCCATTGTCTCTGCCATGGTACTTGTACAAGAGAGAAGTATTAGTGGCCATGTTATTGCTGACTACCAACGAGAACCCATGCTAGGGGAAAATGGTGTGTGTGTGCGTGTGTTTGATTAAATAACCAACCGAAGAGATACGAAGTGCTGCATCTGAATGTCAAGCCACGTCCTGGGTTGTCCTGACCTTAATTCAGTATTTAAGAAAAAGAAGCAAATTGCATGTAATCCAAATGCCTGCACTGCTCTTCTGTGTGTTGTGACAAGAAACAAGCAGCAAATATGAGACACTACCTTTCCAAATCAATTAAGATGGCTTTCAGAGTAAAGAATGCTCACATGAAGTTTTGAAGCGAAGAATGGTAATTTCAGTAAAGACCATATTTGTGATTTCAGGAAGTTTGTTCAAGTGTCATCTCACAACAAAATTTTGAGTGTCTTGAAAGACCCGAATCAATCACTTGAGGCCCAAACTATAAAATTTCTTAGCTTTGAAAATAGGCTATCCAGATTTCTTAAGACAACACAGCTGTACTGAAAATGGCTCAATCCCTGAGAGCTGGCTTCTTTCCCAACTCTAGGTGATTTCCTTCACTCAGTGAAATAGATTGATGACACATTGTTGGGCATATTTAAAAACTCATTCCCAAATGTTGCAATAGAACATGAAGAAATTATTTCCAGGGATATATGCAACCCCTCTATCCGCCGCAATCTCCCAAGCTGAAGCACTCCGCCTCTCAGCTTTTGAGCAAGAGCCCGTCAGCATCGCAATCGAGGGGATGCTAGCAGGTGTCCTGGAGAGAAATCTCCCCAGATTCTGCATATTTGATGAAGTTACCAAACACTTGCCATTCACAAATACCTGTGCCTTTGAGGTAGCAGGATCTAATTCGTTAGAAATAAGGAATAAGAAGAAAACAAAAGGAAAGAAAGGAAAAAAAAAAAAGAACAAAACCTCATCTGCACATCAAGCCATTTGTGTTCTAGCTGGATACATATACTTTGGTAAAATATTGCAAAAATATTATCCCTGTCATCAGTATGAAATATATTCTTTAAAATGTTAAGAAATATTTTTAATTCAAATTGTGATGAATCTTTTAAATTTTTCTGGAATTGCCCGAGTGTGCACCACATGCCATTAAGTGGCCCATAAATGAAAAAAAGAAAAAGTTCCAGGAACCCCCTGACCTACTTCTTTAAACAGCTTTTGGCAAGTCAGTAGGATTTGGGGGGAGGCTTATCTCCTGGTTTCTGTTAGCTTCTGTGCCCCAGGGCAGACAAGGCCAGCAGAATCCTAGAACAGGTGCAGTCCTGGAGCTCCTGCTTGCTTTGGCTCTCCTTGTCCCCTGGTCTGCGGGTCTGAGCAGGAATATACAAACACTCAGGGCCTTGATAGTGAATTTCCATCCAAATGTGAAGCCAATAGTCAGTAATTAAAGGCCTGGAGGACAACAGCAGCTATCAGCCAAAGGAAAAGGTCTCTGCCCAATTGATTATGTACTCCGGGAGGCAGCAAGGTTTGGCTGATGTTGCAGGTTGTCAAATATTGCAGCGTTTTTCAATTTTTTTTTTGCCAGCAACACTTTAAGATATCTCATAACACAGCCCAGTACACACACACACATTTATATACGTATATAACTGAGACAGCATTTTCCCAAATCAATAATTCCCCCCTTTTTTCCCATTGAAATGCACTCTGATATTTTCTCTTATTTTTCATTCTGCTCTACTCTGCTTCATTTTTTAAAATGTTGCTCAAATAGTGAATAGATCAGGGGGTTCCAGGGATTCTGAACAGGATGGGGCATGACTGAAAAGATGTCTCATCCATCTTTGTGGTGAGGGAGCAGTTCCATGTCTTGATTGTGGTGGTGGTGGTTATACAAATCTACACATATGGAATTAAGGCACATACACATAAAGGTGTACATGTCAAAACTGGTAAAATCCCAGTAAGGTTGGCAGTCTGTAATAGTTAACTGTGTTGTGCCAATGTCAATGTCCTGGTTTGGGTAATGCACCATAGTTCTGTAAGATGTTGCATTGGGAGACCCTGGGTGATAGGACATGGACCTCTCTGCTCTATCTTTGCAGTATTTTGTGCATTTATAGTTTTTTAAAAAAGTTTTTTAAAATATTGCTTAAGACCATTAAGTTGATATCATGAAGTCATAACCCATAGTTTTAAAATTAAGCCTTAATTCACCAGGGTGTGCATTGGACTAATAAGCAGTTGTGGCTCATGAACTGATTTTTCTGAAGGGGTAACCTATGCAGACCAATATTTGAGCTGATTGGAACTCTACGACTTTAAGTCCTTTTAACGACCCAATGGAGTTGGACTGCAAGAGATTGCACTGACAGTCTTGTGTTCTATTTTGTTTGTGTATCATCCTCTAAATGTCCCTACACTATCCCACTCCCTATTTTTAAAAAAAGACAATTCCTCCTAATTCATCACTTGAACATTAGATGAGTGTTTCTCAAATCATGGTCCTCGATATTCCTGTGTCACCTAGGGCACTTGCTAAATAAGAAGATTCCTGGTACTTACTGAGACTTCTTCGGAGGTGGGGCCCAGAAACACACATTTTAAACAAGCTCCCCAGAGATTTTTAGGTTATAGACACCAATTTATTGGGAGGCTTGGAGAAGTTTGCTAAAACTGGACACATGAAAATGTGAAATGTCAATTGCAACGGCCACTGGAAGTGAATTTGAGTTTAAAAGTTCCTCTGCTGTGAAAACAGAATTTCAGAGAGTAACTTTCTTTCCAATTTATATGCTCCTCAAGCAATAAAGTTTTCGATGTTGACATAAGCCAAGTTTCCTGCCTTTTACAGTACAAACATTAGTGACTCAGTTTCTCCAAGTGTGAAGACAAAAATTCCAGTAATCTCCCTAATTCATAGCACTTCCGTAGATAATGACCGTTTGTTCTCAGATGGAAGTAATTTCATTAGCATAAGTGGATGCATATTTTATAAACACGGGCGCATGTGTTTCATATTCTACTCATATTTATTTACACATTCTGTAAACACATGTATACACAAAGCCACATGGACATTTTTAGGAGAGCACATGGAACACTGTGCACATGTAAATACCACAGTTTTTGCCTTGAGGGCTTTTTTCTCAGGTGGCAAATCAGTTACTGCCGGCAGGATCTCAGTTACAACCTTTCCCGGGTAAAAATGGCCTCTGCAGTCAATCACACTCTGAAATTTTCCTCAACCTCCTTCTCCTCCTCAAAATACCCTGCCCTCTTAATGCTCTAATTTACTGGCAAAATAATGCATCCTCCCATACTCATGGTTTTTAATATGTTAATATCATAGCCTTCTCAAGTAACACGGCTCTAAATCCCCAACACCTAAACTTAATGAAGAGAAGTTCAATCCGGTTGTTGAGGAGGCTACTTTCTGCCCTGGAGATCTTACAGCTCGCTTCTATTAACACCTTGGACATCCTTGGGATCAAGTTAAAATGAACCTGGTTCTGGAAAGTCAGGTGTATACAGAGCAGGGGGCAGGGGGATGAGAAAAGTAGTGACAGTCTTAGATTTTAAAATAGCATCTCTCCTCTATGCCTCCCCCTTGAGACTGAAATAGACCCAAATGTTCTCTTTTACATCAAAAAACAGTAAGTGAACTACAACTCAGTGTCTTCTGAGCTAAACTGGATTTTTTTTTTACTAGGTACTAACTACAAGTTGAGAGGAAAAGATTGTCAGGGAGAAATTGTGCTCCCCAAAGCTCTCTTTCTTTAAATGGCCTGTTTTGTTCCAGGGACTGTGCGATCCTTTTTTCTCTCTCTTTAAATTTGTGAAGTCTTATTTTTTTTTTGATACTGAAAGCAAAAATAATAACTGTCTTCTGCTGAGTACTTACTCTGTGCCAGATACATACTAAGTCCTTTACATTAATAGATGAAAAATGGATGCTCAGAAAGAACCAATAGCTGGCTCCAAGTTAAACAGCTAATTAAGCAGCTAAGCCAAATCTGAACCCAAAGCCCATGTACTGGACAACGTTCCTCCCAAATTCATGTGCTTCACTGTACCTCAGAATGTGGCCTTATTTGGAAATGGGGTCATTGCGAATGTAATTGGTTAAGGTGAAGTCACACTGGAGTAGGGTGAGTCCCTAATCAGTAGGACTATTGTCCCTATAAGAAGAAAAGGGACAGAGACACACAGGAGAGTGCTACTTGATGGTGGAGGAGGCAGAGATTGGAGTGACCTGGATCACTGGTAACACCAGGAGCCCTGTCGACAATTTGATTTCCGACTTCTAGCCTCCAAAACTGTGAAGCAATAAATTTTGGTTGCAATCTGGGTGGCTTAAAGCAACGGAAATTTATTGTTTCACAGTTCTGTAGACTAGAAGTCGGAAAGCAAATTATTGTTTCAGTTGTTTCCCGCTTTGTTACAGCAACCATATGGAACAAATACAGCCATGACCTGAAGCAACATACCCTCCAGCCTGCTTAGTGTATGGATTTTGGAAAAGAAAGAGAATTTACAAAGTGCTTATGATCCCACATCTAGAACCAATTGCTCTGGATTGTATGCTTTCAAGTTTTCTTCTTTTCCTCCCAACAGCCAGTCCATCCACGCCCACCTTTTAAAAATAGTAGCAGCCCTCTTGTGTATTTTCTTCTTTTGTTGTTTGATCAGCTGTACTCTTCATGGGATGTGCTTTTAAAACAGTGAGAATGGCTGTAAACTCCAGAATCCTGTTTTTTTATCACCACCAGCCTCCTCCTCTTTCTCTTCCTTCTCCTCCTCCTCATTCTCCCTCTCCTCCTTGTCAACATCATCATCATCATATTCATTTCAGCTCATTGGAATAGGTCCAATTGAGATGATAAGTGGCCCCATATTTGATTTGAAATATGGTCACTAAAAATGGAACCGCTGGCTACCGTGCGATGCCCAGAAGATGGCAGTGTGGATCACAAAAACCACACAATCCATACCGTGCCAGGGAACCACCAGCCACGAATCCCTCTGGTATAACCAGCAGGCCCTGGGCTCCCTGGGGCCTTGGTGAATGGCCCTGGAATCAGCCAGCAGGTCACTAACTACCCTGAGAGGCCACTTGGAGTGAATATTTCCCAGCTTTACATGGTCCCTTCTTATTATTAAAGAGGGAAACATTGAACCACAACTCTAAGCTCTTCATTTGAAGAAATAGTTCAGACACTTAGAGATTTTCGTTACCAGTATTTCCACACATCAACTGTAATCTCTATATTCTGTCCCCTACTGATCTAAGGGCTTAAGAGAGGCATCCCCTTTCCAGTACTGTGGATAAAAGGAGGAAGGTCTGAGAAAATGAAATGGGGAGAGCTTGGAAGGCGCAATGAAACAGAACACCGGGATCTACTTCCTTAATGCTTACTAGCTGTGTGATCCTGAGGTATTCACTTAACCTCTCTGAGCCTAAGTAGCCTCATCTATTTTGTTTTATTTTTTCCATGGGCATAATATCTGCTGCTGATTGTGTACTGTTGTAACACAGCTTAAATGAGAGGATGATTATTAAAACTATAAGATAGTATTTTTGTTATCAAATATTATTAATATGATCTAGCAGTGATTCTCAAACATTATCATGGACCAGAATCACCTGAAGGGCTTATTAAACCGTGGATTGCTGAGCCCAACCCCAGAATTTCTGCATCTTGGGTGGGGCCAGAGAATTTTCAGCCCTAACAAATTCCCAGGTGATACTCATGCTGCTGGTCCAAGGAGGACACTTTGAGAACCACTGGGCTAGAGCAACTCTAAGAGATTTTGGAACTTTTTGAGGCCTTCTGTAAGTCTTGGAACTTCCTAGGCTACTTTTTAATGCAAAATTAGGGAGAGTATTTCACAAAATTAGGAAATGCTGTCCTAGTCTTTAGTGTGTGTGTGTGTGTGTGTGTGTGTTTGATGTCTAGCCATAGCCAAAGAGTAACCATCTTACGGATCATACCATTTCCAGTGGGCATGTGATTTTCACAAGCAAATGTTTTCTGCCTTATGGTGCCTATAACTCCACTCATCAAGACTGCCACCAGGAGCTGGAGGCTACTGAATGGATAATGGGATCAATGTGGCCTGCAGGGTTCCCTTAAAGGCCAGAAAAGAAGCTTAATAAGGGCTGGACCTCTCTTCAGAATGCTACAGGAAGTGGTTGTTAAGTGTTTGTGTCACTGCTGGCCCCTTACCTGACTCCATTTTCCCTATAACTTTTCATATACATAAACTTTTAATATATTATTTTGTGTATACATAAAATAATATATAACTTTTAATATATTATTTCCTTGTTTATTAGGTTTATTGCTTGCTTATTGTCCATATTTCTCTCTACCCTCCAACTACAGAGAGAAGAGCAAGGAGTTTTGTTCACTTTAGTATGTCCCAAGAACAGTGGCCAGCAAACAATAGGCATGCAGATGCTTTGCGGAATGAATGGATAAACGCTGGCAGTGCTCCTCCTTCCCAGCCACTTATGATTTTGGGAAGCACCCTCATTTGAGCCTGCTTCAGCTGTGAGGAGTGCCACATCATTTCAGCAAAACACACACTAACCATTGTGAACTATAAAACCCAAGTATTTGGGGAGGAGGACCCAAATCCTTGGTCACATCATAAACCAGTCAAAATTCACAGCATTCAATCAAGAGTTAGCCAATGTCAATGGACATGGAATTCCAGAACCAAAGTCGTTAGTGCTGGCAGGGACAAAGAGATTCTCTAAGTCCCCATGCTCTACAGATGAGGAAATGGAGGGGCCCTTGCTCCCCCACAGCTGGCTGAGGAACAGATGAGGAGTGAAGGTCAAGATCACCTCTCCCAGGCCAGAGCCCCTGCCTAGGTTCTCTCTTGGACACCCTGAGGCCATGAACCCCGTGATGATACCCTCCCTCTAACGGCATGTGGACATGAGGCAAATGAGAATGTATGATGACAGGTGACCAGCACCCAGCGTGCACAGAAGCCTCACTGCAGTCACTCTGTGGAACTCAAAATAACATAACCTGAATTTTACACAGGTTTTGGCTCACACTTAAAGCGTATGGTAGGGTTTACGGGATTAAAATTTGGTGATGCTCTTGAGTCTTCTGCAGTCTACAGATTCTGAGATCAAAACTGTGTAGCCGCTCTTAATGCTCTGACATCCTGCTTTTTCTGATCCCATAACTTGTCATTTGAGTTTTGGGATGAAACTAATCATAGGCTTAGGAAGGGTGGTTCAAGATGATGATTAAGGTTCTGCCTTGAAAGCCTTAATAGACCTGGAAGATTTAAAAGTAAAGGCTCAGAGGAAATAAAAGTTCAGAGAAGGTATAAACCGAATAAAAAAGATGTGGACACCTAAATAAGTGCTCTCATCGTCCAACCAGTTAGAAGGCAGTGTTAGCGGAATGAATGTCCCTTGAGCACTGACAGTGTTGCAGGTGGCCAGCCAAGTGTTTCATCTTCAGTAACATCCAATTCCCCAGCAAGCTGTGCAGTACGCACTAGGTTGAACCACATAAAATTGCCATTTTTGTAAGTCAAAAATGGTTGAGCAACAATATTATTTGGCTCAAACTAAAAAAAAGAAAAATCATTCCCATTTTACAGATAAGGAACCTGAGCCTCAGAGTGAATAAATAACCTGCCTTTAGTCATTGGCTAGAAAATGGTGGAGTTTTGAACCCAAATTTGATGGACTCAAAAGGCCATTCTCTTCCCACGATACTATGGGGCTAGAAAGAAGGTGAAGTTCAGGACAAGCTGTAAGCAATTGCACTATTTGTATTGTACTGGTCAACATTTCTTTTAATAACTTATAGTTCTTTTCCTTTATAGTCATAAATAATGCACTTTAGGAAAACTGCAAGTACTATCTTGAAGGAGCTCTAAGTACTGAAAGAACCACAAATGGCTGTTTTCAGGTTATCAAATTTTAATAACATTATTTTGTTATAATACTACATCTATCCTTTTAAAGAGATTGTTCCAAGAACTTATTTCGTGATTATAAAATAATAAGACTCAAGACTCTTCACAGAGCAATGAACAAAAGGAAGTTCCTCCTTGTAGCAACACTCAGCAGCTCTTAATTTTTTTCAAATCCTAAGCATATAACAATGCTTTCTCAAGCAAGAGTAAATAAAACACAAAGTAAGTATAAGTGAGGAACTAAATGAAACATGACCCAAGATTAATCTGATATCTGTTAGCACACTCCTAACAATATCCTAGGGTGATAATAGTCATAAAGTTTGGTGATTTCTCAAGTGACTGTGATGAAAATGGCTTTTATGTATAACCAAGTTGAATCTTTGGGATTTTCTCTTCTTTCTTGTTCTAGTATCATTGTTGACAATTTCCCTTATCGTGGGTTGTTTAATCCTAACTGCACACACTTGCATGCCACCAAGTAGGAGCTTAATACATGTAAAGCAAATGAGTGATTCTAAAAGACCAACATCTTTGTATGATTTTATCAGACAGTGGGTAACCACTGTGCTAAGCACTCTGCTTCACAGGGATGAAAATAAGGCAGAAGTCAGACGTTTCTCTGGCTGATCACACCATGTATCTTACAGTGAAATTTCTGTGATCTGACACTGACCGGTAGATGATCTATGCACAGAACAGAAGCAGCTTTGGAGTTCAGCAGAGTCTGATGCCACAGCATTAAGAAGGGTAAACACCGGCCAGGCACGGTGGCTCACACCTGTAATCCTAGCACTCTGGGAGGTCGAGGCAGGTGGATCATTTGAGCTTAGGAGTTTGAGACCAGCCTGAGCAAGAGCGAGACCCCGTCTCTACTAAAAATAGAAAGAAATTAGCCAAACAACTAAAATATATACAAAAAATTAGCTGGGCATGGTGGCGCATGCCTGTAGTCTGAGGCTGAGGCAGAAGGATCACTTGAGCCCAGGAGTTTGAGGTTGCTGTGAGCTAGGCTGACACTATGGCACTCTAGCCCTGGGAACAGAGTGAGACTCTGTCTAAAAAAAAGAAAAGGAAAAAAAGAAGGGTAAACACGTGAGTGTGTCAATTTAGAGTTTCCTCGTCTGCACACAATGGATGGGAAATACTGCTATTTCCACGGTACAAACAGCTACTCTCCAATAATTGGCTTTTCCCAAATGTGGCAAGTTGTGACAAAAGAGATGTAGACATACAAGAGACTATGTCAGAGATGGGAATTTATAAAGAATGGGGTAAACGAATTACATATGAGATTTCTTATGACAAGCTTCATTTACTCAAGGACCTGGATCAGAATCAAATACATGGGATGCTTTGTGATATCTGTGATGTACTCTGTCAACTTGGTTAAGATGGAACCAAGTTTGCTTCCCAGGATATCCTGCCCATGTGGAGAAAGACAGAGTTAGTTAAGTTCAGGTTATAATTTTCCAGAAGAGAAAATTGCACGAGGAAGTGAAGCAACAGCCATAACTTTCTGAAGGTCATCGTGGTCAGATGCAGTGACAGACATTCCCAGCCATGCCGAAGGTTCTAGCTTCTTCTGTCTCCTGTGCTCCATGTTTTGCCCTCCTTCCTGACCACTGGCCCTGCTGACCAACAGCAGCCCCAGGCCCATCCCCAGGTGCTGGGCTGTGGAGCCATGGCTACACTCCCACACCCCCCCACCACCGCACCCACCCACCCTGCTTCTTGGCAGCCCCACCTTGGGGACTGGGTACGCTTGGGCTTCTGGGGTCGACTGGTTGCTGGCTCTTCTGATCCCCCAATTTCCTGTCAGGCCCTCTCTTTCCCAGCACCTCCCACCATGGTGTAAGTTCTAATTGCCATAATAGATCCCATATTCCAGCGCTCATAGTGGTTCTGCTTTCTGACTGGACCCTAATACAAACAGTGATAACTTAATTTGTCATCACTTTGTTGTTTTTGAAATGTAATACATATCCATAATTTTAAAAATCAGGCAATACAGAAAAGCACCAAAAAAAAAAAAAGCAAAGAAATCACCCCAAATTCCACTTAGTCTCACCAGAAATAGAAGGTTTCGTGCTAATTTTCCACAAATACACGTCTGTGGTTCAGTGCATACTAAAGCCACTCACAGAAAGGAGGAGGAAAAGGTTATTATAAATCTGGGTAAATAATTAAATTTCATACTACTGCCAGTCTGGGTTCTATTTGTGGATTCTCTTATGGATTAAAAAATAGATATATTTCCCATTCCATAAACCTGATTCATAAGCATATACATTACAGAGAATTTTAAGTGGCATTTCCCTTTCATTTTAATTAGGGCCCACATAAAACATTTTTGCTCCAATTGTAATGAGAATCACGCACACCTCCCCTCCTCGACCAAAAGCAGCAGTTCAGAGTCCTCCGTGGCACGCTCCATTTCTAACTTGAGCATCGCTGCATTTTTTCCCAGAAGAGCAACCTCTTGGGAAAAGAGTCAGGCTACTTTGGGTAAGATGTCATAGCAACAGCTTAAACTGAAAAAGGATAGTGGAAATATATCTTTTCAAACTTTCCAAACCCAGGCTTATGCTCCATTCTGCTTTTAACCATGGAAGACCCAAACTGGGATCATGCTTTTCTTTAAAGGCACCTGTAAGTGCCCCTCCTGGAAACATGTTAGAAGAGAAAAGTTTTAGCCCTTTGCCCTTTGCCATAGATAGGTCCCAAGACCTTCCCAATCTACAAATTCTCCACCGGGAACCTTAGCACAGAACAACAAAACTGAATTGAGCTGTGGTTGCTGAACAAACGGCTGGGCTCACTCACCAGCCCAGAGGCTCCGTCCCGTGGACCAGCCTCCCAGAACGTGGGATTCTAATCTGTGCTGAGGCAAAAGTGTCATAGGACTGCATTGCGTGGACTTCGCAAATAGCCGAAAGCTCAAATGTTGAATCTGCAGAAGCTGAGCGTAATGTAGTAATGTATTTGACTTCCATTCCCAAGAGCCAAAGTTCAGTTCTATCTCTGTTGTACAGGGGGAAGATAAAAATGACATAATGTTAGTGAAAATGTTTTGTAAATTATAAAGTACCATATGAATGTACCATATCACTGTAACCCAAGTGACTGTCTGATAAGTGACTGTGTTAACTCCAAAATATTTCGCAAAATTTCCACCCACTCTCATGGCCCTATAATCTCATGGTCATCCCAGGCTCTCTCCTTCTGCTTCCACTGACTTCCATTTCTGCATAGTCTCAGGTTCTCAACTTGCTGCCCATGTTCCCTGTGTCAACCCAGATGTGGAATTTGCACCCTATCCTCAGTTTCCCCCCAAAAAACTTCACAGAAGGCCTATGCTTGTAGAAGATTTTACTGAGGTCTTTGAGAAGACAGAGTAGGTTTATGTGGCAAGAACTCCAAATAACTTAAAACTGAGTCTGCTTTGAAAAATCCTTTAGCCATTCTACCATGCTGAGTAAAAGTCCCCTTGCTATACTCTTTAAACCATTTTCTTCCCAAGAAACAAAAATGCATCCAGGCTACATTCTCCCTTTTTCTCCTGCTACACTCCCTGCCTGACAACAGGCCTCCCTCTTGCTTCCCTGAAAGTGCCATGTGCACTCTGCCCAAACGACGTGCCACCTACCCAGATGCCTGCCTTTCTCCTCCTCCTTCAGTCTTTGCAGGGGAAAGGGAGTGGTATAGACATTTTATTTCTCCTAGTACAAATTATGCCACCATCACCACTCCCCTTTAGAAGACAGAAACAGCCACAGTCCATTTGTGTTTAAAAACAAGTTTTTGAATTCTCACTCATTCATTCCTTCAACAAATATGTATGGATTCCTTTCAATGTGCCAGACCCTATTCTAGATGCTAGGATGCGGTCACAACAAACAAAAATCCCTGCCACTGTGAAGCTCGTATTCAGGGTTGGGGGGGAAGGACAATAGACCATAAACACATACATAATTAAAATAAATGTACACCAAAGTGTGGCAAGTGGAGAAAGATAAAGCACGATGAGGTCATAGGGAGAAATGGCGGGATGGTGAGGGATGGGTAGCTTGTAATTTTAAATTAAATAGTCAGAGAAGGCCTCACTGAGAAGGGACTGTTTTAGCAAAGACCTGCCATATGCCTGGAAGGAAGTCATGTAATTGAGGAGCAGGGGACTGGAGATGTTGCAGGCAGAGGGAAGAGCCCATGCAAGGGTCCTGAGGCAGGTTGCTATCCCATCTGTAACTTTTCCTGTTTGTAAAAGACCTTTTGCCTTTTGCTTTTCTCAATGTCAAGAATTCCTTTAGGGCCCCCCAAATCCCTCAAATTTATCCTTACCTTCCTTTTGTATTTCCTGTTGATTCTACCTCCTAAATACATCTTGAACCCATTCCTTCCTCTCTACCTGACCTGATGCACTCGCTTGTGCATTCACAATTTCTCCCCTGGACTACGGATGCAGCTTCCTAACTGGAGAGTCTGGCCCCCTTCTACTCCCATCACAATAATTTATAATTCAAATCCAAATGCATCGCTCTGCTGCATTAAGTATTTTGATTCTGCCAGTCCGCACAACCTTCAGAATAAATTTCAACTTCCCTAGCATGGCTATAGCAAAGATTGTCAGCACCCACCCCCGCACCCCGTGCCCCAGCGCTTGCTGTTCCAGGATATGCCCACAGCGTCCTATTGCAAACACCTGCTACTCTGCACTTGAGGGCTTTCTCTTAGCTTCGGGCAATGGGCCCTAAGTGCCAGGAAGTTGATGCTCCCAGGAGCAGCCGTTGGCCAGTGATAGATGGCAACTGAAAGATAAATTCTCCATCTTCCTTACGCCTGGGGGAAGGGCGAGTGGGAGGGAATAGCTTTGAGGTGTAGAGGAAACACTTCGGTTGTTTTAAGCCATCCAGTTTGTTGCCCTTTGTTATGGGAGTCCTAGAAAACTAGTACAGTTATCTATTGCTATACATAACAAATTTACTCTAAAATTATTGCCAAAAACAACTATTTTCTTTATCTCACAACTTTTCAGATCAGGAATTTGGGCAGGGGCCGGGCGTGGTGGCTCACACCTGTAATCCTAGCACTCTGGGAAGCCAAGGTGGGAGGATCACTTGAGCCCACAAGTTTGAGGTTGCTGTGACCTAGGCTGATGCCACGGCACTCTAGCCCGGGCAAAGAGCTTGACTCTGTCTCAAAAAAAAAAAAAAAGAAAGAAAGAAAAAGGAATTTGGGCAGGGTTCACCTGGGCCATTCTTCTGTCCCATGTGGCATATACTGAGGTTATTCTGTGATATTCAACTGGCAGCTGGGCAAGTCTAAGGAATCCAAGACAGCTCTGTTCACTGTCTGGCACTCCGGCAGGGTAGCAGAGATGTCTAGAAGCAGAGATGATTCAGCTGGGACCATGGCACAGAAAGCCGACATGTGGTCTCCCCAACATGGCAGATTTAGGGTCATCAGAGTTCTTCCACGGCAGCTCAGGGCTCCCAGAGAGAGAGAGAGAGTGTTCTAGGTAGAAGCTGTAAGACTTCTTATAACTTAGTCCCAGAAGTCCCACAATGTCACTTCTACCACATCCTACTGGCTGAGCAGGTCACTAAGTCCAGGCCAGGTTCAAAGGGTCAGAAATAAGACTCCACCTCAAAATGGGAAGAGTAGTGAAGAGCTGTGGCCACCTTTAGTGTACCTCCCCTTGTGGCAGGGGCTACTTCAGGGAGAACCCGACCTAAGACAATGGCCTATAAGAGACTCGAGGACCTGGCTCCTGCCTGTCTCTAGGGTCATCTTGTGCCCTCACATTCTCCTTTAGTGCCTGACATACCGCACTCTTGCTGTTTTTCTTTCTTTTCTTTTCTTTTTTTTTTTTAGAGACAGAGTCTCACTCTGTCACCTGGGCTAGAGTGCCGTGGCATCAGCCTAGCTCACAGCAACCTCAAACTCCTGGCCTCAAGCGATCCTCCTGCCTCAGCCTCCTGAGTAGCTGGGACTAGGTATGCACCACCACACCTGGCTAATTTTTTCTATTTTTAGTAGAGACAGGTTCTCACTCTTGCTCAGGCTGGTCTCGAACTCCTTAGCTCAAGGGATCCTCCCGCCTTGGCCTCCCAGAATGCTAGGATTACAGGCATGAGCCACTGAGCCCGGCCTCCTTGCTGTCTTTCTAATGTTCCATGTTCTATCTTGCTTCCATGCTTTTATTTAATGTATTGCTTATATACAAACTAAATTACACAATAGATGTTACACAATAGATGTTCATGCTCTTCTCTGTCTAGAATGCCCTTCCCCCAGTCCTTGCCCACCTGGCAGGTGAGCTCATCCTTCATGACCTAAGCTGGGCTTCACCTTCCCCAGTCCAGCAAGGTCAGGGGCTTCTCCTGCTCCTGCCTCAGCAGCTTGGTCAACATCTGTTTACTTTTCAGTAAGTTCCTCAAGAGAAGGAATTATTCTTTCATCTTTCTCTGTATCCTCTGGCCTGTCGATGGATCAATGAATTATCTGTGGCCCTAAGAACCGCAAGGCAAAATTCTAATCAATTAAGCAAATTGATATATTTTTACGTCAATGTTCTTCTGCTATTTTTTGAGGGATTTTCTTAATGTCAACCAGCTCAAGGTAGGAACTGGTCTTCAAGCTGTCCCAGGGATGACAGGGTTTTGGGTGAGAAGATGATCTAATGCAGCTATTTGATTCAAATGATGGCACATTATACGTGACTGATTGTCTCTGGACCCTCATTCAACTCTCCTTGTTCCCTAATAGGCTTGGTTGATATCTTAGTAAAGTTGGTCTCTTTCTTGTCCCTTGTCCAGTTCTTGTAGTACAAAGGAAGTCCCAATTGCTCCAAACAGGGGGGCTTTTTGTTCGCAAGACTTGCCAGAGTTCCAGTGGTTATAAACTTGGAAAATTTTTCTGTAAAGACCAGATAGTAAATATTTTAGGCTTTGTGGGCCAAAAAGCAAAATCCAGGATATTTTGTGTAGGCACAAATGTAACCATTTAAACATTTTAAAAACATTTTTGAGTCAGCAGGCAGTAGACCAGATTTGGACGACTGGCTGTGGTTTGCCAACCCCTGGTGAGCAAGATTTAAGGTAAGGAGAGATGGGCTCAAGCCCTTACTCGGTCACTTGTTATCGTGTGACCTTGAGCACACGACCTAGAGCCGAGGGCCCTGGTGGAGACTCCACCAATAATGGAGCCTCCACTTCTGAGAGGCTGGGGTGTAGGTAGGGATCCTGGCTAACCGTCTGTGTTCCAGGGTCAAAGGGAGTTCTAGATCCTTGGTCCTATTGGAGCAACAGAGGAAGGGAACATGGTTAGAGCATTGGACCTCTAGGAAACACGTGGTAAGCTCAGCCCCACTCCAACACCACATTTATAGATGCTAGACACCAGGCAAATGGATAAAGTGAAGAGACTTGTGTGGTGGACCTCAAGCCAATGCAGGAAACGTGGCTTGATCAGAGGACCCAGTCTAACATTCACTCGGCATCAGTGCCCAAACAAATGTGCCTCTCAGCTGGGCTCCAGTTCCTCCGTAAGTTAAAAATTAACTGGGGCTCAAGCCCCATTATCCAGGGATGCAGCAAACAGAAACGTTCTCAGCCAGGGTCCAGTGCCCTCCTGGGGGCATCTAAAAATGTGTGAAAGTGTTTCTGGTGACCCACTGACCTTCAGGGAAGGGCATTTACCAGCAATGGCCCATGTTGTGCAATTCACAGAATAGACCCACACAATGAAGATATGTCCTGACCAAATACCAGCAATGCCCCTTCGAGAAACACTGCCACTGAGGCATGCTGGTGTCCCTGGGCTCTTGGAATGGGGAAGGCAGGGACAGCCTTTAACACTGATGACCCTTACTCATCCGATCTCAAAGATGCTTGCAAGAATCAAGAGATAATTGTATGAAAGTCTGTTGTGGAGTGGCAAATAGTTATTGTTACAAATGTGTCCTCAGGTGGCTCCTAAATGTGATGTGCTTTTTTGAAAAATAAATGAGATGTAACCTGCATGTAGTCAAGTGCACAAATCTTAAAGTAAGCTTGATGACAGATGTGTACACTACGCATACACCCATACACGGGATGTTTGCATCACCCCAGAAAGTTCCCTCGCTCCCCTCCCCAGCCCATACTCCCCTCCAGAGGGACCTACTATTCTGAACTCTCCATAGATTAGTTTTGCCTGTTCTTGAACCTCACATAAACAGAATCATACAGCATATACTCTTTTCTGTCTGGCTTCTTTCACGCAACATGTTCCCGAGATTCAGCCGTGTTGTTGCCTACACATGTCCTTCATCCCTTCTCATTGCTGTGTCATAACATATACCTTTATTAGGTGGAAAGGAATTTTTTAATCTCACAATTATAGCAGAAGCTACATAGAATCACTCCATCCTTTGCGTGACTTCAGATCCTGCTCTCTTTACCAGCTTCACTCCTGTGCTTGGGGAATTATAAAGTCAATTAGCTTTCAGCTGCGCTGGGTTAAGACCAGACTGTCGTGTCTGAGAAGGACAAGGGCTTCAAGGGGAAAGGCTTCTGTTGGCTTAACGTTTATTAGTCCACTTATCTGTTCTTCAAATCAAAATTCTGCTTGCCTCGTATTTAACTGTTTTATTTACCTAGAAAGTAGAAAGAAAGACTACCTCTAAAGCACAGATAAGCTTCTCAACATGGGAGCATGGTGCTTTAAGACAAAAAGTACATACTCTGCAAACAAGACGTGGGGAATGGAATGGAAAACTCCACTGAGTGCTTTCCTGGCCTCTTGCCATTCTGTGAATACTTAATGATATATATATTTTTAAAGCCAACTGTTCTCACATTTAGGCCAATTTTTCTTTTGCTAATATGGTCTTTTCTTGTCTTCGATCCAAAACAGATTGAGAATCAAGAAAGATATATTCTATCCACAGTTTCATTTCACCAATCATCTGTTCATTTTCAACTAACGACAACCGTTTATATGTCTTTAAATATTAACGTTGGTGCCAAAGAACACAAAGCAAATGCAATGTTCGGAGCCTAGATTGATTAAGAGTTCCTGCAAAGGTGCAGGCTGAGGTGAAGTTTCTGCAGTTTGGCGGACTTGGTCTGATAATGCCCACCACTGCAGGTGCCCAGACATGAATGAGCCCATAGGGAACAGTGTCTGTCAACAATCTACAGGTTTAGGTAATGGTTAGGCAAGTGCCTCAAGTATTTTCTTTAACTGGCAGTGGTGCTATATTAAGTTGAATCTGGGTCTCCTTAGAAACTGGAAAGAAACTCAGGGAGAAATGGTTGTACGCATCCTTCCTGGATTCTTTCTTTATTGTCACTAACATCACTACACCTTAATCTACATCACCAGTTTCAGCCTTTATATTTCCTAGTGCTTAGGGTTTATCAGCCACAATTCCATAGCTCACCTCAGCTTGGTTCTTAGATTAACCCAGGAGGTGGTTAAGGAAAGCATTATGGCCACATTGAGTGATGAAGAGGTTAAATGAATTCTTCAAGTACAACAATCGGTAAGCGGAAGAGAGCCTGCCTCCTTCCTTCCTTTGTCCCCAATTCAAGCTGAATGCCACTCTAAGAAACGTACCAGAAAAAGCCCTTTGCAATATTTTATAAAGGTTAACTAAAAGTCAAGAGTCCCTTTTTAAATAATGAAATATAAAGCTTTGTCCATCGAAACAGAACAAAGTTGCTTGATTTGTCCCAGCGAATTGACTAAAAATTACTATTATTATGTCTCATTGTCTGTCTCCCTCCTCCCTCCCCTCTATGAGGACAGGGACTTTGCTTGGTTCACAGTTATGTCCCTGGCGCCTAGACCAGGGCCAGACACATAGTAGGTAGTCTAGAAATACTTGCTGAGTGAATAAGGGGATGAAGAAATAAAGGAATGAGGGAAGGAAGGGAAGAATAAGGCTCAGAAAGGCAGAGTGGCTTGCCGAAGGCCACACAACCATGGCGACCTTGATGTTCAAGAGGGATTGGTCACAAATACCACTCCTTTGTTAAGCCTTTTTATTTTTCTCTTCATTTTCATTGTTAGTATTTATTGTCTTTATGGAGATAAGGGTGGAGGTGGAAGAGAAGTTGACATTTTTCTAGAGAAATATCTTTAACAAGTCATGAAAATTATTCCATATCTTATATGAGGAAGAGAGCAATGAGGTTGCTGTGGGTGTGGATGCTGGCGGCTGGCTAGACCCACTGACTAGCAAGTAATTTGATGACTTACAGCATATGATTTAAATTCACAGATCAAAACATATCAGAGACCTTATCAAGGCTGTGGTGTTCTACCTCCACAGATGTTAAAGTCTGGGTAGTTTGTTCTCCTGAGGGCTTCACATGAAATCTACTTTAAAAAAAAAAAAACACAAAAAAAAGGTATCACCTAAGTTTCTTGTGTATCACAAGACATGCCCAAGAAAAGGTAAACTCAATGGTGGATGCTCTTTTTTTTTTTCATGCTTAGAGCATACTAGAGAAATATATCTGCTCATGAATATGCAAATAATTTATTTAAAGTCTACTGGCTTGCAAGAAAATTCTTGAATCACCTCTTGGTGCTCTAGGAATTCAATATTTCTCAGTGCAAATATCAAACTCCTACGCAGATGCACCAAATGGAGACTTGGCTGCTTTTGAAGCATCTATTTACGAAGAAAAAAGCCCACACACAGGGGAAAATGTACCTTATTCTATCTGATGTTCCAAATGCCTCTTTGCTTAAAGAGTACTCAAAAGGATGCCAACGGAGATAATGCAGCTTTATAGTGAAGAGTGAACCCAGTCCAGATCCATATTACATATTTATGTTTCAGAAAATTATAAGGCTCACAGCCAGGAGAGGGAAGAACAAATACAGAGAGGAATACAGAGAGGAAGAGCTTATGCTCTCTGGAATGAATGGGATGCCAAGATGGTGGGTAGTACCAGATAGTTCACCTTAATGCCTTTTTAAAAATTTATGTATGTACCCTTCGTCCCCCTTATAGTCTGTGTTCTCAAGATAGAGAGCAAATCAGTGGCTTAACAGCATTTTCTACTAGCAGAAAAATTATATAGCCAAGTGTACCTGAAAGCTTATAATTTTCCTGGCCAGCCATCTTTAGGTTTGTTTCTTTTATTACATTAAAAACGGAGACTAATTAAGGCAACTATGGCTACAGCACGCCAAATTGGATTTTTCTTATGGCTCTCCCTTCATCTCACAGAGTGATGTCATTAAATGTTCAGGCTGTGAAATGCTCAGGGCAGCCTGTTTCCACTGTAATATGGGCCACGCAGGAATGCAAGGGAAAGAGACCACAAAATGTCGTAAAGCTTTAAAGAGTTACAATAACACCTACATGGAGGCCAAGCAGAATATGGGCATTTAGTTCTCTTTGTAAACAGACTCCGTGAAGCCAGAGAGAAGGCAGGCAGGACGTGATGGAGGAAATGACGGCATCATGTGGTCGCTCCGCAGGCTATTTGGTCTGAGGGTCCCTTGATTGGACAGTCAGCACTCATGGGCTTCAGACAGCTGGGGACCGGGTCTGCCAGATCGCACACCCTCCTGGCAGACTCATGTGGCTGCAGGCAGCTCTTCAGTCACAGGGCTATGGTATAGGCCACTTGTTACCTGTTTATGATTAAGCAAGCTCCAGTGTGCTTTAATAATAGAGATATAGCAGTCAAATAAGTTTACCTCATTGGTTTCCACAAGCCCTGGGATTTGAAGAGTTAGGGTATAGTCCACTAACCAAGTTTGTTTCATAGAGATGATTTTCTTACAGCGACATAGCCCCATTGCCTTCTCAAGTGAAAAATATTTAGCCAGACCCCTCTGGTTTGATTGTTTTCATGTGTCTAGGTGGTATTTGAGTCCTACTATGTGTAAGGCGTGGTTCTAGATGCTATGAGATAGGCACGGATCAGAAAGCTGTACAACCTGCTCTCAAAAAGACGAGCTAAGTCCACATGACAGTGATTAACAACACAAGACGGTCTAGGAAAAGGGCAAAGAAAACACAGCAGTTTAAATAATAATTGTAAGAAGGATGTGAGGGGAAACAGGGATCAAGAGAGAGAGCATAGTTTGGAAAGATCAGGGATAATATAAAATTTAAATCATGGAAAATGTAAAATTTGAGGGCAATAGCCTTCAGAAGGGATAAACAGAGAAAGAGACAAGGAAATGAGAACTGCTGTAAGACTAGTTTGACTAGAATGAAAAGATTGGCTGCATTCCTTCCACTTGTGCACTGTTTCAAATGCTAAGGAATTTAAATTTGTTTTTCTAAAACCCATTTTATTGAGGTATGATTGACAGACAAAAAGCTGTACATATTTAGTGTCTACACCTCGATAAGTTTGGGCATAAGTATACACCTGTGAATCCATCACCACCAAGCCATAAACATGTCCACAAATGTGTTTTTTATAGACAGTGGGGAGATACAGAAGGCTCTTAACAAAAGACTTATATCATTTACCACTGTTTTATCATAAGCAACAGAGAAGCCAACTTGACTGAGCTTACACAGTAAAGGGAGTTTCTTGGCTTACATAAAAGAAATGTCCACAGATAGATGCTGGCCTCAGGTGGGGCATGATCCAGCAGCCCTCACAAGAACTCCAAGGCACTGGTCATCTTCACACACTACATTGCCTCTCCTTCCCATAACCATCTTCCTCGTAGGCTGCTCCTAGCTCTCCATTTGTGGTAGAGAATGGCTGTAGCAACTCTAGATCTCAGATCTCCTTCCCTACCTTCCAAAGGAAGAGCAGGTGTCTTTTCTGGTAGCACCTGTGGAAGAAGGAGGAAGCTGGTCTTTCCCAGAGGTCTCCCATGTCGCCTGTGTCTTGATGGATCCGAGTGGGCTACTGGTTTATCTGGGAACCAGTGGAGGAGGTGAGCAGAGTCCACCCCTGGAGCAGGAGGTGGGTTAATCCCTCCCAAAACACAGGGCTGAGAAGGAAAAAGGAGAGATTTCTTGAAGGAAATCTCCAAAGTACTGTCAGGAAGGGAGAATGGACGCTGGGTGGCCAAAGAGTGGCAAATGTCCACTAGAGGGAATAATATGACAAAAGAAGGTTTATATGATAGTCGAGACCAGTTTATCAAACCATAAAATTGATGAGGTGTGAGCTAACTACCTTAAAAAAAGACACTAGAGGAAAGTATCTCTAAATATGTTGCTGGGAATAGAAATCAGGATTATAACCCAGAATGTATGAAATGCCAAGCCGCCGGTGTATTTGATGA
This sequence comes from Eulemur rufifrons, assembly GCF_041146395.1. Lineage (NCBI taxonomy): Eukaryota > Metazoa > Chordata > Mammalia > Primates > Lemuridae > Eulemur > Eulemur rufifrons. The sequence continues at coordinate 206,039,758 of NC_090989.1, forward strand.
GGGAAGGGTAAGGGAAGCTTTTATTAGCACAAAGAGATTTACGTAAGCTGTTTAGAAACAGAGTTCAAAGCTGGAGTTGTTGTTAGTTCATTGGTGGAGACGCCACTCCTGGGCAAGTGTTCTTCCGGGAACATCTTAATTGAATTACTGTCGTCCTAAAGAATGTCTAGTGATAAACATTATCAAAGCAGGAAATTCGGTAAGGTTTTTCAGAAAGTCCTTGGAAATAGTTCTTATCTCAGACATGTATGCATGAGCCTCCTCTCCTTTGGGCCTTCCCAACCCCATTTTGTCATTGTCTGACAAAAGGGATTTCATCCTGATATCTGCAACTGTCATGTCCGCCACCTCACCACCCTCCACCTGGCCTGTGTGCACGCCCTGCCCTTAGTACTTCAGAAAGTCTTTGTAATGCGTCATATTGTTCCATATGGACCCAAGGGTGATTTCTCAAACAGAAAGAATCCTGAAATTCTTATTTGGAAGTAAAGGAATTCTATTTCTGGAAATGCTAGCATTTTCGGACATCATATTGGTAGTTTCCAAGATTATTCTGTACACTGACCAGCCAAGAGAAGACAGTAGACATTCAGAATTCATGAGAAAGGTGTGATCCGCCTGGAAGAAGACTGCCCTTGTGTGTGTGTGTGTGTGTGTGTGTGTGTGTGTCTGTTTCTCTTTTTAAAATTGTTGGATTCGACCTTTTGGCCTTCCACAAAAGCAAATTTTGACGTTGACTTCAATGGGAATAAGGAAGCCATATTTTCAACAGAAAGGCTTTTTTGGGGGGGCGGGGGTGGTGGTGTCTGGCTCCAGTTGCTCCAGGCCAGAACTCATTTGTGAACTACAAAGCTATCTGTGCACAAATTAGGAGCACACCCACCAGGCTTTGCCAGCTGTTTTGCTGTCTTCAATGAAGTCACAACTGTCGTTGACACCGTAGTTCAATGCCACAGAAACAATTGTGAGGGCTTAGTGTCTATATTGCTCTGTTTCTGGATGTGGGAAAGAGAGACAGGTGTCCCCCACCTGGCTTCAGATGTAGGAGGCTCACACTCTGTTTACACTCTCCACCTCTCTCCCTGCCCATTATTTCTCTACCCCTGGGCCCCTATCTTTGTAAATTAATGCAGTCCCAGGATGGTGTGAAACTAGGCAACGATGAGAGGAAATTCTTAAATGAAAGGGGTTGGCTGAAGGAAAGACGGCAAATTCAAAAAAAAGATATCTGACAATGATTGGAGACGTGTCCTTTATATGTGTATCTGAGCTGGACACAATTTTCTAATCCTAAAATGACTCTTTCATGCTTCGAAGGCTTTTAATTCACAAGACCAGGTGAGCCATAGAACTCCTGATCGAAAAGGAAAATGTAAGTTCAAGTCAGGAAGGAAAATAGAGAGCAAAGCCGGTCTTCCACTCCTAGTCCATGGTTATTTGTACTCAACTAACAGCTGGACCAAGAGAGATTTATTCTTAGTGCTCTCTGACAATGTACTTAGACTGTGTAAGTTGATTTGTTGCTAAGACCAAAGGCTCCGGGTTTAAAAAAAAAAAAAAATCACTCCATCTCCCTCATGCAGATGGCACCCTCTTCTTAAATGCAGCAGCTGACGACTGATCCACTGAAGATAACATTGCATGTTTGAAAAAATTTCATACAGATGGAAAGTGAAATGAAATGAAAAATGGTAAATTGCTTAGTGTCAAATAAACAAGCTCTAGGTATAGAGAGGCAGAGAACGAGAACCTAGGAGGCCAGGAGGCCTGGGATGGGTCTGAAAGGTGACAGGATGCATTTCTCCATATGTAACTATTAATAGTACTTAGGTCAGTACTAATGTCCTTGGAAGTTAAAGCTAATACATGCTATTTCCACTACTGATGGCCTCAAGGAAGTGATCTTGGACTTATTTTCTTCCCCCTCCTCCCTCAATTCCCTCTTTTAAAATATCTCTTTGCTTAGTAGTTTGAATTTTTCCAAGTTGTTTCTAAGGCCCTGGAAGCACAAAATAAGTGTAAATAATTCTAACTCAATTTTCTGAAAGCTCATCAAACAAACAATACTAAGAATATTGCCCACTTTTGTCCAAATAGGATGACACATCTTCATATCATGATAGCACCATCTTTTTATAGATTTTTAAAATTCAAAGTAGTCTGTACACAGGAGAGCAAGTCAGGCCCAGCAGATCTTGATGAAATCGGCAGTCTACACCCCCCCCCCCCACTCTCAGGTCCAATCATTAAAACAAACAAACAAACAAACTTCTGTACTTAGTCCTTCTGGTGGCATCTAACACATCTCCCTTATTTCCTAATTACTTAACTGAACTTTAGACTATTTACCAACTCTGGTAGGAAAAATGGTGTTTTAGTTTAGTTTACTTTTGTCTATTCCATCTCTTCCTCCCATTTCTCCTAATGCTTGGTAGTTAGGTGATAATTGTTATCACTAGCTACTGGTTATTTGTAGCTACTAATAATATACTATACATTATGTGGCCAAGATGCTGTCCTACACCTTGACCAAGCCTTCTGTGCTTTGCCTGGATGGGACTAGTTCTAAAAGTTGAAATCCAATACCCAGACACTGTGCAATGACTCTGTTACTCCTGGTTACTGAGTAAAACCAATGGGATGCCAGATGGATGTATTCTTCTCCAAATTCAACCACTTTATCAAGTATCATCTGCGGAGACACCTATTTGATGGAGAGATATAATCCTAACAGACTGTATTAGATAGCATCCTACTCATTTCCCCAGCCTAAAAGGTTTAGGATACAACCACTCTGAACCTTGTCACTTCAATCATTGCATTTAAATACATTAGCACCATTTTATCTGTGAAACAAGTTGTTTCTGAACAGCTTTTTTTTTTTCTTTTTTGCTGCAGAGAACAAAGGGTTGGACTACAAATGCACAGAACCATATGGTAGTCAAATGCCCCATTTGATTGTTCATGGTTAAAAGTGTATTAACCAACGTTGATGGTGCTACTTGAATGATTTTCTTAACATACAGGACTCAAACACACCTCTTTACAGCAATGGAGATCTATGACTGGGCTCAATAGGAAAATAAATTTGCTTTTTGAAATATAAGCTGAAAAACTTCCATTGCAACTAGACATTTTTTGATAATTGATAGAAAACAATCCTCATATCTTACAGCTTAAAGTAAATGCAGTCGTATATCACCAGTAAACTTTTTCTAAGTAGCTACTAAGATGACCAGCTGTCCCAGTTTGCCTGAAACTTTCCCAGTTTTAGCACCGTAAGTCTCACATCCTAGGAAATCCCTCAGTCCTGGACAAACCAAGATGATTGGTCACCCTACATTTAATAACACTGATGATGGTGATATCATTTGTCCTCCTTGTAGTCAGTTGCTATACTAAGTGATATAGATAATTTTTAGAAATTTAATCTTCACAATAACCATACAAAGTAGGTATTATTATTTCCATTTTAGAGATGGGGAAACTGTAGCTTTACAAAGTTAAATAACTTCCCAAAGTTCACTCAACCAATAAGTGGGTAAGATTCAAACCCGGGTTATCTGACTCCATACTTTTTCCTATATCTAGGTAAATTCTACTGCATTTTAGTTTAACGTTGTCAGATAAAATATAGGGTGCCCAGTTACATCTGAATTTCAGATAAGTAATGACTGATTTTTAGTGTATGTTCCAAATATTGCATGGGATATACTGATACTAAAATATGATTCATTGTGTATCTGAAATTCAAATTTTACTGGACATTTAATATTTTTATTTGCTAAATCTGACAGCCCTACTTCAGAGCAATCACCTTTTTCCAATGAAAAGAAATTTCACTGATGTTTTATGTGACCCCATGTATTCATGGGCTGGTGAGATTTGTGGAAATTCAAGTTTTAAAGGAAGCCAAAAAATGAGTCTATGTGTTGCTTTGTTTGAGAAACCTGGTTGTCCTAAAATGCCTCTTTCTGGGATAGACTCCTAAGTATGATATATTTGGGTATGAAAGTGAAATGGGAGTAGGGGACACCTACTCATTCATTCATTCTCTAGGTACTGAGTGCCAACTATGTGCCAAGCACTATTATAGGTATTCTCTTATAGGCAAACAAAACAAAGTCCTAGCCTTCATGGAGTTTGCATTCTCCAGGGGTAAAATTGGCAATAAATAGATAAACCAGCAAGTAACATGGTTTCTGGTAGTGGCAAAAGCTATGAAAGAGAATATAGCAGGGTAAGGGAACAAAACAAAGGAAGATGCTATTTGAGATGGGTATAGCTGACAAAGATACTCGGTGAGGAGCAAAATTCTGAAATAAGTAAGGGAGGAAGCCACAGGTATGTCTGCACGGGAAGATTCTAGGCAGGGGAACAGCAAATACAGAAGCCCAGAGACAGGAAGGCACTTGCCACGTCATAGTCACAGTGCAAAAACTAGAGTCTAATAAGTCAATTGCAGAGTCAGAGGCAATGAGACCAGAGACAAGGCAGGGCTTTGTCACTTATGGCCGAATATGTCAGAGCCTGGGATTATGTTCTAAGTGTGATGGGAAGCCACTAAGAGCAGGGCAATGAATGATGAGACTTCTGCTTCAAAGGCTCACTCTAGGCGCCATGGAAACGGAGGCACTGCAGAGGTTGAGGAGAGAGATTCTGGCGGCCTGAATTAATACAGAAGCAGTAGAGAAGAGAGGTGTTGCATTTGAAATATATTCAGGTGGTGAAGCCCAGGTAAATGTGACATTTAAAATCACCACAGGTGATTCAAGCGCATCTCCAAGATTAAGGAGCATCACACGATTTGGACCAGTACAGCACTTCTCAACCTTGGCTGCGCTTTGTAACCACCCAGGGGACTTTTTAAAAAATTCCAATGCTTTGGGCCCACCCTCAGAGCTTGAAGGAGTACAACCTGGGCATTAGGATTTTAAAAAATCTCCTTGGGTGATTTCTTCTGTGCAGCCACATTGTAAATGTCTGATAGAGAGAATAGTGGGAGCCCTGGCGTGTGAAGTAGACGACCTCCCAGGACACGAGGCAGGAAGGGCACAAGGGTAGACGAGGTCTAAGAGTTCTCCGGCAATGTTTTGCTTTTAAAGCAAGTTCTATTGAGAAGACTTAAAGATGACCATAATCATGGATGGTTCCCAGTGTCTCTGGCTGCATGAGTACATCAAGATAAATGTCTGCGTGAGTACACATTCAGGGCTGCTTTCTCCTTCCCTTCCCACGTGCTCCCAGAAACAGAGCTGGTCATCAGCAACTGTCTGCCCATACTGAAGCCCCTGAAGCCTGCCATGGTCATAGTGGTGACCTGACTTTCAAGTGTCATCTCTCTCAATCATTTTTGCCTCGGCCGACTCTATTTCCAGGGGCATCAAGGTCTTGGAGACTGCAGGGTAAGTTGGGAGATGTCCAGACAGCGATTTTCTTTTGTTCCCTTCCTGGGAAGGCATCTGGCAACCATTCTCTTGTGCTCTCAAGAGCAACCCTCAAATTCCCTTTCTATTGACGGGAAAATGCAAGCAAAAAATCAAAGTAATAATCAATGTCACTTAGTGAATTAGCGATGGAGACAGGAACAGAATCCAGACTTTCTAACTCGGAGATCCCTTGCTTTTAAGTCTAAATGGCTCTTTTTATTTTAATCCAGCTGTGCTGCGTTAATAAGGCTTTGACGAGATCCAGCTCTGTACTTTGTAGAGTTAACATATTTGATATTTACCTCGGCTATTTGTTGTCTGTTTAATAAGTTTTGTTTGTCATCCCAGATGCACATTATTTGGCAGTGTATAATCACATACAATTGTTTACGCCATTTACCGTTTGCTTTCAAGTCTTGCCAAGAAGGACTTGGTGTAAACTAGCTGTCTGCAGCAGCCACACTAAGTTAAGCTTTTAAAAGGGTCTAATTGGGCCTGTATAAATAAACACAATGATATGGAAAATAACTCCGTATACATTTACTACCCCACTGGCCGGCTGGCAAACACGCAGGCCTTCTATTCTATGGAATAGACAGGACTAAATCTTACTCAGGATAGTACAGTCCATGCGATAATTATAGAGAGCTATTTAAATTTTAATTTAGAGCCCATCTAACCCACTCCACCACACACACACACACACACAAACACACATGAGAAAAATCCTTTCAGTGGCAATAAATTTTAATCATGTGGTTAGCAAAGCTTCACTCTGGCTTTTATTTTCAGAGAAAATGGTCGGTGAAGCAAATTTCGTATCTGCTCATTAGAAGGCCACTGGGCAGTCATGATGGCTGAGGGGATTTCTGATGTTTGATCACCTTTTAAACTAATAAAGGAGAGCAGCAAAAATTCACCAACCAACCACTTAGGCATATGAGAGAAACTAGAGCATACAGGAAGCAGCGTCTTTCTGAAAATCTTCAGCATGACCCCTTATTGTCAAAAAATTCAATGCTTATCTCTTTCCCACGGGAGTTGCACGGGTTCTGCGGCATAGTCTTCATATATGAAAACAATGCAATGTGATATAGGAGTTTCAGGACTGGCTGAGAAGTAATAATCAGTTGGGTAAGAAATAAATTTCTACCCTATGTGTGCAGTGGTGCCCATAGTCCCAGCTATTCGGGAGGCTGAGGCAGGAGGATTCCTTGAGCCCAGGAGTTCAAATCCAGCCTGGGCAACATAGCCAGACCCCCATCTTTAAAGAAAAAATGTGAATTTTACATTCACTTTTTCCATAAATGTTCACTGAATCATCAATATGTATCAATCACTCTGCTAAGTGTCATAGGCCAGATTTGTAAAGATATGGAAGGTCTAGTCTTTGCTCTTGAAGAATAAATAATTTAGGATATTTTGTCTTCTTTATGCTTTTGTTCATGCTGATCCTTCCAATGAAAAGCCCTCCACTGCCTACCTCAGAATAGACGCACATCCTTTAGAACTCCTTTCAACTGCCACTTCTACTTTGACCCTTATTTGTGGCTAATCCCTTCTGCTTGGAATTTCATGTACTTAGATGTAAACCTGCTTGTTCCATAATGCCCTGAGGCCAAAGAGCAGAGCTCATTGATCTTTGTATCCTGTGCTTAGCAAGATATAGTATGTGTTCACTAAACATCTGTTGGATACACGAATGAATGAACAATATTAATAGTTCTTTGAAAAATGGTAAGCTATTCTAATACCCTAGTGGACTGTGTGAATTTACCTCCTCTGAAATGCTACTAGAATGGTATTTAAATTTATCCACATTGTTTAATTAATCCAGAAAGGTTTGTGTTGGCCAAAATCCTATGAGATCATTTCTGTTTCATCCAGCAAATTTTATTTTAAATGCCTTTTTTGTGGAATTATTATTGATTTTGGAGTGTGTATGATGAGAGTATTACGGTTATGTTTAAAAGAGGAAATATTTAGAGATGAAATTAGGTGATATCTGAAATTTGCTTCAGAATAACCCTGGGAGAGTTAAGGAGTTGGAATATAGATGAAACAAGACCAACCATAAGGTACTTGTTGTTGAAGCTGGGTGAAGAACACATGAAGGTTCATTCAACTATTCCCTCTACGTTTGCACATGTTTAAAATTGTCCGTCATAATACTAAAAAATGTTATTTACATTTACAGAATCTAGTGCAAGAGTCACAGCTGAACAATAAATATAAAACCCTGTCCTCAACAAAAATAGAGAACTACAGACCAATTTCCCTCATGAATATAGATGCAAAAATTTTCAATAAAATACTAGCAAATCGAATCCAAGTACTTATCAAAAAAGTAATCCACCACGACCAAGTGGGCTTCATCCCCGAGATGCAGGGGTGGTTCAACATACTTAAATCTATAAATGTAATTCACCACATAAATAGAAGCAAAAACAAAAACCATATGATACTCTCATTAGATGCAGAAAAAGCATTTGACAAAATTCAACACCCTTTTATGATAAAAATGCTTAACAAAATAGGCATTGATGGAACCTACCTAAAAATGATACAAGCCATATATGACAAACCCACAGCCAACATCATACTGAATGGGGAAAAACTGAAAGCACTCCCACTTAGAACTGGAACCAGACAGGGCTGCCCATTGTCTCCATTACTTTTCAACATAGTATTGGAAGTCCTTGCGAGAGCTATCAGGCAAGAGAGCAGAATCAAGGGAGTCCAAATAGGGAAGGAAGAGATCAAACTCTCACTTTTTGCTGATGATATGATGTTATATCTGGAAAACCCCCAGGATTCAACCATGAGACTCCTGGAATTGATTAACGAATACAGCAAAGTCTCAGGCTACAAAATTAATATACACAAATCAGAGGCATTTATATATGCCAATAACAGTCAATCGGAAAACCAAATTAAAGACTCAATACCCTTCAAAATAGCAACAAAGAAAATAAAATATCTAGGTATATATCTAACTAAAGAGGTAAAGGACCTCTATAAGGAAAACTATGAAACACTGAGAAAAGAAATAGCAGAACTTACAAATAGATGGAAAAATATACCATGCTCGTGGATCGGAAGAATCAACATTGTTAAAATGTCTATACTACCCAAAGTGATCTACAGATTCAATGCAATCCCTATTAAATTACCAACATCATTCTTTACAGACATAGAGAAAATAATTATACACTTTGTATGGAATCAAAGAAGACCCCGTATAGCAAAAGCAATTTTAAGCAACAAAAACAAAATGGGAGGTATTAATTTGCCAGACCTCAAACAATACTACAAGGCCGTGGTTCTTAAAACAGCCTGGTATTGGCACAAGTGCAGGGACACAGACCAGTGGAACACAACAGAAAATCCAAATATAGAACCATCCTCATATAGTCACCTAATTTTTGACAAAGCGGGAAAGAATATACTCTGGGGACAAGAATCCCTATTCAATAAATGGTGCTGGGAGAATTGGTTAGCCACTTGTAGAAGACTGAAACAGGACCCACAACTTTCACCTCTCACAAAAATCAAATCACGGTGGATAACAGACTTAAACCTTAGGTGTGATACAATCAGAATTCTAGAAGAAAATGTAGGAAAGACTCTTACAGACATTGGCCTAGGCAAAGAATTTATGAAGAAGACCCCCAAGGCAATCACAGCAGCAACAAAAATAAATGAATGGGACATGATTAAATTAAAAAGCTTCTGCACAGCCAAAGAAACAGTCCAGAGAATAAACAGACCACCTACAGAATGGGAAAAAATTTTTGCATACTACACATCAGATAAAGGACTGATAACAAGAATCTATTTAGAACTCAGGAAAATCAGCAAGAAAAAATCAAGCAACCCTATCAAAAAGTGGGCAAAGGACATGAATAGAAATTTTTCAAAAGAAGATATAAAAATGGCTAACAAACATATGAAAAAGTGTTCAACATCTCTAATCATCAGGGAAATGCAAATCAAAACCACAATGAGATATCACTTAACCCCAGTGAGAATGGCCTTTATCAAAAAAACCCAAAACAACACATGTTGGCGTGGGTGTGGAGAGACAGGAACACTAATACACTGCTGGTGGGACTGCAAACTAGTGCAACCCCTGTGGAAAGCATTATGGAGGTATCTTAAACAGATTCAAGTAGACCTGCCATTTGACCCAGCAATCCCATTACTGGGCATATACCCAAAGGAAAAAAGGTCATTCTGTAACAAAGACACATGTACCCGAATGTTTATAGCAGCACAATTCACAATAGCAAAGATGTGGAAACAACCCAAATGCCCATCAATACATGATTGGATTAGTAAACTGTGGTATATGTATACCATGGAATATTACTCAGCTATAAGGAATGATGAAGATACGACATCTCTATGGTTCTCCTGGAGAGAGTTGGAACCCATTATATTAAGTGAAGTATCCCAAGAATGGAAAAACAAGCAACACATGTACTCACCAGAAAATTGGTTTCCCTGATAATCACCTAAATACAAATCTGGGAATGACACCAATTGGACATCAGACTGAGGTGGGGGGTGGGGGAGGGGATGGGGGTATGCCTACACAATGAGTGCATTGCACACCGTTTGGGGAGTGGTAACACTTGAAGGTGCTGACTCGGGAAAGGGGGGGTGGGGAAAAAAAAATATGAAACTGTTGTTCACTTAATAATTTATCATGAATATTTCCCATATTATTTCATATCATTGTACAAGAAATAATGTATGCATTATGAGGACATACTGTATCTAACAAGATATACTGTTAGACTCTTTGATTCTGTAAAATTAAATTGTTATTAATGATAAAAAAAAAAAAAAAATCCCTGTCCTGAATTTCTCCTGCTCAGGAATGCTCACAACACTACACATTTTGGATCAAGTAAAAGTAACAGAAATGTGCACTGGCTCCATTTCTGACTCTCTATTTCCTGGCCCTTAGAAATTGCTCATTATCTTCCTGGGGGTCAACATTCATTTTCCAGGATTGCAACTTGACCACTTTCTATTGTAAATGCACTTGCTATAGCTGTTTATGATAGACTCAGAGGACTGGAGTGCACAAAGAAATAAATGTAGCTTGACATGGGGATCTCACTCCAGAAATATCTTGAGATCAATATTGAGCTGCCTCTGTCTAGGATGGGTAAATGAAAAATCTTCCACCTCCCACCCCCCATTATGTTCCACTCTAGCAATTTTCACGAGTCCTACTATTTCTTGGGTAGGATTACTGGATAAAATATAGGCTGCCAACTTAAATTTTAATTTCAGAAAAACAAAAAATACTTTTATTAGTATAAATATGCCTCAAATTTTGCATCAGACATAGTTATGTTTATTTGCTAAGTTTAGCAACCCTATTCATGGGGCTATGTGGTATTTATAATTCCAACAGTTATATTGGTTGATTAATTAAAGGACTATTTTCCGTATTTAGTTGATTTGATCATCTTGAAAACCTCATTCAGCTTTGTTCTTCACTAGACCATTGAAATAAAAAAGATTCAACTTTGCTAAAAAAAAAAAACCCATCAAATTGTGATTAGAATACCTGTATTTTCAAATCTAATTATTTTTTATTTTAAGCAAAATAACATACACATTGTTAAAATAAAATCAAATAATACTAAAAGGCAGACGATGAAAACCAGCTGGCTTCTGCCATTCCCCTCTCCTGATGCCTAGATCCACTTACTATTGTATGTTACTTAGAGCCAAGTAGCAAGTGGAGGCCGCCGCCTCTGGGGTTACCGTCATATCACTAAAAAATAATATTGTACTGTTATTTCTTGATTTGCTAATTCTTGGCATTATATATTGAGTTTCTTTTGATAGATGGAGATTTAGTTCTTTTAACTTTTCTTATTCTCCCTTTCTAAAGTTATATTACTTTTAGTGACATCAGTAATCAAGTGTTTGCATCATTATGACCATGTATATACGCACATCAGAGCCAAGTCGTGTATTATAAGTACATCTCCTTTCTGTAGTGAATGCCTACAATTTTATCTTGCCTCAGTATCCATTTTGAATATAAATTGGACTTTCTTATACCAGAAGCAGGTCTCTGTCACCCTTGACGCAGTTTTCCGTTCTCCACCTGCTGGTTCCTCGAGCTGGTCAATCCAGATAGCTGCCTCATACACTGCCTCCTGGTGACCACCTCCCTCTGGGACTGCTAGATACAGCCGACTCGAGTGGCCCTGCTGACCCCCACAACACATAGACTGTACAGATATGCACAGTGACTCCCTCTTGATCACAGTATGGCCTCCTGGAACTTGTGCCTGCTTGTTTTAAATTCACTAGTGCAAACTATCTTGGGAAGCTATGGCTAAGCACAGTTATACAGAGTGGTATAATGGACACTGGAGACTTAAAAGGTGGGGCGAGTGGGAGGAGGGTGAGGGATGAAGAATTTCCTATCTGGTACAATGCGTACTATCCGGGTGATGGATACATTAAAAGCCCAGATTCACCATTATACAATGTATCCATGTAACAAAACTCCACTGTATCCCCTAAATTTATTGAAATAAAAAAATAAAGCCGGGCGTGGTGGCTCACGCCTGTAATCCTAGCACTCTGGGAGGCCGAGACGGGAGGATCGCTCAAGGTCAGGAGCTCGAGACCAGCCTGAACAAGAGTGAGACCCTGTCTCTACTAAAAAATAGAAAGAAATTATATGGACAACTAAAAATATACATAAAAAAATTAGCCGGGCATGGTGGCGCATGCCTGTAGTCCCAGCTACTTGGGAGGCTGAGGCAGTAGGATTGCTTAAGCCCAGGAGTTTGAGGTTGCTGTGAGCTAAGCTGATGCCACAGCACTCTAGCCCGGGCAATAGAGCGAGACTGTGTCTCAAAAAATAAAAAATAAATAAATAAATAAATAAAAAGATAAGCTATCCTCAAGAAATCTGTTTAGATAATGCCCTGGACCCCAATAAAGGTGTCGGCCCACAGATCCCACTCTCTATCTCTCTCTCCTCCTGACTGAGAAGAGAGGTGGGGGCACTGGGTGATTCAGGCATGCCATGTACCCCCAGGACTGGTAAGTAATAAAACCTTTACTTCTAACTTGTGTCTCCCCTAATCATTGAGGGGTGCTCTCCATCTTAAATTAAAACACTTTCTTTTATTCATTTTTTAGAATTAAAATTTCCTTATTGTTTTACTTACATGAAATTTGCTACTCATGTATCCTTAATTATTTGCATATATGTTCTATCCCAGTGCAATTCAAAGTATGGTCCCATAGACCAACAATATCAACATCACCTGGAAACTTATTAAAATTGCTAGAACAATTGAATATCTATATGCAAAAAATTTCAATTTCAATACTTACTTCATATCCTTTACAAAAATTAACTTTAAATGTATCATATACTTAAATGTTATACCTAAAATGATAAAGCTTCCCAAAGAAGGCATAGGGAAAAAATCTTTGTGACCATGGGTTAGACAAAAATGTCTTGATACAGCCCTCAAATTATGATTCAGAAGAGAAAAAAATTGACAAATTGAACTTTACCAAAATTGGAAACTTAGGCTCTTTGTAAAACATTTTAAAATAATGAAAAGACAAGACACACACTGGAGAAATATTTTCAAAGCATATATGCGATAAAAGACTTGTACACAGAATATATAAAGAATTCTTAAAACTTAGTAATAAGAAAACAATCCAATAGAAAATGGGCAAGATATTTCAACAGATACTTCACCAAAGATATACAGATTTCGCATATATCATATGCACAAATAAGCAAATGGAAAGAAAGATGGAAGATATCAGTATTAGGGACATGCAAATTAAAATCACAACATGACACTACTACATGCTTATTAAAATGGCTAAAATTTCAAAGACTGATCAGACCAAATATTGGCAAGAACGTGGATGAATTGGAACTCTTATGCACTGTTGGTGGGCATTTAAAATGGTACCTCTGGAACACAGTTTGGCAATTTCTTAAAAAGTCAAGCATATAATCTAGCCATTCCATTCCTAGATATTTTCCCAAGAGAAATGAAAGCACATATCCACACAAATACTTGTACATAGATGTTTTTAGCAACCTTATTTGTAATAGTCAAAAATGGGAAACAGCCCAAATGTCCATCAACAGGTGAATGGATAAACAGATTGTGTTATACCAATATGATGGAATTCTACTTAGCAATAAAAAGGAATAAACTATTGGTACACCTACAACATAGATGAATCTCAAAATAATTATGGTGTCAAAGAAGTCAGACCAAAAAAAGAATATATACTACAAGAGTCCATTCATATGAAATTCTAGAATATGCACACTTAATCTATAGAGACAGAAAAAAGTCAGTAGATGCCTAGGGAGAGGAAGGGGTATGAGAGCGGGATTACCAAGGGACAGGAAAAATCTTTCTGGGGTGATGATACAATGTCAAAAGTGTATACAATACAAAAAAATATCAAATTTAACACTTTAAATGTCTGCAGTTTATTGTATGTCGACTATACCTTAATAAAGCTGTTAAAAAATTAATTAGTGACTCATAAGCTTGATGTCAGGTGGTTGGAGGGGAAAGGAAGGAGGTTACTCCTTTTAGGCAACTTCACAGCAGAGGAAGTGTCAGATTGTTTTTGTAGCTATTAAAAGCATGATTGCATTGTCAAAAGAATGAAATACCAAAAAAAGTTCATGGAAAGAGGAATATAAATTGCGAAATGTTAGGTGCTGATTTACTTGATCTAAAACAATGAAAAAAATGCAAATTTTTCATCAAAATAGAAAAATAAAGCTTTGAGCTCTTTTTGTGTTCAGTTGATGGTGATAAGTGTTAAATAAAGCATAGCCTAAAGCTGCCTCCTTACATATGTTAAGTTTGGCCTAAAGGTTTCTCTGTGCATAGCGAACTGTAGCCTAACTGGACGTGTAAACAGGCTATAACCTACTTTTGTGCCAATCACCGAGTTTTGACCAATCCCAGGTGGCCAACTCTTCAAACCTCGTTCAAATAAGGCAACACCAAGCTGAAACCAATCTAGTTGTTTCTGTACTTCACTTTCGTTTTCTGCACACCATTTTCCTTTTTCTGTCCATAAATCTTCAACCACAGTGGCAGCACTGGTGTCTCTCTGAACCTGTTCTGGTTCAGGGGCTGCCTGACTTGCGAATCCTTCTTTGCTCAATTAAACTCTGTTAAATTTAACTTGTCTAAGGTTTTTCTTTTAACACAATCTTGCTGTCTAGCCCCTGTTCCAACCCTTCCTCATATTGATTTGTTAGTGTATGTTGTCACCTACACAGGTTTTCATCGCCCAGTGCATACTTATTCATTCTTCTTCAGTTGTTTTGAAGTTTGAACTGTGATCAGTTGTAGTTTCATTCTTGGAAGTGTCTGTCAGTTGAGTATGTCAACAGAAACTCTTGCTTGCAATCTCTCAATGCCTCTACCTCCAAAGCATCTTCACGAATTGCCCCCATCTCTCTTCTTCCTTCTTTCCTACCACCAAGGATTTGGGTGTTCTAGGAGAGGTTGGATAGATTGGTTCGGGACCACTGACTTTGTGCTCCTTGTCCTACCGCACCTTTTATGTTATGCCTTTGTTGTGACCCCAGAATATCTAGTTTAGCCCCAGGTTTACTGTAGTATAAAGTAATTCCAGAAAAGTTTCCCCAGTGTGATTGCAAGTGAGCCTCATGGGACACTAATCACTTCTAAGTCTGTCTTACGTTTGGTGTTTTTCAGGGGTAATTTGAGATGACAACAGTTTCCCTCCACCTCTGGGTACCTCAAAAAACCTGCCCCACATCCTGAGAATTCTGGTGAAGTGAACTCTGGTTTGCATGTCATCTCCTCAGAGCCCTAGTACTTCAGCACATTAAGAATGGTGACAAGGGGGAACAGACACGCCTGGAGCTCTGACTTGGGGGGAAAGGCGGTACAGGAGCAACGTATGTAACCTGCAATTCTGTATCCCCCATAACAAGATGAAATAAAAAAAAAAAAATTGAAAAGGAAGAAGTCAAATTATCTCTGTTTGAAGATGATATGATCTTATATCTAGAGAATCCTGAAGCCTTCACACAAAACACTATTAGAACTGATAAACAAATTCATAAGGTTGCAGGATACAAAATTAACATACAAAAATTAGTACCATTTCCATATCCCAATAGTAAACAATCTGGAAAAGAAACCAAGAAAGTAATTCCCTTTACAATAGCTACAAATAAAATAAAATTCCTAGAAATAAACTTAACCAAAGAAGGGAGATTATGTCTACAATGAAAACTAGAGAAAATTGATGAAACAAATTGAAGAGGACACAAAAAATGGAAAGACATTCCATGCTCATGGGTTGGAAGAATCAATATTGTTAAAATGTTCATACTACTTAAACAATCTGTAGATTCAATGCAATCCCCATCAAAATGCCAATGACATTCTTCATAGAAATAAAAAAAAATCCTAAAATTTATATGGAACCACAAAAGCCAAAGTAGCCAAAGCCACCCTGAACAAAAAGAACAGAACTGGAAGAATCACATTACCTGACTTCAAACAAAAAGAACAGAACTGGAAGAATCACATTACCTGACTTCAAATTATACCACAGACCTATAATATCCAAAACAGCATGGTAATGACATAAAAACAGGCATCTAGACCAATGAAACAAAATAGAGAATCCAGAAATAAATTCATACATCTTCTTTGGATGGCCACATGCGGAAAAATGAAACAGGACCCCTATCTCTCACCACTCACAACAATTAATTAAAGATGGATAAAGCACTTAAATGTAAGGCATAAAACCATAAAAGTTCTAGAAGAAAATGTTGGAAAAACTCTTATAGACATCGGCCTAAACAAACAATTTATGAAGAAGAGCCCAAAAGCAAACACAGCAACAACAAAAATAAAGAAGTGGGACCTGATCAAATTAAAAAGTGTCTGCACAGTCAAGGAAACTATCATCAGAGGAAACAGACAACCTACAGAATGGGAGAAAATATTTGCATGCTGCACATCTGATAAAGGGCTGATAACTAGAATCTATATAGAACTCAGGAAAATCAGCCAAAAGAAAAAAAAAAAAATCAAACAACCCCACTAAAAAGTGGGGAAAGGATTTGTGCTTTATACTTTAACTCTATATATCCATGGCTAAACAGTATGCTTGCCACATGGAGATTACTACTAGATACAAGCTCAATAAATAAATAGAGATTGGTTTTCATGAAAAAAAAAAAAAAAAAAAAAAAGAATGGTGACAAGGCCGGGCGCGGTGGCTCACGCCTGTAATCCTAGCACTCTGGGAGGCCGAGGTGGGTGGATCGTTTGAGCTCAGGAGTTCAAGACCAGCCTGAGTAAGAGCGAGACCCCATCTCTACTAAAAATAGAAAGAAATTATATGGACAGCTAAAAATATACATAGAAAAAATTAGCCGGGCATGGTGGTGCATGCCTATAGTCCCAGCTACTCGGGAGGCTGAGACAGGAGGATTGCTTGAGCTCAGGAGTTTGAGGTTGCTGTGAGCTAGGCTGACGCCACGGCACTCACTCTAGCCTGGGCAACAGAGTGAGACTCTGTCTCAAAAAAAAAAAAAAAAAAAAGAATGGTGACAACATGCTGGGGCATTTTAGAGTTCTGTGTCCATACACTAAAAGAATTACATAAGTATCATGCTAATTAAAGCCATGGGGCTTATTTGAACAAAGTTCAGAAATCAGTGAAAATCCAGAAGTGGAATAGTCAAAGTGTCTTTAATCAACTGTGAAGTAGACTTTACTTTTTCTGGAAGTTGGCATGGCTCAAGCCAAGCCATGTGTCATTCTCTTATGACAGCTATAGTCATCTTCACTGTGCCTAGAAAACAAAGTAGATTTGCAAATCTAATGAAAGATTCAAGTAGGATTCCATATCACATCATGGGACTTACACTTTTTTAAAAATCCATGAAATGTAAGCCACTTTTAAAGATTAGAGTTCATGCTCAAAATATAATTTGAGGCATAAAGTCCTTCCATGATAACTTTGCCAATATTATGGCCTTTCAAATGGAAAATGTGAAATGAAAGAAGTTAAAATTATTTATGACTGTAGCTAGAGATTTGGCAAGTTTTAATTCATATCTTGATAAATCATCCAAACACTGAACAGCATTTGTGTTTGACTAAGATAGAACTAGAATTAATAGGGTAATGTCATCTAAAGGTGTATATTATTAATCCTTAATGGCATGACATTATTTTCCCTGTTGGAGACATTTAATATCCTCGAATAAGAGTGAACAATAATATATTAGGGAATAAGTGCTATTGCTCTATCATACCTCTGTATAGGGTCACCTACATACAAAATTGTCATCTTTTCCTATCATTTATTCCTATTTCCCTCTCTGGAGTTGTCTACCTTCTGTCCAAAGTAATGGACCAAATAGGTACCATAAGTGGCTCCTTTGTACCTACTAGTACAAGGCCATATACTCATTAAATTGATATGATAATAAAGGATTGTTTTTGGAAAATTTCCAACCACTATTAAGAGAGGCAGCAGACTTTATTAGTTAAGAGCTGTCTTAGTTTGAGTTCCCCCAAAAGCAGACCCTGAGACAAGAATTTAGGCGGAAGTCACTTACAGAGAAGTTGATCTCAGGGAGCCCTAAGGGAGAGTGGGGAACCTGAGATAGGGAAGGGAGAAAAGCCAATAAAGGGTAAATTAATGATCAGTTTATCTCTGTGGGCAACTGAGGCTCCACCCTGCTGGGCACTCTCTGAGAGACTTGTGGGACATACCCCAGAATCATTTAAGTGAGGGTTGAGGAAGCTGGGCTCTTTGTTTCCCAACTCCTGTCCTCATTGGCTGAGTGTCACGTCTATGAGGTTAAACCCCTGTGCACAGGTCAGATGGCAGTGGCCAGAGAAGGTCTTTATGTAGAGATATGCAAGAAGCTTGTGGGCATGTAAGAAGATTACAGGTGACCTCCTGGGTGTGCCTAGGGCATATGGGTGGCATGCAGTTGTTAGAAAGGAGTGCTTACGAGCTTGTCCAGAAGCTGCATCTCCATAGCAAGCACACTGCTCTTTTTGTCTTGGATAAGAATGTATGCTTATTTGGGGAGGCTGATGAAGATTATAGGGTTGCTAAACTTCCTCCAAGCTATCTCCAGGAGGCTACCATTGCACCTACCTTATGGAACTGCTGTATAAGGTAGTTCTTTATAACTTGTAAAGAAAAAATGCTTGTATGGCAAATCTGATTGCCTCACTCCCTGGCTTGAAACTCATTGCTTTCAGGAAAAAGACCAACACCTTAACACAAGGTACTAGATCCTGTAAACCTGGTCCCTCAAACCTTCTTTCCTACTTTGTTCCTCCTCTCTTCTATAAGTTCCTGGTATGTACAATGCATCCGTCTGCCATAGGATTTTTGGATATATCGTCCCTCCTGGAATGCTCCTCAGTCCTCACTTTCACAGGCTAATCTGATCTTCCACCACTGGAATAACCCCTCTGTAGGATAAGGTTCCCACTCTTCTCCCTGCTTGGACCAGCTATGCCTCTACCCCACTCCCACTCCCACCTTGACATCACCCATTCTTCCTGGATGGTAGGGAATTGATTTCCAGGTGCCTTGTACTTTAGCTTTCCAATATAAAAGCCATTCCTAGGCTAGCAAGTGAAAATACAGACCGTAAAGACTTCTTGGAATGGAGAAAGAAGTAGTCTCCTTATTCACTCCTGCAGCACTAAGAGCAAACCACAAATTAATATTCTGCCATAACTATCACATCAAAAGTTGGTTCCATAATCTTATCCTTATTCATTCATTTTTAATGTAGGAAAACATTGTTTAATGCTTGAAATTCCTCTTGTCTTTATAAGACATTACTTCCCCTCAATGAAGAACATCATAGTCACTGGCTTTTTGGCCATGGGCCTTTTCTGAACACATTTCAATCAATGAAATGAGTTAGTAATGTCTGCTCTTCTTTCAATTCATCCAGAACTATGCTAACAAATTCTCTGAACAAAACCCAAAAACACTGATGGAAAACAGGAGACATTATGGAGGAATACATTAACGGGGTGTTTTTTTTTTTTTTGTATGTTCAAAAGACTCTCCCCCAAGAGTCTTACAGTGTGACTTCACAGCAAGCCTCTTGCTCTCTAAAACTCAGTGGGCAATAATGAACTATGTGATTTTTAAAACATATGTAAACACTGGTGATCAGAACATTGAGGAATGTCTGTATTATCCCACATGCAACTTTAATATAGGGCTTCTTCTTCTGAAAAGGCTAAATGCAAATATAGAACAAGAGAAGAGTTACAATTCTCCTCAACTGATTCTATCCTTTCAGTTGTTAGAATAAAAAAATGTTTCTCCCTCAAATTAGGTTTTAATGACTTAAAAGAAACTGAAGTTCATGAGAAAGAACATACAAATACCCCAGTCTCTGTAATATCAATGGATCTCTATGGAGTAAGTAATCACATTAGTTTTCTGGCAACAGTAGTAAAATAGGGCTCAGCACAGAAATTTTATTGAAACTATTTTGCTATAGTCATTCTTACACCAAACGAAGCAGCTATGCACACCCAAGGAGTATGCAAGCTTTTAACTTGGGATCTCATCTGGTAATCTGCAGATTTTAATTAAGCTTTTCCAGGGACACAGGAGAGGGAAGGAGGCAGCAATACTGTCGAGCTGCCAAGACTTATCTTTGTCTGCTCTGTAAGCCAACATTCTCATATTGCCATATGATATGCCATCAATTACCTAGAAATTTTGCATGATTAGCATGGGAATTTGCTTCCTCTGCTGGATGGGGTTGTTTTCACACTCCTGGCAATAAAATGTCAGACTTGGGAATCACCCTTCCCCTGCACCTTCTAAAGAAGGTTACTCGGTGGCCAGATTCGTGTCATGTGAACTGCCTCCTAGCCAGAGCTGACTGCATTAGAGGTGGACACTTGACCTGAAATGGTCTTAATCATATTCCTTCTCTCGGTGATTTAGAATTGGGATTAAGAGATCTGGTATCTCTTAGAAGGAGGAGATATAAACTTGGGTATTTGAGATGACCATCTTTGCCCATTGTATGGCTAGGGATTCAGAGAAAGCTGATCTAGGAAGAAAGAAGAGTAAAGCAGAAATGCCTGAAAACAAAAGAGAGGGGACTGAAAGAGGGAGTTATGCAGGCTTCCCATGGTGTCTTTGACTCAGCTACATTCCTGCCCTTGGATTCTGTGAGTCACTACTGCATTTTTATAATAAATTCTCATTTTTAACTTACGTGATACTTGAAACCAGAGTCCGAACTAATACAAGCATCCGGCTGGTGGTAAACATTTGTCAGGAGACGAGAGATTAGTGTTTTTCAATCCTTGTGTGGAAGTGTTTGTATTTTAAGTAGGAATTAAAATCAGAACCTTTAAAACATTGTTGTTACTGGCCGTGATGGAATTACAAAAAAGTGCAGTGGCTTTTGAAAAGCTTTCAGTCCAGCTGAATCCCACAGGTTCTTAGGAGTTATGTCTCTCTAGGTTGGGAAAAACAGCAAGTTTTTGCTACTGCTTGTGAAATCATTGGGTTTTGGTGGGCAGATGGACCCCAATTCTGCCTGTTTCCAACACTGTCATTGGTGTTCAGGGCAATGTGCTTTCATCTGCGTAAACACGTCCAGAAGGAGAAGTGCTCCTACAGCGTGATTGCCCGGATTGCTGGGACTCCGTCTCTTTTGAGGGGGCCCACCAAAGAGAGCTTTGCTTGGGTCTTCCCAAAGCTACAACATTGGGTTTGTGCTTTGTTGAAATATTATATTGTAGTACATTAGCTCAACGTCTTGGTGTAGATAGAACAAGCTTCCCCTCAGTTCCACCCATGGGAAAGGTTTGTCTTTTCATATGTCTACTTTTCTGCCTCCCAAAAACATGGGAACAAAAGTCATCCAGGAGCTTTATCTTTCATTCACTCATTCTTTCAATAAATAGATAAATATTATATGTACCAAGCATCTTTAAGAGGCCAGTCTGTGCCAGGTGTTGAGAGCAGCTGTCGCATGTTAGTCTGAGGCTAGCAAAGCCATGTTAGCCTCTCCCATTTTGCCAATCAGAAAGACTACCCTAGGGGTAGCCAAGGCCATCTCTCTTTGACTTCTTCCACTCTACCTATCTTCAGCTTTCTTGGTTTCTCAATACCCACCTCCCTTCCCCAATTATATCTCCATTTCTTGATTTGTCTTTTCTTGCCATCTTAGCTTTGCTATTTGGTACACACATAGGACACAAGTCCAGAGCTCTGGACCTCTAATGTTATAAATCACTTTTATCTCCATAGTAGACCAAAGTTCTTTGAAGTCAGGGACATATTTTTTCATCCTTGTATCCCCAGAGCCCAGAAATGTACCTAGTACATGGCAGTATTTGGTCAATGTTGCTGAAAGAAAAAAAAATGAATGTGAGTACTTGGTACATTTTAATTAGCAGGAATATATTAACACTAAGTCTCTCACAGCCCCTCTCCCATTGAATGTGCTTCACAAAGGCTCCACTAGCATTAGAGGAAAAAAGAGAGACCAGAGATAGGGTGAGAGGGCCTGGATTCTCTTTTCTGTGCCATCCACAGCTGAGCCACTC
Organism: Eulemur rufifrons; assembly: GCF_041146395.1. NCBI lineage: Eukaryota > Metazoa > Chordata > Mammalia > Primates > Lemuridae > Eulemur > Eulemur rufifrons. The sequence continues at coordinate 206,061,863 of NC_090989.1, forward strand.
TAGTGTCTACTTTCATTGCAATCCTTTGAAAACTGTTGTTGCTTTCTTCCCCAGCATAAATAAGTATTTCATCATGAATGCCACTTTCTTTCTAGGAATCATGATATTCCATCGTCTTTGGGAATAATACCTTGGTTTCTCCTTGTGCCTCTTGTTTTTTACTTTTTAGTAAAAAGAGCATCATTTTCAGTCTCATTGTCCTTGGAAATGATGCTGTCCCGTTGAGCCAGGTTATTCTCCCTGTTTGCTTCTGGCATTAGCCACTGGTACTCTTCGCAGTGATAGGACCTGTAGCCCAAACTGCTATATGGCTATAAATAAAATCTATAGGAATCTCTCCAACCCATATTGATCAAGTCACTGAGATGGTGTGTAGCTCATGACTATAAACTAATCATCACATTCAACTTCCATTTACACATCCTATTCTAGTAGGCTTTTTCTCCAAGAGATTTGCAAATATTTCAAATCCTGCATTTATATTTTGACATATTTATCCCACCTGTCTCTCATCAACCCACAGTGTGTTTTAGAGAGGATTTTTTTTTTTTTTTTCCACAGCTCCCATCTTAGGAGACAATAACATACAAACCCAAGCTAGGTTTTAACATGCTCACTGCCTTTGGTGTGATGTGTGGGTGGACTATGGTGACATTTTAGACCAGAGACATAACAGACAGGCTTTAGACAAATTTCTTTATTCTTAAGGAATAGATCATGGCAGAGTCAGAAATAATTAAGTTTTTTCGTTTAGTGGGTGGGGATTTGGTGGCCCACTCACACTCAGAAATCCTGGAGCTTCTACAGTTGTAAGGCACAACTATATCTTCTATTGAACACAAAGATCCCTTTCCTTTCTGTTGAACTCTCTACAGTTCAGCCTGAAACAGTGGGAATGGCATATCAAAAACTGGAATGGTGTTAGAGCTATGCAAAAGGGGTGTTGTAGAGATAGTTTAAATCCAGTTTACAGTAAAGCAGATCATGGAGAAGTGTTTCTTTAACACATTTAAAAGAGAAAGATGGTAGCAACAACAGAAGCAAGAAGAACAAGGAAAAACGGAAGTGTCAGCAGTTAGTATTATTTAAGCACAAAAAACAAGGCTTGGTGTTGAAAAGAATGAAGAGAGAAATGTGCAAAAAAAATTTGCTGAAATTGTCTCTCTGTGTTTTTAAATTGCATGCGGCCTCAACAACAAAATAATTGCAAGCATCAACAATCATAAACCCTACTAGCAAGGACTAAAACCAGAAGCAGTATTGTTTACGTACTAAGAAGTCTGGAGGGAGATGTCAGGGGCTTGGTCAGCAGCTCAACAATGTCAGCAATGACTCAGACTCTATTACTCCTTCTCCTCCTCCTTCCTCCACACGTTGACTTTTCACCCTCATGCTTACCACCTGCAGTCACAAGATGGCTACCAGGTGCTCCAAGCATCTTTTCCCCCAGACCAGCATTATAAGCAATAAAGAAAGAAACAGCACTATGTCAGCTAGCTCTTGTTTTATATGACAATCTTTTTATAAGGAGGAAACATCTGTCCCAGAATCCCTTAGTCACCTTCCTCTTCCATCTCATTGGCCAGACAGTGTCACATGACCACCCTTAGCTGTAAGGAAAGCTGGGACCATGACTATGGGGCAGAGAGGAATGAGGTTCCATAACTGGCTTAGATTTATAACCATCCATTGGGGCTGGAGAAGGGGTCTACCTTCTACAAGGTCAATAGATTTTCTTCTACAAAATAGGGTCCTATTAGGGTAGAATATCTTATAGGTATTGGGTAGAATACAGGCTGTTGGGTAGAATACAATGAGTAGGCTCCAAATCGTGAAGTATTTGCTTTATAAAGAAATGAAATTTAGGGTTTACTGCATTTAGACAACATATCTTACAGGCCTGGTCTCATGGTTTGAAACCAGAAGTGAAACTTCATTTCCTTCAAGAGGATCTTCTTGCTATTCAGGTCTTTGTGAAGTCTGCAAATGGCTTTATTGTGTATTTTTCTTTTGACTCCTAGTCCTTCAGTTAGAGTCAGTTAGAATTCGATTTGGTGGAATAAACAGACCCAAAATAAAGTGACTTAAATGAAAGAGCAGCTTCTTTCTTTTAGTTAAAGTGCAAAGGTAGATAGTTCTGAGCTTGTATGGTGGCTCAATCTACAATGTCCTCAGAGACCCAGACTCCTATCTTGTTGCTTTCCCATAAGGCTCTGAAGGTTGAATTATGATCCAAAATGGCTACCCTAGAAGCAGCCAACACATCTGCATTCCAGTCAACAGGAAGGAGGAGGATAGAAAGAAGACAAACTTATGTCCCGTCTGTTTTTCAAGGATGGTTGCTGCAACACGATATATTTTTCCTACAGCCATTAGCCAGCACTTAGTCACAGGGCCACAGCTAGCTACACAGGAGGCTGAAAAACACTGTTTTTCTTCAGGGTGGTCATGAACCCAGCTAAAATAAAGAAGTTCTACTACCTGAAATTCGAAGGTTCTATTATTGTGGAAAAAAAGAGAATGGATATTGAGGAACAGCCAGCAGTCTCTCTCATTCTCTCCTCTGTTGAATTTAGTTCACCCAAGCCATGTCAGAAATTCTTTTGAAATTGAATCCAATGCACCAAATCTCAGTGAGAATATGAACAAATTTCATGGACCTGATAACAACAGAGAGAAAAATTGTCATTAATGAAAATTATTAATATATTCAAAATCAGGCTATACCTACTCCAATTATGCCAGATCTTAGGGGTATATCTCTGCTTGTGGCATGAATAAATACTCATAAATATGATTTTAGAACTGGAAGCCTCCGATTTTCAGGAGTCATTGAATGAATAGAAGATGTTGATTCTTGTCACTTTGACTTCGTAAAGTGTTGATTTTGTGCATATAAACATAAACATTTTAGTCAAAATTATACTTACATCAATGATTTTCATCAATAAAAGTATTTTCTAGAGCAAATTTCATGTCAATTTAATGCCACAATCAATTTTCTATTACATATACACCATTATATAACATTTATATAACTTTCTCACTTTTTCTACTTTACTAACATTATTTTCACTGGAAATCAGTTTCAGTTCTTTTACTCGTAAACTTTGCATTGAAGTTATAATTCAGTATTATTTTTTCTCTTCATTACAAATTATAGTCAATAGAGTTTCTGACATTATGAGCTTTCTTTTATGGTTAATTAATCAAGAAATTTTTTTTTCTGCTCAAACTTTGTAGATCTAAGTCTTGTCAAGGTTTGATTTTTCCATCAATTTTCAGTAAATAACAAATTTTACCATGTCTGTTTTGTTTTTCTCAGTTTTTCCAGTTTTCAATGTTATCAATCAGCAGTTATTTTTCAGTCAGTTTTTATTCTATAACAAAACTGCATCCAGTTTTAGCCACTGTTAATTTCATTTTGCATTAATTATTTCTATCAAGTCCACTTTTTCTGGTCAACCAGGTCACAATATCCTTTACATTAAAATAGCCAAGCAAAAATAAACACACAAACAAAACAAACAAACAAAAACCCCCAAATTCTGGGCAACTGTTCTGATATGTTTGGTGGTTATATAAAACAGAATTTCATAAATGGAATAGATCTTAGAAATCATCTGGTTCAATTCTCTCATTTCACAAGTGAGAAAACTGAAATCCCCCAAGGAAGATGATGAAGGCCTGAGCAAGTACATGATGGGCAGATGTGATACATATTGATTGGACTGTAGGATGAGGGAGAGGGACAAGTCTGAGATGATCTGGATTTCAGGTTTGGGTGACGGGGTGGAATTAACTGAGGCAGAGAATACATCAGTAGGTCAGGCTTAGGGGTAGGAGTAGAGGATGAATTCAGTCTTTCAAATGCCAAGTGGACATCTAAGTGGAATTTGGGCATTTTTTTTTTTTTTTGAGACAGAGTGTCGCTTTGTTGCCCTGGCTACAGTGAGTGCCATGGTGTCAGCCTAGCTCACAGCAACCTCAAACTCCTGGGCTCAAGCAATCCTACTGCCTCAGCCTCCCGAGTAGCTGGGACTACAGGCATGCGCCACCATACCTGGCTAATTTTTTCTATATATATATTTTAGTTGTCCATATAATTTCTTTCTATTTTTAGTAGAGACGGGGTCTCGCTCTTGCTCAGGCTGGTCTCGAACTCCTGACCTTGAGCGATCCACCCGCCTCAGCCTCCCAGAGTGCTAGGATTACAGGCGTGAGCCACCACGCCCGGCCGGAATTTGGGCATTTGAATAAGAAATTTTTCAAAAGATTTGGATAGAGAAATAGATTTGGGAGTTGTCAGCTTACAAACTTACAGGTGGTAGTCACACAAGGATAGACGAAGTCACTACCTCGTTAAAATATACACCAAGGAGGAGAAATTGTAGCCTGCAGGCCTCATGTGGCCAGCAGATGTGTTTTGTTTGGTCCAAAACAAAAGTTTAATAAAATTTGAATTAGTGACCAACATTTAAAATTTGGGAGATTTCATGTAAATATATTGATTTCTCCTTAAAAATGAGAGGACCTGACATCACTTGGCCAGCATTCCTGGTTGGCAAAAATCAACCTACAGCTGAAATGGAACCATGAGCTCCAGGTCTCCACAATCTCTATCCATGGGCTTCACTCCTGTGTGTTAACTGTCTGGCTGAGGGAGGCTTTTCAGTTTGCAGCCTCTGGTATAGCAAAAGAAGACCAAGAGAGGAAAGAGGTAAGGAAAAGAGAAATAAAGAGGAGGCCAGTGATGGAAATTGAGAAAAGATGGCCAGACAGGTAGGAAGAGAACCTAGAGGGCTTGGTAAAAAAGAAGCAAAGGAATCAGGTTTGAAAGGAGGAGGAACAAATCTTATTTTAGCTATATTATCCAGCTATTTGCTTAGGCCCAAAGTTTAGGAGTCATTTTTGATGCTTTTATTTTCCTTATCACCCTTATCTAATCCATCTCCAAGTCTGTCATATATACTTCAAAATTATTCCTTAAATGTGTCCATTGCTATCACTTCTTACCTGATCATTATAAAAGCAACTCTTCTCTTTGCATCCTTTCCTGCCTCCCAAAAGTTCTTTGTATGCACAAGCCAGGAGGGTGATTTTATAAAACTAGATTCTGTCACTCGTTTGTTTAAAACTCTTTACTGGCTTCCCATTACATTTGATATAAAATCCATGCTCCTTACAATGGCCCAGAAAGGATGGGGACCCTCCTTGCCCTGCTGATCGCATCCTCTGTTCTTCCCCTAGCCTACTTTCTTACTTTCTGCAGGGCACCACATTCTCCCCTTCCCCCATAGCTTTCCCACTTGTCTTACATGTCCATCCTTCTGGCCACTCTTCCTCTAAATCTTCACAGAGCTGGTTTCTTCTCAGTTCATGAGCCTCTTCAGAGGACACTTCCTTGACATCTTAAACTAAAGGGGCACCCACCTTCCTCTAGTTTCTCAGCAACTTCTTTTCTTTATATCTACGAATGCACACACACACACACACACACACACACAAACACACATATTTGTTGAGTTATTCAATGTTTGCTTTCTCAACTAGAAAGTAACTTCCATGAGGGTAGGCACAGCGTCTGTCTTGTTCACCGCTATCTCCCAGATTCTGTAAGAGTGCTTGCCTGGCACACAGTAAGACCTTAATCAATTGTGGTGGAATGAATGAACATGTGCACAGTCATATGTAGCAGAGGCGGAAGCAGACTAAGGAATAAAAAGTGCACATTTGTAGTTCTTTTCTTTTTCTTTTTTTTTTTTTTTTTTTTTTTGCCAAATTGGTTCTCACCTGAGAAACGTTTGTATTTCAATAACATTTTTTCTCTTAAGTGCCCAGTAGATCTTGCAATTAGGAGGCACGCAACTTAAACCAAGCAAGCGGCTCACGCCGTCTTAGGCCTGTGGCCGCTCCGCGCCCGCGCAGACCTCCCCCGGGCGGCCCCGTCCTCTTCCCAAGGGGGCGGGCTTCTAGGAGGGCGGGCCCGGCGGACCGCGGCCCCGGGCGCGCATGGATGATGTCACGCGGCGCGTGCCCCGGTAGCCCGTAGTAACCCGGAGTCTGCGGAAGTGGAGACCGGCGGGCAGGCTGCTGAGACAGGTAACCTGTGCGCTCTCTGTTGGGTCCCCTGCCTTCCTCTCCTCCAGCGTCCGGATGGCGGCGGGGACAGCAGCAATCCGTTCTGAAGGCGACGGGGAGCCTACCCCTACTCTCACCTTTGCTCGATCAGCGGGAGCGCCCGTTCCCTTCTCAGTTTTCCCAGACTCCTGGGGCTGAAACTCCTCTTGGGGACCGGGCGGAGCGGCCACATCCCACCTGCTCAACTGTCGAGGTGGCAATGGGCTCTGGCTCTCTATTCCTTTCCTCGGCGGCACAGACCCTTCTTCAGCCTGTAGTTGCTGCTTCCTTCCTCTCTTCCCTCCAGGCCCTCCTCACCCTTCCTTCTCCGCTCCTAGCCCCACAAGGCTCATCTCCAATCTTGTTTAAGTAGACAGAACAGTTTCCAATTCTGTTCATTTCCACTTGCAGTGAAACCCATCCCACCTCCCCTCCCCTGAGGATCCACACTGAGAGCAGCAAGTTTTGGGTTTTGGTGTCCCTATAGAACATTCATTCTCTGGCAGTCTGGAGTTTTGGTCGTTAACGCATGTGTTTGGGGGATTGGCGGGGATGGCTTAGTAATGTGAGCATCTATTGTGGTAATAAATGATCCACATGGGATCCAATCAACTGTCGAGATGCATGGAGCAGTTAACAGCATTTCATTAAAATGCTCCTTGCCCCTGGATTTCTTTCTGGTTTTCGAGCAATGGTGACAATTACCCTTTCAATGGTAGCCCTCAAAATAAATAATAAACAGAACCTGCTAGTAATGTTTAGATTGTAAAAAAGTAACAATAGAATTCATATTGTTGATAGGGAAATAATATGGGTTATTACAAAACCAACCAGAATAGATGCAGGGTATATGGGATGAGAAGCAGAATTCTGAAATCCTTAATGTGTTGATGGTTTGGTTTTGTATTTTTTTGTACTTTTAGTCTGTTCCATTTTTGACTAGAGTATGTTGTATTAATACTTCATATAATTCTGGGAAGCCTACCAATGACTTGCTAGTTGGGAAGATTTAACTCTTCCAATATTTGGGGGACAAAGTAGAATAAGTTTAGGGAATAGTTGCTTATTGTTGACCGTTTGCTATATACCAAAGACTGTGTTCGACACTTTGCGTATGCTTTCTCCTTAGCTCACACAGCAACCTTGTGAGTTAGGAATTATTATCCCCAATTTACAGAGAAGGAAAATAAGTCTCAGTTATGTGAATTTGACTTGCTAAATATTCATGGTAACTAAATGACAAAGCCAAGATTTAAATCCAGGCCTGTATATGGCTTCAAAGCCTGTACTTCTCTTGGTTTTTAAATAAGTCTGTATTAATGGTCAAATGCTAGACATTTTACAATAGTTACACATAATTCTATGAGTTTGTTCACTCATCTATCCAAGTGATTTGACACTTTCTAATATCTTTAATACTGTATTAAGTTCTCATATTCCTGGAATTAAAACACCTGGAAAGCTTAATGTGTTATCTTCCTACACACACACACACACACACACACACACACCCACCCCTGATTCTTATCTTTGAGAATGAGATACATGGCAAAAAGATTGCTCAGTAAAACTTCTCTGTTTGGAGCCCTCAGGGAATGAGTAATTTTGAAGTTGATAGTTTTATCCTTTTTATAAATGAAACCTATATTTAAAAATGTGCTAAACAATTCCTTGCCTTCTTAAATAGTAAGTATACCAAATAGATTTTAACCTTCCCTTATGCAGTCATGAACACCATTTATTGTCCTGTGTTGTAACATGGTCATTTCCTCAGAGCTTTTATTACATCTGACCCCAAAACTGCTTTACCTATTCAGTTTGCCTGTGCTTTTTGCAGCCCATTCCTCAGTATCACCAAGCAATAGTAAAGTACAGTGATTAAAACCAGATAGGGTTTAAATCCTACCGTCACTTACTAGCAGTGCAGTGAGCCCAAGCAAGGTCCTTGACCCCTCCACACCTCAGTTTCCTCATTTGTAAAATGGGGATAATAAGAATACTTAGAAGATTGTTGTGAGGATGAAATGAGTTAATATGTATAAAGAGCTTAGAACAATGCCAGGCATATTGAAAGAGCCATAGAAGTGTTTGTTAATATTATTAGTCTGGTTTTGGCTTTAGGTCTTTGAAAATTCCATTCTAGTTCTTTGAAAATTGTTCCTTGAATGATATTTGATATATGGTAACTACCAGTTTAGTAGACAATAAAATTATCCTAATGGTAATTCTTCATCTTCTGGGAAAATGTTAATTTATTAAATATACTTTCATTGTATTTTTTTAATGCAATACACATTTTGCTTGGGGTGTTTGGTGTGGAAATTTCAAATATTTCACTGTATTATCTGTTAAAATAATGTATTTTTAATTTTTGTTTTGAATTTGGGGGCTATTTCGGTGGTTTAAATTATGGTCTACTAATCTTCTTTATTTTTGAATACAATTGATTTACATATCCATTTATGGTGTCCTACATAAATATACTATTGCACTCATGTCATCCTTGTTCTATATGGATAAGTACTGCTTTAAAAAAAACACCATTAGGAATTGACCACACATAAACATATCTCCTCAGTACAGTTCTCTTTTCCTCCTTTTCTCCCTTCAAGGAGCTCAAAAAGTGACTATCAACAAAGTGAAATAATGTTCATTATGAAAATTTCAAGATACATACCTATTTTCAGATGTGTATTTTAAACCAAGGCCAGCAAAGAGTCAACGATGACTCCTTTGGTGTCCACAGTAAGGCACTTGAGAATGAGTAGTCTCTTCTTTATTTTAATACCATTAGGGCTGACACTCATGTTACAACTTCCTGGTGAAAATATATGCTGTGGTTTTTTTAATGATTCTTTTTATTGTGGTAAAATATACATAGCAAAATTTGCTGTTTTAACCATTGTAAGTATACAGTTGATTGGCATTAAGTACATTCACAATGTTGTGTAATCATCACCATTATCCATTTCCAGAACTTTTTCATTATCCCAAACAGAAACTCTGTACCCATTAAATAATAAATTCCGATTTCCCTCTCCACTCTAGTCCCTGGTAACCTCTAGTCTACTTTCTGTCTCTATGAATTTGCCTATTCTAGATACCTCATGTAGGTAGAATCATACAATAGTTGTCCTTTTGTGATTGGCTTATTTCACTTAGCATAATGTTTTCAAGGTTTATCCATGGTGTAGCAAGTGTCAGAATTTTATTCCTTTTTAAGGCAGAATAACATTCCGTTTTATGGGTATACTATGTGCATTACTTTGAATGCATGCTGAATATGCTTCTTTATACTTCTCATTTCATATTGTATGAACTCAATACTTGGTGATTTGATTGTGAACTCCTGGAGGATCAGGATGGAGATAACTGAAATAACATTGTTTTTGCACTATGAATACAATGCCTGGTGTGCATTGTTAAATTGGAGCCTGAGCATACACTGTAGTGTAATTTTTCCTCTCACCTAATATTTAGTCTAAAAATAAGAAGGAAAATAATAATAATAACATTACCTAATATAAATATTTCTGTAGTGTTTACAATATGCCAGGCATTGTTCTAAGCACTTTACCTATGAAGGAGGTACTATTATTGTTCCTCCTCTAGAGATGATGAAACCAAGACACAGAGAAGTTTAAGTGAATAGTTAAAATTATGAGGCTGGTAGGTGTGAAATTGGGATTTGCACTCAAGCTGTCTTCCTCCAGAGTTCATTTATCCCTAGGTTTTGTCAGTATCAACTTTGCAGTGTAAGTTGTTTTGCCTGCCACACTCTTCCTCTACCTTCTCCTTTTCTACTGTCTTTAAAACTGAAAATTACTTCTGAGCTTAGTAGGCAATGGAAGAGCAACTAACCCAAACTGTCAAAAGGGGAACAGGTAGGTGCCTCTCATTTGATTGGCAACAGTTAAATAGAATTTAGACTGTATTTTTATAGCTTAGTTCTTACTATCTTTCTCTGACAGCCTTGTCTTTGAAAAGCAGATCCTGAAACTTTTTATGGTTTTATATTGCGTCTGTATTGTGCTGGTGTTTGACTTTTGATATTGTACAATTCCTACTCTACTGGTCTATGAGTAGGAAGATCTTTTTGTTCAAAATGGTATTGACTGTTAGAATGGTTTATGGTGCACTCATTTTGTTGCTAATTCATCACTCTGTATTGCTTGCTTCCTGAAGAAATTATTTTGAGATAGCATTTTTATATACATAATCAATTTTGTTATAATTTTTTCTCGGCTTTTTCTTTTGCTTATATTTTATGTCTTTGACACTTGGAATTTAGGGTTTAATTTTAGAAAGTGATGAAAATCAGAATGTGTTTGTTATATTTTGGTATCAAAGGAGATATATCAGCCTATTTTTATGGAAGTATAGTGTATATTTGGAGGTATGAACTGTCTAATACCTGGTAGAAATAGAATTATAGAATGAATGTTAAGGGTTCAAAAGGTCCTTAGACGTATCCCTTTTACCCCTCATTGGGCAGTTGGGAGTCTGGAGCCTGGGAGGACTAAATGATTTTCCTATGTTCATGTAGTATTAGAATCCATTTTTTCAAAAAAGGAGTTCCAATGTTCTGTGTTATTTCAAATCTACCTCACTGTATTTGTGTAGCATCCTTACTTATAAGAGGAGCTTGAAGTTTTTTGCTCATATGTACTTAATTATCATTCTTCTTATAATATTATGTTCTGGATGAGAGACAATGACCTGTGTTAGAAAGGTTGCAGAGAGAATGTACTCATATGACAAAATCTCAGAGATACTTAAATTGATAGGATTTTGACATTGATTATATGTGGGTGAGAGTGAGAAACCTGGGATGATCCCAGGATTCTAGCTTGGGCAACTGGGTAGATGGTGGTGTCATTCACTAGGAAAACTTAGTTAAAAGAGATCAAAAGCGTACATATGGATTTGAAGCAGCTAGAGATTGGATTGCATAGTCAAGTGAGAAAGACTGAAGCTAGAGCTACAGGACACACCAATATCTAAGAAGTGGGATAAGGAAGGGCTACAGAGGAAGGAAGATATAAAGGAAAGGATGGTATCAGAAATACTAAAAGAGGAGAGAATTTTAAGGAGGGCATGGTAATTTGTATTGTGCAAAATTAAGGGCTGGAAGAATCCACTGAACTTGATAAGTAGGAAGTCATTTGCCTCCACCGTGGAGCTTTAGTGGAATAGTAGAGATGTGAGCTGTGAATAGTGGACTGAAGGAGGATGGAGTAATGGGGATAGACTGTTCTTTTAAGGAATTTGGCTGTAAGAAAAGAGAGAAGGGTTACAGGGAGATGTGGCTTTAAGGGAGGATTTCGTTCCTTTGTGAGGTTTTTTTTTTTTCCCCTGAGAAGAAGAGAACATTCACTTATTTCTGAGTGAAAAGGGACAGGATGGGGAAGAAGTAGAGGTAGAGGAATTAGGGGGCTATACGATTGATGAAGCAAAGTCCTGGAACAGAGGCTGTGCTGGGACACGAGGGACACTTCTGCTCTCCTAGGAGAGATGGGGATAGATGTAAATGAGTTTGTAGGATGGGGAAGAAATATATGATGGTAGCAAAACTTCTCAAGTGAAGCAGGTGAATTTGCTGATACTGAGTGTTGATTTGAAAGGCTGCCTGCCTGGGAATGTTGAGGGTTCCACCAAAGTTGAAATCTAAGAATATGTAGAGTCAGCTGTTTTTGTGGTTGTGCTATTTATTTATTTAGCTTTTGTTGAGCTCAGTAGACCGTGTTTAGAAGTAAAGAAGTTGGATGATTCATTCAGTTGACTGAGAGTTTGGTTTTACAGAACAGTAGTATCAGAATGATGAAAGGGCAAGAGAACTGAGGTTAAAATGCTCCAAGAGTAATTGAAGAAATGGACAGTGTTACCTAAAGAAGGCCATACTGCAGGGATTCTCAACATTTGTAATTCTGTGTGTGTGTGTGGGGGGGGGGGGGTGCTGTCCTGTGCATCATAGGACTGCAGTCCCCAACCCCCGGGCTGTGGACCAGTACCAGTCTGCAGCCTGTTAGGAACCAGGCTACAGAGCAAGGGGGTGAGCGAGTGAGTGAGCGAGCGAAGCTTCATTTGTATTTACAGTCACTCCCCATCACTTGTCATCCCTCCTGCCCCTTGGTCCATAGAAAAATTGTCTTCCATGAAACCGGTCCCTGGTGCCAAAAAGGTTGGGGACCAATGTTGTAGGATATTCAGCAGCATCGTTAGCTTCTACATACTAGATGCCAGTAGCATCCTCCGGTGTCATAATCAGAATATTTAGAACCACTGTCCTAAGACAGAGGGAGCAGATGGATTGGAGAAAATGGAAAAGCTAAGGGACTGAAGTCTTAATGAAATAATTGGAAGAGTAGGCAAGTAGGCAAGAGAGATAGTAAGAAGACTAGGAGGTCATGCTCTAGGTTAGACTTGAAATTAAATATTTCAGAGGTAGAGCTGTTCCAAATAATGAAAATGTCAACAATGGACCATTGATCTTCTTTCTGTTATACATTTCATAACAGATTAGTATCAAAGATCATTATAAATTTCCTTGAGCGAGAAAAACAACAGCCAGGGCTTTTATTTCATAACAGCAATTTTTATTTCCACTTGTAGGCTTAGTGACCATTGTGCAGTCTGACGTCCATTAACTTGTTGAATAATTCTAATGAAAATTTGTGTTTTTAATTTCTTAACTCAAAATGCATTTAACCTACCTGATATGTGGGAATAAACCTCTATTTTTTTCATTGAGATTTTGTACCAAATGGCAAAATGTAGGATCTCCCTTTCTCTCTCTGGACAGAGTGAGAAACATTTTTTCTAAAAGTAAAATTGTTTTAAAAAGCAGTAAAAAAGATAAAAATAATTTCCTAAATAAGAGACAGAACTCAAACATTTCAAAAACTAGTTTTCAATCTCAGTTTTTGCCATAGGTTTTTCTCAGGATTGTGTAGTAATAATCACAGTGGTTATGAAGAACCAGGTTATAGTTGGATCTATGTGGTTATAGTTCTTACTAGTTGTTGAATATAATTATACTGATTTATTTGATGTATACTGAGAAATTTATATTCTATGTAAAACATGTGTCTTGCAATGTTCAAAAAAAAAAAAAAAAGAGGACCATCAGTTTGCTGAGTGGGGTGAAGGTGTGAAGGTCGTTGCAGCCGAGTAGGTCATTTCTAGAGAGAGGATATGGAGATATAACTTTACCTGCCTGTAGTTGGGAAAGCAGCCATGGGACAGCCTAAGAGTGTCTGAAATGAGACCAGGACTAAGGCTTTCTGGAGTTTGTTTCCATCCATTAAGTGCTTCTCAACTCTTCCCACCCTCACCCCCCACTCTGTCGCCCTGAGTAAAGTGCCATGGCATCAGCCTAGCTCACAGCAACCTCAAACTCATGGGCTCAAGCGATCCTCTGCCTCAGCCTCCCGAGTAGCTGGGACTACAGGCAGGTACCATGACGCCCAGCTAGTTTTTCTATTTTTAGTAGAGACGGGGTCTCGAACTCCTGAGCTCAAACGATCCACCCACCTTGGCCTCCCAGAGTGCTAGGATTCCAGGCGTGAGCCACCATGCCCGGCCTCAACTCTTTTTTTAACATGATTGTTTCCTTTAACTTGTACTTCCCTCCTGTAGTGCTTTAAAAAATCTCAAGATTTATCAAACTTGTTTTTTATACCACTTTTTAGGTGAGTAGTTCTTTTTTTGTTTTTCAGTACTCTCTTGATCTGATTTTGTGATCCTTTTGCTAGGGCCCCAACAACTCCTGGTTTCTGTGCTGTGTGACCTAATTTCTGAACATTTATTTTGCATTTGGGCATCTGATTATAAAGTCTGCTCTCTCTGGCAGGAAAAATGTCAACATATCCTTAAATATTACAACTCTTAGAAATTTTCTTCTTTTTCCCTGCCTTTTATCCCCTATTTTGTTCTTTTCTGGTCTTTATTGTTTCATATTTGTTTTTAACATATATGTATATGCAGTGTAAATTGAGAACTAATTACAGTGGACTCAGTAAAGAGGACATAAGCAACTTGTAGAATATGCCTTTTAATGATCTTCCCTATGTTTGGTAAATCCATACTTCCAGTGAACTTGTTTTTTTATTTTGTCTTAATGAGCTTAATCTGCATTATTTATCCAGAAAGAATGGGTACTAACTCCCACCTCTTTTACAAAGCATTAAAAACAAAAACCAAAAAACTATTTTATCCACAGATACAAGCTAATCTAAGTTTTGTTATTATATCATTAGTGTTATCACTCTAAAATAGGAAATAAGTAGGTGTCATTAAAAGCCTTGACATTTTAACTTGATTCTCATACAAATTATTTTTCATGGAAGCTGATCTATTTGATGTAGTATAAAAAGTGGCTTCTGTCAAAGAATTTTCTATGATAGGTGGTAAATCCTCTCTTGGTGATTAACAATTATATTTTATGACCTTATTTCTATATTTAAATATGGTGATTTCTAAGAAAAAGATTAATTTATTAACTCAATAAAGAGTGATGACCAGTATTTCTTATGGACCTGATTTGTTTTGGTATTTAAGATCTAACACCTCAAAGGAGAAATGGGTTGTTCTCTGCAGACAATGAAAACGGACATATGCACGGAATACAGAATATAGACCCAAAAGCATGCGAGAAGACAACATTTTGTCAAAGAAGTTGTGCTTTAAAAAGCAGCAGCATTACATCCCAGCAGTTGCTCTCTAGTGGCAGACAACATGGAACAGTCTGTGTGCTGTCTGCAATTGTGGCCAAATCTAAGATCCTTCAGTGGTCACATTTGAGCAAATGGTGCCCAAGGACTTCAACTATTGTTCATAACAAATCTTTTTCATTTGGATCATGGCTTAACATCTTTTCTAATAAAGAGGGTATTTCAGGTTCTAGAAATACCATGGTTACTGTATATGTTGTGTTTAGTCATTTTCTTACAGTGATTTAAGAAAGTCATGTTTTTTACACTACATGGCAAATTATAATGTTGTGTAGTATTTGCAGCATTTAACCAGCGTAAGGCCAACACTTTAAAAATGTCCTCAGGCTCCTTCCATATTGGTGTAGTTCTAAATTTGTTCTCCAGGTTTACACCTCTTTCTTAAGCAAATATATCATGGAATCTGAAAGAAAAGAAAATAAACTATTTAACCTTACCTTTATAATCTCCTAATTAATTTTAATATGTTCCCCAAATTAAGTGTTCATTATATGTTCAAATTTCAAAGATGATTGAGCTCCTAAAGGCCTTCTAAAGATATTTAAGCTATATAAAATGTATTTTCTTACCTTACTCCCAAGCGTTTTTCAATTGCCAGGAATTTGTTGAAATCTCTTGTCTTAGGAGGGATGAACTGAATATATGTTCAATTCACCATGTAGAACCTGATGCTGGGAGTGTAATTTAAACCTTGGTAAGATGGATTCAAAAGCCATTTAGAGAGAACGGGCATCTGCTTGCAATGTGTAAATTCTGGATCTATCTTTGAATGGGGAAATCTGTATTATGTGTTTATTCCCATGAAGAACTGGAATGTAAACATTGAGATCTGAATGCTTCTGATATTTCTAGAGAATCTTTGAGTTTATGACCCAATTTTGCCCCTAGATGCAGTACTCCTTGCTGAGTTTGCCTGTACAGCTGTATCCCTGTGAAGTGATCACCAGATCAGTCCCTGGGTTGCCTTCTGGCTAAAGGAAGTGTGGTTCCCTAAGACAGGAACAGAAGGACCTCCTGACCTTCCTATAACTATCCTGTTGTAGGAAGTATAGTTTCCTACAGAGAAGAACAAAAAGGCCAACAGCGTAGGATAGGAAGTGGGGGCTGTAGGGTCAGTCAGAGGCCAGGAGTTGGGGGAGGAATAGGAAGGGTGTTTATCCCTTGAGTTGCCAAGAAAGGACATGCTTATCACCCACACTGCAAGTTTTGAATGATGAGGACTTCCCTAATAGACTGAGCAGCAAGAGTCCCACACAAGAAGCCCTGTAGCAAGTGGTTAGAGCATTTGCTAAAAGTAAGCTTTTTTTTTTTTTTTTTTAACATCATTGAACTCTACAGTGAATCCTAAATAATGTAGGTTGGGAGGAGACCAGAGTTAGATTAAGTGGTTGTGAAAGTCTGGTCTGTGGACCAGCAATATCAATATCAGCTGGAACTTGTTAGAACTGCAAATTCTTAGAGACCAGTAGCCTGTATTTTAACAAGATCTCCAGGCAATTCTAAGTGTACCCTCAAATTTGAGAACCATTGGCCCAGCCATTTCAACCTAATTTAGTGGCAAAGTCAATGTTGAGAAAGAATGAGTGAAACTTCATTACATGCTGAACATGCTTTAATCTTTGTAAGCCTTTTATAGGGCATGCTGTGTTTCAGGTTGAAGGACAGAAAAGACTGCTTCACTCTAGACACTAGTAAGGTGTAACATAGTTTTTGTAGGTGGAGAATACCCCCTGTTCATGGCTACATTCACCCTGGAACCTAAATTCTACCAGATTATAATGGAAGTGAGCTTTTCCCCTTGTCTCCTTTTTCATTTTAAAGAGTTATTCCCTGATTTTAAAAAATACTTTATATATGCAATGGCCTGTGAACTTTTTGTTCTCACGGCTTTGTGATGGCAAGAGTTGGTTCAGCAGCACTAGGTATATAAAAATCATCTAGATGTCTTATTTAGAATGTGCATTATTGGCCACTATCCCTGGAGATTCTGATTTATTAATAGTAGATATGACATAGTGTCCAGGAATCTGCACTTTTAACAAACACCACTCTCACCAGCCTGCCCTCCCCCTACCCATGTTGTTTCCGGTGCTTGTGGTCCTCAGAGCACACTTTGAGAAACACTGTACTAAATTTACAAGGAGAGTGGTGATTTATCTGATTATAATTTTATCTTGGGAAATTCTAAGATACACATGTTTTCATGAATTTCTGAGAATATTTGCAGATATAAATCTTAATTGCTAGTAATGAAGCTACCTAATTATTTAATATTCACTGGAAAATTGCACGGAGATGTTGGGGATAAAATTATCTGGGAAATCATGAGTAGTTTTCCTGGGTTAAAAATGCCCCAAAGACTGCTTTGACAGTGAACTATTATAACACAAACCAATCAGACTTAAAAATGTATAGTTCTATAATATTTTGTGAATAATCTTTAGAAAGCCTACCTTTATAGTTATGGGGCTACATATTAAAGCTTCACACAGGAAAAGAGCAACTGGAGAAAATACTCGAGAAGTATGCCCTTTCCCACAGACTCCAAGGCATGTGCTAGAAGCCTAGAAGGCTGATCAAGAGTGGTAAGAAAATGTATGTCAGTTCTCAAAGGCTAGTACCTGAAGGTCACTGTCAGGGCAGAAGTGCATTCATCTAAAATGACTTACAATACTTTTCTTGCTCTGTTATCCAGGCTGGAGTACAGTGGCATGATAATAGCTCACAGTAACCTCCAACACCTAGGCTCAAGCAGTCCTTTGGCGTCATCCTCCTAAATAGCTAGGATCACAAGCACGTGCCACCGCAACCAGCTAATGTAAAAAAATTTTTTTTGTAGAGTCGGAGACTGGCTGTATTGCCCAGGTTGGTCTTAGACTCCTGCCCTCAAGCAATCCTCCCACCTCGGCCTCCCAAAGTGCTGGGATTACAGGTGTGACCTACCAAACGTGGCCTAATTTTTTTCTTGTATAGAATTGTCAAAATAAAATTGTATTTATCTTCCAGAAAAATCATTAATAAACAAGAATGGGACAGGAAACATTTCCCCCTCCCCCCCTTTTTTTTCTGTTCTCTTTGGAGAAAGTCTGTAGTTAGTACCTTTATGCCAGGATTCTGCTTGAAATGGGTGAGAATAAAGACAGTGGCATGTTCTTGTTTCACCTTCCGGGGTGGATAGCTACCAACAGAGGCAGTTGTTTTCTCTTTGCAATGGGAAAAGGGAGTTAAAAAAAAAAAAAAGGATGATTAAATATTCCAGTGCCTTCAATATGTTTTTTGGGAGAAGACAGGGAATATTGTCAAATGACATCCCCAGTCAGGAATGGGGCTAAGGTCTTAGGAAACTGTGTCAAGCCACCCTCCACACTAATATTTCAAGAAGAAATTGAACCCATATTTCCTTTAGATGGGAGGAATAGATGCCCAGGCTCTCTCTGTGCCCTAGAGTCACTACTTTAGGAGTAGGCTTCTCTGCACACTTTCTTGACTGGCGTCGGCAGGAAGGGAACAGAGTCCAGGGAGAGCACTGCCATCAGACAGTCGGCCTTCTGCCACGTTCAGCTCTGTTTGTCATTCAGGAGCGTGGCAGCACCTGGACTGTACCACACCATACCCAAGAAGCATCCTTGTTCTTTCAGCTGCTGCCCTCATGGAGGCCGACTCCCTCCATTTTCCTCTGCAGAGCCTGTGATACTGTTCTCAAGTACTTTGTCTTGGTCAAGTGCCAGCTCTGCTGTTCCCTCTGAACGTGCCTCTCACTTTAAGGAATAGACTAGTCCTAAATTTCTCCTGAAAAGTAGTTTTCTGAACATTCTAATTTTCCTGTCACTTTTTAAAGTCGTATGTTACTGGGCTAAGCTGTTTTTTTTTTTTAACCAGTGTTTCTCAAGTTGTATGTACAATGATTGAAAGTGGTACAGGGATAAGCATCTTTTGAATTTAATTCTTTTGTATATTTTAATATTTCATGGGAAAAATATGCTAGGACATCAAACTCATGATTTTATGGATATTATTGCCTAAGATGAGGTTAAGAAAAAAAATGTGAGTCAATGGTCAAGTGGATTTTAGAAATTTATTTGTTTATTTATTTTGAGACAGAGTCTCGCTCTATTGCCCGGGCTAGAGTGCCGTGGCATCAGCCTAGCTCACAGCAACCTCAAACTCCTGGGCTCAGGCGATCCTCCTGCCTCAGCCTCCCGAGTAGCTGGGACTACAGGCATGCACCACCATGCCTGGCTAATTTTTTTCCATATATATTTTTAGCTGTCCATATAATTTCTTTCTATTTTTAGTAGAGACGGGATCTCGCTCTTGCTCAGGCTGGTCTCGAACTCCTGAGCTCAAACGATCTGCCCACCTCGGCCTCCCAGAGTGTTAGGATTACAGGTGTGAGCCACCACGCCCGGCCTAGAAATATATTTAATAAACAGTAACACAGATGGCATGGGGAAGGCAAAAGTACTGAATGAAGGTGGTACGTACATGACCAAAGCTTGGGAAGTACTGCTTTGAACAGATATTCATGGCTCACAATTTTATAAATAGTCTTAAAAATGATAAAGTAAATTATGAAGTTGAAGTGCTGTGTCATGTTGGGAGGAGATGTGTAGTTGACATAGCATGGTCTGTAACTGCAAATTCCCCTTTAAAGCAATTCCATTTCAGAAAAATCTCTTTTAACTAGTCCTTTTAAAACACTAACCTTGTAATAATCCTTTCTAATATCATTTATTTGCTTTTACTGAATATTTTGTTCCAAATTAAGTAAGATTTTCTATCTTCGGTAGGACACTTGTGAGAAAACTGCTGTAAAACTTTGTTTAAATGGTTTGCTGTTGTTTATTTTCCTGCTTTTCAAGTAACAGCTTTATTGAGACATAATTCACGTACCATAAAATCCACCCCTTAAGTATAATTCAGTGGTTTTTAGTGTATTCACAGAGTTGCACAACCATCACCACTGTCTAATTTTAGGGTATTTTCATCACCCCAGAAGGAATCCCTGTACCCATTAGCAGAAACCTCCCCTTTCCCCCTCCGCCCATTCCCTGGCAACTACTAATCTTTAATACTTTCTGTTCCTGTGGATTTGCCTATTGTGGACATTTCATGTAAAAGGAATCATACAATATGTGGCCTTCTGTGCCTGCCTTCTTTCACTTAGCACAGTGTTTTTAGGGTTCATCCATATTGTAGCATGTGTCAGTACTTCATTCCTTTTTATGGCCGAGTAGTATTTTATCCTTTGTATGGATATACCACATTTTGTTTATCCATTCATCAGTTGATGGGCATTTAGGTTGTTTTGTTGTGTGTATGTGTTTTTAAGTAGTATTAACTATATCTGGGTTTTTTCAAATAGTCATTGGATGACTCTGTAGGGGTATTTTAGAGGGGATTCATGTAGTAAGTGCAAATTGGATTTAGAGTCCCTTCTGATCATGGATTTGAGGAGTTTGTATCTATAATTTCTTTGCACTAGTAAAATATGCTTTTCTAAGAGCTGGAGCAGCTACTTTTCTTCCATAGCAGATCATTTATTATTAAAAAAGAAAATATTTTCACATTACTTCTTTAAAGACTGAATTTCAAAAATAGTTTCTATTAAAAAGAGTATTCTTCAACATTTCTGGAAGAGGAAATCTTACTGAAAAGGCTGATATTTTTGTCTATATTTTTATTTTATTTTCCCATCTCTTCATTTTTACCCTATTGAATCCTGTGATCCAACTCTATTAATCTAGGTCCTGTTTCTAGTATGTGAATATTTATAGGCAATAATAAATTATATTAGTTCTAAATGTTTTGTTAATTTTTATCCTAGCATAACAAAAATGACTGGGTGGTCTGATAAAGCTTTCATCTTTAAATATTAAGCCAATTCTTTTTATTTTTAAAGTCTACATTAATTGAGTTATATCCACAAAAGTGTTCAACAGTATTTATCTTGGGCCTGTGGGTGCAAAAGACTTCGTGGAATAATGGTTTTTCCTTTTTCCTTATCTTAACCATGGTACTCAAAACCTGGGCCAACCATTCTGCAGTGGGGGGCAATGGTTGAACTAGCATGTGACTAGGATTATTAAGCTTTTGGAAACTGTCATGTGAGACCTGAGGTTGTTCAGTTGTTGAAGAGAAGACTTGGGCAATGTCATGACAGCCCTCCCAGCCATTCAGAGTTTGTCTGTAGAAATCTTATTCTTCCTCTGGAGAGTTGTGGGAAGAAATTTTAGTGAAAGAACTATATATTGACAAGCCTGCTACTTCTGTTTGGTTATAAGTAGGCCTAAAACATGGGTTTGTTTTCTAATTTTTTATTCTTATGTGTCTTTTTTTTTTTTTTTTTTTTTTTGAGACAGAGTCTCACTCTGTTGCCCGGGCTAGAGTGAGTGCCGTGGCGTTAGCCTAGCTCACAGCAACCTCAAACTCCTGAGCTCAAGCGATCCTCCTGTCTCAGCCTCCCGAGTAGCTGGGACTACAGGCATGCACCACCATGCCCGGCTAATTTTTTTTCTATATATATTTTTAGCTGTCCATATAATTTCTTTCTATTTTTAGTAGAGATGGGGTCTCGCTCTTGCTCAGGCTGGTCTCGAACTTCTGAGCTCAAACGATCCGCCCACCTCGGCCTCCCAGAGTGCTAGGATTACAGGCGTGAGCCACCGCGCCCGGCCTATTCTTATGTGTCTTTATACCATCTTTCAATTCTTAAAATATCTAGTCCAGTGACTGATGGTAAGAATGGTTTCTGGATTGTATTTCGCCTATTCAGGATATATGGAATGTTACCTTATTACATTTTCATTAATACATGATTTTTAGCTTTAACAATGTAAATATGTAAAGTGCTATTTGATATTTTGATATTGCAATTTTATATAGTTCAGCTTTATTAGATCAGGATTAAAATATGCCTTCCATTTGGTTTAATGTTTAAGATTTAATCAGTCCTTAAAAACGTAGGACCTGCAGTATATAATAATATAACTTGCTTTGCCAATGATCGGCAGAATATGGTGGTGTTTAAGACACTGGGGGGATGGTGGGAAAGACGCTGGTGATGGTGGCTATCCATGTTTGTGTGGAGAAATAGGGGTAGTTCTTGACCTGTTTCACTATTACCTGTCTGCTTCAGCTTATGGGTTTAGGCTGTAATATATATACTTCTCTGTGCTTTAAATGGCCATTTTGATCTAGGCTTGCATGGGCTTCAGGCAGTGGAGTGTAGTGTGCTAAGAGTCCGGGGTCAGATCATATGAATTTAAATCTCAACTTTACCATCTAATAGCTGTGTGAATTTAGGGAAGTATCTTAACTTCTCTGGGCCTCAATTTACTTATCTGTGAAATGAAGATGACTGTACTTACCCCATTGGGTAGTAAGGATTAAATGCCAAAATGTACTTATGTGCCTTGCCTATCTCATAGCAAGCACCCAGTGATGTTAAATGCAGGTGCCAATTGTTGTTAATACTAGTGTATAAAGGTTAAGTGCCTTCTCAAAGATTTCTGAAGAGTCCAGAGGAATTCTGAATTCCCAAACGGACTCTGGTCCACCTGCTTTCCCTAAGGCAGGCTAGATTCGTGTTGCCGGCTCGGGACCACACATTTGAGGGAAGTTTTGGGATCGATTCTCCTGGATATCCATTGTGTGGATCTGTCCCTGCCTTGTTCCCCGAGTCTGTGAAATGTGGAGCATTTGTGTGGTGGGAGTTCTCTGACATTATTTCAGACGCACATGGGTGACTATGTAGATATTCCATACAAACACTGGAACATCAGAGCGCTGTGAAAAATCACACCACCTGTGCTATAGGAGAAAAGCAGTACATTTTTTTCTCAAGGGAGATTAGAAAAGGACAAGAAAAAATATTATAAATTAATGATATGACAAAATGAACTATAGTACATCCACATGAATATCATAAAACCACCTTCAGTTTTACATGATTGAAGTATCCATTCAAAAAGTGTCTGTTAAGCATTTATTCATGCTGGTTAGCTCTGTCTAGGAGAGAGCGTGCCAGGAAACCCCTCGGGCCTCTCAGGACTGAGACTGCTTCTTAAATCCAGGTCAGGTTCTTCGTGCTTTCTTTCTGGAGGCAGGTTGCGGGGGCTTAACTTGGTTTTCTCTCCTCAGAGTGGTCTCCACCCGCCCATCTCCCGGAGTTCTGTTTTCCCAAGACTGGCTATGGGTTGGCCACACTCTCTTTAGCTTTCGCCTTTCCTTGTTAT
Organism: Eulemur rufifrons; assembly: GCF_041146395.1. Classification (NCBI taxonomy): domain Eukaryota; kingdom Metazoa; phylum Chordata; class Mammalia; order Primates; family Lemuridae; genus Eulemur; species Eulemur rufifrons. Next base: position 206,084,952 of record NC_090989.1, read on the forward strand.
CCTGATGGTTGTTTTCAAACCCTTTTGGGATTAGAATTTTTACTGCTAATCCTTATGGAAAAATAGAAAAGGGCTAACAAATATAGGGTAGTTAAAGATTTAGAGTTTTGACAGTTGTTTTATAGTTACCAATTCAGTGCTAACATACTAACTGCTAAAATTGTAACTGGAAGCCAAGTTGGGTGTCTGTCTTCATTATGCTAAATGGGAAGCTCACTCAACTTCTTCTGTTCAATGAATTGTACCTGTACCTGCCACTCCCCACACCCCCACCCGAAACTATTTCTTTCTACTACCAGTGGAGATTGACGAAGTCAAGAAAGAGCCACAAGAATCCTCCCCATCTTGAGTGTGTCATTTGCATTGCCAAGGATGATACCTCAGATCTGTTTTGATCAGGTATGGTAAGATGACAGACACAGAGACAAGCTGCCTATGAAAGAGTAGTGTATTACTTACAGTTCCCAAGAGGGAGGAGCACACCATGCCACACAAGGCCACGTGAGGATGCACCTGGGTCAGTCCGCAGGCAGAAAGAGCAAGGGGAAAGTGTGGGCAGGAGCTTTATTGGGGTTTCTGTGGGAAAGGCAAGGTAGGGCAGGCTAAGCAGATTTAGGATTGGCTAGTTTGAATAATGTTGGAAGGCTCTGGGCTATAGGGGTGGTCTCTAGTTGCATGAGACCTGGCTCTGGGGTAATTTAGGGCAGGGGAATATTGGTTTGGTGCGTGAGAGTTAGATAAGAAGGTGGTTGGGGGTGTGGACTGTGGATTGGTTGGTTTGCCTGTGAAAGGCATGCTCATAGGCATATTCTTTACTGTGTCTTGGAATTAGCTAGCCATGGGAGGAGCAATCTCTCCAGGATTAGTAAGGCCCCAAGATGTCAAAGCATCGTAAAATATAGAAAATGAAAAACATGATTAATGAGTACCCCTTCCAGCAGGACTGTGCTTATCACAGAAGTGATTCTTTTGGGAGCATTTTCTTATTGAGCGGTAGAAAGAATGGTAAAGTGGCTTCCTGCACCCCTGGAGTTTACAATCTAGCTTAGTAGATAAGGCCTGCACACATTAAACAGTGGCCAACCATGCAGGACACAAGATCACATGCCAGAAAGATCAGCACAGAGTAGTGGGAGTTTAGAGAAAGCAGAGATGAGAGTTTCTTAGAAGCAATTAAGAGGGCAATGGTTAAGAAGGCTGCTGGGTTCATCTCTGGCTTTATCAATTATCAGCTGTGTAACCTTGAGCAAGTTTATGTAATCCCTGTGTTTTAGTTCCCTCACTTGTAAAATGAGTTTAATAATAGTGTAGTACCCATGTCATAGAGTTTTTGTGAAGACTAAATGAGTTGATATATTGATATAGAAAGAGCTTAGAACAAAGCCTGGCACTTAGGAAGTATTCAGTAAGTGTCAGCTGTTATTAGAGCTATTGAGGAAAGTTCAGTAGAGTGAATAGAATCCATCTGTGCTTAAAGGAAGAGAGGGGAGGGTTGTAGAGTGAGGAAGGGAGGGAGACAGGGGAAGTGTTCCTTTGCTGAGGCAGGGGAGGGAGTATGATGATGGCTGGAAATGAGCCTGGTAAATTCAGGTAAAAGGAGATCAGTCTGATAGGATAAGGTTGAAAAAATAGGTTGGTGAGAGCTTTGAATGCCAAGGAATTTGCATTTTTTTCTTTAAACCATGGAAATTCATTCAGGGCCTTTTTTTTAAAAAAAATCTTTTTTTTTTTTTTTTTTTTTGAGACAGAATCATACTCTGTTGCCTGGGGTAGAGTGCCGTGGCATCAGCCTAGCTCACAGCAACCTCAAACTCCTGGTCTTAAGCGATCCTACTGCCTCAGCCTCCCAAGTAGCTGGGACTACAGGCATGTGCCACCATGCCCGGCTAATTTTGTTTCTATATATTTTTAGTTGCCCAGCTAATTTCTTTCTATTTTTTTTTTTTTTTAAAGTAGAGATGGGGTCTCGCTCTTGCTCAGGCTGGTCTCGAACTCCTGAGCTCAAAAAAAAAAAAAAAAAAAAAAAATCTTTTTTTAAAGCAGGGACATGACATTAAATGAGTGCTTCATACCACTTAACCATAGTGGTATGGTTTTGGAGAGAGGCGAGACTTGGGACGGTTGTATAAATCAAGATAGATTAAGTTAGTGGTAGTGAACACCAATGCCAAAATCTTTGTCATTTAAAAAAAATAAAGGTGTGTTACTTGCTCATGGTACATGTTCATCACAGCTCCACTGGGGACTCTGCTCATCACAGTTATGCAGAGATCCAGGCTGACAGAACAGCCAACATGTCATATTTTGTTGACTTTAGGAGAGAGGAAAGAACACTCTGGAGGGTCGCACACACGCATACTTCCATTTACAACTCAGCATTGGAGCTAGTCACATGTCAGTAACCAGTTACAAGGGTTTCAGTGCGGCCCCTCTATGTTTCAGGGGAATGGCTGGGGTGAAAGAACTGGAAATATTCATAAATAGCACTGCTCACTGCTTACCACACTGGGAAACTCATTTGGAAGGTTGTTGTATAATATAATAGTTCAAGTAGGTGGTCTCAGCTTCTGGGTCAGAGTTGTTGCAGTCAGTACAGAGAAAGCTTGGATAAAAAAAGAATTTGAAGAAATAGAGTTTAAAAGTTGACAATGGTTTGGATGGAGTTGCAAAGAAAAGAGAAGTCAAGAGGAGGCAAAACTTTTGGACACGGTGGGAGATGAGGCTGCCCCAGCGGAAGTATGGGAATTGGTGTGTGCTGAGGGGATGGCAACAGAACAGGAGGATGCCCTCAAGGCCTCTAGGGCTGTGCTCCTGGATGAACAGTCACCAGCCAGTGCCTACCCACAAACTGTAATTGGTTTGCAGAGAAATAAGTATAGAAATAGAGAGTAATCACATTTGTAGTAATTCTTTTCTTTATTTCCATGCTATGGTTTGCTCTGATTATGTTCATGTTGAATCTAATAAAAAAATTGGGGCTTGTATTTTGTGTATCCTTTTTATTTCTGTTTTTGGTGATTTGTTTTTATTATGTTTTATAAAAGTAGAAGATAAGGGAAAAAAAATAACCAGCCCTTCACAGATAGTTGGAAAAGCATTGCTTTGGAGATAGGAGACAGGCACTTAGGGATCAGAGATAGTGATAAGAATGTGAGTCCTTTTTATAGAATGATTAGTTGAGTACCTGAGATGTGAGCAAGAGAAAGACTCTGGGAAAAGAGGGCTCAGGACTAAGCCCTGGGGGACACTCAGTGTTCTGGAGGCAGAGACCTAAGAGGAGATATAGACAATACAGAGTCCTGGGAATCACTGGAGGTGTTGGGATGTTAGTAGTGTCAGATGCACAGGGTCAAGGAAAATAAAGGCTGAGGTCAAGCTAGATTTGGCAAAAAGTAAGTCATTGTGAATGTTTAAAAGTAAATTTTTAGTTAAGTGGGATGGTCAGACATCAGATTTCAACAATTGTAAGAAATGCTTTGGTAATAAAATAGGAGAGGGTATAACTTACTGGTTGGAAAAGTTTTGATCAAAACAAAAGCAAAAACTAGAATGGTAGCTGTTGAGCCCAGCAAGGGAAAGTACATTTTGTTGTTGTTGTTTTTTTCCAGTAGGAAAACCTAAGCAACTTGAAAAGTTCCTATCAGCTGATCGGTGGGGAAGTCAATGTGGGAGGGAAAGAGGAGGTGGTCCTGTTCCATGGCTGGGAGCCAAAGTGGAGCCAAAGAGGCCATGGGATGGACCTGAGGGTGAGGACAGGGACAGATTGACCCCAGGTAACTACCCACGCAACAAACGGGGAGATTAGAAGAAGACACTTAGATAGGAATTTGCAAATCGAGATGGACTCAAATGGGAAAATGCAAGATGGGGCATGCCTGGGACTAGCATTGATGCAATAGATGTGGTCCAAGTTAAGCAGGCAGGGTCTTGGGAACCCTAGTGAGAGCATCGATGAAATGGTTTGACATTGTTGACCATGGTGTCCACTCTGGGCTATTCAACTTCTTCCTCTAGTCTATACTCAGTAACAATGATTATTGAATAACAAAGTAATGGGGAGAGGAATGGAGTGGGGTTACTTAATCCCTAATCATGGTTAAAAGAAGAATAAAAATATAGTACAAAATGGGTGTTAGTAAAATTATTTAGTTTAAATTATATCTAATATTTGAAAATATATATCAAAAGTTATCTGAAGTTATGAAAAAATGCAAGTACGATATTTTAGGTGCTCTAAACATTGTAAAATTTGAAAAATGCTTCAAGACTCAAGACTTATCAAAATAATCTGCTACTGGATTTCTCATTTTCAGTGAGCTATTTCTTGTTTTAAGTATTAGAATGGTACAAGAGCTGGGCAGACATGCAGTGTCTATTGTATGTGTCCAGCTCTCCTTCCCCTGACCTAATTATTCTCCCTTCACCATCCTGAATCCAGCCCTTTGGTTTCCCCTTGCCTTTGCTATGGTAGGTGATGGGCCTCTGGTTTTCCAAGTGACATTGATACAAAGTAGCATGTCGTGGTTCCTCCACAGATTGCTGTGCAGTAGAGGCAGTGGACATAGTGGTTAAGAACACACTAGAGTCTAACTGCTTGAGTTCAAATCTTGGTAATTTGGGTCACTGAGGTTTTCAGGGCATCTTTTCCTCGGCTGTAAAATGGGGATAATAAGAAAAATAAAAATTGCAGGAGATTAGGAGAGTACTAGATATATAATAAGCACCCAAAAAATATCAATTATTTGTTCTTCTAAATAGATTATCTCTAACAGATGTTTTCACTGCTTTTCTCTAGTTTCTTTTGACTGACAAATCAAGTTATTTGTCCAAGGATAATGGAGAGTTGGCTGTACAGTATAGGCAAAGTTTTGTGTGTTGAGCAAGATGACCAGGGCTGAGGGAAGAGGAAAGGATAAAGGGATTGCATAAGGACAAAGTCAAACTTGATGAAAGAGGTATACCTGCAACAGGCCATGCTGTGATTGATTAGTTCTTTCTGGTGTTCTATGGACATGTCTTTAACAATTTTGACACAGAAAGGTTATTTTCTAGTTTTAAAATTAGAAATTTCATTTGAAATCTTTAATTGTTGATAGTACCAGGAAACAAATACATCAGTGTTCATCAAGACATCTCTTAAGGAGAAATCAGATGTTGCAGTTCAGTAGGCATTAAAAATAAACTTTCCAGGCTGGGCGCATTGGCTCGTGCCTGTAATCCTAGCACTCTGGGAGGCCAAGGCGGGAGGATTGCTTGAGCTCAGGAGTTTGAGACCAGCTTGAGCAAGAGCGAGACCCCATCTCTACGAAAAGAAAAATAATAATAAAAAAATAGACAGAAAATTAGCTGGACAACTAAAAAATACATAGAAAAAATTAGCTGGGCATGGTGGTGCATGCCTGTAGTCCCAGCTACTTGGGAGGCTGAGGCAGTAGGATTGCTTAAGACCAGGAGTTTGAGGTTGCTGTGAGCTAGGCTGGTGCCATGGCACTCTAGCCCAGGCAACAGAGTGAGACTCTGTCTCAAAACAAAAACAAAAACAAACCTTTCCAGTCCGCTGATTTGTCAAGCTACATGGGCAGGTATAACTTCTTGAAAGTGGAGTAAAAAAGTAAAATCTCCATTTCTTTGTAACTATAATGAGTTCTTGTAGGAATCCTTTACTGATCATTCTGCTATAATTTAACTTAAGTGGCACTCTTCAGAAAACTGAAACATTCTCTACTTTGCAAGCAAGTAGCAATCAAAGGGATAAAGTCTTCCCTCTTTGAAAATAGAGTGAAATCCCTTCCAATTTGATCTTTGGCAACCCAATGCATGCTGATAATATGAGCATAAACACATCAGGTACCAAAGAGAAATGGCATCTGGATGCTAAGATGTGATCAGGAAAGCCAGAGTAAACATAAGCTGCCAGCAGGGAAGCTGAAGTCCATCATATCACATCATGTTTAAGCATAATTCGGGGTAGTCATATACTGTTGTGAGTAAAATCAGTTTTTGTTTTTGGTGTTCTTATTTTAGACTGCCCTCCCACCCTTGACTGGTTATAATACATAAATCAAGCCACAGCTGACAGTGATTTTCATTTTTTTAATCCAGGAAAAGGTCTTTGACTCAGACTCTGACTTGGCTTCACTGTATCCATCTACTTCACAAGCACTTTTTATGATTCCCACAACAACATTACCTCCCATTTTTTTGCATATACATATCACAATAGGGTCTTTCATTACATGATCACAAATTATATGCAGTCACTCTTACATGCTTCATGAAAGCAGTAAATTTAAAGAAAAGAGGGACTATTTAAAACTTGAGACCAGAGAGCATAGTTTATCTTATTTACAGTTTGGTTTGAAAATTGGTATTTAAGTTAATATCATACCACATAGGGTAATCTTGCAAAGTGCTACATATTTTTATTTATAGTTAAGGGATTAAAGCAAAGTCCCCTTTTCATTATGTTTTCTTGCATTATTTACTCAGTGATAAATGACATTGCCTCACGGGTATGGGTTTTGCAATGAAAGACCCTATTGTGGCATTTATTTATATGGGGAGGGGGGAGCTGTTAGAGTTATGGTTCCAGAGGGAATTTAAACTCTGAATACACTGGTACTTGTACAGTTAAAACATACAGCTTAATGTTGTTTTAGCACTGCATTTTTACTCGAAGTAAAAGAAAAATAAATAGGAATGAACAAAGGGGAAAAGCTTAAGGTCGAAATGCAAGAAACCAAATAAAATGACTGAAGGCATATTCTAAACTCAAAGATTAAAATTGGACCAGAGATAATGGCTATCATTTGATTGGTCTGTTTCTGCTGTTTAACATGACTTCAGCTTTAACAGTTTATTAACTGTTTAAGGGCACCAGAGAACAATTCCTACCAAATTGAGGAGATAGGAAAATGAGCTGAAATACAAGTTATAAGGGGCTGGAAAGTTTAATATCTTGCCCAAACCTTTGTGGAAAAAAACAATTCCATGCTATGTCTGTTTGTAGAAACCAATATTCACGAGAATATTCGCAAGAATTTCTGCTGACGGAGAGGAGGAAGGAGGTAGATATTTTGGAGGGAGGGTAAGTGTTTTAGAATATATTTGTTTTAAAATAGAAATAATAAAAATAAATAAGAGAAAATTTCAATTTTGAATCAAGTAGAAATTAGTACAGCCTCCACTCATTTGGAATTTTGGATAATTTAACCAGAAATGGGCTGCCATTTTGTTAAGTACAAGAATAGGGACTTCCTAACAAATTAATGACATAAGTAAGATTTTAGGGCTAATATATTTGAGGCAAATATCCCCCCCCCATTCATTCAGCACATAAAAGATATCATTCCACTGTTTTCTGGGACCTCCATTGTTTCTGTTGAGAAGTCAGGTGTTAACTGTGATGAGAAGCCAACTGTCATTTGTTTCATTGTTCTCCTGTGTATAATATTTCATTCTGGCTGCTTTCAAGATTTTCTTTTTTTAATTTTTGGTTTTCGGTTGTTGACAATGCCGTGCATAGGTATGATTTCCTTTGTATTTATCCTGCTTGAATTTTAAGTTTATATCTCTCACTAAATGTAGAAAATTTTAATTATTTTAAAAATAAATGGTTTCTTTTGAAATACTTTTAGATTTACCAAAATGTTGCAAACATAGTATACTTATCACCCAGCTTCCCCTAATGTTAACATCATGCATAATCATGGTATATTTGTTAAACTAAAAAAGTAGCATTGCTATTATCTACAGTTTTTCCATTGACGTCCTTTTTGTTTGTTTGTTTTAGGATCTAATTTAGGATCTTATCTAGGATTTCATGTTGCATTTTATCATCATTTCCCTCAGACTCCTCCATTCTGTGACAGTTTTTCACACTATACTTGCTTTTTGTAGCCTTGACACTTTTGAACAGTGCTGGTCAAGTATTTTTCAGAATGTCTCTCAGTGTGAGTTTGTCTGATGTTTTCTCATGCTCAGATTGAGTTTATGCATTTTGGGAATACTACATAGGTAGGGTGTCTTTCTCATTGCCTCATAGCAGTGGAAAATATCAATATGACTTATAACTGGTGATGTTAAACTTGATCATGTGGTCAAGTTGTGTCTGCCAGATTTCTCTACTGTAAACCTTATGTTTTTCCTTTTCCATTTACTGTTTTTTGGAAGCAAGTCACAAAGTCCAGCCCATACTCAAGGGGAGGGGAATTAAGCTCTACCTTTTGGAAAACATAGCATATACATCTGTTATTCTTTTAGAATTTTTCTGTAAGGAAGATGTCATCCTCTACCCTGCATTTATTTATTTGTGCATTCTTTTTATATATATATGTCAAAGTAGACAAATTTTTTTTTCCGCTTGGATTCTAATCCAGTGCTGTCATTATTTATTTTCCCATTCAAATTGTTCCAACTTTAGCCATTGGAAGCTCTTTCAGGTTGGTTCCTGTGTCCCTGTAAGCTGCCCTCTTTTTTTTTAACTTCCTTATTTTCTGGGCCTATATGATTCTTCAGACTCATATTCTATTTTTCCCTGCCCCAGCCCTAGAATCAGCATTTCTCCAAGCAGGCCTGTTTCCTATTATTGGAAAATGGTGTTTAGAAAGCAAGATCTAGGTGCTGGTTGTGCTTACTGCTTAGTATTTTTTTAAAGTATTTTTTTGCACATTCTCTTTCACCTGTCCTTCTTGGACTCCAGTTACATGTCCCAAAGGTACTTGGGGGACTGTTCATATTTTTATAACATTTTTTGCTCTGTTTTTCAGACTGGATTTCTATATAACTACTTTCAAGTTAATTTATTCTCTTCTGTAATCTCTAATTTGCTATTAAAATCATCCAATAAATTTTTATTTTGAATATAGTATTCTTGAGTTCTAGAATTTCTTTTTCCTTTTCCTAAAAGTAATTTTTATTTCTCTGCTGAGTTTTCCTTTCAGTTCACTTATTACAGCATTCATGTTCTTAATTATAATATGAATAGCTGCTTTAAAATCTTTATCCTTATCCTAATTCTAATATTTGGGCCCATTCAAGTTGGTCTCCACTGATTGCTTTTTCTTTGAATATGGTTCACATTTTTTTTTTGTTTCTTTTATGTATAGTAATTTTGGATTTTATCTTGGATATTGTGATTGATACTTTGCAGAAACTCTGGATTCAGTTATATTCCTCTGAAGAATATTAATGTTTTGTGTTAGCTGGCAGTTAATTTGGCTGAACTTAAACTTCTAACTGCCTTCCCTGCAGTAGGCAGCAATCAAAATCTCAGTTTAGTTTAGTTCATTTAGCCTTAAGGGGGCTGTTTGGTCTGCCCCCCTACACACATGGTTCAGAGGGCAATTAGAGAATTGGGCAGAGTTTATACACAGAATATGGAACTTGTGCTTCGTGAGCATTACTTTTCCTTATGTTTTCCTTCTTTACTTTCCAGCTGCTGAGTTGTTCCTGAACTCTATTCTCTGATTCTATAGCCAGTAAGACTGAATGTTTCAATCTGAGTTTTAGATCCTCTGCCCAGCTAGGGTCTGCCCTCAGGTGAAAAACTAAAACAGGAATCTTAGTGCCATTCCCTTCTTCCAAGTGTCAGCTCTGTATAGTTTTTGTCAGCTTTTTGCTCACTGTCATGTATCTTCAGATTTTTTTTTTTTTTTTTTGGTCCAGAGTTTGTAAGTACTACCAGTGGGAGGATTAGTCTGATATAACCTACCTCATATTACTTTCATTTAAGGGGTGGGAAGGATAATGTTAATTAAATAATCAAACAGGCAAATAATTTAAAACTAAAACTGTGTATTTTGTGCTATTGAGAAATACACAGTGCTATGAGATCTAATAATAGGGGAATTCGACCTCAGTGAGGTCAGGAAAGTTTTCCTTGAGTACATGGTATGGAGAGGTAGAGAATTACTAAAACAGAGAGAATAAAAGAGGAGTCTACATATTTGTTGAATGAATGAATGACATAATCCAACTTTCTCTGCATCTTGGCTTATTTCTTTGCACATATTCTTATCCTGTCAATCTTTAATCATCTCTCTGGGCTTCTGTGATGATGAAAGGGAGTCTATAGGTACAGTGCTTCTAATGTTATCCAATGAAGAGTATCTTGCATGAAAAACTTCTTGAGCCAAAGGAATTTGGGGTATGGACCCTTAAGTGGTATAGTGGAGTGTGTGGGCTTCTGGTTAATATAATCAACTGAATTATAAGGAAATCACCCCTGCCATTTCAATTATTTAGAAATGCTGTATAACAGCACACACACATGCACATATCCATACATACACACACACACACACATGCATGCAAGGTCAAAACCAAGAAAATTATCATAGGTGACCTAAATGGAGAAGGAATGTAGAGTCAGAGTGACTAAGCCTAACCTGAGAGACTCACACAGAGGAATAAGGACAGGCAGTAACAGTTGGGAGATTGGGGCTTTGATCTTTACCAAGGAAGAAGTACCCAGCTATGGATTGAGTACATGTGGAAAACTGAAACTGAATTATCCACATAAAGCCAGAAGCTAAGGGGGGTGATGTGTATGTTTAATGGAGAAGGAAATTCCATTCCACTGTCCCAATAGATAGGCAAAGAAATTTGCTGTCTAGTGAGAGCTATACATCGACAGAATTCCTGAGTCCTCAGTTTAAAGCAGCACACTAAATCTTGAGCAGGCCAAATAAAAATAAATCCACATTTAGACACATTAGGTGAAATTATAGAATATCAAAAGTAAAGAAAAAATATAAAAGCTACCAGGGGAGAAAAAACAGATACGTATCAAGAAATGCGTGCTAATAACAAACTTCTTATCAGCCAAAAGACATGCCTGAATGTAGTAGAGTAATATATTCAATGTGCTAAATGAAAATAATTGTCAATAAAAAGTCTACACTTACTTAAGTGATCGTTCAATTATGAGGATGTAATAAAGACATTTTCAAACTTAAAGTGTTGAAAGCGTTTAGTGCTCATAGACTCCTCCTGAAAGAATTACTAAAGATACACTTAAAAGGAAATTGCGGCAGATTGTATTTTTCAAAAATGGCCATAACAGTATCTACCATCTTGTATATTCTTTTACAATGTAACCTTGCCACTCCCACATCAAAAGGTAGAGTCTGATCCCCTCTTCCTGAAGGTGGCCTATGACCCTTCTCTTGAAACCAGTAGAATGTGGTGGATGTGATAACCATGTTGACTTTTGAGGCTAGGTCAGAAAAGGCCATGCAGTTGAAGGAGTGAAGGACATGCTATCCCCAAATGTGCCAGATTGGTATATTGATTATTTCGAGTTAAAAACATTGCAGGAGTTATAGTTTCAGAAAAGATGAGCTGACTTGTCTCTTCCTGCATGCAGCAAGTGCTAAAGACTCCTCTGGGAGGGTAACCTCTCCATACCAGGGCAGGAAAATAGCCCTTATCGCCAGAGACTTGGAACTGGAGGCTGCAGTGGACCTGAATAAACACACTTAATGGAGTAACTCTTATCTTCCACTAATTTTACACCCTCTATATGTCTCCTAATGACTCCCTTAGAAAATTTATGGCCCCTAGCTAGATTTTCTTTGTCCTGTCACTTCTCAAATTTATTACTCTTTATCTAAAAAGTATAAAAGCATCTTGCTTTTGGCCACTTCTTTGGACCTCACTGTCTTGTGAAGATCCCTGTGTACATACAAAACTAATAAAATTTGTATACTTTTCTCCTATTAATTGGCCTGATGTCCATTTGGTTTCTAGATCCAGCTGAAGAGCCCACTATGAGCTAAAAGTGGGGTTTGGAAGTGATCTCTGGCTCCCCCACACAACTTTCAACTAGTTCTTTGGGATGCTTGCTCTGAGGGCTTCCAGCTGCCATATAAGATGTCTGACTATTCTGAGACCTTAATGTTAAAGAGGCTTTGTATAGCCACTCTGGTCATCAGACCTTCCAGATAAGCCCATCCTCCAACTCAGTACCACTGAGTGACACAGTCAAATTCATAAGATTTAGAAGAAAGGTGGGCATGATGGCTCTTGCCTGTAACCCCAGCACTTTGGGAAGTTGAGGCAGGAGGATTGCTGGAGGCCAGGAGTTCAAGACCAGCCTGAGCAACATAGCAACCCTAACCCTAACCTGAACCCAAACCCTGTCTCTACAAAAAAAGTAAAAAATTAGCTAGGTATGGTGGCATGTACCTGTAGTCCCAGCTACTCAGGAGCCTGAGGCAGGAGGATCGTTTGAGCTCAGGAGTTTGAGGCTACAGTGAGCTATGATTGCGCCATTGCACTCTAGCCTGGGTGACAGAGTGAGACCCCATTTCTTAAAATAAATGATGCAGGAGAATGTTCCAGCTTATTGTTACCCAACTTCCTGACCTACGGAATATAATAAAAGGGTTGCTGTTTGAAGCTACAGTGTTAATTTGTCATGCAGCAACTGGAACAAAATTGAACCCAAAAGGAAGGAATGTTGTAAGGAAGCTGGTGAATATATTTATAAATACAAATAAATATTGATATTTTTAAAAAAGTTGGATGGGGGTTGTTAAAAACAGTGTGATACACAGGTATTAGCAACAGTAATATGGAAGCTGGTGTTGAGTGAGAAGGAGAGAAGATTGCTGATAAAACCTTCCAAGGTCCTTATATTCGCAAAGTTACTAGAGATTGACTAAGTAAGATGTTAAAGAAAAGACATAGATTGTGTAAGTTATGAGATGGTAGAGGGAAAAACAGGAATGCAGAAAATTTCAAAAAGCAGAAAAATAGGCCAAATGCAGTCGCTCATGCCTCTAATCCTAGTACTCTGGAAGGCCAAAGTGGGAGGGTTGCTTGAGGTCAGGAGTTCTAGACTAGCCTGAGCAAGAATGAGACCCCATCTCTACTAAAAATAGAAAAAATGAGCTGGGTGTGGTGGCATAAACCTGTAGTCCCTGCTACTCAGGAGGCTGAGGCCGGAGAATCACTTGACCCCAGGAGTTTGAGGTTGCAGTGAGCTATGATGACACCACTGCACTCTAGCCTGGGCGCCAGAGTGAGACGGTCTCAAACAAAACAAAACAACAACAACAAAAAAAGCAGAAAAGTAAAGCTAAGAAGCAAAGAAAATCATGGTAGATAGAAAACACCAAAATAAGTTGGTTGAGACCAGTGCTATTACAACCGTAGTTGTGATTAATGTAAAGAAATTAATTTCAGTTATTAAAAATAATTATATTTTTAAAAATCCAGCTAAATGTTGTTTTAAAAAGACATCCAAGGCAAGACAACCCGAAGAAGTTATAAATAAAAATAAAGGTATAGAGAGGAGGTACCAGAAAAAAACAAACCAAAAGAAAATAGATGTAACAATATTAATATAAGGCAAAATGGAATTTCTAGGTATTATGCACAGAACAACTTATACATGTGCATCAGGAGATGTGTACAAGGATGTTCATTGCAGAGTTATACATAATAATGAAAATTTTAAAAGAATTTAAATATCTATCAGTAGGGAAATATATGGATGAATTTTAGAATATTCATATGGAGACACTAAACAGCAATTAAACGAGAAAGACTAGATCTATGTGCATCAACATGGCTATTTTTCAAAACCACTGAGTGAAAGAAATAAGCTGCAGAATAACATGTCAATGTGGTATTTCTAAACACAAAACAATACACTTGGACTTCTAAGTTTCCTTCTGAATCTGAAATTATTTTATTGAAATTCACAGTAATATATTATGTTCCTATAACTATTTGCAACTGAGTGTTTGAGGAATTGTGCCCAGAAACAGTGTATTTTAGCAAATAAACTGGCTGTCATTAAGAGCAATCGATGTATCCTAAAGAATGAACACACCTGGAATAGCAGAACGCTGTCATCCTCTGATCAAGTAATCTGTGGAGTTCAATGTTAGTAACCACTCACAGTGTGCTTAATGCTGTAGAATAAGCGCATATATAAAAAATTTCTCCTTTCTCCCCAAGTTGCTTATAAAAAAAAGATGTGGCATAAAGAGGCACAAGTTTATCCTGAGAAGAAAAAATGAGAAGTCTGGAGGAAGATATTTGTTAAGCAATAACTTTCTACTAGACTGTTGAGTGTAGCAAGCCAGAATCCCTGTTCTATAAGTAGATGTTGAAGTCACAGATGCCTTTAGATGTCAATCCCACAGATATTTATTGAGAACCTTCTGTGTACAGGGTACTGTACTTAATATGGTTATGAACACAAGAATGAATCAAGAGTCCCAAGGAGTTTATAGAGCACTGGGGGATTGAGATAACTATAAAATGAGGCAGGGTAAATTAAGGGCCGTGAGAATGATACACCCTGCTCTATAGCTTGCAAGGAGAATGAAACTGTTTTCATTGGAGGGACTGGGAAGGGCGCTGCAGAGGCTGTATCACACATTTATGAATGTGTGATTGAGAGTGGCAGGGCAGTTTCTCCTCTGTGCCATAGCTCTGTTTAGTATTTGATCCCCCCCTGAAGAAAAATATTACTGTACATTAATCCTTTTGAAGCCTTTAATGGTGCTGCTGAGAATCATTTAAACATTTAAAATACACACCACGTAGCACACTTAGTTTAGAGGCAGCATGGTTAGCCACTGGAAAACTAATCATTGGTTTTGATAAAGGGGGCACTTTTATGTGTTATGGCTTATGACAGAAAATGGAAAAATGCTTCAGTGAGACAGGCTGGCATTTTAAATTGGAGCACAATAATAGCCAAAAGTGCTGAAGTCAACGGACTGCTTAGAAATATGGTTTCCATTTGCTGAGAGAGGCCTTGCAAGGTGGCCACATACACGTGTTTGTAACCACAGTCAGTTCAGTTTTGCCCCAAATGTGGGACTGTGACCCTGATTGACATCAGCATCATGTACTTGTAGAGGAAAGAGATTTAGGTCATCCATGAATCCAAGACAAGTAGAAAATAGGCAAATAAGCAACGAGTTATGATAGACTTACATATTACACATAACTTAGGTTGAAAACCATGCAAAGGTGACAGTGCTCTTCTGAATCTTCTGGAGCTGGCTTAAAAATTCTCCCTTTCCCCACCAACCTATTAAAATAAGAATGGATTACCAGTCTGTACAACTTGAAGACAATAAAGAAGGTAGAATGAGATATGTAAGAGAGTCTAAGAGGTGACATTTGATTTATGACTTAGACAATACAAAGGGGATGGCCATGAGATCTGGAGGATGAGAATTCCAAGGAAAAACACCTGCAAGTGGAACACATTCTGTTCCTCACAAACAAAGAGAGAAATGATGACCTTGGGCAAATTGCTTTACTTCCCTGGGCCTCATTGTCTTCATTTGTAAAATTAGAGGGTTGGACTGAGTGAGCCTGAAGGAATTTTTCAGCTGCAAAGTTCAATAAAATAAAGACTAGTTAAAATAGGCAACAGGGCCAGATGTAGTTTTTGTTTGTTTTTAAAGATGACAATCGTAGGGGTGTTTGAAATATTAAGAGTAGATGGAATCACTGAGAGGGAGGAAATGTTGGCATGAGAAAAATGTCAAATGAAACAAAGTTCAAGTAAGTGGTAGGGTGTGGTGTTGGGAGGAATGCTTCTTTCTCACTTCTGATGTTTCCTTCCTTGTGGGGGAACTCAATTAGTGTAACACTCCTGGTCTCTGTGCCTTTACTTCTTCTAAGGGAGGAAGGGTGACTTAGTCTGAGAAATTTGGACAGAAGAGACTAGGTATGCTGTGCTCATCTTCTCCTTTTGGCTTTTGGGGAGCAATCCTGACCACAGAGAGCTCTTCTCCTCTATTCCTCCAGGCCATAAGTGTTACCTGAGGGAGGCCACCTCCTCTTCTGGAAGCTTTTACCTGATCCATCGTTGCCTGTGGGTAAATCTAAATTTGGGATTCAGTTTCCTGATAACTTTGGCTCTCACAGTAAGCTGTGTTTTCCAGTTTAGCCTTCATCAGTGATAATAATGATATTTTGGTCTGCCTTTGCCGTATCTTCATCTTATTTCTCAGTAAATTCAGAATTTGGGTGGGAAAGACGTATACTATTTATTTGGCTCTCAAGATCCCAAAAGTTGGATTCAGGGGAACAAAATAAGCTTTGATAAGAAGTAATATTGTTCTCTCTGAATCAGGTGTAGGGAAAAGTTATGAAGAACTAGAGATACTTTGAGGTGTGATTGAGTTTCCTAGATTCAAAATTATCTCAGTAAAGTAAGGGGCCAGATAATCAGCTGCGAAGGAGTTGGCAGGCATGGAATTAGAAGGTGAAAAGAAAAAAAGTTTTAGAATTGCCTCTATGGAGAGAATACCAAAGAATCCGCTAAAGAAAACCAAAAGATTGCCAGTCAGGGTGGCAAACATTTAAGCATTTAAAATACAGACCACATAGCACATTTGTTTTAGAGGCAGCAGTGGCTAGCTGTGGGAAAACTAACCATTGCTTTTGGTGACAATGGTTTTGATAACAGGCTCTAAAGTAGCCTCATTCTCTGCCCCCCAGGGACAAAAGTAGTGAAAACTGTCCTGTAGAATATAATTTATTCTTAAGTTACACACATTTTCAGAAGTAAGTGAATCTATTAGGGTTGGACAATAAATGGTTGTATCTATATTGTTATAAATGCTAAACTGTTTTTCTTCAAATATGATAGTTGAGACAGCCACTAAATGGACACTTGTCTCAGTCAATTTCGGTTTTCTGTGTGTGTGTGTATTTTCAGGATTTTTTTATTAAACAGGTTTCTAAAAAATGTGTAATCAAAATACTGCATGTTAGCAAGCCCCAATTTATTGAAGGCTATTATTCATTAAATGACAGGGCAGAAAAGAAAATACCATGGCTTATCCCCTGCGCCCATTGACTTTTCTAGGACCAAGGGAAGTACCAGCTTTTCCATAAAGTAATTGCAAACTATTCTTTGCATCCTTGATTTCTCTCTACTTTCATTGCACTTTAAGTATACCACATACAGTTTGGTGGAGGAGGGAGCAAAGAGCAGGGAAGGATTTCAGGAGGTAGGTGCACTTGAACTGGGGCATGGAGGAAGAGTAGGATTTGGCAGGTGGATATAGTAGGTGGGAGCCAGGAGCACTCCGTGTATGGCACATGGCGGAGTCCAAAAGGCAGGGAGACCTGGAGTCAGGTCATCTTCAGGGAGCAGTTTCTTGAGCAGGCCTTTTGGCTAGAGGACTAGGATGCAAGGGAAGTGTTATCTCCACGACTGAAAAAATATCTCAAAACCAGGTTGCACAAGGCTCTGGGAGGCCAAATTTTTTTAAGGTAAGGTGAGATTGTGATGAGGAAATAGCCTGTGGAGAGGTAGAAACTGAAAAGTTAATAGGGCTGATTGTTGGAATGAGATTCTAGAAGGAAAGGGAATAAAAGGGTATAGTAGAAAGGCAGATAAAGTTGGAGGAGAAGTGAGAAGTTAAACAGAATGAAAAGGGAGGACCTAATTTATTTGAAAAATCAAGCAAGTAATGCTGTTTTGTAGTTGATAAAAGAATGCCTCCTAATATTTAGAAATATAAAAATTATTTTAAATGTATCTACTCTGTCAGAGTTTTTATTTCTTTTTCCATGCCATTTCTTTTTCAGTTTTGGTAAAAGAATGAAAAAAGAACAGCATATGCTGAAAGAAATTAGGTACACAACAGGGACTGAAATAATTTCAAATAATTTTTCTTTTAGCCGGATTGCTATTATACAATAAGAATACATTTTGATTCAGAACTTTTATGAAGAACTTGTGCATTTTATTATAACATCTGTTTCTACATTTTAATTTCTCTCCTTCCTTTTATAGGTATTTGCATGCTTTTTTTTCCAAATGAGAAGACCTTTTGTTTGCCACAAGAAGGCTATTATCCAGAATGTTAATGGGTTTTCAACTATTAAGATGTAATGATATACCTTGAGTATTTAACTATAAATTTGAAAAATCTCCATGAACAATCTCAAAGGAATAACTTAGAATGCACTCCTGGTAAATTGGCTCATTTTCCTGTAATTTACTGGAAGTGCTGATATAAGAGCAGTCCTAATGTGAAAAGTACATTAATCCCTGGAGTTACATTGTATGTATTAAATTATTACTCTCAAAGAATAAAATGTATGAGGCCATTTAGCCTTCATTCACACTTGTTACTTAGAATCACAGTAGAGAAACAAATCACTTATCTTTTGATGCACAAAATTAGAAACAATACATTTAATATGTTTTAAAAGAAGAGGCACAGTGATGCTCAGTTACACTTTTGCATAACAATTTCTCTTTTCCAAACGAGGACTGTTCTAGTTAGGAGCATGATTCTTCTGGCTTTGTGGAGGCCCATTTCATTCCATTGGTAATTGAAATATTTTTAGAAACTCATAATGCAGCTTTCTTTCATGTCAGTCAAAAAGATTAGTCTGCCTTCTAGCCATGAGCATCTACCCCATTGGGGTGTTATTTAAGGATGGTAGTCAACTTGCAGGAGTAGCAGTTGCAGGAGCATTTAGGTCTTATTTAGAATTTTGTCTAATTGTGTTTTTCTTCTTTGCCAGGGTACTGAAAGTTATGGAAACATAATTTGTGACATCAGTTGTTTTTTTGGTGAGCAGGCATTTATGATTCTGGAAGGTTAAGGCAGATAGGAAGCCCCATTTGAGATTTTAACAAAGCTCTCAAACAACAAACTATACGATGGACATTAAGCTGGACCCTTCCAGAGATGACCTGCCTCTCATGGCCAACACCAGCCACATACTTGTGAAGCACTATGTACTGGATTTACATGTGGATTTTGAAAGTCGAGTCATTGAGGGGACCATAGTGCTTTTCTTTGAGGGTGGAAACCGACTCAAGAAAGGAAGTAGCTCCACCGAGGAAGCCTGCCAATTGGAATCAAATGAAGCCTGCAAATTTAGGATGCCTGAACCCTGCCATATTCCTGTGACAAATGCAAGGACCTTCTCATCTAAAATGGAATATAATGATTTTGCAATCTCTAGTAAAGGTGAAAAAGATACTTCTGATAAAGATGGTAACCATGACAACCTGGAACAGGCTTCTGGGATTTCTAGCTCAAAGTACTGCTGTGACACAGGGAATCATGGGAGTGAGGATTTTTTGCTAGTGTTGGACTGCTGTGATTTATCTGTGCTAAAAGTCGAGGAGGTGGATGTTGCTGCTGTGCCAGGTATTGAAAAATTTACAAGGTCTCCCAAGCTCACAGTTGCTTCTGAGGAGCTCAGGAATCAGATTGTACATGAACTTGTGACTCTGCCTGCAGATCGTTGGAGGGAGCAGTTAGACTACTATGCTCGCTGCAGCCAGGCTCCTGGCTATGGGGAACTCTTCTTTGACACTGACACTTGGAGCTTACAGATCAGGAAGACAGGGGCTCAGACAGCTACTGACTTTCCTCATGCTATCAGGATATGGTACAAAACCAAACCCGAGGGGCAATCAGTTACATGGACTTCAGACCAGTGTGGCAGGTAGGTTATCTGAGCGCTCCGCAGTCCCATGCCTATTAATCTTGTACACTGCAAGGATGGTCTCAGACAAGGGACCAACTCTGCAGAGATGCTCCTCTTTATTCTGTGATATTATCTAAGTAGCCTCAAATCCTTAGATCCATGGTGAAGCAAGTAAATTCCCAGGCATGCTGAACCCTTAATAGGATTACTTCCCTTAAGTCAGGATGAAAAGATTACTTCATTAAGCCCCTTTATTTCTGAGTTAGGAGATTGAAAGACACGCTTAATGATGAAACCCTGAGCCTAGCTCTACATTGAGATCTCTGCTAGTGACTTCTAGTTTTGTAGATGCGAGTGATGTGTCTCTGAGTGAATATTTTCTCAAAGTTCCTTCATAGTTCCCCTGAGAGAGTAGAGTGCTGCAAAGTTGGGTTGATGAAAAGCCTGGCAAAGTGCTTTCAAATAGAGCCAGCTCTGCTTTGTGACTTTCTTACTGTACCTGTCTCCTGGCGTCTATGCCTCCCTGGACTTTGTCAATTGTTGTATAAGGTGAACCCCCAAAGCATTGAAAGATCTGTTGTGAGGGGTGTAACAGTCAGTCCTGCTGAGACTACATACTCGCTTCTGTGGCTGTGATCTTGATATTTGGTACCAAGAAGACCCTTGGTTTTTAGTTCGAGAAGAAGGAATTGATGAGGCATCATTTTCTAGGGGATACTTTTAGGCAGCCATCTGTCCTTTTCTTACTGCCCTTCCTCTAACAGTTGTTCAGATATTTTAAAATTTGAGAATTTTAAAATCAAACCTTATTGATTCCTCATTATTTTACCTATTTCTTTCTGCTAACATACTGTGAATCAATATGGTAATTATTGCAGAGCTTGGATGGAGGAATGTTGATCTCTGTCAGCTGGGTATGAGAGCCTTTTTTGTAGCGTTGGATTCCCTTTATTGAAGCAGTGGTCTTTGGCAATTGCTTACATCACTTCCTCAACACCCCCGCCCCAGTAAAACCTTTTAGATTTTTTTTTTTTCAAAGCATTACTTTGACTTTGAGCTCTAATTATCCCATTCCTTGCCTCTAATCTTACCTCCTGCTCTGGTCTCCCACCCTGCTCAGAATGAGTTCACTTCCTGTCTTACTTCTGCAAGAGTGTGAGGGGAAATTGCAGGGTTGGTGCAAACTTACATCAGTAAAAAGCATAGTGATTTATTTGTAGAATAACTTATTAGATGTTCTTTGGAGATCATGAGGGAAAGAAACAGGTGTTCTTATTGTATCTTCACATTTTTTGAAATTATTAAAGATAGGAGTTTCAATAAAATTTAACAATATACTGGTGAATATTTAACTGGGAAATTGTAGTTTTTATACTCCAGATATTTCATTTTTGAACTAGAATAATGGGGAAAAAGAAACTATTGACATTATTTGGAAGAAATATTAATAGCTTCAAACATGACTTTCTCCTAAGTGCTCACTATAAAGAAAGAGATTAGACTTATGAATTGAATTATATGCAAAAGTGTTGAGTAAGAATGAGTTATGGATAAATGCTCATATCTATAAAGAAACTAAAGAGGTCATTGGGCACATTTTGCTCCTTCAAAGGGTGAATTTACTCTCGATATCTCCTTTTCTGATAATTCAGTAAAATGCATGATCACAGCAGCAGTTTAAACTGTTTCCTTGGAAGTTTGTGATTATATGTTAGTATGTTAATGTCATTTATGCAATCTTACAAGGATAAGAAATGTTATTTTTAAAAAGGAATCCTAGAAATATGTTTTTTCTCTCTTTTTTCTTATTTGGGGGAGGCGGTAATTTTATTATAGTCAAGATAATCTTCCACAAATGGCCCCTGAATCTCTCTAAAGTCTCCCATGTGCTTAAGAACAAACGTAAGTATGTACTGGCAATTATTTGGGTACTTTAAAGACTTTAAAATGACTAAGGATCCCAGGTTGCTAGACAGAAATAATTCCTTAGTGATATGAGTGAATAATAATTATCAGGATCACAATACTTTATGAATATAATTGTGTGAAAATAGAAAATTTTACAATTATGTGAAAAACATAATTAGGTAGAGCTTATTCCACCAGGGCATAGAGTCTACATTTATTAAAACTAAAACAGTTACTAAATATTTAACCTCGAATGGCAGAATATTACCAGTGTAACTACCATAAATTTATCAGTCCTGGTGAGAAACCTTTTATTTCCATTTTATAGGTAAGAAAATTGAATAAAGTAACTGGAAACTCCTGGAAAAATCCGTATCTGAAGTGTGAAAAGGAGAGACTTTTCTTACTTTTGATCTTGGCTATGTCACTTACTGTATGCAAAGTTTTCAAGTATATTTGAAAGATAAATTTATTATATTAGCTTTCAGTAAATTTCTACTTTTAAACAAGAGAATAGACAGAAACTTTTAAAAAAATCTCTAAATTGGTAACTGTGCTTTCAAGTTCCATCAGTGGCTTCTCCCCTTCCCACCCTCACCTATCCCGGCTGAGAATAAAACTTAAATCACTTTGTTTGATAATAAGTAAAGAATCATTTAGGAGGTTGCATGATCCCAGGATAGAATGAAAAATGTGACACAACAGGCTAACTATATCATAAATATATGAAACACCCTCATCAAAGGGGGTAGGAGGAAAGTCCTAAGTAACTTTGGGAATGAGTACACTCTGTAAAACTAAAGGCAAAAGGAACTATACATAAATACTATAGTTTAGTTGATAAAGTTGTTTCCTAAGGGGGTACAGTTAACAATTCTGGTACCACACTGTACATGTGTTCTGAAGTTGAGCAGTTAAGTAATTGGATGGCAGATGGTAGAAGCCAGGTTTCTCACTTTTGAAGTGGGAGGTTACAGGTAAGTGAGGGGAAGAGGCTAGAATGGTCCATGCAGTAGTGGATTAGAGTTGGAGGTATCACAGTGAATTCATGTTTAGCTTAATGTAGCTAGGGATGGTTGCATATAGAAATAATTATAGAGAGGTGTGTTTCCATGGGTTAATATACACACATGTATATCTTTGCTTGTCAGCTGAGAGGGTCTAGCAGTGAACATATCTAGCCCAGATCATGATTTCTAATATCATTCTCCAATAAAAGGAAACAGGGCTTCTTGGAGAATGGCTAGAACTGGGGCAGAAAATATACAAGATGAGCATGGAGCATGTAGCGTCATAAAGTAAGGAAGCAGTCCAGCAGCATCACAACACAAAGGGACGAGGAGCCATCTGAAAGAGCTAATGGCCAAAGCTGAGCAACAATATATATAAAGTACTTTTGGATGATAATCCAAAGTATAAAATAAATAGCCATGAGTCCAAGCTGACATAAATAAATGATTGAATAAATAAACATGGGGAAGTGTAGACAATTCTACCATGCAGAAGAATTCCAATTAAGTTATGTACATATTCCGTCCTCAGGGAGGTGGAACATAACTCCTCACTCCTTAAGTGTGGATCACACGTAGTGACTCCCTTCCAAAGAGCACAGTGTGGAAGGGGGTTGGGGGAAGTAACTTCACATTGGAGAAACCTGACAGTACTACCGCAGCAAGATGATCAAGGTCAACATCAACAGTGATAAGTCACAGTGATAGTATGTACCCTTGGTATGATGTGATGAAAATGGCATCTTCCTCCCAAAAGCCCTTAACGCTAATCTAATCATAAAAAACACCAGAT
Organism: Eulemur rufifrons; assembly: GCF_041146395.1. Classification (NCBI taxonomy): domain Eukaryota; kingdom Metazoa; phylum Chordata; class Mammalia; order Primates; family Lemuridae; genus Eulemur; species Eulemur rufifrons. The sequence goes on from NC_090989.1 coordinate 206,108,109, forward strand.
TTATCCCAATTGAGGGACATTTGACACAACACCTGATCAGTACTCCTTAAAACTGTGAAGTCAGCGTGAACAAGCAAAGCCTAAGAAACTGTCACAGTCAAGAGGAGCCTAAAGAGATGTGGTATTCTGAAACGGAAAAAGGACATTCAACAAAAACTAAGGAAATCTGAATAAAGTCTGTATGTTAGTTAGTAATAATGTGTCAGTATTGAGTCACTAATTGTGACCGATAGAACATACTAACGTAAAATGCCAGTAATAGGGAAAATTGGGTATAGGGTATGTGGCAACTCTGTGTATTATCATTGTGGTTTTTAAAATAAGTATAAAGCTCTTCTAAAATAAAAAGTATATTTAAAAAGACTTCAAGTTTGGAAAGAGATCCTTATCTTTCTACCTTGAAATTCCCCTTTGCTAAGTTATCCTCCCACTTTTACCAAGTGGCAATGTTCTCTAGAGAAGAAAATATATTTGAAGCTATAAAAGAGTACTTCTTCTAAATGATTGTGAATAATGTCTTCCTTCTTATCGTTCTAGTTCTAAAATGAAATATCTGGACATAGAAAACTCCATTTTCCTACCTTAGTTTAGCCATTTGGGGATTGTGCCAGCTCTTGAACCTAAATGCTCTTTCTTGCCTCCATCATTCAGATACTGGATTGTAGGTGACACATAAAAATGGTTGACAAAAGGAACACATATATTCAATCTTATACAACATGCTTCTTGGAAAAGATGTTTACTTTTGAATAGTGTGTGTGTGTGTGTGTGTGTGTGTGTATGTGTGCCCTTTAAACTATTTCAGTGAGAACAGGGACAGGGTTAAGAGTATGTAAATGTATTTTTACAAAGCTTTTAGAAAGGAATGAAACAGTATCTTTTTGATTCTAGATCCTCAATGTCCCTAAGAAAAAAACTTTAAAAATGGAAATGTTTATGTGTTTTCTTCGTTTTCCTTGCAGTTTTTTTTGCATTTTTTCCATTCTCCTGAATAAAATGTTATTTAAAACCAAAGCATTATCTTTGGTAACCCATTCCCTTTTCCCATAGGATCATTATAATAGCTGTGGAAGCAGCCAGGTGGTCTAGGAGATCTGGGCTTAAGCTGATGACATCACTGAGTATGAGTTCAATGGAGGGGAAATTCAGTTACATATAGGCAATTTATTAGAAAAACTACAATTATTTGGATTGGCATTAAAAATAAGAAAACTTCCTGGGAAAATACATAAGTTAATGTAATATTAAAATTTAAACATTCATAAAGCACTATGATTTTTCTTTGTTGTAGATGAAATCAGGATGAAGTTGGCAAAATAACAAGAACTACTTTTTTGTATATACATTTGTTGCTCAGCTGTTAGACCAAGGAAGATGTAGACTTTTGAAGTATTTTTAGTTCAACATCTAAACTGGTTGTTAAAACATGGTTTTTCTCCCCACTGAATTAGTTTTATTGTTTTATATCTCACTATAAAGGAAAGTTTTAAAATTAAAAGAATGAGCCAAAGATGTGTTGGAAGAGATTTCAGGTCTAAGAGAAACATTTCTACAGTTAGTACCTTTTGTTTTTCTTGCTGGCTTCCAGAAACCAATACAAAATTTATGAGAACTGAAGTGGAAATATACATTAATTCTATAATATCATTGTATAGCTGCAAAGGAAGAATCAATAATCCCAAACTTGAAAATGTTTGAAAGGGTTCATGTTTTAGCCTCTTTCTCCCTTTGCTGCACAGACTGGGCATACCTCCATTTCCTAGAATCCCAGTGGAGTCACCGTGGGAGAAGAGATAATGATGGACTGCCTTAATCCAAACAAGTAACCCAAACGACTAACCAAACAAAAAATGAATAACAAAATATCAACAGCACACAAATCACAGTGACCTGTATAACCAAAAGTGTAGAATGTTCAGAAGAACCTGGATGGCAAGAGCCAAGAGACCTGAGTACTAGCGAGAGCTTTGCAGCTGACTAGCCATGTGACTTTAGATAAGTCACTTCACATCTCTGGAGCTTAATTTCCTCGTGTATAAAATAAGAAGATTCCATGGGAGGATCTTCAAGAGTTTTCCACCTATGTAATCCCATACCCACAAAGGACTGCCAGATGAGAAATACTCTCTTTTCATTTACGGGCAGCAGAAATGAATTTCTGACTGAAAACCACTTACAGTCCTGTCCATTTTGTCTCTACACAAATCTTTCTTTTTGACTTTACACGAACTCTATCTTTCCAAGTCAGAGCAGCATTCTCCATGGACCTGCCATGTATTCAGTAGGATGGATGAATTCTGGTTTTGGTAATTGTGCCATGAAGTAGAATGATAGTAAGGAAGGTTGTGTGTGTGTGTATGAGAGAGAGAGAGAAAGAAAAAGAGGGTGAGTCATAGTTGACATTTCCTATTTTAGTAGCTCTGGCTCTTGGTTTTTGTGGCACAAGAAAGCAAGAGGGTTGCTCACCTACAATGGAAACTGTAATCTGGGTTTAATGAGCACATGGAGTTGTAAAAAAGATTAGGTGCAGAAAGGAGAACACATTGAAAAGAACTGGAGGAGGCCTGAAGATTTTGTAACCCTAGGAAGCTTATAAAAGAGCCTGACCCACTAAACTGTCTTCTGTGGTCCCTGGCCCCCAGTGACCAAGTCAGTGCCTCATCAAGCCACACACATGGCCACAATGTGCTCATTACCTCCAACCTGCTTTTCCTGGCAGCCTTCTGCCCAGTCAATGAACTGTTATACCTGAGTCTCTGGAAAAGGGTGACTTGATGGACAGTAGTGAAGCCTAAAACATTTTTAAAATAAAAACAACCCCGTTTTCTCCTGACTGCAAAAAGACAAATGCATATAGTGGTCAACCGAAGAGAAAGAAAATATATGGTTTGAATCAGCCCCCTGTAAGTTTTCCTTTAGGGATGGTTCCTCCTTAAGGAGGCTGGCAAGCATGTTAGTGTTAGCTGACCTCTTACCTGGAAAGGCAGAGTTAGTGTGTCTTGTCCTCATTTGACCACTCTGAACACACAAACATTTTATAAGAAGCTGAAGTAATTGTTATTCTGACCGATTCTTCCTCAATTTAGAAGTTCTTTAATGGCAGCGAGCCATGGACCTGTCTCACCCTGTCTTGTCCCATTTTTTCTTCTTTCTTTTCTTGTCCTCCCATTCCCACAACTCCTGTGCAGTTAACCTGGGCTCCCCAAGGAGTCTCCCATTGGGATGGGTATCTCAGGCCATGTGAGATGAACCCTGGTGAAAGAAAGTTTTCCTTTGCATGCAGGAAAGAATTATTCGGTCTGGAAATAATGAAGTTATAAACATCAGAGAATGTCAGGCTGGCGCCTGCACATCTATCCCATAAACGTTTCAGCAACATGGCTAAGGTGCAAGGCTGTGCATGTCGAATAAACACAGCTGCATTTATTTCAGTGATTACATATTCAGATAAGTGCAGAGCCTGTTTATAAATGCACATTGATTTTCCTGCCTTCTGGGCGGAGGGGCTGGGTGGGTGAGCAGGGAATCCAGCCATGCACATAGTTCTCATTTGAATGTGCACATGATGGGAGCCATCTTTACTCTTGGGTCCCTACATAGGGAGTATGATCACATGACTCTGAAGACCCATCCTCCACATGCTGAGATTCCACCACTAGGGCTTTATCCACAGGATAAAGCTTTCACCCTGTTAAAAATATAGTTACCTAACTGTACATTGTTTTTGGCTATTTACACTGTGACATGAGACATATATAGGATATCAGGTTGTAAAAGATCAAAAGGCCTTTTGTTATAAAGACTCTAAGTCACGGACACTTGTTTTGGGCATGTTGAAAAGGGAGGAATGAGCCTGCAGCTGAGAAAGAGCAAATGGCCAGGAAAGGAGTAGGCTGGGAGCACAAAGAGAATTTACATTTTCAAGCAGTTTGGCCTACCCTAGGACCTCCCTCTTATGTGATTGCTTTCCTATTTATGAAATATTCCAATAAGAAAGTGATTGAGTCTCCTATCAGACATGGGCATATTTATGGGTATATCTTTTAGATTGGTGACTTGAGCTACATGTTCAGAGTTATAGCCCTGGATACCAAATGGTGCTACTGGTTACAGTGGCAGGAGTCAGCTGACAGAAGCCAGAGTCACAGTAGGGACTGTCCAGTGGGAGATGGGACCACAGAGGAGACTCAGCCACACTGAAGCTACCAAAGGAAGCAGGGAGAGGAGAAGTATTACCTTGTTTCTTGCCAAGTCCTGCTTTCAAATCTTCCACCAGTGCCCCCCATTGGTCAATCCTAACAGGAAGCCAGAAGACAAGAGAGCTTCCACTTCAGCTAGGAAGAAAATATCCTTTAGACTTTAGCAGAAAGGATACCCCCGCCATGTAAAGAGGAGGGTAGGAATAGAGAATAGTGAGGACATTGGGGGGTGGTTGGAGGTGAGAGCTTCTTGGGAGCCTGGCTAGGTAACTAACCCCCTCAATGGGAGAGTTCAGGTGCCCAGATGCCAGATGGCAGAAAGAGCCTTTAAGATGATTATAGGAAGAATCAGAACAAACTTCTAGAACAAAATGTCTAGAACTGGATAGAGAGGACATAATACTGAATTGGGGAGAAAGGGTGGTGACAACATGCTGGTTTTTAATCGAGTCAATGGAAGGATTTCCTGCCCGACTCAAATCTGCCTGCAGTATCAATACTTATTACTTCATAAAATCATTATTCCAAATTTTCTGAGGCAGGTCTGATTGCAGACCCATTGTTGAACACTACACTGTTTGGGATTAGGAAAATACAATCTCTGTGTCCATAAAAGTGTCCTCTGCTATATGATATGTAAAGCCCTTTATGAACAAATGAAACAGGTGGGTACCCTCTACCTTCTCCCTGTCCCTTCCTGAGCTTCCTTTCTGGTTTAATACCTTTATAATCCATCTTTGTTACTTGAGCCAGAAACCTCAGAAAATTCTGTGTTAGTTATCTATGGCTGCATAACAAATTATTCCCGAATATAGCAGCTTAAAAGAATAAACATTTAATGTCTTACACAGTTTCTGAGGGTCAGGAATCCCGGAGCAGCTTAGATGGGCGGTCCTGGCTCAGGATGTCTCACGAGGTTGCTGTCAGGCAATGGCTGGGGCTGTAGGCATCTCACGTCTTGACTAGAGCTGGAAAATCTTCCAAACTCACATGGTAGTTGGAGGCCTTAGTTCGTCACTGACTGTTGGCCAGAGGTCTCTGTTCCTTACCACATGGGCCCCTCCCTAGGCTGCCTGAGTGTCTTCATAACAGGGCAGCTGGATTCCCCCAGAGCAAATGATGGGAGGGAAAGAGGGAAAAGAACTTCTGAGGTGAAAACCACAGATTTTTAAATAGTCTAATCTCAGAAGTGACATGCCATTACTTCTGCCGTATCCTACTGGTCACACAGACCAACCCGAGTACAGTGTGTGAGGAAACTCCGCAAGGGTACAAATACCAAGAGCCAGGGTTACTGGGGGCCATCTTGGAAGCTGGCTACCTCAAAGAGATCTTCCTTTCCTTCTCCGTCTTCTTCAGCAAATCACTAAGTCCTTCCAAGTCTTCCTCTACAGTGTTTCTGAGCTACAACCTCATCTCAAATCCAATGGTTTCTTCAGGGAAGAGGTGTGGAGGCTGATGGAGGAAGCCTTGGGGACCACATACATAAGGGTGCAGGTGGAATGCATAATAATATGCTAGCATGGCTTCCAACCCAACCTTACAAGGAGGGGAGCAACATCTTGGCAAGCCAGACTTTTGGGAAGGATTTGTTCCCTGTGCAGGCGAGGGAAGACCTGTAACACCAGAGTCATCCTGGGCAAGTGAGGTGCTGAGAGCAGATACTTTCAGACTTGGCCTAAGCACCTTAAGACTGCAGACCACAATATGAGGTCAGCCCCCTGTGCATGAGGCAGAGAAAGTCTTAGGAGCTCTGTAGGCAAGAGCCTGTCACTTTCTTGTAAGCATTGCAAGTATGTTTAACTACACAAGTCTATGTAGATTGGAAGTGGCTTCCTGGAGCTCTTGAACTAAGAAAAATTGTGTGGTCCATTCTGATTCAGTGGAAAAGGAAACCTTGATTTTCAATGTCTGCCATTTGGCCAGTGGAAATACACCCCCTTTCCAGTGACGATACTTTTCCTTCTTGGGACCCTTCTCTAAGATGGGCTTTTTGGGGAAAAACAAAACACTTAATAGGTAGAATTTTCAGAGCTAGGTGTGCCTTGACCCCACCTACCTGAGCTATTTGAGCTGCTACAGGATCTCTCCCACCATCACGGCACCTGGGAGGAGGTGAGCTCTAGCAGTCTCCCTCATTAGGTTCTTAAACAGCCTGAGGCTGGACAGTTAACTAAAGTTAAGTCAATTAACTAAGGACCCAAGGGGATCAGGGCGGGAACTCAGAACTTATTGAAATTGATTGATGATTCTAGGCCTTCTATGAAAATTTGTTCTTTGTTCTTGGATCTCTAAACTTGGGATACAGAATCGTAGACTTACTGACCAGAACAGACAGCAGAGGTCGCCTACTGCCTTTCTCCCCACCCCGTACTCATTTTACCTGTGACTCAGAGAGGTCAAGGGACTTTCCCACAGTCATTTAATATGTTGGTAACCCAGCCCGGACCAAACTCTTCTGACTTTCTGATCTTTCCCTGTCTCATGTCAAGCCTGTGGGTTATCGTGGCATGTAGACTAGTAGGGTAAGTGTACTGCAGCTGCCTGTTTGCTTTAAGATCAATTTTCTGCTCTTATTGTGATCTTCTCTAAATGACAAGGAACTTCACTTCCCAGGCTCTCTTGTCTTCTGGCTTCCTGTTAGGTTTGGCTAATGGGGGGCACTGGGGGAAGATTTGAAAGTAGGACTTGGCAAGAAACAAGGTATTACTTCTCCTCTCCCTGCTTCCTTTGGCAGCTTCCGTGTGGCTGAGTCTCCTCTGTGGTCCCGTCTCCCACTGGACAGTCCCCTACTGTGACTCTGGCTTCTGCGAGCTAACTCCTGCCACTGTAACCCAGTAACACCAGCTCCTCCAGTCCGAAGGGTCACAGCCGCTTACTCCTGTGGCTGATCTCTGGGGTGCCTAGCTGTCCTCTGATTGGTTTCTCAGCTCTTCAACAATTTTGATAATCCATTCCCTATATTAAATTACCTCTGCTTGTTGAGATCTAGACAGGTTTCTCTTTTCCTTATTGGACCCTGACCATTTGAATAGGACCATCATTCTGCGTGTTCTTGCACATTGTAGGAATACAGTAAATATTCAATTATAATGATGTTAATGAGAAAGGAAAACCAGTTTATCCAAAACCAGTAGTGCTCAGTTGTATGCATTTACTTTATAAGTCGAGCTGATTAAAGTTACATATTTGTCATGACTCATTAAAAACCGAAAGTGGAAACATTTTCCTAAGACATTTTCCAGAGGAGTCAGTCTTGTGCCTTCTACTCTGTGGTGTCAAAAGAATGGATTCCTTTGATCTCGTAGATCTTTTCCATCTCTGTCAACCACGACTTGATCGTGGAAGGGATCTTTTTTGGTTTGGGTAGGTTTGTATTTTTTAATTGTAGCAGAATGAGTCATTGGTTTTGTACACTTTGGTAACAACTCTCTGCAGTTGGCTTTGCCATCATGAGCCTGGTTGATGGGACCTGCAGTCCTGTTTATATGCCAACCCCTGTTCTTGGCCTCCACACAAGGATTTCCACAAGGGCTCCATTTGAGATGGTAGTTTCCAAGATTGGGGGGGTATCTGCCCGCCAGCACTGGATTTGAGACCACCAGCTTGTTTTTCCAAGCATTAATATCTCACTGATCTCCAAACATATTTTCTTTTCCAGAATACTTTCCAAAAGTTTTGTAAGAATGTCTCTAAAACTTTTTTCTTTTGAAGGCATACAGACCTAAGGGGAGGGGGCAAGGATAATATAAATGATAAGTTGGCAGACTAGTATTTAAAACTTTATCCAAAAAATATTTTTCTCCTTACAAAAAAAAGCCCCTCTTTACATATTTAAGTAATTCATTTGGGAGAAATAACCACTCAGCTATTCACATAGCCAGCCCTTGGCAGTTTCAGTTCAAAATGCTTTGAAACGAGTCAACTACAGCCTCAAATATTTTCTCTTTGAAAGTTCAACTTAACCTTCACTACGATGGTGGTGAGAAAAGTGACAACTCATTTTAAAGATTCTGCCCCTTTGTTTCTTTGTCTCTCTTCTGCAGGCCATGTGTTTATACTATGGGATCTCCCATAAACAACAGGGCCCTTTTTCCATGCCAGGAGCCACCCGTTGCCATGTCAACATGGCAGGCTACAGTTCGAGCAGCTGCATCTTTTGTTGTTTTAATGAGCGGGGAAAATTCTGCCAAGCCAACACAGCTTCGGGAAGGTACTGTACATGTGTTCTTTGCTTATTTATGTATTGCACACATGTTGGACCCAGGAACCCAATAAGCAGTGTTTTTCTAAACTTTAAAGAGCTCCTTTATTAGTTGGGTTGGAAATGAACATACTATAAAACATCCTGCCAGAGAAAACAAGCAAGGGTTGGGGAGGGGCACTTAGGAGCCTGGGCATGGGATTTGGGGCTCTTCGCGCTAGAGTTATCAATTCATAGATTATTTCAGTAGTTGCTTTTACCTGGTGGTTCGTGGGCCATAAGTAGGTGGTCTTGGTTGAAGACTTTCTGGGCTGACAAGTGTGTCCTGGAAACACCATTATAGTTGAGTTATCTGTGGTTTGGTTATGGTGTCTGTACATGGTCATTCATCATGTTGAGAGGTAATGCTCCTGTTGGTGAGCCCACTGGCGTTGTCCTGGTAAAGGATCTGTTCTACATGCTATTTGCCTATGTGAGGTTCTGAACCAAAGGTGTATAAGAAACATAGAAGGCAAGTGCTACTGCACGATCAAGGTTTTATCTGAATTACTTGCTTATTGCAATCATTAACCCTTTCAGCTGAGATCCTGAGCGTGTCGATGCTAGGTAAAATTTTTGTAGTTTAATATTTCTTTATTTAAACTATAGTGTCTCCTCTCACATACTTATTACAGAAACTTTAAAATATGCAGGAAAGTAAAAATAATAAAGTTAAATAATTTTAGAGGAAATCATTGCTAACATTTTGCTTCATTTCCTTTTAGTATTTAAAATCTATTCCAGGCACCGTGGCTCATGGCTGCAATCCCAGCACGTTGGGAGGCTGAGGCAGGAGGATCGCTTGAGCCCAGGAGTTTGAGACCAGCCTGGGCAAAGTAGCAAGACCCTGTCTCTACAAAAAAAAATTAAAAATGAATTAGCTGGGCATGGTGGCATGTGCCTGTAGTTTCAGCTGCTCAGGAGGCTGAGGCAGGAGGATTGCTTGAGCTTTTGAGTTGGAGGTTGTAATGAGCCATGCTCTGGCCACTGCACTTCAGCCTGAGCAACAAAGTGAGAGGCTGTCTCTTAAAAAAAAAATAAAAAACTATTTGTATTGTATGTATTATCATTCCAAAAGTATTATAATAGCATACAACAGTGTTTATTCTGCTCTTCTGATTCATAGTGTATTTTGAATATTTTTCAGGTCATTTAAGTATTTTTTTAAATTGTAATTTTAATGTGGGCACAATATTTTGTTATATGAATATATCAGAATTTAATACTTCCATATTATTAAACATTTTGATTGTTTCTAGGGCTTTTTTCCAATTATAAATAAAGTTGCATTAAATTCCTGATGACTTGTTTTATATAAAATTAGAATTACTGGGTCAAAAGTTGGAACATGTTTAAGGCTATTGGTATATATTTTTTTCCAAAAAGGTTGTGCCACTTTACACATTTATTTGTAGTTAGGAGGGTCTCTGTCTCCTGGAACTTTGCTCATCTGATAGGCAAGAGAAGGTCTCTTTTTAATTTGGATTACTTTGGTTATCAGTGAGTTTCACATGTCCTTATGTGTTTATTTATTTTTTTAATTTCAGCATATTACAGGGGTGCAACTGTTTAGGTTACATATACTGCCTTTGCCCTGCCCAAGTCAGAGCTTCAAGTGTGTCCATTCCCCAGACAGGGCGCACCACACCCATTAGCTGTGAATATACCCATCCCCTCCTCCACCCTCCCATCGGCCCAACAGCCAATGAATGTTACTACTATTTGTGCACTTAAGTGTTTGTCAGTTAAGTCAGTTAATAGCAATTTGATGGTGAGTACATGTGGTGCTTGTTTTTCCATTCTTGTGATGCTTCACTTAGTAGAATGGGCTCCAGCTCCACCCAGGATAATACAAGAAGTGCTAGATCACCATTGTTTTCTGTGACCATTTTCATTTTCTATCTCCTCGTTTCCTTTGCCCGTTTTTATATTGAAGACTTAGTGAGGTTTTCACAAAGTTTGTCTTGTTTTTTGAATTTGATCAGCTCCTTAAAATGTAGATATTAACTTCATTATATTTGTGAAAAGTACTTTTCCCAGTTTTTGGTATGTCTTTTAATTTTATATGATGTTTCTGATCTGTAGGAGATTTAAATTTTTATGAAGTCAAATTTTTCAGCTTTTTCTTGGAAAGTCTTTCTTTGGTCTAAGATTCACATATTTTTTTGTAATATTTTTATAGTTTAATTTTTATAATTTAACTCTTTAATCTGTCTATAGTTTATTCTCATCAGGGTTGTGAAATGAGGACTAAATATTATCTTTTTTCCAAAGAGAAAACCAATTGCTTTAAGATCATTTATGGAATCTTTTCTAATTTGTGATATTTTCTTTACCATAAGCTAGATTTACATATGTACTAAAGTCTTCAGTGAGTCTTTACTTGATTCTTATGGTAAAAACAAAACAAAACAAGCAATACATTTAAAAATTTTCTTTCTAAAAATAGGTAACATTTACTTGGTTCATTTACAAATGAAGAAAACATTTGCAATAAAGTCTCCTTCTTACCTCAATTTCCCAGCTACCCAGTAACCCTCCCCCAAACCAACCAGGGTTACATTTCCTTTGAATAATGTTTTTTCTCTTTTGTTGTACAAATTGTAGCATACTATACACATTTTTGTATTGTGCTTCCCCTTTTAGAATAAATTTATTTATAGATGTCTAATAGATAAAGATACATCGGAACATAAAGAGCCTCCTCATTATTTTTATAACTATGGAGTATTCCATAAATGGATATTTTACAAATTTAGTTAGCCAATAGCTCTGTACTATACTGCATATCAATTAAGGAATTTAATAAGTATTTACTTCCATTATCTTTCCTCACCCACATTCTCTGGTTATTTAGTAATAAAACTTGGGCTCTGGGATTCATATTATCTCTTTATTTTGCTTATGTATTGTATCTTTTAGGAATTACTATTATTGTTTTCTATTTTCATTCAGTTTCAAGTCATATTTGTAATAGGTATTTAGACTTTCTTCATTCTTGAGCTCAAGTTTGAATCATCTTTCAGTTGGCTGGGAAATGATTTTAATTTTTTTTTCCTAAAAGGATGGACGTGTGTTGTATTTTCTGAGTCCTTCCATATTTACATTGGCATTTTTTGTATTCACTTATGACTATGGAGTATTCCATAAATGGATGTTTCACAATTTAGTTTACCAATAATTCTGGACTTCACTTAAATTCTTAAGTTACTTCTTTTCCCTCTTTAGCAACTATAAATGTTTTCATTATCATCTCTTATTTAGTATTTCTGAGGAGAAATCTGATACCACATTTTTCTGTTCTTTGAAAGTAGTTTGATTTTTCTGCCCGCACGCTCATAGAATTTTTTAAATTTATGTAATTCAAAACTTTCTAGAATTAATCTAGACGTGGGTGTGTTTTTATCTATTTTATTAAAGTATCATTTATGTATTGTATTAGGGTTCTCCAGAGAGACAGAACCAATAGGATATATGTGTATAGATAGATATATAGGAGGAGATTTATTAGGGGAATTGGCTCACGTGATTATGGTTTCTGAGAAGTCCCACCACAGACTGCCTGCAAGCTGAACACCCTAGGATGCCTGCAGCAAGGCTCAGTCCAAGTTCAAAAGCCTCAGAACCAGGGAAACTGATAGTGTAATTTTCAGTCCAAGGCTGAAGGCCTGAGAACTGGGCCAGGAGTGTTCTGATATCAAAGAGCAGGAGGAGGAGAGTGTCCCAGCTCCGGGAGAGAGAGAGAGAAGAAATCATTTTACTCCCTTTTCGGTTCTATCTGGGTACCCGTGTGCCAGTTTCCTCTGGAAACACCCTCACAGACTCACTCAGGGCTAATGCTTTACCATTTCTCTAGGCATCTTTAATCCAGTCAAGTTGACCTAACTATCACACATATAATAAATGCATACAATGAGATTTGACAAATATATACACGTGTTAATTAATCCCCACCTATGATGATATAGAGCATTTCCATTACCTTAGAAATTCCCCTGTGCCGTTGCACTCATTCCTCCCTAACCCCACTCCAATTAGCCATTGGTCTGATTTCCATCACTATAGATTGGTTAAACCACTTCTTAAAATTCATATAAATGGAGTCATTTAGCGTGTACTCATGTCTGGCTTCTTTTACTCAGCATAATGGTTGTCAGATTCATCCATATTGTTGCAGATGTCAGTAGCTTATTCTTTTTTTTTTTAATCGATGAGTAGGGGACCATTGTATGAATAAACCAGTTTGTCCACCCACTTGTTGGTGGACATTTGGATTGTTTTTGGCCATTACAGAAAATGTGCTGTGAACATTCATATATAAATAGGGACATAGGTTTTCATTTCTCTGGGGGAGATACCTAAGAATGGAATTGATCATATGATTAAGTGTATGTTTAAGTTTGCGAGTATCTGCCAAACGATTTCCAAAGTGGTTGTATCATTTAATATTCCCACCAACAATGTATGAGAGTTCTAATTGTGCTCATCCTTGGAAACACTTGGTATTGTCAGTCCTTTTAATTTTAGCCCTCCAACGGAGTGTGAAATACTATCTTATTGTGGTTTTAATTTGCATTCCTTATGGCTAATGATGTTGAGCATCTTTTCATATACTTACTGCACATTCTTATATCTTCTTTTGAAAAGCTTCTCTTCATGTCACTTGCCCATTTTTTTAATGTGCATTTTTGGTTGTTTTATTACTAGATTATAAGAATACTTTATGTAATACTATAGATGTAAGCCATTTATCAGATATATGTATTACAGATATATTCTCCCAGTCTATGTGGCTTGCCTTTTCATTTTTTATTTACACTTCATACCACTGATTTTCATAGTTACAGTTTTCTTCTTTACTAATTCCATTAGAGATTTAAATTATGTTATTGTAACATTAGTTTGCTTTTAATCCTTCATTTTTTAAAATTTTCTTACTTTATTGACTTTTTTTTTTTTTTTTTTGGTTGAGACAGAGTCTCACTTTGTTGCCCAGGCTAGAGTGAGTGCCGTGGCATCAGCTTAGCTCACAGCAACCTCAGATTCCTCGGCTTAAGCGATCCTACTGCCTCAGCCTCCCGAGTAGCTGGGACTACAGGCATGCGCCACTATGCCCGGCTAATTTTTTCTATATAGATTTTTAGTTGTCCATATAATTTCTTTCTATTTATAGTAGAGACGGGGTCTCGCTCAGGCTGGTCTCGAACTCCTGACCTTGAGCAATCCACCCGCCTCGGCCTCCCAGAGTGCTAGGATTACAGGCGTGAGCCACCTCGCCCGGCCACTTTATTGACTTTTGATCTCAATCTGTTATGCTTCTGTTTCAGTCGTTTATCTTCTCATGGCTTTTTACTATTGTTTCATAGAAGTTATATCTTCTGGTATCATAATGACAATGTCCATTTCCTAAACTGGTTTTGGTTTCTGTGGTAAATTGATTTCCAATACTTGTTCTCCCTTTGAGTCCTTAGAATGTTGTCTTTTACCTTTATTCTGTTGGGTTTTTTTCCCCACGGTGCTCATGGCTTTCCTGTCTGATGTGTACCAATAGACAGGAAAAAGTGTGTGGATTTCCCTCAGTTCCATTCACTGTCCGCTTGTGTGCTGACCGATTCCCCCTTTGAGTTCAACAGATGAAAGGTTAGTTAGCTCCTTTATCCAGGCTCTGGTGTCTTGTTGGCAATTGTCTAGTCAGGTTCTGCTAGACTCACATAGGATCTTTTTCTACCCTCTTTATTTGGTTCCCTGATGTGCTGTGTTGATTGAGCACGTGAAACACTGCAGTCTCAACCGGGCACTAATACCTGGGCTCCTCCAGCTCCCTCTTCTGGCTGTAACAGTTTGCTTGTGATAACTACACCTCCTAAGATGTGGCTCTCCCTACGCTAAGCTCACGAAGCCTACATATTTTCTCATTCATGGTTTGGCCCCACAGTAGAGCCTTGTGTTTGGTAGTGTTTCTCAAACTTGAGCATTATTTTTCTTTTTAGCAGGGGGAAAAAAATCTCACAGTTGACCAGGAGTGACTGAAATTATTTATATTAGAATGGTATTTTAAAAACTATAGGCCTGAGACTAGAGATGAACTATGTTTATAACTGTTACACATTTATAAATCCAAAATAAAATTATACATTAAACACAGACCAAACTAGTACATCAATAAAATTCAAATTAACAACTTAAATTTAATGTAAAGGTTAATATTTTGCTGAAATTAAATTGCCCCTCACTATACGAATGTGGTGCTGATGGCTCCATGCGGTTTCTTTTGAGAGTAAACACCTGTTCTACCCTGAGCCATGTGATTATCTCCACCACTTGTCTTCTATCTGCTGTAAAACTTTTGCTTGCATACCATGCTGTGATGTCATTTGACTTTTACTCAGCCAAAAGCATCATCCTTCTGTTCTTTTCTCATTATCACTCAATAATTAGAGCAGTCTCGCATGTCCCTGTGCAAGCCCACACACTGATTCAGATGTGAACTCTGAAATCATGTGGTAATACTTAGTGATACCTGGATGATTTTAGGAGTTAGCAAACCAGAGCCCACTAGTGAAATGTAGCCCACTGCCTGTTTTTGTAAGTAAAGTTTTATTGGATCATGATCAATGTCCATGGCTGCTTTCATGCTACAGCAGCAGAGTTGAGTATTTGCAATGAAAGCTCACAGAGCCTACAATATTTGCTACCTGGCCTTTTAAAGAAAAAAGTTTGCTAAGCTCTACCATCTCTGTCTGTTGTCTTTTATCTATTTGAAGATTATCATCAAAACATTAAAAGAAGAGTTAACTTTAAATTTTTCATGGAAAACTTTTATACTTCCAGGAATATATCTGTGGACCTTTTTTTGAGAATTCCAGTTTAGGGCGTAGTTATAATACAGTAGATGTTTATTAGAATTTGCTTATATTCATACCACTTACACCTTATATGATATCACAGAACAGATTTTACCAGTTGAAACTGAGAGAGGATTGAGTTAGACAAGGAAAAAGAACTCTACACCTAATACCGCAATTTCTCCTATAGCCTACAGCTGGGATTTATCAGCGGACAACCAGGAAATAGTACTAATAAAGCTCTGCCAGGACCAAAATGGCTGTTCTGAGGATGGAGTAATTTCTACAAACGTATCTGCACTCCTTAGAG
This sequence comes from Eulemur rufifrons, assembly GCF_041146395.1. Lineage (NCBI taxonomy): Eukaryota > Metazoa > Chordata > Mammalia > Primates > Lemuridae > Eulemur > Eulemur rufifrons. The sequence goes on from NC_090989.1 coordinate 206,123,706, forward strand.
AAAAAGAATGTGTGGATACATGATGATACTATTTCCTTTCTAAGTCATGTTTTCTAGATTGGTAGATTGGTCTCATAGGACCTTCACTGTGTGTGCACAATGCCCTTTAAAACGATGAGCTATCCTTGAAAACATGAGCGGCAAAACCCGACCCAGCAAGTCACAGTTTCCATCACAGTGACACATCAGCCTGATTAGCACATTTGCCAGGCACCAGCTGATTTCCCCAAAGAAGCAAAGCACCTGTGAGCAGATAACAGCTACAGAAATGACAGCAGCCCTTGGGCAGAGTATGGAAATCAGAAGACAGACCTCTGAGCCCTTGCTTCATAAGGGAAATCATTCCTCCTAACTGTTTTTAAAAAGAAGGCTAATGGTTTGGACTGTAGGGTGAAGCTCATTGTCAGAATTTTATTAGCTGAGTGGTCATTATTCTTTTCTCAAGAAGGCTAGCTCAGTCAAGGCCATAGATTTAGAATAACTTATTTAACTCCCTTTATTATTTATTCAACTTCCTCAGCATAATCCCATTTGGGCAGACAGAGATGTGTGTGTTATTATTGGCCTGTATTCCTTGCCAAAATGTAACGATGCTATTGAGCATGGAGACCCAAGGCCTAATACAGTGCCATGTATATAATAAGGGCTCAGTATTCATTTGTTGGATAAATGTGTTCTTTGTAATCAGACAGAAGTAATATGTTCATGGAAGAAACATTTTGTCAAAAGACAAAATTGAATTTGGGGTCATTTCTTTCAGTTATGCTGTGGATTGGAGTTTATACCTTTTCTCTAGCCTCAATAAAATTTTAAAGAAAAAAAGGTGGTTTAGTACATTATTATTTTCCTCTGGCAATTTTTTTGTTTGGTTCTGTTTTATTTTCATGGAGTATAATTTAGCATATTCCTACTTCCTAGAAGAATAAAATACTCTGCTTCTGCTTTCTTGTGGGAAGCCTCAAGTAAATGAAGGAGAATGCCTAATTTAAGCTCCTTCCAAATGAAGGCGAAAAAGCATATGAACAAGTGAAAGGTGTTAAAAACTACATGTGCCCTTGCATAGGATCTGATTTCATTTTTCTGTATAAATGAAAGATTGTAGACATTACTTCATTCTGGGCAAAATGCTACTCTCTGGTCTGCCCAATAGACCAGCTTTCTGACATTCTCTTTATCCTGACTTTGTGTGGGAAATTCCAGGAAAAAGCCAAGATTTGAGACCAGACCCTCCTGTGTGTAATTGAAAGCCAACTTTTCTTCCCTCTTGATGGCTCAAAATGAGCAATACTATTTAGACAACTCCCACAGTATGTAACCAGGAATTACGTATAAGGAAATGGTAAATTAAAAGGCATTTAGGAATGGTTATGATTAAGTGTTTTCCCCACAAAGAGAGAATGCAAAGTAGAGAAAGCTCTTTGTTTCTAAAACTGGGAAAACTTAATTCTGGGCTAGTACATTTATATTCATGTGTTTTTAAGGGGTAGGAGTGTAGAATAAATATATTCATTTTTTTTCCCATTAGAAAGGTGCTGGTGAGTCAGTAGTTTCTAACTCTTTGTCAGTTAATTCTTTTGTTTTGTGATTTGTTGTTGACTAGCTCTTGCTTACCCTCCCAGCACTGCACTTACCGTACACGACATATGTGAAAGTCATCATGGTTTCTTTTGGACAACAATGATTCTGGCAGGACTGTAAATACCAGTTCTTGCTGTGGATGTTTGTCTTGGACTTGACATTCATGAATGTTCCCATGTGAATAAGGTACTAACGTTTACCCTGTGACCATCTGGAGCAGTATGAGTTGGTGTCCAGTTAACTGATCCATTTTGCACTTAAGTTTAAGGGGCACTAGGTCATCTGTATCATAGGTCAGAATGGCTGGTGAGACTTGGAATAACAAGCCTGGTGCAATAGGTATTCCATTAGCCAACAAGGAAAATCTCAAAACCTCTGGAGGCGCTTGTGTTCAGTAGGTGGCGCTCTTTTACCTAGTTCGCAAGAATGATCTTGAAGGTCATTCTCTCCTGGGTCTGCTGTGCCCGAGGCGGTACCATGTTGCAGGGAAGGAAACCCGAAGCCTTGGCGGGTGGCATCAGTGCTTGCAAAGCGGTGGCCTGACCTGGCACATCGCCCTGGTCAGGCAGTGCCAGTGCCTACCAGCCCAGGGCGTCTTACTGTCTCCTTTGTTCTGATGCCAGTTACAACCCTTGAGCAACAGCGGAGAAGAACTAAGGAAAGACAGTCACGCTATGGGTATTCAAGAGAGTGGCAGTAGCTTAGAAAACCAGATTGTGTAGACTCGGCATCAAAAAAGTAGGGACAGAAAGAAAGCTGGGGTTTGCTGAAGACCCAAGCTCTGGAGAAGGAGGCCAAGAGCAGCCAAAACGGGGAGCTTTCCCTCCTTTTTATGTATGTGTTTATTGCACACATGTATATATAATATATATTTTAAAAATATGTAATATATAGTATACCTACATAAACTTATAAATGCACATATTCCTATACATACATATTCCTATACATATTGTCAAGCATCTTTAATTAGTGATACAAAGTTGTTCCAAAATAATAGCAACATATGGAATAGTTTGGACAAGAAGCTCTGAAATAAGGAATTGTGGCTAAAGAAAGAAACAATTTTGAGGTAGGCAAGAAGCAGGGGCTGTAGAAGAATTGAGGAAAGAAATATTATATGTTGAGCACGAGCATGTATCAATTTGATGTTTCTGAATGCTTCAACTCTTTGTCTACCCAATAGTGGAGGGGTTGAAAAGGTAAAATGGATGCTTTTAATAGGAAGAATTTAAGTGGCTGTTTTAATTTTCAGTGAAAACAGTAACTCTTTAAATACAAGAAGTTCTATGAGATGCTTAACTTTGCAAAGATAAACAAGCTGCCTCTGCAGAAGCAGAGTGATTATGTGTGTGTGGTTGTGGCTGTGCCTTTGAATTTTGTGGAGTAGGTTTATCCAAGACTCTCCTAAGAATAGGACATTGACTTTCCATAAATTTTGTATTTAATTTACTATTAGTGGGCATGACCTATGTGTAAAAATAATTACAGTATCTTGATTTTTCTCTCTTAAAATTTTTTTCTTTTATGAAATTGATTTTCTCAAGTAATTGGCAAAGTTTTTCACAGGTTTAGGGTAAAAAGTTCTCTCTTTCCCCATAAACTGACTACTCCATCGTGTTCTTTCTTTTTCCCTCTTCACTGATAATTACTCTTCCTTTTGTGGAAGATAGAATCTTCATAACTATTCATAGGAAAGTTTTAAGAGTAGTCAGTGAGAAGAATAATTAATTGTTTTAACATTCTTTAGTTATGAAACTTTTTTTAATTTCTTTTTTGAGGGGGGTGGGGGAAAAATAAGAAAAAAAATTTCTTTTTTGAGTAATAATTGCACATATTCATGGAGTACATAGTGATGTTTTGATACATATAGTGATCAGATCAGGGTAATTAGCATATCCATCATCTTAAGCATATACCATTTCTTTGTGTTGGGAACATTCAGTATCCTCCTTACAGCTATTTGAAACTATATAATATATTGTTAACTATAGTCGTACTACAGTAGTAGAGAACACTAGAACTTGTTCCCCCTATCTAGCTATAATCTTGTATCCTTCATGGTATTTATTTCCAAAACTAAATTTTAAAAACCACCTCTTGTGATTTGAAAATTGACCCATTTCAGATCCTCTTATACCTACAAAAAACACAGTCATCTATAAGGAAAATTTCATTCCTGTTTTGGAGATGAAAATGTCTATTTGGATCTTGTAGCTGCTGCTGCTGTGATTAAAAGAACAATATCTCATATGATACATCTGTTTTACTAGTGAGACAATTGATGTATGAGGGTTTTCTCTCCCAAATACGGTCCAATTTGAGAAAGTGGTATAGGGGTGTTAAGGAACTCTGATCTCTTTCTGAGGTCAGAAGTCCAGCTTTACAGAATGTGTCCAGAAGGGAGGGCAAGCTGGGTGGCTGCTCACGCTTGCAGCTTGCATCATTAGGGAGCGATGTTTCCTCTGGGCCCCTTCCTACCACCCCGCTCTCTGTAACTTGCTGATGAATCCTGGCCTGGCTGTGAAATCATCCAGTGGAGTGATGGGCTTCAGGCCCCTGCAGAGGAAAAACTCGGTTAATTCAAGTACAGCATGTTCTCTTTGTTTTGCAGCTGGTGTATTGACGGAGTCTAGTACAAGTAGATTGAATCAAAAGGAAAATGAAGGCATTCACTGTCTGTTTCGTGGAAGATGGCTCATTTAAAGTAAACACCATTTAAATAGTCTCCAAATGGTCCATTCTATATGAAGTCATACAGGATGCCCCCTTTAGGCTGTCATTCGCCTTTAAATGGATTGCTTTGTGTATACTGCGTTTTAATGCTATTCAACCTTAAACCCCATATGTGGGCCTCATCAGGTCACGGGTTTCGGCGCACATGTGGCAGCCATACCTTCAACATTCTTCGCCTCTGCCTTCATAAAGTCAGCCTGAACAGGGGGAGGCAGCTGTAAAGATGAGAGCTTACAGATGATGACGATGACAACAACCGCAATGATGACAAAGACAGCAGTTAACATTTCTTAAACACTTACTATATGCCAGTTAGTATGTCTAGTTGATCACTATATATATCACTATATATAGTATCTAATTTAACCCTCACAAAATCCTATGAGGTAGATATGACGATTATTCCATTGTTATACAAGAGGAAGTTGATGCATAGAGAGATTAAATAATGTGCCCAAAGTAGTAAATGTGGAACAGGGAATTGAACCCTAGCTGTCAGATTCCAGAGCTGGACCTCAATCAATGGACATCCCCAAGAGAAATAAACTCTCATCGGTTCTCTTTGCAAGGTTGGCTTGTCCCAAACAATGGCCAACCTAGAAATTATTTCTCTTTGTCTTGGGAATGTATGCTTTGCTTTCTGGAGGCAGTGTTTCCACCTTGGTATTTGCAGTTTTTGCAGGCTGATTTGAAGATGAGGTCGGGTGTTCCCTGTGGCAGTGGGCAGTCTTTATGCAAGATTGGGCTCATTGGTATAATCCATGAACAGTCAACTCAAAAGAGACTTTTCTACTAAATGAGGATACTAGAAATGTCCTCATAACAATGAATAAAAACTTTCCTCAGAGCACTGGAAGTGTTCAGCGATCTCAGCGCTGGCTCCAGCATTCACCCAGGATCAGGGCAGGAAGCCCAGGGCCAGACACTAGTGAGAAGCTTCTGAGAAGAATTTGATCAGCGTCTTTGGGAATTGGGTTCCTGGCTGGTTCCTGTTTGGCCCAGCCAGTTGATCTGCCCCTATTTGACTGTCACTTGGTAGCCAAGAAACTTTTTTGCTTTTAAAAGCTTGAAATATGAAACAGTTTATTTTGAATGATCTTCACTAAGTAGGGGAACTTTAGGAATCTAAGAAAATAAAAATCCTGTGGGCTGTATAGGAGGAAATCACCGTGAGCATTTAAAATATGGGTTTGGGTGATATTTTCAATACATTTCCAAAAAAATCATTTTCTTTCCATTATTTAACTTCAGGGAAGGCTGCAAGGAAACAATGACAGTTCTAAAATATTTTTGTTGGACTCAATTCAGGTTTTGTTATCACTGCTACCATCTCACTCCCAAACTCTGGGTCATTTAAGGCTCTGACTTTTTTATTGCTAATCTCCATTTCTCTGCCCTGCCATATCCCTTTGTGGCTTATAGTGTCCTGCCTACATCACCTAGAGGGTACCGACATTCTGATAAAGGTGCTCGGACATGATGTCATTAGGCACTCTGTGGATAATGGGTGACCTTGTGTAGGGATCTAACAAGTACCTCTTACTCCATTAGCAGTGTTTTCTCTTGGAAGTAGCTTCAGTTCCTGCTGTTTCCACAAGTCTCATCTTGCCCATGGTCTAGATGGATGGTAGAAGAAACAAACAGGCCGGGCACGGTGGCTCACACCTGTAATCCTAGCACTCTGGGAGGCCAAGGCGGGTGGATCGTTTGAGCTCAGGAGTTCGAGACCAGCCTGAGCAAGAGCGAGACCCCGTCTCTACTAAAAATAGAAAGAAATTATCTGGCCAACTAAAATATATAGAGAAAAAATTAGCCGGGCATGGTGGCACATGCCTGTAGTCCCCAGCTACTTGGGAGGCTGAGGCAGAATGATCGCTTGAGCCCAGGAGTTTGCGGTTGCTGTGAGCTAAGCTGGCGCCATGGGACTCACTCTAGCCAGGACAACAGAGTGAGACTCTGTCTCAAAAAAAAAAAAAAGAAAAAAGAACTAAACAGGCAGCAAAAGCTCAGGTCAAAAATTCAGTACATGAGGTAGGGAGACAAGCTGTTGTGCATAGTGTTTTATTCTTAAAAGGATTTCTTAACAGGGTGGTGCCTACTTTTTCTCTCTAAATTTTTTCTTCCTTCTGAGTTATATTTTTATCATTTTAGTAGTATCTCAGAACCAAAAATATTGTTCTTTTTCTGTTAAGATTACTTTAATTGATTGATTAGTTTACTAGGTCAATTTGTATCCAGTGTCCTGGGTATTTTGTGTCCTTCAATCTGAAAACTCATGCTCCTTTCAGTTTAGGGCAGTTTTCTTTAATTTTTTGACTGATGACTTCCTCCCTTCTGTTTTCTTTGTTATCTTTTTCTGGAGTTTCTATCTTTTGCTTGGACCTTGAACCTCCTGAATTGCAATTCTATTTTTCATCATCTTTTTGTCTTTTTTTTTTTTTTCCTAATGCTCTATTTTTCTGGGAAATTTCTTCAGCTTTATATTTCATCATATCCCTTTTATTGAGTTTTTCTTTTTTCGCTCATGTTTTTAATTTTCCTTACTTATGAATTCTCTCTCTCTTTTTTTTAAACTATACTGTACTTGTTTCAGGGCTACAATGAATTTTTTTAATTCTCTTCATTTGTATGTTTTATGTTTTTTGAAGTTTTTTTCTTCTTGTGTGATTACTACCCTCCAAGTTGCTTGTTTCTGTTTATTTTGGTCTCCTGGTTTTGCATTAGAGGCTTTCTAAAAATGCCCAGAGGTCCTTGGTTTGTCTGCATGCATTTAGGAGTAGGGGCTAAAATACTGATTTGGAAGCTCTGAGTGCATACAGAAGGCTTATCAACCATGAGCTTCACCATAGGCTGATCACAGAAAACCTCCAAGGTCCTTAAGCATCTTCTGTTGGCTGGTCTGCTTCCTTCTGTCTCCTGGGAGGAGGGTGAAAGCCTGGCTGCCAGCTTTCTGGGAACCAAATAAGAGAAAATGGCTGGTGATCTCAGCATCCCTCTGTGCATATGTTCATCTAATCCCTTCATTTGCCTTCAACTGTGCCATTCCTTCCCCCATCCCTACCTCCTAGTCCAGAGGCCCTCTCTGACTCTCTAGAAAATAAACCTCCAGTTATTAGCTGGAATGCAGGGGGTAGGGTGGGCCCAGGTATGCATAGTGGAGGAGGCAGTCGTGGATCTGAACCCTTCTTAGACATTCAACCAGGCCTGCTTAGTTCAGCACTGCCTCTACCTCAGAGCCTTTTCTAGGGGATAAAATGAGGTGGGTCTTATCTTTCCCAACTGCTAATTTAGTTGTGCTGCATCATTTGCCACTCTTCCATCTGCATTCTAGCTTCCGATACTATTTTGTCGCTGTTGATTCTTATTTTATTCTTCCTGTTCTTGTTGGTTTATGCCTTTAAAAAAAATCCTTTTGCTGTCCTTTAGTGGAGTTTTGGGAAGAAGTAGAGGTGCCCTGATTCATTCAAACTCCCATTTTTATCTGAAAGCCTTATCATTGCTGCTTATTTACTGAACCCCCAAAGGTCTACGTTTTTAAGGAGGAAAATCTAATGATCCATGGTAAATGCTCTAAAATGTATTTCAGAGAAACAATGACAGATCATAGCCCTTTGAGTAAGAAAATTTGGTTATTTGAGTTGTTTTTTTTTTTTTTTTTAAACCAAGGCCTTTCAAAGATTTAGTTCCTCACCCACAACCTCTCTCCTCTCCTTCCATCTCCACCCTCCCTCCCACCTGCTCCAGCTCTCATCATGTTGTCCAGTACAAACTGGCGTATTTCATGGACCAGTCACAGGAGGCATCAGATTGCAGGGAATGAAGTAGTTATGGGAAAGTGGAAAAATTAGGGAGGTGGGCATGGAATAACTTGTCATGCCAGATCCATGTCATGCTTTCATCGAGAGTCCTGTGACTGTCCCTACCCGCTTCTTACTGGCTTGGGATCAGAGCAGTGATTCCCGTAAGGCTGTGGTTTTGCTTCAAGCCCAGTAGAAGCACTCACTGGATTGGCTCCAGCATCACTGGATTTGATTGTCTCTTTAAAGAGGAGCATGCCTTCAACGTCTTAGTCAGCTACAAAGAGAGGGATCTCAAGAATGGCCGTTTTGGTTCCAAAAGCAGGATGAAACTTCTAAGCAAACTTAGAGAATGGCTGCCTCTGTTGTGGGTTTCCAGCGGTTCCGAGCATGCCCTTCTGTATGTCTCCTTCAAGTATCTCCTCTAATGACTTCCAAACTTGAATTTCACCAGAAATCATTTATTTTTTGCTCTCCTACCTTCCTGAGTTCAGAATTAGTAGAGAGATAGACAAAGGAGCCAAGGATATGGAGAGCAAAATCTAACCTCTATTATTGATTTTTACTGGTAAAGCACTTTGAAAAATGTCATGTTAGATCTGCTGGCCAGTGTGGACATATTAATATTTTGACCCTGAATTTGACATCTTATCCACTCACTGACCAAATTTGACAACCACAGGTCACTTTATGGGTGTTTAACCTTCTAAAATTTAAAGTAAGAAAGAGAAAAATAGCTCCTACAAAGGAGTTTGTAAAGGGACCAAAAAAAAAAAGGTGTTACTCTAATAGAAGTTCCTCCCCATGGGAACATGAAGAGTGGAGAAATGTGTCCCTTGATATAAGATGATATCAATTCCCCTTAAGACATACCATCAATTTATAGCACGTGCTCAGAAAAAGATACTATATTAAATCAGATTGTATGACACATTCAGATTTCAGAAACACTCAAATTATTTTCCCATCTTAAAAATGGGGGAAGTATAGTGTTATAAGTTATAAATCATTTCTTCCGTTGATAAAAAGCCTTCTCCAAAGTTTGGACTAAGCAGAGAGTACACACTCACCCGGGTTGGGGGGGGGAGCCCCATGTGTAATCCCATCCCTGTGACAAACCAGTTGAGAGCCTGTGGCTCCAGTGAACCTTTACACCTGGTTTCCATCTGCTCAAAGAGGAGTGCAGGACCAGCTAAACAGATAAAAATGACGGGGTGGGGGTGGGGTGGGGGGGGAGGGTCAGAGCTGAACTTCCTCAGCTAATTAGTTTCTGAGTTGGTACTAAAACCTAGCTGTCTGCCTTCCCTGGCCTCATGTATTTTCTACTGTGTCCATTTTAGATTGACTTGAATTAAAATTAGACAAAGTAGTTACAGCACAGAAGTGACCATTCCTTTGTCATTCGTTCATTCAACAGAGGTTAAGTCGAGCATCTTTTTTAATGCCAAATACTGTGCTAGGCAATAAAGATAGTAAGATACATTCTTATCTCTATAGGAGCATACAGCCTGTGCCCTTCTGTGTTTGCAGCTGTGAGTGACCACCTCAACCACCACCCTTTATTTATAGCCTCACTTGAAGGGCTTCAAACTGATCCCTGGAAGAGACCCAAACCTCCTTGGCTGCCTTGAAACCATCATCCCTCTTATGCTTTCCCTGAATCCTGGAATAATGCCCCTTCAGTTAACGTGACCCACCCTCAATAGTTGGTGCTCACCAGCTTATCACACAAGCTCTTTAAGTGCCTCAGGAGAAGAAATACAGAATAAGGTCCGGAACTATATACTGACCTCACTAAAGTTTTTCTCTCTCTTTCTGTTTGTAGGGTACGCTAGCTGGCATTACTATGTAACTATGCCCATGCCGGCCTCCACCTTCACGATTGCAGTGGGATGCTGGACAGAAATGAGGCTGGAGACGTGCTCATCAAATGCTTTGGCAGCAGAGAGACCCTTGCCACCTTCCGAGGCTGACTTCAGGTTTGTGTTTGGGAACTTGCTGAAAAACAAATACTTCAGAGAGCAGTATGATGCGTTTCTTCCTAGCACTGGGAATGTGAGTCATCCCTGCTGAGAAACTAAACCAAAATAGGAGTAATCAAAGCAGGAAAAGCCCTACTAGGAAGGAAGGAGAGTTGAGAGATAGAAATGTGGGCATATTATTTATGCAGAAAGAGAAGAAAATAAGTGTGTGAAATCCTGTAAAATCAGGCGAAATATTTATATGTATTTGGTTAAATTAACAGAATCCTCAGATTCAACACTTTCTCTCCTCCTACAACTTTTAACTTTGGTTTTCAGTGCTCATGTAGCTAAAAACATAACTTCATTAAAAAGAAGTTGCTTGTCTGATGTATTACTTGTCGGCCACTCTGCTGTTTTAGTTCTAGTGACTACTGTTAGCAGTGTAGGGACATCCTCCCTCAGTGGTGCTAGTAGCCGCTTTGGGACACAGGACATAAGAAAACTGTCACAAGACTATTGGATTAAGGGAATCCTGCTGGGTCAGGGCTTTCTTAACATCAGTAGTGATTTCTTTTCTTTTATTTCTTTTCAGTATGAACCAGAGAAAATCAGTTTGAGGTTTTTAAAAATTAGTATAGGCCAGGTGAGGGAGAACCTTTTCACGTTAGAAGGCCGCATTAATTTAGCTGTAATCAAATAAGGCCGCATTCAGGAAACTTCAATTAAATATACTTAAAAATGTACATTATTTTATAAAAATTTAACTACTATGTACTTCATAATTTCAAAAAATGAAAACTACTTGTTAATTTTAAAGTTAACTAACGTTTTAATGACTTTGTTGTGTCTGCGTTTTGTTGGAAAGCATACGAATATTTGGTTGCAGCATGGAGGTCTGCAGTTTCAGTTGATCCTCTAGATGGGTGTCAGTCATTTGTGACCTGAAGGGCGTCTTGATTTGGGTGAGGTAGGAGAACGTAGATTTGCAGCAATAAGTGGTTGAAAAGCAAGAAAGCATTTTTCGGGCATGTTGCTGAAGGTTCAGGTATTCTACTACATTTTTCCATATTTCAATTGGACTTTTTTTAGTATCAAACAATGACTTTAAAATGGCATCTACTGTGAGCTCAGTCAATTCCATCTGTAGTTCTTTAGGTGCCTTAGTGATATCAACTAGGTGAGGCTAATATGCTAATTTGAATGTGATGTCATGATTCTCAAAGTCAGTGACCCTTTCATTGTATTCTCCAGTTAATAGGTCTATAGCAGAGGCATATTGTTCAAATGGTTTGCATATATCATCCTGCTCATCAGTGACCTTTACTAACTGGGGAAAATGTTCATCTGAAATTTCTTTCTGAAGAAGAAGTATTTTGAAAAAAGATAGCTTTTTTTGAAATGCTTGGATTTTTTGCCACATATCACATAATAGACTTAGTTTTACCTTGCAAAGAAATATTCAAGTCGTTTTGATATGACATGGTATCGCACAGAAATGCTGCATTCCTATAGAAATCTTCTTTCAATAATTCACATTTCTGATTCTGTTCTTCGTAAAATCTAACTATCTGTTCTCACAGAGATAAAATTTTGGCTAACACCTGTCCTTGCGATAGCCAATGCACTTTAGAATGATATGGAAAATTCACACTAAATACCTCATCATTCAACATCAGCATGGGTTTTTTTTTTTTGAGACAGTTTCTTGCTCTGTTGCCCGGTAGAGTGCCGTGGCATCAGCTTAGCTCACAGCAACCTCAGATTCCTGGGCTCAAGCGATCTTCCTGCCTTAGCCTCCGAAGTAGCTGTAACTACAGGCATGCACCACTATGCCCGGCTATTTTTTTTTTTTTTATATTTTTAGTTGCCCAGCCAAATTTCTTTCTATTTTTTAGTAGAAACACGGTCTCCCTCTTGCTCAGGCTGGTCTTGAACTCCTGAGCTCAAGCAATCCTCCCACCTCGGCCTCCCAGAGTGCTAAGATTACAGCCTCAACTTCAGAATGTTACAGTACTGACCATGCCATGCTGCATTTGCATGAATATAATTAATAATACTTATAACTTGTTGAAAAGTGTCACTTAAAATAGTAGCTTTAGCACAGAGATTTTGATGATGTAAGATACAATGAAAAGAAATGAGAGCATCTGGATCCGTTAATACATTTTTTATCTATGCAATAAACCCTTCATGTTTTCCTGTCATGGAAGGTGCCCCACCTGTACATACACTCACTAAATTTACCAAATTAAGTCCAGCTTTACAACATTTGTCTTGACAGTAGTTGAAGAATCTATTCCCTGTGTTCTGTTCACAAGAGTGCCCAAAGCGAGTAACTCTTCATAGCAAAGAAAATCATCTGTTATAACCCAAAAGAAGTATAAAACCTGTTCAGTCAATAGTGTCAGTTGATTCATCCAAAGCAATTAAATAATATATATCTTCTTTTTGAAATATTGCATGAAGTTGTTCTGTTAAGTTGAAGTCTAATTCATGCTGCCAATCAGTTATGGTTCCCTTTGAAAGAGGCAGTTGTTTGTACTTTGAAATGTTGTCGGGATCTAAGCATCCTACAGCTTTGACAATGCATTCTTTCACAATTTCTACATCACTGAATGGCTTCCCTTTTTTTTCTCGAGTATATAAACTACTTTATAAATTGCTTCAGTGGCATTATTTCCAGGTCTTATTGCTGCTTGAAAGAATTTTCTTTGCTTTTCATGTTTTAATTTCTGCAGTACAACCTTTTGTGTCTCTCCATCTAATTTAAAATATTTATGGTCCTTATGAGTGTTATAATGCTGATGAGCATTGAATTTCTTTAATGTCGATACTGCAGTATCGCAAAGCAAGCAAATCATCTTATGTTTAGCAGAAACAAGATAATATTGCAATTCCCAATCCTTATTAAAAAATGTTTCTTCCTTCAGCATTCTCTTGATCTTCTTTGACATGATGGGCTGTTAAGCAGACAGAATTAAAAAATATTGTCAAGCTGTGCAAGTTGCAAATTCTACCTCGAACAGAAACACAGTGCACTGTTGTCAAAAGCTGATAACGGACTGGCATACTTGACCCCCATAAATTTTCTCCAGCCAGCCTCCTGTGGTAGTGCACCAGTCAGACCAGGAAAGTTAGAACTAAATCATGAGCATAGCAGCCTTCAGTTTAGCCCTATGGCTTACTAATGTTCTAATTGTGCCGGTCAATCTGGGAGGATTATTTTGTTGAAGTGTATTTTATTCTTTGGTATTTTAAATATGTTCATTTTAAAAATAAAATACAAATATAAAAGATGAATAAAAATGTATTAATAAAAATACATTTTTAGATGTTCTGTAAAATTTGGAATGAGTCAAAAGGCAGCACTTAAAAACCTAGAAGGCCACATGTGGCCTTAAGGCCACAGGTTCCTCACGCCTGGTATAGGCTATTGGATGGATATTCAGTTGCAGCCTACCCAGATGTTCAACTCTTTTAAGCTCTGAGTGCCAAAAGAGAGAGAAAGGGAGTGCACAGAAGCACAGAAGTGTGCATTATGCTTCATTTCTAGTACTTTTATACCCAGCTCAATTAAATCATTTTTACTATTTACAGAAAGTCACTAAGTCAGTACCTTTTGGTGGGGAAAGCCCGGAGTAATGGTACAGATGATTAGTTCATTTTTGAAAACCAGCCAACTTACTATCTTTTTCTTTTTCTTTTTTTGAGTCAGAGTCTCACTCTGTTGCCCAGGCTAGAGTGCCATGGCGTCAGCCTAGCTCACAGCAACCTTAAACTCCTGGGCTCAAGCGATCCTCCTGCCTCAGCCTCCCGAGTAGCTGTGCCACCATGCCTGGCTAATTTTTCTATATATATTTTTAGCTGTCCATATAATTTCTTAATATTTTTAGTAGAGGCGGGGTCTCGCTCTTGCTCAGGCTGGTCTCGAACTCCTAAGCTCAAACAATCTGCCTGCCTTGGCCTCCCAGAGTGCTAGGATTACAGGTGTGAGCCACCGTGCCTGGCCCAAGATACTATCTTAATGCAGATTCTTTCTGTGTTGGTTTTATTTTGCCATGCTGCTTTTACTCTTACCACGGTGACTGTGGTGGTTGGTATCTTTTAGAGATAAGCCATGTGCTCTCTTTTCTAACAGGCACATCTTATTGCCTGCATTTTGCTTTTTTTTGGCAGAAGGGAGGTAATTTCCACTTATTTTTCAGTAATTCACCTATTTTGGACTATCTTCCCTGAGCTATATAGAATTTCTAGATTGCTTATCAGATTTTGCTTATGTACTCTCGAGGGAAGAAGAGAATCATGGGCAGGAGTGACATAGGCTTCTTCATGTGGGAACATTTCATTGCATGTGAGACCCTTTAGTGCTCTCTTCACCTGCACTGGTGTCACAGAGGAGGCTTCGTTTTCTAATTTCAGAGAGCTGGAATTTCTGAGTGAGCAGGACAGGTGCTCTCAGAGTCACTCGGATCCACAGTAGACCTGGTATGAGTGAGAAATAAACTTTTTTGTGTCAAGTCACTGAAACGTTGGGGTTGTTTTTTACTGCAGCATATCCGAGCCTATCCTGAATTGGTACAGAAGCCATTGGTTGTTGGAAGTCAGGGAAAGTCTTGATCTAAACATCATCTCATTTAGTCCTGAGGATAAGCCTATAAAATAGATTGGATAGATTATTATTCCCATTTTACAGGTAAGTATACTGAATCTCAGAGAGTAACTTGTTCATTTGTTCATATTCACATCCAGGCCTGACTCCCTAGAGAGTTGATTCAGAATTTTTTTTTTAGAAAGAGGTCCTGCTCTGTCACCCAGGCTTGGGTACAGTGGTACGATCATAGCTCACAGCAACCTCAAACTCCTGGGCTCAAGCGGTCCTCCTGCCTCAGCCTCCTCAGTAGCTGGGACTACAAGTACATGCCACCACGCCTGGCTAATTTTTTAAAAACTTTTATTGTAGAGGTGGGGTCTCATTATGTTGGCCAAGCTGGTCTCAAACTCCTGGCCTCAGGCAATCCTCCCACCTCGGCCTCCCAAATTGCTGGGATTACAGTCGTGAGTTACCTTGCCCAGCCTGTTTCAGAATCTTACCTGGAGACTTAAAAAACCATATATAACATCTGTGCCTCACCTGGAGTCTAATCTACCTTCCTATCTGGAGAGTCACTGCCACGATTGAGCTACTGTTGTTGACTGGAGTTGTTGTGTTGTAACAGAAAACAGAAGTTGAGATCACTGACTTTGAGGCCTGAAGGTGCCATCCTTACTGGTTGGATATGGCTCCTTGGGCAAAGCCACATTTTCCTTATTTATAGAATGAAGACTTTATCCTGGGTTCTCAGATTTTTCAGGGTGAAGAAGTACTTTGCTCTTCATCTAAAGCCTCAGGGTTAATTGGTTGTTAGAGGAGCTGTGCAGTTGAAAAATGCGTGCCTTAGGAAGGCTCGGGGAAGGCAAAGACAGGCATTTGTTATTTTGCCCTTCTCGCCATATTCCCAAGAGATGCAGGGTGGGGGAATGGGCTGCAGCCTGCAGCACACATCCTGTGTGCTCTCTATTTCCTGCCCTGAAGCAACTGAAATGGCTTCTCAGTTTTCTCACATCCATTATTCTGAAAGGAGGATACGGCCAAATCAAATGAGGATTCTGGGAAGACAAGATGTCTAAAATTCCTGTTGAGATTTAGGCGGAGAGGTAAATACTGCTCCTCCTGTCTAGTCCTCCTGAGTTCAGAGCCTATTGAGGAATAGACAGAGGAGATAAAAGTAGAGGTTTTGTTATCGACAGAACTGGCCTGAGGAACTGCTTAGGTGCATGCTCTCAGTGGGCTTTCTAAATTAGACAAATTTACCCACCCAGGTACCAACCCAGCTGGACTGCTACCAGCCTCCACAACACAGATGCATAGGTTGCCTAACACAGGGCACAGAGGAGGCTCCAAAGTCCCCCTTCAAAAAGGGAAAGCCCAGAGTGACCAAGCCAATCAGGTGAGCTGGGGAGAGAGGTCAAGGGTGCCACTCCAGGGCAGTATGTCCTTTGATGGAAACTTGAGGCCTGGGGAATGGGTTCCTCCCACTCTCCCTTCCATGTCTGATAGACTATGACTAAGTTTTCCCTTCATTTATCACTGTGCTTGTCCATCAAGAATGTACTGCTGATAAAATAATAGCTTACATTTGCTTAATCCTGCCTGGCTGCGTGCTTCACGTATGCTATCTTTAGTCATCACAAAGTGGCTTTGTATTTTATCCATTAAAGCTCTGACTCCCTGCGAAGTTTGCCAGCAAAGGTGCTCTGAAGTGCCAGTCGCAGTAGTATTTTCCGTTACATTCACATCTGGTCCCTTTTGCCTTCCCAGCCCCCTTTCTCCTTCAAATCTTCCTAAGACCACCAGCCCAATTTATGTAAATCTAACTTTTATAGGGGCCTTATATGCCACAAGTTTTCATTTGCCTCATGTTCATCTGGGTTCCAGAAATTTGGCCAAAGTGTTGGTCACTGAACTTTTGATCACTGTTCACATGGGCGAAATTATAGGAAGAACATTCCATCTTCCAGCTCCAGTTTCACACGTGCTCCAGCCCACTCTGGGTGAGCATTTTAGTAAATACATTAATTATAAGGCACTCAGATAAACTGTCAAAAGTTTATTAATTTTATTTTGCTGCAATATAACCTTCTCCAGCTACAGGGAAATCTTTGTATTATGTTTATTCAATCTCTTGAGGCCTTTGTTGGGGCCATACAGTTTAAGTATGGCACAGAAACTTGGATAAAGTCCAGAGGAACTCAGCAAAAATGATTAAAGGCATGGAAAATGGACACTACAAAGAAGAAAAGGCATTGAGGTTGTTCATTCTAAAGAGGAGGAGACTTGGTGAGCAAAGAGGTTGTCTGAAGAGTTATAAAGTACATGAAAATGAAAAGTTGCCTTGAGTGGAAGATAAAG
Organism: Eulemur rufifrons; assembly: GCF_041146395.1. NCBI lineage: Eukaryota > Metazoa > Chordata > Mammalia > Primates > Lemuridae > Eulemur > Eulemur rufifrons. The sequence continues at coordinate 206,140,730 of NC_090989.1, forward strand.
CATCTTTGAATTGATGCTGGGTCTGTGGAAGACTATTCATGGCTTTGCAAAAGTACAATATTCCCTTACCTCTTCAGAAACAAGGCTGCTGTATGAAGGGGGCTCATGTCATGAATTATCGTAGAATTATGGTGACAGAAGGCATCCTAGAAACCTAGGTTTCTTTTATTTTTTATTTATTTTTAGGTTTTTTTATTTATTTTTAATCAAAGTATAATTAGGTTTTTTTATTTATTTTTAATCAAAGTATAATTAACATACAACAAAATGTGCAGATCTTAAGTGTTCAGCCTGAAGAGTTTTTGATGATTGTATGCACCCTAAATCAGATAGAGAACATTCCATCTCTCCAGTAAGTTCCCTCATACCCTTTTCCTATCAATTCCCTCCTTCCTCTGGCCGTCACTTTTGTAGGACCACATTAGAGATGAGGAAAAAGAGGCCCCAGCTACTGACTTGCTCACCACGGGTCACAGTTAGCCAGTCTGAGAACAGCTGTTGAAGCCCACGTTTCCTGATCCCCATGTGGGAACCCGCAAGTGGCTTCCCTGATGCCATTTCCATTTCCATTTTTATTGGGAGCCATCCTGGTTTCCTTTGGCCATAGTTTGATTGCCTTAAAATCCTGCATTATCTCCCAGCCTTTCATTACGAAAAACGATTCTAATTTATACAACTGAAATCATCTCCATCACCTGAGCTAATATCATTTGTGTTGACACAGAATCTACCTCACCTTCTTCCTTTAACAAATTGGCTTTTTGGGTGTATCTTTGCCTACCTCAATTTATTCTGTAACCTTAGGGTTTTTGGCTGTAAGAAATAATCTTTCCCCATGGTGTGTTTCTAGGGAAGCCAATGGACTACCTCTTTGCAATATTGTGCTCTGGTAGATAGAATTTAAACATATGCCCCAACTCTGTCTAGAAGATGCCTACACACCTCCAGTTTCTCCATTATTTGACATGCTCTGAAAGCTTTTCAATAGAGAGAATATGAGATTAAACTAGCAAGTGCATTGCATACCTGTGTAAATACATTCGAAAAAGGTATCATCATGGTTAATTTAATAAATGGCCTTTTTGACTTTGTGAGACCTTTGATTGAATTGATTCCCAGCACAGTACTTGTCATTAGGTGGATGTTGCAGCCTTTTTAGTTAAATGTTTACTCACTGTCTCCACAGAGCAAGGTTATCAATCCAGGGACAATGGCCAGAGTTCAATGTCCATAATTATATTCTTCCAACACCTTATCCTGGCAGAAGTTTTTATGAATCTCCATATTTTCTATTTCGATCTCTATTTTGTTACCCTCAACTATGACGAAATCTTCTCGGTACTGGAAGCTACGTTCCATGCACCGTGATGGGAGAGGGTGAGGCTTATTTACATAGCCATGTGGATCCCCTGAGCACTGGCCTTGCATAGGTGAAAGTGACTTCATAAATTTGGAGAGGAATTATTTTTGCAGTCTGCCCATATTGGGACATGCCAACATTTCAAGATTTTTCAGTATTCACTGAAAACAAGCACCTCTAGTTAGAATTATAATTTAAATTTAGAGAGATTTTTCCATTGTGTTGGAATAAATGATGTGTTAACAAGGTGAAAAAATAAAGTTCTCTTTGATGTAGGTTTCTTTGGATGGATAAGTTCTCTTGAGGCCTGTGAGTCAGGTTCTAGGAATTTTCCTTTAGCTCCGCCTTTGATGGAATAATTGGCAGTGGTCAGATGGTGCAGGCTGGGCTCTAATCTGCTTCCTTAAAAGGTTGACTGGGTTAAATTTGCACGGAAAGTGGATTGGGGAAAATATTGTATCAAAAGTGCCTCTGCGTTCCTTAACAACAACTTTTGATGCACTTTGTAAAGAATGCCTAAATTACTTTTCAGTAGAATGGTTTGTGTTCTTTTGAAAAGTTTGAACGTGCAAGTGTCTTTTGGTTCATTGTTGTAGCTCAGTCCAAGTCTGTTATTCTAGGAAATTCCAGAATGGGATCTTGGATTTGGGTGCACCATCTCTTCCCTTCTGAGTTATGAATTGTCCCGTATTTGGAGAAGATTTTTTTCTCTGATGATACTTGAAAGTACATTATTGAGGGCAGAAATTGTTTTTATTTTGGTGCGAGGTTGTTTTATTGTTTTGAGTTTTAGGGGTTTCCCCCCCATTTTATTGTAAGACAAGATTTTACTACTTTCGTTTAGCTTGGATTGAAGCTACTCCATTGATTCAAGCACATCAATAAATATTTTGACTTGTAATTTTTCATTGCTGCACAGAACCATTCAAGCCAAGAATTCAAATGAACAGTCTTTGCTTGTGAGCCTGTCTGAACCACTGTCTCCTAAAGTTGTCCACATCTGCAAGAGTTCCTCACCTCCACAGCAAGAAGAATAAACATGGTTTACCATTAAGTGCATCTATTTATTGTGTGGTGTTCCCCAGGTACACTGGCATTTGTGGTCACATGGAATACCCCTGCCGCTTCCAGAATGATTCTGCCACCACCCAGGAGATTATTCCTCATCGGGTCTTTGCCCCGATGTGCCTCAAGAGTGCCTGCCAAGAGACCCTTCTGCGGCTGATTCCGCCTTGCCTCTCAGCAGCACATTCCGTGCTGGGAACACACCCGTTCTCCCGGCTGGATGTACTCATCGTCCCTGCCAACTTTCCAAGTCTGGGGATGGCCAGGTATGTTGTTCCACTGTGGCACTTGGGGTACATGCTTTGGAAATTCTTTGACTATTTCTTGCTTTCCTTGAGCTCTGTCAGAGCTGTCATTTGATTAGAATGGAAAGGCTATGGTTGCTCATGCTTGGACATTCATTGCTGCCTTAAAGAGACAGTTTTCACATATACTTCATCATGCATGAGCCTTTGGGTATCATGGGCTCAATTCAGACTTCCCTGAAAATAAAAAGCTTACCTTGTTTCTGGGATTGGGAATAGAGTGGTATACGTTGGATCACGGCTGATCAGTGGCTGTCAGCTTGGGTGATGAGAGCATAATGCTGATGAGCCCAAGGTCATGGCATCAGGCTCTGGGCACAGTAACATGACTTGGTCCCAAGGCCACAGGCTGCTCACCTAATCCTGACCAGCTGTCTTATCCATTCTCACTACTGGTCACAAGGGCAACGACTTGAGAGTGAGAGACCGTGGATGCATCAGTGTAAATCTATCCCCACTGCTAGAAAACCAGCTCAAAGCAGATAGCTTTCTGCGGGGGCTGGGGGAGTCACTTGTCTTACCACTGTTTTTTAATACAGCAAATGCATTATTCTTATTGTGTCTTGGTTTGTTTCCTACCAAAAATCAAAACCTGCAAGTTGAACCTCTCCCCTATATATTATTTACAGCTAAAATCCATTCATTAATGCCATTGTTCACTTAGTAATGGGTAGTTGTGTTCCACTGAGAAAAGACAGGGAATGTACTCAAGATTTTACTTGGTTATATTTCTATTTGAAAATCTTAATCATTAACAGTGAATATGCTTGACTAAGGATGGGAAAAATAAGCTCATCAAAACATGTGACTTCAAGTTTTCCCCTATTAGTCAAGGAAATTCCTGCTGCCAATTAATTTCCATGCTTTTGAGCAGCTGTCATTTGTGGTGTTTTCCCTGAAAACTGCACACATTCTTAGTAAAACCCATGAGTAGAAAAGAACTGACCAGAACATTTGCTTTTGATCTTTACTACATACATATACTTTTAAAAAGCTGGCTGACTCGCCTTAATCCTTGAGGAGGTCTGAGAAAGTCATTTAGACTGATTTTTATCCTATATTTATAAAGATAATGGGAATGTAGAAACTAGGATAATTATATATATTTGGTTACGTGCATCATGTAATTGTCTTGAATGTCTATATATAGAATTTGTCTTAACAAGGGGGTTTCTTTGGTCCCTTTGAAGAGTCTGCTGGACTTAATTTAAGCAGAATTATTGGTGAAGAAAGGATTGTTGATTAAATGTTTCTCATTTGTACACAGTTTTGAGGGGCCATATTTATTTGGGAGTTTTTGGCGCTTTATGAGAGTTGCAGTTTTTTAGGGCATGTTTGCTAACATTTCCGAGTTCTGGCCTGAGGGAACCAAAGGCAGAGTATTTTTCATACACAGGACCTTATTTTCTATAGCTCCTTCCTGACATCAGTCTGCTAAAACCAGAATTTGTTGACCTGCGGGCCATCCTAAAAAGCTTCTCTTTTCAAGTTTGCATGCCCAAGCAGGTAGGCTGTGTGTTTGCTGCTTTTTGAGATATTTAAAGTGATTTAAACATGCTTAACTCTGTATTTTTAAAATAATAAGCCTAAGTACCCTAAGGCCAAGTGGTACTGGGCACAAATGTCAAAAAATGTGATGGTGATAATAACTTAGCAGCAACAAGACTGCTTTTATGCTTAAAAACAGGAGAACCGTACATTTAAGAATTTGTGGTTGGTTGTCAAATATCATTTTTTTTTGTGCTTTTTAAACTGTGGAAATGAAGTCTGCCCAGGTCTAGATGTTTTCCTGGGCTTCGTTACCATCCTCTGTATTTGAGCTGTGGAAGGGGGATTGTGGTGTCTTCCACTGCCAGCTGGGGTGGGCAAGGGGGAGCTCTCTGTTTTTCCAGGCTTTGACTTAAATTGATTCCACTTGCTTGGCTTGACTCTATCGGGATCCCAACACCTTGAGCCACATGCAGCTGAGTGGGGTTTATGACTCAGCTGGCTGCTAGGGCCCTGCTGCTTTATTTATGGTCGAGGCTTTGCATGAGGTTCTGTAAAGCAAAGCTGGAACAAAAGCGACAGTCTTGTAAGGCAACTCTGTACCTTAAACGGGAATAGAGAAACCCCAAGGCTAGAAGGAGCCATCCAAAAAGACCTCCACCCTGAAATTTGCCATTGGTCCTGTTAATTATAATATGCTGAGAGATCAGAGGATTTCTTGGTAAATTAAATGGCTCTTTCCCGAGTCTATATTTTATAAACATGTATGCAAGATCATAAATTCTATACCTCTGGACTTCTTTAGTGATTAGGCCTTAATTATAATGAATACCATTTATACCATTTCAGTATTCTTTTCTGGCAAATGGCATTAAACATTCCCACATGAATTAAAATAGAATTATTACTAACCATGTTAAAGAGATTCTTAAAATTCTGGATAATATCCATAATGATTTCACTGTATTTTAAATATTACATATCATAGTTTGTATGGGTAAGCTTAAAACTCTTTTCTCTGATTCTGTTTTTGAGCCTGCTTCTGTAATTTTGATAAAGTGGAAAAAAATACATTTGTACAACTTGAATATATGGTAATGACAAATCAGTTTATAAGATGGTAAATACACAGTGTTTTAGGATTTGGAATGCTTTTCAAACATAGCAGTAACTAGAACATTTATCAGTACTGTACTTTGTGATTTTTGTCACCTTTTAATATAACAGGAGCCCATGAATTATTGACCCCTCATCCACTGCCAGGCCTTTTCTGAATTACTATTCTAGGGGAGAGATGCTTTCATTCTGTTCTGAGTCTGAGGAAGATCACTAGTTTGCCTTTAAGACACTCTATTGATAGTTCCATTCCTATACTTTTCTCCTGTGGTACATGTGGGCTTTCTGTTTTTGTTTCATTGTATTTTTGCCTTCATAAAGACTGAATCTGCCATGTCAAAAGCCATGGAGTGTCTATTTCTTGTACTGAGTACTATGATGACTATACAAAGATATGAATGTATTTTAAATGCATCTCCCATGCATAGAACAGCTCTCTTCCTGTTGCTATAATTAATATTCTGCCATTTTCACTGTGTCCTTGTATGTTCCCAGTGTCTCAGCTAGGGATTGGCTAGCAAGCCTAATTTCCTAGTATTGAGAAATACATGAAAGGAGCTCATCGTCACAGTTACGTTCTTTGTTATAGTAGCAATAATGTTAATGCAGTAATATCCTGGAACCAGATTTATGACAATTGCTTAAAAACTAACACCTCAGTCTTACCTCTGTGTGTGTTTATAATAAATGCTTTGCTTCACCATTTGTCTTTCAGCAGTTCATAATTACATGTCACGGGGCATTAATTAGGTTGGCAGAACTATCTTGCTGACATCCAAATATGTTCTTCTTCTTCTTTTTTTTTTCCCTGTATTTGAATTTTAAGAATATCCTGCATATTATGTCAGAGTGGTTTTCTGTTTAGAGCACAGAATGAAAAAGCCATGCATTCTATGCCTCAGCTTCGCAGCTCGATTATTCACATATATCATCGCCCCTAGTCTCACTGGGAAAATTGAGGGAAAAAAATGGCAACAGTGTGGTTAATGAGAGGTGACAAATTCTGCTTTGACCTGTTTCCTACCAATTCTATACCAGATTGCCTTGTCCATTTGTTTATTGTTTGTTTATTCATGTATTCATTCTTGCAATAAATTTCTATCAAGTACTGTGTGCCAGAGAATACTTCAGATGCTGAGCCTACAGGGGTGGACAAGACTGATGAGGCTTCTGTCCTCATGGAGTGGACATTCTAGTCAGGGGAGAAAAATATTATATGTGAAAACAGATAATTAAGATATGTGCTGTAAAGGAAATAAAACCAAGTAAGTGACAGAGTGGGAGAATCGGGAGCATCGTTAGGGTAGGAGGGAAAGGCTTCTTTCAGGAGTTAGCTTTCAGGATGAGCCTGAAGAACGGGAAGGAGCCAGCCTTGTGACCATCTGGTGGGAAAGCAACCCTGGCTGAGGAAGTTCCAGCGCCAAGGCCTCAAGGAGGGAACCGCTGTTTGGTGGGAGGAGCAGAATGAAGGCCAGTGAGCTCTTAGATGGCTTTCCTCAGCCCCCTCCTAAAACTCACTTGGGCGCCAGGAAATCCCATAGTCCCTCAGGGTTTGGGTCATCTGAGTCCTTAGGATTTGGGTCACCTTAGCTGCCAGCACAACCATATGAGAAAGAGCGAGAGAGAACCACTAAGAAATGGCAGCGGTGAGTCAGGTTAGTCATTCCAGGCAGTCAGGGGTTGTGGGGAGAGTGCTGCAAGAGAGGTCAAATCTTTTCTCGTTTTCTTGGGACCGTCGGTGCCATACCATCTTATAACCAGCTAGTTAGAACCCAACTGGCTTAGCAGCTGCTGTCCTTGGGCAGAATTCTCCATTGCCGGATCTATCAGAGCACTTGGTGCCCAGACTGGCAACTGTCCCTTTGTGGAGAACAGAGAAGTCTCAGATCACCACATTTTCTTCTTCCGGTGGCTGCTGACTGATTCCTTGCAAGCTTTTTTGATACCATAGGTCAGAGGGAAGAAAGCTATGTTTATATGTTTGCTCATTCTAGTTTTTATGTTTTTAAAAGACAGAACAAAAATAGGATTGATAAATAAAGAGCATAGAGAAATAATTATCAGTTACTTAAATATTTTCAACACGCTTCACAGTAAAGAATAACTATAAAGCCCCCTATTACTCCCGGCTTGTACTTAAAAGATTTGATTGTGCAATAAAAGACTTCTGAATGCTTATACTAGTTCGTGCCTATTGCATGCACAATTTTCTTAAGTACATCAATTTGCAAGTAAACGGTGTGCATGTACATGCCCAAGAATGAACGTAACCAGCTTTTCCCTCCACCTTCTCCTCCTGGGGTTAGACAGGGTGTTGTCCTGTTTATTCTTATCTCCCAGCCAATGCGTAATAGAATAAGCAAAACATAACATGCTGCTACAAAGGGCCTGTTGTTTTCAGCCTTCTAATTGTGCTCCTTTCTGCCGAGGAAGGAAGCAGTCATAAATTTCTGTCATTATCTTAAATAGTAAGGTTTCACAGCTTTGAGAAATTTTTTTTTCGTTTGTTCTTTGTTAGCTTCTGCTAACAGAAGCAAACCAAAGCAAACCAAAACCACCATACTTTTAAACAGTCCTTTTTTCACTTTCAAGAGATGGGACCCCCTGGTTTCAAGGCAGGATACAACCACAGTGATTCTTTCCTTTAGGAATCAGATTTTGAGCCTTCAGTTGGTGTGCCTTTCGATTCACCACGGCTGCCAGCTTCTCTACTTTCTCTGATGTGCTGTGTGTACTTTTTGGTTTGTGTGTGGGTTTTGTTTCTTGTTATTGTTGCTTATTTCTCAGACTTTAAAAAATTCTCAATTTTCTTTCTGCATGAATTGTTTTAAAAAATATTTTGAATGGGCATGTCTTTCCCCTGGTTTCCTATAATATAGCTCTTCACTGCTTTTTCAAACAGGTGGGTGTGAAGGATAGAAAGCAGCTCATAGCGTCCTTTTTTTTCTTCTGTAAAATTTTAATCCCTTGTTTGCTGGCAGCCCTGCCGTTGCTGTAGAGATGAGCAAACAGAATGAGTCTGAGTAATGAGGTACACGCAAGGTGATTTATGCCCCTCCGATGCAACCCCTTTGTTGCTTTCTTTGGGTTCAATTTCTCCATTTTGGTTTTTATTTCTCCTTCTCTTCCTGAGAAAATTATTTGACTTTGATTCTGTCCTATGTTATAGGAAGGGACTTTTCCCTTCTAATGTGTTCTGGTTCTTTCATTTTTTTTATCCTGAAACAATAACTGGTATTCATAAAATGATCCTGGAACCCTCTGAAAGCCCTTGGCTATGGTAATTTTGTTAGTCTTGATAATACCAGTTTGTTCTAAGTTGGGTAGGTAATGAGAATGTATGTGTAAGTTCCAGTTTTTACAGATAAGTATAGGAGGATATATAATGTCCTCAAGTCACTTAGAGCCAGGAAGTCAGAGAGACAAATAAAATGGCCTCATCCTGGGATGGCTGTCAGAGTCCAGGGATTCAGACTTAGGCAAGACTTATCTATCTATATATATTTGCTTCACGGTCTCCCTGTGGAAATCATAGTGTCACTGTGATCAAAGATAACATTGAAAATCAGCAGTCACTATGGGCTGGCTTGGAGACAGCCATAGAATCTGGGTCCTAGGCAAATTCGTGGATCACATGAGTATTTGGGGGCAGGGCTGGCCTCTCTTTCTTCTATTGGAGCACCAGGCAGAGTGAACTCATAGCTTTTGGTTAAGCTAGAATCTTCTTCTTGCCATCAAACAGCTGTGTTCCTTGTCAGATCCATAAGTAGCATTTTATCATCATTATGCCATGATTCCTCACCCTCTGAAAGATTACGCTTAAGTGTTTTGTTTTCTTTGAACTGTTCTCCACACACATAGACTGACAGTCCTACCTTCAGAGAACACTGCTGGGGCCATCCTTCAAGAGAAGTTGTCAGGCCTTTGAAAGGCCTTCCTGAAGCAATCATCCCTCTGCCTACATTTGTAATCGTCTCTCTCTATTGATGTCATCGTAGGCTCCTAATCTCTTCCAGTCCTGAAGCCTGAGATGGTCAGCACTGCCTTGCCATTTTTCCATTGCAAAAAAAAGGCTTTCCTCACCACCACCCCCACCCTGCCGCTCCCCCGCCACCATTCACCACTTACGTCTCTTCAGAAGCTTCATTCCTGAATAGAGCATACACTTCCTGGGTGAAAAAGAGCACTGGAGTCAAATGTACAAAACTGCCTAAATTGGGCTATTCCCAATCTTGCAGGCTCTTTCTCCTTAGGCCACTATACAGAATGAGCTTCTGGACTTTTCTATATGTGGGCAATGGAGCTAGGTAAGTGTTTCTTTTAAGGATGGACTTCTTTTGGGGAGAACACCAACTCCAGAAATAGTTCTCAAGCAAAGTACAACGTATGAACAGCTCTGCTTGGAGGGAGCACATCGCCTCTGTTGCATCGCGGCCAATGTACGGCTGGAACTGGCGGACATCCGAGCCACAGGGGCCTGTTCGCATAAAGTAGTTGAGGAATTTGCTTGTCTCTTCACCTCACCCCTAACATGTAATTGGAAGAATATCTCAGCTACCTTTTCTTTAAGAGTTAACTTGATTGTATTAAAAGGCCTCAAATGTGAGAAGATATTTCTTTTAAAAGATGGATAACTTTTTTTAAAAAGTTGCATACTATGTGGGAGTTGAGAGTACAATGCAAAAACCCACCCTGATTTAATCCCAGAGGGGAGCTCAGAGTAGAATGTGTTATATTTCTTGGTTAACTAACCATGCTATTTATAGAGGTGACTCCTCAGAAAGTCTAGACATTGTTCCCGGAAGACAGAATGCCAAATCTGCAGTCATTGAACAAACCAAATCTGCCCTTCACCTTCCCAGTGAACTTGCTAAAAATAGCCATCTCCCACGTCTCACCAAAAAATGGAAATCTTGGAACTTCATTCCAAGAAAGTATGAATGGTAATTTGGCTCCTCAGCCAAGACTTGGGATAGGCCAGGAGGAGGAGGTGCTCTTGTGAGCCCGGTCGGTAACCTGCCATTGGGCCTTTGTTCCTTAGAGGCCGCCTTGCCGAGTTGTTGGAAACTGTGGTTGGCAGATCCATTTTTGAGTTGGTCTCCCCTAAGAGGATACCTGAGGTACCTAAGGATGGTACTTTTCTGTTGGAATGAATCAGCTGCAGTTTCTGGCTTTTTTCATATATGTGAAATTTCTAAACATCTGATTGAAAGCTGACAGTTGGAAAGGAATGGATGGGCAAAGTCAAGAATTCATTCGAGAAACACATCAATGCACAGGTTTGATGAATGCTGATGATGCTGTGGCCATAAGGAAATATAAGATCTTTAGCCTAAATCAGGATTTTCTAAAAGTAGGTTTCAAGGAAGACTGGTTTTGTGGAATGTTAATAATGTGGGAAAAGGAACTTCTGTGGGTTAATTAGTTTAGGAAGTGAATGGATTAAACAAAGTTAAAAGGGATTCTTTACTGGAGGGCTTCTAAGAAAGCCTTTAATATCCTTATTATCCTGATTTAATATCCTGGCGTATCTGTGCCTCTTGAAAACAGAGTCAGGATATGCAGCAGCCCCCCAACTGCTGTGCTGAGGGAGCCCCCTCTGCAATGAGCATTTCAGGGGCCATTGTGGTTTCAAAAAACTACCTCTTCAAAACACACTTTGAAAAATGGTTCTTTTCAGAAATATCTGGGAGTCCAAGCAACTATGGAATTCATCTTTCATTCTGTTAGTGGCAGGCGAGGGCCTTGCTCTGTGGCAGTAAGGAAGCACAGGCCCTACCCTCTTGGGAGACTCACCTAAACGTGCCAGAGGCCCCACACCTTTCTGATTACGCACCTCCTTCTGAGCAATCACCTCCTTCACATGGCTATATTTATTTGTTTATAAGTTGTATACACTTAGTATGGTGTTAATATATTGGATACATATAAAACACACAAAATAGAAAATTTTAAAAGATGAGAAAAAAATAATTATAAAAGTAAATTCTATCATTTTCTCACTTCACCCCAATGAATCGTCCTGTGCCCTGGGCCCTACCACAGACACTCTGATTTGGTGGATTTGGGGTGGGGTCTTGGCATCAGGCATGCTATCAGGCTGATTATGCTGCAGGTGTTAGATAGCAGTGTGTGCTGGGTGGGGAACATGTGGGATGTCTCTGGACAGGTGTCACCTGCGAAGCTTGCACTGACTCCATACCCTGGCGTCTTCTCTCAAGTCAGAAAGTCAGACTGAGGAGAAAGGCCGGGGCAAGCTAGTGAGTGGGTGGGCAAGGCGCTCTGGCGGTGCTCCCTGCTTGTCTGTTGCTTGGAAGGAAGCTGTGCTCCCTATGAGCTGCACCCAATCACAGGCGGAGACTTCGGGCAAGCCCCTGGGCCTCCCTGCCCTAATTTTCTTCTCTGGAAAAGTAAGGGGTTGATTTAGAATAGCCTGCAGAGTGTCTTAGAACCCTAACATTCTTTGATTTAATTAGATTTTTTATTTGAGCAGGGGTGGGAGTAATTCAATTTTGTGCAGCAATTTAACATACATATATATTTTCTTTTTGATGTAAGAGCTAGTTAGATCATGAGGCTTGGAATTTCTTGGACTCCGTGGGCACCTAGGCAGCAGTAGGCATTTAAATTTTAGGCCCCCAAGCAGAAGTTTCAGAAGGGGCCTCTCTTGCCCCTAGTTAATTGCAAAATAAACAGATCTCAAGGGCAGGGGTCCCTTCCTTTCATAATAACCGCCTCTGCTCTGTGCACCATCAGTGCAAAATAGCATTTTCAAATACTGCATCAGGAGTGGGTTCCATTGACGAAGGCCTTCTTCCTTCAACCCAGTAATTTACCGCTCAGACCTCCTCCTTTGGCCCCTTCAGAGTTAGTGGCTAACTTGCCCGCCTCCCTGAGTCTCTTGTTTTTAGCTTCCAGATATCTCCATTTGCAAGCTAATAAGTTGCACGTACATATGTTTGAACAGTTGTCAGGCTTGTCTGCTGCTCAAACTGTGCTTTGGTTTAAAACAAACAACAACAGAGAACCCGGGGTGAGGGGGATGGATGAAGACATTTCAGTTGTACCTGCAGGTGGTGTTGTTTTGACCTTGACAGTCAGTTTTAAACGACCTGTCAAGCACCTTTGTGTGCTTCTGGGCACATTCACCTGGAAGATATTATATCCCCTAAGCTTTATGTGCCCCAGCAGGCAGGCACCAGGTCCCTGGATTTTGTTTTCATTGATGGAGGGTTAATGCATGCATGGCAGAACTTTACTGAGGGGGCCCAGCTACAACCCTATTTTCCTTTAATTCTGATTTCTCTTCTCCCTTGGCCGTCTCTGTTCCCCCAGACCCTTTCCCCATGGACTCCCTGTATACTCCATCAGCCTTCCCTGCTTGACACCTGCCCTTTGGCTTCAAACCATTTCTTCTTGACTTTGATATTTCTTTGCAGAGCTGCAAGCAATCAGGAGATTATGAGCCCCAGAGCTCAGCAGGACAGGCTGCCTGGTAGGGGGCTCGGGCCCCCGGCCCCAGACCACTGCATGGAATCAGACCCAGAAAGCCTTCCCTGGTCCCTCTGCCTGTTCTGGCAATGACCCCTAGTGTGGCCCCCCTGAAGTGGCACCTCCTCGGCTTAAGTGTTGTCTGGAGAGACCTCTTCGGGAATGATTCTGACCCTCCCTATGTGGTCCAGTGTTGCCTCTGTCTGAATTTTATCTTTTTAAACTTGGAGTCTCTCATGCCCTCGGTAGCCATACTTGCTTGTGTCAGAATGAATGCACAGATGAAAGGAACCCATTGGATTCAGCCTCATGCCTACCAACACTTGGATAGTTTCGAGTTATTTGAGGATGCAGATGAAGGCTCTTTGTCCAAGGAACACCTCTTCCATGGCTTCTATGGCCAAGGCCCCAGTCTGTTGAAGGAGATCTGTACTGTATTTCTAAAGGTAGAGATGAGGGAGGGGGTGCTTGTTCTCAAGACCAACTGTGTATCTTCTCATTCTGTATTACTTCCTCCAAAGTTGGAAAGAAAAAGGCCCAGATCCAGATATTTACCTCACAAATGGGTATCACCACCAGCAGCGTGCTCCACCATTCAGCTTTTATGTAGGAGAGGGTCCCTGCCTGGTCCCTTAGATACCTTCCTGAGATCTGACTCAGGATCTGAGAGGAAGACCCATGTTTATCAGCCTGTCCTCTCCAAACTCTAGGCATCTTCCCAGGCCATGGCAGTGTATCACACTGTCTCCTCCAAGGGACACAAACCACTTATTCTTTATACCCCTCTCCCCTAAGGGCACCTCAGTATGGGAATCTTATTACTTAACTTTGGCACGAGTCCTGCCCTGGGATTTCCCAGGTGGAATGCAGAGTAGAGGAGCTGACAAGTATGTTGTGTGAGAGGGACTGGCGCATGTTTCCCACCACAGGAAGGAGCCTGCTCTCAGAGAATGTAGGAGAAGCAGAATAAGGGAGAAAAATGGCATTCACTTGTGTGCCCTTCCCATGGGTCTTCAAATAAGGGCTCTATTTGGTCCAATCTGTTTGAGTTCAGTTTCTGTTGTTTACACCCACAGCCCGGACTAATTTACAAAGGGCAATTCCTTTTTGGTTTTACAAACAAAAGCATCAGTTAGACCTTGGGATTGGGAAAGGAAGTCTGTGGCTTTGACTGAACCTGACAATGTCTGGATCCTTCCCCGTCTGGCCTTTAGATTCTTTAATGATGATACCCCCTGACTTTAAACTAACTCTCTACAGCTTTCAGAGTGTCCTCAGATAGATACTTTCTCATTTGATCCTCACAAACAAGCTCCAGGCCCTTCTGTGGCCCTGTTGTCATAGGCTCCCTGCAGCTTCCTTCAAGATTGGCCCTGTCCTGCCTCTTAGCAGCTCGTGCTGAGACTGCAATCCCTGCTACTCAGCGAGGCCTCTCTGCCCTGCCTCTCCGATAATTTTCCACCCACCAGGCAGGGCAAGCTCTGCTTTCTGCTCCGCTGAGGAGTTTATCATGCAGAGTGATGAGTCCCAGCAGGTGCTGACAGCCGGATCAGGGCCTGGGCTTCTGCACCTCTTGGCCTCTGAGGCACAGGGCAAGTGGGTCCTAATGATGGTTGTTTGCTTGAGCTGAGCAATGGAAGTGTGTAGACCTGCTCAGGGGCTGTGAGCTAAGCAAGGGCAAGCCCCAGGCAACCAAGTGCACTTCATATCCTGTGTCCCGTGGGAGGCAGTGTGAGATGAAGGAAAGAGAACATTGACCCTTGGAGTCAGAAAGACTGATGCCAGCCCCAGCTCTGCTGTTGACTGCTGTGAAACCCTGCCTAGTTCCTTGCTGGTGAACTGCCATAGGCTACCAGGACTCTAGTGCAGATTAGGTAGGACCATGTGTAGACACCGGTACATGTTAGACCCTCAGCAAATACTGATTCCTTGCTTCAGTAGTCTTAGAGAAATTTGGTAGTTTTGTGGGCCAAAAAGCACATAAGATTTGTGGCTTTTTAGTGTGAATCACAAACTTTGTGGTCTCTATCAACCTGGAGTGCCCATGGTTTTCTGAAATAATAGCTCCAGGGAGAAAATAGGAATAGGTGTGATGAATGACCATGGTAGTATGACAATATGAAAGGTTTGTTACAGAATTGTTGAGTCCAGATTACAGAAATTGTACAAACAGAATTATATCTCGATTCACTGAAGGAACATTTAGAGTAGCACCTACATTTTTGTTACGTCTTCCTTCAAGACTGTAGCTTGAACTTTAATAATTTAAATAAACATATTGACTTTTATTCCCCCAGAAAGAAAGGTAAAGAAGGCAGTAGAATAAAACCTGACATTTTTTGGTTCAGGTCAAAATGCATTTCTTAGTTCCTTTTCCACATCTAATAACAAATAAAAAGAAATCTTGTGCCTGATCTTCTGGGGACTTGGAATCCCACCTGGATTCAACAAGGTTATCTGAGCCCTGTCTGTTTGCCTGGTTTCCAGCCCCGCTGGGGTTCTGGTGCCACCAGTTCGACAAAGCTCTGTGTCCTTGACCTCTTTTCCCATCACTTTTGGATCAGAGATTGAGCCCTGTCAGCTTCTGAAGCAGCTCTGATCTGTTTTCAGTATTATCAGAGCAATTATCTGACCTGTGTTTGAAAAGACCACGTGATGGAAACTTCTGAAAGAACCCTGTGTCACCATACCTGCCTCCTCTGAATGGAGCCAGGGAGGCTCAGAGTCAGAAGGCCAGGACCAAGCGTGTGACCGGGCACTGTGGGGAGTCGGGCCGCCGCCTGTGCGCTGTTCTTCCTTTGCATGCCAGTCCCACCCTGTCTTCGCCAGCCAGCTCCCCGGAAACATACACAGCATTTTGTAAATAGTACTTGTCTATCTTCGCTGAGATAATCCTGTAGGCCAGAATGGGATATTTCAAGACATTTCTGCAAAAGGAATTTAATTTTACAAAAGGATCAATTTTAAAAGGCCTTTGAACAGTACGTTTCTTTTTTTTCTTTTTTTTTTTTTTTTGAGACAGAGTCTCACTCTGTTGCCCAGGCTAGAGTGAGTGCCATGGCGTTAGCCTAGCTCACAGCAACCTCAAACTCCTGGACTCAAGTGATCCTACTGCCTCAGCCTCCCGAGTAGCTGGGACTACAGGCATGAGCCACCATGCCCGGCTAATTTTTTCTATATATATATTTAGCTGTCTATATAATTTCTTTCTATTTTTAGTAGAGATGGGGTCTCGCTCTTGCTCAGGCTGGTCTCGAACTCCTGAGCTCAAACGATCCACCCACCTCGGCCTCCCAGAGTGCTAGGATTACAGGCGTGAGCCACCGCGCCCGGCCGAACAGTACGTTTCTTTAGTGCAATTTTCTTCTGTTTTTATTCCCCACCTCTGTTATCATCTAGCTCGCTCCTCCCATTCCTTAGGTGGGAGCTCTTTGTATAATCTTCTGTGTTTCTTCATGCAGATGCAAGCCAGTAGTACTATATAGATTTTTGTCCTTCCTTCCTTTTCTTAAACAAAGGGAGATAGAACACACACCCTATTTTACACTGTGCTTTTGTCACTTAACATTGTATCCTAGATATAATATAGGCCTTAAAGAGTTTCTTGTTCTTTTTTATTTAGCTGCATAGTATTCTGTTCCATAGATGTTCTCGGTTATACTGTTCCAAAATATGGATCTTTTGAGTTTTTTCCAGTATTTTACTGTTGTAAACAATGCTGCATTGCGCACCTGGTGCATTTTAAAGAATCAGTAAATCACCAAGATTTCATTAACGTATCCGTCATATTTTGGGAAGTAAGGATGTGCCTGTGTCTTATTTACCCTTCACTGTAGGTGGAACCACATGAAATTTCTGTTTGGGGAAATTTCAAAAGCAGTCGAATATCAGCATTTTTGTGTGGTTCACTAATACTTGGAGAAACCTACATGTGCTAAAGCAGGGATGGAAATAAGAATATAAGTCTCTCACTCTAAGCCTAACGTGTCCTTGTGTAGATCTTGCTCATTTACGTGCAAGACCTTATTTAGTAAACCGAGTGGAAGCCATGATGACCCCTTTTCAGCAGTTTTGTAATGATGTAGTTCTTCAGATTTCATTAATTTTAACAACTTTAAAGTTGTGTTCATCTTATTCTCACTAACTTTGGAAGTTAAAGAGAACCTCTTTAAAAAAATAAGTACACATATGTGATGTTTTTAAATAGCATTAAGGCCGGATGCAGTGACTCACGCCTGTATTCCTACTACTTTGGGAGGCTGAGGCAGGTGGATTACTTGAGATCAGGAGTTCAAGACTAGCCTGAGCAACATAGTGAGACCTTGTCTTTACAAAAAATTTAAAAAATTAGCCAGATAGTAAAAAGAATATAAAATTTAAACGTTTTTTAAAAATTTTTAAATAAAATAAAATTTAAAAACTATTAGCCAGGTGTGGTGGTGTGCATCTCTACTCCCAACTACTTAAGGGGCTGAGGCAGAAGAATCACTTGAGCTTAGGAGTTTGAGGTTGCGGTGACCTATGATGATACCACTGCACTCTAGCCTGGGCAACAGAGAAGACCCTATCTCTAAATAAATAAATAGCATTAAGAAATGCTATTTATTTTTCTGGTTAAGAGAACTAGATATTTTTCATGCATTTTGGGCTGTTGGTTTTATTTGTTTGATAGATGATGCCCTCGTCTTGAGTGAGTGGCACTAGCCGGCGCGGGGACCTGCAGCTGGGCTTTCAGGGTAGAGTGTTCAGCCCACAGTCTCAGAGGTGAGCAGGCAAGAAGGTACCCAGAGCCCTGGCCAAAAGGCCAGCCTCCAGTTTAATAAAATAAAGGGGAAATATTTTTTAACCACATGGAGAAAAAAATGCTACCTCTTTTTTTCAATGGGAGGATGTTGAGAATACAAAGACTTTTGATGGTTTTAATCTTCAGACTTGGGCAGAGGCCAAGTATGATCTGAGTACAGAAGAAGTGGAATGACATGCCAGAAAGGGAAGTGGAAAGCAGTGGGTTATGGAAACAACCAAATGTGTCTGAATTTCCATGCTCCTCAAGGAGGAATGGGTTGGGCTGGGGCAGAGTTGCTGAAATAGTTTTTAAAGACTTAGTTGAATGTCCATATTCCATCCACCCCTCCATGTATGTCTAGGGCATACCATCCCAAACTCAATTTTAAATAGTAGGCAGAGCCTAGGCTGCTACCCGGTTATGGTGTCACATTGACCAGACTAATCTAATTTTTTTCAGTGACATCAATGGGAGGCAAGCAATAGATGTGATTTATCTCAGCCTTAATAAGGGATGACAATGAAGAACAAATTCAGAAACTGTTCTTTACCAGCATGGCAAATTATTTTTTTGCATCTCTAAAGGACAACCATTTTAGTGGATACAAAATTAACATAAGCTGGAGGTTAATGCAAACACACACACTCACACACACAGGTATTCAGCATACTGACCTCCCTGGTGGTTATTTGCTGTAGAAACACACACAGAATACAGTGATCCCTATGCTGGTTTGGCAGGGCACTCAACACAAAAGAGAACCATCACAGAAGGGCAGAGAGGCCCAGAGGGCACAGTGAGGGGAGCTGCTGGTCATTTGTGTCACACATCACACCCTGATTGCCCCTTTGCAGGACCCTTTGACCCCTTTAAGCTGCAGTCCCCAACCCCTGGGGTACCGGTTGGTTGGTGACCTGTTAGGGGCCAGGCCGCAGAGCTCTGCACCCCCCGTGGAAAAATTATCTTCTATGAAACTTAGGAACTTGGTGTGGGGGTGCACACAGCAGCGGTGAGCCGCAGGCGAGCGAGCGAGTGAAGCTTCATCTGTATTTTTATTTTTTGCAGCTGCTCCCCTCCCCATTGCTCACATCACTGCCTGAGCTCCCCCGCTTTCTATTTTCCTATTCTTTAGTTGTCTCGGTTGCTTTCTGCTGGATCATTTTCTAGTTCTCTTTGTCACTCAAAAGTTGAAAAGTCTGAAAACAGGCCCAGCACGCTAGAAAAGCGTCTCCGTAGCTGACTATAGGACTCATTTATTTAGCTCTTAACTCTGTGCCTTTCACTGTGCTGAGTACATTTCACGTATTAACCCATTTAAAGCCTTGGAGCCCCAGGTCTCTTACTGTGGAGCCTGCGTTCTGAACCATTTCCCCCTAGTGCCGTGATTTCATTCACCTATCCCCGAATCTTATATTTAATGTTAACAACTGTCCTGGGCAGCTAACTCCCTTTCCATTTAAAGATCATTACAGCTCTATACCCTTTTACTACTTTATTAGCACATGGTTAGTCATTCCTTACTTCAGACTGGTTTCCACGTGTTCCTGGAAATTCATTTTATTGCACCACTTTTCCAAGTTCTTTGAGTCTCATTGAATTCTAATTTAGCCCTTCAAGAGGCTGTTCACCCCTCCTGGCTTGATTCTCTGGAGGATCTAATGAGCCTCCCCGGCAGTTTTGGGTGTTCAGTGCCCTCCGTGATGTCATCCTTCACACTTGCCTTGTCTCCTCTGGGTTTCCACACCACATGGAATGGAAGGAGGTATAGAGTAAGCAAGCGTTGGCTGTCCAGGGGCAGTGAATTTTTAAGTAGTTATCTGTTTTTCACATTTGGAGGATTCATCAGAGTTTTACAACAACTTCAGAACTGGGGAAATCTAACTTGGATTGTGTTTTAAGTCCAGGGTTCTCGTGTGCTCGGTTGCTGTCACTGAGCATCCAGAGCACTGCTGAGCTGTCAGTTTGTGGCTGCCATGCCTTCAGAATGAAAACAACACTATCTGTGAAAGCTCCGTGACGTTGAATTGTATCACCACCAGCTTACCACACAGTCCCTGGAGTGAAGGTGACCCTCTATTACTATTTCTTGAATGTGTGAAAGAATGGATATAGAAATAGCAATAGCAGTAGTGATGAACATGATTTTACTTTTTGCCGAAGACGTCTAGTGTGATTCCCCCAGTGTGTGGACACCAGTTTAACCAGGGGAGGGCAAGGCAATTATCTTCAAAATTAAAACGAAAATCAAAAATATTCTCTCACAACACATTTTTTAGGAATAACAACAACAACAACAACAACAAAAAAAACCACACACACACACACACACACACACACACACACAAGTGTTCCAGAATCTCTTCAAGCCCTCAGAAGAGGATTTCAAGACTCTTTGGTCTTTAGCTTTCATTTCCTTCTCTCTTTTTCTAGTTTCCTGCTTCCTTTGTGGCATTACGGCTCCTTCCTCTTGGATACCCAGAGGTGTCAAAATCAGCTGAAGATGATCTCCTGAGAGTCATTTGAGATTATTGCTCTCATTAGAAGTATAGCTGGATGTATTCTTATATTTATGAACTCAGAGGTATTTAGAAACACTGCTGGAAATATTCCCTAATTTTCAGGTAGAACCAGAGAAGAGAAAATTTCTGTTCTTCCAACCACTTGTCAAATTCAGCTCAAAACAGGATCTTGAGTACAGAATATGTTTTCTGGTTGCTGTGTAGCTCAGTTAATCTGTAAACCATGGCAGTGTGTTAGTGAGAGCATTTGCAGAAGGGAGGAACTGGGAGCTCATGGTCCAAGCAAGAAATGTTTCATTATTTACAGAGCAAGGGAATGAAGTGCCTGAGACTTGAATTTTGGGTCCCCTTGAGGAAATTATGCATTCATATTTAACCTTGATGGAGGAAAAGAATTAAATAGAGAAAGCAACTATTCTCTTATACTTCTTTTTCCTCATTCAATGTTGCTCTCTAGTTTTTTATAATACCACTCTCAAGTCTTGAAAATACAACTGCTTCCCATTTGGTGAGCTTCCCCTCCCCCCCCCCATTTGGCAACAGCATTTTCCTATGTTTTTAATGGCACCAAAATTAACATGGCTGTTTTTATTTAACAGAAACAACTTTAAGTTTTATATTACATGCCCAGCTAAAGAATCTTTGATTTTTGCCCTGGCGTTTCCCAAGATGTTAGCATGGCTTTGAAAAACAGGGCTGTTTAACTGCTGTTGCAAAGATGGCTGGGAAGCAGGGCAGATTGGGGAGGGAGGAGTGAGAGGATGGGGGACATGAGGGAAATTGGCCTCCCCCAAGTTACTATTTTTAAAGTTTGCTTGCCTACTGAATAGCTCAATTTACAAATCCTACTGGATGTCGTTTTGACCTTCCCGGTTTTTCTTTCCTGTTGAAATCATGATGGATGCGTTGGTGGAAGACCAGCCATGTGTCCCGTGGTTTTGCATGTGCGTCCTCCCTTGTGAGCTCCAGGCCCTTCCCTCCCCGTGACACTGGACCCACATTGTCAAAGGAATCTTGAAGGAGATAGCCAAACCCAGAATTTCTTGGGAGGCGGGATCTCAAATCCCAATTAGAAACATTCCAGGAAACACGTATCTTTATTTGTTAAACAAATAGTCCTGTGTGAGCCTTGGCAGAGACACGCACTCACTTTAAGTAAGTGAAGTAAGCATTGCCGTTCAGGGGAGCGCCCTCCTTATGCAGCTGCAACTTTGAAGCCCAGTTTTAAGGTTTTAAGTTGGAACATGCAGTGTTCCTTTTTCCTTTGGCTTGGATTCTAGAGAATGTTGTTTCCTCATTTAGTAATTGGAGAATTAATGGGGTTCTTTGTGATGCTACCGTAGAAGAGAGACTGTTTTATTCGATTCAGGGACTGTAATTAAAGTGGCGCCCATTGGCGTGGTTAGAGTTAAGGTTGCTTCAGCTTTTCCAATATAAACTCATATTTCAGGGGTTTATAACTAGCTATAAAAATTTGCTTCTAGCTACAGACCTGGCAGATTCAGTGTCAGCCTAGGAATAACCTTTACTTTTTAAAAAGTATTTTTAAAAGAATAATTAAAAATTCAGTTTAGCTGTTTATAACTGTTACAAGGATGCAAAGGAAATAAAAATAGCTTTTTCTTTTTTTAGCAAAAACTTGTGACCCATATTTTTTAATGTGGACAAGGTTATTAGATATTTTTTATGTCTTCAAAGGAAAATACAGCAAAATCCCTGTGAAAGCTATTTTAAAAGGATATTGTTTTAATTATCTTCATGGCAGCAGGCAGGGCACCAGCAAATGTCCCCCCTTGTTCTCCCAAGACGTGAGCCTCCCATAGGACACTGGCAGAGGTTTTTTGTCAGTAGGCTTCAAGTTCATTGTAACAAAACTCCTGGCCAAGGAGTGCACAACAGCCTCTTGGCAAATGGAAATATGGCCAGCCCCAGTCATGAGATCATGGCTGCTCTCTTGTCCCACCCAGCCCTAACACTCTGGGCCCTACATGTTGGGACACAATGAGTAGCCCAGGCCCAAAGCTACCTTAGAGACCTACTTGGGGGCCTGGGGAGCCTGCTCCAGCCCTTACTTTTCCTCCCTTCTCCTGGTCCACATGGGTAGGGAAGGGAAGGAGAGAGTTCGCCTTTCTAGGAGTCTTTCTTCAGTTCAGTGGCATTTGTCACAGCAAGTAGCTTTAGGTGGAGCTGTTTTTGTACATGTTGAGAGATGGGTGTGACACAGTGTGCATAGGTGATTCAAAAGTTCTCCAAATAGAAAGTTCTTTAAGGCTTTGTGGTAGGCAGATTTACCTTTAGCTATTCTTTCTCTAGTAGCTAGGGTCTTGGGTGATGGCATGTGATGATGATGGTGGTGGTGATGGTTGTGATGGGGGAAGGAGCAGAGGTATTGGTCATTATGATGGTGCTAGTGACGTTACTAGTGGAGGTGGTGATGGCCACAGTGGTAGCAGTGGCAGTACCAACAGTGGAAGTAGGGAGGTGACAGTGGTGATGGGTGGGGATGGCAACGGTGAGCGCTACAGACTTCTGCCTGCTGGAGCTGTTTGTGGAAGCCTTTGTTCATGTTTGCAGAAAGCAGTGGCTTGGGCAATCTGCTATCATCCCTTCGCTATACATAATATGCCCAGTGAAGCTTAAAACTGGCTTTTGGTAGATGTTGCCTGTCAATGCTTGATGGATTTGCTTTGTGGAAGAGATGGGTACATGCCGTTTTTTCAGAGGCAGGTCTCCATTTTAGAGCTGAAGAACAACCTTCCTTTTCTATTGCTTCCAGCTTAGGAGCAAGGAACACAGTGACCTGAAGCTCTGGTACCCCCAAGCCATTAGTAGAGAGGTGGTGAGACATATCTAGTGTTTCTACCAAAATTTAAGTACTACCTTGTCCTAGGAACCATGCCCTGTGCTTTGCATCATGATATCAGTAAGTCCTTTTAACAACTCTGTAAAGTGGGTTTTTATTATCTTGGTTTTACAAATTAGGAAAGTGAGGCTGGGCTCAGAGGTAGCAAAGCTAGCATTTGAAAACCTTGGTCTGTGAAACCTCAAACCCTTTATTTTTTTCCTCCACTGCAGCCAACAGATAGCTATTTCAGCCCTCCTAGAACATTCTAGAATGTTTCTTATCTTTGGTGAGGGTATGGGAAGAAATTTGTAAGAGAATATTACATATTTGGATTTTTTCTATAACTTAGTGTGAGGACAGAGAATGTCTTTTCTCCCTACATATTTCTTTACAGTGGTAGTGTACTCAGATGACCCTTTAAAAATTTATATGGGAACTGTTTGGAGGCTCTTCCTGCGTGTTTTCAAGGCTAGAACTGTGGAGTGATCTTTTCCTGACCTGGCTGGTCTTTGGCCAAATAGGACATTGAGCAAGCCAGAAACCAGGCCCCAACAGAAAAAAGCAAATAGAGATAAATATTTATCCTCATCCCAGTGGGATCCCTAGGTTTTCAAGATCAAAGGCCTACTTTGTGTGTGCCTGTTCGTTAGCCTTGGCTAAGTATACAGAAGTGGGCAACCCATAGTAAAGACTGCGGTACCCAGGCTCTTTAACCCTCAAACAAATTCTCTAGTGATGTTAATTAAAAAAAAGACTCCCATTTTTTAAAATAAAAATATAAGTTGTATTTCATAGACACAGAATAAGAAAGAGGAAGAGAAAGAGATGGGAATACAGAGAAAAAAGATGAGCAAAAATGGCAAAGAAGGGACCGGAGACAGAAAGCAAGAAAAGGAAAGAGGAAGAGCAATGGCTATGGGGTCAGTGCCAGGGAATACTTTTATAGGAAGGGTGGGGGAGGATGCTACGATAGATGTCTATTCCTCCCATTCTGTGGGTTAACTTTTCACTTTTTTGGTAGTGTCCTCTGAAGCACACAAGTCTTTATTTTTGATGGAGTCCGATTTATCTATTTTTTTCTTTAATTGCTATGCTTTGGGTGTCATATGTAAGAATCTGTTGCCTAATCCAATGTCAAGAAGATTTTTATCTATGTTTTCTTATAAGACTTTTATAGTTTCAGCTTTTACTTTTAGGTCTTTGATCCAATTTGAGTTGATTTTTGTGTAGGGTATGAGGCAGGGGTCTTTTGCATATGGATATCTACTTATCTCAGATTTTTATTTCCTAATTTATCAAACACATATGATATACATATTGTATGCCAGGAATTGTGCTGGATGCCAGGGATAGAACAGTCACCAAGGCAGTCATCAGTGTCAGAGTGTCTCAGGACTTGGGGGCAAAAAAAAAAGCAATTCAAGAAATTTGGGAAGTGAGGTAGAATTTGGGAGGAATTAGACTCTTGAGCAGAGTTTTTCAAAGTATAATATGAGGAAACCTACAATAGAATTATTGAGATTGCTTGTTTAAAAAAAGCACACAGACTAATTATATATACACACACATATATATAATAAATATTTATAAATTTTAATACATATGTATATTTCTTAAATAACTAAAGTATGAGAATCACTGCTTTGTATATTGAAAGTTAGTTTGCCTGGTTATTATCTCCTCAGACTATTATCAAATATATGAATATCATTGATTTATATTTTTCGACATGAAAAAAATCTGATTATTTCTGTTGCCCTATTTTGAGATCCAAAGAAGTGAGGCCATTGTCTAACCACATGCCAGACTGCAGTTGTGGAACTCATTCTTGCAAAAGCCTATTGATGGAGAAATGCTTTAGATAGGACACATGATACATCTCTGGAAAGAGAAGTAAGAAACGGTTCCCCATTCCTAAATTGGATGTACTTGACAAAACAGGCTGTGCCCATGATGCCAGGGCACCGGGCAGAGTCTCCCGGAGCAGCTGGCTGCAGCTGCTCTTTCACCAAAATTCTTCTCTCTTCCATAACAGCACCCACAAAACATCTTCTTGAGTCCCCTCTACTCACCCTGGTCACTTGGCAGATGTGATTAATCTCGGGGAGAACTCATTACCCCTTTAGACCTATATTTCCTTTGGTGTTTACTCCCTGAATACAGAGGGAACAAAATGCCTTGACTCTAGCTCTTTCTTAGCATTTGGAGCACTTGGTGGTTTGGATACTATCTGACCTCATGAGTGCAAGTGGCACAGGGGAGCTCTGTAAAGGAGAAACACAGTCACATATTCACACCCGTCTCTGTACTTTGCCTGTGTGATCCAAGGGTTCATGAGTGTGAACAGAGCAGTGTTAGGAGGGTGACTACATGACCTATATCAGATGTTTAACTTTTAAATGGGAGATGGGCTGCTTCTACCACATGGACTGACTGGACGTAAGGCTGCTTTTGTATACTCTCTAAGGGACTGAAGGAGAAAAGGTGAAGATCGTTAAAAATGTTGTGTTTAGTCTTTAGTGAGTTCATTTTTAATCTGAAAGTAGAGAAAACTTCTGGTTTTAAAACCCAGACCCAATAGAAGGAAAGACTGATAAATTAGACCATATGAATATAAAATACTTTTGCATGTAAAAAAAATAAAGCAAATAAACAAAGGAATGCAGGCCATCTCTAAGACTATGCAGTAATCTTCAGGATGTATTGTTAAGTAAAAGGAGCAGGGTGGAGAAAGTATGTACAGCATGTTAAACATCAATTCCATTGGTATTTTACAAAAACAATGGAAATATAAATGATAAAAATATTTTTAAGTGGTTATTTATAGTAGAAGGAAGGGGATAGGGTGGAGGGGACAGGGATGAGAGTTAGACATTTTATACCTTGTTTTATAAATTTGGCTTTATAACCAAGTAAATATTGTACATAATTATAAAACTAGTTATTTTTAAAGCAAGTCCTAAAAATTATAAGCAGAATGAAAACAATGAACTTAATGGTGTTTTGGGTTAGTGGCCTAACTATTCCAAGTGGCTTTAGTTGATTGTATGCCCCTTGTTGGTTTACTGTGGTTTATTGTCTCATGAGTGGTAGCTATAATATTGTTATTTTGAGGCCGTTTGTTGTGGGATAAAGCAAAGGAGTGGTTATGTTGGATTCTTTGAGAACCAAAATCTAAGGATTGTGAAAAAGGAGATAAAGAAGTAAAATTTATGAGATTAGATAGTCATGAATTTGAATAGGAGGTGTTTGTGTGAACTCATCATGTAGTTCATCTTGAGAAAAAGAGTTTTCTAGCTGTGTCAACTGAAAGGCTGAGGAATAGCATCTAACCAAGCAATGAGCACCCTTAGCACCCAGTTTGCAATTTCTAAATATCATTTCTCACTAAAAGGAACTAGGACTCCTTGTAGAAATTATTGTTTCTAAATTGGGGTCAGGAAATGTACTACTTGTGCGTGGAGTTTCTTGTAATACCAGAAAGCAAAGAAGCTAGCTCTTGAAGATTAGTACTAGAGCCACAGCCAAAGGACTCAGGAACCAAACTGAAGAGGTTTCCACTGGGACAATTTGAGCATCAGTAAGATAATAACTGCAGTGGTTTGAAGCACATTAGATATGTCTAAATCCATGAGTTCATAATAATAAAAATAAACTCAGGTAATTTGGCACCTTTTAAGGATACTAGGGAATTAACTCATTATTTTGAAAACTGGTAAATAAAGAGAAGCAAGCTTTTATCCTGTCTATTTCTATACACACTCATCTCAGCATAATCAAATTGTTGAGAAGGGGAGTTTCTCTTTATAGAAGAATTTCAGCTAATCAATTAAGTTATGACAGAATGAGAGTATTATTGTTTTACAGCCCCTAATTAATTAATGGCTCTAGACAATGATCATTTTGTGCTTCCTAATGGGAGTACATAACACCTCCGTTGAAATATTCTTGCACACAACTAAAACCAGCCTGAATCTGATCAAGCCTCTAGATCTGATTATCAATTTACAGGAAATACAGAAGATGAAGGAACAAATTAAATGACAATACAGGAATATAGAGGATAGAAATATCTGATAGGTAATCAAGAATATCTGATTATCAATTTACAGGAAATACAGAGGGGCACATTAAATGATGCCACAGGAATACAATGAGCCATCCAGGCAATCTTAAATTCTATAAGACAAATAAACTGGTTTCTTCAACAAATAAATTGCAAGAAAAGGGAGATAGGGGGGAACCTGAAAGAAACTTAGAGAAATACCAACCAATTGCAATGTATGAGTCTTATTTGGACCCCAGTTTGGACAAACCAACAAAAACAAACATTTATGAGATAATCAAGAAATCTGAACCCTGAGTGGATGGTTGATGACATTAATGAATTATTACATTATTTAGAGTATAAGAATGGTATTGTGGTTTTGGTTAAAAAGAATCCTTATCTTTTAGAGCTACATACTATAGTATTTTTTTGAGGCTGACAACTTAAGTTGTGGGTTTGAAGTGCTTTGAATGTCAGCATGGGAAACTTATACTTGTTCTGATGGACAGTGAGGAGTCATTACAGATACTTGAGAAAGGAAGAGGAATGGTAAAAGGACAAGGAGTCTAGGAGTAGACCCACACATACATGGTCAATTGATTTTCAACAGAAATGCCAAATTAGTTAATGCATAGGGGGAAAGGACAATCTTTTCAACAAATAGTTCTGTTGTCCTTTCCCTCTTTTAGTGCATTCTGTTGTATGTAAATGAGTGAACAGAATAGATTGGATGGACAAAAGTCCAGCTAGGGGAGTGCCTCTGCAGGACATACAGGAGGAATTTTTCCCTGAACAATGAATTCTTTAACTCTTTACTAAGGATTGATGTCAAAGTTTTGCTTTGGCTCAACTGTTGTCTGACCTGTGGTACCCCCTGGTCTGTGCCTTCGTAACCTTGGCCAGTATTTTCCTTTCACTCTGTACATCACTA
Organism: Eulemur rufifrons; assembly: GCF_041146395.1. Classification (NCBI taxonomy): domain Eukaryota; kingdom Metazoa; phylum Chordata; class Mammalia; order Primates; family Lemuridae; genus Eulemur; species Eulemur rufifrons. The sequence continues at coordinate 206,168,684 of NC_090989.1, forward strand.
GAAACAACTAGGGCTTTGGGAAGAATCTGGTGATTGATGGAAAAGGATACAGCAAATTTTAACCATCAAATAATAACCTCTATGTTTTTCTCCTTTAAAAGAAGCCTAACTTGCTCTCATTGTTTCAGATTGGTTCCCTGCGTGTCCCAGCGACTTAAGTTAGAGGTACAAGGCCTCTCTGAGAAATACATTGAGAATCCTGTTTATGTTGAAATTTTGCTGTTTCTTTCTGTTTAAGACCAGAGCAAAGACTGTAACACAGTTGATAGGCAAGTGCTTGACCTTTTTTCCTTTTTGCTTCAGTTGAAGTGGTATCTATGCACAAAATTCCAAAGAGTGGATGAGTGGAGGGAGTAGAGGGCCAAAGCATTTCTTTATTATGGCTGTTCCCAGCGTTTCTGCCAGACGATGGGTTCAAAGGCTCCTTTGATCGGTTGATTGATGTTTTGTGGGTTTTCTGTATTTGTCTGCTCTTCTTTGTTTTTGTCTTTGTGCTATGCCTTCCTCCCCACCCCCAAAATCTGTCACTCTCAGAGCAAGGGATCTTGAGGTCAGAGATACAGTGGTGCAGGTTGGGGATGTGGAGCTGGGAGTGTTTATCTACAGGAGAAAGTGTCTTGATGAGATTGCCTGCATTTGGTTGATTTTTTTTTTCCTGCTAGCGTGTGTGTGTGTGTGTGTGTGTGTGTGTGTATGCACGCGCATGCACATGCACACGTGCACATTTTCCAAGGAAAATGTAATTATCACATAACTTAAGACATGCATAGAACTGCTATAAATGTTCATGATACAGGCTTTTGTGTGAACGTAAATTTTTATTTCTCTAGGGCAAATATTTAGGAGAGGGATTACTGGGTCATATGGTTAAGTGCATATTTAACTTTACAAGAAATTTCCTAACAAATTGGCTTTACAATATTTCATTCTCATCAACAACGAACAAGAGTTCCCCTTGTTCTGCATCCTGGTCAACACTTGGTATTGTCAGTTTTTAAAATGTTAGTCATTCTGTTAGGTATTTGGGAGTATCTCATTGTGGTTTCTCATTATATTTCCCTAATGGTTAATGATGTTGAACATTTCTTCATGTGCTATTTTCTTTGGTATAGTATCTGTTCGGATCATTTGCCCAGTATTAATTGCTTTGTATTCTTGCTATGGAGTTTTGAGAGTTCATTATCTTTTTTAGATACAAGTCCTTTGTCAGTTATATGATGTGCAAATATTTTCTCCCTATCTGTAGCTTGTCTTTTCATTCCCTTAACAGTATCTTTCAGAGAGCAAATGATTTTAATTTTGATGAAATACAATTTACAATTTATCAATCTTTCTTTGTCAGAGTAGGAATTCTTTGCTTAACTCCAGGTCACACAGATGTATTTCTTTAATGTTATAGTTTTATGCTTTGTATTTAAATCTGTGATCATTTTGAGATAAATATTTGGTAAGGTGTGAGGTTTGGGTCAAGGTTGATTTTTTTGGTTTTTTTTGCCTATGCATATCTGATGATGTTTCAACATCATTTGTTGAAACACTATACTTTCTCTATTGAATTGCCTTTGCATCTTTATCAAATATCAGTGACCATGTTTATGTGGGCTTATTTCTGGATGTTTAATCTCTTCTACTGATCTCTGTGTCTCTTCCTTCTCCAATACCGCATCTGATTTGATTACTGAAGTTTTCTAGTAAATCTTAAAATTGAGTAATATGATTCCTCCAACTTCATTCTTCTTTTGAAAATTGTTTTAATTAGTCTGGTTCTTTTGCTTCTTTATATAAATTATAGAATTAACTTGTCTATAGCTACCAAAAAATTATGCTGGGATTTGAGTGGGATTTCCATTAAACCTTGAGATGAATTTGGAAAGAGTTGACGTCTTTACTGTGAGTTCTTACTTTGAGTCTTCCAGTCCACCAGCATATATCTCTTTGCTTATTTGTGTTCTTTGATTTTTTTTTAATCAGTTCTTTGTAGTTTACAACATATAGATCCTATATGTGTTTTCTTAGGTCACTACCTAAATGTTTTACTTTTTTTGAATTACTAGAACTGGTATTCTTTTTAAATTTTGGTTTCCAGTTTTCATAACTAGTATATAGAAATATGATTCATTTTTGTGGGTGACCTTGTATTCCGTGATCTTATTTCTCACTTATTAGTTCTACATGTCAGTAATTAGGGACAGTTTTATTTCTTCCTTTCTATTCTCTGTGAATTTTTCTTTTTCCTGTCTTATTGCATTCTTAGGTCTTCCATTATAATGTTGAGCAGGAGTGGTAAGTGTGGACATCTTTGCCTTATTCCTGATCTCAAGGAGAAAGTGTTCAGTCTTTCATCGTTGAGTATGAGGTTAGCTATAGGTTTTTGTGACTGCCCTTTCCAGCTTTAGGACACTCCTTTCTATTCCTAGTTTGTTGAGAAATTTCATCTGAATGGATGATGAATCTTGTCAGATGCTTTTTCTGAATTAATTGATACGATTTTTCTTTTTTAGACTGTCAATATGGTGGCTTACGTTGGTTGATTTTCAAATATTGAACCAACTTTCTATTGCCAGGATAAACCACACTTGGTTGTGATGTATTATTCTTCTTATATATTGCTGGATTCAATTTGCTAATATTTTGTTGAGGATTTTTACACCTATGTTCATGTTAGTCTACAGTTTTCTTTTTTTTGTACTATCTTGAGTGATTTTTATATCAGGGTAATTCTGGACTTGTAAACTGAGTTCAGAAGTGTTCCCTCTCCTCTGTTTTCTGAAGAGATTGTATAGAATAGGTATTACTTATTCTTTAAATGTTTGATAGAATTCACCAGTGGAAACCTGGGCCTGGAGATTTTCTTTGTAGAAGGTTGTTAATTACAAATTTAATTCATTAAAATTATAGGACTATTCATGTTATCTGTTTCATCTTGGGAGAGTTTTGGAATTTTGTAGCTTTCATGCAATAGTTTCTTTTATCTAAATTGGTGAATTATATGTATAGAGTTGTTCATAGTATTCCCCATTATCCTTTTAATGTCTTCATGGTCTGTAGTGGTAATTTCATTCCTGATGTTGGTAAGTTGTTTCTTGTCTCTTTGTTTCTTTGTCCATCCGGCTAGAGGTTTATCAATTTTATTGATCTTTTCAAAGAATCAGCTTTTGGTTTCATTGATGTTTCTCTGTTGCTTTTTCTGTTTCAGTTTAATAAATTTCTGATCTTATTTTTATTATTTCCTTCCTCTGCTTGCTTTGAATTTATTTTGCTCTTTTTCCAGTCTCTTAAGGTAGAAGCTTAGATTATTGATTTGAGACCTTTCTTCCTTTGTAATTGAAGAATTTAATGGCATAAATTTCTCTTAAGGACTGCTTTGTCTGTGTTCCACATATTTTGATATATTTCCATTTTGTTCACTTTAATATTTTCTAATTTCCTTTGAGACTTCCTCTTTGACCCATGGATTATTTAGATATGTGTTATTTGATTTCTAATTGTTTGGAGATTCTCCTATTATCTTTCTAATACTGCTTTTTAGTTAATTCAATTATTATCAGAGGATACTTTTTGTGATTTCAAGTCTTTTTTTAATGTAAGAGTTTTATGACTCAGGATATGGTATATCTTGGTGAAAAAGAATGTCTATTCTGCTGTTATTGCATGGAGTTGTCTAAGGATCCCTTTCCTCTTATGTTATAATTGTCTTATATATTACATATGCAAAGGTTAAAAATCTCATCAGTGTTATATTTGCCACCAATTGTCAAATATATATATATGTATATATAATTTTTTTTTTTTTTTTGAGACAGAGACTTGCTCTGTTGCCTGGGCTAGAGTGCTGTGGCATCAGCCTATCTCACAGCAACCTCAAACTCCTGGGCTCAAGCAATACTCCTGCCTCAGACTCCTGAGTAGCTGGGACTACAGGTGTTCGCCATCATGCCTGACTAGTTTTTTTGTTGCTACTTGTAGTTGTCTGGCTAATTTTTTCTATTTTTAGTAGAGATAGGGTCTTGCTCTTGCTCAGGCTGGTCTTGAACTCCTGACTTCAAGCAGTCCTCCTGCCTCGGCCTCTCAGAGTGGTAGGATTATAGGTATGAGCCACCACACCTGGCCTGTCAAACATATTTTAAAGAACTGAATAAGAGAAAGGTAGTCCATTATATTTACCATTTCTATTGCTCCTCCTTTATTCTTAATGTTTCAGGTTTCCTTCTGGTTTCGTTTTCCTTGTGTTAGGAAAACTTCCTATAGCAATTCTTTCAGAGCAGATCTGCTGACAAGAAATTATCTTAATTTACCTTGATTTGAGAATGTCTTTATTTCATCTTCATTCTTAAAGAATATTTTCACGTAGAATTCTGGATAAATAATTCTTTTCTTTCAGTACTTTAAAAATCCTTTGTTATTTGCTTCTGGACTCCAAGGTTTTAATTGAGAAATACACAGTCACCCAAATCATTCTTCCCTTATAAGTAATGTAAGGATTTCTCTGGATGCTTTCAAGAATTTTTTGTCTTCAGTTTGATTTTACCCTGTTTAAATTTTGCTCATTAAATTTCACTCATTTTATTGGATATGTATGTTTATATTTTTTGCCAAATTTGTGGAATTTTCAGCGATATGTCTTCAGATATTTTTTTCTGCACTACAACCTTTCTTCTCTCTCTGGGTCTCTACTGACACAAATATTAGACCTTTTAGGATTGTTTCACAGATCCCCAAGGCTTTCAACATTTTTTTTTCAATTTTTTTTCTTTGTTGTTCAGATTGGATTCCATTGCTGCATGTTCAAGCTCACTGACTCTTTCCTCTGTTGCTTCTGATCTGCTATTAAGCTTATCCAGTGAGGTTTTTTTTTTAAAAAAAAATCTTGCTTATTGTATTTTTCAGTTTTAAATTTTTTATTTGGCTCTGCTTTATATCTTCTATTTCTTTGCTGAGATTTTTTATTTATTTCAAGAGAGTTCTCTATTACTGCCCTGAGCATTTTTATAACTACTTTAAAGTCTTTGTCAGATAATTTTACCATCTCTCTCATTTCACATTGTCATCTGTTGACTATCTTTTCTTATATGAGTTGAGATGTTTTTTTTGATTCTTCATATGCCAAATAGTTTTGGATTATATTCTGGACATTTAGAATAGTATGTTATGAGACTTTTGAGTCTTGATTAAGTCTATGGATAATATAAGTGGCAAGTAATCAACATAGTTGGGGTTAGGTTGCAAATTCTAACCAGCCTTCTGTAGGTTATGGTTTCAGTGTCTGTTCTGTTTTTAAAGACTTTGCAATGCTGTTTGGATATGTCTCACATGCAAAGCACCCAGTGACCAGCCTGAGATCTTGGTGGTCTGTCCCTTAATGCAGTTCTCAAAGTCCCTGGTATGCTGTTTAGGATCAGATTTCCACATTGACAGCTTGGGGGTGAGCTCAGGAGTTTATGGACATCTGTATGGTGCCCTGGGTCCTCCCTCTCTGCAGTTTCCCTGGTACTTTCTGGTTCCCTGAGCCTCCTTTTTTTGTTCTTCTGGCAAGAAAGCTGAGGCTTTTGTTACTCTCCTCTGTCACACGCTGCCCACACTGTGCCTGTGTCTAGGGACAAGCAGCAAGAGTATTGACATAGCAGGAAAAGCAGTAGGTGTTTGCCACAGCTTCTTGGAACCCGGCTTCTCCAAATGTGAAAGAAGTTTCCCTCCCTCAGTTTTAGGTGCTTTCCACCCTTCTGCCTCCAGCTGCATGTCACCACAGCCACTCAGGATTACATGGGAGTGGGTGTGAACAAACAGAGAAAAGAAAAGAAGAGGAAATGGGGGATTTCCTTCATGCTTTCTCTGAGCTTTAGGGGTTCTTCTTCCCCCACTCTTTCCCCCTTTGAATTAGAGGATTTCTCCTGGAGCTCTTTCTGTCCATGTCTTGTTGCCTAGCATTGGGTTTTGGGCTGCTTTGAGTCCAATCCAGGGGATATTGGAGGAAAAAAGGGAATCTCACCACTGGTTCAATAGTATTTTGAAATCTGGTCTTCATCTGCAACTCTCCTGCCTACTATTTACTTTTCAGAGTCTTCACATAGTTGCTCCATGCCTTCTGTCACTGGTTTAGAATTGCATTCATTGCAAGAGAGAGGGTGAAGTAGGCTTTTGCCATATGGGGATTTACATGGACCTCAAAGGACTTTATGGCATTCTTCATTTTTGCTGTAGTCTATATTATTATATAATGAGACTAGTAAGAGCTCATCAGAATTGATTATTGTAGTGTAAGTTTAGAAGATCAAAACTTATTAATTCATTTTTACTCACCTAAACTGAATAAAATTCAGAAATATTTTCAAACTGTAACTAGAATATCCATCTTATATAGAAGTAATACAGTCATGTGTCTTTTAACAATGGGGAATGCATTGTTAGGTGATTTTGTCATTGTGTGAACATAGAGTATATTTACAGAAACCTAAATGCTGTAGGCTACTATAAACCTGTACTGAATACTGCAGGCAATTGCAACACCGTGTAAGTATTTTGTATCTAAACATGTCTAAGCATAGAAAAGGTACAGTAAAAATACAGTATTATAATCTGATGAAACCACTTTCGTATATGCAGTCCATCATTGACTGGAAGATCATTATGTGTTGCATGATTGTAATACTTAGGAATGAATAAACACAGGTGATATGAAAATGTTAAAGTCTTCGAAAATTCCATGCTTGTCCCTCAAAACTTACTCATGTCTCAGTAAACGTGTATCATTTGGAAGTTGTGGGATGCCAAGTGCTATAGGTTTTCACTGTTTCTGTCATCTCTGCTTTATTAATGTGGCCTTTGCATAGTGCAGTGTGGGGACACATTGTCAGGGAAGTGATGTCTCCCGCTCGGGACACCAGGTCTCTCCAGAGAGGGCAGAGGCCAGGGAACTTGCACCCCCTTCCTCCCCAGGTTGGTTCTGGAAGCTCCAGAGAGCAGCCAGAGTGTAACGGAACCCTGACAGCCATCCTGGGGACTGAGGTGAGCAAGCACTGCTGCAGCCAACTCTTTAATAGCTGTCACCGTCCTCTCCCCTTCTTCTGTCTAGGTTAGTGGCACTGCCATCCATTCAGTGACTTAAGACACAGACCTCCACGTCAGCCTGAACTCTTGCTAACCTCCCATTTACTACATTAATCAGTCACCAAGCACTGCCTGTTTTTCCTCCAAAGTATTCCTGAAATCAGTCCCCTCTCCCTTCTGCAGGTCCTTCCTTATTAGAGCCCTTGTCATCTCAGGCTTCCTTTTGAGGAATCCTCCCCACGGGGTCCCCTCCCTCTGGCCTTGTTCCCTTCAAATTCATTCTCTGCACTCCTGTCAGAATCGTCTTCCTATAATGCGAACCTGTTTATCTAACCTGCCTGAAACACAGCTAGAGCTGGCTCACTGCCCTCGCACGATACTCAGGCCCTTCCCTGTCTCCCTCTGCAAGGTCTCTGCTACACCCCACTCAACAGAAACAGAGATCTCTATTCAGTGCAGATTCCTCCATGCTCCGGGTTTTTTGTGCCTCTACACCTTTTCACATCTCCTTCCCGTTGCCTAGCCTGCCCTTCCTCTTTCCCCACCTCATTTTCCTGGTGCTCAGCCAGCTTCTACTCATCCTTGAAAACCCTCTTCAGGAATTTCTCCCTCTGTGGTCTGTCTTTGATCACTCAGGGTGAGTTAATTCCAGCCTCCAACCATTGCACATTCTGTTCTTCCTACTGGCTTTCCCTACTCTACTGTGAGGCATTGTGTCCCTCTCTCGTTCTCTCAGTCCCGGTTGTCAAGGAGCTCAAGGCCTACTGTTTCTTATCATGCGCTGAGTGCCAGGCACAGTGTCTGGCATCTGGAAGAGGCTCAAGCAGAGAATGAGAGGCGCATTTGTTCTTATCTCCATATCGGCTTCTCCAGCCCTCTGGGTAAGTTTGGTACCAGACACAGAAAGCTCAGGAGCCTTTGAAGCCAGGTTTTTAATGGATATTACAGACAAAACTCATTCAGTTTAACCAAAACACTTTTTTTATCCAATCTAATACTAGTATAACGATTATGACTCTTGAACACTCTATTACTATTCAGAAAGGAAAAGATTATACTGCTTCATTGTTTTTTTTCTCTCATAATCGAAACTATAATATTAATATTTGCGCTTGACTTTTTGTTTCCCTCAAATATACTTTCCCATCTTCTTATTATATATATGTCTCAGTGTTATTTTTTTTTTTAAATTACTACTGTCTTTTTTCTGGTAGGATCTATGCTTCAAAAAGTAATGCCTGGATAAATCTATAGAAAGTTATTACTTCATTTAACTGTATCTGGGCTATGTATTTTTCTCCATGGAGTTTCCCAGTAATACCTGGCATACTATTTTTTTAAAGGAGGATATTTGTTAGTTCCATTTTAATTTTCAACAAGCCCTCTGCTCCCTTCTAAGAAAAAAAGGGAAGGCAACAAAAATCCTCACAAATTCTTTTTTAAAAAATTTATAATTGACACATAATAATTGTACACATGTATGGGGTACACGGTGATGTTTCAATGCATGTATGCGTAGTAAAATGGTCAATTTTTTGTAATTACTATATTCATCACTTTAAACATTTATCATTTCTTTGTAGTGATAACATTCAAAATCTTCTAGCTATCTTAAAATATATGCTACGTTGTTATTTGTTATGGTCATCCTACTGTGTAATAAAACACTAAAACTTATTCTTCCTGTCTAACTTTGGACCCATTGACCAACCTCTCCTGCTCACATCCTCCCCCCTCCTGGTGTATTATTTCAATCCACAGATACATATTAAACGGCTACTTTGTGCTAGAAACTCTTAGCACTGGAGATGTAAGGTAAATCAAGCAAAGTCTGTGCCCTGGGGAACTCCTGGTCTCAGAGGACAGATGGGTCTGCTCCTAGGGCTGCTGTGAGGCTGGAGCAGGCCAGAGGGGCTGCCCTTGGAGTGGATTCAGGTGGGTGGTGTGAAGAAGCCTGGTGGGCCAGGGTACAAGTGACCTGAGGCAGGCAGTGAGTGCCTTGTGGAAATAGAAGAGTGGCCATTTCAGGAACAAATATGAAGATATCCCAGAATTTAATCCTTCATTCAATCTGTCAGTGTTTATTGAATACCCACTATGTGCCAAGTACTATTGCAGGTACTCAGAACAGATCAAGTCTATTCCATGTGGAGTTGAAGTTTTGTTGAGGAAGACAATAATGAGCAAACAAATGTATATGTAATACGTGTCAGATAATGAAAGTGCTGTGTAGAAAAATAAAGCAGGGTAAGGGAACTGAGAGTAAGGAAATTGCGATTTTCTGCAGGGAGCTCAGGTGGGACTTTCGGATAATGTGGTGCTTGAGCACAGACCTGAATGAAGCAAGGGAAAGGGCCGGGTTGGGCAGAACCCTGAGACAGGACTGACTCAGCAAGCTGGCAAGAAGGCCAGGGGCTGGTGTCGCGTGTACAAGGGAAAGAGTGAGAGGAAATGCAGTGGGACAAGTTGCTGAGGACCCAGTCACATAGCACTTTATAGGTTTTTTTATTCTGAGTGATTTGCAGGGAGCCATTTGAAGGTTTTATGCAGTGGGTAACATGATTGCTTTATACCTTGAAAAGATCATGCTGGGTGGATACCCGATTCTGGGGGAAAGGGAGGGCAGAGGGGCAGGTGAGGGTAAGAGCAGACATACAGATTAGGAAGCTGACAGAGGAGTCCATACAAGAGAGAATGGTAGCTTAACTAGGGTGGCAACAGTGAAGAGAGAGAGGGAGAAATAGGGAGGTTGCTGGAGAAGGATGTGAAGTCAGGTGAGGATGTGTTAAGGACACAATATATCGAGCACGTTTGTATGCTGAGGAGAATGACCTGAGTGAAGAGGAAAAAGCTGAGGAGAAAGGACAGCATGGAGAGGCCAGTGGATGATGTAGTAAGAGTAGAGTGGTCTGAGGAGCACAAATGAGGTTCACCCACTGTCATAAAAGGGGGCGCTGTGGAGTTGGGTGCAGGGAGGTCGTAGATTTGGTAGTGGAAGAGTTAGGAAGTTCTGTTGTGATGGGCTCTGCCTCTCTCTCTCTCTCTCTCTCTCACACACACACACACACACACACACACACCAACACATGTATACTCAGGGATGCCAGGAACTACAAAGTTCTGTATTTGCTATGGCTTCTCCCCTTTTCCAGAAAGGGACTTTTACTGTTTGCTTCAGGACCTAGGATTTTCTTCCTCAGATCTAGGGACTCCCCCTGCTCTCACATTTAGGTTCATAGTCCTCAGATCGGACCGGAACAAATTTCATGGCAGAGCCAAAATAGTTGGTGGCGCCTGTAGTGTAGGGTGCAAGGAGGAGATGATGGAATGTGAAGCTGATAAAGTGGGTGGGGGACAGATTGTGAAGAACCTCTTCCACCCACCCAGGGAGTTTGGGTCTCATTCTGTGGCAGAGGGGAGCTGTTGGGCGATAGTAAGTGTGGGAGGAGCCTGATCCGATCTGTGCTGTTAGCAAGAACTCCAGTGGCCAGTGGAGCTGGCCTGGGTGGGGAAACCTGGGGACAGGAGGACAGTCAAAGGCTGAAGCCAGGGGCCAGTGAACTCTGTTTGCATCTTTGCTGATTTTTTAATACCTACCTTTCTGAAATGGAAGAAATTCTTACAGATGATTGAAGAAAATGAAATTAATTCAAGAAGTAATGAAGCAGAACTATGTTAGCTGCCAGGCGAGTAGCTGACTTCCTTAATAGGTTGAATCATTAATGGAGTGGGAGATTGGGGCCTTTGTGTGTGGTAAAAGAGGAAACAGATATGAGTGGGAGAAAATGTGAGGTATGCTGGAACCAAAACAATCTCATTAGTTACTCTTAACATCCTTAGACCTTCTGTAGGGACAGTTGATATCTTTTAACAGATGAAGAAGGAGAGCCCGGGGCATTTCCGTCCCTGTCTATAGCACCCGGAAAATTAATGATAGACCCAGGATTTAAATGGTGTTCTTGAATTTCTAGTTCTTTTCTTGGTCCCTGGACTGAAGCAAAGTGATAAATCTTGACTATAAACCACCTGCAGGTTGGGGACATATCACTTAGTCTTTAATGTTCAGGCCCAAACGGTTTCACATAATTTCTACAATTTAAAGTGGGAAGTATTTGGCTACCAGCACCAGGGGAAATGTAATACTGCAATCAGTCATTAGGCTCCCATTTTAAAGCCTTCTGTGGAAGAGAGCATCTCATCAGCATATATTTGGCTAATGAGTAAATCGTGGAGCCTGACTCCAAGAGGGCTGTAACTGCTTGCCTCCTCCCTTCCACGAATGCCCCACCAAGTTAATGACAACCTGGGGAGAAGGGGGACAGCATTGTTATAGTAAGTGTAAACAGTGATTGTAACATGCATCCTGAGTTCAGAGATGTTATAAGAGGGGTGGGGGATAGGAAGGGAAGAAAGTGTGTTTTAGACCTGGAAATTGGGTAGCTCAAGTTTTCATTTAACATTACATTGTGGGAAAGTTGACACTTTAAAAACAAACCTATATTTTGTTTGGGATTAGTTTTAAGAGTGTTTTACTGGTAAACCTGAATCCATATATTGGTTTTAGGATTAACTGAGATAATGCATGTAAGGCATTTCTAGCAGTCTCCCGCACATAGTAAAGGCTCAATAAATATTCATTGTAAATAATAATTAATGTTATATTTTTCTTAATATACCTCCCAGGCAACAATAGATTTTTTTTTTGCATTATTTCCAATTGTAAAATGTTACCTTTTACTCAGGAACTTTTTTTTTTTGCAGTAATATCTTTAAATACTTTTGAAGTATTTCCAATTGTAATTTGCTAGCAACAAGAAGACATGGATTTTTTAAATTAAGTTATTAATATGCAGAAAAACAAGTGAACTTATTGAATGCCTAATTGAGCGTGGCATTGGTTCAGTGCTAATCAGAGAAAACCCCTCTTGCCCACAGATCTGGTCCTGCCTGTTTGCCGTTTAGAACCTGTGACAGATACTACAGAGATGACCACTGACATTTATTGAGCTGCAGTATGTAACAGAGTCTATTGTGAGCACTATGCATTTAATCCTCGTTTCATCCTCCCAGCTACCCCGAGTTAGGAACTCTTATGGTTCCTTTTTCAGAGAGAAGAAATCTGAGGCCCAGTTACCCAGTTGGCAAATGGTAGAGTGGCTCTGAGATTGCTGCTGCCTGCCTCCACAGTGGTGCCCTTAGCCACCATGCTGTGCAGCCTCTTTCTGCTAGGATGCAGACCCTGTTGGTTGCCTACCAGTCCCACTTTATTCCTTGCTGGGAGAGCCTTGATTTTGTTTGGCTGTTCACCCCACCCCATGTGCCTCAGAGAAGGTAAATCCTGTCCACATTTCCATGAATTCATCGTGGGTCATCTAAGCCTATCATGGTGTCCCATTTGCCCTTGCCAAGGATTTGCTTAGGCAAGGACATTGGACACGATTCTGGCTGAGGGATATGAGGAGTAACTTTCTGCAGGCTTCTGAGAAAGGTTTCTTCACTGAGAGAGAGAGACATACAAGGAAGGACACCACTCTTCCTCCTCTGACCTTGTCACATCAGGACATGATGCCCAGCAATGTGGCAGCCCTCCTGCACCAGCCCGAGGACAAAGCCCATACCCAGAATAAGGCACAGCTAAGAGAACAGTAAAGAAGCAGAGCAGAGCCCTGGCGTTCCACAGCTGGAGGCTCATCCTTGTGCGTTCTGTATATGAGAGACTGAGATCCCTCATTTTCCAGGCAAGTTTGACCTGGCTTTTCTGTTACTAGTAGCCAAAGGCATCCTAATTTGGAGCATCCTCACAGGTGTGCCTTGGCATGCTGGTGTTCTGCAGATGGGTTATAGATATGGTGAGATATAGTCACCCTCAGCTCTCAAATGGCCAAGAGGGACCTGGGCACCCAAAGTTTCAGGTCTGTTACCTCCAGCCACGAGGAGCCTTGGTGTTTAATGAGGGATTATACAGATACTTTATCTGTGTATCATGGCATTAAAAAGATTGGAAAGCACTGACCAGACTGATCAAAAACACATAATAGAAATATTATGTGTCAGTGTGTCAATAATAAAAATATTTTAAAAGGTGAATGTATATGTCTAAGAAAACGTCTTTTGCTCACTCTTTGGGTGGGATGATCCCTCCAGACCTCATTCAACTGTGATTTCCTCTGAGAAGACTTCCCAACTTTGCCGGCCATTACTTCTTCCCTCCTCAGAAGATTTTTAATAGCACTTACATCAGTGTGATTTAATGATTAAGGTTTTTCAAGTCTATCTCTGCCAGTGGACAGTAAGCTCTTGAGAGAAAGAAGTTCTTTGTTGAGAATGGATGTCAGGAAGCTCAGAACCAAGCTCAATAGTGGTAGCTACACTAACCTAGATGTGCTAGTCACACTAGACACTGCATATCCTGGAGTATTGATTCTCAGTCTTGGCCAATTTTATGCGACATTGGTGCCTGGTTTCCATCCCTGAAGATGGTGATTTATTTCATGTGGGTGCAGTCCAGACATTGGTACTTTAAAGGCCCTGGTGATTCTCACATGTAGTCAAGTTGAGAACCACTGTCCTGGAGGGAGAGGGTGACTTTGCCAAGACCCAAAGATAACGAAGACCATTTTGGGAACAGTAAAGACAATAGATATAAAAGGAACCAGCATCAGTAGTTGCCACTCGATCCAGAGAATCCAAGGCAGAGCTTGTCACAGTCACCCTGGTGAGAGATGATGAATCCAGAACAAGGGTGGTCCCAGCAGGCATCAGAATTGAGTGACTACTATGGAAGATGCCTATGGCAGCACCACCTTATTGCAGTGATCCTCATCCTGCCTACACGTTGGAATCACCAGGGAAGCTTTAAAAAAGAGGTACTTGAACCCCACCCAGAGATTCAGGTTAAATTGATCTGGGTAGAGTCTAGGCAGCAGTGTTTAAAAAAAAAAAAAAAAAATTGTTAAAGTTCTCCAGGTGATTATAATGAGTTGCCAAGGTTGAGAACTACTGCCTTATAAGAACAGCAGTAGGATTTGATTCTAATTCAGTGTTAGAAGCCTAGCAGGGCTTATCCCAAGCTTCCTGACTTGAGATGTTGAGGAGAGGTTTGCATAGACCAGGTTAGCAAGAGGAGTGGCTAGAAATCGGGCGTAGGTAAGGAACGAGGAGTAAGACAAACGTGTCCTCAAGAAGTTCAGTTTGAGTTGAAAATGGGGCCTGAAATCATGACAGCTTTTGCCTGAGTGTTACACAGACCTAAGGCAAGTTGGAAAGCTGAGAGCGGAGTTTCTCAATGTGGCTCACAGACCACTGGAGATCTCCCTCCACCCCCCGCCCGCAAGTCTATCAGGTGATCTGCAGGTTCCTTGGCAGTTTCAGAGGAAAAATCAGTGAAGTCATTTTATTCACACACATTTTATTAATTAGAAATAACATGAATTATTTTTGTAGGACTCTGTTCTTAATCTTTATCTTCTTAAAGATTGTAATGGGCTAGAAAGACTGTTAATCACTTTGTCTTGGCTAATATTTTGTCAGCTGAGTGCAGTTCATCTCAGCTGACATATTTTTACATTGTCTGCCATTATTATTCACATAAATTTTCATTGATTATAGGTATTATAGACCAGTTCCAAAAAATGGCTCAATGCCTCAGTGTTGAAGGGCAAAAGTAGAGACAGAATGAATCAGGTAAATATTAGAACTCATAAAAATGTTAGAACTGTAAATAGTGAATGGGAGTCCAGTGCAAATATAGAATATGTATTTGTAGCTGATGGGACAAATGATTCCTCGAGTAAGATGATTTAACACAAGCAACCAAAAAAGGAGGATGATGAATATCTGAAATTAGATTTTATTGAACCAACAGTCCATTCGACCCCACTTCACTGTGTGCTGTCCTTATATCAAATAATGGCATGAAGTCATTGAAGCTTTTCTGTTATTTCTAAATATAACACAGGTAAACCTATTCAGTTTTTCTAGAACAAATCCAAAATTGTTTATTTCAAAATGAGATTGATGAATTCCTCAGTGATATCAGAAAAGAGGCCAAAATGACAGAGACAGTTTTCAGAGCTGTACTCCACACAGAGAAAACAGGGTACAAGTCATATTACTATTGAAAAGCTTGATAAGTCCAGCTTCAAGTTAATGACAAATACAATGTTCAGAGAAAGCAGAATAGGGTATTGGCAAAATTCCTTCATCAAATGGATATTGCTTAATACTATGGTATAAGTGCACAAAAGCAGTTACTATTGTATGTATGCTCTAGCAGATCTTCTACTTTACATTTGAGAAAAACCTGTGATGTGCAGATTATGAATCAACTCTTGGCATGTGCACAGTACTTAAAAGAGAGAGAATAGCTTGATGAGTTTTTGTTCAAAGGGAATCCACATCATAAGAGAAGAATGCCTAGTTTGGTTTGGTTAATGATTACATTGTGAGCCATGAAGGAGAATGAAAAAGGACATTGCTACATGAATCAAAGAAGTTGCACTAGATTGTGACAGACAACATTATTTTATTTTCAGAGAACAGTTGGTGGTCTTTACTATGGCTCTTGACTCTGATTATAATTGAAAGAAATAGTGAAAAATGTGACAGTTTCTTATAAAAATGAAGGAAATGGGCAGCACATAACGTACGGGAGGCAACAGTATCTCACAAAAGATTTTGGAATGTGGTATGAGTTAAAAACATACCTTTATGACACTAACTAATGTCAGTAAAAGCCATTTCTATTATTTAGATGGCTTTCTCGAGTGATGTGCTATTTTAGGGCTGAACTTAAGATTTTAATGCTAAGTATAAGAAATCCTGTTAGGTCTGTGAAGGCAGAGGCCATCGTCTTGTTTCCAACTGTATCTGTAGTGCCTAGCGGTGTCACCAGTAGCTAATACTTGCTGAATGAATGGATGTTTATTTATTTATTGGTCAAAGAAAGAACTGATGGTATATTATAGCTTATGTTTTAAAACCATATCCAAATGCTGGAACATGCTTGCCAAGTGCAACCAAAAAGTAGATTAGACATCTAATTGTTGCTCTCTTCCCTGATGGAACATTCAACCCATCCTTCTAGCTCTTGAATCTAATGTGCTCATCAATTTATGTTTACCAAGCACTGAAAAAGGTCTGTGGTGAGAAATCAGCTCATAATTTCTAGGACTATGTTCAATCTGAACATCCAAATGTATCGACAGACCCAACAAACAAACTGTACATATAAGTTAGGATTTTCTAATTTAGAAGAAATAAAAAGTGAGGAAGGAAACTACCTGCAGTACAGCTCAAACTGTTTGTCATTATGCATAGAACAAATGGTTTGCCATTGTATATATAATGTCAGATGTCAGATATACATTAGCTAAATATTGTAAATAATATCATCCCTTTCACTAATATAAACCTATTCTTTAAAATACTAATTTTGGAATATCATGTTTTAGTTTATCATTTAAAAATTGTGAGAGATCTTGTTTTTAATTTGCTTAGAATTGATGGTTGGCATGTGGGTCAAATGCCGATTAAGTTTGAAAAATGATGGCCTAGAGATAGAGAAAATATATTTGGAACTTATATAAACTACATCATACAAAGTTACAGGTGTCCTCTTCTTGGGTTCCGGGGTGAGGTTCAAAGAATATATACGACAAAGGACAGGCCTGCTTCTCTCATCAGTTGTTACCATTGAGGAAGCATTAAAGTAAGAACCTCAGCAATGGGACTTACACATGGGTTTCATGCCTGGGGTTGCTCACACCCTGAGTTCTGCTGTCTACCAAAGGCAAAGAAGCAAGTTCTAGCTGGGGAGGCCAGCTTCTCCAGGCACCCGCTCTGGGGTGGAGGCACAGCAGGAGAGAGGGTAATGCCCCTGAGCACAAATGGCTGGGCACGTGCCACATCTGGTGCACGTGACTCAGGCCGCGTGCTCGCAGACCAGCATGCACACGCCCACACCTACCCAGTGTCTGCACTTAGCAAAGATACAGCGTCAACACAGGCTATTGTTTTCAGAGTGGCTGGTAAGGCTCAGGTATAAAAGCTAGATAGTCTTAAACAAAAACAATTTGGCCGAATAGTTATCCACCACCAATGAAATCAAGGGAGGTGAAAGGTAAAAAAAGGAGCAGGAACATGATGGGGGATTGTATCTGTTTGAGTGTTATATTGCAAAGAATTTGGTGAAAAGCAATCAGGTAGAAGTGACTCATTACATAATAGATTCACAGTGCTTAAAAATTAATTTGCCTCTAAGAAATAAAAAGTAGCTTGTCATTATTTAAGCTGGTAGACACACCTCCACCTCCGGTGCTGAAATAAACGTGGAGAGGCTGAGGGCTGGTTCCTGGCAGAGCAGACACTAGAGCAGAGTCTAACAGGCCTGAGTTTGAGTCCCAGCTTGGTCACTGAACAGCTGCTTGTCCTTGGGGAAGTGACTTAACCCTTCTTGGCCTCAGATTCTCATCTACAAAATGGGGCAGTTGAACTTAAAGTTCTTTCTTGCTCTCAATATATTAGGATAAGTGAAGTACTTTTTAATTTTTCTAACTGCTTCCCGAAGCTGCTCTGGGCTCTCCGGGAAACATCTTTGCTCAGGAGATTTTCTTACGTTGAAAATGTAAGAGCCTTGCCCTCTGTCAAGACTCAGCAACCTTAAGTCACCTCGCCTAATTCCCTCAACCATGTTTTCTCTTTCCCTCTCATCATCGAGAGTGCTTGTTTATACCGTTACAGCAGTTCTTATGATAGTCATTTCTTCAGCCATATTTTAACTGCTGTGAATTCACCTCATGAATGTTCATCTTACACTGCAGAGCCATATTGACAACAGCTTTGAAAATTTCCGATTTCCTTTGGCAGGATTAATCTCCAATGACTTAATATCCCTTTCCCATCTGGAAACTCTGAATGGAATAATAGCAAGATGGCTGCTCTGGCAAGAGGGCTTTTTCCCTGTCCTGTGGGTGGGAATATTGAGAGTATGTTAAAATGTGTTTCTTCTCAGTTTGTCTCACCTTATGAATATTATCTGATTTCTTACGATGTTAAAATGAATCATTAACATTTATATTTCTAGGTATCTTATGAAATTACAGATTGTCTTAAAGCAGAGTGAGTTATCCGTCTGCCAAGTCCTAACCCTAATATATGAGGCAGAACCATGACCCAAAGTTAGGATGAAAGATGAACTTGTGAGCACAAGGCTTCTAATTTCAGGCAATATGATTCTTTAGCTATTTTAAACCAGTTGTTTACTATAGGTTATTTCACTTGTAAAAGTGAAAACAGCAGATAACTGTGGATCCAAAAACATTTTGGAAGGGATGTTAAGACATCATTTACTTTGGTTTTCACATAAGTCTTGGGCTTTGCAGCATTTTTAACCCCAGTTTGGGGGGGGGGGAAAGTATTTGTAACCTTATAGTTAGTTGTTATGTTGTTTTGCCTTGTGATTTTCTGATTCCTCATTGCCGATTCTTGGGGAATGTGTGGTAGAGACAGCGCTAAGAACCGAGGTGCGCGTGTCTCTGTGGCTCCGTAGTGTGTGGTGCAGTGCAGACGGGGGAAGTAGGGAGGGAGTAAAACCTTTCCAGATGTGTTTTAGCAAAATAATGTTACAGATTCTATGTTGGTTTCCTGTGTCTGCTGTAACAAATTACCACAAACTTGGTGGCTTAAAACAATGGAAATCGATTCTCTCACAGTTCTGGAGGCCAGAAGTCTGAAATCGGTATAACTGGGCTGAAATCAAGGTATGGGCAGGGCCACACTCCCTCCCAAGGCTCTAGGGGAGAATCTTGTTCCTTGCCTCTTCCTGTTTCTGGTGGCCACTGGCATTCCTTGGCTTGTGTCCACATCACTCCAGTCTTCAATGTCAGCATCTTTGCTATGGACTGAATGTTGTGTCCCTCCAAAATCCATATGTTGAAATCGTAATCCACCAATGTGATGGTATTAGGAGGTGGGAGGTATTTAGGTCATGAGGGTAGAGCCCTCAGGAATGGAATTAGTGCTGTATAAAAAGATGGAAAAACACTTGTTTTCTCTCTCTCGCTTTCTGTTCTCAACCATGTGAGAATACAATGAGAAGGTGGCCATCTGTAAACCAGGAACAGGGCCTTCAACAAGAACCCAGCCATGCTAGCACACTGACCTCATACTATCAGCCTCCAGAACTGTGAGAAATAAATTTCTATTGTTTATAAACCACCCAGTCTGTGTTACTTTATTATAGCAGCCCAAACTGACTAAGACAGTCTTCAAATCTCTCTCTGCCCTGTCTTCACAGCCCCATCTCCTCTGTCAAATCTGCCTCTGCCTCCCTTTTATAAGGACATTTGTGATTGCATTTAGGGGAACTCACATAATCCGAGATAATCTGCCTAACTCAAGATCCTTAACTTAATTACGTTTGCAAAGACCTCCCTTTCTTTTCTTTCCTATCTTTTTCTTTTTCCCATGAAAGGTAACTTCACAGGTTCCAGGAATTAGGATGAGGGTATCTTTTGGGATGCCAGTTTCCACCTTTCACAGACTCCATGTGTTCTAAATGAATCAACTGAACATCAAGGCTCACTCTCTCTCATACCTCTCAGCCTATTCCATCCTGGTGTATGCCTCACAGGAGAAATACAGGGTTAAGTGAGAGGCTCCTGGCAGGGTCTTAGGGAAGGTAGCTCTGAGGAAGTGAAGTGCAAGCTGAGATCTGAAGGGCCGTGTGTCATGGGCCAGGCCAGGAGAAAAAAGAAGAGAATTTTGTACAGAAGGACAGCCTATGATTGGACAGAGCTTGGAACTTTGGAGGAACCCAAAGTATTCGTAGAACTTAGTGACCTATGGGAAGGTTGGGGTGAAATGAAATTGGTGACATCATGAGGGAACCAGACCAGGTAGAGCCTTATATAAATCTGAGTTTTGCCCTAAATGTATTGAGAAGACCAATGGGTTAAAGCAGTGGCATGAGGGTGGGCAGGACGTGATCTGGTTTATGTGTTTACAAGATTACTCTGGCTTCTAGTTGGAGGATGGATTGACAGGGACAGGAACAGTGGCAGTGGAATGGTGAGATCAGAGGTGTGGCCACAGTCCAGGCAGGAGGCGATGGTGGCTTGGACCAGGATGGAGATAGTGCTGGTGGGGACAATTGGAGAGTTGCAAGATGTGCTCTGCCTTGGAGAAGGCAGAACTTAAGCATTTTATGTGGTGAAGTAATGAGCAAGAGGCGGATGTCAAGGATGACCCCCAATTTTCTGGCCTAAGTAGCTAGATGGATGGGGGCTCCATTGACTAAGGCAGGGAGGACAGGAAGAGGAGCAGATCTGGAGAAAAGGTCCCGAGTTCATTGGTACATGTTAGGTTTAAGAAGCCACTTAGCACAGTGCCTGGGTCAGAGTGCACCATGAATAGTGGATCTCAGTAGCTCCTAATTCTGTCCATTTTAAAATCACGACTTGCCTTTGAGTCAGGAGACTTGGGTTCTAGCTCTGGCTAGGCCGTGTAAGATAAATAAACCTCTTGGGGCAAGAGCGTCCTCATCTACAAACTAGAGGCTGTCAACTAGATGCTTTTTGTGGCCCCTTTCGGCTTCAGTATGCTGGCAGTGCTGTGAAATTCTTTGGTCTTGACCACCTGGAATCTGCTCTGGCCAGCTGGATCTGCTTCAGAGAGGCTGATGAACGAGAACTCTGCATATGGGTGGCAGTTTCTGGTGGAAGCTGACGTAGAGGGAGCTCTGGCCAAGGCAAATTGTGGCTAGCGAGGAGGCCTCATGACGAAGGGGAAGGATGTGGTTTGAGGCGAGCAGCAGCTGCTACTGTCACCAAACAAGCATGAAATTCGCTGAGCATGAGAGGCAATTGCAGCTGAGGATGGCTGTTTATTAATTGGCAAATTAATAGGATTTGGGGCATATGGAGAAACGGTGATGGGCAGAAAAAAAGACGAAGAGAGAAAAAAATATATTTCCTTCTTTCCTGTGTGCACATCTATTATTGGCATAGAGTCATTGTTGGGGGCCACAGTAGGTATCAGGGACAGATCATCTCCAGTCGAACTCTTTTAATTTACAGATAAAGAAACCAAGGTCAGCAACTTCCATGGCAGTAAAGCCAGACTGGCACTCAAGTCTCCTTATACCTGGCCCGTGCTGTCCTGCTCCACCAGGCTGCCAGGGCTGGTTCCCGTGAGCCATTTTAAGCCCAATTTTAAAACAAGAATCATTTGGTTTCATTTGTCTCAGACCAGACCCCAGAGATTATATTTACTGCTTCTAACACCCTGATATAAAAACACGTAATGTAATTTGTTGTACTTCGGGCCCTCTCATTAGCCAGTGCTTTGTTACCCAATAGGAGACCGGGCGCAGCCTGATTCCGTAGTGACCCTTCCATTTAACTGATGTCATCTGGGCTC
Organism: Eulemur rufifrons; assembly: GCF_041146395.1. NCBI lineage: Eukaryota > Metazoa > Chordata > Mammalia > Primates > Lemuridae > Eulemur > Eulemur rufifrons. The sequence continues at coordinate 206,190,146 of NC_090989.1, forward strand.
CTCAGTGCCCCCAACAATGCCTGCTCTTCCAGAACATGTGCTGTAGATGAAGACTGCCCAAGTCTGTCATTAAAGCAGACAGTGCTTTTCTGGCCCTCAGAGGTGTTTGTTATTTGGTTGGATTTTACAAACAACAATGGCTTTGTTTACCAGAAGCAGCTGAAAAGGAACTTATTAGGAAAGTTGCTGTTTCATCCTATGATCATGGTGAGTCTGTGAGTAATTGAATTCCCTGGACTCTTCTTTGGAAGCAATGACTGGTCATTCTATTGCTTGATTACTATTTCACAACTTGGAGGCAGAGCACACCACTTCTATGTAACAGTTTAATTTAAAACACCTCATCAGAGTATGTAAGTGAGATTTCACATATGCCTGTTGCATAGGAAGAAGCACATTTCTCTCGAAGTCACCACTGGGCTGTCTGAGCAAGATCCCCAGAGAAAAGCAGGGGCCTTGGGCCTAGGGGGTACCTTAGGGGAGTCTCAGGGGAGCCATTAGCAATATCAGGCATGTGTTAGATGCATAGCAGGGAGAATCTGGAGCAGAGATTCATCTCCTAAATGTGAGTGTGGATGGTGAGTTAAGCCATCCCTTACGGGGACTCTATTCCAGGCTGAGGGAGCATGTTCTGAGAAAAGGGAGGGCTCTGTTTCTGGAGGCCACACATCTGGTTGACCTCCTTCCAGTCTCCTTAAACATGCTGTGTTCATTACTAAAATAGTGGTTTCCCTGCCGCTGGTCCCCACCCAGCCAGTTTCCACTGCCTCTCTAGGTTCAGGCCCACCTCAAAGGCCCAGCTCCTCCCTGGAACCTTCCCTGAGAACCCCCTGTCCTCACTGGTTCTTTGATTTCTAAATTCCTTCCACAACTGCAATCACACTGCAAAATTTTGCACTTTGTTCTTTGTTGTTTTGTGTTGTTCCCTCTGGGTGGGTGTGTTGGGAAGAGGGGGTGGATGGTGTGTGCATGTCCTTTTTCATTGGCAAAATCATTAACTTTTTAAGGACAAGAACTCAGTCTTGAACTTCTTTATATTTTCTCATAGTATCAGGCTTAATTCTGGGGACAAAATATATGCTCACAAATACTTGCTCACTCATTGGAAATGAGTTCTCAGTATGTTTATTGAAAAATAAATTTAAAAAGACACATATAAAGTCTATATGGGCCTGTTTTTCAAATTATTTTCAGAAACGTAACAGTAAGATTGGATTTGGTTGCAACAGAAAACTCACAGAAGTTTTTCTCTCTCCATGTAAAAGAAGGGCAGAGGTAGAGAGGCCAGGGCAGAGTGGGACTCTGCAGTGGCAGGAACCCCAGGCCTTTTCTCTACTGCTGCTCTACCATCCTAGCTTATGATTTTCATTCTCAAGGTCAGCTCGTAGTCCACAATGGCTATTGGAGCTCCAGCAATCACATGCACATTCTAGGGAGGAAGATGGAGGAAGGGAGGAAGAAGAAAGGGAAGAGGGCTTGCACCAACTGTCTTTAAGGAGCTTTCCCAAATCTTCTGCAGAATACTTCTGCTTGCATCTTATTAGTTCAAACCTAGTGACACTTAGCTGCAAGGAAGGCTGGAAAATGAGTTCTTTATTCTCAAAGGCCATGTATTCAGTGGAAACTTGGGGGTACTAAGGAAGAAGCGGGAAAATAGCTAGACGCTCTGTTACATGGGCCAATTTGGATGAAGTGAGGTACATCGAAGTAAATGAGTTGTTTTAGCTTTATCTCAGCAGACGGTTCATGAATTCCTCAATGGGCCACTTTTTACATCTACTACGTGCCTAGTGCTATGCTAAATATTAGAGATAGAACAGAGAACAAGACCTATGTGGTCTTTACTCTCAGAAAGATTACAATTCAAGGCCGGGCGCGGTGGCTCACGCCTGTAATCCTAGCACTCTGGGAGGCCGAGGCGGGTGGATTGCTCAAGGTCAGGAGTTCGAGACCAGCCTGAGCGAGACCCCGTCTCTACTAAAAATAGAAAGACATTATATGGACACCTAAAAATCTATATAGAAAAAATTAGCCGGGCATAGTGGCGCATGCCTGTAGTCCCAGCTACTCGGGAGGCTGAGGCAGTAGGATCGCTTAAGCCCAGGAGTTTGAGGTTGCTGTGAGCTAAGCTGACGCCACGGCACTCACTCTAGCCTGGGCAACAAAGCGACACTCTGTCTCAACAAAAAAAAAAAAAAAAAAAAAAAAAAAAAAAAAAAGATTACAATTCAAGAGGGGGAGACAAACAATAAACAGGAGAACCAATAAATGAATGAGATAATTATGAGATAACAGTAAGTACTATAAAGAAAAAAGTCACATGGCCTTAGTTGGTTTAAAAAATTTTCCATCTATTGGACGTCACTTAGAGTTGCTTATTACATGAATGAGACATTCAGTCTTCATCAAAGCTATTTTGGTTTCTCTTTTGGATTGTGCCTGTAAATCTCTATGAGCTCTTTAGAGGGAAAAAATGCATTAAAAATTGCTTTGCTGGACCATTCATAAGAGGATTTATTTAGACTGGAAAGTTTTACGCTGACATTTCTAAAAAGTTTATATCTGGGTATGTTTATATTAATTAAAGTTTTATTTATATAATATAAATGCACATTTTCAGGAGCCATTTATTTAAACATGTAAAGACCATTAAGAAAAGTGTTGTCAGTAATAGAAGAGACTTCTAATGGTATGTGTTTAATAAAGAAGCATAATTTATAAAATACTTAGAAAAATGTTAATGTTTTGTACTTTTTTTCCCAAGGGAGGAATTTTTATTTCCCTACATTTCACACACAATGGTATGATTCAGTTATTTTAATTTTATAATAGGTTGGTGTTAGAACCAGATATGTCTTTGCAGAGGAGATTTTTTTTTTTTTTTTTTTAAATGTGACTGAAAACAAAGAGCCATCAGCAGCCCTTGTGTGGCTTTGATTTGATGTCCTTTGTAATAGTCTGTGTTGATTTCTGGAATCTTGTACAAAAATTGCTTAGGGTTAAAGAGATATTTTATGCAACCTTCGTTTTATGACTCCTTCATTAACCCACACTTGAGTAATTTTCTAGTGTCTAATACTAATTTTCAGCTATTTAAATCCATGGCTTTGCATTTCTTAACTATAGTGAAGGCCACAACTTGGAGAAGAAAGGGAAAATCCACATTGTTTGGAATATCTTTAAATAAGAAGTCCTGGGGAAAACAGTTCTGGATTTTACATGTAGAAATGTTAACCAACAGTAATAAACTGTGTGCTGACGACGTATTTAAAACAAACCAGTACTTAGGAAAAAACAGGAAATTTGGCCAAACAACTCTTCCTAGTAACAGGTTTTGTGTGTCTTTGTTAAGATCATCACAGCTTGTTTTAATTCTTTTTTAACTTCCTTTCCAAAATTTGATGCTATGTTTCTTTGCAGTTTTATATACAGCTTTCATTTAATAAGCACTCTTCACTTCAAACGAACTGGATTTCTGTAACAGGAATTACAAATGAAAGGAATCTATAATGAAATTGAAATGCAGCATTTTAGTCCATAGGCATATTAGTGTTTTAATAAATTGCTAATTAATGAGTCTTTTGTTAAGATAGCACTTAAATAGCTTTCAAGCCCACTCTTAATTGGTAACATTACTTGGCATTTTGTAGAGTGGGATGCCTTTTGCTTACCATTCTTAGCCTTATTTTTATATTTTTAATTTTAAACTTGACCCTTTGTTGTCACTGTAATGCAAGAAACCATTCCTATTTAATCTGGGACAGCTGCGTATGTTTAGAGACTATATGCATAGGTTCTCACAGAAATCCGACCTAAAACGGACAGATGTTGGAACTCCTATGTAAAAATCTATTCTAAACAATCCGGGCTACTGCTAGACAGGAATGCCAAACATTTCCAACCGCAAATTATACTTGATAATAACCACCTTGATAGCAGAAAGCAGCAGACCCCAGTTCCATTACATGATTTGGAGGAAGATAACAGGTCTTTGGCATTTTAGCCTAGATTTGCTGCATTTTACAGAAGATTAGAGCCAGTGCACATGGCATCATTGTGAAAGTTAGAAACTATTAATTCATATGCAGAAATTCTCTGAGCACCAAAGTCTCTCCTGTCTTTTCCATGGAACTGGACCACAGCAGGGAATTGCTGACAGTGAGGCCGGAGTCAGCCTGAAGCCAGGCAGGCTGAGTACACAAAGAGCCATATGGCTCCAGAGAGGAAATGGACACGGGTTCCCTTTTAAAGTTTCCGAAATCAATGTATTTCTGAGAATCATTTAAATAAGCCCAGCAGTGTGTTTTATTTTGTGAAATGTGGGACATGCTGGTTATGAAATGGGACCCTGAAATGCGATACATCCACCCTAACCAGCTCAGGGTTTTATTCAATTCTTCAAGCCTTAATCCTATTAACTCTCAGGCACAAAGGAAATACAGGGCTCCTCTCTGATGACTCTACCCAGGCCTCGTGGCATTTGTAAACCAAATTTTTAATTTTACAAATAAAGCCTATTAGTTCATTAAAAGTGTAATAAGCATCAGTGAAGCCACTTTTCAAAAAGAGTATTTTAGATTGTTTACTTTAAGAAAAGGGCTTAGAAGAGATTGATGACTTCAGTCAGTCAGTTTATAGAATTTGAGGATTTTTCTAACAAAGCAACTCATTTGAATATGCAAATTTTTGGTATGCCGCACATCCAATGTATGGTTTTTTAAAACCAAATCTTTGGTTTTACAAATAAAGCTCATTGGTTGATTAAAAATATAACCAGAATCGCTCTAACCACGGTTCAAATTGGATTTTTTTAGACTGTTTACTTAAGGGGTTTTTAAGAGTTTGATGACTCATAATCAGTTTATAAAATGTGAGGATTTTTTATTAGCAGTTTTACTTAAATAAGTCAAAATGTTGGTGTAAAATGCATCAAACTTATTTTTGGCTGTATGTTCTGTGGACATAGATCTAACCCAGCAAAATTCCAAGATCTGATTATGATGCTGTTGGAGGCTAATCTCATTTAGTGAAGATGAGCTAATGACACATTAGTCCATATTGTATTATATACTTTTCAGTCTGCTGCCTGCAATTTTGATTAAATTTAGTTCCTACTGTTCAGATTTGAAACAGCAAAGTCTTCCTTTTACTGCCTACCAAGCTTATAAAGCCTTTCTCTAAAATTTGGAACTATTTTAAATCTCCATTACTTACAAAATTTTATCTGACCCTTTATGTAAAATCAGAGAGGATTTGTATCCATCCCCTTTCTGGTCAGAAGTCCTTGCTGCTTCCAGATGCCAGGCTGTCATTAGCACAGCCTTCTCCATGTCGTGGTGGCCTGGAATGTCTAGCCATTTCAGTTTACATAACAGTTTCACTGGGGTGTTTGCTTTCAGAGGTCACCTCAATGTCAGCCTCAGCAGTCCACACGTAAGTCTGCCTGTTCCACGAGATTTGCAAAGGAAAAGAAAATACGGTACCTGAGGCATTTTCCCTACTTTCCGTAAGCCCAAATTCTTTGAATATGCATTAAAAGTGATAAAATTCACCTTATGTTCTGAAACACAGATTTGTGTTTCTGTCTGATTTCTTATGCTGTCAGACTCTTTTCCTGCCTGAGAGACACCTGGCCTTTTAGCCAGGACGGCCGAATGCTCCCCTTCCAAATAACTTGGCTTGAAGTGAGGAGGGAGACTGTGGTCAGCGCCCCTTACCATCCTCCAGAAAGTCCTCCCAGCCCTGATAGGATCTGTTCTTACTTGGAACATCAAGGGACGAACGTTTCTTGGTGAATGAACCTGGCTTTTTATATACTGGTGCAGTTACTTCCCTGTAACTGGGTAATTTAAGCCAGTTGCCTTTCATTTCAACCATGTCAAAGTATCAAATAAAGCTATAACTTCAGACCAGCCAGGAAAATGAGAGGCTGGACAGTAACATGTTTATAATATAAATCCTTCCTGTTTCCTCAACCCATGCTCCCCTGGCTGTTTTCCATTCTGACAGAGCACTCTGGAGGTTTGCCTACAGAAAATGACCACCAATTTAAGAATTTGTTGATTATTTATTAAGGAAAATTCCAAAGCTGCAAATAAACAGACCCAGTGCCGGATAAAATCGTTGAACAAAATCAGTATTTCCTAAGCTCCATTAGCATTAATGATCCTAACAGCCAGGACAAGCAGGCCTGTGTCACTCATTCCCCGGTAAAGCAGTTTGGAGGCCACAGGCGACCTCATCATCTTTCCAGACTGAGATGTACCAGATGTAGTGCAATTCACCAGTGTGGGGAGGGCAGTTAGCTTAGAGGAAGAAATCCTGCGAATCACTTGATCATAAGGACTGTGCTTCCTGACTTTGGAGAAAAATCCGTTTAAAACATTGATTTTTTCAATCAATTGTACTTCCACATCTCATGGCTCTTAGGCTTTTGAACCATTTGAAAAATGTTTATGAAATGCACTAAGTAGGATACATAAAGGTAAAACCAGAGACCCCAGCTTCTAACTGGGAATCTGAGGAGAAGCCCTAGGGAGGTACTGACAGCCCGGAACTGGGCTTCCAAGGGAACTGTGGTTCTATTCTAAGGTCCCCTGTGTTGAGTGTATAGCACATGTGGATATACATTCTTACAAAGGTATTCATGGTGCTTTCACAAAAACTTATGACTATATCTACTTATTAATATTCAGGGGAAAACTGGCTTCAGAAGAAAATGTGATTAACATTGCCAAATAACATTAGGAAAGGAAATCTGTATTTCAGTTAGATTCTTCTCTCTCTACAAATTGGCATGAACTTACCAATTTTTCCTTCTTTTCAAAGCTTGTATTCAAAACTACACTTCCTAAGATGTTGGCCAGGAGATGCACCTAAATACAAAAAGCATCAATTAATTGAACACTCACTTCAGACTATTAGAAGCCAGACTTCCTTTTGGGGAGAACTTGGTAGTTTAGTATTCCCCGGGCTGGCTACCTAATTGGTGGGGCTCAGTGCTAAATGAAAACGTGGGGTCTCGATTCCGAAGCAGGGAAAAAAAAGTACCTTGAAAGGTATTAATATAAAGCTTTACCCTTTCTTCCTTAGTCTCTCCCTCTCTCAACTTGATGTAGTGTATTTCATTTGCTATTTAATGTTATTCTAAGTAAAGAAAAAATTTAAAAATTATTAGCATGAATTTTACCACTCATCTTTATGTTGTGCAAAGCTCATTTTAAGTGTAAATATAAGGACATTTAACTCATATACAGTCACTGAAATTATAATGAACAATTTTTCAGCTCATATGTACATATGTATTTTTTTCTTACCAGAACAGTGAAAAGGCTGCACAAAACTAACTCAACTTTTTATTTCACTTCTTGATAAACATACATTCTGCCAACACTCTCTACCTTTGGCTTACTGGTAAGTAAAGAAAAACTGAAAAGAAAAGGAGCTATGAGTTGCCTTATCTTTCCTTTTCCTTTTATGCCATCCTTTTCAGGATAGCGTTTGCCTAATACAGGGATGTAACAAGAATAAGAAATTATATGATAAGGTTTCTTGGTCATTAGTGTTTCTTAAAATGTTTTTGCTGTCTTCCTGCTGTTGCCTTTTTTCTTCATTTGAAGAATGTACTGGTTCAAATGGAAAGCAGAGCCTCTTGAGACTGTCAGCGTTTCTGCTTCTTCAGTCTTTGATGTAACACAGCTACCTTGTACTCGCTTGGAGTCTCATTGAACTCCCACGCACGTGGGTCCACCAGAATTCTTTGTTCATGGGCATTCCGACTACCATGTATGGGTGGGGTGGCAAGGAATGGTGGCAGACACATATTAATAATTTGTGTAGTTCCTTTGCTCACACACATGCTGCATTGCCCCATTGGACTTCACTTACAAAGCATAAGTTCAAAGATAACATTAATAAGTTTCAAGACAGCAACTGCAGAGCATTAGACCAAGCATGGGGCATGTGGGGTTCTCTGTGACTACACAGGTCCGTACAATGTCTTACCTTCCCCAGTTGCATTATTTTCTCTGCCCCTCTCCCCAATAACTACTATCATTTTTTATTCTTGTACATATCTTTATTATTTTACTTCATGTGTATATTTTAAAACATGTATTTAATGTTGCTTGGCATGTTTTAAAACTTAATGCAAACAATGTCATTTGGGACCTGCAGCTTGTTTTTTAGTCTCAAAACACATTTACTGTATATTTTTGAAATTTGTCCATGTTGCTGTGGCAATAGCCTTTGTGTCCAGTTTAATTTTATGTGTCTGAAAGTCCAAGTTTTTGATCTGGTAGAGAGTTGTTGACTATTAGTGAATGCCCTATTTCTAGCTCGTGTGGAGCGTGTCTAGTGATTAGCCTCTGAGGCTGTATTTAACCAAAATTTTGTTTGGAGTCTTGAGTCATCAACCCTTATCTGTTTCATTGAGTTTCCATTCAGCCCATTGTCTCGGTGAAACATGGGTTGGAAAAGTTTACTGGTTTCTCTTGGCAATCGTTAGCTGTGGGATGGCACAGCCATGTAGAATGAGATGGGTAATGTTTTTTGGTTACATCATTTACCTTCAAACTAGATTGAATTGGTATAAAAGGAAGCATATAGAGATATAGAATCAAAGCCAGATAAGGCTCATCTTACGCAGAAACAGAATGAATGATTACTTAATCTATAAAATGTTATTTCAAGATAGCCTATCTGCTGTGAATATCTCTCCACAAATTATTACTTTACGTAATCAATGCCCAATCCCATTACATACATTACTTTTTAGAGTTTTTAATATTAAGTGTGACCCTTTGATATGAGTGACATTATCAAGTTGATTTCTTTCCTAATAGGAAAGATGGAACATGATAGGGCACTTGGTCCTTGGGCATGGGAAGGATTTGAAGCCATGAATGAATTTTTTAAAAAGAGAAAGAGGGCAGTCAAAACTTGAATTTTTTTTAAAGGAGAATACTGAAAATTAATCATAATCACTTCTATTTCTAGACTACCCATCATATGCCTAGCACATGACAAGTGCTTTGCATACATTTAAACCCCATTCAATCCTCACAACACCCCAAATGATAAGTATTGGTTTTATCATTTTACAAATGAGAAAAGTTGAAAGCCACTAAGATATTTCCCTCAAGGTCCCAGAATGGGTGATGGGAAGACTAGGATTTGAACCCAGAAGCCACAGGGGCAGAGCTCTTTACACATTCCAGTAAACCAAGCTTGCTGATGCCACAGTTTCGCAGTGACCTAGCCTTGCCTGAGGCAAGAGTCACCACTGGTGTCTGGTAGAGGGTGATGACTAAATGTATACTGCGACTTTTGTGGATAGGATAGTAAATATATAAGTTGGATGTGGGTCGGCCAAGTGGGAAAAGAAGTAGAATGTTAGTGGTTATGTGGTTTCTAAAGAAGAGCCAGAAAAACTAAAGTCACCGTCTTTTGGGTTTCATAGACCCGCCTTTGGCCTCAAAGAATCGCTGCCCTACTTGAGGTCCATCTGTGGCTGGCTGGCCTTTGGAAGGATGGGAAGAGTGGTTGTACTATCACCCACCTCCCTCTGCCCTGATTGGGCTAGGCCAGAGTCCTCAGCAATTAACGAGTGTCCTTTCTGGGTACACATGTAGGCTGTTCATCTTTCTCTCCATTCCTCTCAGCCTTCCTCCCCAACTCTTCCATAACATGGGCGTGACTCCCAATTCCGTTCTCTGAAACAGTCTGTAGCCTGGAGGGCATTCTGATGCTCCACCCTAACACCATATTTTTGAGCCTGCATCAGCAACCTTTCTGCTCACTCTTATTATAGTCCTTTCATATGACCTTGATTCATCTTGCTATCTTTAGCTCTGCTCTCTTAACCGTAGGCACAGGTAATACCACGACTCAAGCGATCACTTTATCGGCCTTTCTGTTTTAAACATGTCCTTTATTTATCATCCACCCAGGAACCTCTCTGGCTTGATCACATAATTTTCAGACTTCCTGACATCTGAATGCAGCACATACACACCCTGCTTAATGGTGGCTGATTTTAATCTTCTTGGCCACAATAAATCTGACACATACCTCAAGCCAATGGCATGCTCATCTTGATATTTTGATCCCTTTTCCTTTACCACAGAGATTGCTTGATTTAAGAAAGTAGCTCTGGCATGTGCTGTTTTTACTAACGTTGGAGTGTCAGATTGGCATTCAGCACACTTGGATTCCTACAGCCCTTTATCAACCTAATCATTCCAGACTTAAAAATATTTTGCCTATCTGATATTTGCTGGTACTGAAGTTCAATTAGTTTTTTTTTCATATCTTGTATCTCATTGAGTAATAAGAAATATGAGAGATTGAAGATTTTTCCTCCTAGTTTTTTATAATCCAATAAGATATCTATAGGAAGTAAATTGTTCTAGAGACAGTAAAAGTAGTGCCTAAAATTTCCATATCACTTTTCTTCTCCAGGTCTTATTGGAATGGCATTTATCTGGGTATATGAATAAGTGATCCTCCAAGCAGGGCATGTGTTTATAATAGACTGATGGCAGAGTAAACCATCACACACCCTGGTGAAAATCTAAATAGGGGCACTAGTCATTCTTTAGTCTTGTTTTTGTTTTGTTTGGTTGGTTTTTAAAGGTCATCTGTCTAACCTCCCTGGTGGAAACTGAGGCCAAGAAAGCTTGCCTTATATGACAACTCAGATAATTTCATGGCAAAAATGGGCTCAAACCTAGGGCTCATGAGTTCATGTACTCATGAACCCTTAGGAAGGATTTTGGAACCTAACTTCCACATAATATTGAATTATTGACTGATGAAGCAGTAGAACCTCTTTAAGGCAAAAGTACTGTGTTCCTACTGAGTTTCTTATACCAGTGTGTCTCTATAGTTAAAAGTAAACGAGCTTAAATATCTAAAGTTCACAAAACCTCAAATCCTGTTATCCCCAAATTAGGCTATAACTTATTTCCGTGAGATATGTGCACCGTCCTACTCAATCCATGAACTATTTGTTAAGTTTATATGGATAGGCTGGGCACGGTGGCTCACACCTGTAATCCTAGCACTCTGGGAGGCTGAGGCGCGCGAATTGTTTGAGCTCAGGAGTTCGAGACCAACCTGAGCAAGAGCGAGACCCCGTCTCTACCAAAAAAATAGAAAGAAATTATCTGGACAACTAAAAATATATAGAAAAACTTAGCTGGGCATGGTGGCGCATGCCTGTAGTCTCAGCTACTCGAGAGGCTGAGGCAGAAGGATTGCTTGAGCCCAGGAGTTTGAGGTTGCTGTGAGCTAGGCTGACGCCATGGCACTCTAGCCCAGGCAACAGAGTGAGACTCTGTCTCAAAAAATAAATAAATAAATAAATAAACGTTTATATGGATGGTATATTTTTTAAGAGCTAGATAAAATATTCCCTGTCCTTGAGTACGTGCCTACTCTATTGGAAAAAAAAGACATGAACAATTAACAAACAGTAATTAAGTGCTAATTGTGTGGTACCAATCATTGGTGCCTTAGAACTTTAAGGGAAATAAAAGTCACTGGAAGTTGGAGCAGTCAGCGAGGCCTCCAGAGAGCTTTCTCACTTGCAAGATGGTTAAGGTCTTTACAGGGAGGAGGTTAAGTAGCAAGGTGGGAGGATTTGTCAAAGAGGAACCCAGAGGCCAGGAGAGGCAATATGAAAAAGAAAGAAATAGATCCAGCGGCGGTGAGCTATAACACAAATAAATAGATTGAGGAGGATAGCAGAGGTATAGATAATCCAAAGAAAAAGCTACAAGGAAAGGGTGGGAAACGGATACAGGGGAAAAAAACGGGAAGGAAAAAAATGAAAATGAATCACCTAATTAATGGGTGGGAATGGTGGCTGATGGTTTCCAGGGGCACGATTTCTAGTCCAATTATCTGTCAAAAATGCTTTGGCTTAGTAGCCAAAGGAAACTTAGGAGAAACCTCCCTGCTAAAATACTTGAATGTTTTCCCGAAACCTCTATTTTTATTTCTCTTATTTGAAAGAATATGAAAAACAGCGTTATACCTTTGACCAAGAATATAATTTTAAAGTCCTGATTCCAGAGTTCTTTGGAATTAACAAATGTGTGGTGTGGTCTTTATCTTATCACTTTGGAAAGCACCTGACATCTTTTGAGCCAGAGCATAACTTAATAAATTACGGTCCCATGGGTGGCTGGGCGGTAACTGTGACAAAGAGCTAGAGACTCTGCCGAAGTGGAAGGAAGGAACAAAGAAGAGGGTGAACTGCTACTCTTCATATCACTTTTCTCTTCCTTCGCATCTGGTTTGTTCACGAGAAGTAAATCGTCAACCTGAAGAATCTGAGCAATAATTTGTGGACCATAAAGAACAAATTTAGTTTCCTTTGGTCTATTTATTATACTTATTTAATACATTGCCTTAATAAAAAGTGAGAAAATACTTAATATAACTTTTTCAAGCAGCTTCTTTGATACCATAATATCTTATTCTCTGTTTCATCAGGATGCTATAAAAAGTTGCAGGTAAATGAAAGTTTCAGGAAGTGATATATTTCTGACATAATTCAATCTAGTTACAGCCACGAGACACAGTGAAGTAAGATTATATGTCCTACTCTCAATGGAAGACAAATAAATTCTTAGTAATTGATTAAGTACATTCCTTCTTGTGGACACCCTAGATGTAGAATACCGCTTCTCTAAAAAAAAAAAAAGAAAGAATAATAGGGAACATGTAAAATATATGAGAAAGAATTATGTTTTATTTTGTGATCATGGAGAATATGGGTTCCCTTTCACTGAATAGGAAAAAAGAAGGAGATGTGATTAGAAATTTTCTTGTTATAGATCATTAAGTATGACTGTAAAATTTTTGAAAAAGTATATTAGACAGTTCTCCGGTATTACATGGAGGCAGCACCTTGAGCGTTCTCAAAGGCATTGCTCAATGCTCACTCCCCCAGCTCCCCCTTTATTTTAAACTAAGAAAAGTACTGATGATTTAATATTATTCCACAAGAATATCCCACTTTTGGAGGTTTTCATTATTTTTTAAAGAAAAAAATTGGTTACAAACAGCAACTAAAAGAACATTCCTTAAAAAAAAAAGCCACAGAAAAATTGAGTTATTTTTATAATGATAATACTTTATGCAGATCTGTGGTCTTTCATCAAAGAACATTCAAGTACTTTTCAAATGTTGACTCATCAATCCATGACACACTTAGAAGATTGGGCAGTAATTCTGCTTCCATTTGGTTTCAAAGAACTCACTGTGTCCTAAGACACGTGGACTCCCTTTTTTTCTTTCTTTCTTTTTTTTTTTTTTTTTCTGTTTTTTGTTTTTTGTTTCTTGTTAAAGGCCAGAAGAAATATGGCTTGGTCCCAACCCACTAGGAACTCAGTGTGATGAAGGAAGGAGCCATGGAAAAGCTCTTCAAATTCCCAGTAAGACATGCCATGACTTAAAAACCAGAGACGGAAATCTCTACATATTTTTGAAGGGTCCAGAAAGGCATTCAAAAGATTTTGAACGCTAAATTACTACAGAATGCAGAAGGGAGACTTTCTTTGCTGAATTGACATTTTAAGCAGTATTTTCTTATTTATTTTTTAACAGGGCAACTATATTATTTGTAATATCCCTGTCCCAGATGAATTTATGCCTTTCACCTGTGTTGGGAAAGAGGCTCAAGGATGGATGGATTCTTGGCTGAAGAATTCCTCTGTAAATACTTCCCAGGCCAAGGGTGGGAAAACAGGCTGCCAGTAATTAGAAGTTTCATGAAGTAGCCGTTAAGGTTTTGTTTATTAACAGTTGCAAGATTTAGTCTCGCCTTACTGATTTCCTTTGATAGGTAAAGTTCAGTGACCTTTATGGCTACCCTTTGAGTTATAAGGGAGCTGGGAGAGGGGGCATATTTTTCAACTCAAGGTCCTTGTTTTTTTTGCCCACATGCTTTATAATTACTTCACTTTCTGTTCAAGAATCATGGGAAAGCATTGTTTATGAATATTGTTAAAAGAAAAACTTTAGACAAATTATATTTAACAGAGTTTCATGAGCAAGAAAAAAATTAAATGATTCATGAATCAGGCAGCCCCTAGAATCAGAACATATTCAGAGAGACTCTTGGGGCTGCCATATGGTTGGTTAAGATTTATGAACAGAAAAAGAAAAGTAATGTACAGAAAACGGAAGTGAGGTGCAGAAACAGCTGGATTGGTTATTTGGAAGGTCGGTGTTTGCCTTATTTGAACATGGTTTGAACACTTGGCCACCTGTGCACTGCAATTGGCTGAGTCTCAGCTGTGATTACAGAAGCACACTCCTCGGGTAAGTTTTCAGTTTGTTTACATGCTAAGGTAGGTTGTAGTTTGTACGTAAGCACGCAAGTCTGTGAGTACAGAGGCTTTCTCAGGCCAAATTTTAGTTTAATTTAACAATTCCCCCCTTTTGGTCAGCCTCTCAATTTTCAAATTTGAGCAAAATTTGGGGCATTGACACAACTCTCCATCACCATTGTAAATGACTTATTTGGTCTAAGTATGGAATTTACAAGTCTTCTTTGGTCTCAGTATGGGTTTTGCAAGTCATGACATCAAACCAGTTGAATAATTCTTTATATTCTTGCTGACCTAGTTGAAGTGAGATCATTCAACAATCAATGGGTGACTGCATATAAAACATTTAAGACTAGAGAAGATACAGCACACCAAGGGGACTATTGTGATGACTACCAAGAGGAAATATCAAAAAATCAAAGTGTACTTCTTGACAGTGTTCTTGTAAAACCAACTGAACCAAATCAAACAAGCCAAAGTTCAAGCAATGTAGGCAGTTCAACAATATTGAGTCTAATTGGTCATATTCCTTGTTCAGGGTGTGATTGTGATTAAGAGCTATAATTCCTGTAAAACAGTCTGATTGAAAGAGGTATCTATTTTCATTAGCCAAGAGACCTAATAGAAGAAATATAAAGGTTAGAAAACCTCAGAAAGCCCAACCTTGCCATCCACCACTTAGGATGCTTGCTGACCAACTATTAGATGCTTGCATAAATATATTATGTATTCCCTTCTCTTGAGACATTAATTTCCTTAATGTGTTTGGTGGCAGTATCTCAGGAAACAGCAGTATTAGAGAACTTTTAAATTAAGCTTTCTGTAGTAACAAAATCAGGAGAGAGATAGGTACAGTGTTCAGTTTGGGTCAATACCAAACATAAGCCCCAAACTTGAGCAAAGAGGACATCTAAAATTAAGTGTTTTGTTGAGTGTGTATGTTATTATCCACCTTTTAGGGAGTGGCTTCTACCCATCTGAACCCCTGGAAGGTCTGATTGTCTACAAAATCCAAGATTTTTCCCAATTTATGGATTAGCTTTAAATTCCATACAACCAGTACTACTGCCAAGAGTAAGCCCCCGGGAACTCCACTGGAGTCTTTTTTCAGTGGAAAATAGTTTATCTTCATTTATTTCAAGATTGGTGCTAATTTGGGTTATTGACTGTTTTGGCTTCTCCTCATAGGAGCTATTATGGTAATTTTCAGGGGAAGCTATTTGAAGGCAGGAGTGAGCCGGGCCAAATAGCAAGATCCAAACCCACAAGGAAGCAGAATGGAACAAGGAGTTCTCCACAGGCCCAATATAGACCCTTGGGGATTAGAAAAGAGGGCCACCTAGTTGTGTTTGAACAGGGGTCAGTTAAATCTGTTTGCCCATAAATCTGCATAGCTCCTGAACAGGGTTCAGTGGGAAATTTAGTGTATTGTGACCCCTTTATAGCATGCTGTAAGGGTGTGTAACCACATGTAGTAAAAAAGGACCCTGCTGGATTTAATTGGGTGACATTATACAAGCAATTACTTGTACCCATGTAAGTAATTCCCAGGTTTTGAATGTGTGATGTCTGGAAGCACAATATACCTTTTGCAGTCATCACTTGGATAGGTTTTCTATATTTAGTAATTACCAGGTTACTAACTGGAAAAGTTAGAGGGTTGTTTCTAGCAAGTGCAGGGAAGCAAGTAGCAGTGATGGTTAAAGTATCAAAGATAGCTTTCCACTCTTCCTTTGGAGTTTAGGAGTGACTCTGGGAACATGGAGAGACATTGGTATCAGTGGAATTGTTTTCTGATTTTTTGGTGTTTGCCCACACACCCAGAATTGCTCTGGTTTTGTTCTAGAGAATAAACTAGAGCTAAAGCCATCCACTGATTATGGGCCCATGGATTTTCCTGTAGGGAAAAGGAAAGGATTAAGACATCAAGACATAAGAAAAAAAAGAGAAAAGCACAAGACTTTCCTGATGGTAGAGAAGTCTTGATCTGTGATCTTGAGAAAGCTTTCCACATCTAGGCTACTGTCTGCTTCTGGGGAGAAATTTCCCTGGTCAACTTTACCTTACAGTCTCCAACAGGTATATGGTTCCAAGAGTCTTGAAGGGCCCTTTTGAGTAGTGAGATGTGGACCTGAAGCTTCACTGCCATGTGGGTGATGAGAAGAACTTGCTATGGTCCCTTCCAGTGGGATTCGAGGGCAGTCTTCCTCTGATGTTATTTCTGGAAGACCAAATCTCCAGGTTATAGACTGTGAAGTGTTGGATTATCCTCAGGTGGTGGATCAGGAAAAGCTTCCTTTACCTGGTAAAAATACACTTGGGCCTCATGCATTAACACTTTGCATTGTTTAGTCATATCAGAGTTTAGGAGCATAAGAGATACATGAGGTTCTTTTATTAGGGGTATAAGGGGTCAATTTATGTTTTCCAGTGGAAGTGGATCTGATTGACATTAAAGCCAATGGTAGTACCTTTAGCCAAAGCAATCCAATTTACTCAATTAACTCTGCCAACTTCAGGTTATTTTTTGTTTGTTTTTGGTTTTTTTGTTTGTATGTTTGTTTGTTTGTTTTTTGTTTTTTAACACAGAGGCTCACTCTGCCACCCAGGCTGGAGTGCAGTGGTGCAATCATAGCTCATTGCAACCTCAAACTCCTAGGCTCAAGCAGTCCTCCTGCCTTAGCCTCCCAAGTAGAGCTAGGACTACAGGTGCACACCACCACACCTGGCTAATTTTTTTAAATTTTTTATAGAGATGGGGTCTCTCTATGTTGCCCAGGCTGGGCAGTCAGACTCCTGGATTCAAGCGATCGTCCTTTCTTAGCTTTCCAAAGTGTTAGGATCACAGGTGTGAGCCATTGCGCCTGTCCCCAGTTCTATAATGCTGTTTGTTCTTTCCACTTTTCCAGAAAACTAAGGATGATAGAGACAATGCCAGTGGCATTGTGTTCATAAAAACTGCTTTCTATAATGATCTGCCTAGTAAAATGAATTCCCCTATTGGAAATTTCTTTAGGCAAGCCCCATAATGGGAATACATTTTCTAACAATTCGTTAGCTACTGTCACAGCATCAACTTTCCTACATGGAACGTCTCTACCCAACCAAAAAACATACAAACTATTAAAAGAACACACTGATAACCCATTGAGGGTAGCAACTGAATGAAGTCCATCTGTAAATGTTCAAATGGTCCATCAGGTGGCAAAAATACACCACCTGAAGTTTTTATTGTTTTCCCAGGATTATGAGTTTGATCAACCAAACGCTGGTTATAAGCGATTTTACCAATTTTGGTGTAGTCACTCCACCAATTTTTTTTTTTTAATAATTTGGATTATTTTGTCTGTTCCGTAACGAGTTGTGGAGTATAGGGCTTTTAACAATGAAAGCTTCAAAGACTCAGGAAGGACCGGGCAGCCATTGGGCTCTCCATCAGTCCACGCTTAACACTGAATTTACATCCTTTCAGAAAACAATTTTGTTTTTCCAAATCTGATACATTGCACTGTTTACTAAATAGGTCATCATAAGGAAGTTGAAACCCTGATCAATCTTATGGAGTTCATTCAAATTGTATATCCTAACAGTTTCAGCACCAGCATAAAAATCTGGTAAGGCATTCAGTTTTAGTTTACAGCTTCGATCTTAATAATGGTCATCTCAGATGGTAACAGGATAGCAGAAAAGAGTTTATCTATTTGGAGTCTGTTTTTGATAGAGGTCGTACTAGAAGTGAGAAACCCTCATTGTTTCCAGAACATGCCAAAACCGTGTACTACTTCAAAAGTATATCTGCTCTTTGTATAAATGTTTACTGACTTGTCCTTAACTATTTGACAAGCTCAGGTGGGAGCAAAACCCTCAGAGGGTTGAGCTGACTTAAATTGAGGAAGAATTCCCTTCTCTATTAAGTCATTTTGGGCGGTAACAGCACACCCTGCCTGATATTTTCCTTCTGAGTTTTTGGCATAGGACCTATCAACAAGCATTAATGCAGGATTATCGAGTGGAGTATCTTGTAAATCAACACGAGGGACCACTACTTCTGATACAACACTTACACAATTGTAGTCTTCACCACCATCAGGCAGAGTTAATAGAGCAGCAGGGTTAAGTAGATTGCAGCTTTTAAATGGAGATTAGAAGGAGACAGGAGAATTTCGTAAGATATTAGTCTACTTACTGAAAAATGCTGAGCTTGGTTAAAATTTAATAGACTTTCCACAGCATGTGGATCTTGCAAATTAAGTTTATGCCCTAAAACCAGCTCAGATGAAGCGCTACCAACTTGGCTGCTGCTGTTTTTAAACACTTAGGATGTGCCTTAGCTGCTGGGTCTGATTGCAGGCTATAATATGCAGTGGGCGTATGTGTTCCTCCATGTTCTTGGGTACGAACTCCTAGTGCCTGACTGTTACATTCATGAATGAATAAGACAAAAGGTTTAGTATAATTTGGAAGTCCTAAAGCTTGGGGCTATTGTAAAGCCAATTTTATTTGGGTAGAAGCCTGCTCATGACTGTCTTCCTAAGGTAAAGGCTCTGGGACTGTATTTTTAGTGAGCTCATGCAATAGTGAAGCTATTAAGGAAAAATTTGGGACCCAGGATTTGCAATATCCTGCAAGTCCAAGGAAACCTCTTAATTATCTTTGGTTGTAGGCAAAGGAAAACTTTGAATAGTTTTTATGCTCTCGGGTGAGAGACAAATCCCTTCAGGAGTCAAGTCATGTCCCAAATAGTAGACTTTTTCTCTGCTGAAGTTTTTCCATCGAAGCCTTGTGACCTTTATGTGTGAGTTGCTGTAAAAGATAAACTGGGTCAATTGTAAAGCTTTAGTGGGAGAGCAAACAAGTCACCCATTAATACACACTGAATAAGAGTAGGGTTAAGGAAACTGACTGTAGGGTTAAGTCCTGATGCAATGCCTGGGAAAAATGTGAAGGGGCTTCAGTAAACCCTTGTGACATTATGGTCTGGGTGTTCTGCTGGTTTTTCTAAGTAAAGGCAAATAAGTATTGCTTCTCTTTATGAACTGGAATGCTAAAGAATGCAGAACAGAGGTATATTATCATGAACCACTTTGAATCAGCAGATACATTAGATAACAAAGTATTAGGATTTGGGACTACAGAAAACATTGGTATTACAGTTTTATTAATTGTCTATAAATCTTGAACCTTGGCCAGGCCCAGTGGCTAACACCTGTAATCCTAGCACTCCGGGAGACCTAGGCGGGAGGATCGCTTGAGCTCAGGAGTTCAAGACCAGCCTGAGCAAGAGCGAGACCCCGTCTCTGCTAAAAAATAGAAAGAATTTGGTTGGGTAACTAAAAATATAAAAAAAAAAATTAGCCAGGCGCAGTGGCGTACACCTGTAGTCCCAGCTACTCGGGAGGCTGAGGCAAGAGAATTGCTTGAGCCCGGGAGTTTGAGGTTGCTGTGAGCTAGGCTGATGCCACAGCACTCTAGCCCTGGCAACAGAGCAAGACTGTCTGGGGAAAAAAAAAAAATCTTGAACCTTGTCCGTTTGGTTTTTTAAATGGTAAGACTGGAGCGTCATAAGGACTGGTACATGGGCTGTAAGTACTTGTTTAATTAAATCTCCTGCAATTGGTGAAAGCCCTTGAATTGCTTTGGGTTTTGGTGGATATTGGGCTAATTTAGATGAGGATTTAGAATGATCTATTTGGATTTTTATAGGTTCCACACTTTTAATTCTTCTTTTATCAGTTGAGGAAGAGGCCCATAAACATTTAGGGATTTTACAAAGGTCAGAGGTATTACAGGCCTGAGTTTCGCTCTTATCAATTCCTGCCTGTAGAGAGTGTAACAGTTTTGGTTCAGAAGAGTCAAGAAACTTTAAGATTATTCCTCTCTCTGAGGATAATTTTATATGCCCTTTTAGTTCTGAAAGTAAGTCTCACCGTATCAAGTTTACTAGAGCAGTATCACATAGTAAAAAGATATGTTTTTCTGAAAATAGGCCCAAAGTCAATTGGATGTATTCAGATATGGGAACCTCTTAAACTTAATTTGAAACCCCCACCACAGATATGACCTTTTTACTTTGAGGGCTTTGTTGGCTTATTAAAGTGGGGTTTATGGTAGATAAAGTGGCTCCAGTATCTACCAGGATTACACAAGAGTCCCCTTCTCCATGTTTATTTAAGGAATTACGAGGAGCAATTTACTGGAGAATACTTTGGGGCTTCATCAGTGTTGATTATCATCATGAGAGCCAAGATCTCTTGGGCTTCCTCTAGTGGTGAAACGGTCTAGCCCCAACAGCAGGAGGTTTATTGGTGATAAACTGATACGAAAGTGGACAATCTCTTTTCCAGAGTCCTGGTTGTTTGCATTAAGGCAGATATCTCAGGGCAGAGAATTCCTTGTTCTAGGATCTCTTGGTTGTGATACAAAATAAAAAAGAAGGACCGTTTGGGTCTGGCCCCTATATCTGTAGTAATTGGAGAGAGATAGCTTGTTAGCCTTTGGGGTCTTTCTTGCTCTAGAGTCCTCCAGTATATTCAGCTAAGGCTACTGATTCAGTCCTAGCTGAAACTTCCCATCCAGGTTTACGTTCAGGATAGAGTCCATCTATAAATAGAGCAGTTACTGCCATTCCAGTCCCTGCAGGAAATACCCTTTGCTGTATTTTGAGCCCAGAATTTTGATGGTGTTCCTAAAAGAGTTCTATGATCTGAAACTGGGTTGTTCTTTTTTCATCTGCGAAGTTGTGTGATAAACCAATCAATTTTATGGAAAAATCCTAAGAATTGAATCTAAAAGGTTTTCAGTAAATTTTCTATCTCTGTTTAGTTCTTCTCCTGAGAAGGTTTTGGGGAGCCTTTAATATCCTCCTCGGGTTTGTCCTATTCTGCTGCTGCTATCCATTTTCGAGCTTCGACAGGTACCAGTATCATGTGAATAAATCAGTAAAGGTCAGGGAGTCCTGGACTGGAAGGTCCTTTAAGGATTGTAAATTCCTCAGTAAATTTGTGAGGCTTTCCCCTTGAGTTAGGCTGAGTTTTAGACCATGGAGTCAAGATAGTTACAGCAGGAAGGCCTGGCTGGTCAGAAGGTATTACTTTGCAAGGACTCTGTCTAACTTCTCTTTTTTCATCATCTTCAGGGTGAAATGGTCATTTAGTCAACCCTCGTTAGTGGGTTCAAAGTGTTTAGGTAGAAATGGATAAAAGCAAGGAATAGTCAGGGTTAGTTCAGAATACAGTCCTCTTTTGTCATGTCCCTAGTCTATTGTTTAAAATTTTTGTTTGCTTTTTGCAAAGAATCTTTTAAGGAGACAAATTGTGATTTGTTTAGTCTTTTGGATGCCTCACATGCCAATTAAAGAACACATCCCATTGTTTTTGTAGGGGTTTTGATCCCCTTTTTTCTTTTCTTTTTTTTTTTTTTTTCAGACAGAGTCTCACTCTGTTGCCCTGGCTAGAGTGCCGTGGCATCAGCCTAGCTCACAGCAACCTCAAACTTCTGGGCTCAAGTGATCCTCCTGCCTCAGCCTCCCAAGTCGCTGGGACTACAGACATGCGCCACTATGCCTGCCTAATTTTTTCTGTATATATTTTTAGTTTTCCATATAATTTCTTTCTATTTTTTTTTTTTAGTAGATACAGGGTCTTGCTCTTGTTCAGGCTGGTCTAGAACTCCTGACCTCGAGTGATCCTCCTGCTTCAGCCTCCCAGAGTGCTAGGATTACAGGTGTGAGCCACCACTCCTGGCCCCCTTTTTTCTAATATGCCTTACAAATAAACAATTTTATCCAAATTAAAACTTCCCCATTGTGATTATCTCAATTTCTAAGTTGTTTCTAGTAAGATTAACCCACTTATCTAAAAATGTACATGCATTGGGCTCATAATTTTTATACATAAAATTATCTGAAGTCCCAGAAGGTGAAGTCCCAGACTCCTTGGATTGAAATGAACGGATTATCAAAAGGGTACCTACCTGAAGTCTGAGGCCTCTAACTGAGTCGAATCCAGTTAATGGTCCTGTACTCAGTCCAGTCTAAATATTGCTCAAATAAACAGAGAGTTCAGGACACAAATTAGTGGAGCTTGGAATTCGAGAGAAAACTCACCCACAGCCTCCAGTTCCAAACAAGAGGGCAGTGAGCTCAGCTGGCTTCACAGGTATCTCACCTGGTTGCCTGGTGTTCGTGGAAGTTGCTGGAGTTTTACTCTAGATCCTCCCTTCCAACACCAGATCTACTAAAAGAGAAACTTTACAGAAATTTAACAGAGTTTAATTGAGCAAGAAAGAATTAAACGAGATTCATGAATATTTGCAGTTCTTATGTAAGATCTCGATTATGCCAGTACTGAGGCTTTCTCATTCCAAATTTTAGTTTAACAGTATAGATTATTCTATATGAGAACGATGAAGTTATAAGAATAATTCTAAATATCAGGAAAATATATTTCTTTCATCTATCTAGCATAAATTTTCTCCCATGAAACAGTTTGGCTTGATGGCAGAAGACATTAGTTACAAATGTTAGCTGTGAGCTGAGGATTAAGATAAAGATCCGAGAAATATTATCTGACATAATAAAGCCCATACAGAGAGGATGAGTGAGGAGACCACACAGAGTGATGGGTATTGTGGGACCTGCATCCCAGGCAAAGGTTCTGGAAACTGAGACCTAGGGCAAACTTCTGACTACCACTTCATTCATCAGGACTGCACTCCGGGGACTAGGCCCCAAGATGGATTGCTCCCACTTTGGAATTTCATGGGGAGCATCCCTACCTCATGCTCGTCTGCTCTGGAATGCAGAGAGCTGCCTGGGTCTCCCCTGTGGGCCTCCGTCCTCATCAGCACTAAGCATGTCCCAAGCCCAGGGGGACGCCTTTCCCCTGGTTCTGAGAGAAATGGTGAAAGGAGGAAACCATGAAATACCTTTTTGTAACCCTGTTTATTTTTTCTTTTGTCTCAAATTGTCCCTAATTATCATCCAGGCAAAATTATTAATGAAGAACAATTAAGGATACTTAAGTGAGACTTTGAAATCCAAATCCAAACCCTTTAGCTCTTCTACCAGCTAAAGAATGAATCTGTAAGGAATTGGCCTGTGGTATCCCAACTAAACTCCTAGGAAAGCTGCAAATGAGATTCTCTTTAGCCAGAAAGGACTTTCTGACTGACTACATATGTAGGCTAACTTGGCATAATCACAAAATATGAAACACATATTACCGTTTGAAAAGAAGTGGAATATAATGGAAGCAGTACAGCATGGAGCACAGACTCTGAAGTAGCACTGCAGGATGCTAACCCCAGCCCTGCCAATTGTTAGCTGTGCCATCTTGGAGAAGTTCCTTAACCTCCCTGCATTTCAGTTTCTTCATCTGAAACGTGGGGACAATATTACTACAGTACCTATCTCACAGGGTCATTAAGATGAAATGAGTTAATTAATGTATAGCTCTTATATCAGAGACTGGTGTAAAGTGCTATAATTAACATTTGCTGCTAGCATTGTTATAATTTCATACTAAAAAATGCAAAAACATCCTGTATTAGTTATCTACTGACATGCAAATGGTTCAGGGGAAAAAGCATGGAGGAGTACACACAGGAAGTTTTTATGCTCCAGGCCTGGCTAATGTCACTCCTACTCACATTCCTCACTGAGAACTGTCACATGGCTACACCTAACTGCACTGGAAGCTGGGAAGTGTAGCCCATACTGTGAGTCCAGGAACAAGAAGAGATTGTGGATTTTGCTGAACTTAATACTTTGTCAACCAAAAACACATCCATAATCCCTAGGTGTTTTTGCACCCTTAGGTTAAGAACCGCTGGAATAGAGAAATCAAATGGGTAGCATACAAGTGCAGTAATCATATTTTCCTAACTGAAAATTGGAATGACCTAAAAATTTTTTTCTGATTTGTGAAAGATTTTTTTATGAAAAGTCTTATAAAACCACAAAAATTAAATTAATTTGGTTATATATTTAAAGAGTTTCATTTATTGAAAGGGATATAATTGTATGAACTCAGGGCAGTGCCAGAAGATCCGAAACACGTTCTCTGTTCAGTAAGAAACTATTGACTGATCATTATGAAATCCACACTCTATTGGCTCAGTAGCCAGGGTCAGTGTCAGTACCACCTGAGGTTAGTAGAGTTGAAACCAAAAAGTGTTGGTGAAAATTAAAACCACAAAGCTTTGTGGAAAATTGAGAGGTCTGAAAGGAACCCAAGGGTCAGAGCAACGTAAAATTGACTGATGAAAAAGCTAACCAAAAGGAGAGGCAAAAGTAATGCGCATCTGTCAGGTGGTGGGCAATGGAATTTCCTTGGCACTTTTTAAAGTACACAAATAAAATATAGCCAGGGGCCAGGTGTGCTTTGCTGGATGTATAAACATTCCTGAGAAAATGTCCATAAACTGAATTTATAAAAACCCAATTTTAATGCTGTAGAAAAGATACCTATGTAATCAAGCCCTGCAGGGAAAGCTAAAAATCCTTTTTATTCATGTGGTTTATAAGCTTAAGCATTTGCTAATTTCCTTGAGTAGTAGATTATTCTACTAGTTCACATCACATATTTAAGAAGACAAACTTGTGATAATTTTTAAGATCCAGAATAGAAATGGGCTAACTTTATGGGTTTTTTTTTTTTTCTTTTCAAATTTTCTACAAGGAACATAATGCTTAGTGAATTAGGAAAAGTAGAAAGAAGATGATATCATGTAAGATTTTCTTCGAAAAGGGGTGTAGCCTGATTTCCTACAGTTTGATTGTTCCCTACTGCTTTGTATTATTGAATTCGTTTGGAACATTGCAGTCACATTTTATACAAGGGTTCTACAACATTGTAAATTAAGCTCATAAGTCTAAAATCCCCAATAAATGTAATTATCTCAAAAAGTCCTTAAAGTACCCACAAAATAAACTATATGTGGATTTGTTTATATAAGTCTGTTGTATAATATGAATATATAATATAGATTAAGGTACAGTCCATGATGAAATATATTAATATATGCAAAGTGTTTTCTCATGGTACTATTTATAAGTCTCTGTTTTATTATTATGAGTGGGTATAATTTAATTCAAGTAAGTTAAATTCACACAAGATGGAATTCACACAAGATGGAATAAGCACTGGACTTGAGTTGGAAGTCCTGGTCTTTTGTGACCTTAGACAAGTCATTTGACCTTTCCATGCCTTGCCTTTGTTGCCTGTAAGATGAGGTTTACACTACTTACTTTATAAGTACTATTAAAGATCAAATGAAATAATGTAAACCTATCAGAAGGCCTCTACTAGATTGAGAGTGTTGGAAGGACAGGTACCGTGTCTGCCTTACTGCTATTTTCATGAGCTTCTACTGGAAGTCACATTGGAAGACCAAATCAGTGAGGTAGGTCAGTCCTCTGTTTCCTACCCAGGGACAGACACTCTCAGATGGACCTATGCACAGAGTGGCATCAACATATCTGAAGTAATGAAGGCAAACTAGGCTTTTTTCTTGAACTTCAGCCTATGCAGAAAAGCTAGGGCTCCACGTGTTTAAGTGAAATAAGCCCGTGCAGAAATCCAGTGTAAACACTGGAAATTTCCCTCATTAGGCAGTGAGCAATGGGTTTTATTGGGAAAAGATGTGTCATGTTGAAAGTTTTCCAATTCTAAGGCCATTGTTTGCTTTGACTGACTATTGAAAATATGTCTGTTCACCAAACTTTCACCTTTTTTCCAATATTACATCTTAAAAAGAGGATTATTTTAATTACAGTGGCACCTAATTTGATTAATGACAAGGAAAGGAGTAAAAATGAAAAATGAGCAAGAAAATCTAGCCATAACAGCTGAGGTGACTGTGTCAACCAATTACTGTTTTATTCCCTTCTCCACAAAATGAGACTTTAAACATTTTTGGCCATAGTGCTCACTTAATGTTGATCTGTCAGAGAATAAATTGAGATAGAATCTTGAAAAACTCTATTGTGCATATGTGTGTGTGTGTGTGTGTGTGTGTGCGTGTGTGTGTGTGTGTGTGTGTGTGTGTGTTTACTTTTTATTTCAAAATAATTATAGAGTCACAGGAAGTTGCAAAGAAATGTACAGGGAAGTCCCTTGTACCCATCACTCAGCCTTCCCCATTTTTAACATTTTGGCATTTTGCATAACTATAGTACAATACCAAAACCAGCAAATTGACATTGGTACAATCCACAGTTTATTCAGATATCACCGGTTATACATGCATTAATTTCTGTGTGTATATATAGTTCTATGGAATTGTATCATGTATGTAAGCTGCCACCACCACATATAACTACCACTACAATCAAGATACTTAACTGTACCATAACTGCAAGCCTCCCTCATGCTACCCCTTTAGCTATACCTGTCCCTCCCTCCTATCCAGCCCCCCATCCCTCACCTCTGACAACCACTGATTTGTTCTCCTTTTCTATAGTTATGTTATTTCACAAATGTTACATAAATGGAATTATGCTGTAGCTATCCTTTTGAATTTAGCTCTTTTTGTTTTCTTTTCCTTTTTATTTTTTTGTTTTTTAGAGCCAGGGTCTCGCTGTATCACCCAGGCTGGCGTGCAGTGATACAGTCATAGCTCACTGCATCCCTGAACTCCTGGGCTCAAGTGATCCTCCTGCCTCTGAGTAGCTGGGATTACAGGGACAAGCCACCGTGCCCAGCTTTAGATTGTTTTTTTCACTCAGCATATTTCCTTGAGGTTCATCCAAGCTGTTATATGTCTCATTAGTTTGTTCCTTTTTTATTACTGAGTACAATTCCATGGTATGGATATACCACAGTTTGTTTAACCATTTACCACTATAGGACATTTGGGCAGTTTCCACTATTTGGCTATTACAAATGAAGCTGATGTGAACATTCATGTACAAGTTTCTACGTGAAAACAAGTTTTCATTTCTCTATATGAATGCACAAGACAATAGAATTGCTGGGTCATATGGTAAGTTCATTTTTAGTATAAAACTATTCCTCAGAGAGGCTATGCAATTTTACATCCCTTCCAGCAGTCTATGAGTAATTCAATTTCCCCACTTCCTCACCAGGATTTAGTGTTAACATTATTTTTTAGGTTGGCCAATCTGATAGGCATGTAGTGATATCACATTGTGGTTTTAATTCACATTTCTCAAATGGTTAATTATGTTGAATATTTTTTCCTGTGTTTATGTGCCATCTGTATATCCTCTTTGGTGAAGTGTCTGTGCATGTCTTTTGCCCATCTTCTAATTGGATTATTTGATTTTTGATGTTGAGTTTTGAGAGTTTTTAGTTTCAGTGATTTATGCTCTGGTCTTTAATATTTCCTTCCTTCTGTTTGCTGTGGGTTTATTTTGCTCCTTTTTTTTTTTTTTTTTTTAAGTTTCTTGAGGGTCTTAGATTATTGATTTGAGATCTTTCCTCTTTTCCAATGTAAACAGTTAGTGCTATAAGTTTACTTCTCAGCACTGCTTTATCTGTATCCCACAGACTTTGATGTTTTCATTCAGTTATATCTATATATTTTTAAAATTTTCTTTGAGACTTCTTTGAGCCATGCATTATCATGCATTATTGTTTAATTTCCAAGTGTTTGGAGATTTTGTTATTGATTTCTTTTCTAGTTTCATACCATTATGGTCAGAGAATATATATGACTTCAATTCTTTTAAATTTGTTAATATTTGCTTTGTGAACCAGGGTCTTTTGGGGTGAATGTTCCATGGGTGCTTGAAAAGCATATGTATTTTGCTGTTGGGTAGAGTGTTCTATAAGTGCCAGTTTGATCTTGTTGGTTGATGCTATTATTCAGTTCTTTTAGATTCTTACTGATTAAGTAACCAACTACACTTGTAGATTTGCCCATTTTTCCTTTCAGCCTTATTGGTTTCTACTTCATGTACTTTTAAACTCTCTTGTTTGGAGCACACCCATTTAGAATGGCTGTATCTTATTGGCAGAGTAATCTGCTTTGTAGCTTGTGCTTTTCTTTGCTCTGAAGTCTACTTCATCTGATAATAATTTAATTACTCCTGTGTTTTTGGATTGATGTTTACATAATATATCTTTTTCCATCCCTTTACTTTCAACCTACCTATGTTGTTATGTTTGAAATAAATTTCTTGTTGGCAGTTTCTTCCATAATTGGGTTGGATTTTGGTTTTTAATTGGCACATTTAGACCATTTACATTTAATGGAATTATTGATATTTTATGGCTTACATTTGCCATTATATTATTTGTTTTATCTTTGTTTCTCTGTCATCCTTCTGTTTCTTTTTTCTTGCTTTCCATTTTGATTATTAGTTTCTAGTATATCACATTTCATAGTTTTCGTTGTGGTTTCTCTGTGCCTGGGGTCCCCTGTCCCTGGGCCGCAGCCTGGTACTGGTCTGTGGCCTGTCAGGAAACGGGCCGTGCATCACCGTCTGAGCTCTGCACTCCCCCCTCCTACTCCCGGTCTGTGGAAAAACTGTCTTCCAGGAAACTGGTCCCTGGTGCCAAAAAGGTTGGGGGCCGCTACTCTGTGCAAATACCATATACATATGTAACTTATCACAGTCTACTATTATTAACATTTTAACCTTTTATGTGAAGTGCAGAACCCTTACATTTAGATCCATTTACACTCCCCATTTAAAAAATATATTTGTCTTATATATTTCCTCTAAATATATTGAATATCACATTAGGTAGTTTTATAACTGTTGATTCACCCATAAAATATGAGTTAACCCATGAGGTGAAGAACAGTCCATTATGTGTACTTCTATTTTTATCCATTCTGTTCTTCTTTCCCTTCTGAATGTCCTAACCTTCTTCTGTTATAATTTTGTTGCAAGAGCTTCCTTTAGCCATTCAATAAGGGTAGGTATGCTAGCAACAAATTCTCTTAATATTCTTTCATCTGAGAATGTCTTTATTTCCCCTTTATTCCTGAAAGATAGTTTCACTATATGTATAGGATTCAGGGTTGACATTTCTTTCAGCACTTGAAAAATACTGTGTGTCCCATGTCTTTTTGGCCTCCGTGGTTTCAGATAGGGAAATCACTGTCTTTCAAATTGATGTTTCTTTATAGGTAATGTGTCACTTCTCTGTTTTTTCAAGATTTTTTTCTTTGACTTTTGTTTTTAGAAGGTTGTTCATGATGTATCTTGGCATGAATTTCTTTGGATTTATCCTATTTAGAATTTGTCCAGCTTCTTGAACCAAAGAGTTACGTATTTTGCTAAATTTGGGGAATTTTCAGTTCTCTTCTCTTCTCTTTCTCTTCCTCTTCCTCTTCCTCTTCCTCTTCCTCTGTTGCCCAGGCTGGAGTCCAGTGGTGCAATCATAGCTTACTACACCACAGCCTTGAACTCCTGGGCTCAAGCAATCCACCCACCTCAGTCTAGTGAGTAGTTGGGATTACAGGCACATGCCATCATGCTCAGATTATTTACTTTTTGTAGAGATGGGCTTCTCACTATGTTGCCCGGGCTGGTCTTAAACTCCTGGCCTCAAGTGATCCCCTCACCTTGGCCTCCCAAAGTGCTGGGATTGCAGGTGTGAGCCACTGTGTCCAACCTTCCAGTCATTATTTCTATGAACACTTTTTCAAACCTATGTTCTTCTTCCTCTCTTTTTGATACTTTCATGATGTGAATTTAGATCTTTCATTTTCCCAGAAAGCCCTTTTTCATTGTTATTTAAGTTGAGTAAATTTTATTGATCTGCCTTCAAGTTTACTGATTCTATCCTGTTATCTCCACTGTGCTATCAAGTCCATCCAACACGCTTTATTTCTAAGTTAGAGAAATTTAGAGTTTTCAGGTCTATAATTTCCATTTGTTTGAGTTTTTTTCCAGTTTCTATTTCTTTGCTGACATTTTCTATTTTTTGTTTATTTCAAAAGAATTTGTAATTGATTATTGAAGCATTTTAAAATAGCAGTTGGTTTAAAGTCCTTTCAAGGTAATTCCAACATCTAATTCTTGGAATTGGACCCACTAAAGGCAAAATACTGATTCTAACCTCAAAATTTTTGAAGCCAGTGGTAAACTGCATTGAACTAAAAATGCAACAAAACCAACGCACAATTTGACAACAGGTTATACTGACTCAGCCTGACAAAGGAAAGGGTACACCCTTTCCTGGGATAAATATTATCTATTTAGTTTCTACTTTTATTCATACAGTTGGATATACTGTAATAAATAAAATAGAAAGAAAGAAAGAAAAAGAGAGAGAGA
Source organism: Eulemur rufifrons (assembly GCF_041146395.1). Classification (NCBI taxonomy): domain Eukaryota; kingdom Metazoa; phylum Chordata; class Mammalia; order Primates; family Lemuridae; genus Eulemur; species Eulemur rufifrons. The sequence continues at coordinate 206,220,743 of NC_090989.1, forward strand.
AAGAGTAGGAACATGTAATGTAAAATCAAGAGAAAAAATCAGTAACTGGAAACAGACCACAGATAATCCAGATGCTGGAATTAGCAGACAAGGACTTTAAAATAACTGAAATAACTATGTTAGAGGATCTAATAAAAAAGGTAGACAACACGCATGAATAGATGGGGAGTATCAGGGGGAAAATAAAACTATAAGAAAGAACTAGTTGGAGAGTTCAAAAATGAAAAATGTCATAAATGACAAATCTATATGATAGGATAAAGAACCAATTAGACACAGCAGAAGAAAGTGGCAATGAAATTGAAAACAAGTCAGTAGAACTTATCTGAAATTAACTAAAGCATAAAGAGAAAGAATGAAAACACTGAACAGAGTATCTGAGAACTGTAGAACATTATTGAATTGTCTGACATATATGCAGTTGGATACCCAGAAAGAGAAGAAAGAGAGAGAATGCAGAAACAAAATATTTGAAGAGATAATGGCCAAGAATTTTACAAAACTTATCAGTGAAATTGACCCAAAGAACTAAGATGCTCAGCAAACCCCAAGCAGGTTAATAAACTACAAACAAAACTATACTTAAATATGTTACATCAAAATGCTGAATATCATAGATAGATAGAAAATCTAAAATGCAGCCAGACTAAAAAGACACATTACATTCAGGGGAATATTAAAAGTGATGGCGAACATCTTCTTAGAAACAATGGAAACCAAACACAGGGTAGTATTGGCATAGGATGACAAATAGATCAATGGAGCAGAATACAGAATCTAGAAATTGACCCATACACTTATGCTCAATTGTTTTTACACAAAAATGCCAAGGGAATTCAATGGAGGAAAATGGGGCTGAAAAAACTAGATATCCCTATGGCAACAAATGAACCTCAACCTCTACCTCACTCCCTAAACAAAAATTAATTTGAGATGGATTTGTAGGTCTAGATATGAAAACTAAAACTGCAGCTCTTCTAGAAGAAAATATAAAATATTTTCATGACTTTGGAGTACATATAGATTTCCTAGGACATAAAAAGCACTAACCATAAATGATAAAATTACTAAACTTAAAAGTTCTGATTAGGAATTTTTGAAAATAAATAGGCTAGCCATAGATTGAGACAAAATATTCACATTACATGTAAATGACAAAGGGTTTTTATTCAAAATCTGTAAAGAAAACAAACAACCCAATTTTTAAAGTGGTAAAATTGAGTAGTCACCCCCCCAAAAAAGAAAGAAAGATATTTATAAACAATACTTTTGAAAGAGTATACAAAATCATCATTCATCAGGAAAATGCAAATCCACACCACTCTGAGATACTATATATACCCACAAAAATGACTAATGGCAGAGTAAGAATGGCTAAAATAAAATAATATTAATATTTTACCAAATGATAGCCAGTATGTGGAGCATCTGAAATTCTTATCCATTGCTGGTGGAAGTGTAAAATGGTATAGATGCTTTGGAACACCTTTTAGCAGTTTTTTACAAAGTTAAACATATATCTAATGGATGAAAAATCACAATTTAAATATCTTATGTATCCAGGAAACATATCTAACCCACAAGGACTCATACAGACTCAAGGTAAAGGAATGGAAAAAAATATTTCATGCAAATGGAAACCAAAAGAAAGCAGGTGTGGCCATTCTCATATCAGATAAAAATGACTTTAAATTGACAATGGTAAAGAAAGGCAAAGATGGTAATTATATAATGGAAAAGGGAGCAATTCCACAAGAAGACATAACAATCCTAAATATTTATGTACCTAACATAGGAGCACCCAGATTCATAAAGCAAATTCTACTAGATCTGAGCAAAGAGATAATGCCAGCAACATAATTGCTACGGACTTCAACACCTCACTGACAGAGCTGGACAGATCATTCAAGCAGAAAATAAATAAACACTGGACTTAAATGGGACTCTAGAACAAATGCCCCAACAGACATTTACAGAACATTTTGCCCCAAAACTACTGAGTACAAATTCTTCTCATCAGCACATGGAACATTTTCCAAGACTGATCATATCTTTGGCCATGAAACATGTATCAACAAATTCAAAAAAATAGAAATTCATGCTATGTATCTTCTCAGACCACAGTGGAATAAAACTAAAAATCAATTCCAAGAGAAACACTCAATTCTACACAAAGTCATGGAAATTAAACAACCTGCTGCTGAATGATTATTGGGCCAATAATGAAATTAAGATGAAAATCAAAAGATTCCTTGAATTGAATGACTAAGGGGACACAAGCTGTCAAAAATCTATGGGATTCAGCAAAAGCAGTCCTAAGGGGAAAATTCATAGCCTTATATGCCTACATCAAAAAGACAGAAAGATTACAAATTAACAATCTAATGACATATCTCAAGGAACTAGAAAAGGAAGAGCAAACCAAACCCAAAGCCAGCAGAAGAAAAGAAATAACTAAGGTCAGAGTAGAACTAAACAAAGTGGAAAACGAAAAAAAAAACCATACAAAGGATCAACAAAACAAAAAATTGGTTCTTTGAAAGGATAAAATAAATTGATAGACCTCTTGTTAGATTAACCAGGAAGAGGAAGGACCTAAATAAGCTCAATGGGTAATGAAAAAGGAGATATTACAATTGATACTACAGAAACACAAAACATCCTCTGTAAATACTATGAAAATCAGTACACACATAGACTAGGAAACATAGAGGAAATGGACAAATTCCTGGAAACACACAACCTGCCAAGACTCAATTAGGAAGAAACAGAACTCCAGAACAGATCAATAATGAGTAGCGAGATCAAAACAGAAATAAAAAATCTTCCAACAACAACAAAAAAGCCTGGACTAGATGGATTGACAGCTGAATTTCATCCGACTTCCAAAGAAGAGCTGGTACCCATGCTGCAGAAATTATTTCATGGCACTGAGAAGGAGGGAATCCTCAACAACTCATTCTATGAAGCCAGTAACACCTTAATACCAAAGCCAGAAAAGGGCACAACAAAAAAAGAAAACTACAGACCAATATCCCTTATGAATATAGATATAAAAATACTCAATAAAATACTAGCAAACCAAATTCAACAGCACATTAAAATAATAATCCACCATGACCAAGTGGGCTTCATCCCAGGGATGCAAGGATAGTTCAACATATGTAAATTAATAAATGTGATTCGCCACATAAACAGAAGCAAAAACAAAGATCATCTCAATAGATGGAGAAAATGCATTCGACAAAATCCAGCACCCTTTCATGATAAAAACCCTCAACAAACTAGGTATAGATGAGAGATATCTCAAAATTATAAAAGCCATACATGACAGACCCACAGCCAATATTATACTGAATGAGGAAAAGTTGAAAGCGTTCCCCCTAAGAACTGGAACAAGACAGGGTGCCATTGTCACCACTTCTCTTCAACATAGTGCTAGAAGTCCTAAACAGAGCAATCAGGCAAGAGAAAAAAATAAAGGGTATCCAAATTGGGAAAGAGGAAGTCAAACTATTGCTTTTCACTGACAATATGATCTTATATCTAGAAAACCGCAAAAGATTCCACCAAGAGACTCTTGAAATTGATAAATAAATTCAGCAAAATCTCAGGTTATAAAATCAATATACACAAATCAGTAGCATTTCTATACACCAATAATAGTCAAGCTGAGAGTCAAATCAAAGACTCAACACTGTTCACAGTAGCTACAAAGGAAATAAAATACCCAGGAATATACTTAATGAAGGGGATGAAACAGCTCTACAAAGCAAACTATGAAACACCGAGGAAAGAAATCACAGATGATACAAACAAATGGAAAAACATATCATACTCATGGATCGGCAGAATCAACATTGTTAAAATGTTGATACTACCCAAAGTAATTTACATATTGAATGCAATCCCCATCAAAATACCAACGTCATATTTCACAGATCTAAAAAAATAATTCTACGCTTCATTTAGAACCAGAAAACAGCCTAAATAGCCAAAGCAATCTTAAGCGAAAAGAACAAATCTAGAGGCATCACATTACCAGACTTCAAACTATACTACAAGGCTATAGTAATAAAAACAGCATGATATTGGTGCAAAAGTAGAGACACAGACCAATGGAACAGAACAGAGAACCCAGATATAAAACCATCCACATACAGCCAACTGATCTTTGACAAAGCAGACAATAATATTCACAGGGTAAAAGAGGCCCAGTTCAATAAACAGTGCTGGGAAAATTGGATAGCCACATGCAGAAAAATGAAACAGGATCCATATCTCTCACCACTCACAAAAGTTAATTCAAGATGGATAAAAGACTTAAATGTAAGGCATGAAGCCATAAGAATTCCAGAAGAAAATGTAGGAAAAACTCTTCTAGATATTAGCCTAGGCTGAGAATTTATAAGACCCCAATGGCAATTAGTGCAACAAGAAAAATAAATAAATAAATGAGATTTGATTAAATTAAAAAGCTCTACACAGCTAAGGAAATAATCAACAGAGCAAATAGCCTATGGAATGGGAGAAAATATTTGCAAGGTATTCATCCAATAAAGGGCTAATAACCAGAATCTACAAATAACTCAAGCAAATCAGCAAGAAAAAAACAACCCCATTAAAAAGTAGGCAAAAGACATGAATAAAAGCTTGTCAGAAAAATATAGACAAATGGCCAATGAACATATGAAAAAAATGCTCAATGATACTAATAATCAGGGAAAAGCAAATTAAAACCACGATGAGAAATCACCTTACCCTTGTTAGAATGGCTTTTTATTAAAAAGTCCAAAAACAATAAATGCTGGTGTGGATGCACAGGGAAAGGAATGCTTATACATTGTTGGTGGGACTGCAAATTAGTACAACCTCTATGGAAAACAGTATGAAGATTACTCAAAGAACTAAAAGTAAACCTATCATTCAATCCTGCAATCCCACTACTGGGTATCTACTCAAAGTAAAAGAAGTCATTTTATCAAAAAGAGACCTGCACCCAAATGTTTGTTGCAGCACAATTCCCAATTACAAAAATGTGGAATCAACCCAAGTGCCCATCAATTCATGAATGGATTAACAAAATGTGTTGTATGTATATCACAGAGTGCTATTCAGCCATAAAAAGGATGAATTAATGAGACCATCATCCTAAGTGAAGTTTCTATAAAGTAGAAAAACAAACACCACATGTACTCACTATTAAATTGGAACTAAGCAATGAGCACACGTGCACAGAGGAAAGTAAAACTCAGTGGAAATCAAGCAGGGAGAGAGGAGGAGGAAGGGGATGCACAAAAACCTACCTAACGGGTATAATGAACACTGTTTGGGTGATGAGCACACTTATAGCTGTGACTGAAGCTTTACAAAGGTGACTCATGTAACCCAAAACATTGTATCCCTTTAATATTTTGAAATTAAAAAAAAAACACATATCTACCACATGACTGGGCAATTTCACCCCTAAGAATTTATCCAAAAGAATTTTAAATGTATTCACAAAACCAGTTGTACAGAAATATTTATAGCAGCCTAATTTTTTTAAAGAGATGGAGTCTCGCTGCATTGCCCAGGCTAAAATGCAGTGACTATTCACAGTCATGATCTGAGCATACTATAGCCTGGAACTCCTGGGCTCAAGCAGCCCTTTTGTCTTAGCCTCCTGAGTAGCTTGGGCCACAGATGTGTACTACTGCATTCCACCTTAGCCTAATCTTTAATAGTTCAAAAATGGAAGCAACTCAAATGCCTGCTAACAGAAAAATGAATGAATAAATTGTAGCATATTAGTACAATGAAATACTACTCAATTATAAAAGGAATAAACCAGTCAATGACACAGCAATATGGATGAATCTTGAGACATTACATTGAGCAAAAGAAGCCAGATATAAAAGAATATGTACTATATGATTCCATTTATATAAAATTCAAGAATAGATAAAATTCTCTGTGCTAGAACTAAGAACAATAGTTGTCTTTGGGGTAGGGGTAGGATTGACTGGAATGAGATATGAAGAAACTTTCCAAGTAATGGTAATGTTCTATATGTAGATTTAGGTGGTATTTACTTGTGTATATTCAATTGTCAAGACCCATCAACTATCTCCTGAAGATTTTTTCATTCTGTTGTACATAAAATTTAATTTAATTAAAAAAAAAAAACTTTTTTTTTTTTTTTTTTTTTTTGAGACAGAGTCTTGCTCTGTTGCCCAGGCTAGAGTGAGTGCCGTGGCGTCAGCCTAGCTCACAGCAACCTCAAACTCTTGGGCTTAAGCAATCCTACTGCCTCAGCCTCCCAAGTAGCTGGGACTACAGGCATGTGCCACCATGCCCGGCTAATTTTTTTTTTTTCTATATATATTTTTAGTTGGCCAGATCATTTCTTTCTATTTTTAGTGGAGACGGGGTCTTGCTCTTGCTCAGGCTGGTCTCGAACTCCTGACCTCGAGCGATCCACCCGCCTCGGCCTCCCAGAGTGCTAGGATTACAGGTGTGAGCCACTGCGCCCAGCCAAAAAAAAAAAAAACAACTTTTAAGTATCTCTGGTGTCAGAGAGACTTGAGTTCTAGTCTCCACCTCCACCATTTACTACAGTGACACCTTGGGCAAGGTACTTAATTAACTTCACTGAAGCTCAGTTTCTTCATCTGAAAAGTAAGGATCAAAGTAACACCTACTCCATAGGAAGATTAAACATATATAGATCATAGCATGTAATAAGTTATTCATTAAATGTTAGCCAATTATTATTACTGTTCTTTTTTTTTCAATTGAGGAAACTGAGAATTTGCTCAAGGACACTGGTAATATGTGACACAGATAGAAAATGAATCCAGTCTGACTCCAGAGCAGTCCTGAAGGCTATTCTGCTGCTGGCACTAATGAATATGTCTAAGACCTATATCAAATAGTTTTGGAAATGACATGAGTTAGTTGTAGTTAATTGATTAATTGAGCCAACACAGAGACATGGTAGGCAGTTAATTAATCTTGTAGTATCACACTGTATTGTAGGAAGATTAATCTGGTAGTGTTGTGTAGGATAGATTGGGTCAAATAGAAACTGGTTAGTTATGAAGCAGTTAGAGTAGTACCAAGGGTAAGACAAGCCTTAGTAGGGTGGTAACAATGGGAATAGGAAAAAAAGAATGGATTCCAGATGGTAGATAGGTGGATACTTGAGGACTTTGCAACTGATTGAATGTGGGAGTTAAGGGAGACAATGGGACCAAAGATGATTCTGGGGAGAATGGCAAGACCAGTAATACAAGTAGGAATGTCAGGGGAAGAGTTGGTTGCTGGGTGGGGGCCAGGGAAATCAATGTATGAGTTTAGGTGAATTGAACGTGAAGAACCAGCACAACACCCCGAAGTGCAATATCTGAGAGATGGTTGGCTGCAGACAGCTGCTTGGAAGAGGTGAGCCCAGAAGGGGGCAGATTTGAGAGACAGACATGTTAATGACAATTGATATTCACTGAGTGAAGCAAGAAGGAATAGTGAGGGCTGAGGACAGCTTCTGCGGGATGGCCACATTGGGAGGGTGGAGGAGAAAGAAACCATGGAGCAAGGTGGTTGCTGACTGTAGAGTGATGGTGCTGTTGTCATTTGGCCAGCTGGAAATGTTTTATGCTGTTTTTTTAATGTGCTTGCCTCTCTCTCCTTTGTAGAATCAAATATATGACAAAACTATTACATTTCTTAAGCCTTGACAGGGTTTTCTTGTGCCTTTATGGAAAATTGAGGCCCAGAGATGTGAAATTACATACATAGCTAAGGTAATGAGACCATGAAGTGGTAGAATGGCAACCATGTGCCAGGTTGGAAAAGTTCTCTTACCTTTTCCCTTGTTGGTAGAGCAGGCATTTATTGAATACCCTTCTGGGTGTGTTATAGAATAGAAAGGAACATAAGATTCTCAAGTTACTTACAGTTTTACTGGGAAGACAACAAATACATAAAACATCTGGGTAGCAATGTAAGGCCCTTTAGATTGAATGCCCAATGAGTTTAGTCAATGAAGGTCATGAGAGTGGAGAAAAGGGAGAGTTACTACATTCAGGTGGCCTGGTTTCATGGATAACTTGGAACTTGAGCCTTAAAAGATGAGTATAAAATGAGGAGAGGAGAAGATATTTGAGAAAAAGAGGAAGATAGACCAAGTTTTTAACAACCTACATATCAAATCCTTTTCTTTCTTATTGGCTCATTTTGCCATGGATCCCTATGAAATGAATGACTTCATAGTCCATCAGTCTTGTGCTGGCACGAGGCGGGCTATCCAGAGCCAGTTTATCTCAGAAAAATAGACCAGTGCATACAGTCAGCATTCATTCATTCATTCACCCATTCAGCATCCATTTACTGAACAACAGCTATGTACCAAGCACAGTACCAGGTATTAGAGAGAGAGCACGAACAAGACGGGTCTCCTGTTCCTAAGAAACCAATAATGCAGATACAACTTTATTCTGTTCTTAGAAAGAAAATACAACGTGTGTAATTGTCTGCCTTATACAATACTAATAGTTCATAGAACATTTATAGAAATTAATAATCTCTGAGGACTTACTAAAAATGCCAATCAGTTCTTCAAAAGTAGAAATAATACTATGTCTGGCCACAGTGCAATAAAATAATAAAATTAGGAAATGATAAAAGAAGAAGAATATACCCCCCCCCCCAAAAACCTTCTCTCTTATCTTTTGGGTTAAAGAAGAAATTAAACCCAAACTGCAGAATATCTAGAAAATAACATAAATGAAAACAACATGGAGTTCAATCTATGAGATACCACTAAAATTGTTTTTGATGAAAGATTCATAGCCCAACATCACTTCTCAAGGGGCTAGAAAACAACAATAAAGTCAACCTAAAGAATGCAGAAGAAATAAAGATCAAAGCAGGCTTGAATTAATTAGAAATCATGAAAAAAAAATCCAACCAGAATTGATAAATGCATCCAAAAGTTGATTTTTTTTTTTTTAATAAAAGAGGTAACACTGGCTAGCTTTATTAATTGGGGAAAGGGAAAAATTCACTAATAGAGAAGATTAGAAATGAAAAATGGCAAACAACAACAGATGCAGAGGAAATCTGAAAAATCATAAATAGTACTTTGTGAACTTTTCAGCAAATAATTTTGACAATCTGACTGAAATAAATGATGTTCTAAGAACACATGAATCACCAAAAATTGATACCAGAACAACTATTACTAGACAACCTAAATAAACAATATATGGAAGAAAGAAAGTTAGCAAAGAGTTTTCCCTGGAAAAACACCAGACCCAAGTGGTTTCATAAGTGAATTTGTTCAAAATTTCTATAAACAGATAAGTTCTAAGCATAAAAATATTTCCATAGAAAGAAAGGCTTTCAAATTACATTTATAGGAAGCCAACAAAATACTAATGCCATGGCATGACGAGTTAGAATAATAACATACTACAAACTCCTATTATTTATGAATATCAATGTAGAAAAAAACAGACAATTAACAAAATTAATTCAGTAACATATAACATCAAAAACATGATCAACCAAAAACAGGCTATTCTAAAAGTGTTAGGATGGTTCCATTAACAGAACTTATAAATAGATCAAAGATGTCAAAGCTTAGCAGTTGCCAAAAAAAGCAGATAACAAAATTCAACAGTATTCCTAATAAATACTTTTAGAGAAAATAGGACAAGGTGGGTATTTCTTTACCATTATATAAACTGTACGTGTTTGTGTTTGTGTGTATTTGTAATCAAAAGCTAGCATTATACTTAATGAAATATGAGAGCATTCTGTTTAAAGTTGAAATTAAAACAAGAAAAGGCACCCACCATCATCATCACTATGTAATATTATTTAGATTCTAGACCAGTGGTCAGTAAACTACTACAACTACTACCTGTAAATAAGTGCCTGTTTTTGTAAATAAGGTTTTATTGGAACACAGCATTGCCCAACCATTTATGTGTTGTCCATGGCCTCTTTCATGCTACAACTGCAGAATTGAATAGTTGTGACAGAGATTGTATGTAATAAAGCCTAAAACATTTACTATCTGGCCCTTTATGGAGAAGGTTTGCCTGTCTCTGTTCTAGATAACACAAATAGATAAGTCAAAGAAATAAGAGATAAAATTATTGCGAGGAGGAAGCAAAATTATCATTATTTGCAGATAATACATAGGAAGCCCAAGACGATCAACTGAACAGAAAATAGAAACAATACAACTCAATAAAATGGGGATTACAAAATAAATTTCTTTCAAAAATTATTAATTTTCTACTCTACAAACAATAAATAATGGAAGAAGAGCTCCCATTTAGAAAAGCACAGAAAAGAAATACCTATGAGTCTATACTGATATGAATAAAGTATTTAATACATAAGGGAGAATCTCCTAAACTGAATTCTAAATACGATATATAGATACTTCCCCCTTTAAGGAGATGAAACATGATGCACCACCCTTAAGTGTGGGCTGTGCTTAGTAACTTCCTTCCAAAAGTTATAGTATGGAAAGAGGAGGAAAAGAATAACTTTACAATGGAGAAATCTGACAAACACTATTACCACTTCAGCCAAGTGATCAAGATTAACATCAACAGCGGTAAGTCACGTTGATAGTATGTCCTTTGATATGGTGTGATGAGAATGGCACTTTATGTCTCTGTTCTTCCCCCTAAAAACCTATATAACCCCTCTTTAGCTATCAGAAAAACATCAGATAAACCCAAATGAAGAACAATCTATAAAATACTTGACCATAATGTCAAAGTCATCAAAAACAAGGAATATCTGAGAACAACCACGGGGAGCCTAAGAAGGTTCAGAGACTAAATGTAATGTGGTATCCTAGTAAAACTAAGGAAATTTGAATAAACTGTGTACTTTAATAATGATGTATTAATACTGGTTAATTGTACTAGTGTGGTACATTGTGACAAATGTATTTTCTGTACTAGCTTCACAAGTTTTCTATATCTAAAACTATTCTAAAATAAAATGTTTAAGTTAAAAAGTACCAAAAATTTAAATTAAAAAAATACCCAAAAAACATGGATTGATCAATAAATATTATTGAAACAACTCATCAATAACTTGGAAATTTAGCTGCACATCGTATTTCTTTCACCAAAATAAACTCCAGATCAAATATTAAATGCAGGCCGGGCGTGGTGGCTCCCGCCTGTAATCCTAGCACTCTGGGAGGCCAAGGCAGGAGGATCGCTTGAGGTCAGGAGTTGAGACCAGCCTGAGCAAAAGGAAAACCCTGTCTATACTAAAGATAGAAAAATTAGCCAGGCATGGTGGTGCATGTCTATAGTCCCAGCTACTTGGGAGGCTGAGGCAGGAGGATGGTTCAAGCTCAGGAGTTTGAGGCTGCAATGGGCTATGATTGAGCCACTGCACTCCAGCCTGGGTGACAGAGCAAGACCCTGTCTCAAATAAATATATAAATAAACAGCTAACCATAGTAGAAAACAAACATGAATAAATTTATTTATATTCTTGATATGTGGGAAACTTTATAGGCAGACAATGAAATTCAAAACAGTAAAGAGAAATAGTGATAAACATGTTTACATAAAAATTTCAAACTTCTTTACTGAAAGAAATGCAAAAAGAAATACAGCAGATGAGAGGGTACATTTGCAACACATGTCAAATAAAAGGCTAAGTTCCTTATTTTATCAAGTATTCTAACAAATACAGTTTTAAATAAATCTCTCTCCTCAGATAAAAATACGTTATAACCCATTAGAAAAGTGGGCAAATGACGGGGGTGGGGCGAAACAAAAAAAGAAAAGTGGGCAAATGAAACTGGCATTCTCACTTATTTTTTTATGGAGATGGAAATTGTAACTTTTTTGAAAGCAACTTGGCAGTATTTACTAAAATTTTAAAAGCATGTTCTCTTTGACTCGGCACTTCCGCTGTTAGGAATTTCACCAAAGTATAGGTGGGTAAATGGGCAAGAATGTTTACTTCAGCACTATTGGTAAAAGCAAAGCTGTAGAAACCACCTCAGTGTCTATCAGTAGGGCCAGGATGAAAGCATTCTGCTGCACCTTTCATTGGAGTTCTATACAGCCTTCAAAAAGAGCGAGGTAGACCAAATATGGGACAAGCTCCTAGGTACAGTATCAACTGAAGACACAAGATGAAATGTCCATCATACATTTGTCCTTAATACCTAAAAATATTTTCTAGAAAGCTTTATAATAAGCTTATAATACTGATTACCTTGGAGAAGAAAGACTTTAAGTGGAGGACTGATGGGAAGAGAATTTTCCTCTTCGTTTGCTAATTTTGTACACTGAAGCCTTTTTGCTGTGTACATATTACCCTATCATTAAAGTTATGAAAACAAGAAATAGGAAAAAAGTACAGACAACCCTTTTCAATAAGCATTACAATTTTTTTTTTCCCGGGACAGAGTCTCACTCTGTCGCCCTGGCTATAGTGCAGTGGCATCATCATAGTTCACTGGAACCTCAAACCCCTCAAAACCCACTCAAGCAACCCTTCCACCGCAGCCTCCCAGAGTGCTAGGATTGCAGGCATGAGCTACCGCGCCTGACCTAGCATTACAAAATATTTAAACTTACATTACATGAGTCCCAATTTACCTTCGGTGTAACTAGAGTTAACACACTGTGTTAAATTTAACCCAAAGAAGAGACTTGGTGCTTTGGTCAATGTGTTGCCTTTTTTTCTCAGCAAATATATAGATTCAGTTGAACTTTTTGAAATAGAGACCATCCTTGGAGGACTTGAAGGGGTCAGGGGAGCCCAGGCTGGGAGCCACTGTTGTAATGTGAAGAGCTCTGTGACTGGGCGTCAGGGCATGGATGCCGCTGCTGGCTGCCACCAGCTAACTAGCTATGTGACTTACCTTCTCTGAGCCTCAGTCTTCTCCTCTGTCAGATGAGACTGCTGGGTAAAAGGAGGTGGTTAACAACCCTTCTAGTGACCAGATTCCGTGATTTATGAGTATTCCAATCTAATGGCACCAAAGCGATCGTGATGACCGCAGTAGCCCGCAAATGTAGGCATTATTCTTCAAGTCGCACTTTCAAGGACCAAAACAGTATCATCCCCACGTCCCGATGATGTCCTATTGAAGGCTGGTGATCCTTCAGCCCTCAAAAAAGTGAAGAGCTGCTTTTTTTTGCCAACTTGCCTTCCAGGTATTCCCTGTGCTTCCCCTGCTCTCGGGAGGATCTTTTGCATCTTCATCTTCCCCCTTTGTCTCTGCGTCTGCCCCAGGTTATGATAGGGACGGGTTGTATGGTACTCCAGCAGAAGATTTCTGGAAAACAAACTATCATCTTTGGAAGAGTATCCAATACTAATAATTCTTTGAAACATTTTTCTCTGCATGTCTGTGTCTTAGTCAACTTTCAGTTTCCCCCCACGTGAGGAGAGTGGGGGCATGTAGATAATCCAAATGTCATCTATATTTGGCTTTAGAGTGTGTTTTCTCCTTAGCTTTGAGTTCTGGATATATCTGCAATTCTGGGAACTGACTTTAAACAAAATCACGAAGCCTTGCAGTGAAGACACATCTGACTCACAAGTATGTAGAACGCTTTCCAAGTGCCCATTTTTTAGAGCTTGCTCAACCCTTTCCTACAAGGCGGCCATGCTTGGAGCAGCCGCTTTCCCTCAGACCTTGGCGAAACTGACCATTCTAGTATTCCCTTGTGTCAAGAGGTGGTTGCCATTTGAATTTCTATTTCTAACTCATGCAAAGTTGAGTAAATAGTATGAAACATCACTTCAGTAAGTGGTTAGATGGGAGACATTATCAAAACAATTAAGTAGAATGTGTTACCCACTGCCAATAAGCAGGAAATCAAAATTTCATAATAATCTCTGACTCATGCGGAGTTGACTTATGTTTATGGCATCTTCCAGCTTTTAGTGGGGAATGACAAAAAAATAGAATATTCAAGTTTGCTGAAATTAAAAGAGTTGATTGCTTCTTCCTGTGTCCCCTTACTCCACGATACACGTTTTCATTGTAGCAATTTTAATAACCTGAGCTAGTACAGTATAGTATAATTTAGTATAATATAATGAATGTTTTAAGGTGGGGGACAGGCACTGTTCTTTTTGATCCTTAAATCCCTTGCACCTGGTCCAAGGTTCCACATGTTGTCAGTGTTCATCTGATCTTTGTGAAATGTGGGATTTATACCCTGAATGGGGGATTAACCCTTGAGTCCTTAGGACTCCTCCTTGCTTCTCAGTGTCTCACACACCTTTGGCTATCCATGAGAAAAAAGGAAAAAAATGAGCTTCAATCACTGTCTCTTAAAATGCATATACTTTTCACTTAGAAAAGTGCTGAAAAGATACCTTAACGTGTATATGAAAGAACTGGGGATCTTGTTAAAATGCAGATTCTGATTCAGCAGTTCTGAGCTGGGGGCCGAGATTCTCTCTTTGTAATAAGAGTCCAAAGGATGCCGACAGACCTGGTCCCAGGCTACACTTTGGGTATCAAGAACTTTGAGTTGACTCGGGTATGCTGTTAATTGACTGAGTCTTAAAGCAGAGAAGAGAGACATGTTTGCCTTTCCCAGTGAATATGTCATTTAATATTTCTTACAGGCCGGGCGCGGTGGCTCACGCCTGTAATCCTAGCACTCTGGGAGGCCGAGGCGGGTGGATTGCTCAAGGTCAGGAGTTCGAAACCAGCCTGAGCGAGACCCCGTCTCTACTAAAAATAGAAAGACATTATATGGACAACTAAAAATATATATAGAAAAAATTAGCCGGGCATGGTGGTGCATGCCTGTAGTCCCAGCTACTCGGGAGGCTGAGGCAGTAGGATCGCTTAAGCCGAGGAGTCTGAGGTTGCTGTGAGCTAAGCTGACGCCACGGCACTCACTCTAGCCTGGGCAACAAAGTGAGACTCTGTCTCAACAAAAAAAAAAAAAAAAAAAAAAAAATATTTCTTACAAACACACACACACACACACACACACACACACGTATATATAGAAAGGGGTGGGGAAGGGTTAATAGAGAGCAGTGAGAATGATGTTCAGCAGGTGAGAAAGGAAACTAATAAAGACGGCTGGATCTTGCTTTATGTGCTGTACCGCAGCTCGGCAAACGGGATGCAGCATGGGAGCAGGGTGAGCAGGGTCAACTGCTAAAACACAGGTTACTGTGCGGGTGAAACGGCAGCTGTTGAATGTCTCCCTGAACACCACACCCCCACTAAGGACTAGAAGCACAGGAATGTTTTGTATCCAAAAGAAATGGCAAAGAATGATATTTTAGACAGGCAGGTGGCAATTGCCCAGTTGGGAATTTACCCAAGACATCAGCAGTAGTGATTTGTGTGACTTCTACAAAGATGTGATTATCTATCTCTTTTACCGTAATTTAGGTACATACATTTTCTGATCCTCAGTTTTCTAGAATTTTCTTAGATAGGAATATGCTCTGTGTGTGTGTGTGATTTGAAAGAAGAAAATTTAAGGCTTGTTTTTAACTTTTCTTGGTAGCTTTTTGCAGTTCAGTTTCCTCCGAGTAGCCCTGCTTGTTTGCCTCTGTTTTACAGATTGTAACAGGGCAGCAGGTCCCATTATAGGGAATATGGTAGCAGAGGGATCTGTCCTTATACAACAGGTGTCATCCTCATCATCTCTTTATGGTAATGGAATTGGTTGAAGATACATGGAAATCCAACTAGATACACTTTTAAAAATATCAACAAAACACTTGTCATTTGATGACTGCACACCGTAACAACTCCATTTAGTCTTCGTTTTGTCCCAAATGGTGCCCTTTCCTACATCTTCAGTTGAGCAGCCCACAAGCCCGATTAATCTCTCCAAAAGTAAAGAAGGTAAAACAAATGATCTGGGGGAATTCTGACCAAGGCATTCACGTATCAGAAATGTAGGGAATACCCACTGCACACATGGCACTGGAAATCCTTACAGCTTCCCTGCAAGGTAGTTGTGATTTTCATTTCAGTGCTAGGAAACTGAGGCCTAGAGAGGTGAAGAACTTGGCCTCAGGCCACAGTTACCATGCACTTGAGCCAGAATTTGAACTTAAGTATGTTTGGCCCCAAAGCCTGTGCCAGACCCACCAGGTCTCTTACAGTTACACTCTGAGCCCTCTGGGGCGCTAGGCATTATTTGAAACAGTTTTTTAAAAATCACAGGGAGACATTATTCAGAGGGTCTGCCTTGCACGCTGCAGATAGACGTCTGCACCTCGGCATCACCTACCCTGTTGTTTCCTTCAGGGTTTTTTGTAAAATTCTGCCAGAATTGTGGAATATGGTATGATAGTCTCAGTTAAAAGATATCACGATCAACAATAAAAATCGAAGATCCTATCATTATACATTTCATACCTTTCATTTTGCTCTTATTGGTCATGTTGCCCTGAGTAGGTTCTAAGGTCTTCTCTAGGACTTCAATTTTGTGTTTCAAGTTTCTTTCCTTATCCATCTGAAAGTCATATATTTGGGTTATGCCAACAACTCTTTATTAGCAATAGGTGTCTTTGTAGGATTTCTAGTAGTTTGGAAGGAGTTGAATGTGCTAGAATCATAGCATGTATTTCAGCTGCACTATTAGCATTCTAGCTAAGGGCAGTTTATTGTTCCAGTTTTAGTCATTATAATACAGTCCTGTTTAATATTGCATGATCTGTGGGTTGCCATGAACTTGGTACAAATTGGAGTGCTGATATAACATGAAATGAAGCGCCTTGTCTGAATGTTGCTTTTGTTTTGCATTTAACAAATTAGTATGTTGACATTTGTCACTGATGGATTTCATCATTTGCTGAAAGGGTTTTAGGGGGTTTGACAGCATGAATGGTTTGTCCTACAGACTTTTGAGAATTGATAAAAGCATCTTTGTTCTTTGTACAAAAGCACAACAGATATCTTATTGATGGGCACACAAAGAGGGATGGCTTGTGTAGCTGCAACATAAAATAAACCAAGAAAATAATTTTTGAGTTGCTACTTATGCTTTTATGTGATTTCTTCTTCTTATCCTTTTTTTTCCTGATAAAAAATGTGTTTAGTTCATCTCAATAACAAGCTCAAGAGCAATTGATGATCTTTTGGTAAATTTAAAATATTGTTTCTCTGTACTCCACTTACATATTGTTTAAGACTGGTAATTTTAAAATATTATAAACACAATTATGGTCAGGATTGCATTAAACAACTGTCCCAAATCCCCAGGTAACAGAGAGGAGAGATGGGGGAGCCAGCCTGTGGGGCAAGAAAATAAGAGTAGCATACAAAAGAGAAAAAACAACAAATAAAATTTTTGATTTAAAATTCTAGTTTCATGAAAACAGTAGAAATTCATGTTCTTCTGTCATTTCACTTCCGTAGTTATATTTAGATAGACAGCCTTGTCATTCAAATGCACCTTCCCTGTGCATGTCTTGGAGACCTTATTGGAAAGCTGCTTACCTCACACTTTTGCCCCGACCCTGTTAAAACCGATCATAAAATATACTCTGGGAGACACATAGACACACACACTCACACAGGACTTTCAGTAAAAGCCATGCTAGAAAGCTACAAATAATGAAATTTATCAGTGATCAGATAATAACACCCATCACTAACAACTGCCAACACTCAGACTAAAGCAATCAGACACTGTGAGGGGCCATCCATCATTTCTGTCATTTCTGCGGGGAGCGGAGAGCGGGGCCCTGGGGAGGGGCTCGGGGCACTGCAGAGGACAGGAGTGGGCAGCCGGATGGTCGGATAGTCCAGCGGGTGCAGACCCAAACATGACCCCAAGTTTCTACTGTGGGGATGCAGGACCTGAGATAGGGAAAGAAGTGAATGACTTAATAAAGAATAAAGAAGTAAAGAATTTTGCTTATTGAATGTCTCACCCTGCTAGACTGGGAGCTCCATGAGGACCCCAGTCCACGGCCCTTTTGTTTGTTCATGTGTCTTAAGCCCCTAACACAGGGCCTGGCACTTAGTAGGCTCTCAGTAAATACTTGCTGAATCACTGTGCACCTTCTATGTTCCGTTTGTCCAGCCCAGTCTTGGACTCAGAGTGTATGTTCCCTGATTGAGGTCACTTGGTGAACCATGGACACGGAGCTGGTCCCTGCGTGCGCACACCTGAGTGGCATTTTCTAATGCCGGGCGAGCCAGGCCCTCGCTCCGGCCCTGCTGCAAACCAGCTTGTGGTTCTGGGTCCGTCTTTTCCTCTTCTGAGCCTCCATTTCCTCATCAAAGGGAACAAAAGGGAACCCTCACAAAGCTGTTGAGGTTCAATTAAAAAGGGAGAGAAAAGATAGACGTAACGGGCCTTTAGAAATTACAAGGGTGTTACTATTCACTGCAGTCATTGAAGGGTTTCCCTTTTGGAAGGTCACAGGTGGGAGAGTTGATTTCCTGAGGAAAATACAGTTTTGTGAGTGACATCACAGGATTTTTTAATTAGACACCATTGGTCTCCTGAAGACACAGGGAAGGTCCACACCTGTGGGCAGGTGTGGAACGTGTGGCCAGCCCTGCTCTGTGGTTTGTGCACGCTGCTTCCCAGGCATGGCCCAGCTAGTGCCTCTGAGCCCTTTCTGCAGGGAGAAAACGGAAGACCTGAGAGACCCGGTGCCTGGTCCCCAGCGCAGGTGTGGGTACCGTGTTAACAGGCGAGGCCCTCTCTCTGTGTGTAGGCAGTGTCGGTCGGGCCTCAGAGACCGGCAAGGAAGAGCCGTTCCAGTTTACAGAGTGCACACGTCGGGTTGTTTTCTGTAAACAAAGGTGTAAGAGAGAAAGCATGTCTCGTTTTGTGGCTGGGCGGCTGGCTTGGTGAAAGCAGCATGGCAGAGAGGGTGGGCTGCCTTGGAAATCCAGGGGTGACGATTGGTCCCCAGTTTGCTCTGAGTCTCAAGTTTCCTTATTTGCTCTTGAAGGTGGAGGTTATACTATATGCCCTTCAAGTTCCCCTCCAGCTCAAAGATTCTTTGAACTCCTGGTTTCTTCCTTTCCAGCTTATGGAAATTATTTTCCCCACTTTTCCTGAGAGGGGAAGTATAAGACACCAGGCTGTCTCTGACAACTGCCAAAGTGGCTGTTTTTTAATGGAAAGTCAGCTTCCTTCTCAGGTTGCTTAACATAGCAGAAGCTTCTCGAGAACAGAGAAGCCCAATGTTTCCCTCTAGCTTTTTGACGTCATTTGCCTGTGGGTGGGTTCCCGTCCACTGCCGCCTCTCCAACCACACTAAATTTTATTGCACAGATTTAAAAAACACACCTTGGTGTGGCAGGCCACCTAAAGAAGCAGTTTAGCCCGGGAGCCCCTGCTGCTAAGCTGTGGCGGAGAGAGCTTTTGGTCCAGCCTCTGACTGTGCCAGGATCCCATCCCACAGAGCAAATTCTCCATCCTCCCCCTCTCGGCCTCTCGCCAATAAAAGCGGAATGTTCACTTTACACTATCTCATGGGGGACTTGAAGAATCAATTCTAAACACTGACTTGAAAGCACTTACCAGTCTAGGAGAGAGATGTGGGGCAGAAGAAAGGGAGCTAACATTTGTGGTGTGTTTACTGTGTGCCAGGTATTGGGCTGGCCGCTTGACTTTATTTCTTTCACTTAACTCTGCTGTGTCATCATCATACACAAAACTGTCAAACAGTTGGTTTTTAGGCCACCGAGAGCCTAAAGCTTATCAAGACAGCGGCCACACCGAGGGCGAGTCGGGCAAACCAGATCTACCGGCAGCCCCCCGGAAGCTGAATGTCTTTGGCCTAGTTAACACCATCCACGCAAAGTCTTAAAATCTAACTATGTCCATTTGCAATGCACAAATATGAGGCATTGACATATTTGTTAACACAAATATTGCGGTGCTTTCGAGTGTCAGAGAGTTCGGCTGAGTGATTGCAAATCTAGCCGCTGAATAATCACAGAGATGTTAATCTTATTCCGATATTTTCCTTTCTAAGTTAAAAATAATTTTGCCATCTCTCCTAGTACATTTTTAGGTGATTAGTCTTAAAATGTGTAATAGGTGGTAAAATCGAGAGAAGGGAACTTGGTCTCCAAAATAAGCAACGTTCCCATGACATTATGGAATAAAAACACACGCTCGGTTTGGTCTTGCCGGCTTTGAGGCTTCCACCGCCTCATAACGTGAGCAGCATTCACGGCGAGGTGCCTGTGTGGAAACCAGGCTGCACGAGAACGGTGACTCAGGTCTGTTCTCAGAAGAACTGAGGTAATGGCTATTAATATTTTATTTCATACACTGCGGTGTTTGCAAAAGCAAACATGCTGTAGTTAAGGTGACACACAGTGATGCTTCAGCATAACCCAGTTTTTCTTCATGCCAGGCCTTTTTACCACAGATGTGTTCGACCCAAAGGTGAAATTTTGGAGCCTTAAAAAAAAAAAGAATGAAAGAACAAGAGGAAATTTGAAAACAGTTAGGTAAATCATTATAGTTACAAAGCCGTGAAAAGTATCGACCTTTTGTACTTACAAATAATATGAAATTTTTTCTTTTTCTTGTGTGTGGTTATTTTCCTCCCACATGAAACTGATGAACAACAACAACCAAAATAAAAAATAGAAAACGGAAACTTTCCTTAAGGGTAGCCCTTTGTCAGCTGAAGAAAAGGCCTAGTTGTCTTCCCAGAGTGAGCATCTTCGTAGTCAGCTGCTGTGACAGGGTGTGACATCCATCGCGGAAGCATTTGTAAAGGTGGCTGCAGAGGGTGGCACACAACTGATTTCTGCCCTAAGTCACCACAAGCTTCTAGCTTGGGGTCAGTCGCCAGTTCAGGCAGGGGTCTCCGTTGGTTCTGACGTGACTGGGCCTTTGTAAAACAGTTGTGAGTAAGACGCCTGCGGACTTCGGGCTGACTCAGTTAGCTGCGGCACACAGGCCGCTCCCACCCTGTGCCACAGAGGACTCTGGCTCTCTGGGTCTTGTTTTCTCACATGAGAATGGGAAGGGGTGAGTCCTCTAAGAGCCCTTCTGGATCACGGGGCCAGGACTTCCAGAACCAGTCCCACACCTTTTCCAGCTTCAGCACCAGCTCGTCTCTCCGGCCCAGCCCATCTCCCACCTGTTGCGGCTGCAGCAGGACTGCTGCGAGCCAGCTCTGAGCAGGCCTCCGAGTCCGCAGGTCACTGCCTCATTCACTCTTCTTCCCCTGGACTAGTTTTCTTCCCCTTGACAGTCCTCTGTGCACTCTCACCTTTCCCCTCACCTCTAGTCCTCCATCAGACCAGCCTGTACTCTTTCCCAGAGCCCTCCTTGGCAGCCAGCTGAGTATGGCCTGCGTCTTCACCTTGGGGCGAGTGGCTCTGAAACAGTGTGCTTTCTCTTACCTGGGCTCTTCGCTCCACTGTGCAAGAGTCAGGCACCCGTGACAGACTGATCAGCTGAGATGCTACTACCTGGTTGGTATCCCAGGTTCTTGGCAGTGATGTCCCAGCCCCCTGCCCCTGGCTTGCAGGTGCGGCCTTTCAGCACACAGCACATCACCTGCCGGTCCTCAGCCTCCCTCAAAGGTCAGGGCCAGCTGTGTTCCAGTCTCCCTGCTCTGGCCACTCCTCCTGCTTTTGCTGTTGACTTGAGGATGTGCTTTTAACCTAAGACACCTGGCTTCACACTGAGCAGGAAAAGGACAGAGGGGGCCCTGGTCTAAGGTGCTGCTCTTTCTGAAGATAGTCATTTGCCCTGGACTTGTATCTGCACTTTTATATGGTGTGGGGCAGCAGCATTTCTAATTCTCTGTTGCTTGAGCAGCTTGGGAATTTCCCTACATCTTACGACAAACTCCCAACATTTCTGCAGAGGAGGGTCACTGGGGAGCAGGCAGTCTATTAGGATGAGCCATATGAAATTGCCCATTTGGGGAGATTGAAAATGGTCACATAATCAGCAATTTCATATGGTTCAACCTAAAAGTTGAAAAGGTGGAGGGTCGGAGCCTCATCATGATGTTATGTTTGCCTAATAAGTATGCTGGGGTTTTGCATGGAGTATTATGTGATACAACATCAAAAGTCTACAGAAAAGAGTATTGTTGTAGATACTATTATGTAACGCTTATGTTATTATTATCACTACTACTTGAGATCACTTTAGAAGCAATTGAGAGAGAGAGAGGGAACACTAAATCATCCCCTGGGAGCCACCACTGCCCTGGCCCTCGCCTCTGGTCTTCTCCCTTTGGAGCTGGTTATTTAAAAAGAGCTCTCCTCTAGCCCCATTCTTGTCTTCCCGGTTTGAAACAGGACACCCCTGGCCAATGTTGTTCATTTCATAGATAAAGGATGTTGGGTGATCAATGTCCTCGGACAATGCAGTGTCACAGTTTCATTTTCAAAATGTCACGGCAATAAAAAAGCCATTTGCTAATAAAAAGGGTGGAATTCATTGCTGAGTGGCATTCACATCCCTGCTGTCACTGTCTCACTCAGATTTCTCAGAGCAGCCGCTGGCTCAGTGTCGTAGCTGAATGATGTCATTCCAATCATAACGTAATTTTCCAGCTGGTTGGGACGGAAAAGGGGTTTATTATTGTGGCATGTTTTTCACTGTGTCTGAAAGAAAGTGACGCAGACAGGGATATATGACAGTATCAGTTCTGTTTTCACAGGTGTGTCTGAAGGAGACAAGGTACCTTTCACTTGGAATAGAAATGTGACTGTGGCAAAAGCAAATTAAAAAAAAAAACCTGTCCTCAAGAGATTTAAAATATATATATAATTAGTGTTGGAAATTGGCTTCGCATACATTAAACTCAGAGGACTAGGGGGGTGGGCTGCCTTCCGTCTCTGGTCTCAGCTCTGTCCCTACTGATAGGGCTTTAACTTCATCTTTGCTTTAATTTCTCCGTGGAGAAGATGGAGGCCTCCCAGGGTATTTGTTTGTCTGTTTATTTTTAACCTTCCATTGCGGTATACTACGTGTGCAGAAAAGTGTGTCTTAAACATACATCTTAGTGGATGTTCACAAACTGAATACGCCCCTGTAACTGGCACCCTGGCCAAGAAAGACAGCGTGACCAGCACCCCTGAAGACCTCTATTCCCCTTGCAGTCACC
This sequence comes from Eulemur rufifrons, assembly GCF_041146395.1. Classification (NCBI taxonomy): domain Eukaryota; kingdom Metazoa; phylum Chordata; class Mammalia; order Primates; family Lemuridae; genus Eulemur; species Eulemur rufifrons. The sequence goes on from NC_090989.1 coordinate 206,243,840, forward strand.
TCCCACCTGACACACACAAAGGCCAGCGTCCTAACTTCTGGCAGCATAGATTTTAGCCCAGTGAGACCTGCATCAGACTTTTGAACAATCAAATAAAGAAAAATTGTGTTGTTTTAAGCTATGATATTTGTGGTACTTGTTGTAGCCGCCCCAGGAAACTAATACAGTGATGCAGCTGGCAAGTGGGAGAGCCGGGAGTCGAACCCAGGGCTCTGTCCCCAAAGTCTGAGTTCTTAAAAACCCCTATAAGAATGTATAGTATTGCCATTAGCTTTAAAGGTGTTTGGTTGTCTGTGGAAGGTATGAAGGTAAAATGAAGGTATGAATGCCAGCCAGCATGTGGTTGAGAAATAGGTAGCCTGCCTTTGAGGTGCCCTTACTTGCCCATCCTGTAGCCCCCAGGTTCAGAATGCCTCCTGCCTAGAAAGACATAATGTGATATGTTACTAACTCCACTGTGAGATATTTGAATGTAGTACCCCTTCCTAAAGTATTCCTATTCTAAGAGATAACCCAAGGGATGATTTTCTACTGTTTATGAGAAAGAGGGCTGTGCCAGAGTGCTGTGTCTGTTCACGTGGGACCCGGTTCCTTGTCGAGCCTCCACAGTAGAATCAGAAGCACCAACACTTGGCTTTTCCATGCTACCTTATAGCTAGAGGTAACTAAAGGGTGGATATTGGCTATGGGCTTCCTAGGAAAAGTTGCTTTCCTGATGAAAGGGATCAGTGTTGCCGGCATGACACCCACACATCTCTTCTGTGTTGAGCATGAACGTGATGCCTGGAGCTGTGGTGGCCAGCTTGTGAGTGCGAGGTAGCAAGCATGAGGAAAGAGGACAAAGGGTGGGAAGACAGAAAGGCCTATAGCTCTGACTGCATTGCCAGTGGCTGAACCAACCCCGGCAACCCAACCGTCCCCCTCCAGAGCTCTTGTTATCAGAGAGGACAAACCTCTCCTGCATGTCCCATTGTTAGTTATATTTTCTGTTACTTGCAGCTGAATACATTCCAAACAGACCCAGGGGCCTTTCAAATCACAGGGAGGCAACCGTCTAGGAATGGGGACATGGGCAGGAAGAACTATTTAGAAGGAAAAGAATTCCTGTGATCTTCGCCCACGCTTTCACCATGGTGAGCACATCCAAGGAATGATGAATCAAGGGAGCCATCCAGAGAAATGGGATTTAGCTATAGATATCCCATAAATCTGATGCGTTCCATTTGGAGAGAAGAAATACAGGGCTCGTAATTTTAAATGAAAGGCTTAGTTAAAACCAGGAGACTTTGGAGAGCAAAACCTTTTGTTTATTTTTGTTTCTGGTGAGGTTTATTACCTTTTAAAGGGAAATGCTGTTAAGTTGAATACCTCGGAGAATGACCATCTGTCCTCTACTTTCTAGGACCACCCTGGAAAATATGAGGCATATTGTCCTTTTATCTCAACAAGCATGCTGCGTTGGTCTATCTGTGGAGTCACAGTCACAATTCGAGATTAGGAAATATGCTATTGTTCTTAAAAGCTCAATTATTTATGAATCCCCAATAGCCAGGTGACTCCTTATCCTTAATGGCATTTGTTGATGCAGATGAGTACTTTGAAAAATAAAGAGAGACATTTACTTTGTAAGCGACCACTGAGAAGATCTCTGACTGGATAAAGATAACTCAAGCAGGCTAATCCTTTTAACAAAGGTGGTGATATATATTGTGGCAGCTGAATGCTCCTTTACAGCCAAGGGAGAACAATCAGTGAATTCATTCATTTAATTCATGAATTTTCCTTCTATTTACACTTTAAACAAACATGCCAGTTGTTTGCTTAGTTAACAAGCTCTGCCTTCATTATAAGCCATTAGTGTCTAGTAGTAATTGAAACTGTGTTTGGATTTCAAAAATACAATAAACCTAATTAATTCCACCTTTGCTAATATGGAATTTGTAGTGACTGACGTGAACTAGGCAAAAATTTGAGTCTTTGCCCTCTCCATGAAGCAAGAACTTGCTAAATCATTTTGTAGCCATAAACAAGGTTGATAATAGAATTTTTCTTAAGAAAAACTAGAGGTTAAATCCAAGTGCTTATCAGGGGTCAGACAGCAAACATAAACTAGTGAATGGGTAGAGCATCCTCTAAGAAACATTTGGTCTTCTCTGTCTATATTTGATAGAGATGTGGATACAAGAAACATTTCACGTTTCTCTTTATCCTGCTATAAGAAGAAAAAAAGCACACACATGATTACAATCGACAAGTGGGCTCGGCCAGTGGCAGGGAGACAGGAGGGAGTGGTGAGGACCACAGCAAACTGGAGAGCACAAGCCTCCTCTGAAAGGGCCAGCTGCTATTCAACTGCAGTTGCTAAGTAAGGATGTGGGTCCATGACGGGGGACCTCCCAGGTAGATTTTGCCTGTTTCACAAATTTAACCTAGATCAATCATAACAGGGACCTTGTTATATATTCTTATCTGTGAAATGACGTATAATGCTTAGCTTAGTATTGTCCTTAGGAAATGATACAATATTGCCCTTTGGCATTAGACTCCTGTGTGTGATAGAGAAAGAGAGAGAGAGAGAGAGAGAGTTTGAACAGAATAACTGTGTCAGTTCCTAAAAAAGAATGTTGCCTAGTGTGGCCAAATCTTCCAGATTTTCAATATAGTTTAAAAATCCAGATTTCTAGGTAAAATCTTCCCACTTTCCAACTTTGGCAATGAATTTAAAAAATAAAAAATAATGCTGCTATGCAGCCACTATTGTGTAGATCGGTAGCTCTCAGAGTGTGGTCTCTGGACTAGCAGCCTTAACATCACCTGGGAACGTGATAGAGATGCAGATTCTCAGGCCCCGCCCAGGCCTACTGAATCAGACTCTCTCTGGGTGAGCCCTAGTGATCTGTTTTAACAAGACTTCCAGGTATGGCTGCCAAGTTTAGCAAATATGGCATGAAACACCCACTAAAAAATTATTCCTTGTTTATCTGAAATTCAAATGTAACTGGGTGTGCCGTTTTTTATCTAGCAACCCTCCCTCCAGGTGATTCTGATACATGCTGATGTTGATCAAGCAAAACATGTATATGAGCCAGGCTGCTTGTGTTGGAATCGGCTTTGACACATACTAACAGTGGGATCTTAGACAAGTCATGTAACTTTTCTGTGGCTTAGTTTACTTACTTGTAAAATGGGGATGATAATAATTTCATCGTCATGGGGTGGTTATTAGAATTGAACCAGGTAGTGAACATAACATATGTAAGACTTTGCCTAGGAAAAGTAAGCAATGTCTAAGTGTTTAGTATCATCATCGTTTTATTTTTCTAATCTTTCTTCTCCATCATCATCTTCATCACCACTGCTGCTTCCACCCAACTGTCAGGGAATACTTGAACTTATCTTCCTTCAGTTCTCTTTTCCTGGATCTAACTTTGATTTAGTTACAGAACTGCTTCTAATGTCTGAGGCAGCTCTGTTGCTTGTCCCTATCGAAAGCAACCTCCTGCTTTGAAATCTAGTTGACAGTGTAGTTATCTGGCAGGGGTAACCTGTACTTTCTTCCATACCAACATTCTGCTTCCAGAACTCTCTATCAGTCTGTAGCACCTCTGTTGTGTTCAGGCCTATTGCTGTACAGACCGGCCTTTCTGCTTCGCGTGTGCTTTCACCAGCCCCCAGCAGGGCAATTAAACATACTCCTGAGTCTGCCTTGGATTTGCAGATTCCCAGAGTGCCCGGCTGGGGCTTGGATGCTTGCTCTCGGTTATGGAAACAAGCGATGCCTTCCTCACCAATTAACTTCTGAGTACTCTTTGGGAAATCCCCACGACTTTCTTTTTCTAGACAAAGAACATGGGAAGACTTGGTTTGTGGATCCAAAGAGTGTATTTCAAAGGAAACCGGTAACCAGACTGTTCTTGCTGAGGGTGGTTGCAAGCTGCCCCGACGTGTCCCTTCATGAAGCAGCTTTCCAGGCTTCCGCATGGCCACAAATGACAGACTCTTACCCATGCGGTGAAAACCAACTGGATGAGCTATTATGGCTCTCAGTTGTGCCATTTTATTGCTGTTCTGGGAATGAAGCAAGATGCATTATTTTATTAAATAAAGATTTTCCCTGTATCACAGTGGAGGCTAATTTTATTAGCTCTTTTTATGGGCACAAACATCATCACCCTGGTTGGGGAGGATGAGGGTGGGGGCTGTGGGGAGGTGAGGGAGTGGAGAGAATCACATTTTGTCATCCACATGCTCCAATGGAGGCTGCCAACATGTTTTAATTGCTAATTACTTACTTACCAGAACAGTTCTCCAGATTCTACAGAAAATGCACAGCTTTCAGCCCGTAAGTAATTTAGAGATGATCCAGACATGTTCAACTACCGTAAATATTTGCTCACATAGTGTGGGTATGGGTGTATCCCCTGATGTCCAAAATGTACAGTCTTCAGAATGTTCAGTAACTTCACAAAAAGTTACTTGTTTGTCCTTACCTATGAGATTCTAAAATGTGTACTTTAAGGCAGAACATGTCCTTTAAGATTCAAAGAGGGAAAGGAGTCTAAATCTAGTTGGAAAATTCAATCAGGCACTTTTCTTTATCTCGGATTACTTTAGCTCTAAAACCTGAGACATTCATTTGCAGCTTTATTGAGCTTTTCTGATGACCATACCCACCAGTTAGCAACTTCCTAGGCAGGGCAGCCCGAGTAGGTGTGACCAGCTCCATGACAGCTGAGCACTAGAGCTGCCTCATTTAGTGTGCAGAGCTGAAGTCTAGACCGTGTTCTGTTTGGACGTGTTGCCCAGTGGCACGGAAATAGAGTGTCCACTGCTCTGCTTGTCAATAGCTAAGCACTCTACAGGCTCTGCAGAGCTGCCACAGAGCCAAAGGTGGTCTCTGTTTTCTAGAGTCAAGGTGATATCTGTGTTTTGTTGTTGCTGTGCTGTTGTTTTTCCCGTTAGCAATAAGCCAAGGCCAACACCAAACCCAACTGTGAAGCTGGCAACAATGATTTGGTGTCCCGGTCCCTCGTCTACCCCCTGCGCCCCATGCCTTTGTCCTCCCCACTGTCACCTGTCCTCTGCTTTGGAGCCTTTCCCTATCTCCCGTGAGATCCCACCATGAACCCTGGTGGGATCCAGGTATGAGTCATGTGTACCTCCATGTGAAATTAAACCACAGCCTGTTCTCCTAAGAAAATTTAGGAGTTAACCCAGAGATTATCAGCTTGGAGCTCCTACTCCTTGGCGTAGTGTTTTTAAACCCAGTTGTCTACTTACCCTATTGTTACCTGCTTCCGTATATTATCACTTCCGCTTCTACTTCCGTCATTTTGTTGGCCACTTCCCAGGCTTGTTTTCTGCTTCCTTCCTTTTATTGTCTGCCTTCCTTACTCCATCTATTTTCCTACTTTTGCTACCTATATCTACTTCCCTCATCTTGTTATCTGTGTCTTGCTTTTTTTTTTTATCTAATTCCCTCATCTTACTCTTTTCTTCCCTCATCTCTTTCTCTCTTTCCCCATCTCCTTCTCTCTTTCCCCATCTCCTTCTCCACTTGTCTCCCTATCTAGTCTATTTCCCTCATCTTTTTATCCACTTCATCCATCTCGTTACCTACTGCCCTCATTTTGTTACCTTCTTGGCTCTGTACCCCTTTGAGTTTGTGACCTGCTTTAAACCAATCTCTATTTGAAAAGAACATCAGGCTTTGGCAAAATAGGTCGGAGGTGGAGGCCGGGGAGAGGCAGACTGGTATGCTGCCTTTGCTGGGCTTTCAGGAGTCATACACTAGGGACTGACCTAAGCACCCTTGTACCTACTTGTCTGAAATGTGTCCTTGTGGTGACCCACCAGGGACTCCCAGCATTGGACAGGGTTATGAAGAACTAGGCATTGAGTTTGGGAATTTCAGCTCTTTGGGGGTCCGTAGTGATCTCCCATACCTCCCTTCTCCTCTTCCCCTCCCCTCCCCTCACCAGGAAGAGGCTGAAGCTTTGCTGATCAACAGGCCTGGTAACCTTGGGCCAGTTCTGGCTGTGATGTGGGTTTAGGGAACAGAGATCCTAGGACATGGCTAGTGGCTTCCCTTTGGTGTACTCCTAAGATAGAACTCCTGGGAGGACAATGATCATGGCACCACTGGGCTTGAGCTGGCACAGAGGGATGAGAGCCCAGCAGAAGGGGTCCCAGTGAGGCTTCCTAGTCAAGACTGTGTGAGTTCAAATACTGGCTCTATTACTTGACAGCTGTGTGACCTTGGGCTAGTTACTTTGCCTCTCTGTGCTTCATTTTCATTATCTATAAAATGAGATCATAATAAAATCTAATAATAATAAAAATCCTGAGGTTGTAGGGTAGAGCAAATGAGATGACGTGTGTAAAATACAGTGCCTGGCACCGAGCAAACACCCAAGCAATATAAGTCCTTAGAAGGAGGATATGTTTGTGGTACAACTGTAACGAGTCTGGCCCTGGCTTTTCTCAGTCACTCTCTGCCATAGTCATGTTAGCAGTTTAAGCCAAAATTCATTTAGGTAAGTGAGCAGATACTTTACTATTTGTTTTTCAGAATTTTTAAAAAGAAAACTTATACCAACTAACATTAGCTTGTTCTTTCAGACCTAGGTCCCTGTATCCATGGATCAGATTCTATTAAGTTTTCTTCAGGTTTTTAGAACTGGTTTCCACTTCAGGCTACTGAAAGTCCCATAGCCCCCAAGGAACATTGCCTCATCTCCTAAGGCTCACGAGTAAAGACAGTGTATACTGTGTGACCACGGTCAGGTGCCAGGTGAGGAAAATGGAAGATCACTATTCCCAGCTGAGCAGTCTCAGGGCCGGAGGGGAAGAGGGTCCTGCCAGGTCATCTGGGCCACCCCTTTGCCTTCAAGACAACAGATGCATCCCTTACATTCGACTGCATTCAGGGAAGGGGGCTGGGGATTTCATTTAGGAGAGGAAGGGGCAGGAGTGAGCAATCGGTTTGTAAATGCGCCAGTGCAGTGTCGGCATACACCGCTTTACACCTTATGAAGGAAAGAGAAAACATGTTATGACCCTGGGGGAGGGGTAACGAGGATCTGTCCTCCCTTTCGGATTGCCCCAGGCTACTGTGAGTCTCCATTTCAGTTGTCCAATTTAGATTAGCAAGAAATTAAATCATACAAACAAAAGTTGCCTCCAAGTAATTATAAGACCCTTAGAATGATCCCATTTGACCTTAAAGGGAAAGGAGCCTGGCTTCCCTCTTTCTTGGTTCTTCCTTCTCTGTCATGGGATATTGGGTTCCACGTGTTGTTGAAATTGTGAAAATTGTTGACCCCACAAGAACTTCAAGCTTGATGAATATAAGCCTGTATGAGGCCTCCCGAGGATCTGTATGAAGGTAGATTTGCTCCCCATGAGGGGAATTGGGATCTGCTTCAGTGTGATGGGAGGGGTGGCCTGGGGGCTCTTCTTGTCCTTAAGCAAAAGCAATTTCCTGTCCTCTCCAGTGTGCAGCCCGCTCTGACCTGCTGTGGCAGCAGCGTCTCGCTGGGGCGGCTAAGTGCTGTATCGCTCCCTGAGCAGCAAGATGGGCCACGCTGGTCAGCTCTCCCTGGAAAAAGCAGAAATAAATCAAATACCAGCTCCTACTTAAGATCTGATGAAATTCTCCATTTCCGTTCCAAATTGAATTCCTCCCGAAGGATCGGAGCAGCTCCTGGGAGTAATGAAGGCGCTCCTTCCTCCTCTGCTAGAAGCATGTTTTAAATTAACGAACACAGCATTCTAATCTGGGTGGGTAGAGAGCGTTCAGGAACAGTCTTGAGAAACTGTTTGCAGACCAGACGTGATATTTTTAATCTCGAGGGGCAAGGCGGCAGACGTACAATGTGCCCCGCCTCTGTGGGGGAGGCCGTCCCGCCGGTGGTCTCCCGGGAAAGAATGACAACACGTGGCCTGCTGTGGCCCCCACACCACTCCCTGCCTGCCCACGTCCTTCTCCTCCACCACTTGTAGCCAGAGAGGATTTGTGGTGGAGAATACAAGCAAGAGCGCTTGTGCTTTTTGAGCTTTAAAATATCACTTTCCTGCCCATCTCTTCTTTGGGAAAAATGATGAACTGTGATTATTTAAAAAAAAAAAACAAAAAAAAAACGAAAGAAATGTTTTTAGGATGAAGATGTCATTGAAGTGATTATCTCCCTTCCTCTGTAACGATGATGAATGGACAATCTGGCTTTTGTAGAGGCCGTTGACACAGAGCCTTTCAGGGGGGGATAAAAAAAAACCATTCTCCAGTGGGTCTTGTCAGAGTGGAGACTGATCACTGGCCGGCTGATCGGGACCATGAATAAATGTGTGAGGAGCCCGGGGTGAACCTTAGGAGTCAAGGTTAAGGTAGGAGTGGAAAATTCTAAAAGTTCATTCTGTTTTGAAGGTGTACACGAGATAATCTGTTGGCAGAGAAATATTTAATGTCGCTCCTTGAAGTGAACTTAAAAACATTATTATACTTTTCTTCACTCACTGTTGAAGAAAGTAATTTAAAAAAAAAAAAGGTAAGAGGCTTTAAAAGTCTACTTAACATGAGAAATTCTGACATTTAGGGTCAAAAGAGAGAAGGAAATTCTCCTTGAAAGAATATTCTATCAGTCCTTTTATGTCAGAATTTTGTTAACAGCCCTTGAGAAAGGTTATTAAAACCATACTCCATGTTTTTAATTCACTTTTAAGAAAGAAGCCATTTCCTTCATAGGGAAATAGCCCCAGAGTGTCGGGTAAGCAAAACCCTACTTTAGAGGGCAGAGCAGGCCGCGGGAGGATTCAGTCAGGTTCCCACCTAGAAAATTCAGGGAGAAGGTCATGTTTTCCACTGATAATAGGGTAATTTATATCAAGTTAAACGCCCTTCCTTCCGATCCCGGAGGATGTTTAAGCTTCTGTCTCCCTCAAAGGACAGTAGGAAATACATTTCTCCCCGGCTCAGAGGAGAGGACTGAGGATGGGAAATGGGAATTTGGGTTGAATTCCAGCCACGCCAGGGTCTGTCCCGAGCCCGACCGAGATGCACTGAGGCTGGGATCGTGTCTCCAGAGTGCTGAAGGGTGGGGAAGGAAGTCTGGTGGAGACAGCAAGGACCGTTCAAGGGGAAAAAAATGAAAGGGCAGGAAAATGAAATGCCACCCCCCACACGGCTGCTTTTGTGCATTCCTTCAGGCCCTCGCAGACTTTTATGTTTGCATAGATGGGCCTTGGCTAGGCTTCCACGCTGGGACAAAACAGCGCAGTGGTGGAGGCTTTTTCTTCGTGAACAGCCTTGCTGCGATTTCACAGGCATCAGCTTGAGGAAACTTCCTGGCTTGAGCAGACAGCCGGCCATCCAGTCTCTGTGAGGACGTGCGCGTGTCCGTGTCTCTGGCTGGCGGACCCGTCCCATGCAGGCTCGCCTTGGAGACTGTTTATAAGGCCTGAAGTTACTTCTGTTTTGTTTTAGCCAAAAGGGCGAACCGCTGCCAGCAGTATGTCTGGAATGTTATTTACTCGGTACATTTCTCTGGCTTTTCTTTGTAGCGCTGCACATGCCAGAGCCAGGGGTCATTTACTTGAAAAGCCAGGTTCTACAGTTTGTCTTCTCAACGGGGTGACTTTCTCAGTGAAAGGAAGTTTAGCTCCTGTGCCTCACAGCTCTTCCTTCCTTCCTTCCTCCCTTCCTCCCGTGGTTATTTTGTTTTTGTTTTTGTTTTGAGTTAATGCTCTGAACTAGTGTTGGGGCCTGTTGCATTGCACCCCTTTGTCCTAAATGCCCCCAACTCCAGTTTTAATTTCGGGGGTTTCTGGCAGACTCTTCAGAATACCTGGCAGATGCTTTTTCATTTGCGTGCCTGCCCTGTTATTATTTCACATGAAAGCTGTCTTATTTTGGCAGACATGACTCCCTCGATTGCAGTTGAGCTCTCTGAGCTGAATGGGTAATGTTGTGCAAGGGAAATATAGGTGGGGTTTTCTCTAATGGTGGCTGTGGGGGCGGAAGAAAAATCTGCAAGCAGTCTTGGCTTGTGCAGAGCCAACATGATGGCAAACAAATGGCTTTTGAAAAAAAAGAACCGGTGTGTACAGTTTCTTAATTTGGAAGGTTTCACAACTGTTTTTGTTCAATTGATGGAGGAGAGATTTTTTTTTTTTTTAAGAGCAAATTCTTCATTTGAAAGACTGTAAACAAGTCCTGAAAAAACGATCAATGCCAAAGGTGGATGCATATGAGTTATTCTACCAGCCTCTTCTTTCTTCAGGTCCCCTTCCTCCCTTGTCATCTAAGCAATTTTAATCGTGGTATTTTGGGTTTTAAAACAAGTATGGAAAATGAGATTAGATAAATCTCCCCGTCTGGTGCCAGCCCTGGGGCCGTTTGCACACCTGGGTGGGTTAACTCCCTACCTTCTTTCTCTGTCTCCGGATGATTTCATTATGTCACGTGAATCCCTAAGCGCCCACAGATAGCCTGAAAACCTTTGCCTTACACACACTTGCCCTTTATCTGAGTCTCTTTTGGAAACCTCACCCATCCACGGCACCTGTTAGTTTGTTAACTCCATAACCAGCCCTGGTGTGAAATGGAAAATTTTTGGTTCCATTCTTCTTGGCGTTTTCTGTCCTTCTGCATGACTTCTCAATTTGCTTGTAAGCTGCTAGGATTTTTGGCTGAAGAGTCTTCTTTGATCACTCTCCTGACAGCATGCGCTTCACATTCTCACACCTGCTCTTCTTTTACAGTCCAGATTTCAGAGTAAATGCTTCCATTGCCTTGTAATTTTTTCAGCGTAAAACTTTGGTGCAGTTTACTTATTACAGGTAATAGCCGTTTGATGACGGAGACAACTGCTTGGCAGAAACGGCAACCTGAACTGCTGCCAGAAATGTAAACTGCCACTTTATTTATGTCTAAACGCATCTAAGCCGCAAGCCCATCGGTCATGATCTAGCATGCACACGGTAATAACAGGCTCGCCAGGCTAAGAAAGCTGCCCCATGGGGTAGCCACGAGGACAGGCTCTAACAAGACTCCATGTGTTTTCTCCCCCATTATCCACAGCCCACACATCATCTTCCTCTCTCAGAGCACCTTGACAGGAACGAGCCATCTCTGTGGGACCCGTCTCTGCCATGAAATTGCTCACGCCTGGTTTGGCCTAGCCATCGGGGCCCGCGACTGGACGGAGGAGTGGCTGAGTGAAGGGTTTGCCACTCACTTGGAAGATGTATTCTGGGCTAAAGCACAGCAGGTGGGCTTAAAGTGACCCTAAGCACTTCACTACCCGGAGTCACATTCTGTGTATAGTCATTCATTCATTCAACAGCTATGTACCGAGTGCCTCCTCTGCACCAGGCACTGTTTCCGCTGGGGAGATAGCATGGACACAAGAGATGGAAGCCCCTGCTCTATGCAGGCTTCACAGTCTGGAGACAGGAGAGAGAGGAGACAAACAAACAAACGAATCTGTATTGAAATCAGGAGTCATACTCTCTGATGTCTGTCCACAAGTAATGAATGAGGAATGAAGTAGGTGGTGTCATAGATTAGGGAATGGTGAGGACAAACTGGCAACTGCTACAGCTCTGAGCAATTGTCATGGTGAAGGGGGGAGGGCTCAAGATAGCTGGGCTTCTAGTTTTCTAAGGGTATGCATAAATCTAGATTTTTATGTGAAGCTTAAATAATTTAAAAAATATTATTAAACCAAACATGCCCAGAGGCCAGACCTGATCAACACACTCCCAGTTTGCAACCTCTACTTTAAAGAATTGACCACCAGTTCTAACGAGGATAAGGAGCAACTAAACTGCTTCCTGCTTACTTGCGAGTTCCTAATATTTGGGCCTCTTCTTTTCCCTACCATCCCCGCCCCTTACACACTGGACTATTTGACATTTTCCCAAATTCCCAAGTTTGTACACACCTGTATGATTTCGTTCAAGGTCCTCTGTCTGTTGAAATCCTATTGATTTTTCACTAACCAGCTTGAGTCACCTTCCCCGGGTAGCCCAGACAGATCACCCCACTCACAATTCAGCTCTATTCTCCTATAAACTTTGAACTCCCACAATATTTGATGCTTACCTCTTTTTTTTCTTGTTTTTTTCTTTTTCCTTCTACATTATGATTTCCTTATTCTCACAACTAGACTGTGATCTCTTTAAAATGGAGCGAGGTCTTACTCATCCTGCTGTCCTCTTCACAGCTTGGCTGTGGAGCTGGCAGTGTGCACAGCCTTGTCCCCTGCCACACAGAGTCGTGAAGAGAGGCCACTTGGTAGATACAGGGAAAGGGCTGGGCTCTGAGTTGCACCAGACTTTGAATCCCAGCTCTGCTGTTCACCAGCTTAGTGAGTATAAGTAGGTTGTGTAGCCTGCCTGACTCTCAGTTTCCCCATTTGTAGATTGGATGTAAGAATGCTTAACCTTGCAGGCTGAATGAGATAATGTGTGAATGAGCTTAGCAAGTGCCTGACCCGTGGAGGGTGCGCAAGAAACAAGTGTTTTCTTCCTCTTTGTATTCCTCTCTCCCTTGCACACAGGAGGCATCCAGCAAGGGTTTAATATAAACGTGCCTCTGTCATGATCTCTCCCCTGGGTACTTCATTCTGCGATGGTCAGATTTGTGCTAGTATTGGCCATTGCTAGTATGTTTCAGGCATCTGATAATGATATCTCTGTCTTTCACCTCCTGCATCCCCAAAGAGCACTCCCTTCGCCCTGCCTATACTTCTAGGTGGTCACCCTTAGTCCTCTGGCTTGGGTCGTGCCTCTGACTGCCTCAGATACGTCCACACCCACCGTCAGAGGCCAGCTGGCTGCATCTCCCAGCTGCGTCCGTCCCTGTCCACTCTGTGCTCGATCTGTAGGGATGCAAGGGTGAGTGAGACACAGCCCTACCTAATTGTGAAGATAAGAAAAACACTCAGTGGAAGGAAGAAGAAAGTAAGTTAGAAAAGAGAGATAAACACTAAATTCTGTGGGAGTTCAAAGGTGGGAGAGGCCAGGTCTGAGCGGATCCAGGAGGTTTTTGTGGAGGCGGTGACTTCTGCTGGGGGCCTCAAGGGAAAGTGGGAGTTGAGCGTTCTCTCGCCTCCTTTCGCCTTAGCCTCGCATAGGAGTCGACCCGCCCTGTCACCCATCCCTCACGGTACGTGCAGCGACTCTTCAAGATGTGGAAATATGGACACCCCTGAGGCAAAGTGGCCGTTCTAGATTCCAGCACAAAGTTTGGAACCATTTCCAGAGCACGTTCACCACTCTGACCACTTCCTTTAAGGGTGAGACTGAGCTGGTGCTGGCCCCTGGCGAGTGCCACCTCATGGGACAGTCCTGGTCAACAGCAGCCTCCACCACTGAAGAGGGCATGAGGATGCATTGGTGGCAGTGGTCATTTGGGTCACTTTGCTGTCCCGGAGACTGCACTCCGCAGCACTGAGCATTAGACAGCACAGCAAGGGGGAGTGTGAAGTCTTGGAACGAGGAGATGGGAACTGGCATTCCACTCAGAGCGGCATTCCACAGGGATAAGTGAATCGAGTGAGTTGCAAGATTGAATCATATAACTTGTCATCAACCTGGATAAAGTCTAAAGTCCTTCACAGGCGTACTAGTCTACTCGGACTGCCATAATAAAATACCACAGACTGGGCGGCTTGAACGACAGACATGTATTTCTCACAGTTCTGGAGGCTAGAAGTCCAAGACCAAGGTGCCAACAGGGTTGGTTTCCGGTGAGGTCCTCCTCCTGGCTTGCATGTGGCCGCTGGCCGCCTTCACTGTGCTCTCACGGCTGACCTCATTTAACCTTAATTACATCCTTAAAAGCCCTATCTCCAAATATAGTCCCATTGGGGTTAGGTCTTCAACATATGTGTTCGCGGGGAACACAATTCAGTTCGTAACAATGGGCACACAAAGTCTGTTGACCTCCTGGCCTCTGCGCACTTCCCGGCACCTCCCTCCCTGTATGGTGGTCTGTTCCTGGCCTGACCGCATCCCTTGCCACTCTCTAGGAACGTAACCCTCTCCCAGACGCCATGTGCCTTGCAAATGCCCTCCCCCTTCCTGGAATCGCTCCTCCCTGGCTGACACCTGCTTTCCTTGGGGATCAGCTGAGGCACCACCACCTCCTCAGGAAAGCCCTGGTTGGCCAGGGACATCTGGGTTCTTCCCTAACCTCCACCATCACCTGCACTCTGATGTTAGTGTTCTTACCTGTCTCTCTCTCTCTCCCTTAGACTCCGCATGATAGGAACTCTGTCCCTAATGTCCTCAGGGCCTAGTAGAGACTCAGTAAATATCTGTTGAATGAATTATTAGGGACCTTTGATTTCCAGATATGCCTGTAGATACTAGACAGTTTCCCTCCCCAGTGGGTGTCCTGCTGCTGTCCCTTACAGAGACAGTAGCTATGCAGCCTGGTGAGCATGCCTGTGTGACAGCAGCCGGATGGAGCGTGATGGCCTTCCCCTCCCCCAGAGTGAGTCCAGGCAGTGCGCTTTTTCTGGTTATATGCAAACAGAGTCATCTGCGTTGCATTAACAGGCTCCACTGTAAACAGTCCTTTGCGAAACTGAGGGCTGGGAAAAACAGGAGGTAAATGGAGGGGGCCTTCCCCACCCTGTGCAGAAAGACAAAGCAGGAAAGGAGGGAGGGGGGTGGAATTGGGGTGGAAATGGCCCCTGGGGAAGCCAACTCTCTTCAGGCCAGGTGTGTGTTGGGGGAGTGGATGGGTTCCAGGACGGGGGACCTCTCCCAAACAGGCTGTCCCAGCTCCAAGGTTGGTTGGTTGTTTGAGGAACTAAGAGACGCCTTCAGGCCTTTGATTTTCTTGGGGGGAGAGGGGGTGCAAGGTGAGAGCAGGGGGCAGGCCATGGCATCCCCCACTGAAACAAAGCAAGCCGTTCCACCAGGACCACAATGACTGCGCTTTGTGTGTTTGTGTGTCTGTGTGTCTGCGCCGGAGCAGCTCGCCCCCTCTGAGGCCCAGGAGCAGCAAGAGCTGAGGGCCTGCCTGCGCTGGCGTCGCCTCCAGGACGAGCTGCGGGACTCCCCAGAGGAGATGCAGGTGTTAAGGTAAAGCACCACTGTGCTCCCATCGCCTCTCGTTCTCCCTCCTTCCTCCCTTCTAGACACATCCAAGCCATCTGATTAAATCTGCTGTGTTTCCTTTCTAAATTAAATTGGGCCGGGTTATTCATCCTCCCAGGCGGGGATGTGATTGTTCTAAGTCTTTCAGGGTGTGGGTTTCGATTTGCCTTCTGACATTTTCCTGGTGACTCTATTTGGGGGAAAAAACTAGCATGAGGCCATTTCTGGGACGAAATTCTTCACTTGGAGTTCTAATAGTCACTTCATGTGGTGGCTGTGGACGTGGAGAAGGTTGGGGTTTGGCAGCCTGGCAGACAGTATCCCTTTAAAGCCAAAGGGGGAAAAATCTTTAGGAAAATATTGATTCCTAAATGTTTAGTAGTCACAGATGCGTGTGTCAATGGGGCCTTTTGTTTCCGATGTGGCCCAGCAGGAAGCCACTGCTGGTCTGCAGTGCAAGAGGAGGATTCCACTGCCAGCTCCTGAGTTTGTTTGTGGACTGTGGCTTGTGGCACCTGCAAGATTACTTCTTGCCATTTTCCCATGCTTGTCCCTCTCTGCTCTGCTCCTTTTCTTCACTAGTTATCTGAAACCTGGTGCCTAGGCCCCAGGAGCACTGAGGTTGCTATGGCAACAGAAGCTTCCATCCTGGCCCCCTCTTGACTAGAGTGAAGTGTTTGGAATCTGACTGTCAAATCGGGGAGGGGGAAGGCAAGCTGTCCAGGAGCTGCCTCCTCTGCCCACCCCATCTTAGATGGCCCCCTGAAGGTGGAAACCTACCTTGGATGGTTCTGCTGCTGTGGTTTGCTTTTAAATAAACACCCCCACGCCTCCTGACTGCAACTGTAGTTCATAAGCCTAACAGAAATGCACCGCGCCGGCCAGACCCCAGGGAGGGAGGCTGGCTGGTGCTTTTGTGCAGCACAGCAGAACGCAGGGCGTGGAGAGCTGCGCCCTACCCTACCCATGGCCAAGTTCCCCACACTTGCACGCTACTGCAGCCTCCCAAGCTGACTCATCCATTGTTTAGGAGAGGCACCTCGAGTGGCGGGAAGCTCAGCGGGCCAGGAGCCAGGCGACCTGCGATCTCACCCCAGCGCCACTGTTCCTGCATCTGTTCCCACTGAGCCAGGCAGGATGGCTACCCCTGTGGCCAAAGAGGACACAGTCCCTGCTCTCACGGAGCTTCCACTTAGTAGGGACACTGTTGCATGCACCAGCTGGTCACAGGTGGTGAGCAGTGCTGCGGAGGGACTGCTCAGTGATGTGAAGCCTGACTGGAGGGCTTCTAGGAGGGAGGTCGGGGAATTCAGTGTGGAGAAGAGAGAAATGAGAGTATGCAGAATGACTTCTAGGTTCGTGATTTGAGCAGTTAGGTAGATAGTGATGCCATTTATGAGATGGTAAAGACTTTGGGAGGAACAGGCTTGGGAGGGGTAAAAAAAATGAAGAGTCTGGTTTTGCATATGTTAAGTTTGTGATGCCAGATAGATATTTAATATCAAGAACTCTGGTGTCTTCAAGTCAGGAGCTCATTGGAGAGATTGGAATATTCAGCTTATAAAACACTTAAACTTCTGAACACCTTGAAATCACCAGGGAGAGAGGAAGTGAAAGAAGAGGTCAGGAGGAAGACAAGGAGCCAGCAAGGGATTGGGGGAAATCGGAATGTATGGAGAAAAACAGGACCCCGGGCAAGAAGGTAGGAGCGGCTGACATTGGACGCTGCTAAGGAGTATGTAAAAGGGAAAGAGAGTAGCACCACAGAAAGGATGTGGGTGACCTTGACCTTCATGCATTTATTGATGAGTGGTGGAGAAGGAGGCCAGACGGAAGTGGACAGAAGAATGAATGGGAGGGCAGGAAGTGGAGCCAGTGGGTGTAGACTCCGTGAGAGAGGTTGTGCTGGCAAGGGAAGCAGTACTGGGGAGGTGGCAGAGGGAGCGAGGGTCAGAGAGGTTTGCTTTCATGTGGGGGACGGACTCAGGGGTGTGCCCACGTGTGAGCTGTGTAACTGCCAGTGCCTTCACCTGTCAAAGACTCAGTTTCTCCAACTAAGAGGCCGTCTCCATTCTACACATCTCTAAATCCCTTGATGCCCCTGTGTCTGTCCTTTGAAGGGACGGGGGACGTCATGATTAATATTAGTTTTGATAAAATGTGTTTCCAGCTTGCAAGCAGTTAGAGCACGCCCTGGGAAGTCGGTGCGCACTTGAGGAGTGCGTCATCTCTGGCTTCCGTGGGGCCGGTCAGCCCAGCTTCCGCCGGCCGGGGTCTTTTCCTTTGTGTGCGCAGTTGGGAGAAGCCTATAGTATTTTTAGACCTTTGTGCTAAAAGGCTTATTATGGCATTTGTTTTTCCTTGTCTTAGTATTCAGAAATTGTGCTTGCCTAAATTTAGGCTAACGATGAAATGACTGCATTTGAAAGACTTATTGTATATCAATATGGAAAATACTGTTATCAGATGTGCTTACAATGAGGAGGAAATGTTCCTGAACCTGCCCTTAATTATATAATCTAGGTTTAGTTTACTCCCATCCCCTAGAATTCTCCCTTACATGGGCATAGAGAACCTAGAAATTATTGAAAGGAAGAACCAGAGTTGTAAAAATTTGTTCTCATATTTTGTTTTGTTTTAACATGCAAATGAGACCTTAGGAAAGACATCCCTTAAAACAATACAGTGATCAGAGACATTATCTATCTTTCTTTCTTTCTTTCAAAATACCCCATGGTCTTAAAATAATGGACCAAGAACAGTTTAAAAGTCTTGAGAGTTTCCTCCATGTCCGCAGACACGATGGAAACTTCTCTCACGATTTGTGCAGCAGTTTTCAACATGGTTGACACTCCCTCCTTCTAAAAGCACTTTCTTCTTAAAATACTTTCTTCTTTCTCTGCTGTATGTTACGCCTCTCGATTTCCCTCTACCTCCCTGGCCTGTGCTTCCCCAGCTCTTTTGCTGGCAATGTAACACTTAAATGGCTTAATACTAAGAAAGACCAAATAACATGCCTAACTTCATACAGGTGATAAAGAACAGAACAGGGATTTAAATGCAGGGATTGAAACTATCCTCTTTTCCTGCACGATATTCCTGCCTTCAAGGAACTTGAAATAGCCTTTGGTTGCATTAAAAAACAAAAAAAACAAAAAACACTCCAGGTATCTTGAACTCTGGAAGGACATTCAGGTTAGGGTGAAAAAATATCCTTGGACCAAGCATCTTTGTTGTTTAACACATAAAAACATGTGTTTTAATATTTCAAAAGATACTGGTAAAAAAGAAAACTCAAATTCTGTTGATTATAGATACTAGAGTATTAATGGAGAAGAGAAAAATGAACATTTTGTTTGGTTCTGACTTATTAATTTCAGTAATTTGTAAGAACTGTTTTCCATTGGTGCCTTCCATGCATCCACTGTTGAATCACAGGGCTCCTAGACTGTGTCTTAGATTGACTTTGTTGTAAGTTGCATTTGCATCAAATATGTGTAGATTGACTTAGTCGTAAATTTCATTTGGTTACAGGTTTCTTGTGTTTTCCTAGCCTTCTCAGCCTTCATTGGCTGGGGAGCCTAGGAAATGTGGCCACAGGCTCTGGAGGCATGGTGATTTGCTCAGAATTTCAAAATGTTAAGGGTCACATTAATGACTCCACGCCTTTCTCATTTGTAAATTATTAAAGATGTCTTTCCCGGATACAAGACCCCAGTGGCTCTCTCCAGACTCTCCCTCACCTCACCACTAGCCCTGGGCAGAATTGTCCACCAGGCAAAGTCTGATTTTATTACCGTTGCGTTCTGTCCTGCCACTGCTCCGCTCTCTCCTGCTGTCTGTCCCTGCCTAGAAGCTGCTCTCCTGACTAGCGCAGCAGTGGTGGCTCTTGCCAAAGAAGATGCTAGGGGGCTTCTGGAAGGCTTCCCGTGCCGCTTGTCTCTAGGGTGCAGCTGGATTCCGGCAGCTTCTCTCTAAGTGCTTTCAGTTAGCATATTCTGACAGGCCCGGTGGGACGGAAGAGCTACCGTGTCAAGGTCAGAAGAAATCTCTGTTAGTTTTTATTGTTTGTGATTTATTATCACTTCCCTTTTTTTCTGGATTCACTGTTAAAGTCAAGCTCATGCTGAGAAAAACGTTAAAATGTATCCTGTTAAGGAGGCACTGACAGGCGCCCATGTATACAGCGCTCAATCTTAGCTGCTGCCTCGCGGTGGACACAGCGCTAGATAAATGTGGTCATCTTTCTTACCTTCCCTGTGAAGGCCTCTCCCCCTGGTCACAAAAGCACCCTTTAATCATAGGGGCAAGACCCCCACATATGTAACTCTATGCAAAGCCCAAATAAATTGTGTGTGCCACGGGCATTCTGTGAACCTGCCTGGGTGCCTGGGCACCGTCCATTCCATTTAAAATAGTAAGACTTTTTCCTTAAAAGTCTGCCATGTGTAAGCCTTCTCTGTTATACTTGAAGTTTTCACCTCTAAAGTTTTTCTCAAAATTTTTATTTCTGATCCCTGAAGAACATAGCAGTCTTCCCGCCCCTCGCCACCCCCCCCCCCCCCCCCCGACTCCCTCCGTGTGTGGGACACACCCATTTGCAGTGACATGACCCTGCCTCTCGGAAAAGCTCCCCTCCCTCAAGAGTCCCTTGTTGCCCTTGTGTGCTGGTCGCCAGCCCAAGGTTCAGTCTTCCTTTCCTGCTCCTTCGTCCTGGGGCCCGAGAGCCTGGCATGGGCCACGAATGAATCCTTTCACCCTTCCTGGGCCAGCTCCCTGTCCCTTGCCTTCAGTGTTTATTCCAGACCTTCCCCGTCCCCCTCCCATCTCTTGCCTCCTGCCCCTCTGGGAAACTGAGGCCATCAGCTGTGTCCTCCCTTGGATTCCATAAATGCATGTACGGCCCACAACTGCCCCGACCTCTCAGACACCCAAGTGCAATCCTGTCTGCCTTAATACAGCTAAAGACAAATTTCTACTTCTGAAGGTAGACCAGGAATGAGTGTGCCTTGCCACAGGTCGTAGAGCTTAACCCTGTGCCTGTGAGGAAGAAGGGGAGGGAGGATCCGGACATCACTTTGGACCATCAAGTGGGGTCCGTCCTATCCTGTCAGGGAGGACAGTAGTTCCTTCACGGGATCCTGCAGGCACAAGAGTAATGTCTGGAACAACTGTCCGGTCACCTTAATTTCCCAGAGCAGCACCGCGGAGCGCTCTCTTTCACAGGGTTGGCTGGGTGGGGTCTTGCTGCTCACCAAGAAGGGCGGGCAGTCCTTTTTAATTATCTTGATGAAAGCCAACCATATCCTTATGTTTCAGTACAGCATTTGTACCTGAATTTAATTAGCTACATTTTTTTGTTGATTTATACCGTCTTATTTTTAAGTTTAAAGCCTATAAGCTTCAACCAATTTAAGGAATATTCTGCTAATTAATGGGAAAAATCTTTGTTTTATTTGCTTTGTGGGGACAGGCCCCCAAATACATTATCCTGGGGACCCCTGCCCAATGTGCCGACCACCCGAGGCCCTTCTCCTCTAGGACCTGGCTCCATCGTCACCCCCATCCCCTGGTGTTAACCCTCCCTCTCTCGGCTCCTTCCCCATAACTGGTAACTATGCTCACATTTCTCACAACTTTAATAATCTCTTCTTTGAATGCTGCACCCTCATCTAATCATCAAAACATGTGTCTCCATTTCCACAGTGCTCACGAACTTCCAGCCCTCTGGAATCTGCTTTGTGCCCAGTCTAGGGAAGAGGTTTTTTCCTCAGGTTTTTGTGCCCTTAGGATCACCAAATGCTATAAACAAATTTCATTCCTTATCTTTTTTTTTTTTTTGAGACAGAGTCTCACTCTGTTGCCCAGGCTAGAGTGAGTGCCGTGGCGTCAGCCTAGCTCACAGCAACCTCAAACTCCTGGGCTCAAGCAATCCTCCTGTCTCAGCCTCCCGAGTAGCTGGGACTACAGGCATGCACCACCATGCCCAGCTAATTTTTTTCTATATATATTTTTAGCTGTCCATATAATTTCTTTCTATTTTTAGTAGAGATGGGGTCTCGCTCTTTCTCAGGCTGGTCTCGAACTCCTGAGCTCAAACGATCCGCCCACCTCGGCCTCCCAGAGTGCTAGGATTACAGGCGTGAGCCACCGCGCCCGGCCTTTTTTTTTTTTTTTTTTTTTTTTTTTTTGAGACAGAGTCTCACTCTGTTGCCCAGGCTAGAGTGCCGTGGCATCAGCCTAGCTCACAGCAACCTCAAACTCCTGGGCTCAAGCAATCCTTCTGCCCCAACCTCCCAAGTAGCTGGGATGACATGAATGTGCCACCATGCCTGGCTAATTTTTCTATATATTTTTAGTTGTCCATATAATTTCTTTCTATTTTTAGTAGAGACGGGGGTGCTCAGGCTGGTCTTGAACTCCTGAGCTCAAACAATCTGCCCGCCTCGGCCTCCCAGAGTGCTAGGATTACAGGCGTGAGCCACCGCGCCCGGCCCTCATTTCTTATCTTATTGGACTCCTCCACTTTGTTTGATACCTTTGACAAGTCTCCTCTTCTGGAAGTTTCTATCACCTGGCTTTTGTGGCCATCCCTCCTTTGGCTCTCCTTGTCCTTCTCTGCTGTTCCTCCTCCATCTCCTCTGCAGTCTTCTCTTTGTTTACCTGTCTCTTCAGATTTGGTCTTCCTCAGGGCCTCCACTGTCCGCTGCATGTCCTCCCAGAGGGGTCGTCTAAACCCCGTGTTAGGTAGAATTCCTCAGAGGCAGACCCTGAGACAAGGCTTATGTGAAAGAGATTTATCAGGAAGCGTTCCCAGGAATGGAAAGGGAAAAGGAAGTCGAAGTGAGGAGAAGACAAGGAGGCCAAGCCAGCGTGCTGTGACATCAAGTCAAGTCACACAGGGTTGCTCTGGAGGCAGTGTGGGTCACCCTCAGTTGTCCCTGTCAGGGCAGGGGACACCCAGAGTGTGTATACCCCTGAATGTGTTTCACTGGCTGGAGAGATGCACATTCCCAGCAACTTCTGGCTCTCTGTGTTCACAGGCAAAACAGGCTCAGGCAGCCTGGGGCCACCCTCTGACAAAGAGTCTCGGAGAGCGTGCCAAGGGCTGGCGAACATACAGATGGTGAAGGGGCCCCAGGGACATGGGTGGGGCATGGGCACTTCCGGCTAAAGCCTGGTCTAAGCTGGCTCCGAAGACTCCCCCGCCAGCCCAGCTCTCTCTGAAGATCAGATGCAAGTACTGAACTCCCAGTTGACATCTCTTCCTGGCTCCCCTACGGGCATCTCTCACTGGTCATCCTCTCTCCCCACCTTCATGTGCTCACCTCCGGAGCTCATGGGTGGTGGCACAGGTCCACGTGCTATCCAGGGTAGAAGTCTGGGAGTTCCAACTCCTCCCTCTCCTTCCCTCCTCCCTGGGAGCCGTCACTAACAACTACTCGTTTTATCTCGAAAGTATTTCCTCAATTCAACCCATCTTCTCCACTCTCTCTCTCTGTTTAGAGCTGTGTCACTTGCCAACACCAATCCAACAGCCCCCGAATTGTTTTTCTACCTCTAGTCTTGCCCTTCCTCACTGCCACTTGAGAGCTCTCCTTAAAACACCGCATGCTTCTGCCACATCCTTGCTTAAAGAGCTCTGAAAGTTTCCCCTCTCCTCCAGGAAAAACGTCAAGTTCCTTCAGATGGCGTGCGAGGCTTTGCATGCCCTCACTTCTGTCTGCTTTTCCTGTCGTGTCTCTTGCCATTCATTGCTTTGCCCTCCACCCTCCAATTCGCTCATCGAACCCCATCAGCTCAGGCTACCGTAACAAGGTACCAGAGACTGCCTGGCTTCAACAACAGAAATTTATTTTCTCACAATTCTGGAGGCTAGAAGTCCAAGACCAAGATGTTAGTAGGTTTGGTCTCTCCTGAGGCCTCTGTCTTTGGCCTGTAGAAAGCCCTGGGTAGAAAAAACACTGTTTCTCCTCTGCTCTCACCCCATAACAATTAACACGGAAAACTTCTGTGACCAGATGTGAGGGATTTTTCCCCATACACTAAGCAAACAATCAGTTCTGCAGCAAACACCAGCTAGGTGTCCTCTAATTCAATTCAATTCTGGCACTATCTACCTGGAGACAGTGTCAGATCCCACAGGGTGAGGGCTCTCTCCCACAAGACTGGCCCCACTTCCGGTGCCAATCGCAAGCCCCAGGTGGTTTTACGTGTGCTTCTGACTGACCAGCTATAAATTGGGGCTCCCCTGACACCCTCCTCACGTTTTATTAATTTGCTGGAGCAACTCACAGAACTCAGGGAAACACATTGACTAGTTTCTTATAAAGTGTATTACAGAGGCTATACGTGAAGAGATGTGTAGGGTGAGGTATGTGGGGCGCAGAGCCCCAGGCCGACACCCTTCAGTAACCTCCACATGGTCAGCTCTCTGGAGGCTCTTCCAACCCTGTTCTTTTGGGTTTTTATGGAGGCTTCATTATGTAGGCATAATTGCTTAAACCATTGGCTGCTGGTGATTAACTTAACTCTCAGCCCTTCTCCCTGTAGGCTGGGGGGAGGTTGGGTTGAAAGTCCCAACCCTCTTACCCTGCCTTGGTCTCCCTGTGACCCGACCTGTCCTGAAGCTGCCTAGGGGCTGCCAGTCATCAGTCAACTCATTAGCATGCAAAGACATCACTTAGGAGATTTTCAGGATTTTAGGAGTCATATACTAAGAAAGGGTTCAAAGACCAAATATATATTTTACAGTGTCATGCCCTCACATGGCTTTCCTCTGTGGCTACAAATCCCTGCTGTTTCTCTGCATGTCCTAATCTCCTCTTCTTATGAGGAGATTCTAACCCAGTTAGATTGGAATAGAGCCCACCCTGACATCCACATTTTAGCCTAACCACTCTTGAGAGGCCCTATCTCCAAATACAGTCATATTCTGAGGTGCTGGTGGTTAGGATATCAATATATAAATTCTGTGGGATATGATTTAGCCCATAACTCCTACCATCTGCCTGCTCTTTCTTACCTCCATGCCTTTTTTTAATGTTCTCTCTATTTAGAATATCCTTCCCTTGCTGCATAATTCCACATCATTATGACTCAGCACTCACTGCCTTCCAAAAAAGTCTCAGATCCTACTCTAAGAGAAGCTGGTGTCCCTCCTCTGTTCCCTGTAGACTTGCATTGTATCTCCATCCCTGATCTTACTACATTATTTGATAATTCTCTTTATATTTAGCATAAGCCATACTAAATAGTCAATATCTGATCATTTTTGACCTACAAAAACCATTTCATATGTTCCAACCTCATAAATCTCTTTCTCTTTTGACCCTTCAGCCTTTTGTACCTAGGGACTATGTCTTGTTTATCTCAGTGTACCACAGTGCTTGGCCCTGAGTGAGTACACGCTAAATGTTGAAGAAATGAATGTCATAGACATGATCTCTGTCCCCGAGATTCTTTATATATTCTTTGGAGAGTTGAAATATTGGTCACAAGATAGATAGACAAATCCTAGGCTTCATCCTCATAGTTCTAAGAACTAAGACTTTAATATTGGTAGGCTTCATTAGAAAGAACTGTGCAGAGGAGGTGAGGCTTGAGCTGGGATATGTAAGAAACATTGACATTGAGATTGGTGAAGAGGTGGAGGGAGGGGAATGCAAAGAGCAAGTCCTGGCAGGCATAAAAAGAAACTGGTTGTGGAAATGCACATTAAAGTGAGAATGGGTTTGCTGGGGAGGATAGACACCTAAGGAACCGATTAGACTGAAGGTGGGCCAGGTAAGGACAGGCTGAGTACTGGAGTTCCAGAGATGCCGAATTCAAGAGTTTGCATGTGACCCTCTAGCTAATGGGGTGCTATTTTAAGTTCTAAGAATGACATAATGAAAAAGGAGTTCTGGGAAGATTACCCAGCCTTTGGAATAACACATGATCAAAGAGGCAGAGTCTAGAGGCCAAATGGAATCAGGTAGCTGTTTTAAGGAACACAGGCACGGGTTCCGAAGAGCTTGTTTGGCCTCTGGATCTGACCGAATGAGTTGCTTATTTGGAGCTATTCAAAACTGATTGAAATGTCAACCCAGTTTTACATTATATTACTAGAAGAAAGCTTCTAGTAATATAGTGTAAAGCTATCTCCGATTGCACATAAAGATTGACCCATTAAAAGAACTGGTTAAATTCACGAGCTTCGTGAAGTTTGTTATGACTTACAAAAGAGTGAAAGACAACAGTCCCCATTCCTCCTTGGCTGAGATATGGTTGATTCTGCTTTATGTTAGTGAGACATCATCTGAAGATGTAGGCAGAGCTCTGCTCCAAAGCTTGTCAGTCTTCAGGTCTCAACCCAGTATGGGAGCATAGGGTTTCTAAGAGTAAGCCTGGAAGCCAAACTGCCCGGATATGAGTTGTGACTCTACTACAGGTTCAGCATCTCTTCTCAAAAAATCCAAACTTCAAAATGCTTTAAAAGCCAAAACTTTTGAAGTGCCAACATGACGCCACAAGTGGAAAGTTGCGTACCTGAGCTCATGTTACATGTTGCAGTCAAAATGCAGTCAAAACTTTGTTTCTTGCACAAAATTATTAGAAATAATGTATAAAAATTACCTTCAGGCTATGTGTACAGTCATCCCTCAGTACCCTCAGAAGATTGGTTCTAGGATATCTCCTCTTCACTCCCCCTTTCATATCCCCATGGGATGTGAAAAGTTAGCCCTCCTTTCCCACAGGTTCAACATCCCATGAGTACTGTATTTTTGATCCACGGTTGGTTGACTCTATGGATATGGAGGCCCAACTGTATATGAAACATAAATGAATTCTGTATTTTGACTTGGATCCCATCCCTCAGATGTCTCATTATTTATATGCAAATATTCCAAAATTAAAAAAAAAAATCTAAAATCTGAAACATTTCTGGTTCCAGTCATTTTGGATAAGGTATATTCAACCTATATTTGCTATGTGTTATGACTGACCACACTGTCCTTTAGTCTCCTCAGCTGTAAAGCATGGATAATAACAATAGTTTCTACCTTATAAGTGGGTATGAGGAATAAATGCAGTGAAAATGTGCAAACCATTTGGAACACGTGTTAAGTCAAATCATAGGAAATTGCCATTTTGGTGGATCTAAAGTGAGTACTGGTAATTTCCTATGGTTCTAGTAAATACTGAGCACATGTTAGAGTCTATCATCTGTATACTCCGGCACCTGGTAAATATTTGTCAAACAAGTGACAGAGGGCACAAGGACGCAGCCCCTACGGCCAGCCCCTCTCCCACCTGGCTGATTTTGGTTTCCTTGCCCTGCCCCATTCCCCCTTGTCCCAGAGACACTGGAGCTGGGCCCTCTCTTTCACTGCTGCCACCCTCCCCTGGGGACCACACAGGGCATCCAGCTCTGATCTCTTTACCACCCAGAACCGGGAAACACCTACCTCTCCTCCTGACAAGCAAAACTGGCTGGAATGTTCAGAAAGCTAATTTTACTAAGATGTTAAGAGAACATTTAAAAAATGTGCAAGAATGCCTAGTTACAAATGAAAAGGATAGGATTAAAAGAAAACTGAAAGTTAAACAAAGATGCTCTAATAGCTTGAGGTAAGAATTGAATTGGCAATACTTCTAAGACTAGCAGGATCCTCATACCCCCCTGGAACCTACTTCTGGTCCAACTTCTTATAAGGGCCACCCTGGTGTCCCCTCTGGCTCTGTTTTGTAAGCTCCCTGCCCTCTCTTCATGATCTCACCACCATCCTGAGAAGAAAAACATTCTTGCCTCTATGGCCATCAAGAGTTCTTACCTGAGCTTCCAGCCATTGGAGCTGGCCTGTGCCTTGCCTGAGGTCTCCAGTCTGTATCTGGGAATTCCTGCCCTCCACCCTCCAGCCCTCAGGTCCTTGGGATCCTCTCCACTCCCTTCTCCCTGTCCAGTTTTCTTTATTTGAACCACGTGCACTGGCAAGCTAGCTGTAAAGAGTGTTTCTGCCCTTTTGTGATGGAAGGGTGCTACACCTGTGCCAGCATTTTCTGAAAAACTTTAGGACTCTGAGCCAGCCAGAATCAGACTTTGCCCTTTCCTGTTTCCACCCCCCTGAGCTGTCCGCTCAGTTTCTGCTTCCTTTTGGAGGGACACCCCCAGCTCTCAGCTTTTTTAAGCAGCAAAGACGACAGACATGTCCTGAATAATTGAACTCAAATAACCCTCCGTCTTTATTTTTCTAGACCATTCCCTGGTTACTCATCACTCAGGTATTTCTAAGGGAGGGATAGAATTCTCCAGAGACCCCTAATTACATACTTACGGTACAGGGTGTTTCATTTTTGAAATAACAGTAGTGTTTTGTTTTTTTTTAATACAGAAAAACATAAAGAAAAAGCAAGGTAGTTCGTAATCACTGCTTATTTAACCATGGTACATTTTTTTTTCAAAAATAAAAGTATATAATAGGAAAAATCAAACAGTTTAGAAAAGCACAAAATTCCATTCCTACCACTGTAGTTCCTTACCTTAAGGTAATCACTGCTAGCATTTTCTTGTGAATCTTCACAAAATGCATTGTATAAGTATATATGCATATTTTTGTCTTGCTACCCTGTGTAGCACTGATTCATTATAACATGATTCACCTATGAAGTATTTCCTTAAAAAATAATTCGTATACATATACCAGTCTATAATGATTCTCTCTTATTTTGCCCATCCTGAGGATATCTTATGCATGCAGCCAATCAGAAGAGACACTATGTACATTACATTCTTGGCTAATTAGTGTTAATTTCCCATTCAAAAAAACTCTTATCTAGTGAGTGCTTTCTCTTGTAATCCTAACTTGACTGTGTTCTGCAAAGTATTTGCTTACTCCCTGTGCCCCATCTTCCTACCATCTAGTTTCTGTTTTCTCCAATAGTTTTGACCCAGGATGGGTGACAAAGATCGTACAAGTATTCTACTGGACCTGCTGCAAAGACCTGAAAGAATATCCTAGTAGATGTTAAAATCCAGCTTTATAGGAGTTGTCCCTTTCAAGTCAATGGTTAAGAAGAGAAAGAATGAAAAAGAGGGATTATACTTCTATCCAACATTGTATGGGGATTGAGCCAGGGCAATTAGGCAAGAAAGTAAAATAAAAGGCATCCAGATTGGAAAGAAAGAAGTAAAACTGTCTCTATTTGTAGATGACAAAATCTTATGTATAGAAAATCCTAAGGAATCCTCCAAAAAAATTATTAGAGCTAATAAACAAATTCAGTAAGGTTACAAGATCAATATAAAAAAAAAAGTTGTGCTTCTACACATAACCTGTGAATAATCAGAAAATGAAATAAAGAAAACAAAATCATTTACAATAACATCAAAAAGATAAAGTTCTTGGAAGCAAATTTAACAAAAGAAGCATAATACTATATACTGGAAACTATAAAACACTGTTGAAAGAAATTAAAGAAGACCTGACTAAATGGAAAAACTACTTGTGTTCATGGATTAGAAAACAATATCATTAAGATGGTGATATTCTCTAAACTGATCTATGGGTCCAATGCAAAAATCTGTCAAAATCTCAGCTGCCTTTTTGCAGAAATGGACAAGTTGATCCTAAAATTGATACAGAAATAGAAGGGACCCAGCATGGCCAAAACAATCTTGAGAAAGAACAAAGTTGGAAGACTCACACTTCTCAATTCCAAAAGTCATTACAAAGCTACAGTCATCAAGACAGTAGAGTACTGGCAAAAGGACAGACATATTGATCAATGGAGTAAAATTGATCCATATTATTGGAATAAAGGGAATAAAACTCTTACATTTATGATCTGTTTTTGACAAGGGTGCCAAGACTATTCACTGAGGAAAACAATCTTTTCAAGAAATGGTGCTGGGACAACTATATATCCGCATGCAAAAGAATGAAATTAGACCCTCGCTTCACACTACATACAAAAATTAATTCAAAATGGATCAAAGACCTAAATGTAAGAAATAAAACTATAAAACTAATAGGAAAAAATATAGATGTAAATCTGCATAATCTTGGATTAGGCAACAGTTTCTTAGATGTGACACCTAAAGCACAAGCAACCAAAGGGAAAATAATTGCTAAATTGAACTTCATCAAAATTAAAAACTTCTGTATTTCAAAGAGCTCCACCAAGAAAGTAAAAAGACAAGCTACAGAATGAGAGATAGTATTTGCAAATCACATATCTGATAAGGGACTTATATTTAGAATATATAAAGAACCCTTGTAATTCAACAATTAAAAGACAAATAAGCAAATTAAAAAAATAGTCAAAGGATCTAAATAGACATTTCTACAGAGAAGATATTCAAATGGCCAATAAGCACATGAAAAGATGCTCGACATTATTAGCCATCAGGGAAATATAAATCAAAACCACAATGAGATATTCCTTCATACCTACTAGGAGGGCTATAATGAAAAAGACAGATAATAACAAGTATTAGTGAGGATTTGGATAAATTGGAACCCTTGTACTCTGTTGGTGGGAATGTAAAATGTTGCAGCTGCTTTGAAAACAGCCTGGCATTTCCGCAAAAGGTTAAGCATAGAGTTACCATATGACTCTCCATTTCCACTCCTAAGTATATACTCAAGAGAAATGAAAACATAAATCCACTCAAAAACTTGTACACAAATGTTCAAAGAAGCATTGTTCATAATAGCCAAAAAGTGGAAAGAACTCATGTATCCATTAACAGATGAATGGATAAATAACATGTGGATAAACATATCCATACAATGGAATATTAATCAGCCATAAAAAGGCAGGAAGTGTTGATACATGCTACAACACGGATGAACCTTGAAAACATTGTGCTCAGTGAAAGAAGCCAGCACAGCGTCATCTATTGTATGATTCCATTTATATGAACTGTTCAGAAAAGGTAAATGCATAGAGATAAGAAGTAGATTAATGGTTGTTGGGGGCAAGAGGGAAATAGGGAAGTGACTGCCAGTGGGTATGGGTTTCTTTTTGGGGTGATGAAAATGTTCTGCAATTAGATACTGGTGATGGTTGTACAACCTTATAAGTACACTAAAAGCCACTATATGTGAATTTTAATTTAAAAAAAAAAGATTGATGGAAATCATCAGATGTTCTCTACCATCTCATAACATTTCTGTAGCCTAGTAAGGTTGACCAGCAATTGTCTGAAAGAGAGATAGAAGAAGAAATTAGGGCAGGAGGCAACTAGCGGCCTCAGGGGATCGGATGAGACTGAGGAGCTGTTTCCTGTTTTGGATGCCAGGGAGACATCTCCATAGGGCCTGTGGTTAACAACCTCACGTAGTGATGATTCACTTCCCAGAAAATGCCCCTCAAGTACAAGTATATACGCACAAGTTTGTTAATTTTTTCCATCCCATGCTGTACCTCCCATTTTCCTCTTAATAATATAACCCTGGTGATTATTCCATTATCAACATGTAGAGGTTTTTTTTTTTTTTTACTACTACGAACATTCCAGGATGTGAATGTTCCCTTATTAACCATCAAGCATTTATTAACCACTGGACATTTTGGTAATTTCTAGTTTTTTGCTTTCAAAAGCAATGCTATGGTGAATGGTCTTACTATTAGTGCACTGCCTGTGAAATACAAGACCTAAGTAGCACACAGTTGCCAACAAGGTTGAGAAGAGAGTTGCTCTCCCACCTGATCAGTTGTACATGCTGGTGTGTGTCAGGCTGAAAACCAAACAAGCCCTCCACCCCCTGCTGCTGCCGCCCTCACGCCCAGGGCCATACTGTCCTCCACCGGGGAGGGAAAAGTCCTTCCCAGCTCCCACAGACCATCTGCTCCTCTTTGAGTCATAGGATGAGGCCATCCTTCCCATCTCCGCACACAGCGCTACACATGCTGTTGGTGCTCAGAATGCTTGTAGCCTCCTCTTATAAAATGAAGCCGGTTTTTGTCTCATGTGCCTTTTTCCAGGATGAAGTCATGATTTTTTTTTTTTGATGCAGTACAAAAAAAGTTTTCCATTTTTATTCTTTCTACTTTTGCTTCCTGTAATTTTCAGGTTCTCTATATTTCTGTGTTCTGAATGTGTGTGGTAGACTGACAGCCTAAGTTTCATTATGATCGCCTTGACCCTGAATAGAGTGAGAGGCCCCTCTTAACACAGCTTAAGAGACCATTTCAGTATATTGCATGTCTCTTTCCTTCCTCCTCCCCCAAAATATAACACTGTAAAAAGCACAGTAAAAGCTTTGTATTGCTTGGATCCTATATTCTAAGTTAATTCTATCCACCAATATATGTTTAATAAAATTCAGTTAAGGTTCCTTTAAATAATTCACTCTAGTTGTTTTTTTTTTAATCAAAATCACCCTTGATACTGATTTATCGAGGCCAAGGCTAAATAGCAAACCTTACTGACTCCACTGGAATGGATGAATAATGTTTTTCTTCTAAATGCTGCAGCTTAAATATATCCTGGGCTATGCTTTCTCTTACAAGCATAGATTCTAAGTCAGAAAGGACCTTAAAAGTGATTTTGTTTAAACTTCTGTATCCCTGGCAGATGGCCACCCGGCTTCTACATGAGTATTTCCAGGATCCAGGTGTCATTGCTCTAGCAAACAGCAGATGCCCTGTGGGAACAGCCTCATTCTTAGAATGGCCTTCCTTAGATTGGGCTAGAATCTGCCTCTTGTGATGTCTGCCCAGTCTTCTTAGCTCTTATGTGCAGAATACCCCTTCTCCCACCAAAACAATCCACATATCTGAAGACCATTTTCCTTCTTTTCCCGGCCAGCAGGTCACAGTGTTTAGTAAACTTACCATACATACTGCATGATTGGGAGAATGTTTTCCTTCCTGGGCTTTGGTCCTTTGTGGTTCTCCTTGTTGACAGTGGTCTTCTCCAAATGTGACAGCTGACCTGAACACAGCACTCTTGGAGGTCACACCCGGAAGAATCTTGTGGGACTGTTATGTCTCCCTTGATCTGGATCATCCAGAAAAGAAAGGACAAGTGTTAATAGAGTTGGATTCAGTTACATATGTACCATATTTCATTTGTAAACCAATATCATACACCTTGTCACGGCAGTCTTACCATTGCAAGTCCCATGCATTTTTCCTCTTTAGTAGCATTTTTTGAGTGCTTCCAGTATGCCCAGCTCTGTTCTAAGCACTCTACATGCATTATCTCATTTAATCTCCTAAAATGGCCCTGTGAGATAAGTACTAATATCATAGAGCCATCTTCCTCCTCATTTGATAGATGAGGAAGCAAGTGCGTAGAGATATCAAGCAGTTGGCCAGGTCTGCACAGCTAGTAAGTGGCAGTGCTAGGATGAAAGGAGAGGCACATCTGGCCCTAGAGCCCAGCTCCTAACCACTGCTCTCCATGTTGTCTCGAGCCCCAGCCCCCAGCAGGACCTCCCATTACATTTGCGTCCCTCCTATTGATCCAGCCTACCACTGTAGCCTTTTCATAGGTAAACAGTTAATTTGTAAAACCTCTTTATCTCTATTAAATATTTTCTTGTTATTAATTGGATCCTCATTTCAGCCTGTACTTGCTGTTCTTGCCTGTGGATGCTGTCAATCAACCAGCTAGACTCCCAGCTTTAGCTCATTGGCAAATTTGTTAAGCCAATAAATCATCATTCCTTGGGTGTAGCCCTAAGGGACCTCCCTCCAGGTTATAGCAAATAATTAATCAACACTCTTGGGGTTCTGTGTTTAGCTTCTATAAACCCATGAAGCAACCACCATACAATCAGCATGGCATGCTCCCACCACATCCATTCTGCTAGCTGCCTTGTGGCAGTCAGGATGCCCCAGTGACTTTCTGGAATTGGCCCTCGGGATCCCATGCTAATTCCTGAAGTTCATCATTTTCTCTTCTCAGTGCCCGCAAACTATCTGTTTAATAACCTCATCATGAATTTTGCTTCCGCTCCTTTTATCCTCCTGACTTTGCAAATCAGAATAGCATCTACCTCCATCAACCCCTTTCCCATCGTCTCTGTGATTTGATCCCCTGGAAGATCTGTGATCACGGGTGGAAGCTTTCAGAGCTGTGGCCTGTCCCTCACCCGGGTCTGGAATGGGACTTCCTTTAAAGGATGAAGGAGCCCTCTCCATCTGTACCAAGCAGCAATTCCCACACAACAAGGCTCGTTCTACCATGGATAGCTCGAAAATCATTCTCCTTGGCAGGAGAGTTGAAGCAAAGTGGGAGTTGAGTATTTCTGTTCTCTTTGTCACCTCTTGACACTTGCTCTTCTTTATGCTCCCAGCACCACTTCCGAAGCCCATTTTGTTTCCCTAGGCATTCTCCATTAGTGTCAGCTCGCCCTGAAGTTTTGCCAGCCATCTTACAGCTTCCCCGCTGTCTCGTGTGCGGGTTGGTTTTTCCTTTCTCCAGCGTCCCTCCTTCAGCTTTTGTGCATGTCCTCTGCAAACCACCCTTAGCAGAAACCTCCTGTGCAGTCACATGGGTGCCTTGGCTCTTTATTTTCCTCTTTGTCTCCTTTGAAAATGTGTCTGGATCATCTCTTGCTATGTTGAATGTGCTGATAAACTGCTCAGACTATTATCTTAATCTGTTCCTTGTTTTTTCTCCGTTTGGGGTTTTGTTTCTCAGAGAGGAATTTCTGATTTAATGGCAGTTCAAGACCTGAGGACATTTTTGGTTTTGCATTGATGCTCATTGCTTTTCTAAGTTGCATCTTTCTTTTTCCTACCGTGCTTAGCAAAATGTGTGGAGTTTGTTCATGTTTCCCACAGTTCTGCTAACTTCGTAGAATCTCTCCTCATCCTCAGCAGCTGCCTGTCCTGTGGGTGCTGATCACTGGCTCCTTCCTCCGTCAAGGGCGCAGAGTACACCTTCTTCCTCTTCCTGGGGCTCCTCTGAGGGGTCCTCCTTCTGTCTTAAATCATCCTAGCAATTGCCTCTTTCAACACCGGAGTGCTACCCTGCTGTGTCTGCTACAGGATAATGGCCCCGGTGGGGAAAACCCTCCATGACGGCTAGTTGTTAAATCCATTTTGAAAAGCACACAGACACTCACACTTGCCAAATACCAGTAGCTTCGATACAACACAAATTTATTAGCTGAAGGTTCACTCACAACCTTTTGTCCGGTTCCCTTGGGTAGCACCGCAAATGCTAGTCAGTGGCAAGTGTTCATCATTCACAGTTTATAGATGGGGAAATTGTTGCAGAAAACGAACGGAGGATAGAAAAGTCCTGCACTTTCAGTCATTCTGCCTTCCCCTTTTCCCCAGGGGTCTCTTCGCAGAGTGGGGTGTGCTGGGGGGGTGAGTGTGAGGAAAATGTGCAGACCTACCTTACCAGGAACCGGTGCAGCACTTGAAATTTGCTGTTTCTTTGTGCTTTCTGATGACGAGGAGGCAAGGAGCAAGCTGAGAGACTGGCCGTTGACGGGTTTATGCTCAGATCAATGATCTCGCAAGGGGAAGGTGTCAGGCTACATTCGTGTGTGATGTCTTTCATAAAACCCTTTTTCTTCTGGAACAATTTTGGACTCACAAGAAGTTACCAAAGTAGTAGGGTGAGATCCTATGTACCCTTCCCCCAGCTTCCTCCAGTGACAGCATCTCACAAGCATAACTGTAGCCCGATGTCTTTTTAAGGTCTTCGCCTGTCAGAGGAGGGTTTGGCTGACACTGCCTGAACCCCCATCAGAATACATTGTTGTGATAATCTCAGCATCTGTGGGGTACTTACTAAATGCCATGGGAGCTCTGGCTAACTATCCTCAGATGCCACAACAGCCCAGTGAGGGGCCACAGTAACTATCATTGTCCCCGTTTTATAGATGAAGGAACTGGGCTTCATGTGGCACAGTGATTCACACCCAAGCTCTGAAGCAGCGTGTCGTGCTGCCTCCCCGGTAGGTCTCACTTGTGCATTTGGAGCTCGGATGGTTCCTGTGCGGCCCGTTTCTGCACAGGGGTAGTATTTAACTTCCCCCGTGATCGCAGGGTGAGCGAGGCCCTGCCCCCACAGCTGTCAAACCTCGTGGGGCAGCTGCGACTGACAGACAGACAGGGATGTTGAAATGCTGATTAATTCCCTTTTGTCTCATTTCTGGGATGCTTAGTCCCTGGCTCCAGCACAGCAGTGGCGAGTTTATAGATGAAGATATCTCATGGCTCTCGTGTTGACTGCCAAGGAGTATGAGACAAAGCGTGCTGGCAGACGGCCAGTCTGGGCTGGGACAGAGCAGTAGGTGTTGAGACCCAGCTGACATGCCGGAGGACCTTCCAGAGGCATTTTCGCAAATCCCACCCTTGGTGGTAGTCCTGCAGAAGTGGTCTTTTCTTCAAGAGGCTTGATTCCAAGTCAAATCACTGTGTATCAAATATCACAGCCCCCTGCCCACTCTTTAAATATCCACGTTGTTTCCATAAGTGCAGTGGCAAAGGAAGGCAGTGGGGAAGGGAAAGGTCACGTCAGTCTCAGTTGCTGCATTTGGTGCCAGGTACAACAGAAACCAAGGGCACTTGAGCCCAAATGACCTTGGTAACTTGATCTCTCGCATTCCATGTATTCCAGCCAAGGAAATAAATACTGGAGTATAATGTCTAAGAGATGATTAACACTTTTGTCATCCCAGACTTTACAGGTAAGGAAAGCTTCAGGAAGGGTAAGCAACTTGTCTGAGATTCTCCGCTTAGTATTTGGCACAGCCAAGATGGGGGCCTGGATCTCAGCTCCAGAGTGCAGCAAGTGCTTGGGTGTTCTGTGGACCTGGGTTCCCTCCTTGACTCTGCCACTAACTAGCTCTGTGGTCTTCTCTAGGCCTCACTTTTTTCAGCTTTTTCAATGGGCACAATCACAGTACTTGCCTCACCAGGTTCCTGTGAGTGTAGGGGACATGGCACGTAAGAACAGCTTGGCAGAGTACCTGGCACGCGGCATAACCAGGACATGTTAGCTGTTTGTGCTAGTCCAGTCCTCCATTCATTAGGAATGAATCTGGCTAAGTTAATGCAACAGTAATGCCATGTTGACTTAAACAAATGGTAGTTATTTTTCTCACACAGTAAGAAGTCAGGAGGCAGGCAGTCCCAGGCTAGCCAGGAGCTGAATGATGTCATCAAAGACTGTTTATCTTCTTTCCTTCCATTCTGCTCTCTGTAGCATAGTAGCTTTGCTGCCTCCTGGTTACAAGATGGCTGCTGCAGCTCCATCCGCCATGTGTAGGGGGGAGAGGTACAGCAGCAGTCATATTTTCCCCTTTTGTAAGGAAAGCAGAAACTCTCCCAGAATCATATCCATAACCACAGCAGACACCTGCTTTTGTTTCTTTGGCCTGAAATAAGTCCCCTGGCTATCCAGAGCTCCCAGGGATGCTTATAAAATAGGCAGTTAGCTTTTCAGACTTAATTGTACAGAGAGCAATGAAATAGGAAGATGATAACGGGAGTAGATCGAGTCCATTGGATTGGCCACAGCCTTTCCTGCCTCTCACACTGTCGTTTAAAAGAATACTTCCTTGGTCCTCAGGTGACTTAGTTAATCCTAGTCACGTGATCGTGGCAATGCACAGCAAAGCCCTTTTTCTAGACTGAGTCCCTTTTATTCTCACAAAATGTGTGCTGTTTTATGTACATCTATTTTTTCTTAACTTTTTAATTACATATAACTTCCATACACTAAAATACACAAATCTTTACTAGTTGTCTCAAAGGATTTTTACTCTTTATCCCTATGGAAGCACATTCAGATCAACATATAGAACATCCCCAGCACCCAGAAATCTTCTGCTTTTTCTCATCTGTCAACATTTCCTCCTAAAGGTAATCATTCTGATCTCTGTCACCATAGGTCAGTTCTGTTTGTTCTTGGACTTCATCGAAATGGGATTGTACATTTTTATGTGGCCTTTGTGGGTCTGACTTCTTTCACTCGGCCGTGAGAGTCACCCATGTCATTGCACGTGGTAGCAGTTCATCCCCTGCTTCCTGTGATTTGTCTCTCTGCACAGACCTAGGTAGGATAAGTGGCACGATGAAAACGGGAATAGCACAGAGATGGAAGTTACGCATTTCCACTCACGGAGTGTCTTTTCCTCCTAAAAACCAACCCCTTTGATTTTTTTTTTTTTGCAAAGCTTGTCTGCACACCGCTCCCTCTGGCAGCAAGTCTACTTAAAAGGAATCTCTTGGGGACTTGGATGTTTGCTTTGGATGCTGTCAGCATAAAAGAATTTTCTGGAGCACTTCTTCATTTGGAGCGGGTGGAAGAAGAGAGTGAGAGAGGATGCTTTCGGGAAGGACATTTTTAGGCAAAGGAAAAAACAGCAACTAAAGGCGTCATTAGGAACTGGAGCCTGGAAGCCGGGCTGCTGAGCAGAGATTTACATCACTCTCTGTCTCTCCCCTTCTAGCAGTCTCAAGTCAGAGCCCAAGGGCATCAAGATGGTTGCAACTCTGTCTCACGTGGGGTTGGGCAACCTGGTGTGAGCTCAGGCTGGCTCTTGGGAAGCCTTCCTTCCCCAGACCCCGGGGGATGGCCTTCCCCTGTCAAAGTTAATGTGGCTTTCTTATGAAAACACTTCACCCCAGGACAAACTTGAGAGCAGGGAAACAAGCGGATGCTTCTCAGAGGAGTCTTAAATGAAGATCATATGGACTAGTTATTCTTACAAGTGTGTTCATGTAGGTAAGTCAGGGATCAAGTAGAAAAATTGAAACTATGCAGTTAGCTCTAGTGGCTGGTGATCGTCTTTAGGTATCTGCTGATTCTGTGCCTTGTGAGTGCTGGGATAACATACTGGGATATTCAGCTAAGACTGAGTCAGGGTTTCCGTGTGCTAAAATAGCTAGACTATTTTATTAAGTTTTTATTAAGTCTATGTCTCCGGCTCTTGCTAGGGAGGCTTTGCAATATATTATTTCAATTATTCTCTACAGGGCCTGGGAAGGTAGGTAGGATTATTCCCATTTTACAAGAGAGATTGAGGGTTAGAGAATTTAAGTGACCTGCTAGTAAGTATTAATAGCAGGTAGTAAGAAGTAAGGCTGGTGTTCAAAACCAGGTCTCTCAGATTCCCAAGCCTGTGTACCTTATACCATGCTGCCTTTTTTACATGCCCCTCCCGTGCCTTTCTGATTTGCCAACCCTCCTGTCATCCCTTACCTTCCTCTCCTCAGCACATGCTTCTCAATATTTGTCCAGTAAGTGACTGGTTTTCGAACAGCTGAAAAGTGCAAATACCCTGTCACTTATTTTGATTTTAGCTAGTTGTTGAAGCTTCACTACAACACAGTGCACAAATCTTTACTAGATGGCTCAAGGGATCTATTATATTTTATTAAAAGAATTTTTAGAAATATTTAAAACTATACAGCATAGTGGAAAAGACCCTGATGGATAATGAGACACTGATTTCAGTCCTAGTGTTACCACAAGTCAAAAGAAGCTGTACGATCTTGAGTGTGGCCCTAACTTCTGTGCGCTTCAGCTTCCCTCATCTGTGAAATGAGAAGGTTGAAGTATGTGATTACTAATGTCCCCACTTGTTTTAAAAACATGAGCTTCTATGACCTTCTTGGTTTGGTAACTCTAAAATGGGTTCAGAATACAAATATTTCTTAAAGGAGTCTTAATTATTAAACGTAAACCCGGAGAAGTGGATAACATTGAGGCTTTCAAAAATTTTTGAAAAAAATACAAGTTCTTTACTCTTCCACATAAAGCTACATTTTCCATTGTGTTTCCCAGTCTATCATTCCCACCAAAAAAAGGCATAGGTTCTTAAATAATTCACACTGGAGCTTAGATTCCTTGAGGGTCTGGCAGGATTTAATCTTGGATAAGAGGGTATAAAATATTGCCGAGAGCTAAACTCAGGTTCCCAACCCAAATACAAATCCCTTCTTGTTCAGTATATGAATATGTAATGTAAACTGTTTTAAATTATACCTGGTACTATTGAATAGAATTAAGATGCTTTTCAGTAACTCTAAAAATAAGAAATAAGACGATACTATGGCTTAATTAGTTATTATAAGATTGTTCCATACTTACAGAAATTGTTACTGCATTGTTTTAGACCCAGTAAAGAAAAAACTGGCCTTGTGAGTGACTCAGGTGCATCAGTTATCAAACACGGACTCAATCCAGAGAAGACCTTCATGCAGGTGCATTATTTAAAGGTAAGTGCATCTAAGTGGCAGAAGCCAGTTATGATGGTGCAGCATGTTTTAGGTTATACAATTAAACAGTGAAGATTAGTAACATGGCTAAGGCAAAACCAAAAAAATCATCAGTATCGAAATGACATCTGACTGGGCAGATATCTGAGTGTTCAATAATTAAAGCACTTTATGCCCAAAAAAGGAGACCACGTTAGGAAGGCCTGGATCAAAGGCAGCGGAAATATTTCCTGCCCTGCTCCTCCCTTCTCCCTGCTTCAGGTGAGCTTTGAGAGCAGAACATTCACACTGCTGTCAGGTTCTGACTAGGAGACTTGAGCAAAAAGGAAGTCTTTTAAGTTGTAAAGGCCTTTCCTGGGAGCTGACGTTAGAGAGCGGCTGGGCCTTGCTTCCTTTTTGGTGCATGATGGACGTCCAGGCTTCATGTGAACCGAGTCAAAACAGAGGTAGTGATAACATTAACAAAGCAGTTGAAAACTAATTAATTTCCAGGCCCAGACTTCCTGGTCAGAATATAAAGGGCAGCCTGGGACGGTGAGGCAGTACATTCTAGATGTGCACCTGCCCTGGTGGGTTATTTAGCATTGACTGTGTAAGCATTTCTGTGATGAGCCCGTGACAGGCATCTTTTTTTCTCTCTCTCCTTCCTTCCTTCTAGGGATACTTCCTTCTTCGGTTCCTTGCCACAAGACTTGGAGATGAAACCTATTTCTCATTTTTAAGAAAATTTGTGCACATGTTTCATGGGCAGTTGATTCTTTCCCAGGTAAATTATGGAGCTGCATGAGTCCATGATTTATAATTGGATGGGGTGTGGCATGTGGAGCTTAGATTATGCCAGTATTAAAGAGTAGAGAAGAGATTTACAATTTAATGCAGTGGGAAAAACAGGAAGCTAATGAAGTGGACACAAGGAAAGTATTGTTTC
Organism: Eulemur rufifrons; assembly: GCF_041146395.1. Taxonomy (NCBI): domain Eukaryota; kingdom Metazoa; phylum Chordata; class Mammalia; order Primates; family Lemuridae; genus Eulemur; species Eulemur rufifrons. The sequence goes on from NC_090989.1 coordinate 206,284,065, forward strand.
AAGGAGGGTGATCTCCTTATAGTTTTGGGATAAACTGAAACCCTAAGCTGTGTCGCACACAGTGATGGGGATAGTTGTACCTTCAGTGACCTTAAAAACAAAACCAAAACATTCCTGCTGTTCCCTCTTCCTGGTATTATCTTTGCCAGGTTGTCTCCTTCTTACCCTTAGTCTCAGTTTGAATGCCACGGCTTCTGAGTCATCCCAGCGACACAGATATGCACCCAGACTCCTATTCTCTACCCCTTTGCCCTTCGCATCACCTTCATTGTCATTACCGGTATCCAGACTTACGTTTTCATTTGTGGGGCTTTTTGTTTCTTTTCTTTCTCTCCCACTATCTGTATGAGTTCAATAAGGCCAGACCATGTTTTTTTTATTTCACCTGTACTTAGTACATGATTGGCACACAGTAGATATACTGTAAATATTTGATAAACAGATTAATGACAAGATACACTAAAATATTCAGACAGCCTGGCCACAAAACTATCAGAGAGAGACCCCATCATTTTGTATGGGTATGGGGCCAAGCAGTACATAGCAAGGAAATTAACGAAGAGTGTGAGGCTCTGAAAACGGTGCTCATAACTGATAGGAAGTAGATGATGCATTCTTAGCATAGTTAGACTCAAGGATGTTTTTTATATTTGATAATTATGCTCACATACGTTGTGAGGCACACTAACTACAAGGTTAGATGTGAAGGATGGTCATGTATGATCTGAATACACGTCGAAGGAATAACAAAAGTGTAACAAGACAACGGGTGTTCTTCATCTCTATGTTCTTTCATTTTTGTGCTGGGGGTTGGGGAGAAGTCTCCCTAAGTGTGTATTTGATTAGGCAATTTGAAAACTGGTTCAGAAGTCTTATGTGCTTGGTTGACCAATTAGTCCAAATTCCTACTGCTTAAAACCACTTCTCACCGAGATACTGCAGGGTTCCATGAGTGCGTGGTATGTACTGTGGCTTCTGAGGTTCTGACTGCCACTTCCCACGGAACTCTTAGCGCTCCCCCAACAAATCATTTGGTTCTTTTGTTTATCTCTTTTAAATAATAGCTTTATTGCCTTTTTCATAACAACCTTATTGAGATAAAAATTCACATACCATAAAATTCACCATTTAAAATTGTGTAAGTCAGTGGTTTTTAGTATATTCACAAGGTTGTTCAACCATCAGCATTATCTAATTTTAAAACATTTTTATCAAACTCAGAAGAAATCATTAGCAACCACTTTCCCCATTTCAATTGCCCCCAGCGCTAGGCAACCAGTAAACTATTTTCTGTGTTTATGGATTTGCCTATTCTGGACATTTCATATAAATGAATCATATAATATGTGACCTTTTGTGTCTGGCCTTCTTTTACTTAGTAGAATGTTCTCAAGGTTCATATAGCATGTATAATACTTCATTCCTTTATTTTTTACTTTTATTTATTTAGAAACAGAGTCTTGTTCTGTTGCCCAGGCCAGAGGGCAGTGACATGATCATAGCTCACTACAACCTCGAAATCCCAGGCTCCAGTCGTCCTCCTGCCTCAGCCTTCCAAGTAGCTGAGACTACAGGCATGTGGCACTATGCCCAGCTAATTTTTAAATTTTTTTGTAGAGGTGGGCTCTTGCTATATTGTCCAGGCTGGTCTCAAACTCCTGGCCTTGAGCAATCCTCCTGCCTCGGCCTCCCAAAGTGCTAGGATTACAGGCATGAGCCACCACACCAAGCATTTATTTTCATTTATATTTAATTGTGATAGAACATATATAACATAAAATTTACCATTTTTGCCATTTTGCAGTGCACAGTTCAGTAGCATCAGTACATTCACATTTTTTTGTGGTGATCACCACCATCCATCTCCAGAACTATTTCATTTTCCCAAAGTGAAACTCTGAGCCCATTATGCAGTACCTCTTCATTGGTCCCTCCTCACAGCCCCTGGCAACCACCATTCTACTTTCTCTCTTTATGAATTTGACCACTATAGGTACCTCGTATAAGTGGAACCATACAATATTTGTGCTTTAGTGTCTGGCTTACTTCACCTAGCGTAGTATCTTTAAGGATCATCTGTATTATAGCACGTGACAGAATTCCCTTCCTTTTTTAAGGCTGAATGTTCCATTGTGTGTATATACCACATTTTGTTTACCATTTGATCTGTTCATGAACATTTAGATTATTTTCATCTTTTTAGCTATTGTGAATATTGCTGCTGTGAACATTAGTGTACCAATATCTGATTGAGTCCCTGCTTTTAATTCTTTTGAATGTATACCCAGAAGTGGAATCATTGGATTATATGGTAATTCCGTGTTCAGTTTTTTTGAGGAACTGCCATACTGTTTTCTGCAGTGGCTGTACCATTTTACATTCCCAACAGCCATGCACAAGGGTTCCAATTTCTCCACATACTTGCCAACACTTGTTGCCTTCTGTTTTTTTTTATAATAGCCATCCTAGTGTGTGTGACGTAGTGGCTCATTATGGCTTTGATTCATATTTCTCTGATGGCTAATGATGTTGAGCATTTTTTATGTGCTTATGGCTCATTTGGGCCATTCTTTGAAGAAATGTGTTTTCAGATCTTTTGCCCATTTTTTATTTGAGTTATTTGGTTTTTATTACTGAGTTGTAAGAGTACTTTTTATGTTCTGGATATAAGTCCTTATCGGATATATGATTTGCAAATATTTTGTCTAATCTTATACATTGTCTTTTTACTTTCTTGATAGTGTCCTTTATAGCACAAAAGTTTTTAATTTTGATGAAGTCTAATTTATCTATTTTCTCATCAGTTGTTTGTGCTTTAGGTGTCATATCTAAGAAACCATTGCTTAATTGAAGGTCACAAAGATTTATTCCTATTGTTTTTTCCTAAGAGTTTTATAGTTTTAGCTCTTATATTTAGGTCTCTGATCTATTTTGAGTTAATTTTTATATATGGTGTGAGGATGATGGTTCAACATCATTCTTCTTTTTTTTTTCCTACATGTGAACAAATCAACATAATTCTTTTGTATGTGAATACCCAGTCGTCTCATAATCATTTGTTGAAAAGACTATTCTTTCCCACCAGTGCTATGTCTTGGTATCTTTGCCAAAAATAAAAAATTGAACATTAATGTAAGTGTTTATTTCTGGACTCTCAATTCTCTTCCATTGATCAGTGTTTCTGTCCTTATGCCGGTACCATTGTCTTGATTACTGTAGCTTTGTAATATTTGGAAATTATTGCGTTTTCAACTGGCAAATACTCATTTATAAGAGATTCAAGCAATGCAGAAAAGTACAAAGAATGTAAAATACTATTCAAAATCCCACCACTCAGAAACACTTATAATTATTATTACATGAATGTCATTCCAGAAATCACACTGTTTCTGTCTCTTTTTATATGTTAAACATGATGTGTATAACTATATCTGTATGTGTATATGGTATATGTGTGTGTTACACATGTAAAAGATGTCATTGGACAGAAATAATTTTATAAAAATAGAATTATGTTATATGTGCTTTTTTTTTTCTTAATAGAAACAAGATCTCACTCTGTCACCCAGGCTGGAGTGCAGTGACACAATCATAGCTCACTGCAACCTTGAACTCCTAGGCACAAGCTGTCCTCCTGCCTTAGCCTCCTGAGTAGCTGGGGCTAAAGGCATGTACCACTACAACCTGGCTAAGTTTTAAAATTTTTTGTAGAGACAAGATCTCACTATGTTGCCTAGACTGGTCTCAAACTCCTGGCCTCAAGCGATCCTCCCACCTCAGCCTCCCAAAGTGCTGAAATTATAGGCATGAGCCACCACACCCAGCTATATGTGCTTTTTAATGTAACATTTAAATTTTTCTTTTACTTGAATTTAATAAATGAAACGAATAAAATGAAGATAAAGAACTTTCTGAACTTCAGATAAATATGAGAGATTATTTCCTAAAAGATTCTTCTATGATGAAAAACATTATTAATTACAAAAAAATTAAGAGTTGAAATTATTCTTTTTTTCCTTTACCTATATATTTGATATTTAGAAAGTGGCAGTTTATTCACTACTGTAAAAAAGGTGAGGAAATCAGCTGTTACATACTTCTACTACTTTCCCCAATTCTAAATTTTTCTTAATTATTATTTTTACATATTAAGGTTGATTTCATTTACAGTATGTGCTGTAACCATAAATTTCACAGTTGTATAGCCTTAGCTCAGTATTTAAAGGATTTCAGTATTTACCACCAGTCATTTTACCATGCTTCTATATTCATGAATATTTTATTTTGATTCAATTCTTTGTTGGCTGAATTTCATTATCAAATTGATATTCAAGTTGCAGACTCACAGGTTTTATGATTTCTGAGTTCCTACTGCTTAAGAATGCTTGCCTGTTGTCTTTATATTTGAATTACTAACTGACTATAATATTCTCGGGTCACATTTTCCTTCCTTCAGAACTTTATAGACACTGCTCAACTGCCTTCTGGCATTAAATCCTGCTGTGGAAACTTTTGAAGTCAGCCTACTTTTCCACCTTTATACCACATAGATTGCTTATCTTTGAAGTTTTGAATTTAACCAAAAAATGGCTAGGTGTCCATGATTCTGTATCATTTTTTTTCCTGGAAAACAGTGTGTCTTTTTATTTTTAGTCTTAGATGCTAGTCTTCTTTCTTTCAGTGAAATTGTCTTAACTGTATCTTTAAATACATGTTTTTCCCCTTGCAGCGTTCTGAATTTCAAGTTACCAATTATCTTTGTGTTATATCATCTTTGTCCTCTATACCTATTATTTTCTAATTGCTTTTGTCTTTTTTTTTTTTTCATGGCTTGTGTTTATGTCAAGCAACCCCTTTATTTTTAATGTTATTTTCTTTAATGTCTGTTCTTTTCCTTGCTGTTTCTATTTTATTAATGGTCCTGTACTGGTATTATTTTAGTCCTTGGTCTTTTGTTGTTAATTTATTTTATAGTGTAAAGCATTGGTGGAAAATTTTTTTCTATTCCTTGGATTATGTTTTCTTCAAGATTGGATTCTTTGTCTTTTATGTGTTTCTGTCTTTCTGTCTCTCTCTTTATGTGGGCTGTTGTTGTTATATTAGTTTGCATAGTTGCCATACTTCTCCTCTTGCTCATTCTTAGTATGGGTAACACTGTCCTGACCTTTTATTTATTCTCATATGTATTGGAACATTATCCTTGATTCCTTTTACATCTCATCTTAGGCCTATTTTTCTTCCCCTCTGAACTATAGTTTGAAACTTGAATATTATGTATGGAGGCGGAGGAGGGACAAACGCCACTGGAGTTGTATACAGCCTTTGTTGGAAGAATTTGGCTCTGCTACTCTGGAAAACTTGTTAAATATCCCCTGCCGAAAGTCTCATGACCTAATATGGGTGTGGCTTTTTCCCACGGCAGGTACCTCTCAATTAATATTATTCCTCTAATTCTGGTTGGAGCCCTAGAACTTACACAGTTCGTCAAAGACAGTCACCCTCAAGTGTTTATTTTTCATATTTTTCCCATCTCCTGCCAGCAAACATTTCTAGTCCCTGCACAGTCAAAAAAGAAGAAAGATAAAGATATTTTTGTTTCTTTCGAAATGTGTGGGTATTTGTGAGAATTCGTGGGGTTTAGGCAACTCACTAACACAACCTGCTAAGCATGAGGTTGTGGGTTGTGCAGAGGGACAGTTAGAAGCGGTGTTCAAATCTTATGTTTCTTTCTTTGGTTGCTTCTTTTTGAAGTTTATACCACGAAGCTATATTTTTCTCCTTGTTTGGATGCTGCTGGTCAAGTTTTTGCTAACTTTTTAAATGGATTGTGTTTTTGTTTACATTACTGGTTAGTTATTGATGAGAAAGGGCTATGACCCAGTTCCTTTACTCAGAAGTCCCTTAATTTCTTCCTTTTCCAGTTTACTTCTTAATCCTTTCCCTTCCCAACACCCTGCCTGTCCAGCATTTCAGTACTATCATCTTTCCAGCCCCCGCTAAAGCTCCCCTCCTGAGTGCAGCAATGACTCTTCCTGACAATTTCATATCTTCTCAGTTCTCACCCTGCCAATCCTGTCCTTGCGTCAATATTTTGTTTGTTTTGCCTCTTCTACCTCCTCCTTCCCACGACTGTGATAATTACTCATAAAAAATACTTGACAGAAATTGCCAGTCCCATGTAATTAATTATCAAGCCAGTGTCAGTTTATCCAGTAGAATCTACATGCACCTGCTTTTTGTTGAATACTTTCACCAGGAATAAAAAATAATTACCAGATTAGCCATATGCCAAAATCAGTGTTAGTTTTTTTTTTTTTAATTGTAGTGCTTAATTTAGTGTTGTTAGGTGTTAATCAAAACAAGCTGTCTGGGACTGACCTGATTAGCATATAGATTATTAGGAGAGTTGGAAATGAAAAAAAATATTCTCAAGGAATGTATTTTCTGACTGGAGTGTGGACTTAAAATCATTGCCAAGGAGCCAGATAAAATTTCATATCAGCCCCCTCTCAAAACAGCAGTTTGTTTTTTTTGTTTTGTTTTGTTTTGTTTCTTGGCTGCAGAGGTGACAAACTGGGACCCCTACTATCTTTGCTAGCGGGCTTTGTCAGTGATCTTAGAATCAACCATGAAGTTCTTGTCCAATTAAGATTTGTAAGTTGCGCTCACAAAACTGCCAACACACTGAAGGGAAGAATGAAGACAGACGAAAGAATTGAAAAGAGGTGGTAAGGAAAGGAGTAATCATAAGGCACATTTTTCTTTTTATTTCATTCTGTTGTATAGAGTGGGGAAAAGCTTCCGTCACAAGTCCACCCCAGGAGTATATGCCAATTTACAAAACAAAACCAGGAAAACTAGTGTTTCGTGGCTGAAGATTGAGCCTATGAAAGGAATCAAAAGGACCAATTGGGTCGATTCCACTGAGAGATGGTACAGAGACTGCCTGGATGAGACCAAGTGTCTCTTGCGTTGGACGGAGCACAGAAAAGAAGGATACCTACCCCTGTAGAAAGACGTTCCCATAGCTTGTGGGAATCCAGACACTGTGTCTCAGAGATGCCCACGGTATTAGGTTTTTGTGATCCCTGGACCTGTCATCCCAGCATTAGCTGGCAACCTCCAGCTAACTGCTATGTTGCCTGTAGGTCTCTCTGAGGCAGGAAGAGGCAAATAAATGCTCCAGAGTGGCCACCTGCTGGGAGGCGGGACAACCATCTTTTTTAAAAAATGAAGCAGGACTTCCTGGGGACCTCCTGCTCTTCCGTATTCACACAGAATTCTGGATCGCTGTACTCTGCAGTCCTGTAAAGAAGGATCCATCTGTGAATGGAAAATGCAAAAGGGCAGAAATAAGGTTAACTCTGAATTTCCTGCTTCTCATGCAATTAAATTCTCCCCCTTGCCATTGAGTTAATGTAATTTTCCCCCCACATAATTGAGCACAAATTACCAGGCAAATATGGGATAAATTGGTATGGGACATAAGGAGATGAAGAAGTGAAATTAGTAAGAATTATAATTATAGTACTTGGATTTTTTGAGAATCAAAAATCCTATCTATAAGCCAATGAAAAAGTAATCCACAAAGTAATCTATTAATGTAGGATTTGCAAAATAATGTATTAACACACTAGATTGTGATAAATGACTTTCTAATTTAATTTTTTTGCAAAATCATTTTTAAAATAATAAAAATAATGACTTTAAGAACTTCAAGGCCAGGCGTGGTGCCTCATGCCTATAATCCTAGCACTGTGGGAGGCCAAGGACAGAGGATCACTTGAGTGAGCTCAGCCTGAGTTTGAGACCAGCCTGAGCCAGAGCGAGACCCGATCTCTACTAAAAGTCAAAAAATTAGCCAGACACAGTGCCTGTACTCCCAACTACTCAGGAGGCTGAGGCAGGAGGATCACTTGAGCCCAGGCATCTGCAGTTGCAGTGAGCTATGATGATATCACTGCACTCCAGCCTGGATGACAGAGTGAGACTCTGTCTCAAAAAAAAAGAACCTCCAGCAAAAATAATTCTTTGCATTCTAAATACTGCTCTTGTTTCTTTTGGTATTTCTCCATATATCCATTGCAGGTGCAAGGAAGGACTTCAGTTGTGAGGCGTTAATCAATTGGGGGTTGTCCTTCGCTTCATTTTTTAACATTAGTTTTGTGATTCTTTGTATTGTTACTGTAGGTGAAGCAGCAATAAACAAAGTCTCAGAAGGAGAACAGAGGTTGCAAGAAATAAATCTTTCATTAATGTTCTTAGTAGGAAGACTTTGCCCTTGGAAGAAATGGCCTGTAACCACCCATAAACATGTAGAAATGGGATGGCTAGCTTTGCTGGTGTAGTGATGGCTATACTTCAGTGTGATGATAGAAGAAAAGTACCTTGTCATACAAATTGTTTGCAGATTTCTATTCCTCTGTAATTCTGTCTGTTTGGTAATATGAAGATCTGCGCTGATGCTTCCATCTCACACTCCAAGTTAAATGGATCTCATCAGAGCCCTGTGCCGACTCTGTCTACAGGCTTGGTTCTATTGGGAGGGCTTCAGTCTGGAGTGACTCTCAGTTGTCATATTTGGGTTTACATTTTAACCTGTTTCAAAAGATTATTTTCATCTGAGCTTATATTTTAAAGGGCCCATTTAAAAATATTATTTTATATTTATTAAAAGAAAAACTTCAAGTATAAATCTTATTTGTTGTTCAATATCAAGTTCCAAGAAAGTTAAATTTTGGTTTTATTTGTCTCATGTTCTGTATTTATCCAAAATGTATCTTATCAAGCCTTCAGATAAGGAAAGGTTGGAACTAGGGTTACCCATTTAACAAATAAAAATACGGAACAGAAAAATACAGTTAAGCGCAAAGTTCAGATAAACAATGAATAACTTTTTAGTGTAATTATGCCCCAATTTTACTGGGCATCCTGTATTTTATCTGACAACTCTAGTTAAGATCAAGTCAAGATTCCAAAATTAGATGGGCTAGAATGATGGGTCACAATACTCAAGGTACAAATTAAATATAAATGAACATTCATATTTGAAATTTTTAGGTATTATGGTATTGTGGTTATGTTTTATGAGTCCTTTTAGAGATATTTACTAAAATCTTTATTGATGAAATCATGTAATGTTTGAGATTTCCTTCTAAGACAGGAGGCAGGGAAGTGGAGGGGCAGGATTGGCTGTGGGTTGATGAGTACATGAAGGTTAATTATACTAGTTTGTCTCCTTCTGATTGATATTTTCTAAAGTAAAGGAAAAAACGAGCATGTGTCTGTGTGTGTGTGTGTGAGTCATGCCTTTAGGTTAAGAAAAACATATCATGTATCATGTAACCACCTCAGATGTCCAACAACTGAGGATTTGTATAGCAGCAGGAGAAGAGGCTGTAGATAGAGGCAGGGGCCTGTGAGCCACAATTGGACTTGAGGACATCTCTGTTCCTCGATTGGCATATATCATCTTGATATTTGTCTTTATCGTTCCACAGAGCAATGCAAGAAAGTTGCAAGTTAGTTACTAGCCTCTAGGAGTTCCGATTGTTCAGCATGTAGCAGGGCTGCCTAGGAAACGCTCCCGGAGAGGCGGCCGTGGGTGAGAGAGGCGGACAATGCTTCAGGTGATGGCCAGCCTTTTCAAAATGGCTAAACATGAAGTGAAATAAACAGGCTATTGGGTCAGGTCAAAATATAATAATAGGCATTCCATTCTTCAGTTTTGTGGCTTTTACAAAATAAATCTCTTTAAAAGATTGGATTGATTACTCTGTAAAATTAATAAATTGAGTGTACAGTCTAATACGTTGGCATAGGTCTAGCCGTCCTAACAGGTGAGCAGTCAGCAGCTGGGAATGCTCAGGGTCTGGCACGGTTCCAGGCAGAATTATTTATTGATGGACATCTTTAATGGTTTGCTTTTTTCTCGTCCCAGGATTTCCTTCAAATGCTATTGGAGAACATCCCAGAAGAAAAAAGGTAATGACCAATTTAGGAATTAAGAGGCCAGTTTTACTTTTAATGTTAAAAATGGTCCTGCCACTATTTGGCTTGTCACAACCTAGAAAGTTCAATCTTCTTCTCTTAATGGAGGTAGGGACCTAGTTAAGGCAGCAGGAGTCACGGGATAATCAGCCACACTTAGGGATGGGCCCACGTGGATGCTGGGAGCCGGCATGCACAGCCGAGGATCGCAGAGTCAGGAGCCCTGAAAGTGGTGTAGGAAGCAGGCTGAGGACAGTCTGTGGCCTTAGCTGCTGTGGAAAAGAATGGAGGAGGGGAGAGTTCTAAAAAGTTAGGGTGGCTCCAGCTAATGCAACTTAATATAAGGAAACACTGTTTAATTGAAGGCAAAAATGTGTAGTAATAAGAGGCTTAAGACCTATGTTATAGGTTAGATTAGGTTCATTCCAACCCTCTTCTAATTTTCTATCTTAACTTAGGCCCTAAAGTGAATACCCTGAAACATAATTTCTAATAGGAAAATTGGTATTCAAACATGAAAGGGAGCATCTTGAGAAATTAAACTTTTCTCTGAAGAAGAGCTAATATTACTCTCCTCAATTCTGACCCTCAGTTTGAGCTGTGTTTTTATGCATGTGACAGATTTCCAAATGTAGAAATGAATTCCTTGACACAGACATAAACTTAGATTCATGCAAGGCCAGTCACCTACATGTTGATGAGCCATCTTACAGGCAATCTAAATTGGGTGTCTCAAGGGTAAGGTATCAGGGTTTATGCTACCAGGCTAAGTGCAGGAGATGGCATGTAAATTCTGGAGAGGGTGCAGGGGCCATGAGGCTGGGAGGCTTTTTCTGTGCATTGCATTTTCACCTGGCCTTTTTTTTAAACTTCCTTATCTTCCACCTTCTATTTAGAAGGGCTCCAAATTCTTTCTTCAACAGGTAGAAATGTTACTGTTGGTGAATTTTTTTATACTTAATAGTTGTCCATATGTTGGGAGTACATATGATATTTTGATACATGCATACAATGTGTAATGATCAAACCAGGGAAGTTAGGACATCTATCACCCCAAACATTCACCTCTTCTTTTTGTGCGTGCGTGTGTGTGTGTGTGTGTGTGTGTAGACAGGGTCTTGCTCTGTTCCCTGGGCTAGAGTGTAGTGGCATCATCAGCTCACTGCAACCTTAAACTCCTAGACTGAAGCAATCCTCCTGCCTCAGCCTCCTGAGTAACTGGGACTACAGGCACACACCACCATGCCTGGGTAATTTTTCTGTTTTTTGTAGAGATGAGGTCTTGCTCTTGCTGAGGCTGGTCTTGAACTCCTGGCCTCAATCGAGCCTCCTACCTCAGCCTCCCAGAGTGCTAGGATTACAGGCGTGAGCCACCATGCTTGTCCTCACCCCTTCTTTATGTTGGGAACACTCCAATTTCTCTCTTCCAGCAATTTCGAACTATACGACAAATTATTGTTAACTATAGTCACCTTACTGTACTGTTGAACACTAGATCTTATTCCATCTAACTGTATTTTTTTTTTGTTTGTTTGTTTTGTTGAGACAGAGTCTCACTTTGTTGCCCAGGCTAGAGTGAGTGCCGTGGCGTCAGCTTAGCTCACAGCAACCTCAGACTCCTCGGCTTAAGCGATCCTACTGCCTCAGCCTCCCGAGTAGCTGGGACTACAGGCATGCGCCACTATGCCCGGCTAATTTTTTCTATATAGATTTTTAGTTGTCCATATAATTTCTTTCTATTTTTAGTAGAGACGGGGTCTCGCTCTTGCTCAGGCTGGTCTCGAACTCCTGACCTCGAGCGATCCACCCGCCTCGGCCTCCCAGAGTGCTAGGATTACAGGCGTGAGCCACCGCGCCCGGCCTAACTGTATTTTTTGTACCCATTTATTTAACACACACACATAAAGTAAGCCAGTGCATCATACAGAATTAACATACCTGTATAATTGGATAAATTCCTTTGTTTCTGCCGCTTCATGTTCATGCCTTTTGATGCTGAAGAAAGTCCTATCCAGGGAGATTGTGTGAGGCCTTAGTAATTGGCCAAGATGGTTCGCTTTTCAGGAGTCTGCTTGAAGGAAGTTTATTTTGGAAGGTCTGAAATGTTTCAGATTTGCCATCCTTTTTTTTTTTTTTTTTTTTAAACCAGACATATGGGGTTTTCTTCACGTGAAAATCACATCAGATGTGGTCCTTACTCCTAGGATCAAGAAGAACAGTTTACCTGCAAGATATTTTTTTCTTTTCTTTGGTACCTGCCCCAGAATGCCTTCTCAGGTCCTCTGATAGAACGAAGCAGTTTCCTTAGGAACTAAAGCAGAGAAAAAGAGAAAACTAATAGAAATTGTATATTACCTCCTTAGACTATTACCAAAATTTGTTTCTGAGTGATGACTATGCATTATTTCAGAAGAACTTCTTAGGGTCATGAATGTGGCAATCTTCACTGAAGCAACAAAGTGCATTTTTAGTTTTGGAGGTCTTCTCTCCTTTAATACTCTTCCTAGTAAGGTTATGGAGTGCATTTGGATGGCCTCTGAGCCCTCTGGCTTGGGGGACCTGGATTTTATCACTGTGAGTATTTATTGACGCTACACACCAGGCCCACAAAGAGACTTTTGTTGCAATTGTGGACGTTAAGAGCAGCACCTGTCTTAATGGTGGCCACCAAACACCAATCACATGCATTTTGATAGGCCACCTCTCCCGGTTAGGATCATGTTTTAGCTAGCAAGTTTAAGCTTCTTTTTAAAAATTCTCCTTAAAAGCTAAGGAGATTTCAGCCCTACAATGAATCTATTTTAGCAAGTATACCAGAATATGTTTTGAAACTCACACATCTTGCCTGCTCACTAATCACAGAATCTAGTTCAGCTATTAAAGCAGACTGTTTACCCTATTACCTATGCAACATATTGTACCAATTTTATCTTGGTCTCCAAAGGCCCCACACCTACCCCCTGAAGCCTCTAATCTTTGGCCCCTGCTGCAAACTGATCCTCAGACACATCTGTTAGGCACGTGAGCTGTTCTGAGCAGGGCAAGGTTTTTCAGATCAGACCAGTCAGTTAGTGTTCAGGGGCTGGCACTGCGTGTGTGTCATACTGCCTTTGTGTTGTTCTCTCGCTTTGATTCATTTGACATTCTTTATTAAGCATCTCCCATCCCAGGCTTTGGGCTGGACACTGGGGAACAAACAGGAATAAATCCCATGCCCAGCCCTAGGAAGCTCCTAGTCTACTGCTGAAGACATAACAGAAACAGGTCATTATGGCTCAGTGTAGGAATTGCTCGGGGGAGGCTCAAAGTCCTGGGGACACAGAGAACGGTCTCATCAGTCCCCGCCTTGAGCCTTTAGGCGCAGGTACCGCTGAAGGGTTTAAGGACGGGAGTGCCATTGGCAGATCGGAAAGGCTCCTCTACAGGGGCAGTGTCAGGGAGAGGTGGAGCCCAGGAGGACTGGAAGCCAGGAGACCCGTCAGAAACCAATAGAGCACTTTAGTCCGGAGATCTTGAGAGCCGACTCTATGGCAGAGATGGGGACAGTGGCAGTAGAGTTTGATAGTAATGAACAGTCTGAGGAATACTAGAGTTGCCACAGACAAGACTGGGCTGAGTGGTTGTGGAAGTGGAATAGAGGAGTCAAGCATGAGCCTGACCTTTCTTTCTTGGCCACTAAGTTACACTGTGCGGTAGTGGCGGTGGTGGGGTGGGGGGAGGGACGGGGAGGTATTTGTCTGGGGGATCAGAGTGGAGCAGAGGGAGTGGAAGGGGAGAGTATTTGAAGGTGGAAGTAGGGAGAGGCTGTAAGATAAAACTAAAAGTGCTTTGAAGAAAATCCAGACAAACTCTGGGCCTCTCTGGTGAAAGGCACTCCGGGGAGCACCTCATCCCGCGCACTTCGCCTGCTCCGTATTTCAGCGTTCAACACAGTGTTCAACAGCTGCCGCTTCTTTCTTTGCCATCAATTATTGTGTTTGTGTGAGCATGTTCGTGTGTTTGTTTTAATCTAATACTTTTCCTCCCCCGTGGAGCTAAGGAATACTTGTTTTATAAATGTGACCTCAGCAATCTTTGTTATTTACCCAAGCACAAATGACTTGTTTTGACCAAGAAAATAAGTGACCACGTGCAAAGCTTTGAGATGCACACTTTTTGCACCCACGTGTAGAGAGGGAACTTAAATCTGAAGTTAACTAAAATTTAAAAATCTATACAGAATGTAAGTTGCATTCTAGAACAAGAGCATTTTCCGTTTCAGACCCTGAGCTCTGAAGTTTCCATTGCCTTGCCTCTGTCTCTACCTGCACTTCCAGAGATCTTTATGTCTGTCATTTCGTTCCTGTGGAATTTGCTGGGGCTGTGTGCCTTCCTTCAGAAGCACCGACATACTGTCATCTTTAGGATCTCAAGAGCTGAAGACAGGAGCCGAGGATGATAAGGACATTTCTCTTGATCAGCAACAAGTTGATAGGCATAAGTAGTAGACACAGCTAATAACCGGCTCCCCATCCTTGTCACCCCAATCTCAGAAATCAGCTGAGCGAGCAGATACAGTCTTGTGCAATACCATTTTCGTGCAAGTCTGTGTTTATTTCTATTTTCTATACCACCACGAAGAGACGTACAATTTGGCCACTTTCTCAGCTTTAAACATCGCTTATTTTTCTAACCAGCATCATGACAGGGTGGCCAGCATATTCTCGTCCCTGCTGTCCCTGCTGTGTTAACTAAGTGCGACCACATCTATAGCTCAGAGGGACTGGAGACAGACCACCGAAACTCAGAGTTGCCCCCTAGGATGTAGGAGTGCAGTGAGGGCACAGCCAGTCAGAGGGCAAAACCACCTGCTGTTCCAATACCCAGGAGGAACGGGGTGAGGGGGTGGCCTTCGGGCCTGGGTTTCAGTAATGAGGCAGGATGTGCATGCTTACTAGTACAATTGTGGAGGACATGCAGTCATGGGTGTGTGTACTTTTAGCTATCTGTATAAAATCAATTTCCATAGTGATCAGACATGCAGAAGAGTAATTTCCTGTAAGTCCTAGGTTCTGGCTAAGTGGAAATGCTTCTGCTTGTCTGTTGTGATTATTTAAGCCACATGATCTTAGAAGGAAAAAATTCACCATTGGCTTAGACTCGGAGCATCTTGATTTGAAAAAGTCAACTTTTTGCTTTACCACTGCATATATCCAAACCCAAACCTAAAAATTCACCTGTACTGTCATCTCAATAATTATGATGAAAACACCAAAAACTACATGCATGTTATCTGTTTTCCTAAAACATGTAGTCCATTTCTTCCCTGAAAATTAAACATTTTTTTATGGTTTCTCATAATTTCCTTGGGAGGTGAAGTCACGTACGTATAGTACCTTTTAAAAATATTTTTTTAGGAACTGAAGTTAATGCTTTCATCTTCCTCTCATAATTTAACATTTTCTTCCACATTAGCAGTCACCCGTAGGGCATAGTGCACTGTGATCTCTGCACTGATACTGGGAATTTAGGAAATCGGGTTTTTTCTTTAGTCCTCTGCCTGGCCTGGCTTTGGCCAGAGTCTTCCTATGCTTCAATTTCTCTATCTGCTAAAAAGCCACACAACAATTGACACTCACTTCACAAGGGTATTATGAGAAATGAAGTGATAATGGTTCTAAGATGCTTTGAACCTTTCCAAAGGAAAGTGATCTGAAAACACATGTTCTCTTCATCACGGGAGAGTGTCTTTTGCTCCTGGGTGCAGCTGACCCGTGGGGTCTCACACTTTTGGGCCCCACCCTCCAGGGTCTCCCCATCTCTTCAAAAATGTAATCACAGGGCTGACAAACAGGGCAACGACAGCAGGAGAGACGGTAACGAGAAGGGGAAGTCAGCATGGTTTGGAGCAGGCACGGGCTCTCCCCTTCTGCAGGCTTGGCTGTGCCGTAACAGAACCTGGTGTATCATGAAGGCTAAGTTTAGAACAGAAAGAAAAGCTGGGGCTTCATAGCCGGGCACCATAGGTCCAAATCCCAGCTCTTCAACTACCATCTATGTGGCCTTGGATAAGTTCCTCAACCTCTCAGAACCTTTATTTGTTCATCTCTAAGATGGGGATAATGATATTGGTCTTGCACAGTTATTGTAAAGTAAATAGGATTTTGTACATAGTAGATGTTCAATAAATAGTAGCTATGACTTTTATGCATTTACTTGGCAGTGGAAGAGGAGTGTTTGTTTGTTTTGTTTTTAGTGCCACTGTATGTTAATACCCATGTGTGCACTGACTACATAGGTCAAAGCAGAATTTGCCTTAATACTTGCCAATGAACTAACCCTCAGCGTTGGCAGTAGGCTGTGGCACAGGGTGACTGTACGCAGCCACACACTTATATGGAACGTTGTCCTGCAGAGATTGATAGGGGGAGCGTTGACCTTTCTCCAAAAAACAGCTACTTCTGGAAGATTGGTGCTGCGATGTGCCCATGTAGTTAGAGAGAAGTATTCTGTGTAACAAGTGCTCTGTAGCTTTTTAATCCTTTACTTTTTGTTGTTTTATTTCTACAGGCTTGAGTTGTCTGTTGAGAACATCTTCCAAGACTGGCTTGAGAGTTCTGGAATACCAAAGGTACACTCAAGATAACGCTTTAGGAGAGTCTGTGGAGCATAGTAAAGTTTGCTGCTTGGTGTATCAATCATGACAATGAGTACTGAATATATGCGTATAAAAGTAATTATCTTGCTGAGGTGGAGTATCCCTAAGTCAGGAAAATACTGGTCTTCCCACCCCCTTTCAGCCTGACATCATGGGGTGTGCCTCTGGCCACTGTTTCAAGTGACTGTGGTGCTACAGGTGGACGTGACAGTAGCCTCTGAACTGTGTTAAATGAGGTCTCGCAAAGGGTGGCGTATATTTTGGGTGGAGTCTCCAGGCAGCAGTGTAATGCCCCCAATGGGGAGCAGCTGGCCTCCAGCTCTGCGTTTCGCGTGCAGCAGAAAGGCGAGCTGGTTTGCTGCAGCTTTCCTCTGACCTGCCGTACCCACGGCTTCTGTTCCTCCTTTCCCCAGGGTGCCTGCCCTGGACACCCTCCCTGGTTCTGCGTCAGGTTCCTGCCTCAGGCCGGCCTCTTCACCTGGATGACCTGTTTAGATTTGCTTCTCTGTCTTAGGAAACTGGGCTCACCCCTACCCAAGATTTTGTTCTCCTTCCATTTCAGTCCATGGGCAACTCTAACGAAGAAACTTTTTCCTGGGCAGCCCTAGCTTCATGGGAATCGCCTGGCCTGGAGCCTCCTCTTCCCTTCCACTCACCGCAGGTCCTGTGCCTCCCAAAGCCTACTAGACAGCCCAGGCCCCTCACCAACTTGAATGCTGACCTTAGCAAGAGCCTAGGACCTGGGAAGTCTTGAGGGTGACATCCCAGATGGGTGGTCAGAGGACGCTTGGAGGTCTGGGGTTTTCCCAGCCTGCAGCCCCCAGAGCAGCACTGGGGTCTGGGGCAGACCCCCATGGCAGTGAGAGAGACTGCCCTGGGCCCAGGCAAGCAGCCCCTTCAGCCTGCTCGTTTCTGGTTTCATGGCTGGTTACATGAGCTTCCCCTTGCGAGTGTGTGAATGTCAGCGAATGTCTGTGAACCATGAAATGAAGGCGCGGGAGGGGCTGTTCTCGGTTACCTTGTTACCTTTCCAGCCCTCCACTCGCGTCTTTGTCCTTCCCACCACATGGGGGCAAATGTCGGCCACCAGCCACTGTTAGCTCGTTCCTAAAAAAAGGACACTTGGCCTTAGCTTCAGGAATGTATGTCACCTGTTAAAAGTTATTTGTTTGGCCCAATCCTCCTGGGAACAAAAAATAATAAAACAAAACAGGCGCGGGGCCAGGCAGCCCCTGGTCCTGGGAGGCAGTGCTTTCCACTCACATGTATGACAGTGAGGTCCTGTGGTTTCTAAGAAGGTGACTTCCAGACCAGACCACTCACTGAGTACAAAAGTGCAGGGAAAACAAGTTAAGGTTTGTGTGGTTGTGAGTAGCCAAGCCTTGCCCTTTGTTTTTTCAGATGGGGCTGGGGGGAGGGGCAGTGTGCTCTCCAAAGCCTTTTGCCTCCTGTTCCTAAGCCAGGCTGTCACAAGCCTCCCAGATATTCTTAGTGTGGCCTGGAAGCAGGGAAGAGTCCCGGACTCAGAGAGCCAGCTCCTGAATTTCCAGGCCTGGAACAACAAGGCTGCTGTTTGCAACACTCGGCCGGCCCTGAGGGAAGGGAAAAGAAAGAGTCCTTAATCCCTACC
Source organism: Eulemur rufifrons (assembly GCF_041146395.1). Lineage (NCBI taxonomy): Eukaryota > Metazoa > Chordata > Mammalia > Primates > Lemuridae > Eulemur > Eulemur rufifrons. Next base: position 206,302,322 of record NC_090989.1, read on the forward strand.
CAGAAGCAGGCGCTCCCCACTTGGGTTGTGGCTCTGGGGCTGACCCTCTCACTGCCAGGGCCATGTAATTTCCCCTGAAGAGGAGGAGGTTTTGCCACTAGCAGGAGGCTTTTGCTTTTCATTAAAAGGGGGAGGAGTATGTGGAAGAGAGAGATTTGCCTCTGAGCAGTACATTTTTTCCAAAGGTCTAGTTGCATTAGTGACAGCTTATAGTGTAGACAAGAATCTCTGCTATAAACTGACAAAACCTGCTGTCAAAACAGCCAGGTGCAATGAGGCCAACCAGCTATAAATTGTCTTTAAGACCCAACTGGTATTTCCTTGGGTGCTTAGCTGTTCGGTAAAAACAACAGCGTCAGACAGAAAAGGCCCTGATTTAGTGCACATCTTTCCATCAGTGAGTGATCAGATGGCATCTTTTCATCTCTTCCGCCCATTTTCTGCCATTATTTATATGGCTGCTGATGATTTACCTGCTCTCAGCCCCTTGCACACTCCTTGAGAGTTTCTTCGTGTTTCCACGTCAGTGAAAGGCTCTGCGAGGGCCTGAGACCCTCTGGTTGCAGGAGCCTGACAGTGAATGGGACACCTTGTTCTTTGTTCCCGTCACTGTAATATAAAGTTACCAGTGCGCTTGCCCTGGAGTGACAACCAGAGCACTGAAATTGCTCTGATGCTCTTTGTTCTTGTTAAAAATTTCTGTCCACCAGCAATTGAAGTCATTCATGACAAAAGAGTCACGTTCTCCTGGTGAAGTTTTCATTCCACAGGTTACAGAGGCTTTTTGTCTTCTCTCAGGAAGGCTTGCCTTGCGGTTGGCCTTGATTTTCCTTTTTGGCCACACTGAATGGAAATCATTTAAAAAAAAAAAAAAGTAGAAATAGCTTCAGCAGCAATAAAAGTTAGCATGGACCCCGAAGAAGCAAAAGAAATTGGATCCAAACCTCTTTAAAGAACACCCTAACCCTATAACCTTTGGCCTTGCAAAGAGATTTAAAATTGATTGAACCATCAGTATTATATTAGTAGATTATTTCTTTTTATGACATTTTTCTGGTTACAGAGTATTACACATTTACTTGGAATACAAAAAAGTTTATAAATAAGAACACAAAAATGACCCAGAGACAATTTTTGATATACATCCTTTCACTCATTGTTCTTGGTATATAAATACATATTTCCCCCTTTTCTTTCTCTCCCTTTTTAAAAGTAAAATATGCTCTCTAGAGCACGTTCAAACAATGGCAAAATATAAAATGTAAAAGCTCTTGCCCCCTTCAGTCTTCCTCCCGAGAGATAACCTGTGCCTGATAACAGCGTGGCGTGTGTCCTCCCACACGTTTTCTGTGCCGAACAGCAGGTAGGTGCATATACTTTTGAAATAAAATTGGAATCCTATCTTCCAAGCTAAAAATTTTCATTTAAGAACATATCTTGAGTAGTTTCCCACATCCCTCAATATAATTCAAGAGCAATAATTTTTAACAGCTGGGGCCGGGCGCGGTGGCTCACGCCTGTAATCCTAGCACTCTGGGAGGCCGAGGCGGGTGGATCGCTCGAGGTCAGGAGTTCGAGACCAGCCTGAGCAAGAGCGAGACCCCGTCTCTACTAAAAATAGAAAGAAATTATATGGACAACTAAAAATCTATATAGAAAAAATTAGCCGGGCATAGTGGCACATGCCTGTAGTCCCAGCTACTCGGGAGGCTGAGGCAGTAGGATCGCTTAAGCCGAGGAGTCTGAGGTTGCTGTGAGCTAGGCTGACGCCACGGCACTCACTCTAGCCTGGGCAACAGTGAGACACTGTCTCAACAAAAAAAAAAAAAAAAAAAATTTTAACAGCTGCATCGCTTCCTAATGAATAGCACCATAATTGAATTTCTTCAACCTGTCCACTGTTGGAACGATATACTATATACATTGTTTCTCAGAAAGTTGTACATTCTGGTAATTTGGCAGCTCTGTAAATAGATTTTGATTTCTTTTCATGCCTGCCCAAACAAAGGTCCCCCTCTATCCCATGTGCACATATTTTCCAATCTTCTTTTAAAACATTTATATGCAAATACACTAGAAGTAACTTTTCTCCATCTGGCCTTTCTTCTATATTCCTTATTTTAGTGTATGCGCCTGCCTTTCTTTGATTTCCTCTCTACATTGCCAAATACTAGGTCATTACGTACACACTTATTAAATTTCTGATTTTCTTTCTTTCCTAGCACCTCCGCCATTTTTTAAATTACATTTTGCTTGAACAAAATTATATTTTGCTAGTGCAGTAGCTAATTGGTCTTTTAGCTGCCAGGCTCGTCCCCTTTCCATCCATCATTCACATCAAGGCCAAGTGAATCTTCCTAAGACACAGCTCAGATCCATTCTTCTCACTAGAAACTTTCTCCCCATTGACAGTGTATTTAGGGCAAACTCCTCGGCTTGCCATTTGAGGCTATCAGCAGTGCTGTCTGAAGCTACCCATTTTAACCTTATCTCCCACCATTCTGGAGATATGCCCAACCATAACTGCCCGTCTACAAATATTTGTGAGCTTTACCATCAGTCTTCCTTTGCACATGTGCTTTTTTCTCCTTGGAATGCTTTCCTTTCTATAGCTCATACCATCCCCTGCCTTCCACCCCCAGAAACAAGGGCTTTGCCTGACTTATCCTTGCAGTACCTGCTGTGATGCTCCTTTGTTTTGGGCCTTGCGCGTAGTAGATGCTCAGTGGCTTACCATGCAGTACAGTAGCCACATGTGGTTCTCAGCACCTGAAATATATCCAGTACACCTGAGGAACTGAATTTTTAATCTTAATTAAATTTAAAATCTCATAATTTAGTTATTGCTTGGAACAACCTGGGTATATGAATGAATCTACTTTTTCAACTATAAATTTTATGAAATATAAATACAGATCAAGCATTTCAGATTAAAAGTCAGCACCCAAATCATGATGGACTGTGAAAACCCATCAGATTTAGGAGACTTAGTACAAAAATGAAGGTAAATATTTCATTAGTTTTTTTAATATTGGTTATATGTTGAAATAATAATATTCTGGGTACATTGCAACTCAGTGTATATATACCCAATAAAATATATTATCAAAATTAATCTAGCCAGGTATGGTAGTGCAAGCCTGTAGTCCCAGCCACTTGGGAGGCTGAGGCGGGAGGATTGCTTGAGGTCAGGAGTTTAAGACCAGCCTGAGGAAGAGTGAGACCCCGTCTTTACTAAAAATAGAAAAATTAGCTGGTCATGGTGGTGGGCACTTGTAGTCCCAGCTACTTGGGAGGCTGAAGCAGGAGGACCACTTGAGCCTAGGAGTTTGAGGTTGCTGTGAGCTACAATGATGCCACTGTACTCTACCCAGGGTGACAGAGTGAGACTTTGTCTCAAATAATAATCATCATCATCATCATCATCTTACCTGCTACTTCTTACTTTTTAAATGTGGCAACTGGAAAAATTTAAATGACACATGTAGCTTGCATATATTCCTAATGAACAGAGATGATCTAAAGCTATTAGTTGAATTACAATCTGAGTGCATAATGCCTTAAAATCACCCACAGAATAGACATGATTGAAATCCTCTGTATTTTTGTCAAACGTGGGTAAAGATAAAGCTGACTAATCTGTAGATACCTTCAATTCTCCGTGGCAGCACAGACGATCACATCCACAGGTAGAGGGTGGGAGTGCTGGTTCTCAGTAGGCATTCAGAGGACACGAACCGATGACGAGCCTTGCATCAGCTCTTAGTTTCTACTTCAGGAGACCTGTTTCCTGAGCTGTGAATGCAGGCACACCGCCTCAGGTGAATCTCACAGCCTTTCTGTGCCTCAGTCTCCTCTTTGCCGGACGTGCTCAGCAGCCGTTAACAGGCAAAACCATCAGCCGCAGTGGCAACAACGGGGAGAGAGGAGATGGGTAGCAGGTCGGCTGCGTAATACGTCCTGGAAATAGGCAGAAATTATCTCGAGTTGCCTGACTTGCGCCTGAATCCCAGAATTTTTAGAACAGCAGGTTATTTTGTCATCTTGGGAACATGCCACTTCTTTCCGAGCAAACACCTGCAAGTTGCCAGAGGCCACACAAACAAATGATAGAAAACTTAAGTCTTGTAGGGAAAATGCTGTAATCACAAAATTGAGGAAACTTGATAAGATATAATACAAGAGGCTTTATGTCATTGTAGCCACGATGTGCTTTTAGCACAGAGAAAACCAGCTGGTTTCTTAGGGAAATAACTTGTAGGCTTCTTTTAGCCACATATTATGTAACATTATCAACATAATTTTAAGGCCCATTAAGATACTCCATCTCAGTGGTGTCTGTAAGAATTCTGCATTTAATGGTCAGTCAAGAAAACTGAGACTGGTTATTTTGCAAATTCTAGAGAAAGTATATTTTTCAAATTATATGTACTATGAGATCTTTGGTTCTTTTATATCAATAATAATGTGGCACACTTTTTGAGCTCCTAATAATTTTGCTGTCATTTTTGCCAGTAGTTCAACTCAAATTTTCTAAGTGACTAAACTTCTTGTCAAGGATCCTTAAAGACACATAGAATAGGTTCTCTGGCCTCACTTGGGGCAGCACCCAAAATGTCTATGAGTCATCACAGTCACTTTCTGTTCATCAAAGTGCCTGGCCCTTTCCACAGGCTCTTCAGATTGCTACACTGCTCTGTAGAGTCACAAGACACAGGGAGAGAGTCTATTCAATTATTTTCATTTTAATCCTAATTTCCTTTATTTTTGGCTTCTATGGCTTAGTGCTTATAGGAGTTAACTAAGTACCATGGGTGGGGTGGATTAAACAACAGAGATTTATTTCTCACAGTTCTGGAGGCTGGAAGTCCAAGATCAAGGTGCAGGCAGGTTTGGTTTCTCCTGAGGCCTCTCTCTCTGGCTTGAAGTTGGCTGCCTTTTCACTGTGTCCTCACTTCATGTGTCCTTTTCACATGGTCTTTCCTTTGTGTGCATGCATACCTCTGTCCTCACTTCCTCTTTTTATAAGGACACCAGTTGTATTGGATTAGGGCCCAGCCATATGACCTCATTTTACCTTAATCACCTCTTTGCAGGCCCTGTCTCCAATAAAGTCACATTCTGAGGTACTGGGGATTAGGACTTCAACATATGAATTTTGGTGGGACACTATGCAGCTATACCAAAGTTTATTCTCAATACTTCTCTGACTAGTTCCACATGTCTGGTGAATCCCTTCAAAATGGCCAATAAATATCACTCAGGCCAACCTCACTATATTTTATTCCCCTGTTTATTTTATTTATAAAGGATGAATGCACTTTGAGTATATTTTTTGGTCCACAAAAATTAAAAGTCATGTCTGGTCATATGAGAGAGAAATAAATGTGGGAAGGATCTATTCTCTCAGAGAGTAGCCGGTAACCGAAGGTCTGTGCTGGGTGTTGCATGTCATCGAGGCATCTGATTCGACACTATCCAAATATAGTAACCTCTTCACAGTACAAGGCACCACCAGGAAATAGAAAACACTTTCCTTTGGTGCCCCCCAAATGAAAACTCTGTCTTTCCTTCTTTCCTCTCTTTTTCAAAACCTGATTTCCAGAAAGAATTTGAATCTCATTCACAGTACTCTAGACTCCAAGTGAATAGCAAGAATTAAAAGTGTTTCCTCTCCCTGAAAGATTTCCTTTGTAAGTGTCAGTGCTTAGCTTCTACAGAACTGTCAAGCATCCAGACCAGATGGATGGTATTTGCAATCGGCAGCTTCTTCCAGGATCCGAAATCAGACCTGTAAGCCCAGTGCCTTCTGTCCCTTCTTGCCATGAGTCTAGCCCATACACCTACTCTTTATGAGGAGCTGTGGGTGATTCAAAGATAACAGAAGTATAGGCTTTGCCCTCAAGATACTTTATAATTCAGTAGGAAAAATCAATATATAAACAACTGGCTTAAGGCAGAAAGCAGTAACTAGTGAAAAACTAATTTTTAGAGTTTAAAAGAAAGAGGTCATTTCCTTCTGTGGAAGCAGAGAGGGTCGAGGTACCGTTTGAAGCCAGTCTTGAGGGACAGGTAGGGCGTAGACAGGTGAAAGTCGGGGAGAAGGCCTTTATGGGGGGCGGGAGCAGCATAACCAAGGTGTGCTGGTGGAAGGCTCAGTGTGCCTGTTTGAGCAGCATCAGCAGAGTCAATCTCAGCGATGGGGGCTGGTTAAGTAGTGGGTCAGAACCACGCTGAAGGCTTAGCGGGTGGTGCCCAGTCCCAGCTAAATGGAGGCAGCGTCCTTGGCCGGGTGTAGGGCATGGGGGCAGGAGGGGCAAGAACTCCCATTCGGCCTCCCTGTCACTCTCGGGTCCCTCTCAAGCCCTGGACCCTGCGTCACCCTGACCAAGGCTGTTCTGCCCCTGAATAATAGAAAGATGAACATATTTTTTTAATAGTGACAAAGTACACCAGAAGAATGTGTTTTGCTCATGGTTTGGAGTCCTGATCTTTTTCCTTTCTGTTTCCCTTGTTAGGAAGATGTTTATCAATGCTTGTTTTGTGTGGAGGGCAGGATCTGCAAAGCAGATGGATACGTACGGCAGGACCCAGCCAGATCCCACAGGGACTTGAGTGTGATGCTAGACAGTTCCCATAAGACTCAGGAGCCACGAAGGGCTTATGGAAGGAATGACAGGACTTGAGCAGCAAGTGTAGATGACATGCTCAGGTGGAAAGACAGCTCACTGGGGAAAAGGCCACGCCGTTCCTCTCTGCGCAGGGATGAGGTAGTCTAGTGGAGTGAGAGGAAGCTAGACTGACTTTTGCTCCTTGGTTTTCAACTTTGAACTTTCATGTTCAGAAGCTATTCATTTACATGGGTACTTTTTAAAACCAGCATTCAATGTCTGGATAGCTAATGGTGTCTGTGAGCTGAGGAACATCTACATCAACAGGTGCCTGCAAAGGAATAAACATGAAGCCACATGACACAAGCACCGATTAGTGTAATGCAGATGATGTGCCCAAATCCTGCTAATGATGGGGGAGGACAATGGGAAGCTGACCAGGAAGGCTGAGGCCTATGTCCTTCAGGATCTCAGATTGGACATACATTTTCATTGATTGATTGATTGACTGACTTTTATTTTATTTATTTTTTTGAGACAAAGTCTCACTCTGTTACCCAGGCTAGAGTGCCGTGGCATCACCCTAGCTCACAGCAACCTCAAACTCCTGGGCTCAAGCAATCCTACTGCCTCAGCCTCCCAAGTACCTGGGACTACAGGCATGTGCCACCATGCCCAGCTAATTTTTTCTGTATATATATTTTTAGCTGTCCATATAATTTCTTTCTATTTTTAGTAGAGACGGGGTTTCGCTCTTGCTCAGGCTGGTCTCGAACTCCCGAGCTCAAACAATCCGCCAACCTCGGCCTCCCAGAGTGCTAGGATTACAGGCGTGAGCCACCTCGCCTGGCCCATTTTCATTTATTGATTGATTTAGTATTTATATATATATTTATTTATTTAGAGACAGAGTCTCACTCTGTCACCCTGGGTAGAGTGCAGTGGTGTCATCATAGCTCACTGCAACCTCAAACTCCTGGGCTCAGGTTATCCTCCTGCCTCAGCCTCCTGAATAGCTGGGACTACAGGTATGCACCATGATACCCGGCTAATTTTTCTATTTTTTAGTAGAGATGGGGGTCTCACTCTTGCTCGGGCTGGTCTCGAACTCCTGAGCTCAAGCGATCCTCCTGCCTCAGTCTCCCAGAGTGCTAGGATTATAGGTATGAGCCACTGCACCCAGCCTGGACATACATTTTAAACGTGAGCTCAGAGGAAGGTATATGAGGATGGCTTTCTCTGTTGGGATAAACTTTTTCCTTTAAAAAAAGTAAAAATTCTGAACCAGCCCAGGTGGACACAGACACATTCAGAGTGTGACAATGTAGAGAAAAATCTATATTTGCTTGATGGACTAAGGATAAACCTGTCCTGCCTTTGGACCAGAAGGAAAAGGAGGCAGAAGCCACTGGCTTTGAAAAGACTGTTTAGCTCAGTGCAGCTGATGGAGATAGTTGATAGTGGCCTGTGCACATGTGGGTTTTAATAAAGAGATAAGGCTGGGTTCTTGCTGGAAGTGTAGCTCTGCAGGCTTGGGTTAGGGGCCCTCAGGGAGACCTGGTCATCAGAATCGTCCAGGAGGCTATTTAAAGCTACAAATCTCAGACCTACTCCACACCCACTGAGTCAGAATCTGCATAGGTAGGGCTCAGACTGGTTGATATAATCTATAATTATGTCATATTCTGGGATATATTCTATCAAAAGAAGTTTCTTTTCAAAGTTCAATCTAAACTCTTAGAATCCTTCAATTTTATACTCTTCTTGAGTAATCCAAACATTTGGCTTTGTGGTTTAGCTTATTTGTTCAAGCAATATGCCAGGCATTGTGCTAGGCAGTGGCATACAAAGCTGAAAGGGCACAGGCCCTTCCCATGGGCTCACGGTCTGTGGGAGCATCTGCAAACCAACCGCTGTTCAGCACGTGCACAGGAGGCCTCTGCCCAGAGTTTGAGACCTGGGAGGAACCATCGAGGTTGACTTTGTGTATCTGCCATGTTCAGCTAAGTCTATAAGAAAACAATACACCTGGAGGCAGGAGACTCAGCTGCTAATTCAGTCACATGTTGGCCAGTTCATTGTTCCAGGGAGCCAGTGTGATTGTCCTCAAGGTATAAAATCTGGTAGGCAATATTCAGACATATGGGCATTACCTGTTTTTCAGACTTTTAAGTATTATGAGACCCCAGAGAGATTCACTTAAGGAAGGACTATTGCATCCCTCATAATGAGCAATGCCATTTAATAGGATTTCATCGTAATGGTGCTTTATTTTATAGAGAGAGTTCTTTAGAAAGAAGTAATGTAAACTCAAAGAAATCAGCTTCAGAATATAAACCTTATGTCAGTAGAAAAACATTTGATTCTGCTTTTTAAGAAGAACTGCCCTATTCTCTCCTTTATTAGGCTGAAGACATACTCTGGTAGACCCCTCATCAGATGCAGATTATTTTATATTTGCACTGTGCTCGTCCCACACCTGGAGGGTAAAGCCCCGAGAAGCAGCTGTTCAGTGTGTTGTACACGTGGGTGCACACACACGCACGACTCCTTGGCTATTGACATCGCACAGCATCGTTGCACATCCCGATGGTAATTCAGATCAGCATTCAGGGCCTTTTGGCCAGCAGCTGCCAGGGTGGCCCTCACAACTCTCACAGCAACTTGAACCATCTCTTGCCACCAGAGCACCCTGCTGACAAGGAAATGCATTTGGAACATGTGGCTACTTTTAGAATACAGGACTTATTTTCCCTTCTGACTTGTGAAAGCCATTGTGTGGTACCAAATAGGTGTCTACTGAATATCTGCATGGAATAGTATTTCCTGGGTGTGGCCTCTGTTGCTTCAAGGTTCTGCTTTTTAAGAAGAACTATTCTTAAAAATTGTTTTTTCTGGTATTGCACGACTGCTGTAGAATCATAGGATAGGAATGAGTCTTCAAGAACGGTGCATCTTCTTCTCTTTGTGAGGGAGCTGAGCCCCAGGAGAGATGTCCCCATTTACCCAATCTCGTGGCTCTAGTTTGTGGCAGAGCTGGGGCTCAAATCCAGGACTCCCAGTCCTCCGCCATGAGGCTAAGGCAATTTTGTATTTTTTTTTTTAACAGTGTTGTTCTTAATCCACCTTAGCTTGGTCCCAACGTTGCCTTAGGTTTTACAGTGTCTTGTAAATACATAATAAAGGAATACAGCAGAGAGCCCTGAGAGGTGATGATTTCTAATTTAATTAATGAATGCTCTTTTTCCTGCAACTGTTTGTTCCTGTTCTTTCGTGGGTGTGCAGAACGTGGACCTCACTTTTCAGAGCTTTTCTTAGATATGTGTCATGGTTATACATGCCCCTCTTTCATTAGATATTTCTAAATGATAGCCCTGTGTATATGGACTGAATATTTTGCATACGAAAAACTGGGCTTTATTGTATCAAAGACCTGGTATAATTTTGATGTGTGTGAATGTGAGTATGTGTAGAGACTAGTCTGTCTTTGTTTTTGGAAAGATACAGCCATTCCTCCCTTGAGATGGAAACTAAATTAGATAATGAATACCAGGCCACCAAAACAAACAAATGGGAAAAAGCAAATGGTCAAACAAAAAGTGTCTTTATGTACCTTCTAAAGCATTTAAGGATGTTTCTCATATCCTCTTATTTGCTTTCAAAAGCAAACTTCTAACTAGACTCCCAGTCTTTTGCCCTGGATTGTCCCTTACGGTGACCTAGAGCAGAAGAGTGTCAGGGAACATAGCCAAGTGGTGGCCAGTCAACAAGTGTGTCACAGGTCAGGGCAACAGACAATAATTGTCAAAGTGCCCAAATACAAATGTGTATTTTACAAGGGCATCCTTGTTGTTACACGCCTCTGAGTGTTGTCTGTTCTTGGTGCTCGATAATAGGTCTGCTCAGATCATTGAGCAGAAGGCCCCATCCTTCTAGGTCAGTCCTCTGGCTTGGGCCTTTATGACCTCAGTATTTTCTGCTTCTGATCCTGTCTAGTTAGAACCACCACCATCATGCTGTAAGTGGGCTGCAAACTATTTGATGCATAAAATGCAAGGCAACATTATTTTGAGGCTAGTGAATAAGAACGAAGGCTGGATGGAGGAGGAGAAGTCAATTGTGCTATATCCAAATTGATGTTTTCACAGAGCACTTTATCATGATGTTTTGGTTAGCATGGTTAATCCTATATTGGATGAAGAAGGCAATTGATACATTAAGTACAGCTTTGGAGTCAGCTCTACCACCACTAAACTATGTAGCACTGTGCAAGCCACTTACCTTCTCAGAGACCTCAGTGCTTTTCTTAGAAATGAAGGGAGCTGGTTGGGTGAAGGCCAGAGACTCTATGAGCCTTCTGCGGTACATGCTGTGCCTGGGGGCCGCTCTGAGTCCTGCCCTCCAGGTGTAACTGGTCGCCCCTGAGAGGAGAAAAATTGGGATTTCCTTTTGTCTAAGTGTCTTTCTTTCTGTCCTTGGAAACTGTTGAATTGCCCTCAGATTTAGAAGTTGTCTTTAGTGTGGATTGGCATTGGGAGAGTGTCTATACACTTCATCTCCTGTGATGTTTTACAGACTTACACTGTCAAGCAATCCTGTTTGTGCATTTCTTTTCTCTCCCCCTGGAAAATTGCTATTTAAGAGATTATTGGGAGAAAACTTAAGCAATAATCAATCTGCAAGAGCATTTACACTGGCTGACCACTGAAGAATAGGCATTTGCTTCTAGTTCAAATCAATTATTCACAGATATTAACCTCTTTGACCAGGAGATGAAAAAAAAAAAATTGTGCTAGGCTTATTAGTCTTGAGGTTCCTGCAGATCAGTGACAACTGAAATCAGTTTTACCTGGGACAGTGACAACTATTTCTAAGATATATTTTGAGATATAAAAATAAGATTTGTTTATGTCTGTTGCCTAAATAAACATGAGCAAAAAGTCCAGTGAGTTCCAAGTTGCCTTTTGAAGGAGAGGAAGACACTAGAGCCAAATCCTCCAGAAAAAGCACCTCATTTTTTATGCTGCTTTATATTTAAATCATTAGAGTATTTTCTGCTTAAAAAAAATAAAAAACAAACATAACCAGTCATAATGTTTATGAGAAATTGCTACAGTGATTGCTGCATATTTTATAGCAAAATGTTGCAGTGTTTTTTATATTGAGAAAGTAGAACCTATTTGGGGTTGAAATGATCAAACCCAGATGCTTTCCTAAAATTATATTTTCGGTGCATTTATATGTCTGTTACAAAGTGTGCTACATGCTAAAAATATTTTCCTTTGTAGGCCGAGGGAAATTTCAAACCACATTGAGGGATACATATATCAGATGGTTTTCCTTAAGTGTGTTAAGGGCATCCTGGTTGTTATTAGCTCCGACTTTACAATATGACATTATTTATGCCAAAAAGCTTCACAATTCAATTCTTCTTTAATTTCAGCAACTTTATTGGCATGAAAATGCATAGAAGGGAGGCCAAAGTCAATACATCAGAATTTGGGACTAAGACTCCAGGGCAGCAAGTGATAATGGGATTCGGCTGGAGATAACTCCTTTATCCCCGGGGTCTATTTCCCTGGGATGGAGAAGTCACCTCCCATGTCAGGCAGCTTCTCTTGCCTTTTTTCCAAGTGCTTCATCTCATTTCCTCTTTTTCTTCTCTCCCCTTTTCCTCAGTTGTGCATGCTGTCACTTTTCATATTCCACGTGGCCAAGCAAAGATACACTTCCCTTTAAGACTCTTCCTAATTGTATTTATTACAAAGTCATCTGCTCCAGCATTCTCTCTAGTTGTTCCTCCTCAAATTGTATTTCCGAGTCACTGTCATTGATTTTGTAATTGAGAGACATCTGCCTGGGTTTTGCATAAATGCTTCTAGTCAATTAAACTGCAAATGGGTAAATCAAAGAATATATAGATTGTTTAATTCTCTACAGAATTGTATTTTTAAACTTAATCCTTCTTTCCCCTCGTTCCCCAGTACACTGAAGTATCCTATTTTACATTCAGAACACCCAGAATGGAAAAAAAAAAAAAGGCTCTATACTAAGTGCATGACACTTAATAGTTGACTTCTGTTTACTTCTCCCAGTCACAATCTTTAAGATAGACATCATTATTATACCCATGTTATAGATGAGGAAACTGAAAACCAAATCTCTCTAAGCCCACATTCTTAATTATTACCCTGATTTTAAATGTGTGTATTTATTATTGGGAATGCAAGAAGGAGAGCTTGCTTTCTCATGTCCCCTAGTTGCCATTGCAAGGGACAGGTACCTCTTTGCAGTGGTTCAGATGTGCCATATTTTTGCAGGCTCCATCTAAGGGCACCAAGTCTGTGTGGTTGTCAGGTCAGTCTTTTTATTATGATGTCAAAACTTGGTTATTTTGATACCTTTGAAAGTGAACTTAGGTTCAAAATGCTAGACAGGCTTTTGTTTCTGAGGGGAAAAGGAAGGGAATTAGCATTTCCTGGTCTACTCTGTGCCCTTGCTGTATGTGCCATCTCATTTCATCCTCGCCACAGCATTGTCTCCGAATCATAGGCTCATGTTGTATGACATGCATGCCCAAGGCCACGTAGCGTCTCAGTGGCAAGGACAGAGGGTTCCTAGGTCTCAGCTCTCAACTGTATTTCCCATTACACCATGGCTTTGTACTGAGACAGTTAAGCCACATCATACAGTGGCACTTAAAAACAGCAACAGCATATTTGATTGTACGTTGGCATGATTTCCAATGTCCTTGAACCTCAGAGAACAAGGCAGTGAAAGTAAGAAATGTTCACTTAGAAGGCGAAGATAAAATGGACCATAATATTTGCATAGTAAATTGAAATCCCTACTTATAAAAACATTCAGAACTGGCCAGAATATAGTTAAATTCAATAGATTCTAACACACCTAACATTAATATGAACTTAAACGAACTGGGTAAATTCTTAAATCTAGCATATTAAGAGGTGTTTATGATAAGTCTAATAAAGCTCTAATGTTCTTTGTGGTTCTATCCCAACTATCATACTGGTGAGCACAAAAGCTGTGTTATGTACAGAATGGCTGGGTTTATCCCTGGTAGAAAGAAGTTATGTTTGGTATCTAAAGAACAATGAGAGTTTGCTGCTTGGCTGATCAATGCTGGATCAAGTTCACATTCCCCGGCTCCCACTCTCCCACCTACACATGCAGGGGGTGGAAGCAGGCAGAGGAGGGAGGACAGGTCCTTTTTTCAGAGAGAGAGAGACGTGAGCTAGGGCTTTCCTAATATGGATACAGCTGGGCCTGTGTAGCATTAACATTGATTTAATCCACTGCTGGAGAAAACATCCTATGAAAAGTAAAGAGATTAAGCAGCCAATTAATTCTGGCCCTTCCCATTGTTTTCCTGGAACACTTCCTTGTATGGAGCTAAATGTTTGGTGAACAAACATTCTGGAAAAGAGTTTTCTCTCATATATTATTTATATTTGGGACAGCCACTCCACTCTCCAAATGTGGTGGATTTTACTTTCCTTACTCTGTGTGTATGTGTGTGTGTGCGTGTGTGTGTGTATGATTTTACCTCTTAATAGATGGAGCATGATTCAGGCCCATTCCTCTGGTCTGCAAATTGTGACTTCATTGCATTCCTTTTGGAGGCCAGATAACAGGCAGCCCAGTCTGAGTGCCAAGGTTTTTAAAAATAGACATGCCAGGGCCACAGACTCCCCACGCATCCCCTCCTTCAAAAGCACTGTGGAGCATTGACGTGTCCGTATGCACACACTCGTGGACTCCACACCCACTCCAGCTTAGGAAATACTGGGAAGATACCTGGACATGGGTGTTTGCTTTTCAAGCTAGTGAAATATCAACATAAGATATGTTTGTGTTTTCAATTAATTAGTAACTAATGCCTTTTGGTAAGGCACTTTGCCAGAATAATTTTCCTATAGCATCAATGTGCGTGTCTGTGTTTGTTTTCTAAATAAGGGAGCCCATTTGGCTAAAGCACAGTGCCCAAGACTCAAGGAAGTCAGCATGGGTTGCTTCCTGAATGGAACAGTACCTCTTACACACAGCAAAGGGTCTTTTCCATTGGTACACGCTGTCCCCTATTTCTAGCCAACAATCTTCCAGAGGAAAATGTTTATTTCAGGGGAATGGGTGGCAGCCGCTGGCATAATGAGAATATCATCTGCAGGTGATGAGTTGGAAATACCATGTTCATGTTTACAGCACGGCAGGTCAGCGCTAAAGCCAGGTTCCCTGAAGACAAGGACCTATGCTCTTTTCACTCTGGATCTAGAATTGTATTAGCTTTAGAAAAAATTCTAAAAGCCAAATAGCCATCCATTCTTGCCTCCTTTCTGGGTAGAATGTTGAAATCTTCCACTTCTTTTTAGGTTTTTTTGTGTGTGCTTTACTTGTCTTACCCAAAAGTTTATTGGTAAGTGTAAGCTGCAGGAAATGCTACCCGGGTCAGTCGCACAGCCCGTCCTGCACTGCGTCCAGCCCTGTGTCTGCCATCTGCCCAAAGGGACTTATTGTAATAGAGCATAGTAGGTAGCTGTCCCCTGTGGCATTGACCTTGAAATTTAGATGTCTCTCAGACCTCTGGAATTTTTTCTTAGTAACCTATTAGAGACAGGACACCATTAAAGTGATCTAAACCAGTAGTTCTCAATGCTGGCTGCACATTAGAATCCCCAAGGTGGGGAGGGGGCTTTAAAAATGACTGATGCCTGGGTCCCACTCTCAGATTCACATCTCTGTGAACCTAAGGTTCTGGGATCTCTGCTGCGTGTGATGCTTTAGTACTTTTTTTTGTCTTAAAGTCATGTCCCTCCAGTATCTGGTAATGTTGTATTGCTTCTTAATTCTAATAGTCTAGAACTTCATAAATAACAACTGCTTCCTGTTCTAAGCAGATTACATGTCATTTGATCTTCACATCTCTATGAGAAAGGAGGCTTAGAGAGGTCACACAGTTAATATGAATTAAACCTAGACAAGCCATCCGTGTGCTCCTTAGACTGTGTTGTATTATTATTTTTTTTTTTTTTGAGACAGAGTCTCACTCTGTTGCCCAGGCTAGAGTGAGTGCCGTGGCATCAGCTTAGCTCACAGCAACCTCAAACTCCTGAGCTCGAGCGATCCTCCTGTCTCAGCCTCCCGAGTAGCTGGGACTACAGGCATGCACCACCATGCCCGGCTAATTTTTTCTATATATATTTTTAGCTGTCCATATAATTTCTTTCTATTTTTAGTAGAGATGGGGTCTCGCTCTTGCTCAGGCTGGTCTCGAACTCCTGAGCTCAAAGGATCCGCCCACCTCGGCCTCCCAGAGTGCTAGGATTACAGGCGTGAGCCACCGCGCCCGGCCTAGACTGTGTTGTATTATTGCCTTGTCACATGAGTTTCCAGATGACAAGGACAGTTTCTTACTAATCTTTATGTTCGCAAAATCTAGTGCTCTGTTTTACAGTGGGCATTCAGTGTGTTAAGTGAATAACCTGTCCATATGTCCAATTTACATTCTTCTTCCTTCAGTCTAAGCCCCCTTCCTCTGCTTTTCATATCTAAAGAGATGAAAGACTTTATTGGTTAACATTTTTATGATAGCCCTGTGTGATGTTTACATAGTATTATAGACACTATAATATAAGTTATATAAACTATACCGTTAACATTATGTTCATTTTTTGTTTTATTTTTTAACAGTTCTTTTCCTTGATAGAGTACAATCATAGGTCCCTAATTTCTATACTGCTAAACGTTGTTAATATGAAGAGAAATATTAGAACCATAAAATTTTTTCAGACCCTCCCTTTTTTCCCTCCCAAAGAGAAAAAGAAAATTAAAGAAAGAAAAGAATAAACCTAGAATACTTTATTTATTTATACCCCTCCTTGTCCAAAATGGAGTTGAGATAGCTTCCAAAGCAGATAAATATAGCATGCTTGAGATAAAATAAGAAAAATGAAGCAACATGAAAATAAGGGTAGGAAAATAAGATGGGGCCAAGAATTAAATTAGCATGCAGTATGTACACCCTGAAGTTCCTATGCCTGGCTAAAGTGGGGGTCACAGAGCTCTAAGCTTTCTAGAAGAGGGAAAAGGAATAAATTGCAACATCTATGAGCGAAAAATAAACCAGTTGCCTAAGTCCAGCTATTCCTGATGTTGATACCAGGGAGAAATTCGTCCTGTGGGTCCTCACAGAAAATTACTATCAAATGTAATAAACAACCCTCTAAAACCATCCTTCCAGTAAACATTGTGATAGATTTTATGGGGCTGTTTCTTATAATGCACCTCAATAAAGGTTGATGGCTTCTTACCAGAACTTAATGCGATAAGAGGACTTTCACAGAGTACCCGTAAGACAAAGTCCAGGGCCAGCTTTGTGGTGGTCTGGCTTATTCCAAGAATGGATTTTAGAGTTTCGAGGCTAGGAGGATTTTGGGCATCAGGAGAATCTGTGAACCTCCTGAAAATTGGTGTGTGTGTGTGTGTGTGTGTGTGTGTGCTGTAGGTGTACTTTTTTCTAAGGAGCTGATATTAATAGCACTATTAGCCTTCATTAGATTCTCAGAGTGGGTCAAGAAATGGAAGAACTGAGCATTTTAAATGTTGTCCCTCGGTCAAGTTCTATAAAAGTTTTTGAGCAACAGTGAGATCAGGGTTTTGGTCACTGAGAGAAAGAAGTTCTATTAGCCAATTCACTGCAGAGCCACAAGCTTCAGCAATCAGCTAAGCCAAGCATGGGATTGATTTCTTTTTTGAAAATTATGCTTTATAAGGACTTCCACTAAGAGGTTCATTTGGCCAGGTCAAAATCTTCTTCAGAAAGAAACTTGGTGTTCATTTAATACAGAGACAAAATGGACAATAATACAAATTATATATAATTTTTCTAAAATCAACCAAAAATGCAACGTAAAGGAATGTTACATTTAAAAACAGTAGACCACAATTTAAAGATATAATCATTTGATAACTTTGCTTCTAATCCTTTTTTGTTATATTTGAAACTTAATTTAACCTTGATTTTATTTCTAGACCTGTGTAGACTCCTACTTTTACATTCACCCCGAATGTATACTGGCAATAGAGCACTTCTGAAACCAGTGGATGCTTGTGGAACTCTCTACCTTGCTTGGTATTCAAAGGTCTTTTGGCTGCTTATGGTGGATGCTTTTTCCTTTCAAAAGAGTGTAATTTGCCATCTGAGGCTGTTTGGGAACATTAAAGAGCTCCCCTTGTTTGCCCAGTGGTCCTAGTTGGCTAGGAAGGCTTGCCTCTCCTTCTTGTTTCTCTGTATTGCACCTCACCCACAAGTAGAAGCAGGAAGAGAACAGTCACCCATATTAAGAATTGGTATCACTATCTCTTTCCAGTGAAAGGAGTAATTTCCTCTTCAACTAAGAAAAAGGAAGAAAACCGAAAAAGCTTTTCCCTCCAAAAGTAATCGGCAATCACCAGGTTAAGTAATTTTAAAGCAATGGCATTTTCTTCAGCTTCTTTCAGCTATTAGAAACTGCTTTGACAAGAAAGTTTCTCAGAACAATTCCTTTCAAAACTTGCATCTGAGGCATTTTAAAAGATATAATACAAATAGAAAACATCTGTTTTTAAAAGATAGTTTTAAAGTGCTTTTGCCACATTCTCCAAGATAGTTATTAGAATACCCATCCTTGGCTACAGAAGTCCAATTTTTCAAAAAAGTGGTCTTCCTCCAGCCGGTGAAAAAAGAGAGATTTAGGTTGGGCTGAACACAATCAAAAAGTATTAATATTTCTCCAGTATCATGCAATATGTTAATTTTTCAATCTAGATTAAATTCACCTCCTAGCACTATTTTGGAATATAGTTTTAGTGATAGTTAATATAGTTAGTGATTAACATATGAGGGAATTAGGAACTTCTCTCATTTCTATCTTTATTTTTTTAAAAAGGTCATTTTGGAACTACCCTGGCAATGGAACTGATATCCCATGGTCTCTCTTTTTTTAAAATGCACTGTTCTAGACTCTTTACAAATTAAGGTATTTTAGTGGTGAAACACACAGGAGTAAATTAGGAAGACCTTCATCTTAAGACTCCTCCCCCTTGAAATTTCATGTGATATTCATTCATTTGTTTTTTTATCCTTCCATTTACTTATTTAACATATTTATCAAATAGCTACTATGTGCCGGGCAGTGTTGTCAGTGACTGGACAAAAATGATGAACAAAAGAGACAGGATCTCTTTCTTCTGGAGTGTAAAGTCCAGTTGAGAAGATAAACAGTCAATAAATTAATAAAAAATAGCTATAATAACTGTACAACACAAAGAATGAGCCCTAATATAAACTAGACTTTAATTCATAATAATGTGTCAATATTAGTTCCTCAGTTGTAACAAATATACCATACTAATTAGGGGAAACTGATGGGGTGGGGGGGTAAATATGGAACTCTGTGCTTTCTGCTCAATTTTTCTGTAAACTTAAAACTGCTCTAAAAAGTGAAGTCTCTAAATTTAAAATAAAAATTTTTAAATAGCTGTAAAAGATAATCATTCTAAAGGAAATAAACAGAATGCCATTAGAAAGAATAGTGGGGTAACATAATTTGGACTGAGGAGTAAGGAAAGACCTTTGTGAAAAAGTTTTGTTTAGGCTCAGAAGTAGGACATAGCCAGGCAAAGAAGTGAAGGAAAAGCATTCTGAGTGAAGCAAAGTGATACCATTTGCACTGCCTGTGAAAAAATATCATTCTGGATTCTCTGTGGAGGATGGTTTGTGTGGAGTGGGGACTGGAGGTGGGGCAAGAGGACAAACCAGGAGACAAATTAGGAGGCAATTACAACAGAGTGGACCACAGCTTTTGCTTTCTACCCAACAAAGTACTGGAAGAGCAGAGTGACGGTAGGCTATTTCCTTTGCTATTTCCTCAGCGTATGCCAGGTTCTTCATGAGATGGGTGCTAGGAAGAAAGAGACTGTGTCAATGGCAGCAAGATAGGGTTTCCAGGTCTCAGTTCTGAAGATCTTTCTAGTGGCTTGATAAGATTTATAGAATTAAGAACAATTGTGTATATGCACACACGCGTGTGTGTGTTTGAGACTACAGTCAGATGAAAATTTTAAGGGGAAAAAAAGCCTTCAAGTACTAATTATGCAGCTGTAACAACATATTTTCATATAAGTGTATAAGATTTAATTTGCAATAGCTATCTATATTCCTATTACTGGGTTGTTGGAATTTATTTTGGATTTTGTTTCATCTAAGACTATCTGTTGAAAACTTGTTGACAAGTCAACAAAGAGTACCCTTAAGAAAGGTCCATTTTAGCAGAACACTGCTTTAGTACATCAATATTGAACAGTTCATATCACAGTTCCTAGGGACAATGAGCTCCCAAGGAAAAAAATCCCAGTGGGGAGTAAAAGGAAGTGCTTGCCAGGATAGATTTCTATTGATTCTGGAGCTGTTATTAGTAGCATGGAAGCTTGAATAGTTCAAAGTTCTCTTTCTACTTAAAATTAAGCAGTTCTGCATAATCCACTTCATCGTTTGTAGTTTATTTACCTGCCCATGTGAATGTGCACTCAAGATTTCCAAAGCATTAACTATTTTTATGCATTTCCTTTACAGTAGAAAAATTATATATGAGGGTTGTACATAATATATAAGATTTGATAATGTGTTGAAAATCTTTAGCAAACGAGTATGCATTTCATAGCACTTAGCAAATAATGATAGAAAATGGTTACTGTATCTATTTATATTACTATCTGGAATTAGGCTTTTTTGTATTCCTGGAAACGCAAACACTAAGAATTCCCTGTTTGAGTAGACCTGTTGTTTATTTTAGGAAATAGACGTGCATCACCAATGTAATGTAAGTAGTCGAGTTATGAATATGGAATGAAGGGATAAAATAAAGTTTGCCACTCTGATGTCTCCATTAAGAAGCTCTTCTGTGTAAAATACTCCATGGCAAAGTTGCTTCTATTTAAAGTAGTGAGTTTGATCTCGGCTTTGATCTAAACCTTTTGATCTTGAAAGAAGGATGGAGTAGCAATAAAGAGAGGGCAAGACAGATTTTCTTTAAAGAAATGCGATAAAGTTAAAGGGATGGTCAAGATCAGCAAACACAAGTTCAACTCGACTCTCCTCCCGGCCCTCACCAGCAGTGGTTCAACCAGGCGCTGATGCGGATGGAAAGAACCCCTTTTTGAGGGTTGACGGAGAAACTTGGGGTACCGCAGCTTTTATAAACTAAGTGTAAGCATTCCGCCCTAATTGTGAAAACCGACTGACCCTTTTTAAAATTCTACCCAATCGCTTTGGGGGTTCACAATTTGAGGGCTGCGCGTCTACACCAGCCCGGCGAGTGCGGCGTTGGCGGCGCCTGGCCGAGCGCGGCGGCTCCCGCGACGCATCACCGGAGCTCTGGACTCGGTTTTTATGCGCTCCTGCCCTCTCCCCGCGGAGGTCACCTGTCACCGCCCGGAGTCCTGAGGGGTCACTGAAAAACGTCTACTTAATGGCGCCTAATCCATTCCTGGAGAAAACTCCATTAGGAAAGTTACTTTCTCCCCGCAAAAGCCATGGGGACACAGGTTTCTGACCCAAAAGAGCGAATTCAGACTAGCCGCGGGGTGGGGGCACTTCTCCGCAAGCCCCTTTCGCCTGCGGGCGGGCAGCACTTCGGCTCCTCTAGCTGCCAAAAAAGCCGTTTCGTGGGTACCCAGGGGCCCGGGGAGGTGTGGTGGTGGAAAGGTAAGGAGCGCGCGCCCGGGGTCTCTCAGCGCGTGGGAGGGCGCGGGAGCGCGGACGCAGGCAGGACCCCGGGAGAGAAGGAAAGATGTTTGCAAAGAGAACAATAAAATAGCTGGCGCGCGGGGCGGGGGCGGGGGCAGGGGCGACCTGCGGGGAGGGCGGCGCGGCCGCCTATACCTTTAAGGCAGGCCCCGCCCCCGCCCCAGCGCCCGCGCGCCGCCCGCGCCGCCGCCCGAGCCCCGCGCCGCCCGCCGCCCGCTCTGCGCCTTAGGTGTTGCGGGCCCGGGCTCCCGCTGCTCTCGGCCGCGCGGGCAGCGCAGGGCAGGGCGGGCGTGGGGCGCGGGCTCCGGCGCCCCGGCTTCTATTCTCACCTACCGCGGGCGAGGTACAGGGCCGGCGCGCCGAGTTGGTGGGGCGCGGGGGAGGGAGGCCGGGGCTGCTGCCGCGATAAACTTGACTGTGTCCCCTTCCCCCGCAGCCGCTGCAGAGGGAGCGTCAGGCCGGGGCGGAGTGCGGACTCGCGCGGCAAGTGAGCGCCGAGGTGAGTACGGGCGCGCGGTCCCCGCGCTCCCCTTCCTCCCCGGGGCGGCGGGTCGGGCGCCACAGTCCCCCGCCGAGCCCCCGGCACCCGCGGCGCCGACGTGAGACAGCGGCGTGTAAGATGGCCCTTGTTCCGGGCGCCGGCACGCGCGGGCGGCAAACCCGGCCCTTGACCTGAGAGTGCGGCCGGGGCGAAAGGTGACGGCCTCGGCGCGCCGCAGCCTCGGGCGACGCGCACAGCAGACCCCCAAGGGCCCCCTGCGCGGAGACTGCCTGGCGAGCCCCGAAAGGTGCCTGTGGCTTCCCCAGGTGAAGCAGGGAAGACAGTGTCGCGTGGCCGTGCATCGTTTGTCACTCCGGGGGGGCGGCCCTCAGGACCCGCCGTCTTGTTTAAAATGCTGTGTGGTTTTTGAACTTCAGGTCACGAAATGGGTTCGAGTGAACCAGAGATCCCGAAAACGGAAACGAAGGGAGAAGGAAGAGGTGTTTGAAAAGGTAGGGGTCCCCGAAAGAGAGTACTGGGTGAGGGTCTTGATAAATAAATCTCTTCTGCCCCCGAGGACTTGGTCACAACAATAGAGTAGCAATTTTAAAAACAAGTTTTTATTATGATAAACCATAGATTAAATTTTTGCGGGTAGTTTTATAGAAATATTGGTTGATAAGCCTTATGATCGACATACTATATTCTTCTAAGTAAAAATGACCTGGGAAGATTTGTTTCGTGCTCATTAAAAGAGCAGTAGGACTAACCTGGGTTCCATTATTATTTTAGACCAGTAGTGTTTACTATCACAGTGTTAAGGTACCTCTGAAAAATGTAAAGTGTTCTGAATAAATCTCCCACAGTATTAGGTTTGTGTGTTTGGTTGTGGTAGACACAGTAGCACACTCACTCACCTAGACTTTAAATTGGACTTATCTCAAAAATGGAGAGAGATGAAATAAGTGGATTACTTTTAAAACGCTAGAAGGGAGTTTATTTACAGTAAAGCAAATGAGAAATTTGTTTTCCTAAGTTTGGCATTTCAGTATGTTACTTAGCAGAAGTTTGGACTGCCTATTTTGTTCTGGAATTGTATTAAGTTAAAACTTGGTTTGTCATTGTGATAAATATTATGAAATATGGTAAGTAGTCTGTTGTTTTCTAAGTGACTTTTATTGAAAACTCTTAAAAGCGAATGTTTTTACAAATGTTATAGCAGGTATGATTTTTGTTGCTTTTGCTTAATTTCGGTGCTGTTTTTTGATTCTTGATAGCACCAAGGGATTAAAATAGCGGTGGGTTGTTTTTCTGCTGCTAGAATGTATGATGAATCACTCCTGATTCTGAAGCCAAATTCTTGCTGATAGCATTGCTGCCAACTTCTGTGATGTGTTGCCTTAGTATGGGCATTGCAGTGTCGGAGAATGTGTACAAAGCACATCATAATGAAGGTGATACCGAAGTTTCAGAGTGCATTTAAGGATAGCAGAGGGCAGCTTCTAAGAGAGTTGGAAAAAGAACTGGCCTATGAGTATGGTTGTTTGTAGCTAGACATTCAGTGTGTGCGAGAAGTGGTACCTTAGCCCTTCCCTTTTTAAATAGTCATATGTGTCACATAAGTTAAACAGTAATAGAAAAAGTTGTCATTTTGAGCAGACTTGAATTTTCTGACCATACCTCAGCATGTTATGGAAGGTTGTGTTTAACTTCTTGGTTTAGGTATTTTTTAAATGTCTGTGAAATGATGAGTGAGATCATAAAAATATCCAAAGAAGGAAAAGAATTATGGCTTGCTTAGTATTTTTTTTTAAAAAGTATTGTAGCTATTACTTTTTAAACCAAAAATAAGATTACCAGAATGCACAGTGTACCATGCAGAAAAGAAGGGGAAGCCATTATTTGTGGGTTACTAGCTATTGTCACTACCAAAATCTGAACTAGAAGTAACCACATCTGTGACACCCATGATCTGACCGCTGCATCTTCTGAGAAAAGGGGTGTGGGGAGGGAAACTGAGGATTTTACCTTCCAGGAGAATGAAGTTCCTTGATCAACCATTTCCCCTTGACAGAGGCTATTGTATTAGAACTTAGAGGGAGGATGCTTCTCTGCCTCTTTTTCTTGAAAAATACGGGCAGGAGTTTTAAAGAGAACATGAAAATAAAGTAGGTTGGGACTAACATTCAGAACTTCTTTTCAAGAAATGAAGCTCTTATAGCTGACTAGTTTTGAGGGTAGAGGTGGGGAGAGCAAGAAGATGGGAAATTTCAGAGTTGCACCAGAGAATATTAATTATCGGTGTTTCCAGTCTTTTCTCCGGCTCTGCACAGCACTGCCGAGCCCTTTGCCCACTGTTTTGCCTCTGCCACACCCAGGAGAAGGTTCGAAGATCCAAGAGGCAAAGCATGTACTGTTTCCAAGGGCCAGGTGGAAGGGAGTGAGTGCAGTGAGCAACCAAGGACATTATAGCAAGTTCTGAAAGGTATTAGTGCTATCCTGCAGCTGGTAGATGAGGTATGTCCCCCTATCCTGAAATACAGATTGAATTCTTTGATAATGAGCCTTCATTCTGAGGTCATGTGTTAACCTTTTGCTAGGATTTGAACCTGTTATTAGTGGGAACCTATGTCGTTTGCTTATTGTTGAGTGTCCTCAGTTATTTTTTTAAAATGTCTACCACGCCACAGTAGAAGCAAATTATTCAATTTCTCCTTTTTCTGCATCCACTTGTTTCTTTTACATTAAAATAAAACTATGATTATTTTCTGATTTTATTTATTTTATATTACTATAAAATAAGTAAGTGAGTTTTAGTCATTCTGGTAGGTGCACATTTTAAATCTAGCTGTTGCTTCTATTTGCCTACTTTGTGTTCCTTGCTCCCTTTTCATCCCCTGCGTGCTGCCCTCTCCTCCATCCTCCGAGTGTCTGTCTGCAGCTTCAGGCCTCTTAGGATTCAGCGGAGATGAGAGAATTTGGTTAAGTAGTCTGTAGTAACTATGCTAGGGGTCATAATGCTTTTCCTCTGATAGGAGGGTGCAACTTTTACTGCCTTGTGGAAAACAGAGCCTTCTGACCTGCCTGAGAAAGGAAAACAGCTACAGGGCAAAGCCAGACTCTGACAACTCCAGTTGGGCAAGGAACTGGGAGTAAGGAACATCTTAAAGGAGGTGTTTGTTTTCTCCCATGAGGAAAATCTTGAAGGCGCTGAGTGGTAGGCAGAGCCTGATGTAACTTGAAATACTAGTTGAGTTTTTCAGTGATCTCAGAAGGCGAAGCAAAACAAACTCACCCTGTGCTCAGCTGTGGGTTAAAATAACGAATAATGAAATAAAATAAATTGGGTGACTGAGATGTACCACCCAGATAAAGTGATTTAAAACACTCTCCTGGCCTTCCCTGGTCTCTCGTACCATCATTCCCACCTACCAGATAGTTGTCGTATCTTTCTATGCTGTCTTAACAGGTTTTAATTTCTTCTCTCTCTGAAGATGCGTCATTCTCTCTTAGGCATCTTCTGATATCTTCGCTGACGTTGATTTCCATTTTATTTTTGCTTCATATTTTAGCCCTTTTCCCACTGGTGTAAATGAATTCCTTTGTTTTTTTGTTTTCTTCATTTAAGAGGACCAAACTCCCCTCTCTTCTGCTTCTGGTTCTCAGGTATTTTCTCCTTCCATTCTGATACTCTTCTTTTTTTATTTCAAGTTCCTTTTATTTACTTTGAATAATTTTTACAACAGAAAAGCAAGGAGAATATGAACTAACTTCACAATGAACAATGAGGATGAATGGATTAGCAAGTTCTACAAAGGGCAAGTTAAACAATTGCATTTGCAAAAGTGAATTATATGTGTATATTTAAAAGTAATAGATTTGACTAAATGGCTATCAGTTTTGGTAGAAGAACAGATTTTTCTGTTTTTGCTTTTAACTGATTTAAAGATAAATACAAATTATGCATCACAATCAGATTAAGGGATAATGTTTTTTATAAGTATAGACTTATAAAATATAAAGTTTTAATTTTATCAGTATTCTAAGAGTTAGAATATATAATCAAATATTATTTTATAAGCTAGTATATTTAAGGAAAACATATGAATAGGGTATGATTCTTTTAGAGGAAGAAAATTCCAATTTTCAGGTTCAAAAAAAGCACCCTTCCTGGTTTATGCATGTCTAACCTCAAACTCCTGGGCTCAAGCAATCCTCTTACCTCAGCCTCCTGAGTAGCTGGGACTACAGGCACCCACCACCGCTCCTGGCTAATTTTTCTATCTTTAATAAAGATGGAGTCTTGCTTGCTCAGGCTGGTCTCGAACTCCTGAGCTCAAGTGATCCTCCCGCCATGGCCCCCCAGTGCTAGGATTACAGGCATGAGCCACAGCGGCTGGCCTCTAAGGTTGGCTATTATTAACAAGCGATCCTTTATGTGCCTTAGTGTGTTTCCAAGCCAGTGGTCTTGGCCAGCATGAGATCGTCTGGCCTCTGTTAGGATTAGTCCTAACGAATACTAGGTGCAAATGGTTTCCAACAACAGCACCCTTTAAGGTTACCTTAATTATTCGTTTCTGCCAGAACCTGAAAAACAATACTCTTAAGCTACTCATTACTCAAATTGTTTAAAATGTGGTGAACTTTTCCTTTAAATATCCAGAGTGAAGCATGAAAATCTGGAAGGATGGCTGTGAAAAGTGTGGACTTCATAGTATTTTAGTGGCCATTTTAATTGGGACCAAATGATAAATTCTGTTTTCTGAGTCTTTAAGAGAAAAGAAACCAAAAAACTATATTCTTTGTGATAATATCCTTCCTAAATTCTGGCACATTTTCACTCTATTTTGATTTCTTTTGTTTCCTTCTACACACTTGACTCTGAACCACAATCAATGATAATCTTAGTTTCAATAATTCTCAGACTTTAAAAATTGTATATGTGAAATCCAACTTGGTTTATGCATTTTGCAACATTTATTGTTCCTTTTAAAATTTTATATATTGTAAGAGAATACTTTTAGTTCTAATACTGAAATATTCAAAATGATAAAGGTAAGTACAAATTTTAAACTGTTTAACAAAGTGCTTTACTGCTGTTTGTCTTGTGACAAAGGTCTATTTTATATTCTGTTTATGATTTCTGGAAACCAATATTAACACTAATAAAAATTATTTGGCTCTTTCTTAGACCCATAACAGCAGATGGTGATTGTGTTAGGCTTGACTCCAGAGCTGTCATCACACAGCTTAGCAAAATGGCACAGGGTGAACCTAGGGAGTGCTGAACCCAGGGTCCCTTCACTTGGTAGGAACTACCCTGCATTCAGCAAAATGGTAGGCTTAGGCAGGCACTCTTACGCAACTGAGGCAGCATTGGAGTTGAGTGGTTTCCCAGGCGTTGGTGCCCTTGCCGCTTTTTGAGAGTGCTGTTGCCCTGTGAGAATTCATAACTAGTCTACATTTATATAGCTGCATCTCTTACAATAGCTTCATTGATACTTGATTTCCATAGAAAAGCTTTATGGATTCTAATGAGTCACAGCTCTTGAGGCACCAGCCCGCCCTCCTTCCCTGCCTTCCTCCCTCCCTCCCTATCTGTGAGTGGCTTTGTGTACTGTGTTGTACTGATTGTGCCTTTGGATGACAACTTACTTGAGTGATGGGGGGAGGCAGAGTAATTTATTAAAAGTAATTACAAAGAAACCAAACAAAAGGAGTAATTACAGTGCTGCTAATATGCAATTCGTTATTTTATTGCTGAAATATTTGGAACTTGTTTGAGATTCTTGGTCTTATTTGTCAGTTTCTCTTTTTCCCTTGTAAATCTCTAACAAATACATAATTTATTAAATTCTCTGTATCCAGGTCTCAAGTTAGGTTTCATAAGATCTTGGCTTTTTTTGCTATTTGTTTTGTTTTTTTTTTAAAAGCTGGACCAAGGAAGAATTCCTGATAAAATGTATTTTTGATGTCTTCAGGAAGGAAGTCTGATCTGTATAATTTTATACCATTAAATTTTCAACTGTTCTGTAGATTTATTTTTTTTAAGAATCTGTAGTTCTAAAAAAATGTTTTGGAAATTCTAAGTGTTCTTAAATTCCTCCCCATTTTTAACTGGCATAACAGCGAAAGTTAAAGTATAGTCATCCACTTACCTTCACACACTTACTCACATATTTAAAAAGAATCTTTGAATGGAACTATAAATATAAGAATAGCTAACACTTGTCATATGTCAAGCACTGTTCTAAGAGCCTGACTTGTAGCAGCTCATGTAAATATACCATTACAGTAGTGTCACAACCAGCAATGTGACATTAAGATGTAGACTGCATCAAACACTTTGATGAGGTATAAACAAGTCAAATTGCTATAGAAAAGAATGCTTTGGGCAAGATTTTAAAATTCTTTTTATTGCAGGTTATTGATAGTCTTAGACTACCAGCATAAAAAGCACATATTTCTAAATTAGGAAAATCCCAGCTAGTATGTATTTTGAAAACAATTGAAAGTGTGCAGATAATTCCACTACTGTTGATTTTAGCAGGTTTGATGCCAGCAGCCATCAACTCTTGTATGCTATAAAAGATGAAAGCCATTTTTGTATAAAACATAAGAGTTCGGCTGGAAAAGAGAAGGCAGGCAGAGAAAAATTTTGTGGCTTTTTAGTTACTTTTATAGGAAGCATTGGTTTCATTCCTGTGACAGAATGCTTTACTTGGCAGTCATTCTTATCTTAGGCATTTTAATGAGCTGTTGTTTTGTGCCTGGGTCTCATATGGCACTAAGATGTATTTTTTTAGTAGCACCTACTGGGCTAGGACCTGCCATTGTTTTCCGTTGTTAATCTTTTATTGTAGGAGGCTGACACTAGCATGTATCTTTAAGTGCAGCCAACATGTATCTCATTTGTATTTCTGGGACTGCGCGCACAGGAAGAGTGATACTCAAGCTTTTAATCCCCAGCTGGGAAAAGGAGCTGGTCACATGCAACCTCAGTATTTGTTGAATGAATTAAATGAACGAATTCCTCAAAAGGCATTTATTTTATGAATTCATACCTGGCTATTATATTTAAAAAATTTTTTGCTATTCAAATTTTTATTACTTTGTTTTTTAATAATAGAGGTTTACATTAAAGACTGTTTGGTGGTGGTTCTCTGGTTTTATTGTGGGCAATCTCTTTCATTTCTTCTATAAAGAGAGCTCAGAGCCAGGAAAACCTGACACTGGCCCCAACTCTGCCACCTAATCATGTGACCCTTGAGTTTATCATGTGACTTTTGAATTTCTTTGAAAATCCTTTTATTTAATAGGGCAGTTAAACCCATATATTAATTGATATAATCAATACATTTGGCCTTAATTTTTTTTATATAGTTTTGTGATACATTTTTTTCTTTTGTCCTTTGGTGTTTAGGAACGCTTCTATTTTTGCTGTAGTGGTTGCCTTTACGTAGTAAAACTGTTTTGGGGCTCTTGTACGTTGATTTCCTGCTGTTAGCAATAGAGAAATGAGATATTTACCTTTTCTTTCTTGTCTCCTCTCTATCTTCCATTATGTGACTTGAAATATTTTTTTTTTACTTCCAAATAGATGCCTATAAGGCAGTTGATGGTATTTTCGTATAATCTTGCCATTCCCTGCTGCTTGATAATTGTACTCTATGTACTATGTCAGAGCATGTAGACATTACACACTATACCGTATGCTTTATAAAATCACTTGGTTTTAATTCTTCAGGTTATATTTAATGTTCATCATCTGCTCATAAATTGAAGTCTCCAGCCATTTTTGAAGCTAGTTCTCTAGCAGAGTTCTCAGGAAGAGCTTGGGGCAACTGTATTCCCTGAGTTTTGGCGCTTTTTAAGTTTGTGTTCTTTATACATGAAGGTCAGTTCAGCTAGATTTAAAATCATTAGCTCATATTTTCTTTAAGTATCTGAAATATGTTATTCCATTGTCTTCCTGCATGAAGTCTGATGCTATCTCATTTCTTTCCCCTGGAGTGACCTGGTCTTTTTCCTAGACACTCAGATTTTTTTAAATAAATGCCAATGATTTTACTCTTAATGTTTTGCCTTGTGGGTTATTTTTCCCAGTTGTCACTTGGCTTTTGAGCTTTATTTTCCTCATCTGTAAAATGAGAATAACTTTTTTGCCTGCTCACAGAGTAGGTTTGAAACCAAAGAAGATATTGACATAAAGTGCTTTAAATTTATTATTTACTATCTTTTTATTCGTTAAAGTCCCTTGTTAGGAACTTTGAAATTTTGAGTGCTTCGTTTTGTGGACATACGGACTTGTGTTGACTTTATGTCTGTGAGAAGTAGACAATGGATACTCAGTGGAGTCTTCTATGTCCTGGCAATAAACAAACTTGTCTGCATTCCATATGGTAAGCAGGCTCTTTGCACCCACTCATGGAGGACTACTGGATTAAAAGCAGTAGTGCTTTTTGAAGTATCTCATCTAGAAAACTCCTTCTCCATTTTATTGTTCTTATTCTTACCCGTCATGTTAATTTCCCACTCAAAACTCTGGGTTTACATGATCTCAGTTTATATGTGCATAGAGCAATATGCAGAAAAAAATTAAAGCATTCTATTTTTCAGATCATGAGGATTGCTGAAAACCCAAGTCAGCCTAATCAGCCAGCACATTTTATTGAATTCATTGTATGCAAGGCCCTGTATAAGAGGCTGCTGGAAAAAAAAAAGAAACACAAGAGATGTCATTTCTGGTCATGGAGAAATAAAACATACAACATATCAAAGATCACTTACAAAGCAGCCTGTGATAAATAAATCCAAACCAGCATAGCACAAACTAAGGACACGAGTATATGATGCCCTTTACCCGAGGCTACCCTGGACTAATGTTTCCATGCCTGGTCTTTGTTTTGATAAAGAAACCCTTTACACATGGAGGCTGGAAGTGATGGTGGGAAATTGGGTGATTGAATTAACTGAATCCATTTTAATGCTTTTACCTGATTGTAAGCACAGGTAGGGATTTGATTAACGTGAATTGTAAATAGTGTTAGTGTCTTTTTTTGAATATGATTTTTAAAATAAATTCATCCATGTTTTGCAAGTGAGGCCAGAACCCATCATAGAAGTTCTGCTGACAACTGTGAATCAGGGTGATCTGGAAATCCAAGGCCAGAAATGTAATACTGTGTATAACACGTTCCTTATCAAATTCTGTATTTATGTAAACAATTTATTTACTAACCTCATTTCATATCCACAACATACAAAATCCTGAATAAGGAGTAGAGTGTACAGAGATGAATATTAATAGAATACAGTCCTCAAAGGGTTTACAGTTATATGTAAAAAACTTTATAGAGTCAAAACCAGAATTGAATCAGACCTATATCAGGTGCAAGAAAAGTATAGTAGGTATCCAGAACATTTTGGATCTCTATAAGGGAAGGAGTCATATCACTCTGGGCTGTTTTTATTACCTGTAAGCCCTCGTTCAGGCTGATAAGTAGAATATAAATATTTGTTCCATTTCATTCAACTTTTATTATCTTGTATAATTGAGAATACCATAACTTCTGTTTTTAAAATTCAGATCTTCCTCATAAGCAACTACTCAAAATATGAAATTAGTATTTATATTTGGCTCATTAGTGTGAAATCAAAGTGCTACCACAAGTTTAGGCTACCTCTGTAACTGGGGACATAAGGATTTTTAGTCTGTTTCACTCTCACTTTATTTCCTTTTATTTGCATTGAGAAGTTTTTTTTTTTTCCTTCCCTTTAAACATGTGGTTTCAACGCAAAATGAGACATCAAAATGT
Source organism: Eulemur rufifrons (assembly GCF_041146395.1). Lineage (NCBI taxonomy): Eukaryota > Metazoa > Chordata > Mammalia > Primates > Lemuridae > Eulemur > Eulemur rufifrons. Next base: position 206,334,035 of record NC_090989.1, read on the forward strand.
TTTAGAATTAGGGATGCTAATTTTAAGTTCCAGAGTTTTTCAGAGTTTCCCTCTCTTGTGACTTTCGAATGTTGTATTCTGTCATTCAAAATACATCCCACATTCAGCACCACAGATTTAGCATGACCTCTTTTTTTAAAATGGTATTTAAAAAATAGTTATACACTCTTTTTATCTTTCTGATGATGCTAGCAGATAGACTTGCCAAGTGGGCCACATAAATATATTGTATCCAAGTTATTTAACATTTTATGTATCTTAATATAAGTCAAGAAACACTGTCTTTTCAGAGCCTGTGTTCTGAACCATACGTGTGTGAAGATTTGGATTTTTATATATGTGAAAGCAGGGAAACAAACTGATTTTCAATAATGAATACTAAGGAAAGCATGTGAAGTGGGAAAAAATGGTCTTAGTGTATGTTTTTACTTTTCTGGCATTTTCATAGATAAGGCAACGATCATTTTATGTGGCCTCATTGGTTACTGAGAGTCATTTAATTTTCTGTGACAATTTTCTGCCATTACTTTGGCATCCAAGAGAAAGATAGGAAGGGCATGAGATGTTAAACAGGAATGGCAGGAAGAATCCGGGAGAGAAGCAGAATGTGCCTCTTGATTCTGTTTATATACAGTTAGGTTTCTGGTTTTTTTCTCTTTAACTATCATATATACACAAACTCTGGTTTTTAATGTTGAAGATGTATAGTCATGTGTCACTTAACAACAGGGATATGTCCTGAGAAATGTGTTGGTAGGTGGTTCTGTCATGCGAACATACAGTATACTTACACAGACCTGGGCAGCATAGCCCACTGCACACCCCAGGCTGTATGGCATAGCCTCGTGCTCCTCGGCTGTGAACATGTACAGCATGTGACTGTTGAATACTGTAGGCAGTTGTAACACAGTGCTACATACCTAAACATAGAGAATGTACAGTAAAAAATAGAGTATTATTATGTCATGGGACCACTGTCATATCTGCAGTCCATCATATATCTGCGGTCCATCATTGACTGAAACATCATACAGTTCATGACTGTACTTCAGCATTTATCCCTGCTGATAAAGGCAAACAATGCTGAGTGCCCCCACAGACAATAGAAGATGATGATTCTTCAGCTCTTAATGACTTTATTGAGCTATATGCCATATATACTTTATGTGCCATAAAGTTTACCCATACACAGTTTGTTGAGTTTTTAAAAATTTGTACAGTTGTGCTGCTGCCACCACAATCCAGCTTGAAAACATTTTCAATACCCAGAAAGTTCCCCTGGTGTCTATTCGCAGTCTGTCCCCATTCCTCCTCCCAGACCCAGGCAGCTGCTGATCTGCTTTCTGCTTTATGGTTTGCCTTTTCTAGAAATTGTGTATAAATTGAATCGTACTCTATTTAGTCTTTCAGATCTGGTTCTTACATTTATTGTAGTGTTTTGGGATTCAGTAGTGTTGCATATATAAGTAGTTCGTTCCTTTTTATTTTAAAGTAATGTTCCATTGTATGGATAATACCACATTTTAGTTTATCCATTTACTGGTTGTTAGATGTTTGATTTTTTTTTTTTTTTTTTTTTTTGCAGTTTTTGGTCATTACGAATAACGCGTCAGTTCATAATGAACATTGGTGTAACTGTCTTTGTGTAGACATATTTTTCATTTGGATGGATACCTAGGACTTGAATAGCTTGGCCTTATGGCAGGTGTATGTTTAACTTTTTAAGAAACTGCTAAACAGTTTTCCAAAGTAGCCACAGATTTAACATTTCCACGAGCAGTGTTTAAGATTTCTAGTTTCTCTACCTCCTCATCAGCACTTGGTATTATGAGACTTATTTATTTTAGCCATTCTGGTGGATGTTGAACCATGCTTTTTTTTATACTTAATGCTTTTATTTCTTGAGAGGATATGTAAGTATCTAGATACCCTAATTATGCTTTTGTCTTCCATTTCACAGATCAGAGGCATTGGCCCAGGAAGTGGGAAATCTAAACATCTCACTCAGGATTCCCAAATGAGTCAGTGAACCTACAACCCTCATGCGTCAGTTGGAGTTGTAGCAACTGCTTTTGTTCTAACTCTCAAGTCCTGTGACTCAGAGTCTTCTGTGTCCTTGTAGCATCATTAGGTGTGGCTTTCTTTTTATTTTTAATATGATCTGTTCTTACCCTCTCTGGAATTATGTCTGATAAAGTGCAGTTTGTTTTCTGCAGAAGTTGCTAGCATCTTGGAGAGGCTTTCCTCTCTCTGCCCTTTAGCCGCAGTGTGCAGGCCTTGGGTGGTCAGGCCTGGCTTCCGAGGCTGGCCCCACAATGACTGTGCAACCACGTGTCATCCTGTAAAGGGGGTAGAAATGTGCCTTGTCAGAGCCTTGTGGGAGTTAGTGAGGTGACTTCTCTAAGACAGCTGGCATTCTCCAAATATTTAATGCATTTTAGAGCAACTCTTCAAAAAAGGTTGTTAAGGGCTGATTACCTGATGGTATATGGGTAGTAATGCCATTCATGTTTTTTTCCTCCTCCATGACAGTGAGACAAGAAAACATTCCTAAAATTATTTATAGACTTAAATAAAATTAAGCTTAGTTTCTTCCTGTAACTGTTCTTTGGCCAGCAGCAAATATAGCAATAGTACTTTTATGAGTTTATATGTTTGTCCCTGTCTTTTGGGTTTATTCAAGAAAACTGATTCTATTTCTCAGAGCAACTGTATTTCATTTGCATCGCTCTTCAGTTGGTCCATTATAGTAAAATAAATTGTTATTGTTCCTCTTCCAAACTGGAAGCTCCCAAAATGTTTTTTTGGGTGTTGATAAGATTTGTATTCTAGCAGGGCTCCATTTTAGATCAGTCTGTAATCATTTCTTATGCACAATAAGTCATTGATTTTGTTTCCTTTGCCCAATTTTGATTTGAAGTTCCTTTGAAGGCTGTTTGAGCTTATAGTATACCCAGCTAATGAAAGATATTTAATATTGGGCCCATCTCCTCCTGCGTCATCACTTTGCAGTTTCCTATCTGAAGAAAGGTGCCAGCTACCTGTTACTTTTTGCTAAACAGAATTACAATACTGTATTTTATTTTGCAACAAAAAGTGAACTGTAGTTGTCTGTAAAATGATTATTTTCTCTGAAATAATTATTGGTCATGTTAAGTTTCTTTTTTTTTTTTTTTTGAGACAGAGTCTCACTCTGTTGCCCGGGCTAGAGTGAGTGCCGTGGCGTCAGCCTAGCTCACAGCAACCTCAAACTCCTGGGCTCAAGTGATCCTCCTGCCTCAGCCTCCCAAGTAGCTGGGACTACAGGCATGCACCACCATGCCCGGCTAATTTTTTGTATATATATATTTTAGTTGGCCAGATAATTTCTTTCTATTTTTAGTAGAGACGGGGTCTCACTCTTGCTCAGGCTGGTCTCGAACTCCTGACCTCGAGCGATCCACCGGCCTCGGCCTCCCAGAGTGCTAGGATTACAGGCGTGAGCCACCGCGCCCGGCCTAGTCATGTTAAGTTTCTAAATGTTAAAGAAAACATAGTGTTTTGGACCTGTGGAAATCTCATCTTGGTACCATAGTGCTACACAAAACATCAGGAAGAATTAAGAAGAACTGAGGCAACTTCAGAAAATAAAATCACCACTAGCAAGAAGTTGTCTAAAATAATAGGGAAAATTATAAATCAAGCAACTAGAGGAGTGTGCCAGTAAATCTAATGTTATGAAACCTACTTAAAGTCCAGCACTTGAGGCCCTAAATACATGTGAGTGTTGGGCCTTAAAAGAGAAAAGCCATGAGCCAGGTGCAATGGCTTGTGCTTGTAGTCCCAGCAACTTGAGAGGCTGAGGCTGGAGGATCACTTGAAGCCAGGAGTTCAAGACCAGCCTGGCAACGTAATGAGACCCCATCTCCAAAAAAAAAAAAAATGTTTTAAAATCCGCGGGGCATGGTGAAGTGGGCCTGTAGTCCCAGTTACTCGAGAGGTTGAGATGGGAGGATTGCTTGAGGCCAGAGGTTTGAGGTTATGGTGAGCTATGATTGGACCACTGTACTCTGCAACAGAGTGAGACCTGTCTTTCTTTTTTTTTCCCCAAAAGAGAAAGGAAAGTGGGGGGAGGAGGATTGTCACAGGGAAAGTGGAGCAACAGAAGTTTCTGTTGAGCACTTTATTTGAGAGAGCTGGGAAAGGCCTTACAAGCTTCTCTAATTCAAATCCATGTTTTCCATGTGAGGACATGATGGCCCTGCATGGTTTTGATTCACAGGACTACATACTGGCCTGGGACCAGAGCCGGGGTCTCCTGTTCCCTTTGTTCTTTCCAACTGTCTGTGTAGACAGCTCCCCAAAGTAGGGCATGCAGGCAGAGCAGCTTTGGGTTCCAGGTAAGGAGAAGTATATCGAGGTGGGCTATCTTGTATTGTGGGACACAGACACTGGGGAAACAGAGAAAGAACATCTGGGAGACTCAAGATGACACCCCTACCAGGCTATCCCCTATGGACTAGAAACACATCCAAAGGTAGGGCCATTTTCTTGTTTATTGAGGACCTTTCCATTTTATCTAGGAGTAGACTGAGTCAGATTTTGAGAGTTCAGTCATTCCAAAGAGCAGGCCAAAGAGCAGACACTTTGCATAGCTGAGTGTCTGCAAGGGTTGATAATGAAATTGTACTTTTCATATTAAATTAGTGAATTTTACAAGCCACAGATTATTTGAAGTTTTTGTGATGCTTGTTAAAGGCGAAGCAACTGTGACATGAAATATTTTTTTTCTTTGTTTTATTTTTGTGTGACCAGATAACTAGGCATTTTATTTTGGAACACAGTAAAGGCACTCTCATGAATGGCCTTTTCATCAATCTGTACAGGTATTTTTTAATATATATGTTAGTATTTTTTTCTAAAATGCAAAGCTGATTTCCATGTTTATACATATTTATACCTTGATATATTGCAAATTTAGAGTTATGTAAAGTTTTTCTGCAGTCTGTGTTAATTGGTTATCTGCTTATAGGCCAAATCAAACCACCCTCGCCCCCCAAAACAGTACTGACAAAAGTAATGCTAACTTGGATTATGGAGGGTTTAGTGCCCTAGAACTCTCTGTGCTACTGGCAGGGCAAGGTGAGTAGGAATAGTATGATTTAGGAGAAAAGCTGCTTGTGTTTTCTCTGTAACACAACTGGCAGATACAGAAGGATAGTCCCCTACATGGGCAGATGAAGAGAAAAGGTAGGTACTGGGGCTGATTCAGACTTACAGAAGGCTTCCTCTCTGCCTCTCCCAGCAAAATGAAAGGTGCAGGGGAAAGGCGCCAGATCATACTCCTACGTTGAGAATCCTGGAATTCTTTGAGTCTTTACTGGAGATTAAGTCATTGACTTGGTCAACAATAGCATTACTTAATCATCATAGAACACCAGATTATCATCACACAAATCTAAATGATGCTGAATTAGCTTCCAACAGAGGATTACTGACGTACCAGTGTGCGTGTATAGCTTGGGTGGGTGGGTGTGCCTGCAGGAGTGCACACGTGCACACATAGACACACACACACTCTGTTTAATTGGCTTTTGGCCTCAGAGCAGGGGAGTTTTGGGCTGAGGCTTGCTGTGTGACCACAGTCTCCCATCTTGGATTGAAGCTACAGGCACTATTTCCAGAGCTGGCACTGTTTGTATCTGATTCTGACTCATAGTCTGACCAATGCTTTAACTCGTAGAGCAGCGGTCCCCAACCTTTTTGGCACCAGGGACCGGTGTTTCATGGAAGACGATTTTTTCCAAGGACTGGGGCGGGGTGGGAGGGATCATTTTGGGATGATTCAAGTGCATTACATTTATTGTGTACTTTATTTCTATTACATTGTACTATATAATGAAATAATTATACAGCTCACCATAATGCAGAATCAGTGGGAGCTCTGAGCTTGTTTTCCTACAGCTAGTCAGTCCCCTCTGGGGGTGATGGGAGACAGTGACACTTGAAGAGTGTTGCTTATGTCCAGTCTGCTCTGTAATCTATCTCTTTTTGGTTGCTGTCACTGCAGAAAACCCTGCTTCACAAAGATAGGATGTTGGAAATGGAAGCAGGCTTTTCAGTGCTTTTGTGACAATCTCAGAATATTCCACTGTGTCTTTAATCCACAACATATGGAGATTTGAAGTCGTCTCAAACATATTTAAGGCCACCACCATTTATGATCTCAAGCAGTTCTTCTAGCACCGACAAAGTCGATTCGCCTGGTTTATTCACAAATGGGTTGAGGATGCATTCCTTCCGAGTTTGGGGGTCTTTTGTGGTTGGGAAGTAATGCGCAAACTCTTTTGAAAGCTGAGATAGGTGATCATGCACCAACTGGGAGAAAGAAGGCCCTGGCTCAGTCTCTTTCAAAGTCTCTGCTAATGTTTGAAACATGTCAAAAATGCCAGTTTTTGCCCCATAATTCCAGTTTGGCTTTGAATGCAGCCACTTTATCTGCTGACTTGAACACAGTTGTTCTCCCCTGGAGTGACAGATTGTTTGTTGAGTAGGTTGACTATGTCACACACGTAAGCAAGTTATGTGACCCATTCTTTGTCACTGAAATTTGCTGCCAGTGGTGACTTTTTCTGAAAGAAATCTCTAGAGTGGCTCGCATAACTCGGAAACTCTGGCTAGTGATCTACCTTTAGAAAGCCATCTCACTTCTGCGTACAAGAGAAGACATGTGCTCTGTGTCCTCCTCACAGAGCTGAGCAAACAGACTTGAGTTAAGGGCATGTACTTTAATGTGGTTGGTAATTTTAATCACATCCTGCAAAACATTGTTTAGTTCAGATGGCATTTTCAGTTAGCCAGCATTTCTGTATGGATGACACGTGCGTAGACTCACATTTGGAAGCGACCTCCTTGACTTGAGTAGTGAAACCAGAAAGCCGTCCAGTCATGGCAGCCACTCCATCCATGCATATACTGACACAAAGTAACCAATTCAGTTGTCCTCATATGTAATCATTCAAAGATTTGAATAGTTCTGCAGCTGTGGTGTTGGTTCACAACAAGAGTGCATATAACATATTCTCAGGCACATCCTCCTGAAAAATATATCACACAAAAACATGCATTGTTGCCTTGCTGTCAACATCAGTAGACTTGTCAACCTGGATTGCGTGCCACATTAATCCTCTCTAACTACTGTGCCTCAGTATCCTCTGCTATTTCATCAATTCGTCTAGTTATGGTGCTAGCTGAAAGAGGAACACGTATCACCTTTGAACTTCAGCCTCTCCTAAGAGTTCACGGCCAATGTCCTTAGCAGCAGGCAGGATCAACTCTTCATCAATGGTAAAGGGCTTCTTAGCTTCAGCAATGCAGTTAGCCACTAAGAATGATGCTGTCTCTGCAGACGCGTTTGATGAAGTGGTGGCCTTCAATAATTGCTTCTGTTCTTTGTGTTCACATTTTTTTTCTTTTGAAAACCTCCAAAGGCTTGTCCTTTAATGCAGGGTGCTTGGTCTCCTTGTGGTGAAGCAGTTTTGAAGATTTCATGGCTTCCTTGGATAGCTGGTTGCCATGTATTATACAAAGCGGGCTTGGAGAATGTGAATCACCTGTTGCAGTAAAGCTGTAATTTAAGTAGGACTCTTAGTATTTTCTTTTAAATGGAACTTTCAGTTTGTTGGCAGTGTTAGAGTCTTCTGCTGTCTCATCATAGGATCTTTCTTTCCCCCTCTTCATAGAAGCTCTCCAGCAACATTTGTTTTTGATTCATTTTTGCTAAGGTTAGCTTGTGGGCTTAACCAAAACTGTGACTGAGACAAGTGTACAGTGCGGGGGGCGGGGGGGGAAGGCCTCAAAAGAAGTGTAAATAAAATAATGGGTGGACCATGTGTGGACTAAATTATCCGATTCTGACCTAAAGCCTGCCAACATATGCAACTGCACAATTGAAGTACATCAACTCACTTGCCACTGTAATGCCTGCCACTAGGTGCAGCTTAATTGTCACTTGCCACTCGCTGATAGGGTTTTGATATGAATCTACAAGCAATTGATTTATTATGGTCTCTGTGCAGTCAAACCTCTCTGCTAACGATAATCTGTATTTGCAGCTGCTCCCCAGTGCTAGCGTCACCACCTCAGCTCCACCTCAGATTGTCAGACATTAGATTCTCACAAGGAGTGTACAACCAGGATCCCTCGCATGCACAGTTTATAGTAGGGTTTGTGTTCCAGTGAGAATCTAATGTCACCGCTCATCTGACAGGAGATGGAGCTTAGATGGTGATGCAGGCTATGGGGAGCAGTTGTAAATACAGATGAAGTTTGCTCGCTTGCCTGCTGCTCACCTCCTGCTGTGCAGCCCAGTTCCTAGAGCAGGCCATGGCCTGGGGATTGGGGACCACAATTCTAGAGAATTGCCCCGTGTGTAATGCAAAGTCATTGTCATCATGAGCCATCCTAGGGAGAGACTTAGAAAAAGTGAAGGTAGAGCAAACTGAGCTCCAGAACAGAAGGCAAATGGTAATTGTTTTTTCTTTAGTTTCGCTTAACTTTTTATTTTTTGGAACTCCTGATGGAGTTCTAGATAATCAAAAAGAAGAAATCAGACTTGTTACAGTACTCTTGCTCTTGTGTTCAAATTCTTAAATAGGAGGAGAGAGGAGAGTAATGGTATTGTCAATTTTGAACACTGATAATATCTGTCTCTTATTTTTGGTCTCAAACCTGTTTTAAGATTATGCACTGTTGCAGAGAAGGGAAGGGGGTACATTATAAATATGTGTGGACTTCAGTATTCTTATTTCTTGTCTTCAGAATGATCTTGCAGGCATTTGGAGGGGGAGGTACATCATTTACATGAAGATTAAGAATCAAGAAGAGAGTATCTCTATGGTATTCTTGGGTGGGGTTTTTTCCTGTGAAAAACTGTTACCAGCATATTTGGAAATACTTCCTTATTTTTTTAAAGACAGTTCTTTGTATCTTCATATCAGAAATAATACAGAATTAAAACATAATAGCTGTTTTAACAGTAGCTCAGTAGGAGAAGTTCATTTGTTGAGAGCATTTTACTTCCCAAGAAGTTTTCTTGCTTTAGTTTTTTTAGCAAGAGACATATTAATCTATTAGAGATGGACACTTTTTCACCTTTTCTCAGACCATGTGTGTTTTCTATAAACTTTTCTCTCACACAAGTTTGGAGATGGCTGCAGCTGATGTGGATCTTATAGTCATGGGTTTGTAGTCAGATGGACTGATTGAAATCGCATCTTCAACCCTCCCTAGCTTTTTTACATTGGTCAGACTAGCCCATGTAAACCTTAGTTTACTCATCTGTAAAATGGTTATAACAGTAAAACATTTAGCAAAGAGCTGCCATTGAGTATTTGCTCACAGACGGTAGTTATTAATGTAGCCGGTGATAGGCTTTTCCAGTACTGTTTTCAGACTTTAGTCATCTGACATCTATGGTGTAGTATGAGAACAGAAGGAGCCCTGAGGACCAATAGGATAGGCCAGGCAACGTAGGTACAGGAAGAGTGCCGGGAGGGCGCAGGTTTAGAACATACCAGGGTGGCATCTGTGGGCCGGCTGAAGTGTCTCCAGCTTTAAGACCAGGGAGGCAGCCGATTACTTCTCTGGCAGAGCCCAGCCACAGGTGCAGAGGTGCACCTCTTTCCCAGGCTGACCCAAGAAGCTGCCCCATAGGGCCACTCTGTCCCAGACAAATACTACCTCAGTTTCTGTTGGAAGTTTCCAGCAGGCTCCTCCAAAGGGAGTTTTAGTTGAGGTCATTGGAGCTGTTTTATTGATTTTGGTTGAGGTCTTAGTGAGTTCAAGTTACAAAAGGTCAAGTTACCCACAAAAAATGTGTTTGTCTGATATTCTGAGCATTCCAGGAAGCTTAAAAAAAAAAAAAAAGTGTTGTGACTCCCCTACCCCCAAACAACTATAGAGGTCTGCATTTATGATAACTATCATTCTTGTGTAGAATTGGCTCAGGATAGTGAGTAACTTTGCCTAAGCCTGGACTTACTAACAGAAACCCACTTAGACACTGAAGAAATGGGTCCAGTGTTTGTCTCAACTATGAGTAATGGGTTATACATGATTTAAAAAGGCTTCTCAGAATGGCCTTGCTTATGTAATCAAGGATCAATATTTTCTTAAAAGAAGTTTTTATAGGTAAGCCATAACATTGCTTGATAATCAGACATCATTTTTAAGTAGTTGAAAGGGTCATTGGACAAAGCCCAGTGGACTTGTGCTGGCTTCCTAATTGCTGAGGTTGAAACTCCGCATGCCCTCTAAATTATAAACATGCTTGAATTTTTTATGGGGAAAGAAATTAGTTTTTATGTTGGATAATTTTCATGTCAAATGTTAGATTAGCCAGCCAGCCTTGTCAGATTAGACAGGTTGCCACTTTTCCTCACTTCTTCCCTCCTTTTCCCCTGTGAAGTTTATTCCAGATAGTAAGGAATGAGAGAGAACATGGGAGGGGAACATGGGGAATGTATCATGAGAAAATGCTGCCAGCTGGTTATTTTCATTAGTCCTTGGCATTCTTGGAGTTTTCTTACCTCTGTCGACAAAGAGCAGCAGTTCAGCTGCAAGCTCACATGCGGTGAGGGGCAGCATGGCCTCAATGGGCCTCCTCAAGGCTTCTGGAACATTCTTCCTGCTTTTTCCCAAGCAGTTCTCCTCCTCTCTCTCGGCAGTGAGAGCGACTCTAGGGATTTCCTAGGCCAAGAGAAGTGCCACCCAGCTTTTGGCCACAGCAATTTTCAGACTTAGTATTTGTGTGACCCCTATGTGAATACTGACTGCCCTAGAAATGGTGATATTTTCATACTTTGGGCCTAAGCGTGTGGCCCAACATGCTAGTGAGGCCTTTTGGCTAGTTTGTTTGCCAGAGTGCCTCTGAGCAGAGGGAGAATGTTGGTAGGGAGAACAGTTTTATTGCTGTCTTCTCAAAATAGAGGAAATACTCAAGGGGGTGGTCAGAGAGGAGGGGATAAATATAGCATTTCTGATTTCCTGCCTGTACTCTTTTCCACAGCATTTTATTTTTCATAAGGTGGATTTTTGTTCTATCAACTTCAACTAAAAATAATTCCATACCATTTCTGTTTGATTGGGCCTCTTATTTACGCACTTGTTACTATTGTGTTTCCCTATTCAGAAACTTTTGTACAGCGAGTTGTAAGATGGTCTTAAGATGCTTGCCTTCTAGACCTGGCACATGCATTGTGGTCCTCTGGCTGGGACCACCTGTGAGTAGGTAGTCGGGGCAGTCTTGCTGTTCTGGCTGTGGATGGTCAGAAAACCCTGGAGACTGACAAGCTTGTCCTTGCTCTTCCTCCTCCCATGACCCACTTCCCCGGCAGAGGCTGTTTAGTGTGCTGGTCTCCCCTGCCCCTTCCGGCCTTTCATCAATAAACTGTCGGCCATAGCCACTGCAGACACAGCCACATGTTGCTTCCTTGTCCACAGCAACAGTGCTGTATTCCATTCAGTGCCATGTTGTAGGGACAAGGGGTTGTTATGAGTCTGCAGAGCAGAGCTAGGTATGTTGGCTGTTAGGCCCGACCTAGCTAAGTAAAGCAGTGAGTTTAGTAGGTGCTTGGCAAAAGTTAATTTGTCACGAGATGGAAGGGGAAGGCAAGGTCATCCTAGGTTGTCTTAGGTCACCGTGCATGGTCTGCCTGCTTTGCAGATTGATATTTTCATTGTGTATAATTATTAAGTCGATATTGATTTTAACAAATAAAGCCTAACTTTGAGGTTTGGGAGGGTAAGTGGCTTGTGTTAGATTTTAGGTTACATAAGCAAAGCGAGAATTTCTCTAGTATCTCATTTCCTAATTGTTCAGAATGACCATTATCATGCTTAACATAGGTGTCTTGCCTGGGTTTGCCCATTTAAAAAGTCCTGTATTCCTAGGGAGGTGGTCATAATTGTCAGTGGACTCCGCCAGTTCCCAGGCCCCAGCACTGCCCCCGCAGGCCGCCAGCAGTAATGAGTGAGCTCTGCATGGTTACAGTCTAATAGGGCTGTGACCCAGTTTGAACTCTGTAATGAGGAAAGAGCAGATTTATTTGCTCCCCCTCCATGTCTCCCTTCCCCCATGCTCCTTTATTATCTTTAAGAGGAAATTGGATAGCAAAATTCTGCATTCTCATAATGCTAATGGACTGATGTCATCTTTTCCACTCCAAAGTCAAGAAAGTAAGCACAACCAAAAACACAGATTTAGCACTTCATAGCTGCCCAGGGCTTCATCTGTAGGTTCTTTGTGGGTATATATGTATTTTAAATAGTTTTGAGGTATAAATTTACATACCATAAACAATTCACTGATTTTTAATAAATTAGTTAAGTTGTGCAACCATCACCACAATCCAGTTTTAGAACATTTCTATCATCCCGGAGAAATCCCTGGTGCCCATTGGTAATCACTGCCTATTTCCCTCTCTCGCCATCCTTGGGCTACCAGTAATCTACGTCTTGTTTCTATAGATTTGCATTTTCTGGACATTTCATATCAGTGGAATCATACAATATGTGGTCTTTTGCATTGGCCTTCTTTCACTTATCGTAATGTTTTTAAGGTTCATCCATGTTATAGTGTGTATCAGTAGTCTGTTCCTTTTTGTTCCTGAATAGTATTCCATTATTTGGATATACCACATTTTGCCTATCTGTTCACTAGTTGATACACATTTGGGTCATTTTCAGTTTGTCATGAATAATGCTGCTGTAAGACTCATACCAGTTTTTGCCTGGATATATGTTTTCATTTCTCTTGGGTAGATACCTAGGAGTCATATGGTAAGTTTAGTGATTTAAGAAAGTGCCAGATTTTCCAAAGTGGCTACACCATATTACATTCCCACCAGTGATGTACGAGGATTTGAGTTTCTTCTTATCTTTGCCACTGGCTATATTTAAGGAATAACCTTAACCTTTGACTTCTATTCTTAGGCACAAAAGGAAGCTAGGAACTATTTTAAATTTTTTACAGTTTTTCAAGCATTGTTAACATATGTTAACTAAAATTGCTACAGTCTTTGATGCCCTATTGTTTAATCTCCAGGTTTTATTGCCAGTCATGCATGCAATAGTCTACCACATTCCATTTAATTATGTTTTTTCTTATGGACTTGATAAAAAGAATGAAGTTTGTGTGTGTTCATGTGATGTTACTGGCTAAATATTAGCTTACTTTGAGAAAGGATTTTTTTTTGTATTTCAAATTCTTTTTTTAGTTTTCTTTGTTATTCAAATCATTTGTAAGTTTGTATTTCTGATTATACACATCGTTTTAATATAGAATAGACACATGTATCTATAGAGTCATGTTTTGTGGTGCTTTAAATAATAGTACAGTTTCTAGTTGTTATAGTTGGGTAGCTTTTAAGGACTCTTTATTAAGAATGCAACTAGCAGTATTTATATGAGCGTGGGCTATTTCCAAGGGCCTGACAAAAGTTATGCAGGAAGACTTTATCACGTCATTTGCTGTGGCAGGGATTTTTGTACTTTCAAGACCAAATGGCTAATGTGGCTCATTATTTTTGCTTATTCTAGGATTTGCAGGTATCTTTTATTATGGCAGTGAACTAATTGAGTAAACTTATTTTTCAAAATAAATCATCTAATCAGTCATGACAGAGCATTCTGGTAAGATCACTCTTTCATCATGGGTGAGGTTCATGACCTTTCTTTAAGTATGAGCAGAAGCATGAGCCTCAGAGCACTCATTGCCGGCCCATTGGTCTTTGGAATTTGTGCTTGTCCAAATATTCTTAAGGGGGGCAGTGACCTATCAAGAGGAAAGGGTGAGAGGTGTTCCCGTTCACACACGGCACCCAAGTGCCAAGAAGTTCGTGGGAGGAAAATAGCGGCAGAGATAATTTTCCTAGGGTCTGATATCTGAGTAAACAACCTCAACTAAACACAATTTACATGAATGATTTTGGCCTTCAGAGGCACTTGTCACATGGGATCAGTTTGGTATAAAAGATCGGTTCTCATGGGGAGAATCCCCCCTTTGGTGATGATGTGGGTGGCACCGTGACTGGGAGTATACCTGGCCCGTAGTGGACAGGGTCCAGGAACACTGTGCCTGCGATGCACAGCGCATTCCAGCAAGGCAGAGAATTGTGCCATCTCCCACAGAACCTTCAGGTGCCTGCTGGAGAGTTGTACAGGTGAAAAAGTGGTGTATGATATTTGATCTTAGAACCTAACTCTTTTTTATGTGTGGTTTTAATATTTACTGAGATTTCTAGGAATGTGACTGCCAGGTAAATCTGGAAAGATTGTATTTTCTTGAATTTTTTCAAGCATTATTTGCCATTTCAGAAAATCTTGTCTGAAGTGGGAAGGCTTTTGTGGTGTCTGAGTAACCTCACAGCACACCCGCTTCAGCTTGCATTAGCAGCTGAGTGTTTGTGGGGCTTCCCCGGCCTCCCACTGTTTCACTGTGTGTCTTACAGGGTACTCAGGCATTAGCCTGAAAATACTGAAATCCAGATTAATGCATTATAACCCACTTTCCTTTTAGTTCTCCTTTCTGTTATAGATGGGGCATTGTATTAAGGTTTCCCCACCCAATTATGTGTATTATATGTGTTGGGTTATCTGAGACTCTCATTTTAAGATAGCTTTAAAAGTGCAATGTTTCTGACACTGTGAGAGCCATTGGCTCCAGGTTCTGACAGGTTTTTGGTCCACGTTACTGAAATACTAAAGTAGTGTGTATGGGAGGTGGCAGCAGCTTTTGAGGGTGCAGGTGGAGCAAAGCTTCCAGACAGCTGTCTGGGCAGGGCACCGCGTGTCATTGAGCTGCCCTTGTTTGCTGTAAACCGATTCTCTAATGGGCTCTCTAGTATTCCCTAGGATTTGGTCTTCTGTACATGCTGCCTTTACCAACTTGGAAGTGTCCCTGTCACCAGGCACTCTCAGTGGGAGATGGGGGTGTCAAGAGAACAGCCACACAATTCTGAGAAGAGAGTGAGTGTGAGAGGCATGGGGCAGAGATGAGGCTGCAGAGGCTGTTGGGCCCCATGGGGGACATGACCACATTCCTACAGGCATTGTACAGATGCAGACATTAAATCATTCTACCAGTCTGAATTTTCCTGGCCTTTGCCCTTTTGTCTGTGTGGTGTTACTGATGTGGAGCCGTGCCCCGTTACACTGGTGTGGCCCTTTCCAAAGCCTGGGTTTTCTCAGCAGGCTCAAGTTACTCAGAACCCTCAAGTGTGAGTGCCCTTTCTTTTTGTGTGCTGCACGTCACCGTTCTGGGCTCTCGGATACCTGCCATCCACTCGATGCCATGCCAGTCACTCCTTCACCCTACGATTAGAAAGACGTCATGTTTTACAAGCTCTTAATGATTTTAGCACTGATCAGGATTGTGGGTTTTCCAATAATAATCCTTATCCTCTTCCTTTCGCTTTTTATTGATATTTTGAGCATTTCAGTGTTTTATAAGCATCTCTTCAACAGCTTTTCAGGGACTTGGTGAGAAGAGAAAAAACTTAATTCAGCCACATTATGGAGGCTCCTGAGAAAGATTTCCTCAAGGGTAGGAGGCTGAAATTCATTTTAATTTAATCAATTTATTATATAATAACCAAGCCCATTGTTAGTATGAAAACTTGAATTTCCACTAAGTTTTTGCTTATGCCTTTTGAGAGTCCCTTGGTAAGATCCAAGTGACATTGCAGGCTGGCTTCTCTTTTCATAATGCTTGTCCTGGGAGGCAAGAGTGACATCGGTTACAGGATGCCCAACACGCCAGTCAAGGAGGCTCCCTGGGATTCTAGTTCATGTTGCTCAAATTGTTGAACGCTAGATTCCCATGCTGAGTTGACTGTTGCAGCCGTGGTCTGTTCCTGCTCTCTGCATAACAGAAGCTTTGTTTTCTGGTTGGGTACCTTTCCTGTATTTTTATTTCAGTTTGGCATATTTAGCGTCTAGTTTCAAACAAATCAACTCAAGATAAGAAGTTTAACTTTTTTTTTTTTCAGATTATCAAAGTGATACTGTCTATTAGAGAAAATTTAGAAAGTACAGGAAGGTATAAAGAAGAAATTTTAAAATTACCAGTAATCTAGTCACCCAGAGAACTACCTGCTGTTAATATTTTGGTGTTTGTCCTTTCAATCTTGTAGGGAAAATAATGATTGAAAAATAATGGGAAGGTGTTTTATATTTGTGACTTCAAAGGTGGTTATTAATTCAGGCTAATTTTTATTTTTTAAATTAGTTGAATTATTTTGAAATTCTGGTGTTTTTTTTTTTTTTGGAACGATCTGTTCTATGTATTTCATAAAAAGTAACTTGATTGACTGTGAATACTGGAATTTTTGCGGCTGTAGCCTATGATGCGTATACTTTGACTAAATCCATTTAATAACTATCCCCTGTGTACTGGAGCAGACTTGTGAACACAGAGCAGCAATCTGAGCTTGTGAACAGATCGTGTAGATTGGGAGAGGAGGGCTGGTGGATTCCTTTTACCTTTGGCTTTCTGTACGTGACCATTGATGTAAAAAGTGGCAGCAGCTGTCCTGTGTTTCCTCTTCTCTGGACATGAATCAAACTGACATCCATTTCAAGATCTGAGGGGACGCTAGCAGCTCACCCTCGTGACTTGTGTATTTAGTTTGTAGTCACAATATGGAAATTACGGAAGATGAGCCTCTCTGTTCAGCAATTAACTGTGGGGCTCTTTCTGTTCTACTTTAAGGGTCGCGCTGAAATGGATACTCCCAACTTACTTCTAAGTAATATGCAGCTACATAGCCATCTCGTGCTTTCTGGCTTTTATTAAAATGCAAATAGTCTTTACTTCAAAGTAGCATAATCGAATCCTGAAAGAAGTATAACTCATACTTTGCCTCTTCTCTGGCATTTCTATTTTATCATCAGGCCTGGCTGGCTTTTCTGACCATCTTGCTCTCCAAGTTGGTGAAAACCCCTCCTGGCTAGGCTTGGTCACAGCTAGCGGGAAGTCTGGTGTTCAAAGTCAGTGTGCAGTTGAACCCGGGGGTGTGCAGGCACCCCCCCGACCTTGGGCTCTGGTGGTGGTACCAGCACAAAGTGCAGGTTAAATACAAGTATGTGTGGGTGAAGAGTGTTAATTATTTTGGCAATGAATAGATTTCTCTGCATTTACCTGTATATACTTAGTGAAATGAAGTTGGTGCCTTTGTTCTTCATGCATCTGCTCTTTTTAGTTTGAAAAGAATGTCATGAAACTTAAGTAGGCTGTCTTCTCTCCAAACATCCAGTTGCAGAACATACTTTGGTTGCGTGTTCTTCACGTATATCCACAATGCCAGAACACGGTGTCATCTAGGTCTTCATTTTAATGTGAAAAGAACTAAGTCCTCACATTTTTTTTTAATAAAAACTGATGCCCAATTGAAATGTCACCATCCACGGTGGCTCTGCGCTGATGCCCTGGCAGTGGCCAGCACCACACATCTGCACAGATCAAAGGGGGCTGTTGGGTTTCGCTGCACATGGAACTGGCCAGTTGCCAGAGCTCACCTGTGCACCTTAGATCCTGTTCAAGCCCAACTCCCAAGAGGGTGGGAGAATTAAAACATAAGCGTTCTAAGCTATTGTTGGGTCATGTCATTTCATGCTTCCTTTTGGGGATGTATTCCAGTTCAGACAAGTGAACACTATTTGCTCCCCCATCTTTTGACTTGTCCCAGATATCTGGAGGATTATCTTGTTTGTGGACCATGCACCATAACTGAGGGTCTTTGATGTAACAGTCCCCGCCCCCCCGTTGATTACATGTGTTTCTGCTAAAGATGTCTTTTTCCAGTGTTTATGGGGGGCATGGGTAAGTTGCTCAGTCCCCTGTAGCTTTTTGTACTTTGTGGTTTCTCTCATCCTGTTACATTAGCCATAGCATGGAGGTGGCATGGTCAGAAGGCGCATGTCCCAGGAAATCAAACTGACTGCAGGCCCAGAACCCTCCAGCATGACTTGGAATGGGCCTGGAAACTCACTTTGTCTTGTGTGGCTGAGAAACCCCACTACCCCTGATCAGCTGAGGCCAGCTCCTGGAAGTGTACCCTTCCTTCCTTTTAGGTCACCCCCACCTGTCGTTGTAGGTACACCTCCTGGCCTGGGGTGTTAGGGCTGGCAGGCATTCCACAGTGCAGGGGGCCTGTTCTGGGCCAGACAGACTGTCAGACTTTGCGTGACCCTGTCTGTCCCTGGAGGGACAGAGTGGGGCTTCCACCTTCCAAAAAAATGAGGTGGGTACTACAGCACTGCTTTTAAAATGTGCCTTTTCATATGTGGTCTCCATTAAGTAAATCCTGCCATTCAAAGGTGTTACTGAAACAAAAGCCACGGGGTGAAATCTAGAAATGATTTCCTCTGTCCTGTGGTGGGCCCATAAAAGGTGGTGATGTTCACTACCAGAGGGTCCCTCACCTTGGGTGTCCAGCGGGACTAGTTGGAGAATGTTTCTCCTGAAGAGCTGATGTTCTCCTGGGCTACTCTTTGCTCTGTAGTCCTCCTACACACAAGATCTCACTTTGGCACATTTCAACTGCAACAGAGGCAGTTTTGTAGCCAGTTATTAATTAATAATAGTATTAATTAATAGTAGGTGTTTAGGATAAATAAGCAGAACGAAAGCAAATAGGTAAATACATGCTGAATAAAGTCAGGGCAGGGTGGTTTGTGGTTGTTCCACTTCTGAGCTTTTATTTTATGTAAAAACAGTGTTATCACTGATTTTCTAGGATGTGCAGCCCTGAAAGATTCCAAGAGGTATTTACTGCCTGGGGGTGTGTGCCCGTGCACGTGTGTGTGTGTGTGTGTGTGTGTGTGTGAGAGAGAGAGAGAGAGAGAGAGTGATGGGGGTAAGGATTTTCCTAATAACTGTGCCAAGTGCTAAAGCACTAGAGTTCATTTTAGAATGGCTATTTTTTAGGATACCCATGTACCTTCTAAGGAGGTTTCTGCTGGAAACAGTGCAGTTGGAGGCACACCTGACATGGTTAGGGGAAGGTGCCTGCAACTTCAGCCAACACAGAGAGCTAAGAATAGCTCTGCCACTGTGTGCTGTTAATCTTGGAGTTCTTTACCACTAGGCTGTGGAGTCCAGAGGTTGACAAAATTGAGACATGAGCCTAGTGTGTCCTCATTTCACCTCTTCTTTTACCTTTGTTCCTCTTTCTGGTGCTGGTCTCCCCCACCACCTGTCCATTCAGGTGCCCTGTGCTGTCCAACTGCCCAGCATCTCTCTCCATTCTCATCCCCAACACCCCACATGGTGACTCCTTCCTTCCAGCAAAACCTGCTTATCCAGTTTCCCTCTCCTCCTTGTTGTGTTTCTCTACCTTTCTTTGGTAAGCAGTGTGGTAAACCAATAGAATTGGTAGGCTTATGTGTGTACATGTTCCTCTCTGCATCGGTCAGTGATTTTCCATGTTAGGAGAGGTTCACTGAAGGTACAGTTCCATAACTAAAGTTTCTTAAACTTAAACTTCTTAAAATGAAATAGTAGGTTAATTGTATGACACTATAATTAATAATAACTATCTACTTAATACACCTTTCACCAAAAAGGTCATGTGGAAAGTTTTTGACATTTAGAAATAACGAGCTTTAAATTGAGTCTTTGGCAAGATTCAGCAAATCACAATACAGTTTTTTGTATTTATTTTGTGACACCACAGACAAAGGAATAGAGGATGAAATGCCTTATGATTCTACATATGGAAATAGCAAAAATCATATCATATACCCAGAAGTTAAATGCTCCAAATTCCATGTATGAGCAGTTAATTTTGGGGATATTGTAAATAGAAATTTACAGTGTCAAATTACATTATTTGCTTAACCAGTGGGGATTTTTAAATCTTGTCTCTTCTTCTGTGTCCTGCTTTGCTATCAGCTATTAATTAGCTCAGTGAAGCCAGTGAGGATGAGAGAATTGCTCTCTAAATGACATGCTGAGGACATGTTTCTGCTTTGTCTTCTATTAGAAGTTTAGTTCTGAGTCCTAACATTCATGTTGCTTTGTTCTCCAGGGTAGATATTTGAAACTAAGGGAGTTTTCGGTTATGTTTGAAACATAATCATATTCTTTACTTCTTGCTCGAAGCCAAGATGTAAGTAGTGATTGTTTAAATTTTATTTTTGTTATACTTTTAGATAATAGCTTGGACAGGTATCTTCATAAAGGGACTCCTTGGCCAGATGCAGTGGCTCACACATGTAATCCCAGCTACTTGGTAGGCTTAGTTAGGCAAGAGGATCACTTAAGGCCAGGAGTTCGAGATCAGCCTGAGCAAAATACTGAGACCCGTCTCTACAAAAAAATAGAAAAATTAGCTGAGTGCAGTGACACACAGTTGTAATCCCAGCTACTCAGGAGGCTGAGGCAGGAGGATCACTTGAGCCCAGGAGTTTGAGGTTACAGTGAGCTATGGTGGTGCCACTGCACTCTAGCCTGGGTGACAGAATGAGACCCTGTCTCAAAAAGAAAAAGAGGGCATCCTTGACAAGGGAAAATAGATCCAGACACCCATTAAAATGTACTCCCCCCCTTTTTTCCTTCCTTGCGATGTAAGTTGATTTGATAGGATAATATTAAGAGATACCAAAGAGCATAACAAATTGGTAAGTGCAATTGAGTTCTGATACAGTTCATACAGATGAGAGAATTTCAGACCATACTTCTTATAATTTGAGAATTATAAATGGGACAAAATGGCATGAGGGCTGAAGTTGAAGCAGTTTGAAAGTAAAGGTGAGACAGTCTTGCAACTCTACTTGGATATTAATAATTTTTCCCTTAAATCACACCCTGTGGCCTGTGAGGCCTCATTCGGCACATTAGTTTTTATGTGGGCTAAAGACATACATGTGGAAGATGTAAATATCTTCATGTTTTTAATGAGGAAAGGTTGGAACATTTATGTTTTCAGTTCTGATGAGCTGACAGTCTTAGATTTGACATGGGCCATACTGAGATAAGGCAGATAATGTTGTTTGTTTGTTTGTTTGTATTTTTAGCAACTTTGTTGCCCATGCTGAAGTGCAGTGTTGTGATCATAGCTCACTTCAGTCTGGCACTTCTGGGCTCAAGCGATCCTCCTGTCTCAGTCTCCAGAGTAGCTGGGACTACAGGCATGCGCCACCATGCCCAGCTATTTTTGGGGGGGAGGAGGTGTGTACTGACAGGGTCTTGCTGTGTTGCCCAGGCTGGCCTCAAACTCCTAGGCTCAAGCCTCAGCCTCCTAAAGCTCTGGGATTACAGGTGTGAGCCACTGCACCTGGCCAAGAGAGTGTTTTGGCGATAGAGTACAGAATCACAGCAGGCCTGGCTGTGAGTCTGTGTAATGGCTGAGTTGGTTGATTGATAGGATTCTGGTTTTGTTATGAGCCAAGTAGAGAAGTGGGAAGACATCCTGTACACCTAGCATTTCATTTAATGATTTGAAAGAAACCTATTTTTTACACTGATCCCACACAAGCTTTCTCCTGAAACTGGACATTCATTGTTGGCGTATTTGAAAATTCTGCCCCTGTTATGCATCCTGTGGGAGCAATCAGTAACCAGAGCTAACAGTTTTCCTCAAGTTCAGGACCGGTTGGAACATCTTGAAGATCTAAGCATAGGTATCTAAGGTGGGTAGTAAATCTCTAAAGAATTTCCTTTGTATTAGTGATTTACTGGGTTTTTTCTTGTTGTTGTTATTGTTTGTTTGTTTTTTAAATAAATCCCTTTGACACCAGATTCAGGTAATTTTTGTTTGTTTGTTTTTTTACGAAATTGCTGCATGGCCTAGCTTGTCTGCCAGTGAAAGCAGGCACACACACGCACACCCCCAGTCATTCAGTTTTCCCAGACTGATGCTTCACCCAGAAAATGGATCTGAGAGTGATGATTGTAGACGCCAGGAGTTCCTATGACAATGGTCACACTGCATTTTCTTGAATACAAAGGATTATACAAAGATTAGTGCTTTAAACTTCCCCAGATTGTTGCTGTTTGGTGATTAAGATGGGACTAAGAATTTCTGCTGTGTTTAAAGATTCCTTTATGAGGGATGTACATGTGATCTTGTGCGATCACGTTTTCTCTAAGCCTAAGCCTAAGCTTGAAGGCAGTTGGAATCTTCCACTGACCTTGCTTGCTTTTTTAAGATTTTACCACTGATTTCTCATAAGGACATTTAAGAACATTTCGTTATTTGAAAGTATGAATTCTTGTACTTCATCGAGATGGAATTTATCTGGTAGGTAGGTCTTGCTTGCTTTAAATCTTTGCCTGTGGAACAAAATCCTAAATTTTAAATAATTCCTAACAGTAGCTGTCCTTAAAGTGACAAGAATCAGAGTGGGAATAGGGAAGGTCTTTCATCCCTTTTAAAGGTATTTAATCTTTTTAAAAAAGAGTCTCCTTACTTCCTAATTATCTTAAATATTTGCTATAAAGTGAAATATGTATTTACTTCCTCTCAAAAAAACAAAAGAGTGGCATTTCATTCCTTTCAGCAAATGTCAGAATGTTTGGGTTTTGTTTTCTTTTTTTTTTTTTTTTAATATGGGGAGAAAACTATAGTTTGTTCCAAGTGTAGCCAGGCACAGCATGACTGAGAGAGGAGGCAGGGCTGTTGCCTTGAGCACCAGGGCCTGAAGTCACCTTAGGGGGACTATGGGTTTTTAGAGCCCTTTGATCTTGTCAGTCTTCCAGACTGGCCACAGGCTGCCTTAGCAGTCCGTGGCCCATGTACCGTCTTTTGAGGATGTGATTGTCACGGGGTCTATGCTCACTGAAATCTGGCAGACCATGCATTCCGAATGTGCCACTTACAGAAAGTGGTGACATCTCTCTAAACTTTTAATTCAAAGCAGATAAGTTACTGTTTAGTTTGAACATCACAGAAGTATGAGGTGTCTTCAGACTGAGAGTGGGCATGAACTTTTAGCACACCCATTGGGACTTTTTAATTTTTTTCTAAAAGGAACTCAGAGTAGTATTGTTAGTTTGGTTTTAAATAACTTTTATGAAGTTTCAGGAATAATATATTTTTTGCTTTTCCGTTTAGCTTTTATTGTGATTTTTTAAAAGGGGGAGGGGTTTCCTTTATCAACCCCTAACCATTTTATCTTAAGAATTCTTTCTGAATTTATCCTTTATTTCAACTGGAAAACCAATTCGAGTTCACTGATAGAAAATGATAGGCTATACAAATAATCATGAAAAACATTTTTGTCCTTGGTACCTAAAAGTCATTATCAAAAGTATTGCCACATTCCATTCAGTTAAAGATGGTATGTGGGGTTTTACTGTCTGAGATTATGGTATACTAGTACAGTGTCTTAGGCACTAAAGCTTGATGAATTTGGGTGTTTTCCAGGAAGTTTAACTGGCATTGTTCCCCTGAGATATTCACATTTCTTTTCCACCTCTACTTTTGTGGAGTAAATAAAACAAAACCTTTGTTCTGGGCACAGTTTCTTCTAAGAGATTGCTGAAGGACAATAGGAAAGAGCATTAGGAGGAGGAAATGGTGGCCTTTGCACAACTGGAAAGGAAAGCCTTGGGGCATGCTGGGGGCGGGGTGGGGTGGGGTGGGCTTCAGCTGCTCCTGGGGAAGGGCAGCGCTTCTTCCTGAAGAACTGCAGCAGTGTAGAAAAGATGTCTGTATGGGGGCCGTTACCTGTCTGAGCAAGCCAATACATTCCTAAGGGTTTATCTGGCTTCACTTCCTAATTTGCAGTGATCTTGACCAGCTTTCTGCCTTGAACCCCCATTGACCAACTGGGAACACGAGTGTGATAACATGCTTGGGAATGTTGGCACCTCAGATGTGTATAAGACGTGTGGAGCCCTTTAGATGAAACTTGTGCAGTGTGGGAAATGCTTTAGTGTAAGAAACCTTTTATCCAGCCATCTCTCCATCCATGTTCCTTGCAAGCAAGTTCTCAGCTGCTTAGGCCTGTATCTCCCACTTCAAGTTGTATGTACTGTCCTAATGTGGGATAAGAACATAAAAGTTTCCTGAAGGAAAAAGTGCACTCAAGCAGGATGAAAAAAACACTGATTTCTTTCCAGTTATACCCAAAGTAATGGTATAACTAACTAAACCAAATTCTCTGGAAAACTAGAGACCATCAAACTTGAATGACAGAGTAGATAGGAATGAGCCCAGCCCAGACTGCAGTTGGGGGAACACGCTGTTTTCCAGCAGCTACAATTTAGCATGCATTGGGCTGTGAATTTTTCTGCACTGTCGTTTCTAGGCAACATGTAGAAATTTTAATTCTGAATATAAACATATACACACCCCAAACTGAATAAAACGATAAAAAGCCTAATGATATACCCCTGTTTGCCACAACCCTCCGTAACTACAGCAAACAAATCCAGGCTGCTGCCTGGCTATGTAGAGATTCTGGTAGTTCAACCTAGGAAATGAAGACAAAGCAGCTGCAAATGACTCCTTTTGTTGCAAAATTATTAATATGTCTACAATGTAAGCACATCATGTGTATTCTGTCTCCACGGTCCCCTTGCATCTCCTTAAGGGATGAGTTTTATTAAGAGAGATTTGTTTTTCCTTTTAATTATTCCTACATTAAGATTCTTAGAAGTTTTACATCTTGTTATTGCCAGCAGCTAGCTCAGTCTTTGAAAGGGGTACTAGGTGATTTCCTGAATATTGGCTTTATTGGTCTTCTCTACTCATTTTTTCCTGTAGAAGCTCTCAGAACTCATTACATTTCATTAAGTCTGAGTTCCTTCTGGGTGAGCAGGTCTGACCCAAAGAGTACTCGTCAGCACCTCTGCTCACCAGGAGGGAGTTGATAGGAGCAGTCAGGAAATGCGGCTTAATATTTTTAGGGGAAATTTGGACTTGAAGATAACCATGATGAGTTTATAGTACAGGCAGATTTAATAGGTTGCCAGTAAATTTGGCAATGTACTAATAAGTAATGCTGTTAGACCAGGCACTGTTCAGATGTGTGTGGAGAACTGACCAGCTCTAGGTTTGAAAGAAGGGTTATTGTGGATCTCCTGGATGACAGAAGTCAAATGGAACACATGAGTGCCTTTAAATATTTACTAGCATAATGG
Organism: Eulemur rufifrons; assembly: GCF_041146395.1. Taxonomy (NCBI): domain Eukaryota; kingdom Metazoa; phylum Chordata; class Mammalia; order Primates; family Lemuridae; genus Eulemur; species Eulemur rufifrons. Next base: position 206,359,164 of record NC_090989.1, read on the forward strand.
CAAGAAGGGTCAGCATGGGTCAGCCAGACCACTTTCTGTGCTGTTGGGAGTATGCATCTTGAGCAGTGTGGATCAATTGAGAAAGGTCCAAATAAAAATAATATTGTGGGAATGAAAACTAAGACCTATGAGAAAAGTTTTAAAAATTGGATTTGTCCAGTCTAGAACAGCAACATTCAGAACTCTAAGGGTTAGCCCAGCAAGAACAGGTGGCACAGGGTCCTAACCTTTGTGCCTCTCAGCTCAGGCACTCTCCTGCAGTGAGGAGGGCAGACATCTGGCCAGCCTTAGATTTATTCCTGCATTCAGGGGAGGAGTTCACAAGTTACTCTGTCTTTCACAGCACAGAAATTAAATGACTGAAAGTGCATTGGCAGTTTTAAGAATGATATTTTTGCAAATAATAAATATACTGTGTTACTAATGGAAACCGTTAATAAGTTCATGTTTTTACATGGCTATATCTTCAATACTAATTATTCGTGGCTTCACTAAAAACTGGATCACCATTTCAAGAAAGTCCTGTCCTACAATTAAACACATTTTATTTAAGTAATACTTCTCTCAAAAGCTTTAGGGCAAGCTGTATAAACAGAACCAAGTTATGAATTTGCTAATTTGTTTATCCTTGTAATCATGTTTGTTTTTATTCAGTCTTTCACTTTTCATGTTATTAATTTTAAGAAATCTTTAAAATAGGTGCTGGCATTATTTACTGTCAAGAACAATGATTTGTGACAGCAGGCTAAGATTGCTGACATTTTTTTTATATTCAGAGTTTGTAAAAACAGGTTTTAGGATGTTAAATTTTTACAGTTACTGCACGATTGATATATTTCCTTTTCCCACAGAATTAAAGCCTGTTAAAGATGCAATTTGAATTTAATTCTGGGAACATACTAAGAATAGCATCAGGGCATTTAAGAGGAACTAAAAAGAAGGCACAGGCCTCATCAGCCCTGCTACCTGAGCAGCAAGAGGTTGCAGGATGGTTTTTCCTCTGTCCCAAGGCTTGGCAGGTAGAGGAGAGAGGAGGCATACACGGCCAGGGGACTCGGAGGCCACAGCAGCACCAGGGGCTCTGCTGTCCTAGGCCCCTTCCCACAGGCTTGTGCCGGCATTGACAGGAATAATTGCGCACACAAAATCAAACAGCCATTACTTTCACATCCTTTGTAAAATTTAATGCCCAGCCTCTTTATTCTGCATTTTATTTCCCTTCTTTAGAATTAAATTACTACCAGGAACAGTTTTCTGAGAACTGAAGAGGAAGGAAGGCTGCATATCATGGTGTGCGATCCTGCTAATAAAGTGTATGATCAAACACAAAGCCAAGTTTAGCTTTCAGCCCTAGGACCACAGTAAAGCCACAAGATAACCACCCTTTTCTGAAGGAACAGTGCCGAGGCCCAGGACAGGTGCACTGCCTTTTGGGCTGTCTTCCCTGCCTGAGCCTGCCTGGTTTCCAGCTTTTCACATAACCTGTCTGCATCTCTGCAGTTAGAGAGGAGAGCTGGGGGCCTGTCTCCCTCCCCTTCTCCATGTCTTTGTGACCAGGCACTCCCAAGATGCCCACTGGTGATGAGCACAGGCCTGCCCACTTCCCTCCTGGACCGCACTTCTGGAGGTGGGGCCACGCAGGACAGAGCCACACCCAGCTCATCCTGCCTTCTCCAGTGGCACAGGGTCTGGATTTTGGATTATCCCAGCTTTTCCAATACTATGTAGCTCCTCAGACAGTAATGCCAAGTGTTAGCCAAACATAAAAACATTGATCCAAGTACAGAAAGAGCTGAAAACACTGCTTTTCTGATAAAGGACATGGTAAAGAATAGTACTTCATTTCTCAGTGAAGAGTGTATCTGGAAAGATGTGGCTGGTTGTTGCCTTTTAGAAAACGTTAACGGTGTAAACTTTGGAAAACATCATAATCAGGCAGTTCCATGACAAAGTCTCCATACCCTGAGGAAGAAGCAGGTAGTGGGTGTGGATCTTGACACGTGGATTGCAATAAGTAATAGGCTCCAACCTTTTACTCGTTCTTTTTCCTACTTAGACATTCTGTCCACCTTCTCAAACCAAAAGGCTCTGTGCTGTTCAGGAACTGTGCCGGGTTTAACATACGTGAGTGAAACATTGGAGGCAAAGGAAGACCCTTTTTGCAGGAGTGACTTGTGCTTTAATCAGTGTAGGAAATGACCTAATGAGAAGATTGATTTGTGCTAGAAAAGTAGAGAATAAGCGAAACTATTCAGAAATAAGATTGTTTTTTAAATCAATTATGTAGTAACGTGAAATGGTGATATTGCCAGATTGCCTTTGTGCACTGTGTATTCAGAGTCCTTGGGGGAGTGTGTGTGTGTATGTGTGTTGGGAGGGGAGAAATACTTAAAAAGTACAATAAACCAGGCTGTGATCTCACCACATGTGTTGAATTGAACACAACTCTTCTGCATTTAATGAAGACTTTAGCCTTTAGGGGTAAATAAAACATCACTAAACAGGGATGGCCTGAATATTTCTTACTGGCTGTAATCATTAAAGCCATGAAAAAGGTGGTGGGGTTATGTTACTTATTAACTAGAATCGCTCTTAGATTTGATCAAGACGCGGTTGCCCATGGCGCTCTGTTTCATGTTTGTCCTTTGTTTCATTGACACGGTCTGCCCTGGCCTTGGTGCTGCTATAAAAGCAGCGAAGCAGTTAAGAGCCAGACCCAGAAGGCTCACAGACCTCCTATCTAGCCGCCCTCTCTTCCCAGCCCACCGACCTCAACAAACTTCTCAGCCACTAGAATTGAGCCTGAAGTCACCCATAAAGCTGCACATTTGGGAGTTGGGGGAGGGACTTGGAAGAAATCTTCCCCTTTAGAAGGAAGCTGATGAGTTCACATGTAGCTCAGAGCTTTTAAAGGACTTTATTTTCCTCACATGTTGAGCCAAACAAGCGAAGAGTCAGTGAGACTGATTATAAGAAGAAGTTGGAACTTAGATGTATTAGTTTCCTATTGCTGCTATAACAAATTACCTCAAATTTAGTGGCTTGAAACAAACAAATGTATTATAGTGTCTGGAGGTCAGAAGTCCAACATAAGTCTCCCAGGACTAATGTCAGGGTGTTGGCAGGTCTTCCTTGCTTTAGGCTCCAGGGAGAATCCAGCTCCTTGCCTTGTCCAGTTTACAGAGCTGCCTGTATGCCTTGGTCCCTTCCTCCATCTTCAAAACCAGCACGGTCTGGTAGAATCCTTCTTGTGCTGTGGCTGCTGCCTCTCTCAAATTCTCTCTTTTCTGCCATCCTTCTGCACTTATAAGGACCCTTGTGATTACATTGGGCCCACCTGTATAATCCAGGCCCTTGTGCCAAGGTCAGTTGGTTAGCAACCTTAATTCCCCTTTGCCGTGTAACTGAACATATACACAGGTTTCAGGAATTAGGATTTGGCCATTAGCCTGCCTACCACACCAGATGATGTTGATAATGTAAACCTGCGACTCCCCCAACTCCCGGCCCTTGGCCTGGTACCGGTGTGTGGCCTGTTAGGAAACAGGCCGCACTTCACTGCCTGAGCTCCACACCACCTTCCCCCACCCACAACATCCACCTCCCCCCACCCACAACATCCACCTCCACCCCGGTCCGTGGAAAAATTATTTTCCATGAAACCACTCACTGGTGCCAAAAAGGTTGGAGACCACTGATGTGAAGGGTAGTGAATCGGTGAGTTCACAGGGTTGGATAGTTGAGAAACACATGGTGTGGTATTAGAAATGGATTTTCAGTGGCTTTGTAGTTTCCTATAGCTTCTTACAGCTACTATCAGAAAAAACAATGTATGTACACATGTTTTATATATGCTATAAAAGTAGAAAAAGTCATTATATCTTTAAATGGAGTTTCTAATTTATTATAATATCTAACATGCCAATTACTGAATATGGAAGAAATTTTAAGTGACATGCAGCTAATTTATAATACCAGTTTGGGAGAAATTGGCATTTCTATTCAAAAGAATGATAGAATTGTCACAGTTGTATTGACTTGTGAATAATTGAATTAGTCATTGTTTTGTGGATTTTTATGCTATAATTTGTTTTATTAACACTTTATAGGAAAACCTTCAATAAAATGATTCTCTATTTTTAACACTATAAACATTCTTTTTAGTGCACATATATGTAACATTTTTACATAGTTTCAACTGCCGTATGTGTACATGTTCTTTGTGTATTAAGTGGCTTGACTTTTCTGTGTCTCCTTCCCCAGTGATCTAAGACTGTGGGTAATATGTGCCCCTCTCTACAAGGCCGTTGCAAAGTCAGCTGAGATAACAGATGTGAGAAGTTCTCGGGGAGAACAGCTCCATCTGCATTTGCATATAGCTGAGCTGCTGAGGTTAAGCTGTCAACAGCTTCCTAGTGAAAATGTCCCTGAAATAGATATGACATTTACCTGTAATGGCTTTCTTTGCCTGTGAAATTAATGGTGTAAAGCTTTAAAAAAAAAAAAGTGTATTATCTTTGAATTTCTCTTTTAAAGTTGATCCTATTTTAACAAATTTTCATCATTTAGTTGCTAAGAATCACTGCTAATGGGCACAAGATGGAAACTTTGATCCTGCTACAAGACAGGTTACATTAATTCAAAACTAGCTGTGCTAGATGCAGGGTAGAGGTGGGAGGATTAAAAGAAAAGACATCCCAGGCCTACAAGAAGCTCAGAAATTAGAGATTCATACACAGCAGCACTCCAATAATTCTGCTGTAAAGCAGAATAGAATTAACAGGGTACATGGAAAATGAATGAGAATAAAACCCAAGAAGCACCTATGTGTCTGGAAGGGTAAGATTGGCAAAGGGTTCTTTAAAAAAGTGGCCCTTAAAAAGTCATTTGAGAAGAGGGCATTGCAGGCTAAGGGCCTGGTTTGGCTACAGACAGGTTAGTTGAAAGGCTGTGGAGAGGATTGGGACTGGAAATGAGGTATATTGAAAGGCACACGTTGGGGCATACATGTCACTGTTTCAGTCTGAGAACAGAGAAGAGACCAGGATCGGAGTTGTGCTTTAGGGAAACCTACTGGGCAGTAAGGCAGGCTGGTGAGGCCCTAGGGCCTGCACTCTATAGAGGGGACACTGGCCCTTGGGGGAGGGAGAAGAGTGGAGAGCTGTGGTTTACATTTGGTGGTTACATTTGGTAGGGTGAAGAGTTGCATCCCTCACACCACGTATCTTGGACTGTGCACACAGTTGGCCTTTAAGGAGCTTGATGAGGCAGATGGGCCATTATAAATTCAAGCCCAGAAGCAAAGTGTGTCTTTAGACAGAAAAGGAGCAAACAGCCATGCTTGGTGTTTCCTGACACCCTAGAGAGTTGGGTTGCATCATGGCAGAGCTTGTGCCCAAGGTCACTAGGTGAGTAGCCAGGCAGGATTAGATCTGAGTCTGAGTGACTGGCCAGTTGACAGCGCCCCTAGTGGCTGCTAGCTGTGAGCGGAAGAGAGAACAACGGGTTTTAAAGAGGGTGGAGTTTCATCGCCTGCACCTGGCACGACCCCAGTCTGGGCGGTGCAGCGCACCTCGCAGCGCGGGTAGAGGATACAGGCTCATGACGAACTGCGGGGCTGGGAGATGTCCTGGACGCCCGGCTGGGGTAGCTACAGGGCTGGGTGCAGGCTAGGATGCCACCATGACCCCCTGTGCCTGGCAGCCCAGCCTCTCTGCTCCTGTGTCTCCTTTTGGAGCCGTGAGACTAGGGTCCGGTGAGGAGCCCCAGGACCAGGACGACTGTGTTGTTAAGATGTCCTTGTATTAGATGTGTGCCAGGCTTTGAAGCCAGGCTTTTGGGCGCATGAGTTTCCCTAAAATACATTCTTGTCCTGGACTTCCACACGTTCCTGTGATTAAGGACGCTGGTGGCTCTGACCTCTGAGTGAAGGACTTTAGGTCGGGGATCTGGTGCACTCACCCCAGGACTTCAGATTCAGAAGGGGAGTTATGATCATCAAGGATTGCTGTACTGCAGCCGCCCCCTCCTAAGAGCCAGGTATTTTCAGTTTTTTCCCCCCATTCATACTCATTCTCCTTGTGCCTCTAATTAGCTCATTGTTCGTTTTCAGAGACATGCTCCAGGGACAGATGTCAGTTTACGTTAGTTCTTACCGTCATGAAACTAACGTGAAGTTAGTTGAGAGCTGGGAACCACACGAGTAGATTTCCGGCAGCATTGCCCAGCGGGCCCCTGCAATGGATAGTGGTCTTTGGGGATTTACTTTGGCGATGCCTTGGGAAGACGTCCACTGCCCCCACTTTGAAGAGAGGTAGGAACACAGGGTGATTGTACGAAGAGGAAAATGTTAACTTACAAAAATAGCTTGAACAAATAGTGTTGGGATCATTGAGAAATGAAATCTGTGATGTTAGAACTGTTTATCTAAGGTGAAGATACTCTCAAGACAGTTTGTAGTTTATCCTAAGGCATACTCCCTATCAGTCGAAAGCAGAATTGGAAATTTGACCAGCAGCTTAATCGGCAATGGCTTTTGCTTTTAAAAGTAAATGCTAAAACCAGTTTGTGGCTATTGGAGGTTGACTTTTGGTGTATTTTGTAAAAATTTTCTTTATTCCTGTTTCTCATTGCAGAGTATTTATGTTGTTTATATTCTAAAGGTAGATATGAATTTTTCAAACTGAAAAGTAGTTTTTTAAGGAATTACATTTAATGATTTTAACATTCATATGCTTTTTTTTTTTTTTTTTTTTTTTTTTTTTGAGACAGAGTCTCACTCTGTTGCCCGGGCTAGAGTGAGTGCCGTGGTGTCAGCCTAGCTCACAGCAACCTCAGACTCCTGGGCTTAAGCGATCCTCCTGCCTCAGCCTCCCGAGTAGCTGGGACTACAGGCATGCGCCACCATGCCCGGCTAATTTTTTGTATATATATATTTTAGTTGTCCATATAATTTCTTTCTATTTTTAGTAGAGACGGGGTCTCGCTCTTGCTCAGGCTGGTCTCGAACTCCTGACCTCGAGCGATCCACCCGCCTCGGCCTCCCAGAGTGCTAGGATTACAGGCGTGAGCCACCACGCCCGGCCAACATTCATATGCATTTGAAAACATGCAGAAAGCTTATTAATGTTCTTAGCATTGAATGGAAGGTGTTGTACACAAAGATTGACTTAGCTAAGACTTCCATTTCTAGATCTTGACTCAGTGGGGAATTTAGGGAAGGATAAGTTTTTTGGAAATACTGTTTTCTCTGAAGGAGCTTTCTTCCTGTGTTTTCAGTTGCTCACCATGTTTATTTCACCTGCAGAACAAGTGTTTGGGAGTCTTTTCTATATTTTTATTTCCGAGGCACCTGATTTTCTTAGTTTTAAGTATTTCAGAAATGTCGTCTTATTTTCAGGGTACTAAAGTGATAAGCTTAGGTAGATATTAACATTTGAAAGTGTTTGCAGTTTGTTTTGTTTCTACTTGTTTTAACTTAAAATTAGTTGACTTTCTTGTTTAGGATTAACTTTTAAATGGTTACTACAATTTAAATTGTATTCAGCTATTTGTCATATTAATATTTAGAGAGGCAAACTTAGCTGCGAAGCAGAAATGGCATTTTGTAAGAAAATAAGCCACTAAGTTAGTTTTCTATAATGTGAACAGTTCAAGATTTCCTTCATTTAAAATTGGGGACGTTTTAGAGTACATGTTAATAAATGTATGAAATGAGACTGAAAGCCATACTTACCTGAAATGTTAAAAATTAAAATATATTTTTGGAAAAAAAATACATTGAAAGGGGAAGAGTCTCATAACCTATTTTGTGCAAAGTTTTCATAGTGATGATTTTAATTTTTTATATTTTTCTCCATTCAGTAGTTCATTGCCTGTGATTTTTTTTCCTTTCACGTAAACTTGTAAATTGTTCAATAATTCTTTTAAATTGGTGCAGATTACTTGAAGATCAAACCAGTACTGTCAAATAAGTATAAGATAGCTTTGTTTTTGATGTTTTATTTTTCTAAGCACACATTTTACAGTTATAATTTTACTCATCCTCAAATCTCCACTGTGCATTTAAAAGCTAGAACTAAGAGCTTAATACCCAGAACTTGTGAATTGAGTATTACAGTTTTCTAGGAAAAGCAAGCCTGCTCACTTCCCTTAAGGTGGGTCCCTCTGGTTCAGGGCGGTTATCTTTCTAGTTTTGTTGTGAAGTGCATCTTCTAGAAATGCCTGCCTCTCGCTTATTCCCAATAAATAACTTTCCTCTCCTTGAAGTAGTTATTCTAGTTGACAGTAGTTGGAGTTTTTTTTAATTTTTTTGTTGGGATCTGTTCTGCAGAATTGGAAACAAGCTGGTTTCTTGTTTGCTGTGCAAATGTTCTGGTTGTTTAGGGTGAAGATGCCAGTCATTAGCCATTAAAGCTGTCCTTGCACCCAGAAAACTCATCTCTGACATTCCGTTTTTTCTTCTTTGGACTGCCATTTGAATGATTTTTGTGTGAACAATTAGCCACCTCCACCAGTGCTAATTAAGATTATGCAGATTGTTTGCTAGAAAGATGCCCTGGGTGGTCTGTTCCCCCTTTATTCACATGATCTATAAACTATTGAAAAACAGTCCCCTCACATCTCTATATGTTGCACATTTCCATCAAGTGATCCAGGAACATTTGTTCTGCAGGAGGGACCAAACTTAGAAGTGTGTGTGTGTGTGTGTGTGTGTGTATACAGATATATAAAATTTATTTTTTTAATAGTGGCTTTGATTTTTCTTTGTTAGTTGCAGCCGGCATAGTCTGGTATTTTTTCCACAGTAATGCTAATACCCTTGTGAAATGGCATGTACGCTAGAGGTTTAAACTTTTTTTTAAATACCATGTGCAATGAGAGAAAGTCCTCACATTCTCTAAATTAGAGGAAAAATTGCTACAGCTATGACTGCCTTTGTTCTCAAAGCCATTTGAATTGCCGGCTGTGTTGGGACTGGTTTGTACATTGTTTAAGTGCTGAGAGGAGAACTTCTAATTAGAGTAATTGCCGGGTGGGAGCCGACCGTCCCGGGCGGGGCGGGGCGGGGGCCGGCGGTGCCCTCGCCAGGGGTGTGGCCGGGAAGGGGCGCCGAGCCCTGGGAACGCGCCCCGCCCGGCCGCTGCTGGGGCGGGGCGGGGCGGGGTGGGGCGCGGCAGCCTTTGCGGGGATTGGCCTGGGAGGAGGGGGCGGCGCGAGGTGCGGCCGCGAAGATATTAGCGGGTGCGGGTGCGGGCACGGGCAGGTACGGGGACTGCAGGTCCGCCCGGCGCGCGAGCGACGTGAGTACGATCTCGCCCTGCCCGAGCGCGCCCTCCCCGCCCGCTGCGGGCCAGGAGCCGGGCGGGTCGAGACAATTGAGCGGTTTCTCCACCCTCCCCAAATCCCTTCTCATATTCCTCCTCCTGACCTCAGGCTTTCCGCCCTTGGAGCTTTAGCGGGGGAAAAAGTGAACTATTATCCGTGCTCTTCCTAATTCTGTCCTCATTTGCTCACAGCTAACCAACGCTCCGTGGAGTTTGCGTTCCCACTGCCATGGTGATGTCGTTTGATGTGAATGGGATTTCAGTTTGCCTTCAAAAACGCTCTGGGATGCTTGAGTGGCTGTTGCTTTTGTTTTCTCGCTTGCATACTGCTTGTGAACGTTTTAAATGTACAGAGTGCATCAGGGGCGCAGGCGTCGGGTTGTTACTGCGTGTTGTATTGACTAAGCTTTCAAGTAAAAAAAAAATCAAGCAAACCAAGTCCATCAGGAAAATAGTAACATAAATTGCTGGTTCAGGCAACGTTCAACAAGTTAATTTTAGTTTCTGGAGAACTGTTCCCTTTACTGTGCGCGTATGTGCTCACCTAGAGGTGTTCTGGTCTTAGGTCTCGATTCCTAGCAAATACTCCTAGATGACCGAATGCGGGACAGCTAACCAGAGACAATAAAAAAAGCCGCGTTTTAAACTTTGACTGTAAAGAAGAGGTTTTGTGTTGCCGAGGAGGGGAGAAGTGTATTCATTTTTTATTTCTGTCTTAAAGGTAGCTATTACTTAGAAAGTTCTGAGATGAGAACCTCTATCATCAAATCAGGAAAAAAGTGGTTCTCAACCTGTGACATTAGGTTTAGTAATTTTAAGGTCCGTGTATCTACCTTCCACTTTCTGAGGATCTGTGATCACCGATTTTCAAGTTAATTTGTTTTAAATGAGTCATGCTTCATTTTGGAATATAATGTGGAGATTATAGTTGCTACATTGTAACTTTGATATGCTAAAAGCAATGTAGTGGAAACACTGCAAAAATGTGGAAAGTAAACAGTAGTGGCCAGAACATTCTTTAAAGTTTTTCTTCTTTTTTAGTCTTAATTGTGTAAGAAAAATTTCTAAAAACCTGTATAAAGAAAACTTCCATTTCTGCCTCTTTTTTTAAAAGATAAATTCTTAATTTATACATATAAGCTAGAATGCCAAGGGGAGGAAAAGTATGGTTTTCCATAGACTATTTTCTATTAAAATTTGAACAGACAGTTTAGAAATGTCATAGCATTTTCTGTAATTTCCAAAAGGAGTTTTTGATGTTAAAATATATTATTTCAATAATACTGAATTTTTCTTACATGAGTACATTATACATATGTGAAGGAACATACAAAAAGACTAGAAATGCTAAAACTTTATTTTGTGAAATTTCTTCAGGATTCTATTAGTAATACCTTGTATATGCTTGAGATTTTAGATTGCTACTGAGAAGCTCATCTTAGGTTTAATCATGTTCATGCCAACACCTATGAAAAGACCTGCCAGGTCTCAGACCTCCAGGGATTTTAGCTCTGTAGTTAACCACCACTCACCACCACGGGGGTATCCATTTTGAAGACTGACTTCTGTTAATTGACTTTCAAGTACTTGAAATCACATAAGAGGATATTTCCATGGCAGCAAACAAAGCCACATTTCAGATTCCAGGCTCTTCTATCACCTCCTGGCCTTGGGGTCCAAGCTAGAGCTCACAGTAGACCTGATATTATAATGTCAGACTGTTACAGCAGTAAAGTGGATGTTTTGTCCTGAGAGAACATTTTTATAATGCTGTTTCAATCTACTTGTTTCATTGGGAATAGTTTCTGTCATGATGGGCAGTACCTTAGTTTATGAAGTATTTAGCCATTTGTGCGGAGCATGCAACTTTGGGGCAAACAAACTGGGTGTCGTTCATGTCCGTGTGGTTTTGTTCTGTTTCCCAGTGGCATATTTGTGTCACCCTCTCACGAGATGGTGCATCTGCAAGACAGCCACTTCTCTTTCATAGAGAATGCTGGCCCAATAATAGCTTTCCTTCCTTTCACATGAGCTAGCATTTGGGTGAAAGAGAGAAAAGAAGTTAAAAATTAAATTAAACATTCCTTGAAAGTCTGTGAAACTTTTTCTCTGCCCTTCTCTTGAAGTTAAGTCCATTTTTTTCAATAATATGAATTTTCCTAAGTGTCGAAGTGACCCTTAAGAAATTAATCCTTTGCTCTATTCCTCATAAACTTTACAAAGTTAATCCACAGTGTAAAACGTCTGAACTAGAATCCCAGAGTGTACAGAATTTGAGTGAAATATGACTCCTGTGCATTATGGACATTAAATCATTCTGTGAAATAAAACTGAGATACATTGGATAGTAGATTATACAGTACGCCCCACACGTTTTTATTAAATAAAAACAACTTTGTTCCATTATTTTTTACTGCAATAATTCATGTAGTTTGACTTGTTAGACTCTCCCACCTCCCCCGCCATTCCTCCTTAGTTGTGGTTGGATCTCCATACGTTTAAGGACAGGTTTCTTTAACTTTATGACAGAAACCACCTGACAAATTGTAGCCATGTGGCTAAAATTTATGCTTAGTTTGGATTTGGTAGAAAATACAGAAAGAATATTAGAAAATAAAATGTGACCAAAAAGATATTTATGTTGTCTTGACTATGTGCCTATGAAGAAAAAAGCACAGGAACTGGGAGTAATGGAATGTTAGTGTTTTAGACCCTAGAATAAACACCCAAGAGTGAAATTTCCATAAATTATGTTTCCTGCTCCAGAATATGTTGAGTGTATGTGTGTGTCCATGCCTGAATCGCTTGTCTAACCCGAGGATCAGAGTGGCCGGCAGGGTTTCTCCTTCCTTCTGTTGCTTGTCTTTTCCTCACCTTCAATTCCTGTTATGTCATTATCTCTCAAATGCTTGTGTGTCTTACTTTTTTAAAAAAGCCGATAATTTAAAAATTCACTTAATCCTTGACAGGAAGTTTTAACAAGGAGACTATGGAAAGCAAAGGGACAGATCTCTGTCTAAGACATACTATTGAGTTTTTGCACGTACAGTAAAATATAGGTTGTTATGATTCTACACAATCTAACTGGCTTTTTAAAAACATTGCAGAGCCATCATTTCATTGACTACAGTCGATTATAATTGAAGATGCATTTCAGTCATTTTACCATTAGTTTTTTAAATATGAAGAATTATCAACCAGATCTGCTTATCGTACAGAATGTTCACAGAACTTTTTAAGCTGATAAATTTGAATTTGTATTTTTTGGATATCTTCTAGTTTAGAAGTGAAAATCACTTCTGGTCTTTTCATGTGTGGCTATATAAATTTGTTTTTATAGATTCATTTAAATCACTAAATTATTAACTGACAGCTATTCCTGCAGACGTTACCATATTACTCCCTTTTACTGTGTTGGGCATTAAGTCGTTTATTTCAATTTGACTAGCAGGGACCCGATAGATGGCACATGATACGAGGAAAATCTGGTTCCAGTCTTTAAGGAACTGCCTTAAAAATGTACGTTCTTTTTATAGAAGTTAAAATATAATTTTGTTTGAACTCGTTTATTCCTTGTTTAAACTCAAAGGGATCTTATTTTTTCTAGATAAGATTCTGAAGATAGTATTGTGAGAGCTTAGGTTTTTCCCTCATTTGCTAATCACTTGTAATTTAGAAGAAAAACTTTTCAGACTGAATATCCATAAGGATTGCTTATTTATGCATATGAACACAGTAATTTTGTGCATGGTGTAGATTACTTTTCACCAGGAGTATAGGGCTATATAAAAAAAAATCAACCGAATGTTACAAGAGAAGAATCTAGTGTTGATTTAGTTATTTCCTAAAAGCATTAAATTTGTAAGAAACAGTCCCACACAGACCATATGATTTTGAAATATTGGAGTAATATAGGAAATTAGAGGAAGATAAGAAATTCTGGGTTTGAATGAAATTGTAGTTACTGTTTTTCCTCTTGGGAAAAAATCTGATGATATTTAATAGTTTGCTTATATTGTAAATAACAACAAAAATCTGAGCATGTGACTGGTGCTATGCCTCTACAAAATATTTGGAAAATTTTAAATTCTTCCAATTTCTGAATGTTGATTGCATAGAACTAACATTTTATATCTGGTAGTATTAGCATTCACCTTTGTGTAGAAGTATTGAAATCAGAACTTTTGAGGTATATGTTATTTTAAAATGCTGCTATGACTGAGGCTAGAGAGACAATGATAGGTTTCTTGGTGTGCACTAGTGCTAGAAGATCTACCTTTAACTGACTGGACCATCTTCACAAAAGCCCCTGGTTTCCTTCCAGTTGCTAGCTAAGCACTTTGCCAGAGCACTTGCTTTAATCATTTACACGTTTCAGTGCTCTTAGATTGTAGTAATGAATTTGTTCATAAAGTAGATCTTCTCTCCATTAAGTAGATTTTTAGGAAGTATTTGTAGCATGGTTTAAGAAAAATATTTCAACTGGAGCTGGAGGCATAAAAAACGAAGAAGAGAAGGAGTGGAGATCTCGTGTAGGTTACACAGAGAAAAAGCCGACATGAAGTCCCTTATTTTCTTCCGACATAGCTTTAGAAGGTTATTTACACAAATTCAACCATATTCTATATTTTATTCTGAACTTTTTTCTCCACTAATAACATTTCTTGCCATCTTCCTATATTATAGAAATAATTCCATCTCATTGTTTTTAATAGCTGCATAGCATTCTGTTGTGTGGCTGTATACCATATACCTTGTTTTGTTTGACTCAGAACTAGCCAACAGTTTTCACAATAAAGGCATAGTCATATGCTGGACTTTAGTGGGTCATAAATTAGTGTTTAATTAGAATTTGCAGTTAGAAATATCACTATTTACAAATTAATAACTCAGGTTTATAAAATATATATCTCATTGGAGATAAATACATCAAGTATTAACTACATTTATTAATTTGGCCAAGATCGTTAATTCTGAGGAATCACAAAGAAGGAGATTTCTATGGAAAAAAACTGAAAAGACAAGAAAAGTTAGAACTATTTTGATACTTTAAAGTGTTCCAATTTCTTTAGAAATCCTTAAGTCATACATTGAACATGCCATTGTTGTCATGACAGGGCTAGGAGACTGAATCACTTAGGAATTTTTGTTTTCTTTTTCATGAGCGATGATCTTGAGGAAGCATAGAATTCATATGGAGAATGTTCGCCCTTTGGCCCCTTTGTAATTGATCTGGCAGCTTCCAGGGTGGGGGAGGCAGACGCAAGGATCCCAAGCTTCTCTTGCATGCGCAATACTGGGAAATTTTCAATTTGAGTGTTTACAATGTTTTATTTTCCAAAATGTGTGATATAAAATATTAGTGTACACATGATTGTAAGAGATCCAGTTGACAAGAGGATTGCATTTTATGTACTTCAAAGAATATGCTTTGTGTCGGATTGCATATAGTTTGGGTAATACTTGAACAAAAGTTAAGGAAAATAATAGCACATGAAAATTTGACCCTTATAATCTGGAAACACGAGAATGATTTATGCCAATAAATTGTTTCAGATACAATTTGCTAATGATGGTGTCTGTTTTAGTCCCTGTGGTGCCACTTTTGGAAGCACCGTGGGCAAAGGCATGGTTCAAAAGTACAGTAGTCTTTTTAAACTGTGGTCATTAGAATTTCCAAAAAATAAGTAAATGTGCTTTTTTGTATATAAAATGAATCATATGAATATTTGATGCTGCTTGAATTTTCTTTCCAAAATTTGATTATGAACAACTCCCTAAAGATATCTGATAATCAAAAATAACTGATTACGCTGAACAAATACATGATTATGGGTTTTCTTTATTTTTAAGAAAATTATTTTCATTCTTAATTACTTGGTGACCTTCATTTGCTGGCAAATCCAATTTTATGTCTCTCAAATAATGTGAATAGTATAGACTTCTGTTCCTAAGTTTTGACAGTTCTTTAAACTGTTAAGATTTTGCTTCAATGTGTGAAGAATGGTTTTTCTTTTCTAAGTTTTATTTTCATGAGCAATTCAGACCAAGTGTGTTTTTCCTCTATACAGGTTACTTATTTAGAATAAAGATTATCTATTTTTGTTACTTGGAAAAGTGTTTAAATATTTAAAAAATGACAGAGATGGATGAAGACCATTTATTGGCATTTTGGGAAGACCATGCGTTGCCCTGGCCAGTGGTGGGGGGGCGGGCAGAAGTTGGCTACACTTGGCTTCTGTGACTACTGAGCATTTCTTTGGGTTGTTTGGAAGGAGAACTCTCTTGCTTTTGTTTTGAGGAACTTCATGGATTATATCTTCATTTTGCCCCACTGGCAAAAATCACCATGTGAAAATTTATACAATTTAGAGATTTTTGTTTGTTTTATTTGCTCCAGATCACTGTCTAAAACATGTCCTGGTTTGTAGCTCTGCCTCTGGTCTTGCAGCTGAGCTTCCCTGTTGCCCTTCACGAGGGTGCTATTTGCGTGGGAACTATTTCCTCCTACACCTGTGGACTGTGGGGACAACCTGAGGGTCTACTCACGTGGTGGGTGTGTGATCTGAGAAGAGCGGAAGTCAATTTGTTAGACTTTGGGCAAACCTCATAAAAATCAGAGACATTTTATATCTATAGGATCACCTTTTTAATCCAAGGGGCAAAGGAAAACTGTAGTGTATTGTGCCGTACACTGAAGGCCTTCTGCATGTGACTTTCAGAGGTCAGCTCTTTCATTCTGGATTGGCCCCTGCTTGTGTTAAATTTCAGCCAGTAAGTCTCCAGCATACAGAATTTGTGATTTTTCTCCCTCCCCCATGTCTTCTGTTTTTGTTCTGTGTAAACAGTTCCTGCCGTAGTAACATAGACAAATATAGCAGAGAATGCTTTTCTGGAAGAAGAATGCTCCCTAAGCATTTTTTAACCATTTTTGGGAAGAATTGATCTTTCTGTGTGTTTCAGACAGACTGAAAGAGGGGAGGCCCGTCGCTGTAAATTGAAGTGACATCATATGTATTGCCCCCATTGATCCGCTTTTAGTCTCCAGCCAGGATAAAAGGAAATGGCATCAGGGAGGAAGCATGCTCCATTTAGGCACAGATCCCAGAGTGATAATGGGGTAATAATAGAACTCACGCCACTGTCAATCGGTGGCTGCATTAGTCCCAGGCTCATTCCCTGTCTGCGGAGCCGTGCAGTGACTTTCTTCGTGTGCGGCTGCACCATGCCAGCTGGGCTGTGCCGGAAGGTGCCTTCGTTTGCTTTCAGAGGGGTGAGGCAATGGGGCTCGGATGTTCGTGAGCACTGGTCCCTTTTCACGGGTCCTGCCTCTGGAAGGTCAGTCGTGAGACATGTCCGGGGCATTTTCTGATCTAGGAGGTGAGCTGGCCTTTTCCGCGTAATGCTAATGGAAGAAACGGTGGAGGGGCCTCAGTTGTGTGGGTGGTCTTCTGGGAGCTTGGAGAGAGCGATGCCCCTCGTGACAGCAGTAAGTGACTTCTGGAAGAGTCAGGGTTTTTTTCTTTGTGTTGCTTGTAGGTTAGGAGGGTAGGTTTGAGCAATTCCTATTTTCTTTCCAAGAGCTTGTGTAGAAACTCTTTCAGACCATTCAAAGTTATACAGTTTGTGTCTACTCTTAAGTTGAGTGGAGGGGGGGGGCGGGGAATAGACTTTTTTTCCCCTTTGTACATTTCCCGGTAATTAACAATTATGAAATCGTCCATGTTTAGAGCTAGAATACAGACTTCTAAAATCGTTAACAAGTAGCATTTGTACTTATCTCTCCAGCATTTTATTCGTTTGAGTAAGTTTTACAGTCCTGTGAAGTTCTCTCTTTCAAGTACTCACATGACTTTGGCACCCCATAGTCTTATTTTGTCTAAGTTTCTGAGGCAGATGCATTTTAAAAATACTGAGCTGGTCTCCATATGGAAAAAATAATAACCCCATCATGAATTCCTTGTTTGTGCAAAGGAAAGAACTTTCTATTTCTGTCACTGTTGAACTGTGGGTGTGAGCACTATGAGACCCCCAGAAATAAAGGCACGTTCTTTTTATGATGTTAAAAAGAGCTGCTTTCGTAGGGGGGAATGCTCAGAGACATATTTTATTTTTCTTGATCATTCCATAGTATGACTAAAACCATGTCTATCTCCTGGAGTACTGCTGTATTAAAACACAGTTGGCCTAGAAGTCATGTGAAATTTAATTTGATTTCTACGTGGGTGGGAGTGGAATGATCCACACGACATTTCCTATTACCCCTGCGCCAGCTGCCAGGGCTGGTCTCCCTGCCCAGCACTGCCTCTGAGGACATTTGCTGGTATATGGTATCTTTCACTTGCCTTACAAACATTTTGGCTTATTACATATCATTTCTTTTTCATCGTAGGGTGGTATTACAGGGAGCAAATGTTTATTTTACAAAGAGAAATGTGCTGTATTAAAGTAGCTACTTACCTCATTTTTTTGCCTTAATATCCTTTTTTTAAGGTCTGTTAATCTCATTTTTTAAAAATGTTAACTTATTTATGAATAAAGGATGCTTAATTAGTTTTATTGTCTGCCTCCCCAAACAGCATTTGTTCACTGATTTTTTTTCTACCTTTTTCATTGTTTAGAAACTTCATTTCTCCCCCATGAATTAGAGTTACAGCTGAAAGCCAGATGGCTACGGGTTGTTTACTGAGTGAGAGTCATTTCTGTAAGTCTATTCTAAAGAGTCGGACTAGCAGAAATCTCCTGGCATTATGGAGGAATGTTTTCAGCGTGGTTGTGTTGGTCCTTGTTGAGTTCTGCCTGCCTGTGAGCAAGCTGGCTCTTGCAGCAGTCTGTCGTTGGTGCCTTGTTAAAGGAGGAGCAGATACCTGGAGGGGGCGTGTCCACCTTTGCTCTTTATTTACCTCTCTCCAGTTACACTTATTGAAGAACCCTAAGGATTTGGCCACACATGTACTCCCTCCCTTCCATCTCAGCTGTCTGTCTTACCTCAGGGGCTTAGCTTTAAATATTTCCATTATGTAAACTTTGGAGAAGACAAAAACTTCCAGTGACTGTTTCAGTTCTGTTTCTATGTGCAGATGTGTGAACTTTCTGCTTAGAAGAAAACTCTGAGAGATATACAAGTATGAATCCAAGTATTTTGATAGGTTCACATATTAGTATTTGTTTGATTTTAAACTGGAGCTGTGTTTATTTGTCGCAGTTGGGGTAAGTTGAGGACCAATCTAGTTGTCTTACTCAAAGGTTTTTTTTTCCTTTTCTGTGGGTCTCTTTAGTTTAAACCAAGTCCCAAATGAGAGTTCTAACAATAGGCCTCTTTGTAAGTGCAAGCACATAATAGGGAGATGCTTTTCTTTCTACTCTTTCTTTTCCTGTAATTCTGCAAATTGGTGGGGCTCGTTCTTTCTGTATTTAGTTAGCAAACGAGACCCCCATCTTGGGCAGTGGATGTTCTGCACTGGATCAGGCCTTGTCACTGCCGAGAATCACTTCTCTGTTGGGCCGGGTTCTTTCCCAGAAGCCTGCCTTCCTGTGTCTGGAGGGGCCTCAGTCAACGTCAAGCTCCCATTGCCCTCAGACTGGCTGCCTTTAGAAATGCTACTTACCTGTTTTGAGAGTGCCTGTGGAGGTGGGATGCAGGGCAGGCTGGGCTACTCTGACCCAGTCTGGGCCCTTCCCACACCTACATATTGCTGGGTGTTCTTGTCCCTGGAGTGTGGCAACCGTCCCTTCCCCCAGCCCCTGCAGAGGGAGGTGGGGTGCCCAGGCCAGGCCACTCTGGCGTGGGGAACCCAGGGGAGCGCACTTTGGCAGTAGCAAAACAAAGGAAAGTAGCGGGGTGGGGTAAGGAAGGCCCAAGTTTGGAAAGAAAGGGAAGACGCCATGGAGAGCGTTCATTGCAGGAGGGTATCTGGTGAGCAGCTTTCAGGGAATGGGTAGGGTGCACACGAGGCCACAGGCTGAAGACTCAGCCTCCAGCAGAAAAGGACCTCCCTTGGCACATTGAAGGAGGCTGCAGGGTGAGATGGGTGGGGAGGAGGAGAAGGAGGGCAGAGGGAGCTGCTTCAGCCAAGACAGGAGGAGCCAGCAAGAAAGGCAGAGAACTAGGTTTCAGCGGGGCTGCCTGGTCAGGAGTGCCACGAGGCTGGGTGCCCCACACGTACCTACCTCTGAAAGGTGGTCATGGTGAGGAGGCTCACCAGAGGCTTGGGGTCCTGGGTTTGGCCTCTTCTATAAAACAGATTTCTTTTTAATATCATAAAAGTAGTCTCATGTGTCTAAAACTATAGAATATGATAAATCGGTGGTTTTTGTTACCAGTGGCTATGTAGTAATTTGATGTTTTTAAGACATCTTACAAGCACTGACTTCTCATGAAAAGAAATTAAGGGCCAGTGGTTGAGTCCTTGTGTGTAGAACCTCATAGGTCAGCGCTAATTGTAATGTGATTTCGCTGAAGGCACTTTGTTTCTCCTGTCAGCCTGAGAGACTGTCCACAGCCTGACTTTCAGGTGGAGTGATGTTATGAGACAAACAGACCGAAGAACCAAGCGGTGTGCATCTGTATGTTTCTGTCTACCTCTCTGTCTCTATAGGAAAGTGGAGTTTTGTTAGAACTTGGAAGGGTGAGAAGAGGAAATGTAAGAAATGCATTCTTTGTGGAATTACATGGTGGATGTTGCAGTGTAGCCTAGCAATCTCCCTGCGTGTGCATTATGGCAAAGTGTGTTTGTGTGTGTGTGTGTGTGTGTGTGTGTATGAATGAATGAGTGGTGGGGGGATGTTGGAGGAGGGGAGCTAGACAGAGCACACGCTTGAGGGCAGAAAGATGAAGGAGGGGAGGGAGAGAAGCCAATAATTTTTAAAATTTCTTTTAGAGTAATAGAAAGTGGCAATTAAAATCCAAGTGTTCATATGAATTTTCTATCAGTCTGCTATTGGCTTCCAGACCTGTAAATTTGAGTTAGTTGATAGGAATTATCTGGGCATAAGCAGGGATAGAGAAAAGCTAAGTGTGGAGAATGGTGGAGTTAATAGTAATAATTTTTAAACCTTGATTTTTAGAATAAAGTATTTTTCAGTTCCTGTGAAGTATATCTTAAATTGACTTCTCCGGTGGGCTGCTGTGCGAGGCAGTGCCGCCAGGGTACCCAGATGAGTCAAATGAAGTCTTACTCTTCGGTTCTTGGATTTCACAAATGTAGTTTGTTTTTTATTTTTGTACCACACAAAGACTTCCTCTTCTCTTTGCTTTACTGGTAATACCACTTTTGACCTTTCTTATCTGAAAACTCAGGAATATGGGTGACCTTGTGTGTTTGTGTTCCGTGTAAATAGCTATATGTATAATCATTTGTACAACCTTTTACAATTTTTTAGTGGAGTATAAACTTATAATTTTTATAATGGAGGAAACACATGGTTCTTGTTTCATTATATGTTCTTTGTTTTTCATTGTGTAGCAGGTGTATTTGCAGGGTTCATTTGGTAAAGAAGGAAATCTGAAAGCTGCTTATTTCTGTTAAGTATCCATGTGTTTGCCTAAAATTAGATGGCTTCTTGAATCTTTGTCTAGGCTAAATTACATTTTTTTGGAATATGCATGCTATAAAGGAAGGGATCTGATAAACCATGATAATGTTTTATGAAGATAAGCACAGTTTTGATCTGCTCTAAGTGTAGAACTGGGCTGAAAAGTCATGGGAAACGGTTTAATCAGACCCCAGAATGCAGTGTCTTTGGGGGATATAGACAGTATATACCCTGAGGTTTTACAAAATTCAACTCAGCACTCCTCCCATGTTTCAGACATACGCCCAGGTTACCCTGGATTTACTCTCTTTGGTCTAAACATTTGTGTTTAGTTTCTCATCAGCTGAATGGCATTTCACAGGCTGTTTGGTTTTACCCTCAGCTTCTTCCAGACCAGCTGGTCTTGCTTCTGGAGCGTCTCTTGGAACAGAAGACCTTGAACCCCCGAACTCTGCGTAGCCTCCAGAGGACATACCACCTCCACGATCAGGATGCCGAGGTAAGCAGGAACGCCTTCAGAGTTTAAACAGCAGACCCCAGTGTTGGCAAAGAATGACGATCCCACTGTAGTCCCAAACTATTGGAACTACCATTTCTATTAGCAAAATTCCAGGTGTTTGCTGTATGAGTAAAGAACAAGTGCTTGGGGCAGAGCTAAGCTGCTCCCCTCGGTGTGCTTGCTCCAGCAGGGGCCCTCTGATCATGCTTGTGCTGCTCACCAGAGTATTTTGAAATCCTAAGTTTTTCCCTCTTACTTCTTAAATTGTAAAGACAGAATAGGTCTCCTAAAGGAAGGAGCAGGCAGGGTGGAGTGTTTTTGAGCTATTAACTTGGGCGGGTCATCTTGCACACTGATGGTGGCACCTTCCTGTTGCACATGAAGGAAACTTGGCTCAGATATGTCAGAGCTCCTTGGTTGCCTTCAGTTAGGACAGGAAAGCAGCCATGTGTAAAGGAAATGAAAACTGAATCTAGCAGCCGTGGTTTGAAAATTAAAATTGGATGCTTGTGGGAAAGCAATATGATGTAGTCCTTAATATCTTTTACCTTATTATAAGGAATGCAATGTGAATCCTAAGATGAATTCTGGGGTATTTTTTAATATAAAATAATAAATATTTAATGTATTCAGTCATCTTAAGTAAAAAACAAGAGCTCAACGAGAAATCTCTTTTATATAAAATTCCTAAAATGCTGAAAACGCAAGTAAGTTTGGTTTGTTTCAGTTGAAAATAACTCTGAACATTTTGAAACTGTGCAGTCTAGTACAGCAGCCATTAGCCACATGTGACTACCGAACACTTGAAATGTAGCTATTTTGAATTGAGATGTGGTATAAGTATAAAGTTTACAGTGGGTATTGAAAGCATTAAATAAAAAAGCAAAATATTGTAATAATTTCTCCCTATTGATGATATTGAAATGATATTCAGGATATATTGGTTTAAATGAATTTTACAATCATTAAAATGGAGTAAATTGTCTGGGCACGGTAGCTCACACCTGTAATCCTAGCACTCTGGGAGGCTAAGGCAGGAGGATTGCTTGAGGCCAGGAGTTCGAGACCACCCTGAGCAAGAGCGAGACCCTGTCTCTACAAAAAATTAGAAAAATTAGCCAAGCATGGTGGTAAGCGCCTGTAGTCCCAGCTACTCAGGAGGCTGAGGCAGGAGAATCACTTGAGCCCAGGAGTTTGAGATTGCAGTAAACTATGATGATGCCACTGCACTCTAGCCTGGGAGACAGAGCAAGACCCTGTCTCAAAAAAAAAAAAAAAAAAGGAGTAAATTGATAAAAGCCAATGCCTTATTAACTTAAGGTAAAATGGACATTGTTATGCATTTTAAAGTCCCGTAAATTCAGGAGTAATTGAAAAACTCCAAGAAGACACATATAACTTCTTATCCACCTGAGCAACTGTTACTATTTATTTCAACTCTTATATTTTTGTTTATAGGAGTTTCCAAATGCCAGACTGTTATATTGAATTAGTGTTTAAAAGACCTTCCTATTTATAGGCATTGGGCTATGTTTTAATGGGAGCTGAATACCACTGAAATGCCAGGACCCTATGATGGGCATGGACAGACCAGGGCGAGAGGATCAGAGCAGGCGCCGGGCACCTGTCACTTGATGTCTGGAAGCCATGAGGTGGGAGTCCCAGTTTCTCCCCATCCTTTGGGCATAAAACACATCCTGTTCTTAACTTACAGCTCCACTTAGTTGTTAAAACAAGCAACCAAATAAAACCTTTGGGAAGTATAACAGGTTTTATTTGGTTGCTTGTTTTACATCTTACGAGCTGTATCATGATGCCCAGACAGGGCAGTCTCTTCAGTGTGGATCCCTGGTAATGAGAGACAGGGGTCTGAGTACATCTTTGCTCAGTTCATGTAACTAATATGACCAATGTTCATGCAGTTCACAAATGCTCTGCTAGGAACTAGGAACATAGCAGTGGAAACGACAGGCAAGGAAGCCTGTCTTGTGAAAAGACAGCTCATAAGTAAATGAACAAGACAACTTCAGATAAGAGCTGTGAAGGAGATATACAGGGCAGAGTTGGGCTAGGTTTCTCTAGATAGAAAATTCAGGAAAGGTTACTCAAGAGATAGTGACATTTTAGCTAGGACCTAAAGACAAGAAGCAGCTGTCCGTACAAAGCCAAGGGTCAGGATAGTTTCTGTACAGAGATGACAGCAAGTACAGAGGTATGAACTTGGCATGTGCTAGGATGGGAGTCAGCAAACTTTTTCCACAAAGGACCAGATAGTTAATATTTCAGGGCGCACAATCCTTGTTGCAACTCTTCCACTTTGTTGTAGGGCAAAAGTGCCATAGACAGTATGTGAACAGACAGATGTGGCTGTTTGCCAATAAAATTTTTTACGGACCCTGAAACTTGAATTTCACATAATTAACACATCTCAAGATAGTCATGGTCTTTTTTCCCCCGTCACTTTTTAAAACCATTTGAAAACATACACACCATTCCTAGCTATGGACTGACTTGGCCTGTCACACAGGGGTTTGCTGGCCCTGTGCCAGGGCCTGCAGGGTTGAGGTCAAGTGAGCAGGAGCCAGATTGGGGCCGTGGGGGCTTAAGGCTGTGGTGCACATCTCGGGAAGTGCCTCCGCCCCAAACTCTCAAGGTCCTGGCAGGTGGCTAGTCACATTGACGCTTATCTCACTGTGAAGTTTCCTTGAACTGTCACTCAAAACCAGAAAAACAATAGGATTTTGGCCAACCAGGGTATTTTCTAGAAACTTTATTAGTTAAGTGTGATTTATATTGACGCTGATTAACAGGAGTTTAGTCGAATAATCATCTACCTTTATTTTAAGTGACAGAAAATTTCATGGGAGAAAGAATTATTACTTGGTAGGAAAAGTCTCAAGGATCCTGACTTTATTCTCGGCCCTTCTTGACTTAGCAAGCAAGGATAGTCCCGTCCATTTGTTATCAGGGCTCTTAGACATGGGGTGCATAGCCATCATTTGAACGGTGGCTAGAGATACTGGAGTGAGGCAGGCTGTGTACTCAGTATCCCTTTGGAAATGGCTCTAGAGGGGTTTCCTGGCAGGGAGCAGTGTGAGTTATGGTTCTGATGCTCTTTGCTCAGGGTGCTGCCCCAGGACCTTGGGACCACAGCGTTGAATTAGATGTCTGGTGCAGAAAGACGCCAGCCTGGGATAATGGAGTATCTCTCTAGTACAGAGAAAGAGATGCCCGAGAGTGGTGGGTGGGAATGGCCATTCCTTTACCTGCTTTGTCTGGATGTGCCCTTGTATTTATTTCCAAGATATGCAGAAAGGCTCCCCTTGCTCTCCTGTTGACTGGCCTTTTTCCTGAAAGCATGCGTGTGAAGTTACCTTTGTAGAAGGTGAGCCTGCCGTTAGTCCTTAGATTCGGCAGTGTTGCCGTGTTCACCTGCTTATGCCCCTCATTGCGAAGTGCACTGCAGAGTTCTTTTGTTGGCCAAGTAGTGCGATCTGAATGTAGCGTGTTCCCGAGGTAGCCTGTCAAGAGAGCCTGGACTGTGTGAGAAACCTGTCCAGATGGCTCAAGGGCAGCGGGCTCTCCATTCCAGTGGTTGCTTTAGCTTCTGGGCCATCATCCCTGTTTGTCCCTTTGCTCCTTCCTTCTCTGAATGGGTGGACCAGTACAGTCTCACCCACGCACAGAAGGAAGGAAGGACAGGTTTATTTTCAACTGTTCTTGTGTGTCTCCATAGTTGTATTGCTTCTGTGTTCCAGTTGTGCTCCCAGGTCAGATCTGTGAGTCAGAATCTCTGAACCATGGACTGAGTCTGAGGATGCTGCTTGGCCAGTATTTGCATGTTGGGGGTTTGTAGGGACCAGCCTTCTGAATACCATTCCAGGTTATACTGTACCCTCTGCACCCCCACCCCATGTGTGCGTGCATCATGTGGTGTGAATATGCAGGTCTGCTCTGGGGGGAAGTGGTGCCCCGTGTTCAGAATTTTGAAGAAAACATGCACAAAGACAAATGAAATCAGAAGGTGGGTGGAGCAGGGCATACCGGCCTAGGCCACCTCATGCTTTGCCGTCCTCTGCAGGGTGGGACAGGGAGGGGCACCTCTACATTCCTTGGCCTGGAAAGTGAAGGTCACTGCAGGAATGGGCCATCTTTCACCCACCAAGTCTCGGACCGCCGCCTTTTGCTGGGCTGCTTCAACTAGGAAGGAAAATGAGCTGATGGGAAATTAAGTCCAAAGGAGCACCTGTCGATGGTTTTTTGAGTATATTTCTCAAATAGCCATAAAAGTTTAAAAATATATTTGACAGCTAATTCTGGGAACAAAAGATGTTTTCTAAGATAGATCCCTTTTTAAATGGTAAATTCCTTGCCTGTCTTAGCAGGTCTTTTAACTGTAAACTAGCTACCCCCTGTTAGCAAAGTGAGCCTTGCTGGAACCTGGCTTTGTGACCTCTTTCCCCAGAACCCCACAAATGACCTCAGGCAACTTTGTTTCTACAGACTGCGCTGAACACTTTGAAATCAGGGGCATGCCTCAGGTGATAAAATCTCCCAGCATCATTTTGGTGGTGCGGCTAACTAGAAAGGTCCACACTGTGGCATGCCCTGCTCTGATATTTCAGTTCATATGCTGAGCAAGAAAATTAGTTTTCTGGGAGGAGCCATTGGCAGCATCAGTTTGTCCTCTCACTATTTTGGGGGAAATACTGTTGGTTTAAAGGAAGGGGCCTCCTGGATTGGATTGGAGCGTCTCTGTCTTCCCCAGGGTGTGACCTTCACTGCACTCCCTCCCATCAGGGTACTGCCCCATGCCCAGCCTCACGTGCAGGGAAGGATGGTACCTGCTCATGTGCATGTGTGCGGCTCTTCCCTTTCTTGATCTCGTCTAAACACTCAGGCCAGCCGAATACCTGGTACTGGCCAAGGCGTGCTGACGCAGCAGTGAGCTGGATTCAAGCCCCAGGGCCCCAGCCAGCTAGGGACCCCAGACAAGTTGCCCACCTTCCGCGGGCCCCATTTTCCATATCCACAAAGCTGTGCCTCCACTAGACTGGCAGCTTTTGGACTTCTTTTTATTACAACCAACTGGAAAAACTTTGTGAAACTGCCTTTACTCTGATATTTTCTATTTTGTCCTATTTCACTTTCTTTTAAAAATGTGCATTGTGACATATAAATTGATCTTATGACCCACTAATGGGTCACAGACCACAGTTTAAAGAATGTTGAACCTGGATAGTTCCAAGGCTCTCATCAGCTCTTCTGTTTCCTCCTTGGGGACTTTGACCAAGGTTCCTGAACCTCAGTTTCCTCAGGATTAAAGTGGAGCCATAAACACCTTCTTCATGGGATTGTTAACAACACAGGATAGGAAAACATCTGTGAGAGCCCTGAGAAAATGTAAGCACCCATAGTTTTAACATAGTTTCTGTTCACATAAGATTCACTTCCACTCATTTGGTCTGAAATGGTGACATCTTGTTGCTTAGCTGAAACAGCTTTTGTACTATCTCTTTACCTATAGCTACTTTTTGTTTTAATCTGTGAAGACTGGCAGAAAGAAAGAGAAAGGAAATGGGCCCAGTTGCTAGATGTGTATTCTGTTCATAGTCCTCCTTTGTAGGCTACCCAACTACTGGGAGCCCCTGTGTATTTGGTTATGCAATTCTTGAGCTGGGGCTTGGTGGTTGGGGGTGGAGGTATATTGTCCAGGGTGAGGGGAATCTGCTGCAAATCAAGGTTTCCCAACCTTAGCACTACTGACATTTTGAACTAGATGATTCTTTGCTCTGTGGAAGGCTGTTCTGTGCTTTATGGGATGTTTAGCATCCCTGGCCTCCACCCGTGAATTGCCAGTAGCAACCCCTGCTCTCTCCCATCGTGGCACTCAGAGTGTCCCTAGACACTGCCAAATGTGTCCCTTGGAAGGCAGAATCACTGGGTGAAGAACCACTGCTCTAAGACAGCAGCTGATCCACAAAAAGCAATTTTTAAAATCTCATTTAATAAAATGCCTGCTGATTGGTTACAGCACAGAGTGGAGTAGCTAGAAAGACATTGAGAGGCCACCCTGAGCCAGCTGTACTCTCCCAAGACTCTAAAGAATGTAACCTTGGGAGGTTGCAATCTTTCATGTGGAAGAAAAAAGAAGGAATTGCAAACTAAAGCAGTAGGAGCAAGTACATCTAAGGAAACAGATTAGTAAGTAAGGACAAACCTGTTTTACCACTCATCCTGTCTGCATTCTGGACTGAAAAGGACACTTTCAAGGTTGATTGCGAGTGGAAAAACATCTAACCTTGCAGCATTGGCTGTGGCTGAAGAGCCCTTGCAAACCATGTCCATGGCTCTAGGTCTCCTACCATGCCTGTGATAGGTTTTACATACGCAGGGAGATGTGTATTTTAATACATTGTTGATGGGAGAACTCACTGTTTGCTTGGCAAGAAAGCAGCGCAGCATTTATTTGTAGTCCAAAGGTGGAAGGTGTGACTCCAGCAGCGCAGTGGTCTGATAGCTTTGATGCTCATTTCTGAATTTCATTTGGCCAAATGCATGGTTCCTATGAATTGAGCATTTAATGATTAACAGGCCTAGAGGGGCATATCAAAGTGGCAGAGAAGAAAGATTTAGCAGGATGTTATGCCCCTGGATTACAAAACTTAATCTGTCCTCATGATTCTGCTCATTCCTTTTAATGCTAAAACTCTTTCCATTCAAGACCACTTTCACCTTCTGCATCGGGGCTTTGTGAAGGAGGGTCTGTTCCCTGCCATTGTAACTCCCTGTTCCCCTTTTCTTTCCTGGTTGCTTTTTTGTAGTGTTATGGCTACAAATAAATAAGACATTTCTATTTTGTTTTCTCACAGAATAGTTCAGAGAAGAGGCTAGATATAATCTCTTTGGGCTCTGTTGCCATTTCAGGGTGTGCAACAGTTTATTAAAATGCCGTGTGCTGAACTTGGCTCCTCTTGTCCCTTGATCAGAATCTAAGTAACATAGAAAGGCAGAAACCCTGGTGTTGCTGATGTCAGGTCCTGTAATCATGGTGGTGTGTGAGGGCAGCACCCAGCTATGCCTCCCCAGCTGTGGTGCTGGGGGTGTGGCAGCCTGCAGTGTCGTTGCCAAGGCCTCTGCACAGCAGGACACCAAAGCCTCCAAGTAGGGGCAGTGCTAGAACGCTGGCTCCGTCTCAGTGATGTCCAGAGGTGCACAGTGGGCACCCTCTTCTCTCCTCTCTTTCCCCTGCTGGCTGCCCTGCGTATAGGCGAACCCGGGGTCTCATCACCAGGCCAGCTGGCTCCCAGGCCACCGCCCAGCCTTGTCAGGATGCACCATCATGGAACAAAGCCCCACGAGGCAGATTTTCAGATTGAATACCAAAAGAAGGAGACCATTGTGGAGGGTCAGAATAGTGTGTGGCAATTAGTGAAGTAGTTTTCCAGGGTAAAACACGAGGGGCCGGATCTCAAGGGGAGCTCCCAGCAGGGCAAGTTGACACTTGCCTCTTCCACCTGGCAGCTCCACTTAGCATTAGGCCCTTTGTTACAATGTCTTTGTAGGTCCAAGGGGTCTGTCTTGCTGGCCCCTTGATGTGGTCAAGCTCAGGGTGCAAATCAAGAGGCCACATGCTGATGAATCTGAACTTCAGAATATGGCCCGTAAATAGTGTGACTTAATACCAGGTTTTTAAAAATCTAAGACAGTGCTTGTGAGGATTATAGCTGTCCCTTTAACACAGCATGTTAATTCCTTTTCTAGGGTTTTAAAAGCTAGGTGACTATAGATGAAAAAAAAGGATTGTGGTGGTAATTGTATTTAGTTGCTTTAGACTTACCTTTCTTTTAAAACCAACGTGCTTTTTGTGATACAGAAAGAACAGAGTTCTTAGGGAACTCTTTGGTTATATTTGTGTGTTTTTTTTCTTTGTTGTATTTGGTTTATAAAATATTGAATCAGTGTTTTAGAACTTTCCTTCGAAGTCAGGAAGGCACCTCTTGGTGTTTCTTTCTTAGGGTTTTCTTTCCGTTACTCAGTTTAGTGCTCCTGGAACTTCTCTATGGAAAGCCTACGCAGCAGTCTCCTTGCTGTACTGCAACAAAGGGGCTTCTTAAAAGCTAATCTAAAATGACAAAGAACTTTCACTTTTCAGATTAATAATTCCTCTGTTGTTCCTGAGGCTAGGGACTTGTTTTATTTACTGTGAATTGTTACAGCACATTGTGGCTGGTCAGATGTGTGGTAAAATGAGTGCAAGTAAAGAAAAAAGTGAGCCATACACAGCATAATCTGGCTAATTTTTTTTTTTAAAGCACCTTTTAAATAAATCAGTTTAGAATTTATCTGATAAAAGAGAGAGAGAGAAGCTAGTAGGTGGTCTTTTAGCTATAGGTTCAGCCAGACTTTATTAGGAAAGTCTGGTGGCTCATTGTTCTTGCCCTCTTCTGCTTCCACTGTACTTAACCGCTGGTCCAATTTTACAGACATCTGAAGAGGTGAGGGCATGGTCTACTCTTGCTGCATTGATATTCTCCCAGTCTGTGTAGAGTTTCTCAGAAAGATCTGAAAATTTACACATTTTCTGGACTCTAAATAGCATTGCCCTGGCGTTCTCCTTCCAGTATAGCTAAGAAACCAACTACATCTCTTACTCATTTTGTCTCCAGTTCTCTCAAGTGAAATCATTGCTTGGGGGTTTATTGGTTTTCTGGGTTCTTTATAGCTCAGTCAGGAGTTTACATATTTTTGTATTCGATTTCTGTTCTGAAATCCACACCAAAAAAACACAGTTGTCTTTGAACACTGCCATTTTCTTTCACAATTATAAACTGAACCATATTTAAATGTATACGTTACATGCCCTAAAAGAGAGGGCTCACTTTGCCAAAATTCTCAATACCTTTCCAGGTGGCTGTTCTTCCCTCTGGTGCCTTTCTCGTGCACCTTCTTTGCTCTGTAGTCCTGTCCCAGCAGGATGTGAGAGTCGGGTTTGGCCTTCAAGCTGTGGGAACCTCATAGCACAGATAGGATGTGGGCTCTACCTCTCGAGTGCAGCCAGCTCCCACGGGGTCAGCTTGCTGGAGCACATTCCCAGGCTTGCTTGGCGTGCAAATGGTGGTAATTTATGTGGATGGCAGGGTATGAAATTTTAAAACATAAACACAGAAGAGATGAGCTAAACTTCATGGGGTGGCACTAAAAATGATTTTTTTTAGGCTTTTCAGTCTGCATGTTGCTTTGCTGCAACCTTGAACCACATGGAACTGTGTTCCGTAAACCAACTGGTCTTGCCCATCTGTGGGTGGAAGCAGATGCCCAGGCTGAGCACAGGAAGTTCCCAGGCATTGGGGAAACTAGCCAGCCAGAAACCAGCAGCCCAAAGCTGAGCCTCTCCTCACGGCTTTGGCTCCCAGGACGCCAGGTAGCTTTTCTCAAGAGTGGACTGTGTAGACTGTTACCCTTTGCTGAAACAGCCTTCTTCACCTTGGCTTTAGGCATGGGAGGGTGGGGGGGCAGGGCTTGTTTTAAAAACTTTTTTGAGCTATAATTCACATACCATGCAGTTCACCATTTAAAGTATATGGTGGTTTTTAGTATATTCAGAGTTGTGCAGCCATCACTGCAGTTAATTATAGAGCATTTTTGTCACCCCCAAAAGAAACCCAGTACCCTTTAGAGCTGTCATCCCCAGCTCCCCCATCCTAAGCAACCACTAATTCTTCTGTCTCTATAAATTTGCCTATTCTGGACTTTCACAGGAATGGAATCATATAAATTATACGGTCTTTGTGGCTTCCTTTCATGTAGCATACTGTTGTGGGGATTGTGCTTGTTTGTAGCACGTATCAATACATTGCTTTTTATTGCCAAATATTTTCAATCATATGGACAGACCACATGTCTTTATCCATTCAGAAGTTGATGGACATTTCGATTGTTTCCTCTTTTTAACTATTAATGAATAATGCTGCTATGAGTATTTGGGTACAGGTTTTTGTGTGGACATAGGTTTTCACTTTTCTTGGGTGTACACCTAGGAGAATTGCTGAGTCATAACGTAACTCCATTTAACCTTTTGAAGAACTGCCAGACTATTTCCCACAATGGCTGCATCATTTTACATTGTATCCAGCAGTATATGAGGGTTCCAATTTTTCTACATCCCCACCAATACTTGTTACTCTCTTTTTTATTTTAGCCGTCCTTTTGCATGTGTAATGGGATCTCATTGTGGTTTCCATTTGCCCTTCCCTGTTGACTAAGGATGTCGAGCATCTTTCCATGTACTTATTGACCATTGTACATCTTCTTTGGAGAAATATGTAGTCATACCTTTTGTTCATTTTTAAATTGGTTTGTCTTTGTATTATTGAGTTATAGATCTTTAGTCTAGATACAAGTCCCTTATCAAATATGATTTGCAAAAATATTCTCTCAAGCTGTGGGTTGTCTTTTCACTTTCTTGATGTCTCCCTCTGAAGCACTAGAAGTTTTAACTTTGAAGTCCTGTTTATTTTTTCTTTTGTTGCTTGTGCTTTTGATATCAAATCTAAGAAACCATTGCTTAATCCAAGCTTATGAAATTTTATGCTTATGTTTTTTCTAAGAGTTCTGTAGTTTTAGCTCTTACATTTAAGTCTGTGGGGTTTATGTTTGAAAGTCTGTTTCTCTAGCTCTTGAAGAAAAGGGTATTGGAAAAAATAGCAAGAAGCAAGGGGGAAGGAAGAGTTGGATTTCTTCATGGAACACACAGTATGGTGAGAAGTGGGCTGGGTTCAGGATGGCCCTGTCAGTGGCTGGTTCCTTTTCCTCCTTTGGGTCTCAGTTTGTATGGCTTCTCCTGAGGGAGGCTTCTCTGACTACATCCCCACCCCTCCCCACCCGCTCCTTGAACCTGTTCTACCCTTCTTGGCACCTGTCACCAACATGAGTCTACACTTGCTGGTTTACTGGATTTTTCTTAAACTTAATATTGAACTGTAAGCTCCAGGAAGGCAAGGGCTTGCTGTTTTGATCACCATTTTATCCTTAATACCCAGTACTTACTTGTTGAAGAATGACTTTTCCTGGATCTGTGTCTGACACAACAAAAGTGATGGCAGTAACTAAGCCCAGAGCAAAACCCCTTCAAGAGAGAGCGAGCCTTTTTCGCAGACTTGATGAGGCCGCCAGAGTCACATCTACCTCTGAGGAAAGCGAGAGCAAGGGATGGGTGTCCCTTGTGAGCTTATCAGAGGAGGTAATCATGGTCACTGTTTTAGCCAACAGTCAAAGTCCTCTTTTTCAGCAAAGGCTGTGAGTCACATGTTAACAAAATGAAGAAAGAAGGTGGAGTGTATCATTCCTAATTTCAGAATTACAAATTGGGATGTCTGGCCATTGTGTGAGCAGTCATGGTACAGAAGGAAGGCAAACTGTGCCATGTTTCAAAGTGGCAAACCCTACATGGGCTACAAGTTTTACTTTTTGGAGCCAGTTGTCTTTAATAGCATCAGTATCATTAGATAAAAGTCTATCCATAGGAAAATGAAGCAAGAAAGGGTAGAATTTGCCTGAGGTCACACATGTGAGTGAGGCTACCTCTTTTGTCATACTTGGCATTTGGTCATCACATGTGACCAGTACCAAGTCTCTGCGAGATGGCCTGGGAGCGGTTGAGATGAGTCCTGTTTTACACATTGCTGCAGCTCCGGTTCTAACCAGTTAAGGTATAGACAAGAGCTTGAGGGACCAACTCCAGCAAGAGCAGTAAGTCTCCAATGCTTCATTTGTTCTCTTTACCCCAGGCCTAGGGATTTACTAACCTAGGTTTGCAACAGCAAATAAAGTAACTTTTCATTCTCTCTAGTTTACAAAATAACATTCAGATTGCAGTACTGTGAGAGTAAGGAGCAGTAAAGGTGAGAGAGAAAAGGAGAAGTGATAGAATCAAAGACAAATGTTGACAACACAGTCATGAGACCCCAGAGCCAGACCCCAGCAGCACAGATGCCCCCGCAGGCAGCCCTGGGCTGGAATGCCGCCTGCCTGTAGCTGCTCTGCGGAGGCGCCCTCTCCCCAGGAGTAAGCCCACTTTAAAGCCAAGTTAATCTAATTTAAGGACACAAATTGAAAAAGCAGGTTTGTTTAGCAGTGTAGACTTACTAACTTTTACAAAAGCCATGAGCCTCCGTCTTTCTGTTTACAGATATAAAATGGAACTCTAAATGAGGTTTAATGGGATTCCCAGATCATATTCCTTGGACAGATTTTTTTCCCCCTCCTTGAACAGTAAATTTAAAAATCAAAAGGACTGAAAAGAAAGGGGAATGCTTCCTGTCATAAATAGGACAGGTGGCATTCTTCAAAGCATTTTATAGCCTCCAACTGCCCATTATAATTTCAAAGTAGCTGAAAAGCATTCCAAGTGTTGAACAGTGGTATGCTCACTCAGAAGCATTTATCAAGCATGTACTGTGTGCTGGGCATTGGGACACGGCCTGGAGATGGCCCAAAGGCCAAGGCCCCTGCTTTCCCCAGTCTTGCATGTTAGTGTAAATAAATACATCCTATCAGTGAAGAAGGAGACACAGCGGTTTCAGAGAGCAGTGTCTGCTGCAAAAGCCCCACTCTGAGAGTGGCCAGTGGGGGCGCAGTGGGGGTTGATGAACTCTGGGCCAAGGAGGTGGGCTGGGGGTGTGGACACATCAGATCACTCAGGTAAACACGGGGGTGTGGGATGAGGCAGGACTGCAGCAATGCCATGTAGTGTCACAGCAGACATCTGTGTCCCCTGTCTGCCAGCCTGGCACAGCCTCGCTGTTACAAGGCTAAAGGCTACTGGGACACATTTGAGACTTTCTGGTGTCATCAGAAGATTGAAAGACTAAGGGAGCTTTAGTATATTAACAGAAGGGAAAATACTGTAGTCATTTTCAAATGACAGTATGTGGCCTATGCTATGCTAGTATATGCAACAGTGGCAAGTGGAGGAAAGGAAAAACACAAAATAATACAAAGGTTGAGTCTCCCTTATCCGAAATACTTGAGACGAGTTTTTCAGATGTTGGAATGTACTTAACTGGTTGAGCATCCCACATCCAAAAATCTAAAATCTGAAATGCTCCAATGAGCATTTCTTTTGAGGGTCATGTTAGCGCTCAAAAAGTTTTGAATTTGGGAGCATTTTGGATTTCAGATTTTTAGACGTGGGATGTTCAACATGTACCTGTATTGATTGTGGCTGTTGTAAAGATCAAGAATGAATTTGGTATGAATGGTTTGAAATTCGTGTACTGTGGGTTCTCTATTACTGTAAAGTTATCCGTTTATAATTTTTAGATGTTTAAAAATAAACCAGCTAGGTGCAGTGGCTCATGCCTGTAATCCCAGCACTGTGGGAGGATCACTTGAGGGCAGGGGTTTGAGACCATTCTGAGCAACATAGCGAGACCTTGTCTCTACAAAAAAAAAAAGAAAGAAAAAGAAAAAGTGTGTGTGTGTGTGTATAAATTAGCAGGGCATGGTGGTGCATTCCAGAAGTCTCAGCTACTTGGGAAGCTGAAGCAGGAGGATCTCTTGAGCCCAGGAGTTCGAGGCTACACTGAGCTAAAGTCACACCACTGCACTCCAGCCTGGGTGTGACAGAGTAGGATCTCCCATCTCAAAAAAACAAAGTTGAGAGGCACAGCTACCAAAAGGAGCCATGTGGGCTTTTTAAAGCATGGCAGTGAGTATGCACCAGACTAAACCTGTCTCTGGGGTTGCCATGGAAGAAGCCTCGAGGCTGTTTTCCTAACTTTGAACTTGACTATCTAATGTACTTTATTGGTGGCACAGTGGCTACCAGAGCCAGGTTGTGGGTATTGGCTACGTTATGAGAACTGGTCTGTTCTGTCTTAGGCCTGCAGCAGTGTCTGCTCAGCCTCTTGTGATTCTGTTTCTGTTTCAGGCACAATGACTCTCCTGTAAGACACTGGTTTTCAAACTCTACGTCCAGGGAACCAGGGCCCCACAGAGGAGTTTACTATTTAATTTAAAGGTGTTTCCTACCTGACATGAAGATGTCAATTACTCAAAGAACCTACTCATAGTCTTCTTTTTACTGTCTTTGTATACTAGGATTCCAACTAACATTTTTATTAAAAGTGAAAAGAATTATGCTTAAGAAAAGTTTGAAAATTGCTTTGGAAAATTAGCCTAGAAGATAATTAGCAGGCCATGGGGGAATATTCCCATATAAGAATTTTTATTTCTTTGCCAGGCGTGGTGGCGAGCACCTGTAGTCCCAGCTGCTCAGAAGGCTAAGGCGGTGGGAGGGTTGCTTGAGCCCAGAGTTCAAGGATACGCTGAGCTAAGATTGGACCACTGTATCCCAACCTGGGCGACAGAGCAAGACCCCATCTCAAAAAAAAAAAAAAAAAAAAAAAAAAACCTAAAAGTTCTTTGAAGTAGCTTCATGGAACCACTAAAATTGAAATTTTAAAAATGTGAGATAATAGCAGTGAAAGAGCATTGAGAATTGTAAAGTGTCAACCAACTAAGATGCTCATGCCTGGGATCTGGGGATGTGGAGAACTGTGGCCCCATCCCGTGTGGGTGCAGGGAGGGTAGCGTCTCATCTGTTAGGAAAGAACACACCACAGCAGGCCAGGTGGGGGTTGCAGTCCTTTTCCTAAAGACTGCATTTCTCAGTGTGGGCATCACCCACGCACACCTGCTGCATCTGCACATAAGAAGCTCCACTGTGCTGGGCCTGGAGGCCAGAGAAAGTAGTATCCCCTTTTAATAAGTCTCAGTTTTGGAATTAAAGCCAGACCAGGTTTCCTTGTACAGAAGGAATTTGACCCGCAGAGGGAGGAATAGGACTTGGAGAGTTGGGTCCAGCTTCAGAAACACCCTAGATTTCCTGGTGGGACTGTGTGAAAGCTGGCCTGGGCCCACTCCTAGAGGCCCATTGTGGACCTTTCATCCCGCCTCTGTGTTCAGTGGCATCGTGTTGGTAGGTGTGGTAAACGCATACCACACACCACCACCTGTGCCACGCTCTGGGAGCTGGTGGCATGGGCTTCCATTCCGGAGTGGAGTCAGCAGGCCACAGCCTGGGCCAGTGCAGCCCACTGCCTGTTTCAGTAAATAATG
The DNA here is from genome assembly GCF_041146395.1 of Eulemur rufifrons. NCBI lineage: Eukaryota > Metazoa > Chordata > Mammalia > Primates > Lemuridae > Eulemur > Eulemur rufifrons. The sequence goes on from NC_090989.1 coordinate 206,395,647, forward strand.
TTTTATCTACACGCAGCCACGTCCATGCCCATTCATTTAAGAGTTGTTTAGGGCTGCTTTGGCCATACAGTGGCAAATGGGCCAAAAAGCCAAGGTGCCCAACATCTGGCCCTTGACAGAAAAAATTTGCCAGTCCCTGTTCTAGAGTTTATTAGGAAACTGTATGTGGACACATTAAAATATTTCTGATTTGAAAGAGATTAGGATGGGGAAATGGGGTTGTCCATTAGTGGCTTTTCTCCCCTATTTCCAGGAGACAGCAATTAATGAGGGGGAGTCCCCCCACATATCCTAATTAAAGTTATGGTCATACCATAGAAATGCCCTTTTTGGGCCGGGCGCGGTGGCTCACGCCTGTAATCCTAGCCCTCTGGGAGGCCGAGGCAGGTGGATCGCTCAAGGTCAGGAGTTCGAGACCAGCCTGAGCAAGAGCAAGACCCCGTCTCTACTAAAAATAGAAAGAAATTATATGGCCAACTAAAAATCTATATAGAAAAAATTAGCCGGCCATAGTGGCGCATGCCTGTAGTCCCAGCTACTCGGGAGGCTGAGGCAGTAGGATTGCTTAAGCCCAGGAGTTTGAGGTTGCTGTGAGCTAGGCTGACGCCACGGCACTCACTCTAGCCAGGGCAACAAAGCGACACTCTGTCTCAAAAAAAAAAAAAAAAAAAAAAGAAATGCCCTTTTTGGGTCATGGGACCTGTGTCTTGAATCTGAGACATGGTTTGGGAATATAAATGACCCTACTAGGCAGGAGCCATTTTTCAAGCACCACTGGAATCAGAACAGGCTTCACGCTGTGCTGTATTTCTGAGCCTTAAGTAGTTCAGCTCAGTGGAGCCTTTTGGGTGGTGATGCATAGGGCAAGGCTAAGGGATCTGTCTCATGAATGGTTTGGAAACTTCCCAAATCGTTCATAAGACATTCCCATTCCCATCCCATGCTGGGATGGCATGAATGGTACCCACTCCCCCAAGGCCCCTCCCTTCCGTCCTGCTGCTGCTGGGGTCTCAGACGCAGCCAGGGCTCTTCCTCGGCTGCGTGCTTCCCACCCCACCCTCCCACTGGGATCAGCCCCGGCCTGACTGTGGCCCCCCCCTCCACGTCCGCCCTGTCCGCCCTGCCTTGTGGTGCGGTTACCAGCCATCCTCTGAGCTCGAGCAGCCATCTGACAGGCACCTTGCTCTACCACTCCATCAGTTAACACGTTTCCTTGGAGGTCATACTCCTGAGTTTTTATGGAATCAATAAATAATAGAACTTCTGAAGTAGAAAAGACAGCCAGAAACATACTGCTGCTTCGAAGACAACAAGCACTTGACATCACTATCCTAACACCTTCAGTGGGTGACTGTTTTCAGCCCTCCCAGCAGCCCAGAGGGTCAGAGCTCTTCTAACCCCCATCCTGGGGAGACAGCAGGAGCCATCGTGGTTAGAGCAGCTGCCCCAGCTGATGTGGCTCTAGCCTGGATTACCGGGCTCTGGAAGTCCAGCTCATAGGCTTTCACACTGTGGGGCAGTCAAGGCACAATGGGTCATGAGATCAATTTAGTAGGTCACCAACCAGCATTGAAAAAAAAAGGAGGAGTGAAAATATCAGAGTGTGTTGCATATAGGGAGGGAAGGCACTCCTTTGTTTCAGTGTGTGTATACATGTTGTGCATATGCATGGTTACGTCTGCACACATGAACACACATACATTTGTACGTGCTGGCCATCGCTGTGTTCCACACCACTTCCCTAATACCTGTCACATAGTTGGCTGCCGTGAGTGTGTTTGGAATAAATGAGCCACCAGCCTCATAGCCAGATGCTTTTTAGATCCAGACTGCATGTCTGCTCAGGTCTCCCAGAAGGCTCAGGCCTGTTACCACAGACATACCCCAGCCACCGTCCTGGAGCTGTTGTCTGGATCACTCAAGAATTTTAATTCTGTATCATCAGACATAGGTCTGACATGCATTGGCTTCTGCATACCTACTCTCCATTCTTCCCACCCCAAATGCTCAGCCCCTCGCATCTGCCCAGCCCTAAAGAACCAGCTGCATGTTGAGCACTCTGGAGGAGTGTTAATGTCTGTGCTCTCGTTACACTGTGCGCGTGGAGGCTTCAGAAACCTGGAAAGTTTGAGATCCATTTCCAGTGGCGTAAGACCCACCTATGCACTACAGGCAGCACTCACATTTTTCTGTTTAGTGTCCCTTGAGTGGAAAACTTTGAAAAGCAGATCTTCAAAGTAATTTTTACTGGATTACAGTATTCAAGGGTGCATATTGGTATGCCTTGCAAGAGTCAACTTCGTTGCGATGACGTTGGAAGAATCCAGAGGTGCAGATCCTCTTTCTTCTTCGTCACCTGTCATTGTTCCTATGCCAGGCACTGTGCTTAGTATTCCTTGTGGATCAGTCACCCTCCCCATGCTGGTAGCAGTGGTGGGAGCAGGTGAGGAGCCAGCCAGGCCCTGGGCTGTGCCTGCCTGTCTGCTGCCCAGTGTCTGCACTGGCAGCTCCTGGTGCCGAGTGCACAGACGCTGGCGTGAAACGGCGGGAGCCAGTGCAGACACTCGAGGTGCCCGGGACTCCGTGCTCACTGCCACGGGCAGCTCTGTGTCTTGCCACTTCGCAGAGCTTTTCCTAGTTCTCTTCTGTTTTCTTGCTTTTTCTCTACTTGCCCACCCTGCTTCCCTCCCACACTGACTTGAGCCTTTCTCTCCCTTGACCCTTCCTCTCTGGATTTAGGACTGAAATGTGCGCTGACCGTAGGCTTTCGGGTGATTGCTAGTATGAGTTTGGAGGGACTTGATGAATTTTAATCACAATTTAAAAAGTCATTGTATTTTTCAACTCTTTTGACAGTTGAAGTTCAATAAAATGTATTTACAGTGCACAATTTGATCACTTTTGGCAAATGTATATGCTCATGAAACATTAAAAGTAAATGAAGAGACTTGAGAAGCCACAGGAAGGAAAAATTGATAAACTCACTACATGCAATTCAGAAATACAAGCAAACCCACCATGAACAAAATCAAAAAGACAGATTGACAAACTGGAGAGAATATTTGCAATTTCATCAAAGACAAGCTGATTTCCCTAAAATTCAAAAGCATCTTACAAATTAACTCAAAAAAGCCAATGATCCAGTAGGAAAACATGGGAAAGAGTACAAACAGTGTTCGGGAAGGATTTTATGCACATGGAAAAACCACTTAGAACATCTAAGCTGTCCTGACATGACTCCTTCACCCAGGCTCCCAGTGGAGGCCTTCCCCGGCTCCCCTGCTGGCTGCAGCCCCTCCCAGGACTCCAGCCCTCTCTGTCCCAGAAATCACCCCCTCCCTTTCAGGCCAGTGGGTGGTGACAGCTTCCACTGACCCTGGCTGCCGCCCTTAACCCTGCCCCCACCTTTGTAAATAGTTGCATCCCTTAAGCTCGGTCTGCTCTCAACATTAAAAAACAAAGTACCGCCATGAATACCATTTTTCACTTATCAAAAGCTTAATAACCCAATGGTGGTGCAGGGAGGTGGGAACTTACACAGATTGTTGGCAGGAGTGTAAACTGCTGCAAACTCGGTGAAGGCAATTTAGCAATATCTGTCAAAGTGGAGATGTGCACAGTGATCCAGAAACTCCACATCTAGGAATTTAGCAGACAGATACCCTCAGAGTGTGACATGACACGTGCACCTAGTTTTTCATTGCATCATAGGTTCTTTTCAGTCTTTACTGTTACAAACCTGATGTCCCTCTGTAAGGAACAATAGAATATCCTGCAACTGTTAATACAAGGAATGGGGAATCTTCTGTACTCATGGAAATGCAAGTCAAGCTACTCTATTATATATGTATTTTTTAATTTATACATAATTGATGTATAAATTAATTGGGGTACAGATTAATACAAGCCACGCTGTTACTTTTCTTTTTAAACAGGAGGAAAAAGCTAAATATAGAGAGAGTGTGTAAAGCACACTGGTACAGTGGCTGCCTCCATGACAGGAACTGAGGACAGAGTGCCTGGGGCAGGCTGGGAAGACCTAACAGTATTTTCTATATCAATTTAGGAAAAGTATTCTAGTGTGAAGAGGTGATAAATAGAAGTTGACTTTTGTTTTGAGACGTGATTAATTTATTGATCAGTCTCCATTTGGTTGGGTCTAAAATGATAGTTACATTTTTCTCCCATCCCTGCTCCCAGCTGGGCTTTGTGTAATGTCCCAGGGATCCCTTAACACCATTTCGGGTAGATGCCACTTTTCCCATCATCTGGTTTAAAATGCGGATCTCCCGCCTGGATCCAGGCTTGTGGGGGTGGCCTGGGGCTGGGGGAGGAGGGTCTGATCTTCAGTTCCTCTCTCCCCTTCTTCCAGGCCTTGGAAGGAGACAGTGTCGAAGTGGGTCCCTCTAGCCCTCACTGCTGCTGCCCTGGTGGGACAGCTCGCTCTCTGTGGGGCAGTGCTGTCTGGGGCAGGCGGCCAAAGCTGCCTCTCCCCGGGAGCCCAGTCATCTGTTCCTCCAGCCCAGGGGAATAGGAAGGGCCCTGTCAGCATCCGGTTTCCTAAGTACAAGAAGGCACAGGGCTCACTCTGAGCGAGCGGGGCCAGCCTGCAGCACTCCCTCAGCTCCCGGTGGGTGTGGGTGCAAAGAAAGGGCTGAGGGGCCTTTGCCCCTGGAAAAGGAAACTCCTTCCTAGTCATGCAGGAGGACAACCTCCAGGTCCCAGCAAGGCCAGTCTCCCCGCCATGTGCTGTGGGGGGAGGCTCGGGGACAGAAGAAACACTGATGCCTGCAGTGTGCCAGGTGCTCTCTGTCTTGGGTACATGCAGTGTCTCTGTTGTTTATTTTTAATCTGAGTAAGCTAAAAAAAAAAAGGCATGTTGACCACCACCCCTGTTAGTGAATTAAAAATGAGCACAGGCCTGTAATCCTAGCACTCTGGGAGGCCGAAGCGGGCGGATTATTTGAGCTCAGGAGTTCGAGACCAGCCTGAGCAAGAGTGAGACCCCGTCTCTACTAAAAATAGAAAGAAATTATATGGACAGCTAAAAATTTTTATAGAGAAAAATTAGCTGGGCATGGTGGCACATGCCTGTAGTCCCAGCTACTCGGGAGGCTGAGACAGAAGGATTGCTTGAGCTCAGGAGTTTGAGGTTGCTGTGAGCTAGGCTGACGCCACGGCACTCTAGCCTGGGCAACAGAGTGAGACTCTGTCTCAAAAAAAAAAAAAAAAAGAGCACAAATGTATAGCAGGGACAGCTTTCCCCTTGCAGACTGGCTGCTGAACACTCGGCTCCAGCTGCCCAGCACGAGGACCTCATTTTCCTGCCATCCTCAGTGGAGGGGGCGCTTCCTACAGGAGGGGTGGCCTGTGTCACGGGCCATGAGGCCCCTCAGTGACCTGGAGATGGGGCATGCCACCAGTGCCCACTTTGGAAACACTGATGTCCCATTCCGTGTGGTGGCAAGTGGTGTGTGAATTGTAGGTCCTTGAGAGTTTGGGGATTAAATAGGGATTTTCTTTATTTCTCAGAGAAATGCAAAGAGAAGTAAAAACCTTTCACAAGTACAAGAATTATCTGGTGGGCTCAGTCTCCTGCAGCATCTTTGTGATGTCTTTTAAACATCCTGTCACTGAAATACTGAAATGCATTTAGTTCTTCATAATGAAAAGGCTTGTTGTTTTTTCCTGCTCTTCATGGGGTAGGGGCGGGGGGTGGGGGTGGGGTTGGGTTGGTCTGTCCTTCCTGGAGGCCATGGTAGCCCTTCAGGGATGACAAGACTGGATGTCCTGCTAATCCTGATAATAAACTACTTCTAACAGAAAGAGGGTGGGCATGCTGACGGCAGATTGGCGGAGAAAGAGCCCCTTTCACGCAGCCGTCTCCTGGGCCTTCCTCCCTGTGGCTGCCTCTGCCTCCCGCCGGCCGGGGGGCCTGGTCCTACTGGGAAATAGGCCCTGATTTATGTTTTGTTATTTCTGTATGTGTAAATAAAATGAAGGAAAGCACAAAAGAAAATGAGAGACTAAATCCTCCAATCTCCAAATCAAATCTAAAAATATAATGCACCTCCACCCCCATCCCCACCATGTTTTGGAATGACAAATAACAGTCATTGCCAAAGGTGTGGTGTGGTCAGATGTCCAAGTATCGGTAGTGAGAACACTTAGAAGATGACAGGGTTCTCCCGTCCACGCCCGTCCCTAAGAGCTGGTGCCAGCATGGTTCCTGTTTTGCATTTAGAAGTGAGGCTGTTTCCCCAAGTCCCAGAGTAGGCAGAGCAGCCATCCGGGTCCCAACTATCTCTCCCACCAGAGCACACTGACTACCTCAGGCCCTCTCCTGTGGAGCTGGCATCATGAGTTAAAAGCTCAAAGGATCCGGCTGCCTGGAGCCCAGGGCGGCTCCAGCAGAACTCTCAAGTTTACACCTGGGTCTCTGAGGGCACTATAGCCCGGGGGAGGATGCTTTCCAAAAGATCTTTCTTCATTCATACTTAAGTTTGCTAAATGCTCTGTTTATTGTACAAACAAGACTCAATAATGCACAGACACAATTTGTAGGTTGAGACCTCTGTGTAGCTGTTACTTTACAAGTATCTCCATTCTTTTCTTCATTCTTAACTGTTTCCGTGTAAATGTATTTAGAGTAGATTAAAGGGAGATCGGCCAGGTCAGTGGATAATGTGATTTACAGGAGCCCTAGCCAAAATGTTGAAATTGCTTACATTTTTATCGTTGCCACAAATGGATTACTATAACTTGTCTCCCTCTTTCGAAGGCAATAAAAACAAGGTGTGATACAAGGAGGCTTTTTAAAAATGTGCATAATCACTTCCATATATGGCTAATGCTGATCCACTAATGGAGTATAAAGTGGCAGACTGCGGCTGGGTGTAACTGAGAGCTTTGATGCTGTAGAAAAGGCGGGGGCTGGATTCTGAGAGAGATGCCCCTGCCCCTGGCTGCAGGGAACGCCCTTGCACGGGCGGCTCTGCCTCCATCTCCAGAGGGCAGCAGTGCTGGATCAGACTCCCAACATAGCCTCCGCAGACTGGCGGCAGGGAGGGGTGTCCAGGCTAGTTCCTGCAGATAAATCTTTAGTGAAATGTATCTTTTAAAAGAATGGCATCCACTTTTAGCTCGTCTGTTTTCAGTATGTTGTGCAAACGTACATGCACATGGTGGCACAACAGGAACCCCCCACATCAAGGGCGTCCTGTGCTTGCTCCTTCCCCAAACTCTCAGGGCTTTGCTTTGCCTCTTCTAGGGGGTTCAGAAAGCAGCATCTTCCCCCCTCACTGTGTTTCTTGTTACGATCAGCAGCACTGGAGCGATTCTACTATTACAGGAAATTAAGTGGCCGTGGCTTCAAGGGGAACTTCCGTTGACAGCACACTGCGGGGAATAATAGATAGCACCAGCCGCCTGTTGGGATGCGCCTTGAATTTCCTAGTTATGTTTTGCATTTTGTATCTTGTATCTTGGAAAATCACGTTTGAAACAGGGAACACCTCTCTGAAACATACACTTTCCCCCACCTAAAATTGACAAGCAGCCCTCATAATTAGGAATGTTGTTCCTTTCTTTAAAAAAGAAATTAAACTAAAATGAAATTTAAAACTAAAAGTGCCAACAGTGCTAATACACTCAGAGTAACTTTTTATAATACAGAAGTCTCTTTATCATGAAACTTACCAGGCTGGGGAACCTACCAACTGGTTGCTTACTGGATTTTTTTCTCTTACTCAAGGTCCGCCATCGGTGGTGTGAGCTCATCGTTAAGCACAGGTACACAGCAGCATACAAAAGCGTGGAGACATTCCTTCAGGAGGACCAGGTAAGTTTCATTCTTTAGCAGATGCGGATTCTTTAAATGTTGCCCGGGGACCACACAGGGACCCAACTTCTTGACATCTTTTTCATAACAAATAATTAAATATTTTCCAGAGATTTTTTAAGTATTAGGTAGGATCTTACACTTCTGAGCTGATTTTCCCCCCCACTCTTGGTGTCCCTTTAAAGCAGTGAGTTATGTCCCCTAAAGGCTCCCTTGGCTTTCCTTGGCCGTGGCCCCCCTGTCATCAGATGAAGCGGACTCAGGCTTCACCACATCTCGGACTCTCCCGGGCCACAGTTGCGGCTTGGTGACGCAGTGGTGTGCAGCCCCGTCCCCAGCAGCCCTCATTTAGAGCACACGTGCAGGTTGGACGGGGAGACCCCGACTGGGGAGCAGTCTGGTCTGTGTCTGCACCTGCAGTGCCAGGCCCAGCCTGCGCTGCGTTTCCTTCCTGTGAGGGCCCTTCGCACTGTTTACCAAGGGAAGTGGCCCCCTTCCTAGGAGCCCACAGGAAGTAGATGCGCATGAACATATTTGGGGATGTCCTTGTTGGCTGTCTCTCAAGTCTTCGGTGTGCATCGAGGTCACCACTCAGGGTGTCTCCTGTGACGCGTTGCAGCCTCCCGCACCCACTGCCTGCCTCCACCAGCGTGTGCCTCGGAAGGAGCCGTCTGCCGAGCTCTGTAGGCTGCCGGGGCGGAGCTGCGTTTCAGTTGAAGTGGACGGTGGGGGTGGAGCAAACAAAAGGACTTTTGATGGGGTCTCGGTGTGGGGGGCAGCCAGCCAGCAGTGCCTCAGGCCTCGTTATTCCCACAAAGAAAAGGACATGGCTTTGTACCAGCAGAAATGTCACATTTGCACAGTGGAGCAAGAGGTGTTTGGAAAAACATATGGGAGTATAAGAAGGACAGAATTTAAGAGCAACTTTAGGTCTATTCTGAAGACCAAACTTCACCGCACTATATTTAGAGCCATGATCTTTGCCAGATAAGGATCACTGTGTCTCAGCTTTTTTGGGAAAGCACTTTGAACCCTTAACTACTGAGTTTTTATCTTGTGCTATCTCTGAGATCCTTCTTTTAATTTGCTCCAGCAGAATGTAATTCATGGCATAACTAAGCTCGAACAAGAGAGCGGGCAGAACCCAGGGGCCCTTTGGTCTTCCAGAACATCATTGGTTGTTTTAAAAATGTAGGAAGAGTGCAGATGTGTGTCTGTGCAGCATTGTTCTCAAAACAGAAAGGCCAGTGTCGGCTGCAGTTGCGGGGCCAGTTGAGGGCAAGGGGTCAGGTGGGGCTGCAGGGTCAGGTGTCTTTGTTGGGGTGGTGCGTGAGCCCTCCTGCGTGGGCGGCTGCTGTGTGCTGTGACCTCCCTTTCCCCTAGTGGCAGTGGACTTGCTGCTCCTAGGGGGATCCCAGGACACCTTTGTGGGAAGCCGCCCCGTGTGCCTGTCTGCACACAGGTTGTCCATAATGGTCATAATGGAAACTCTGTCTCTGTCCAGAGCATCCTGACACCATTGTCACTGTGGAAATGCTCATTTGTCACTCTGTCACCAGTGAAATCACCAGAGTCCATTGATAGCTAAGAATTCGTTGGGGTTTTGATGAGAACAAGGGAAAGACAGGGTTGAAGACTGCAGATTCCGGAAGTACAACTAACCAACTGTCTGTATCTTTTCTAAGGTCTTTGTAATTTCCAGACCAACACGTTTGTGTTCTGGGCACATAATTCCTTTCTCTAACACACTCTGGCCTCTGTGCCCGCAGGCCATGGGTGTGTACCTCTACGGGGAGCTGATGGTGAGCGAGGACGCCAGGCAGCAGCAGCTTGCCCGCAGGTGCTTTGAGCTGGCCAAGGGACAGATGGACAGATCCTCAGCCAAGGTGGTGGCCGAAATGTTATTTTAAAGAGGTGATTCTTTCCCTTTCTTTTCTCTGTCCTTTGGTTCTAACCAGATATGCCTCTTAGGAGCCAAATACACCAATAAGCCAAGTGGTGAGCCAAGACCGCACACAGCGTCAGTGGTCTGCTCCCTCCCCGGGTGGCCGGTGGCCTTGGAGAGCAGGCAGAGTCGGTGCCTGTGGTGGCGTGAAGGCCCCAGGTCCTGGACTGTCTTGTCTGGCCACCATGGTCCCTGGGAAACAGAGGCTGTCCACCTGGAGGCAGAACAGCTCTCCTTGGCACTGTTTCAGCCACTTTGGGTTTTATAATATGTATAGGAACAAAAATTGTGAGAGAACATTGTGAGTAGGTTTAGAGATGGGACGGGAAACCCAGTGAAAGTGCTAATCCATAGTCTTCAAGGTCAAGGCTGACACAGGAGCCAGTGGCCGAGTTACTCCAAATCCTAGCTTCTGGTGCAGACGTTTTCTCCTCCTGGGCTGTGTGTGAGCTTTTGAGGTTCCTCAGGTTACCTGCGCCTGCCCCGAGAGGCTGGCGGGAGGTCTTCCCAGCCACATGCGCCATGCACCTGCTCCAGTGTCTGGAGGGCAGGTCTTATTTTTAACCTTGTCATGTTGGAGCAGAACGTGTCCCCTGGCTTTACACTGGCTTGAGAATCCTACATTATTTACATTGCTTCCTCTGTTAGTTGTGCCTCAGATTAACCTGTTAGATTTACTTCCTAGCAGTTAATTTTGAAATGTGGGTTTCTCCACTATTATTGTAATTTAGCGGTGGTCTGTAAAGTTTTGCTGAGTAGAACTGTGGGATTCTAAGTGTGTTCTTTTTCCCTAACAGTCATTATCATTTCTGTGTCTTCTCAGTTTTTCTTCAAGGTTTTACATGATATAATAGGGTATGTGTAATTTTGATCTTTTTTGTAACTTAGCATCAAATCTCAAGCATTTTTCATGTTGTTACATAGCTTCTCTACAAATATAATTTTTAATGGATGTTGAATGTTTTGTGTTGATATTCTTGTTAGCCCAGTGTTGGACATTCAATTTGCTTCTAACGTTTTGCTGTTATAAAAACCATTTATGTCTAATATGTTTAAGTATCTTATTGATCTGAAAGAACTCCAATACTGAAGAGAAAAAAAAAAGTTTTCCTAAAGTATGATGTTCTTCCAGAAGATTCGGGAGCTGTGTTTGCCAGGAGAAGGAAGAGTGGGGACAGCTGTAGTGACTCTGCATCATGTAGGGACACAGCTGCACGCAGGTGTTCCCCACACGCCCCCTTCAGGTGGTTTCAGACAGTCCTTAAAGATGGGCCAATTTAAAAACCAGAAACAGTCTCTCGGTTACCTTGTTGCCAGCCTCATGGTAATCAGTCTATAAATCATGTTTTGCTTTAGGGTTTTACTTTCATGGAGAGTGTGTGTATTTGAAGAGTGTGAAGCTACAATAAGGCAAAATTTTCCTTTGATTGCTCCTTTTCCAAATTTTGGAGAACCGTAGCAGGTGACACAGCTCTTGTGACTCTTCGTTGTGATTTTTTTGCCCTGAAGCAGGCAGAGGAGTCGTCTGGGTCACAAGACTGCCATTTCCTTGCCTCCCTCTGAGATCTTCGTTCCTGTCCCTGCCCTTCTAGGTGAAGCAAGGGTCAGGAGCACCCCCAACCCCCACCCCACTGATGAACAGTGGCCAGGGCCACTCCTGAGTCACACAGGGAAACCCCTCCCAACTTGAGAGGCCCCCACGACTTCCCAGACCACCTAGAATCCGTGTGTGGGGGCAGGGTCTTGTCCCCAGGGTTACAGGCAGTAAACCAAGAGCAAGAGTAGCTTCCTTCCACAGTTCTGTCACATGGCTTGTCCATGCATTTTTCTTCTCCTGCTCCAAAGCTGCACTGGCATTTTTATGGTCATCTCCAAGTCCTTTTGATTTAAAAAATTATACTTCTAGGACGCTGTGTAAATGAACGGCAAACAGAAAGGCAATCCATTTGCTAGCGTAGCAGGCATGGAGGCGGCGTCATCGCCCTGCGTCCTTCCGCGGAAGCCCGGTGTGTGCAGATGGGAGCGGCCGGCAGGGCGCGGCGCTGCTCCCGGGTGCTCTGGCTGCTTGGGTTCCTGGCATGCTGATTTGTGACTTAAGATTAAAATCACATTGCCAGGGATTACCACGCAGCCACGACCTTGGCTGCTCCTCCAGAAACCATAGTCACCCTCTGCAGTTTGGAGAACAGATGCCTCTCATAGCTCTTCTTTGGAAACAAAAGAAACCAACAACCGCAGAAGATGCTCACCGGCTCTTTCTTTATGCCCAGCGATGACCTCTCTAACAAGGTGCAGAGCTTAGCTGATTGGTGAACAGTGATTGGTTTCCGCTTTGTTCACAGTGGCTAAGTTCTGCACCTGAAGAGAAGGTGAGATGGGGGCAGTTAAGTTGGAGCCGCTGGGGCAGAGGCCGTTGCTGACGGGGCTGGCCGCTGCCAAGCGTCGGCTTGAGCAGAGCTGATTCTGGAGGATGAAAGCGCACTTGGCCCCGAGGACGCACTGTCTCCTGTCAAGAATGCAAGCGATGTACCTGTGGTCCTTAAGTTTGTTTACAGAGACATAAATCCACTAATCAGACGTCTGTCTGAAGGGTCATATGTATTGAAAGTTGCAAAAAAATTATTCTTACAAAAAACTAAAACCAAATGCATCATAAGTCGGGTAAGACCATGTCGTGGCTGATTGCTTGTGAGGAGGGTGCTGTGCTTTCCCAGGAGACTCCTTGCTGTCATTTCCCGAGCGCGGTGAACTCTCTCTTGTATTTGCAGCCCAGGTCTCAGTTCTGCAGCCCCCAGCGGCCGGCGCTCCCGGCGGAGGCACTGCTTCTCCGGCTGTCGATTGGACCCGCCCTCCGGTGCCTACTGAGCTGATATCAGTTCTCATTTTACACACTGGCTCAGTTCAGCAGGAACAGGAGTCGAGCCCTTGAGCAAAAAGCCTTCCTGTCCGTAAGTGCCCGAGGCTCGGGGGAGCTGGGCCTCCCACCCACGGAAGACAGGCCGAGCACCCACCGCAGACACAGCGGCCAGCGGCAGCGGCGTCCATCTGTATGTGCTCCTGCGGTGTGGGGGTTTGTAGAATCATAGAACCTGGCCGACACGAAAGGAAGGAGCTCCCAGCCCCAAAGGCAGGATGGGGTTAGCGCCGGAGTGTGGTGTTGGCCCCGCACGTGTGACGGCGGCAGAGCCCACCTCTCATGGTGTAGATTTTCGGCTTTTTGAAAGCAATTAGAGTGAAGGTGGGTCTGAAACGGGATCTCCTTCTAGTATGTGTCTTGTAAGTGAAGTCTAAGTTACGGCCTGGTGGGTTTCATAACCATGTGTGAGCAAAGTGAGCGTCACATGGTTCAACTGTCAACCCCATTCCCAGGGTTGTGAGTGTGGCCCGGGTCTCATCCTTGTCCTCCGATGGAAGTCCTGTCTTTAAAGTGGAGAGCAAAGGCACACAGACGTGCTCGTTTACAAGAATTCCTCTGTTGTGACTGGGTCATAAATTTTATTGCTGTTTCCTTTGCAGGAAAGATCACAGCGAGATTCTCTTTCATACGTCTCCTCCAAGCCCGGTGGGACCAGGCTCACACTGACCCTGGACATCAAAGAGAGGATTATGTGGCTGCTAAAGCCATCAGCCGACAGCAGTGTTCCTGTCTTGGTGCTTCTCTTGCCCAGAGGCTGGTCCCAACTGGGCACGTATAAAAGGCAAATCCTCGTAAACCCCGTCTCTCCCTCCAGGGCTGCGCGGCAGCCTTTGTCCCCCACCCCAGAGGTGCCGCCTGACCACGGTGAATCCGAATTGCAGCTGTCCTGTGACTTTTAGGCCATTCTTCCCTGCAGATGCTTAAAGATGTCTGAGAGACACTGAAAACTCTGCTGGACACTTTGCATCAGCCCCTCGGCCTGTGGCTGCACGTGGGTATTTTATAATTCCAGAAAGTCACGCAGCTTCTGTATGCTGGGACCAGCGGACAGCATTCGATGTCCTCCTCCGGGTCGTTTCTGAAAGATGCTGCAGACTTACTCTGAATGATAGAACCAATATATAGATTTTTCCAAAATTTTAGTATCTTTTTGTAAGAAAGTAAGAAATATTAATAAAAATATAATGGCTTTGATTTTTTTGTGTTCCTGTCTGCTTCTGAATTTGATACTGTTGAAAAATAAGAAGCAAGTCTGTATAAGAAAGGTCTTCTCCACACCGTGGTGCCGCTTCCTGCCTCCCTGGTGTCCGCGCAGCTCTGAAGGACGGCAGTGCCGACGTCAGGCTGGGTGCGGGCTGCGCGCTCCTCTAACACGTAGAATCTCAGGCACCGTGGGAGTCTGTGGTGATGTCATTTTTCTTTCCCACAAGTTTAGAGTTAAAAGACAGAAGCTTGAAGCAGCTTTCTGGTACCGTCACAGGGAGGGACGGTTTGACACCCTAGAGGACCACAGCACTGGCTGCAGCGTGCGCCTACACAAGGCTGAGCTAAGAGAAGAGCAAACTTCAAGACAGCGACAGTTTCTCCTCCTGCCTGGCCCCGGTGGCTCTCTGCATTCCAGCCGATTCGGGGTGAAATGAGTCTCTAACACGATCTTCATTAGAACTCTGTTGTACCAGTGACTGCCATTCTGGAAGGTTTCCTAGGGAGTTGCTGTTGCATGTGCTTTGCATATCGTTATATGTGTTTTCTATACCATATTGGTAGAATAAAAATTTGATAAATTGTGATAAATATACAAACACTGTTTTCTGTGATGACTTAGAATAAATGACGCTTTCTCCCTCTGGCCCTCCTCTGTTTGGCTCTCTTTGAAGTAGAGCAGGGAGGGCCCTGGGAGCACAGACCGCGCCACCCTGGGAGCTTCCCACCGTGTGCAGAGGCACCTCCGACCTCCAGAGAGCTGCGGGCAGCCAGCCGGCCCAGTGGTTTGGTGTGGTCTTGTTTTTCCCAAAGTTAAAGCCGTGCTTTGTCTGCTTTGAAAACCACTAAGGCAGAGCTGAACTGCTGAGTAGGTGGGATTTTGCACAAAGACCACTAATCCCTTGCTCCGGTGATTCACCAGGTCCTGCCACTTGCTTTGGCCACTTGGGTTCTGGCCAGTGGGCAGCTCATCAGAACTGGACACCAGTGTCACAGCTTTGGCCAAGGCCCTGCGGGCAGAGTTGGCCTTCGCTGCCTCCAGACCGGGGAGTGCCCTGCTGACACCAGATGCTGTCCCTGCAGATACGGGGGGATGCAGGAGAGTGGCCTGGGCTGCCACGTCCAGCAGCAGGCTCCCCGTGGCTCTAATGACACCACTGCCCTCCGTCTGTGCCCGCTCCTCTAGCATGTCCTGAGGGAAAGTTCAGAGAGGCCTCTGGATTGCACAGTGGCAGCCAGTCAGGTCTCGGGGTCAGGAAGGAGACACAGGACAGTGCTCCCCATTTCTAAGTGATGCGTTTGATTGGAAAAAGAAGTGTCACGTTGGCAACCAGCTCACGTCAGTCGGGGAGGGCAGTGTGACAGGATTGGAGTTAGAAAGCATGTTGCGTTATCAACATGATTGTGGCACCTTCAAAGAGATGACTTGGTCTGGGCAGGGTATTTTCAGAGGACACAGGAGTCTTGGGAAACACAAGACCAGCTGTCTTGGAGAGAAGGGTGTGGGTGTTGGGTGTGCCAGGGAACCCAAGTACCGCTGTGGATCAGGCCTGGACAGCTCACGTACTAAGTGACAGGCAGGGCTTGCACACAAGTCCATGTGGCTCAGGGTTGTCCTTCACTCGATACCTCTCAGGGTGTAACAAACCTGCTGATGCCCCTATGTCCCAGACACTGCTCAAGGACATCTGGTCACCCGGCAGCCAAGATGTCCACGAGGGCAGACTCCACTGCTAATCCAGTGTGATGTAAGGACAGGCCTGCTTTGGAAAGCATGGAGACTTGACTCTGCTACAGTTTAGTCACCATGGGGAAGGTGCAGAGACCTGTCTGCGTAGGAGTCAGGCACACTTACTGGCACAATTTCCCCGCCATTCTCTGGCTTCCCCTCAGCGGTTCCCCCGCAGCCATGGGCTGGCCCCGTCACGGGTACGCAGATGGGAAGATACTGGCTGCCTCTCCTTCCCCAGGCAGACTGTAAAATAAACTGATAGAAACAAACGTGCTTTACCAACAAGATGCTTGTGTGAGCCGAGGGGCCCAGGACAGGAAGAGGCCCACAAGCACCGTGTCTCCTGGTCCAGTGGGAAGCGAGAAGCACCAGCTCCTCTGCCTGTCCCCAGGGCTTCCTTAAGCTGTGCCTAAGAGCGACCTCGAGCTGCTGTGGGCGTTCGGCAGCCGGCATTCAGCCACAGGGGCTGCCCAGGCGGGATCCGTCAGACCTGAAATGTGCCCACGGGGGTTGAGTTCCTTCCTGGAGCTCCCCGTGGGGTGGGGGCCGCCCCGCGGCCGTGTCCTGAGGCCTGGTGGGCCTGGGAGGGGCGCTGAGGGCGGATGCCAGCACCAGGCGTGTGGCCCTCAGCAGTCGGGCACAGAACTGTTACCACTTTAGCTTAGCTGGGTTTGCCAGATTTAGTAAAAGAGTGAAAAGCAGCAGTCTTTCCTTTGAGCAAGTTAATGGGTTAATTGCCAAGCGACTGTCCTTCCCCAGGAGAACAAAGGTCCAGCCCTTCCCGCTGAGGCCTCGGGAAATGGACTTGCTCCCCACCCGCACACAGGCCGACTTCCAGGAGGACTCGGTCAGCTCGGCAGCGAGGGCATCTCTCCTGCAGAGGCCCAGCGTCTGTGACCAGTGTCCGCTGCTGCTGCTGCTCCCAGCGTGTCTGCGCCCGCCTGCGCCTACCAAGAGGGGAGGCAGCCGGGCCTCTGAGGGACCCCAGGGCCCCCCAATATGGGGAGGCAGCGGCAGTGACTATGCTCTGTGTTCACCCAGCTGCAGGCCTCACCGTCACCTGTGGGACCCCACCACCTGGGGACCTGGCCCGGACGGGAGCGTGGGGCCCTGGGCGACAGCCAGGGCAGAAGTGTTAGGAATTCCAGCCCGACCAGGGCAGGAAATGGGGTGGGGGAGGAGACAGTTCGTCTCCATCTCGGCCTCTATTTGAGGATTAAAGGATTTTGAAGCATTTATTTTTATTGGAATTTCCAATCAAAACATAGAAATAATAGTCTACATCCCAAGCAAGGTGATCTTGCCTGAGGTACAGAGAGGCCCACATTCAGGAACCTACTGTTAACCCACCCCTTTGCGATGGGGAGAAAAGCCCTAAAGGAAGTCCAGACACGTCCCGCACGCCCAGCTTGCTCTCCTGACCTGCCAGGTTCAGCCTGGACAGTGAGCGGCCTGCGCGGGCCGGCCAGGGGGAGGCCATGGGGAGGGACCGCTGCCACGGTCAGCCTCATCCTCACCAGAGGCCACTGTGACCCACCGAGCAGCTGAAAGCTGAGCTGGGGGATTTGTGTGCGAGGGACTGTCTGCTTAGAGCTTCCCCCTCCTCATTCTGTAGATGGTGCCAGCCGGGCGGGAGGACTTGGCTGGGTGGGCGATGGGTGAGGTGCCCAGTGTGCCCGCGAGGCAGGCCCCGGCGGAAGAGCGCGGTGTGCTCCAGCACGGCTCCTGGGGCCGTACCGCAGGGCTGTGGCCTGGGCTGGCCGCCACACCCCATTCCCAGGAAGGAGGGTGCTGCTCCCGGTGCTTTGCCGGCGGCTTTGTGGCTTGATGGTCCCTTGGAACACTCCCTCCCCAGGGTACCTTGGGCTGAACAGCCTCAGGGTGCCTCTGTGCAGGGTTGGGCCATGGCAAGGACTCCATACAGGGACACCAAGCCTGGCGAAATCCAAGCCTAGAGCTCCTAGATCCTCCTCAGCCCAAGGCCGGGTCTGAGACACCTGAGAGGCTGGGGGAGGACGGGGCCTCCCAGGGCATCTCCCAGGCCCAGCCCAATGAGGGGGGCATGAACTCTTCACCCCCCAGGCCGCTTCCCTCGCAGACAATGACCTCAGCCCTCCCGGCCGGGCCCTGGAGGTTTACAAGGTAGAAGGGAGGAGAGGCTGGTTGGGACCATTCAAGGGCAAAGTTTTATAGATCTTTTCCCACCCTTTGGTGCTGTCTGGAAGATTGATCGGCTAATAAGGCATTTCTGTTCCAGTCCGGTGACCAGACAGTGTGAAAAAGGGGCCATCAGCCCAGCCTGGGGTAGAAGGAAGCCACCATAAACCACAGACATTCCCAGGACCAGCATGGCCTGGACGGCTGGCGGCACGCGGGCATCCCAGCACCCCGGCGGGCAGCCCCGGCCATGGGAGGACAGCCCGAGGAGCCCCTGTGGGGGGCTGGGCCTGGGAAAGGGGGCTTGATACCCCCTTGTTCTCATGTAGGGCTAGAAAGGAGGCTGGGACCTATGGTCACCAGGCTGTGACCTCTCAAAGCTGGTGATGGCACCAGGAGCCCGTGTGTCTGTGTCACGGTGTGTACAGGCTTGTGGGAGGTGTGCAAGGCCAAATTTGGAAATGCAGATAAAGACTTCCCTGGCCACACATTCCTGTCGACTCCACACAGTTCACAAGGAACAACCTAGTCCGCGCACAGTGCCGCTGGAACAAAGGTTGGTCTGGCTTCCCAGCCCCAAGGACTTACAGGGCTGGGCGCCAGGACGAACTGCTCTAAAGACCCGCCACCCCCAGCCTGGGCCCACCCAGCATGTGGCCACTTGAACCATCGTAGTCACCGCTGAGGGTGGAGCTGGGGACAGGCTTGGGGGTGCCTCGGGGACTGTCCGTCCATGTCCCAGGCAGGCTGCCCACCTGGGAGAGGAGAGCCAGGCTGAGATTCTGCCCGGGGCCGCCCTGCCAGACAGCTCATCTGCGGCTTTGTCTGGGACACACAGGCGACTGGGTGTGCACCCTGTGGTTTCTATTCTACTTCCTTAAGCCTTCTCTGTGCTCCTTTTGCCTGTAATTTCTTTCAGCTTGGGCCTACATGGAATTGGTCTGCCACTTTGAAACCCAGCCCATGAGGTGTTCTTGCCTGTGGGGTGGTGGGTGAGGTGCTGAATCTGCCTGTTGTCAGGCCCTAACTGCACCACCAGGAGTCCCGAGTTCTGGAAAGTTCTTTTCCGCCTTCATAGTCCTCCCTTGTCGCACGAGCCTAGCAGAACAGGCTTCTGGGGGCAGAAGTGTGTGTCCTGAAGTGGACTGGACACTCCTGGCAAGCTTTGAACAGCAGGCGTCACCGAAGCCCCCTCCAGCTAAGACGTCGCACTCTTCACCCCCGGTACTCCGGGTTTCCGCATTCTGACTCCGCGATTTAAGTCTCCAGAGGCTTCCGCAGTTATGTTTAAGGAGGGAGGCTCAGGAAACACGTGAATTATGGGCATAACTGAGAGCTGAAGTAGGAGTCAGTTTTAATGATTGCCAATGGAATGGAACAAGTGTGCGTTTATGTTAGGTTGTAAAGAAAAGATAATTTAAGGGGAAGGAATCGTAGTTTTATGATTTTATCTGCTTTACTAAATTAAATGCTATGTCAAGGAAGAAATAACTGCAGAAATTGTGGCTTCAGTGCACCTGGAGGCAGAGGAGGCCGCTCTGTAGAGCAGGAAGGTGACAATCGAGCAGGCAGAGGCTGGGCACCTGGACCGGGGGACATCCGGCCCGTGACCTTCTCCAGCTGGGGTGCTCAAGACACCCAGGTCCTCAGGGCACATGCACCCAGCCATAAGGAGTAAGTTGTTTTTCTCTAGAAAACTCTATGTCCAATGTGCGAACATAAGTCCTGTGGATAAGCAATAAAAACGCCACCCCACTGACTAAAGAAAGCACAAGGAACACAGATGCCGACGTCTCCTTTTAAAGCTGCAGATGGTGCCCGGGCCTGTTCCTTCAGAGTGTCGCTTAACCGCAGCCCTCTCGTAGAACGAACAAGACTCTTCCTTTGTGTATTGATGACAACAACTTTTTCTTTCTTTGCATAGATCTCCCGTGCAAACAAGCATAATACGGAAGCAAAAACTAATTGTCTCCACCTAGGCCCTTCCCCAAGCCCATAACTGCGATGGGATTGGTCCCCGAGTGTCCCCCGGCAGAGGCACCCCAGGACACTCTAGTGTGCGCACGGACACCCCTTGCTTCACATACGAAGGGCGCACAGGGTGTGCTCGGGTTTACACTGTGATTTCTCCGTGTGGCGGAACGTTTCAAGATTGGCGCATACACATAACTCTGCTTGTCTGTGTTGGCGGCGCCATTGTGTGACTATCCCATAACTCATCACTCTGGAAACAGTGACGTGTAGCATCCATGGGCTTCCTCTGTTCGAATCCCAGCCCTGCTAAATGTCATCCACGTAGCCTTGGGCAAATCAGTTAACCTCTCAATACTTGCGTCTCCTCAGATGTGAACTGTGGATAACTTTGTTAGCTAAAACCCTGATAACAGGGCCTGGGGCGAGTGTTCATCCTGCTGGCTTCCCTGCCGGTGTGTTCGTTCTTTTTTTTCTTTTTCCAGATAGAGTCTCGCTCTGTCGTCCCAGGTAGAGAGCAGTGGTATCATCGTAGCTCACAGCAACCTCCAACTCCTGGGCTCACGCGATCCTTCTGCCTCAGCCTCTCCAGTAGAGTAGCTGGCACTACAGGCGCACGCCACCAGGCCCGGCTGATTTTTCTATTTTTAGAAGAGACGGGGTCTCGCTCTTCTGAGTTCAAGCGATCCTCCCGCATCAGCCTCCCAGAGTGCTAGGATTACAGGTGTGAGCCAGGTTTTTTCTTTCTTTCTTTCTTTTTTATTTACTTTTTTAGAGACAGGGTCCGCTCTGTCAACCAGGCTGGAGTACAGTGGTCCGTCATAGATCGCTGCAGCCTTGAACTTCTGAGCTCAAGCGATCCTCCCGCCTCAGCCTCCCAACATGCTGGGAATTACAGCTGTGGCCACCACATCCAGCCTCTTTCCTTTCCCTCTCTTTTTCCTTTCTTTCTCTCTTGATTCCTTTCTCTCCCCACTTCCCCCTTTCGATTTTCATTTATTTATTTGAACCTTTGCATGGTTCCGCGGTTAGCTGTGTGAAACAGTGCTGCAGTCCGTTCCCCAGGTGTGTCTGTGGGAAGGTTCCTAGACTCACTCATCATGGTGGGACCCATGCAATCTGAAATGGAGCGGGGAGATCTAAAGAACTGGGTGTTTGTTACTGGGTGAAAGAGTATATAATTTTTAAAAATTTTTTATCCAGTGCTTTTATTATGTTAAAATATACATAAAATTTACCATCTAACCATTATTTTTTGTAGAGACAGGGTCTCACTATGTTGCTCAGGCTGCTCTTGAACTCTTGGCCTCAAGAAATCCTCCCATCTCAGCCTCCCAGAGTACTGGGATTACAGGCGTGAGCCACCACACCCGGCCTCAGTGGCATTAAGTTCACATTGTTGTGCAACCATCACCATCATCCATCTCTAGAGGTTTTTTTCATCTTCCCAAGTTGAAACTCTGTCCCCATTAAACACGAATTCAAGTCCCTGGCAACCACCATTCTGCTCTCTGTCTCTATGGATTTGCCTGTTTCAGGTACCTTGTGTGAGAAGAATCATACAGTATTTGTCCCTTTGTGTCTGGCTTACTTTACTTGGCAGAAAGTCTCCCAGCTTCATCCATGCTGTAGCATGTGTCAGAATTCCCTCAAGTGCGTACCACGTGTCCTTTATCCTTCATCTGTTGAGGGACACTTGGCTGCTTCTATCTCTTGGCTGTTGTGAATAGTGCTGCTACGAACATGGGTGCACCAATATTTCTTCAAGCTCCTATTTCCAGTCCTTTGGAGGATGTCTCTAGAAGTGGGGTTGCTGGATAAGATAATTCTATGTTACCATACTGTGTGCAGGAAAAAATTTAACTTTTGACCACTTGTCTTTCAAAAAGATGGTACCAATTTTCCTTCCCTCCCTTGGGGGATGGGAGTTCCTTTTCTCCACTCCCTCACCAATATGACAACATCAATCTTTTTGTCTTTTCCAACTTGATATGGAAAAATAATTGTATTAATTTGCACTTCTCATAAGCTATGTTAAATATCTTCTGAAAATCTTTTGAAAGCCATTTGTAGTTCTCCTCCTGTTGATTGTACACAGTGTTTGCATACCTTGCCTATAGGTCTCTTGGGCTGGTGGCCTTTTTCTCACAGACTTATAGAAACGCTTTAGAAGTTAGGAAACTAGTTGTCATGTGCTGCAAGTATTTTTTTCCCAGTTTGTCATTTGTATTCAGTTTTTTGGGTTATTTTGGTTTTTATTTCTGTATGGTCAATTTTATCAATCTTTGTTTTCTCCTGTGGCTTCTTGGTTTTACACTGCACTTAGAAAGGACTCCCTTCCAGGCCCGGGCACAGCTGAGGGAGGTGTGGGGCCCGCAGCCCCACAGGAGGATGCTGGGACTTCCGCACCGCCCTGGCTGTAGCCTCAGGCCCTCCCCCTCCCCCTGCTGCAAAGTACTGGGGAGGCGTCTCTGAAGCAGTGACCACAGAGCTTAGAGCCTGGCCCCGGCAGGGACACCGGTGTGTAGGGAAGGGGAGGCTGGGCCGAAACAGGGTGTAAGTGAAGTCTGCAAACCAGTGATGGGCAGCAAGTTCTAAATGAAAGATCAGAAATCCTTTCTATGGTTTAGGACTAGGGAAGATCCAATTTTATAAACTAAATCCTTATTTACCCAAGTAATATACCGTCTGCCCAGCGTGGCAGCAGCTTCCTACCTCTCCCTCCTCTCTTTCCCAGCAGGAAAACTGCTAGAGCCTTCTCTGGAGAACATTCACAGATCCAGAGCACGGTCCTCCAGACGCTGACATCTGGTAGAGAAGGAGGGCTGGGAGTTTATTCCTTAATGTTTATTTTGGTCGAAGGAACTTCATTTCCCAGCACCGTCTTTTCCCTGTTGATTGAAATGCCTTAAGCATATACTGAATTCTGTACTCGCTCATTCAGCAGGTGTTTATCGGGCAGGGGACGATGGTGTCTAAGGCGGAGGCAGTAGCCGTGAAGGGCGGGAGGTGGTCGGAGTGGGCAGCTTCCTGATGGATTGGATGTGGGCGTGAGAGAAAGGGAGGCTCAGGAATAACTACCAAGGTCAACCTGAGTCACAGGAGGCCTGGGGGACCAGGGGACCAGCCTTGGGTGTGTTAAGTGGGAGAGCATCCCAGGACCTCCCAATGGGACATTCGGGTCTGTGGTCCGGGAGAAGGTGTGGCCCCTCTGCACAGACGCCGTGTGCAGCCACGGGCAGGACTGGGTCAAGCCCACGCACCAGTCCTGGGGCGCCCACCAGGAAGGGGCCAGGAGAAGAAAAGGCCCCGTGGGTGGGAGGAGGCCCAAGTGTCCCACCAGCTGAGGAAGAACGTCAGGGAGGACAGGAGGCCCAGCACACGGGGCTCAGCTGTAGTCGGAGCTGAGACCTGAAAACTGCTGTTGGTTGGAGCCACAGAGGGCCCTAGTGACCTTGAGGGGTGCAGTGTCCCTGTAGTCGCTCTTTGGTCCCACCCATCTGCCCGTCATGGAAAGTACCACACCGTCGTGATGACTCCATCAGAATGTGTAGCCTTCATTACACTTCACTTTCAGAGCTTTCCTGGCTATTCTTGAATGTTTATTTTTCCATATGAATTTTGGAATCAGATTGGCTAGTGCACGTATTATGTTCCTCCTTGGGGCGTGGTGACGTGCGCCTGTAGTCCCACCGCTTAGGGAAGCTGAGGTGGGAGGATCACTTGAGCCCAGGAATTCGAGGTTACAGTGAGCTGTGATCACACCACTGCATTCCAGCCTGTGTGACAGAGCAAGACTTTGTCTCTTAAAAAAAAAAAAAAAATCTTATTAAATCTAATTTCTCTCTCTATAGCCATTGGTGTTTATGTCTAGGATATTTTTCCAGAAGGAAAGACCCACTAATTCGTCTTCAGTTGGAAGCGGGGATTTGGCAGTGTCCAGAGGTTGCGATTGTCACCACTGGTGAGAGGGGTGCTTCTGGGACTTAGTGGTGGAGGTTAGGAACGCTGCTGACCACCCTACAGTGCACAGGACAGCCCACGACAGAAGTGTCTGGTCCACAGTGTTAACGGTGCCACACTGGAGAAGCCCAGCTTCAGATGCCTGCAAAATGGCTTTCTGCAAAGGCCCTGCTCTCCCTGTTCTTCCGTTGCTGCGTGTTGGGCTGTTTCATGGGAGTCGACCTGCTAAAATGCTTTAGAGTAGTCTTGAAGCATAGATGATGTACAGTATTGTGGACATTTTTATTTTCTTCATCTTCCCAGTATCTGAGCCATTCCTGTGTTTGGGTGACACCTTTGGTGGTGTCCCCAGCACCCACAACGTTACAGAAGCGAAGCAAGCTCGACACTTGCTTTCCCAGCTTCCTGTGCAGCCCAGGTGCAGGCTTGTGACCTGGGCTGCTCGCTCAGATGGGCACAGGTGACGCATTCTGAAAGGAGCCAGCGCAGGGTGGAGGCCCTTCTCCCTGCTGGAGTGAGTTCCAAAGGGTCTCAACTGTAGGACTCGGATGGCAGCAGTTTCCTCACCAGACCGTCTGAGGCGAGATTCGGGGCATTGTTGCTGGCCGGCTCACACTAAGCCTCACCTGGCTAACAGTCGAGCTTTTAGATGCCCTTTTCATCAATTCCCGTTTACTTTCAACATTCAGTGTCCACTGCTGTTGCCTGCAACCGAGAGTCCCGTGTATACAGATTTCCTACATCAAACACCAAGTACAGGACGATACCCTGCCAGGACGGAGCAAGGGAAGGTGGTAGCTGTCTTTGGTACCGGTCTGTGTGTGGAGGTGATTGGAGCCCATGGGCCAAACTAATCGTGGAACTGGATTTTCGGAGGAGGCTTCAAGACACACACAGATACTTATTTTGCCTCAATTTGGGGGTCTTTGGTTGTAAAAAGGCTTAATGATGATTAATAATTTAGAAGTTTTGGACAAAATCGATGACTCCACATTAAACCCAGTGTCTGGCAGAGAAAAGAGGTCCATTACCAGAACCGCTGGCGGTGGGTGATTTTTACATATTTTCCATACAGAGAAGGGAAAAATAATTCCATCTTTTCTCCAGAATTCTTTATCAAAAACTTAATTACAGAGAGTCTAGAAAAGTTTCTCTTGGCCTCACAGCTTCCTGTAAGTGATGTAAAATTCTAGAGCTGCTGTCAAACCTTTGCAAACCTCTGGCGCATTCATTCCAGGCGTAAGCTCTGGGCCTTGGAACCCCCACTCCCCACCTGCTCCTCCTGCACCCCATGTGCCTTGGGTGCTTGGTGGCCCTGCCGTGCTCCTGTCACAACCCAGCTCCTCGGCCTGCACCTGTGTCCAGGGTCAGCTGAGCCAGAGTTCTTGGAAGCCATTCCTTCACTGGGACGGTGGCAGTAACTTGACTATCTCTAAAGTGACGGTGAGCCACATACGACACCTCACGGAACCCCTCAGCTGTATCCCAGGAGCGCCCAGGGCCACCGCCAGGCCGCCCAGCATGAAGGGAGGGCTCGCAGGAGTGCGTGAGGCTAGTTACCTTCGACAGCCGCGGTCACAGCAGCTCACGGGTCTGAGAGAGACACGACCACGCGAGCGCAGGGCTGGGGCCTCTCCGAGGCCTCGGAAGGGGCTGGGCAGTGAGGGGCCCTGAAGCCCAGGCCTCATCAGCGTCCTGACCCACCTGCGCTGGGTCCAAGCCCGCCAGGGCAGCACCTTCTGCCGGCGAGGTGGCAGGGCAGGTGGGGGGGGCATCAGGGAATCCTTTCCTTTCCTCGGATGCGGTGGGGAGGCGTGGGCACACCAGCCCTCTTGCAACCCTGAGGGAAAATCCAGAGAACTTCAGTGAGGCCATCCCAAGCCACGACATTGCTAAGTGGCTGAATTAACCAGCTTTCTGGGTTTTGTGTGTCTGAGACCATCCAATGTCTTCCTTGTTTAAGCCACTCTTAGATGTTCTGCGAGCTGAAGCTGAAGGCATCTCTCCCGACATCCACCCCATGTGCAGGAGGAACTCACACTAGTAAACCCAGGTCGCACCTCTAGTCTCGACCCGCCACCTGCCGCGCACCGTGGGCTCAGCATGCTCGTGCACCGAGGGCGCGTGGGGCTCAGGCCCTGGCGTGCATTTTCACCAGAGCCAACCTTCAGCCGGGCACCTGCTGCTCTGAACGTCTTTAAAAAAACTAAAAGAACCCCCATGTCCAGACTGTCCTGAAAATCTGAGGCAACTGGAAGAGGATGTAGAGTTTACTGAATCCTTTTCAGCCCCTGAGTTCTCTGCCCTCGCCGGCGTGGGCTTGCCCAGGAAGCGGGTCTCTGCCGTCTTTGGTTTTCAAGGGGAGAGCGCCGCCCCTCACAACTGTGACCTCTCACTAGGTGGGTGGAATGACAGAGTGGGCACCTCCCTGGGGGACACAAGCCCAGCCGAGGGTCTGAGGAGGCTCCGCAGCTCGTCTCCCCTGTGGGGCGGCCCGTACCGCACGTGCTCTCTGGTGTTCCCGCTTGGAGCAGTTCTCCCCTTGTTAGCACTGTCAGCAGGGAGGGAAAGGAAAAAGGGGAAAAATGAAATCAGTAAACAAGTCAGGGCCTGCTTTCCAGGGTTCCCGCAAGACGGAGGAACCTACTGGGCCGTCCGGGAATGCAGCAGGGTGCAGACGAGCTCCTGCCACTCAGGGCGTTCTGGCCAGAACCCGAATGTGCCGTGCACAGGCCCACTCAGCAGCTCTGTAAGGGCTTGGGGGACGCTGCAGACAGGACGAGGGAAGGTGAGAACAGGAAGATGTCTTCCAGAGTGTGGCTTGAACAGTCTGGGTTGGGAGCCCTGTCTGTCTTGTTTTCCCTGTTTGCTGTGAGACGGTGAGAAGAGGGAGGGTGGAGTCGGAGAACTCTGCTCACAAGGCCAGACTGTGTGAGGGACCCTTCCCACCATGGGGGTCTGTCCTGGTGGCCCCTCTTTAGGGGTTACTCGCTGCCACCAAATTGAGCCCCTTTTTTCAAGTCCACAGAGGTTGATCACGGTTTCCACGGCAGAACCACAGCTCTGGTTCAGAGTCAAAATAGGAGTGATGTCCTCAACTGCAAGTGACATTGTCTCCTATGCCAACTCCTACACATGCTGATGAAGCATTTTCATGTGAAAGTAATGGTAATTGCGATAGTTGTGATCAACACATTTTAACAGTATACCTTTCATACTGTATTTCTCAAAAGAAGGGCTCAGGTCAAAAGTTCTTAGAATTTTCCAGATCTTCAGGTGCATCCATTAGCATTGCTCTACACCAAAGCAAGTAATTCCCGTAGGGTTAGCCTCTAATCCCACAAAGCTTTATTCATCCCTCAGCAGGAGCCGAGATTCAGACCATTAATGTATAAATCAAAATGGACATAAAAGAAAGTCTTGACTCACTCGACAAACAGAGTGTGCACAAAAGAATAATGTACAATCAGTACAAGTTCAGAGTAAATCTGAAAGGAAATAAGAGTTATCTTCAACTGACATAAAATAAACATTAGTCTTGCGGTTACCAATTCTTTATCAGGAATTTCCAGTTCTCATTCTGGTGTAATAGGACCACTGGTGTAACAAAATCTTCTAATGTTTCTAGACACATCCCACACCCTCACCTTCGGTGACCTTTGACATGCAGGAGCGTGAGCTCCCGGGGAGCAGGCGGTGCTTGGCAAACACAAAGCAAGGAGCGAGCATGAGCGCGGCTTTCTGTCGCCGCTATGCAGTGCAGCCACCACAGCAGGGCCCCCCAGTGGCCCCGACACCACCACTCGCCACCCGGCCTGGCTGTGCTCTGCTTCCCCTCAGCCTGGAGGGCAGGTTGGGGGCGGCCAGGGGAAACTGAGGCTCTCCTGGATGAGGAATTTCTTAGGGAAGCAAAACTGTGTGGCTTTATCTCAGATCCCTGTGGACTAAAAGAAATACTAATAACAATCTCCTAACTCCTAAAAAAATAGATTTGTGGAAAACGGCTAAATTACTCTCTAAATTAGTCAGTGGTTCATGACCAATTTCGTGGCCCAAAGACTTTGAATCACTCAAATAATAGTGCATTTTGGCTTGATGTGGCTACAAAAGGAAATAAAAACCTGTTCTCCCTTTCCTTTAGTAATTCTCTAGCTGACTCCTTGTCGGGGCAGGGAAGGCATACTCCAGTCATTAGGGAATAAATGTGACTAAGTTTGGGATAAAGCAGCTGCCTGTGGATTCTGTAAAATGTGTACTACTGGCCCTTCCCGCGCTGTGCACGGCTCACTCTCTCAGCTCAAAGAGGGCACTAACTCCACACACTGGTGGCCATGAAAAGGGGTCTCATCAATTGTCCCATGGCCTTGGCGAGGCTGATCCCACATGTGGCACCCACACGGTCTACGTTCCTTGCTGGACTTGAGCGTGCAGCTCTTTAAGGAGCTCTTTGGCCAGTTCTCCTGCCCCAGGGGCTTCAACGCCAAAACGATCCCATCTGTACAAGGTCTGGTCAAGAAAGCCAATAATCTCGTGGGTTATCTCATCAGTGTGCGCCATCTGCAATGAGGACAGAAGAGAAGACAAATCAAACACTTTGCAGACACCCAGTGGACTGAGCCCCCAAGGCAGCCTGTCCAGCATTCCTGTCGGCTCCAAGGTAAGCCCCGAGGCTCTTCGTTTGCTTTCAAGGTGATTAGCAAAGCAAGTGTGTTCTCAGAGGCTGGCCACTCCGTGAGCAGAGCCCTTTCCTGATGACCGCCCTCCCGCAGCAAGGCTTGGCTGCCAGCACTCACAAAGGTTACAAACAAGTACTGCTTGGAAACAGGGACTTTCCAGCAATCCAGTCACAGGCGTTGGGATTATTTGCTGTGGGGAGAGAGGCAAACGAGCGTGCTGTGGCTTGATTTTCTGCAAAAGGCTCACACTAATACGAGAATTGGAAAATGCCACCTGTTTTCACACAAACAGCCTTATATATGGCATTCCTGGGCTAGCAACCGGGCCCACTTGCTTTTTAATAGGCATCCAAGGTCTTAACACCTGATTCTTGCAGGGAAGCAGGAAACAGGCACTGTTGTTAGTTCTGCTAAATATAGCCTCAAGGCACTCAGACTTGTTGGTGCCCGTAAGTATTTTCCTAAAAACTTCAGTTGAGAAAAAAATGGAGGGGTGAGAATCTCAAAAGTTAGCTGTGCAAGGAATTTATTGTGGTTTTTCAGGCACAAGCAGCATTAAGAAGCCCTAAGTTTTTGAAAGAATAACCTACACGTACACATTGATTTAATGCGTTTAAGTTTATATAGAACCCACAAATGTTTATTAGCCAGAGCAGCCCAAGGTCAGCTTCCTCTTGATCTCTGCACTGGCCCCTTCCGGAAGGGTGACCGACTGTGCTGATTTTGCTGGGACAATCATGATTTTGGCACTTAAAGTCCCACAGCCCAGGAAACCCTTCAGTCCTGGGCCCCCCATCTTCTGACCACCAGTAAAGGGAACCTCTCGTCCGTACACTTTGTGAGTGGCAGCATGGGACGTGGAGTTGTGTACGATGACCTGGGGCGACTGTGACTTTCGCTCTTCTCAGCCATCTACTGGCGGTGAGTGGGGCTTGGAGGGAGTCTGGGCAGGGCCCGTGGCTGGCGGGGGCAGCAAGGCCGCCAGCCCCAGCAGGCTTCGGGATGGCCCTGGTGTCTCTCGATACCAGAGATCACAGGCATGTGAGGCTGCAGATGGCCTTCGTCAGATGCAGCCTCTGTCTTTCATGGAGGAAACAATGTGACCTTCCTGGGACGCCTCAGAAGAGTCAGTGTGCTGCCTAGGACCCGAGTGGGAAAGGCCACCTCCTGCTCAGGGGTCGGGCACTGCCCCCTGACGACAGGCCCGACCTGAAGCAGGACCAGTCGTCACTGCAGATCTAACCTCTAATCTTTCTCATAAGCCAACTCAACTCCCAGGTGGCTCCATTCAAAGGTTTCTACTCACATACAAACCCCTCTTCACTGCAGCCAACGCCGAAAGACCTGCACCTTGCTGGCCTCAGCTGACGCGTCTGTAGAGTGGGTGAAATTCATTTTGAGTTCAAACACTATAGAACCGAATGAACCCTAGATTCAGAGTCTTGCTAACATTTTGCTGCTGTAGCGGTGGTCAGGTGGCAGCAGTCGGAAGGAAAGGAAGAGACACATAAATCCAGGGCAGGAAGGAGGCCGGGGAGGAGCCAGCCGGTGGCCATGGCGGGCGAGCAGCCCGACGCCAGACAGGCAGGAGACCCTCGGGGTGACAGGCAAGGCCTGTGAGGACACCCAGAGGGTCAAGGCCAGCAGACACGAATCCCGGGAGAGCTCGAGGGCGCCGACCACCGGGCTGCCAGACAAGGGGGCCGGTGGCTGAGCTCGGGGCTGGCGCACGCGAGGGCGGGGTGGCGACGCTGGAGTACATGCACATCCTTTCAGGGACGGCGTCACTCACCAAGGCGGGGCAGACGCCAAAAGGGGTCAGCTCTGAAAGGCAACAAGGGCTCTGAGGGGCGCTGTCGTCCTGCTTTGAGCTGGCACCGCTCTCCAAAGCTGGACTCCGGGACGCAGGGCAGGGACTAGGACCGGCCCGGGGCGGCTCTGCACGAGCCCTCGGAGTTCACATTCTGGCTGCGCCAGGGCTGGGGCCTGAGGGTGGTGAAGCCCAAGCCCTGGCTTGAGGGAAAGGCTGTCCGACCAAAGCCACCCTCTGGCCACCCACCACCTGCTCCCAGGCCAGGCAGACCCTGCCCAGGGCAGTTTCCAGGTGCTCGAAGAGAAGCCAGGAGATGCCAGCCTGTGTGCCGAGGATCCTTCCACCTGTCCTGTTGCGAGCTGCCTCAGCCCAGCCTTCGACCTGCCGCTGTGGCCGCCACAGCGAAGCCTGCCCGTTAGGAAGGTTGATGTGTTAATAAAGACAGTTTCCAAACGTCTGGAAAGACAGCGTCCAGAAGGCGCTTTCTTGCGGTGGGCCCAGGTGCCCAGATGGCTAGCACCCAGCCACTAGGAGCCGGTGCAGGAAGAGAAGCATTGGCATTTTCTCCTTTAATGAGTTTCTGTTCTGTGTTCTTTGCAGCCGAACTGACTCATGAAATTTAACGATGAAGCACTGGGGGCTTCCACACTCCTGCAGTCTCAGGTCCAGATCAGCGGCATTAATGCGCTTCAGGGACTTAACTGTCCTGGGAATGGGCTGCCCAGCACAGGAAGCGACTTGAACTTGGCGGAGTGATCTAGCTCCTTTTCCCAGTGGCCCCTGCGGGGGCGAGTCTGGAGGGTGGTCCGCGTTGAATGTGGGCTGTTTCCCCTGAGTAGACGGGCGTGTGGGTGGAGTACCTGAAGCCTGGTGTCTCAGAGGTGCTTCCTCTGGGCTCCTTTCCCTCATACCCCGTGGGCAGCGGGGAGGGAAGAAGTGCCAGAGTGGGAATTGTCCTTGAACCCGTGGCGGGGCTGAGGCTCCACCCACAGATGTCCTGGGCATGGGCAGGAGGTTGGAGGTCAGGCGACAAAAATGGCGCCAATAGTTTCATGATTCGAAAGTGGCTGCTGTTGACTCTTTAAAATAACTTTTTATTTTAGAACAGTTTTAGATTTAGTGTCACTACAGAGATAGTATAATACAAAGGGTTCCCATATATGCCACACCCAGTTTCCCCCTTCATCAACATCTCACGTTAGGATGGCACGTTTGTTCTCACTTGTAGGTGGAGCTAAATAATGTGTACACGGGGACACTGGTGTGGACAGTGGAGACTGGGGGGAGGGAGGACGGGAGGTGGCTTGGAGGTCCAGTGTTGCTCTGGTAATGGACGCACTGAAGACCCCGATTCACTACAAGGCAATCAATCAATGTGACAAACTTGCACTTGTACCCCACGAATAGATACAAATAAAAAACAAATGGGGAAAAAAGAATGGTAGGTTTGTCACAATTAATGAACCAAGATTGATACATTCTACTTAACTGAAGTCCAGACTTTACTCTGATTGCCTCAGTTGTTCCCTTTTGTCCTTTTTCTGTTCCAGGATCCCCCCAGGACACAGTACATTTGGTCATCATGTCACCTTAGGTTTCTCTTGGCTCTGACAGTTCCTCAGACTTCTTGTTTTGATGACTGTGATATGTGAAATATATATTTGGTCTTTGTCCCCTTCCCTGGCTTAACTCCTAAAATCCTTAGACTCCCCAAAGGTTTTGTATGCTAATGTTGGCTTTTAGCAAGGGTGGGGCTGGCCACACGTAACTAGAGGGCTGGGACTTTCTGCACCCGCCCCAAGGGGAGAGAGGCTAAAGGTCAAGTTGATCACCAATGAATGGCCAATGGTTTAATCAGTTATGCCTACATAATGAAGTCCCCACAAAAACTCAAAAGGACTAGGTTTGGAGAGCTTCCAGACAGCCTAACAAATGGAGGTTCCTGGAGGGTGGCGCCCCAGAAGGGCGTAGAAACTCCCCTACCCTCCCCCCATACCTCACCTCATGCATCTCTTCATCTGTATCCTTTGTAAGATCCTTTATAGTAAACTGGTGAACATGTTTCCCTGAGTTCTGTGAGCTGCTCCAGCAAACTTACTAAACACAAAGCGAGGCTGAGGGGCAAGCAGGTCGTGGGAACTCCAACTTGAAGCCAGTTGGCCTGGACTTGCGACTGGTGTGTGGGGTGGGGGGCAGTCAGTCTTGGGGACTGAGGCCTCACCCTGTGGCATCTGAGGCTCTCTCCAGGTAGACAGTGTCGGAATCGAACTGGAGGACACCCAGCTGGTGTCTGCTGCAGAACTGATTGCTTATTTGGTGGAGGGCAGAGACACCCCCTATCTGATCATAGAAGTCGTGTTCTGTCTTTATAATTGTGTGAGAGCACAAAAAAGCACGCTTTGAGTGTTTTCTACAAACAATGATCTTGATAGTTTTGGGGCATACTGGTTGGGTATTTTGTTGAATGTCCCTCTTATGTTTTGCTCATGATTAGACCTGGGCTACAGGTTTTGGGGAGGAAGACCGCCACGATAAAGTACCATTTTCATCACATTAGGTCAGGGGTGCACACTGTCAGCATGACTTGTCCCTGCCGATGCGGATTCTGGTCACTGCCAGGACAGAAGCTGAAAAGCAGCTGCGGTACCTTGTACTCAGCCAGAGGGAAAGCCGCTGATACCAAGTTTTACGGACGTATTTCACCTCCCACCTATGGCGTTCTCCCATCCCAGTGGACTGGGAAGTAAGTGAGGTGTGCATTTGTATTTTCCCCCTTATTTACAGGTGTTTGTTCTCATATGTTGCTATTTGTTTTCTCTTTCCCCAAAGTGTACATGATGTTTTGATGCACATTGTGAACCGATTACCACAGTCAAGCTAATTAACACGTCCATCACTCTCACCTAGTTACTTTTTTAGTGTTCAGAACATGTAAGACCTATTCTCTTAGCAAATTTCAAGTATACATTATTATTAACTACAGTCAGCATGCTGTACATTAGGTCTCCAGAGCTCACTCATCTTGTAACTTCAAGACTGTACCGGTGACAACATTTCCCCATCCCCCACGTCCAGCCCTGGTAGGTAACCACCCTCTACTCTCTGTTTCTTTTTTCTTTCTTTTTTTTTTTTTTTGAGACAGAGTCACACTCTGTTGCCCAGGCTAGAGCGCTGTGTGGCGTCAGCCTAGCTCACAGCAACCTCAAACTCCTGGGCTTAAGCAATCCTCCTTCCTCAGCCTCCCGAGTAGCTGGGACTACAGGCATGTGCCACCATGTCCAACTAATTTTTTTTTCTATATATATATTTTTAGCTGTCCAGATAATTTCTATTTTTTTTAGTAGAGACGGGGTCTCGCTCTTGCTCAGGGTGGTCTCGAACTCCTGACCTTGAGTGATTCTCCCTCCTCGGCCTCCCAGAGTGCTAGGATTACAGGCGTGAGCCACCACGCCTGGCCTACTCTCTGTTTCTATGAGTTCAACTTTTTTAGATTTCACATATAAGGGAGGTCGTGCAGAATGTCTTTCGTGTCTGGCTTATTTCACTTAGTATAATGTCTTCTAGGTTCATCTGTGCTGTTGCAGGTGTGCATTTTATAAAAGTACACAATGATTCTTGGAAGTCCTCCCACCGTGCTGGGGCTGCACCCTGAGGAGACGGCACCAGCCTCTTCTGCCTCTGGCCCCCCTCAGGCTCTCAGGCTGTCTTCATCCCAGCCGAGGTCTGCTCCACACTGACTGGCCCACCAGGATTGAGACAAACTCCTGGCACTGGTCTTCTGAGGTTCTTGGCATGTTGGGTCATTTGTCACTGGGACTTCCCACATATTAATATTCACATTCAAAAAGAACGCACCTTAGAAGGGAGCAGGAAGGGCCTCTGGGTGCTGGGAATGTTCCTTTCTTGATTTGGTTGCTGGTTGCATGGGTGTTTCTGGTTTGTGAAAATTCATCAAATTGTATATTTTCTGTGTGCGTATGTCAATAAAAAGGAAAAATAAAACAAACCTCCCAGAGCCAGCATGTTGGTACTCATTTTTTTTTTTTAGATGGACATTGTTTTAAATTGTGGAAAAATATACATAAAATTTGCTAGGCCGGACATGGTGGCTTATGCCTGTAATCCTAGCACTCTGGGAGGATGGGAGGATAGGTCGAGGTCAGGAGTTCGAGACCAGCCTGAGCAAGTGCAAGACCCCATCTCTACTAAAAATAGAAAAAAATTAGCCAGGTGACTAAAAATAGAAAACATTAGCCAGGCATGGTGGTGTGCATCTGTAGTCCCAGCTACTCAGGAGGCTGAGGCAGGAGCCCAGGAGTTTGAGGTTGCTGTGAGCTAGGCCGATGCCACAGCACTCTAGCCCGGGCAACAGAGTGAGACTCTGTCTCAAAAAAAAAAAAAAAATTTGCTATTTTAGCCATTTTTGCAGTTCAAAGTTGTGTGACCATCACTACCACATACCTATCTCTCGAACTTTTTCATCATCTTAAACAGAAACTCTGCACCCATTAAACACTGACTCCCCACCCCCTTTCCCCCAGCCCCTGGTAAACCCTATTCTATAATACATTCTCTATGAATTTGACTATTCTAGGTACCTCATAAAAGTGGAGTCATAGCAATTTGTCCTTGTGTCTGGCTTACTTCACTCAGCATAATGTCTTCAAGGTTCATCACATTACAGCATATGCCAAAAATTCCTTCCCTTTAAAGTCTGAATAATATTCCATTAGATGTACATACCACCTCATCTTGTTTATCCATGCATCTGTTGATAGATATATTTGGGTTGTTTCTACCTTTTAGCTATCGTGAACAGTGCTGTTATGAACACTGGTGTACAAATACCTGTTCGAATCCCTGCTATCAGTTCTCTTGGGGGCATATACCTAGCAGAATTTGTGTCATACGGTAATTCTATGTTTAACTTTTTGAGGAACCACCAAACTCTTTTCCACAGTGGCTGCATGATTTTACAATCCCAACTGGAAATGTGTGAGTGCTCCAATGTCTCTACAGCCTTACAACATTTATTTTCCTTCCCTCCCCGCCCAAAGCCATCCCAATGGGTGTGAAGTGCATCTCACTGCAGTTTTGCTTTGTATTTTCCTAATGGCTAATGTTGAGTATTGACCATTTGTACATCTTCTTTGGAAAAATGTCTATTCAAGGCCTTTGCCCATTTTTGAATTGGGTTATCTTTTTGTTGTTGAGTTATAAGAATTCTTTATATATTCTGGATATTAAACTCTTATCAGATACATCATTTCCAAATATTTCCTCCCATTCTGTGAACTATCTTTTCACTTTCTTGATAGTGTCCTTTGAGGAACAGAAATTTTTAATTTTCATAAAGTCCAATTTATCTATTTTTTCTTTCATTGCCTGTGTCTTTAGTATCATCCCCAGGAAATCCTTGCCAAATCGAATGTCATGAGTAGTGCTCATTTTTGACTTGGACCATTCTTTAGCCTTCATGTCAGCTGGGCTTCAGGAAGAACTTCTTTGTAATTGACCAGTTTTTAAAAAATTTAACACACACAATTCTTTGCAGCGCTGCAGTGAGCAGCCCCGTGGCTGCTTTCGGAGCACGCTCTCCCTGAAGCCTCACTGCTTGCGCCAGGGAGGAGAGGGGAGCACTGCAACTGAAAGCATCACACACGGGGAGACGCGAGACCTCGCTTTGCCTATGAGCCCCAGCAGTAGCCGCGTCACCTCGGAGATGGCACCTCCTTTTTCTGAGCCTCCATTTTCTCTTCTGTGGCATGAAGGTGCTGCAGGGAGCAGGTTCTGGGGTCCGTCCCAGCTGTCACCTGCCTGACCGTTCCTCCATGTTGGGCGGCATCCGGGACACACCTTGCTCAAAGGCCAGGGCAACCCACCTTTGCCCTGAAAGTGTCAAGGAGAACTAGGATGCTGGAAACGCGGAGGCTTACCTGCGCGATGGCGTCCTGGGCAATGGCACGGCCTCCGGGAACCTGGAGCAGGAAGGTGAGCAGGAGGCGCCTGCGGAGCTGCGGTGTGGGCGGTCCGGGGTCTGCGTCTCTGTCCTCGCCCGCTGCCGCCAGCAGGTCCCTGGCCGAGAGGGTGGCCCTTCTGGACAGCCCCAGCAGGCAGCCGAGCACTGCCCTCACCTCCACCTGGACAGCACAATTTCAAAGGGTGATGGATTAGGGAAGAGTCAGGACACACACGCTTCTCGTACGATTTGCTTTGAAGCAACCCCCACAAAGAGGTGAGAACTGGCCCCTGAGAGAGGGAGAAAGAGGCCAAGTTTACACACTGTTCCACATAAACCCAAATGGGCGGAATGGAAATTTCTTGACTTTCTTTCGTCTTGCTCACCAAGCAGCCAGGGCACCATGCCAGGAATTGACCTTTTTTTATATGGAAGGAAACGGAGAAAAGTCCTCAACAGAATGTAGTCAGATTTTTATATTGTGGGAAAAAGAACAAAAGGCTCCTTGAAGGCTCACTATCACAGCCACAAATCAATTAAAGCCCCATGCAATGGGACCTCCGCTGAGCCAGTGTTCTGATAAGAATGCAAGTTTGCCTTTTGCTATCTTTGGGGGTGGGGGGCACACACACACACACACACACGCACACACACGTTTTATTTTAGATACTGGAACAGTCTGTTCATACATGTTTAAAGCTTAAGCAGAGGTCACAAGTCTGTGGAATCCACATAATAATGGTAATTGTTATAAGTCTGTGGGTTGTTTTTGCATAAAAAATGTTTATTTCATGCTGAGACTTTTCTGCTTGCTACAAGAATAGTACATCAAGTTGTGACTTGGAAAACAAAGCAACTGATCCAAAATGCCACATGGAACTCATGAACAGCTATGTTCCATCAGTTTTGAAAGAATACTTAGGCCTATTCTGAGAATTCCCATGACCGATTTTATAGATTTTGTGTGAAACGGTTTTTTTCCTGGAAGCTAAGGCCTCATTCAATGAAGTCTGTCATAAACTCCAGTACACTAGGCGTGTTGTGTGAGCAATTCTGACCATAATACGAGACCGTGAGAAACTGCACCATGGGGCTCTTCCACGGAGCATGGCAGGGGTCCAACATGACAGGCCACGCTCTTGCCACCTCACCCCTCTCAGCTGGGCCCAGCCTGTCCTGGTCTGATGGTATCTACAGGAGCCCAGGACCATTTTGTCATCTAAATGGGTCTGCAAACATGTCAGTGCTTAGGAGGCGATGCCTTTATATTCATTTTCTTCTTGACTGGCGTTTGATTTTTCCCCTTATCTAATATTCCCTAAGACGTGGTCTTCCTTTCTATTTTGTTCCTGACTATGTTTCCTTTCAAACAGTTTCCATGTCCATAAGCTTCTTCTTGAATGCCAATAACTTTAAATGCTTTCTAAGTTTTTCAGGGGAAAGAAAAAAGCTTTCTTTTCTTTTCAAAGTATTATTTTTTAAATCTTTCATTATAAAAATCTGTATTTGTTCACTATGGAAAATTTGAAAAGAGAAAAACAAAAAAATGACAATGATCTATAACTATTATCCAAAGAGACTCATTGTTTATTTAGCCAATAGTTTTACTATTGAAAGTTTACAATTTTTGCAACTATAAGCAATGCTGTGATGAATTCTTGTACATAAATCTTTGTGTGGATCTCTAATTATTTCCTTGGTATAATTCCGTAGTATAGTGACTGGGTTAAAGGGTATGAACCCTTGCCTGATTCTTAAGAATATATAAACGTAGACTTTTTTTAATCATGATCCAATTCAGTGAGCAAAAAGAGATGAACAGCCAGGCACAGTGGCTTACTCCTGTAATCCTAGCACTTTGGGAGGCCGAGGGAGGAGGATTGCTTGAGGCCAGGAGTTTGAGACCTGCCTGAGCAAAAGCAAGACCCCATCTCTACGAAAACTAGAAAAATTAGCCGAGTGTGGTGGCACACACCTACAGTCCCGGGCTACTCAGAAGGCTGAGGCAGGAGGATCACTTGAGCCCAGGAGCTTGAGGCTGCAGTGAACTATGATATCATTGCACTCTAGCCTAGATGACAGAGTCAGACTCTGTCTCAAAAAAAAAAAAAAAAAAAAAGGAGATGAACATTGGCTGGCAGAAAATGTGGTTTGCCAGTGAGTAGGACAGGCCTTTGCACAGGCAGGACACATCCTGGGCAGGGACAGGCTCACTCTTTGCACCTCAAGGACAGCCAGAAGAGGCAACTACTCCAGCCCCAGCACATGATCCAGGGCTAAGTGATTAACCATGATTTAATTATGCTTTTTAAGTAAGGCAAAGGCATAGCTATTGTCAAGCATCATCAAATCTCACAATAATGCTTTCTAACACAGTTCACAGTTTGTTTCTCAAGTCACCCAAGACACCATCCAGTGATTAAAGTTTACAAAAGCCTAGGGAACAAGAGGTACATATTATTATTTAAACCAAGAAAACTCCTTTCCCAGGACGTCACATACACCCATGCCTCAGGTCAGGCACCAAGGAGGAGGGGGCTCCGCAATCTCTAATATGAAGCACTGGGTTCAGTCACAATAGGACAGCTACAAAGGAAATGGACATATGGCACTAAACTACTCTGAATGAGTTAATCCATTTTCATCCAAGATGCCTAAGCATCCTCTAAGTAAGAACTATGCATAGGTTTTATTTAAACAAATAGAAAGACCAAGTTAGCTAATAGAAAGATGTGCCAACGCAGAACTTTCTAGAAATTAAGTCTTATAGGACAATGTAATTCTCTACACTTCAAAAGTGAATCTTTGTCAGTATCCATGACTGATAGGAATTTAACACATATCCACCAACTTAGCATATACAGAATCAAATACAAAGTGCATACAAAAGGGCAATAGAAATCATGAGTGCTTCACACAGCTTAATTATTATTAAAAATAAGATGACGAAAAACATAAACAAGGATTTTCCTTAATTAGTTTCAATGTGATATTTTAAGGAGGAAGAAATAGAAGGTTTTCTTTTTAATCAGGTAGCAATCCTCAAATACCTATGTGGATTATGATAATTTCTAAAAAATATTTTATTTTGATCCAAAATAAATTATCACCAAATTCCAACTTGTTAAAATCCAAAATTTTTTCTTTCCCCATCATGCAAGCCTTAAAAAAAAAATAAAACATACAAACATCTGTACTAGTCTCTGCTTTTTTCAAACAACAGAAGATACAAAGCAAATAGGAACACTGCTCTATACATAATGAAACCTGTTCTCTTTAATTATTAAATCAGCAAAAAGCTCTGGCAGTCGAAGTTTTAAAAACCAGCAAATAAATGTTTGCAAGGGAGGTGACAGAGCCTTTAATCAAAGCATTGCTTCCTGTAATTATTATATTCCACACGAAATAACAACTGTCTTTGCCACAGACAGTTACCCCGTCCTACCTATACTTAGCTGCTCTGTTATTTAGGAAATGACCAAGTCCTTTTTCAGAAGCAAAGTGGTTAATATCATGTGATTACTTTAGTAAGAGGTCTAAACAAAGCCGGTAATGTGAGAATCTGTTGGCTGATCCAAGAAAGTCAAGATCCAGTAAGTCAAGATGGAGCAGGCGTGGCCAGGCTGCTGAGCAGGAGAGAGGAGCTGGCGGAAGAGCCAGACGTCCCTGGAGGACAGGCCCCCACCCCAGCCCCCCGCCGAGTCAGACGCATCTGTAAACAAGGGCAGCTGAGCAAGGAACAAGGACAGATCAAATGACCTCGAGGACAGAAGGGCTGTGCCTCATCCCCTCGGTGCTTCCCAGGAGAACAGGGTGGCAGCATCTTGCCTCCAGTGAACTCTGTGGAGGCAGGAGAATGTCTTTGACCCAGCCCAGCCCTAGTCCACCTGTGGAAATGGACAACTACACAGTACCATGACTTACGCTATGAGCTTGCAGAGCTTAGGTGTGGGGTGGGGGGGAGTCAGCGGAAGCCAAACCCGCTACAGAGCCCCTCCCTGCAGGATCCTCTGGGCACCCCAGAGCCGCCCTTGAACGCACACGCTGCGGGGCCTGCCACCCACCATGGTCTGTGCTCTCTGCTGACTCCCGTCACAGGGGCTGTAGTAGAAGGCCAAGAGCCACAGCAAGGCCGCAGGGGGTTCAGCTTCTGACATCAGTAACTGCTCCACTGCCATATCGGCCCATCCTCCGAAGTGAACAAACAAAAACCAGCTCTCAAAGGGGCCTCCGCAGGACCTGGAACAGAGCCAAAACAGATGGCAGCCGGGCCACCTGAGTTCTTTTTCCTTTTGGTTCTTAAAGCAACTTTAGTGTTTGTGAACAGCTGGCTCATATTGTACTTAGCCACTGAAGGACAACCTGCAAGGAACACACATTAAACTCAGGAAGTCTGCCTGAGTGCCACTCTGAACCCATCTCGGGACATTCAAAGGATGCCTCTCAGAAACCCCATGAGGGCTGAGGACATGTAAGTCTTCATAGCCAGGCACGTGAGTGAGTACGGGCCCTGAGAAAGGAAGATCATGGCGACCCTGCAGTGCCTCCCCACCTCCTGCAGGGCCTGCGCAGCTGGGCTGCTGTGGAGAACGGGGCCTCCCAGCCACAAAGGCAGCCACCCAGGTGGCTCCAGAGCAAGAAATGAGGGCGGCTCCCTCGGGTCCAGATGGAGACCAGAGAAGGCTGTTGGCCTCTACCCTTCATGAGGACGGGCTGGCGGGTGGGACACAAGCAGAAACGTGCTCTTTCCTTTCTGACAAGACACAAGGATCTGGTGGATGTTTTGGTGATTAATTTTTAATGAGTTGCATGTATTCTTTCCTGTCACCACATAGACATCAATGCTGGAAAGTTAAAGCTTTTAGGAAGCTATCCTCTCGCTGCACTGGCAACTGGCAGTTGCGATACTTGTTTAAAGAGTAGAGCCGTTTGTGCAGTGACAGTCTTGGCAGTTCAGCATCTCCGTAGGAAAATAAGCAGGACTGGCCTGAGATCAAGTTAGATCAGAACTTTCCCTCTGGACCGAAGTAAATGAGTGGAACAGGAGTATTCCAGGCCCCGATGCAGGGTCTGTCTTTGTTGGATCTGGTTCCATGTTCCTCTGCCTGGCCCGCGGAATTCCCGAGCTCTAAGCACTGTGCTTGCCTCCCTGGTCACTGCCTTCCTCCTATCCAAATCTTCCCTGACAACAAGTGATTAAATGTTCTGCAGTTGAGCTTGCAGAATGGAGAGAAAAGGAAGGAAAGGTGGGCATATTCATCTTACTCCCCTATTCCCAGGAGAGGGTCAGAGCTGATGCTTTGGGGACCACGTTGGTGGTGGGCTGGGTTAGGATGCCTCACAGCAAGGAAGGGGCTCTACCAGTGCCCTCCCCTGCAGACACCCTGCAGGCTGGCACCATGCCTGGACCAGGGTCAGAGATCAGCCTGGTCCTTCTCTCTTTTCCACCAGTAAGTGACTGTGCAAGGCAGTTCCACACGGCCAACTGAGAAGGGGCCTAACCTACTCGCATACCCACCCCCAAAGGTGGCCCCAAGGTCTAGGTTAAGGTAGGAGCCCCATGAGGTTTTGGGTCTAAGTCCTGCTCTTTCTTCAACAAAGACAACCAAAAAGGGTACATGTGGGGCTGATAGGGTGCTGCAGACAGTTGATACAGCCGATACTCTGGTCCCCATATGGCTGCCAGTCCTTTTTTGTCTTTTCTCTACTGGTAAGAATCTTGGGGAATGGGGGAGTGAGTATCTGGCACCCAAACCTTCAGGCAGTGCTCACGGACATGGGAGCATCAACCATCATCTGTGTTGGCTCAGTGATGAGATTACAGAGAATTTCAAGAGGGAAAAGTGACAAAAGGAACAAATAAGATAGTCTCAGGAGGCCAGTATAGACAATGAATGAAATATTATTCATACTCTAAAAGCAAGGAAGTTAAGAGGAAGCCAAAGAGTACTATGTTAGAAAGAATTTAAAGCCTAAATGTGAATGCTTTTAGGAAAACAACACACATAAGAGGGTACCCAATACCATAATGTTAGAAATTAGTTTATGTTAGAATAGATTTTCTAATTTTAGAGAAATACTTATTAAAGAGAAGGAAAAACAGACATTTAACATTCCACCCTCCTGTTCAGGAGAAGTTTAGGATTTCCTTCCCTAGAGATTCAGAGAGAAGAAGGAAGGACTCAGAGAACCATCCTTTTCCTTCTGCACGGCCGGGGTTCCCAGCACATGGACACTGCTTTTTTCTAGGGTCTCTTTTGTTATTGTTACACCTGTGCATTTCAAAATGTGTAAAGGCAGACAGTACTTAGCAGAGTTTCTATACAGGCATTTACACATGCAGGCCTACTTATTCTGACCTGCTCAAAGTGACGCGTGTAGCCACAAGCTTCCTCCACCTTTCACCTGTTTGGTCCATCAGCCCTGCTCAAAGGGAAGGGAAGGACCAAGGGAAACCACATGTGCAGCAGACCTAGGAGTGGTCAGTGTTTGCTCACCCACAAGTCTGGTCTTCGACGATTTTCCTGAGCAGTTCAGAAATGTGCATCAGTGGCTGGTGCCAGTGTCCCCGTTGGGTATCTGGGGATGGAGAGAGAGAAGTCAGAGGGAAAGTGAAGAAAAGTCAAACCTATTATTGGAACCATCTCCAGGTAAGACCTGGAGTTTTGGGGAAATGCCCTTTCCTTTGTTGTCTGGCCCACGGAACCCACACCCTGCTCTCATGCTTTTCCCAGACAGTCTCTGTCTCTTAAGCCTGGGGAAGCGAGACCTGTCAGCATTATGCAGAGCTGAACCTCAAAGACTCTCTGACTCCAGTCCATGGCAGTAGGTGGGGACTGCATAGCAGCCCTCCCTGGGATTGAGAGATGCCACGTTGCAGACACCCCACGCTTTTTCTTTTCTACCTACCCACCCCCACCTCCATCACTAATAATTTGTAATTTCACAATACATGGAGACTATAATAAAGCAGTCAACAAGGCATTAGGAATGGCCTGCCCAACTGTTTTCCTACGGCTATAGTGAATTCAGAATATGATTTCAGGTTTACAGTGGGGAAAAAAAAGGCCAGAAAAAAAATACATGGGAAAGATGCAAACAAATGCCTTTTCTTGAGTTAGTTTCTCTGGTTTCACAATCATCCTGTGGTTTTAAACACATCCGGGCATGCACATATCTGTAGTTCTAAGCAACATCTGAAAAAGGTTTTCATGTAGTGATAGATTCTGCAATCGAATCCATGAGGAAGATAACATGAGTGGAGGTTATATACTCCACAGAGGCAGCCCTCTCTCCTCTCTCAACTCCCACAACC
Source organism: Eulemur rufifrons (assembly GCF_041146395.1). Taxonomy (NCBI): domain Eukaryota; kingdom Metazoa; phylum Chordata; class Mammalia; order Primates; family Lemuridae; genus Eulemur; species Eulemur rufifrons. Next base: position 206,439,138 of record NC_090989.1, read on the forward strand.
CTTCATTCACACCCTTTTGAAGGCATTGTTCATTTCCTTCTTTTTATTAGTTGTTTAGACACTTGTTTTATTTCCCCTCTACATGTAGGTCCTAGATAGTCAGGGCTTATATGTGATCACCTTTTATGCCCCTCCCAGATTTCACACTGGCCACAAAATAAATTTCTGATGAATAGAAGATTATACTGTTAAAACATACTTCTTCAATTTGTGAATGTAACATTCATTTTTTCCAAAAGTAACATGCAGACAGCTGTTCTAGGAACTAGCACAAGAGGTTCTTGTACTTCTGCTTGAAGTCACTTGTTTATTTTGGGGCATAAATCTAGAATAATCACACAAACCAAAAGATAGAGGGCTGAGTTCATGCCATGTACCACCTTCATCTTTTCTTTGTAAGTTTCTGAACTTAAAAAATAACAACTCAAATATATTGTTTGGAGTTCATTCTGCTTCCCACATTGCTGATCTTAGGCCTTGCTAATCTGACCTACATTGTAAGGTGTACCCAAGAAGGGTGAATTCCTGATTTTTCTGTCTTATTAATAAAGTTTTCTCATCGTGTTCCCATAGGTTTTCATGAAGCCATCACCACCCCCACCTCTGGCATCTGAGGGGGCAGTGTCAGCTGGACCACAATGGGCAAGAATCTACATCGTCGAGAAAAAGGAAGAGGAACTTAGACTTTGTAAAATGTTCTGGACCTCTGAATCATCTACATTCCTCCAGTGAAGCTACGCAGCCCAAAGATGACATGAAAGGGAGACGCTCTCGGCTCTTTACCTCCCTCCATGCTCTCCTTTCTGGGTGGCACAGTTTGGGCTTGTGTCAGGGTTGCCTTTCCTTCAGATTTCAGGTTCAGAGGGAGAGGATGCCTCACTGTCTATTTCTGAAATGTTTCCTGGGCAAGTGCTCACAGGAAGCTCCCAGATCAACACCAGTCGAGTGAGGGGTAGAACCATCGCGTCCTCAACCGGGTGTGGCCTATGGAAGGCTGGTGAGTGAAACCAGGAGAGGCGTGGTCTGAGCGTCTCACTGAATTCTTTCAAAGTCCCTCCCTTGGCTTGGTTAGGAGAAATTTCCCCTGAATTTCCTTGGCTTCATCCAATATTTTATCTTTTCTTCTGCCACAGGCTGCACAGAGTAGAAAGAATGAAAAACAAATAAATGTAGCGTTTTATACTGATGCAGCCAAGTCTTGGCCTGCTCTTGGCGTCCGGTGGGTTTGGCTGGCATCGGCAGAGCCTGTGCCGTCTGTAGGCAGACTACGGAAACCTAACCAGGGGCCACTTTCTTTTCCTTTTTCTTCTTTTGGGAAGTGGTCGTAACTGGGAAGCCAAGCAGAGTCTTACATCAAAATCCACAGAATGTGGGACACTGAGAGCTTAAAGGGATCTTAAAAACAACTAGTTCCATTGCCCTCAGGTTACAGATGGGAGACTGGGAGGGAAGGGTTCTAGTCTGTCAATGTTCTTCTCCAGAAATCATTCTGACATGGGCAACATCAACCTAACCTACCTGTAGGGTACTGCAGCAGCACTGAGGCAAGAGATGGAGAAGAGTAAGGGAAGTAGGTCTTGAGTGAAAATTTCAGCTGCAGTAAGACAAAAAATTCCAAAAAGCATGAATGTTAGGACTGAAAAGGGTGTTAGGAAAATACAAAATCCTGCACCTTCTGCCCAAAAAAGACCCACCAGTATGAACATGGTCAAAATGTTTTCTTCAACATTTTTTTAAATGCTTCCAATAACCTTATAAATATTTTCCAGAAAAATGAACCTTTTTAAAGTCACCTTCTGGGACTTAAGAAAAATAAAGTTATGCTCTTGATGTCTTTGTATGAGTTCTTTACCTCACATGAACTCAATTATACACATAAATCTTCTATTTCGCTAAGAGCTGCCAAAGTCGTTATGAGATGTTAGGTATTTCAGCATGGTTTTTTTAAGAACAAAAGCATAAAACAACAATGGTGCTCACATACTTTGAAGGCCAAGTGGTATAAGCTGTCCATGCCCCCAAAGGCCCAGAAGCTTTTTTAAAAAAATTGAAGTAAAATCTAGAAAGCATGAAGTCCATGGGCTTAAAGGATACAATTTGATGAGTTTTGGTAAATGTGTAAATCCATGTGACCACCACCCCAACAAGACACAGAACATTTCTATCACCCCAAAAAGTTCCCTTGTGACTCTTAACAATCAGCCCCTCCACCTCACCCTGGCAACCAATATTTTGAGAGGAGAGTTTTGTTTAACCTTGAATTTCATGTAAATAGACTCATAGAATATGTATGTATTCTTTTGTGTCTGGTTTCTTTGGCTCAGTGTTTTGTTTTGTTTTGAGATTCATCTGTATTATTGTGTATGAGTAGTTCCTTCTTTAGTTATTGCTCAGAAGTCATCATTGTATGAATATACCATGGTCTGTTTATCCGTTTTCCTACTGATGGGCATTTGGGTTGTTTCTAATTCGGGACTGTTATGAATAAAGCTGCAACTAACATTTATATCTATGAGTTTTTGTGGACATATGCTTTCCTGTCTCCTGGGTGAGTACCACAGGAGTGGAATCACTGGGTCATAGAGTAGATGCTTATTTAACTTTACAAGGCCACACAGTTTTCCAGTGGTCATACCATTTTGCACCCACCAGTAGTGTATGTGAATTCTAGTTGCTCTACACACTTGCCAACATTTGGTGTTGTCGATCTTACTGATTTTAGCCATTGTAGTGGGTGTGTAACATTACCTCCTGCTTGCTCGCTTTCCTGCCTGCTTTGTTATGCATCTTCCTGATGGCAAATGATGTTGAACAGTTTTCATGTGTTTACTGCCAACTTATACATCTTTTCTGAAGTTTGTATTCTTTTGTCCACTTTTAAAAATTGGTTTGTTTCTTATGGAGTTAAGGTCTTCATATACTGTGGACACAAATCCTCTGTCATATCTATATATTGCAAGTATCTCCCAGCTGGTGGCTGGCTCTTTCATTTTGTTAATGATACCTATCAACAATAGACGTTTTAAATTCTGATCAAGTCTAATTTATCCATTTTTTTCTCATATGGTCAGTGTTTCTTGTTTTGCATTCCTCCTAAGAAATCCTCCAACATCAAAAAAGACATCCTCCTACATTATATTCTAGGAGTTTATAGCTCTAATATTCATGTTGTAGCCTACGATCCATGTCTAATTAACTGTTGTATGCTTTATGCGGTAGAGGCTGACGCTTGTTTTTCCCAGATGGATATTCAGTTATTCCAGCACCACTTGTTGAAAACTTTCCTTTGCCCCATGAATTGCCTTGGTGTCTCTGTCAAAAATCACTTGACCATGTATGTAGAGTCTATTCTGATCTATGTCTATCCTTTTGCCAATGTCTCACTGTCTTATTACTACAGCTTTTAGTCTTGAAACCAGGCAGGGTGACTCCCCTGGATTTTGTTTTGCTTTTGTGTTTCAAAATTGTTCTATTTTGGGCCCTTTGCTTTTCCATTTAAGTTTTAGAATCAGCTTGTCAATCTCCATTTTTAAAGTCATCTGGGATTTTGACTGGGATTGTATTGAAGCAATAGGTCAATCTGAGAACAGACATCTTAACAGTTCATGAATATGGTTTCTCTCTCCTCATATTTAAGTTTGCTTCAGTTTCTCTTAGCAATATTTTGTAGTTTTCAGTTAGAGGTCTTATATATCATTGTGAAATGTATCACTAAGTATTTTATGTATGACTGTGGATCTATTTTTTCCTTTACTTCTGTCAGCTTTCACTTCATGTATTTTGAAACTGTTATTATGCACATATCCATTTATAGCTAGTTTCCTCCTAATGAACTGACCACCCTGTCATTACGAAATGTTCCTCTTTACCTCTGGTGACACTCCTCCCCTTGAAGTCTACTTTGCTGCTCACAGAGCCACCAGCTTGCCTGTGCTTGCTATCTGCGTACCACGTCTTTCCTTCCCTTTACCTGCAATCTATCTGTGTCTTTATCATTAGAAGGGGTCTCTTGAGAACAACATATGGTTGGGTCTTGGTTTTTTATTCAATCAGACATCTCTGCCTTTTTACTAGAATATTCAGTTAACTTGCACTTAATTTTTGTAATTAATGTACTGTTGATAGGTTTGGGTTTACGTCTCTCTTCTGACATTGGTTTTCTTTTGTCCCCTCTATTTTCTTATTCCTCTGGCAGCCCGCAGTCTGTCTTCTCACACCTCAAGTCAATCAGATCCTGCCCCAAGTTCTGGCCCCTGACCGCCCCACACAGCTTCAAGGAGAGCTGTCGGGGGCCGCAGAAGATTGCCGGGTGCCGTTTCCCTTTCAAGGGCTGAAGGCCCTCTATTTTCTGTTTTCTTTTTCAGGTGCTCTTTAATGTCTTCAAATAGATTTTTTAAACTGTTTTACCTGAGGTTTATTATTTTTATCTGTGAGAGATTCAGTCCAGGCTATTACCAGACTCTGCTACTGCGGGAACCAGAACCGACTGGACTGGTTGTCAGTGCGGAGCCTTCGTGCAAGCTTAGAAAGGGCGGCTCGTCACTGCGACCTGAAGTTTTTGCCTACTGTTGACGGGGTACACTGATGGAGCTGCACTGTGCTCCCCAAACAGAACAGGGGTGAGAGGAAAGGCTAAGAGAGCGAGAAGCACTGAAGGTGAGCATTTCTGACCGCGGAGTCTCTCCTAAGCCGTTAAGGGGAGGGTGAGTGGGCACTACCACTTTCGAAATCAACTTGGCAGGCTCTACTAAAGCTGAACCTTCACACATCTGATAACCAAACGCTTCCACTCCTAAGTGTCTATCCCATAGTGTCCAGAGCAACATGTTTGTAACAGAAAACAAAATCTGGAAACAACCCAAATGCCCACAACAGGAAGATGGATATGTTGTGGTACATTTCACAGCAGACTACAATATAACAATACTTCACCGCAGCCACACACAGCAACATAAAGGCATCTTTGTAACACACTGAGTGGAAAAGTAAGCCTCAAAACATACATACAGTATGCTACTCTTGTGTGTTTGTTTTATAAAGTGCAAAACCAACCAAAATGAAACAAAACATGGGTTTAGGCAGTCATATATATGTGATCAAACTATTTTCAGAAAAAGCGAAGGAGTAACAAACATAAAATTCAGACAGTGGTTATCCAGGGGGAGAATGGCAGGAAGACAGGACAGAGGAGGAGCACGTGGATAGACAGAAGTTCTTATCACTAGTGGTCCAGGTCTTGCTGGTTCATAGACATTCATTTCATTAAGAATGAATGAATGAATGAAACACAGAAAGAAAAGAGGGTCATGTCTAGACCAAATATGACAGGAGTCATGCATGAAGGAACATGCTTAGCTAAAATGGGCACTCAAGAAGGCAGAACATCCATACTTAAAAAGGCAGGCACGCGGGAATAGCTATAGGAGGAGAAACAAACTGATAGGTGTATGGAGGCGTCTGCAAAGCTAAGAGGTTATTGCTTTCCTATTCTGAGCTGAAGGTGAGGGTGATGAATTCCTGTTTCTTTTGGGATCCCTGCCCTGCCTCACCCCAGGACCCAGTTTGTGGTCCCCACATCTCTCGTCACATGTTGCCTGGTCAGGGTACTAGTCTAAATCAAAAGCAAATGCAACTCCAATCCAAAAACGTGGTGCCCGAGGCCAACATAGAGACGCAGAGCAAAGCTGAGAAGAAAAACAGACTCAAGCTAATGCCAAAAAGCAAAACTACTTCCCCAGTGGCCTCTGTTGCAGCCTAGGCATGTTCCAGGAGTCTAAGGGTAAGGCTTGCTAGAGGTCAGGTCCTAACTGGGAATACAAAGAATGTACAAGGGAGGATAAAAGATATTTAAAGTTATGCCTCAAAACACTTGCAAGGGCCAGCCAATGCCTTTTAGCTGAGCTCTCCTCCCAAATTCCAGGTACCATTGATAACACTGTTTGCTATGGTCTAGTTAACTTCCCTAGGGAAAATGAGGATGGGAAAAAATAAATCATAAATATTTACTGTTGTCTTAAAAGGCTGAAACATCTGCTAAAACCTGAGAGGTTTCTTTGGCATAGGGCTGTGTGGGGTTTTAGTAGAGCTGAGCATCACCGTTGTGCTCTAGTCAGTCAAACTGCAGAGAGCATGACATGCATTACAGGGAAGATGCAGCAGACCAGTGCCACCCTAAAGAGGCAAAGTGCCACATAAATGCTAAGTCTGTGGCCGTTAGAAATAAAGGCCAATTAAAATGCCCAAAGGTGAGCACTCTCTGGTAGCAAAGGTTCCTGTTTCATATGGTCACTCTGACTGGTCAGCAGTCCTGGGCAGCTGTTGCCTGGCCTCTGCTGCTGGGGCCCTGGAGCACAAGTCTGCAGGGCCTGGGCCCAGCCTCTGGTTTCCTGACCACACCTGACACATGCCTCCTGGTCGCTGCCATTCCTCATCCCTGCTCCCGGGCACTTTCACTACCTTCTTTCTCTCTTGGAATTTTTGGGTCTCTGCTAGGAAGGAAGAAGCTAAGAGTTAAGAATATCTAGTATTGCTTTGTAATAAGTGGCATTTCCTATTCAGTACATGCCATATGAAGTCAAGGATGCCTACTGCTGGCCTGGGAGGGTCAGATGTAGCATCCCACTCTGCAGACAGCACACAACACAGGGCCAGGGCAATTCAGCCTGCAGGTCAACACATCCTGATGACAGAGTTCTCAGACACAACAGTAGACAGATGCTCTTGGTACCAGGGCACGGGGCAGAAAGAAACCTTCGCAATTTATTTTCAGTTAAAATGGTTTTACCTTTGTGGGGCCACTCATTTGGAAGCTTCTTTTGCGAGAAAAACAGTCCCTCAAAATTACTGAAAATAAAGTGCTACTTTCTGGTGATTAGCTAAATACTTCTAACAGCCTCTTTTTCTTTGGGGTGAATGAGTAATATATGCAATATAACGAACCTGCTTGTTTTCTTTTCCCAGAGCTTCTACAAAGCATTGTGTAAACACTTGAATAGTGGCTAAGACTTCTGGAGCTCCATCCGTTTCCAGGAGTGCGCACCTGAACAATGCGAAGTCAGATCACAACATGTTTAATGATTAATCTGGCACACACGCGAACCTGAATGGCAAGGGGGAAGAGTGGGAGCATTCTTTCTGAGTCATGAGCTTCAGCAGTTTCTCAACTCATCCGATTTCGGTCCTTGGGTGAAAGCAGGAGAAATCTGTCTCTCCCTCTCCTAAATACTTTCTCACAACTGCAATGTGCAGAGCTCTCTGTCTTGGCTCTTACAATTAGGAAGCACTGCAAACCCTTTCCATGTAGTTTGCATGTTCTTTACAAGTATCTTCATATTGTATGCCCGGACATGTGACATCCACATTTTGCTCTTGCAGGTGGAGACAGAGCTGCTCAAAGGGGTAAAATGGCTCAGTCACATCCACTCAGCAAAGTGGCAGAAGAATCCATGTGTGCCTTGGTTTCCACACACTTTCATACAATTAATGTTTATGTTTGTTTAACCAAAAAGAAAAAAAAATCAACTCAAATTTTGTTAGCTTTAAACTAAAAGCCATATATAGTCTGAAATCTTAGTTCTGTGATCATTTAACTTAAAGCTGGTATACTTCAGAACCAACCCAAGTGGTCAGTTATGTGTTACTGTAAAAAGTCCTTTCCTTGAGGTCTGCTGTCTGCCCCAGAGCCTCTGCTGCTGAGACAGACACAATACCCCAGCTGCCCACCATCCAGGAGAGAGGCCAGAAACACTGCTGGGGTGACCAGCTCTCCCAGCGGGGTCCAACCTCAGGTAAAACCCCCACTACCTGCCAGCCATAACCCAACCTCTTGTCCAGTGAGCTCCTCATCTCTCGTCATCTATAAATCCAATGCATTTCCCCAGAAGTACTCATATTTTCAAAATAAAAATTAATATGTTATAACATGCATGGTATATTTTGCCTTTCAGAAGAACTCTGTTAAGAATGGCTTTATTTATTTTTCTTGGCTTTCCTTAGGTTTAAAGTCTTTTAAAAAGATTGGTCAGCCCTCATGTGGTGAAGGGAGTATATTGCTACCTTTTATTCTGAGCTGAGAAAATCCTACATGAATATTTCATGTTATTAATGTCTCACTCAATTCTGCTTTTCTCTCATTATTATTAGAATTTAAAAAGGTTAAAAGAAAAACTTATCTTAATTCTTAGGCATTGGCTTTTAAATACAAACTGACTTTTGAGTTTCTACCTCTAATTACCAAAAAGCTCAGAGGGATAAAGAATCAGAAATTCTAATTTCCCTATAGTACAGTCAGAGACTGCCATAGAATTTTTTATTCACGTTTAGAAATTGAGCATTTTTAGATCACTAGCAGAAATAGTATAACATTTACCTGAACATTTCATCAACAATCCGAAATATGGCAGGGTGGCAGGCTGCTTGAGGCTATAAAAGGAAAAGACTATGAGAATGTGAAATATCACAGGTATTTCATCAATCACAACTTGCTATTAAATATTATCAGGCAAATGAGTTGCCCAGAATTGCTGGTGTCTAGAAAATGAGCACATTCCTTTGGGTTAGAAAAAAGAACCACTGGTGCACTGAAAAGCCCCACATACAAATGCAAACAGTGGTTCTCTTTGGACAGGGGACTTTGAGCAAGCTTTGTATCTTCTTTATACTCCCGTACGCCCCACATTCTTGATAATAAGCCCATGTGATCCATAAAAGAGAATCAAGTAAGTATCACGGAAAACTTAAAAATGCCTTCTACCAGCATGCTGCAGTGAAGACACAGAGTCTGCCTGTGTGGCTAGTTTTACTTACATGTGCCTTGTGTCTGACCTCCTCAAATGGCTAGTAGTGCCTCAAGGTCAGATCTGCGCCTGCTATCTTTTCATTCCTGTTTATTAGGTAATGAACACATTTCATAATTTAGGATAAACCAGTGACCACTACCATGGACTAAATGGCTTTGCATCTTAGTACACTATAAATGTAGCAGCTGAAGTTATTTAGGACGAGAAGAAGGCTAATGAAGAAAAAAAAAATACCATCATCTTGAATGATGAAAGATATCTAATTTGTTCCTTGAATACTTTTGTGAGAGGTTTTGATGATTTCAATCTGCAGAAACTGACCTCCTGTGGCCTGGCGCAGGGGGATTCAGAGGGCCTGACCCAGGTTCCATATCTTTTTGGCCAGAGCTCAAAGCATGAGGTGACACCAGATGAAAATGCCCACTTGTGTTCCAAGACAGATAGTTTACAGTAGCATCCAAATGTTAGTGGATTAGGCTCTATAGGGAATTTCTTCCAGTTATATTACATTTGACATGACTATCTTTGGGAAACATTTTTCAAAGCCCCCCCTTAGCAAAAAAAAAAAAAAAAAGAAAAAGAAAAAGAAAAAGAAAGAAAGAAAGAAAGAAAAAACGATACGCTCTGTCCCTCCAGTTTCCTGGGCCATGCTGAAGGAAGCATGGTGCTTGTCCCCACGGACCTCCCGTCCCCGCAGGACTCCGAGGCATTTTGAGTTGTGGCATTGAGCCTGTGCCATCTAGCGTTCACATGCCACCACTACAGGCTGCCACAGGAGGTACAGGCAAGAATGCAGCCACTTGTTCAAACAATGGGATTATCTCTTAATTATGCGAAGGAGAGAGATTGTGATTTGCATGTTAAAATTTTCTACTCTTTAAATAGAGTAATCCATGCTCTCTCATTCTTCACTGATGTGCACTTTTATCTAAAAGAAACCAACCTGAAATCCTCATAGATAAATTCATTATCTACTCAAGAAAGTAATTTTTCAGAACTATGGTTCAACAGATGAGGCAGGTTATTTCTTGGCCTTGATCTTTGGCAAGTCAGTTAATCTCCCTGTTTCTCAGCCTCAGTGTAAATAACAACAGTTATTAAAAGGTCACTGGACATATGCCCAGAAAATATCATAAAAGTTTCTATGTACTCATAATGCCAAAAATAAAACAAGGAAAAAGCAAACTGCATGTCTTAAAGAAATCTGATTCATCTAAGTTTGCCACAACAATTTTTCAAAGTTTCATATATAGAATATTTATCTATATTAGCCTCTTGAATAAGAGTATTCAAAACCAAATAACACTTGTTATATGCCCCCAGGCAGACAGACACAGAGCCTGAAAATGCATTGATAGAAAATAGAATCAGACTTGAAAATGGTAAAAATAGAATTTATTTTCATTCTAAATGGTCTGTCTACCCCAGAGCCGCTCTGTAGGTTTGATGCCAGTAGAAAATCAGTCAATACAAATTACGGGATTTCCAAATGGCAAAGAAAACGATGAGCTGATACGTAGATTAGGGCTACCATGAAAACCACAAGAGTAAGCAAGTAAGAAAGTTCTGACTTAATTTGTCAAAAGAGAATGGAAGCTTGGATATACTTTTCATTTATGCAATGTTTTCTAGCAAAACAGCTCAATCAAATGTTTTAAATGTCTCCAGGCTGTGTGGAATCTGCTTGTTCTCCCCATGCAGATGGATTCTTCTCTTAGATTTCTTTCTTTCCAAATATTTCAGACCCTTGGCTACTTTCAAACTGCTTCCACAACCAGTTTTAGCCTTTAAAATAGATAAGATGCCAGGTGGCAGGGGAACCCTGCTGAAACAGCAATGGTAGAGATTTTTAATTTAAAACTAGTTTCCCTTGCCACCCCAGAGCTCTGAACAGCAATTTCTCATCTGCACCCTTCACTGATGGTTTTTAAAATGAAACTCTTTATACTTTCTGAGCACATAATTTCAGGGTCAGTGAGTCCCCTCATGAGGACTGGAATGTTCACAGGTCAGGCATGTGTCTCAGCGACAGCAAATCACAAAAGCAAACTTAAGCTGCTTTTCTTATCAAGAGGATCTTCCAAATAGAAGTTTGGATGCACACTTCTTTGGAAGCCTTTCTTCCCCCTAAGTCTTGACAGCATCCTCATGAGTGATGGGGCAAACATCTATCCCCTCTGTGTGCTGTTTTATTTGTAGAACGCGATGCTCTAGTAACACACCACAGATCACTCTGCAACCCTGGGCTCTGGAGTCTGGCTCTGAGGCCCCACGATCTGGGCAATTATCTTCCCTATAAAAATGAGGAAAGGAAAGAAAAGTTTTCTTGGGTTCCATCTGTTTGTTTTTCTCCATCCTACCAGAATCTGTTCCTTCTCAAGCTCCTCTCTTCTCCATCTGGCCTAATAATTTTCATATACGGATCATTTCAAGTCTAGGGAAATTCTGTCACCAGGAGGCCATCAATAACATGAGTCTTGTCCTTCTTCCCTCCCCCGGACCTTCCACTAAATGTCAGAGGATGAATAGAAGGTGATGATGGAGGGCTCTGGGCCTTTGTCTTCCTTCTCTCATGAACCAGACTGTCCTGTCGGGTGTGCACCCCCTTCCGCCCATGAGGCGCTTTCCCTCCAGTCTACCCCACAGCTACCCAGAACTGTGTCGTGGGCCCCCTCTCTGAGAACAGCCCTCCCATCCCTCAACAAAACAAGGGAAGATGAAGTCAATATGGAATAAATACACACAACAATGTTCTCTACTCCTGTATTTTGGAGGACAGGCAAGGGACAGGCCAGCCTGTCACTCTGCACCAGGAACTGTGCAAACAACATTGATTCTTGAGCTCTGCTCTTGATATTTGCTTAAGCTGTTATTGTCATCAGTGATTATTACAAGCCACTTGTCACTTTAAAGAGGTCTGAGAACACAAAGAACAGACTTCTCAGGAAGAAATAGTTATTTTTTTCTATCACTTTCTGATTCTGTGTGTGCGTGAGAAAGAAAGTATCAGGAAAGGGGGAGTGAGAGAAAACTAGAAAGGTAAATTATATTATGATTTGAGATAATTCACAAACAAAAGTGAATGTCTCTTAGAAAAAATAAAAAGGCAATGAAAGAACAGAAAAAATTTTCAAGTCCTTTTCTTCTATCACCCTATTTCCTTAAAAATAAAGAATAGCAAATGAGAGAGAAGCAGGTGAGGTTCATTAAGCTTGGAATCATTCTCTTTCATAGATTATTTTAATGTACATTAAGTATTTTATTCAGGAAACAGTCATTTGAAGAAATCAGCTGACAAGAAGCTCTTCCTCCAATTTACCCATAATACTCAACAGCAAACCCCCTTGTTGAGTTAAAAAATGATTTGGTTTAAAAAAAAAAAAAATCTACTTCTATAAAACCTTCACATCTATCACATAATATGAGGCACCTTTATAAATATGTATTTTGATTATGCCATTTTCTTCTTTTCTATTTTCAAAATACTAAACACAGAACTCTAAATATCCTTTTTACTTAGAATCTATTTTGTTCTAAAACATTCAGGTTTCTTTCAACAAATTTGAGCTTGGAAAAATTATTCTTTCTTTTTAATCTTTGCCAGATGTTGTTTATACACAAGCAATTTTTTTCAGTGCTCCATAATGCAATTATTGTTTAATTAGTGATAAATCTGTCATTCCTGGGCTTAAGAACTTAACAAGTACCAAATGTACTTTTGCGTTTTAAATTTACGCATGTTCTGAGTGTTCAGACACAGAAGTGGGAAGCACGCGTGGGAAGGCACAGGGAAGCCCAGCTCTGGATGGAGGACAAAAACTCCCCAAGTCTGAAGTCCCCTCCTAGCTGTGCCCAGCAGCCTCTACGCAGTTAGCCGGTGGAGCCTGAGCAGGAAGAAAGCTCCCCAGGCCCTTGCTGCTTCTCCGCTCAGCCTCTGCGTGGCAATGACAGCCCCCGCCCCCACGACCTCCTGGCCACTCCTGCTCTGTTTTGGAGTTTTTTCTTCTCCTCCTTCATCCCCGACTGATCTCGAGGCCCTGCATCCCCACCAGTGACAACAGAACTTGCCATCTGGGCCTCTTTCTCTCCAGAGACAATGCTGGGGGATCTGGTGCCCCCTTGAGGCCAACACTGGAAAGTGCAACTACAGTCCGAGATACAAACCCTTCAGCTTATGGCCACAGACATACCACACCTTCCTACTCCACCACTGAGAAATTATCCACCTCAGCTCTTGTTAACTTATATACACGACATTAAAAAGCTCAAAAAGGAAGTGATAAAAAGACTGCTAATGAAAAATCGGAAAAGAAAACCTTGGAACATTCATGAAAAGCTATTCAAGCACAGAAAACACATCATCCAGGATGTGGAGTTAATTCTTCAGCACGATATTTTACTAAGGAGAAATTGTGCACTGGGATTTTGTGTGAAGGAGGTTTCCTTTTCTTTTTGAAGTGGCTACAATTGCTAGCTGGAGAGTAAGGAAAAGAACGTATCCTATCTCACATGGAGGAGGACACTGAGGTATTTGGATGCTTTTTGCTCTTAAGCTCTTATTAGATAATGCTTTTAGTTGAGCTACTAAGACTTTTACGTAGGAGAGAAAAACAGTAGTATTCTCTGATTTAAAATCTGAGTGAAACAAAAACAAAACAATCCTGCCTCCTGGGTGCTCCCCAACATGCCTCCTCTGCCCTCTTTCCTCCTGGGGCCAATCTGCCTGGGAAGGTGAGGGGCAGCTCCTCTGGATGCAGTGGCAGGTGGGGTCAGCTGGCAGACGAGTGAGTGGGAGGGCATGGGAACCAGGGTACCTCCCGGCTCTGGCATGCAGCTCAGCAGCCAAGCACAGTGCCACCCTGCCACCCACCAGCACTTTTCATTCAAATGTGGAATCTGAACAATAGCTTTCTGGGCTCCACAAACAGAATTGTAACTGGAAAACATAACATCCTTCTGATTCAGGGCCAGCCTTGGGAAACCAAATGGTGCCAAGAAAGCTGCATAATTAGCAAGTGGCTTTCACTGCTTTTGGTGACATCAGTTTTTAAGGTCAGGTTTGAAGCTATGGATTATGGTCTGTCAGGGCCTGTGCTGTCAAGGGAAACGTAAGACCATCTGCTTTTGAAAAGTTTCAGTAACGCCTCGGTTGATTGAGGAGCCACCAACTGTGGCCGGCAGCCGTGTGCTTGAGGGCAGTCCATGGAAGCCAAAGGGGAAGCCTCAAAAGTAAACAGGTTTTGAAAACTTATTTTTATTTTATAAGTCAAATACGTATATATGTATTTAAAATTCAGGTGATACTATATTAGTCCTTTATTATTCATAGTCTTAATAGAAAATACCAGGCCTGTGAGTCCCAAGAACATTTGGGGAGGTCATTTTACTTTGTACAACCTGTACCACACTTTTATCTTTTGTTTTCGTTACATTTTGGTAACTATAGAATTTCCAGGACTCATTCTGGATAGTCCCAAGAGATGGACATATAATTAACAGTGCTCCATATAAAACACAAGTTATATAGACCATCACACTTTAATTACTCTCAGAATCCAACCCTAATGTAATAGGCATCAGGTTTCTTCCGAAGCAAAGCACAGCAGTCTCGTGCTATCTGAGTCCTAGAGATCTCTCTGATACTTTGGTATGGTCCTGTCACTGAACCAAGATACTGCACTGCGATAAATAAATCAGATGATGCAATTAGGAAGCAGGTTCTTCGGGTTACCCTGTAATCACTTGGCCACGTCACAGGCTTCGTCCAGATTCCTTTGCTTTCTGACACGGCAGGCCCAGGATGCTGGAGGAGAACAGCCCACGCCAATCAGGGCTCCCAGCTCACTGTCTGTATCGTAATTACCTCCTTGAACCACGAGGCAGAGAGGTCACAGCCTGCCAATGCCACAATACATTAAACCAAATAACACCCTCTAGAATCCCCCTTTAACCATAATGGAAACGCTGAATCTCTACACACATGATCCTGATAAAAGCTTTTGTAAATCAACTGACTTCAAAGCTTTTTGACTGGAGGGAGATTACTGTAGACGACAAACTGGAGACTGAGTGTTACACAGGGTGGTGTCTGATGGGAGGGCTGCTTTCTCTCTCTCCTACCCACTGTGCTCAGTCACTAGTGCTGCTCAGGCCTGAGGGCCACAGGTAGAAAAGACATGGAGAAGGTTCAGAGAAGAACCACAAGGCTCAAGGAGAGGTTGCAGAAAAGGTAACGGGACTGGAATTTTTCAAAATGGAGAAGAGTTGAATTTTATAAGCACCCTGGGAGCAAGCAAATAGCCCAGTTAATATATTTTGCCACTGAAAAAGGACCAGAGAAAATGAACTTAAATTACAGCATGCACATTTAAGTTAGAAATAAAGAGTTTTACCAGACAATAAAGGTAATTTATTACCTTTAATCACTTGGAATCAGCTGCCAGGGGGCTTCTGAAGTTTTTATTTTTAATTGTATTGTAATTATTTTTAAATAAGGTGCATTCCTATTCCTGCCTTAATACACAATTCTTTTGAAGAATGAGGTCAGGTGGTAATTATCCTTAAAAAATATCCTCTTTGGGCTCTCTCGGTATTAATATACCTGTCTTCTTTCTTTTGTTTTTCTATCAAACATTATAAACTTTCAGATCAGTTGGGTTCAGTCTGTGCCACCTAATGCACAGGTGACAGCAGCATGGCTAATTAGTGACGGCAACACCATCCACGTTCAGCTGGGAGGCCCCAGAACACAAGGCAGAGAGAGTTCGTGAAACAAGGGAGGCCAGGCAAGGCCCTGGTGGAGAGAAACAGGATAGAGGAAGAAGGTAACTTATTCAATTATGATTCCCTTACACAGCCTCCAACCTGGAAAACAGAGAACAAACACAGCAAGTCCCAACTAAATTAAACAAATCAAAGGCGTCTGGGAGGTGAGAGTTGTTTGAGCTCAGGACAAGTGAGCACAGCCAACCTCAGAGCCTTCCTCAATCTCGGGTACGGATGAGCCGAGCGGTGACACCCCTCCTTCCCAGTGTCTTGGCCACCAACTGAAAACCAGGCTGTTCGCCATGGCTCTCTGAACTCACTTTCTCCACCTGTACACCAAGAAGACACTCTCTGTGCCAAATCCCCACAGATTACAAAAGCTAATGAGAAAACAGGTCAAAGTTTCCTGAGGTTTCTGGAAGACAGACCCCAAGGGACCATGACACTTACAGTTTTTTTTAAATTGTTTTTCCAGGATGCATTGGTTTCTATCCCTGTTTTTACAACAATGTGCTGAAATTCCACAGAACTGCCTCCCACAGAAGGAAAATACCCTGACTAGTCAGTCAGGCTCTGAGGACTGCCCGACACTAGGTCAGGCCACGGAGGCCCACGTGGCCCTGGGGCCCCCGACTTCACAGTCCTGAGGGTCAAGGGGCCCAGAGCTGCTGCACCGGGAGGGTTCAAGGCAGGCGGCCTCACGCCAAAAGAAAACTTACAGAAGTCTTAGTTTTGTTGCTTTAACCATTTTTCTGGGGTTTAGTTTTGTTTTTCTTGAGTGTTTTATTTTTCCTCTAGTAAAGAGCTAAAAATTTATTTTTGAACATTTTTCTTTGTTAATTGATTCCTCCTCTCATCCATAAGATCTTCATTTCTAAAAACTTTCTTTTCATGTTGAAATACAAAATGCTGTTTTTAAAAAGTTTGTTGTCCAAATGTCGTTCTCGGGAATATGGAATATACGGCACACCAATCAAGTAAATCGCAACTCTCTCCCTGCCCGCCCCAAGCATGCAGAAAAGCCCCCTTACGCTGGCATTTTTAAAATAAAATGTAAATACACAATTATTTTTAAAGGTTTCAGTTGTTCTTTTGTTTACATTCCCCCCCACCCCGCCTTTTATTCTTTGACTAAAAGAAATGATTCCCGGCATCTCCTTTAAGGATTTTTCTCTTCATCAAAGCCCAGCACGTACCAGCGATGAATCTTTTATAAAGCATTCGATCCTTCTCAGACAATTTCTCTCACTGGAGATTAGCTGTTCAAAAAGATGCAGCATTGCTTTTTCAAGGCTGGGAAGGTGCCGAAGCCAAAGGCAGACTATAGCTGACGTGGGGAGAGAAATCTTCTTCCTTTCAGTAAGAAATAAACAAAATTTTAAACAGAAATGGATTACTCAAAAAAGATTAAGAAAGTTCAAAATGCAATTGCTAATCCAATTTGTGAAACAACTTCTCATCGTGGTCAAAGCAGCAGTTAATATTTATAGCATCAGTGAATATTTACCAAGTACTCATTTGCAAAATAATGTGAATATGCTTCCACTTCAACTCACCTTAAGAAATCGGAGAAATGCTCAGGGAAAAAAAATTGCCTTCAAAAAGGATAAGCAAATATACAGTGATGGAAGAAAAACAGAGTGATAAAAAATGAGATGGAAACAGGCCTTGTGATATCAAGTCCCTAACTTAAGAAATAGTTATGTTTGAAATTGCATCATAGTGGTTCAAAGTATGAACCGGACCTAAGTTTCAGTCTCAGAGCCACCACCTACTAACTGTACGACCTTGGGAAAGTTACTTAACCTCTAAACCCGTTTATTCATCTGTAAAATGGGCCTGCCTCCTTCATGGTGTTGTTGGAAGGATAAAATGCAATTAACACATGGACAGTGATTAGCACAGTGTTTGGCACATAGTAAATATTCAATATCTATATTTGTAAATCTGTTGCTTGAAAGTTAAACATCTTTATTAACAATTTCATATATGGTGGTTACGGCCTAGTTGACGGACACATAGTGGATTTTAAGTATGATACTCTAAACATACAACCCTTTTGGACAGGTACGTTGCTACATAGAGTGTATTTGGAGGTCCTTCTGTGTCAGTGAATTGGGGCTCCACCACCCCTCCTGAGAGGGAGCACGAGGGGGCACATGTCTAACTCTGAGCCTGTGGTGGTGGCTCTGGGACTCCTGCGCATCCCAGACAGCAGGGTGCTTCCAAGGCTCTGCCATAGGTGCTTACTGCTATTAGTAAGGAAGACCAGAGCTGCGGCAAAGGCTCTCCAACACCCAACAACCCCTTCGGTGCCTGTCCCTTCACCACAACTCCCGGGCCACTTCTCTGCAGGGCTGGTGTGAGGCCTAAGGACTGGGTTCAGGGACAGGAAGGGACAGAGTAGGGGCAGACAAGGATGCAGTTGCCAATAGTTCTGCTTTTTCTCCTGACTCAGCGTAACTCCTGCAGACCTTGTCCTGGATTGACTCCGGGGCAAGAGGAGTAGCTGAGGAAGCTGAGGACTGCGGGGGTGGGGGGTGGGGGGACCTGTGGAGGAGCTGGCAGGATGAGGGTGGGGCACATCCACCTCAGAGCCTTCTTCCGGCCTCACATTTGCACCCTGTCTGGGACCCCTAGCAGGGTCCCTTCCCCCATCTACCCACCTGCTGCACCTGGCCAAGAACTGCCATGGTGCCCACACCCTCTCAGTGCTGGATGTAACATTTACTCAGATGAAAAGCTGGAAAGATATGTGGAGGATTTACTAAGAGCTCAGTTTGGGGGTGTGGATTTGAAACGTTTGAGACACAACCAAGCAGAGATATTAATAGGTCCTTGAAGATCCAAGCTGGAGGTTCTGGGACAGGTCTGGGACACTCAGGGGTGTCACTTGGCAGGGAAGGTGCTGAGAATGGATGAGAACTCCGAGGAAGGGAGTGCTAAGTGGGGAGACGAGAGGGCCAGAATCCGAACATAGTGCGCAGGCAGCAGGTGGCAGGCCTAGGAGGAGGAAGAACTGCAGACAGCAGGAGGCACACAAGCAGAGCATGAGAAGACACAGGACCTGAGAAGGAAGGGCTCAGCTGTGACCAACACTGCAGACAGACTGAGGAGGTGAGAGTGAACCACACATGCTGGGTGAGTAGGCCCAAGATGGAACTAGAAGGCAGAGTGAAAGGAAGTGCAGTCGGGACTGCAGACAGGTCTTCAGAGGAATGGCTGTGAAGGGCCTGATGCCAAGAGGTAGCCCAGAGGTGGCTGCCCTGTGTGCTCCGGAAAGGTGGTGTTTAAGCCCACGTGGCTGGCTGCTACATGGGCAGGGGCAGAGGAGTGGGAGAGGCTGAAAGAATAGGAGCTTCCATTTATTAAGGGTGCACCTGGAGTGATGCTAAGCATGTTACTTGTACTTTAATCCTCATAACAGCCCTACAGAACAGGTACCATTATTATCCCCTTACTGTATAGACGAGGCAACCAAAGTGAGGTTGGAGAGAACCAAGGTCTCACAGCTGATAAGATCTGAAGCCAGGTGGTCTTTCCACTTCCCAAGGCAGGAGAGTGCAGGAACACATGGTCTCAGGAAAAGGGTGCAGTGAGATGGGCCTGGCATGGCAGGGACAGCGACGGCTCTACTGGACGCGCCAGATGCCTGCAGCTTGTGCTCACACCCTTCAGTGGGAGGGAAGTCTTTTCAAAGTCCAGGCTGTCAGCCAATCTTAGTCACATTAATGGACCCCTGGAGGGGATTTCTGTCCAGCTATTAAGGGGAAGCAGAACACCCCATGGGAGTGGGGGAGGGTGCGCACAGCTTCCACCATGGAGAGCCTGGCTGCTCAGTGGCTCCTCCCTTCTCGTATAGCAGTGCTGTCTTCTGACCTGATTTCATCACACCTTAACTTTTTGCAGGATCCATATAAAATAAACATGTACATCATTAGATAAGTGTTTCACTTCTGTGAAAGTTCCTCAGTCATCAGCATATCCTAATGCCCCTAACAGCCATAATGTAGTGTGTGCCATTTATCCCATCAGGTCACAGTGACAAGAGATGTGCTGCAGCACTAGGTGCAAATAAATACGGACAAATACAAAAACAACTGTATCACGCAGACTGGTAGCTCCAGCAAATATGTGAATTAGAAGGTACTGCATGGTTACACAATCACGTAAGAGTTATACTCACGTCAGTCTGTGCATGATGTTTCTGTTCCAGCCTCAGGCACAGTTTGAAAAATGTGTATATTAATGGTGCTTTTTAATTAGAGCCTTGATTCAGAGCACACTTGACTAATATCTGTGAACGATTAAATTTATGGACCCATGTTTAATATTTGAATAGTCTATTATTGATTAAATCTATTTTGCTCCAACACACCAGTGACTTAATTCTTTATAGTCACTCTTGAATGAAGAAATCACCAAGGCAGTATGATCTTAATATGCTTGCACAACAGAATTTGGTTGGGCCAACTCATTTGTACTATATAAACTGCTCTTTATGTGCACCAGGTTGATTTTGAAATAAAGTAGGCAAATCACAGAAAAAAATGCAAATGGCCTATAAAAATATGCAGATCTTCAACCTTATTAATAGTAAAGAAATGCAAACACATCAACGCCATATCCTTTTCACCCTCACACTGCAAATGCTGAGGGAAGTGGTGACACCCAATGCTGAAAGGTGTTCTCACAGGTGGGGCAGGGAGTGGCTTCATAATTCTGAGAAAATGTAAGAAAATGTAAAACACACACGTCCCTTGTCTTAATAATTGTACTTTTGTGACTCTGCCTGGAAGAAATAGAAGCATCAGTTTGAGGAAATTTATTACAGCAACATCCCAAAGATGAAATTAGAAACAACTGCAATGTGCATCGGGGGGATAGCAGACCATTCATCCATATCCATTCATGTCACGGGATATGTTCCTATTTTTTAAAAAAGAGCTGGATCTATATCCTGTGAAGGATATCTAAGATATGTTGGTTAAAAAAACATGTTCTGGAGTGATGTATATGGTGTGATGCTGTTTTTTATTTTTTTCAAAGCTACTTTAAAAAGAGAGAAAATTGCTTTATATAGATTTCTGTACGTTTAAGAAAAGTATAAGACGTGGTTACCAGAAGTACCAAAGGTTGATAAGGAGGAGATAATTAACACTTTCTGTACATACTCCTGTATTATATTGTTTGGCATAAAATGAATATATGTTCTGTGGAAATTTTAAAGAGCCAATAAAGTTAACAAAATGTTTTTAAGGACACTGACAGTTTCATTCTGTTCAACATGTGTTAGTCATAGAAGCTCTATGGTTGTCCTTTCTCTGCTCTATATTTGTTCCATCCATCCTGTCTGGCATTGATCAAAATGATGAATCCAAGGAAAACAGGATAAGATAAAAACTTGGCTCCCCAAATTCCTACCTAATAATCACAAGGAGTTTTCTGTATTATAGATATGTTTTAGGAAATTGGTAGGGCACTTAAGGCTTATGTGTAATACATCATAACTTTCCCCTTTAAAATAATGAGGAATAGGCTCCTAGTCAGCACTTTCACATAGAACATCTGATTTTTAGTGACAATTTTTGACATGAAGCAGGAGAACCCTGGACAGGGCCCTTTCCGCTTTTTAATACCTCTTGCAATTAGACTCTTCCAGATAGATGCCACGTTGATATTTAGAAAAATTTCTCCCAAATACTCGATTTAGTGAGGCAGTTATTTGTCCCCATCGTCTTCAGAAAAAGGTATTAATAGTATGTAAAAAAAAATTGGCTGCTTATTAAATAGTTTTGGCTTCCAATGTTTTTTGTAACTACAATAAGAAAACAGAACGCAGAATTAAATTATTCACAAGAAAAGTTCCTGGTGAGGGAGGTGCCTGTCTGAGGGAATGTGTTCTATACCTGTCTGAGTGGCAGAGGGGAGGCCCGGACTTCCCCAGCCATGACAAAGGCGTGCACGCAACACTCTGTCCACATTTTCAAACCAGAAAGTGATCGAAGGTTGTTTGTACTGCCAGAGAAACCCACAGAAACTGGGACCAAGTTTTCTGGAGAATTACTTAAATCCAAGAAACTGGAAAGAATACTCTCTATTACATCCTAAAGGTGTATTGACATGATAATCTGATCTAAGAAATATATCAAAATTGAGGAAACAGTACCCCCATTACCACTGGTATGTGCAGAGAATCCCACTTCTCAAAGCACAGTGCAAAAACCACCAAGCAGAAGAAACGTCCAAACGTACTAGAATTTCTAACTATTACAAAGCACCATTAGCAGATCTTTATTTGAAAAGTAAACTTTTTCAATTACTAATTTTGTGACTATATCTTATTAAGGTAAGAAAAAAGGGGAGATGTCAGGATGTCTCAATCAGTGGATAAATAGAAGCGGGAACTTTAGTTACTACTAATTCTTTGCTAGCTTTCTATCCTTGGTATTATACCAACCCTTCTTCACTTAAACCTTCAACTATATTATTTCATAACATTTAAAGCCTCATTTTTCTCAACAAAGTACTAGCAAACAGAATCCAACAGTGTATCAAAAAAATAGTTCACCATGATCAAGTGGGTTTCATCACAGGGATGCAAGGATAGTTCAATATATGCAAGTTAATAATTGTGATTCACCACATAAACAGAATTAACTACAAAAATCATGTGATCATCTCAATAGATGTAGGAAAAGCATTAGATAAAATCCAGCACTCCTTCATGATAAAAACTCTTTTTTATTATGGCATCAGCCGTGGCATCAGCCTAGCTCACGGCAACCTTAAACTCCCGGGCTCAGGCGATCTTCTTTCCTCAGCCTCCTAAGTAACTGGGACTACAGGCATGTGCCAGCTAATTTTTACTGTTTTTACTAGACATGGGATCTCACTCTTGCTCAGGCTGGTCTCAACCTCCTGAGCTCAAGTGATTCTCCCACTTTGGCCCCCCAGAGTGCTGGGATTGCAGGTGTGAGCCACCGCACCCGGCCCATGATAAAAACTCTTAACAAACTAGGCACAGAAAGAACATACCTCAAAATTATAAAAGCCATATATGATAAACCCACAGCCAACATCATCTTGAATGCAGTAAGTTTAAAGCATTTCCCTTAAGAACTGGAACAAGATAAGGATGCCCATTTTTACCACTTCTATTCAACATAGTACAGGAAGTTCTAACCAGAGCAATCAGGCAAGAGAAGGAAATAAAGGGCATACAAATTGGAAAAGAGGAGGTCAAACTATCCCTGTTTGCTGATGATATGGTATTACATCTGGAAAACCCTAAAGACTCCTCCAAAAGAATCCTAGAATTAATAAATAAATTCAGTAAAGTCTCAGGTTATAAAATTAATGTACATAAATCAGTAGCATTTCTATACACTAAAAACAGACAAGCTGGGAATCAAATCAAGAACTCAATATCATTTACAATAGCTGCAAAGAAAATAAAATACCTGGAAATATAGTTAATCAAGGCAGTGAAAGATTTCTACAAGGAGAACTACAAAACTTTGATGAAAGAAATCGCTGATGACATAAATGGAAAAACATCCCATGCTCATGGATTGGAAGAATCAATATTGTTAAAATGTCCATTCTGCCCAAAGTGATATACCAATTCAATGCAATTCCCATCAAAATAGGTCATTTTTCATAGAATTAGAAAAATCAATCCTGAATTTTATATGGAATCAAAGAACCTAAATAGCCAAAGCAATCCTAAGCAAAAAGAACAAATCTGGAGGCATTATATTACCCAGCTTCAAATTATACTACAAGTCTATGGTAATCAAAACAGCATGGTACTGGCATAAAAGTAGACATATAGATCAACAGAACAGGATACAGAATCCATAAATAAAACCACACACCTACAACCAACCGATCTTCAACAAAGCAGACAAAAACATACACTGGGGAAAGGACACTCTATTTGATAAATGGTACTGGGAAAATTCAATAGCCACATGTAGAAGAATAAAACTGGATCCCTCTCACCATACACAAAAATTAACAAAAGATAGATTAAAGACTTAAATGTAAGATCTGACACCGCAAAAATTCTACAAGAAAATGTAGGAAAAACTCTTCTGGTCTAGGTAAAGAATTTATGATGAAGACCTCAAAAGCAAATACAACAAAAATAAATACATGGGACTTAATTAAGCTAAAAAGTTGCCGCACAGCAAAAGAAATAACCAACAGAGTAAACAGACAGCCTATAGAAGGGGAGAAAATATTTACAAACTATACATCCAACAAAGGACTACTATCCAGATTCTACAAGGAACTCAAACAAATCAGCAAAAAAACCTCCAAATAACCACATTAAAAAGTGGGCAAAAGACATGAACATTTTTCAAAATTAGATATACAAATGGCCAAAAAACATATGAAAAAATGCTTAACATCACTTACCATCAGGGAAATGCAAATTAAAACCATGAT
This sequence comes from Eulemur rufifrons, assembly GCF_041146395.1. NCBI lineage: Eukaryota > Metazoa > Chordata > Mammalia > Primates > Lemuridae > Eulemur > Eulemur rufifrons. The sequence goes on from NC_090989.1 coordinate 206,463,158, forward strand.
GAGATACCACCTTACCCGTCAGAATGGCCATTATAAAAAGTCAAAAAACAACAGATGTTGGCATGGATGCGGTGACCAGGGAATATTTATACACTATTGGTGGGAATGTAGATCAGTACAACCTCTATGGAAAACAGTATGGAGATTTCTTCAAGAACTAAAAGTAGACCTACCATTTGATGCAGCAATCCCACTAGCCAAATGAAAAGAAGTCATTATATCAAAAAGACACACACACTTGTATATTTATTGCAGCACAATTCACAACTGCAAAGATATGGAATCAACCTAAGTGCCCATCAACTGATAAGTGGATAAAAAGAATGTGGTATATGGAGTACTACTCAGCCATAAAAAGAATGAAATAATGTCTTTCACAGCAACTTGGATGGAACTGGAAGCCATAATCCTAAGTGAAATACCTCAGGAATGGAAAAACAAATACCACATGTACTCTCTTATAAGTGGGAACTAAGCAATGGGTATACGTGTTCATACAGAATGGTAAAAGACTCTGGAGACTCAGAAGTGGGGAGAGGATGGGAGGCAAGTGAGGGATCAAAACTCACCTATCGGGTACAATGTGTACTATTCGTGTGATGGGTACACTAAAAGCCCTGTCTTCACCACCATACAATTCATACATGCATCAAAAAACCACTGTCACCCCTTAAATCCATTGAAATGAAAAAATAAAGCCTGATTTTTCTTATCTCAGTTTAAAAATCACAAAGCCAGCAGCCTGGATGTGGCTCAGCCTTTTCTTATAATTTAGTTTTTGAGAATCAGAGTCTCATTTCCTAATTTATGAAATGGGTATAGCAATAATGAGGGTATTTTAAATAATTCATGGCTCCTCATATTAATTCCAGTTAACACTTCTTTTGGTAAGTTGATATGCAAGAGCATACCAGGTGAGAAAACTACCCACCAGTAAATTACTCAAGGAGTATAAATTAGATTCCTCTCATAGGACAATGAATTCATTTCCTATTAAGCATCTTTGGCAGCCATATTAGCTCTTTTAGCAATGAGAATTTAGCTTACTGGCCTCAGTTTAGTGATCCTTTTATTAGAAGGAAAATGTATGAGCTTGAGAAAAACTAATACTAAACAGTATCAGAAATAATATAATTATTAAAATCAATAATGACAATAGCAACATGCTAATAGTTATTGAGTACTCCAGGTAGCAGGCACTGTGCTAAGAATATTACAGGTATTGGATCCATTTAAATCTTAGGGTGAACGTACATCTAGTTTGCCTGGGCCAAGTTTATGTCTGGTATCCCACCATAATTATAAAAGGGATCCCCTTTAACACTCAAAATTGTTGGGGTCTTGATTATAAGTTATATGGTCACCCTATTTAACACTCAGAGCTACCCCATGAGGTTAGTTGGTTGGCCAATCATTCCTGCTACTATGAGTTGTTTTCTAGTATTCACAGAACACTTTTCACACCAACTCTGTGGGGCTTTTTTCCTCCACACCAATCCTTCAACTCCCTGGACACCAACTGGGTGTCCAATGATTCAATTGAATTCTGACGCTAACTATCTAGAGTTAGCACAGACCCCACAGGTTAAGGGGTCAGTCTCACAAGACTGCCCCCACTTCAGATGCCAATCACAAGTTTGGGCCTCCCATTTTTCTGACCAACCAACTGTAAATCGGAGGCTCCCAGAATCCCCTCCTCAGGTTTGATAATTTGCTAGAATGGCTCACAGAACTAGGTAAGACACTTTACTTACTATTACCAGTTTATTCTAAAGGATACAAATAAGTCAGATACAGGCAAATGAAGAGATGCATAAGGCCAAGTATGGAGGAAGGGGCTTAGGGTTTCCATGCCCTCTCCAGGTACACCACCCTCCCAGCACCTTGCTATGAATACCAACCCAGAAGCTCTTTGAACCCCATAGTTTAGGGGTTTTCATGGAGGCCTCATCATGTAGGAACAGTTGATCAAATCACTGAGCAATGTTGATTAGGTCAAACTCGGGGGCAGGGCTGGGAGGGCTGAAAGTTCCAATGCTTTATTCAGATGGTTGGTTCCTCTGGCTATCAGCCCCCACCCTGAAGCCATCTGGGGGCTCGCCAAGAGTCACCTCATTAGCCTAAACTCAGGTGAGGTGGAAAAGGACTTGTTACAAATAATAAAAAATGCTCCTCTCACCCCTATCACTCAAGAAATTCCAAGGGTTTTAGAAGCTTAGATGAAGACCAAATACATATTTCTTATATGTCACAGTATCACCATCATACATTCATTCTTTCTTTCATTTGTTCATTGGCTCATTCATTTGGGCATGTAGAAAAAATTTTCTATCCAGTTTTCAAATTTCTCAATATTTTTGAAGCAATGAATTTGGGTGAACTCACAGGACAAAGTCATGCTGAATTACGTATACTCCAGACTTACAAAAGGACCTCAGCAGCCCTCCCAGGAAGGTTTTATGCAATCTGTAGCCTGCAGGTGGCTATGACAGCAACCCCAGAGACAGACATGAGAAGTTAGATTTGACATTTAGGCCAAGAAATTAAAAGGTTCCTTTAGGTTATCTAAACCACAGAGAGGGGCAAGCATCTGCTGTTTAAAAGAAGACAGGCAGCCCATTTCTGAAAGTACATGACTGCATTTGGAAGCCAAGGCCAAAGACACCCAGCCAATTACAAAACAGATGAAATTCCACTGGTGTATTGCGGTAAGCAAATAGTTGGAAGGCTAAACACAGGGCAGGGCACATCGGTCAAAGAAAGTATGTGGTTTCTAAATGACCACGCAGCACATTTGGGGAACTGTTCAAGGAGCTGAGGGGAGGGGGCGTTGGGCGTGGGGTGGTAATTTGCACTGATTGATTGGATCAGCCTCCCTGTGTCAACATGTGGCTGGGATGTTCTGTCTATGGGAAAGTATCCATGGAAAGCCTCCAGCTCTTACGCCACTGCTTGGGGAACTTGCTGAGCTGAAGCCATAGGAATTGGACACGCTGAAGACCACCCAGCATTTCTGGACAGTCTGTCCCCTATGGATTAGCAGACATAACTTTCCAAACCAAATAAATTTTATTAGTTGTTGAGGGAGAACGTGCTATCACAAGTAAAATAAAAAACAAAGTAGTGCGGGCCTGCTTGTGGAGCAGCTGCCCTCAGCTTCCCTCTGAGCACTGCTTTGGAACAGGAGTGGCTGTGCTCTGAGCACGTCGCCTCCCCGCCAGTAATTTCCGAAACAGCTTTTTGGGGTTTCATAGAGGATGAGGGGCGTTCTCCTCCCATTTCCCTTCCATTCTTGTTGATAAAGTTAAGACTGGACACGGGCTGCTAAGACCATATTCTTCTGTGAAATATATTCCTAGATAAATCAGAAACGGAGCACCATGGTGAAAGGCAAAGAGCATTGTACTTAAAAGTAAACATTTTGAGAAATTGCTGTGGAGAGTGAAAAATGAAAGTTGGTGGGGTAAGCCATGAGAATCTGAAGGGTGTGCTCAGCTAAATGGTGTAAAGGGCACACGTGTGTGAAGCACACTTAGCACACTATATAAACTTTTATATTGGTTGTTACCCAATACCTCACATAAATAACAAAGATAACTGGCCAGACTCTTCAGGAAATTCACTTTACTTACTGCGTAAATTTTAACAGAGGGTTTGGAGTAGGTAGAAAACAGGACTTTTTATTTTTTAACTATGAAAATTACGTTTTGACCTTTCTTCAAAACACCAAATGATAACTTTCTAAATCTTACTTTAACAAAGTCCTGGATTTTAGCCTTTCGTAAAAAAATTAAATTAAAATATTCTAATTTTTAAGAGATCTATCAAAAATGGAAATATTCTACTGGGAACCACTTCCTCTGTACTAACTAACTGTAAGAATAACAGTGGTTTTGAGCTTTTTCATTTTCCAAATGCAATGATATAATACAAATCCATTTGGAGTTGAAGGAGAAGACCCATTTATGACAGCCAAAAAATTCAAAACAAAAATATAACAAAAGGGTAGGAGTAAGAAATGTATAAAACCTATGTGTGAAAAATATATAAAACACTCCTTTCAGATCACAAAAGTAAACTTAAACAAATAGACATATGTTCTTGGACAGGTGGACAGAAAACTTTAATGTCATAAAAATGCTAGCTCTCCCTAAATTAATCTATATACTTAACATGCAAAAACCGAACCAAAACAAAACCCTGAAAAAGAAAAGAAACGAGAGGAAACTAGCCTATTTTGTAATAAGCATATTAGATTCTACCACTAAAACAAAATGATACTAGTGCATGAATACATAATAAGCCAAAGAACCAGAATGGAAAATAATAAAATAGGCCCAATTGCATATAGAAATTGATATATGATTAAGGAGTGACTTAAACCTTCGGGGGAGGGGGTGGCATGCACCCTTTATTCCACTCAAGATGGTTGAAATGCTGTACAATCTGAGAGTGGGGGAAGACAGCACTATTATTTTTTATTTTTTTTACGGATAGGGTCTCGCTCTGTCACCCAGGCTGGGGTGCAGCTGTGCAATCACAGCTCCCTGCAACATCAAACTCCTAGGCTCAAATGATCTTCCCACCTCAGCTTCCCAGGTAGCCGGGATTATAGGCATATGCCACAATGCCTGATCACAACTCTATTATTTCAACAAATAATTTGCAAAACATAAACAAAGAAGGATTAGGAACCTGTAGATTGAAAGAGACTTAAAAGAACCTATCCACCAAATGCAATGTGTGGATTTTGAATTGTAAGAAAAATAGTAAAACAATCAGGAGAATTTAAATCCTGATTAGATATGTGAAGATGATAAGGAACTAGTGTCAGTTTTAAGATGTAATAATGGCATTGTAGTTATGTTTTCAAAAATTGCACTCTTTAGTAAAGGGTCTATATATGTAACAGTTCTCCAATTTCTCTCTAAAAGCATGTAAACAACAAAGAATTGAAGGAGATAAACAATATTAACAACATTTTTTTTTTTTTTTTTTTGAGACAGAGTCTCACTCTGTTGGCCGGGCTACAGTGAGTGCCGTGGCATCAGCCTAGCTCACAGCAACCTCAAACTCCTGGGCTTAAGCAATCCTCCTGCCTCAGCCTCCCGAGTAGCTGGGACTACAGGCATGTGCCACCATGCCTGGCTAATTTTTTCTATATATATTTTTAGTTGGCCAGATAATTTCTTTCTATTTTTAGTAGAGACGGAGTCTCACTCTTGCTCAGGCTGGTCTTGAACTCCTGACCTTGAGCTCACCCGCCTCGGCCTCCCAGAGTGCTAGGATTACAGGCGTGAGCCACCGCGCCCGGCCAACAACGTGTTTTTAAACCATAGTAGTTTTAACAAATTTAAGGCTCAAAAGTAATAAATATCATTTAAAATCATATCAGCCCTGTACCTTGAATTCAGAATCATGAATGCTTTGAGTCTTATCTAAGACTGAGTGGAAGGAATCTGGAAATTACTATGCCACAGTGGACTTCGCATGACAGTGCTTTAAAACAACTGCAGAGAAAGTAACTCCTAACTTGGAATCTTATTACTATGCAGCAATTCTCCAAGTGGAGTCCATAGAACCCTTTCGGGGTAGGGAGGAGAGGAGAGAACTGAGACCCTTTTAGGGGCTCTGTGAGGTCAAAACTATTTTCATAAAAATACTAAGATGGCATTTACCTTTTTTCTCTCTCATTCTCTTTTTTATGTGCTGTTGAATTCAGTTTGCTACTATTTTATTGAGGATTTTTGCATCTATTTTCATAAGGGATATTGGTCTGTAGTTTTCTTTTTCTGTGGTGTCCTTTCCTGGCTTTGGTATTAAGGCGATACTGGCTTTGCAGAATGAGCTGAGGAGGATTCCCTCCTTCTTGATGTTATCGATCATCCAGAGGATACATAATGTGTGATTATGTTATTGCTCTGACATGCAATGGAATGCATGTCTGTATATTCTCATGTTCTCAAGAATTTTTTAAGGTAATACATTTAGGATATAAATACGTATATTTTCAGAGACTTAAGTTTATTCTCTGTTCTTCTATTGTACTCTTACTATCTTTAGTTATACTTGATATAATCTCTGTAACCCCATTAGCATAAAAAATCACTATTTAAAAAATTGTGATATTTTCCCTTGTGCCTACATGGAAACATATGAAGAAATAAATATATTTTGTTGGGTTTTACAGTAATATTTTTAAAATTTTTAGAAAACTTTTCTAAATTTTAAAAGTTTTATCTATATTTTAGATAATTTTATATATAAATACATATGAATATTTTTATGTATACAAATACAATGTATATTTTATATTTATATATTTTAATACATATTTTAGATTATTATATAATTTAACAATATTTTAAATTGTTAAATATACTATAAAAATGAAATTTATAGCATATTTTCTTATATTTAAGAATGGATTGTTATATTTAAAAAGGAAGATTAAAAGATTTCCTTTTTCATCCCACAGCTGTTTCATCAGGAAAAGATAAAACTGACACATCAGAGAATTCTCTGACTCATGAGATGGAGACATCTATTCCAGAGAAAGTGGGCTAAACTGTAAATAAAAAGCAAAAATATTAGGAAAGTTATTTTTCCCTTGGCTTTACAGATGTTAATGATTTACCTTATTGTGTCTTATGCAACATAATGTGTGAAATACTATTATGGTGCAAGTTAATTGCAGCATCAATTTGAGACCAATCATTCAGAGTCTAAACAAAAAGGAATTAAATAATTTAAATGTAGATGTGATAAATTAGTATCTCATCCACAGAATGAGTACAGTTACACCTTATAACAGAACCTTCTGTGTTGCTTATATTTGTCTGGTATCAGCACCAACTAAGCATAGAAGAAGATCTTTTATGTGAAACTCGGCCACACACACAAGTGATAAGAAATACTTCAAGTATTGAATAATTATTTTGGTTTTTCTTGGAACAACTGGGCTCTGATAACTATTTGCACTGATACTGCAAATACAACAGTGAGTAACACTGTGGATCAAAGGAGGGCCTCGTCACCATCATATTCTTCACTGCCACACATGCACAGTAAAAATACCTCCAGTTTTACATAAGAATGTTTGATGAACAGTATAAAATATTGATTTTATTAAATTCTCACTCTGGAGAACATTTTTTTTTTTTTTTTTTTGAGACAGAGTCTCGCTCTGTTGCTCGGGCTAGAGTGCTGTGGCGTCAGCCTAGCTCACAGCAACCTCAAACTCCTGGGCTCAAGCGATCCTCCTGCCTCAGCCTCTCGAGTAGCTGGGACTACAGGCATGTGCCACCATGGTCGGCTAATTTTTTTCTATATATATTTTTAGCTGTCCAGATCATTTCTTTCTATTTTTTTAGTGGAGACAGGGGTCTCGCTCTTGCTCAGGCTGGTCTCGAACTCCTGAGCTCAAGCGATCCACCCGCCTCGGCCTCCCAGAGTGCTAGGATTACAGGCGTGAGCCACCTCGCCCGACCAGGAGAACATTTTTAAAAATAGATTCTGTATGGTGAAAAGGAAAGTATGCATAAAGCCCTTGTGCTTCATCAAAATACGATGGTCGTCTAGAGAAAAGCACTTATCCAACCGTTTGAGCTGTGAGCCCACCTGATCACTCTTTTTTCCCCATGGAAATTTACTTGAAAGAATGACTAGCACACAAGCAATGGTTATTCACACTGTGGTATCTGGCACATATTTTCTCAAAAATTAGCAAAGTGACCTAATCATCTCAAGGAAAACAACTACGTGATAGCATTTGTATCCTATGATAAATTTGAGCTTTTAAGGAGAAATTAAAATCTTGGAAAATCTGTGCCTGCCAACATGAGCTTAACAGCTTTCCAGTACCTAAAGATATTTCTGATGAGACTGGTGGTGATAGCCATGATTGTAAGTTTCGATATTGTATAGTGAAATGTGTCAATATTTGAAAGATCTGCATAATTCAATGAACCAAGATTCCATTGAGATATTCCCTAATGAAAAATGTATAGGTAAAGATCCACTAAAAGTGCAAAACAGACCCACAGGTGTTTTAATGTAACACAGTATGAAAAATTCAGTGATATAATTTCAGATTCCACATTGCAACTAACCTCTAAAAAATGACCATTTTCAAATTTTGGTGGTACCAAAACAAAACATCCACAATTATCTGAGATGGCTATTAGAATATTACTGCCTTTTCCAACTATATATCTATGTGGGGCCGGATTTTCTTCATATATTTCAGCCAAAATAATATATCCTACCAGACTGAATGCTGAAGCAGATACGAGAATCCAGCTATCTCATATCAGACAATGCGATTCGCAAAAATGTAAAAATACTGCCACTCTTGTCACATAATTTTTTTGCCTTGGAAAAGATCACTGTTTTTCATAAAAACACGCTATTTTGTTAACACGTAATTGATTTATTATATTTCTTTCTTTCTCTCGCTCTCTTTTTTTTTTTTTTTTTTTGAGTCTTGCTCTGTCATCCAGGCTGGGCCTCATCACAGCTCACTGCAACCTCAAACTCCTGGGCTCAAGTGATCCTCCTAGCTCAGCCTCCTGAGTAGCTGGGACTACAGGCATGTACCACCACACCTGGCTAATTTCTTTATTTTTTTGTAGAAACGAGGTCTTGCTCTTGCTCAGGCTGGTCTTGAACTCCTGGCCTCAAGCAATCCTCCCACCTTAGTCTCCCAGAGTGCTAGGATTACAGGTGTGATCCTGTGCCCGGCCTGATTTATTATTGTTTCTAAATGAAGGAATATTTTTAAAATTTGTTTTAATTTCAAATATGGTAAATATTGATAGGCATACCCACATTAAAAAAAAAAGCTCTTGGTATACTCAATAACTTTTAAGAGCTTAAAGAGGTATGGAGGTCAAAATGTTTGAAAACTGCTGTTGTATAGCATTTCCAACACACTGAAGCATTCTAAGAAAAGGAAAAACAAAGTTGGATGATAGGAGAAATGAATATCACTTACTGCAAAAATGCCTCATTTACGGCGTCAAAGAACTCAGGCCAGAGGATTTCCTGACGTTCATGTCCATGGTAGGTGAGCAGAGCCTCCACCAGGGGTTCAACATCTGGCAGAGTAACAAGTGGGACACAGACTCGTGACAAGGACGTTACTCGTTCCAGAGCCATTCTATGAAAGAAATAAAATAAAATCTTCATGCTGAAAAGGTCACTGACAGGTCATCTGTTTTGCCCCTAACATAAAGAACTACTCTAACACCCATCTATGAACTCTTCTCTTTTAATCAGTTCTCTAGGAAGAAACCCTTTAGCTGCCATTCCCATTTCAATATCACTCACTGCCAGGACTTTGTTTGGTATAACTATCTACAGACACCTCCAACTTACCATGTCCAAAACAGAACTCTTGAATTCCTTTCCCAAATGTTCTCTTTCCCTAGTGCTCTCTACTTTATTTGCTCAGGCCCAAACCCTGATTCCTCTCATGCCTTTACCTGATCCAGCAGTAAATACTGTCAACTCATCTGACCTCTTCTCAACACCTCCATTACTACCCTCCGACCTATGGCCTCCACTACTGTCAAGCCTGGGTTATGGAGTGGCCTCCTGTCTTCTTGCTCCTGCACTCATTCCTATGGCTTATGATCAGAACAGTTTCAGCAACTCTTCAAAAATTCAGATCAAGTCACCTGTCTGCTCAAAGTCTTGCCATGGCTTCCCACCTCATGCAGAGAACAAGCAAAGTCTTATACTGGCCACCAAGGCCTTCCAGGGTGGGCCACCTTCTATTTCATTGGCTTCCTCTCCTTCCACTCCTCCCTTCATCTGTTCTACCTCTGACTGCTCCAAATAAGGTCCTGCTGTTCATTCTGCCTGTGACACATGGCTAGCTCCCTCATTTCACACAGGCCTTAGCTCACGGGTTGCTTTGTGAGGTCTTCCCTGATCATCCCATATCAATGTACTGCCCAACATGTGCGGCAATTTAAATTTAAATGAATTAAAATGAAATACAATTAAAAATCTAGTTCCTCAGTTGCACTAGCCACATTTCCAGTGCTCATTTGAGCTACGTGAGGCCAGTGGCTACAGTATGAGCGCAAATTCACAGGATGTGTGCATTCCCACGGAAAGCACCACTGGATGGCAGAGCGTCAACTGCTCTCTCACCCTTGCTCTACTTTCTTCATTGGCACTTTTCACCACCGACCTGTGAGGTATTTCCTTGTATCTTGCTCATGGTCTGTCTCCTCCTACAGGTACTTTTTTCTGCTTTGCCCACTGCTCTATTCCTTGCACCTCGAGACAACACCTTAACACACACTACATGCTCAAGAACTACATATTAAATGAATTAGAGGTTAATAAAATGAAAGTTTTGGGTGTAGGCTATTAGATTTTTTTCTAGATATTTTCATATGTAATAATAAACATAGAAATTTGGTCTTGTGTTTTGTGAAACACAAGTGCTACCACAATATAGAACATACAGCTGTTCCTATTTTTTTAAAACTTGCTGCCTATTAGAAAATATGTATATTATACTACTTCCATAAAAAAGAATGAAAATATGTATGTTCTGTAATTTAACAATGTATCTGTTAATAGGCATTGAGGTTGCTTCTAATGTTTCACTACACTGAGGCTGCAGTGGTATCCTTACACGTCCCTAGCTGTGCCCACATGAGTATTTGCATATTAAATTGTCTTCCAAAAGACTATACCAATTTACTTTCCCACCCTTGTCAATGATATTATTGTTTTTATTTTTTGCTAAATTGGTAGACAAAGATTGTTATTCCATTGCTTTAATTTGCATTTTCCTGATAACTTCTGAGACCTAGTAATTGTTACCCACTTGCATTTCCTCTTCAGAGAATTTGTTTTTAAATTAGTGCATGTTTGTCGTATCTATTCATTTAATGAATATTTTTTGATCCCTTACAATAGTCAAAGTTCTATTTGAGGTGTTCGTGATACAGGAGCAAAGATAACAAAGCTTAGTAAGGGAGAGAAACAATAAAATGCCAGATGATATTAAGTGTCATGCTGAAAAATACATTGAGGGGTTAAGAAGTGCCAGGAATTTACTGAGAAGGTGACATTTGAGCAGAGATGTAAAGGAAGTGTATGAACAAACCCTGTATCTATCTAGCAGAAAAATGTTGCAGGAAGATAAAAAGCAAATGCAAAGGTCCTGACTATCTGAATACAAGGATGCCAAGGTGGCTCCACCACAGTGAACGTGCGAGGAAAAGTCAGAGAAGCTTTTGTAGACCACTGTAGGAGCCTTGCATATTCTTTTGTTCTTTAACTCAGTCTTTACCTTTATCAAATTTACAGATGCAAGTATAAACAGTCAAATAGTTCTTCAAAGCTTATGAAAATAGCAGCTTTTGAAAGGGTACTCCCACCCCCATTTTCTGATCTCCATAGAGAACCACTTTCAACCCTAACTAATTCTTTAGTAGTTCATTCAATGCAAACTACAACATTGAATTTACAGTGAGACATCCACCAGATTATGGAGAAAAAAGAGCTCCAGGATGTTTTTGATGAGAACATAGACAAATTGGAACCACCTCTTTGGAGAACAATCAGTAGTATTCTGCTACTATTTCCTCTTGTTAGGTTAAGAAGACTTACACAGAACTGTCTGTAAAGGGTAGATTCAATCTTGCTGAACATTTGTGCAGAAATGAATAAATGATTATTTATTTACAGAATGACATGCTATATGGCAGTTTAAATGAACTAGACTTATAGTATACAAATATAAATCTCAAAAATATAGTAATGAATGAAGAAGGCAAGTTGCAAAAAAATTCCACAATATGCCATTACTTATGTAGTTTTAAAACACTCACAGCAATACAGATATATATGAAGTAAAGTCTGAAGACTAAACTCTCCCATCTAAGTACTAGCCAGGCCTGACCCTACTTAGCTTCTGAGAAGGACTAAACTCTGATCTTTTTCTTTTGCCCAAATTCCTTTTTCTAAGCAGGCCTGGTGAGTCACGTCTACAAATGATAAAAATCTCAGTAAATAGGTTTTTATGATGCGGTTTACTTTCTTACCTGATTCTGGTATAGCATCACATGAAAGATAGAAGACCCTTATCTTAACTCAAGCATTCCTTTCTGCTGATTCCTGATGTTTGGACAAAGCCTAACTCTTTCAGCCAATTGTTAACTAAATCCACCTATAACTTGCAAGCCCGTGCTTCAAGGTGTCCCACTTTTTCAGGCCAAACCAATATATACCTTCCATGTATTGATTTATGACTTTACCTGTAATCCCTGTCTCTCTAAAATGTATAAAACCAAACTGTAACCCAGCCACAGCAAGTCCACTTGCTCAAGGTTTCTTGGGTATGGCTCTGGACCATGTTCCTCAAATTCGGCTTAGAATAAACCTCTTTAAATTATTTTACAGAGTTCGGCTTCTTTCCCGTTGACAAGTGTTAAAACATGACAGAAAGAATCTACGTCTATTTCTTGAATGTGCTTACTTCAGGGGAGGGGAAGAAGAAATGGAATGGGAGAAGGATGCTTCAACTGTAATTGAAATATTTTATTTCCTTAAAAAGATCAAATACAAATATTAATAGAATGTGTATAGCATTCTATTTTAGAATAGCATTGTAAAATCTGGGCAAAGGACACACAGTTTTTCTATATGTCTTAAGTATTTTATAATTAAAGTTTTAAAAACTAAAATACAATGTTACCTAGTAAAATACTAAAAATGAAGAGATGATAGTTACAAAAAAGGAGTTATTTCCTGCCTCTGTTTTTTGTTTCCAAAATACAAGAGTAGCTCATGAAAAACCTATCACCTCTAATAAGCCTGAGATTGCTTAGTATTTATTTTTCTCTGGAGTATTTTTTCCCTTTATATCTTTTTATACTTTTTTCATGATTTGTACCAGTCTCTTTTCAGACTATTTCTGTAGAAGTATTTGTGCTTTTCATTTTGTCACCTTTGGACAGGAGAAGACAGTTCAAAAAAGCATATAAACTCTCCTGACCACAATTAGGAGAGTCCGCTGGATGATATCAGTTGATACACTTTTTACAGCTTAAAAACTTCCCTTTGTGCGAGATTGTGCCATTTTGGAAGCAGCTTCATTCCCCAGTTCATAATTGTTTCTTTGTTAAGGATGTTTGTTTTTCAAAAACAACATGGGCAAATTCCCTGACACAGAGGCAAGTCCACTAAAGGATGTCCATGCTGGGAACTGGCTGGAAAGAGCAGCAGGGATAAAATGGCAATGAAGTTGGTTGGCAGTTCAGGTATTCCTAGTCAAAGCAAATCTACCACATAATTAGAAAAATTCTTAACTGAATTTACCAAGAATTTGAGATCCCTGTGCTAGCAGAATGTCCCCTGGAAACTGACACATCTGGTACATTTCTAATTTGCTCTATTGAATGATGTTTACCAGAGAGTCTTTTCTTTAAAGAATTTAGAATTCAACAAGATATTACAAATTTTTTTCCAGAGTCCACACACTTTTCTGAATGTGTTGAGCCCATATATAATTTTTGGATTGAGTTCATTTATACCTATTAGAAGACTGAATTTAAAAAGCAATTTCATGTGTGACATGCTCTTTGAGTCTCTCAATGAACTTTTCTGTTCGGTATCCAGAAAAGAACTTGGACCCCTAAAAGCTTGTGTGACACTCAGAACTCTGAAGTCCACAGTTCTCTGGTGAATTATAAATTCAACCAAATATATTTTCTTGTCTCAAGCAGACACTGATTTCATGAATCCAGGTAGTGGTAACATTTGAAAGATAGCTGCCAAACATGCTGGAGCCATTACGGTTGCTGCAGTCATTAGTTACAATAATATTTAAGATATGTATCATAATACTACATAACTTTCTCCTACATATCTGAAGTTACCCGTACATTTTTAAGATGTACAAATCAGAAAAGCTGAATCAGAATACGGCATAGCGGGCAAACTGCTTGCTGGTATATGCTTAAATCCAGGATATTCCCATCCGCTTATGAATCTGAGTTTTATCATTCCTTTTCTTTCACTGGTATGACTTCAAATGTTTAAGCAGCCAAAAACACTCAAACTTAAGTACTGTAATGCTATGCTATTTTGCTGTTTTTCTCCTTCTAGAAGGCATCTATATATACATTTTATTTCACTTTTCACCACTTGAATGTTTAAAGTTCATTTCTAAAGATTCAAAAAGCCTCATAAAAATACAGACATTGATCTCATAAATTCAGATGCACAGATTGTCAGAGGAACAAAAAAGTTGGAAAATCGGCTTAGTTCCCTTTCACATTATTTTTAGAGGCCTGATAAATGGTGTTGTCATAGCATTTTAAATAGAGTTTCACTTGCCACCAAGTAAAATCAACAATTCAGTGACAGAATGTTTAAATTCTATCCTGTTCTTTGCTACAAACCGTCTAGAAGGAGCGACATTCTGAGCATTGTCAGTTTATCCTGTAGTCCTAGGGTTTGCTGCAGATGGTTTGGAGGCTACAGTACAACCACACAGGACGGACGTTCCCAGCAGTATATGGTTACCATCGAGCCTTCTGCAGTTGAGTTCTTGTGCAGAAATCATTTGGAAGTGCTGCTCTGGCGCTCAGTCAAGACTTAATGCTTAGCGTAATCCAGTCTGGAAAGTGTTGCATAACTCTCCACTTGAACTTGGATCTCTATGCTCTGACAAGCTTCAGAGCAAAAAAGGAGCCATAAAGGCCATGAGCACCTTAAAGCCCTTTGGAAGGTTATCAGTTGGCCTGAGTTTTGGTAGACCCAAGAACTAAGTTTACATGAGACTTTAAAATTTTTCAGGAAAATTATTTTGGATCTTTTTCAGCCTAATTAGCAGATACAATCTGTAGCCATGAACTTCAGTGCTTGATAAATGTCCTCAGTGCCACAGTCTTTCTACCCATCCAGTCACCAGTGATAGTCTCTAACTCTTCTCATTCTTTCTTTTCAGATGAGAAAAAAGTTGCACTCACAGGTCTTTCAGGGAGGAGGATCAATGCGTCAGGGCTGGAAGGCAAGACTGCCATCTGCTTACTTCTTTATTTTAGACTCTGGATGAGTGATGCACACACACTGCTCTTAGGCCTACCCTTCAAATGAACAAACATCCATCCAGCCCTAACTCTTGCAAAATATTCTGCCGGGCTCTGTGCAAAATACACACTTAAAAAGTATCCTTCATCACACACACGCGTACACACACACACACACACACACACCTACCTTTCCCATCCTGGCCAGTAAGCTCATATATTCTATTCCAAAAATAAAAGATATTTACAACTCAAGCTAAATGTGTTTTTTTGTTAACCCCTTAGATGATGGATTGGAAAATACATTAATTAATTTTAGATCTAAAACCACCATGGTGGTGAGTAAAAGAATAATGATAGAGCATTATGGAAGGTGAGTGTTCTTGAAGGTACCTCTGCCATTTAGGCAAGTGGTAAAGAATGAGAAGTGAATTTTATAAAAGGTGAGTATTTGAGGAGAAAAGACAAACGGTTCACCCCGTAAGAACAGATCACTATGTGTAGTTCAACAAAAAAAATTATCTCCAGGAGAATTCACTACTGATTATCAAGAAAATAATGTAGCTAAACTAATAACACTTTATAGGAATTTGTCAACAAAAATAAAAACCTTACATAACAATTCCGTCATGCCACCTTAAAGTATTCAGATTGTTACTGGGGACTAATATCTAGTTCTGGGAAATGCTAGTAAAGAAGCAGTGTAGAGCAGCAAGCATTTCTCAAACTTTAGTGTACATAAGAAACATCTGGAAAGATGTTAAAAAAAAAAAAAAAAAAGGATTCCTTGGCCTCTCCCCCAGGGATGCTCATGCTGCTGATTCCAAAAACTGCACTTTGAATAGCTCTGGTGTAGAGAACTTCTATAGATCCTGAGGACTAAAATGGAAGACCCATGAAGAAAGGTAATTCTCATAATCTAGTCAAGAGAAAATAGGAAGAAAATGTAACATAAGAGACAGAATCAAGTGTTGAACTAAGCACATAAATGTCCTAGCATTCACGTTATACTCCCAACTCCTAGAAATGATGGGGAGAATTTTTATAACTAAATATAAAAAACTATAAAACAGAGGAACTTTTGGTGATCCATAAATTATGAGAAAAGCTTGAAATGGTAGGTAGGTTGGATCTTTTTTTGAAGGAAAATACCACAGCCCCAAAGCTTGCAAGAGAGGACCACTCTCTTACAGTTACATTGGGAGTGAATTCAAGGACCAGGAGGCAACCTGGCAGCCAACAAGACAATTTCTTAGGCTACTGCAATTAACAGCAACCAGCTGCCTAGGCCCTCATAAACACTTCCTTCTTATCCATTGCTCCCAAGCAAGAGACAACAGAAATGTCCTGTCTCCAACAGGAAGGAAGGAGTCTTGGGAGGAGAAGAAAGCACCCAACGGCTATTGACCCCCAGGAAATCTGGGGGGGGGTGGGGCTCTTATGCCCAGAATACAACTGACTGGCAATCCCAACGAACAATGCATCTTCCCCACAAATACTTGAGGCAGGCTACAGTAAATAGAGTGCTCATGGAGAAACCCAAATTCCAGTAAGATCAATTTGTTCTCCAAAGTAGTTGGGCCTATTTATTTATGTGCACATCAGCAACATCCTAGAGTTCACAATAATCTGATGGCTGTCTCACTAATGTTGTAGTTTACATTTTCTTGAAAATAGGAGTTTAAAGAATATTTTTAAATTGTGATAAAAAAAAAAACACCTAATATAAAATTTACCATCTTAGCCATCTTTAAGTATGCAGTGCAGTAGTGTTAATTATATGCCCTTGTTGTGCAATAGATCTCTAGAACTTTTACATCTTATAAAACTGAAACTCTATCTCCATCAAACAACTCTCATTTTCCCCCTTCCTCCTATCCTCTCGCAACCATTCTACTTTGTTTCTGAGAGTTTTAATACTTTAGATACCTCATAGAAATGGAATCATGCAGTATTTTGTCTTTTGTTACTGGTTTATTTCATTTTGCATAATGTCCTCAAAGTTGATCCATGTTTTGGTATATAACAAGATTGCCTTCCTTTTAAGGCTGAATAACCTTCCATTGTGTGTATATTACCACGCTTTATCTGTTCATCCACTGATGGGCATATAGGTTGCTTCTACCTCTTGGATCTTGTGAATATAGCTGAAATGAACATGGGTGTGCAAATATCTCTTAGAGATTCTGTTTTCAATTCTTTTGGATATATGCACAGAGTGGGATTGCTAGATCATATGGTAATTCCATATGATTTTTAATTTTTAAAGGAACCCCCATACCGTCTTCCAGAGTGGCTGCACCATTTTACATTCCCACCAACAGTGCACAAGGATTCCAGTTACTCCACATCCTCACCAAAATAAACTTCCTAACTTCCTTCCTTCCTTCCTCCCTCCATTCCTTCTGCCATCCTATGAGTATAAAGTGATATCTTATTGTGGTTCTGATTTACATTTCCCTGATGATTAGTGATGATGAACATCTTTTCAGATGCTTATTAGTTATTTGTATATATTCTTTGGAGAAATGTATATTAAAGTCAATTGCCTATTTTTAATTGGATTGGTTGGGTTTTTGTTGTTGTTGTTGTTGACTTGTAAGGGTTCTCCATATATTCTTGACATTAACCCCTTATCCAGATATATGGTTTGCAAATATTTTCTCCCATTACATAGGCTGTCATTCAATCTGTTAATTGTTTCCTTTGCTGCACAGACACTTTTAAATTTGATCTGGTCCTATTTGTCTCCTCTTGCTTTTCTTGTCTATGCTTTTGGTGCCATATCCAAAGCATCATTGTCAAATCCAATGTCATGAAGCTTTTCTCCTATAGTTTCAGGTCTTACATTTAGGTCTTTAATCTATTTTGAGACAATATATGTACATAACGTAAGGTAAGGTAAGGTAAGGGTCCAAGTTCATTCTTTTGCACATGTATATCCAGTTTTCCCAGCGCCATTTATTGAAAAGATTATCCTTCCCCAATCTTATAGCCATGGCACCCTTGTCAAAGATCATTTAATCATATATGTGAGGATTTCTGGGCTCTCTATCATGTTACATTGGTCAATATGTCTGTCTTTCTGCCAGTACCATATCGTTTTGATTACTGTGGCTTTCTATTATATTTTGAAAAAAGGAAGTGTGAGGCCTCCACACTTTTCTTTCTCAAAATTTTTCTGGCTATTTGGGGATACTTTGAAATTCTATATAAACTTTAGGATGATGTTTTCTATTTCTTAATAAAAACCATTGGTATATTGATAGGAATTACACTGAATCTATAGATTGCTTTGGGCAGTATGAACATTTTAAAATATTAAGTATTCCAATCCACGAACATGGGATGCCTTTCCATTTATCTGTATCTTCTTTAATTTCTTTTAGTAATGTTCGTAGCTTTCATTGTACAGGTCTTTTTGCCTCCATGGTTAAGTTTTATTCTTAAACCTAAATGTGTTATTCTTTTTGATGCCATTTTAAGTGGAACTGTTTTTTTAATTTATTTTTTGAATTGTTCATTGTTAGTGCATAGAAATGAAACTGGTTTTTGTGTGTTGATATTATATCCTGCAGTTTTGCTTAATTATTAATAGCTTATTAGTTCTAACAGTTTTTTGTGGAATCTTTTAGGGTTTTTACACATAAGATCATGTCATCTGCAAACAGAGATAAAATCACTTCTTCCTTTCCAATTTGAATATCTATTCTTTTTCTTGCCTAATTGTTCTGGCAAGGATTTGCAGTACTATATAGAATACAAGTGGTAAGAGAGGATAAGGATATCCTTGCCTCGTTTCTGACCTTAGAGGGAAACTTTTCAGTTTTTCACCATTACATATGATGTTAACTATGGGTTTTTCAAATACTGCCTTTATTATGTTGAGGTAATTTCCTTCTATTCCTAACTTGCTCAGTGCTTTATCATAAATGGGTGTTGAATTTTGTCAAATGCTTTTTTTTCATTAATTGAGATGATCATGTGGTTTCTGCTCATCATTCTATTGATGTGGTGTATTACATTGATTGAATTTGGTATGTTGAACCATCCTTGTATTCCAGAAATAAATTTCACTTGGTTATGATATATAATCCTTCTAATGTACTGTTGAGTTTGCTAGTATTTTGCTGAGGATTTTTGCATCAAGCTTCATGAAAGATATTTGTCTCTTTTCTTGTAGTAGTGTTGTTTGATTTTGATGTCACGATAATGCTTGCCTCATAAAATGAGTTTGGAAGTGTTCTATCTTCTTCAACTTTTTGGAAGAGTTTGAGAAGTACTGGTGTTAATTCTTCTTTAAATGTTTGCTAGAATTCTCCAATGTAGCCATCCTGTCCTGAGTTTTTCTTTGTTAGAAGGTTTCGGATAACTGATCCAATCTCCTTATTAGTTATAGGTCTGTTCAGATTTTTCATTTCTTCATGATTCAGTCTTGTAGGCTGTGGGCTTCTAGAAATTAATCCATTTCTTCTAGCTTATCCAATTTGTTGCCATATAATTGTTCATAGTAGTCTCTTATGATCCTTTTTATTTTTGTGGCATCAGTTGTAATTTTTCTTCTTTCATTTCTGATTTTTATTATTCAAGTCTTCTTTTTCCCCCCTTAGTCTAGCTAAGGGTTTGTCAATTTTGCTGATCTTTATAAAAACTCAACTCTTAGTTTTGATTTTTTTCTATTATCTATTTTGTTTATTTCTGTTCTAATCTTTATTATTCTCTCCCTTCTTCTAACTTTAGGTTTAGTCTGTTCTTTTTGTAGTTCCCTAAGATGTAAAGCCAGGTTGTTGAGTTGATATCTTTCTTCATTAACATAGGCATATACCACTATAAACTTCCCTGTTAGTACTGCTTTTGCTGCATCCCTAAGTTTTCATATGTTGTGTTTACATTTTCACTTGTTTCAGGTTATTTTCTACATTCCTTATGATTTCTTCTTTGATCCATTGGCTGTCTAAGACTGTTAATTTCCACATATTTGTGAATTTTCCAGCTTTTCTTTTGCTATTGACTTTCAGTTTCACACCATTGTGGTTGAAAAAATACTTGGTATGATTTCAGTTTTCTTAAATTTACTAAAACTTGTTTTGTGGCCTAACATGGGCCTATTCTGGAGAATGTTCCATGTGTTCATGAGAAGAATGTGTATTCTACTATTATTGGGTGGAGTATTTCGTATATGTCTATTAAGTCCAATTGGTCTATAGCATTACTCAAGCTGTTTTCTTACTTATCTTCAGTCTGGTTAATCAATCCTTATTAAAAATGAGATATTGAAATCTCCTATTATTATTGTGTTACTGTCTATTTCTCCCTTCAATTCTATCAATGTTTGCTTCATATATTTTGATGCTCTGCTATTCATTATCATTGTTATATCTTCCTGGTGAATTGACTCTTTTGTCATTCTATAATCTCCTTTGTTTCTTGTGACAGTTGTCTGACATTAAGTATGCCTATTCTTGCCTTCTTTTGGTTACCATTTGTGTGATGTGTCTTTTTCCATCTTTTTATTTTTGGATTATGTATGTCCTTATATTTCAAGTGAGTCTCTTACAGACATCACATAGATGGATCTTATTTTCTTATCCATTTAGCAATTCTATCTCTTTTGAACGGGAAGTTAGATACCTGTTAAATGAAAGTCATTACTGATAGGGAAGGACTTACTATTTCCATTTCATTAATTTTTTTTATATATTGTATGGTTATTTTGTTCCCATTTTCCTCTCTCGTTCCCTTTCTTTGTGATTCATGCTTTATAGTGACATGCTTTGATCTCCTTCTCATTTTCCTTTGTGCATCTCCTGCAACTATTTTCTGTGTTGTTACCATGTGGATTACATAAAATATCTTAGAGTTATACCAACCTATCTTAAACTGATGAGAAGTTAATTTTAACCACATACAAAAATTCTACTCATTTGCATCTCCTCCCCACTTCATGTGACCAACATCATAATACATCTTCTTATATTTTATATCTATTTAAACAGTTTTTATAGTTTTCTTATGCTTTTATAAGTTCTAGACCAGAATTAAAAGTGATTTATGTATAGTCAGCCCTCTGAAAATGTGGGTTCTGCATCCACAGATTCAACCAACCAAGGATCAAAAACACAGTATTTGCAGGATGTGCAACTCCCAGATACAGAGGGTCAACTGTATCTGCAGGTTCCACACAGTTTGACTGCAGAACTTGAGCATGTGCAGATTTTGGTATCTGTGAGAGGTTCCTGGAAACAATCCCCTGTGGATACTGAGGGATGACTGTACTACCATCCAGTATTATGGAATTTTGTATTTGTCTATATATTTATCTTTACCAGGGAGCTTTATATTTTTGTGTGTTTTCATGTTGCTGTCTAGTGTTCTTTCATTTCAACTTGAAGATTCCCTTTAGCAATTCTTATACGGCAGGTCTAGTGGTGATGAACTCCCTCAGCTTTTGTTTATCAGGGGAAGTTTTTTTTTTTTTTTTTTTTTTAAGACAGGTCTTACTCTGTCACCCAGGCTGGAGTACAGTGGGATCATCATAGCTCACTACAACCTCGAACTCCTGGGCTTAAGCAATCCTCCCACCTCAGCTTCCCAATTAGCTGGAACTACAGGCATGCACCACCATGCCCAGCTAATTATACATTTTTTTTTGGTAGAGTTGGGGGTCTTGCTAGGTAGCTTAGGCTGGTCTCAAACTCTTGGCCTCAAGCTATCCTCCTGCCTCAGCCTCCCAAAGTACTGGGATTACAGGCATGAGCCACCCTGCCTGGCCTTCCCCTTCATTTCTGAAGGACAATTTTGCCCAGATACAGTATTCTTGGTTGGCAGGTTTGGTCTCCGCCACTATTCTTTGAATATATATCCTTTCACTCCCATCAGGCCTGTAATATTTCTACTAAGAAATTCACTGATAATCTTATAGGACCTTCCTGGTATGTCACTTTTTTTGTTGTTGTTTTCAAGATGCTGTCTTTGTTGTTAACTTTTGACAGTTTGATTATTATGTGTCTTGGTGTGGGCCTCTTTGGGTTCATTCTAGTTGGAGTCCTTTGAGCTTCTTAAATTAGGATGTCTAATCCCTTCCTCAGATTTGGAAAGTTTTCATCATTATTTCTTCAAATAAGTTCTCTGCCTCTTTCTCTGTCTCTTATTCTAGGATTTCCATAATGTGTATATTGTTTTACTTGATGTTGTTCCATAAGTCCCTTAAAATTTCTTCACTTTCCTTCGTTCTTTTTTCTTTTTGCTCTTCTGATGTGATAATTTCAATCAGCCTGTCTTCAAGTTTTTTGATTCTTTATTCTGCTTGATCAAGTCTGCTGTTGAACCTCTCCAATCAATTTTTCAATTCAGTTACTGCATTCTTCAGCTCTAGAGTATCTGTTTGGTTTTTTGTTTATAGTTTCTATCTCTTTATTGATATTTTCATTTTGTTTATGCATTGCTTTCCTGATTTCATGTAGTTGTTTATCCATGTTCTCTTGTATTTCACTGACATTTCTTAAGACAATTATTTAGAATTCTTTGTCAGGTAATTCATAGATCTCTATTTCTTTGGGGTCAGTTTCTGGAGATTTATTTGATCCTTTTATTTGGCAATGTTTCCCTGTTTTGTGCATCTTGTTTTTTGGGTTGTCTGTTTGTTTGTTTTGCTGTTTTGTGCATTTAAAAAAGCCATTTCTTCCAGTCTGTATGGACTGGCATTGTACAAGGAAAGACCTTCACCAATCAGCCCACCTAGAGATCTTGGGGACTCCCTCAAATCTTTTCCAACCATGTGTCTTCTCTGGGCTCGTGCATGTAATTTCCTAATTAGAGAGACTTTCAATTTCTTTTTCAAGAGGTTGTACTTTCTCTATCCCTCTGGTGTCTGTTTGTAGTACTGCAGGTTCTCTAGTGCTGCAACAAGGCTGCTGAGTTCTCTTTTGTTCTTTATAACTCTCCAAGCATCCAAAGTATGCCAATTCCCTGTAAGTGCTCCAAGTTAGGCAAGATAGAAACCAGTCCATCTGGTAGCCCCTTGAAAAGCCAGAGCATTGGTGCACATTCCATTTCTCTCTTTCCCATCCAAAAGAGAAGCCTTGAGCTGGGCGCTTTCTCCCAATACTGCTGAGCTGTGTCAGCCTCCACATGCAGTTGTCAGTTCTCTGGTGCTGCAACAAACTTCTAAGCTTTGTTTTGTTCTCTGTGACCCCAAGGCAACCAAAGTAGTCTCTCTTTATTCACAGTTTGGTTTTCATGGTTTCAGTTATCCATGGTCAACCATAGTCCAAAAATAAATGGAAAATTCCAGAAATAAACAATTCATAAGTTTTAAATTGTGTGTTATTCTGAGTAGTGTGATGAAATCTTGTGCCATCCCACTCTGTCCTGCCCAGGACATGAATCATCTCTTTGTCCAGCCTATCCATGTTGTATATACTATCTGCTGTTAATCACTTAGTAGCCGTATCGGTTATAAGATCAATTATCACAGTATCACTGTGCCTTGTTCAAGTAACCCTTATTTTACTTAATAGTGACTCCAGAGTGCAATAGTAGTGATACTGGAGATTCCGATATGCAAAAGAGAAGCTGTAAAATGCTTCCTTTAAGTCAAAAGGCAAACGTTCTTGACTCAATAAGGAAAGAAAAAAATCGTATGTTTAAGTTGCTAAGATCTATTGTAAGAATGAATCTCCTATCAGTGAAATTGTGAAGAAGGAAACAGAAATTTGTGCTAGTTTTGCTGCCACACCTCAAACAGCAAAAGTTACAGCCACAGTGCACGATAAATGCTTAGTTTAAGATGGAAAAGGCATTAAACTTGTGGGTGGAAGACATAAACAGAAACATGTCATAACTGACAAAAATTGGGCTCAGTACTATCTGTGATTTCAGGCATCCACTGGGTATTTTGGAATGTATCCCCTGCAGATAAGGGGAGACTACTCTATGCCAGCACCCATCAGTGCTCCAACTCAGACAAGACAGAATCTAGTGCCTCGGACAGCCCCTGAAAAGCTAGAACTGTGGATGCATATCCTCCTCTTCTTTCCCTGCCAATGGAGAAGCTACAAGCTCATTTTTTTCTCCCAATCTTACCAAGCTGTGCCAGCTTGGAAGAAGGACTATCATGGTTTATATGAAACAGCTTTTCTTACTAATTTCAATGCAGTATTCCAGATTTTGAGCTTGCCTGCAGTACTGCAACTTAATTGGTTTCTGGAGTTTTCATTAAGGCTTTTTGGAACTATGTTACAGTTAAGTTGATGTCTCTGTGGAGAAACAAGGTCTGGGGCTTCCTATTCTGCCATCTTGCTGACATCACTCCTGAAGAATTCCTTTTATGTTTATTATTCATTCAGTTTTCCTTTTTTGGTAATAAGCTACTTAGATTTCTTGCCCTTTTCTATACTAGAGTGTTTACCTCTTTATGATTGATTTGTGGGAGTCATTTCTATATATTGCATATTAATCCTTTGTCAATTTTATAGGTTGCAAATATCTTTCAAGGCTGTGGCTGGTCATTTCCATTTGTTAATAGATTTTAAAAATTATTTTGTTTATTCTCAGCTTACTTTTTAAAAATTACCAACTCTAATGCATTTTTGGGGAGTCTAATGTAGGGAGTACATATACATTGTGTCTTATTGATATTTTAAGTGCTTTTAATAAATTTTAATAACATTATTCAAAAGATCTATTAGTCAACATTCACCTCACAGTTAAATCAAAGTCTTTACCTGACATGTAAATAAATGAATCTAAACACTTCCAATGCCTACCATAGATTCTTCATCTTATTTTTAGGTACTTCATAATGCCACACACTTTACCTATTTTAAATGCACAATTCAATGAATTATCATAAATTTACTGAACTGGAAAGCCATCATCCCCATCTAGTTTTAGGATATTTCCATCACCTTGGAAAGATCCTCAGTGCTCATTTTCAGGAAATCCCTAATTCCTACTCCCAGCCCCAGGCAACAACTAATCTACTTTATGCTTTGCCTATTCTGAATATTTCATATAAATGAAATCATACAATATGTGGTCTTATGTGATGTCTTCTTTCACTTAACACAATGTTTTTGAGGTTCATCCATGTTGCAGCATGGGTCACTTCCTTTTTATTGAGAAATAGTATTCTATTGTATATTGTATAACCATACCACATTCTGTTTATCCAGTCATGAGTTGTGTATATTTGGATTGCTTCCACTTTTTGACCGTTATGAATAATGCTATGAACATTCACATACAAGGACTTGGGTGGTATTAACCATTTGTATATATTTTTTACTAAAATGTGTATTCCAATCTTTTGCCCACTTTTAAACTAGGTTATTTGTCTTATTACTGAATTCTTTATACATTCTGGATATGAGCCCTTTATCAGATGTACAATCTGAAAATATTTTCTCACAGTTTACAACCAGTCTTTTCATTTTTCAAATGGGAGCAACAGATATTCAGATTTTTTTTTTAATCCATTCACTTGCTGATGGGTCCTTTGGATTGTTTCTCGTTTTGAACTATTATAAATAAAGCAGCTATGAACATTCATAGACAAGTAGTAGTATCTATGCTTTTATTTGCTATGAGTAAATACTCAAGAGGGGAATGGGCGAGCTGCAGAGTAAGCATATGTTTAACTCTATAATAAACTGCTTCACTATTTATCAAGTAGTTATACCATTTCATATTCTCACTAACAATCTATAAGAGATATGGTAGTTCTATGTCTACACATGATAATGTGAGTGTTTTAAATTTTATTCATTCGAGAGAGAGTATACAATAGTATGACATTTGATTTTTTTCTTATTTTTTTATTGTGGTAAAACATAAATAATAGTTATTTAAACACTTATAAGTGGTAATAATTAAGTGATATTAAATACATTTCACATTGTGTGTACTCATCACTACTCTGTATATACCAAAATTTTTCATAATCCCCTGAAAAAGCTCTATACACATTAAACAATAACTTCCCCTTCGTCCCTCACTCCAGCTCCCAGTAACCTCTATTCAGCTTCCTGTCTCTACAAATTTGCCTATTCTAGGTACCTCATATAAGTGGAATTAAACAATATTTGTCCTTCTGTGTCTGGCTTATTTCACTAAAAATGGGATGTATCTTCAAGGTCCCTCTGTTCTTACATATATCAAAATTTTATTCCTTTGAATGGAATAAACACATTTTGTTTATCCATTTGTCTGATCATGGACACTTGGGTATGTCTCCACCTTTTGGCTACTGAGACTAATCAACATTGGTATACAGATATCTGTTCAAGTTTCTGCTTTCATTCATATATACATACACACACACACATATAATAAAGTTCCTAATTTTGGATACATATCTAGGAGTGGAATTTCTGGGTCATGTAGTAATTCTATGCTTAAATTTTTGAGGAATTGCCAAACTGTTTTCCACAGTGGCTGCATCATTTTACATTTCTACCAGCAATGCACAAGGGTTCCAATTTCTTCACATCCTCCCCATCACTTGTTACTTTCCATTTTTTTTTTAAATAACAGTTATCCTAGTGGATGTGGTTTTTCATTGTGGTTTTGATTTGCATTTCCCCAATGATTAGTGATGTTGAGTATCTTTTCATATGCTTATTTTCCACTTTTGTCTCTTTGGAGAAAGGTCTATTCAAGTCTTTTGCCCATTTTTGAATTGAGGTTTTTTGTTGTTGAGTTCATTATATATTCTGGACATTAATCCCTTATCAGAGATAATATTTGCAAAAGTTTTCAATCACTCAGTAAGTTGTCTTTTTACTTTCCTAATAGTATTATTTGATTCATAATAATTCTTAATTTTAATAAAGTCCAATTTACCTATTTTTTCTTTGTTGCTTGTACTTTTGGTGTCCTATCTGAAAAATCATTGCCAAATCCAATGTCATGAAGATTTTCACCAACGTTTTCTTCTAAGAATTTTATAGCTTACTTTAAGGGTTAGAGGCAAAGGATTCTTAAAGGCTGAGGGCAAAGACTATTTCTGATAGAGCTTTAATTAGCAATAGTTTTACAAAAAAACCACAAAGTCCCGCAGTCCCCAGATTCCCTTGGTTAATGATATGTTAAAAATGAAATGCTCACCAATGAAAACAACTCTGATTTCTTTCACCGAGTGAAGAAACATTTGTAATGTGATTAATTGCCTTTTAATTTGTCTGAATCTATTTGATTTGTTTAGTCTAGATTTTGGAATATTATGTTTCTTAAAATAGACATCTGCGCACATCAAATGTTGCCTTGTAAACATCTTGATTCTGTGTGGCGAGGTTGGGGGGACAGGGTGGGACAGGCTGGCATGAGAGCACTTGCATCGAGCACCTTCTTCTCTCACAGAGTGAGCAATCCCAGGGTGAGCCTAAGTGTTCCTCTCTCTTGTGTTTTCCCGACTGTATATGTAGGGCTTTTTACCTAATGGGTACACAGAAAACATTATATGATCCACTTACTGCTCCATTACAGTTGAGAGAATAGTAATTTTAAAAGAAAATTTGAAAAAACACACCAATTTGCTATGTATTCCACTAAAATAATCTCTCTATATAGAATAAAACCTTAACTATAAACATGCATTTCCTATGAATTATAAAATTTTCCTCTCATAACTAAACTGATACATTTTGAAAGTTGAGAATAGGGACGTTTAGTTTAACACCTACCGCCTTTGAGTGTTAAATCCATCAAGATGATTCTCTCTGAGTTCAGACACTAATGATAAAACCATCTGTAACACAAAATCAGTTGCAGGTTAACTCACCCTGCAAACAGGATTACATCAGTTCTATTTTTCTTGGTGTGAGTGATATTTCCGTTGAGATTCCCCCCAACCCCCCGCCGTCTTCTCCTTATGTTTTACTTTGTCAGAGTGAAAAGAAAACAGTGCCAAGTCACAGTTACTAATAACTGGGATTTTATGTTTAATGTTTATTATTCTGCATTCTTATTTAGGCAATGAACAATAGATCATTAATTTCCTAAGAATTAAAACCAAACCATTTAAAAAAAGTTAGAGTTAGTTTATTTCTTCTTTTTAACTTTAGTTCATTTTAAAAAATGGTTTTCATGTATAAAGCTTCTAAAAGACCAGAATGGTTAACGTTAAAAATCTCATAATAATTTTAGAAAGTTATATCAAAATCATAGATTAAAACTTCCTATATTTGACTACAATTTGAGCCAGAAGAAAACAAAGCTTTAAATACTAAGAGGTAAATATATTAATATCACTCTATTTCCAAGATTATTTACTGAATTTTCTGCTTTGCTTTAACATAAAATTCCAATCAAGTTATTTTAAATACTAGGTTTGTCCAACAGTACAAGGCTGTGTTTATCCTGATTAAGGCAAGCTCTTCTTGCAAAAATCTTGGAATGAATAACTGAGATGGGTTACGAGAAGAAGAGGTTGATTGGTAGATTTAATAAAACCTTTCCTGGTTTCCTTCTCCTTTCTCATAACCTCCCATCTCACATTTCTTCCTTACATGGCAGTAAGTCTACCCAAGGTAAGAAGAGATAAACAAAGAAAAGTTAAACATCTCTCCTGGAGGAGTGAAATATTTCCATTTACCCTTTTTGCTGATGGTACATTCAGCAATGAAAATTTCAATACTAATAAATTTAAAATACTCACATTTTTAAGCAAACCAGGATAGTAATCTACAGCCGCATACCCAAGACCTTGAGTGAAAAGACCAACTTCTTTTTCATCAAATCTGAATGCTGAAAGTATATGAGATATTAAACTCTAAAAAAATAAAGAGAAAAATTAACTTCTTAAAAGTGAATGCAAGTGCCTATATGTACAATGCCTATAATTTGAGTTATTTGTAAATGAGGTAGTTTTTATGAAACCAAAAATCTCTATTTGTCTAAGTACTCAGCTCACTTTGA
Organism: Eulemur rufifrons; assembly: GCF_041146395.1. Taxonomy (NCBI): domain Eukaryota; kingdom Metazoa; phylum Chordata; class Mammalia; order Primates; family Lemuridae; genus Eulemur; species Eulemur rufifrons. The sequence continues at coordinate 206,492,137 of NC_090989.1, forward strand.
TTCAAGGTGTAAAAAAGAAATAAATGAGCATGAAAATTAGTACATTAAAACTGAGTCAAACAGTAAAATAAAAATATATAATGAATAAACAGTGCTTTAATCATACTAAGAATGGATCTTTATTTTTTTTAACTCAGTAAAATATGTTTATCAGAGTAGATATGAGAATTTAACACACTGACTGCCACACTAGAAAAAAATTTTTTTTCCTTGGGGTCACGGTGTTTATTACAAAAATAGAATAAAAATTTCAAAAACAAAACAGTCCTTTCTAATTTAATGAAAATTTTATTTTTTATTGTTTTCTGTGTTTTTTTTGAATAAAAAAGTAATATAAAAACTTGAAAATTAATAATATAAAAAATAATGTCAAAACTTGAAAAACAATTCATAAGGGTAAGTGTTTTTCTGAACTTGTCAGACTTAAGTGCAATTTAAAGGTAAACATAAGTAGAAAAACAAAATTTATTGACCTCTATTCATTTAATCCACGTTTTTAGAATTAAATTGTCAATACTAATTGTAACAGTAAGAACTCAACAAGTAAGATTTTCACAAACCAATTGCAGGGTTTTGCCCAGATTTTGCTTCACAAGGTCTCAGGCTCAAAACTAGCGTGAGTTAAATATAACTCACATGGCAGTTAATGTGTTAATATAAGACAACGCATCACAAATCGGTAGAAAAAAGAAAAATTATGCAATAAGTGGTGCCTGGAAACCTATTTTAAGAAAGAGGTTAGATTCTCACTTTAAATTATTCATCAAAATATACTTGAGTTTAATGTAAATTAAAGAGAACAATGCAAAAATGAAATAAAATAATAAACAAGAAGAAATTATAAGTATTTCTCAAGTATCTAAATGAGAAATAACTTTATAAACTGAAAATCAAGTCATAAGGTAAACAGATCAGTTGTACTAAATAAAAATAAAACTTTGTGTTTATCAGAAAATAACATAAGCACAAACTAGGAAGAATATTAACAACAAATAGTACAGACCATATATAATCAAATTAATGTACAAAATATATGACAAACACTAAGAGCATAAAAAATAAATATGAGCAGATAGTTAATAAGAGAAAACACAAATGCTGGCAGTAATACTTTTATAATCAGAAAAAAATATTTACTATTTTAAAAAGATTTTATTTGGAAATATTTGATTTTTTAAAAGTCTTACACTGCATTTTGTGATAACACATTACAAGATAAAATGAATATGCATATATGCATATAAATGTACATGTGTATATATGTAAATCCAAACACAAACACTTGGAGATGACAGTCTAATCCAGGACAGAGGCTAAGGGCACCTCGGTGATGGGTAGGCCCCATAGACCAGGTACAACAAACACGTAGCACACAGACCAGTGACACCCAGGGTAGTTACCACTAATCTATTATGGCACTTCTTTCAATTTCATCATAAAATATTTCACATATATAAAAAGATATAAAATAATATGACAAATTTCACCCACCATTAAACTTAGTCAATAAAATATTAGAAATACAGATGAAGCCTTCTGTGCCCTCTCCCCTTCCCCACAACAATTCTACAGCAGTCCCTACCCCTGGGGAAAAACTCTACCCTGAAACTAGTGCACATCCTTTTGTGTAGATCATGGTACTTTCTCTCTTGGTGCTCAGACCTGCTTCAGTATCCTCAAAACAGAACTCCAACCAAACACTCCTAAGTAATGTAAGTTGAAATCCGCCATCTCTACATGACACCGTCTAGTGTTTTCAAGTGAGAAAAGTTTATGGCAAGTTAACATGGTAGCTTTAAAATATTACTACTTGGGAGAAGACATGAATGATTAAAAAAACAAAGACCAGCAATACGTACAGCATGATTTACCAAAAAATGAATTAATTGGAAAGGGAGAAAAACAGGAAATTTACAAAATCAGAATGAACTTTTTACAAGGTATATGATATTAAAAGTCTCCTTACTAAAGAAAGGCTGGATTCAGCTATTTGAATATATTGCCTCCCCCCACCCCCCTTTCAGTTCAACCTGCTCTACGTACACAAAACAAACAGGAGCTGACAGTAGTCCCAGGAGAAGTGATCTCCAAGTTCTTCCCCCAAACCAAGCACAATCTGGGTGAGGGCAAGCAGCCACAGCTGGGCTGGCAATCAGGGAGATCAGGCACAAGCTAGTGTGCTACCCAGAGGGGAGCCATGCTCACTGGAAGGGTAGGGCGTACACAGCAGGGAGGGCACTTGGTGCTTTCCAGCAAGCTCAGGACAGGGCCTGAACCCCAGAGTGGGGTGCAAGGCAGGTGTTGGGTGGGGGTGGGAAGGAAAGCCCAACCAGGCCTGGCCAGCCACATGTGAAATCCATGTGGAAGTGTCCCAGGTAGACCAGGCAGAGGAGGGGGCAGGCCAGGAGGGCTTGGTTTGGAAACTAGGCAGGCTCAGAGTCAGGGGCAGTCTGATGTTAGGTGGAGAGAGGGCAGAACCGGAAATACTCAACCTTCTGCCACCAGACTTTTGGCATTCTATTTAACAAACACTTAAAACACTTACTATGTGCCGGGAGCTGTTTTAAGTGCTTTACAAATGGCACTCATTTAATCCTCACACCCTATAGTAGGTACTATTATTGAATCTGTGTTACAGATGAGGACATTACACAGAGTTTAAGTGGCTGCCCAAGGCTGGTTACCTATCATATGGCCAAACCTCATAAAGAACCTCCCTAGGCCGGGCGTGGTGGCTCACGCCTGTAATCCTAGCACTCTGGGAGGCCGAGGCGGGTGGATCGCTCGAGGTCAGGAGTTCGAGACCAGCCTGAGCAAGAGCGAGACCCCGTCTCTACTAAAAATAGAAAGAAATTATATGGACAACTAAAATATATATATACAAAAAATTAGCCGGGCATGGTGGCGCATGCCTGTAGTCCCAGCTACTCGGGAGGCTGAGGCAGTAGGATCGCTTAAGCCCAGGAGTTTGAGGTTGCTGTGAGCTAGACTGACGCCACGGCACTCACTCTAGCCCGGGCAACAAAGTGAGACTCTGTCTCAAAAAAAAAAAAAAAAAAAAAAAAAAAAAGAACCTCCCTATATCCACTCTCCAGGAGATAGTTTTTAACAATGCAAATCTGACTGGGCTCAGTTTGAAACCCTTCTCTGACTTCCAGTAACTTACCATGAAACCCAAACTTCTTCCCTAAGGGAAAAGGGCCTGGCTCCACCGGTACCCCCGACACCCACCACTGGGCCGGCTTCCCCTCACTAGCATAATTGGAACTCTGGAGGGCCACAGGTTCTTTGGCCCACCAGGACTTTAATATGTCTTATTCCCTCTGCCTGGGGGACTCTCCTATGCCTTTCACCTGGTGAAATGCTGCTTCCTGAAGGCACTCGAACAATTATGACAACTAAAATTTATTGAGTGCTTTACTGTGTGTGAGGTACTATGCTAAGTTATCTAAGTATGGTATCACACTGAAAATCCCAGGTTCAGTTTTTAAACAAATTCAATTAAGCAATGTTTCAATTAAGCCACTCATAAACAAGTGGCTATTACTATATTTCACATGATTGACCCTCAAAAAATTAAAGCACAAGGTACTACATACAGATCCAGTTAGGATGGAAAGTAATATAGTTCACAATAGAAGGAAACTGGTTTCAAGGAAGTCACAGCCCTGGATCAGTTAAGATTGTAGATCTTAAACAAAACCATGCCCAGGCTTTCCCCTCTAACCCAGTGCCTCTCAGAAGCACTCACACCCTAAGGTCTGGGACCAGTGCATGGAGGGTGACTTTCCAACACTGCCTGAGCTCCTTTGGCAGCTGAGCCAATGGAAGTTAAAAAAAGAAAAAAAAAAATCTAAACATTTCATAGATTCATAGGCTGTAATCAGGGATTATAAATAATTCCTGAGTAATGTTTAAAATGGCCACAAACAGTTCCCTAGATACTACAGACATATGTTGCTTAACAACAGGTATATGTTCTGAGAAATATGTCGTTAGGTGATTTCATTGTTGAGCAAAGATCACAGAGTGCACTCACACAAACCTCGGTGGGATGGCCTACTACACACCTAGGCTGTATGGTATAGCCTATTGCTCCTAAGCTACAAACCTATTTAGCAAGTGACTGTACTGAATACTGTAACCAACTGTAACACAGTGGTATTTGTGTTTCTAAATGTATGTAAACATAGAAAAGATACAAGTAAAAATACAAGTATAATAGATAAAATATGGTCCCCTGTATAGGGCACTTACCATGAATGGAGGTTGAAGGACTGGAAGTTGCTCTGGGTGAGTCAGTGAGTGCTAAGTGGATGCGAAAGCCTAAGACATTGCTGTTCACTACTGTAGACTTTATAAACACTGTACACTTAGGCTACACTGAATTTATTTAAAAATTTTTTCTTTCTTCCATAATAGATTAACCTTAGCTTACTGTAATTTTTTCCCTAATATATGTTTTGATTTTTACCTTTTGACTCTTTTGTAGTGACACTTAAAATACACATTGTAGGCCGGGCACGGTGGCTCACGCCTATAATCCTAGCACTCTGGGAGGCCGGGGCAGGAGGATCACTCGAGGTCAGGAGTTCGAGACCAGCCTGAGCAAGAGTGAGACCCCCGTCTCTACTAAAAATAGAAAGAAATTATCTGGCCAACTAAAAAAATATGTATAGAAAAAATTAGTCGGGCATGGTGGTGCATTCCTGTAGTCCCAGGTACTCGGGAGGCTGAGGCAGTAGGATCGCTTAAGCCCAGGAGTTTGAGGTTGCTGTGAGCTAGGCTGACGCCACGGCACTCACTCTAGCCCAGGCAACAGAGCCAGACTCTGTCTCAAAAAAAAAAAAAGAAAAAAACCACACACACATTATACAGCTATACAAAAATATTTTCTTTCTTTATATCCTTGTTCTATGATCTTTTTTATTTTTAATTTTTTTTAACTTTTAAACTTTTGTGTTAAAAACTAAGACACAAATATACACATTAGCCAAGGCCTACAGAGCGTCAGGATCGTTAATATCACTGTCTTCCACCTCTACATCTTGTCCCCCTGGAAGGTCTTCAGGGACAATAACATGCAGGGAGCTGTCATCTCCTATGATAACAATGATTTTTTCTGGACTGCCTCCTGAAGGACCCTGCTTGAGGCTGTTTTACAGTAAACTTTTTTTTTAATAAGTAGAAGGAGTATGCTCTAAAGTAACAAAAAGCATAGTACAATGAATAAGTAATGAAGTCATTTATCATTATTATTATCAAGCATTATGTAGTATGCATAATTGTATGTGCTGTACTTTTGTATGACTGGCAGTGCAGTGTGTTTGTATACGCTAGCATCACCACAAACATGTGAGTAATACATTGGCTCTAAAATGTTTCGACAGCTATGATGTCACTAGGCCGTAGGAATTTTTCAGCTTGATTATAATCTGATGGGACCACCATTATAAGTGTATGTGGGCTGTCATTGACTGAAATGTTGTTATATGGCACACGACTGGAGTTCTAATGCTTGCAGTGTACAAGTTGACTTTAACACATAAGGTCTTGGAAAAATGAAAATGCAGTAGTTCCTCCTTATCCAAGGGGGATATGTTATAAGACTCTCCGTCAATGCCAGAAACCTTGGATAGTACTGAACCCTATATGTACTTTTTTCCTGTATACACATACCTATGATAAAGTTTAATTTATAAATTAGGCACAGTAAGAGATTAACAATAGCTAATAATAAAATAGAACAATTATAATAATATACTGTAATAAAAGTGTCAGCGTCACTACTCTTATGCTTTGGTGCCATTATTAATTAAAATAAGGGTTACTTGAACACAAGCACTGCAAAGCTGTGACAGTTGATCTGATAACTGGGACGGCTACCAAGTGACTAACAGGTGGGTAGTGTATACAGCATGCAAGTGCTGCACAAAGGGATGGTTCATGTCCCAGGAGGCAGAGAGCAGCACAGCATGAGATTTCAATACACTACTCAGAATAGTATATAATTTAAAACTTATGAATTTTATATTTCTGAAATTTTCCATTTAACATTTTTGGACAGGGATTGACTGGGGGTAACTGAAACCACAGAAAGGGAAACTATGGATAAGGAGGGGAACTACTGTAACTTAATTGGCAGATCTGCCCTGACTTAGATTTCTGAAATGATACAGTTAGCAACTGATTTTAAAAATCAAATTCTATAAAGATAGTTCCTCACCCCATTTAAAAAAAAAGAACAACCTATACCATAATACTCAGTGTTGGCAAGGATGTGGTGAGATGGGCACTCCGTTGCTGCTGGGAGCACAAATTTGTAAAGCCTTCTGGGAAGTCACTTGATAATATGTAGCTACGATGGTTTGAATGTGTCCCCCAAAGTTCATGTGTTGGAGACTTTTCCCCAATGCAACAATGTTAAGAGGTGGGGCCTTTCAGAGGTGATTAGGCCCTCATGAATGGATTAATGCCATTATTGCGAGAGTGGGTTAATTATCTTGGGAGTGGGTTCCCAATAAAAGGATGAGTTAGCCTCCCTTTTCTGACATATGTGCTCTCTTGCCCTTCCTCCTTCTGCCATAAGATGATACAGCAAGAAGGTCCTTGCTGATGCAGGCCCCTCGACCTTGGACTTCACAGTCCCCAGAACTGGAAGAAATAAATCTCTGTTCTTTATAAATTATCCAGTTTCAGGTATTCTGCTATAGCAGCACAAAATGCACTAAGTCACTAGCCAAAACATTTTGCCCAGTAATTCAATTTCCAAGAATATACCCTAGAGAAAGATTTAGGTGTATGGCAGCATTACTTAACAATTGTAAAAATCCAGAAGCAATCAAAGTACCCAATCACATCAGATTGGTTGAATTTATCATGGTTTATCTGACAGTGTGAATCATGTCGTAAAAAAATATTTACCGATACAGGAAAAGACTACATAATCGTATGAAAAGCAAGGTGCAAAAGTGAATGTTCAACATGATTTTAATTTTGTATGTACAAAAATACTGGGAAGAGGCCAGGCGAGGTGGCTCACGCCTGTAATCCTAGCACTCTGGGAGGCCGAGGCGGGTGGATCGCTCGAGGTCAGGAGTTTGAGACCAGCCTGAGCAAGAGCGAGACCCCGTCTCTGCTAAAAAATAGAAAGAAATGATCTGGCCAACTAAAAATATATATAGAAAAAAAAAATTAGCTGGGCATGGTGGTGCATGCCTGTAGTCCCAGCTACTGGGGAGGCTGAGGCAGTAGGATTGCTTAAGCCCAGGAGTTTGAGGTTGCTGTGAGCTAGGCTGATGCCAGGGCACTCTAGCCCGGGCAACAGAGCGAGACTCTGTCTCAGAAAAAAAAAAAAAATACTGGGAAGAAATGTAACAAATACTTAACATTGGTTATTTCTAGGAGTGATTTATAATTTCTTCTTTAAATTATCTGTATTTTCAAAGTTTCTATCCCATATTCTAATTTTTAACATAAAAAATATTTTGTAAAACAAAATTACTTTAACTTTTATTTTTTCTGTAATTCCCTAATATGAATTACTACAGAGGGCCATAAGAGTTTTATTCCTGGATAAAACAAGCATAAGTCCTAGAAACAATACATTGAGGCCTGCCTATGGCTACATAACTTTAAAAGACACCTCAAACTTCTTCCGTCCCCTAATTCTCTCTTTTAAAGTAAACCAAACATTGATGAGCATTTCTCATTGCTAAGAATAATTTTTTTTACTGCCACCTAGTGGCAAATAGTGTAAACACAAAATCATTAAAGATTAGGCATTGGCTCTTGGACAAAAATCAATTCCTACAGTCACACACCAACAGATTCTTTTTAAAATGCTAGCAGAGCCATCTTAGAGAAACCCTACTCAAACCCTCTCATTTTACTAATGAGGAACTGGGTTTCTAAATACACAAATTGATATCTACAAAAAGGATGTGGATGTAAATGAATAAGTTCTGACACAAAGAAGATGTGCAAATGCATCACCCTGATTCGTGATCTAAAACCTTTCAAGGGTGGAAAGTGTAGGAACACAGCTGCACATAAAACAGTTTTAAGCCCAATTTTGCTTCATATAGGAGTTTTAAGAATGAAAGAACTCTCCTAATGCTTGAAAAACTGTTGAAAACACTTACACCATGGAGGTACACTTTCATAAGGTGAGAGTTTTTTAATAAATCCAGGGGAGAATCCACTGCCCTTGTTTTCAGGTGCTCTAATTTGTCCCCGCCTCCTTGTGTCCGCTCCATCTTGTAACAGGCAGCACATTCACAGGCGGGTTAGGAAAGTTGGAGCACAGGCTGTGGTTTGGCACATGCTCCGGGTGTGGAAGGAGGGCTGTGGTTTTTGCTCAAGCAAAGGGCTAGGAGAGCCAAATTGTGGTCAGTATTCTCAAACTGAGACAGAGCACATATTTTATGCTTCTCCAAACAATTTCTTCATCAGATCATTAAAGTCTTTTAGAATTCCCACCACTTTGCTCTCTTTTGCACATGTCTCTTTATACATAACATACCCAAAAGACACAGTTTGTAAACAAGGATCGTTTATTCATTCGTTCAGCAAACATATAGAGTGTGAGCTGTATTCAAGCCACTCTGCTGGGGCTATCGGGATGAGAAGCCCCTACAATCTGGCAAAGGGCGACAGAGATGGGAACAATCATCATACGAGACAGAACGCGTTGAGTGCTACAATGAGGGGTAAGACAATCACTGTGGGAACAGAGCAAGGAATGAGGAGTTCCAACTGCCGGTTGCAGAGTGCTCCCGGAGGTGATGGCATCTGAGCTTATACTGACAGCTGAAGAGTAAGGGCGGCAGGTTGTGAAGAGGCAAGGGAAAGAAAGAGTGCAGGGGCGATGTGGCTGGGACCCACAGAGGAAAATGATGAGGGACGGAGTCAAGAAAGGAGGAGGAAAAAGGGCTGTTGCAAAAACGCTCCTGCCACCCCTCAGGCTCCAGGCCTTCACGGGTTCCTAAGCACAGCCTGCCCCCACATGGCCTCAACTCACCCAAGCCAACTTACTTCCCCTCTGCCTGCTCTTTGATCCCTGTGACTTGGTGACATCAGACTCCCTGCTGGTTGCCAAATTCACCCCACCCCTTCCCACTTCCAGATCATTTCTTTCTCCAGAGAAACCCCACAACCCCCATCCACCTCTAGCTGCCAAAATGACACCTATCTTTCAAAATCCATCTTTCTCCAAGATTGCTGTTCTCATTCCCGACTGCCTTAGCCCTCGTCCTCCTGAAATCTCCAGTCTTCTGTTTGTATTTCTCTCTCTGCACCTTCCAAGTTTGCCTTATGGTATAGTTGAAAGTATACTCTTTCTACTCATCAGCCTACAGGCTCTCTAGGGAAGGCACTGTCTTACTGATCCTCACATTCCTTAGTACAACTGTGAACTAGTCCTCAGCATTTCACATAATAGTCATTCAGTAAACACTGGCTGAATCAAACTCAATAGAATAGACTGCTCTTCAATAGCTACTGAGCAATACAATCACGACGGGTTCCTTTGTGATTTTCTTATAATAGAACATGATAAATTTTCTTTTTCAAAATTTGCTTTCCTAAGTTTCAGGTCAAAAAATACCCACCTGCAGAATACTGGAAGAATATGACATTGCTATGTACTTTTACTTCAAAGAGATTTACTCAATTTGGTAACACTGAGCAGAACCTTGCACACCGATATGGATGTAATTTCACTGAATAATATGCTGCTTCGGTGCTACTCAGCTTGTGGTAACCTGTGGGTACACCACAGTATTAGAACATCCGGGAGGGACAGGAGAAGCAACACCAAAGGGCTATCTTTGCAGAAAAGGCCCTGGAAAATTCCAAATCAGTCTCAGCTGTATTTAAATGGAAGTTATAATGTAGATATACACATCTAAAAAATTATTTTTCCTATAAACCTGCTTCGTAAAATAAAGCCTTTGTCAGTTCAATCTAATGTATTCAATTATTTTTGGCCAAAAAAATTTACCCCACAGGTATAGCACAGCATGTTTAACATTCTCCTTCTTCAAGCCTTTATAGAAGTATCCAGTCTATTTAGTCCTGGGCCTGCAGACGTGGTGCCATTTTGAATATTTGATGGGGCGTGTTTTTTGTTGTTTGAGACAGGGTCATCCAGGCTGGAGTGCAGTGGTGACATCACAGCTCACTGCAACCTCCAACTCCCAGGCTCAAGGGATCCTCTTGCCTCAGCCTACTGAGTAGCTAGAACCACAGGCACGTGCCACCATGACTGGCTAATTTTTTTTTTTTTTTTTTCTCAGAGATGGGGGTCTCACTCTGTTGGCAGGCTGGTCTCAAACTCCTGGCCTTAAGTGATCCTGTAGCCTCAGCCTCCCAAATTGCTGGGATTACAGGTGTGAGCCACCATGCCTGGCCCGTGTGTTCTTTTACCATATAAAATACCTGTGCCCAAATGCTAAATTAGTTACTTCCTCTTTTATGTTCCTATAGCATTTTATGTAAACATCTAGTAAAACATTTATGTTATTATACTGGAATTATTTACTTACTTAACATTAAAAATCCCTAAATTAATTAAATCACCTTCAAGTGATTTACATTTTTCTAAATTAGATACCATAGTGATGACTGGCTTATTTTCTTAATAACACAATCTTAAATTATCATTTTCCCCTGCCAACAAAGACAATCTAGAAATTAGACCAAAACATAAGCATCATCTAAATTTACTAAAAAAAAAAAAGTTGCCTCTATAGAGTAAAATGGACCAGCAATGCCTTGCATAGCACTACATGACAAAACAACAAAGAAGACAAACACTATGAAACTTTTAAAAATATACATTGAAGATCTGCATAAATGCAGAGATAAACTATGGCCTTAGCAAGAAAAATTCAAAGTCACAAAGATATCAATTCTCTGGCATAGAGACTCAATGCAGTAATCAGTAACAATCCCAAATACAGTTTCTAGTGGAACTTTAGAAGCTTTTCAAAAATTTACCTGGAGAAGCAAAGGGTCAAGTATAGCATATACTAAGGAAAAGAAGAAAATTATAGAAATAGGCAGCACAACTCCACTTATATAAAGTTCAACAACAGGCACACTCAACATGTTGTTCAGGGATACACACACAAGTTGGAGAGCTACAAACCTCTCAAATTACTTCTGGATAAAAGTTCTAAAGATACAAAGTAGAATAAAGCAAGTTAGATATTTCACACTATCGTGATAATTATTCTGTGCCTGTTAGTCTGAAGCCACTTCCAATACTGAGATTTCCCAGGCAGGCAATACCATTATTGTGACATAGTTTCACTGACAACTCTTTTAAAATCTGAAATCTTTAATATCTGAAATAATAAAGAATCTGTTTTCGTACTGTAAGACACAACACATACCCATTTGTTGGTGATAAAACTATAAAAGAAATAAGATACAAATTGCTTAAAAAGGCATTTAGGATTTTGTTTTCATGGTATTTCTTTGTTATTTGTAAATTAAGAATTGAAGGATATTTCAACATGTAACAGTATACTTGATACTATAATAATCTATATTCCAAACTGAGAATAAATAAATCCTAAATTAGGCTGGACACAGTAGCTCATGCCTATAATCCTAGCACTTTGAGAAGCCAAGGTGGGTGGATCACTTGAGGCCAGAAGTTCAAGACTAGCCTGAGCAATACAGCGAGACCCTGTCATTACAAAAAATTTAAAAATTAGCCAGGTGTGATGGTGCATGCTTGCAGTTCCAGCTACTTGGGAGGCTGAGGCAGGAATATTCCTTGAGCTCAGGAGTTTGAGGTTACAGAGAGCTGTGATCCCACCACTGCATGTCAGCCTGGGTAATAGAGTGAGACCCTATCTCAAAAAAACAAAAAAATTAGCTGGGCATGGTGGCACACACCTGTAGTCCCAGCTACTTAGGAGGCTGAGGCAGAAGGATCACCTGAACCCAGGCATTTGAGGCTGCAGTGAACTATGATCATGCCATTGCACTCCAGCCTGGGGAACAGAGCAAGACCCTGTCTCTGACAATCAGTCAATCAATCAATAAAATAAATCCTAAATTAAAGGTATGGGTTTACTTTTAATACATTCTTTCTAAAAATCACACGTTTAAACTAATTTAAAATCATTTTGAGAAAAAAGACTCATACAAATATTTGTGATAATGCATCCTTTAGCAGAGTAGTACTAAATGGTTGAACTTTTTTTGAAAGAAGTCTAAGCTTAGGGCCGATATCTTATCTCCTTCAAAGACAAAAATGGCAGTCTGAATAAATTAACCTAAACAATGCCACAGAAAAAAATAATGTTCACTTGCCAACCTGGAACTCAACAACTTGCTTCCAACAGTCTTGCTTATTAGTTTTATTAGGGCATAACAGATTTTATCTAATATATCTGCAATTACTATAGTTCCTTTTATTTCAATCCAGTAAACTGTTAAATGGTTTACAATTTTACAGAATCTATATCTACTCAAGCATAAGTGGACAAGGTTTAATTCAGCGAATAACTTCCTGCTGAAGGGAAACTAAACATATAAAACATGCATTGCGAAACACTTTCCCCCATTACATGGTCAGGAAGCAAGATTCAACAGCACCCATTGATTATTTTGCTTCTTTTATAAATCATACTTTGAGATGTACAAAAGTATTTCAAATATGATTTTGAATCAGGGAAGAAGCCAAGTATAATTGGTTTTCTCCTCAGAAAACCTGAAGTTCCACCATTTTAAATAAATGTACTTATTACTCAGCACTCTTTTTTCCTTTCGGTTTTTAAAAGACAGAGTCTCACTATGTTGCCCAGGCTGGTCTCAAACTCCTGAGCTCAAGCAATCCTTCTGCCTCAGCCTCCTGAGTATGCACTCTTTTAAGTAAAGGTTAATGTTGAGAAACTAGATATTGCTCAAGCCTCTTAATGGGGCTGCGGAAATACTATTAAGGTGAGTAGGTTTAACACAATCAGGTTTTCGAAATGTCGGCACTATTGACATCTCGGGCCTGATTATTCTTAGTCGCAGTGCGCCGTCCTGTGCGTTCCTGCCTTCTGCTCCCCAGATGTCAGCAGTACCCCCCACCCAAGTTGTGACAACCAAAAATGCCTCCAGACAATGCCAAGTCCCCTTGGGAGCAAACCTGCCTCAGCTGAGAAGCTCTGGTTTAAACAAATATCCATTAAAAAAATTAGTTTGGATTACAGTTTTTGAATATTCCTCTTGTCTCTGGTATAATGATGAATATTGGCAATATAAAGGAGATCTGTGTGGCTGATCTGGAAATAACTCTAGGAGTTACTATTATATAAAGAAAGTAAATTACAGAATATATTCGGAATAATTCCACTTATGTGAAAACAAATTTAAAACAAATGAACATATTTCTACATACAAAGGCAAAGAAGACCAGAGGGATCTATACAGTCCACTGACATCAGAAATTACTTCTAGGGAGGCACGTGAGGGGTTGAGAGGAGGCTGCTGTGGCTAGACTGTGTGATTTTTTTTATAAGACTATACTGATGTATTTATTATTTGTATAATTAAAAAATAAAAGACAGAGAAAGAAAGGTCATGGAGCTTTAAAGTTAAACAGGCTTTTGAATCCTAGCTAGTGACCTTCGGGTTATTTTTTTTAAACAGTATTAGGCCTCCCAATTTCCAGTTCTATAAAATGTAGATGATAAAACTGACTTCATAGGATTGTGACAAAATTAAGTGAGGCACACACATGGAAAGTAGTCACATGGTGTGCTGCTCACAGCACATCTTCGATCATCAGTAGCTGCTGTATCTTAAATCTCAGTTTGAGTGAGCATGGGATATAATCTGATAGCCAGGTAAGCCCAGTTCCTGGGTTCTGGGTACCTCTAACCTCCTCTCTTTCCCTTCTTCACTATTGTGGTCAAGATCCACCTCCTGCCCTCTGAATCATCTCAAATACCTGCCCTGCCTGCACTTATGTGACAATGAGGATATCATCTCTAGGTCTGCCACCGTCAAATAAAAAATGCGTGAAGAGCCCCAGGAGGAGCCAACTGTGAATACCGGGTCACCTACATCAGTGTTTCTCCTGATAGGATGTGTAGATACCTCAATATGAATTATCATGCAGATGACCTTGGTCCCACTCCAGTCAAAACCTCTGAGGGTGAGGCCCCAGAATCTGCTTCTGCAACAGGACCACCGCCCACCCCACTGCACTGTCAAGTCTGAGGATCACTACCCACGTACCTGACTACAGCTCAAACACGATGTATGTGTATCCCCTTTTCCCCCCGGGAAAGAACCAAGAGAAGACAGCATGGAGGGAAGCCCAGGGTACCCTATCACCTCTCCAACTCTGCTGCAGTCATTCCTTCCTCCGGTCCAAAGCCTACTGCAACATGGGTACAGACAAGCCTTAGACCACCATGTATATCGAGATTACTTGAGGACCTGAATTATAATACTTTCAGAGTGGAAACATCCCAGGACTGGGAGTCAGATACATCTAGGTTCACCTAGCAGCTCTGCCACTCAGTGGAGAAAATCACTTACTGTCACTAAGCTTCAGTTTCTTTATCTTCGAAATGGAGAAAATAAAACCTCTCAAGGTCAGGAGGACTGAAAGAAACTATGTATGTAAATTATCGGCTAGAGACCTGGCTCTAGCAGACATTAAATAAATGTTCATTTCCATGGTTCAGTGTCAGGGCTGACCCAGTTTCTCTGAAGCAGGCCAAATGTCTGGAAGCTGCCCTCCTTAGGAAGAGAGAAGTCTTTAATGCATTCTGTTTGCCTACAAATCTACCATTTATAACCTATACTAAAGTTAAGTATTTTCCATTTTCTTAAGTTACAGATATGATCTCCACTTTCTCTCCCAAGGGTCCTTCTTCCTGGGTTCCTAGAACGGCAGGTGTCACATCATTGCTGCCACAGTTTCAAGATGCATGCAAGCAGGTAGTTTTTATGCAATCATCTCCATAAAAAACTCCCCTTGGCTCTTGCCACCGCCTCCTATCATGACTCCATATGCAAAACACCACACCCCAGCACCACCATGGCTTCTGGGGAGAAGACTCAAGAAAGCAGGAAGAACCAGGAGCCTAGCACTCTCACTGCTTGGGCCCATGAAGAAGGTCAGGAGTTCCTACAAGGGAGAAATTCCTGTCCAGTGAAAGACAAAATATTTGTTTTCCTTTGTACTTACTGTTCTTGTCCATAATTTCAAATCTTCATAATCAATAAACACAATCATCCCTAAAACAGTTGTCATATTTATGTCTGTTTTCTCAATAGCTTGTTTATCTGTTTCCAACTAAGTTTTATTAATACTTCCTGCAATTTCCCGTTCTTTCATATTTTCATGTCCACTCCCCACCCCCTAACTAATAATTCTTCCATGGACTGACTCACAGCCCTTGTCTCTTATCTTAAAGCCTAGTCTACCCTAATCCTTTTCTCAACTTATTCTGGATACTCAAAATTACAGTATGATGTGCCCCTATAATTTTTTTTAAAATGACATTACAAAGAAAAAGTTACAAATGACATTTTAAGGCAAGTTCAAAAAGAGAATTTCTTTTTCATTTAAAACTCAGTATATCTGGCATGCACCTGTAGTTGTAGCTACTCAGAGGCCAAGGCCAGAAGATTGCTTGAGCCCAGGAGTTCAAGGCCAGCCTGGGAAATATAGCAAGACACCATCTCTTAAAAGGAAAAAAAAAAAAACTTGGTATATGTAATTTTCTCAGATAGCATAGCATAGTATTTGTGCATTTTGGTATGCTAGTCAAACCCTGAGAATGTAAATTAAATATATCAACTGCTCTAACTTAAAAAAATGAAACAGATTTATTCCCATTCCTTTTTGCAGTTTTACATTCACAGCCAAAACAAATTACTACAGACAGGTTTCTGTAGCTTTCCCTTCAAAATCCTGCCTTCAATGTTTCTTTTTTTCTTTTTAAAATTTATATGTCCCATTGCAGTTTAAATGAAATGATCTACAATAAAAACCTAACTGACCTGGTATTTTTAGAGCCCTTTTTACTATGAAATAAACACTCAGAAATCTGGAGAATTGCAGTGGCTAAGTCTGTAAGTAAGAAGGAAGGCTGCTCATTCATAGAACCTCCCAGCACTCATTGTTTACATAGCCTATTCCATGAGCAGGATGCTGACAGAACACAATTCACAGAATTTCCAAACACAGGTCCAATCATAACAAAGTCTGCAGCTTTTACTTTTGCTTACAGAACCTCTTGATTGCTCACTCATTAGTTCCAGGGGGAAAAAGAGTTGGTTTTCCAAAACCAAAATCAAAAGGCTGTAGAAAATAGCCTGAACAAAACCATGGTGTTAAAACATATTTATAAGAATATATATAAAAAGGCATCTAGATAGACCTAGAAATATATGCTTTACTAAGTATACTTACTAGGGAAGGTCTTATGTTAGATAAATACTTTGCCAAGCTTAAATAATCATTCCTTTGCAAACACCCTCAACTCCCTGCTTACCCTCTTTTCTAGGTACTGTGGTACTTGCCTCGAAAAATCCCGACCCTGTGAATCCACTCTACATCTTCTCTTCCCCATGCCCACAGCTGAACACTGCCGGAGACCATCAGACAACTGAGCCGACTGCTTTGGCTTTGATTTCTGACCACAAACCTCGAACAGGCTCTGCCTTGCAACCCTCCTATGCTTCCTTGGTCAATTTGCTCGGCCACTTCCTGAGCAATTATTTCCTATTTCTTCCTCTCTCATCACATCACAACTCCTTCCCCAAAACTCCTAGTGGAGGACCTCACCTCATATATATTATAGTTGAAAAAAGAGCAATTAGCAAGAAACTCTCTCATCCTACCACCAACCAATATACAAGCTCACCTGCACACAAAGCCCTGCTTTCCTTCTGTCTTCCCTCCTGTTCCAACGGAAGAAGTGTCTCTGCTCCTACACAGTGTTGTGTCCCCTTGGGCTCCAACCGCCTCAACTCCCACCTCACCAGGGCTCCCTGTAGCAGGGACCCCTTCTCCCTCATGTATCATCCCTGGATTACTGACATCGATTTACAAACATGCTCAAAGAGCTCCCTAGCTTAAGAAGAAAAGAGTTCTCCTTGATCCTACATCTCCTTCCCTCTAATTACTGTCCAACTCTGTGCTCTGTATTAGCACAATTTCCTGAGAAAGTTGTCTAAACTTGCCTTCTCTGCTTCCCCACCTCACATTCAGTCTTCAGGCTTCTCTAATCTGGCTTCTATCCCTACCAACTCACTGGTCAGAATTCCGTGCTGCAAACTGCGGGATCTGTCCCTGCGTCCCGTTCCGCAGCGCCCTGGGCTGTCTCTTCCCAGGGCAGCCACCAGGCGCGCCTCCATGATGCACGTGCACTGTGTGCTGTGATGCTGTGGTGCACAAGCAGTGCACATCAGCAGGGTGCCCCTGGCTTCTGCTGCTGGGAACGCTTTTGTCTTAGATGCTAGTACACTCCACTCCACGTTTCTCTTTTCTTTTGGTCTAATTTAGTGGGTACTTTCTCCTCAACCCAATTTTTAGACATTAGAGACCTCAGAGCTCAGTGATACCCAGGAGAGCTTATCTAGGTCCATGAGTTTAGATGCTATTTATATGCTGAGATCTTCCATCATAAAGAGCCTGACTCCCGTTTGGCATTTTGAGTGCAGACAGCTTAAGTCCATGGCTCAGCTTCTCCTTCCGCCCCGTGTCTGGGCAGGCTGATCAGAAACCCCGGGGGCTCCCTCCTGTGGTGCCGTAGGGAGCGCAAACCCCACAAGGCCCAGCCCCAGCCCAATTCTAGCACCAGCCCTGCCCTCTCTCCTGCACTCCAGAACATACATGTAATGGGCTTACCTGACATCTTCCAATGTGCTATATCTCATTTAATATGTTCAAGACTCTTATCCCAGCCTCCCCAAACGCCATTTTCATCTTTACTGAGTAAATGATTCTACCATCCACATGCTTGTTCCAGTCAAAATTTAGATGTGACCTTCAATTCATCATTCATTCTTTCCCTTGCCCTCCATAGCCAATCCATCAGCAAATCCAGTCAAATCATACCTTAAATACTCTGGACCAGTCTACTTCTCTCCAGTGCACTGCTGTCACCCTCATCCCGGCCACAAATATCTCTCACCTAGATGTTGTCACAGACTCCAACCTGGTCTTCCTCTTTTTATTCTTACCTCCTCCACCGAGGTCTATTTTCCATTAGGCAGCAAGAGGAAGGAGTGTTCAGATGTAGCTCTTCAGGAGCAAAACAGTTTTTACAAGTGAGGAATGTGAGTTTTGAATGCAATGATACTTTTGATGAGACTGGTTACCTACTCAAGAATGGAGATCCATTAGCCAGGCACAGTGGTGCATGCCAATGGTCCCAGCTACTCAGGAGACTGAGGCAGGAAGATCAGATAAGCCCAGGAGTCCGAGTGAGCTGTGATTGGACCACTGCACTTCAGCCCGGCTGACAGTGAGACCCTGTCTCTAAAAAATTCAAATTTATAAAAAAGAATGAAGATCCAGGGGACAATGGGATGAGCACCTGGATGTGAAATCTAAAATCAGTTACCGCAGTGCTTCAGCTACACTGACCTTGGCCAATGCATTTCCTGGGGCTCACAACAGGGGCAGGGAATCACCAGGTGGAGACCATGTGGCTCAGGCTATCGACCTGGCAGCAGTCACCTTCACTTGTTCCCAGATTCGAGGGACAAGTCTATTCACATCCCCAGTTCATGCCACAGATACTTTCAGTTGAAATTTGATGGCCCACTGATGAGAAATCCAGTAGTGAAACAGAAATTGGACTGCTAGTTCAAAGACTTAAGTCCTAGTTTCCCAACTTACCTAGCTTTCTAAATGTTTACTAACATTTAGAGCTTCACTTTTCTCATTTTTAAAGTGAGGATATTTTTCACAGGGAGTTGTTAAATGCAATTATGAATGAACAAACTATAGAACACCATACAAGTGTAAGTTATATATAATCTGCTTTGAAATGCCACTTAAACAAAAAGTACTTGTAATCTGAATGAAGGGTATTTTAAATTATTGTAGGAGCAACCAATAAAGATCACTATGGACATTTCAGAGATATAAAGGTATACTTATAAGGTAAAGACTCTTGGATCTTACAGTAATTACAGAATTCTATTTCCAGCCTGTTTGTCCCCAGATGTCAGTCTTGTCCTACACAGTTTCATTTCCCACCACATTCCCTGGCCTCCATTCATTCAAAGATTACATGTGAGAACAGGAACAGGCAAAATTTCAATAAACAACTATGTTATTACATTGTTAAAATCAAAGGAAAAACAGGATTCTCTTGTCAGAAAATTGCTTTATTGTAAAAACTTTCCTAAATGTATCTATATTCAAAATAAATTAAGAGATATTCATTGAGCACCTCCTCTGTACCTAGCTTTGGAGACGCAGCAGTCAACAAGATAGTTGAGGTTGCTGCCCTCACGGGGTTTACATTCCAGTGAGGGGAGAGCGAAGAGGCAATGGATAATAAAGATGTCAATAAGATGAAGACGATCCTGTTATAAAGTAAATAAATAGGATGCTGTGATTAGATTAAAATGGGTAGGATTTACCGTAGATAAGTGCTACTCTAAAGACTAAGCATAGGACCAAGGCCTGAAAGACAAGGAACCACACATGCAAAGAAGTTGTGGAGTTATCAGCAAGTTCAGCCCAAAGATAAGAAAAAAACCCGCAAGAATGCCAATGTAGCTGGGCCAGGGTGAGCAGAGGGCAGAGTGGTAGGAGATGAGGGGGAAGAGATGATGAAGTAGGCTTCCAACTGTGTAGCACGTTGTATGCTGTGGTAATAGGAACTGGGGATGCTATTTCAAGTGCAATGGGATCAAACCGAAGGGTAGGAAAGTAACTTGATTTGTGTTTTCAAAAGTATTAAGTTTGAGCTTTGTTTTGTGGACAGTGGGGAGCAATAAAAATGTTTCTAAATTAGGCAGTGGCATGACTTATGCCCTACAAAGACTGGGTTGGTAACACTGTGCAAGACAGACTAGAAGGGGAGGAAGATATTGGAGGCTGAGCTACTAATAACGAGCTATTACAGTCAAAAAGTGTGTGAACTGCAGCAATGGAATGAAAAAGGAGGCATGAAGGGGAGAGTTGGAATGGCTAGGATTTGGTTCTGACTGGAGCAAGAGGGAGGAATCAGTTGTGGCGGGGTTTTCAACCTGGAGACTGAATGAATGTTGCCACAGAAGACACAAAAGGTATAAAGGCAGAGGCCCAGGGACAGGGAAGACAGTGCATTTGGTTTTAGCCACAACACCACTTTCTCCTCCTTCTGAGGCCACCCTACTACCCCACCACATGATTCCTGTCCATCATTCCAGTGTTTCCCATCCAAGGCTGGGCACCAGTGTCGTCAGGGATCCCAAGACATACATCAAGCCTGCTGAAGAAGAATGTGGAGGTTGTTTTTTTTTTTTTTTTTTTTTTAATTCCATTGGTGATGCTAATCTGCTGCGGCCAGGGCCAAAACTCATTGGCCCAGGCAGACCATGGAAATTAGATTTCTTATATTTTAGGGGGGCATAGGATTATTTTGGTCATTTTCCTTCTGCTTGAAGAACAACTTTAGTATTCCACTTATTGGGGGTCTGCTAGTGATATAAATTCTCCCACTGTTTTCACCTTAAAGTTTCTCATTCTTAAAGGATTCTTTCCCTCTCTCCACTGACTTGAAGATGCCATTACTCTGTCTCTGGCTTCCTTTATTTCTGTGAGAAGTCAACAACTAGCCTAACTGGCAAGGCCGGTACTAGGGAGATGTATGAGAGCACTTGTCTTGGATATAAAACTGAATCCACAGCCACAGTCCTGTCAAAAATGTGTTAAGTAACACAGTTCCTCCACATCTTCATCAGCATTTAACGTTCTCACTGGTTTTTGTTTTAGCCATTCTGATACATGTGTAATGACATCTCATCGTGGCTTTATTTCTTCTCTTCCCTGATGGCTAATGATGTTAAACATCTTTTCTTGTGCAAATTTGCATATTGGCTCATGTGTTTACTTCACATTTTTGGTGAAATGTCTGTTTGCCTAGTTTCTAATTGGATTTTTCTTTATCATTGAATTTTGAGACTTTACATAGTCTGGATACTAGTCCTTTGTCAGATATGTGGTTTGCAAATATTTTCTCCCAGTCTGCCTTTGCTCTTCAGCTGGGCTTTCACAGAACACAAGTTTTTAGTTTTGATGAGGTCCTAACAGTCAATTTTTCCTTTTTACATATTATGTTTGGATATCAAGTCTAAAAACTCCATGCCTAACTCTAGATCCTAAAGATTTTCTACATTTTTTCTAAAAGCTTTATAGTTTTACTTTTTACATTTAAGTCCCTGAACCATTTTGAATTTTTGTATAAGCTGTGAGGTTTAGGTTGATGTCTAATTGCACCAGCACCATTTGCTGAAATTTCTCCATTGAATTGCTTCTGTACCTTTGTCAAAAACTAGGTGAGCATACTTGTGTGAGACTACTTCTGGGTTTTCCTTTCTGTTCCATTCATCTATGTGTCCATGCCTCTGCCAATATCACATGATCTGACTATTATAGCTAATATAAAAAGCCTTATATTAAATAGATTCCTCCCACTTTATTCTCCTTTGTCAAGATTGTCATAGCTATTCTAGGACTTGTGCCATTCCATATAACTTTTCAAATAAGTCTGTATATGTCTACAAAAAACCTTGCTGGGATTTTGATGGGAAATGCTTTAAACTTATAGATCAATTTGAGGAGAACTGACATCTTTACTATGTTGGATCTTTCCATGCATGAACACTATATGCTTCTCCATTTATTTAGGTCTTTTAAAATTTATTTCATCAGAATTTTATAACTTTCAGTATATAGATCCTCTTTTGTTACGTATGTATCTAAGTATGTCATTTTCTTTGGAGTGACTATAACTGATATTGTGTTTTTAATTTTGGTTTTCAAATCTTTATTGTTAGTATGGAAATGTACTTGATTTTCTGCATGTTGGTCTTGTATTCTGCAGCTCTGATGACCTGACTTATTAGTTCTGAGAGTTGTTTTGTTTGTTTTGGTAGCTTCTTTGGGATTTTTCTATTAAACAATTATATCATTTGCAAACAGGCATAGTTTTATTTCTTCTTTTCTAATAGGTAGGCCTTTTGTTTCTTTTTCTGGCCTTATAATAGTGTCTAGAATTTGCAGTGCTATGAGAATAAATGTCCTCACCTTGTTTCTAATCTTAGGGGGAAAGTATTCAATCTTTCACCATTAAGTATGATGTTAGCTGTAGGTGTTTGATAGATGCCCTTTAACAAGTTGAGGTAATTCCCCACTACTCTTGAGGGATTGGAATGGGTATTGGATTTCATTAAATGTTTTTCTGCATCAATTGACATAATCACATGATTTCTCTTCTTTAATATGGTAGATTACACTGATTGATTTAGAATAGCTATTTTAAGGTCTGAGTCTTGGAACACTATCAATATCTGGAGCCCCTATGTGTCTGTTTTATTGTCTGTTGTTTCTACTGATCCAATTTTTTGTCCCAAACTCTTTATGTGCCTAGTTATTTTTATTTGTACCAGACACTGTACTTGCTAAACTGTTGGCAGAACTAATTCGAGGCACCAAGATAATATTAAAGAAGCTTCTGCCAGATCCAAAGCACTAGCAATCCAGACTGCCTTAATTCAATCTTAGTGATTGAGATGATCTGAAGCTAAGCTGTATACCCTGAGAGGGCCTGTCTACTTCAATTCCCAATTTTAAGGTGCATCCCTTCAAGGTCCCACCCTCAAGTAAAAGGTTCACCAGGACATGCTCACTTGGCAGGCCATGGACTGTAATTGCTATCTTCCTAGCCCTGCAATGCTGTCAAAAGCACCCTGCTGCTTAATCACTTCCTTTGGACCTGGTAAACACCCTCGGCCCCAAACAATAAACTCACCTCCCTTAGCCTCTACCCTTCCCTGGATCATACCTGGCATGTATTTATTATGAGCTTTTGCACACCTTCAAGCATGTTTTTAATATTGTGTCCAGATTTTCTCAACTTTAGAAGGATTCATCTGACTTTTGAGTGTGCGATTGCTAGAAGTCACTCATGACATATTCTGAGTATCTGATAAAAGTTGTGAACCCTCTTCCAGGAAAACTATATGTACCTACAACATTTTCACACAATTTCATGGAAGTTTCTGGCCCTCTGAAGTCCATCCATGAACGTAAGAGCCCAAGGTCCTCAAGTTAAAAAAATTCCAACATAGTAAAAAGAGAAGGGAAATACATGGGAATCATAGTTCACATTTACTGAAAGCTTTCTCTGTCAGATACAGTGCTAATAGCACAGCCCTGGAATCATGCTTATTTTTGCACACAGCCCTCACAGCCTTGGTAGGGATTGTGGCTTGTTGGTAGCTAAAGCGCTAGGCTGACTTGTGAAGAGAGCCAGTGGTGCTAGGGCCAAGAGAACTTGCTGCTGTTGCTGCAAAGATACTGAGCCCAAGTCAACCTAAAGGAGTTACTAGGCAGGAGGCTAAGGAACAACGCGTCAAACCTGGGCATGTTCTGAGCTGTGGGAGCCATCCAAAGAGCCCATCTTGGTAGGTGGAACAACATAGCATAGATTCCCACACAACTCAAAAACTGTCGTCAAGTTGGCAACAGTGGCTGAATTCCAGGAGTCCCTAGAGGAGGGGGCTGATCTTATCAAGGGAGATGGTGTACAGTCAAGAATAAAATCAGAGGTTTGAGACTCAGACTCAGAATGGGCACAGGGCCCCATGCCAAAGGCAATGGCCTAGAGGTGCTATATAAAGGCACCAGAGCCAGCAGTTCCAGGGGTGAAACACACTTCATAACCCAGCAGCAGCTAGTGGAGATGGAATTTCTAAAATGCTATAACTCTTGACTGCCACCAGCTTGGGACTTAGGCAGAAAAGGCTGTAGAACAGAACAGCAGTTCTTCAGGGGGTTAATACAAAACCCACTTAAAAAAAAAAAACAGAACAAAAACTGTGGCTGTACTTGTAAGGCTGATGGCGGGCACTCCTCCCCTCCCTAATGAAAAAAAGAAGCAGCCCACGAGACCTGCCAAAAACAATGCCTGCAAAGCACAGTAAGTTAAAGAATAGCCACACCTGGATGGATTACCCTGATATACATACATACCACCTGAAATACATACATACCACCAGCCCCTCCTAGTTCTCAATACCCACCCTAAAACCTTAACGGAACCGAAAGACCCCCATCCCCCAGCTCTAAAACATATATAAGCCCACACAAGACTTCTGGCCAGTGAGACTTCTTGGGCCCCTCTCTTGGGACCCGTGAACCTCACCTGGGCCCCTCTCTTGGGACCCATTACCCTCTCCCAGGAGCACTCAAATAAAGCCTCGTTGCTTACCCCTTTCTACTCTGCTCGTCTGTCTTTCTCTGGTGCCGACCATCCAAAAACCTTACAGTACTGACATTTAGTGGTTAAGGAAAACTAGAAATATACCTTACAATGACAAACTGTGACACCATTTTCAGATGTCCCACCATACCTTCATATAGGTAAAACCTGCACTTAGAATTCAAAGCTGTTTTATACAGAAATATAAAATATTTTTGGCATGTTTTGGCATCCTCTGACTTCTACAGAAATGTAACTACCATGTCTACTGGGGGAGATTTTACTGTACTTTAGTCATAGTTTTACCAAGAGTTGACCGTTATTTTGGAAAATCACCTCCTAGAAGGCAGGCTGCTTGTTGCACTTGCCTCCCTGTCACCCTCCTGAATTCATGGTGGCCTCATTCTTAGCCTACATATAGACACAGGCATTTGTTTATTATGTCTTCTAGCCACATAAAGCCCAAGCACTTACATTTAAAATGTAGGTTAATTAAAATTATTTTCCTTCTATTTTTTTCTTCATGTTGTAGTAAAAGCAATATATATTGATTTGTTTAAAAGAATAAATATCTTTGAATTTCACTTCAGGATAGCCAAGAGGATGTTACAAAATATCTATTCTGAAAAATTGGTGTTTAATCTGAAAGGGTTGAGACTTTGCCATGTACCATGTCCTTAAAACAATCTGTTCTGCATACTGCAGTCAGCCAGGCTTTCAAAACCCAGCACCCTCCCTCTACCAGAAGAATCCCTTCTACAGCGCCCTGCTGCTCAGACACAGACAAACCCCCAGGGTCAGCCTCTGCAGCCCCACCCTGCACCCACAGCCCTTCCCACCTCCTCATACCCACCAACCCCCACCCCCCGCCACTGCACACTGCCACTTCCTGTACCCCTTCTCACTCCTCCTCACCTACTGAACCCGATTCCTCTGCAGGTGTCAGCTCCAGCCAAGACTACCTCACAGCCATTTGCCATGACCTTACCAGGCACCCTTCTCCCAGAGCACCATCACCTTGGTCTGAGGAGGTTCGGACTGATGTCTGTCTGCCCGCTGGACACTGAGCACCACTGTGTGCCTGGCACACACAGGCAGTGACTGGCACACACAGGCATTCCACTTGCTGAACGAAGGAGTGAAACAACAGAGAAAAAGCCACCATGGAGGTCCCTAGTTTCCCCTCCAAGGATGAGTTTTACAGTAATGACCTCCTTCCAGAGTTTCAAAAGGTGCACATTCACCTCAGTACAATGGCTCTGTTGTTTAGATGAAACCTTTCCATACTTCATTTCCCCCTCAAAGTTTTACATTTTGAGAACCCTCTATACAGAAGAGAGGACATTTGTTAGGTAAAACATTTCCATAGCTTATATGAGCCCTCTTTCTTCCTTAATAAACACTTATTTTTGCAATGATTTATACTAGAGTTACCATCTATCTACTCTATGTATTATAGCTACCAATAATAATAATATGTATTTTATGTTTAAACTTTTTTCTTTTTTCTTTTGTTATAAATTTAGAGGATAAACCTCTCATTTCTAAGTTTTCATGGTCAAATCTTCAAGATTACAGACAAATACAATATGCTATTAAAAATTCCAGTGAATATTTGGTATTTGAAAATCAGGCATATGAGCCACTATTGGGAGCTAATGCACTGTAGCAGTTAGGGACCCTGGATCTCAGAGCCAGACTGCTGGGGTTCATATTGGTGCTCACTACTTACTGCCTATGTTGTCTTAGGAAAGCTAATTAACCTCTCGGTACCTTAGTTTCCTCATCTACAAAATAGGGATACAATAATAGTTTCTAACTCAGAAAACTGTTGAAAGGATTAAATGAGACAAGGCTTGTCTCAGTGTGTGTAACAATTTGTAAGCAGTCCATAAATACGCATTGTAAACAATATTGCAGTTGTCCGTCTCCATGTCACTGTGTAAAATACAAAGGCGGTCTAACTGGAAGCCAGAGTGGCTGTGTCACTGTCACAGAAGAGCAGCAGGGTAACAGTGGAGTAAGGAATATGAGCACTTGGCCTGATGCCTTCACTTATCAAATAGGGGATTTTCAGGCAAATTCCTTACATTTCTCATCTCATCTACTATATACCATGGACATAACTATACCTGCCCTAGGGTATCATGAGGTCGTTGTGAGAATGAAATGAGATAATATACGGATTTGCCTTGAAATCTACGAAACAGTCTTAAAACCTAAAGTACTCATGAAATTGTTATCTACATTAGAAATTCACTATTCTTTAGGTAACTTACACAAATAACAAGCAGGTGACATATAAATAACATCAATTTTTTTTCTTAAAAATATAACCACCTAAAGAATAAAAGGCATTTGTTTTAACTTCAAGATATTTATTTGAACCAGGAATAAACCCATCTCAATTATGAATAGTCAAGTATTCTTTTAAATTCAGACAAACAAAATATACTGTCCAGAACAAGTCAATTAAGATTATGCTCAGCTGTTAACTGTAGCACATTTCCCAACAAGGAAGCAAATCCATACAATGAATTGTCTTTTATAAATGTGGGCTGGTACTATGCAATATAAAAATATAATTACCAAAAGAGAACATTTTTTAATTTTCAACAATGTGGTATAAAGTAGTTTAGAATAATTTGATTTGTTTCCTTTTTAAGCAACATTTTAAGTACATGTTAATTCTGATAAAAAAATTTTTTTTTACACAAATCAAGAAGGAAAATGCCTACATGTAACACACACATAGTCCCTTGCACTGCTAATCTCTCATCATTTCCAATCCAGTTATCCTCTGTGAAACTAGTACAGGAAAAATAAACCATGCTGCTACTGTGGCGAAGACCACACAACTTTTTAATGGAACTGTTCCAAGGCTTGAAGTTCCATTTGAAAGTCACTAACAAAACCTTTGGAAATGTTAAGAAAAAAAAACAAGCCAAAGCATTGAAGACCTGGCAAGTCTTGGAGCCCATACTTACCCACACTCATGAAAAGTAATCACAAGTCAAGTCTGGTCCTCTCTTTCCCTCTGCATTTTCTTCAAAGGAGTCCACTAAGAAAATTGCTATTTCTTTTTTCAGTGAAAAAAGAAAAGGATGAAGGAAAGGAGACAGATTCTGCATAAACTAAATGTGGAATAAACAACATTTCTGCCATCACACAACAAGAACTACAATAGTTCTTAACTAATCCACATTGAAATCTGTTGGTTTAGTACCTAGTGATTTAAATTTGTTCCTTTATGCGTAAGAAACAAATACCACACTCTAAGACCAGCCAAGACACAGAGGGCCACCTACTTAGATAGCTGTAGATCCATTTTTAAATGATAGGTAATAGCAGGTTTAAAGGTTTCCAAGTTTTAAAAGGTTTCCAGAAACCAACTCCCTTAATATATGCCAAACCTCAGATTAGTGATGTTGTATTACTTTCTATAATAAGATACACATCTATATTTTGCTTACTTAAAGAAGCATTTGCAGCTGTACCCATTTAATACAGAAGGCAGATGGTTCTTAACTACTATAATCTTGGAAGAAAACTGAAAAAATCAATTAGGCATTTGGCAGAACTCAACAAGGTACATAATAAGCTCATTATCATGCAAATCACCTACAATATCAAATATATAAAACTGCTGTATTAAGCTCATAGAAGGAGGAAAACTTCCTCCCCATCCATATGACTGGAGACTCAATGGAAGACTCCAGGGGTGCTGCTGGCTGTGAAGAGAACTGGGGAAACCACCCCAGTGGAGGCAGAGATGTCGGAGCAGAGAGAGCAGGGCGTAACAGGACAAGGCCCACCCCTAGAAAGAGCCAGCTCTCCTAGCACAGATCAGAAGTGACAAATTTCCTACACCAATCAGTGAATCAAATTTGCCATAAGTTGCCAGCGAATACTCTCTGCATCGGATCTTATGGAACCTCCTTATTACAGAAGTTTATTCCATGGAGCAGTTAGCTACTTCCAAGTCAGAAATAATCACATTCTAAAGGATGAGTTACAAAGTAAGATAAACTAAAAATAGAAAATTTAAAGCAAGTATAAAGGTAAATATAATGGTTATTTTGTCAGTTACATTCTTTTTCTTCTTCATCCCCAAACTAGAAATCAATTAAAAAATAAAAAATATTAGGTAACTCGGGCGAACATAGTTGGAAACATCCCAAGTACATGTAAGAACTGTGTTATATCCTTATTAAAATAGCCATGGATTCCATGATTGGCATATGAAAAATGGCAATCTACAATGTTTGTTAAAAGCCACGTATTACAATGTAGATGGGTCCACACTATATTGAACTACAAAGAATATCAGCTAAATAAGTAAAAGGGATCATAACTATAAAACCTATGGCTCTTTATTAAATATACAAGAGGGCATTGGCAGTTTTGCTTGATACTTCATTTATAAAAAGACATATCATGAAAATGTCCTGAACATGTAAAGGAGACAGTTAATTAAAACATCATAATTGTGGGCTAATTTCACTCTACATTTCATAGGCTCACTTCAATAAAACTCTCAGAGAAGCCAAAGGAAGTCTGATTTGAGAACCAAAGTAATAAGCCAATAAGCCAATACATGTAACAGCAGTTCTTAAGTTTTCTGATCTCAGAAACCCAAAGAGCTTTTGTTTATATGGGTTTTATCTAACAATATTTACTGTATTGGTAATTAAGCCTTGGAAAAATTTTACAATACTTATCTACTAATTCATTTAAGATAATAATCAACTCTTTCTATGCTAACAGAAATATAATTTATGAAAAAAATCTTTATCTTCCAAACATACAAAAATTTTTTTGAGTGGAGTGGCACTGTTTTATATTTTTTTTACAAATCTCTTTACTGTCTGGCTTAAGAGAAGACAGGTGTGTTTTCACATCTATTGCAGCTACCTGTTGTGATATGTTGCTCTGGTACAATTTATGAAGAAAATCCAGCATCATAAAGATACATGGGTGGAAAAGGGAAGACCTTGCAGACGTCCTGAAAGGGTCTTGAAGACTCCAGAGTCCTTAGACCACATTTTGTGTGCTGCTAATCTACAGTACAAACACAACGAAGAAGTGAGGCGGACACAGGACTACAAATACTACCAGAAACACAAAAGCATCATGGTTATTTATAAAATATGGTTAGCATACACTATCGTGTTCTTTATAGACAAAAGGCCAGGAGAAAATTAATTTCAAGAATAGTAGTCTGAATTCACATAAAATATTCACACTTTAATTTTATTCAGGCAACCACAAAAAAAAACCACGCAGAACATTCAGTCTTCTAGTCTTCTCCTACTTACGTCTCCTATATGGCTAGGCATCTTTTTATGAAAGGAGATCAGGGAGCCACGTCTATGTAGACCCAATGTGCTCCATCATGAGGACATTATCAGCTTAATTAGATACTGGTAACTACAGAAATGTTCGGAAAGCACGTCTGTGAATAGAAACCTACTGAACTTCCACTGGGCCTCAGGCAGCCCATGCTGTGGGGACCACAGCATGAGTGTGAAACCAAGGCATTAAGGACTTTAAGGCACATTTTCTGTGAGGGAGGGTTGACCCTGGTGTCTTAAGGCAAGTCAGAAAGATCAGGGAAAGGGAGACTAAATGCTCAGTTCTAAGTATATGTTATCCAGTAATAGGAAAATTAAAAACACCAACATCCTTGCTTTTGATATAGTTACCAAACTCCAAATGGTGATTTTTAAAACCAAACCCAACCTGCCTCACTTCTACTCCATTTAAAAGTAAATGTAATCCTTCAATTTACAGATGAAAGACAATTCTAAAAGAAAGTTAAATTCAGCATCCTTAACATGTCCCAGTTGCACCCAGACTCTGGAGATCCAATCCCCTCTGCCAGAGGGTCCCACATCAAACAACCGATGGCTCCCCATAAACAGACTGGAACACACCATAGAACAAAGGGTGCCCAAAATAGCTTCAAAATACCAAAGGGGATTAGCAAGCAATTTTTTTTCTTAAATTAAGCCCTTGTGATCTAAAGCTTGGCAAGAAGCATCAGAATAAAGAATTAGATTAGCTTTATCATAAATGAAAATGACTAAAGCATTTTTTAAATGCTTACATGAACAACAACAAAACTCTCTAAAAATCTAGGTATAGTACTGAATTTTATACAGGTATGATTTTAAAAGGAAGTTATTCCTTCTAAAACATATAATCCTACTACTTTCTCTTTAAGCTGGTTTTGATGATATCATTATAAATTATCATTTCTGGCATTTTTAATCAGCTTATGTAAAAAAAAGTACAGTATACTATGACTTTATTAGGGACTATATCTTATGATATACACATTTGCAAACTATTTTATTTTTTTTACATAGTTTCTTTATGTTACTCAGTTGTGTGCTCATATAAAATATCAACTAAAATATCATGTTTTGTTAAAAAAAATTGACAACTAGGAATGGTCCGTCTTTAATTTTATACATAAAGACTAGGAACAGGCTGTCTATAATTTTAAACAATAAGATAGCATCCCCTAAGGAAATCCACAGGCATGGGGAGGAGGGGAAGCTGTACATTTCTGATATTAACTGTTCTTTATTCATATCTCTGTTTTTTTCCAAGCCTTTCAGGGAGAAAATGTTAAAGCTTCAGATAGATACATTTCCATTTATACACATTTATTACCTAAAACAACTCTTCCCTAGAGAAATTGACCAAGAGCTTTAATAAACTATGTAATTCTCATGAATGGACAAAAACTAGTGACTTCACATTTCCATCACTTGCTTCTTTTATCAATACTCATTAACACTGAGGACTAAGATAATAAAGTTTTAAAAAAGGGGAAACAGATGACTGAAGAACAGAATAGGCTAGCAAGGACAACATTTTTGAATGAGGAAGAAGAACTTTGCATAGGATTCAAATTTGCATTCAATCAAACAAACATCAAAGGAAACAAGGGGCAAAAGTTAAATTTTTTAAAAAATAAAATAACAAAATAAATTGATTAAGAATTTGATTTGTCAGGACTGACTATGAGAAGGTACTAACATCTAATGATCATGATATCCTACTGGTCATTTCAGCTTTTGTGTTGCAACAGACTTTAGAAGTGTTAAAAACTAGTTAAAACCATTTTGCTGCCAAAAAAAGCTGGACAAAAAAAGTAAAAGCATATGCAAAAAAGGTTTTGCCTGACAAAAGCAAACAGTCTAAACAACAAAAATTTAAAGGAGGAGGCTGGAGAAGGAGGAGAAAAAGAAGAAAAGCAGCCTAAAAGAAATGTTATACTTTTTAAAAATAAAAATCCTGAAAAGCCCGTGGAATGCTGTTTACTTGTGCTCTCACTAGGGGACTGGACTGCCTGAAACGTCTGCGGACCGTGACCACCCACACTATGGGAAGCATGATGATTAAAGAGTGTGCTGTATTCCAGTGTCTGCCAGCGCGGTCTGCGCCATGTTGTAATTATTAAATTTGCAGTCTTTTTATAATTTGTTGCATGTGTTGTGGCAAGTCCCCTACATTGTCTAACAAGAAAGCCACTGAACATGAATAGCAAGTTATTTTTAATGCGCACAAATGGCTAGAAAACTGGATACTTTTAACATTACACTTTCAACTTTCACAAAAATGGTTTAACTTACTGTATATCTAATGCTGCAATGAAAACAGATATGCCACTCCAAATTCCCTTTCCATCTCGTAAAGAAGATATACAGCCCAAGTTAAACTCCTTAATAAATAGCTAAGATGCAGGTTAAACGTGCACCAAAGGAACAATAAAATTCACCCTTATATCTGCCCAGTGACTAAACACACAGGAGAATACCAAGGAACATAGCAGTTGTAAAATTCTGCAGGTCTGTTTACCCCCAAATTTTGTTTTCTAACAAAAATTTGCTTTCCAATCTGTCTAATTTTGTTCACAACAACAGTAATGTGGCTTTAAAGACATGCTTTTCCAGGAGCATTGCCCCAGGGGGTGTGTAAATGTAAGTCAGGACACCCAGGACAGGCATTCAGGAAAGGATGTGAACTAATGAATGGGAGCACAACCAAATCCTGCCTCCTCCATGCTCCACCAGCATAGCACGTCTTCTCTGCAGGAGCCAAGAAAATACCACACTTTTTTTGTTTGTTTGTTTTTTAAAGGCAAGTCAGCTCAACCAGAAATTGGCAGGCAGGTCTGGCCCAAAGAGGAGTAAGGAAGACCCCAAACCTCAACCTAAACTGGCCTACACTGGGGCCCCTGCCTTGGGAAGAGCAAGTGAGTGCGCTCACATGAACTGCTGGCCATGGCTTCTGTCACTAAAAAGGAAAGAAACCCAAAGCAAGAAAACAGAATAGTCATAAGAATTTTTTAAAAGATCCTTTCTAAAAGCATAAAGTCAAAACAACCAAAAAATCATGACCCCCATCTCTGTAACAATCTGCCTAGAAGAGCCTTTCATCTGGAGGACAGATGACAGTCTCATATCCCTCTTCCCAGTGATCAAAGTCCCCTTGAAGATTATTTGCATAGGCTAAGCAAGGAATGAGGACCCTTCTTTCCCAATGTACCCCCAAAAAGCCATAAAACCCTGAAATCAGAAGGCCGGGACTCAAAAAACCAACTTTGAACTGTGCTGCCCTACAGGAGATGAAACATTCCCCATTACTCTCCTGGACTCTTGCTTCCTTCTAACCTGCAAATGGCTCTACTACCCAGTGGCTTCGGTTCACTTGTGGGTCCCGGTTGTCCTGCCCCAATTTTTTTCCAAGTCCCTGTGTGGAGTCACAGACCAGCCCCTGGGTGGCATGGGTGGCCAGCGAGGCAGAGCTAGGACAAATCCCAGGTGCCTCTCTCTTTCACAGTTACAACCTATCCACCACCACCCCCACCTACCTCATATACTTCACCTGTGGCAAAATGCTACAAAGACAAGAAACAACACAAAGCTGTCTGAGCCACGAATTGACCTTACAACCATAAAGCAGTTTATATTTAGAGTCTTAATTTTTTTTTTTTTTTTGAGACAGAGTCTCACTCTGTTGCCCAGGCTAGAGTGAGTGCCGTGGCGTCAGCCTAGCTCACAGCAACCTCAAACTCCTGAGCTCAAGCGATCCTCCTGTCTCAGCCTCCCGAGTAGCTGGGACTACAGGCATGCGCCACCATGCCCGGCTAATTTTTTCTATATATATATTTTAGCTGTCCATATAATTTCTTTCTATTTTTAGTAGAGATGGGGTCTCGCTCTTGCTCAGGCTGGTCTCGAACTCCTGAGCTCAAACGATCCGCCCACCTCGGCCTCCCAGAGTGCTAGGATTACAGGCGTGAGCCACCGCGCCCAGCCTAGAGTCTTAATTTAACTTAACAAATTTTACTTCATTCCAATGAAAAGGAAAACATATATATTTAAGGTTATAAAGTTAGATGTTCAAGTTAGAGGCCTCAGATTGAGAATTCTCTTTTTGATGTTTATTTTTAAATTTTACTATGACATATTAGACTACATTTATGAGCATGACACAAATGGCTGTGAGTGCAATATTTCAGTCTAGCTGCTAATTCCATCTTCTAATAAACTATTCAGGGAAGAGGGTAAGGGACAGGAAAGTACAAAATTCTGTAAACAACTTCTGGTAATCCATAAGCCTTTTAAGAGAAGAGTCACCCATACATATCCCCATTATATCAAAGTCATGTTATATAAAGGCTATTTTCTTTTCTTTTTATTAATATAAATCCAACACAATTTCAAGTTCAATGATTTTTCATTAGAGCCATAGGTCTGGGGACCCATAAGCTTACTATGCCCAGCCTAGTTATCTTGAAAAAATGAAATGGGATTAGGACCTGTGTAATACACACTTTAAATATCTCATTTATACACATTATACAGAATGCACTAAAATGCAAATCTCTTGAATTTTAAAGTGCCTGATCTATGGACATATAGATAAAGGACTGAAGGGAATTACGAACCTGTAAGTGTCTTCCTGTAGCATTTACTGGATTCAGTATAAATTGTAACAGAAACAACATCTGCAACATCTGTAAAATGTTTATATTTTTAAAAGTCTTCCAAAAACAATGTTCACTTAAATCTGGAAGTAGATGGTGGTATTATTATTAGTTTCATAGATAAGAAAGCTGCGTATGTTGCCCATGTGACTGGCCTGTGAGCACTATGCAATAGGCAAAATAATGGCCCCCTAAAGATGTGCACTTGTCCTAATCTCTGGAATTCGTGAATGTTAGTTTACATGGCAAAGGAGAATTAAAGCTGCAGATGGAATTAAGGTAGCTAATCTTTAAAATAGGGAGATTACCCCGAATTCCCCAGGTGGCTCAATGTAATCACAAGTGTCCTTAAAAGTGGAAGACGGAGGCACAGGAGGCACAGGAGGGAGAAGCAGAGAGAGGGCAGCCTGAGAAGGACTTTCTGGCTTTGAAGATGGAGGAAGGGGCCACAAACCAAGGAACATGGTGGTCTGTAGAGACTGGAAAAGGCAAGGAAATAGATTTTTGACTGGAGTCTCCAAAAGGAAAGCATCTCTGCCGGCACCTGATTTTAGCTCAGTGAGACCCATTCTGGATTTTAGACTTCAAGAACTGCAAGATAAAAATGTATTGTTTATGCACTAAATTTGTGCTGTTAATAATTTGCTACAGAAGCAATGGGAAACTAATATACAGCTTATCAGTGGCACGGCCAAGATTTAAATCCAGACCTTCAGACTTGATATCATTTGCCATTTCCCTATTTACCACTGTTTTTGGCACATAAATTATGATCTATTACCTCCAAATGTAACTGCATTTAACTTATGGGCAAATGACCTTAATAAGATCAAAACATAGCTCTCTGAAACTTAGCTGATTAGCAACCTCGATCACCACAGCTCAGAACTGGACACAAACAAGAAATACTGTCCAAATCTCAGGATGTTCATAAGGGAGCCTCTTGGGTCCTTGTTCACTGCCATTACATATAATTACAAACCATTTAGTTCTGCTCTAAGAGCAGATCTAAAGCAGTGTATTGGAAAGAGAATAGAGCATTCTATGAGCAAGCCCATTGGTACTAGAAATGGTAACTAATGAGACATTAAAGCTGTAAAAAGTCCATGTATCCACATGCAAAAAAGAATCTAGACACAGACCTTACATCCTTCACAAAAATTAATTTGAATTGGATAACAGACTTAAATGTAAAATGCAAAACTATAAAACTCCTAGAAGATAACATAGAAAATCTAGATGACCTTGGGTTTGGTGATGACTTTTTAGATGCAACACCAAAGGCACAATCCATGAAAGAAAGAATTGGTAAGCAGGACCTCATTAAAATTAAAAAATGTATGCTCCACAAAGAACACTATAAAGAGAATGAGAAGAAAAGCCATAGACTTGCAAAAGACATATGAGACCAAGGACTGTTATCCAAAATATTAAAATATTTAAAAAACTCTTAAAACTCAACAAGAAGAAAACAAACAATCCAATTAAAAATTGACCAAAGATCTTAACAGACACTGCACCAAAGAAAATATACAAATAAAAAAATTAGCATATGAAAAGATGTCCATACCATATGTCATCAGGGAAATGCAAATGAGATACCACTACATATCTATTAGAATAACCAAAATCCAGAACATTGACAACACCTGATTCTGGTGAAGATGTTGAGTAACAGGAACCCTCATTCACTGGCGGTGGGAATGCAAAATAGTACAGCCAAATTTTGGTATTTTCTTACAAAACTAAACATATTCTTATCATGTGATCCATCTATTATACTCCTTAATATTTACCCAAATATGTTGAAAACTTAAATACATACAAACACCTGCAAACAGATGTTTATAGTAGCTTTATTCATAATTCCCCAAACCTGGAAGCAACCAAGATGACCTTCCATAGGTAAATGGATAAACTGTGGTATATACAGACAATGGAATATTATTTTGCACTAAAAAAATGAGCTATCAAGCCATGAAGACATGGCTTGATAAATGCACATTACTAAGTTTCCAACTATATGACATTCTGGGAAAGGCAAAACTGTAGAGACAGTAAAAAGATCAGTGGTTGCCAGGGATTAAGGAGAAAGGAGGGATGAATAGGCAGAGCACAAAGGATTTTTAGGGAAGTGAAACTACTCTGTATGATACTATAATGATGGATACATGGCATCATATGTTTGTCCAAACCTATAGAATATATAACACGAAGAGTGAACCCTAATGTAAACTAGGGACTCGGGGTGACAATGATGTGTCAATGCAGGTTCATCAATTGTAACAACTGCACCACTCTGGTGGGGATGTTGATAATGGAGAAGGCAGTGCATGTGTAGGGGCAGGGGGGATATGAGAAACCTCTGTACCTTCTACTCAAGTTTGCTGTGACCACAAAACTGCTCTAAAAAATAAAGTCTTTTTAAAAAAAAAAAAAGCCCATCTATAAATTAAAACAGAATAAATCATGTCTGTTAGGAGCAGTTCTCATTTCAGTAAATGGCATCTTGATTTAAAATCCTAGGAGTTAGCCTTGATGTTCCCTCTTCCTCAGACTGCCCCCCTTTATAAAATACACCCTCAAAAGCTATTGATTATTGTATTTCCAAACAAAATCTCTAATTTATCTGCTTCCCTCTATCACCTGGTAATCATTCTGGTTCAACCCCTAATAACCCCTTGCCTGGCCAATTGCAACAACCTACCTCCACTCTGGCCTGCTCCAGCAAGCAGCCAGCTGAACATTACAACATGAAATGTCTGATTCTAGACGGATACCCAGAGAAACTCTTGCATGTGTACACCAGGAAATATGTACAGAAATATTCAGAGCTATACTATTTGTAGCAGCAAAAAACTGAAAATAAGAAACATGCTTTATAGTAGTGACAATGAATGCACTACAGCTACATGCACTAACATGGATGAATCTCAAAAAAATTAATCTCAAAACAATGAGCAAAATAAGTAGGTAGCTGAAGAATACATCTCATTATATCTACAAGAAATTTTAAAAACATGAAAAATTAAATTATATATTACTTATGACTAAATCAATATGTAGGAAAATACAGATCAACAGAATAGAATAGAGATTCCAATAGTAAATTCTTGTATATATGGTCAAATGATTTTCAACAAGGGTACCAAGACAATTCAATGGGGAAAAGATAATCTTTTCAACAAATGATAGTGGAAATACATCATATTTCCATATTTAAAAGAATAGACTATATGAAACAACACACTGAATGGAATTAAAGCAGATTAAATACTGCAGAAGAGAGATTTTTAAAAAGATTTGAGATATTTTTTTCTTTAAATCTTTTTTTCTTAAAGAAGGATCTTGAAAAACCTAAAGACACAGCAAGGCCGGGAGCGGTGGCTCACGCCTGTAATCCTAGCACTCTGGAAGGCCGAGGCTGGTGTATCTTTTGAGCTCAGGAGTTCAAGACCAGCCTAAGCAAGAGCGAGACCCCCGTCTCTACTAAAAATAGAAAGAAATTATATGGACAACTAAAAATATATATAGAAAAAACTAGCCGGGCATGGTGGCACATGCCTGTAATCCCAGCTACTCAGGAGGCTGAGGCAGTAGGATTGCTTGAGCCCAGGAGTCTGAGGTTGCTGTGAGCTAGGCTGACTCCACAGCACTCTAGCCTGGGCAACAAAGTGAGACTCTGTCTCAAATAAAAAAAAAAAAAAAAAAGACACAGCAATAGGAACTACTCAGGATGAAACAAAGAGAGAGAAAAGACAGGG
This sequence comes from Eulemur rufifrons, assembly GCF_041146395.1. Taxonomy (NCBI): domain Eukaryota; kingdom Metazoa; phylum Chordata; class Mammalia; order Primates; family Lemuridae; genus Eulemur; species Eulemur rufifrons. Next base: position 206,530,362 of record NC_090989.1, read on the forward strand.
AAAATTATGACAGTAACCTCAATGACCTCTGGGAAAATATCAAGTAGGTCAAGATTTAAGTAATTAGAGTCCCTAGAAAAGGGAGGATAGGACAGAATAAGTATTTAAAGAACTGATAGCTGAAATTTTTCCAAAAATATATTTGAGATGGGGTCTTGCTACGTTGCCCAGGATGGAACCAAACTCCTGGGCTCAAGTGATCCTCCCCCCTCAGCCTCCTGAGTAGCTGGGACTACAGACTTGTGCCACCACCCCTGGCTTGAAATTTTTCCAAATTTAATGAAAACTATAAATGCACAAATACAGGAATCTCTAAGACTCCAACTAGGATAAACATGAAGAAAATCATACCATAACACATCATAATCAATTTTCTGAAAACCTGTGATAAAGAAAAAAATCTTAAAAGCAGCCTGAGGGGAAAAAGATACAAATGGACAAAAATAAGAATGACAATAGCCTTCTCAGAAACAACGGAGGCAGAAATGAAATTATCTCTTTAAGGTACTAAAAACAAAGCAAAAAACCAGGCACAGTAGAATTCTATCATGCAAGAATGAAAGTGAAATTGAGACAAGGCAAAGCTGAGAGAATTTGTCACCAGCAGACATGCACTACAAGCAATGCTATGGGAAGTTCTTCAAGAGGAAGGAAAATGACATCATATGGGAATGTGCATCTACACAAGGAAAGGAAGAGTGCTGAAAAGGGTGAATCTATGGGCAAATAGAAAAGATTTTTTCCTTACTTTTCATTTTAGTTAAAATAATTTTGTCTAAAGCAAAATTAATAACAATGTATTATGGATTTATAAAATTTTTAGAAGTGTATCACCACAATAAACACAAGGGAGAGGAGACATGGGTGTAGACTGTGGTGAGGTTCTAATATTTTATACACATATAATATTATACACTCTACCTTCAAGTAATATTTGCAGTCATGTAGTATACAAAATAAGAATACTATAAATCCTAGAGTTAAGCTGCCTAAAACAGTAGTCACTGGCCACATGGGCAAATGAAAACTTGCCATGTGGCTTGTCTGAACTGAGATGTGCTATAAGTTACACTGAATTTCAAAGGCTCAGTATGAGAAATTGTGGCTCACAATTGTGTCTCACATTATATTTCTACTGGACAGTATTACACTATAGCAGCCACTAAGCAATAAAAAGATATAGCTAATAAGCAAACAATGGAAATAAAAGGAAACAGTAAAAGCAATCAATCAAAACAGAGTATTAAGAGAATATCCTAAACAATTCTGAAAAAGAACAACTAAGCTAGAAGACTCCTCACATGTCCTGACTTCAAAACTTACTAAAAAGCTACAGTAATTAAAAACTGGTGTGGTCCCAGCATAGAGGCAGATCAACAGAATAGAATAGAGATTCCAATAATAAATTCTTGTATATATGGTCAAATGATTTTCAACAAGGGTGCCAAGACAATTCAATGGGAAAAAGATAGTCTTTTCAACAAATGATAGTGGAAATACACCATATTCAAAAGATGAAAGTACACTATTACCTAACCCCATATTTAAAAAATTAACTCAAAATGCATTTGTGACTTAAATTGAAGACCTAAAACTATAAAACTCTTTGAAGAAAACATAGGGAAAAAGCTTTATGACATTGGATTTGGCAATGATTTCTTGGATATGACACCAAGGACACAGGTAAAAGAAAAAATAGGCAAATCCAACTTAGTCAAAACTAGAAACTTTCAAAAGACACTATGAGCACAGTAAACAGACAACCCACAGAGTGGGAGAAAATATTTGCAAATCATATATCTGATAAGGGATTAATATACAGAATATATAAAGAACTCCTAAGACTCAACCACAAAAAATGCACCGCCCAGTTGAAAAATGGGCAAAAGAATCTGAGTGGACATTTCTCCAAAGAAGCTATAAAATAGCCAATAAACACAGGAAAACATGTTCAACATCACTAATCATTAGAAAAATACAAATCAAAATTACAGTAGGATAGCACCTCACACTGGTTAGGATGGCTACTATCAAGAAAATCAGAAAACAACAAGGGTTAGTGAGGATGTGGAGAAACTGGAACCCTTGTGCACCATTGGTAGAAATGCAAAATGGCGCAGCTGCTATGGAAAACAGTATGGAGCTGCCTCAAAAAATTAAAAATAGAATTACCATATGATCCAGCAATTCCACTTCTGGGTATACACTCAAAAGAATTTAAAGCAGGATCTTGAAGAGATACTTGTACACTTACGTTCATAGCTGCATTATCCACAAAACAGCTAAAATGTAGAAGCAACCCAAGTATTCCTTGATGGATTAATGGATAAGCAAAATGTGGTACATACATACAATGGAATATTACTCAGCCTTAAAAGGGAAGAAGCACAACTGCACTTCAGCCTAGGTGACAGAATGAGATCCTATCTCTTAAAAAAAAAAAAAAAAGAAAGAAAGCAATCCTGACATATGCTACAACATGGATGAACCCTGAGGACATTATGCTAAGTGAAATAAGCCAGACACAGAAAGACAAATACTGTAAGACTCTACTTACATGAAGTACTTAGAGTAGTCGAAAACATAAAGAAAGAAAGCAGAATGGTGGTTGTCAGGGGCTACAGGTAGGGGAAATGGAGAATTATTGTCTAATGGGCATAGAGTTTCAGTTTTTTAATATGAAACAAGTTCTGAAGATGGATGGTGGCAACAGTTGCACAATACCATGCAACTGTTTAATACCATTGAACTATATACTTAAAAATGATTAAGATAATAAATTTTCTTTTTTGAGATGGAGTCTTACTCTGTCACCCTGAGTAGAGTGCTGTGGCATCAGTCTAGCTCATAGCAACCTCAAACTCCTGCGCTTGAGCAATCTTCCTGCCTCAGCCTTCCGAGTAGCTGGGACTACAGGCACATGCCACCATGCCCAGCTAATTCTTTCTATTTTTAGTAGAGACAGGGTCTCGCTCAGGCTGGTCTTGAACTTCTGACCTCAAGTGATCCTCCTGCCTCAGCCTCCCAGAGTAGTAGGATAATAAATTATATGTTATGTACATTTTACCATAATAAAGTACATTATAAAAACAGTTTAAAAGAAACATTAAAAATATGTCAAACTGAAATAATAAATTTAGTTGTAAAAAAGACTTCCAAACTAGCAATAATTTTGAAAAATTAAATGGTCTAAACTTACCAGTTCAAATACAAAGATACCTATTATAGATAGGATACAGATCACTGCTACCACAGTAATAACTAGACTAAATGGGTAAACCATTTGCATCTGAGGATACAAAGAAATGTAAAATAATTAAATTCCTTAAAGACAAGATCCCCTCTTAGGGAGCAGACAATAGTGTATATGGTCTCAGATGAGGTAAGGAGAAACAGGGGAGCCAGGGTTGGGGGAGGAATACAGGAAAAAAGAACAGAGAATAGATGAGACAAATGGATAACAAGTAGCCAGATGCTAGATGCAGCAGTTTTAAAATGTGTTAAAAATCTCTGATACTCCTCACATTGAGAAGTGGGGTTTCTATTCCTTTCCCATGAATCTGGGTGGGGGCTTATGACTGCTCCTACTAAGTGAATGCAGTGACACACTGATTTCTGAGAGTAAGTTAGAAAAGGCTATGTAACTTCTGCCTGGGTCTCTTGGGGACATTCTCTTGAAACCGGCCACTGTGCTGTGAGGAAGCCAAGAAACCCCACGCAGAAGGTAAGGGTTTCAGGTGATAGCCTCATGTGAGGGACCAGCTGATAGCCGGCAACAAGGGCCATTACGAAAGGGGGTGAGTAAGCATTGAGTTGGTTCCAGTCTCAGCTGTTGAACCACTGCCAGCATTCAAATCTTCCTAGCTGAAGCCCATGACATTGTGGAGCAGAGTTCCTGACCCACAGAATCCAAAAAGGCATTAAAATGATTATTATTTTATGCCACTAATTTTGGAATGTCCTGTTACTTAGCAATAGCAATTAGTATTAAAGATTTAAACCAGCCACATCAATAATTATATTAAATAGAAATGTTTTAAACACTCAATGAAAAGGCAGCAGTTGTCACGTTGGATAAAACCAAAAACCAACTATATGCTACCTATGAGAAACCCACTTTAAATATAAAGATAAAAATAGGTTAAAAGTAAAAGAATGTACTATGTAAACAGTAATCAAAGCTGCTGTTGCTGTTTTTTTAATGTCTGACAAAGTAGACTTCAGAACAAAAAGTATTACCAGGGAAAAAGAGAGACATTTCACAATGATAAAAGGGTCAATTCAACAAGATGTAACAATTTAAAATGTGTTTACACCCAGAGCTTTGAAATAAAGGAAACAAAAAATGACAGAATTGAAAGCAGAAATGGATAACTCACAATTATAATTGGAGACTTCAGCATTATTTCTTAGAAATTGATAATAAATAGAAGAAAATCACTAAGTCTGTAGGAGACTTGAACAACATTATTATTGGGAGACAATTCTCCATGGGCTTCTTGCATTTCTGCACATTTCATAAGCAGAGGCACTAGCTGCCTTTCTTCCATATGATCTTTTCAAGGATGCTTGTATTGTCAACAGCTATGGAAGAAAGATAGGGTGTCATTCAGGAGCAATGAACAGGTTTATTTACTGCCTACTATAATAAAAATGTCTCCCTCTAGGGTACAGGGAAGTTGGTTCACAGCCTATTATAAAAGATGTGAACACTACCAGCTGAAGGTTCCTCAGCTGTGACTCAAACCCCTGAGTACATGGTATTTACCCAGGACTCTATACATCTTCCCCATGGGACTTGGGGGACAAGGGGAACAGATACAAACATCAAACTCTTACTGTTTGTGGTACTTTCATAAAATCCTTTGTCTCTGACCCAGGAGTCCCATGCATGAAACAGCAGCAATTTAACTTATTACCTTGCAAAGAAGAAAAAAAACAAAGACCCTCCACAGTCTTCAACAATAATCAACCACCTTGACCCAAGTGACATACAGAATATTATTTTGAAGTTTACATGGAATGGTCACTGAAACAAACTGTGGGCATAAGAGTGACTCTATTTTAGATCCTAATCCACCTAACCCCAAGTCCAGGAATGCCTCTAAGATGTCTAGTTGGTGTATTATTCTCTGTGTAGAATAACCTATTTACTGGAAATTTCTATGATGCCTGTAGCATTCTTTCAGTTCACCCACACATTCCTTCCACAGCATGTATACTTTTTCCCCAACATATAAGCCCTGGGTCTGGGGGGTTGCGGTGTGGAGATCTACCTGTTTTGTGGCCACCCAGGACCATACTTATATTCATAATTTCAGTAATAAATCAACCTTTATTAACAAGTTGGATTTGTCTGCCTCATTCTTTAGTTTCTCAGCTCCTTCAGCATTTGGAGCTATTTTGCATGTATGGCCCTTTGACAAAACACAGACCAAATTCAGGGCCATAAAACAATTCCCAGTAAATTTAAGAAGACTGGAATAATACAAATACACTATCAGACACAATAAAATTAAATTATACATCAGTAACAAAAAGATACCTGGAAAATCCTCAAATATGCCAAAACATATTTCTAAATAACCAATGGGTCAAAAAAGAAATCACAAATGAAAATTAAGGAATATTTTGTACTAAATTTAAATAAAAACACAACATGCCAAAATTCAAGGGCTGCAACTAAAGTAGTGATTGAAGGAAATTTACAACTGTAAGTTTTCTGTTATAAATGAAGAAGGTCTCAGATCAAGTATTTAAGTTTCCAGTTTAAGAGCTAGGGGGAAAAAGGTTAAATTAAAATCAAAGTAAGGAGAAGAAAGGATACAATAAAGATAAGAGCAGAAATCAAAGAAATCATAAACAACAGACAAAAATCAATGAAGCCAAAACCTGGTTATTTAAAAAAATTAACGAATTTGTTAAATTCTTGCTCAGTTCATGAAGGAAAAAATGGGAGAAGACCAAGTTCCAATGTCAGAAATGAAAAGGAGTCCATTTCAGGAAGGAGGTGCAAAAGAAAAAAAAGAAAAAAAAAAAAAAAAAAGAAACAAAAGGGAGGACATCGCTACATATCCTCCAGATATTAAAAGCATTATAAAGGAATGTTATGTCAAGAAACTTAATGGCAAAGATAAAATGGACAAATTCTTTAAATGACAAAAAAATATTAAAACTAAAGAAGAAATAAAGAAAATAGAATTTACCTATTAGAAAAAATGAGCCCATAATTTAAAAACTTTCCACAAGAAAATTTCAGAACCAGATAGTTTCACTAGTGATTTTAACCAAACATTTAAGAAAGAAAAAATACTATTCCTACATAAGCTTAGAACATACGGGTGGGCCAAGCACACTGGCTCACACCTATAATCCTAGCACTTTGGGAAGCCAAGGTGGGAGGATTGCTTGAGGCCAGGAGTTCAAGAGCAGCTTGAGCAAGAGTGAGACTCCGTCTCTACAAAAAATAGAAAAATTAGTTGGGCATGGTGGTGTGTGTCTGTAGTCCCACCTACTCGGGAGGCTGAGGCAAAAGGATCGCTTAAGCCCAGGAGTTTGAGGTTGCAGTGAGCTATGATGATGTCACAGCACTCTAGCCTGGGCAACAGAGTGAGACCGTGTCTTTAAAAAAAAAAAAAAAAAAGTGAATTACCCTGATGTCAAAACTAAGACTTTGTAAGAAAACTATAGATCAATATTCCTTATGAACATAGACACAAAAAACCTTAATGACATAGCAGCAATATATAAAAAGGATAAGAGTACATGACTAAATGGGGTTTATCCCAGTAATGAAAGATAGGTTTAACATCTAAAATCAATGAATGCAATTCAGATTACTAGCATTAACAGTATAAAGAAGAAAAACCACAGGGTCACCTCAATAGATGCAGAAGATGCATTTAAAAACATTTAACATGTGATAAAGTGATGTCAGCAAGACGGTAGATTAGGAAGCTTCAGGAATTGATTTGTTCATGGAAACACGTAAACAACTACAGACTGATTAAAATAGCGTTGCCAGGCCTCTGGAAACCAGTCAAGGATCTGCAGCAACTAAGAGAACACCCAATTAAGAAAAAACCATACTCAAAATGGTTTTCTTGTTTGCGCTTGCCCTACCCTCTTCCTGGCATGGCATAGTAGGGAAGAAGTGGCCCAATTCCTGGTTTCCTCCTGCATTACTAAAGGAAAAGAGTGTCTGTGGGCTGCCAAGGGACCAGTTTCTTCATTGCCTGACTCAGAGTGCAGATGGGAACAATGGCACAGTTTGTATCTCAGGTTGAAAACTGTAGAAGACAATGCAAAGCGCTGTACTGTATAAAAACTGCAGAGGACTGCAGGTTTGCAGAGGACTGCAGGCTTACAGATGCCTATGGGTAGGAGATAATGGGCAGAGGAAAATAGCAGAACATCTAAGACTCTCTAAAGAAGCAGGAGTGAGACTCTTGGAGAAATGAAGACATTAAAAGCAGTCATGTAAATGAGGGAATCAGAAAAAACAAACTGACAAACCCAGGGAAGATGTATGTCCAGAAAAGACCTGAGACCTTAAGCCTTCTAGCTGGACTAACTAGTAAAGGTCTTCCCACACATGGAGCCAATCTGCAAAGACTGAGTGAAGTGGTTATTTCAAATGACCGTTTTTCAACAGATCATCACAAGGCATACAAAGAAACAAGGAAACGTGGCCCATTCAAGGGAGCAATATAAATCCCTGGAAATCAACCTTAAAGAAACACAGGTTTGGACTTACTAGACAAAGAGTTTATAAAAACTGTCTTGAATATACTCAAAGAGCTAAAGGGGAAAAAAAAGAGAATTAATGGAAATCTCTACCCTCTATTCTTATCTTATAACCATCTAGAAAAATTAACTCAAAATAGATCAGATATCTAACTATAAAAACTAACACTATAAAACTTCTGGAGGAAATCACAGGAGAAAATCTCCATACACTTGGAATAGGCAAACATTTCCTAGGATATAAAAGGTATGATTTATAACAGAAAAAATTGACAGGTATAAACGTCGTCAAAATTTAAATCTTATACATTTTTAAGTACACCATTAAAAAAATGAAAAGGCAGCCACAAACTGAGTGAATATTTTCTCTGAACACATATATCTGATAAAGGAACAGTATCTGGAATATAAAAAGCACTCTTACACCTTAATAAAAACACAAATATTTTTTAAATGGGCAAAATATTTGAATAGACACTTCACAAAAGAGAAGCACATGAAAGAATAATCAATGTGAAATCATCAGGGAAATTAATACTAAAACCACAGTGAGAGACTACTATAGACCCAAGAAAACGACTAAAATAAAAAAAGACTGATGATATTGGATTTTGGTGAACATGTGGAACTATTAGACGTCTCAGACACTGCTAATAAGAATGTAAACCATTTAGCAGTCTAATGTTAAACATATACAATCTTACAATCCAGCAATTCTAATCCTAGGCATTTATCCAAGAGAAATGAAAATGTATGACTATATAAAACTTGTATAAGAATGTTCAAGCTGGACACAGTGGCATGTGCCTGGAGTCCCAGCTACTCAGAAAGCTGAGGCAGGGGATCACTTGAGCTTAGGAGTTTGAGTCTAGCCTAGGCACCATAGTGAGACTCTGTCTCAAAAATAAAAAAAAGGCAGGGGGGATGTTTATAGCAACTTATTCATAACAGCCAAAAATTAGAAATGATCCAAATTGCTCTCTACAAGTAAATGAATAAACATACTGATAGACTGATACAATGGAACACTCCTGAACAATAAAAAGTAATCGATCACTCATAAGCTACAACATAGATAGATCTCAAAAACATTACCCTGAATGAAAGAAGCTAAACACAAAGAAGTATATATTGTATTATTCTGTTTACATAAAATTACAAAAAATAAAAAGTTAACCTGTGGTAACAGAAAGCAGATCAGTGATTTACTAAAGCTAGAGTTGGAAGACTAAAAAGGGCAATAGAGAACTTTTGGGAATGATGGAAATGTTTTCTTTCTTCATTGTGGTGGTGGCTATAAGGATGTATACATTTGTCAAACCTATCAATTGTACACTTAAAAAGGGGGCATTTTACTGTATGTAAAATTTTCCTCAGTAAGTGGATTTTTAAAAAATATTATAATCACAAGAATACAGTACCATAAATTTATGTAATAAAAGCAACAAATTAAAAGAAACATTAAAAGGAAAAATCCACTTATGATTCCATAATCACAATAAAGCTTTTTCATTTTCTGTGTTCCCTTCTAATTTTAATCTGATACATATATATGTTGCACAACCATTACCATTTTGTGTAAGAATTTTTGCATCCAGCTTTTTATTCATGTTACATACATTTCATAGGTTATATGAAATAACAACATAATATTTCATCAGGTAGATATGCTATAATTTGTTTTTTCAACAGTATCTACAAATTTGGATTGTTTCTCATTTTTTCCAATTACAAAAAAAATCACAGTGAACATCTTCATATATAAAGATCCTTTCTTAATTTCAAATTTCTTTGAATAACCAGGAGGCATTGTTAACTTTTTTTTTTACACTTAAAATTTTTTTTCATTTTAGAAATTGTATTAGTTTGGCTGGGGGTGGTGGCTCAAGCCTCTAATCCTAGCACTCCGAGAGACCGAGGCAGGAGGATCGCTTGAGCTCAGGAGTTCAAGATCAGCCTTAGCAAGAGCAAGACCCCCATCTCTATTAAAAAGTAGAAAACAAACAAAAAAAATGAAATTGTGTTAGTTTGCTAGAGCTGCTATAACAAATTACCACTAACTGAGTGGCTTAAGCCACTAAAATTTATTGTCTCACATTCCTGGATGCTAGAATTCTGAAAGCAAGGTGTTGTCAAGGTTGGTGGCTTGTGAGGACTGTGAGGAAAAATCTGTTCCACGCCTTTCTCCTAGCTTCTGGTGGTTTCCTGGCAACCTTTGGTATTCCCTGGCCAGCAGAAGTGTCACCCTGATCTCTGCCTTCATCTTCACGTAGTATTCTCCGTGTGTACTTGCCTCTGGGCCCAAATTTCCCTTTAAATCCAGTATGGCAATTTTTATTCACTAAAAATAGTAGAGAGACGGTCTCTCAACACCTAAACATTTAAGCTTTTTTTTCTCACTTGATAGGTCTCTGCAAGGTCCTTGCAGTGTCTCGGAATCATAGAATCATAGATTCCAGAGCTAAAAAGCCTTAAAGATAACCTGGCTTTAAGTTTAGCTGATGACAATATATTTTTCAAGTGTCTTTAGAGTCACATCTAGGCCTAACACGGTCCAACACTTACTAGCTAGTAAACTACTTCTCTAAATCTAAGTTCTGTCATCTATAAAACAGGGTAACAATAACTACCTTCATGGAATTGTGAATATTGAAGGAAATAATGTATGTATGGCACAAACCAAGCACTCAATTAACAGTAACACTATCCATTTGAAAATTTTTAAAAATTTAAAAAATTTTGGTAAAAAACACAGCATAAAATTTATCATCTTAACCATTTTAAAGTGGCTAGTTCAGTGGTGTTAAGTATATTCACATTGTTGTACAACAGATCTCCAGAACTTTTTCATCTTGCAAAACTAAAACTATATCCTTTAAACAAACTCCCCTTGTTCCCCTTCTCCTCCAACCCTTGTTCTACTTTCTGTTTCTATAAATATGACTACTTTAGATACCTTATTTAAGTAGAATCATACAGTATTTGTTTTCCTTTTTTAATACATAGAAATCAGGGTATGTAATTTATAAAAGGTCTTATTAGCAGAGCCAGGACAGATCTGGATTTTCTGATTCCTAAAGGACTTTGTGACTCATCTGAGGTTATTTGGTAGTTTCAGCTGAGCTATGAAAGCCTTCTGATAGCCAGAACTTTTATAAGTACTCCTTATGTCTACCATACAGTAAAGTACTATTTAAACCACAAAGCTTTTAAAAGACCTGGAAATCACGATTTATGGGTTTAAATATCCCTGGTTCCTTTGCCATACTGCTAATTTATAGAAACTGATGTTGTCAATATTAAACAGAACCAGATATGATAGGAACAATAGTCAAACTAAGACAAAGTATAATCTCTAGGTCAAAAAGAGCAAGCCAGTTACAGTTACCAGCTCACAATGCCTGGATCCTGGGAGGGATGTCAACCCCCTAAAGAAATGCACATGTGGTCTGGGAAACACCCAAACTTCAAAACAGATGTAGAGATCATGCAGCCACGTGTAGTGCAGACATCCACACATCCCTCACCCAGTGGCTATTCACTAAGAAATACCTCCCACTATAGACATTATTGTTTCAATTTACTTTTCACAGGGATTTATCCCTAAATGTTCCAAGGAGTACTACCCAGGCAATTTAGATTGAAATACAGTAAGCCTACGTTTTAGAAACATACATTAAATCTGTAATGTTCAGACCTAAAAATTCAGACTGAGGTTGGGGCACAGTAGGAAGTGGAGAAGGGGGTGGATGCGGAGAGGGCTGGAAGATACAGAAGGGGATCTGGTCAATGTTCTATTAACGAAGCCACCTCAATTAAAGTTATAGTTTCATGGAAACGCCAACATGATCATAAAACAAAAATAAAACAAAACAAAACAAAAGGTCATCCGGAGAACATCACCAAACATCTCAAACATCCTGTTCCTAATTGGCAATAACTGTTTTGATCTGGCCTATTTGAGCATTGGCAACTTACTAAAAAACAATCTGATACAATTTAGACTATAATAAGCAGAACTCCATCTAATTGAAAAGGAAAAAAAAAAAAAAACCAACCAAACAAACAAAAAAACCTAGCCAGGAACACAAATGGTATCTCATTTTACAGAAGAAGTAAATTTTCATTTTACGAAGTTTAGCAAGTTCAGTGTATTCACATTAATGACTCAGGAGACAGTTACTACTGCTCCAAAACATACACATATAAAAACATAAAGAACTTAATTAGACTTCATGTGTGGAATGAAGTGATCACAATGAATGGACTTGAGATACTTCGGAATGAGAATAGCAGTGACTTTTGTCATTTTCCAGAACTCTGCAAAATGCTAAATACCATATTTATACTATAAAATATGAAATGCTGAGAAAATTTTATCAGACTAAATAAAAACATTGTATTCAATAAAGCAGATGGCATTGTATGGATTTACTAAATGCGCATGCTGAATTTAGTAGCTTACTACCAGGACTCCACTGTCCTAACACAGAAAGCTGTTGTTGTTCCCAAAGCTCTATGGAAAATACATTTACAAAATTATAAAGACATTTGCCATAATCTCTCTTTCTCAGATGCCTGTTCCCAGCCACTTTTATTCAATAACAGACAGGGAGTGGAAAAGGACTCACTTTGCATTGTATTCCTGAACTATGGTCCCAGGATGGAAGGGACACCAAAACGCAGCGAAGAAGGCAGAAGAGAAGACAGGCTGTCTCCGTGCCCCTGCCCAGGAGCACAGCACAGACAGGAGCAAGGGGGAACTGCTGGGATGTGCTATCTCCTGCTCCTCCCTCTGGTACATTCTACTGGCTTCTTTCATGGATCCTGCAACCCCTTTCCCTCACATTTCTCAGGTAATAGTATGTTCCACTATGAAACATTTCTTCTTCTATGGAAACAAACTATCTAGTCCTCAGGCTTTCAGAGAAGACAGACTGTCCCCTCCTCCCCAGGATGGCAACGCAGAGGAGGTATGTGTCAAGGATATTGTGACGTGACAGCCACATCATTCTCAACTGTCTTGGCCTTGCCCAAGTTCACATCCCTGTCCAAACAGAGGCCACATCCCAATGACTGACAGACACAGTAGTATAAAAGCCCAGCTCTCCTGTCCTGGCACAGGAAAGCGCTAAGGGTCTCCTACTTCTACCCCTGCAGGCACAGCAGAGGGTTCTCTGGAGACTGCATTGCAGCTAAACTTTCCTCTACACAATCCTGTCTCCTTCCTTTCCCCTCAACAGCTGTCCTTCCCCAAAGCACTCCTTGCACACTAATCTCCATCACAAAGTCACATTTCCTGAGAGCCCAACCTGTGACATCATCTCTCAACCTCCTCACTCTCCTCTCCAGGAGAACTAATCTAGTTGCTCAATCTGGGAGAGGAAACTAAAAGTGCCCAGCCCTGTACGTGCCCCTTCCTCGGTCTCTCCGACCTGCCTTGCCTGTATAAAGAACGTTTCCTGGCCTACTGCTGCACCTCGCTTAGCCAGGCAGGCTCGTTCCCAGCCAGGGAGGCCTCTGGGGGGTGGGGGGGGTCAGCTTACCGGTGCCTGGTGGATTTGTCTACCAAATCCAGGCGGACACAGTTGGACCACAGACATAAACTGCATTCTTGAATCTGTTTCAGGAATAAAAAAACTGACATTTTGATTTCCAACTGCCTGTCTCTATTGTCTTATTTCGGAAATGGTCTGTAACATGGGAGAATAACATCTCTGTCTAGAGGTGTTATTAGCCCCCTAAAATCTCAACATTATCCTTCACTACTCCTCTCCCCTTTCCCTAACATCTAAACAGTGCCAAGTCCTGCCCTCCTATACCCTTGAATGTATTTTCAATACGGAAACCACCATCTGACTTACATTTATCTAAGTGTCCCCCAACCCCTATTTAAACGTCTTCAGTTAAAAGTCTTGCCTTCCAAGTTAAATGAATTCATTAGCATGGGCCACATGCGCTATCGGGATCTGGCCCTACCTAAACTTTCATGAGTACCTAGCATTTCATAAACAGGACAGCTCCTTCTTATTACCATGAACAGGAAGACCTTTTCTAACTCTCTCTCTCTCTCTCTGTCCACCTCAAATCACTTTCGGTTCTCCTAGTACCATGCAGGCCCTAGGCTTCTGCTTACCCGGGCCCTTGTACTTCCTGCTGCAAGCTCAACTGTCCTCCTCCGGAAACCTCTTGACCACCCCTGCAACACCCCTGCACTCCTACAACAAAATGCTTCTCCCTTCTCTCTGGGCTACCACAGTGCCTACTGTATGCTGTTCTACTCCTTGACTCATTATACTGCAATAAAATTACTAGATCCTTCAAGGCAAGGCCTTTATATCCCCCAACATCTGCTTATACACACAGCAGGCACTCAGGATACATTTATGGAATAAATGAAGGAAGGAAGATTTAGAAAGGCTGGAGAGCAAGGGAGGAAGCAGAAAGCAGTGCTGAGTATGACAAATATCCCCCCAATGCCATCGCAAAACATTTTCGGCAGCTCCTTTGATTGCCCTATACTACTAATTTATAAAGAAACTCACAAGTTAGCATCACAGTGCTCCTAAATTTGTCCCAAACTATTTTTCTAATCTTAATTTCTACTTCTCCCCCTAAGGACTGCATTCTCCAACCCAACCAGAGTAGTCACTTTTTCTCAGCCATGCCCAACCTTCTGTCTGTTCAATCTCTTCACATTGAGATTGTGAAGAACCACCCTACGTCACCATATTCTACCATTAAAATCCTATTCATCTCTTTGCTGGTTCAGCAAATAATTACTGAATGTTTACTATGTGCCAGGCACTGTCCTAGGCTTTAGAACAAGGTCTCTGCTCTCATGGAACATGTCACTAGTTGGGAAATGATGAGGAGACAGGGAAACAAAACAATGTCAGGGAGTGATCAGCACTAAGATGATCACATCAAAGTGCAGAGAGCAAGTGTCTGAGACAGGATGAGGAGAAAGGCCTCTGGGGAAGAGCTATGGAAGCAGATGCACAACCCCTGGGGAAGGAGTTGGTGGGTGCGCATGGGAACAGCAAGCAGGCCACCACGGCTGGAGAGAAAGGAGAGAACACCAGGTCTTGGAGGGCCTCGTGAGCCAGGCATGGACTTTGCATTTCACTCTGAATGAGAGAGGAAACTACCAGAGGGTTTGGACAGAGATACTTTTTAAAAAATCCTTCTGGCTGAAACTACAGGAGAGCAAGGGTGGACACAGGAAGACAGATGAGGGATCCTGCGATGGGCCTGGGAAGGGTGCCGGTGGCGTGGATGGAGGTAGAAGGAGTAAAGTTGGTGGGAAGTGGTCAGATTCCAGATCCACGTCATACACAGAATCGACAGATCTGCTGACAGATTCGATGTGAAAGGTGAGAGGAAAAGAGTAGCCAAGGGTGACCCCAGGGTTTTTGACCTGAGAAACAGGAAGGATAGAGTTGCTTTTAACTGAGTTAGGAAAGCCTATGGGAAGAACAAGTTTTGGGGGAACAATCAAGAATTCATCTTGGACAGTTTAGTTTAAGATACCCATGGACATGCAAGTGGAGATGTCAGACAAGCAGTTAGGGGTGTGGAGCCCAGGGGAGAGGTTCAGCCTGGCGATGTAAGCTTAGGACTTGGCAGCACATGGGCGCGCACACACACACACACAAACACACTCACCAATTTATACATCTTTTATAGATTTTTCCATATTTGATTTTGTAACAGATTCATCTCAAAATAAAAACATAAAATTATGGGTACTCTACATTTTACAAAAAGAGAAGGGACAAAATTCTGAATTATTAAAATTTAATTGATTTTATCCATTCAGTAGCTTTTTATTTTGTGCCTGCTATGAGCTCAGTATACAGTGCTGAAAAAAGAGACATAGCCCAATTCTGTGGAATTTAATGTGTAGTAAGCTGACAAATACTGCTTAAATGGTTGCTTAATTATTTAAGCAAGAAATTCTTTTTGAAGTGTTAAATGCAAAAATCAAAGCAGGTACTTTTTCAAGGCCACAAAGAAGAGATTCAGCCCCATGCTGTCCCCAGCAGTTGGAGGCTAGTGCAAGAGCTCTGTTCTATGAACCAGAGTTCTGCTCCAGCGTAGTGTAGCTGCAGTGCAATGACACAACCGCTTTTCATACAAGCCGGTGGTTTCACCAGGTCAAGGCTGGTTTCATGGATGAGAAATCTTTGGAAGCAAATACTTTGCTTTCTACATTGCATCTGGCCCACAGTTTCTAGTGCAAAATTATTTAACCTTATCAGGATAATTTTTTTTGTAACTTCATTTTAATAGTGTGACCTTTTATTGTATAAAATTTTAAGTATGAACCTTTGAATTCTGCAAATACTATTTTTAGAACATTATTTTATCCTTGTGCTTTATTTTTGAGATAGCCTATATGCAGTATTTGCGGCAAGTAAAAACCATTCAATAACTAAGTCATGTTAGTGTTTCAAAGGCAGTTGCAAAGAAGGTTTCTGAAAATAATGATGCATCAAGGTCACACTAAATTTGGAAAGTTCCAAATGTGAAAACTGAGAGTTCATAATTAAAGAGGAATTTTTGTGGGGATGCAAATCAAAGAAAGAGATACTTTAAAAAGAAATTCACACACCAATCCTTTATTATTTGGTAAGCTAGAACATGGACTAAAGGTGTCACTTACAGGCTAGTCTCTATTTTGGCAAGATCTTGTGGTGATGTTCAATTATTGGGTTTATGCCATTTTAGTCTGCCACCATGGAAATGAGTGTGGGGTGACAAACTTATATTACGAACTCATTTCAGGATTGTGCAAAAGAATAAAATAGACTGAGGTCGGGAAGAAAGATGCCTTCTTAGTACACATATCTCCTACAATGAGTGGCAGTGGAAAAAAACAACTATGAATCAAGTATGAATCAAAGCAACTTTTAAGAAACTGTAAGTATTTTGTTAAATTCACTATTTATCCATAATATCTTTGAATAAATAAGACTTACTTTCCTGCAATTGTGTCCATGTGTCCCTGAATTTCAAAACCCTTGAAAAAATAGTTTATTATGCCCCCAAACAAGAATGTTATCTCAGTATGCTGTTAAGTAACAAAATCCTGAGCCAAACTGGCTCAAACAGAAAAGGGACTATATTAGAACATTTAAGTCCAGGAGAGGCTTGATCTAGCATTCAAACAATGTGAACATGATCTGTTTTCTCTTTTTTTCCTCAGCTATGTTTTCTCAGGACTAACTCCATTCCCAGGAAGGCTCTGCTCTCATGGCCCCACAATGACTTAAGGAAACTTCAGGGACTATGTGCTACTTAATTCATGTTCATCAGCAAAGACATAACTCACTTCCCAATCATGCAAACAAAAGCTCTAGGCCTGAATCTCATGGCCTTGACTCACATGTTCATCTTGACCAGCCACTGAGGCCAGAGGAATGGAGAGGCTGTATTGATTAAGACAAGTAGGACCCATCCCAGAAGTTAAGTAAGAGGACACTCACCCAAAATGAATAATACACAGCTGGGAAATTCAGAGTACTATTAAGATGGTGGGAAAGGGGGAGAGATGAATAATGGAAAAGCAATTAATAAATACCTAGTATACATGTGAATAGAAAAATTCAATTACCAAGTAATCTTAAAAAAAAAAAAAAAAACTTGAGGTTTTAGAAAGTCAAGCAAACAGACTACAGGTAGGAAAAAACATATTGGTACTGTCTTTGTTATTTTAAAAGTAAAAAACAGAGTGGAGCTGTGGAAGAAGAATCTCCAATACCCCTGACCTCACCCCTGAATTTCACCTTGCCTTTGCTCTTCTTTCACTAATCTCCCTAGAGAAGTGTGCTACTTTTTTTGTTGTTGTTGTTGTTGTTGTTTTAGAGACAGCGTCTTTCTCTGTTGCCCAGGCTGGAGTGCAGTGGTGCAAGCATAGCTCACAGCAGTCTCAAATTCCTGGGTTCAAGCAATCCTCCTGCCTCACCCTCCCGAGTAATTGGGACTACAGGTGCATGCCACCATGCCCGGCTAATTTTTAAATTTTTTTTTTGTAGAGATGAGGGTCTTGCCTTTTTGCAGAGACCAGCCTTGCCCAGCCTGGTCTCAAATTCCTGGCCACAAGCGATCCTCCCTGCTGGGATTGTAGGTGTGAGCCACTGCATACAGCCTATTTTTCCTTTTAAACTATCATTCAAACTCGGACAATAATTCTTTCCCTAGGTTTCTATATCCTAGCTGAGCTAGGATAGGATTAGCAAGGGGAGAAAGCCATTTGAAGCAGAGGAAAGGGAATTTATGCAAAGTATAAATCTGTGAATACGTTTGGCATATCTGGAGCTAGCGTGTTAAGATTCTAGGATATGAAAAGATCATGGGTAGCCTTCATGGTATATGGGATCCAGGAAATGGAAAAGTATCAGGGTTGACAAAAGGTTACGAAGATGCATATACAAAGGTAGCATGTGGATTTTATCAATTAGACTAGTGGCTAATAAAGTTGGGGATGTGTACTCCAGGTGGTACACAAGATAATCTATTGAGATGTGCACACAATATTAGACATTTTACTTATTTAATTTTGTGCATAGATGTTTATAGCCACTTTATTTGCAAAAGCCAAACACTGAAAATAACTGAAATATCCATAAACAGATGAATGGATCAACAAAGAGTTGTATATCCACAGAAAAGAATGCTACACAGAAATAAGAATGAACTATGCACATAGACATTATGTATGAATCTTTAATTATATAGATGAATAAAACCAAAAAAATAAAGAGGACACACTTTATGATTTCTATCATAAAATTCCAGAAAATGCAAACAAATCCATTATAAATGAATGTAAATCAAAGTTTGCCTGGAGGATCAGGGACATATTATAGAAAGGCACGATAAAAATATGTGGGTGAGATTGGCTCATTATGGTTACTTTGATGCTTTCATGGGTTTACACTTATGTCAAAACTCATCAATTTATACTTTAAATATGTATAATGTATTCTATGTCAATTATACCTTGATAAAAAAAATTTTTAAATGGCTCAAACTAACAATCTAAATCACTCACTCTTTAGAAAATCAGCCTTTGTAAATCTATATTGCCTCTACCATCCTCCCCATGCCTTGCAGGGGCAGCCATGCCTCAGTGGCAGGAAATACAGGTGAACAATAAAGGCCATTTCCACCTGAGTTAAGAGGATTGCTGGCTGGATCACAAAAGCCACATCTCTAGATAGCGGTATCTCCCTTCTCTTCAGCCTACTTTCCTTGTCTATGGCTGCATAGCAATGGTCTTGAGGTAAACAGGTCAGAGAGGCTACAGGAATCCAGAAAGCCCTTATATTCTCTGTCTTGATCTACACAAGATACACAGTTCTGAAGGCCCTGAGAATTCTGTACGCACTGATCCTGCAGAGCCACAGTCACTGGAACATTTGTGCGTGTATCTTTAGAAGGCGAACATTCCATCTAGTTTGCTGCAGTAGCCTCCACTCCATATTATTCAACCCAATGTTTCTATATCAATTATGGTCTTCCTGGGTCCCTGCAGTTTTAGAGCTAGTGACATCAGAATACTGAATTCTAGGTTTCAGGGCACACAGCTCCATTGCAGGACCTGAATAAGGAATTCTCAACATTGCAGAAAATTGTGATACCCCCAACAAACAAACAAAAAAACTTCATGTTGTCTCCAGAAGCACTGAAAGTTCTCATAGCTGCCCTCTCCTCAGACTGTCTCTGAACAACACAAACCTCTGGGATTTAGGCAAAAAAATTAGGACCACAAAGCCCTGCAGTCTCTCCCAAGAGGCCTTGGTAGCAATGTAAACTAGGCCACAAATGGAGCAAGAGCTATACGTCACCATACTGTGCCCTCTGAGGTACATAAAGTTTGGATCCCCACAAAAGTTATTTACCCCATTAAGCTGGCAGAATTCTATTGTGCTTTCAAACTGCCCTGCAGGGAATAGAATTTTCAAGATTAAAGGTAGTTAAATAAAAAGGCCTTTATTATTGCAAAAACCAGTGCGATGTGCAATAGGTAGTACCTGTTTTGTTTACTTGGAAGCTGAAAAAACTTCATCAGAAGCATCACCTGAGACAAACATCCCCGAAAAAGGCAGTCCAACTCTGCAAGCTGCCAGGAGAACTTAGATTGGGCCCCAGGACCAAAAGTGGGGAGGTCTATTTACTAAGTAGTGAGATAGGAGGGAATGAGAACTCTGTAAGACCTCCTCCAATAAGCAGAAGGAGTCTACCTTCCTGAGCAGTTTGGGGTGGTGACTGATACATTCTCTGTGGATCTAACAGGTTGTGGAGATGAGGTGGCTCTGGTTACAGAAGATCCCTGGGCGAAAGAGTATAACACAGCCACACAAGCTTCCCACATACTTCAAACTTATGGGGAATCTAGATCTTCAGATATAAGAGATTCAAATCAGAAGAAGGCTCTTCTCAAAGACTAGCCTCCAGTGTCGTCATACTGAGAGAGGAAAAACACATTTGCTGCCTATCTTAGGCCGTTGTCCTATGGAAACTCTTCAGTGTTGAAAGGACAGTGGGTCTTGTGAGTGGAAATAAATCAGCTCAGCTCTCTGCTCACTTTCTGCTATCTCTCTGCTCTCTCCCTCCCTCTCCACCTAGCTAACAGGTGCCCTGCTGAGCTCTGTTTTCACATCCCAAAGGAGCCCAGCTGACAAAGGGAAATGTAATTATTTTTTACAATTGCTAGACCTACTGACTAAAACTGCCTTTTAGCATCCGTTTCTACAGCCTGGAGTAGTTTCAGAGAAGCTCCTGGATGACAGCATGGGGGAGAAACTCCAGATATCAAACCCCAGCCCAAAATCATATCTGGAGGGCAAGGTGACCGAACAAGATCTCTAACAGCCATTCCTGGTATCTATTACCAAAGAAAAGAAAGGTATGAAGCAGTCTCACACAGCCATTCTATTATCTGCTTGCAGTTAAGAGCGGATACAACAATTCACAACACCCTGTTAATTCGACTACAATCATAAATCATCTTTCATCCTTTTTTTTTCATTTTCAAATAAAAGGTCTAAGTAGCCGGTTTTCTAGGCCAACACACTTTTCCATTTTCTTTCTCGTGTTCAGCCCTTTCCCACTCTTGGGAAAGTAAAATAAACTTCTTCCTTCTATCCTAATCTTTGTCTGGAGAGATTTTTCTCAAACCCGTGTGCACCAGCTCTACACTAGCTCACCACCCTAACAGTGTTAAATATGATAAAAGAATTTGCCACATTAACTGCACATGAACTCTCCTATGTCAAAAGAGGACAGTGCTTTGGCTAAAGGATTTCCCATATTCACTGCACTCAAAAGGCTTTTCTCCAGTGTGACCTCTTTGATGTTGAGTGAGAACTCATATCTGGAGAAAGGATTTCCCACATTCACTGCACTTATAAGGCCTTGCTCTCGCGTGAGCCCTCCTGTGTAGAAAGAAGCCAGAGATGTGGCTAAAAAATTTTCCACATTCACTGCACTTATACGGCCTTTCTCCAGTGTGAACTCTCTTGGTGTTGAATGAGAACAGATTTCTGGCTAAATGATTTCACACACTGCACTCATAAGGCCTTGCTCTAGTATGGGCTTTCCTGTGATGACAGAGGTTAGTGTAGCAGTTAAAGGGTTTCCCACGTTCTCTTCACTCATAAAGCCTTTCTGCAGTGTGAACTCTTTGGTGTTGAATGAGTTTAGTTTTGCCACTAAATGATTTTCAACATTCACTATAGTCATGAGTCCTTGGTCTAGTGTACACCCTCCTGTGTTGAAGGAAGTGAGAACATTGACTAAAGGGTTTTCCATATTCGTGACACTCATAGGCCTTTCTCTAGTGTGAAGTCTTTTGTGTTGAATGAGTACAGCTTTCTTGCTAAAGATTTCCCACATTCAATGCATGTGAAAGGCTTTCTTCTAGTGGGAACTCTGCAGTATAAAATGCTGCTATGTGGCCTCTCATTGTTGGGAATGGCCTGATGCTGGAGAAGTCCTGAGGGGGCTGCAAAGTCCTCCTGAGGGAAAACTACAAGTTCTTCACCACTGGCTTCTAATGATTAACAGAACTCATGCAGATTTCTTTTAAACTTAGAGATATAGATCAAAGCAAGAAAGCAGAGAGAAATACAAAACACAAAGGGTATTCTCAAGTAGCTCCTTTTGCATAGATGCTCATAAGTCTTAAGACCAGTTTAAACTATTTTAAGCTACCTTAATTGTCGTACAGTACACTTTAGTTAACTGTAATACTAAAGTCCTCGCCTAATGGGAAGTACTGTGCATGCTTAACTTGTATTGTGTGTAAACATACAATGACTCAGAGAAAGAGCTTGCACCACTGACTAAAAGCATCACTGGCTGAAAGGAATTTAAGACTCCACCACTGGCAGGCAGTGCAGATCTTACTCTCAGAAGAACTCCTGCTGCCGCACAGGAGTGAGTACCCAGAGGATTTCTGTCTTGCTTAGGAACGAGAGCCCTTTGTAAGTCACCTCGTAATAAACTCATTTAATTCACCAAGCTGGACTTGTCTGAGTCATTGTTTGGTCTCTTAGCACCATCTCACTTTGGAGGGCGGTTTTCCTATACCATCCCAGGATTTTCCTGAAACACCTTCCTAACCTCCCCAAAGGTGAAGGGCTTCCCTGTCGCATGGAATCTGCAGTTCCTCACAAATGACACTTGGTCCATGTTCATTTTTAAGAGTTGCTCTCCACTATCAAGTTTCTGCAGCTGGTGAAGTTTTGTACTCAACCAGAAACCTCTTGATGCTCCATCCAAGTACAATTTCGGTCCAGAGGATGTGGCTTGCAGATCATCCAGGTGTAAAATGCCTTTTGGGACTGGGACATAAATCTCACAGGGGTGAGTCTTATGGGCAGACGGACCTATCTTTGGAGTTCTGACCTGTGACAGTTCTTCCAGAGAAACACTCTGTGCAAAAGGTGCCTCCTTATCCTCTGTTCCACACCAACAACGTGGGGATGCTGTAAGTGCCAAGTTCCACAGCATCACATCCTGGTGAAGGAACCTCTGAGTACCACCAAAGAGCTCCCACTCCTTCTGGGAGAAGTAAATGGCCACCTCCTCAAAGGTCACAAAACCCTGAGCTGGGTCCCTCTGTGTGGTCACTGCCATCAGATTCTGTGGGCTCAGCAGGGCTGGAAGCAGTAGGCAATCTCGTTGGGGACCTAGGCAAAGCCATCACCACCACTGCCGACCTTCAAACCATCACTGTGCAGTGGAGACGATGATGCCTGTCACTGTTCTCACACTTTCTCATTCCTGGCATCTTGCTAAGACCCAATGCCAGTGGACAGACCCAAAACAAGCTAAAATCATAATTTTTATATGTAAGAAGAAATTAAGCTTTAGTAATATTTTATAAATGGATTGGCATTATAGCCTTAATCAGTCTAGATGTCATAATAGATGGTCATGTGTCATAAATAGTCCAAGTGGTATACTTTTTTTTTTTTTCCAGAGAAAGTAATCATCTTGAGGTTTAATGTTTTTTTTTTCCCATTAAATTGTATTGGTCCAAGAGGAAGCTCTAGATCAGTACTCTCCAATAGAAATATAATGCAAGCCATAAATATAAGCCACATATATAATTTTAAATTTTATAGTAGCCACATTTTTTAAAAAAAGTAAAAAGAGACAGGTAAAATTGAGTTTAAAAATATATTTCATTGAACCCCATATGTCCAAAATAAGATCATATAATCAGTATAAAATTATTGATGAGACACATTGCATTCTTATTTTAACACTAAGCCTTTGAAATCCAGAATGCATTTATCTATAGCACATCATGATTTAGACAAGTCACATTTCAAGTGACTTTCATATTGCACAGAGTAGCTCTAGAAAATAATCATCCTTTTCTCCTATAGTCAGTAGGTCTGGTAAGGACCCTCATCGGTGCATATTTTACTAAACACTGTCAAATATTGGGTAGAACACAGACCAAAAACTCTAGTTACACTATTTGACGCCATCATTCTCTTTTCCTTAATTGTGTTTGCTGAACATTTTATCAAATCCTTTCACATATAGTTTCTTGTATATATAACATCATGTTAAGCATTTCTTTTTTTTTTTTTTTTTTGCATGGCTTGCTTTTTATTCTTTTTTTTTTTGTCTTAATCTTTTTTTTTTGTATACATTATTTCTTGTACAATGATATGAAATAATATGGGAAATATTCATGATAAATTATTAAGTGAACAGTGCAAGTTAAAAACAATAGTTTCATATTTTTTTCCCCATCCCCCCTTTCCCGAGTCAGCACCAAGTGGTATACTAAGAGTAGAGATTCCACCACACAGAGGGCTGACAAGGGCTCCCTCATGTTTTCATTTCCTCTCAGAAATATGCATTACAGTTTCTAGATAACCAGTCAGGAAGGTTGACTGATCATGCTATCTAACTAAAGTAACCACAGAGGAACACCTGCCTTCAAAAGATCCCTGCAAAGAAGTCAGAGATTAAAAAGAATACTATGAATGCAACATAAGTGAACATTAGGAAATGGCAGAGCTGGCAGTTTTACTGCGAGCTATTCATCAGCCTCATTAAAAGGTTAGGCTAATAAGAAGTTGGCAAAAAATTTTCAAAGTTAACAGGAAAACTATTTGAAATAATGAAGTTATATATCTTATCATTTATTCATTCATATCATACATTCATTCAAAAATGCATACTGTAGCAAGTACTGTTCAATTTGCTAACAGTAAACAAAGCTGATAAAAGTCAATTTTTCCCTAAGGGTATACAGTGGCCATTGAGAGTCTCTCCAAATTGACTCCAAATTCTCTCCACATTTGATTATAATGCCAATCAAAATCCGAAAAAGTATTGCTTCTCAGCCTTTGGCTAAGATTAAGTGTAGTAAAATCCCAACAAGTTATTTTGTTTTTTGGTGAAACATGACAAGCAGATTCTAAAATTTATATAATGGTAATGCAAATTTCCAATATTAGCCAAGACCATCTCGATGAAGAACAAGATAGAAGAACTTCATCATGAATAAGACACTTAGAAGGCCATATTAATGATAACAATGTGGCATTGGCACAAAGACAGTATATTAATCAGAGAGCAGAGTTCTCCAAGGAAAGTGAACCAATAGGATAGGCACACATACACACACAGGGATTTATTAATATTATAAGCAACTGGCTAACACCATTACAGAGGCCAGCAAGTCAGACACCCAAGACAGCCAATGGTGTAGTTCCAGTCTGAGTTCGAAAAAGAACCAGGAGAGTCACTTGGTATAGTTTCAGTCTGAAGGCTAGCAAGGCTTGAGACCCAGGAAAAGCTGGTGTTTCAGTTTGAGTCTTAAGGCAGGTGAAAAGGCCAATGTTCCAGTTCAAAAGCTGCCAGGTAGAAGGAATTCTCTCTTACTCAGGGGAGTAGCAGCCTTTTTGTTCTATTCGGGACTTCAACTGATTGAATGAGGCCCACCCACATTAAGAAGAGAAATCTGCTTTACTCTGTCTACCAATTTAAATGTTAATCTCATCTAAAAACACTCTCACGGAATAATGTCTGACCAAATATCTGGGCACCTCATGGTCCAAACTAATACATAAAAGTAACCATCACAGACAGACAATAAGACCAATGGAGAGATTCAGGACCACACCTGCACAAAGACACTTGACTGGGGACAGAGATAGCACCATAGATTAGTGAGAAACGATTTTTCCTGACGGTACTAGGCAATGGGATATCAGTGTGGAAACAAAATGAAAACAGACTCCTACCTTAGACTATACAAAAAAAAGTTACAGGAGGATCACAGACCTACCTTGGGAAAGACAAACCATATGCTTTTAGAAAATAATACCAAAGAAGATAATATAGGTCTTCATGACCTTGGAGTAGGGAAAAATTTCTTAAGTAAGATACAAAGTAATTAATCACAAAAGATGATAAATTTGACTACAATAAAATTTGAAATATGTCTTCTTTAAAAGACAATAGGGAACACAAACACAAATCATGAGAAAAAAATTGCTTCAATACCTATAGTTTTATAAAAGGGCCTATATCAGCATATATAAAGAATTTCTAAAATACAAATCATCAAGCAGACAAATAATTGAGTAAAAAACTTCAACAGGAATTTCACAAAATAGGTGCTGAACTTCAGGGAAATACAAACTAAAACCATAATAGATACTATCACACACATCCATCAGAATAACTTGAATTTTGAATGTCTGTCAGTAACAAGTTACGTGGAGGACATAGCACTCTCACAAATTGATCATGAGAATTTAAATTGGTACCACCATGGTGGAAAGCAATTTGATATGAGCTAATAAAATCAAAGATACGTATATCCCATAACCTGCAATTTCACTTCTTTATGAAATACATGCTTTGGACCCTGGATGCATGTGGGAGAATGTTCATGCCAGCATTATTCTTAATTCCGCTAAACTGGAAACAAATTTCCATCACAGACAGAATGGATAAATTGTGGTATATTAATGAAATTGACCATTACATAGCAATGACAATGGACAAACTACAACTACACCCAACATTGTAACTGAATCAAACACAAAAGAATACATACTGCTATTATTCCGTATCTTTCAAGTATTAAAAAACCTAGGTCAAATGGCATAATTAAGTGGTAAAACTATAAAGCGATGTAAATAAAAGCCAGGCTAGTGATAACTGCTAGAGGGGGCCCAAGGAGAATAGCAAAAAGGGGCACACGGGGGTAGGGAGCATCCAGGAGCCAAGCAATGTTCTGTTCTACTTCCTTACTTGGGCAGTGGTTACAAGGGCATTTATTTCTCAACAATTTGGTAAAATGTATGTTTCATGCACTTTTATGCAAGTTTGTTAGATTTTGTAATTTAAAGGTTTTTTACAAAGAAGAATGAAGTAGAGGACTGAGGCAATGTGGATACTGCTTAGCACTGCATTTGGAAAGGGAATAAAAATAGAATACAGTCCTCTGTTCCTGGTATCCTACTGTTTTCATCAGAATAAAAAATAATAGTGGTATGGTCTTGCCCAGAAAAGACAAGTATCCCCTAAATTTGGCAGGCCCCGGGGAAACCGCCCCCCACCCACGCTCTGAGGACAGACTTTCTAGGTCCAGTACAAGGCTGTATACCCGGCCTGTCATAATACCTGGCAAACAGTAGGTGCTCAAAAAGTATCTGTTCAGTGGATTCATCAGTAAAACTAAGTTGTTCAACAACCAAACACTCCCAAAAGATGTAAAGAATGTCCTGTGACTATAACCAGTGTCTGAATTATAAGAATAGCCACTGAAGTAGTGCTATGTGAAGGCACATTTGCAGTTATCAGTAAAACTATAAAAAAAATTATGAATATGTTTCCCACATAACAGAAGCTAACAAATGCCAAGCATCAAACAGAATTTTTGTTTCTTCTGTGTGAAAAATACAACTCTAACATTTTCAAATTTATTAATTAATTTGAATTTTTACTGAATTTTATAATTTATAGACAAAAGTCTTGGTTTTTGATTCAAGCTATTTCAATCATACTTGAAATGCCCCAGTAACACAGAATGATCTAATATTTTACTACCACAGTTAGAACATCCTAGCACATAGCAGGCACAATAAAGTGTCTGTTGAATGAATTAGCAATTATTATTAAATTATGACATATAATTTTCACAAGGATGTTAGATAACAACTTATACATCTTTAATATGTAATATGTCACTCTATAACTTTATGGAGAAAACATCACCTCGAAGACAAAGTATACCCAAGACACACACTATTGATTTCTAAACCAAGAGCCACCTTCTGTGTTGCAGCATTTATGGGCAACATGATAAGATTACATAGGTGCTGACTGGTGACAGGTACATGCAATTAGCTTTAGAGTGCTAGGAGTTAAATAATTAATATGCTCCCACACATCTTTTTATCAGTTCATATTATTTAATACAGGCTTGCCCAGTACAATGAGGAGAGAAACTCTTTTCCCAATCTCCCATGTCCTTAAATCGCACTCTGCTAGCACATTCTCTCAGAGAAAAGCACATTGAGGGCTTTCTCAACTTCAGCCAACCTAACCCTAGTCTGGCTTCTGCCTCGTCTCTCCCTCTTTCACTGCCAAATTTCTTGAAAGAGGAACTAATATCATCTCTGCTCCCTCACCTCCCCATCATTTCTCAGTCTGGAGCAATCTGGCTATTTCCTCCCACCTCTCATTAGAACTATTCTCCCCAAGGTCTTTCCTCTGAGGAGTGCTTCTCAGTCTTCCTGTTTGATGCTCGACAGGAGTGCTTTGCAGTCCTCCTGCTTGATGCCTGACCCTGTCCAGCAGGTGACCACTCACCACATGGCTACTGAGCATTTCCATACACTAAGTGCAATGAAAGAACTGAATTTTAAAATTTTAATTAAGTTAAAATTTTAAAAATTACATGTTGAAATGATGGCATTTGGGAAATACTGGGTTAAAGAAAGTATCTTCTTAAAATTAATTTTACCTATTTCCTTTTACATTTTTTAAAACAGCTACTGGAAAATGTACCATTATCTATGTAGCATGTATTTTGCTTATTAAGGATGATATGCCCAATATTTCCTTAAGTACTACCTTTGACAGTTGATAGCTATAACATTTCACTTTGATACTTATTTTATTTTTATGGTGAAGGTACATTTGGCTTGTGATTATCTTTCAAATTTTTTTTACAGCTATTTTTGTGAAACCATGCATAAGTCAAAAATTCATGTTATTTTCAAATATGAGTTCCATTGTGGAACCAACGCAGCACAGACAGTTCAAAATATCAACGCAGTGTTTGGGAAGGATGTGGCTAATGAATGCACACTACATAGATGGTTTGAGAAGTTCCATTCTGCTGATTTTAATCTTGAAAATGAGCCACATGGGCAACCAAGGTGAATAATGATGAGCTGAAAGCTGTAGTGGAAGCAAATTCATCTCAACCTATGTGTGAATTAGCAGCAAGGTTTGACATTACTATTCCAACAATAATGGACCATTTGAAACAAACTGACAAGGTAAAGAAGCTGGATAGATGGGTTCCGCATGAATTAAATGAGCATCAGAAGAGAAATCGTCTCGAAGCTTGTCTTTATTTGTTGTCACGACATAAAGCCGAACCATTTTTACACCGTATTGTTATGTGTGATAAAAAACGGATTCTTTTTGACAATCTCAAGTGTTCGGCACAATGGCTGGATAAAGATGAAGTGCTGAAACACAGTCCAAAGCCTAATAGTCATCAAAAAAAGTTAATGGTGTCTGTTTGGTGGTGCAGTGCTGGTATTATCCACTACAGCTTCATGACAACTGGTCAATCCATTACAGTAGATGTCTACTGCACCAACTGGACAAACTGATGTGGATGCTTGTGATTAAGCAGCTGAGATCGGTCAAGAGAGACAGGCCAATCCTCCCGCAAGACAACGCTCGACCATGTGTTGCACAGACAGCACTGCTCAAACTACAGAAGCTGGACTTAGAAACTCTGTCATCCACTGTGTTCACCAGATCTCGCACCAACTGACTACCACTTCTTCCAAGCTTTGGATCACTTCTTGCAAGGAAAAATATTCAATTCTCAACAAGCTATGGAAAACGCCTTTTGCGATTTCATTGCCACTCGCTCTCCAGGCTTCTTTGCTGCTGACATAAACAAGCTACCGTTAAGATGGCAAAACTGTGTCCATAGTTTAGGCACACATTTTGATTAGTTGTACTGCTTCTTGTTTGAGATATAAACTACTTTTTATTTCGAACTTTTGATTCAAAATGAAACATTTCATATTTAATGACCTTTCTATTGGACAGTGTTGCTTTACAGCATTAGGGATGAGCTTCATCCTCCTTGAAGTGCTTATTGCTTTTCTCCTTCTACTTCTTGGACGACTCCTTCTATTCTGCAGTGTTGATCATTCTTCAACTTCCTCCCTAATGTCAGCAACTACCAAGGCTCTCTCTAGTGCCATGCTCCAGTCACTATCTCAGGGGAGGGGAAAGTCTCACTTCACCCAAAGCTTCCACTACTCCCATAGGCTGCTGACTCCCAACCCTCTGCTGCAAATCTGCTCGCTCTCCTGAGAATGGTACATTGAACTACTCTCTGCACATCTCCACCTACATCTAAGTATGGCTACATGTAATCTGCCATTACATCTTTTGGATATTTACCTCACTGATATCTTATAAATCTGGCGCCTCTTCTCCATTTCATTCAGGCCCTCACAATTTCTCACCTTTATCACTATAATATCTTCCAAAGTGCTATCCTTGCCCTCTTCCCAACCACCTTCCTTTTGCTGTTAGTCTCTAAAATTCACACCTGGCCATATGATTTTTCTGTTTATATACTCTAGTGGTTTCCCCACTCCCTTCAAGATAAAAATAAAAACTTCTTATAATCATACATAAGGGTTAGGGTTCAACTGTCTCTCTGGCTTCATGCTTTATCACCAATCCCACAGAACCCCAAACTCCAGGCAAATCTAAGCACCTGCAGTTTCTTGAATACAACATGTGCTTTCTCACCACCATACTTTGTATGTTCCCTTTCTGCTGCCAGGTATGTTCTAACTCTATTCTTGCTCTCCTGCCCATCCTTCAGAACTCAGCTAATAGATCACCTCCCCCCGGGAAATGTCTCCAAACCCCCAAGTCTGATCAAGTGTACCCCTCTGTGTCACCATCACACCTATACACAGCTCTACCAATAACCCAACCACACTACCCTGGAGTGACCTGGTTACCAGTCTGTGAAATCCCTGAAGGCAGGAATTAAGAACTTTATCTCCCTGCACTATACTTAATATAATAAGTACCTATGAATAAATGGACACAGTATTAAATAAGAGAAAACCATAGAACAAAACATGAGGCTAGAAATTTTAAAATAGGCTAATAAAGTCATGAGTTAAATGAAGAAAGTTAACCCAGTTACCATAGAAACACTTTATTAGATGGCCTATTTGAGGACTTAATGAGCTAACCAATACAAAATTATATGCTATATAATCATTGAAATGTCAAATACTCAACAAAAGCAACAATTTAAAAAAATTAAAGACTAAATGTTATTCTATTCCTATACCTTTGTTTTTTACATACCCTCTCTTCCCTAATTCTACTTATCAGTTCCTTTCTTCAACTCTTTACATTAATTTCCCTTCTAATTACAGTTTGTATTCTTTCCTTCCCTTGCCCAATCCCTTTCACTTTTACTGCCCCGTCTATTCATCTTTTAATCTAACAGAAAAATACAAATACTGCCTTTATCATCTCTGTTAGCAATTTTGTCTAAAACAAAGGAATCGTAAAAGGCAGTGAATGTAATGATATCACCAGTCGGATTGATAGACAAAACCACATGCATTAATTTGGTTGGGTGACTTCATAATACTAAGCAGCTAATATGAACCATATGCACACTAAGTGGGGTCTGACAGGCATCAGCAAGTCCTCGGGCTGTTGCTGCAGTGGGACAGGGGGGGTAACAGAATAGAACAGCCAACGTGCTGGTGGTCAGGGCAGCCGCAGCTGCCTTACAACGTTCTCCAACTTGTGCCTACCCTTTTAGAGGAAGCAGAAACAGACAGGGGAAATCTAGGAATCTGTCAGCTGTCTGGACTAGCACATAGGCACTGATTTGATAGTGTGAGCAGCAGTGGCCAAGTAGCACCAAGGGCTAGTCTGTGAGCACACTGGCCCAGGTACTGATTTTAGAACACAAAATAAAGAGTGCTACTCCCTGGGCACTGCTGAATTTTCATTTTACTACATTCTGAGAGAGGCAGAGAAATACATGGAGAGAAATTATGCAAGTATTTAAGCTAGACTGGGAGGGAGAAATGATTTTTTGAAGGGTAGCAATTGCCAAAGGGAAATTTAGTACATTCTTTTAATTACTTGAAAGAAGCTTTTCAAAATCACTCAACATCAGGTCTTGTAAGCATGAGGAAGTCAACCTTAAGGATCAATATCTTTTGGAATTCACAGTCAAGCAAAATTGAAATCTCTTGGAGAACTTTACACTCAGCAAGATAATGTAACAGTGAATGGTATGTTTGAAAAAGTTTCTAAAACATCATAGAACTGGACCAAAAAAAATTGTTTTTTAAGTAGCACCTTTAAGTAATCAATTTAATTCAAAGTAGTGCAGAGCAAGATGTATTCTCTTACCTGTGTCCAGGAGTTAAGTTTTGATTCTTCAGAATTCTGTGGTTCTTTGTTAATCAGACAACATAAGCAACATATCAGAATTTTTTGGCTTTCATCTACAAAAAGAAAAACTAAAATGAGTTAAGTTTTATCAAATAGAAAGAAAAAATAATCAGTATAAAAGATTTTTAAATATTATATTTGGGAAAAGCTCAAACTAATAAGTTCTCAGAATAAGTATCCAGAAGCATGTGTGAAACTTAACTTTGTGGGTTTCTTTCTTGTCTTGGGTTCAGGATCACTTATGGTTAGTTCTTGTGTGGTCAATTCCCTTTCTGTAACAGCAGCAATTTTTAAACCCAAATGAGAATGATGGAAAGAACTAAAACAACTGGACTTTTCTCGAGACGAGCTTTTTATTTCACATTTCTAACCATTAGTAATTTCAACCTTTTTAAGGAAACAACTGCTGTAGGCAGTCAGTAGTCAATATTTCTGATTTAATATTTTAATTTTCTAACTTGCTAAAATACCCTCACTTGTTAAAAATAAATTTCACACACACTATATATATATATATATATATTTGTTTTAAAATACACTCTGCTTAGTACCAAATGGTTTGGACAAAACAGAAGCTCTCACATGCTTCTAATTCTTTATTTTAAAATTTAAAACTCTACCAAATATGTGATGAAAATGCTGAATTTTGAAATCCTACATTTGGTGGGAACACCTACTTGATGAGGCACTTTTCTTTTTCCTCTTGTGGTGACTGAGTCTATTCCAGCTGGAGATTTTATAACACAATTAAGAAACAAAAAGGAGGCCTAGAAATGGAAGATGTCAGTACCTAAGCTAGAGCAAAGCAACTTCAGACTTTAGAGTAAAAGGCCACAGAGGTGAGGCTAAGACACCAGCACCTGGAATCAGCAGTCTCTATCTTCTCATCTTCTGCAGTCTAATAAACAAGCATTTCTAAGGGTTTCATTAACCAAGAAATAAGGACAATATAAACTACAGTAAGCTACCTCTGTATTTTCATCTGCAAACCAAAGGATGCTAACAGTAATTTTTAAACCCATTTTTTTCCCTATGAACATCCATAAACTTATGCTTTCCCAATAACTAACATCTCTGAACAAACTTTATCAGGGGTTATTCTGAGGACATTCATTCTTTTCCTAGCTTTTATGAGGCTCAAATAAAGCATTATAAAGGCACTGGCTTGCCTAAGATCAGTTCCTTTCAAGAGTCATATAATTTAACCTCTAAAAATCCTAGGGTTATTCAGGTTTAACCAATGCCACTGATTAAAAATGTGACTATTGTACGTTTAAATATTAGAAGAAATTCTAACTAGCTTCATGTAGCAAGTGTGACAGACACAGTCAATGTTATGCTTACACAAGTAGGCTGTTAAAAAGAATGCAACCTGATGGAGAGCATTTCCAAACATCAGACACTCACCACAAAAGGGAGGGAGGGAGCAGAGAGAGAGAGAGGGAGGAAGGAAGGGAGGGAGGGAAAGAAAAAGAAAAAGAAAGAGGAAGAGGAAGAGGAAGAGGAAGAGAAAGAGAAAGAGAAAGAGAAAGAGAAAGAGAAAGAGAAAGAGAAAGAGAAAGAGAAAGAGAAAGAGAAAGAGAAAGTAAAAGTAAAAGTTAGTTTATGGAGTTTAAATCTGAACTGATTCAAAAGATGGGAGTTTCGCCCAGGTGTTGAGTGATTCCGCACACTTAGTTCAAATGAGCAAGCGTATTATTTTTCACTTTTTTCTCAAAAAGAAAAAAAGAAAGAAAAAGAAAAAGAAGACACAGAAACTTCCACCCAACCTTTAGGAGTTTTTTTCTTGGCCCAGAGTCAAGGCACTGAAATGTACTGCTAATGAATCAGCTTATAGCCTACTTTGCTTTGGTGATTTACAGAGACAAGCCATGGCTTGTTATTCATGAGTGCCACCAGCACTCACTACAGGGGATGTCATCTGTCAGGCTCCTCCCTAGAGGCCCTAAGATTAGGCTGGAGCATCCCGCCGGGCACCTTCAGTGAGATGGGAAACTTCCTGGGATCCACTGTAGGACAGTCACTGACACCAGATCTTAAGTACAAATTTGGATTCTAAAAATGAGTGGATGGGAAAGGAATATAACAACATACGTTTGCCATCTAATATTTTATTTTTTGATATCTTGAACTGAAATTCTAAATGAAAGCTAAATTAATTCTTTAATTCTATAGTTTAAAAGTGTGAAGGCAGCAAAATTTTATGAGACAATAAATATTTATTGTTTTAAGCTGCTAAGATTTACAGGAAACTGTTTCATGGAATAGACAGCAAGCTGTGAGGAAGACAGGATACAGCTGCTATGGTTAATCATGAAGGCAGAGCTAGAACCAAGGGACCAGAATTTCAGGAGGTGAAGGCTGTATTCGTGAGCAGGGGACATCACTGAACAAAAAGGTGTTCTCTCCCTTTCCATTATTATTTATTTTTCTCTTCTCTTTTTGGAATGATTTTCCAAATCATTCTTCCCTCTTTATTACCCTTTTTTTCTGATTCTGTTCTCCATCAATACTATGCATGACTGGCTTTTTTCCATGATGAAAACTGTTTGCTTTTACTGTATTTGCAAAGCAATTTTGATATTATAAAACCATAAGAAAAGATCCCTTCTGAGAAAAAAGTGCCCAACTAGTGAGAAACAGCAGTGGGCACACAGGGAGAATTTGATTGCTCAGGGTTTTGTGCCTATCAGTCGCCTCCAGGAGCTCAGAACCAAAGGCATTCCTCAAACAGGAAACTGAAATTTAATGGGCAGTTTAAAAGGTAACACAAGCATTGAAACAGACAGGGATGGAGAATTTGTTTCTGGTTGTCAGAGGGGGCCAATGTAATGCAGACTAGGTGCTAAGAAAAGATCACAGACAGGTACAAATTTAAGGACACAGGGATAAATCACTCCAACCTCTCTCTCACTTTCACAAAAATATGAGACCCAGTGAGTTCAGTAGCTTGTCTTAGAGAACACCATCTCATCAACTGTCGTCCAAGAGTCAGCCCCAGCATGGGCTCTCCATGAAACCCTCCTTTCCCTCTGGAACTGCCGCTCCCTGTTCCATCCCTGTTCACACCGGGTCAGGCTGATCTGCTTAGGTCTCTTTTTTCCCCTACTGCAAGTTTCCAATGGGCAAAAATGGTGAGCCATGCTTTCCTAGGGGCGGCATAAAAAAAAACAAACAAACAAAAAAACCCCACTTAATATGTATTTGTCGAGTGAACATACGTACTCAAGTGAGGCTGGCCAGTGGTAATGCCAGGAGTGGAACATTTCAACCACAAGATGTGATCCAGTAGGGACAGAACATTACAAGGTGGACTTCACATGAGGAGTGGGGTCCTGACTCTTACTAATTTTGTATTTTGAAGAGGGCAACTTATTTACTCTAACACATAATTATCTGTCCTGCCAGACTGTCATCAAGAACTCAGTAAGGGCCGGGCGTAATCCTAGCACTCTGGGAGGCCGAGGCGGGCAGATTGTTTGAGCTCAGGAGTTCGAGACCAGCCTGAGCAAGAGCAAGACCCCCATCTCTACTAAAAAAAAAAAAAAGAAAGAAATTAGCTGGACAACTAAAAATCTATATAGAAAAAATTAGCCGGGCATGGCGGCTTATGCTTGTAGTCCCAGCTATTCAGGAGGCTGAGGCAGAAGAATTGCTTGAGCCCAGGAGTTTGAGGTTGCTGTGAGCTAGGCTGACGCCATGGCACTCTAGCCTGGGCAACAGAGTGAGACTCTGTTTCAAAAAAAAAAAAAAAAAAACTCAGTAAGATCTACCATGTATTCCACAGAGAACAGTGTCCAGGACTAACTGAGCAATGCCTCCCACTCTGTGACACAAACTTTCCCAACTTCAACACTTCTGAATTGAGAATGTGACTTACACCTACCATGTATACTTAAAAGGCATAGTATTTTGTTTCTTCTAAAAAGCAGTTATTAAATCCATGAAGCATCTAACAATGAGTAGTGCTTATAATTGGAGGTCATTCAATAATTTCTTTTCCTTTTTCCTGACATCAATATCGGCCTAGCTCAGCGTTTTTCAAACTTTTGGTTATGACACATCAGGGGTTGTGAAATCAGTCTGGGGTCATGAACACCACTTGTAAAATAGCATAGAGAACATGGATTGCACATAATAGAGCTGTCCCCCATTACCCTCAGGGGATACATTCCAACACACCCCCCACCCCTGGGTGCCTGAAACAGCAGATAGTACCGAACCCTATATATATTATGGTTTTTCCTATACATACATACCTATGACAAAATTTCATTCATAAATTAGGAACAGTAAGAGATTAACAACAATAACTAATACTAAAATAGAACAATTGTTACAATATACTGTAAGAAAAATTATGTGAATGTGACCTCTCTCTCTCTCGCCCTCAAAATATCTTATTGTATTATACTGTAGGTACCTGACACCCAGAAAGCCAAGGGGGAACTACTGTAAGCATTCCTTCATGAAATGTGTTTAATCATGCGTGTGCACGCATACGTGTCTGTATGTAAACGAGTACATGTGCATATCCATGTGCATATGCATACATATACATACACATGTACATAAAATGTATTTCTGGTCAAAGATGTTTGAGAACCACTGGCCTAGCTGCAAGAAATAAATTTAGGGCAGGAAAGTGTGGCCCTGGTGGACAAACACCATGCTGATTCACTAGTTTTGCTATTTTAGATCAAGAACTTGAACAAGGTGAGCAGTAGAGAGAAGAGGAAGAGGCCTCAGTGGGGAGGAGGAGGGACAGACGAGAATAGGGGCAGAGCAAGTGAGGCTGAGTTTTCGGTGCAGCCACACATATGTGTTCACAGGATGCTGTCCGTTTCCTGCCTAGGTCATGTCCCTTCTAATGACTTATGACAGGCTAGAAAAGGGAAACTGTACAACTCTTTAAAACATCAAAGGGGAATACTCATTTTATTTTTGGTTCTAATGTCATTATATTATGCAATTAGTCTTTGACTTTAAAAATTCTGAAAAGTAAATATCACATCAACTAATAATATAGTCAATCCTAGGCGAACCTCAATCGTGCTCCTTCAGGATGTGCCTGCTCCACCCTCTGCTAGGCCCTAAGGTGACAAAGAGAATTAAAACTGCATCTTTTCTCAAGAGGCAGTCAGCCTTCCAGGTCATCAGACAGTAGAATGAATATTATAATAAAGGAAGATGCTAGAGGCCAAGGAGACACTAAGAGAGGTTCCTATTGCCGCCTCAGTACAGCTATTTCAGAGAAGGTTGAAGAGAACAAAGAGGAGAACAGAGGCAAAAGGAATCAATCACGAGTGGCAGGCCCTGCCATCAGGTGCCTTCAGGCACTGTTAGCACAGGACCTGGCTACAATGCCTGCGCTACAGCTGTGGAAGACGAAACAAGAAATGCAACTGGACAGAGGCAGGCCAGTGAAGGCATATCTCTCTCCAAAATGTCCCCAAATTCCTCTCAACCTTGTATAATACCAAAATGTCACCCCTAAATAACAGCAAAGCCATGGCAGGATTCAGACTCTGAAGAATGACTTTACAACAGGGGAAACAGTATGTGAGTTAATATGAAACTGTGAAACAAAGAAATTAACTTGGTATCCTTAGTATAGCCATTTTATACTGAATTAAAAATGAGGTAATGAATGGGCTGGGCACAGTGGCTCACACCTGTAATCGCTGGAGGACTGCTTGAACCCAGGGGTTTGAGACCAGCCTGAGCAACAAAGCAAGACCGTCTCTACAACAAATAAAAAAATTACAGGTGTGCACCTATAGTCCCAGCTACTCAGGAGGCTGAGGCAGGAGGATCGTTTAAGCCCAGGATTTTGAGGTTGCAGTGAGCTGTGATGATGCCACTGCACTCTAGCTCAGACAACAGAGCAAGACCCAGTCTCAAAAAAACAAATAAGCAAAAATGAGGTTATGAAAGTGATTACAGACAAAAATTGATATTTAAATCATCTGAGAGTTTCTGCCCTCTAATACAAAGAGTTTTGTTTTCCTATAGAGCTTCACATGTGTACACATATTTGTATGTTTATACAAACATATACACACATATATGCACAATAAAGGATGCCATCTTTGTAATGGAACAATGAATACATTTTATAAGTTGTTCAATGAAAAATAGGAGAAAGGTTTATAATTTAAGTTTCTGTATTTTCTTAAACAATGCAAACATTAAAATAGCCATTTTAAGAGAACACACTTTGGATTCTTACCATATGCTAAAATAAAAGGATTCCAGCAAGATTTTGCCAACAGTTGACCAATGGTGGGGAATCTTTCAATGATTGTGTTAGAATCCTGTAAAAGAAAATTATATTTTGGTCAGTAAAAGGGCATTATGTAATGCATAAATATTGAACTGACATTATAGGCTGAGGGAGCTTGAATGCTTCTTGTTTATTATGTGTTTTTAAAAAGTAGGCAAAAAGGATTAGAGAAGACCTTTAAGTAAGTAATTCAAGTAAAGTTTTTTGGTTTGTTTCTTGAGATGTGGTCTTGCTATATTGCCCAGGCTGGTCTCTGACTCTTGGGCTTAAGTCATCCTCCCTCCTCCTCAGCCTCCTAAGTAGCTGAGATTACAAGCACATGCCATCATGCCTGGCTTCAAATAAAGTTTTATAAGCAGCCAACCATTTTACTTTATCCTAAATCAGGTCATCAAAAACTAAGATGTATGATATAATAGGTAAAATTAATTTTGTTACAAAATTGCTTTTATTTTACTCATACATAATAGCCAGGAAAGGACATTTTATTTAAAAATAAAAAAGAATGCACAAAAATAAAAAAACATTGGTGATTAAAAACTATATAATCCCATATCTTCATCTGGGTTTTTTTATTCTAACATATTAAGAGAGATTCCTAACTCAGCTCCAGTAAGACTATTTCAAAGAAGGTTTAAAAGGACAAGAACTCTGAAACTTGTAAAAAGAAATAAAAGCAGCCAAAGCATAAAGATATATATCTCTGTT
This sequence comes from Eulemur rufifrons, assembly GCF_041146395.1. Classification (NCBI taxonomy): domain Eukaryota; kingdom Metazoa; phylum Chordata; class Mammalia; order Primates; family Lemuridae; genus Eulemur; species Eulemur rufifrons. The sequence continues at coordinate 206,569,363 of NC_090989.1, forward strand.
TACTACTATTTTGATTACTATATGGTAAATGACATCATACTTAGTCTATAACAACTTAAACCCTGAGACAAAAAAAGATCAACCAAATAGAAAACAGCTTAAGATTAAAAAATACACATGCCCTTGCACAGCTGGCCCTTTTCCCACTTCTTTACCTTTCACAAAAGGTCAAAAATAAAACCAAACTGAGATAATGTGCTGGTAAGCTAAAACGATAAGCATTTCCTGCTGCTGCAGCAAAATATTTCTCACATTTGTCTCAGCATTAAGGCTGGTCCTAGACTTTCCAGGACCACATTAAGGTCAAGTTACAAAAGTCTTATTACAAAAAATAATTTTTTTTTTTTTTTTTTTTTTTTTTGAGACAGAGTCTCACTCTGTTGCCCGGGCTAGAGTGAGTGCCGTGGCGTCAGCCTAGCTCACAGCAACCTCAAACTCCTGGGCTTAAGCGATCCTACTGCCTCAGCCTCCCGAGTAGCTGGGACTACAGGCATGCGCCACCATGCCCGGCTAATTTTTTGTATATATATATTTTTTTAGTTGTCCATATAATTTCTTTCTATTTTTAGTAGAGACGGGGTCTCACTCTTGCTCAGGCTGGTCTCAAACTCCTGACCTCGAGCGATCCACCCGCCTCGGCCTCCCAGAGTGCTAGGATTACAGGCGTGAGCCACCGCGCCCGGCCACAAAAAATAATTTTAAAAATTAGTATCAGTGTTCACACAAACTGTATCTTTCCTTCTAATTTCTAAAGACATATGAACTCATTATCAACACAAATTAGTCTTCAAATTTCCTACTTGCTTCTTTGATTAAGGGAAAAGAAGCGTACCACAAGAACACCTATGTTAAGTGACAATTTTGCTTTTCATTTTGATATTTCATTTTGAAAGAATATGTTCATAATATGAAAGCATGCACTGTCATAAAAATGTCTATTACAATAAAAGAAATTAAATCAAAAAATTAAATTTTAAAAATAAATTATTTAACAATAGTGAAGATACTCAAAATCTTAATATTTATCAGAAGTATTATATTTATGTTATATTAAGAAGAGATCTTAATATTTGTCATCTCTTAGGAGAGGCCACTTGAGAACAGGGTTGAGGAAAGGGTAAGCATTTCAGCAAACTCTCCAAGATTCAAGGAACACAAAAGCCTTTAAAAGAATCTCATTTATTACTTGACAGCAAGCATCAAAATCTTGTTTATTTAAAAACAACTTGCTTGGTCAGGAAGTCTCATGTGACAACACAACTACTCAAGAAGAAAAAATGGATGGAATGATAAATCAGAAACTAGGAAACCAGCTCTTGTCTGCATTACCTATGGGTAATTTGTCTTTCTAATCCAAGAGCACATTAAGTCAACACCACAGGTCCCTGACTCTGGAGAGCATTCTGTCTTGGTGAAATCTGGTACAGTCCCTCATGTCATAAAATAATTTCATTATTTTAGTGTACTAAGTACCATCTCCTTTAAGGCTCCATACATCTTCCTTAGGAACTCCTGGAACCGAGGCAGATGAAGACAGGTGTCCTGTTGGGTTTCCAAAGTGGAGGCCTGGTCCCATACAGAAAGCTTCTCCATCCAAAACTGATAATCAGAAGAAATATCTACTGAATCTTGAGCCATCTTGGAAAAAGGGAAGAGGTGGTGTCCCTTCACAGCAGCCTGCTGAACAATGAAGGAAACAGTGGGCACATATCAAATCTGTAAGAAAGGGAACAAATGAAGCATTTTAAAAAGGATCTTTTATCACTGCCTTCACAACCCACTGATGGGTGAAGGGGGGATTACAAGGGACTAAAATAGCATGCCTTCCTTGTTGGAGTCATCTTTGAATTATTTTAAAATGTGTCACCCAGCTGTAGCTCCAATTTTTACCATCTGAACTTTTATCATGATAGTATCATTAGGCCAGAAGTCATTATACCTCCACAGGCACATGCTAATTATGCACAAAAAGCACAGCTGATAATACTTTATATCTTCTTTTTAAGAGTGAGCTATTTTTAAATGTTCTGAATATGAAGTTCATTTGACTATTTTAATGTAATGGGAAATCAAAAACATCCATGGGTGTTCAGTAATAGTCTGTGCCTAAGAAATGTTTTTGAAGTTCTTATGTTTTATATACATTTCTGGCTTCTCATTTAGGTGTAAAAAAAAAAAAATCTCTATGCATTACTGTCTAATGAATTTTCTTCCCAGTTTCTCTTCATTTCTTAGGAAAAAAGTAAAATAATTCATTCCACATGCATCAATTCAAACAATCTGTCTAATTTAACTAAAGACTGCTTTATATGCTTGATCTCAATTCACTCACAAGAAGAAGCCATATTTTAGTAAAATATAATAAATTTCAATTATTGAGGAGGTATACTAGTCCTAAATTGACAGAAGATAAAATCTTATAAGCTTGACTTCCTACCCTTTAAGTTCAGAACAATGCAGTCACACAGTGAGTGTGGGTCTCAAGCTGAGCTGGGTCAGTGACTGTAGATACCTCTCCCATCCTGCACCACTCCATGCCCAGCGGAAGCAGGAACTGGAAAGCAGGAATCGGGAATCCCAGCAAGCAGAGAAAAGACAGCAGCTTCTCAACAGGTGCAGGCCTTCACAGACTTATAAAGCCCCTGAGGCAGGGAGGATACCCAGCAACCTAATTTCAAAAGACTGCTTCCGCTAGTGGTAAATAAAGTGCATTTAAATCCTCAGCAACAATAATTAACAGATAAAATGCTCCCGATTAAGTATCAAAAATATGAACAAAGGAGGTTGCCATTACCAAACAGGAAAACAAGAAGAAATTTACAAAGATAGTACCATTTGGCTTCAATGCAAAAAAAAATCTAGACCAGGAAGATGAAAGTTTTAAAATGAAATTTAAAATTTTACAGCGTTTGTATTTGCTTTGGCAGCACATATGCTATAGTTTTGGGGAGGATCATGTCAAAATGAACCCAAAAAGGTTTAATAATAGAGGAAATATATGCATACTGTTAAAGTGGCATTTAGCCAAAAATCTAGGTATTGTCCCTGACTTCTTCCTTTCTCTCATTGTCCTCATCCAAGCCATCACCAACACCTGTCAATTCTACCTCCAGAATAAATGCATGTGCTCTGACTTGACTGCATGCACTTCCATCTCACTGCCGCCACCCAGCCCAGCCTAGAGTGTCACACTTGCCTTCTGCCAGACCCAGCCTGCCCCTCTCCTATTCACTCTGTGCCCTGTAGCAAAAACAACTTTGCCAAATGTCAGTCAGACCCAATACACTCTCTTGCTTAAAATCCCTTTTCAATAGCTTCCTTGGAAAGAAAACCAAACTCCCTCTAGAAAAAAACCCTAGCTGCTTACTGGAGACTCAAAGGCCCTCAAAACGTGGCTCTGGCTCCTCCTCTGTCCGACCTCTCTTCTTTCCTCCCTGCCCGGCTCACCAGTCCAGGCCTCTCATCTGCTCCATAAACACAGCAAGCCCTTTCCTGCTTCCAGAGCTTTCCGCTGATTCCTTCGCATAGGTTATTACCCTGGGCATTTATTTGTTCACTTAGTTACTGCTTCCTACACTGGTATGTAAATTCCCTGTCTTCTTAGAATTTAGCATAGGCCAGGCAAACACTAAATATTGAATGAAAAATTCACTGGTATTTTTCAAAGTACAGTTTTAAGCTAAATGCCATAGCAAAATGCTGCTCCAGACAAACCAAGTTAATTTTTAAAAAGTAACTCCCCCCAAAAAGATAATTGTAAAAGCATTTTATGTTACCTGTGTGAAATTTAATATCCCATTTTACAAATATAATAATAATAGCTTACACATGCATACATTTACTATGCTCTTGGCGATATATTAAATGTTTTATGCATACTATTAGGTTATTAAGTATGAAATGTCCAATTTCCTTAAGTACTAAGTTTGACTATTGATATCTCTGACATTTTACTTTGACACTTCTTGTTTTATGTTTATTGTGAAGGTACATCCTCAGTCTTTCAAATGCATGTTTTGGCTTCTGATTATCTTTCAAATTTTTTTTTACAGCTATTTTTGTGAAACCACGAATAAGTAAAAAAATTGTGCTATTTTCAAATGTGAGTTCCGTTGTGGAACCAATGTAGCACAGACAGCTCAAAATATCAATGAAGTATTTGAGAAGGGTGGGACTAATGAATGCACACTACATCGATGGTTTGAGAAGTTCCATTCTGGTGATTTTAATCTTGAAAATGAGCCACGTGGGTGACCTGAGACCAAGCTGAATAATGATGAACTGAAAGCTGTAGTGGAAGCAAATCCATCTGAACCTACGCGTGAATTAGCAGCAAGGTCTGACTTTACTATTCCAACAATATTGGACCATTTGAAACAAACGGGCAAGGTAAAGAAGCTGGATAGATGGGTTCCTCATGAATTAAACGAGAGTCAGAAGAGAAATTGTCTCAAAGCTTGCCTTTCTTTGCTGTCACGACATAAAGGCCAACGATTTCTACATTGTAATGTTATGTGTGATGAAAAATGGATTCTTTTTGACAATCGCAAGCATTCAGCACAATAGTTGGACAAAGATGAAGGGCCAAAACACAGTCGAAAACCAAATATTCGTCAAAAAAAACTAATGGTGTCTGTTTGGTGGTCCAGCGCTGGTATTATCCACTACAGCTTCATGAAACTTGGTCAATTACAGCAGATGTTTATTGCAACCAATTGGACGAAATGATAAGGATGCTTTTGATTAAACAGTTGAGGCTGGTCAATTACAGTTCAATCCTCTTGCAAGACAATGCTCAACCACATGTTGCACAAACAACAATGCTCAAACTTCAGAAGCTGGACTTAGAAACTCTCTGTCAACCACCGTATTCATCAGGCCTTGCACCAACTGACTACCATTTCTTCCAGGCTTTGGACCACTTCTTGCAAGGAAAAATATTCAATTCTCAACAAGCTGTAGGAAATGCCTTTCACGGTTTCATCATCACTTGCTCTCCAGACTTCTTTGCCGCCGGCATAAACAAGCTACCGTTAAGATGGCAAAACTGTGTCCATAGTGTAGGCACATACTTTGATTAATTGTACTGCTTCTTGTTTGAACTATAATAAACTACACTTTTGATTCGAAATCGGACATTTCATATTTAATGACCTAATAACTAATCATCACAGCAACCCTATGAAATGGGTACTATCTCCATTTTACAGAGGCACAGAGAGATTATGTAATTGCCCAAAGTAAGATTATGTAAAAACCCAAAGGAAGTAACTGCTAGTAAATAGCAGAGCTAAGATTGTGGAATTTGAATCCAGCGTCTGGCTCTAAAGTCTGTGCTGTTAAAGAAATAAACCTGAATAAACAAATGGATGAATTTCTTACATGTTTCACATGGCACTAGATTCAGATCAGTTTAGATATTTGGAAACAGTAAATTGAAGAACTTTTTGATAAAAAAGACAAGAAATATGAAAACAAAATTGTAAAAAATCTTTTGCTTAGCAACAGAAATGCATCTGATTGTTTTAAATGGAAACAGCTTTAGGAATCACGCAGCACAGTAGTCCTCAATGTTCTGTTCCACAGAGTGCATGCATGCATATGCGTGTGTGTTATGGAAACCAGCGGTGCCTTGGTTGTGATGACAGCAGTGGGGTTGCCGCCAGCATTTAGTGCCTGGGAGCTATGGGTGCTAAACACACTGCGATGCACTGGGGCAGCAGCTCACAAAGAAAAATGTTCTTCCACCAAAGGCCAGTGACACACCTACTGAGAAACACCGATCTAAACTGAACACTCTAGAATGGGCATCAGTTGGTTTTGTCTGTTTAGCATTCCTCCTCCCTTCCTTTGGGAAATTACCTTTCTTCATTCCTGAGGTCTTGGTGGGTCTGTTAATCAAAGTGCCTTGTGCCATCAGCCAAGGGGTAGGATGATGACTCAAGTTGGATCATCGCTGCACCCTCGGTTGGGAATCCAAATCTTGAGTTCAGACAGACACAGAGTGGAATGAAGTCACTGCAAGGCTCTCTAAGTCTAGATCCCTGGAGCTTTCTGAGCTCATGTCTTGAAAAAAGAAGGGTGTTTTGTCTCCACACTTTAAATATTTCACTCCACTCTCTTCTTGCTTGTATGGTTTCTGAGGATAAGCTGGGTGTAATTCTTATCTCTGCTCCTCTACAGGTAAGGTGCTTTTCCTCTCTGGCTTCTTTCAGGACTTTTTTTATCTTTGACTTTCTGTAGATTGAAAATTATATGTCTAGGTGTAGTTTTTCTTGATATTTTTTCTGATTCATGTTTTTTGAGCTTCCTGGATCTGTGGTTTGGTGTCTGACATTAATTTGGGAAATTCTCAGTTATTACTTTTTCAAATATTTCTTCTCTTCCTTTCTCTCTTTCTTCTCCTTCTGGTATTCCCATTACAGGTATGTTATACCTTTTATTATAATTGTCCCACAGTTCTTGGATATTCTGTTCTGGTTTTGTTCAGTCTTTGTTTTATTTGCTTTTCAGTTTAAGAACTTTCTATTAAGATATCCTCAGGCTCAGAGGTACTTTCCTCAGCTGTGTCTACTAGTGAAGTCATCAAAGACATTATTCATTTCTGAGGCCAGTATTTCTGACCTCTAGCATTTCTTTTTGAATTATTTAGAATTTCCATCTCTCTGTTTACATTGCCCATCCATTCTTGCATGCTGTCTACTTTATCTATTGGAGCCCTTAACATATTAATCATAGTTGTTTTAAAATCTTCTGATGCTTTCTCTGTCTCTCCAAATTGTATTTTTTCTTTGGTAATATGTCTTGTAATTTTTTCTCAAGAGCTGGAAATAATATACTGGGTAAAAGGAAGTGATGTGAACAGGCCTTCTGTAATGTGATGGTAAGGTATAGGGGGCGGACAGTGTTCTAAAGTCCTATGACTAGGTCTCAGTCTTTTAGGAGGCTATGCCTCTGGGCCTGGAAGTTCATAAGTGTTTCTCAGGTTTTTTTCTTCCACCCCACCCTCATCCCTTAGGTAGGAGAGCTTGGGAAGAGCAGGCTGGAGTTGGATATTTTCCTTCTCCAACATGGTAAGCTTAATTTGGCTGTGGTTTGGTATTAGGCTCTTATTATATAAAACCCCAGCAGGTTAGGCCCTGGTTAACTAGTTTCTCTCACTGTTAAGAATAACAGAGTGCTCTGGCATATTTCAAAATGGTTCCTTTTCCCCTCCCTGCCAGAAACACAAGAGGACTTTTCTTCAGTATTTACCATGAGAACCTGGTTGAGCTCCTAGAGGTAAAATTCACAAAAGCATGGAGGATTCCCTATGACTGGGTCCCTCTGGAATTTTTAAGTCTTAGACTTGTCCACACTGAGCCTCCAGCAATTAGCCAATTACAGTTCAGGTTTTCCCACCCTAGCACTGGTTCCTGAGGAGGTTTCTGTCCCAGTATGATGTGACTCCCTGTATCTGCCTCTCTGTCTCTCCAATTTTGGGGGCAACAGTTTGCCCTGTGACCTCACTTCTCTTACAGATCTAAGAAAAGTTGGTTTTTCAGTTTCTTCAGCTTTTTATTTGTTGTTAGGATGGAGTGGCAACTTCCAAGTTCCTTGAATGCAGAACCAAAAATTGGAAGTTCTTCCAAGGTACGGTTTTTCAGCTCTCTTTAATTCTGTCAGCTACCCTGGGGCCTTCCACCTTCCAATAAATTTCTTTCTTTTTTTTTTTTCCCCACTTAAATTAACCACTGTCAGTTTCTGTGGTTTTCAATCAAAGAATACAAACTGATAATGGTCATAGGTACCAGAGAGCAGACTACAGACAACAGATCTTTGGAGCAAGGAAGGGAATTTAGAATTGCTTATTGAACCAAGACAGGGAAAATGGCAGTGAAACTTCTGTTCAGTTTAGGGATTTGGAAACCAGAAGCCCATGGAACAAAAGGGTAATACAAAAGATGAATGAGATACCTCCTGCAATCAGGGCCCCTGACTCATTATGCTTTTCTAGTAAAAACAGCCAAGTGAAAGCCACTGGAATCCACTCTCCTCCCACAACAATAAACTATCAAAAAAACAATGCCACACATCTGGTGATTTGCACAGACCCTCACCTCCCAACTGAGGAGCCAATGGGTCAATAATATTAGGCTATCTAAAGCATAATCAAATGGTGAGTCCAACTCAAGCTGTACTTTCAGATGCAGGTCCTTGCTGAAGCAAATTAATACCTTTGGTGCCTACAATCCAGTTATGAAGCTGGTAAATGCATTTGTCTATTAGGATAAATTGAGGACACAAGAAAGCATTTCACTTTCACCTGCCTCAAAGATGTCAACTCAGGACATGGCAGACTGTATTGGAGACACGTTACATCTATGCTAGTCTACTGGAGATTATCAGGCTGACGGAACCTGGAGAATAGAAAGACACAGGCATTTTGCATATATTCCAGAAAATGAAATATAAATCCCATGAACATACAGGGCCTGCCATTCCAGGAAGTTTCTTGTGATCCCATGGTCTGTGCCAAGTCTGGATATGCCCTTTAAAATGAGGATACACAAGAAACAAGTACCAGTGGTTGCCTCCACGGAGGAGCACTGGATAGCTGGCTAATAACTGCAAGAAAGGAATTTAGATTTCACTGTACATCTCTTTGTATTTTTTCAATTTAATGTCACATATACTACTTACTCAAAATTAATAATAAAAATTAAAGTGAATGATAACTACTGTACCTTGCACTTGCTAAGAGGCAAAATGCTTGGCTGATATCTCTGGGATTCTGAAGGCAGCATATACTGCATGGGTTTCAGATCATTTATCTTCCTCTACCCATTGGCCTGGCAATAAAAACTATGGGTAGGACTGACAGCAAGAGTCACTGCACAGCTGGGCCATGCTGAAGTGTTCCGCCTTAGCAGATCCAATGCTGTTTAAAGCATGTGTGGAAGATCTGGATTCTGGGAAGAGCCTATGGCAGTCCTCAGTGACTACATTGATCTTCCAAGCCACAAAGCAGGGTGTGCCCATCAGCACTCTATCATTAAGTCAAAGTGCGTGAGTGAGGTTTTTGGATGCTATCTGTATTTGCTTGCTATGTCATACAACTTTTTAAAAATTCCCTTCTTCCATTTTTCCCACTCCTACTACTGTATATGTGGAGTATATTATTAGTAGACAAATTTTCTATTTAGTCTACAATTTACAGGATATAACAGACATGGGAAGAGGAACTGACATTATCCAGAACTCCTAGACTTGAAGCTAGATGAATTAACTGGATCTACTTTGGATTATCTCCCTTTCTGAAGGAAGACAGAGCTAAATTGTGTTAGCTGGAAGTGTTCTAAAACTTCTGTATCTGGAAAGCAGTGGGTCTGAATGTCCCGAGTAGCCAATAAGTGAAAGATGGTAGATTTCTATGGGTGCTGCCCTCCTAGCACCCCTTTCCCATTCTTTTGATATGTATACTCCCCACTTACTGCCCTTGTCTCTTTCTCCATGGTCTTGGTGAGACTATGGATCAAGGTGTGCATCCTTAGAAATTGGGGAGTTAGAGAAGTCTATAGATAAAACAGCTAGGAAATATGCAACACAGATAAAATGAAGTTTATGCCTTTTTGTCTGACACCACTAAAAAACAGCAGGCTTTCACTAGAGTAGCTTATGATGGTCTCGCTTAAACACAGGCTATGTGGTAGAAGTGAAATTTTCTTGACAATGGTTTTTTTGGTAACTGTTTAATGAACATTTCTAAACATATAAAAAAGTAGACAAAACAGCCAAATGAACCTCTATGTACCCATTATCCAATTCCAACAATTTTCAATTTTTTTCCATTCTTAAAGCAAATCAGACATTACAAAGACTTTGATTTATATCTCTTTTCATAGGAATTTTAAAAAGTAGAAACTTTACGATAACTATTCACACACAATAAAACCAGCAATATCATTAATAGCCTGTGTTCAAATTTCTTTAAAATTTCCCATTATATTTGTTCATATCATTGGTTTGTTCATATCAGTATCCAAATAAGATCCACAAATTGCATTGGTCAATATTAACATTTATTCTTTAAATCTATACAAATTATCCCTCTTTTACTTTTTTAACCTTTCATACTATTTATCTCATGGAGAAACCAAAGAATTTGGCCTATGGTTCCTAAGACTTCTAAGATCCTAAGAATCTCCCACACTTCTGTATTTGGCTGACCACATCCCTATGGTGGCATTCAGCATATTTAGCTATCCCCTACACTTCCTACAAACTGTAGCTCTACAGGCTTGATTAGCTTCAGTTTCAATTCTTTCACAAGAATACTTCATTCATGGTGCTGTGTACTTTGAATCAAATCTGAAGGCACATGTTTGGTTCTCTCATTTCATAATGTTGAAAGTGATCAGTGAACTCAGGTATTGTCAACCTAATCCATCCATTATAAAGTTCACCATCAACCTCTTCTCTAAGGGCTTTAGGATCCATTGATGATCATTTTAAATCCATAAGGGGTTGGAAAATAGTGATTTTCTAATTTTTTATCAATTCCCCTGCTTTTATGATGCTTATTGATATACAGAAGCTTTACATTTTTAAGTCACTAGATCAACAACCTTTTCCTTTGGAAGCTGGAATGTATGTCTCTCCAACCCTGCAAATTGCCAAAAGTTCTGCTAGTTTTTTTGACTTTCAGTAGCACAGACTCTTTTTCAGGTTCTTGGTCTCTCCCCTCTTCTTAAAAATGGCAAATGCCCCAAGGGAGAAAGCCTGCTACAGAATTTCTCCTCAGTACTCTGCACTTACCTTTACTCCAAGAGCCTAACTCCTCAAGTCCTGAGTATTTTGCAAGTCTCCAACACCTTCAAAAGATGTTTTATCTGGCTTTTCTAGCTACTCTCACATAGCTGGAAGAAAGTCTACCATAAGGTCTTTTGATTAGCCAGGACAGGTGAAGTAAACCAAAGTATGGTGCAGAATATATTTAATATAAATATACATAGCTAAAATTGCATCCAATTTCAGTTCTACTTCAGATAATGGTAAACTACATAAGTGAGACCAATCTTCCTGCTGCAAGTTATTCCAGAAGGCTAAACGAAATATAAAAACAAAATCTAAAAATCATCAAAGACTGAGGAAGATCATAAGGAATTATCAGAGAAAGACTCTGACACACAGGGTTGCAAAGGCCTAGGGAGAAATCCTGAAGGCCTTGCAGGCTGATCCTTTAACAAAGGCACAGCAGCTTTTTTTTTTTTTTTTTTTTTGAGACAGAGTCTCACTCTGTTGCCCAGGCTAGAGTGAGTGCCATGGTGTCAGCCTAGCTCACAGCAACCTCAAACTCCTGGGCTTAAGCGATCCTACTGCCTCAGCCTCCCGAGTAGCTAGGACTACAGGCATGCGCCACAATGCCCAGCTAATTTTTTCTATATATATTTTTAGTTGGCTAGATAATTTCTTTCTATTTTTTAGTAGAGACAGGGTCTCGCTCTTGCTCAGGCTGGTCTCAACTCCTGACCTCGAGTGATCCTCCTGCCTTGGCCTCCCAGAGTGCTAGGATTACAGGCGTGAGCCACTGTGCCCAGCCACAGCAGCTCTTTTGACAGCTTTGCTAGAGTTAGAAGTAGGAGGTCAGGCCTGCCTTAGTGAGGTCCTGGTAAACCACTCCACACTTAAGGTTGGACCTATAAGGCTGTACCTTGATAATATGGGTAAAACAGCCTGCGTTTGGACTCCAGCCTCACTATGAAACTGAAATTGAATTAAGGTGGTCCCAGATTGCTAGTGCTGCCAGGTGCCTAGAAGATGAAAATCGTAGGTTTAAATCTGTACCAATTATCCCTCTTTTATTTTTTTAACGTTTTCATACAATTTATCCATTGGAGAAACCAAAGCATTTGGCTTATGGTTTCTAAGACTTCTAAGATTCTAAGAATCTCCCATGCTTCTGCATTTGGCTGATCACATCCCTGTGATGGCATTTCAACACCTTTAGCTATTTCCTGTTTTAAATTATCTCTAAAAATAATTCCCCAAATACAATAAAAAGCCATAACTGAAAATAATCAAGCACACAGGAAGAAAAGAATACTTGAATAAGAACCCCAAAACAATGGACAGCAACCAAAGATAACAAATTAAGGAGTCAATGGATGGGTTTAACAACTTATTACACCAGAATTCAATATGGAAAGTCAAAACAATGGAAAAATACACAAGAATGGATAAGATACGTAGAAATACAGTGAGAAGACCAAAAAACATATCCTCAATGCGCTGAAAGGAGAAAAGGGCCATCCTAGAATTCTATACCCCACTGAAATACTCATCAAAAATAAAGATGAACTAAAGCCTTCTGACATACTAAAACTGGAAGAATTTGCCACCAGTACACCTGCTATAAAGGGTACTCTTCAGGCAAGAGGAAAATGTTCTTAGATGAAAGTCTAGAGATGTGAGAAGAAATTAAAAACAAAAATGGTAGATATGTGGGAAGATCCAAATTAATGTTTATGATATAAAACAAGAACAATAGTATTTCTGGGATTTTAAATATACACAGAAAATAAAATACATAAAAACAATGGTATATAAGCCAGGAGAATGATAGAGTTAAGAATTCTGAGGTCCCTGCATTGTTCAGGAAAAGGAAGATAAAAGTGTTAACATTAGACTTTAATAATTCAATAAGTCATATTATAATTTCTAGGATATCCATTAATGGAATATAAAAAGGCAGTATATAATTTCTAAGTTATCAGAGCAGAAAAATTTATAATAAAGAAACATTTAATCAACTCCCCAAAAAGGCAAGATAGGACAGAAAAAGGAATATAGAAATTACAAGATAAATAAAAAGCACATAGTAAGATAGTGGATTTAAACTCACATATATCAGTAATTACTCAATAGGCAAATGGATTAAATTAATGGATTAAATATCCAAGTAAAAGCCAAAGATTATCAGTTTTAAATTTAAAAAAACAAAAGAAAACCGTACACTGTTATAAAAGACATATCTAAAACACGCAATTATAGGTATACAGAAAAGCTAAAAGAAAAACAGGGAAAAAGAATACCACTCAAACCAAAACAAATGAATCAAATCTTCAAAATGATAAAAGGTTCAATTCACCAGGAAGATGTAACAATTCTAAATTTGTATATACTAATAACATGCAAATATAAAGCAACATATAAAGCTCAAAATATAACACAAAAATTGACACAACTATAAGGAGAAATAATTCCAATCATAGTGGGAAAGTTTTAACACACTTAGAAAATGAAATGATTCCAAAATTCACACATTACAAACTTTCCTGCAAAGAAAAATGCCAAGCTTATTAAGTGCTCATGTATACTAGCAAAATGCTCATAGCAGCAGTATTCAAAGTAGACCCAAATTGAAAACAACCCAAATGCCAATCAAAAGTACAATGAAGAAATAAAATGTAGTCTTATTCCAACAATGGAATATTGTGCAGCAATGACAATGCAGGAACTACCACTACAGGCACACAGACGAATTGGTAATCATAATGTTGAAAAAAAGAAACCAACCCATAAAAATACACACGATATAATTCTATTTACATAAAGTTCAAAAACTAAACTGTAGTGATTACTGTAAAAAAAAAAAAACCTCAGGAAACCCTTCACCTGCAGAGGAAGGGAAGAAGTACTACTGGGAAGGTCTGTGTGAATAGCTCTCAAGATGCTGGCAATATTGTATTTCTTGATCTGCATGGCAGTGACATATGTATTCATGTTTTAATAATTCGTTAAAATATAAATCATGTCTATGTGCTTTTAAATATATGTTACTTTCCAACAATTAAAAAAATGTTTCTTAAAACTTCCAGATACATTTACCATATAGATTTCATCCCAAAGTAAGAGAAAAAAAAGTACCATAGTTTATAAATACTAATCGAGACATACACTAAGTCCTTGATGAACACAATAAAACGTTTTAAATTGTTGAAATAGCATGTATTGTCTATTTTTTATCTGAGTTCTCTGAAAATACAAAAACTACTAGAATGGGGTGGAGACTGGGAGCTTGCTTCCTCTTTTGCCTTCCTGCCTTTAATAATGCCTCCATTTTCCCAGTCCCAGCTCTGAAGGGGAGAAAATCCATAGCCTTCTTCCCAAACCCCTTACCTTAGCTGTGTGGCTACTGTTTTGCCCCTAGAGAGCTACTGTCACAAGGAGGGAGGGACATTCAATTCAGCAGTCAGGGAGGCAAGAGGCAGTGTGGTGCTCAAGTAGACATATGAGGCAGCTTTCATGAAGTTCCAAAAAATGCCTTGTAAAATGGGGCTTATTCTTCAGACTTATGGTAATTTCAACGTTTTTCACAAATGTATTAATTTTTTTATCCTAGGTAATTTGCAAACCTATTGGATAATTGAAAGGTGATTTTTGATCAATACCAAAATCCTTTATCTTGCCCCAAATGGCTTTCTTATGATTCTGTCTATGGTTAAATTCATTTCATTATGAGCTCCTAGAGAAATATTATTTAGTATCTTGTATTTAAGAAATAAAAGAAAGGTAGATGTTTAATAGGATTAAACTATTAAACTCAGGATTTTAACAAGTATTTTGCACACACACTGTGTATACTAATGTAGCAAAAGCATGGCACGGAAAGTTAGAAGGAAATCCACATTTTCCATTTATTGAGTAATTTCTCTTTTAGCACATTTACCCAGTCCCCAAGGAATCAAAACAAACCATGATTTCACCTTCTCCACATACGTAGACTAAAAACAACAGAAGTTGTTAAATCCCTCAGTGTATATTTCCAGGAGAAAATGAAATGACCTCCAGAAATTCCTACACAGAGAGGACTAAAGGAAAGTCCTACTAGCAGAGGAACCCAGATGCTGGAACAGAAATGAGCGGCCAGTGAAGGACCCCGCATGCTTGTTCATGTCCCTGTTTCCTGCCAAGTCAGAGGAGATCCTTCAGAAGCAGGAGGAGGTGAAGGCAGTGAGGGGAGAAGGGAGAAAGCAGCGATGGAAAGCAGCCATGGGCCGAGCAAATATCTGAGATACTGAAAAGGGACTGCTTCCAATGGTGTCAGTTTAGGATAACTGCATTTGCCCTTCTTCCCACATTTATCAATTTATCAGAAGTTATTTTGTTGCCTGCTAAGCACAACTTTAAGAAGTCAAAATACCAAGGTACAAAGATACACCGTTGTCCATGAGGGCTCATATCTGAATCACTGAGATAACAGGGCTCAGATTCAAAGTACAGCAGGCAACAAAGTGGTAAAAGCTCGCGGTTAAAAGGCTCCTTACTTTGGTGAATTCTGTCCTTTAGGAGAAAGATATATTAAAAAACTTCATGGAAAATGTGCTTCACAAGGAATACGGCATTCGCCAAGCACAATTCATTAGAGTAGAAGAAGGAAGTAAAAGCATTGAAACCCTTGAGTGGTATCTGAAGAAAGATAAAGAAGGAAGAAACAAGTGGGTAACAGGCCAGGGCAAAGTATCCTAATTCATTAAAAGGAAATACAAAACCATCTCCCCTCATTTAGGATAGCTATTATTAAACACACACACACACACACACACACACGCACACACACGGAGAAAATAACAAGTTCTGATGAGGATGTGGAGAAGCTGGAATCCTTGTGCATTGTTGGCGGGAACGTGAAATGGTGCAGGTGCTCTGGAAAATAGTGTGAAGGTTCCTCAAAATATTAACATTGAATTACCATATGATCCAGCAATGCTACTTGTAGGTATGCACCCAAAAGAATTAAAAGCAGAGTCTCAAAGAGATATTTGTATGCTCATGTTCATTGCAGCATTATTCACAATAGCCAAAAGATGGGAACAACCCAAATGTCCGTCAGTGGAAAAATGGATACACAAAGTGTGGCATATGCATACAACAGAATGTCATTCAGTCTTAAAAAGGATTGTAATTCTGATACACACACGAATAAACCTTGAAAACATTATGCTAAGTGAAATCAGCCAGACACAGCACAAATATTGTATGATTCCATGTACATGAAGTACCTAAAATAGTCAAATTCACAGAGTTAAATTCATTCATGGGAGGATACAGTAATGGAGAGCTACTGCTTAACGGGTACAGAGTTTCAGTTTGGGATGATGGAAAAATTCTGAAGATGGTTGGTGTTGCTGGCTGTACAACAATATTAATGTAATCAATGTCATTGAATTTACACTTAAAAATGGTAAATATGGTTAAATTTTATTTATATTTTACCATTCCAAAACAGACCTGGAGTGGCTCCAGCTGTGGCTCTGCCAAGCCATGATGCAGGAGCACCTCCTACATCCCCGCTGCGCCGTCCCTCCCTGGCCCCTTCCTGGGAACAGTGTTGCTCATACTGCTGGTTGCCCACTCAACAGCCCTAAGCCCTCCATCGCTTCTTTGTTAAGAGAATACTCTGTTTTGTGCAGGAATCTTGTGGTCACATGTCTTAGGGAGGCTGGGCTCTCCCCTAATGTCAGGAGTGAATCTTGATTCATACAGACCAGTGGATTTCAAACGTTTTGGTCTCATGACCCCTTTTCACTCTTAAACTTTACTGAGGACTCCAAAGAGCTTTTAAGTGGGTTATATGTATCAATATTTACCACACGAAAAATTAAAACTCGAGAAAAATTTTAAAACACAAGAATACACAAGCATATATTCCATTAGCTGCCAGAGTGATGACATCATCATACTTCATGTAACCTCCTGACAACTCCACTGCACACTAGTGAGCAAGTAGAAAAGGCAAATAATGTCTTAGCATTATTATGAAAATGGCTTTGCCCTTCTGACCCTCCTGAAAGGATCTCAGGGACACATGGTCCTAGAGCCATATTTTGAGAATGGCTGGTATTTGCATTTGCCCTCCTATCAATTGTAGGAATGGGCATGTTATGAAACTCTAGACCACAAGAACTGAGCTTTGACTGAAGGATTACTGAAAGAGTTTTCCTCAATTTTAAATAAGTTCACTTTTTTCCACATCAGACACTGTAATCCTCATCTGACACCTAGAATGGTAGAAGTCACCTTGGGACCCAGGAATAAGGAAGCTACAAGGACTGGCCAACATGCTACATATATGGCAGAGCGGAAAGATGGCCCTGCGTCCTCACCAGTACAGCTGAGGTAATGAAGGAGCCAACTGTAAAATTTCCCCTTTTGCTTAAGCCACCATTCGTTGGGTTTTCTGTTACTTGCAGTCAAACACATTCTACCTGACACAACTCCTCAGATCCTGATTTGCTGAGCACATTTTGAAAAGCATGGATGCATGTAGTACCTAGCACATAGGAGCTTGATAAATATGTATTGAGTAAATACATGAAAACTAAATAAGTAAATAAATCTACCAAAGTTGTTGTGGAGGAGAGATAAAGACAGATAAAATTTAGACTGATTTCACACTGACAGAAGCTCTTGTGGCCCTGAGATTATCAATATTTAAAACAAAGCTCATTATAAACCACACAATATAAAAAATAACTGTACATACCTGTCAGGGGGGCCAAGAGAGGCTGAAATTGCTTCCCTTTGGTCTGAAACATCTCCAAACCAGAGGTATGAGAGGTTAAGTCCAAAAATGGACCATAACCTGCTCAAAGTAGCACCCTGATAAACAACAACACTATTTTTTCCCCATTTCCCCTGAGCACAAGTCCCTTTTCTCATGAAACAAGCAGCAAATAAAAGATTTATAAACAGAATGCTAAAAAACATACTGTTTATGGAAGAAGAAAAAGAGACAAATACCTAGCCTCCAATAACTATCATCAACTAGGGGCACAATGGCCTTGTCAGAAAATATTTTAAACCCTCTAAAATATAATCAAATACAAAATTAAGAAATTTATGTTCAAATCTGCTTAAGCTTGATAATATTCCTCCTATTCCTTATTGAAAGTCTGATACCAGTATTTTTAATTTACTGAAAGGTAATGTTTCTTTGCTTCATTATTTTAAATAAGATTGGTAAATTTACCCCTGTGTAAGTGTTTTTTTTTTTAAGTCACAATAAAATATTCTTGTTCCTATGAAGTGCTTGTGAAAGAAACAAATGATATTTTCCTCCATAAAAACAAAGGGGTCTAAAGAAAAGTTCCACTAGAAGGAGCTGGCTTTTTCTCTGTTGAGTCAGTAGTGCTTCACCTCTGAGACAGTCTAATCCAAAACACAGATCTGAAATTTGCAGATAATTTCAAACAAACCTCAGTCATAAACAAAACCTGGGTCTAAGGAATTGGAGGAGACAACTGCAATCCAGGCGCAGAGTATATAAATACACCCTTCAGATGACTTTGCAAAGAATTAAGGGAACTGAATCCGGCAGGTAACTCTGGAGATTTCCTGAGATCAATCCTCCCATCCATGACCCTAGTAATGGGGGAGAAGAGCTTCTCTCTGGACCTGGCTTCAAGGTAGATGCATCCCTTCACCACAGCGCCTGCCTTCGGGGCTGAGACAAAAACCCTTGACATTCTCCATCAGAGCACCAAAGAGCCATCATTCAGACTCGAACAATACCAGTTTTCCCTAATATGTTCTGTTACAAATATTGATTACTTACTTTCCTTGAATTCTTGTCCCCACTTCACTTACCTGATAGTAAGACTGTTGGCTTTTGGTTAGACCAGTTAGAAAAATGAGCTGAAAAGCAGATTCATTATTAAAATATTAGTAATTGTCTTCTTGCCTTTGACACTAGTGTCTTGGCTCCAAGTTATTTCTACCTCTGTCTACCCTTAATTTTACTAGCAATTTATTACTAAAACAAAAACAAAGAAGCCCACACATTTATTAGAAGCTTATTTTATGATAGGAACTGTGAAAATCATTGCATATAAAAAGATGACAGTGTTTCCTGCTTTCAAGCAACCTCTGGCTAATGAGGAAATCAGGACCATAAACAGATAGAACTTAACACCTTATGGGAAGGGCTGGGAGAGAAGGAAACACAGGATGCTTCAGGGAACATCTGGAAGGGGCACTAACCCAGCATGGAGGTGTCAGATGCTCCCCATACAGAAACAATGCCTGAGCTAAGCAAAGTCATGAAGTATGAGCAGGAGCGAGCCAGGCAAAAACATCAAAATCAAACACAAATGCTTATAATAATGCATACGAAGAGTTAAGTTACCACTTGATCTGTGTTTCACAAACTTGAAATAATGACTATTGAGAACTCCCAGTATTGTCTAAAATCATTTTTATTATTAAATATTAACAAGCAAAACCCAGTAAAACCCCTATATTTGTAACTCACACACCTAAAAGGAAAAAATTAAATATCAATAAATCTACAAAATGAATAAATTTAAATTGATAAAATTAATCCAATGTGATCAATGATGCAGTCACTGTAACTCGCTTTGGACTAACCATATGGACTTGGTACTGACTGCTACAAGCAGGTTCTGTTGAGTTTGCTCATACTACCATATGCTGAGAGATGTCTTAATTCACTCACCACTTTCTCTTTTGAACTACTGTGAAATGGCAATCTCTTACTTAGCTTAAGTATGTTATTTGCACCTTCACCTCTGTTCTTTCATAATATCTTCCAATATTTAAAGTAGTGCTACTTGGCACCAGTACAGACACAACTATGCAGACACAATCCCAACAAAATAAATACACTTAAGATGCTAACAAACATCCCAACAAAATAAGTATATTTAAGATGCTAAAAAAATCCTAACAAATCTTAAGATACTACTTGGTTAGAATTGCAAGCATTTAGGTGTTTGGAAACATAGGAGTTTTTGTAAATTATCACCAAAATGAAAAATAGAAGGTGAAATCTTTGTAGAAAACCATAGCATCCTAATAAATTCCACCTGCTTAGTCCCACTCATCTTTGGGGGCCTGCAAGCCTCAGGAGGAGGAGTTTAAATAACTGTATGCTATGGATCACTGAGCTCACACAGAAAAGCGTTCTTGTGGTTAGCTTTTAGTACTATGTAAAACAAAATATTTAACTTTATTTCCTTTAAACTCTCAGCCCACATGACTTCCAGTTAAGATGGCACAGTAAATTCACTCTTTGATGGATTCTCTCTACTCCAAACACACAGCAATGAGAGGGGAAATATAAAAAGAGAAAAGCAAAAAGATGCAGGCAAGCTAAAAAAAAAAAAAAAAAAAAAAAGACATTTTTGTGAAATAGATATGAAACAGAGTTAAGTCCCTGAGGGTAAAGTCTTGAGCCTCCTATGCTGGGGACCCAAACACAGGCAACAAAACTGAAAGTTTGGATCTTATAAAGTTTTAGGGGCTAAACGTAGCCACCAAGGACAGAGTCAGAAACTAGCATCCCATTGTGAAGGGAGGATGGAAGGTGATAACTAGAGCCCTGCCCCGTTTTCACTGCCTGAAAGAAGCTTGGCAGCCTGATTATCTCCTGTGGAGTGCTGGTCCGGGGAGGATGGAGGACCCAGGCCAGCCAGGGGCAGGAGCTCAGTGAAGCTGCCTATAACTGCTGAAGTAATTAAACCACCACTGTCAAACCTGGTTCAGGAGTGAGGCTCCATGGAAGCCAGACAGAGACAACTGGAACGCTCCTACATGGGGAAGAGTGAACAAGCGGGGGAGAGGGGTGAAAATGAGTAAATGAATAAAAACAAAACAAGAAAAACCTCATTCAAAACATGCTATTCAATCAAAGTTCTAAAAGTATCTGAGGAAATCTAATGCAAATAAAGGCAACTAACAAAATCAGTCATTAGATCACAAATTCACTTCAGATGAAATTAATCAGTCCAACAAAATAAGTATATTTAAGATGCTAAAAAAACCCCAACAAAATAAATACACTTAAGATGCTAACAAACATCCCAACAAAATAAGTATTTTTAAGGTACTAAAAAAAGCTAATTAAAAAAAGAATAAAAAATTATAAAACAAAAAGGCAGAATTAAAATAGATGGCTAAAAAAGAATCAACTGGAAATTATATAAATGAGTAGTCATTAAAATTTAAAAACTCAGTACACAAGATACTCTAGACTGGATGGAACTGAAGAAAGAACTGGTAAATTTGAAAATAATGCTAAGGAATTCACTCAGAATGCAGCCTAGAAAAAAAATAAGACTGAGCAATTAAGAAACATGAAGCACAACTCCACAAGCATCCAAGGTGTCACAGCACAAGAAAGTGAAGAGGGTGGAGAAGCAGCAATGTATAAAGAGATAAAAGCTAAGAATGTTCAAGATATACATGAGTCCTCAGATTAAAAATATATTCTAAATACCGAGAAAGATCATTTAAATAAACACATAATTAAATGAATAAGCAAATCCACACAAACTAAAGCACTAATTATAAAAACAAACTCTTAAAAGCTACCAGGAAGCACCGTGACTTGCCAAAACACACTGAGCACACTGGATCTGCTGGCCGGAAAGCTCAGGAGCCCAGCTGCTAGCACTGCAGCCCAGACCAGCTGAGCTCACTTAGACGTGGCAGGCAGCCTTTGGAGACAACAGGTGATCGAATGGGTCAGATCAGCACACTCAGGCTGAGTCAGAGTCCCACAAGCATTTTGCCTCCTCCTTAATAGTTGGTGGATATAAGGTGAAGCAACTGTCTTTCACTTTAAACAACCCCCACGGAAAAAAGCAAAAAAAAAAAAATAAACAAAAAAATAAAAAATAAACAACCCCCATGGAAACTTGCTGAGAAAGCAAACCCCAGAATGTTTTCTGGCAACCTCTAGCAACAGATCTGACCTCCCTGGAATAGATACTCACACTGGATTTAAATTTATCTTCCTTGCCCACTACACTTCTGCCAACACCATCAAATATGGACTTTACCAGATTTCTTTATTCACCATCATGGTATCACAACCGACTTTGGACCAAGGAACTCATTATACAGGAAAAGAAGTAAAGCAATGGGCTAATGCCAAAAGGGTTCGTTGTCAGCGATAGTTATAACCAGCTGCTATTTGAACTCGATGTTTTTCATCTACATTCCTTTATCACTTACAAATTTCTCTACTACATATTTATCTCTTCCTACTGCATCTTCTCTGAAGCTAAAAGAAGAAAAACATAAAGAAACAAGAATGACAGCCTCCATTAAGTGGAAAGAAACTTGATTTGGGGGATCATAGATGAATTACAATTTTTTAAAAAGTCTTAGAAAATTAGTAACACAACACACATCACAATTGTTCAGATAAAGACTAGAGTCACAAATTGTTTCTTTGAAAGGTCAGAAAACCTCTCATTTAGGTTTCCCTAGAAAGCAGAGCTCAGACAAGCTAGAAAAGGTAAAGACCTTAATTCACCACCTTATTTCCAAAAAGACAGAAAAACCTCTCACCAAAACCAGCCATGTGATGCTCTCCTGGCAATCACTCAAGGAGACGGATGGGGACATAGGCCCTCCAACCAGCCACTGCGCTCTCAGAACCTCTCTGAAGACAATGTTATGCTATGGCACAAGAGCACCACCTACTGAAAGAGTTCCAAGGGACAATTTAGTCCAGTTATTGAAAAATGGCTCAGTAAAATATGACTGTGGATGGATGTACTTCAAATCATTTCAGCCAAGCTGGCTGTGTCTCTTTCTCTTCTAAAACTAGAATGCTTGCTAAGACTTCCTGAAAAAGAAACAGTGTGCCTTCTCCTTCGTCTCCCATTCTTGCTTTAATTACTACAGTAAAATGAGTCTCTTTCCTCCCATCCAGCTTTAGCTATCTTAGTGAATACTGTTTCTATATCCCTCTCTCTCTACCTGTGTTCCAAAGGGCAGAGAAGGAGAAGCAGCAGTAGTTCTGACAGGTCTGGGAAGGATATCTGTAAAGTCAAGTCATTTAGTCAAATTTTAAGCCCTACAAGGCACAGTGCTAAGATCGAGGAATTGTTTTTTCAAACTCATTTAAAGGTGATTAAAGTCCCTGTTTCCTGAAGGAGCTTAAAATGAATGTAGAGGTTCTAGACCAGCAAAGCTGGGAGTCAGATGACCTATTAATTAAATAGAGTAAAGAAGAAAATATGTAGGGAAAGACAATTTATGGGATATTATAAGTAACATCAGGGTAGAGCTGATTGCTTCTGCTCTGCTGTATATTAAACATACAGAATTATAACTAAAGCCGTGGCAAAAAGAAGGTTCTTTCTGGAGCCCTTCATGGCTTACACGAAGCCCCTAGGTATTGCCAAGTGCAAAAACCCTGACACAGACTCAAAGAATTCACATACATTCTAGCTAGCCTGTTTATCATTTAACTTTGTTGTATTTTATTGGTCTGGTGGGGACACTCGTATGAGCCATTGTATGTATAACTTTTACTGTGCTCAGTCGTGGTGAAAAAGCAGCAGCTTTTGTTTATTCTCATGTCCAGTACTAGTCAGGGTTTCCATCACAGCCAGAACACTTGCATGAAAACAGAGAGGAGATCCTCGACAATGTGCAATCAAGGAAGAAACAATACATACTCCTAAAATATCAGTCATCTGATGCCTACGAGAATACAAATTTGTCAATTTGGAAATCACAAAAACTTCAAAACCATATATGAGTCTGTATTCTATTTCAATTACTTCCCAGAAAAAAAGACATTTTAGGAAAATTCCAATCACAATTCTCTAGTGCATAAACTGCCATGCTAAATGTGCAGTTTGTACTAGGTGGTGTGTCTGCTAATGCCTCATGGCAAGGGGCAACCAGGCAGTCACAGGGAGGATAAATCCAACTGAATATGAAAACCTCCAAGAAGAGACCTGTTGAAAAAGGATGAGGCTACACAGAGACAAATTCTAAGGAGCACTTGCTGAGTGATTTTACTTATATCACATATCACTTGCTTTTGTAATATAAGTAAAATAAAAAAAAATTCAATATGGGATTCATAGGCCTGTAGAATTTTCTAAAAAGCATAATATTGGGATTTATTAATAGTTGCCTAATATAAAATATTGTATGTTAGAATATATTAACAGAGTCTAGCAAAAATTTAGCAATCCTGCTAGATTTGGGCCAATTTTGGTCCTCACTAGAATTTTAGGTATTGTGGACATTCACAATTACCTCTCTAGCATCATTCTCCACCTTCCCCCTTCCTAACATGAGCAGAATTTCCCAGCCAGATTTTAGGGAGATAAGAGTGGGCTTTGATTGGGTTAAGGCAGTGGTCATCAACCAGGGATGATCTTGCCCCAAACGGACCTTTGACAATGTTCGAAGACATTTTTCATTGTCACAACTAAAAGGAAGATGTCACTGGCATCCCAAATGTCAGTCCCTCACTCCCATACTAGTAAGTAGAACCTGTGAACATTACTTTATATGGCAAAGGAGTGACTATTACCTTTTATGGCAAAAGACGTGATTAAGTTCAGGACTCTGCAAGAAGGAGATTATCCTGGATTATCAGAGTATGCCATAAATGTAAACATATGTATCCTTATTAGAGAGGCAGAGGGAGTCTGGAGACAGACACACAGAGGTGGCAGCAATGTGAAGACAAAAGCAGAGATTGGAGTGATGGGGCCACAAGCCCAGGAATGCCATGCTGGCCACCACCAGAAACAGGAAGAGGCAAAGACCAGAGGGAATGTGGCTCTGCCAGATTTCAGACTTCTGGTCTCCAGGACTGTGAGAGGATAAAATTCTGTTGTTTTTTTTATTTGTTTTATTTTTTATTTTTTTTGATTACCCAACAGCAAGTCAGAAGCTAGAAAGTCTGTTGTTTTAAGCCACCAAGTTTGTAGTAATTTGTTATAGCAACCTCAAGAAACTAATACAGCATCCTTCAAGGAGGTGTATGAATTGCAAACTACAAGAAGGAAAGCAAGTTTACATCTTGCTTCTTTTTGACCCAAAGATTCCTCTTCTACAGAGATGCCAAAGGTTTCCACATCAGGACTTTCTTCTACTGTCAAGTCCACAAGAAAAAAAAGGTATTAAGCACTTCTGATACTGAGTGCACACCTGAAAGTCCCTCACCTGACTCTCCACCATCTTCCACAGAATGGCTCGTTCCTTCATCTATCAATCTCACCCAGCCTTCTCTTTCTTTTTTACTGAGGCAACAAAGCATCATTCTAATATATTTCATGTATAAACCATATATATTTACTTTTGAATTATTGTTTACTACTTTAAAAAAAGTTTTCAATGCGCCATGATATATTTTTCTATTTGTGGAAAATATTTGGATATCTTGGGTTGGGATAGAACACATCATAATTTCTACTGTTAAAATTAATGAAAGTTTTCACTTACTAGCTTTTCATTAAGTGGCAGAGTTTTTAGAAATAACGTTATTAAGTGAGAGGTAGGTATATTTATTTCATCTATAGCAAATGCCCGGTAAGCAGCTTGGTTTCTTTACCTAACTCTTCATTCATGCCTTACTTTGTAGGAGCTGTGGACTGGAAACCAGTGATCTGACCTAACCCCTTTACTTCACAGCAAGAGTAGTGGGGTACAGAGAGATGAAGTGTCTTCCACAGACCATCCCTCTGGATAGTGTCCCAGAGAGAACAAAATTCACATCCCCTAGCACCTTGTCCAGTATTCTACCTGAGACTATATGAAGGAATTAAAGAAAATGTGATGGATAAAGAAGAAGAAACTGGCAGAACTTTTTTCTATTTTAAGAAAAGATGAAATGGTACAGGCATTCTTTAGCCAGAAAAGGAAAGGATGGTGAATTGATTAATAAACGAAGAAAACACTGACTGACTAAAGGGTACCCTGACATTCAGTCATTTTGCACTGATCATTAGAGCTTGGTTTTCTAACTTTTTGTGTTTCTTACAACCCAAAGAGTCTTCAAGACTTTAATTACATAAGATTCCATTATACTAGATTCTAGTGGCACTGTATCTCAGTTATGGAACAGAAACCCACTCAACTAGTTCAAGTCAGATACAGACAGGATGTTATGAAAAGGCTACGACAAAAGATCTCGTGGATGATATGCAGGGAAAGAAAAGGGACCAGATGAGAAGTAGACTAAATGGGAACTAGGACTAGAATCTCCAGCCACCACATCTCATGGGTCTTCACAAGTCTGCTCCACTCTACAGCTTCTCTTTGTAGACTAGCTTCCTCTGCTGTCTATGCGTTTTTGCTCCCCCTTGCTTGCACACGGCTGCACATCTTTTATGCTGCAGTTCAGAACCTGGTCACAATTCTATATAAAATCTCAGTCCAAGGACTCATCATTATCTAATCAGCTCAGTATTTCAAGGTCCCTATTCTCAGAGTAGAGAATGTAATTGGCTCAATCCAGCCAGTGAAGCCTCTAGATTGGTTTCTACCAGGTCAACTGTTCATCCCACAAAGGTGAGTTGTCAATGAGTACTAATGTCTGAGCAGAATCTTCAAAAAAGAGGGTAGCAAAGAAGAAATGATCAGTGTGTGTGTGGAGGTACTCAAGAGTTGTATAGCTCCCTTATTTAAGAATATGAAGAAAGATTATATCATTTCTGTATCTGAGATCTTTGGAAGAAATGGCCATAATTTGTAAACAGAGAGTAGAAACCATTTTTAAATTTTCTTCTAGCTCCATGTATCTACAGCAAAACCTTACTACTTTAGGCTATATTGTCAGATTTTTATCATTTGTCCAAAGGTATCGCCAATTAGCAGGCCATCAAAGACATCTTAGGACATGAAAGAGCATCTCCTCTGATACACAGTATAGTCACCGAGATACCAGTAATTGGGGAAGGGAAAGGAGAAAAGAAATAAGGGGAGGATATCTGCAGTCCCTACATTAAGTAGGAATTCTCTGAACTATATTATGATAAAAGTTCAGCACAGGAGTGGAATTATAACGGAATTGTTTCCTCAAGTAATTTTTAAGAATAAAAACAAAAAGGGGTTGGGGGAAGGGAGGGGTGAATAGGCAGAACACAGAGGAGTTTCAGGGCAGTGAAAATATTCTGTATGATACTATAATGGCAGATACATGTATATTTGTTCAAACTCATGGAATGTACAACACAAACAGTAAACCCTAATGTTAACTATGGACTTTAGGTGATAATGATGTGTCAATGTAGGTTCCTCAATTGTTACAAATGTACCACTCTGATGGGGCATGTTGACAGTAGGGAACATTGTGCATGTGGGGGCAGGGGGTATAGAGGAAATCTCTGTACTCTCCACTCACTTTTTCTGTGAACCTAAAAAAATAAAGTGTATTAAAAATAACAACAACAAAAGGCCATGGTGACAGGAAGAGCAAATGTGACCAAACAAAACTCAAACCTATTCTAGACACTCTGAGCATAAGGATCCAAAACAGCAGGAGCAGAAAGAGAAGGTAAGAACGGATCACAGTCACACCTGGCAGCAGCCACAGCCTCACCCCCCCATACAATAAAATTAATCAGTTCCCTGAATTACAATTTCACTAAATTCAGACAGCAAGCTGCTTGGTTTCTCTAGACAGGAAGGATAATTCCTATTGCTTAAACTATGAGATATTATCTGCTTTCAAGTCTAGTGTATAAACTGTCCTACCTAGGAAATTGAATACAAAAGCTTTTCTTCCTTTTCCCCCTAAGTCAACTCCCAAGATAACACACAGTTTCAATCTCACCTAAGAATTTAATAGCAGAGATCTCCTCTCACATCCAACATATGAAGCTCTTTTGTAGCTGAGTTTGTTCTTAAGTAAGTTTTCATCCTGATTTAGACTGCACAACATTCTAACAGTACCTTCTGGACTCTGGCATTAATTCCATGAGCCAACTTTTCTCTAAACTCTTTCTCTGAATAACAGATACTCCTCTTCTGGTCACAGGGAGCCTGTTCTTTCTCTGCCCTTTACCTGCCACATCTTAGGACCATTTATTTAGGGGCAGGGCATTCTCAAGTAACAATTAGATTATTTATGTGTGTACCTAGCCTAAGTCTCTTCATAAAGTGCTACTACTCATTCCTCGTCATACTCTAAGAATTGTATTTGGTCTGATAGTCCTCAAAAGGTTTCACTACCCGCATTTGGGTGGAATCTCAAAAAAAAAAAGAAAAAAAAAAATCAAAGAAATAGTATGAGTCCTTTTGCCTACTAACTGTGAGTAAAGACCTTGAAAATTTTCCACTAGCTTAAAAGGCATAATTGTAACCTTTGATTCATTAAAATTAGCTTTTGAGAATAAAGTAGTCTATGCAGTTGCTTTTGTCTACATGGTCTTCTTTGCTTCTATGCCTCCTTTCCTATAGTACAGATTTCCTCCTCTAAGTATTTGGGAGGAAAGAATCTATGAAACACAAAATGTTTACAAGGTATTTCCTGGACTTCACCCTTCGTTGTCACTAGAAAAAGAAACTTACCAAGCTATACTTTTATTCATCAAAAAACATTTCCCAAGCACCAGCTGTGAGAGATATTTATACATATCTATAATATCTTAAGACACAGGTATTCTATCTTAATAGTATTGAAGTATATATATTCCACAAAGGGTTCAAGAGTCAAGTGAGGTTTTTAAGTGTTTGGTATAACTGTTCTCAGGGTATCTGAATGCACCATAACCTGTGAAAGACTCTGAGAAGTCTGGCATTCAAAAGTTGTTCATTCAACAAACATTCATTAGGTGTCTGCTGTGTGCTAGGTACTGTGCCAGAGTATCACCAGAGACTAGTGATAAACTGTCAGTCCTAGGCACAGTCCCTTGCCTCAGAAGCCTTAGTCTAGAGAGTGATTTTCAAATTATAAGTTGTGAAATCAATTAATAGCAACCAAACATTTTTGTTATAATGAAGTAAAATAGAATAGAAAATGTCATAGTATTTTACACATAGAATGGGTAGGTACTGTTTGGTGAGACTTTTGTGTAAAACTAATGTATGTGAGCTCTAAATAGGATGTCAAGCATATTTCTTATTGTAGAACATGGTCAAAAAGTTGTAAAACTCCCGCTCTAGCAGAGGAAACATATTAAATAAGAAATGATAAAATATAGTGAGTGACATAAAAAAGTAGAGGATACTATAGGAAGATCAAAGAGCATTCCCAAAACTTTTTGAGCCTGAACATGTTTTCATTTCACATTTGTTATAAAAACCTATGGGAGGAGAGGCTCCCCTGGCAGCATGACAGTGTGAGAAGCTCCACTGATCTGCTCCCAGTAAACTGGTGGAAACTATTAAAACAATCAAAGTCTCTGAAAATAGTCCCGAAGCAATAAAGAAATATCTATTCAAGAAAATGTATGAAAATCTGTAAGAAAGGCAAGAGTCTGTGGTATCTGAACCAAGACTGCTCCCCCTCCCCTTCTCCCAGCTCAGCAAGAATCCACTCCACAGTGCTGCAGCCAAGAACTGCTCCCTTTCCCTCCAACTCTAGCTAGAGGAGCATTCTTCCCAGGAGAAGCCCAACTTCAGCATTTCTCATCCTGCCACCAGATGTCCACTGCTGAGGCTACATCCCAGAGGAACACGACTGAGACGTAGCGGCTCTCTTCTCCCATCCAATCCAGCCCCCTCTTGTGTAATGGCAGCTCTTCCTTAAAGGTGGCACACTGAGAATACCTGGGCCCTGGTCACTCTTCCCCCTGAGGATCCACACCAGGAGAGGTAACCGAAGACCTCAGGCGGCTGTTCCCACCCACCACCACCACCAAATGCCTACTGCCTAGAGTAAAGATGTCACTGACAGAGAAGCATGTCATTGTCACCATTCCCAGCTCTAGAAGTTCAATGTTAAGGGTGCTCCCAAGAAGAGTGAAGATTGGTGAAAGGCAATTGGGAGGGGATTCAAAAATATACTCTAAACTGTAGGCCTGCTAGTTTGAAGTACAGAACTGGGAATAAGTCAGGAAAAACCCTCCTGGAGTTAGAACAAATAGTGAACATTGACCCTAGGAACCATTACTTCAAAGGAGCAAGAATTTGATTAGTTTGTAGAGTAATTTATGTCCCAGGGCATTGTTCAAAACAATTGGCCAGCAAATACTAAAACTCAACAGCTAGGTATGGTCAGAGGAAGAGCTGAAGAGAGCACTACCAGTAACACTATCATTCAGGGTAACTAAGGGAATATACAAAACTGCACCTCCCTGAGCAACATCAGAGGCTTAAAACAGCCTACCCAGTTACTAAAGAAATAAACAAGCAAACAACAAAACAAACCCCAAAGAGGAGGGGGGAGTGAGGGTCCAGAGTCACTATTTATCTAAAATGTCCAGTCTCCAACAAAAAATTATGAGGCCTGGAAGCAAAAGGAAAGTATAACTCAAACACACACACAGCAAGCAACAGAAACTGCCTATGAGGAATAACCAGATGTTGGATTTATCATAAAAAGATTTCAAAGTAGCTATTATAAACATGTTCCCATAACTAAAGAATATCATGATCACAGAAGGAAGGTATGATGGCAATGTTGTACCAAATAGAGAATATCAATAAACACATAGAAATTATTTTATAAAGACAAAACGAAAATTTGGAAGTTGAAAAGAACAATAAGTGAAAAAAAAAACAGCCTATTAGTATTGCTCAACAGTAGATTTGAACTGGCAGAAGAAAGAATAAGCAAAATTGAAGACAGATCAATAGAGTATGCTTGTAATACTTAAAATGAGAGTACCAGAAGACAGGATACAGAGAAATGAACAGAAAAAAAACATTCGAAGAAACAATGAGGGAGGTGAAAAAAGGTTGGGTAATGAATATAAAGTTACAGTTAACTAGGAGGAAAAAGTTCTCATGTTCTATTGCACAGTAGGGTAACCATAGTTAAACATAATGTATTGTATGTTTCAAAATAACTAGAAGAGAGGATTTTGAATCTTCTCACCACAAAGAATCAATAAATGTTTGAGGTGATATGCTAATTACCCTGATTTGATCATTAAATAATGTATACATGTATCAAAACATCACACTGTACCCCATAAATATGTATAATTATGTGTCAATTAAAAATTTAAAAACTTAAAAAACAGAAATACTGATTAAACTTCCCAAATTTATTAAAAACACCAGGACAATCAACAACCTCCAAGCAGGATAAATGCAATGAGATCTACAAAGAGATACACTGTAGTAAAAATGCTGAAAGTCACAGACAAGGAGAAAATATTATTAATAAAAGCACAAAGAGAAAAATAACCCATTACTTACAAGGAAACTCCAATAAGATTAGCAGGTGACTTCTCAGCAAAAATAATAGAGGCCAGAAGAGAATGATAACATATTCCAAGTACTTAAAGGAAAAAACTTACAACCAAGAATCACATATCCACCAAAACTGCCTTTCAAAAATGAAGGTGAAATAAAGACTTTCCCAGATAAACAAAACCTGAGAGAATTTCTTGCTAGAAGATCTGCCTTACAGGAAATACTAAAATTCTTCAAACTGAAAGCAAGTAAGCCTAGAACATAATTTGAATCCACACAATAAAATGAAGAACACTGGTATGGTAATTATGTATTTACAAATGCATATTTTTCTCTTTTCTTCTCATAACTGATACAAAAATCAATTGCATAAAATGATATGTATATAATTTATTATTGGGCCTACAACACATAGACTGGTAAGATAACATGTAAGATATTTGGCAAGCACAGTGCAAATGAGGTATGGGAACAAAGCTGTATTGGGCTAAGGAAATAACTACATATGTTAAAGTTAATAATTATAACAACATATTGAGTTTCTAATACTAAGAGATATAATATGTGTAACAATAATACCATAAAAGGGAAGAGAAGGGAAAAAACTATACAGACAGTTCCTAACTTATGATGGTGAGACTTAATGATTTTTTGACTTCACAATGAATGGTGCAAAAGCAATATATAATTCAAATTTTGAATTTTGGTATTCTCCCAGGTTACTGATATGTGACACAATACTTCACAATGCTGGACAGCAACAGTGTGCTGTAGCTCCTAGTCAGCGATGCAATCACAAGGGGAAAAACAACCAGCACTCTACAGTGTACTGTGCTGCTAAGCAATGATGTTCAGTAGGTTAGGTATATTAAATGCATTTTTGACTTACAATATTTTCAATTTACGATGGGTTTATCAAGATGTAACCCCATAGAAAGTCAAGGAGCATATGTATAGGAGTAATGTTTCTATATATCACTGGAGTTAAGCTAGTATAAGTCTCAGTTGATTCTGTTAAGATGTGTATAGTAAACCCTAGGGCAACCACTAAAAAAATACTCAAAAAGAATAGTGGAAATATCATTAAAGAAACTGAAATGCTACATTAGAAAATATTCATTTACAAAAGAATGCAATAAAGGAGAAACAGAAACCAAAAAAAGAGACATAGAGAAAACATAAAATTGTAGACATAAATCCAATTATGTCAACAATATTACTGAATGTGAGTACAATACAATCAAAGGGCAGAGATGGACAGACTGGCTTTAAAAAAAATTATCAGTCCGGGCACGGTGGCTCATACCTGTAATCCTAGCACTTTAGGAGGCTGAGGTGGGAGGATGGTTTGAGACCAGGAGTTCAAGACCAGCCTGGGCAACATAGCAAGACCCTGTCTCCACACATACAACAAAAAGTTCTAACTATATGCTGCCTGCAGGAGACACACTTTAGATTCAAAAATACAAACAGATTAGAAGTAAAAGGATGGAAAAGATGTATCATGCAAACATGTAAAAACAAGAAAGCTAGTGTGTTATAGCTATACTGATATCAGAAAAAATAACCTTTAAAACAAAAAGAGTTATTAGAGATAAAGGCAGCATTTTATAATAATAAAATGGTTACTCCATCAGGAAGAGATAATTATAAATATATACAACAGAGAACCAAAATACATGAAGCAAAAACTGACAGAAATGAAGGAAAAAATAGATAATTTAATATTAATATTAATAGTTAGAGACTTCAAACTGCCACTCTCAATAATGGGTAAAACAATTGGAAAGAAGATCAACAAGAACAGAACACATAAATAACACTATAAACCAGCTAGACCTTAACAGACATCTACAGAACTCTCCACCCAATAATAGAACATACATTCCTTCTCAAGGTCTCATAGGACAAGCCTTAATATATTTAAAAGAAAGGACATAATATAAAGAATGTGCTCTGATTACAAAAGAATGAAATTAAAAATCAGTAGCAGAAAAACTTTGGGGAAATTCACAAATGTAGAAATTAAACAACACAGTGCTAAATAACCAATGAGTGAAGGGAAAGAAAAAAGAAATCAAAAAATGCTTCGAGACAAAATAATGTACCAGTGACTGACCTTAAAGAGAGGAATAGGGAAGAACTCCCTGACAAAGAATTCAAAATGGCTGTTTTAAAGTAGTTTGGTAAACTTCAATAAAATACAAAGAAACAATTCAGAAATTTATCAGAGAAATTTAACAGATAGAAATAATTTTTAAAAAATTAAACAGAAAGATTGGAGCTAAAAAATACAGTGAACAAAATGAAAAATGCAATAGAGAGCACCAAGAGTAGAACTGATCAAGCAGAGGCAAAAATCTGTGAACTTGAAGAGATACACAATCAAAAGAGGAAAAAAACAGAATGAAAAGGAATAAAGAAAGCTGATGGGATTTATGTGATAATATCTAAGGAGCAAATATGTATGTCACTGGTATAGAAGAGAGAGTAGAGAAAGACAAAGTAGTGCAAAGATTATATAAAGAAATAACAGAAAACTTTCCAAACCTGGAGAAAGATACAAATATTTGCTATGTACAGGAAGGACAAAGGTCTCTAATCAAATTCAATCTAGATAAGACTACCTCACAACATAGTACATCAAAATGTCAAAGATCAAACATAAAATGAGGATCCTGAAAGCAGCAAGAGAAAAGAAGTAAATAACATATAAGGGAGTAACAATATGCCTAACAGTGGACATTTCAACAGAGACCTGATAGGTCAGGATAGAGTCAGATGATATATCCAAAGCACTGAACCAAAAAAACACATCCACACTACTGCTAACCAAGACTACTATACCTATCAAAGCTGTCCTTCAGAATGAAGAGAAGATAAAGACTTTTTCAAACAAAAGCTGACAGAATTTGTCACCACCAGACCCATCTTACAAGAAATGCTAAAGGGAATTCTTCAAGATGAAAGAAAAAGACACTAATGAGTACCACAGACACATCTGAAAGTATATATTATAACTCACTGAGGAAAGTAAGTACACAAACTCTGAATACTCTAATAAAGTAATGGTGGTATATAAATCACTATCTTTAGTATGAAGGTTAAAAGACAAATAATTAAAAACAATAACTATAAAAAATATAAATTGTGATATCAAAAATTCAAAACAGGAGAAGCAGAGTTAAAGAATACAGTTGTTCTCTTTTTTCATTATTTCCTTTTTTTGTTACCAAAGTTAAGTTTTTGTAAGTTTAAAATAACCTTGTATAACTATGTTTTTATAACCCTATGATAACCACAAACGAAAAATCTATAACAGATACATAAAAAAATAAATAAAACACAAGGAATCAAAACATACTACTAGAGAAAAATCCCTTAACCTCAAAGAAAGAAAGTAAGAGGAAAAGACAGGAAGAATCTACAAAACAACTAGAAAACAATTAAGAAAATGACAATAATAAGTCCTTATCTATCAATAATTACATTGAATGTAAATGGATTAATTCTCCAACTAAAGACGTAGAGTGACAGAATGGATTTTTTTTTTTAAAAGCAAGACCCAACTATATGCTGCCTACAACAGACTCATCTCACCTGTAAGGATACACACACTGAAAAGGGATGGAAAAATATATTCATGTAAATGGAAACCAAAACAGAGCAGGAATATCTATACTTATATCAAATTAAACAGACTTTAAGTCAAAAACTATAAAAAGAGACAAAGAAAGTGATTACATATAATAAAGGGGTCAATTCAAATAGATATGTGCCCAATACTGGAGCACCTAAATACATAAAACAAATATTAATAGATCTACAGGGATAAACTGTGATATGGTAACAGTCGAGAAATTTAACACCCCACTTTCAGCAAAGGACAGATCATCCACATAGAAAATCAACAAAAAAACATCAGATTTAAACTGCACTCTAGACCTGTGGTCCCCAACCGCTGGGCCACAGACCGGTACCAGGCCATGGCCTGTTAGGAACCAGCCACACAGCAGGTGAATGGCAGGTGAGCAAGAGAAGCTTCGTGTTTATTTACAGCTGCTCCCGATTGCTTGCATCACTGTATAAGCTCCTGTCTGATCAGCAACATTAGATTCTGAAAGGAGTGTGAATCCTACTGTAAACTGCGCATGCAAGGGATCTAGGTTGCACACTCCTTAATGGAATCTAGGCCTAAAGATCTGAGGTAGAGCTGAGGTGGTGATGCTAGCACTGGGGAGTGGCTACAAATACAGATTATCATTACCAGAGAGGTTTGACTGCACAATAAATGTAATGTGCTTGCATCATCCCAAACCATCCCCACACCCTACCCCGGGTTCTGTGGAAAAATTGTCTTCCATGAAACTGGTCCCTGGTACCAAAAGGGTTGGGGACCACTGCTCTATCCCAAATGGACTTAACAGATATTTACAGAACATTCCATTCAACTCCTAAAGAATACACATTCTTCTCAACTACACATGAAACATTCTTCAGGATAAATCATATGTTAGCCCACAAAATAAGTCTTAACAAATTTAAAAATATCAAAATCATATTATCTTTTCTGACAATTATGGTATAAAACTAGAAATCAATAATAGGAGAAACCTTAGAAACTTTATAAATACACAGAAATTAAACAACATGCTCCTAAATAACCAATGTTCAATGAATAAAGTAAAAGGTAAAGCAAAAATTTTCTTGAGCAAATGAAAATGGAAACACAACATATCAAATCCTATGGGACACAGCAAAAGCAATTCTAAGAGAGAATAAATGCCAACTCTCAAAAACAACCCTGCAGCCCAAACTTTCAGAATTATTTATTAAATGCAATTGCCCTAAAAAAGGACAGATCTATTAAACATTAATATTAATATTTTAGGAGGGACCTGTTGATAGTAAAGCAAATGAAAGTTAAATGAGACCAAGGTGACAGTGACAAGAGAAATGAGAAGATCTCAAAGACAAATTCTGCCTAGAGCCAGCCTAGGCTACTCCAAAACATTTAGTCTGCCATTTCTGGAATATCCAGTTTTTAAAGGCTAGAGTCTGTGCCAATAAGGCACAGTCTC
Source organism: Eulemur rufifrons (assembly GCF_041146395.1). Lineage (NCBI taxonomy): Eukaryota > Metazoa > Chordata > Mammalia > Primates > Lemuridae > Eulemur > Eulemur rufifrons. The sequence continues at coordinate 206,605,572 of NC_090989.1, forward strand.
TGCTATTTATTACAGAGCATTAACCAAATAACTTGATCATTCTGTGATTGTTGCCTTGATTCTAAATCCACTCTTCAAAGTCCTGTTTCAAACACTCTGTCTTTTAAGGAGACCACTTTGTTTACTGAAAATGTAGGTTTATCTAAATTTGTCTTAAAAAGAGTCTGCTTTACTATGTTCTAATCATAATGTTAGATGCAAGCAAATAACTCACTTTACAAAAAATAAAAATTTAATAAATGGCAACAGTTTAACTGTTTTGAGCTGCTGGTAGGGATAAAGTCAAACCTTTTCCAAAAACCTGAACAGCTACTTATGAGTCACCTGTGCCTCTCTCTTTTCATCTAATAAACTTCAGCATAACAGACTGATTAAAGAGACTGGCTCTAGAGGCAAACTGCCAAAGTTTGAATCTCCACTCTACAACATACTAGCCATGTGACCTGGGGAAGTTACTTACTCTGTGCCTCAGTTTCTGCATCTGTAAAATGGGGAAATTACTGGGTTGCTGTGAATAATAATAATATGTATTTATTACACAGAAAGCACTTAGAACTGTGCCTAGCACATTGTAAATACTCAATTGATGTTAACTATTTTTTATCATTAGTTATTACATTTCTAACAAAAAGAAACCTGCTGGGCATAGTGGCTCATGCCCGTAATCCTAGCACTTTGGGAGGCCAAGGAAGGAGGATTCCTTGAGGCCGGCAGTTTGAGACTAGCCTGGGCAAGAGCAAGACCTCATCTCTATAAAAGAATAGAAAAATTAGATGGGCATGGTGGTACACGTCTATAGTCCCAGCTATTCTGGAGGCTGAGGCAGGAGGATCGCTTGAACCCAGGAGTCTGAGGGCTCAGTGAGCTATCATCACGCCATTGAAGCCTAGCCAGAGCGACAGAGAGAGACCCTGTCTCAAAAAAAAAAAAAAAAAAAAAGAAGAAGAAGAAGGAGGAGGAGGAGGAGGAGGAGGAGGAAAAAGAAACCGATGGCTTTCTCCAAGATTCTTTACTAGGTAGAAATAATCTCACTTGGCAAGCCTAAATGCCTGTCAGCAAAACGGCTCACAAAAGCCAGGGAGTCAACAGTGAGTGTAAGCAACAATGTCCTGGACAGGCTGTGCACCACACAAAGTTGAAAGCCCCAAAGTTGTTTACTTTACTGTCCCACAGATACTAGAGCCAGAGGTTTCAAGATTTTGCTAAGCCAATTCCTGCTACATTCAAAATATGGTAATATAAAATGGTTTGATGGGCTGTCAAGTCGCGGGTTGTATAAACACTAGTTTACAACAAAAATGACTGTAAAAGTGGTTCCTACTGGTTATATTAAATTATATTTGAGGCCTTTTAGTTTTCTAGCTGAAAATAATAGGGAAAAGAGTCTACTTGAGAGCAAGACTCAAATTTAAATAAATTGTAAATTTTTCAACATAACTTGGAAACATCAGTTCAGCCGCTTTTTATGTGCAAGACCAAACACAGTACAGTTTATAATTTGAAATCCAAACATATCACTAGCAAACTGGGTTCCAATCCCAGCTCTGATCCCCACAGCACTATTAGCTGCGTGGCCCAAAATATTTCCTTTCTCTATAAATGAAAAGCATAATGATATATACCAATGTTACAGAACAAAAAAGAAGATTAAATGAGATAAATACTAACAATAAACAGTAGTTGCAGATGTTAATAAACAACACAGGAAAATATCATTTACTCAAGCTTTAGGTATAGGCCAGGGAAGTCTATTTTGAACATGTGACTATCTTACACTATCACCCTTTCAAGTTGGTGGTGTTACTGCATAGTTCTTGAACCATCTCTAAATATAGAGATTATGTTTGATATTATTTCTAAGAGACCTAAAACACTATCTTTGGCCATTAAACACAAAAGCTTTAATTATCAATCTTCCATTTTATTCTTTATAGGTAAAGGAATTTGTTAAATAAATGGCAGTGCCACAGAAGAAAACAAAAGAAGCTACAACAAAAAATTGAATTGTATAGATTAAACAAAACAAAAACACAAGAAGACAATTTTAATGCCCATACTGATCAGTTGCCCTACAATACATTATGGACAACATTAGAAAAGACAAGAGAAATATGAAAGTATGGAAGATCAAGAGTTCTGTTTCTCCATGCTAACTTTAAGACTGTACATGAATCTTTCATTTCAATGCACCTAAGAATATACTAAAGCTAAAAGAAGTTGCTAAAATCACAGAGGAGTTTTAAGTGTCAAAACTTGCTTTATTTATTGTGATGAAAATCTTTTTCAAAAGCAATTACACAATTCCCTGCCTTTTTAAAAAGAGCATACTAAAATTTGGATGATATGCGGGTTGGCCACTATTAAGAATTGCTATTCAGTTTTGTAATATAAAAATGCCTTTGGGGACCACTAGGGTGTGTATGGCTCTTTGCCCCTACGTTAAATGGCCCCAGGTGGCTATACACTTTTTACGTGATGTTTATTGGTGCCTTATGTTTTAATATGGAAACATGCTAAGGAAGTAGAAATCATCCATGCTTACCGGTATTTTTCAAAATTTAATTTTTCAAAGGGAACATGGATGTATCATTATAAATCATCTTAAACACTAAATCATTCCTGATTCATTTCTATAAAAATGCATCAAATATATTAAGGTTATTAGAGAAAGCAAATAGGTTCCTCCTCAAGAGAATTTCTCAATCCACTGAAATAATAATTGTTATTAATACAATAGCTAGCACTTACATAGTGCTTATTCTATGCCAAGAACAATTATATAGGCACTATAAACATATCTGAATCCCCACAATCTCATTATACAGATGAGGAAACTAAGGCAAAGAAAGATAACTATCTTGCCCAAGGTCACACATCTTACAAGAGATGGAGCCACTCACTGAGAAACATATCACATGTTCATCCTCATCAGAAATCATTGATGACACATCACAAAAGGAAATGAAGTTTGAATACAAAAAGTGACTTTTTTGTTGATTTTATACATATCAAAAGCAAAAATTTTCAGCAACCTCAACCTAAAATCCTTTGGCTTCTCAAGGAGGAACTATCATTTTTTTCTAAGCATTTTCAGTTCTTATTTACATCCACCTTGCTTAATTCCTCAAGTCTCTCTAGCAGCCCCTTCCCATTCCACAGAGTCATCAGAGTCAGCAGTCTCATTCTGAGATTCTAAGTTGGTCCTTCCAACTGTCAGAGGCAATGTCTCTGTCTGCTGTTTCTATTTAAACATCCCAAATTTACCCACCCAAATTTCTGTGGGGGAAACCACAGACTGTATCTGCCTCTGCCAAAGGATAAAGGGAGCAAAATGTTTTCCACAGACTTAAAAGAATTCCATTTGTCAAATCAATCTGATGCTGCTGAATGAACTAAATGTTTTCATCTGACTACCTCACCACCTGCTATTTAATATGAAATTGCATAACTGCCACAATGGAAACCATTCAAATTGCCCCTCAAGGAGTTAAACTAAAAAATTTTCTTTTTTGTTTACGACAAAAAGGCAGACACATTCTAGACAGGAGCTGAAGAGAATAATATTTCTGCAAAATTTTTTATCTGAATAAAGATATACTCTGTTCTCCTTGTCATATAAAAATTCAAGATAAATACCCAAGATAAAGAATGTGGTATGGACTATTATTTTTTTTTTTTTTTGTCTTATTATATTGCCTAGGCTGGTCATGAACTCCTGGCCTCAAGTGATCCTCTTGCCTCAGCATCCTGAGTAGCAGGGTCACAGGCACAAGCCACTGTGCCTGGCAGGATTTTTGTCACCATTGCTATATGGTAGTAAAATGAGTTTTTCCAGTTGATAAGGTTCCCCCATTTTCCCAAATTCAATTCATACTTTCTCTGAAAAGCTCTGAAATTTAATCAGCAACACAGATTCAGGTTCCCAGTTCCTACTAATCTCTGTATAGAACAAGGATTTCTCACATAAAAATAAAATATTTGGCATTTAATATTAATGAACAGGAAAACAAATTGTTTCCTTTACCTAAAAATATTCTGCTTTCTCTAAGACATAGAGACTGTCTCAACCAAAAGAAAAATTTGTAAAGTAGGGTTTTATTTAGAATTTTGTTGTCCAATTTGATGGCTTTTTTATATAAGGTGATCTGTCTAAGACCATATATAGGAGAAAATTAAACTCTTAATAGTTATAGATAAGATGTTAATGCATTTTATTTATCTGCCCATGCACTTAAAAACACTGGACCATTTCAAAGCCATGAGTTAATCTTAGCATACACTGATACAAACTCCATTGACAAGTTGTTCTTTCAAACAAGTGTCCATGGTATTGTGTTTTATGTGAATTTCTTTTTATATGTTCTCATAGTAAGTCAATTTAGGCCCAGCACTTGGCTCACGGATTCCATGTGTTTCATTCTGGCCTCTGGTAAGTATTTTCTATGCTCTTCCATCCTGATTAGTTTGCTGAATATTTGCATCCAGTGCTCCTATTTGATTAGACATACGATATTTCACTCTCTCTTTTTTTTTTTTATTTCTAATGATTTTTCTCTTTCTTCATTGTTTTCTGTTCCTCTTAAGAGTGTCATTTCAATCTATGGTTTATACTTTTATATTTTATTACTGTTTTATACAGTTTCTCAGAGTTACTACACAGGATTTAGGGGTGCTTTTTTTTTCTGAACCATTCAAATATCTGGTTAGGTAAATAATGCTTAGAAGCACAAATTATTGTAATAAATAGCGCTACCTATATGTCTCCTGCCAGTGACAGTATATACAAATTAACAGGTATGATTTTTATTCAATCATTGAGCATTTGCATAGCCAATGGTTGGAATAGGAACCTAAAAACCATGCAACTGAATCTTTAGAAAATACATATGACCATACTATTAAGAGACCATACCATAAAAAGGTAGTCATCTTTCATACTTGAAGAAGTGGAGAAGTTAAGCCAACTACCAGAGTGAGTAGGTAACTAGAGCTCAGTCCAAGAGGGTCTCTGGGAGCTGACTTCTAAATACCAGAAAGTGGAAAGAGTCTCAATGTTTTGAATAAAACTGCTGACCCAGAACTCTACACAGAGCAAAAATATCTTTTAAGGATGAAGATGCAATAAAAACATTATTGGGCTGGGCAAGATAGCATATACCTGCAATCCCAGCTGTTTGGGAGGCTGAGGAGAGAGGACTGCTTGAGCGCAGGAGTCCACAATCAACCTGAGCAACATAGCGAGATCTCATCTTAATTTGAAAAAAAATTATCAGGCAGATTAAAAAGTGGAAGAGTGAACCGGCAAACTAGAAAAGAAACTTCTGAGGAATTTCCTTCAGGTAGAAGGAAAATTAACCCAAGAAGAAGGTGAAAAGTAGAAGAAATAATAAAGATCAAAGGAAAATGCAATTATATATTTAAATGAAGAAAACTCACAATAGCAAAAACACCTAGAAAGGAGTTAAAACTTTTATAAACTCCTTATATTGTCCAAGAGAAGAGGAAAGAAAGTTTTAGACTTTTAGAAATTAAATATGTATGTTATTTCTAGGATAACCATTAGAAAATAGAGACAGAATAGCTGCAGCTAAAAGAAAAAAGGAAATAAGAGGCAGATTTAAATACAAATATGTCACTAGTCACATTAAGTGTAAATAGACTACATGATCTAGTTAAAAAAAAAAGATCAGATTGGATTTTTAAAATCAACACATAAAATGTTTATCAGAGTAAGCAACTAAAATGTAAGGATAATGAAAAGCTGTATATGGAAACTGTTTATCATATAAACATTAACAAAAATAAAGCTGGTATAGCTATTTCTATTAAAAAAAACAGGCATACATCAAAAATTATTAGAAAAAGAGGGTCACTTCATAATTATAAAATTCAATTCACCAGAAAAATATAATAATTTAAAATTTGGGGGGGAATAAAATAAAAAAATAAAATTTGTATGCACCAAATAATACAATGTTAAACTACATAAAACAAAAATTGACAAAACTCCAAGAGAAACCAGAATAGTTCTACAATCAAGTGGGATGCAATTAAAACATTTACATCTTTAAGTGTGTATATTTCTTAAAAGGCTTAAAAATTAATGAACTCTAACTTTACATCACATACAAAATTAACTAAAAATGGATCAAAGACCTAAATATAAGAGCTGAAACTATAAAACTCTTAGAAGAAAATATAGGGCAAAATCTTCATCATATTGGAATTGGAAATCATTTCTTGGATATGAACCAAAAGTACAAGCAACAAAAGAAAAAAAAAGATAAAATGGACTTCATAAAAATTTTAAAATTATTTAAAAGTATCAAAGGTATTATTAAGAGAGTGAAAAGATAACTCACAGAATGGGAGGAAAATATTTAGAAACAACATATCTGATAAGGAATTAATAATTCAGAATATGTAAAGAATTCCTAAAACTCAATAACAAAAAAACAGACTGATTAAAAAATAGGCAAAGGACTTAAATAGATATTACTCTAAGAAGATATACAAATCGCCAATAAATACAAGAAAAAATGTTCAACTAATCATCAAGGAGATGCAAATGAAAACTACAATGAGCTACCACTCCACACCCATTAGGATGGCTATCACCCAAGAACGAACAAACAAACACAAAATAACAAATGCTGGTGAGTGGTGCGGTTATAAAGAAATTGGAAGCCTTATTGGTGGGAATGTAAAATGGTGCAGCCACTGTGGAAAACAGCCTGGCAATTCCGTAAAAACTTAAAAATAGAATTGTAATATGATTCAGCAATTCCACTTCTGGGTAGGTATCCAAAAGAACTGAAATAAAGGACCAGAACATATACTCCCATATTCACAGTTGCTTTATTCACAATATCAAAATGGTAGAAACAACCCAAATGTCCATCAATGGATGAAAGAATATACAAAATATGGTATATACATACAGTGGAATACTATTCAACCTTTAAAACGAATGAAATTCTGACATGCTACAACATGGATAAACCTTAAAGACATTATGCTAAATGAAATAAACCAGACAAAAAAGAACGAATATTGTATGATTCCACTTATATGAGGTATGCAGAATAGTCACATTCATAGAGACAAAAAGTAGAATGAATGGTGGTTATCAGAGGCTGGAGGAGGGTGAAATGGAGAGTTATTATTTAATAGTGGTTATTGGAGGCTGGAGGAAGGTGAAACGGAGAGTTATTATTTAATGGGTATAGTGCTTCATTTGGGGAAGATGAAAAAGTTCCAGAGACAGATGGTGGTAATGGTAACACAACAATCTGAGTGTGCTCAATGCCACTGAATTGCATACTTAAAAATTATGAAAATGGTAAATTTTATATTATGTATATTTTACTACAATAAAAATTCCAAAAAAAATTAGGGAAAAAAATGAAGTTGGGGGAAAAAAAGAGAAGAATCAAAATACAGCAAAAGGAAAAAGTACTAGAGTACGCCTCTAAAGAAACCCTTCAAAAAAAGTTTGAAATCCTATTATAAATTTTTATGAACAAAATCATTTCCTAAATATGAAGGATCTTATGGAAGAAATATGTTCCTAAGACATTTGTCAATACTACTAATGTACATTATAGGGCAAAATATAACTAAAAGATTTAAGTGACTTTTTCAGACCTTAATTGTCATACCAGTCAAAATCATCTGTAAAACTAGTGATATAATGGAAAATAACAAGTGTTGGCATATTGGGCAGCAATCAGAACCCTCATATATTACTGGTGAGAATGCAAAATATTACAGCCACTGTGGAAAACAGTTTGGTGGGTCCTCAAAAATTACCATATGACCCAGCAATTCTACTGCTAGGTATATACCCAAGAAAACTGAAAACAAGTGTTCCATCTAAAACTTGTACAACAAGTGTTCACAGCAGCATTATTCATAATAGCCAAAAAGTAGAAACAATCCAAATGTTCATCAACTATTGAATGGACAAGCAAATGTAGTATAGTCACACAATGGAATATTATATAGGCATAAAAACGACTGGACACATGCTATAATATGGATGAAGCTTAAAAACATTATGCTACATGAAAAAAGCCATAAAAACCAGCATGTATTGTATAAGTCCATTTATATAAAATGTCCAAAATAGAAAAATCCATAGACAGAAGATTAGTGGTTATCAGTGAGTCTGATGAGGGCTAAAGAGGAATGGGAGTGACTGCTTAATGGGCATGAAGTTTCTTTTTAGGATGATGAAAATGTTCTGGAATTAGATAGTGATGATGACTGTATAGCAATGTCAATGCATTAAACGCCACTGAATTGTACATGTTAAAATACATAAAATGGTAAATTTTATGCTATGTGAATTTAACTTCAATTTTAAAACCTAGTCATATAAATTCTGCCACTAAAATCAACTCGATATTATATCACATTATTACTACAAAAGAATGAATCACCTATTTATTGAACCCAGAGGCATCAGTGATACTAATAACATTACCACTCATGCTTTATGGTTCCACCCAAGATAGAACATACCAGAGAGCAGGTTATAAACTTTCAGCAGGTTCCTTTGACCTTGTGGTGGCCATCAGCAACAATATTAATGAACAAAACAGGTGGTAGAAAAAGACATGGGAGATAGTTATAAACCACACCACAAAAAGCTTGAAAGAGAACAAAGCATTCTTCAAGCTCCAATTCATCAATACATCACAAATGATAAATATGTCAGTTAGCGACTTCTAATACTAGACTATTTCACTGGAGTTATGAACATCATCTACAGCTTATTCACATTCTTCAACATTGTCTTCATCTCTGTTTTTGTCACTGTGTGGAGCACATTTCCAATCTATCACATCTTCACTTTCTGTAGCTCAAGAGGAAACCTGTCCCTAGCACTATGATTGGTTGGTGCTTCACATTAACTTTGTATTACACAGAGAAAAGCAAGTCTTAAAATTATGGAATCAAACTTTGCACACCCTAAAGGTTATTTTAAAAGCTGACTAGTACCTTCAATACTTGATGTTTGAGATCTTTATCCATGCGCTTGGCTTTCCACAGAATAATATTTCCATAAAGAATAATGGACTTCCTCTTCGTATCCTCAGGCTACGAACTAATTACCTGCTCAACTTCCATAATCTCTCATTCACCTGATGGACAATTTCCACACTGGCTGGAATACTTACTGAAACAGATTCATCAATTCAATAACTACCATGGCCTCGTTTGCATTACAGTTCACAATTACAATTTAATTAAACATCCTAGTTTTGAATTTATCCAAAACCTTACTTTTCACACAAAGAACATTTTCTTAAATCTCTGTCTTAATCTTTTCTCTTAAATCTTTTCTCATTTTCTCTTTAATCAGCAGTACTAGCAGTTGGATTTCTTTACAAAACCATTTATAAAAATTTGATTACTCTATAAGACCTAGAGTTTATGCTCTGATGATGCCCTGAGAGGCAGACTCTGAGGGAGTAAGTTAGGCTTACCACTAGGTCAATGCCTCATGCCCACAACCAGCTTCATAGTACCTACTATTCAAATACGAGCCTAAACAAAACTAAAAATTGCCACCTGTCATATATTTTTGAGATTAATCACAGTCAGCACTGCACATGTGCAGGACATCAGCAAGATGATGAAATAGAAGGTTCTAGCCTTTATACCCCCACAGAAACACCAATTTTGGAAACTACCCATAAATAAGATAACCTTTGTGGGAACCTCAGAGTCCACCTGAAAGGATCCATCACCCCAATGGAACAAAAACTCTGAAAGTGTACAATTAAAGAGACTAAGAACAATATTTTCACTCTGCCCATGTCACCACCCCCCTAAGGCAGCACAGCCCAGTGCTGAGAGGCCCCCTTGGGCTGTGATTTCTCACAGTGGGAACATGAGGGTGAACTGAAAGCCCAGCTTTCCAAGCCTTGGGGAATGGTGCACAGGAGGCCCACTCCTATCTTGACTCACATAGAACACTGAGAGTTTTCAGCATGGCCCCAATCATTTGAGAGCAGCTATGTGCAGAGAGAAGCAGCAGGGGCTCACAGCAACTGACACATGGATCTCAACAGCTGGCCATGCATCCTGCCAAGCAGCTCGTGGATCCCACCAAAAGGCCCACTCATGAACCCCACAGGACAACACACCTGAGTAGAGCCCCAATCAGCCAACACATGCCCCCATCGCCAGTGCCCATGTGCCCCCATATAGAGTGCACATGAGTCTCTGAAAACAGAACATAGATTTCAGCAGAAAGTACAAATCTCAGCAGCTGGCTTGGCTCTGCTGAATTGAGAGAAAGCATACAACCTTGAACACTTCTGGACACTACCCTAGGCAAAATAAATGGGAGACTCTCAGCATTAGGCCTGGCTTTATAGGATCAAGGAAAGCACACAATACTAAAGACATTAAGATACTAAAATATCCCCCAAAGAGTGAAGAAGAAATGTGAAATGGGCAATATGTGCAAGAAAAATCTAAGAGCCCTCAGAATCTCAAGCCAGCTGACTGGTAAAGGTTTTTCTGTCCAGAAGCCAGTTAATAAAGATCAGAGGAGGTAAGTACTTCTTCAAACACGAAGACAACAATGCAAGATTTCATGTTACACAAAGAATCAAAGAAACATGACACTACCAAAAGAAAAAAAATAAAGCTCCTGTGACTGATTCCAAAGAAATGGAGATTCACAAAGTGCCTGATAAAGAATCCAAAATAATCATCTTAAAGATCTTAAAGAAGCTCAGTGAGCTACAATATCAGGAAATAGATACCTGAACAAAATGAGAAGTTCAACACAGAAACAGAAACCATAAAAAAAGAACCAAACAAATTCTGAAGCTGAAAAATACAACGTCTGAACTGAAAAATTCAATATAGAGCTTCAACAGCAAATCTGATCAACAAAGAATCAGTGAACTTGAAGATGATCATTTAAAATTACACAGTCATAGGAACAGAAAGAAAAAAAAATTTTTTAAAGAGTAAAGAAAGCCTATGGGACTTATGGGATACCATCAACTGAACCATTATACCCACATGGAAGTCCCAAAGGAGCAGAGAATGAGAATGGATCAGAAAGTTTATTTGGGGCCGGGTGCGGTGACTCACACGTGTAATCTTAGCACTTTGGGCGGCCAAGGCGGGAGGATCATTTGAGCTCAGGAGTTCGAGACCAGCCTGAGCAACAGTGAGACCTCATCCCTACTAAAAATAGAAAACTTAGCCAGGCATGGTGTCATGTGCCTATAGTTCCAGCTATTCAGAAGGCTGAGGCAAGAGGATCCCTTGAGCCCAAGAGTTTGAGGCTGCAGTGAGCTATCATGACTCCAATGTACCAGGATGAGAGAGCAAGACTTTGTCTCAAAAAAAAAAAAAAAGACAGTTTATTTAAAGAAATAAGGAAAACATTTCCCAAATCTAAGTAGGGAAATGAACATCTAGATACATGAAGGTCAAGAGCCTTAGACAGTTTGAATACAACAAGATCTTCACCAAGACACATTATAATTAAGGTGTTAAAAATTAAAGACAAAGAGAACTCTGATGTAGCAAGTGAAAAGTGACTGGCCAGATACAAGGAAACTCCCATGAGACTCCCATATTTTCCTCAGCAGAAACTGTGCAGACCAGGAGAGTGGGATGATATATTCAAAGTCTTAAAAGAAAAAAGAAAAACTCTGCCAATCAGGGATACTATACCTGGCAAAGCTGTCTTTGAAAACTGAGGAGAGACAAAGACTCACAGACAAACAAAAACTGAGGGAGCTCATCCTCACAAGATGTGCCTGACAAGGAATCCTGACGGGAATTCACAAGGTGAAAGGAAAGGATGCTAACTAGCCACATGAATACATATGAAAGTATAAAACTCACTTGGATAGAGGTAAGATGTACTCAAATTCAGAATATTTTAATTCTGTAATGGTGATGCATAAAGAACTTTTAACTCTAGTATAAAGTTAGAAGACAAAGGTATTAAAAATAACTATAGCTACAATAATTTATTAATGGATACACAATATAAGATATAAATTGTGATATCAATTCTTAATTATTAAAAATTGATTAATATTATTTACTTTATATTTTGTATGTATAAACATATAAAGTAAATATAAACAGAACAGAACATAAAATGGGGGGGAGTAAAACTGTAGAGTTTTGTGTATAATCAATGTTAAGTTGTTATCAGCCTAAAATAGACTATTATAACTACAAGATGTTTTATGTAAGCCTCATAGGAATCAAAAAGAAAAAACCTGCAGTAGATACACAAAAGAAAAAGAGGAAGGAATCAAAGCATACTCCAGCAAGAAAAATCATCAAATAGCAAAGGAAGATAGCAAGAGAGGAAGAAAGGAAGTACAAACAGAAAACAATTGACAAAATGGCAATGTAAGTCCTTATCCAGCAATAATTAAATGTAAATGAGTTAAATTCTCCAATCAAAAAACAAAAAGTAACTGACTGGATATAAAAACAAGATCCAACTATATGTTGTCTACAAAAGACTCATTTTAACTTTAAGAACACACATAAGCTGAAAGTGAAAAAATGGAAAAGGCATACCATACAAATGGTAACCAACAGAGAGTAGGGATGGCATATTATATCAGATAAAATAGACTTTAAGTCAAAAATCACCACAAGAGACAAAGGAGGTCCTTACATAATGATAAAGGGGTCAATTCATCAAGAAGATATAATACTTGTAAAAATATACATACTAAAATTGGAGCAGATAAATATATAAAGTAAAATAAATATTAACAGAACTGAAAGGATAAACAGACAACATGACAACAGTAGGGGACTTCAATACCTTACTTTCAACACTGGATAAATCATCTCGACAGAAAATCAATAAGAAAACAGCTGACCTGCACAACGCTGTAGACCAAAGGAACCTAGCAGACATATACAGAGCATTCCATCCAAGAGCAACAAAATACACATTCTTCTCAAGTGCACACGGAGCATTCACCATGAGAGATCATATATTAGGCCACAAAAAATCTTTACTAATTTATGGAGGCTAAAATCACATCAAGTATTTCTTCTGACCACACAAACATGAAACCAGAAATCAATTAGAGGAAGAAAATTGGAAAATTCACAAATGTGGAAAATAACAGATTTCATAAAAACCAATGGCAGATAAAAGAAATCAAAAGGAAAATGATCTTGAGGAAAAAAATGGAAATATAATACCAAAGTATAATACCAAAATAAGTATAATACTAAAACTTATGGAACGTAGCAAAAGCAGTTATAAGAGGAAGTTTTGTAGCAATAAATGCTTACATTAAGAAAAATGAAAAATCTCAAGTCTTTACAATTCAAGGAACTAGAAAAACAAGAAGAAACAAAGCAGAAGGAAGGAAATAATAAAGATCAAAAATAAAATAAAATATAAAAATAATGAATGAAATAGAAACTAAAAAAGATCAATAAAAAACTAAGAGTTGGTTTTTTGAAAAGGTAAACAAAATTGACTAACCTTTAGCTAGACTAATAAAAATAGAGAGGAGACAAATAAAAGAAAGGGGACATTACAACTGACACCACAGAAATATAAAGGATCATAAGAGACTACTATTGACAATTACGTGGCAACAAATTAGATAACCTAGAAGAAATGGATAAATTCCTGGAAACATATTACCTATAAGATTGAATCATGAAGAAACAGAAAACCTGAACAGACTAATTACAAGTACGGAGATTGCAACAGTAATCAAAAACTTTCCAACAAAGAAAATCCCAGGACTAGATGGCTTCACTGGAGAACTCTACCAAACATTTAAAGAAGAATTAACACCAGTGAGCTAGGCACAGTGGCGCACACATATAGTCCCAGCTATTTGGGAGGCTGAGTGGGAGGATCGCTTTAGCCCAGGACTTCAAAACAAGCCTGGGCAACAAGCAAGACCCCATCTCTTTAAAAAACAAATGAATAATAAAAAATTTAAAACAAGAATTAACACCAATCCTTCTCAAACTATTCTAAAAAATTGAAAAAGGAGGGAACATTTTCAAACTCATTCTATAAGACCTGCATTACCCTATCACCAAAGCCAGAAAAAGACACTAAAAGAAAAGAAAATTATAGGCCAATATTCCTGATGAACTCAGATGCAAAAATTCTTCAGCAACATACTAGCAAACAGAATTCAATGGCACATAAGGATCATATACCATGATCAAATGGGACTTATCCCTGGGTTGCAAGGGTGATTCAGCATACCCAACAGTAATAGAATGAAAGACAAAAATCATATGATCATCTCAATAGATGCAGAAAAATCCTTGAAAAATTCAACATCCTTTCATGATAAAAAAAAGAAAAACCCTCAACAAATTAGATATAGAAGGAATGTATCTAAACACAATAAAGACTACATATGATGGACCCACAGCTAACATCACACTGAACAGGGAAAAGTTGAAAGCTTTTCCTCTAAAATCTGGACAAGACTAGGTTGCTCACTCTTGCCACTCCTATTCAGTATAGTACTGTAAGTCCTACCCAGAGCAATTAGGCAAGAGAAAGAAATAAAGGGCATCCAAATTGGAAAGAAGGAAGTCAAACTGTCCATGTTTGCTAACATGAGCTTTTACACAGAAAAGCCTACAGATTCCACCAAAAAAATTGTTAGAACTAATGAACAAATTCAGTAACGTTGCAAGATACAGAAATCAACACACAAAAATCAGTACTGTTTCTATACACCAAATATTAATAAGCAAACTTTCTGAAAAATAAATCAAGAAAGCATTCCCATTTAAAACAGCTACCAAAAAAGAAAATATCATGCAATAAATTTAACCAAGGAAATGAAAGATCTCTACAATGAAAACTATAAAACACTGATGAAGGAAATTAAAGATAACACAAATAATGGAAAGGTATCCCATGTTCATGGATTGGAAGAATTAATATTTTTTAAATGTCCATATTACCCAAATCAATCTATGAATTCAATACAATTCGTATGAAAATACCAATGATAATCTTCAGAGAAATGAGAAAACAATTCTAAAATTTATATGGAACCACAAAAGACCCCAAATAGCCACAGCAATGTTGAACAAAAAGAACAAAGCTGGAGGCATAACACTAGCTGACTTCAAAATATACTACAAAACAATAGTAAGAAAAACAGCATAATACTAACATAGAAACACACATAGATTAATGGAACAGAATAGAGAACCTAGAAATAAATCCACACATTTACAGCCAAATGAATTTTGATAAATGCACCAAGGACACACATCAAGAAAAGGACAGTCTCTTCAGTAAACGGTGCTGGGAAAACTGGATATCCACATGCAGAAGAATGAAAGTAGACCTTCTCTCTCACCATTTATAAAAATCAATTCAAAATGGATTAAAGACTTAAACCTGAAACTATGAAAACATGCTAGAAGAAAACATATGGGAAATGCTTGATGACATTGGTCAGGCAAAAATTTTTTTAGATAAAACCTCAAGAGCACAGGCATCAAAAGCAAAAATAGACAAATGGAATTATATTAAACTAAAAAGCATCAGTGCAGCAAAGGAAACAATCAACAGAGTGAAGAGACAACCTACAGAATGGGAGAAAATATTCACAAACTATGCATCTGGGAAGGAATTAATATCCATAATATATAAGCAACTCAAAAAACTCAATGCCAAATAAATAAATAATAACCTGATTTTGAAAATGGGCAAAGGACCTGGAACCTAATTTTCACCAAAGGAGACATACGGCCAATAGATATTTGAAAAGGTGTTCAACATCATTAATCATCAGAGAAATGCAAATCAAAATCACAATGAAGTATCACATCACACCTATTAGGATGGGTTTTATAACAAGTGTCAGTGAGGATGTGGAGAAAAGGAAATCATGGTACACTGTTGGTGGGAATGTACATTATTACAGCCATTATGGAAAACAGTATGGAAGTTCCTCAGAAAGCTAAAAATAGAACTACCATACGATCCAACAAGCCCACTTCGGGGTATATATCCAAAGAAACTGAAATCAGGACCTCGAAGAGAGATCTGTACTTCCATGTTCACTGCAGCATTACTTAAAAAAGCCAAGGTATGGAAACAACCTAAATATTCACTGATGGATGAATGGATGAAGAAAATGTGAGATATAGATATGTCTGTATATATAATAGAATATTATTTAGCCTTAAAAAAGAAAGAATTTATAATTTGCAACAATATGGATGGACATGAAGGGCATTATGCTAAGTGACATAAGCCAGATGCAGAAAGACAAATATTACACTTGTATTTTAGATTCACTTGCACATGGAATCTAAAATAGTCAATTGCATAGAGGTAAAGAATAGAATGGTGGTACCAGGGGCTGGCGGGAGGTGGAAATGGAGAGGTGATGGTTAAAAGATACAAAGTTTCAGTTCTGAAAGAGAAATAAGTTCTGGAGATGTACTATACTGCATGGTACCTATAATTAACAATATTGTGTTGCATACTTAAAATTTGCTAAAAGAAGGCCAGGCGCAGTGGCTCACGCCTGTAATCCTAACACTTTGGGAGGCCAAGGCAATAGGATTGCTTGAGGCCAAGAGTTTCAGACCAGCCTGAGCAAGAGTGAGACCCCCTCTCTACAACTATTAGCCGGCCGTGGTGGCGCACACCTGTAGTCAGCTATTCGGGAGGCTGAAGCAGGAGGATCACTCAAGCCCAGCTCGTTGCAGATGAGCTATGACTATCCCACTGTACTCTACCCTGGAAGACAGTGAGACACGTCTCAAAAAATATATATATTTTTGCTAAAAGAGCCAGGTGTGGTAGCATACACCTGTAGCCCACCTAGCTGCTTGGGAAGCTGAGGCAGGAGGATCACTTAAGACCAGGAGTTCTGAGTTACAGTGCACTATGCGCATCAGGTATCCACACTGAGTTCAGCATCAATATGGTGACCTCCTGGGAGTGAGGTGCCGCCAGGTTGCCTAAGAAGGGGTAAACCAGCCCATGTCAGAAACAGAGGTCAAAACTCTCCTGCTGATAAGTAGTGGGATCACGCCTGTGAACAGCCACTGTACTTCAGGCTAGGCAATATAGCTAGTTCTCATCTCTTAAAAAAAAAAAAAGGAAAAATTTGTTAAAAGAGTAAACCATTTATTGTATTCTTACCGTACACAGATGAAAAAAAAATAATAATAATAAAGGGGACAGGAAGAAACTTTAGGAGGTAATACATAAGCTTATGGCATTGATGGTGGTGATGGTTTCATGGGTGTATACTTATCCCCAAAACCATTGAGATATATACATTAAATATGTACACCTTTTTATATGCCAATCAGACCTCAATAAAGTGATTTTTAAAAAAACAAATGCATATGTTAAATCTAAAAATATCAAGAATCTACTATACAGTATATTAAAACTCCTCTATCGCACTCTAATTTAAAACAACATAAGATTCATGATATAGACACACTAATTTAAAGTATGAAGAGGCTTCATTAGGCTGGGCATGGTGGCTCATGCCTGTAATCCTAGCACTTTGGGAGGCTAAGGTGGGAGAATCACTTGAGGCCAGGAGTTCCAACCAGCCTGAACAGAGTGAGCCCCCATCTCTACAAAATATTTTTTAAAAATAAAAAAAAAAATTTTTTTAAAGTGGCTTCATTGCCTGGAAAATAGTAAAGAGGAAAATCTCCAAATATCATGTCTTTGGATGACAAAGAAGACTTTGATGAAGTAAAAAACTCAACAGATTTGAAAATAAATATATTGGTATTTTTAATGCTCTTTTAGTTCCCACATCAAATGCATAAATCTTTGTTAGGCATTGTTTTTCTTATATAAGGGTAATTCATTTGGATTTTCCAGCATGGTTGTAGTAAAGCATAAATTAGGAATTTTACATTTTTATTGGATTATAATAATTCAAACATATGAGTTTGGATGTGAAGACAGAAAGTAAAGAAAATGCAGGTAGGGTGTACTGAGTCAGCCAAACAAGCACAGGTTATATGTTAAGACAAGACTGGGCTGGCTTTACAAATGGAGTATACACCAAAATAAAGAACATCAAACACGAACACTGGCATTCACATTCAAGATATTCACAACTGGATTGTGGCAGGCAGCTCTTGTCCACAGAATGCCTTATGGTATGTTATGTCTAAAATTTTTCAAAATTATAATAAGGGCCAAAGGTAACTCATGGCTTTTGTGGATTCAGGAGTAATGTCTCATGACTCTAATCAATCCTCGTAAAAAAAAAAAAAAAAACTCTTTAAAATCTCTTTTCTTTCAAACAGTAACATTAGTCATAGTCACTGGTCTTAAAATACAAACTAAGCTGCAAAGTGAGAAGTGCTATATGGTATAGGAGACTAGGTGGAGCACTTAACCCAGACTTTGGGTGTCAGGGAAAGTTTCCAGAAAAAGACACCCAAAACTGAGAACTGAATGATACGTGGAGCTTCACCAAGTGAACAGTAGACAGTGTACTCCAGGCAGAAGGAACGGCATGTATGAAAAACTGAGGCAAGAGAGCCTTGGACAAAGTATAGACTAACAAGACATAAGGCAATTGTTTTAGAATCCTGCCAAAATCAAGGATGACTTCCTTCTCTAGGTGCCCACGTTGACTTCTTTTTTTCAATATGGAGATAAACATTGTAGGGCATCTAGAGATAGAAATCAGCCAAAGGATCACTCTACTGATGCTTTTGTATTTTGATCTCACCATTTTTATCCCTCTACTGGTGACTTGCCTGCCTACCTTCATTGCTTCCTTCCTCCCTCTCTTCCTTTCCCAAGACTTTCAGGAACCACACTCTCTAAGGGGAAGACATAGAGGCCCACAGCTTCTGTTGGCATGTCTGGCAACTGCTTCAAAGTGCGCAGATGTTGATTCTTTTATTACTTCTGGCGAAAAATGATAGACTGGTGATACCTAATCACCTACATTACTTTGAGTAAGGTTCATTAGACAAGTTCTCTCTAGTTTGTAATAAAAACATTAAAACAACATCAAGTATAATGTCTACATAGAGATTTCTCAAAAGAATCTGATAATTATTCTCTCTTTGTGTAGCAGTATATATATATCTTTTGGAAGAGGGGCACACAAATCTGACTGTGGTTTACTAATGGATAGTAAGTCACAAAATATCTTGCTTCTCACAAGAAAAAAAAGCATCATGAATAAGGGTTGGTGGACTTTGGGCTATCAATTTTTTTTTTTTTTTTTTGAGACAGGGTCTCACTCTGTTCCCCAGGCTAGAGTGCAGTGGTGTCATCATAGCTGACTGCAACCTCAAACTCCTGAGCTCAAGAGATCCTCCTGTCTCAGTCTCCCAAGCAGCTAGGACTACAGGGCGCATACCACCAAACCTGGCTAATTTTTTGTAGAGACAGTGCCTTGCTGTGTCGTTCAGGCTGGTCTAAAACTTCTGGCCTCAAGCAATTGACCTGCCTCAGCCTCCCAAAGTGCTAGGATTACAGGAGTGAGCAAGCATGCCTGGCCTATAAGAGTAAATTTTACCAAAGCTGTCACCCTGCTCAGGCAAGTAATAGATGAATTTGAAAGGACTTTATAAGACAGGGCAAGGACTTTGGACTTCATTCTAAGAGCAATGGGAAGCCACTGAAGGATTTCTAGCATGAAAGTAATATAATCAGATTTGTGTTTCAGAAAGATCACACAGAAGCACTGTAGAAAATGGACTAACAGGGGAGACAGAAAGACCATACTATAACATGGAGAACCATCTAATTATAGTAATTGAAAACTAGTCTAATAGCATGACATACATACAAGAGATACTTAAGAGGTAGGATACATAATACTTACTGTTTAGATTGAACATGGCAGAAAAGGAATGGGAAGAGTTAAGTAAGGATGGTGCTCAGGTTTCTGATTAGGGAACTAGGTGCAAGTGCTACCATGTACTGAAAGGGGTAACAAAGGAGTAGGAACATACTTGGATAGAAAGATGGGTTCAGCGTACAGCATGGTGAGTACAAGATACTTGGGGCATCCAAATGAAGAGGCCCAAGAAGCAATGGGCTATATGAGTATGAAGATTAAGAAACAGACTTGGACTAAAGACATAGATACAGAAACCATCGACAGAGAGAAGGTAATTAAAACCATGGAAAAGGATGAGAAAACCCAGGGGATATGAGAAAGGAGGAGGACTGGGCCAAGGACAATCGGGATGAGAGAGCTAAGGAGGGTTTAGTTGGCCTATGGACATTTAATTAAATAAACGAAGTGGGTAAATGTGGTTAATCATGACAACAGTTATGTTGAGAGAACAAAGCCTTGTACCCAGGGAAAACTGACACTGGTTCGGCTGAGAAAAATTAGCAGGTCTATATGAGGTAACAGGAATGCCCTCCCATTATGCTTTTGGCTGTAGTTTACAGATTTAACCTGCCACCTTGACAAAGACTATAGTCATCCAAATAAATAAAAATAAATAAAAACAAGCTGGCAAAATCATGGTTGTTCTAGTTTTCTTTAATAGATTCAAAGGGGATACCATCTGTGCAGCCAAGCAACATAGAAACACAAGAATCATTCTTGTAACGACCAATGCAATCCAAAAGCCATATCAAGATAGCACAGACAGTAACATCAGATGTAGTTTCAAAGTGCTATAAAACAAAATGATTCTACTTTTTGGTTCCAGGCTTTAAAAATACTATGGTATATGTGGTTTTGAGTAAGATTTTAAATTGCAGTCATGTTCTTCAACTAGTGGCAAAAAATACAATTTTAGTCTGACACACCATTTACCCTAACTTTAACTTTATTTGAACCTTAAGGATACTCTTGCTAAGTATCCTAAGGTCAATTAATAACAACTTTCTAAAATACATTGACCTTGTAGCCAGACAATTATCAAAAATCCCTATAATTTATAATGAGCAATAATAAAACTTGAAATTTTCCCAGTTTCAGCTAGGATTGCCCCAGAGATAAAGAACATATTTACTCTAAGAAATTCTATGTGATTCATCTGTATGCCACAGATATACAGTGCTTCATTAACAGTTATTCTATTGCTAGATACAAGGCTATATATAATAAATACCCACATTCAGACCACATTTTGGTAAAAAGGTTACCCAATTTAGTACTGAAACTGTTCTCCATATCTAATTGCCTTCATGGAACAAAACCCTGTTTTCCAGCCCCAGAATAGGTTCTATCCCTTAATCAATACTTAACCCTTCTTCAAATGAAAGTTACTAACATCATCACAAATATAATGCCTCTCTCTATACTCAAAATTCATCTCCTCCTGAAACTCTGTCCATTTTTATCTATCATTCACTCACAACGTATGTCATTAATGTCACACTTTCAGTCAGGTTGATTTACCTTTGCTGGCATATTTCTTGCACCTTCTACATGGGCTAGTCCTTCCTCCCACAATGCATCACAAACTCCAAGGAAATAGGGACTTTTTTAGTCATCTCTTTATAAGGATCTGCACACAAACGCCAATTGATATTAGTGGCCAGCCAATTCTATGGTCTTCCAAATACAGGGAATCAAAAAGGAATAAGGTTCCTTAATACCTTATTTTATATTAAACAATCAGAAAGTCACATATTTATCCTTACCTTTCTCACCTCACCCTCCAATCCCTATCCAGTGAAAAACTAGATCATTAGATTCAAGCAGAGCGAAGACCTGATAAGGACAAGGTTGATTAAGAAAAAGGAAGAAGAGTGCGATGGCTCACACCTATAATCCTAGCACTTTTTGAGGCCCAAGTGGGAGGATTACTTGAGGCCAGGAGTTCAAGAATAGCCTGGGCAACATAACAAGACCTGGTCTCTACAAAAAAATCTTTAGAAATTAGCCAGGTACGGTGTCAAGTGCCTGTAGTCCCAGCTACTTGGGAGGCTGAGGCAGGAAGATCACTTGAGCCATGGAGTCTGAGGTTGCAGTAAGCTGTGATCACACCACTCACTCCAGCCTGGGTGACAAAGCAAGACCCTGTCTCTTTAAAAAATAATAATAATAAATAAGAAAAGAAAAAGGAAGAAGTCTGAGGAATTAGAAATGGGGAAAGAAAGTAAGAAAGAAAGATCAAAGCAAAATAACTAAAATGAAAATGTAAGCCAAAAATAATAAAAAGGAATAAGATATATAATAAGGCAATAATGTCAAATTATAACCAAAAAAAAAGAAGTCTGAAGGAAATAAATTCAATCTCTTGCTCAAGTTGAACCCTAAACCACAGCTCACAGGGCAACTGACAACTTTAAAATCCCAGTCCAGGGACATGTGGTTATCCCACCCTGGTACTTGTTACACCAAATATTACTGCTAACTTGGGGTGCTCCCATGTCAGGATGAGAGGACCACCAGCATTTACACTCCCTGCCAACAGATACATCAGTAACTGGGGGCTGGAGGGAGAAGCAGAATCACAACAGCAGGCCAAGGACTGCACAAAGTGAGTCTGGTATTGAGGTTAAAATTAAATGAAAGCGAAGAGAAATAAGACAAGGGAGGATGAGAAGAACAAATACAGCATCAGAGTGGGCTCTTTCTATGTGTAGGGAAGGCAAACATCTGGAATTATTTGGTGCTGAGTGCCACCAAATTTAAGACTGTTCCTCCCTTGCAATTATTTCTTAGTAAGACCACACAAAGAAAAAATAGACCTAGAAGCTAAAATGATGAAGAGTGGTTAAAGTCGGTATAATAATAACCATTAAAAAACACACAAACACATTTTTAAAGTAACAGAGCAGTTAAAAGTGCACAAAGAATATTCCTGACTGACTTGGAAAGATATTCATCTTAAGTTATATAAGGAAGCAGCAAATATGTATAACAGCATGGTAATATTTTTGTAAAAATATATATTTGCATATGCATGGGAAGTCTTCAAATGATTCCAAAATAAGTGCTGGTATTATGTGTGATTTGTAGTTTTTAAAAAAAAATTTCCTGTGTTTTTCAATTTAATTAAAATAAAAATAATAATCCTTTTAAAATAAAAAAAGATCCCCTTCCAGATCATTCAGTCTTTATCCTGATTAAATGTAATTTAATGAATTAGCAAACTATCCCTTTCAAAGAGTGCAGCTCTGGGAGGGCTGCCTCCCATACTGTGGAGAGAAGGGGCCACTGGCCAAGCCCAGCTGCATTATGGCGGGGGAAAAAACACAAGTTTTCAAGACCAACAGTAAGGTTTGAACCCAGCATCACTATTCACTGGTCCGGTGACCCATGGCAAATTATGTGACATTTCTGAGTGCCAACTTCACTCTCTTCAGAAGTGGAATAACTGCCTCAACAGATTGTTCTGAGGATTCCCGAGAACAGCTCCTACCTATGAGGACACAGACTGGTGAGGCAGGTACCAGAGAACAGTCGCCTTTTTGACCACTGCTATACTTTTTGTTATCTCATGAAATAATCAGTTCTGAAAAATTCCAGAATGTTTGCCATTTTCAATGACCTCCCCTCTGCCTGGGAATCCTCCAATTAATCCTCAACAGAGCAGCACAGTTACTGATGCTTCCTTCCAAATCACCTACACCTACCCCTTCCAAGAGTGAGCAGAGCAATTATCCAGCAGAGTGAAACAGAGGAGCAGGGGTCAGAGAAGGAACACCTGCTTGCTGAAGTGCTTTGTACTATGAGAAAGCCCAGTAGGATAAAAAACAGCTCTTCTACGGGCACATACTGCAGAAGCATGGACAAATGAATTGCAGATGTCATTATAGACTCAGTATGACATATGACACTTTAGCTGAATTTGCACTACAATGGTTGTTCCCTTTTTAGTGTTGTTTTAAAACCCCCAAGAATGTCCACTACAAATTCTAGTATTCATAAGTATGCATTGAACCTAATAAAGTTCAAAACCACCCAGATGGGGAAAAAGAGGGGGAGAAGTGTGATGCAACTATCTATTATAGAACAGGGTTGCACAGCCAGACTTTCTGCAGTGACAGAAATGTTCTAGCTCTATCTATCCCATACAGTACTGTAGGCACTAGCTTCACGTGCCTTCTGAACACATGAAACATGGCTAGGGCAATTGAGGAACTCAATTTTTCATTTTATTTAATTTTGATTAATTTAAATTTAAATAGTCAAATGTGGCTACTGACTATGGCATTGGACAGGATAGGCCTAGAACCTTGGGTTAATGACTTGTGCTTACTTACAAAGAGTGGTATGTGGATGAGTTAGCTAAGTTTAAAAAGCAAACAGACACACACGCACATCCAGCACAATGTTAATATTCTCTGGCTACACACAGAATTATAGAATTCACCTTGATAAAGCTGTGGCCCTTGTCTGACCTCAACCTGTCTTAGTAAGTTCGGGCTGCCATAACAAAATATCATAGACTGTGTGGCTTAAACAATAGAAATGTATTTTCTCACAATCCTGGAGGCTGAAAATTCCAAGATCAAGTTCTGGCTGATTTGGTTTCTCGTGAGGGGTCTCTTCCTGGCTTGTAGGCAGCCACCTCCATCCTCACATGACTTCTTTGTGCTCATGGTGGGGGTAGGGGTGGGAGGAGGGGAGAAAGATCTACCTCTTCTTATAAGGCCATCCTATGAGATTAGGACCCCAACCATATGCCCTCATTTAACCTTAATTACCTCCCTAAAGGCCTTATCTCTAAATGCAGTCAAATTGCAGGTTAGAGCTTCAATATATGAATTTGGGAGGTTGAGGGCACAATTCCTAACATAACCCTCCACTCTTCCCTAACTAGCCTTCTTATCATGAGTTCCAATACTCCATGGACTATCTTTCTCACCATTAATCATCTTCTAGAGCTACAGTTGCCAACTCCCAGGCCACTGGACTGATACTGGTCTGTGGTCTGTTAGGAACCAAGCCACACAGCAGGAGGTGAGTGGCCAGGGCAGCTTCATGTATTTTACAGCCACTCCCCATTGCTCACATCACCACATAAGCTCCATCTCCTGTCAGATCAGTGGTGGCATTAGATTCTCATAGGAGTACGAACCCTACTGCAATCTGCGTATGTAAGGGATCTAGGATGCGTGCTCCTTATGAGAATTTAATGCCTAACGAGGCACTGGAGAGCAGCTGCAAATACAGATTATCATTAGCAGAAAGGTTTTGACTGCACAGTAGATGTAATGTGCTTGAATCATCCCAAAACCATCCCCCCAACCCCTGGTCTGTGGAAAAATGGTCTTCCATGAAACCAGTCCCTGGTATTAAAAAGGTTGGGGATCACTATTCTAGAGGCTTAGATTTCTGCCTACTCTCATCACACCACCAGTTAATACCTGAGTAAGACATACACCCTGCTACCAGACGCCTCTGAAATTGACCAAGATTAAAACTTGGCTTTGACCCTCAAAAATGGCTTCTTACCTCTTAAACCTATTGTGCAGAAAAGAGTTAACATACCATGACTGACAATGCTCTACTTAGAAATGCTTGCAAGGTTGGCCCTTGCTGGCATCTGGGAACTTGGATTGTGGGAGAGTTCCCACCACCGTAACTAAGAGGGATTCACTGTGCCTAAACTGTTTGTACAAACAATGTGATTTATGCCAAACACTTGCTTTCCTTCTAGGAGTCTGGAATTTTGGTAGTTGCTAGCCAGAGAATACATATATGCCTATCACCCAATAAAAACCCTAGGCACTGAGTCTCTAATGAACTTCCCTGGTAGACAGCATTTCACATGTGTTGTCACAACTCCTGGCTTGAGGAATTGAGTGTGTCCTGTGTGAGCTCATGGGGAGAAGACTCTTGGAAGCCTGTACCTGGTTTCCTCCAGACTTTGCCCCATACAACTTTTCGTTTTGCTGATTTTTCTTTCTATCCTTTGTCTGAAATAAAGTATGACCATGAGGACAACTCTATGCTGAGTCCCTATGAGTCCTCATAGTGAATCATCAAACCTGGGGGTGGCCTTGAGGAACCCTAACACACAAATCAATCCACTTTCTTGATTCACATTCCCAAACACATATCTCTAGCAGAAGAATTCCATATTCCTATATTTTAATCTTTCCAGGTTTCACTCCAACCCATAACTCTGCCTGCGCTGGCCGTATCCAGTCTATTTCCTACAATTATCACAACTACTCAGAATAAGGTGACCATTAACTCATCAATTCTCTGTGCCAAGGCTTCCAGAACTGGGGTGAATATTTTCCAAGAGATAAAAGAGATAGGGAGAAGCTTTTTTAATATAAAAATGTTTTCTAATAAAAATCAGTCTCATTTTATTTGCCCTTTCTACAAGAGCAGAAGCTGCACAGCACCCCTAGAATTTGCCTAGCAGGTTCTTCTTCCTCAAAATACCCTTAAATGTTAGTCATCCATGGGTTTCCATCTTTCATCTTACTTACCATGGACCACTCCATTTACTTCCATACCTTTAGCTTCCATTTGTGAAAACTAACTCTTTTAACTTCAGCCCAGTCATCTCTCCTGAGCCCTGGAAACTTATCTCCAGTCACCTACATTATAAATCCTACAAATCAATCTTTAGGCTGATGCTCTTCTTGACACTTTTGTTCAAAAAAATCATCTAGAGCTGTTTACAACTCAATTGAGCTGTCTACAACTACTATTATCACAGCAATCCAAAGTTAGACTATTTGAATCCTTTCCCTAACATATCTTTTGAGTATTCCAGCCCATCCCAACCCTATTTAGTAGTACAGTATTATAGAACTTGGTCCCATACTATGCACAAAGAAGCCATTTAATAAATATTGATTCAATAAATTAATATCATCATCCATCTATCAGATCTGCAGCAAAACAGAACAGAACACCATCCAGGTAGACTAGCTGTATTCAGGAATATCACTACTGGTAGTTTCACTTTTTTTAGTTATATATGAATCAGAATTTTCAAAAAGTGGTTTGGAATAACCAGCTAGCCATTTTAGGGAGAAAATACAGTTGGATGAAAAATTTTAACTTTAAAAATTAAACATCTTGTTTTAGGAAGATACTAGAGGATTTGCTCCACCAAGAGGAAGGAGAAAACCAAGAAAGAAGACAATAGCAAACAGAAGATTCAATATCAGGGGAAGGCCAGAAAGATGGATGACAGTGAAGGGAAATCACATGGCAGATACAAAAAAAAAATTTTTTAACAGGATACGAAGGGGTTCTTTGTATCTGCCTGAATTTCCTTCTCAAAATAGAAAATTTTTGAAATGCCAAAGTAGTTCAAAGAAACTTTCACAATCTAACTTAAAAAAAAGAAAAGAAAAGAAAGAAAAAGAGAAGAGGAAGGAAAAAGCAACAGCAGCAGTCTGTTGTGGTATCTTTTATGTTGATGGAAAGATCTAAAATTCCTCTGTGGATATTACCATATCAAGATATCACCATTACCAGCTATGTGC
Source organism: Eulemur rufifrons (assembly GCF_041146395.1). Lineage (NCBI taxonomy): Eukaryota > Metazoa > Chordata > Mammalia > Primates > Lemuridae > Eulemur > Eulemur rufifrons. The sequence continues at coordinate 206,632,984 of NC_090989.1, forward strand.
TTTCACAATTACCAATCTAGGTTACAACATGATAATTGACAATGGTTGGCTTCAACTGTCCTGGTCAGAAATTATGTTTAACAGGATTTCAAGAACAAGTTTAAATGAGACAGATCCAACTGTCTTCTTTTGATAAATGATGCCTCTCTTTAAAAGAGCACTAATGACACCTTATAAACAGTCATTTAACTGCTCCACCAACCAATTTAGAGGCTTTGCCAAAAGTCCAACTAAGAAATTCAACAAAGGCAAATGAAATTTTTAAATGCAGTCACCGATAAACAAGTAAGCAAAAACAAAACAACCCAAACACACACACACTCACACATGTGCACAAGAAGTAGGGCAAAGTCCAGTTCATTCAGAGCTTCCAGTGGACCCTTGCACACTCTTAAATTTGACAAAAATCTTGCAAGTCTTAATAGGAAATCAGAGCATAGAAAGTAGCTTTAAAAATGACGATATGGCCAAACTGATACCTCACCAGTTGTCCCACTAAATGCAAACTGAGAAGAAAAATACAGTGGTGTAGGTTTTGAATGCTTTTCCCTCCTTGTCTAGCTAAAAGACAAGACCACAAAAAATGCGCTTAGAATCATCTAGAATAAAATTTTTTCCTTAAATACAGCATTCTAAAATGTCACACTAATACAATCCTTAAATAGTAACTATTTTCAGCATCCTTTTATTTTTAAATTGACCAATGCAATTGGATTCCATTAACAGCTAATTTTTGCCAAATTTAACTCTAACAAACTCATTTAAGTTAAATGACCATAAAGAATAAAATACATATATTGTATTTTTGCATTCCTATAATTCAAAAGCAACAGTATTAAATATTTTCAGGCTCTGAATAGACATGCCATACTTCAGGCTAAAAGCATATTTTATTCCAAAATTAGGAGTGAAAATAAAGCTAAAAAAGAAATTACTTCTCAGTGTTGAATTCAGTGGCATTAATATTAATGACAATCCCACTCATTTCAAAGGCATGTCCCAGAGTGTTTATATTATGAAAAATGGGTCTGGAATGTCATCTTCAGTAAATTTGAAATTGTTTAATCTGAGGTTTTGCTAGATTTGTAACAGCTGCACTTGTGTTTACAACTATAATGAGGTCTTCACAGCATGGCACTCCTTTACACATTTTTTTAGATCTGGTTGTACTGATCAACGGAAATGAGTTTGATATCTCTCTATAGCTACAAGTTTAGTTAGAATAAAATTTTGTTTTGGATTAACACTGTACAACAAATGCATCAAGGACCTTTAGAAGTTTTATGGTATTGGTTACAGAAAGATAGGACAAAAACTTCCATTCACATACAAACATTTGGAAAATGACTCAATTTGTGTTTCTGGAATTCGAATTTTGTTTGGGGAAAAGATATGCATATCGAATACACCGTGGATCTAATTTGTTTGCTGGCATTCATTGAGAGTCTCAGGGCACGTTACCAAGCAGAAACTGGTTAGGCAGTATTCAAAAATTACATTTCTTCTAATGCCCCTATTTACACAGTAGAAAGATGTAACAAAAAGCCTGCCAAAGACTTGCTTAAGAATGCTTCAGCAGGAAGCTCCAGCACTTCCCCCCATGGATGTGGCTGTTGGTGTAATGAAAAGAGCACCAAATGGGAGTTAGTTTCCCTGGGTAACAGTCCAACCTTGCCACTAACCTCAGTTTCCTTCTCTGTAAACATTTCAAAGAGAAGTCAATATTGAAGGTGAATGCTTTCTGCTAAAATCAGTTGAGTCTGAGTAACCAGAAATGCCCAGTTCTTTTGATTATTGAAAAGGTTATCATTCCATAATCATTAAGACACATTTAAAAGCTGTACAAACACAAATATCCCAAGAAGTTCTTCAGTATCTCCTTTTGAGCAATCTCTTGGGAACCCCCTAATTCTGAGCCAAATTAATTTTTCTGGAAAAGGCCCCACTCTATTACTCTTTTTTAAAAATGCCTATCTTACCTCAGCACATATGATTACTGTGAGAATCTCATATAATCTATATGAAAATAATTTGGAAAGTACAATGAACTTTAGGGATTATAACCAAAGTAACATTAGAATTGAATCAAGAAAACAAAAAGTGAAAAAAATCCATGTTTATTTTATAAAACCAATGAATTTTTTTAAAAAGTCAGAACAAAAAGCTTTGATTTCTAAAGGGTATATATTACTGCTCAGGAATAATAATAATCTTTTTCCTACAGATATGAAACTTTGAACTCACCAGATAGCCCAGGTTATTGCAGTAATTTCCCCAATAAGTATGATAAATTTGTTATGATCTACAAATTTTTTTCTAAGTGTTAATTTGACAAATGAATACATTTCAAAATGATTCAAGTTAATAAGTTACTTTAGGCAAAAGTCGTAAATTAGAATGTCCACAAAAGATAAGTTGAATTAGTAAAGCAATCAGATGGGCTTGCAACAACTAGAAAACAAAACACTGTCCAAAGAAGACAGCCAGGATTTAGCTCCTGCCAGCTGCCGCTGAAAGAGAAGTCAGACTTAAGTGTTCTCAGACTGCTTTTCTTAGCCCATTTTGTGCTGCTATAACAGAATACCCAAGAGTGGGTAATTTAACACATTGACCACCACACTAGAAAAAAAAATTTTTTCCCTGGGGCCACGGTGTTTTATGAAAACAAAACGATCCTTTCTAATTTGTTATTTTTTATTGTTTTCTGTGTGTGAGTTATATGAAACACAATCCACGTTTTTAGAATTAAATTGCCAATATTAATTGTAACAATAAGAACATCAACAAGATTTTCATGAGAACCAACTGCAGGGTTTTGCTTCACGAGGCCCCAGGCTCAAAACTAGCCTGAGTTAAATACAACTCACATGGCAGTCAATGTGTTAAAGAACAGACATGTATTGGCTTCTAGTTAGGAAGGCTGGGAAGTCTAAGACTGAGGGTCCACATCTGGTGAGGGCCGCCTTACTGTGTCGTATTGTGGCAGAAAGCATTATGTGGGGAGAGAGAACTTGAGAGAGCCAAACTCACTTGTGTAACAAATCCACTCTCAAAGTAACGGACCCACTCCCACGATAACAACATTAATCCATTCATGTACATCAATAATACCTAAAAAAATGTTTAAAAGATAATTAACATGTAGTCATCTAGTCATAGCCACTGTGGCCACAAAACAATGTAACCAAAAATGGTTATGATCAAGTACATTTTCAAAGAACTACCCTATTTTCACCATTCTTCCTCAAAAACACATAATTCTTTTAAAACTCAAATGATTTTAAATTAAACCAATTAGATTTAAATTATTTTAAAACCAAAAGGACTTAGTACAATTTCAGGCAAACATTAGATGTGTACAGCACACACATGTAGAACTAAATGAAGATACCAGAAACTTTGAATAATGAAATAAGTTTCTAGCTTTTAATACCACCAAAAGATTGTCACTACCAAAATTCAACATATTTTTAATTGTGATTTTATTTCTTAACTTACAACTACTCAATTTTAAAATAAAATCAGTCACATTACAGCATTTCAAAGAAAAATATTTTTATATTTATGATACTCCTAAAACTGGCTGCATAGTTTCAAAAAAATACCAATTCATCAAAATACTTATCATCAAGAAAAAGTTTCACTAGCTTTGCCAACCGTTTTTGTATAATGGTTAAAAAATCAGGCCAGGTGCGGTGGCTCACGCCTGTAATCCTAGCACTCTGGGAGGCCGAGGCGGGTGGATTGTTTGAGCTCAGGAGTTCGAGACCAGCCTGAGCAAGAGCGAGACCCCGTCTCTACTAAAAATAGAAAGACATTATCTGGCCAACTAAAATATATATATAGAAAAAATTAGCCGGGCATGGTGGCGCATGCCTGTAGTCCCAGCTACTCAGGAGGCTGAGGCAGTAGGATTGCTTGAGCCCAGGAGTTTGAGGTTGCTGTGAGCTAGGCTGACGCCACGGCACTCACTCTAGCCCGGGCAACAAAGCGAGACTCTGTCTCAAAAAAATAAAATAAAATAAAATAAAATAGTACTGGTCAGAATCAGAAATATGGGGTATTATTCCAGGTGCCAAATATATTAGGTTATTAAGTATAACATGTCTGATTTCCTTAAGTACTAAGTTTGACAGCTGATATCTCTGACATTTTACTTTGACACTTCTTGTTTTTTTTTTTTATTGTGAAGGTACATCCTCATTCTTTCAAACACACACTTTGGCTTGTGATCATCAATTTTTTTAGAGCAATTTTTGTGAAACTATGGATAAGTCAACAATTTGTGTTATTTTTTAAAATGAGTTCCATCGTGGAATCAACACAGTGCAGACAGCTCAAAATATCAACCAAGTGTTTGGGGAGGCTGTGGCTAATGAATGAACAGTACATTGATGGTTTGAGAAGTTCTGTTCTAGTGATTTTAATCTTGAAAATGAACCACAGGGGCAACCTGAGACCAAAGTGGATAATGACAAGCTGAAAGCTATAGTGGAAGCAAATCCATCTCAACCTACACGTAAATTAGGCCCAAGGTTTGACGTTACTATCCCAACAATATTGGACCATTTGAAACAAATTGGCAAGGTAAAGAAGGTGGATAGATGGGTTCCGCATGAATTAAATGAGCGTCAGGAGAGATACCATCTCAAAGGTTGCCTTTCTTGGCTATCACAACATGAAGGCGAACCATTTTTACACCATATTGTTATGTGATGAAAAATGGATTCTTTTTGACAATCTCAAGTGTTTGGCACAATGGTTGGATAAAGATGAAGTGCCAAAACACAGTCCAAAATCAAATATTCATCAAAAAAAGCTAATGGTATCTGTTTGGTGGTCCAGCACTGGTATGATCCACTACAGCTTCATGAAACTTGGTCAATTACAACAGATGTCTGTTGCAACCAATTGGACAAAATGATAAGGATGCTTGTGATTGAACAGCTGAGGCTGGTCAACAGACACAGTCCAATCCTCTTGCAAGACAACGTTGTCACACAAACAACGCTGCTCAAACTACAGAAGCTGGACTTGGAAACTCTCTGTCAACCACCATATTCACCAGACCTTGCACCAACTACCACTTCTTCCAGGCTTTGGACCACTTCTTGCAAGGAAAAATATTCAATTCTCAACAAGCTGTAGAAAACGCCTTTCTCGATTTCATCGCCACTTGCTCTCCTGGCTTCTTTGCTGCTGGCATAAAGGAGCTACTGTTAACATGGCAAAACTGTGTAGACAGTTTAGGCACATACTTTGATTAATCATACTGCTTCTTGTTTGAGATATAATGAACTAAACTTTTGATTCGAAAGCACATATTTCAGATATAATGACCTGCTACTACAGAAAATATTACTTCATAAATAAACTGCATGCTGTTATATCACTAACACAGGGCTACTCACTCTTGAGGCCTCTGATTAGTGACACATAGGTTCAAAGAAAAACAGAAATTAGGCTTCATTTGTCCAAATCTATATTTTATATAGCCTGTATTATAAGCTTTGATCTGTACAGGTAGGCTAAGGAGTCATCATAATCTACGTTGGACAATGTCATGTTTGGGTACCCCACATTCAGAAAGCTGGGAAAGGTCCCTTTTTTACTTAACTCAATTAAAAAAAAAGCAAGCTAGGGTTAAATACAAGTGATTCTTTCAAAGAAGTATAAGTGTTACCAATCTACCAAAATATATAATCCACATGCATTGTATACACCACATATAATAAGATTTATAAAATGATACCATATCACCTAGAATGTTTTTTGTTTCTAGTAATCAAAAACCCAACTCTAGTCACCAAGATAGGCTAAGTTATGCTGTAGTAATATTTTTCTCATGCTGTATGTCTGGTGTGTATGTGGGAGATGAGAGAGGGGTCTGCTTCACATAGACACTCATGGATCCAGGTTGATGGACACTCTGACATCTCAACACCAAGCCTCCATAATCAACATGGCAAGAAGAAGAGAGCTAGGTCATGCATCTGCTAATAAATGCTTCTACCTGGAAGTAACCTGCTTAAAAACCTATTGGCTAGAACTATCACATTGCCCTACCTAGCCACAAGTTAACTGGGAAATGTGGAGGACAACATAGATCTTTCGTAAGTATTATTTCTGCCACACCAAACAAAACTAGCTAAAATAAAGGGAACATGTTGGTTCAAGAAGTTGGAAAGTCGAGAAATAAGGCCAACTTCATAGTTGATCCATCTCTCCAACCTGCTCGCCTCATAATAGCAAAACAGCTTCAGCGATTACAAGACTCACATTATAGACCACACCACCCAAAAAGTGAGTACACACTGCTGTTCCACCATCCCAAACAAGAGACCTCAGATGTATTGAGATTGGACTTGCTTATGACCAGCCCTAATCAATAACTGTGAAACAAACAATGACTGTGGACCAAGCAATAAAACAGTCACATTGCTTTAAATCAATCCCAGGAGCTAAGTGTGGGGTTAGTGTTCACCAAAGCCTATAATATAATGACTACTGAAAGAAAATCTAGGCCCCGTTAGGACAGAGAAAGGAGGAAAAGATGCTGGATAGACACCCAGCAAATGTCAACAATGGTTATATAATAAAAAAGAACATACCCTGAAGAAGCTAGCCAAGAGTCATAGAAATAGGCATACACACAAAAAACAACAGTATGAACTGCAGTGCATAAGAATAGAGGAAAAATCATTATTCATAACCAGAAATGACCATCAAGGAATCAGGGGTTGATAAAGAAATCTACGAGTTCAGCAACTGAACTTACACATAGAATTAGAAAAAATAAGGCCGCACACAGTGGCCAACGCCTATAATCCTAGCACTCTGGGAAAGCAAGCCAGGAGGATTGCTTGAGCTTAGGAGTGCAAGACCAGCCTGAGCAAGAGTGAGACCATGTCTCTACTAAAAATAGAAAAAATTACCCGGGTGTGGTGGTGCACTCCTGTAGTCCCAGCTACTTGGGAGGTTGAGACAGGAGGATGGCTTGAACCCAGGAGTTGGAGGTTGCAGTGAGCTATGAGATGATGCCACTGCATTCTACACGGGGTAATACAGCAGGACTCTGTATCAAAACAAAAAAGAACCAGCCCAGGAGGATGTTGGAAGTCACTAAAGTAAATAGTACCTCCAAATTCTTATGAAAGAAACAAAAGTGTTTCACAATTCTTCACTTTTGAACCAAACCAGGTAAGAGATCAGAGACAAACTCATATACTTAAATAAGGTCCACCCTGAATAGAGTGTGTGTGTGTGTGTGTGTGTGTGAGAGAGAGAGAGAGAGAGAGAAAGAGAGAGAGAGAAACAGCAGCCTCAAACTGTCTTATGGGCAGTCACCAGAATTACCAGACCCCAGATCTCAAATTCCACTAAAATAGGTTAAATTTACATAAAATGTTTATGTGATATATTTATTCTGTATTACCAAATCAGCATTGGGTCTCTAAAGGAAAATGAAAAAGCAAGCTCCAGAAATCTGAAAAATGAAAAACAGGAGTAAAAGGTAATGAGAAATATAGTCAGATGTAAAGTCAGGTCATCTGGGAACCCTGCCCGTTGGATGCGGTAAGGCTGACCACAGTTCCAATCCCTTCCTCTTCCCCTCCCCTCTCTTAACCTCACTTCCCATGGTACCTGTACTGTTTCTAATTTTCAAAGGTCTGGAAAGGGGCAAAGAAAATATAAAGCCCAATTCACCATTTTATAAAAGCCTGACAGTCTCACTAAAACCTGTTTTTTGTCATGTGGAGGTGGGAGTAACCCCAGGTTTTATTTTCAAAATTCAAGAAAACAAATGAGCTAAACACTCTCACCACTCGCTACTTCTTGAGGAAGTTGGAAGCAAAGATGATGGACCAGTCCGGATCCAATCAGGAAAGAGAAAACCCCACTTAGTAATAAGGATTATTCATTATAACGGGATAGGAGTAACAAGAGATTGGCTATCCAAAAGTAAACAGACCTCTAAAAAATATAGGAATACCAGACACAAGGAGAAACCACTACCCCTAGGGCTGAGATGGGGGCCCAAAGAAAAACACTCCTTTCTCCCAAGGTAAGAGATCACGACCTTTTTGGAGCAGGCATAGCCATGGCTCAGTGAATAGCAGAGATGTCTCTGCGGGACACTACACCAGCACAACTTGCCAGAAACCCACCCTCTAGGGTTCCAGGCAAAGGTGTTCACAGGGAGGTGTCCCACTGTTCCAAAATTGCCTGAGGGCGATGCTGGGGTACACTGTTGACCGCTGGATACTGCTGACCACAGCGCGCCACAAGAGCCTGCGCTAGAGAAGCTGCACACACCACATGAGCCAGCGCTACAGAAGCACATATGCTGGAGATCCGGCTCTGGGGAGGCTGCACACGCCCGGGAGCAGGTGCTGGAGAAGCCGCACGCGCCAGGGAGCCGGTGCTGGAGATGCGCACACGCCTGGGAACAGGTGCTGGAGCAGCGCACAAGTCCGGGAGCCAGCGCTGGGGAGGCCGCACACGCCAGGGAGCCGGTGCTGGCGAAGCACACACTGCGAGCTGGCGCTAGAACAGCCTCACACACCACGGGCGCCTGACACTGGAGAAGCGTTGCGCGTGCGAGCCGGGGCTGAAGGCACGCGTGGGAGCTGGCGCCGGAGAGGGCGCGGTCACGCTTACACAGACACAAGCGGGCGCCAGAGAGGCAGCGGGCACGCGCTGGCACACGCTTGAGAAACCGCGGGCACGCGTGCGCGCACGCCTGCGCTAAAGCCGCGCGCATGCGCACAAGGAACGGTTGCTGCAGAAACTGAATTTGTGGTTTAAAATTTCCCTATAAAGAAAAATCCAGGAAGAGATGACTTCATGGTTGAATCCTATCATATATTTAAATAAAAAATAATACCAATCTTTCACAAACTATTTCAGAAAAAATAAGAGAGGACAATTCCCAACTTTCCAAGATGTTAGTATTACCATACATACCAAAGCCAAAAATTTCACAAGAAAAAATACTACTCACCAATATTCCTCATGAACATAACACAAAAATCCTAAACAAATATTACTAAGCTAAATCCAGCATCATATAAAAAGGATTATATAACACGACCAACTGGGATTTATTACAGGAAAGCAAGGTTAATACAACATTCACAAATCAATGCATATAATAAATCATATTAACAGAAAAAAGGAACAAAATCACATGGTAATGTCAATAGATGTAGAAAAGCAACATTTCTAACATTTGTTCATGATAAGAATTCTCAACAAAGTGGCTCACGCCTGTAATCCTAGCACTCTGGGAGGCTGAGGTGGGAGGATCGCTTGAGGTCAGGAGCTGAAACCAGCCTGAGCAAGAGGGAGACCCCATCTCTACTAAAAATAGAAAAAATACGCTGGGCATGGTGTGCACACCTGCAGTCCCAGCTACTGGGGACGCTGAGGCAGGATGATTGCTTGAGCCCAGGAGTCTGAGGTTGCTGTGAGAGCTAGGCCAACACCACGGCACTCTAGCCCAGACAACAGAGCGAGATTCTGTCTCAAAAAAAAAAAAAAAAAAATCTATTAACAGAAGGCAAGTTTCTCAATCTGATAAAAAGCATTATGAAAAACTTATAGCTAACAACATACCTAATGGTAAAGATTGAAATGTTTTCTTCCCAAGATGAAAAACAAGTCAAGAATGTCAACTCTCTCCACATTTATTCAGCAACACACTGGAGGTTTTGGCCATTGCAATCTGGCAAAAAAAAAAAACCAAAAAACAAATTAGACATCCAGACAGGAAGCAGCAAAAATCATCTTTATTCACAGATGACATGATGTTATATGTAAAAAATCCTATGGAATTCACACACAAAAAAAACTGCTGGAAGTAATACATTCAGCAAAGTTGCAAGATATAAGATCAATATACAAAAATCAATTGCATTTTTATATTAGCAATAGACAAGCCAATAATGAAAATTTTTAAACAGTTCTATTCACAATAGCATCAAAAATAAAACACTTCAAAATAAATTTAACAAAAGAAGGGCAGGATCACTTAAAATTACTAAATATTGCTGAGAGAAATTAAAGATCTAAACAAATAGAAAGATATTCCATGTCCATGTTGAGATGGCAATTCTTCCCCAAGCAGATCTATCGATTCAATGCAATTCCTATCAAAATCTATCACAGCAGGGTTTTTCTAGGAAAAAAAGTCAAGTTGATACTAATATTTACATGCAAATGTAAGGAACCCAGAATAGCCAAAACAATTTTGAAAATGAAGAAAAACACTGAATGACTTACATCACCCGATTTCAAAACTTACTACAAAGCGACCACAAACAAGACAGTGTGGTGCTAACATAACAATAGGCATGCAAGCCAGGCACAGTGGCCCACACCCCTAATCTCAACATTTTGCAAGGCCAAGCTGGGAAGATCGCTTGAGGCCAGGAGTTTGAAACCAGCCTGGGCAACACACAGGGACCCTGTAACTCTAACAAAAAATAAAAATTAAGAAAATTAGCCAGGTATGGTGCCATGCACCTATCGTGCCAGCTACTAGGGAGGCTGACACAGAAGAAGCGCTTGAGCCCATGAGTTTGAGGCTGCAGTAAACTATGATGACCCCACTTCACTCCAGCCTGGCTGACAGAGTAAGATCTTGTCTCTTAAAAAAAAAAAAAAGGGCTGGGCGGGATGGCTCACTCCTGTAATCCTAGCACTCTGGGAGGCCGAGGCACAAGGATCACTCGAAGTCAGGAGTTCAAGATCAGCCTGAGCAAGAGCGAGACCCCGTCTCTACTAAAAATAGAAAGAAATTATCTGGCCAACTAAAAATATGTATAGAAAAAATGAGCTGGGCATGGTGGCGCATGCCTGTAGTCCCAGCTCCTCGGGAGGCTGAGGCAGTAGGATCTCGTAAGCCCAGGAGTTTGAGGTTGCTGTGAGCTAGGCTGATGCCACAGCACTCACTCTAGCCCGGGCAACAAAGCGAGACTTTGTCTCAAAAAAAAAAAAAAAAAAAAAAAAAAGGAAAAGAAAACCATAGGCGTATAGACCACTGAAACAGAAATGAGAGTCTAGAATTAAACCTTTATGCGCAACTGATTTTTGACACAGGTGCCAAGGCAATTAAATGGAGAAAGGATGGTTTTCAACAAATCATGCTGAGACAACTGTATATCCATGTGGAAAAAGATGAAATTGAACTCATTCTTCATACCATATACAAAAATTAACTGGAAATTGATCACAGAACTCAAGTATGATCCAAAAAACTAAATTTATAAACTGGACTTCTTCGAAATTAAAAACTTTGTGCCTCAAAAGATACCATGAAAAAAATTAAAAGACAATTGACAGAGAAATTATTAGCAAAACATATGTCTGATAACGGACTTGTATCCAGAATATACAAAGAATGCTTACAACCCAATAAAACAAACAACCTAACCAAAAAATGGACAAAACGTTCAAATAAACATTTTAAAGAATATGCATAAATGGCAAATAAACACATGAAAATATGTTTCATATCATTAGCCAATAAGGACATTCAAATTACCACCACGAGATACCACTTCATACCTACTAGGATGGCTATAATACAGACACAGTAACAAATGTTGAGGATGTATTATAGAAAAAAACAAAATCCTCATACTTGCTGGTGGGAATGTAAAATAGCACCACCACATCAGAAAATAGTTTGGTAGTTTTTTAAAAAGTAAAACATAAGCTTACTATACAACCGAGCAATTCCACTCATATGTATCTAACCAAGAAAAATGAAAACATGTCCACACAAAGATTTGCACTTGAATGTTCACAGCAGTATTCATAACAGCCAAAATATAGAAGCAACCTAAACGTCCATTAACTGATAAACAAAATGTGGTATAGCCATACAACGGAATAATATTCAGCAATAAACAGGAACAAACTACTGATACATGCTATAATATGGATGAATCTCAAAAACATTATGCTACATGAAATAAGCCAGACATAGAGAGCACATATTTTATGAATCCATTTGTATGAATTGTCCAGAGAAAGCTAACCTATAGAGACAGAAAGCAAATCAATGGTTGCCTGGGGCTGAAAGCAGGAACCAGGATTAACTACAAACTTACATGTGCAAACTTGTTAAAATGATGCAAATATTCCAAAACTGAACTGTGGTGATCACTGAACAATTCCAGAAATGTACTAAATTTACTAAAACTCACAGAATTGTTTATAAACAGACTATACAGCCTCAAAAAGATGATTTCCATATGAACTCTGCCTTCTTATAACTAGAGAAAAGCACCAGGAATGCATTATCAGGGAAGATTATAGATTCTCCTACATAACAACTCTTAAATGATTTCTATGTACCCAGGAGAGTTTATTAAGAACCTAACAGAATGGCCTAGATAACTTTGCAAGGTCCTTTGCAAACCAAGTCCTCCCTCCCCCTCCAAAAAAAGGTCGTTAGGTATTTAATAAAAAGTAAAACATTCAAGATTTACATTATCTGAATTTTTATTTTTCCTTCTCCACTTCTGCATTTTTTAAAAAACACTGCAAATTAAATGTATTTCTTATACAGGTGTTCTTTCATACTAAAAAGCCAATCATTCAGGATCCATAAACAAGACAGAGACTATACATACCCCAGGCTAAAATAAGATTTTTAAAAAACCATTTGGTGCTGATTTCTAGCTTGACTTGAGGCTCTACCACTACTAACTTGGAACTGCCACTCATGTGAGATTTCTCTGGCTCTCTCTTGGCCTAGATAATCAATCCAACTTTCTACTGGCCAGGCTGGCCTCCGCGTAGCTGGTTTTCATAAATACAAAATTTGTATAATTGTTACTGGAACTACTTGCTGAAATATGGAACTGGTTAAAAGTACCATTTATTTTAAAATGTACATGCACAGTTTCACATACATGCAGCAACACATCTTCCTAATCCAGCCAATGAATCAAGCTAATACTTTTATTAAAGTACATAACAAAAAATACCAATATAGTTTGCCTTTCTTTTCTGAGGCAATAATGTGTTTCAAAAACTCAAGAGGAGTATGACCAAATAAAAAAAGATAAAATTTATAATATATAAAAGTGTGATTACTCCAGTTCTAAAGAGACAGGATCTAACTTTTACTCCTGGGGGAAAGGTGAAAGAGGCCCTTTGTTACAACTTGGAAAACAAATTTTTGTTTGATGCAATCTTTCTTGTATATGTATATGAGTAATGTATATGAGTGTTTACTTACATGTGAATCTGGTTGTACCAGATTACATTACATCGAAACATCAATTTAAGTTTAATGGATAAAGTCACAAGAACATGTTTTCTATCTAAGCTTATGTAATGAATGATCCCAACACATGGTATGAATTCTACCATTTGTAACAATCCTTGAGGAGAGTAATGAGAAAATGTTCTCAGCGGCATATCACTGAAGTTGAGTGACATCCATAAATAGCCGAAGTTGGGTGGCCCAAAAATGCTCTGCTCATTTGATAAATGGTAAGTCAATCACAACACAGTTTAGATGCATTAAATGGGGCACAGGTTAAAATAAAACTAGGAGCGCAGGAGTTTTCCCAGTTTCAGATTAGAACAAAAGCCCGGGCACATAAGGTCTTTGCTGGAAAACTCCTTGGCCTCTTTCCGTAAGATTCTGGTCCCAAGCTTCTCATGTTTCAAAAACTCCAAATCTTTTTCCCCTCCGGAGCGCTAGTTACATACAAAATCATAGCGGGTTCATTTGTAAACGCGCCCGCCTAAAAATGCAAAAGAGCAAACCAACAAACATACAGCACCCAAAAAATCTCTCAAGGGCTTTGAATGCCACTTGGCATTGCATTCAAATAAAGAGTTGCGGGGAGACAATCGCCCATCAGAACCGCCCTCCTCCCGCCCAGGGATGAAAGGCTGACGGCGGGAGGACAACAGCCGCGCCCCGGGCTCCCCTAATTGGGCCTCGCCCCCTCGCGGCGCCCCGGCGGCTGGCGGGGGTGGGGGTGCGGAGACGACGAGGCCAGCTGTACAGGGTGATGGGTTAAAAGAGGAGAGCTTTTCACAGCTCCCACGGATCCGAGGCAAAGAAATTCACCTTTGCTCCTCTCCTTTTAAGAAGACATAGATGCCTGAGCTCAATGAACAAAAAGGACCAAAACGCCAACTCCCAGCTCCCACCGCTCTGGGGGCTCCCTTCCGCGTGACCCCTCCGGCGCTCCAGCCCCTGGGCTCGCCCCGCCCCCTCTGACCTCGCCCCTCGTCAGCGGACCCGCCTTCTCGCTGGCCCCGCCCCCGCGGGCTGGCGCCACCCAACGCCGCTCCCCACCGCCTCTCAGCCCCTGCACCGGGAGGGAGCCCGGCTCACCCACCTCGAAGCGCGGAACGCGGCGGACGTTCTCGCGAGTCTTGCCTCTCTCCCCCCGCTCTCCCCCCACCCCCAGCTGACGCGTCGGTCAGACCCCCGAGGGAAGCAAACGCCTTCGCTTAGTTCTGCGGCCTCTCTCTTACCGGGTGGTCCACGCCAGAGCTGCTTCAGCAGTTTGGGCAGTGGCAGAAAGGAAGCCACCGCCCGGGTTCTGTGGCTTGAAAACTTGGCTTTGCCTTATATTGGCTTTTTGTTTTGTTTTGACTTTTTGGAATTTTCCCGCGGTCTCTCAGTAGTGGAGCCCCGCGCGCGCATATGAGCCCGCAGTGCACTCTGGGGCCTGGCTGAAAGCCCCGCGCGCTCCCGCGGCATCGCGGGAAAATTCCGACAAATCTCGGGTCCGTGGGGGCGGGACGGGGCACAGCCCAGGCTGGGGCGGAAGTCGGCGCGGCTGGGGCGGCCTGGGGGCCAGCTGGGGATCCGAATTGCTGCCCAGGTGTTCCCTGGCCCTGTGCGAAAGTACCGGGCGAGAACAAGACCGTAGCGAGGCCCCCGGGGAGAAAAATCCCAGAGGTTTTTAATCCAGTTGTCCAATTATTTTAAGATTCTTTTAAAAATACAGAGGAGGTAAAATGGAAATTAGTTCTTTTAAAGAAAAATTAATTCAGGTATTATCGAGGGGCTAAAAACTCTAAACAGGCTCTAAAATATGATTTTCTAGCTGTGGTCTCAACAACAACAAAAAAAAGTATCTTTGGGTAATGATTCCTCCGGCCTCAAATCACTTCCATGCAGCGTTTGATTCGAGTTCAAATCAGTCAAATCAGTTCAACGCTGTATTTAAACCACTTAAATAAATGGAAAGCAGAATTTTCTACAAACTTCCATTCATGTCAATGGTATTACCTTGTCTTGGTCAATTCTTTTTTTAATTAAAGTTACTAAAGCATGAAAGTTTTTCATATATGTTTAAACTGTAAGAAAAAATAATCTGAGGAATCTAGACTTAAGCTTTTAAATACTTTAAGTCAATGCCTCATGGCCATAAATCATAATCATAAAACTACAATTTCACGTATGCACGCAACAAACTACGAAGCACTGTATGCATGTAATAAAAATAGCTCTTAATTATTTAAACACTTCCAACAATTCTTATGAAGAAGTACTCATTTTATCAAAGAATAAATTCGATTCAGAGATTAACTTGCCAAGGTTATAGAGTTTATAAGTGATAAAGTTAATATACAAGGTAGTGATAGCAACAATCTTTTCAAAATTAAAGGGAAATATAAAAGGAACACAGTCCAAAACTTGAGACAAAATTGGCGGGATCTGCAACTGTATTAAGGTATCAGGTGTTTAAATTCATTCTTGAAACTATTCCCTGCCAGTTAAAGAGGTGTGTGCTTTTTTGATGTGTGAATAGTGCAATGTGGGGATGTGGGTAAATCGGAAGCAGGGCCTGTGTAAAGAGATACATGCTTGAATGGCACTCATTGTGACATCTTGGTCATAAGAAAATCATGTTTGTGGTGACAAATCAAGAGTCAGTTAATGTTTAAGGTCTGCATATACTAGCAAAGAAAGCAACTAAACCATGTATTTCTTTTTTTTTTTTTTTTATTTCAGGATATTATGGGGATTTATTTTCGTTACGTTATGACTTTGCCTCACCCAAGCCAGGATTGGAGGCGTGCCCTTGACCTCATACAATGCTCACTGCATGCATTAGTTGTGAGTTTACCCAATCTCATGCCCCCTAAACTATGTATTTCTTAAGAGAAAATAACTATTTTGGTACTCAGATCTTTTTACATATTTGCTGAAAAATCATTTTTAGTGTTTGCAGTATTAATAATTGAGGTCTTGCCATATTGTGGTTTTATGTCTTTTTAATCCTGTGGTTAATAAAGAATTGCTAGGCTCAGTCAACTATGTAGTATCTGAAATGACACCATGTTTAGGCTTAATTTAGACCTAAATGGGAAGTATAGATCCAAACTTCAGTTTATGGGGATTCATGACATTCATTTTGTCTAGCATTCATAGGTTTGAAGCTATACTTACTAATATTTTAAGTAGTAATGAGATGATCACTTTGTAAAATACCTGAAAAATTTCTGGAGAAACAAATACTTCAATACAAATTCTATTTTTAATTTGGTCATAAAATTGAGCATGTGTGCCTCTAGATTGGTTGCAGTATAGAGCCCAGTGACATTTAAATAATGTGAAAAAATGTTTAAGTGACATATTTAGGTGAAAATTATTACATCCTTTAAGCTAAGTGTTTACATTCTAGAGGAAAAAACACCGTCAGCTGAGTGCTTCAAAGTTCCTGACATTATCAAACCTTCCTTCAAAGTTCAGTGAACAAGAATTAACAGAATCAACCATCTTGGATTCCACATGTACAAGCCATTGTAGTAAGACTCCTCCTTCCAGAATTAGTCCAGACAGCCTAGTTTCCAGTCCTCATTTGGCACCCCAACATTTAACAGTGTCTTGGCCATGGCTTTGATATTTGCCTCTTATACCTCAACTGTGAATAATGCTTTCAGGTCCCAAGCACTGAGCCAATTCCTTGGCCTAAGTTATTTCCTTTAATTCTCACAGTAATTTTTTTATGTGGTAGGTAATATTCTAATTTCACAGATACAGAAGCTGATGCACAGTGCCATCTCTTCTAGTGGTTGTTGGAACCTGGCTTCAAATCCAGGTAGACTGACTCTTGGGCTTGTGCTTCTTACCACTTGCAATGTTCATGATCGTGCCCCAGGGTGGTGAGTCAAAAATAGAGGATGGGGTGAGATGATCCCACAGGCTTATGCACTCGAGTGACCACATTGCTCCTCCATTAAAACATTCCCTCTGAGGAAATGCAAGTTGAATTATAGAAGAAAACAATGAGAATAAGGGAACACTTCAAGAAATGGAGTAACAGTGAAAGTCTTTGATCTGCCACCCTGAGGGGGAAAAGCTCCTGAGGTCAAGGAAGGCGGGGCTTTGGAAGTGTAAATTAACAGAAAAAGGGAAATGTATTATAAATGCTACATGGTACCTGCCCCCTCACCCCCTGCCCACGTGCTCACTCCCCAGGCTCTGCTGAAAGAATGTACCCAGGAGGACATGTTTATTTATAATAGTCACCCCACTACTTGCCACAGCTAACTGAACCAATCAAACTAAATTGCTGGGGAATTTCAAACTGCAACACTGAGATTGTACTACCTCTATACCACAGGACCTCAAGCCCCCATGCCAGCCAAAGTTATCAGGGGAAGAAAAAAATATGACTAGCAAAGAAAGTTGGTTGGCAGAGAAAAGTAAAAAAGTTGAAAGGCTGTTATTCTATAAGAGATAGAGTAGTTTCCATTCCCAACTTTTTAATCTCAATTTTAAGCCAAACTGACTATACTTTTTTCTATTCTTGGTTGTCCACAAGATTCCCCCATATCCTTGCAATAATCACCCCTTTACCTATGCTGACTTCAGTGTTTCCATTACTGCAAAGCAAGCCCTGATTAAGGACCTGGAGGTGACAGCTCTGCATTGTGTCACTGGGCATTAGCACTTTGGCTGAGCCTACCTGATAAATTAATCAATGGACACCTAAGGAGAGCCTACCTAGGGGAGGAAAAATATCTTTTACATGACACAGGAGCCTTCATAAGGAAATGAAGACTCAAAGAAGCTATTAAACCTGTGTATTTTTACACTAGGTTTGATGAAGAGTGGACAGTCATAGAGAGATATAACTGGACAAAGATGGGAATAAATTGGGGAGAATTTAGCAGGGCCTATTTGTTCAGATTCTTCTCTGTGACCCTTCATCTTCAGATGTTCCTTCCGTCTGGATGTAGGGAGGGCTCTTCTCACATTAGAGCCTCATGACCTGTTCCAGGGGGAGATAAGATAACCTTTCCTAGGTTTTATGGCCTGCTTCAGGGGAAGAGGGAGGAGGGAAGGTGAGAGGGACCTCCCAGCTTCTGCTATTTTTTCAAATTTCAATGTGCCGTATTTTGGAATAGCATGTTCTGAATGCTATCATTACCAAGAATAAGGCATGAAGCCTATAGGCTGTGCTGAAATCACAGATACATCTGAGTATCTTAGAGTTGGGAGAAACCAATCATTCCCTAGATTTTGGATTTTGGTGGGCCAGAGTTAACAACATTTTATTTGGTCAAGTAAAGACTTTAGGAGAAAAAAATCTGCCATCATTATAATTTCATTTTTAAAGAAACATGTTTTTTAACTTTACTAAAAGATGAAGGAAAGCCTCAAAGAACAGTTGTGTAAACTGAGTAAGTTTTGCTTCATGGCAAACTCATTACATTATCCTTATTAATCTCATCTTACCACTTCTTCCCTTGTTAATATCAGAACACAGCTTTTACTTAGCGTGGCAATGTGCCCAATAAAAATGACTGCATTTCCCAGCCTCCCTTGCTGTTAGGGGTGGCCGTGTGACTCAGTTGTAGCCAGTGAGAGATAAGTAGAAACTATTGGGAAGAACTTTCAGAAAAGCTTCTTAAAAGGTGAAAAGACAATAGGCAATGAAATTTTTCAGCCCTTTTCCCCTCTCTCTTGCTTCGTACCTAGTATAAGGGCAGAATGGCTGGGGTCATCTTGGACTATAAGGTATCCTCAAAGATGGTAGTCATGGAATAAGGATGGCAGAGCAAAAGAAATAGAAGGACCCTGGGTCCCCAATAACCATGGGAGCTACCTGGTTTGCTTAACTCCAAACTTCTTTTGTAATAAAGAAAAATAAATTTCTATTTTGTTTATTAGTGTTATTTCAGGTCTCTGGGGCTGGCAGCTTAACTCAGCTGAGGCACTTACAGTAGGGTCTGGGGTTACTGTGGTAGAAAAAAAAAGAAAGAAAGAAAGAAACATCTTCTATGTCCTTGAGAAGTTTAGTCTAGTCAAGGGAACCTTCCTTTAATTAACTGAATGTACTCCTCCTGCAGCATAGATCAATAGAATCAATAGATACATAGTTGTCAAAATAAGGTAAACTCAAGAGAATAGCAAGTTTCATTTAAAAAACGAGGAGGACGGGGGACCTAAACCAGATCAGAAGGCAAGATGAGAAACTCTGTTATCTACTTAACTCAAATTCTGTGAATGTTATAGAATGGAGAAACAAACTCTGTCATTGTGCAATCTCTGACAGAATTCCCAGAAAACAAAAATCTGTTCTTTTTCCATTGAGCAATGATACACCCTGTTTCAAAAGAACATTAAGCCAGCTTTAGTCCAATTTTCTTTAGTTCAGTAAAAAATGCATTCTTATTTAGAGCATGCATCCCACCAATTGTAGTGTTGTAACTAATACAGCATATTTTTATTGCCTGCAGAAAGTAATGTTACATTTTTAAATGAGCACATCTTAAAAATAGTTTTCCTCATAAGTATTTCATAATGATTCATTTACCATGAAATTAATATTAAAGAACTGCTAAGAATAAACCCTTAAAATTCCAATTGAAAAAGAAATTATGCACATTTGTGATTTGATTAATTCTGGCAACCATTAAGTCAAGAGTAAGTAAATTTTATCCAATTCTTCTGTTTCAGAGTGACCCTTAAATTGCCTAATGTTTTCCAAGACTAGTTACTGTAACTTTTTATGTATTTATGAGCTAAATTAAGGTTTCAGCACACTTGTCATACAATAAAATAACTGCCACATGATAAAGGAACAAAGTTCAAACATAATATCAAAATGCATATATATTATACTTGCACTCCTCAAGAGTCAAGATCTATAAGGGCAAGTGGAAAAAACTAACATCTAATAAGCACCTATAGGTGCTTATTATTTGCCAGGCACTTTATATTTATTATCTCATTTGATGCAGTTTCTCTGACATAATTTCATCACATGTAAGTGTAATAAGTGTCACTTCCATTTTGCACTTAAGCCAATAAAGATTTAATGTATAAGAAACAATCATTTTGACTGCTAAAAAAAAAATCAGGACAGCAGGTAACAGAATATCATTAAGAGAAAACTACTTCCTTTCCTTTATGTTTGAGATTCTCAAAACTTTACAAGTTTTTCACTTTTGTTTCCTCTTCCTGCCTTCTGTATTAGTTTCCTATTGCTGCTGTAACAAATCACCATAAATTTACTGGCCTTAAATAACATAAATTTATTATTTTATACTTCTGGAAATCAGAAGTCCCAAATCAGTCTCAGTGGACTAAAATCAAGGTGTCAGCAGGGGCCTTCCTGGAGGTCCTAGGGAAGAATCTTTCTGTTTCCTTGCCTTTTCTGGAGGCCACCTGCATTCCTTGTCTCCTGGCTCCATCCCCCAATCTCTCCCTCTCAGCTTCTGACACCCCTGCTGCTCTCTTATGATTACATTGGGCCCACTCAGATAATCCAGGATAATCTCTCCATTTTAAAATCCTTGACTTAATGACATCTACAAAGCCCCTTTTGCCATATCAGGTAACATATTCACAAATTCTGGGGCTTATGACAGGGATACTTTGGGGGACCATTATTCAGTTTGCCACATCCCATCCACTTACTCAAATCAATTTTCACGACTCCATTTTCAAATAATGATGCATAATACTCTGTATATATTTTTCATAGTACTGAAGACAGTTTCATTCATACAACTTTTAGAAAACCTTTTTCTTTCTGCAAGGATTCTTCATTTCTTGCAGTGTTTAAGGACAGATTCCACTAATGTTTGCAGATGAATCTATTTCTTAAGCAAGATTTGTTTCAAATCACTATTACCCATTTAACTACCAAAGTTGGCATTGAGCAGCAGTGACTGCACTGTTTGCTCATCAGCACTAATTAACCCACTAAGACAAAGTACACAGGTTATTTCTCACACATAGGACACTTCTGCAAATCACAAAATTCAATTCTAGGGTAGTATCTGACATCTTGTTGGGGCTTGATTTCAGCTCCTTTAAATGGCTTCAATTTCCTTTTTCTCACTTGCACACACGTGACTTTGCATTGCTCCCTGGCTATTTCATGTGCATATATCTTAGCTCCCAACAAGGCTACGCCCATCAGCTGACCCCAGGTCCTCTTGTTTTATATCTCCCAAGGGTCTAGCAAAATATTGGACCAGAGAGAGTAAGCAAACACCCTGCAGTTTGCATCTGGCCAACAGGCTTGTTTGGTTTAGCTTGAAGAGTGTTTGTGAAAAAATCTAATTGAAAACATTTAGAAATCATAGAATTTCACATGAAATCCTTTGATTTTACTTCCTTGAAAAATTGGACAATATGGGCACCTTGTGCCAGGATTTATGCCTGGCAACCATGAGTCTGGGATCAGTAGCAGTGTTCCCTGTAGGCAGGCAGAGGTTCTCCAGCTTAATGGTCTCTACCTGGCCCTAGACTGGCCTCTATAAGTATTTGAGTTTGAGATCCCTGTGATAGACACCCTGTAGAATCCTTAGTTATCCCAATATTATTATTTCATTTTTTTTAAGTGTGGAGACTGTTTGCTAAACCCAAATTTGGCCTGAGAACTGTTTTAAGTCATTTTTTACAAAATGTTTTTAATGTGTAAGTTGTCCTCTAAGTAATCAAAGTAATCAAAGTATAATCCATGGACCAGCAGCAGTGGCATCAACTGAGAGTTTGTTAAAAGCTCTACTGAACCAGAATCTGCATGTTAGCAACATCCCCAAGTGATATGGATGTACACTAAAATTTCAGAAGTACTGATGTAGATGGAAGCCCACAGCTAACCCTATCCCCTGCATGCACACACACACCCCCACTAAGACCAGCCCTACTTCACTCATTTTTATATCATGGAAATAATACTTTGAAAATTATTAACATGCCTTTCTCTTTTGCCTTTCTGAATGTATACTTAGAAGCATCCTTTGGAATGAGTGGGGAGACACTAAAAAATACAAAAGAATATGAAAAGGAAAAAAATGAAGTAACTTCTCTAGGTACAGCACGGGAAAACCCAGCTCATTGAATTTACCTACATTTTTTGTTTTGTTTGTTTTGGTTTGTTTTGGGGGTTTTTTTTGTTTGTTTCTTGTTTTTCTTCATTGTATCTGGTGAGGGCCTGCTAGCTCACAGACAGCTGTCTTCCCACTCTAACCTCATAAGGTGGAAGGGCAAAGGGTCTCCCATAGGCCCCGTTTATAAGGGCACTCATTCCATTCGTGAGGGCTCTGCCCCTATGACCGAATAGCCTCCCAAAGGCTCCACTCCCCAACACCATCATCCTGGGAGTGAGGATTTCAACATGTGAATTTGGGGGGGGACTTAAACATTCAGACCATTGCAACTAGTATGTGGCAAAACCCAGTCTTGAACCACGTCTTGTGACTCTAAGGCCAGTGGTGGTTTTGGTGCTGTAAATCATGGAAAACAATTAAATTCAGTTTCTTTTTTCAAAATTTGTTATGTATTTTTAATTTACAAATAAAAATTATATATTTTTATCATGCACAACATGTTTTAAAATATGTATACATTGTCAAATGGCTAAATTAAGCTAATCAGCATATGCATTACCTCATATACTTATTTTTTTGTGATGAGAAGACTTAAAATCTACTCTCTTAGCAATTTTTAAGAATGTAATACATTGTTATTAACTATGAGGAGATGTTGGTCAAAGGACACAAAATTTCAGTTAGATAGGAGGAATAATGTCAAGAGGTCTAACTCTAATTAATGACTACAGTTACCTGTCATTCTTTATGGTAGATGGAGCATACACTGTAGGAAAAGTAAAAGAAAAGCACCACTCTTTTTAAGCACTGAGAATGTAGGGAAGATTATAGAGGCATATGAGAGATTGAGCTCAGGAGATGAGCATGTCCTTGTTTACCCTTTTCCAGAAAGGTATATATTATAGAATCAGTAAGGCTGATGCTTAAGAAAAAAGGGTCTCTTGTCCTCACACTCTTCTTAAAAATCTGTCTCTGACAAAAAAAGACAACTCAACTTAAAAATGTGCAAAGGTCTAGAATAGACATTTTTCCAAAGATATACAAATGGCCAATGAGCACATGAAAAATGCTCAACAACACCAATCATTAGGGAAATGTAAATTGAAACCGCAATGAGATACCACTTCACACCTACAAGGATGGCTATAACCAAATGACAAAAAAAAAGTGTTGAAGAGGATGTGGAAAATCAGAACTCTCATACATTGCTAGTAGGAATATAAAATGGTTCAGCTGCTGTGGACAACAGTCTGACAGTTCCTCAAAAAGCTGAACATAGAATTTCCATATGACTCAGCAATTCCACTCCTAGGTATATACCCCTGAAAATTGAAAACAAGGACTTGTACAAATAGTTGTACATCAGTGTTCATTGCAGCTTGATTCACCATAGCCAAAAGGTGGAAGCAACCCACGTGTCTGTCAACAGATGAACAGATAAATAAAATGCGGTATATACATACAATGGAATATAATTCAACCATAAAAAGCAATGAAGTTCTGATACATGCTATAACATGGATGAATCGTGAAAATATTATAAGTGAAATAGGCCAGATACAAGGACAAATACTGTATGACTCCACTTATATGAAATATAGGCAAATTCATAGGACAGAAAGTAGATGAGCAGGGGCTAGGTAAGGAGAAAATGGGGAGAATTTCTGTTTGGGTGATAAAGAAGTTTTAGAAATAGTGATGATGGTTGTAGAACACTGTGAATCTAATTAATGGTACTTAATTGTCACTTAAAAATGGTTAAAATGGCAAATTTTATGTAATATATATTTTGCTACAATCAAATAAAATAGGAAAAAAATCTGTCTCTGGGGTTCCCCACTCAGACTGGTAAATTGAGAGTTGACGGTCAGGGTGAATGAACAGTACATGGACCTGCGACTGCTGAGCCGAAGGCTGGAGGGAAAATATAAAACAGACCCTGGGGTCTGCGGCCAGCAGAGGCTGAGTGGTGACAAGTCAGCAGAGGAGAACCCCAGACTGACCAAACTGACAGAAAGACCGAATCAAGGTGAATGGCATAAGGCAACTTGCAAACAGACGGATTAGAGCCATCAGCCCAGAGGCCAGAGAAGTCAAAAGATGGCTCAGCTGGAGACCCCAACCCTCACCTATCACCACAGGAGTTAAGATATATTCTACTCCCCATATCTCAAGATACCATTTTAGTCAGAGAAGCAAGGGGGGCCAGAGAAGCAAGGGGGGCCAAGCTCAGCTGGAGACCCCAACCCTCACCTGTCACCACAGGAGTTAAGACATACTCTACTCCCCATATCTCAAGATACCATTTTAGTCAGAGAAGCAAGGGGGGCCAAGGATAAGTGATAAAGGGGGTATTTCTATCTCTGAGAAGACCACGAAAAACTAAAGACACTGATTAAATTAAGTGAGCATACTAAAATCTTTAAGCCAACTAGAACCACAACCCCTTCCCATTTAAGCAAAGGGTGGGAGGGTTTGTGAGGAAGATCAGATCAGGTAGAGTCAATAAAGAAAACGGCATTAATGTGGCGGTCCATCCCCAGCTCCTGTTAAATGTCTTACACTGATTGTGTAAGATGCCCCCTTTGGCTTCTTTGCGATTTTGTCCTAAGGGTCAGGATCTGCCATGACTTGCTGTGGAACATTGAGCTTGAGCTCCTGGAGCCACTTCACCTGCAAATACAGACTCTGAATTTGAACCCTAGCTTGGCTTCTTCCCCTACCCTGTCCTTTTCCCCCCATCCCCTGATTGGTTTCTTTAGGGAGCCGCTCCTCAATAAATCCCTGGCACACAAAAGTTCATCTCAAGGTTCACTTCTGGGTAACCAAGCTAAGATACCCATTTTTCCTGCATTTCCAAGGTATAATAGGACTTAAACCTTTCAACCTTGCCATATCTGCTACATGGCTGACTCTTGAAAGTTTGTGAGTGTGTGCCCCTTATTCTAGGCTTCCTGCCTTGTCGGTGGGAAACACTGAGCCAGCTCTGTGTTAGGAGCACCTTGCAGAGGGAAATTCTGAATGAGGTCAGAAGAACCAGTTAATACCCAAGATCACAGAGGTGGTCCTGACTCCTCCCTGCTCATTTCAGCCCCTCCCTCCCCAAAGTCTAATTCTGCTACTGTATGTTGGACTCCAATATGGCCCAAGAGATTAAGAACAAGGCAGTCTCCACAGCTGCTCACCTGCTGTTTAGGAAGGACTCTCACATATTTATCTCATTTTATCTCATTTTTTTAATCTCTCTGGCTAGGGTGATACTCATCCCCATGGACAGATAATTAAATGGATGCTTAAAGAACAGAAGCAATTTGCTCAAAGTTGCACAGTTTAAAAGTGGGAGTCGCTATGACTGGGAAAAAACACCACAAATGTGTTTTCTCTGTTCTCACATCACTACAATCAACACAGAAGACATCTATGATCAATTGTGTGGGCGTTTCTCCCCACACCGAGCAAGCAATCATTTCTGCAACAGACATCAGCTGGGCATCTGCCAATTCAATTTTAACGCTATCTACCAGGAAACAGTGTCAGATCCCACAGGGTGAGAGCTCAGTCCCACAAGACTACCCCTCTCCCTTCCACTCTGGAACTTCTGACCAACTGCCTTCAACTTGAACCTTCTTTGGGTTCCATTACTTTGCTAGAACGGCTCACAGAACTTAGGAAACACTTACATGTACTGGTTTATTACAAAGGATACAGACGAAGAGATGCACAGGGTGAGGTATGCGGGGTTTCCAGTCCTCCCAGGGCGCACCACCCTCCAGGAAGGTCCACATGTTCTGATATTCCGAAGCTCTCCAAACCCTGTCCTTTCAGATCTTTATGGAGGCTTAATTATGTAGGCAGGATTGATTAAAACATTGGCCATTGGTGATCAACTTAACCTTCAGCCCCTTACCCCTCCCAGGACGTCAGGGGGTGGGGCTGAAAGTCCCAACCCTTTAATCCCGCCTTAGTCATTTAGTGACCAGCTCCTATCCTGAACCTAGGGGCCGCCAGCCATCAGTCAATCATTAGCATATAAAAATCCAAATTAGCATCTCTTTGGCAATTCTAAAGATTTTAGGAGTTGTATGCCAGGAAATGGATAGAAAACCAAATATATGTTTCACAATATCACATTTTCTCAGTCCATTTTTTCCTCATTTTAAACTGATGACAATGGTAAGGATGAGATGATGATGATTTAAGTTAGACCTCAGTACAGAGAGTTAAGTCAATCACACTCTCGTGCTCATAGTGCAGAATCATCATTGGTCTTTTCAGGGCTTCATGTTGTTTTTACTTATTCATTCATTCATTCATTCCCTCTCCACTCCCATTTCCCCGATCTCCCATAAACATCTATTCTAATGGGTTTAATGTGTATCGTTTCTTTATACATGTTCTTGTAAAGTGTGCATTGCTGTGTTGTGTGCAAGTGTTTTTTATTAAAACAAATAGTGTAAGTCATAGAAATCATCTGGTTCTCAATATTCATTTTGCATTATGTCTTTAAAACCTATCAACTTTTCTAAACCTACATGCTACATAGTAATCATGACACCACATTTTTCCTACCCTCTCTGCCACTGATGGACACGCAGATTGCTTCCAACTTCCTGCCATCACAAACAATGTTGTGAGAAACATCTCAGCGTGTTTGACCTTTCCCCAATACACATCATCAGACAAGGTAGATGATCCCCTTAGGGAAAATGTATGCACAGGCCAAAATAACTGGACAATAAGGCATATAACCACGCTATGAAAGAAAGTCAAGGCAATGTATCAGTTTCCTGTGGCTGCTGTAATAAATTACCACAAACTTGGTAAAAAAAAAAAAAAAAAAAAAAAAATTCACAGTTCTGGAGGCCAGAGGTCCAAAATTAGTATCACTAGGCTGAAATCAAAGTTTCAGCAGGGCCATCCACACTCCCTCTGGAGATTCTAGGAGTGGATCTGTTCTTTGTCTCTTTCAGGTTGCTGGCATGCCTTGGCTTGTGGCCACATTGCTCCAATCTTCAAGGCTAGCTTCTTCAAACCTCTCTTTGTTCCATCTGCATGTCACCTTCTAACGTGTGTGTTCACATGTGATCTGCCTATCTCTTATTAGGACACTGTGAGCCATTTAGAGCCCTCCTGGATAACCCAGGATAATCTCCCCATCTCAAGATCATCAAATTAATCACATCTGCAAAGATCATATTTCTAAGTAAAGTAGGATTTATGGATTCCAGAGATTAGGATCTGATATCTTTGGGAACCATTTTTCAGTCTACTATAGGCAACAATCTGAAAAACATTTTCTGAAATGACATTATTGGAACATAGGGACCAAGAGTTTAAAATAAACATGATCAATATATTTAATAGGTATGAGAATTTCTTTAAAATATGAAGCAAGAGCAAAAAAGCAAAAAAAAAAAAAAAAAAAAAAAAAAAAAGCCTTGCTCTTGGATTTCTGTTTCCACCTCGCAGCCACATAGTCCTTTTAAAAGCCAAAATGCACAGCACTCCTCTGCTGAACATAACTCCACTGGACTCAGGGAAAGCTCCACATCTGTGGCTGGCCCTCCAGGGCCCACCGAGTCTGAATTCTTGTAATTGCTCTGACATCACATCCCCCATTAGCTCACTTGGCTCCAGATGGTGGCCTTTCTGCTCTTCCTCACACAGACTGCAGAAGTTCCCCCGAGAGCCTTCGTGGTAGCTGTTGCTTCTGCCTGGGATGCTTGTTCCTCTCACCTTCGTGCCTAGACTCAAATGTTTCTTCTTAGGGAGGTTTACTCTGACCACTCTACCGAAAATGGAAAAAACAAAAAACCACAGAACCCTCCCAGCACTCTCAATCCCTTGATCCTGCTTTATTTATTTTTTTTTCTTTTTGAACAAAGCATTGATTTGTTCTTACATACATACTATGTAGTACTATAGTACTTACATACTATGTAATTTACTTATTTATTATGTTTCTCATTTATTTTCTGACTCCTGCTGTTCATAGGTGAAGTCTTTGAGGGCCGGGATCTTTTACTGGTTTGCTTACTGATGTTTCCTGAACACCCAGCACAGCGCCTGGCACATAATGGCCATTCAGTGAATAAATGAATGAATGAAGCCCTACTTTTCTTATAATTTATCTTCCCATTTTCTGTCTCATTGACCTTTTCCTTTTAACTGCTGGTCTGTTTCTTCATTTTTATTTTCTGAACCTTATGTTGAGTTTTCAATTTCTGCAATCATATTTTGCTTCCAAAAGCTCATTTTTGTTTTCTAAATGTTCATGCTTATTTATAATCACCTGTTTGTTTCGTGGATACTATGAACTCCTCTTATTTTTGAAATTTTCTTCTTCCTTGAATTTTTTGTTTCCTCTGAGTTTCTTTCTCTATTTTCATTTTTTTGTTGTTGTTGTTCTTGTTTTCTGTACTAAAAAGATTTCTTCAAATTCTTGATGACTTTGTCTATCCACATTTAAGATCCAGGCTCTAAAGGCTCATTGGAAATTCTGCATACCTGTGTGGAACCTGTCGATGGGTGGGCCTCACCGGGTGGTATAGGTGTCTCTGGCCTTTTTGCAGGGGAACTCCAAATATCAGTCTGCATAGCATTGAGGGAAGGGGCTGGTCAGTTGCCAGCAAAGATGAATCCTCTTGGCTCCTGCTTGGGAGTATAGGCCTGGCTGCCAATATTATGGGATGTGAGCAGAATATGGGGTGGGATGAGGGTGGGGAGGAGTTACAGCTGAAAGTCTTGGGTTCAGTGTGTAGATATTCACTTGAGTTTTTCAGTACAGAACTTTATCTTGCCCTAAGTTGGACATGTATCCCCAAGATCAGAGTCCATGAAGTCCAACCCTTCCTATCTTCTGCTGGTAGAGGGGCAGGGTGACTCTGTGGCTGTGTCGGAGGAAAGGGGAGGAATGCAGCTTGGGGGCTTGATTGTTTCTTATAAGCACCATGAACTTTCCTTCTGCTTTTAGTTCCACTCTGCACCTATGCTTCAAAAATACCTACCCAGTACCTCCAATTTCTGAGCCATCCCAGGGTATAGTAGTATAAATCTGCTCCTTTCTTGCTGCTGAGGTTTTAACTTCTGGTTTGCTGAGACAGATGCCATCTACTGATGTGCTTGTCCACTTCCAGTTTTATTCAGATCTCCCCTCTGCCATTGTCTCTTCTGCTTTCTTTTTTCTTCTGGGTTTATGCATGTTTAATTTATTTTACTCTATTTTAATGGGGTTTCAGTAGGGAATAGTAGTGAAGATGTATTAATCACCATATTTAACTGGAAGTAATTTGTGTTTTATCCACTATAAATATTTATGTAAAAATAAAAGATTTTTACTTTTCATTTCCGTTTTTCTTTGGGGGTCATTTCTTGGATTTTTCCATACTCTTTCAAAAGTAATTAAAATTTAGAGCTCGCATTACTTCCAGAAAATAGTAATATGAATAGTCAAAGAAACTACAAATATGAATAGTCATAAGATTTTTACCCATGTGAATTTCAGTTTGGTGAAAGTAAGAATCATCCATAGAACAAAGGTAGAGCAGTTAGTTATAGTAATTATTAAAAAAACTACTTGTTATATGAAGATGAATTACTGATTTAATTAAGATTAACACATGTATTTAAAATATTATATAATTTTTTGTGTATAGTTATATATAATGACCCAGGGATTATGGAATTGAGTTTATATGAGGACACTGATTATCAAATGAAATCAAGTTTTACTCCATATATACTTATTTGTGCAATGCTATGTAAAAAGCATCTATTTTTTAAAGACATTTGAACATTCTTGAATGGTGGATAGAAGCATTGAGGTTTGACTCTCTATTCCACTGGTACACTGTTTCTCAATGTTTTCAAACTCATGTCTCTTTTGTACAAATATAAAACTCACCACTTCCCCTAGACCTTGCCATTTCTGATAAATTTCTCTTAAGGGCCTACAGGATATTTGTTAAGCTCTATGCCTTCTATATTTGAGGTTTTGTTTTGGCTTTCAAATACACAGTATCAAATTTTTTCTTCAAGTCACATTTTCTCACTTCCTCATATTTGAATTAGTTCCTCCCTACTGTGGGCTGGAGAAAGGGCAGGTGACCTTACAAGGTTGATAATACTGTTGAGGATGATTTTATTTTTTCTTAAATTTTTTTATTTTAATTTTTCTATTTTTAGAAATAGGATCTTATTCTATCTCCCAGGTTTGAGTGCAGTGGCACAATCATAGCTCACTACCACCTCAAACTCCTGGACTCAAGCAATCCTCCAACTTCAGCCTCCCAAGTAGCTAGGATTACAGGTACACACCGCCACACACAACTACTGTTTTATTTTTTGTAGAGACGGGATCTCACTATTTTGCCCAGGCTGGTCTCAAACTCTGGGCCTCAAGCCATCCTCCCACCTTGGCTTCCTAAAGCGCTGGGATTACAGATGCCAGCCACTGTGCCTGGCCTAATTTTAGAAACAATATTTATTTCCTTATTCATTAGCATAACTATGTTCTGTGAAATTTTGGGTGAGGGAAAGAATTTTCAAACGATGTATGTCACTATTTACGCAGTGATTTTCAGGGAGTCCAGTCCCTTCCAGACTTGACTAAATCATTGTGATAAAGTGATGGAATAATGTGGATTTCAAGTTTGTAAACTGATTAGCTACACATCTTTACTATAGGAGACAGTCTCAAGTTACCTTAATAAAATTAAGTGTACTGCATTTTAACATCTTCATAACCACAACACAATGGTTATTTCACAGTTGTGTTGGTTTCAGATAGGCACTTCTCAACATCTTTCACAATATTCTTGTAGAGCTCAGAGAGAACTGAGGCCTGGGTAATGGTTAAGTTTGGTGAACTTATAGTTGACTAAACCAAAAAGGTCAAAGGGGCTATGTATCAATGTATATTTAACCATATTAAATTAATAGATGGGGAAGTTATTTTAAAAATCCAATGATAGAAATATATATAAAAGCACAAATGAAAAAAGAAAAATTAGATAAAATGACTTTATTAAAATTAAAAACTTTTATGTTTCAAATGATAGCATCAAGAAAATGAAAAGACAACTCATAGAATGGGAGAAAATATTTGCAAATCATATATCTGATTAAGGACTTGTATCCACAATATATAAAGAGTTCTTATAACGCAATAATAAAAAGACAACTCAATGTAAAAGATCAGCAAATTATTTGAATAGACAATTTCTATAAAGAAGACATACAGGCCGGGCGCGGTGGCTCACACCTGTAATCCTAGCTCTCTGGGAGGCCGAGGTGGGCAGATCGTTTGAGCTCAGGAGTTCGAGACCAGCCTGAGCAAGAGCGAGACCCCATCTCTACTAAAAATAGAAAGAAATTATATGGACAGCTAAAAATATATATAGAAAAAATTAGCCGGGCATGGTGGTGCATGCCTGTAGTCCCAGCTACTCGGGAGGCTGAGACAGGAGGATCGCTTGAGCCCAGGAGTTTGAGGTTGCTGTGAGCTAGGCTGACGCCACGGCACTCACTCTAGCCTGGGCAACAGAGTGAGACTCTGTCTCAAAAAAAAAAAAAAAGAAGAAGAAGACATACAAACGGCCAGTAAGCAAATGAAGATTCTCAACATCATTAGTCACTAGAGAAACATAAATAAAAATCACAATGAGATACCACCTTTATACACACTATGATAGCTGTAATAAAAAAGGCTAATATTAAGTGTTGACAAGTATGTGGAGAATGAAACCCTCAGACATTACTGGTGGAGGTATAAAATGTACATGTATGTTGAAAAGACAGTTTGATAGTTCTTTAAGATGTTAAACATGGGGTTACCATATGACCAGCAATCCCACTCCTGGGCATATGCTCAAGATAATCGAAAACATGTCTACACAAAAACTTGTAGGTGAATTTTCATAGCAGTATTATTCATAGTAGTCAAAAGGCACAAACAACCCCAATGTCCATCAATTTACGAATGGATAAATAAAATGTGTTGTGGCCATACAATTAATATTATTCAACCATAAAAAAGAATGAAGTACTGGTACATGCTACAACTTGGATGAACATTGAAAGCATTATGCAAAGTGAAAGAAGTCACTCATAAAAGGCCACATATTTTATGATTCTATTTTTATAAAATGTCCAGAAAAGGCAAATCCACACAGATAGAAAACAGATTAATGCTTCCTAGGGGCTGGAATGAGGGGCATGGGCAGTGACTGTTAATATTTATGGGGAGGGTATCTTTTGGGGGTGATAAAAATGTTTTGGAATTAAATAGTGGTGAATGGTACCTAAAATTGTGAATATATAATAAAAAACCACTGAATGGTACACTTTTAAAGGGTGAATTTTATGGCATATGAGTTGTATCTCAATAAAGCTATTATTACAAGAGAATTTCCCTGATTATCTCAAAAAATGTTTGCTTTACCAGGTAGTTGTTGGAATCAAGATCTATTAATAACAAAGTTCACACCATGTGTTTGGTTGATAAATCTCTTTAGGCTCTTTTGAAATTCATCCTAGTCTCCCCTTCTCTTCCTCATGTCACTTATTTATTGAAGAAATTCCTTAATTATTATACTACAGCAGGTTACTGCTTTACTTGTGTCAGAGTCACAGGAGTGTGTAATGGTGAACTTCTTTAATTTTACATTTTCTCTTAGCCCCTTTAACATTCCACCTTCAGCCTGGAAAAAAGAAGCCTGGAACCCTGTTAAGGGAAACTCCCAGCTTTCAAAGACTTAGATTCTCATTAGCCTGCTTCTCTCAGCAGCCCCTCCAATCATCCCCTCGACCTCCCTCGTCGCTGACCTCAGCCTGTTCTCCATTACCCTTCAGCCCAGCCTGGGCTCCCCAGGGTGGCACACAGAATTGCAACTCCAGATGTGGACAGACCAGGGAAACATCTACTAGGATGATTATTTCTCTTGATCTGGACGCCATCCTTCTGTTAATATAAATTAAGATCTCATAGTTCATTCTCCATCTCAAGGTCTTAACTCATTTTCCCCTTGAAATAAACTAAATCACCTAAGGTGCGTTTGTATGCATGTCTGTTTTCCCACATAAACTTTTGATGCCAGGTTGTGTACTTTGTAGTGGAATTTTTGAAGCTAAATGCAGGTTTTTATTTTTATTTATTTGCACTAAATTTCATTTTGTCGATTTCCATCCCTCTGTACAGTCTGTAGAGATCTTTTTGAATCCGGACTTTTACATACCTTATAAATCTGAAAAGCACATTTCTCTGTCGCAAAATCAAATACAGAGCCCTAGAACTCTCCTTCCCATGTAACATTGACACATTGCCTCTTTGACCTCTTTGGTTTAATCAGCTATAAATCCACCAAACTGTACCATTACCCAGGCCTCAGTTCTCCAAGAGCTCTACAGGAATATCATGAAAGACTGAGAAGTGCCTCTCTGAAACCAAGAAACTGTTCTCTCATTTCCAGACCCATTTCACTTTTCCTTACCATTCACTGCGTCTCACTAAATAATATAGGATGTCCTTGACCTCAAGAATGAAAGGCAGCCCCCATATTCCAAGACTAGATTGTTTTGCTGAAAAATTTGGTATACACATTACTCTGCTTGCAAATACATAATTTCTAATTTTTGAAATGTAGCGTTAAAAAAAGTCCCCTTAGTTGTTTTAATAAGCCTTTTTCCTTTATTGCTATTTCTCTTCTTTTGCCTTGTCTGTCTTTGAGTTTTGTCTTTTCCATTTGTCATTTTAGACAAAATATTCATTGACTTCAATATGTGTCTCTTCAGGAAAACATTTTCTAATATTCTAAAATTCCTTAAGAGTATCTTTATATTTGTTTAGGCTCTCTCAAATGTGTCTTATGATAAATACCATATGTACATAGTATAAATTGTAATTGTTTATTCATTTTTACATCCTCTAGGAGGAAATGGCATGCTTAAATCCATGCTTAAATCTACATACTACTCTAACAGAAAGACAGAATGCAAAAAAGTAACTGCCAAATCCAGCTGTGAATGCAATAAATTCAATTCCAAGGTAAGCTGAGAAAATCAGAGACTTTTTGTAATGTTCTAAAAGAAAATCCCACACTCCCTAAATCCATAAAATGATAGGCCTTTATGAGAGATCCGAAGACTGTGTGAACACGCTAGATCATCTTTTTTCCCGTGACGTGTGCTCTTGCAGAACCGCATTAGCTCTGCATCTGAGCCAGCCAAGTTAGTTCAGCGATGTGGATGTGGCCAGGTGAACTTGATGCCTTGCCATTTTCACTGTCACTCATCCAAGGAACATTTGTGTTCAGGGCAGGTGTTCAGGAAGTGCTGGCTGGTTTAGGATTGCAAGGAACTTGCAGCGCTCCCTCTGCTTGATGGGGTGATCACACTCGAGGAAGATTTCACATTCTTTTTCAACCAGAGCTGGCCCTGCATTCCAAATGGAAAACGGCCAAGCTCTGGACAACAACAGATGGCTCTGTCTCTGCAAGATGCAAACTTAATCCTACTCAGAGATTTTTTTCTTTTCTCCTGCTAAAATAGTACACAAAGCAGTAAATAAAGCAAATATTCTGTAGGATTCCTATGTGGGGGTTGCAGGGAAAGCTTCTCTGTCAAAGCTGACATTTCAAAAACATTTCCAGCCTGGATAAGATGCATGGCTTTTCGGTTATTCAGCTCCAGTAATGGATATACTGTGCTTCAGGGAGACATTCTAAATGTAGCCATATTATAGAGCTCACAACTTTACTAGTAGATTAATGAGGATCTGAAAGATAGGGTAAGTCTGATCTGTTACTGGATAATGTGGTGATTAATGTTTGTGATGTAATAAGGAAGCCCTAATTAGGAAACTACAGGGGGAAAACCCCAACAGGCTTTTTCACTTAACCAAAGCTTCCACCATCGAAAGAAATTTTGAAGTGTCATTTAATAAGCTTTATGGACTCAGGATGTAAAAATCAGAGTAAAGCCTATTAAATGTTGAATAGAGTCAGTAACATTACGATCCACTGAGACTTCATATCTTTCCTTATGAAAATTCCTAAATCAGAACAAATTACTATGAAAATATGATTTGTGGTTACAATAACAAGCTGGCCTATGTTTGTGATGTTTCAACTATACTTTATGGTCAGTTCTTTTAAGAGTATGGGAAACATACGGCACCATTTTCAAGGGGACACTCACCTACAATCCAATTTTCACTCTCATTATAACTTTTAATACATTCATTCAATATATTAATACACAAAAACAAAGACTCCCATTTTTAAAGTGAATTTTATGCTCCCTTTTCTTTGGGCCAATAAAAACATTTTAGGATGCCCGTTCTTAGTAACAGTTTTCCCTGCATACATACCATATATAACTCAAATTACTCTTTTGTATTGGAAGAAAATTCTGGAAATAAAAACCTAAAGAAACTTTAAACTACCTTGCACATACATATACATTATAAGAAAGATATTTTCTTACATTTGAAATATATATGAAACAACGATATAGCCTTTTAAATAATACTGGTAAAATGCTTTTTTGCATCCTATTTAGCAGTTTCTAGAGGTTAATGACCAGATTCTAGAGGTTAATGACCAGCTGAAGAGGATCAATGACCAAGGCTTTGTCAGAACTATTAACCTCAACCAATCATTAATTGCAAGAAATGTCTTGGGTCTAGCTCTTGTACAAGATTAAGGAGAAGGAAACATAAACTCTTAATGCTACCTTTACGGGCTATGCCCTTTAATTTGCAATGTACATGGCAATTATTGTTTTATAGATTAGCCAATCAGATGGCTCAAACCATCATTCAACATTCTGCCCAACAGTTCCATAATTAAAGGTCTTATATTTAAAAAGGAAATAAAGCCTATTAATGTCTATCTACTTAGTTGCTTATGATTTTTATATCCCTTGCCAGAGATGGTTTTATATTTTGTCCTAGAATCTTTGCATAGGGGCTTTTATCCCTTAGAAAAGTTTACTCATGTGTCCATAAGTACACTAGAGTACTCAAAGTGGTCTAGGACAAAATCAAGAAATCTTCCCAAACCATAGCAATTTAAGCAACCACCTCATTTCTCAGGTCCCAGAAAATGCTCTCTGAATCCTTCAGTTTCACTGAAGACTTTGTATTGGGCAGAGAAAACATCTTAGATGTCTCTGTGGTGTTCATTTTGTTTTTAGCACATAGTAGGCCCTCAAAATGCATACATTGATTTACCACATAAATGTAAACCAAGTCTCCTTACGGGTATCTTTAAACACAGGAGCACTTCTTACTTTCAAATAGTCATTCTATGCCAATGCAGCTGTTCAAAACAGTGATGCCCATAACATATTAATAAGTGAAAGAAGAAAGTATATAAAATATGATCATTTTTTTAAAAGAAAGGAAAAGGAAAATATTCTTAAATCATTGGAATTATTAAATAACATCACACAACTGTGCAATTAGGTGTCTCTCTTTTTGAGAGAACTCCAGGTTCCTTAAAGAACAGATGAGTTGGGAAGCTTTAGGCAAACAAAACAAAAGCCCTGAAAGCATTCTACTTAGTCTTGCCTTCCATCAATCACCATTTCTTATTTAACCTCTCACCCTCAAACGGTGCTACAGGGGGGAAAGTGTGTAGTAGGCTTGAGGGTGAGGGCAGAGTTATAAAATGCAAATTATATAGAAGAAGGCTGCAGCTATAATAACCCATAACAATCATTTATGTTTATTCAGAGCCTTCCTTTGAGATTTAAAGCATCTTATAAACATTATCTCCTTAATCCCCTGGAATGAGGAGGTGGCAACTCTTGCTCTTTACTTGACAGATATTTTACCTATGATATAGAAAAATTAAATGCCAGCAAAAGATCTTAACAGAAAGCAATTGGATGATGAGAAAGATTAATTTTAATGTATGCCCTCAAGAATAATTCATAGCAATCTACACTCCACTCTTGTTTTTCAGCCACAATGTTTAGCATCTTCCAACATGCCGAGTTCTCATGTGGCAGGATTCTCAAGAAACTGCTAACAGCGGTTGCCTTGAGGGAGAGAAATTTGATGGCTGGAGAGAGGAATGAAGGAGCAGGAGACTTCACTGCATATGCTTTTATACCTTTTCAAAAAACAGAATTGTCTTCGAGAGGGCAAATTTACTCACACCCTCCATGGTCCCTCCGTTCCCCAGGAAACAGTAGCTGTGCTTTATTAATCCTCCATCTTTTTGGTAATATTCGGATACAAATCACTGAAAAAAATAGTACACAATTTACAGTCCATATTAGATGTATAACTTGAGAGATTTAATAGAAGTGAGAAATGCAGTGTGTTGAAAGTCTCTTTGAATCTCTCGCTCTCTGTAGATTTATATATTTATAGGTGCTCCAAGACTTAGAATGAGATTAAAGTGATAAAGCTGAAAAATTATCAAGTCAAAAAATCCTAAATCGAACCATCATTAAGTCAGGGATGTCTGTGCTACACCTCATTCATCTGAGTGGTCCATGGCACTAAAGAAATTTCAGATATATTTACAAACCACCAAGAGTTTTTTAAAGTTTTAAAAGGAGGCAATTTTGCTCCTTTTCTGATTTCACGCAGCCTTCAAGTCCTTATCAATTTTGGTCTTGATTGATGGGGGTCTTGGGCTGACTAATCATGAAATACTTTAGAGTGGAAACAAGAAAAGAACTAAATCAGAGGAATTGGTGGTGGGAGTACATTAAGAAATGTACTTAATGATTGTATACACAATTTTGCACCCCCCAATGTTTGACATTTGTTTCAGCAAATCTCAAGGGTAGCACCGTTTACAGACACACCATGTCTCCCAACGCAGCAGACACTTTCCCTCCTGACTTCTGTGAGCTCCAGAGCCACTGTGACTCTCAAGTACATACAGAAAAACTCCCTGGAGATCTTGTTAAATGCAAATTCTGGTTCAGTTGGTCTGGGGAGGACCCTAGACTCTGTATTTCTTTCACTATTTCTTTGTTTCTTTTTTTTTAAGAGATAGGTTTTCACTCTGTTGTCCAGGCTGAAGTGCAGTAGACTGAGCATAGCTCACTGTAACCTTGAACTCCTGGGCTCAAGTCTCCTGTCTCAGCCTCCTAAGTAGCTGGGACTACAGATGTTTGCCACCATGCTGGGGTAATTTTTCTAGTTTTTGCAGAGATGGGGAAGGGTCTCCCTACATTGCTCAGGCTGATCTTGAACTCCTGGCCTCAAGCAATCCTCCCACCTCAGCCTGCCAAAGCATTGGGATTATAGGCATGACCCACTGAGCCTGGCCACATTCTGCATTTCTAACATCCTCCCAGGCGACATCCTTGCTGCTCCTCTGGGGAGCACACTTAAATAGGGAGCATTTATTTATTTTTTGAGACAGAGTCTCACTCTGTTACCCAGGCTAGAGTGCCGTGGCATCAGCCTAGCTCACAGCAACCTCAAACTCCTGGGCTCAAGCAATCCTTCTGCCTCAGCCTCCTGAGTAGCTGGGACTACAGGCATGCGCCACCATGCCCGGCTAATTTTTTCTATATATTTTTAGTTGTCCAGCTAATTTCTTCCTACATTTTTAGCAGGGACGGGGGTCTCACTCTTGCTCAGGCTGGTCTCGAACTCCTGAGCTCAAACGATCTGCCCGCCTCGGCCTTCCAGAGTGCTAAAATTACAGGTGTGAGCCACCGTGCCTGGCCAAATAGGGAGCATTTAGACAGAACCTGCCTTTGTTATGACTGGGTTCACATGCATGTAACTGACTACCCTGGTTCTAACAATTAAAGTTTCATTTTTCTCACGTAACAAGGAGTCTGGGGAATGGGCAGACTGGGGCTAAGGAGTCATTTCCACAGTGCCTCAAGGATCTTGGGTCCTTTGACCGTTTCTCTGCTTTGCCACTTTTCTTGTGTGATGCTCATTCTAGAGCTCACAGTATAGTGGCTGCCCTGGTAGGCATCACATTAATTTCCATGTAGGAGGAAGAGGTAATGGAGAGGGCAAAAGGTATATGCCAGCTGAGCCTGCCTCTTGTAATCAGGAAAACAGTAGCTTTCTTGGAAGCCAGACTTCTGCCTCTCATGGGCCAGAACTATGCCCCATGACCACATGCGGTTTCAAGGGAGCTTTGTAAATAGAAATTCTTTAGCTAAGCATATTGTCACCCTGAACCAAAGAATGGTTCTGTTAGGAAGAAGGGGAGAATAGATAGTAGGTAGTGCAGTAGGTGAAATAATGGCTCTCCGCAAAGACGTCCACAGCCTAATCACAGGACCCTGTGATTATGTCACATTCCATGGCAAAAGGGACTTTGCAGATGTGATTAAGCGAAGGATCTTGAGATGGGAGGATTATCCTGGATTACCTGAGTGGGCCCAATGTAATCACGAGGGTCTTAGTAAGAGGGGAGCGGGAAAGTCAGAGTCTGACAGGGAGATTGATGATGAAAGTAGAAATCTGAGCGCGGTGGGGCCATGAGCCAAGGAAAGCAGGCAGCACCTAGAAGCTGGAAGTCAAGCAAGTGAATTCTTCTCTAGAGCCTCCAGAAGGAATGCAGGCTTGTCAACACTTGTTATTTTAGGCCACTTTGGACTTCTGACCTTTGGAACTGTAAGATAAGGTTGTGCTGTTTTAAGCCACTAAATTTGTGATCCTTTGTTACAGTGGCACTAGAAGACTCCTACAGTGGCTAACACTGTCTCGGAGTTCAAGTTAGGAGGAGGTGCGAGGAGACCCACCGTGAGGAGAGGACACAGCACCTGGACAGGACCAAACATGCAGACAGAGCAAGGGTCCTCCAGACTGGGCCAGTGGGTGCAGTCTGCCTCTTGGAGGGAGTGGCCGAAGGAAAACTACTGCAAGATCAAACAAAAACACACTCAGCCAAGGAAAGATAATTGCCTCGGACTATGAATGCTCCCTAATTTGGTTGGTTTTGTTTTATTTTGTATTGGCAAAAGACTATTTCTTAGACAGAATCACGGACCACCAGGGAACCATAGTGATGATCCAGGCCAACACCCTCCTCAGATTACACGTGAGCATGTTGAGGCCCAAACGTACAGTGATTTCCCCACGGCTGAGAATAGTGATCTCCTGGCTCCTATCTCAGAGTGCCTCCTACCCCAGCCTACTGTTGCATGCTTAAATGTTTAAGGTAGGATTGACAGATAAAATACAGGGTAGCCCAGTGAAATTTAATTTCAGATAAACAACATATAATTTTTTAGTATAAGCATTGTATGAGTTTCCTATTGCTCCTCTAACAAATTACAGTTGTGTAAAGCAACACAAATTTATCTTATGCTACTGTGTGTCAGATATCCCCCTGGGTTATCATTGGTCTGATCGAGGTATCTGGCAGTGCTATGTTCCTCCTGAAGACTTTAAGGGAGAATTGTTTCCTTGCGTATTCCAGCTTCTAGAAACTGATTACATTCTTTGGCTGATGGACCCTTCCTCCATCTTCAATTATTCTCTAACTCTGACCCTCTTGCCTCTCTCTTATCAAGACTGTTGTGATTACATTTGGCCCACCCAGATGATATCCTCATCTGAAGAACCTTAACCTAATCATATTTGCAAAATCCCTTTTTCTATGTAAGTGAACATGGACATCTTTGTGGGCCATTTTTCTGCCTACCAAAAGTATGTCCCAAATATTGCATGGGACATACTTATACTAAAAAATTATTCATTGTTTTTCTGACATTCAAATTTAACTGGGCCTACTGTGTTTTTATTTGCTAAATGTGGCAACCCTAGTTTTAGGAGGTGTGGATAGGTTGTATTGTCTTATGGCGTGATAACTATTATACTCATGACTTTAATAATAAACAAAATATTGTATTTGGACTGGTGAGCTCCTATTGAAATAAATGTTTTCCTTTTTGGAAAAAATGGATATTAACCTTTTAATATTCCGTACTGTATTTTTAGTGAAAAGCTGCTAAGCAATTTCTATTAAATTAATCTTTAACATGAATCCCTAAGAATAACTGAACATTCTGCAGCAGTCAGAGAGAAAGGATGTCAAGTATTTATTTTAAACATTTCCAATTTCCCCAAACACCAAATGGTTCAATTCTCTCAACCAGCCCATTAATAAATCTGTTATCCAAAAATGTGGGTCTAAACATGGCTTAACTTGGCCGTACTTGATTATTGAGTGTATAGAATGTCTTTCCCTTTTAACCAAAACATTTCAGGGGTGAAGAGGGGCCAGGGAGTGGAACTCACAGCCTGAGATGGGTTCAGAATTGATTTCTCCTTGTTTGGCCATGCTGAAACAGGCCCCAATTCCCACTCAAGCTCATTTCTGAATAATCCCCTGAAAAAGTCATCTCTGTGGGCATTGGAGCTATCTCTTGCTTGATTTTTCTCTAGTCTGATGGCAGTGGGGGACTCTACTTCTAGTGAAAGGCAGTGAATTCAACCATCCTGACTCCAAGAATTGGTCAAAATGTCTCTTTCCTCATGTAAACCTCCCTTAATAACTATATTAAAACTGATCACAATTAGTGGTATTCACTGACATGCAAGTACTACAAAAGCTTAAGTTCACTGTAAAAAAAAAAACTGTCTTAAATAGATTGCTCTGGTGTTAAGAACAAATTATGCAAAACTTAGAAATAAAGTCAAGAGGATAACTGTCTTTTTAGAGTCATACTAAAGCATTAACAGGCCATCTAAGGATTATATCAACCTCTGGGTCTAGGAGGTTGTGCTATTATTTTACTTTCCTTGTTACTGCTAAGGAATGATCCAGACTCTGTGCAGTTAAGTATTAACTTGTAGATTTGTGCCTGGTAGAAATACAAATGATTTCTCTCTGGCAGAAAAATAACCCCCAAAGCTATGATTTCATTGTTCCAAAGTACATCAACTAGTTTTATACCTAATCTAGCAATGCTATTCTAATTTCCTTTTTTTTTTAAGTGCCTTTCCTGGTAAGC
This sequence comes from Eulemur rufifrons, assembly GCF_041146395.1. NCBI lineage: Eukaryota > Metazoa > Chordata > Mammalia > Primates > Lemuridae > Eulemur > Eulemur rufifrons. The sequence goes on from NC_090989.1 coordinate 206,675,284, forward strand.
TATGTAAGCGCTTGTTCCTCAGATGCTCTTAAAACCAGCTCGACACTCCTACTGGATCCCTCATTAATTAATGAGTTGAGTAAAACTGGACATGTACTCATCCTATATTTGTATGAGAGTCATGTTTTAACTTTTTGAAAATTATGCTTTAACCGTAGCATAAGTCAGCCCACCTGGTTTACACTGTGGATTTGCTTTATCAACTTCTTTCTTTACAGACGGATTGACGGTCCAAATTTCTTAGCATGGCATTCAAGGTTCTTCATGTTCTGGTCCCAGCTGACATCTCCTCTTCTATAAAGTTTTCCCCAACTTCCGGTTTCCCTCTCTACACTACCCCCTCCTTGGGCAGAGTGAGCTATCCCCTCATCTTTTGCACCTTGTATGCCAAACATATGTTTGTTGATAATTGCACTATTTTGCTACCCTTCTGGTTGGCATGTGACCTGGAGGTTAATTCAAATAACACATTCCATCTCCTGGTCCAGTGATTGCTTCCTGGGAGTGGGGGGTGGTTATATGATCCACCCTGGTTTGAGCAGCATTGTTCTCAGGACATTTATGGCAATGGTGTGACAGAATCACTTTCTTTCCCTCTGGATGTGGACAAAAGGCTGTAGCCCTGGAATCTGGTGACAGCCATCTTTGGGTGGTGAGAGAAGGCAGCCTTAGGATGAAGTCAATATTGCAGAAAGCTGCTCTGAGAATTGGAAAGAAACTGAGGCCTTGGTAACATCGTTCCATTTCTGGATCAGGCCTTAAGACAGGCTTCTACAGGCTTCAGTGAGCCAGTAGATCTCTCTGATCACTGAAACCTGTTTGAATCAGGCTTTCTATTGTTTCTGGCCAGAGGCATCCTAGCTGACACATACACCTACGTTACTCATTTGTATGTCCGTCAGTGTTTCCTGAGTAATTTTGTATCTGCCTAACTTCTGTCCATCTTTGTGATCCCATCGCCTTGCTCAGTTTCTGGCTCAGCTGGAACTCAATAAATCTTGCCTGAGTTAGTTAGAAAAAAGCAGGTTCCTTTTGTGCTATACTCTTGATATTTTTACAAGTAGTGAAATTAAAACCTACTTTCCCCACCTTCTGCAAATCCCAGTGTCTGCCAGATTCCAAGGCTTGATTACCTTTTCTGACATCCCTCTCATTTCACCCAAAGCGGACACGATTGTCTCCATACCCCTACTCTATGGCATCAGCCCCTACCCTCTCCTCTGGAAATTTCCCAAGAGGATATGCCTGGACAGTTAGCCAGGTTGGCACATGGTGGGTTTAACAGAGCACTGCATAAATAAACTCACACCATATGTAAACAAGATGCACTTAGTCACTTGCAACTTCGGATTTCAAAAATGATTGTGGAAACTCAGCCTTAAATGTGCAAATCTTCTCTGAAATTTATGGGCCTCACTGTCTGAGCAGCCAACCTCCGGACAGGCTGGGAAATCATGTGGTTTGAAAGAGATTTTGCTGGCAGATTCAGAGGGCCTGAGAATGAATCTCTCCTCAACTGCCAGGCACAAATGCTGGGAAGCACTTTGGAGTCATCTCTCCCGGCAGACATTCACAATATCTCCATCTGACAAGTGCACCTGTCCCGCCTGAATAACCGCTTTTTGACAATCATGCCAATTTTATCACACTTCTTGTATGTCCCTTGCGCAAAGAATGAGAACTCAAAACATCTGTGGGAAGAACGAGCCAGGAGAATGATTTTGTGCTTAATATATTTGCATACATTGGCAGTAGCAAGGAAGAGACTCTTACTTTGAACTGATTCAAGTAGATAGGAGCCAGGCAGATTTTAACAGTTTAAAATTGAATTCAGTAAGTTCTTAAACACCAACGGAGGAAATCTGTGTGCTTCAATTCCTAAATAAAATTGGCGTCAATTCTAAAAATATTGAATGCTATCAAAGTAGGCCACATCAGTTTCATGTTTCAGATGTGATTTACTGTTGTGTAGTTTCCTGGAATCCACTTCATCTGGGACAAACTGTTGCTAATAATTTATGCATGATTTACCACTTCCCAATGTTAAAAGTAGAGTAAAATAACCAGGATCAATCTGGTTTTTACACTGGAGGCCAGAAACCTCTTTCCTACCCACCACCTGGGGTAACTGAGGAGTGTGGCATTACCATTTAAACATGAAACACTCTCAATTTATATAAATTTTTTCTCCGTCTTGATTCATGAAACACCCAGACATAAAAATAGCAAGTAGGTATGGGAGGCAGACACCCACACAAAGAAGCAGAATTTATAATTGGTGTCCTACAGATTTGTTAACAGGTTTGCTAACACTGTTTTCTTTCAGTGATTTGAGACTTGATGCTCTTAAACTCACAGTGTTCCCACTCGAGGTGAGATTGTGGGGATACAGCAGATGGACACCCACCAGTTATTTTTAACAAGAATGACCTGTCTCAAGGGTCATTGTGGACTTTAATTTTGAAGGATGAGTCCGAAATATTTCACATCTTTGTGGCATATGACTACATCCGCATTTCAACTAATGTTTTCTGTCCCAAATTGAAAATGTTTAAAGGAGGGAAGATTAGCAGTTTAGTAAGACAGGAGCAGCAATCTTCATATTGCCTAAGATGCTCCCATTTTGATTTCAACAACATAATGATCACATCCTTGAAAACAGCCAATAATCATGTTAGAATATCTCAGTGCAGGTCACAGAACACAGTTTGTAAAACTTAATGACAACTGTGGATTGCTCAGTGAAAGTGGAATTTCTGAGCTGAGAAGTTCAGGTCTCTGTTCATCTATATGAATGTATTAATCAGTTAACAAATACATAGTCAACATTTATTCCATGCAAAGCTAACAGGTATGGGGGAACTGAGAAGTATAAGGCATGGTGTCTGTCTTGAATCACAATTTAATTGAAGACAAAAGATTACATCATTAAAAAGCCCATATTTATCCTTCAAGAACCAGCTCAAGACTCCCTACCCAGACCTGCCTCTGGTATTCCTTCCTTGGAAGAGTTGATCATTCTTTTCTTCTGAACTTTCCAGTACTTTCACTCTAAACTGTAACAATTTCTACAGGCATCTTCTCTTCCACAGGTATCTTTGTGGTTGCCTCGTATAGTACAACACAGTAGGTGCTCGAAAAAATGTAAGTTAAATAAGCAATGAAGAAGTCAGCACACCAGATGAACCAAAAGAACATTCTGGATTGTAATGTTCATGAAATAAGTAGGGCAGAATGAGCTCTTGCTCCAAGTTGGGATGTTCAGGGAGGACTTCACTGAGGGAATGTGAAATACACTGGACCTTTGTGGCTGGACTGATCAGATGTAGGAAACTGTGCATATGACAGTGAAGACTCTACCCCCACATCCTCCAGTAGCTTCTTGAGAAAGGGTACCACTACCTCTCTCTCTTTCTTTTTCACTTATAATTATATAATTTTCCAAATATACTATTTCCTAAAGGTGTTTGCTTTTTCACAATACTGGTGACTTTGTGTACGCTGTTTGTTACATGCATTCATTATTCATTCATTCATTCCATAAGTACTTCTTGTGTTCCTACCACATGCCGGGCGCTAGGCTAGGTGCTGGAAGTACTTCTGCCTAGAACACCCTCGCCTCTGAATGCCCTCTTTCTCCACCTGAACGTCCACGTAACTGAATTTATCTGACTTTTATTAGGGGCTCATTCAAGGTCAGATACTGTGCTAGACACGCTTTAAACATCAGCTCAAATCACAATTTCTTATGAGACTTCCTTTTTCCTTCAGCCAGAGTTAATTGCTCCTGCCACACTCTATATTGGTACTTCCATAATGTTTTGTTTGTTCATTTGTTTATTGATTCATTATTTCATTGACATTTTTGAGAGCCTACCATATGCCTGACAACGTGTTAGGAGCTGGGGAAATCACGGTGTGAGGTAAGTGCCAACAGACATTTCTGCCTAATGCAATGGAAACTGTAAGGTGAAGCAACTAATTGCATGTTGTAATTATTTCCCTTGGTCCCTGTGCTCCTCACAGACTTTGAGCTACCTGGAAGCATGGGTTACCTCTTCTTCTTATCCTCAGTACCTGGCATAGCCTCTGGCACATGGCAAGTGCTTAATAAAAATTTGTTGTATGTTTGAAGCTCACCACATGCTAGCTGAAAAACTGGGAGCCAACCTACATTGGCTCATCAAACAGCCACCAAGTAGTTATTTCTCCAGGCTCTCACATTTTGGTTTTTGTTTTTTCTCCAAGTTGATTTAAAATAAAAGCTCATCTACAACGCAATTACCTTTCAGCCCCTCTGGCCCAGTCAGGCTGGCAACATGCCAAACCCACATTTAGATTTATAGGAGCTACGGGTAGGTAGGTAGGTGGTGAGGGGTGGCTCAGGTATATTGGGTGCTTAGAGAGAGGTGAAGGAGGAAAATAAACTGTTAAAAGATGATATGGAGGTCAAATACAAGGAAGGTCTCCTTTATAATTTTTCTAGGGCCTGCCAGCCCTGATAAATTAGTTTTATTCTAGGGTCTGAAGATAAATGAAAGATCTTAGATGAACTAAAAACTAATAACTGAAAAACATTGAAAAATATGCCCCCAGTCCTGTGTAAAGTTTTGCAGTTGCTGGACTGCTGATGTCTGCATCCTTGCCAACTTCAAATCGTCGCTGCTAGACGTAGTCAAAGTGGATGAAATAATTTGCAGATTTTACATCTAACAACGAAAAATTCCCTTTATTCATAGAAAGCAGGATATGATGAGAGGAGTCTCGTGAATTAGTATTAGAGTAACTTGTGGTTATTCCACAGGTTACCAGTTATCCTGGTGGTGAGCGAGGCTCTTTTGCAGGCAGATTAATTCATTCTAAAAAATGAGATGATGAGATAAGAGTAAGCACTGAACTATTTCACTGTTTGGAAGACTTGCATTCCAATGTGGATATTAAGCTAATTTACTTATCTTAATCCCATCTTTGGATTGACCTACATTTCAAAATGATGATGTGTTCTGGAATCTCAGACCTCCCTTTGGAAGTGTTCAGGCAAAGCAGATTGCTTAGATTCCTTTAATGTCACTGCTACTTTGCTAAAAACAAATAAAGTCCTGCTGTAATAAATACAGTATTGGAGAAATCTCTTGTGTCACAAGCTCCCACATGAGAGCAATGACCTATTTATTTTTCCCAATTATATTTGAGAAAAAACAGCTTCATCAACAAAATAATTACATTGATTATATTAATTCAAAATTTATCTCCATATTTCCTAATTCTGTATCAGCAAGTTTGTTTATTTTACTAAAATGGTTTGCAACAGACAGTTTCATTTAAGCTAAATAGACGTTCTGATTTACTCCTGTTCTTGGATCCTTCCTTTTGGGGGCTTAGCCACCCCTGGAAATGCTAGTTAAGAAAATAATACATCCTGCACTTCTTTTTCCCCCTGTCCTGGCCGATGCTGATTTCTGAACGGAGTCCTCGTAACCATTGTGTGAAGCCTGATGTCCTGCCTGCTTGTTAGTTTAGCCCTTTTCCTACTTTTGGGAGCTGCACTGCCTAAGCCTAGTTCCCCTCGTGAAGGCTGAAGGCCCCACGCGTCTGTCTCCCCAGCCTCCTTCGGCACAGACAGTTGGCTCATCAGTGGCTGCCAGCTTCAGTGTGAGGGGCCACAAGGCAGTAGGGGCAGTGTGTGGCGCCCCGAGTGGGGGGGGGGACGGTGGGGGCGGGGCAAGGAGGGCAGCCTGTCCGCAGCGCCGGCGACACCGGCCTTCCCACAGGCCAGCTCCGCAGGGCGGCTGCGGCTGCGCAGTGATCCTCCCGTGCAGCGGCCCCACGCCCACCAGGAGCCACCCTGGGTCTCATTCTCTCCTCGCTTTCGGTTACTCATAATAGGAACCCTGACTGGTGCCTTTATTTGGTGTTCTAGGCTTCTCTTTTATTTCTATTCTTTGTCACGACACCGTCGTGTCTCCGCCCACCAGAACAAAACTTTTGACTTTCACTCCTAAGTCCATCCGTGCTGCTACAACAAAATATTAATATCACAGACTAGGTTTATAAAGAATTTATAAAGAAAAGAAATTTACTTTCTCACAGTTCTGGAGTCCGGGAAGTCCAAGATCAAGGTGCCGGCAGGTTCCGTGTCTCTGAGGGCCGCTGTCCGCTTTCAAGATGGCTCCGTGAATGCTGCGTCCTCACATGGCAAAAAGCGGAAGGGCAAAAAGAGGCCAAAAAAGGGCAAATGCTGTGTGAAGTCTCTTTTGTAAAGGCCTAAATCCCATTCACTTGGGCTCCACTCTCATGACTTACTCATCTCCAAAAGGTCCCCACCTGGAAAGGTATTTTTACTACCAGGAAAACATAGGAAATTGGGGAGAATAACAACCAGTTTCACCCAACTAGGTCACATGAGCATTCAGTTACTGATGAGGTTTCCCTGTTGCCTCCTCATCAGAAAGCAGCTTTGCTCTCAATTTTTCTGCCCTGCCCCTTTTCTTAAAAAAACAAAAACACATGTTATTTGTTTTACTTTGCATCAAAGGCAATTTTCCAGGCTGTTGTGATTTTTACATACTATTAGGGGCTGCATTCATTATTAATAGATTTTAAAAATTCCTCCCCCAGATTTATAACATTTGTACTTATATTTTTTAGGATAGTTTTCTATTTCAGGAAAATTGAGCAGAAAGTACATTAGGATAGTTTTCTATTTCAGGAAAATTGAGCAGAAAGTACAGAGTTGCCACCCTCCCCATCTAGTTTCCCCTATCATAAACACCTTCCATTAGTACCCACATACTTACATAGTATGGTTCAGTTAATAAGCCAATACTGATATACTAACTAAAGCCCATAGTTGATTCAGATTTCCTTAGTTGTTTTTAATTTAACATCCTTTTTCAATTGCAGGATCCCGTCTAGGATCCCGTAGTGCATTTTGCCATTATGACAGACTTTCCTTTTTTCTGATGACCTTAACAGTTTTTGAGGAATACTGGTGGTATATCGTAGGATACCCCTCTATTGGAATTTATTTGATTTTTTTTTTCATGATTAGACAAGAGTTGAGGGTTTTTGGAAAGGAAGATCACAGAAGGAAAGTGCCATTTTCACTACACTGTATCAAGGGCACACACTCTCACCGTGATTTATGACCATTGGTGTTGATCCTTGTCACCTGGCTGTCGGACATTGTCAGCTTTCTTCACTGTAAAGTTACTATTTTTTTCCATACTGTACTCTTCAGCAAAAAGTCACTATGTGCAGCCCACACTTAGGGAGTAAGGACTTCTGCTTCATCTCTCTTAAGGTGAAGTATCTACAGAAATTATTTGGAATTCTTTTGCATGGGAGATTTGTCTTTTCTCCTCCATTTGCTAATTTGTTTATGTCAGTATGGACTCATGGGTAGCTATATTATCCTTTGGGTTATAATTCAATGTTACCTTATTTGTTGCTGTAATTGTCCCAGCTTTGGTCATTGGAAGCTCTTTCAGTTGGCTCCTGTGCCCCTTTGACATGCCCCCATCAGAGTGTGTGTGTGTGTGTGTGTGTGTGTGTGAGTTTTGAGCACTTCCTTACTTTGTCACTACAAGATGCTCCAGGCTCATCTCATATACTTCTGGCCCGTCTTAGAATCAGCTATTTCTCCAAGGAGTCCTGATTCCTTTATTAACCACGCTCTGGATGCCAGGTGTGCTCAGCACCACTGGTGTCCTCTCGTTTGGATGCTCTCAGTTGTGCTCTGCCATTTCTTTTAACTCATATACTTTGTCTGCTTTGATTACTCTTGCAGTGTTGGCCACAATTCTCCCTGATGTTTGTCTTTTCAACTATCTTTTTGTTCTTACTCATGGACTGTCCTGCCCTGTAGCTATTGCGTCTGATATTGCTTGGCACGTGTTCACCACCTTCTCTTTTGTATTTCCCACTGTTGTTTTCTCTAGGAATGTCTAGCCCACTGCCTGGGTTACAGTAAGCACTCAAAGCTCATTGAATGAGCATTGAGTACATCTGATCTAGTGGAAATGTGTCCTACTCTTGTGCGCTTTATAATGCTTCACAAGCAGAGGGAACTTCAGACCCCAATGGAATCCTAGTTTGGAATTTACCATGGGATTCCCAGGCACCTGCTCTTAAACTCTGAGGGTCACAGAGAAGATCAGCCAACTCCTCGTCCTCTCTCTTCCCCTTATCAACTCCCATCAGTCCAAGGCCCGCTCTGAGTGAAGCCTGTCCCAACCTCCCACATGGGCTTATTACATAAATGGTACCCAAATTGCCTGGAAAAGTAAACATGATTCTATAAAGATTTGCCTGACCACCATATAGTGACTTAGTCACTAGTCATTATTTGATATAATTAGAACCTGGTTGAATCAATCAGCTTTATCTGTTTTTTCCATTGCATACATTAAAATGCAAATTTAGCCTGACACTCAGGGCTGCGGCCTGGCTTGTTATGTTTGTATCACTGACGTAGCCTCATACTAGGTATGGTTCCCTTGAGCCCTGCTAGACGACCAGAGGTCACCATGCCACTGCTCATGCTGCTTGCCTGCCTTTTTGCTTTGTGGCTGTCCAGCATGATGTAGTATACGTTTTTTTTTTTTTTTTTTTTTTGAGACAGAGTCTCACTCTGTTGCCTGGGCTAGACTGCCGTGGTGTCAGCCTAGCTCACAGTAACCTCAAACTCCTGGGCTCAAGCAATTCTATTGCCTCAGCCTCCCAAGTAGCTGGGACTATAGGGATGCGCCACCATGCCCGGCTAATTTTTCTATATATATATTTTTTAGCTGTCCATATAATTTCTTTCTATTTTTAGTAGAGATGGGGTCTTGCTCTTGCTCAGGCTGGTCTCGAACTCCTGAGCTCAAACAATCCGCCCGCCTCGGCCTCCCAGAGTGCTAGGATTACAGAAGTGAGCCACTGCACCTGGCCCAGCATGATGTATTGAGAAGACTTTCCTTTTTCTATTGAGTTAACTTGGAGGCATTATAAAACTTCAATTGACTATAGATGTCTGGGTCTATTTCTATCCTCTATTTTGTTCCATTGATCTATTTTGTCTGTTCTTAGGCTAATATTACACTGTCTTGATTACCGTATGTCTACTGTAATACTCAAAAATCCAGCAGCATACGCCCTCTTCATTCTTTGTTTTCAAAATAGTTTTGCTTTTCTAGGCCTTTTTCATTCCCATGAATTTTAGAATCAGTTTGTCAATTATATATTTTTAAAAGTGTGTTAGAATTTTGATTTGGGTTGTATTAAATTTAGATTAATTAAAAGAGGGCTGTCACCTAAACAATAGTGAGTCTTCAAATCATAAACATTGTCATTTCAAGAATGTTATATCAATGGAATCATACAGGATATGACCTTTTAGGGTAGGCTTTTTCACTCATTATAATTCCCCTGAAGATTCATTCAAGTGGTTGCTTGTTGCATGTATCAATAGTTCATACTTATTACTGAGTAGTACTTCATGATATGCATGTAGAAAAGTCTGTATAACCATTCACACATTGGTTATTACAAATCAAGCTGCTATTAATATTATTTACAGGTTTTGGGGTGAATATAAGTTTTTAATTCTTTGGGTAAATGCCAAGAGAACAATTGCTGGGTCATATGATAGTTGCACGTTCAGTTCTCTAAGAAACTACCAACCTGTTTTCTAGTTTTACATTTTACCTTTAAGTCCATGATTCATTTTGAGTTAATTTATGAAGTTTAGGTCAATGCCCATTTGCTCCAGCACCATTTGTTGAAATTTCTCCATTGAATTGCTTCTGTACCTTTGTCAAAAATCAGTTGAGTGTGTTTGTGTTTATCTATTTCTGGGTTCTCTGTTCTGTTTCAATCAGCTATGCTTCTATGCCTCTGCCAATATTACATGCTCTAATGACTACAGCTATTATAATAAGCCTTAATGAAGAAATAAAACTGTCCCTATTTGCAAATGGCATGATTGTCTATGTAGAAAACCCTATGGTATCTACAAGAAAAACTCCTAGAACTGGTAAATAAGTTCAGCAATGTTGTCAGATTGAAGAGCAACACATACATATCAATCACATTCTATATACTAACAACAAACATAAGGAAAGCAAAACTTAAAACACAGTATCATTTATAATTACTCCAAATAAAATGAAATACTTATATGTACACTTAGTAAAACATATATAGCATTTGCATGATGAAAATTATAAAATTCTGATGAAAGAAGTCAAAGAAGACCAAAATAAATGGAGAGACATACTGTATTCGTGAATTGGAAGATTCAGTATAGTAAAGATGTCATTTCTTCCGGAATTGATCTATAAGTTTAATAAAATTGAATTAATGAATCAAATAGAATAATTTCTCCCACTTTGTTATTTGTCCAAATTGTTTTAGCTATTCTAGGGTGTGTGCCTTTCCATATAAATTTTATAATAATTTTACTTATGTCTATAAAAAAACCTTCCTGAGATTTTGATAGGAATTTCATTAAACCTCAAAAACACACAAACACATGGAAATTAAACAACATGCTCCTGAATGACCAATGGGTCAATAAAGAAATTAAGAAGGAAATTTAAAAAATTTCTTAAAAGAAATGAACATGGACATACAAGATACCAAAATACAGTAAAAACAGTACTAAGAGGGAAATTTATAGCAATAAATGACTATATCAAAAAAGTAGAAAGACTTCAAATAAACAACTTAACGTTGCACCTCAAAGAACTAGAAAAGCAAGAACAAACCAAACCCAAAATTAGTGGAAGGAAAAAAATAATAAAGATCAGAGCAGCAACAGACAAAATTAAACCTCCCCAAAATACAAAAGAAAAGTGAGTTTTTTTTAAAGATAAAGAAAATCCACAAACCTTTTGCTAGACTAAGAAAAAAAGAGAGAAGACCCAATTAAACATAATCAGAAATAAAGGAGACATGACAACTGGTACCACAGAAGTACAAAGAATTACTAGAGACTGTTATGAACTATATGCCAACAAATTGGAAAACCTAGAAGAAACAGAAAAATTCCTACACACGTACAACCTACAAAGATTGAACCATAAAGAAATAGAAAACTTCAACAAACCAATAATGAGCACTGAGATTGAAGCCATAATAAAGTCTCCCATCAAAGAAAGGCGCAAGACCAATGGCTTCACTGCTGAATTCTACCAAACATTTAAAGGCAAACTAATACCAAAAACTATTATTTAAACTATTCCAAAAAATTGATGGGAAGAGAATGCTTCTAAACTCATCCCACGAGGCAAGCATTACCTTAATATCCTGATACCAAAACCAGACAAGGACATAACACAAGAAAACTACAGGCCAACACCCCTGATGAAAACAGATGCAAAAATCCTCAACAAAATACTAGCAAACTAAATTCAACAACACATTAAAAACATTATTCACCATGATCAAGGGGGATTCATCCCAGTGATGCAAGGATGGTTTAATACACAATTCAATAAATGTGATACATCACATTAACAGAACTGAGAACAAAAACCGTATGATCATTTCAATGGATGCTGAAAAAGCATTTGATAAAATTCAGCATCCCTTTATGATAAAAACCCTCAACAAACTGGATATAGAAAGAACACATCTCAAAATAATAAAGGCCATATATGATAAACCCACAGCTAACATCATATTGAATGGGGAAAAATTGAAAGCCCTTTCAATACAGGCTTTCAATATGGGCAGATGACATCTTTTTTTCCCTTCTCTTTTTATATATTTTTTTTATTTTTTATTTTTTTAAGACAGGGTTTTGCTGTCTCACCCTGGCTGGAGGGCAGTGGCATCATTATAGCTCACTGCAACCTCAAATTCCTGGGCTCAAGTGATCTTCCTGCCTTAGCCTCCCAAGTAGCTGGAACTACAGGTGCATGCCTTCTAGTTTTGGTAGAGATGGAGTCTCGCTCTTGCTCAGGCTGGTCTTGAACTCCTGGCCTCAAGTGATCTTCCCACCTCAGCCTCCCAAAGTGTAAGGATTACAGGCATGAGCCACCACACCTTGCCAACATGATCTTATACTGAGAAAAAACTAGACCCCACCAAAAAACTGTTAGAATTGATGAAGGAATTCAGTAAAGTTGCAGGACACAAAATCAGCATACAGTAATCAGCAGCATTTACGTACTCCAACAACAAACAATCCAAAAGAGAAATTAAGAAAGCAATCCCGTTTACAATAGCTACAAAGAATATAAAATACTTTGAGGAAAACTATAAAACACTGATGAAAGAAATTGAAAAGGCCACAAAAAAATGAAAAGATATCCTATGCTCTTGGATTAGAAGAATTAATATTGTTAAAATGATAATTCTACTCAAAACAATTTGCAGATTCAATGCAATCTCTATGGAAATACCAATGATATTCTTCACAGAAATAGAAAAAACAGTCCTAAAATTTATATGGAACCACACAAGACTGTGAATAGCCAAAGCAAGCCTAAGCAAAAGAACAAAGCTGGAAGCATCACCTTACCAGACTTCAAAACATACTATAAAATTATAGTAACCAAATCAGCATGGCATAAAAACAGGCACATAGAGCAATGGAACAGAATAGAAAACCCAAATATAAGTCCATACATTCCAACCAACTCATTTTCAACCAAAGTGCCAAGAATATACAATGGGGAAAAGACTGTCTTTTCAATAATGGTGCTGGGAAAACCGGATATCCACATGCAGAAAAATGAAACTAGACCACTATTTCTCACCATATACAAAAATCAACTCAAAACAGATTACAGACCTAAATCTAAGACCTGAAACTATGAAACTACCATAAGAAAAAAATTGGGAAATGCTCTAGGACATTGGTCTGGGCAAAGATTTTTATGTGTAAAACCTCAAAAGCACAGGCAACCAAAGCAAAAATAGAAAAAAGAGATTATCTCAAGCTAAAAAGCTCCTACACAGCAAAGGAAACAATTAACAAAGTGAAGAGACAACCCACAGAATGGGAGAAAATATTTGCAAACTATCCATATGACAAGGGATTAATAACCAGAATATATAAGGAGTTCAAACAACTCAATAGCAAAAAAAACAAATAATCTGATTTTATTTTATTTTATTTATTTATTTTTTTAGACAGAGTCTCGCTCTGTTGTCCGGGCTATAGTGAGTGCCGTGGCGTCAGCCTAGCTCACAGAAACTTCAAACCTCAAACACAGGGTTTAAGCGATCCTACTGCCTCAGCCTCCCAAGTAGCTGGGATTACAGGTATGCACCACCATGCCCGGCTAATTTTTTCTATATATATGTTTTTTAGTTGGTCAGATATTTTCTATTTTTAGCAGAGACGGGGGTCTCGCTCTTGCTCAGGCTGGTCTCGAACTCCTGACCTCGAGCGATCCACCCGCCTCGGCCTCCCAGAGTGCTAGGATTACAGGCGTGAGCCACCGCGCCCGGCCATAATCTGATTTTTAAAAGGGGCAAAAGATCTGAATAGACATCTCTCAAAAGAAAACATACAAATGGCCAACAGGCATATGAAAAAATGCTCAACATCACTAATCATCAGAGAAACACAAATCAAATCCACAATGAGATATCATCTCACCCCAGTTAAAATGGCTGTTATCAAAAAGACAGGGAATAATAGATGCTTGCAAGGGTATGGAGAAAGAGGAACCCTCATACACTGTTGGTGGGAATGTCAATTATTATGGCCATTATGAAAAACAGTATGGAGTTTCCTAAAAATAACTAAAAATAGATATACCATATGATCCAGCAATTTTCCCACTGGGTATATATGCAAAAGAAAGGAACTCAATATATTGAAGAGATAGCTGCATTCTCATGCTTATTGCATCATTATTCACAATAGCCACAATGTGGAATCAACCTAAGTGCCCATCAATGGATGAAAGGATAAAGAAAATGTCGTATATATGCATAATAGACTATCATTCAGCCATAAAAAAAGAATGAAATCCTTTCATTTACGCCAACATGGATGGAACTGGAGATCATTAAGTTAAGTGAAATAAACCAGGCACAGAAAGACAAATGTCACATGTTCTTACTCATATGTGGGAGCTAAATAAGTGTATCTCATGAAGATAGAGTAGATTGGTGGTTACCAGAGGCTGGGAAGGGTAAGGGGAGGGGTGATGAAGAGAGGTTGATTCATGGATACAAATATACAGTTTGATAGAAGAAATAATACCTGGTATTTGATAGGTCAGTATAGTGACTATAGTTAATAATAGTCTATTATATATTTCAAAATAGCTAGAAGAGAATTTGAATGTTACTAGCATAAAGGAAAGGCAAATATTTAAGGTGATGTATATTCAAATTTACTGATTTGATCTTTACAAATTATATGAACATATGAAATTATCACATGTGCCCCCAAAATATGTACATTTATTATGTATCAATGAAAAAAACAAAAATAAAAACCATGAATTCAGTGAAGTGATGAGCACTGAAGCCAGCTACTGCCCTCTAGGCCTTTATTCCTTTCTAATAGCCTGGGATGTTGGTTTTAAAGCACAGCATAGTGTGACAGGGGACAAAGGAAGTTAGATTGGAGGCCCCCACATAACAGGAGACTTGTACAAACACACCTTCAATGGGTGACTTAGATAAAAATCTGCCTGTCAAAGGGACATTGGAAGAAAATTTGCCTTCTTTTGGCTTTCACTCAGGGGGAGAAACCCTCAAGAATTCATAACCACAGGCCAGCCCCTTATGAAGGATTGTGGCCCAAATTCACATTGCCCATGTGGCTTGATAAACCTCAAGCCAAGAATTTACTTGTAGTGAACCAGGGTTGACAGTGCCCGAGATACATGGTGGATGCAAACTAAAATTCTCTCTGAGGGAATGTACCTTAAATCCAGGCCTCAAAGAATTCCTTTAGAGAATATTACAGAGAATATGAATCACAATAAAAAAAGAGAGCATGTGAGAAAACAAGGTACCATGAGTGAGAGTCAGCAAAACAATAGTGGAACCAGATGAGCAAAACCAGCAAACACCATGACCACACACAGAACATACAGTTACTATGTTGAACATATTTGAAGAAACAAAAGAGGCCATTAGAAGTATACTTATGGAACAAGAGACGTCCAAATGACCAGCCAGACTTAAAAAAGGAAGTGAAGGGAAATGAGCCTACAAAGCAGATAGTGGCATCACTGTGGGACTTTAACCTTAAATGCCTGGGAAAGAACAGGGAAATTTATATATATATACATGATGGAACCACTGAAATCTTCAAATAGTGAGACTGACGTATATTAAGTGGAGTTTAACTAGGACTAATCTGGTAGCCATGTGCAGAAAGGACTAGAAGGTTGAAGGTAGCATAAATATCAATTGGAAATTCCATGGCAGGAGCCGCAGTCTGTGATCCTAAAGGTGATGGAAGTGGAAAGAAAGTACAGAAGAGGGAGGCATCACGGTGGAGCAAGCAGCGGTATTTGGTGTCTGGACGGCAAGGGAGTAGAAAAGATTCTGGCGTAAGCCTTAGAGTCTCTGACTAATATCTTATATTCCTTTCTCCTAGAACTTCCCCCAAACCCAAGTCCCTGGGTTCAACCTCAGCTTTAACTCAGTCCCTATGACCTGGGCATGAACAACACGTGCGTACACAGGGGAGGGCCTGGGGACTGCAACCCTTCAAAAGGCATCAGGATGCAATAAGCCTCCTACTAACCAAAAAAATACGGACTTCACCCAGCTCTGCTGAAACTGGAGTCATAATGACAGTGCATTAAATATTACAAAGCCCTTTTAAACACCCCATTTCAATTGATCCTTGATGTAGGCTGACAAGACCTTCTTGCTTATTCCTATTTTGTGAGTGATGAAGCTGGGCTCAGCAGTATGAAGGAACACGCCTAAGGTCACATAAGTCGGTGAGCGGTGAAGCCAACACCAGGCTATTTGAGGCTAGAACTCTTAATTCTTCCATATCTTGAAAGGGGAGATCTCAGGATGGAAACCTGTTGGTTTTCATTATGTTCCATTGTATTTGGGTCCTTGGCATGGACACAGGGCATAAAAGAAGAGAAATTGCAGAAACTTTAGTTCTAGCTGGTTCATAGCTATACAGAGGGAATTGTGTAATGCAATGCATTTTGCAATTTCTCTGATGCTTTTGATCATAAGCAAGTGAATATGGAGGAGGAGCGATGGCTGGGGAAAGGGTGGAAAGAGCAATGGAGTTGCTTGGAGAGATACAGTTGTAAAAAGGGACAGCAGCTGAGTTTCTGACACTAAATTTTTTGGTGCCCTATGGTGTTAATTAGACATTTCTTTTCAACCTGATTGACAGTGCATTTTAATGAAGAAATAACAGAGCCCAGCAGAGCCTGGCAGTATACTCTTTTCTTACAATTTACAAGCTGAACTTCCCTTGGCAACCTACATCTGGTTTGCTCTGCTAGTAAGTCTGTCAGTAGAACAATGTATAGGCTCTTTCATTTCAATAGGTTTGCTGTTATTAAAGCCTTCTGCATTTTCCTTCACTTAATTCATTAGGGCTGTTAAGTTTCATCAAATTACTTTCCTGAAGCTAAAAAAAAAAAAAAAAAGCACAGTTTTGACCAGTCTGAATAAAAATGGGATAGTATGGAAATGTGCAAGTTTTTAAAGGAAGAGGCTCTATGTTAAGGATTATATAGTGGAGCCTTCATGGGAATTTTTTAAAGCATTTTTTCCTCCCTTTAAATAGGATGTTTCCTGGAAAATGAGAATAAATCCTGAAGGATCCCCTACGCCTCCTGGGACCAACTGGAAGCCAAAGGTCCCTACACACGAAACGCCTCGACCACCTAGGAGTGCTGATACTTGGGGCAAGTGGTTTTGGAACACTATTTATTTAAGATTTCACCTCTGTTTATATTTATAAGCAGACTTTAAAAAGTAAATACATCTTTTTTTATTCTGCCCAGGAGAAAATGTCCATCTCTACCAGAGACGAATGGGGATCCTTGCCTTTTGTACATCAGCCAAGTGACCAAAGATAGAGGCAGGAGAGATTGGGCTGATTTATCGTTCCCGGCCTGGGGACAAGGGTGGCTTTAGGGTTGGGGGTAGGGCTGAACCTACACATTGGGAGTTAAGTGATTGCAGTAGAGGGCTGTAGAGGCAGAGAGCCAAGCAGATCATTACAAGCTTCTCCTCCAGGAAAATGGAAGCCATTTAAAAAATTCTGGGAATTGCTTGGAACATGCAATATACTTAAACAAAGGACCTTTGTGACATTCAGAATTACCACACTTAGGAGAGGAAAAGACTCACACCTCACCTGCCTCCTTTCCCTAAGTCTAGTCCATTGCTTTGTCTAGATCAATTGCAAAGACCTCCAAATTTGGAGTCTAACCGAAAGCCCACGTTTTTGACAGAAGGGCAAAGGGGTATTGTACCTTATTAAGGCTCCTGCCCATATGCTAGTTCCAGGTGTTTCCCACCCGGCTTTCACGATCTTCAGTTCTGTATTAAAGTTTTCGTAGATAGAAAACATGCTGGAATTCATGCTTCATTATAAACTTTTCCTATTGCTGCAGGCATATGATAGAAGAAAATCGTAACAAGAACAAAAGAATAATATTAAAGCTCCACTCAGTGACTTCTGCTCATATCTTATCTTTGAAACTGGGCCACCTGACCACGCCTGGCTACAAATGAAGGTGACAGATTTCTGGGCCTGGTGCTACTCCACCCAAATCACAGTGGTAAGGAAGGAGGAGAGAATGGATATTGGATGGACACTGGCAGGTTGTGCCAACTTGTCTTTTGGAAATTGGGAGCATTTCTAATGCTAGTTGCTATGAACCAGTCACAACAGCCCCAAACTGTGGTGAAGCTCTTAGTTCTTTATTATCAGGCAATACAAATCAGTTGTAAATTTTTTTTTACAAATTAGAAAAAGCATTTGAGAAAAAAGATTCAAAAAGACTGATAATCCGTTATGTAAAGGGAAGTAGTGTTCATCCTGTGGTGTATTTCCTTTGAGACACGGATGTGCGAGGGCATGCACACGTGTGCACCTAAACATGTGCTTTTTTTTTTTTTTTGGACAAAAACAGACCAATGAACTTTGAATGGCTTTATTTTTATTCCTGGCATTGCCATACTGTATGCTTGGTTCTATAGCAGAGTGTTGATATAACCGTGCCCAATCTGAAAAAATGTCGCTGTATTTGAACTGATACCTCGATCATTTTTCTCTCTCTCTCACCCCTCCCACTCACCGCACACACGCACGCCCACAGGCCTGCACCCCACTTCAGTAAGAAGCTGCACTTTCCTTGATGGCTCGACCTCACTTTAAGGCTCAGACCTCAACTGCAGAGAGTCAGTGACCTCACAGTGCCATCTAACGTGAAGGTGGAGAGTGGGGTTTGAGTCGCCTTGCTCCCTGCCCTGAGGCCTGGGGAGCAGGGCTTGAGCTAGAAAAGTGACCAGAAGTGGTAGCGGCCCTAAAACTGATGTGGACAAGGGCTGAGGGAGGGTGAAAGGCTAAGACACCTGAGAAGTCCGGAGATTCCCCAAAGAAAGGGGGTGCCAGAGGTTTGGTGGTGGGCGCCTGCCCCGGCCCTGGGAGCCAGGCGGCCGGCTGTGTGGGCAGGCGCTGGGCTCACGGCAGGGATGGGGGCCTCCACTCCAGGTAAAGTCGCTGGGCCAAAGGCAGTTTCCTGTTGATGAATGTCTGATCATGAGCATCTGCCCAGTGACTCTCATGTGGGTCTGCTCTGTTGAATGCAGCCTCCTTATAGCGTTTTTGATGCTTCAGCACTAGTATCATCTGTTTTGAAATTTCCTTGGAAATGCTGTGGTGGGCACTTTCTAATTTTTTCAAAGGACTCTCGTGTGCTCTGTTTACACATTTGATTCATGAACTGCCTGATAGAGGAAGACTCTCTATTTTCCTGACGGAGGAGCTGCCCTGCAGAGAAGTCTGATCACTTGCTCAAGGCCCCACTGCTGCCAGTTTGGGGGCTCTCCTTTCTCGAAGCAATTGGCATGTTGGCCAAATCCATGGTCAGGGACCCTGCTACCAGGGCTGCCCACGACCCCTCCTCAGGGGAGGGTGGCTTTCCCCTGCCAGCTGCTGGGTGCCCGGCTGCGCTCCGAGCACTGCATGGAGGTGG
Source organism: Eulemur rufifrons (assembly GCF_041146395.1). Lineage (NCBI taxonomy): Eukaryota > Metazoa > Chordata > Mammalia > Primates > Lemuridae > Eulemur > Eulemur rufifrons. The sequence goes on from NC_090989.1 coordinate 206,694,438, forward strand.
GGTTGGAGGTGGGCGCTCAGCCAGCTCAGCACAAACAACAGCCCCCTCAGGGCTGATGACCATGAAGTTCTCTTCTCCCAGAAATGAAACTAATAATGACTAATTCACACGAACTGTAAACATTAGAAAACAAAATGATATAAAGTTAGTTTATAAAAATGCTACACAACCATAAGGTGGTATCATAATGACTATTTTTGTTGTCAAATTAACAGTAATATCTAATATTTACTGAGCACATGCTATGTGCAAGGCATTCTGCCATAAGCTATACATGAATTATTTAATTCTCAGAACAGCTCCATGATATGAGTATTATTATTATCATCATCATTTTTGTGGATTGAGGATACTGAGACAAGGTTAAGTAATTTGCCCAAGGTCACAGCTGGTAAGTTATAGAGCTGTGGCCAACTGCAGCCCAATTCTAACTCAGAATCTTGTTCTACCAAGTCTAGTTTTCAGAGCCTTCATTATTCAGGTTGGATGCTTTCTAGTTTGTTATATTAAAAATTCATCACCTACAATTGAAAAAATGTGGCCTGACTACCAAAGAGTACAACGGGATGGATCATCAGCTCCTTTGTTTGAGATATTATGCTCTTATTTATGCATCTCAACATTTTCTTGGTTTTTTGAACAAGGTCCACTGATGGCTTATCTGAATTTGAAGTATTCTAAATTCCCTAAGTCCTTCTCTCTTGAACTGTTGTGAAACTTGATCTCCTCTACTCCAAACTCATACAAATGAAATTGGATTTCAGTCTTTAATACGTCTTCTTGATTGAGGCCCCAGCCAGAGTGTGGAAACTCTAAAGAAATCAATAAAATATTCTTCTGCTGGGTGTTCTAAGCAAGATTCCCAAATGCTAATTATTATTGTTAAATGGTGAGTCATCTGAAAGAGTTTCCTTTTCAAGCTGGATTGCATCATATGGGAACTGTTTTAAACAGACCACCCTGTACACAAACATTTTCATCTTGGTGTATTCAGGCACCACTTCTATGTAGTAGGAGATTAATTGTCCTCTCCGCTGAACAGAGGGAGCCGTTTCACAGGGAGCACAACGTGGGGGCTGCAGGAATGGCCAGAGCTCCTGGTTCTCCTCCCACTTCATTTCCAGCGGGTGAGATTGTATCTCTTCATAAAATCAAAAATTTAACAGGAGAATGGGCTGAGCAACCCAACCAGTTTTCCACCCAATCAAAAACAAACCATTCATAACAGAGAAGGATTCTTTAACATGGAACTTAAAAAGGACAGCTGGGATAAGAATTGGAATTAAAATATTTTAAATGCTACTTTTAACAAGTCAGGGCAAAAATGGAATGAATTTTAAGCAGCACTGGAAGAGGAAAGGGAGTGATCCAAGAATATGTATAAATACAAGGTGGAGAGAAAGAAGGGCCTTGGCTTGCAGAAAGTGAGACTTAAAGGAATTCTACTTAACTGGTTAATTTGCAGACAAAGAACAATGTAAGTTTCACTGTTTGAAGGAGGGGGAAACTCCTCTTAGAAAAACAAGAAAACAAAGCAGATCTTCACCGCTCCATGCATATTTTCCTTCTCTGCAGTGATGAAAGTGTTTGCACTAATTTTCCAGGGAGACCAGAAAATATGTATGGTGTGTTTTGTCTCCAGTGGCACCCTGGGTCACTGAGCACCGTCATTCAATGCGATTTGTTGATGGATAGATGGAAGAATCGAACCTTTCAGCATCAGGGAAAAAAAGTAGCCAGAACTCAGCAGCAACAGGAGCCGCCATGGAAAATAATTTGAAATGTTAAATCTTCAAGTTACGGAAAACACCGTGCCACGGGAGGAAGCACACACTTTGTCACTAGGAGAGGACAGGCCAGATTGATTTTGCCTCTGTCAGATAAGATTATGTTTCTACAAGATGAGAGGGAGCAGTGACAAAAACAGAGTGTTCCATGTGGTGTCTGAATGGACCAGACTCGGGCCCTCCACGTCAATTGTGTGCAGAAAGAAAGGCCCAAACTGCTCACCAGGGTCGCCCAGAGAGCTGGTGGCTGTGGGAATGGATGGGGGCGGGGCAGGGAGGGGAAGAGAATTCTCTCTCAGCTCAGAGGAGAAAATTCTCCAACAGCTTGTTCCCAGCTGAGTGCAGAAAGGGAACACATCCCGACACCCCCTCAAGTTCCCAAGGGAACAGGAGGTAGCTTGAGCTCTTCCCCCCTCACCTCTTGGTTCACTGAATGAAACAGCTTAGTCCCTGGGGCTGAGGTGAGACCCCTGACTGCCCCTCACCCAGACAGCTTGGGGGGCCAGTCAGCATCCTTCCCCTCTGCAGGCCCCAGGTGGAGTCTCCCCTGAGCCCTGGTGGGGCGGAACAGCAGTTGAGCTCATTTTCCTTGACTTAATGTGGGATGTTCAGAGAGAAGCAAGTCAGGGAGGATGACTGGGTATTGCACGACCTGGAATGGGGTGCGAGAGAAAGGAATGGGAAGGAACAGCATGGTATTTGCATATAACCCACGCACTTCCTCCCCTGTACTTCAAATCATCATCTCTAGATTACCTATAATGCCTAATACAATGTAAATGCTAGCTAAATAGTTGTTATATTGTATTGTTTTTTATTGGTGTTACTTTATATTGTTGTGTTATTTTTTACTGTTTTTTTACAAAAATATTTTCAATCCAAGGTTAGTTGAATCCGAGTATGTAAAACCCTCAGATCTGGAGGGCCGACTGTAGTGACAAATTGTGATACCTGTCATGTGTGCCTCAAGGGCCTCTTTAATAAACTCCACTAGTAAATGGCTTCCGATTTTTTTCAAATTGCCCTAGAAATCTCCTTAGAGAGTTAAACTTTGTCATTGGAAAAGGCTAATGTTGTTTTGTAGATAGAATTTACAGTCCACACAATATTTTTAAGCAATTTTTTAAAGCAAATTTTTTCCTGGCATTTGCACCACCATGATTCTAAATAATGTGTATACCCTGACCTCTTTCCATTCATCCGTTTTAACTACTGGACTTTATATTATGGTTGAGTAGCCAGCCCCTCAGCCTTCCCTCGGAAGTGCCCCAATGCCATTGTATTGCAAATTTCAGGATTAGACAGGAGGTGGTGTTACCTTGTTCTGCCCATGTCCATATTGCTCTCAGCTGAGCACTGCATGCCCCTTTCCTTCCCATTCCCCTCTGGTGTTCAGGATCGTTTTTCTTTTTCTTTTGCTTAGTTTTCTTTCTCATATCTTTTAATCACCTCCCATACAACTTTCTACAGGAAAGTTCTCAGACTTCCTCATGAAAAGTAATCTATCTGTTTACCCAAATTCATGTCCTTCTTACACACCAAATAAAGACAGTCCCTAACTTATGATGGTTCAACTCATGATTTTTAAGATTTTATGATGGGTTTATTGGGACATAACCCCATCATAAGTTGAGGAGCATCTAGACTTATGATGGTTCAACTGATGATTTTTTGACTTTACCAAGGGTTTATCAAGGTATTGAACGCATTTTTGACTTAAACGATATTTTTGACTTATGATGGATTTATCAGGTCATAGCTCCATTGTAAATTGAGAAGCATCTGTATATTCATTCCATCCCCCAAAGTCTTCATTCATTCCTGCAACAACTCTAATGTCTACAGTTCAAAGTCTTGTGAAACCAAACAAATTATGTGCTTCCAAAATACAATGGTGAGACAGGCATAAGGTAGGCATTCCCATTCCAAAAGTGATACAAAGAAAGAAGGAAAGGGTGACAGGTCCTGAGCAGTTCCAAACTACAAGGCAAACACCATGAAATCTTAAGGCTTGAGAATAATCCTCTTTGGCTCAATGCCCTGCCTTCCAGAGCCAGTGAGGCGGAGGTCCTGCCCCAGCAGCTCTGCTGGGCAGAGGTTGTGCCCCAGGGTCTCTGCCAGGCAGGGATCATGCCCCCACATCTCTGGTTGGAGCCTGTCTGGCCTACTGAAGCCAAGGCAGTGGCCCAAATGACATCCAAATTGCCTAGGGTTCTTCATCCCTTTTCTTGGAGGATAGCACACATTCACAGCTTCCTTGTTCCATCCCATTTTCTCTGTTTCCTCTAGTCCCAGCTGGCAGCGTTTCTGCTGGAATAATCCCATCTCCATTCCTGGCTTCTGTTGTGGCTGATTAAGTCCATGGTTTACATCCACACTAATCCTCTTATCAAATGGTTGGTCCACCACACCCTTAGTGTTCTCTTCAGAACATGCTTTGTCACTTTTTGTAATATGAACAAACTGAGAATTTTCCAAATCTTTAAGCTCTGATTCCTTTTTGCTTAATGGTTCCTTCTTCATTTCTCTCTTTTTGCATTTTACTATAAGCAGTTGAGAAGAACCAAGTCACTCCTTCAACACTTTGCTTAGAAATCTCTTCAGCTAAATATCCAGTTTCATCACTTGCAAGTCCTACCTTCCAAAAACACTAGAACACAAACACAATTCAGCCAAGCTCTTTGCCACTTTATAACATAGATGGCCTCTCCTCCATCATCCAATAACATGTTCCTCATTTACAACTCCAACCTCATCAGAATGGCCTTTACCCCCATATTTCTATTAACATTCTATTACTTAAGTATTCTGTAAGGGCCACTTCATAATGATACAAAGCTAGATTCACAAGAATAATAATTTTAAATTTGTATGCACTTCAATATATTTAAATAGAAAACTGAAAGCTATTAATATAATAAGAAATAAATACAATCATAGGGGGAAATTTTAAAATCTTTCTCTCAGCAGTTGAAAGAAAAATTGTTGATGTAGAAGATTTGAATGTGATTAACAAACTTGAACTAAAAGATGCATAGAAACTGTCCCCAACAACTGCAAGACACACAGTCTTTTCAAGCAAACAAGAAACATACAAAAATTCAGAATATATTGGACCTGAAAAGCAAGCCTCAATAAATTTTAGAGAGGAATGTTCTCTGACCACAATGAAATTTTAGAAAGCAATTATTAAAAGTTAAATCAATAATTAAAAGTAAACATTTCCGCTTGGTTAGAAATGATGAAAGGTACTTCTAAATATATTATGGGTCAGATATGAAAACTGGAAAATATTTAAACTGAACTATAATGAAACAGTACATATTGAGACATATGAAATATAAAACAGAATAGGAAAAGTCTGAAAATCAAAGACTCTAATATACATCCCAATAATTAGCAAAAGTACAGCAAAATAAACATAAAGAGGATTGAAAGAAGAAAGCAATAAATATGGGAGAAGTTAGTGAAATACAAACATATAAAATGAGGACCAACAAGGTCAAAAGTTGGTTCTTTCAAAAGATTAATAATTGACAAACCTCTGGCATGACTGAGAAAAAAGAAAGAAGGCACAAATAAGCAAAAATCAGGAATTTTATAAAAAGGGAGAAATCACTACAAATAATTATCAAAGATAAAAGAATATTATGAAAAACATTACGGTAATACATTTGAAAAATTAGGTGAAATGGAAAGATTTGTAGGAAAAAATGTGACTTACCAATTTTGACTTAAGAAGAAATAGAAAAACCAGTGAGTTCTAGAACATTGCTGTCCAAGAGAACTAGAATATGAACCAAAGATATGAACCATGTATACAATTTTAAATTTGCTAGTAGCCACATTAAAAAAGAAAGAGTTGTAATTAATTTTAATATATTTTATTTACCCCAATATACATCAAAGTATCATTTCAACATGTAATCAATATAAAAATTATCAACAAATATTTTACATTCCTATTTGGTTCTAAATCTTCAAAATCTGGTATGTATTTTACACTTACAACACATTGCAGTTTGAACTAGTCACATTACAGGGCTCAATAAACAAACATAGTGAGTAACTACTATACTGGACAGTGCAGATTTAGACCAAGGTTGGAGAAACTTCTCTACTAGATATCAAGATTTATTATTTTTTAAAATATGGTAATTAAGACAACGTAGGTTTTGTGTAGGACTAGAGAAAAACACCAATGGCTGTCTCATTAATAATCAGGAAATACAAATTAACACCATTCTAGATAACATTGTATAGCCATCAGATTTCCGGAATTGGAAACTCTTTTTTTGTGTGTCTGTATCTTTTTTTTTTTTTCAAAATACTATGAGAGTACAAATGTTTTTGTTACATGGATACCCTGCATAGTGCTTAAGTCTGGGTTTCAGTGTCATCACCAGAATAGCGTTCATTGTACCCATGGGTAAGTTTTTACCCCTCATCCCCTCAGAATTGGAAACTGATGATAACACCAAGTGTTGGTAAGAATATGAAACAATGTTTTGTTTATTTTCCTGGAAGGTAGTTATTTAGATGTTCAATTTATTGTTAAAACAAACAAGGTCAGGTGCGGTGGCTCATGTCTGTAATCCCAGCACTTTGGGAGGCCAAGGTGGGAGGATCACTTGAGACCAGAAGTTCGAGACCAGCTTGGGTGACATAGTGAGACTCCAAGCGATATTGGTACACTGAAGAAAATCGGAAAATATAGACAAGCAAAAGCACAAAATCATTTCTGCTAGCCAGAGATCACCATTGTGATTTGTGCATGTGTGCGGTGTATAGTGTGTATGTGTCTGTGTGTGGTGTAGAGTGTGTGTGAGTGTGTGTGTGAGTACATGTGTGGGGGGTGTGTGTGTGCATGCACTCATGTATGTGTGTGGTATTGTGTGTGTGGGGTGTATAGTGTGTGTGGGGTGTGTGTGTGTGTGAGGTATAGTGTGTGTGTTTTGGAGAGAAGGCGAGAGAGCCTTGCTTTTCGCCTCAGAAATGCATAGAGAATGGTCAGGAGCGTTGAAAATACTAAAACAGTCATGAAGGCTGAAAGGTCTTAAATTAAATCTTTACATTTATCATACTCTACCTGAAGTAGAGTAGGAAAACATTGGGAATCCAGATATTAAGAGATCAGAATTTTAAAGACCACTTTATAATGCTTATCAACTTCCATAAAGAAAATACTTATTCTAGTAGTTCATGGCTTATTTTTTGTATATAATTTGTTCTTCTTAGAAACACAGTACTTGGAAAATCCTTAAAAAATGAAGAATATAAAAATCACTCCAACTCTCATACTAGTATCATTTGGGTATATTTCCTTTTGAGTGTGTGGGTTTAAAATAAATTTTGATCATATGGTTTTGAAAAAAGTAACACACATGCACTGAAAAAATACTGGAAAATACAGAGAAATATTAAAAAAATTAAAAGCATCCATAATCTCAATAACCATTGGAGCCTTTCCAGCTTTAATCATCTTGCTTCTTTATAAACTTTTATATAACTCAAGCAAGGCAGCTTTGTAGTGGTGTATTTAAGAGGAGAGGTAGTGAAGCGTCTCTCCCCTTCAGTGGAGCTAGGAAATCAAACAGGGTCTCCCGCACGAGTCAGTGATGGGGGCCGGAGCCACACACTGAGTCTGCAGTGGCATGTGTAATTAAGGGGGTATGTTGGTAAATGTATCATGAGTAAAGAGAAATTACCAGATCTAAGGAGCAGGCATGATGGATTGCTTCAAAGCAGCCTGTTTACCAAGACTGGCCTATATCAGGTTGTGTAAGAAAATCTCTGCAAGAAAATCATGTTGTTGACAACCCAAAGGATGTATGTACATGTATACACACATTTAAAAATCCCTTGGATGAACATCTGATTTGTGTTATCCTCTTTCAGTTTCAGAGTTTCCATCTGGATTGTTGCCTCACCAAACCAAACAACCCTAGGTCCAGTGAGTTTGAAGTCTAAGTTTTTTTTCCATTACCAGAAGGCAATCTTGGATCTTGGACTGAAGTCTTTAAAAATATTGTAGTCTTTCTGCAGGTGTATTTATCTCAAAACAGCACACTAAATTTCACAACAAATTCTTAAGAAGAAATTAAGAAGAGGGACTTCAAAATTCTATCAGTGTTTATGTACTTTATGGAAAATATTCCATTTTCAGTCAATTAGAAGTGGAATTTTATTCTAGGTCTGTGAAACTGTGGTTGTGCCTATGATGCATCAAAACAGAGAAATGAAAATGAAATCAAATTTGGGTGCTTTACCAACACAATGACAAAGATACGTACAAACAGTGAGTTGTTTCAGTGTGTGAATCAACAATTTAAAGTTACAGATTTCAGATATAGATGCAAAGAATAAACTGGATTTTCTAATCCTAGCACTTTGGGAGGCTGAGGCAAGAGGATCACTGGAGGTTGGGAGTTCGAGACCAGCCTGGGCAATAGCAAGACCTCATCTCTACAAAAAAAAAATAAAACAATTAGCTGGACATGGTGCCTTGTGCCTGTAGTCCCGGCTACTTAGGAGGCTGAGGCAGGAGGATCGCTTGAACCCAGGAGTTTGAGGTTGTACTGAGCTATGGGCGACAGAGCAAGACCCTGTCTCCAAAAAAAGAAAGAAGTTCAATTTTAAACTTTTTACTCAATTGCTTGGGTGTTATAGTGTTATATAGACAATGGGTGTCCAGAATTAAAATAGAAATTAGAGACAGAAAGGCAGCAAGGAACTGAGATTCCAGCTACCTCAGAGTATGGTCTGCGTTAGATTCATTTTCCTTTTCTAAAATCTTTCAAACAGTCCCTGGAGCTTGTGCTCTAAGTGTTTGTTGACTGACTGACTGAATTAATGGATTTGTGTGTGAGCCACAGCACAGTTGTGGCCTGTGCTGTAGATTGCATGTTGTAGCCTATGAGCTTTGCTGAGTCAATGATTTTATGACTGTGTTGGCACGCAAAAAAAAAAAAAAGTTTTTAAAATATAAAATCAAATCAAATCAATAAATCAATAACTTTAATCCTGGATCTGTGCTAGGCATTGCAGTAAACACAAAGATGGATAAATCTTTATATGCAGAACATGCTGGGATGAGATTGAATAACAATTGAACACTAAATGCAAGTGTGAATGCTGAGAGCCACACGAACACTGAATAGCTTTTAATTGAATACTCACCCTACTCTATTGCACACCAATATTAAAAACAGCTTCAAATTGCTATTATTTTGACATGTTCCCCTCCCTCTCCCTCTATCACTGCCACGAAAGGCCAAGCATTTCTGCCTAATTGGAATACGTTGGGGTCAGACTGACACAAACAGCTGGATGAGACTTAACCTGAAGTTTTGATTGGATCAATTCACCAACCCCACTGACCCAGCATTGTAGCTATGACATTCACCACTTACTGTATTAATCAATCTAACTGGATATTAAACCATGTTTGACTTACGGGAGCGCTCAGACAGCCTAAAGGACTAGGTCTAATGTGAAGTAGGGTAAAGTGAAAAGCTCACATCCTGTGTCAACATGAAATTGCAACAATGAATTTGATAATTAAAAGTAAAGCCAGTAGGGTCTTCATGACTGGTGATACTGGTGGCTGCCTAAATCCAAATCTCTCTCTCTATTCTTATACATCCACCCCAAAAACATGAAATCACCAATGAGTGCCAATGAAACCACACATGACCCATGCCTTCAGCATTACTAGTAGCCAGAGATGGTCTTCAAATTACCTGTAAATAGAGAAATAAATACCAAATCCCAGGAGAGTCTTACCAGCACCACAAGCCTGTGGATGCTGAGAGTAGGGAGAGGGACTCTTAAGAGACCCATAAAAAATGAGAAAGGGAATTAGGAGATACAGAGGAAGCCTAGGCAAATTCACCCCAGAAAAGTCCAATAGTAAGAGTCAAAGTACTGAGCACATGTCTAGGGCGTAGTAGTTCAAAGCACCAGCTAAAGCAGAGGGGCTTAAAATGAGCAGCTCTGAAAGTCACAGCCTTGAAGAAGTCTTGCTGCTGGGGAAAAATCAGGTAGAGAGGGAGTACTTGAAGATGTTGCCATGAAGCCCAAGAAGGAAATAAGATGGACAAATCAATGATCATGCAAAAACAAAAGAGAAATAGATGTGCAGGAAACATAATGGCTCACAAGGATGTGTTATTATCATCTTTTCCTAACTCTGTGTTCAATGATACGCATTGGTAGCTTAAAATCAGGAGTGGTGGGAGTATACATACCATAGAACCCAGCAAATGCTACCAATCATTCTGGTTTTTTTTTCTTCCCTGGATATCTGATGGTTAAACATTTACCGGCACCACTACAAATGCCAACAATATCAATATCATCCATTGAAGAAATTATACTTCAATAAACTGGCATAAGAAGGCACTCCTTAACTAGGAGCCTGCCCACAAAATACCCAGAATTAGGGGGAAAAAACCAACCTGACTTCCTGTAAAGCAATTGTAAGAAGAAAACAGAAAATGTCAATTGTAACATTTGACTGATGAAAATTCTTCCCAAAAAACCATTCACAAAGCAGAAGAAAACTTAACACACCCTCCACACTGAGGTATCCTAAAGCAAATATGTGGAGATTTTTTTTTTTGAAAAAAATCTTAGTACCATAATTTTTAAAAATCAAGAATAGAAATGGACACAAAATAGGAACAAATGCAACATGAACTGATTAAACTCAAAAAAGATATTACAGAAAAAAATTTATTTCAGAAATGAAGAATAAAATACAAGTCCCAATGGAAAATACAGTTCAATAAAAATTTAATAAGGAACATTGAAGAAAAGTAGGCAAACAACCATGAAAATTAAAATGAGGTAAAGAAGTTAAATGAGAAAGTGCCTGAAACAGAAGGCAGACAGAGACAGTCCAACCAACACATAAATAATTGTGTTCCCTAAAGAAGCAAACAAAATATTGCAACATAACTAATATCTAAATTTATATTCCAAGAGAACTTTCTGGAAATGAAATTTCAATCTACATATAGAGCAAGGCTACTGTGTAAATGGGAAAATTGACAGGAGATAATTATCTTCATATCTTACTAAAATGATGAGACTTTAACAACAAAGGAAAGAAATCCTCAGAACTTTCAGGCAAAAAGATTCAGTTACTTATAGGTAAGAAAATCAGGCATGGCATTAGGCTTCTCACGAGCCACAAAACAAGTAAGGCAAAGTGAAGCAGCATTTTCATGGAACCCAAGGAAAGAAAGTAGTGGTCAAGTATTTTGTGTCTGTGTAAGCTATCCAATCCATAGAATACTGTACCAAAGCTCTTCCTGAAGAGTACACTGAAGAATGAACTTCATCCTACTAAGTGATAATAGAGAAAACTTCGGCAAAATAACCAATAGTGAATCCTTAATATATTTTATTGTAGACACAGGAGTAAAATGAGGGAAAGAATGTGGGTGGAAAACATATAAATGTGGTATGTCCTGACAAAGTAGAAAGAGTATAACTAAACATGGGAAGAGACAGGAGCAGGAGAAAGGCGAAAGTAGAATAAGGTCATTGTCTGTTATAATAAGTGGGAGTCAGAAGACACCATTGATGAATTAGATTGTAAAAGGTTAAGTAAGAAAAAAAAGGAGTTAGGGGAACTATAAAATATACAAATACAGAAATAATAACTAGAATAAAAAATTCTTAAATACTAAGAAAAACTTTAAAAATTAATATGGATGACATACTAGAGGAAGAAGTATAGTAAGTACGGTAGAATATACACTGTAATTATAGCATAAAATAATATGACAGAATTGAGACCAAACATATGTCATATTATTAAATGGGAATAGGCTTAACCCACCAATTTATGAAAAGATTTTCAAATTGGCTCATATGATAGCAAAACCTAAATCTATACTGTGATCAAAAGACACATCTAGAACTCAGTGATTCTAAAAGAGTAAAAATAAAGAGATGGACAAAAATTTACCAGGCTAATGGAAAAAATAAGAATTTAGGGATTATAATGGTGATTTAGGACAATGTAGAATTAAGCCAAAAAGCATTAAACAAGGCAAAAGACAGTAAAGCTAAAACCCTAATTCACAAAAGACTGGAAGCTGTATTGGAGGGGGAAATGCTATAAACGAAATTACTGGGACAGTTGTCAAAATTGGAATATGGACTGTAGTTTTAGTGAAGGTGTTGTATCAAGATCAAATTTTCTAAATCAGAGAATATCCTTGTTTTTAGGAAATACACACAGATTTATTACAAAATAAAGGTACATGATATATGCAACTTACAACTGGTTAAAAAAAAACATAAGAATCTCAGTAAAGGGCAAACAAGAGATTTGTGTAATATTCTTGCAACTTTTTGGTAAGTTTTAAATTATTTTAAAAGAAAAAGAAAAAAATTGTACACATTTGTTAAAACTCATTGAAGTTCCACTTACAATTTGTGCATTCTACTGTGTGTGAATTTTACCTTAAAATATCCACCAACCATAAACGAATATTGAACTCTACTTAAAAGATGCATGTTGAAGTGTTTAAGAGTGAAGTATACTGATGTCCGCAACTTCAAAATGCTTAAAACCTAAGCTGACTTGGTGGACAGGCATGAGGGATAGACAGATGGTTACGTTTGTGATACAAGCAAATATAGCGAAGTGTTAATTACAGAATCTAGGTTATGGGCATATGGGTGGTAATTGCACAATTCTTTCAACTTTTTCTGCATGTTTGAAAATTTTCATAATAAAACGTTGGAGGAAGAAAAGGTTAGTTCGTGGGTAGACTTCATAAATGACTAGATAGCTGACTAGATTTTCCACTTTCCAGCACTTTGTCTTTTTCACTTGGCTTCGGTTAAACTTTAACAACCGGTCCAGTCGCGTAAAGTCTCGGAAACACGGGGAACTACCATCCGCATCGCACCTGGGGTCGTGAGAAGCTATGGATGAGCACATGTTAACTAACAGAAGTGGCCCCCACAGATCTTGCTTCATTTTCCTTTTTCTTGAGCTTGGAATAAATTAGGCCAGGGCTCTTGAGACTTTTGAGTTTGCTTCCTGTAAAACACGCGCCCCAACACGCACGCACACACCTGTCTCCCCTGCCATGGAGGTCTGCTTCTGGTGTGCGTTTTAGGGCAAGAAAAAGGCCATTAAAATTCTGATGGTTGAGTCCATACTTGTGGGGGGAGGGGAGGGACGGAGCCAAGGGAGAAAATATCCTGGTAAACAAAGCCCCACTTAAAAATTTTCCCCTTTCTTTCTTTTTGTTTCTCCTTTTTTCCCCCTTGAAGCAGCTCTCCCTGGAGTCAAAGCATTTTACAAAAACAAACCACTCCAAAGCTTTCAAGTCTAGGGAAAGCTCGAGCAAAGTTAATTAACATGAAGGTTCTCACAAAAGTTAATTAACATGAAGGGACTCACAAAAGCTGTCTGCTGGCATCTGCTCGCCTGCCTGCCATGTGCAGCGGCCCCTTTGTACGACGGCAGCCGGGCCGGGCCTGCCTGCGCCGCACCTCGGGGCGCGGGGCTCCGGGCGCGGGCGCCTGCGCTGCTCACCCGCTCCGAGTGTCCCCGACGCCGCGCGACGCACGCGGGGGCACCTTGCTTCTGAGATGGTTCCCCGCTAATTGTAAGAAATCCCCGAGGAAAGCCTGGCTTTACAAAAATGCCAGTTTGAGGGGGGAAAGAGGAAAGAATTGAGGAGTGGGGGGTGGGGAGTAAAGAGAGAACAAGGCGAGGAAGCAAGGCAGGAACAGAGAATCATAACATCTTTTTTAAAAAGTGCCTCGTGTAGACAAAGATTGGTTTTCAAAGAGTAATTAAAAAATACAGGTAACGTAAAATATAAATCCCTCAAAATAATAACATAATGCATAATGCACACCATATCAAGTAATAATATATAATTATTCAATACTATAAAATTATCAATAAATAATATTAAATACTATTTGAATGAATAATATAATAATATAATGCAAATGTACGCCCTCTCTGACGTTTTTGCCTTTGCTTTTATATAAAGATTCATTTTTTTCCTCCATTAACAGGATTATAATGTACCTGCTTTTTTGGTAATCTGCTTTTTCACTGATCAATAGGTCATGAACACTTTTTGTTATTTACAAAAACAAGTCGTGGCCCAAATGAGGCTTTATGGACCTCTACTCTGAATACATCTATTATGCCATGATTTTGGAAAATGAAAAGAATATAGCAGGAAAAAATTCAATACATAAAACAAAGGCACTGCTTTTTAACAGTCTGTCTTCCTACCTGCATTTTAGAACACCACTATTCTCATAAAATTCCTTGGGTGTGTGGTGAGGAATTGCTGCCATGGCCTCACCTCCATGGGTGCCACCTTCTAACGCAAGCTTGGCTTTTTCCTTCTGTTGGCCTTAATTCGCCTCCATCATTCCTTACTTCTCTGCTGCTTCCTTCTCATCCTCATGCGCTGCCCCCATCTCTTCCTCGTCGTTTCTATTTCCTCGCGCACGTTAGCGCTCTTGCCTGCTCTTTTCCAGTCTCTGCCGTCTCATTTACTGGGTTCATTCGATGAAATAACCCATGGCCTGGCACATACTGAACGAGGGATGGTGGCTTTTATTACCGGTACTGCTGCCACCCAGGATGGGGCTCAACTTTCATCACCTTTACAGGTAGATCCCTATTGGCATTGGCGCTGGGAGTGAAGGACTTGAGGGGTAAGCAAGAGAGGACAGGCATTCTCAGGGCAGAGGGGATAAGAGTAGAGAGGAAGAAATTCAAAAGGGGTCAAAGTTGACAGGTCACGACTGCTTATGCGCATGGGTGCGTTTGGGCAAGCATGCGCACGCACGATGCGTTTTACAGCCCGGAGTGGATACTGGCTACGTTCTCAGCAGCAGAAGCATAATTCATAAACTCTGGCTTCCTTCTGTACTTACACTTTGAAAATCCCACCTTAATTGTGTGCGCCTTCTGATTACAGGCCATCGGAGACCATTAACAAATGAACTATGTGATTTTAATCATGAAATGCAAACTCTCTTGTGAAATGCAAACCTAGTTTCACATATTAATTGCTTCTAATTAAAGAGGAACATTTTAGCCAATTAACTTTCGGAATTTAAGTGTAATCAGAAGGATAATTCAGAAATTTGCTAATTGCTTCCCCACTGCAGCTGTTTGCCTTTAGTGCAAGCATATATTCTGTGTACATGATGATGTGGCCTGGCCGAGAGGCTCAGGAACCCTTTTGCTATGGTAGTTGTGTAGATACCAGTCACCCATACCTTTGAAATTCATGACGTGAAACAAATGGGGGGAAAATGACAATAAAAAGAATAAGAACCTCAGACGGGACTCCAGAGATCCAGGTTCTAAATCTGCCCAGACCGCTGAGGTTGCTTGCTAATGTTGGGCACATCATGTCACTTCTCCAGATTTCTGGGATACAATATGGCAAAGGTCTCCTGCAGATCTAACCTTCCATGATTCATGAGGACGTTCCATGGTGCCATGTAAGTGGGAGCTGTGTGAGAAATGCAAAATCACGCATTGATGGATGGCCAGTGTGCCTACGGACACTTTGGCATCGTCACAAGGGTTATGGGCTGGCAACTGCTCTTGCAGCCCATGGGTTTTTTGAAGAAGTCTTTGACCATCCCTTGGTACTATTGCACTCTATTTTTTTTTTTTTTTTTTTTCATATCTCTTCCCTCATTTTAACGGTCTTTTCTTGGTTTTGGTGGTACTTTGTTCTTTCCCACCATTTCAGCCTCACTTTCTCGACATCTGACGTAGTCCTTTCTGATGGATAGTTCTCTGCCTCTTAATCCACAGCCGAGAGCCTCCTACTGCTCTCCATTCCTGCCCCATCTTGCTTCTACTCCTTCTGCAAAAGAGACTCTCAACACGAGTCCACCTACCACTGCTGTTGATTGAACTTGGTAATTATAGAGATGATTCTTTTGGCATCTTGACTTGGGCTTAATGCTGCAATCCTCATTATTATATAATAACACACCAGTTAGAACTTGCTCATGAATTCCTCTTCCAACTATAGGATTTTTTTCTTTATAAAAATAAAACAGGTTATTATTCACCACCCCCCTGCTGTCCATTGTATGGAAAGATGGTGCTGTTGACAGAGGTATTTCCTGTGCTTGGTTTCTTGTAAACTATTATTTGACTTTATTTTTTGCCTTGTTTGTAGCTTATATCACACTCCTATACCCTCAGCATGAAGTCCTGTTGATAGGAAGCAGATGAATTAAGATAATACTCTCCAGGAAAATGGAATGTACAATTGACCCTTGAACAATGTGAGAGTTAGGGGCGCTAATCCCCTGAGCAGTCAAAACTTCATATATAATTTTTGACTCCTGAAAAACTTAAGTACTGATAGCCTACTGTTGGCCAGAAGCCTTACCGATAGCATAAACAGTCCACTAACACGTATTTTGTATATGCTTTATACAAAATACTGTATCGTTAAAATAAACTAAGCTAGAGAAAAGAAAATGTTACTAAGAAAATCATAAGGAGGAGAAAATTTATTTCCTGTTTATTGAGTGGAAGTAGATCTCCATAAAGGTCTCCATCCTTGTTGTCTTCACTTTGAGTAGGCTGAGGAAGAGGAGGGGTTGGTCTTGCTGTCTCAGGGGTGACAGAGGTGAAAGAAAATCCACATGTAAGTGGACCTGTGCAGTAGCAAACCTGTGTTGTTAAAAGGGACTCAAACATCCGTGCTAAAGATGTGGCTGTGGTTGTCTCCTCCGGTGACACTGCTTGCTGGGGTCTGACTCATTCTCAGGGCAAATACTGTCTCTACAAAGGTTGTTTCCTGAGCATCTCACCTGAAGAGCCCTGTTTCCTTTGCCCCAAGAAAGGGAATTCCTACAGAGGAGGCGTGAATCAGCAATAATAAAAACACCCTGCCATGTAGAAAGAAAGTACATGCGTCGGCCATGCCAGGTTCCATTTGGTCATCTCCATTGCTCCCACTTCCTGAGGTCTACTGTGTTCCTAACAGGCCAGAATATCTCTTCAAAATTCTATGATGGCGGGAGTTGTATCTCCTGGCAGGGAACCTAAGCAGAGAATGGCGCCCAACATGCCCCCCATGGCGACAATGTGAAGGATTAAACAGATTCATGTTTGAGGCATGTTCTCATTATGTGCAGCCTTCATTAGAAGTAATTAAAACTTGGCAAATATTCTTTTCAGATGATTAGTAGACCATCTCCACTTCTCCTTTTGGGAGGTCAGTTACCAGTTACCAAAAATGAAACACCTGCTTTTACATCAACATGCTGCTGCTTGAAATTTAGCAGGACGCAGCTTTCCTGAAGCTGTTAAATACATCTGTTGTGCCAAAAAAAATGGGCCCTTATGTTTACCTAAATCCTGAGTAAATATGGCAGATTTTGGAACACAAATCTGATTAAAAACTTCTCCCTAGGCCAACATTATTAAAAATTAAGTTAGTTTCATTAGCTGTATGTCATTTATGAAGAATATAAAATTGAATGATAATGAGTGGTCATTTTGGTGGTATAAGCACATCTTGAAGATAGCTTCCCAATTTGATTTCCAATTAATGCAATTAGTATTTTCCATGCTCAGATTCAGGGAGCACATATTCCCCATGATCTAAATGAAGCAAGTTAGCTTTATGGGTGAAATTCACCACTGAAGGATGTAGGAGCAGATGACTGAACATACCAGGAGGGAGGAAAATGAGGTTGTAAGACATAAAACCCTGCTTAACACTTTATTATTATTTTTTCCAGGTAAAGTATTTATTAGAGAAGACATTGTATTACTGAACCATCTTATTCCTTGGTCGGAGTTTTCTGTATTGCCTCAAATGCCTCCAAAGAGGGGCTCAGTGAGCCCAAAGTCTCCCCCCTAGCAACCCTGTTGTCACTTTAGAGGCGGGGAATTCTAAGAGGTAGAGCGGGATTGAATTGGGGCTCAGATGGGACCCAGAGATAGAGGCGGTTCCGATTCTCATTCCGTTGACTCCACACCACAACCATCATTGCTGTCAACTTTCAAGTTTGCAAGGGATATTCATCTTTAATTTATAAATGAGGACACAGAGGCTTCAAGGTTTCAAGTGACTTGCCCAAGTCAGACTTAGTCAACTGGACGGCAGGGAACAGTCTCAGGGGAAAGCAGGGCCTGGTGTGGACCTCCCTCCCTGTCGGGTCAGGAGCCCTCACCCTCTCCTGCGGTCCTTCCTCACAGCTGTGGCAGAGCACTAAAAAGGGAATCACTCTCCCTGGACTCCCAGACACAAATGCAAAGTTCACAGGTCTCGACGCTTTCCCACAGACGAACATGTGTTTTTGTGGAAAGACCACACAGAGCCATCGGGATCGCTATGTTGTTTCCAGATCTGGCCTGCATTGGCTGTGTAGGCCGAGTCAAATTATAGAACCATAGCCGCACTCGGCTGGAAGGAATTTCGGGATCGCCTCTGCTGGTGCATCAGAACCACCAGGACTGCTTTAAAGCACAGATTCCTGGGCCTCACTCCCAGAGATTCTGATTTAGTAGTTCTGGGGTGGTGCTGAGGATTTGGCTTTTGTAGCAAGCTTCCAAGGCAGGGTGATTCACTGACCACACTTGAGTAGCATTGGCTTTCACTATCCTGTCTTAAGATGGATTGGCAAGCTTCTTCTTAAGGGCCAGATAGTAAATATTTTAGCCTCTACAGACCATACAGTGTGTGTTGCAACGACTCAACTGCTGTTGGAGCATGAAAGCTGCCACAGATACGATGTACGTGAACGGGCATGGCTGTCTCCCGATAATTCTGTAAAAAAACAGCATGTGGCCCCGGGCTATAGTTTGCTCACCCCTCTAGTGCTCACCCCATGCTTATAGCAATTTTGGTCTCACGTTCTTCCCCACCACGCCTTGCTTACAGCTGCAAAATAGGGACATTCCTGGTCATATTTTTTTCCGTGACTATGATGAAATTATTGCATGTCAATAAACACTCAAAAAATATTGTGCATTAAGTTCAATCAGTCCCATATTATCAGTGATACTTGCTGATTATAATCATCTTTGATTTTGGCTTTATGTTCCCTCTAATTATTAGGCATCATATAAGAAAAATAAGGATGGTAAGAGAAGGGATAATTTTGAAGGGTAATTTAGGAACTTTCTTGGTATCAGAAAATAAAAACTGCCTCCTTTAAGTAGGACAAAAAAATGAGTGTTTGACAAGGTTAGCAAGATGAAACAGCAGAGTTTATGATGGTCTGAAACACTAATTGCCTTTGTAAAGTATTTTAAAGAAAAAACATTCTATACACAAAGACATAGCCAACAAGTTATATTATTTTTTATTCATGTTAGAATTTCTATCAGTGTTTGAACATTAATATTTAGAGAGTTTGTACATTTTCACCTTCCAAGGTTTAAAATGAGAACCACGCTAGGTCACAAATGGTAACTAATAAACATTTCACAATCGCTTGAATATTCACTCACTCTCACTCTCTTAACACTGTTAAACATTTTCCTTTCCTTGCTGTAATTTACAATGAAAAGTGTGCCCCACTCATGTCTCAGCAAAGTTCCAGACATTATGGATTCATCACATATAAATTCTTTAAAAATATACTTCTGTCAAAAGACTTGATGACTACTATGTACACTACAAAAATAAATTTTCATATAAATAAATTATATGGCATACTTTTATCTTTGTAATTGAAATGACACAAACTCATTCCCACCAAAACTGGCAGACAATGAGACCCAGTTTGAATATTTATTTCCTTTAAACTCCTTACACTAAAACCTACCATGAGTCCTTAATGTAAATGTTATATACTCTGAACTATTTAACATTAGTAAGCATTCTATACAAATAAAAATTCTGTTCAAAAGTAAAACATAGCTGTAATAGTGTTTCCAATAGAAATAAAATCCCTGCATTTTTTTGTTATAAACTGGCATGACAAATACTGTAGGAAAACATTCTTATGATACAAAATTATAAATATCAGCAAAGATTTTTTTAAAAAAATTAAAACATCCAGATGAACAAACAAGACAGACAAAATTATTAAACAAAAAAAAAAAAAAAAATGAGAGAGAGAGAGAGAGAAATTCTAATTGCCGGCCAGCCCCCAAGTTCTCCCTTTGCCAATGTGACTATTGGAGAAAGTTCTACGCTGTGCAGAAGCCTGGGGCCACACAGGCTCTGGCACACCATGAGCCGGGCTCAGGAAAGGAGCAGGGGCACACCAAGAGGCAGAGGGGAGCTGATGTCAGAATTTTGCATCATCTCTCTTCTCAACGCAGGACGTGAGTTTTCTGAGCAGAGCTGGGTGTTAGGTAGGCAGGCAGTGTGGCTGACAGAGAGGCACCAACACAGTGGCAAGATTGTGGCCAGGGCCCCTGGCGATTCTTTCTCACACATTTACACAAACGCGCACACACACACACACACACACACACACACACCTGGCAGCCACAGGTGGCTTTCAATCATCTCTTACAGTTTTGCAGCGAGTTCTAGGGTATGAGGTCACTATACTGCCAGTGCTACTGGGGCCCATCACCTTTCTATTAAGATATCCATGGAATACAAGAGGGAATGATGGGAGCTGCCACCTGTGTGCTCCTCACAGTAGCTTAGGCTTTAGCCCTATGGGGACTTGGTCCTCTCCTTTCACTTCTTGTCTGCAAAGAAGATGCTGGTATTGATTTGGAAGGGGAGCCGGACACCAAGTGCTTCCTCGACATTTGCTGGTCTCTGGCTAAAAGGTGAGGGAGCCCAAACCTAAGAGCAAAAGAGTAGAACCAACACAGAAGCAAACCTTTAAAAAACAGGCCTGGTTGAGATATCTGCCTTTGTGCACATTCTTCAGTGAGATGTAATTAGCATCTTCCTGCTTTTCAATAAATGTCATCTTGCACGAACACTAATAATGGGGAGAGGAGGGAGACGTGTGCACCCGTAACATGTGCACATTGAGAAGAATCCTGAGGCTCGTATCCTACACAACTTCTGACTCTGCATGCATCACCATCATGGATGCTCACCATTTATTTCAAAGATGCAAAGAGATCCAGAAAGCCCCAACCAGCTGTTCAATGTAGGAGAGAGGAAGTTTAAATTGAAGGGACTCAAAACATCGCCTCTGGGTTTACTGTGGGCCCAGAATTAACAGAACAGGTTTGCTGCCCAGGGCCATCTGCTCCAAAAGATTTGCAATACACTCTTAAATTGGGGGTGGAAGGGTGGGTTGCGTGTGTGTTGGTCTTGAGAGAGGCACAATACTGCATACTTTTTAGAGTATATTCTCAAGGCCCAGCCCAGGATCACCACTACGCATGTTACCTAATCCTTTATCACCAATGAAGACGAACAGATGTTAGTTCTATACCCTAAGGTTCTAATACCCATCACAATGATCCACACAAAGGAACTTATTTCCTCTGAAGTGCAAGTTGGGTTGTCTGGATGGCAACCAATGATCTTAAGAGATGCCACGGACATGCTGCAAGTCTGCCTTGTCCTGGGTGGAGCTGAAAGGACAAGGCAAACGTGTAGGGCCAGCCCTCCACCAGCACAAAGCAATGAAGATATCCTGACTCTTCCAGCTTGATGAGGTCAGCATCCACTCAGGCTTACAGACAGTGAAAAGAAAGAAAACAGACTAGACAAAAAAAAAAAAAAAAAAATCATGCTACAGTACATTGGGAAATTACACGTGTCCACACACACAGCCAGCAAGAGAATCGCACACAACTACACCTAGAGAAGCCACCAGGATTACCGTGCTTTCTTCATATCTGCTCATTAAACAACAAAAAAATTACCACGCATAGCGTGTTTGAAAGTTAAGAGTAACATTTCATACTACCACAGGGTTGTGATATGCAAATTTAAAATATTTTAAACAGAAACCTTTACAAAATAATCCTATTACACAAGCAATATTTGCATAGAATTATACAGGTAAATTATACAATATTTAAGCAGCAGCAACATATGCTGAAATTTAAGACTAAGTTAAGCTTGGTTGTGGCACAGGGACCAATGTACAAATATTGGGAGGGGCCCAACTGTGGCCTCCCCACTCTGGGGCAGGAGTGGAGAAACCCAGCTCATACTACTTTATATCCTTCCTTCGTATATTACATATGTGTACACCTCTTAAATATTTATAGGAATATTTAACAAAATAATACAATTGGTTACAGTAACAAGGAACTGCTGTCCTGGCACAGCACATCTTTTCCATAACTCTGAGCAGTTCTCTTCAAGCAGTTCTGGAAAGAAGTTGGGGGGGGGGTTCCCAATCTTTGGCCTCTTTGCTTCAGATTTTAATCACCCTTTAAAAGAAAATAAAAAAGGAAGTTAAACTGAGTAGCAGGTGTTATGAGTCTATATTCATGCACAAAAACAGGCAACAATGCCTTGTGGTATTAGAAATCAGGTCAGGATAGTGAGGTGTGGGCAGGAGGGAACCCTGGGGGCTGGCTACACGGATGGGTTCACTTTGTGACCACTCGTTCCGCTGTGCATTTATCATACATACCTGCTACGGCACTTCAATAAAGATAGGCAAGTAGGTAAAAGGTGACACTGTTCATGTCTTGGTTAAGTTGCACTAACCCTCAACAGGTTAACAGCGGGGGGGGGAAAAGAGACTCAATTTGGAACTAGACTGGTTCCCCGACACATTACCCTGCCCTGGGGTAAAAGGTCAAGAGGTCTAGTTTGGGATGCGCCAAAGGCCAGGAGTCCCTGGGGGATGTAGCCCAGGAACCCCAGGAGCTGTTCCTCCACACCCCTCCAGGCCCGCCGGCGCATGCGCGGCAGCACGCACCTCAGTTGGAGCTGCTTCCCCGGGGCCTCTCCTCACATTCCACGTCCTGCAGCTCGATGACTTCCACTTTTGAATCCCTCCTCTCGCACCGGACGTGAAAAGGCACGTGGGGGTCCTCGAACAGCCCGTGGTCAGTCTCAGGGTAGCCCTCGTAGCCTGGGCAGAGTCCCCCTTGGGGGTTCCGCGCAGGCCCGGGCACAGGCGGAGGGTGCACGGCAACAGTCACGGAAGCAGAAGCCGTCACAGTGGTGATGGGCTGGCAGTAGCCGGGCACAGAGCTGCCCATGGCAGTGGATGCTGGGTTCCGAGGGTTTTGAGAACGGGCCCCGCGGGGCGCCGAGCGGTCCCTATTGCTAGGGCCAGAATGCCCTTCAGTAGAAATTTCAAAAGCGTCTCTGCGCGGTCTGTAGGGGGGCGGCCGCAAGCCTTCTCTGGGGGGGTCCCTGCGGGGCTGCTGGCCTTGCCGTCCGGCAGGCAGGGACCCAGAGTCCAGGTGGGGCTGCTGTCGAGGGTTGGAGGGTGGGTGATGCCTGGATTCGGGATGGACCACCTGCAGAGGGCAAGGAAGGTTAGAACAGGCACGGGGGATGGGGGTGGGGTGCTAACCCCAGGCCAGGCCTGGCCCCCACTGCTCCTGCCTCTTCTTCTTTGGCTTTAACTAAGGGTTCTGTCAACCCCTAGGCCAATAGGGGTTCCACCCACAAAAGAAAAACCCATTCTTTTAATAACCTCCAGGACGTGGCAGAGGAGCGCTTTATTTGGATCCCGTTTCTAGGGTTTCTCCAACACCGCTGGCTGGGCATATAAGGCTGCTGCCCATAAATGCAGGGCTGTGGTCGGACAGCATCCAAGCTGCTTCCCTCCCACCCTACTGCCCCCACCCTGCTCAGTCTAGTCAGACCCTGAGTTCCTCTTTCGCGAAAACTGCTAAGTGCCTGGCCCTGGCTGGCTGGAATGCAGGACGCTGGCAGGACTGTCTACACCGACGCTGTCAAATATGGTAGCCATTAGAGACATGCGGCTATTTAAGTTTTAATGAACTAAAATTCAAAATCCAGTTCCTCAGTCGCACTAGCCACATTTCAAGTATGTGACAGCCACGTGTGGCCGGTGCCGACCGTACTGGAGAGCATTTTCATCCTCGCAGAAAGTTTTGCCGGGCAGGGCTGCCCTGTCGGATTGTTAGGAATCTGGTCTCTGGGTCTCTATACAAAGCACGGAGCAACACAGTGGCCACATCAATCAAAAGGACCGTGACCAACTTCAAAGTCGTTCAGCTTGTACCTATTTTTAGGCTCCCGCTGAACAAAACCAGATTCACACTGCAGCTCAGCGGGCGCCGTTCACGGGGGGTAAGAGGAGGACAATTTAGGTTATTTGGTTGGCCTCTCTCTCTTTCACAGAAGGGCTGCTCTGGCCTGGGACTGGAATACCCATTTCCTGGAGGGACGGCAGGGGGCCCTCAGTGGAGCAACACGAGCCTCAGAACCTTCCTTGGGTTTCTGGTGCAGAGCTCCTGGCCTGGGGGGCTGAGCCGGATCGGGGAGCCTGATCCTGGACAGCGAGAGGCAGAGGAGAGGGCCAGGGCTCTCGGAGCCTCTGAGAAGGGGCTCCCAGGCTCCTCGTGGCCTTGGGACTCATGATGGCCAGGCACTTGGGTGGCTCTCAGCTTCTCCGCCCCTTCTAGCCACCTGAAATACCAGCTTGCAGCCACAAAAGCTCATAGGAAAGGCTTAGACAACAATAATTGAAATAATTTTGAACCAAGGGCAGTTAAAAGTACCAGAAATGAGAAGGAAAGACCCACTTCTTCTGGCAATAAAGATACTGCTACATGTTTTAAAAGCATCATTTGAAAATGATACGCAGCTTAAAAATTAGGGCAAGAAGTGCTCTATCTCTGGCCCTTAAGCTCAAATTGCACTTAGCCCAAATAAGAGGGATGCTAATGCTTTTTGCAGTGATGTTTCTGGTCCCCACCCTTTTTTGATCCATTATGAGATCAAAACATAGGAAGATGACATTTTTATAGTTTGAGAACCAAATATTGGCAATTTCATGTGATTCGACCCAGCATATATTTTATCTTTGCCCCCTATCTTCTGTGTGATTTGCTGCTCAGAGCAGGCCAGGACCCCCCCCCCCCCCAGACCACCTGACCCACTGCCACGAGTAGGAAGGCCCTTCCCCCACTCCCTAGGGTGACTTACAGTGGAACGGGCGAAGACAGGGTTTTCCGTGGCCTCCACGATCACTTGGTGGGCAGGGCCTCCCACGCCCCGCTGTGCCTCGTAGTGCCGGAGCTCCTCGCTGATGCCGGACACTGTCGTCTGGGAGCTGTACTCCGAGTCAGAGGAATCAGACCCATTGTTCACGTGGCCGGGGGGCACAGCAAACCGGACAACACTGGGGGGCGGCTCCGGGGAAGGGGTGGGCAGCCGGTTCAGGCCATTGGCTGGAGATACCTATTTAAGGGGATTCCATATTAAAAGTGCCATCGTCCATTACCTGTTGGCCACACTTGAAATTCAAAGCACTGTATTATTCAGGGGTCTGTGTCCTCTGCCCTGCTGCCCGGCACACTGCACTGTATTACTTCTCCTTCTCTGTCACCTGGAGGACCCTCAGGTCCCACAGCTGGGGCAAAATAATTGCCCTCTGCATTCACACCATGGAAAGGCCCTTTTTACTCTTATCAAGTCCAAATATTCATCTCAAGTGCAAAGTCTTCATTTACTGTACATAGATCCCTGAGACTCAGGCTGCCAATCAGTTGGTTTAAAAAACCAAAACCAGTTCTACATCCCCCAAAGCCATTAATTTGAAGAGGAAAAAAAGCCATCGTTATTGAGATGTTTACTGAAAAACAATCAGCAACTGGGGATAGACCTAAATATCTAAATTAAGAGTGGCACCAGAAAAAACCACATTCAGGTGGCCTGTGGATTGGACACTGCGCCCAGCGTAATTACTGACCTCAGGATATGGTCCAAAGAAAGACAAAAGAACTGGAAGCAAAACCAGGCCATTGAGAACACCCAGGATTGTGAGGATCGCCAGGACAGCAAAGAAATACCTTTAAGATAAAAGGAAATGGAATATTCATTGTGACAGAGGTAAATCACATTGCCCTTCCTGTGCCCAAATACCGCAGCATGTCAACACCAGAAATTAACAACACCCACCCCACTGAAAAGGCTGTTACAAAATCACAGTTCACATTCAGCACAAGATTGGTTTTTTGTTTTTTTTTTTACCTTATGACTTTGAGGGGCTACATTCCACAACCCAAAGTGTTAGTTCATGAAGGGAAGAAAAAAAAATCAGTTTGTTAATTTGCTGAAATCTCATGGCATGTAATGTTATTTATGAATGTGTTACACAAACACAAAAATATGGAATGCGAGCCGAATGGCTGAGCAGACTGAAAGCGCGATACAATGCCGAGGGGCCCTGTTCACGAAAACCCAGCAGAAGCAAACAAATGAAGTGAAGGGTGTAGAATTTAAACAATTTAGCCCAGGAGGAAAAGCAGCCCACTTCTGCAGGCAGCTAATCCACTGTGAAATGCTTCTGCATCTTACGGCAGAATCTCTAATTAAGTCTCCAGCGTATCAGGTAAGGCTTTCCCTGGGCTTTCATTAATCACAACTTTCTGCCTAGAATTCTGTGAGTTCCAGTTTTACCAAATAGCTCCAATTGCAACCTTTTTAGAACACAGGAACCAGCTTTCTGCAAAGAAAATGCTGCCCATTCTGTGGGAGCAGGGGCATTGTGCTGGGCGAGGGCGCTCCACAATGGCCGGCTGCTCTGCCGGCCAATCTTTTGTTGAACAATTTAGCATCTCTGAATACTCTTGTTTTGCGTCAGCCAATTCAAACATAAAGGCCGCAGCACCATGGCAGAAGAGGAGAGTGCACAAGTAGTTCTGCTTTCCCACCATTGAGGGCTAAGGTTCTGGGATCCTTCACAAATACCAAGGTAGACCCGTCAGCCAGGGACATCCTCTGGCAGATACTCCACACAGTTGGAGGGTGCGGACTCCACCCAAAGGATGCATTTCTGGAACTAATGATTTCTGGGGCAACTTTGATGGAAGTGGGGGAGAGGCTCAGGATGTTCTGGGAAGAAGGAGTGCAAGATATCTATCTTTTAATGGTTCTGTGGTTCATAAAATGGAACAGGCACCCAACTTTGCCATGTCTATGTTTTGACATCAGATGAAAGGGGAGAGAATCCCTATAAAAATACAAATACCTTACAGCTATTGTAAACATTAGAAACTTCTGAGCTACATTAGTAAAAAACCTAGCAGCCAATGTCTTGCTCTAATGTAAACTGCTGGAACTTTCAGCTGAAGCATATATCAGCTGCAGGCATTAAGACATTTGCATCCCATCCATCTAGCTGAAGCATAAACAGACCAATTAGATTTCTGACAGCTTAGCGTATACAATGTCTGCTCATTTATTCGACCTCAGTGAGGGCTTTATCAGGTTAATCCATCCAGTTCTAGAAAATGGGAAGCCCTTTTAAGTGCTTGAAACAGGAACCCTGATATCTCTGGGAGGGAATAAGCAGCCACGGGTTAGATGAGAGAGCTGGGATTCAGCCTTGTAGGGTCCCAGCAGGGTGCTCCAATTCAGGCTCACTTAGCATCCCCCATAAGGCTGAGTTAGATCCTCATCCCACCCACGAGATCCCAGCAAACTCTGTTTTCCCTGGTTTTGAGTTGCCTGTGAACCTGCCTCTCTCCTCAAAGACCTTAAGCTACACAGAGGGGTATGAGGTCCATGTTAGTTGCTATTGCACAAAATGCCACTTACGGGGTACTCACTACATTTGTGTTGAATGAGAAGGTAAATATGCAAAAGAAACTATTTGACACTCTTTATAGCATAAAGAGACAATACTAATGACTGAATCAGTGAATACTAAGAAAATAAGGGAAAATTCACAATCCAATTAAGAGATTAGAACAAAACAGACCAAAACTTTTAACTACTTTAGGCCACTATTTGGTATTGGCATGGACGTGGCCTGGGAGCTGGCCAGAGATGCAGTCTGCCTTCCTCCTGGGACTCACCCCTGAAATCCAACCAGCATGGAAAGGGAGCCTCAGAGGACTCGTGAGCACGGTCCTGTTTAGGGAGTGCTGGTCTACAGTGATTCCACCTCTTCCTTCAACCCTACACCAAAGCACAGTGAGCAAACTCTGGCCCTAACTCTAGGAAGGCAGAATACCCAAGGTGCTGATTTGCCCAGTGGGCTTTGCTACAGACTCACCAACGGATTCACTTTTTTCTGTAATAAATAAACTTCCAGTTGAAATCCTCTTCTTTTTACTTGAAAATGAGAGGCTCCCACCCCTCATATGCACACACGGAAAGCCTACTTAGAGGATCTCTCTAGCCTGAAAGCAACCTAAATGAACCAATCCCTTCTCACATTTGGTTCTGTGCCACCATGGTTCTAATTCTGAGCTATCTTTGACTTATTGATGATTCTGGCCTTGCCTCTCCACAAAGTAGCGTTACATCCAAGAGCAGCTACCTCACAAAGCCATCGAGGCTATTCAGAGAAGAAAATGGTTTCTTTCTCTGCAGTTCTCAAATTCTTTTCAAAAGGAAAACTCACTCTCCTTTTATACTTCACAAAGTCATATTCTTAATTAAATCAACCAGAAATGGCTTGCCTTGAGATCCAAAGAGAAGTATCCAAACCAGGCTTGGATTTCTAACATCTGACACCCAAGTAAAATGCTAAATGTTCCCTAATTCTTTGTGGGAACCTGAATATGAAATCTTGGCACAGTATCTTCACTTCTTAAAAGAATAAAGTCTACATGACAATTTTAAGTATTTGAAAGTTTTCCTCTCTACAGTTTCGAAGGAGATAAAGCAAAGGTCAAATTCAGACAATTAATGGGAACGGTGGTCATCTCTTTCTGTAGATATTTCTAAACTGAGACATGAATAACTGGGATATTGGGTGGTCCTTCAGCCTTAAGCTGTGGAGTTGCCTTTGCTGCTAGCCCCAAATCTTGTCTTCAAGCTATTCCCCAAGATAGTTCTAGAAGCAAGCTTGTCTTTATTACCTCTCAGCCCATCTCTGAGTTAATAAATCCAAAAGAAAGTGGAGTCACAATGAAGAGATGTTGTAATCTACCAGATACAGAAGGAAATAAACGACAAAGACCATGTGCGCTACTAACAATGGTTTTACACTCCTGCTTACCTGACAATGAAGTCAAACTCAGATCCTGCTAGCATCAGCACTCCCAGCAGAGTGGACACAGCACCATCCAGGACGGGTGCAAACATGTGCTCCAGGGCAAGCACAGCCCTGCGGTTCTTATCGCCAATGGCTGTTAGAAAGGCCTGTACAACGAGAAAGTTCATGTTATCAGATCCCTGGACTGGACATGGAAAATGGTCAGCTTTATCTTAAATGCTACAAGCTGCTTTAACCTTCCTCTCCAGAACTTCTTACATCTTACTGTTTAGCTACTGGAATGTTTAATCAGGATAGGTCAACTAGCTAAATCTAGGCTTATACTAATATCAACTGTTCATGGTATTGAATTATATTTGGTGTTGATATAAATCTTGAACAAAGCAAAACCAAAACTATATAAAAATGAGCAGAAATGTTCCTGTCTTTTCATTGCTACTTGCCCTTAAGTCCCCCCTGCCCTCCAATTATCCCACACCATTTGGATGGGAGACATCTAGCAGCAACAGCAACAGCATTCTGGCTAATGTTTTGGATTGTCAAGACCTTGCTTCTGAAAGGGCTCAGCTCGGTGTCACGGTGCTGAAATATACTTCCTCACAATTACGCTGCGGTGAGAAATTCTGCCATTGTTTCAACCAATGCGTTAGTAGTACCCCTAAGCACTATGGAGATGTCCCAAGAAAAACACAGGACTGTAAATTCAAATCAAGGACATTCCAATTCTACATGGATATATCCCTGCCTCTGTTGGATTCCTAAAGCTCTTCCAGGTCAAGAAGGCTGTTGATAACCAATGGGAACTTTGTAGAGCAAGTTCTGGTATATCAGGCTGTTGGTTTGAGAGTGTGACCCCAGCAGGCAGGGTTGGGCCAGCAACGAATAATTCTATCTCTGCTTGAAAGTCCAGGCTGCTCTGGGATATGCTGAAAGGAGAGGGCCGGGAGCCTTTGCAGGGTGCATTCCTATCCCTTATCTACCCTGCGGAAGGACAGGAATGGTCATTCTCCTTAACAGATGAAGAAATACAAGTATACAAACGTGTGCTATGAGTTTTCATAATTTCTCCAAAATGGGTTCTACTCTTTCAGAGCTGGGGAAGACAGGGTCAATATAGTTGCCTTTTGCTCTTGGGAGAAATCACCAAGATGATTTGGAACCATGTTGCTCTGTGCCACATTCAGACCATGGGGTTATAGAGACCCAGCTGTGTCTACCCTATTGCATGCAGCTTCCATATTACTGAAACAGCAGATGAACAGGAACCCATTGACTTCTTAAAGACTTTCATGGAAGAAGAGGCTTCACCAACCTCATGCCCTCATTTCACAAACCCTGTAAGAGCAATGACTGCCTACCTGAAATATAATTTCACATATTGGATAAGAATACCATATCCTGTGGATAGTGCTCTTGACAAAGACTCAGACTAGAAGAGCTACAATTTGAATATTGTGGTTAGCATTTCCAATGTAAAAATGTGTTCTAGGACACCCTTGTTTGCCATGCTAGCTACCAAAAAAGGTGACTTTCATTTGTATCATGACTTGTGGATTATTAACTGACATGCAAATTTTTCTTTTTGAAAAAATAGTACTGAAATTATGGTTTTTCCAAAGTCTAGGATGGTGTGCTCATCTTCAAAAAAAAAAAAAAAATCTCCCTCCTTCCAGCTCATGGAAGAAAATAATTTGAACAGGCTCAAAACTTAGAGAATACTGTTTCCATGTTATCAACTCTTTATTGTACACTGGGGAAAAAAGTGGGATAACTTCCACAAAATATTCCCTCCGAAACACAAATGTTGCAAACAATAGCCCTGAGACTGCAGAAGGCACAAAGCAGCATCTGTGTAGACATACATATACCATGTGTTGAGCCCGGAGAAAAATCAATGCTAGAGATTACAAAAGCAACGCTAAAAGCAATTTGGTCTAAGTCCAAGGCTAGGTTTCCTAGCTAGGGTATCCTAAACATCAGTATTTATTCAGTCAATAAATATTTATCGAATGCATACTGACAACGCCAAGTACTTAGGCTACATGCACATCTGCAGATGGAACATAATTTACACACAGCTATGAGGTTTTTGGATAATTCTTTGATAAATGTATACAATGGACTTGTCTCTTAAAGACTCCTCCTGAAGTTAAATCTCCTCCAACAAAGCATTCACAGGACAAGGTATGGAAAGAGAGAGGGGAAAACAATTCCTGTTGAAAGCAACACCGGTTCTATCACTTTCTGCCGCCATGAATGCAGAGGCTGGGAGGTCCAAGGAGCTGGGTGGGCTCAGGTGGAAGAGCCAGCTCTTCTGGGCTGCACACTGGAGCCTTCGCTCTTAGGCCTGAGGGTATTTCCTCAGCTGCCAGCTCACCTCACCCTCAATTATGCCTTCTCCACCATGCCACCATGAGTGTGGTCTCCTTTTATCCCCACTTTATTACTGTTGTTTTTAAATTGTGTGTACGTGTGCCAACACACACACACAATCTGTCTTGAGAACACAGCTGACCACCCCAGGACCTGTGGTGATGCTAAGGACAATCAACATCGGAGGAGCAGGACCCTCCCCGGCCTACTCTAACACACCGACTCTGCCTACAGCCGACAGGCCCCAGCTAACATTTAACCTCCACACTCTTCTCCTGACTGGAAAGGAAACCAGAAAAATTTCAGCCACTCCTAGGGAACTCGGGGCCCCCTAGAAGCCTTTTCACCATGATGCCTGGGGAGAATTCAGAGGTGCCCACTTAGAGTAAAAGAGCTAAAGGAAACAGGTTGCTCTTTCAGAAAGTTTTTGCTTAGAACGTCTCCATACCAAAGCAACATGAACGGTGAATTCCACGCCGATGCCAACAGAGGCGATGAGGATGACCACGGGCACGGCACTCAGCTTGATGCCAATGAGGCCCATCATGCCGAAGAGCTCGACGGTCATCAAGGCCAGGACCATCACCTGGAAGAAGGCACACAGCCATGAGGGACAGGGCACGGCCGCTCTTGGCGTTGCAAATGGGGGAGGCTGTTAAAGTTCTAGGCGGCCTCCTTTCAGATCAAGAGCAGAGAAACATCTGTGACCCAAATACAAGGAACGTCCTAACTTGCTTTACCTTTACTTCCCAATTCAGCTTCCTGCTGGGGAGGGGGACTTTGGGACACCAATTTGTAAGACTGGAGAAGGAGCACATAAAGGCAAAGTTTAATATTCTAATGCAAATTGGTTTTCCATTATGCCTGCTCTAGAAAGCAAAACAATCCTACTCCACCAGGGCAATCTTACATAGAGTTCAACAATCATGGGCTCATCACTTGGCTACAAATTTCATGTAGTTTAAAATAAGAGCTTTCCTTCTGTTTGATCTTAACCATCGGAGACCATCCACTGATTCATCACTCAGTTTTTTGTTGGCTCGGCCTGCATCCTAAAGAAAGCTGATAGGATGAGGTGAATACAAGTTCTCGAAGGTAAAGGGGGTTTGGGTTTTGTTGGAGAGCCCACTGGCTGGGTGAAGATGACCTGGGAGCCAGTTAAGTGGGTCAGGTTACAGGGCCCCGCACTTTGGAGAGAAGTGGGTAGACAAAGCAAACCTGTTAAATCCAAGGAAAAACTTCTCTTTGCCTTTCATCTTCCTTGTAAAAAAATTTGGGGGGGAAATGGAAAGTAAATCTGTGGGGGCGACTTTGGAGTTCCTTGGGCCAAAGGGGAGAAAATACAAATAAAACAACAAACTTTACACAGATGGAAGAGAAGGAGAAAAATGATCTTTCTCCTGGGGCGGTGGGCAGGGGTGGTGGTGGGAGGGGAGGAGTAATGAGAAGTGGACATCAATCGCGAAGTGCCATGAAAACTCCCACAGACTAAACATTTACCTTTTAGCATACCTGCTACACAGAGTCACAGTGCAGAAACAAAACCTGGTCTCTGTTTTTATAATTTTGGCATTTTAAAGGCTATACCACAGCTCACAGAATTTAAACACTGCCATGGTTTTATTAGACTCGACATGAAACTTATTTCAAATCTGAGAGTATTTTGGAGAATGGATGCCAAAAACCAGGTTAGTATTAGTTTATCATTTTCCCCCCGGGAGTTAAAATACACAACCCTCCCTCCCGCCCCAAAATCGTTTTCTCCATATATCGCTGTCCTGACTTCTGTAATTATCCCTCTTGGTTAAATATAGAAAACCCTTCTGTGTATTACTAGGTCTGAGATGAGGTCACCAAATGACACTTTTGAATTAAAAAAAATTAGTTATGCTTTGAGTGTTTTTATTTAATAAACGCTCAGAGCTGTGATGGAAAGTGAGCTTTAAAAAGTCTCCTATCTTTACAGGAAAATCTTAAAGCTGCAGGAGAGGGCACGTAAGATTAAGGCCATTAGAGGCTCTACCTTAACCATGAACCTCACCACCTCAAGTAGAATAAATATATTATGGATGATGCAATCTATACCTTCCTCCAGAGGCCCAGACATAAACAAAACTTCCCGGCTGCAGAAAGAGCTATGCTGAAAGGAATTTGACTTCCACAAAGACCCTTATAATAAACTCACAATGATCCCGGCCGTCCAGGGGTTCAGAAGGAAGACCGCGCACACGAGAAACGTGCAGGCCAACACCACGCTGATGGACAGCAGCAGCCAGTGGCGGAGGCCGATGTACTGCTCCCAGAAGAGGAAGGGGTAGCCGTTGGGGTAGCTGGAGAGCCCCAGGCTCGTGTAGTTGTTGCAGATGGTTCTTACTTTTTCGATGGCTTCCACAAAGTCTGCAGTGTCTCGCAAGCCGTTGAGGTAGAACGGGAACTGAGCATATTCGATGGGCTCTGCTGCTGGGACTGGACAGAGAAGGCCACGTGTTAACAGAGGGTCCAGGGCGGAGGGGCTCCTTGCAGTGACTCCACTGTTGTGATGAACAGAGAACGCTGCAAGGAAGCTTACTGGCTGCACTTCTTTTAACACAAAGGAGAAACAATTGCTCATGATAGTCTCTGGGCCTTTACAATTTTCATATTTGGTTTAAAAAACTTTAAATCATCAACATGTGGCAGGGGAGAAGCCTACAATCGGTGTATTTTTTAACCTTTGATTTTAACCTTCCAGAAGCAGCCACTCTTTGTAAAGGGGCGGGGGTGGGGGGGGGTGGGGGGGGTCTAAAAACTCCAGGCTTAAATTTTCGGAACATTTTTTGTTCTACTGACACACATGAAAATGCTAAGTTTGAACTGTTTAATTCAATCACTTCCGAGAGCAAAATAACTCCAGAGTCGTGCTTTCCTGACAAAAATGCTTAACTTATCCTTTTAGTGATCGAACAAATTTAAACCTTCTATGCTTCTTTTCTAATGCAATGCTAAGTCTTCAGCAACAGGGGAAGAAATCCTCATACAACAAGCATTTAGTTACTGCCGTTGTGTGTTCCAGACCCTTTGGGGTCATTCAGTTGACTTGCTAAACATGATTTGCCCTATTATAATCTCAACTATAAATTTTCATTAAGACAAGCCTTGGCTGCTTGCCACAGGGCTCTGGGGTTTAGATCCAGGGAAGCACAACTCGCGCACTCTCCAGCCATGTTCGCAAGGGGACCCGTCTTCTTTCTCACATCCTCCCTCGCCCTGATATCCAATGCATAAGCTACTAATATCTCTAACGTAAATGCAAATTAAATCCACACAGAACCACCTTTCAAACTCGGGGCTGAGAGGTGAAAGGAAGAGGACACTGTTGTATACAGACTTTTCTGCTCCGGTTTAAACAGCTTTGACAGAGTACAGGTGCTTGGTGGCTTATGGGAATGACCCAACGTGCCAAAAATCCCTTCAACACCAGAGTTGACAAAGTTAAGATAAACATATAATCCCCTGCGATAAAACTTTGCAATAGTAAAATAACACTCAACCTGGAGGCGTCCCCAACTTTCACATGGAACAGCTGGCATTCAAGAGAAATGCCTGATGAACGTCTCAGAGTCAAAGCTACAAACGGAGATTAGAGAGTCTTATTTCTCAACGTGATAGAGCACGGGGTTGTATTCCATTACACATCCTCATCTGTCTCCCAGAGTTTTAAACTAAAAGAAATATATTGTTCTGTTTACACTTTTGAACCCTGGGTAGCGTCAAGGGACGAGGGCTATTGTTGAGCTTTGAAGAAACAGGGTAAGTGGACAGAGCGCTACTTACTTCTCAGCCTTGTTTCTGGCATGTAGTCGGCTTTGTCGTGGACCCATTCAGGTCGGTGGGGCCGGATGTTGGCCTGGGAGGCAGCATAAGCCACGGGGTCATTGCTGACCCAGGCCGTCAGGTAGACGTAGAAAGCGCTGGGATTAATGATGCCATCTGCATCCACCAGACGCTGTTTAGTCAACTACAAAAATGGGGAGAACAGAGGCTTTTGAGAATGGGGCTGGGGGTAAACACACTCCTGCCTAGAGAGAGCAGAAGCGGAGCTTTGCACCAGCATTTACAACAAAGAATAGAATGCCCACTGTTTGAAAGTGTTGAAAATCCCATCAGAACACCTTTGATTTCTTTCAAAGCGCACTTATCGGAGGATGCAATCATCAGTGTGTTTATAACAAACACACAGTTCTGCAGATGGCCCAGGAATTGGCTGAACCAATTAAATCTGAATGCTAAAAGACTGTCTGCAGCCAAGGCAGAGAATGAACAATCTGGAGAAACATATTTATAGGAGGGGAAGGGGAAAAAAAAAACCTGGCAAGAATCCCCATACACGTCTGTGTGCAGTTAACCTCTGTTGTTAACACTGAAGGAAATGCCACCCAGTAAATGGAGGAGAGCTATAAAAATAAAACAACATCTGTACAAATTTTGCTAACACTAGCCTCCTATGACCTGTGTTTTCAAAAAATGCCCAAGAAAGTGGAAGAGAGTAGAGCACACCCGGGGCCTTTCCAGGTAACCTCAGTTCTAAGGGGCGGTCATACTCGGTGTGCTGGACCCCCCTCTGTGTGGCCAAGTGTGCTCCCTCTACGGTAGGTCTTACGGGCTTTGCTTAGGTGAAAAACACCGTGAGATTAAGTGTGTGCACATATATTTTATATACATAGAAAAATTGTGTTTCCTGTCTATTTTAGATTCAGGCCTTGTTCCCTTTTTTTTTTTTTTTTTTTTCCAAAAAACAAAATGAAAAACACCAGTGACAGCAGTTAATAGAGAAAGAGCAAAGGAAGAAGGCGTGGAGGAGAGTGAGAGAACTAGGCTTCGGGAATCTGGATTCAATTAATCCACAGGATATGTAACAACTGTATGTCTTCAAACCGTCTCTGGAATTACATAGTGCAGCTCACGGCCTCCATGCATGCAGCACGCTTTTCTCCCTCCCAGGCGGAGGCAATGCTATCTGGGGGCCTGGCCCAATCACATTCATCCCATGGAGTCCCTGCTCCCTCAAGCCAGCTCAGCTCCTCGGGCATCTCCCTGCCATCCCTCAGGCACGCTCCTCTGCCCATGCCCTTGTCAAACTGACAGCCTGCTGCATGTTGCTATAAAGCAACGAGTTTCACACTCCATAATAACTCTGAACAATGTACTTTGTAAATCTGTCACCTTTAATGCCAGCAAAAAAGGGGAGACAATAAACAGAGCTGCTGAGAAGATCATTAGCATGACGGTTTTCTGCCTAAAGGTACAGCAAGCAGGCTCCACAGAGCGAGGGAAGAGGCTCTGAGGAAGCTGAAGGTGCACGTGCGGGACCCATTTGAAAGCTGAAGAGTCCAGCACACTCCTGAACACGCCTGAGGCGTCAAAAGGGATATACTGGAATCCCAGTCCCTTTTAGAAGAAGGTGCAAATGCAGTTGGAGAACACAACTGCCAAACAGAAACAGCTCCTCTTACGTAGGGGAGTGGGCAGAACGGTGAGTCCACTTGGATGGCGAGGACCTTCATTTCCATTTGCTTCACTCAGGACAGAGTGAACGAGATCAAATGCAACAAATCCTCCCATCATTCCAGTAACCTCTCCAATCTCCTAACCCATCCACCCACCCCAAATTCTGTTCTGCTCATCTAAACAACTGCTACCCAACAAATCCGTCTTTCCATGTTTTAATACAGCCAAGACCAACACAGTGACAAGGACTAGATTTTGGAGGAATAACATGATAGCATTTCTCCCATCTGAAAGAGCCCGCATTGTCTGGACTGCCCTTTATTCTGACAGCTGTACTGGAGGCAGGTAACATAGCTGTCCCCACTTGACAGACTAGGACAGCAAGGCTCACTGGCTTGCCTGAGGTCACACAATGAGTGGGTGGAATGAGGTAAATTAGAGCCAGCTCAACACTCTTTCTACCAGCTGCTAAGGCCTCAGGCCTCCCGAGAGCACAGGCTGGGATGGCATGTTGTCAACAGTCTTTGGCAGGACAGCTGCCCCACAGCTCTGCTCAACTGTGCCCTGGAACCCCATGGTGTACCTGACTGATGTCGATGGGCTTATCACCACTGCCAGTCTGCACCAGGAGTTTGTAGGCAAGAACTCCGTCATCCGATCCATTCTTGTAATTGTTCGGCATGATTTTCCCAGTCTCCCAGTCACTGTCAAATGCATCCTGAAGTCCTAGAAAAGGCAAACGTGTAATGCATTACAACTTTTAACTAGAATGACCCTGCTCCTAATGGGGTGGGCTGAGGACGGGGAACAGAACAGAGGAATGATGGACATGAACCCAAAACACTCTCTGTATTCTACTTCCACTCCAACTGGTAACATCAGGTTTTTCATGAATGAACTGCAGGTTGCTAACAATCACTGCTCCAAAGGGCAAAAGGGAGATGTTTGTTTCTAGGAAACAAGGATATATATTTTACCTTAAAAAAATTAATTCCTCTTCTTTTCTCCCATGACTATTCCAAAAGACAGCAAGAGAGCGAGAGAAAGACACACACCAGGTTCGTTAACCGTTTCGTGCCACATAGGGTGCTAAGCATGGGTTCTTCAATACAACCAGAAATTCCACTCGGAGGGGGAAAAACACATTCAAACTCCCAACTTCAAACAGCAACTCAGCTGCTTCTGGAGCCCAGGGTGAGTGAACACGATTCTGTCAATTTGTTCCATCTGTTCGACTTGTGGAGCTAATACAAGCTGTGGGATCTGCTGCCAGGTTGTGTAAAGATCACAGCCAACACCTATTCACTCTCGCCTGTTCTCTTCCTCTTCGCCACCCTTCCTTAGGAGAGGGGCATGGGGGAAGGAAGGGAAGGATCTCGTGTGTACTCGTGGGGAAATACCTCACAGGGTAAATTTGGATCCGATTGAGAACAGGAAGCCACAGGCCAATACAAGGAGGCTCTGTGAGAACAGATGACAAACCGCAAGCCCAGGGAGGGGGAAGGCAGGCGTGCTCGGGGCCTGGGGGATGGGCGCGTCCCCCAGCCCACCACACACAGCTGCGCTTGGCCTCTGTAATCAAAACCATCATTACAGACCTGACGGTTTGGCTACAGCTGTAAAGAGATAAGCGTGTTGGAAGAGAAAACAGGGCCCTGGTGACCCGGCCTTAGGGTCTGAGCACTGGCTGGCGAGGCGCACTCTCCGCGGAGGCCCCCACCCCCTCTCCTCTCAGTCACCTCCCAAGTAGAACTCCCAAGCCCCGGCAGCTCAGGAAACCACAGCTTTTGAGCAAGCTGCACATGTATGGGTCAGACATGGCTGGTAAGAAGGGAGAAGGGCTTATTTCATTTCAGGACATGCCTTGGATGACTTCAAAGACCAAAAAAAAAAAAAAAAAAAATCTGGTTGTGTTAGTGCACAGAATGGTGAAGCTCGTGGGGTTTGAGGTTGGGGGGCGGTGGAGGTGGATCATAAGCCCCTTCGCTCTTTTTTTAAAAACTAAATTCTCCTTCCAACACTGCTGGTTGTACGAACAACTGGGCGATGAGGATGGTGGGCTTGGTGGTGAAAGGAGTCCCCTCACCCCCCATTACGGGGTGGGAGGGGGGAGGCAGGGCTGGGAGAGACCACCAGGTCGGCTGCACTCCCAACTCCCAGACTGTTTTTCATACATAGCAAGGCATGCACGCAAGCCGCATTGAACAGATGTTATTTTATTACCGAAAGCCTTTTTTTTCTGTTTTTGAAAAAAATAAACAGGAGAGGAAAAACAACCGCTCCCCCTCTGCCCCGCAAAAGGGAGGCCTGGTCTGTTTTCCTCACCACAATAGAATTTCCATCACTTCATGACGCGTAGCGGACTTGAACCCTCTCCCTCTTGACAGTGACTCCCCAAGAGCAGCCCACGCTCAGCTCAGCGCTCAGCGAACCTGGGCTGTTCTAGTCTCACGCCCACCAGCCCTTGTTTAAGTCTAACGACCACCTCGTGAGATAGTTCTCACTCCCACTTTAGAGACGGAGAAACTGGGGCTTGGAAAGGTGAAGTACTCGCGAAGGCCACCCAGCAGGTCAATGTTGGAGCGAAGCTGAAACTCAGGCAGTTCCAGAATCAGCTGGAACCACTCTCTGCTCCGAACTGCCCTGAAAACACCCTGGTGCCCAAGAAGTATTTGCTGAAGGCATGAATACAATTAGCAGAGTTAACTCTGGTACCAACATCTGGTGGCAAACTGGGGGAGCACGCGTGTCCTAACAACCTGAGGGCAGTTTTAAGATATTTGTTGGGACACCCTAGGGTGAAACAAAGAAAGATTAGATATGGGGAGGTCAACCCTGCTGGCAATTCAACTCGTTACCCACCCACTGGTCTCTTAGGTGCCACTCTACCAGGGGCTCAAAGATGAACAAGAAACGGTCATCTATTTTATGGAGAAGTCCTTTCATGATTAATATAATATTTTCTGACTCATTACCAAAAAGCCCAAGGGACACTGGGCTGGCCTAAAGTGCATGGACAAGATATGACCTGGACACAAAAGAGGGAACACAGATGTGCTTCGGCTGCCTCTTGGCCAACAGTTTATATTCTGACACATACACACTACAAAAATTTGCAACATTTCACTTATTTTACCGCAAAACCTTAAAATTTTAGTTAGTACTTCTCATTATAGATATTTTGTACTAAAAATTATTTTCTAGTGTAAAGTTCTGGGCCAAAGGAATTATCCCAATTGCCAATTTGTCTTCAGATATGGGACCCTAAAATGAAAATGTTAATCAAAATTTTATTTGCATAATTTGGTGTGAAGTAAAAAGGAACACCACTTGGACCTATGCATCAGGTTTTCTCTGTAACTTTACCTCATCTGTATGTATGTTTTAAGATGTAATATGTGGCATAATTTCTGAATCAACTATTATATATTTTTATTAATATAAGAAAAAAATAAACTACCAGAATGCTGATAAAGACCAATGTGATGACATGGTTTTAATGGCAAATCCATTAAAAACCAATGAGGCTCCCACCATGAAAAACTGGCTGGGTGTGGTGGTGCACACCTGTACTCCATAGCTATTTGGGAGGCAGGAGGATCACTTGAGCCCAGGAGTCTGAGGTTGCAGTGAGCCACAATGATGCCACTGCACTCCTCTAGCCCCGGGCAACAAAGCAAGACCCTGTCTCAAAAAAAGATTCTCAAGTCCTGCTGCTTTACATCAGTAAAGGAAACAAAGTATAGAGATATTCTATAATACTCTATAAAAAGGTTAACGGTCTGCATTGCCTAGAGATAATACTCCTTTGCCCCCTTCCCCAACCCTGCTTAACACGCCATATTGAGCAACTGAAGGAATGGCTGAAGACACTGAAATGCATTCTACAATAACCCTGCTCTGCTCAGATGCTGGCAGGGCACAGCAGATCTCTTTGTCATTTGTTGCAAGTTATTTGCATGTCTTTGGCCAATGGTACAAAAAATGGAAAGCAGAGACTCTCTCCACTGTCTGATTCTTTTAACTCACCCAAATACCACTGCTTTTAAAACTAAATGTAAAAATATGAGACTTGGAAAAAATTCAAGTTCATCTCAGAAGCGTATTAAAAATAATAATCATGGCATGTTGTTCTGTTCACCTTCCTCCAAAATAAAAATCAAATTTCATATACATGTATGAACAAAATCCTAGTAACACAAGTCAAAGCCAGAAACTGTGTGGAACCATCCTCAATCAACCTCAAATTGTTTACCATCTCATGCAAACTCACAGGGAAATTGGCTGCTTAATCTTTACATACAAGTGTATTGACTTAAGACCAAAAAGGGCACTTAAATCTGTGTTTAAACAAGACTAATTAAGTGGGAAATTAAGACAATCATTTGGATAACCTAAGCCAAAAAATGCTGGGTGCCATAATGATTTGGGTATTCCTGTAAAAGCATTTTTGCTTGAATTGTGTTGGATAATTATCCTGATTCTCTACTTCACTTTGCATGTGTCAACGCAGAATTAAGTGAACAGCTGTTCTTGGAATCACTGCATACATTTTTACTCAGTCAGTTAGCAGTTAGGGGCAAATTTAGAGAAATTTTTTTCCCTCCAGTTGACTAATATTCCTAGAAATGTTTCTAAGTGTAAGTTAAGAAGCCAAGAAAGGCATTTTAAAGCAGAATTCAATTATTTATGAAATAATGTAAAATGTGATTAAGGATTTATAAGTTTACTTCATATGCCAAATCAAAAAATGATCAAAATGAACCCAAATGTAAACTACAGATTCTGGGTGATAATGATGTGTAGGTTCGCCAATTGTAACAAATGCACCACTCTGGCGGGAGGTGTGTACAGTAGGAGGCTATGCATGTGTGAGGGGAAAGGGAAAATGGGAAATCTCTACCTTCTGTTCAATTTTGCTGTGAACCCAAAATTGCCTTAAAAGTGAATTAGAAATACATTTTTTAGAAGATGGTCAAAATATGGAATTTTGAATTATATCCACTGCTGAGCCAAACTCTTGTGGTGCAGTAAGCTGTAATTTGGCAGCAGATCAGCCTAGGAATTCCATCAACACTCTGATTTCACTTGGTCACCAAAACAGCCACCATCCATCCAAAAGCAAAGAGCAACAGAAGCATCTGACTCCATACTTTATGACACACTTTCCCTTTTCCTAATGTGTACTCATAAATTCTTACAGAAGTTCCTGAGTCACTCATTTGAATTATTGGCATTGTCTTACAGGTAAGAGCCGGATTTGGGAGGCTGCCGCAGACATAGTCCATATAAGCATTTCAAGCAACACTCGGAAGTCATCAACGAAACATGTCAGTGTTACCTTACGATCTAACACTTACTTAAATGAACAAAGGGAACGCGTAGAAGCTGAACACACAAAAGACCAAAAGGACGGCCCCCCAGCAGTGCCCTCCTTACCCTGCAGCCAGTCTCTGAAGTAGTGCAGCCACATTTTGGGAAGCTGTTTGTTTTCTTCCAACATGACATACTTCACATTACTGAAGCTCTTGTGAAGGTCGTAAAGTAAGTGCTGGATATTCGGGTAGTCTGCTTTCTGGGTGACTATATACATGTTGTAGAAAGAAAAGTATTTGAATTGTGCAGCAATAAAGTCATATTCTCTGGTTTCCCGAGGTACAATGTCTGTAAGGTCCAGCCCATCTCTCACTCGGGTGGTCCCATAAAGGCTGACCCCCAGCAAGCCCAGGAAAAGGAAGATCACCACGACCTGAAACAGAGTAAGAGGCATTAGGTCAGACCCAAAGGAATGTCACTGACTCTTCCTTGACAAACATAAGCTGTTTAGTTAGTATCTTCTTGTCACCACTACGTTGGCCCTGACCTAGCACGTAGGAGGTATTCTCCCAGGGGGAAAAAGATAAAATCACAGTAATCACATTTTTAAAGAACCTCATAAAGAATAAAAATGTTTAAAATGTAAGGCGTTCTGGGAGGCTGAGGACTGCTTGAGCTCAGCAGTTCGAGACCAGCCTGAGCAAGAGCAAGTCTGTCTCTATTAAAAAATTGAAAAAATTAGCCGAGCATCGTGGCGCACACCTGTAGTCCCAGCTACTCAGGAGGCCGAGACAGGAGGATTGCTTGAACCCAGGTGTTTGAGCTTGCAGTGAGCTATGATAGTACCACTGCACTCTAGTCAGGGTGACAGAGCAAGACCCTGTCTCAAAACAAAGAAACTTTAAAATGTAAGGAGGTGACCTAAATTCATAGAAACACTTGCAACATAGAGAGTCATTGTGGAAGATGAGCTTATCGAAATGGCCCCAAGCTCTAAGTGGATCGATTCTTTTAGAGGCATGAAATATATCACACTTTAATGAATTTTTTTTTAATGGAAAAAGAAGAAAACGAGAAGCAGTGACTTGTGGTACATTACCTTGGCTTTTGGTTTCAAGAGGAAGGGAGCATAGTGTTTTTCAGCAAAAGATGAGAGTGTCCACTTGGTACAGGGAGGCTCGAGGCAGTGGAGGCTGGAGTCGGAGAACTGGGAGAGCAGGTCCCTTGTGGAGCTGGTGCTCTCGGGGCTCTGGCAGCTGAGGGTGTCCTGGGTCACGGTGACAGGCTGCACAGAGATCTCTGAGCGCGGCTCAGCAGTGGTGTAGTACACGTGCGTGTGGGGGTCGTACTCTGTGCGGAGCTGCACGGTGGACTGCATGGTAATCTGTGTTTCGTGGGCGAAGCTGTGGCTGCTGTAGGGGGGCGGGGGGCTGTATCGGGTGTTGTCGTGGGTCTCTGTGTAGGCCTGAGGTTCAACCTGAATCACTCTGCTGACACAGGGGCTGGAAGAAGGGGAGATGCATTGCAACGTAATGCTGAAACAAGGGAAAATGGCGCTTTTGTTTTTGCCAATGACTGAGGATGCCCATCTCACAGAGCTCTGACTTAGGAGGAAACATCCTATCGTTGGACCCCAGAAACATTGCTCGATTGATCTGGACATAGATGTAAGGAGGCCAAATGGAAGACTGATCCTAAATCTGACTTACAGAAGCAAGTTACATGATGATTAACCCCTTTAGAGCATAATTCCAAACAAAACAAAACAAA
This sequence comes from Eulemur rufifrons, assembly GCF_041146395.1. Taxonomy (NCBI): domain Eukaryota; kingdom Metazoa; phylum Chordata; class Mammalia; order Primates; family Lemuridae; genus Eulemur; species Eulemur rufifrons. The sequence goes on from NC_090989.1 coordinate 206,738,267, forward strand.
AACCAAAGAATTACCAAAGAACTGCATTCTTTTCCTAGATGGGTGTTTTTCAACCTTGTTCTGCTCTAATGCAAAGATATGAAACATTCCCAATAATCACCAATATTGATTCACAACAGAAGAAATGATCATGTGTATCAGAACCTTTAAGGGTTGTGAGAATGCTCAGTTGGGGGTGGGGAGAAGCCCAGGGACTCAGATGTTCCCCAAGGAAAGCACCCTCTGTCTAGTATCTCCCCTCCTCCCTCCATCACACCAGTGCAAAACTTGTTAACTACGTTCCCTCGTAAGTCCATAGACCCAGAGAGCTCTCTAACAGTACCGCTCTGTACCCAACCAATAAAGGCCATGGCAGCTGAAAATGTACCTTGTAAAACAGCAGAAAATATCCAACCTCCTGTCCTCCCGTCGATACAAATCCATGCTGAGAATTGCAGGAAAAATGAGCAGAACCATGGCAAAATTGAACACCACCACGACTGCCGCCTAGGAGCAGGAAAAAAAACTTAGAGGTCACAAATATGCCTCCTCTCAGAGGGCCTGCCTTGAAAATAAAGATGCTTTTAAACTATTTTTCTTTCACTTTCCTATCAAAGCATTTAAAGTTGAGAGGGATGTTAGAGGTCCTCGTCATTTTGCTACTTACTCTCCCATCATTAAGAGTCCATTTGTCTGGGACAGACCCATTCATTCTGATCTTTTCCATCTCTAGTAAATTCCTTGAACCCATGGGGTACAAGATAGGAACTAAAACTACCAATGTCTTGCTAGTGAACTAACCAAACCAAACCAAACCAAGGCAGAACAGAATACACTGGAGATGTTTTAATTTAAAACAAAAAGCAGCATTTCCCTTCCAGAACATTTCTAAGAGCTCATGCAACCTTGACTTTACATTTAAAGATCTGTATATAAAGTGGGTTGAGCATATCAAAATGTCACCTTTAAAACATGAAATAAAATTTCACACATGTCCCCTGAGGTTTTTAATAGGCACATTCCAAATAGCCTCTGGAGTAGCCTGTGGGGTGTGCGGGTGAGTAACATAAAAGGTCAAGGAGAGTTAAGCAGAAAGAAATTCCTGTGTGTGATTATAGGACGCAGAATAAATAAGTACAGATTCAAAAGTCACTCCATAACCTAGAATAAACACGGGGCTAGATTCTGTGGTGCTTTGGCAAATCTCCTGCTGACCTAGTAAAAATTACAAAATTGGGCTGTTAATAGGGGAAAGTCAACAGAGGACAGTTGAAAGGGCTATCCTGTTCAGAAAAGCATGGCAAAAAGCAGCATAATAGAAAAATGGAACTGGAATGCTAAGTAACCAAGAAATAATCAGACTTTTTTTTTTAAAAAAAATGAAAAATCCTTATGAGGTTTTCCAAAGAACTGCTTAGCTCAAAGACCTTCTCAAACTGGGTTAATGTCTCAGGGTGAGAAAAGAAAACCTGGCTATAACTGGTACCTAAGAAAATCAAGGGAGAACTTCACAAAGGGCTTTTGATGGCAACTGTGAATTTATGCTCAAGGTGAAATAGCATGCCCGGGTTCTGGACAGATGCCTTTCGATAATTAATTTCCTGTCAAGTCTATAAAACCATAAAAGAACCCAAAGTCTCCATCTAAAAATTACCTAACCCCTTTCTTCTTAGTCTATCTTAAAAATTACTCATCAATTCAAAAATGTAAAGCATGTTAACTTACCACTTTAAAGTGCACAAGGTACTTTAGAGACCTGTGTGACAGGCCTGTGTGAGTGAGCACATCACGACTGTGACTAGGCAATCTAAGACACAGACACTTTAAAATGTTGAGTACTGTGCGGGCTGCTGGAGACGCAGAGACAAAATCCTGCTCTCAAGGACTGACCTACAAACAGATTACCGTCCTGACCAGTAAATGTAATAGCAAAAGTCGGAACCAGGTTCCAGAGCAGCTCAGAAGAGGGAGCGAGCATCAGCCTGGACTGGTGAGGAGGGTCGGTCAGGGACAGTTCCCTGCGAGATGAAAAAGAGGTTGGGTAGGATCAGGGAAGGGACAGATGCTCTATGTGGAGGTAACAGGGTAGGCAGTGTCCAAGACAGGGACATCCCCTCTTGGACACTGTCTCAAGTCACTCAGTACTGCTGGGATTTAAAACTCAGTTGGGGGAAGGCAAAGGAGAAGTGATGAGTATCAGGTAGTTAATACCGGATGCATTCAATTCCCACAGCAACCCGGAGGGAGATGTTCTTATTGCTGTCGACACTATCACCTCAACAAAGACCACCGAGGTGCAGAGTAGCATCACCTATCTGGGGTTAACCAGCAAATCAGATTCCTGTGGGGGCTTGATGCAAAGCCCTCAGGCCAACTGAGAAGTGGGAGTTCTTATTAGATCTGGCCACTTTCTGAGAGGATGTACGTGAACTGGGTTAGTATTCCTGACCCATCAGACAGTAGGGGATGAGGGAAGAACAGGTGTGATTCTAAAGGAGCTTGTCCGTTTTCAGGAAAATGTGATCCTGGGGGCAGAATCCTTTAAGCTTTTTAAATCACAGTCATGTTTAGAATTCAGGAGTAGAATGTAGAAAAGAAACTCTGGACAGAAGTTCATAAGGACACGGAGCGCAGAGACTGTGAAACAGAAAGCCACACTAGTGCACACACAGGTAGTGGCCATGGCGACACTACCGCTTGCTGCAGTGGAATTTCTCTGACACGGGCCTCACTGATCAGGGGACTCTGACAGGCACCTACCTTGGTCTGTCTTTCATGATGGAAAGGAAGGGAGAGAGAAGAACTCCAAAGCAGAGTCCCATCTAACTCACTTCCTAAAAATACACTACGTATATAGGGAGAAACATTTTCTGAAAAGAAAACAGCAGAACTTCAGCATCCCCCAAAGTACAACAAAATAGTAAAAACAGCAAGGATTTCTCAGTAAGGGTCAAGAGGCACAACAGAGGCCAAGGAGAGTTTAAGGAATTCTAAGTAAATCAGAAGCAATGTCAGGGATGATCTTGCATTGTGAATCAATTCTAGTTACCATTTACCAAGGGGAAATTGGACTGCTGCTAAAAAATAAAAAAAAAATTAAAAAAAAAATTAAAAAAAATTCAAAAAAAAAAAATTCTAGTTACTGTGCTTGCAGGAAATATCCCATTCCCCTAAAACATCTATGGCTGAGACACTCGCAGAGTGGGCCCCAGGCTAAAGCTCCTTGCCATTTGGAGCAAGGGGTTCTGTTCTGGGAGTTTTCCCTGAGGAACAAACACTACTAGGTTATCAGCAAGCCCCAGTGCAGGGCATTGGTCCTAAAGGATTACAGATGGTGCCAGTGCTTTTTGGTAAGAGGTGGCATTTGGACAAATGGACAAAGGTTCATAAGGAAGTTTAAGATTGTTTGTGAAAAAAATAAATATCTATTTATTTTGGTTAGGATACAAAAGTGGGGAAATACTACAGGGAAAATTCCATATGGTAACATGGGTTTATTATTGGACAGAACCACTTTGGGGGGGGGTCTCTCCCTTTTGATGCTAAATCTGTAGTATCTTACAAATATAAACACAAATGAACACTCAGTCACAATTTAACACAGTTCACTAAAGGGAGAGAAGCTACTGGTTCATTTTGAATGTCAATACATTTCAAAGGAAAACAGGGTAACATTCCTGAAGGCCACTGCAAAAATCATTGCATGTTCTTTCTCTCTTTTCCTTTTTTCTTATGTTGTATTTCCTTTTTTTTTTTTTTTGTAAAACAGAGTGTCATGGGAAGCCATTCCTTAATAAATGAGGATTCTTGGAAGCTGTAGATGATGCAAGTTTCTAAAGCGATACTCCAGTGGCTTGAAATAGAAATGCAAAACCCACAGTACTCGTTTCATCTCTGTAAGGTGCTTACCTTGGGAGAACTTAGCGCACTGGATTTTCTAAAAGGCTACTCCTCGTAAGGAAACCTCAGGTAGCTTTTCAGACCACCACACCATAGGATATCATTAAAGGAGAGTCTGCCTTGCTGAATCATCAGAATGTACTGAGGAGAGGGGAGGAGAGAATGAGAGAGAGGGAAAAGAAAAGGAGTGTGAGAAGGCAAGAAAGGCAGCGAGGGAGAGGCAAGCAGAGAAGGGGAAAAGGAGAGAGAGCAAGGAGGCAGGGGCCCACTAATAAAAGACCCTTAAAACAATTTCTTAAGACCAGAACCTGCTGCTGTATGTGAAACAAGAAAGGGGTGCAAGAGGGTGTGGAGCAGTTGCCCGCCTGTACAAAAAGGCATCCTAAAACTTCAGTTGTACCACTTATTTAGTGAGCATCTTCATCTTTCATATTACGAAGCAGTTAGATGCATTTTCACTTTCCTTGTGTTTAGGTCCTAGTTTCAGATTTGAACTTTATTCATTGATTCACTCATATTTCTCTCTGTGTTTATAATACAAATAAACTCCTTTTTCATTTCTTTTTATTTTTCTTTTGGGGCTGGCGGTTATGATGATTGGCACAAAATGTTTTTTCGTGTTATATCTTACACTAAATATTAAGGAGGCCTCAAATCCCAAACCCAGTAGGATCATCAGCTGCCCAGGCCGCTACTGGTAATCAGTGAAATGAAATTCAAATACATTATTGATTGGTTCTTTTTTATATGGCAAATATGAAGACTAAGGAAAGAGCCAAACTTGTTGACAAGAGTATAAACAGAAGACTAATTCATGATTTGTCCATTTCTCCTCCTGGTCACAATCCTCTGGACCTTTTGGTGAGTAAAGAGAATAAAGCAGTGTGATGAGCTGGGTGTAGTAACAATTTAAAAAGCGACCCCAAAGTTGTTTCCTCTAAACACCTGGCCATCTCATTCATTATATATCATATGGTAAGGAAGAAAGAAAGGGGAAAGCCAACGTTTCTTTCATCTTTCTTTGAAAATAAGTGAGGTTTTAAAATTTGAAATTAACTCACAAAACTCCAGTAATATCTTAAGATATCGAAACCCTAGACCACTTTGGGCTCAGGAAGACCGTGTCATGGACTGGTCAAGTCTCTGCTTCACATGCCGTTTGGACTGATTTCAGGATTCTTATGCGTTTCCAGTGGCTCAAGGGCAATGTCAGTAATTTACTCCAAACACAGAACGGACTGTATCTGCATCCTCACTCTAGGGAACTCTCCATGCTTGTAATTCACATAGGCTGAATCTTTGTTTAGAAAAATAGTTCTGTGACCTTGGAGTGTGAAAGGGCCTGGTGTGGAAGACAGAACAAATCCCGAGGGAGTCAACATGCTCCATGTAACAAAGTGAGAGAGAGTTTGAGTTTGCTTGGGCAGCCTGAGAGGGGAGCAGGGGACCAAAAGCCAAGAGAAGAGGGACAGGAGAGATGGAGGCCAGCTAAGAAAAGGGAGGTGGGAAGCAAGGGTGCTCCAAGGCACCTCCCTGCAGGAAATCCTCCAAGGCAGACACTGGCCAATACTCTCCTATGGTGCTATCCGACATGCGGTTTCAAGCGACCATCGAGTCTGGGCTACACACAACCTCATCTGTATATGTCAATGAAGTCTACTCTACACAACTGCCTTGGGTTGGAGTTGCTTTGGGGAAAGAAAAGAAAGAAAGGGTGTCATGTTTGGGTTGAGGTGGCCAGCAGGGGAGTGGAGTAACCACAGACACTGAGAGGTGTTTAGAAGCAGGAGATGGCCCAGAAGCTGGCTGGGCAGGGGTGAACTCAGAGGACCACATGGAGTGGCTCGATACCACTTCACTGTGACTATATAGGAAAGGGCAACTCTAAGGCAACAGGCATCTGGGCTATAGGGCTTGAAAGGAAGGAAAGAACCGTAGAACTAACCTAATATATTTTTTGGAGGGAGCGTCAGGGTTATAGTGAAAGCAGCATCCACCCAGCTGAGCAGAGCCCCAGACACTGGCGTGCTACTGAACGTCAGCACCTTGCCCGGAACCCCCACGGATTTCACCACGGGAAGCTCACCTGGAGGGAGAACGCCCGCAGAGCAGGAATCGGGATCAACGCGGCCATGAAGAAGGCAGTGACGTTGCTGATGGATGTGAGGGCCACACTGGCGCCTGTGCGCTTGAGGCACTCCCCGGTCCTGTCCTGAGGACAAGAAACCATAGCGCTAAGGGCATACACTGTGTGAGCAGTTCAGACATGTGGCAAAATAACACAGCCATAGTTCACATTGCTGGTGTAGGGGACAAGAAGGAGCTGTGGCTGCCACACCCCCGGTGCCAGCACTATTCAATACTGTGTATGCAGTTCATCCCTGTCCAAAGCAGAAAGCTGCAAGATAAGGACTTAAGAAAAATTTTAATATGATTTTAAAGTGTAGGGGGGTGGCAAAGTGACAGAAATCTCAGAGAAGCAAACATGGGCTTTGGAAAGGTACAGCAATTAAGTATGAAGTGTCTAAAATAAACACCCATATTTCTAAAGGCTCCCCAAATGGAGCTCTTGGAATTTCTCACAGCTGATACATGTCTTCAGACTCTTCCAGCTTACTGTATTTATTTAGGGCCAGTGACATGTCATTCTCACATGGGACTGAAATATTTACTTGGCCAGATCGAGAAAAATCAAAGGGCAAATACTCAGGAACAGAGGGAGCTGTGGGTGTCCTCAAAGTTTTCTTCTTTTACCTCAAAAGGGATTCTTTTATTCTGTCCCGTTTCACTAAAGGCATGGGCCAGAAGAAAAACATCATCCACACCAACGCCAAGAGCAAGAAATGGCAAAACCTGTAGCGAAAACAGAGGATGGTGGCATTAGACATTTGAGATTGAATTTGGATAATTCTACAGTTATAATATTTGAAACATTGCCACCAGTGCCCATAGCAGTTACTCAAAGGACAGATTACATTTCCTGACAGTGAAGAATTTATTTTATCTGACAGTTTACACCCCCAAGTCTAACAGTTTCAGCTCATAGTAGATCTTGTATGTTTCCTTCTCTAAGGTCCATGTACAATAATTTTTTTAAGTTAATAAATGAGAAGGAATTTAACTCATCTAAAGCGATGGTTCTCAGAGTATGACGCCTGGACCAGCATCTTTGGGAACTGGCCAGAAGTGCACACTCTTAGCCCATGCCCCAGACCTACTGAAGTAGAAACCTCTGCGGGTGGGGCCCAGCAATCTGAGTTTTCACAAACCTTCCAGGTGATTCTAATGCCCACTAGGATTTGAGAACCATGACCCTAGTAAATGATATAAATTCCTCTAAGTGAAGTGTCTCTATTAACCAGCAGGCCCATCAGTTTGTGCCCACTGTCCCTAGGGCTCTGTTTAGAGTTGACACTCCCCTAAGACAAGAGGCATCCCAGTGGAAAAGCCTGGAAGACCCTTTAGATGAGATGGACACACAGGAGGCTGGCTGAGCCGAGCCTGGGAGGGGCATTTGTCAAGGGACAGTGGATGAATGGCTCCTTTAGTACCTGAGTTGTCGCAGCGTTAAAGGAAATTCCGATCAATGAGCACAGGCCCAATCCTGCAGCCACTGACAGTGCAACCAACAGGACACCAGCCAGCCCCACGGCACCCTGGGACTTGGAGCAGTCCCAGCGCAGCATGGTTAAGCAGGCATAGGCAAGCTGCAAGCAGAACAATTGGGGGGAGGGGGGAGGAATGAAGGGGAAGTGGAGGAGAAGGGGAAGGGGGGGGACACAAAACAAAAGCCAAACATTAGAATGTGTAATGATTCTAATGTTTCCCCCCCCCATCACCCCACATCAGAAGGTAGAACTTATGAAATCCAACAACAACAACAAAACTTTACATTAAGGACATCACACAAAATGATACGAGTCAGATGGGCGAACTGCAAATGGGGAAAACTGCTTTATATGACCACTTTTTAAACCGTTATGAAGCCGAGCTCTCTCTGTCTTGGATGCACGTGTATGTTAAAAGCAGTTAAATAAGCAGGCGCGGTCATGGAAAGATAAAAACTTAAAAAAAACAAAAACAAACCCCGAAACCCAACCCCCCGGGAGCACAGACTTGACCATTACCATCAGTAAGTAGCCGCTGGCCACTCGGATGACACTGACGTCAGAGAAGGATTTCAGGATGTCGTCCAGGGTCGTAGTGGTGAAGGAGAGCACCTTCTGAGTGGAGTTCTGTGCAACGCTCTGATGAACCACCTGTGGGCACAACATAAGGCTAAATTCCCACATGGAATTAAAGCTTCCACGAGCTTCCACAGCACAGACCTCAGGTAGCACACCCCACTTCTACATTGTTTCTGATGCATTAAAAAAAAAAGTTCTACACGGATTCAGGTGAAGGGAAGGGAGCTGAACTTGGACAAACATTAAACGACCCTGAATTAGGACAATGAGACTGGGTGCTGTGGTGAGCCAGTATAACTGGAGTCCACTCCCAGCACTGTGTTTACTCCAAGTCCAAGACTGCTATTGCCTTCTCCATAACCCCACAACTGATTTGCGGTCCCATCAGTTCCCTTCTAATCCCAAACAACTCATTCCTACAGGCACTCTCCTCCCCCACCCCATTCATTTGCTGGCCACTTTTAAAAGGTCACATGCAACTCAGCAGAGGTCACTGCTTGGGAAACAAAGGCCAGCTCCTGTCACATGACCTGACCAAGGGGCCTGCAGCTGTGAACAGATTCTATGCCTTGCTAATGTTTTCCAGACACCTTTGCTCGCCAACCAAGTGTTTTCTTAAACACTGTTAGGCCTTAGCTTTGGAGTTCACAACTGGTTCCTAAACATGTTTCAGGGCATCCCAATTGGAACTAGTGTCTCTTAGATATTACCCTAGGATTTTCACTACCAAGGAAAGGGAAAAAGTTTTCATCCCATCAAGTTCCCAGAATTGGAATCTGTTTTGAAAATAAACCTAATGGAAAAAATGTTTTAAATAATGATGAAAATGAAGAACTGAGTAACCAGCGAGTTTGCACCCAGGTTCAAGGGTGGGCTTACCTCCACATACGTCCTCTGCCAAGCCTCCAGGATGGCTGCTGCCTTGTCCTCGTTCCAGTTGATGTGCGAGACATACTCGTATCCCTTGAAGTGTTCGTACATTTGCTTGGGGGTCATCAACTGGAACATGGTCTGCAGGGCGTGGGCGCTGTGGGGGGGATTGAGGGGGTGGGTGGGAAGGCACAACATCAACATTCCCAGGAAGCAGTTTTCACTGTGTAAAAATTCCCAAAGGAGCACCCTTAACTCGCTCACAGCAATTCCCTCCTCCTCTGTGAGCACATGTTTCCATTAAAACGGGACCAGGATGGTTATTTTATTTAATAGATTGATGTACCATATTAAAGGTGTAACCTTACAACCTTTTACAGATATACCCCAAAATTAAATTAATAGGCAATTTCCTTTCTCAGTTTCTATTCCACAGGACAGGAAGGGTAGAAGGGTAGATAGCTTGAGCAGATACAGTGTGATAGCAGTGCACACTCGCTGTGCAGAAATCCCACACGACAGCGCTCCCGAGGGAGAAATCTCAGACGGAACGCCTGACACTCAACTGACCAGAGCCCACCAGTGCACAAAGGATAATTCTTTTTAGTCTTTAGTTCTTGGTCTCTTCCTTTGACAGTATGTGACATTGTTCAGCTCACATCATCTACCTCTATGCACTATGACCAGTGTCCCTGCCAACTTCACACTTCCTCCATATAGGGGGGGCAGGATCTCCTAAAACCCTCAAGTCAATAATAACTAGTCTTGATGAAAATGACATATCCATTGTGGAAAAGTTCCCCTTAAGGTGATTTTTCAAGCTGGTCTGGTCTGCTAGTATTTCCTAATATTCAATTACACCAGCCGGCTACCTAGGATAACAGTTTAAGTATTAATGCAAATACACCTGCAGATGTCAGAAGGGAAGTGGTTTTTGAGGAAAGGAGAGAAAACAGACGGCTTGGACTGCTCTGTGTGCCAGCTTACCTGACCAGCTTTCCTGTGCCATTCTTGACTGTGCCACCCACAATCAGTTCCTCCTGCCAGTGCATGTACTTCCTAGATAATCCATGACATCCACCATTCAAAACAAGGGCCATATCAAGAGGCTAAAATAAAAAGACAGGCACATAATTACGGGAATTAGTAGGCAGGTCACATGCCTTGTTAAAATCCAGTGCATTAAGGGCTTGTTTGCTTCAGAGAGAACATTAATAACAAGGCTAATGAGAGGCGGATGGCAAATCTTACAGCAAAATTTAGCTCTATAAACAAACTTAATTCTATAGACAAAAATGGACATGGAGAATGAAATCTTAAAAATGAAAATAATAAAGAGAACTATGAATGGAAGCAAAAAAACCCCCAAAAGACTACCCAAAAAAAAAAAAAAAAAAAAAGGTTGTTCTCTGTGCCCCTTCTGAGAACCACTCATCACTGTACTCACTTTGGTTGAATTTTTGTTGGGGGCTGTGACGGGGCAGTCTGGATCGGCTGGGTTGAGGCAGGGACGGTCCATGTAACCATGACCAACTTCAGCCTTATTCAGCATTTCCTCCCAGCTGTCCACTTGATAGTTTATTTTCTTTAACTCTTCTAGGAATTCCAAAGGGTCAAAGTTTGTCCACCGCAAAGGAGGTTTACCTCTGCGAAAGAAATCAGGAGATGAGACCATGAAAAAAGGCTTCCAAACTCATAGTAAAGTAACAAGACTGCATATATTGCTTCTGTATCACAAAAGGCTTTTGGTAATGACATAATTCTGGGACTCTGGCATAAAAAAAAAAAAATAAATGCTCCTTTCTAATATATCTATCTGTATGAAAACTTAAGTCAGGAAAACAATTCATGACTGAAGATGATAAGCAGAGGGCTTAAAAATTAATGAAAGTATCAGAAACTCTTCAATTGCCAATATTATCTATTTAACATATAGAAACAAAATTAGCCAGTGGGTGCTTCTAGGCAGAAGACTGAGATTAAAAAAAAAAAAAAGAGGAATCACAATGTCAAATTAGCACTTGCCAGCCTAATAAATGCTTTGTAAATGTCATCAATCAAAATATTTGATCTCTGCTACCGTTAACAATCCCACACTTATGAGTTCTCTCTGACAGCCTGGCAATGGAGTGGGCAAGTCCCCTGTGGCCTCTGCCATCACCACCATCACAGCCACTTCCCCCCACACTCACTTTTGAATTTGCGCTGTTGACAGACCAGAAAGGCTTTTGGCTGCCTGTTATGTGGTTCAAACCACACTGTAGCTGCTTAACCAGGCTGAAGTCATTATTCAGAATCTCCCAACCAGAAAACACAAAACCCCTTATTTCCCATCTAAAACTGTACACTGAAGGTCAAGGGATGGCTACTGCAAATTGCTTTTGCAGATATGTACAAGCCAGGACAAAAACAATAACCCAAGCACTAACTCTTGCATGATTAACTGAAAACATCTATGCTGATTAACAATTATTCTTTAAATGGTGCGTATATGTAATATCTAACTGCTAAACTGTGAAGCATCCCCTATCAGGGCCTTCAAAGATAGAGGATTTCCCCCTTAAGTGTCATTAGTGTCATCCAAAGAAAGGTTAACGTTTTGCTTCACAGGAAGATCCTGAACTTTAACTCAAAATAATTAGTTCTGACATGTACCCACTAGTGAATTCCCTCCTTAAAAAAATAAGTGGAAGAGCAAATGCCTAGCCTACAAAACTACAAACATTTTAAAGAGTTAAAAAACACACATACTCTGCAATAATTTGCATTTTATTTGCATATAAATAGGTTGGTAAAAGTGAATGAAATTTAATGATGCCTACAGAACTTTTTTTTGAAAAGAGGAAAAACATTCTGCTGAAATCCCCTCTTCCCCCCATTATTCAGTCAAAAAATGCACATGGAATTTCAATGTTTTTATTTCTTGTTGAAAACTGAAATAGAATAAACAATAAGCAACATCAGAAACATTGAGTCCTAGAGTTTAGAAATCACAGACGTCAGAAAACATGATCACACACTTACAGGAGGTATGCTGTCCCAGATTGTAACTTCGCCCCTTCCCAGAAGCAGTCCAAAGGTGTAATAATTAAACAAGGGTAAAGATACTCTATTATCTGTCAAAGTTAAAAAAAAAAAAAAAAAAAAAAAAAAAGGCCAAGCATTAGACTAACATATACCACTGGTGTGTTTGAGAAATTTTTGCAAATAAGAAAATATACCTGATCCATGTAACCCGTTTCTGTGATAAGTTCTCCTGATTTGTAACACAAATGTTCCAATTTCCACTGCCTATTAAAATGAAAAGTAGAGACGACAATTTCTCATTGTAATAAAGTAAGGAAATTAGTGCAAAATCAGAACCATAGAATATATAAAAAGAACCGCAATTTCGATCACTTTTAAGCATCTGTCAAAACGAGCAGAGCTTTTGCCAAGTAGAGACCCAGCAAGCTTGCTTTAATGAATAGATAATACTCAATCGTAATTAACATGTGGGGTGTTTATGTAAATGAATGCTACCAAAGTACTTGAAAAGTCTTGTTTTCTTAAGTGTTCTCCCAATAATCTTGTTTACACCATTAATCTGCTTTTCTACATACATTAAACAACTTCAGGCCAGCCCAGCTGAATTATCACAAATTCAAAATAGGTGGGGACTAAATTAGTGAGGTTTGTAACGTATTGACATATATTCACGTGGGGAGATATTACTGACTGTTTTATTGGTAGATCATATTCTTATTAATAGGTACTGACCAAAATGAACTTTCCTGCTCTTAACTGCGAAAGTTATAAACAAAAACATTTGCCGGGTAGGTCGAATTCCCATTTCACATTCTATTCCTGTCTTATAGAAATGATATTAAATATATGGATCAAGAATTAATTTGGAGTTCTATTATCTTTAGAAGAGTACCAGGTAAACCCATGCCTTTCCAAGTGTGTTAGGGAGATAAGTCTAACTTAAAAAAAGAGGAAATTTGGAAGGAATGGAAATGAAAAATCCAAAAGAAGAAAAAAAATCAAAAAATAAACCCCCCTGCTCAAAACTGCTCTATTTTATTGGTATCCTAAGGGAAATATGTCTTCACCCAAAGGAGCTTTCTGGACTTTGCCCTCTTCTCTGTGCTGCCTCCCAGAACCTTCCTGTCTGTCTCCAAGCACCCTGTTGAAATGTCACCTTCCTGCTAAGCTCTGTTGAAAATGACCCCTTTGTCCTGAACTCTAGAGCACTGGCTGGTCAGATCTATTGATAGCTGGAGCACCTGTAGTGAGGACTGCCTGCATTTGGCTCTGTACATGCCTATGTGTACTGATTCCTCCACTAGAGAGCAGGGCCTAAGTTACCTATCCGTCCACTGTTCCATCCCTCCTCCCATCCATGCGTATATTTACATTTTAATTTTACATCGCATCAACATAGAATATCCAGCATGAGTAGGTTCTCAATTAATATCACTTGATCAACTAATTCTTATTTACGCTTGCTTAAGAAAAAGACATGGTTGTGCATCAGAAAAACTACTGGACTTGGAGCCAGAAAAAGGGTTTGAAAACCGTCTCTATCACTTACTAACTGTATGAACCTGGACAAATGCTCTAATTAGTCTTATTCCCAGTTTTCTCACCTAAAAAATGGAATGGGTTGAACTACATGTTCTTAAAGTTTATTCCAATGCATAAAATGTCTCTGGGTCCATCTCAGCTTGAGAATAGTGTAAGTTCATTGTGCAGACCCTCACATCTTTTCCTGCAGTGTAGAGGTAGCAAGCCCCCTCAAAGGAAGGACTCACTACATTAGGAACACAGGCATGCTTACAGTGGCCCCAGGACACTCATTTCCAGGCTCCTCACAGGGACACCACTTGCAAATTCTGCCAAACTCCCCTGGGCCTTGCTTCCCTCCGGTGCTCTCTGCACACCAGCAGGGCAAGTTTGCCTGACAGGAACAGTAAAATCCTTCCTTACATTTTCCAAAGCCCTTTCAAATATATATCTGATCTTGTTCTGGGAACCACCTGAGGATAAGATAGTACATGTGATCATAAACCCAGTTTGCAGATGAGGAAACAAGAATATGCCAAGGACATGCGACTTGTCCTAGGATGTGCTGGTCTCTAGGATCCTGTGTCAGCTGGAATGGGTCTGAGAGCCAATCCAGGTGCAGAGGTTAGAACAGGGACAAGTACAAATCTTAATTTTTGTCTCTTCCCTGGTTCTCCCTGGCTACTGAATACGCCTATGCTGCCACTTCCTCACCTCTGCTGGGCAAAATAAATCAAACTGGTCAACCCTTCAGTTAAGAGGCGCTAGAAAGCCTAGGGGAGGGGATGGGGTTGGGTGATGCCAACTCAGTGGTCCTCCGGAAATGGGGTTTAATGATGGCAATCTAATCAGGCAATCTACCAACAAACTGACCGAGTTCTAAATGCAGGGTACAACAATGGATGAGAGGTGGTCCCTCAAATAACTGTTTAGATGCATAAGAAAAAAGACTTAGTTTTGTTCCAGAACTTTCCCTAATCTTTTACTCTACTCACAGCAATGTTAACTTGGCTACATGATGCTAAAAGGGGACTTTTCAAAAAGGCATGTGTGGATCCACCTTATTCCGTCTGTCAGCAGCAAGAATTCCCCTGGTGGCTCAACCCCTTATTTGCTTTGTGACACATAACAACTGTGAATGTAAAGTATTGAGGGGCAACTTCTTTTTTCTTGCACTGTCTGTAAGTTGACTAAAGGCAATTCAAAATGTAACTGCTCCAAAAATATCTCAAACAACAAAGATAACTCCAATATTAACAAAATAGTCAATCTGGAAAAAAAATATCTCAAGCAATGAAACATTTTAGTGGATCAGGATCATACTCATTTGTGGATAGTCCCAAGATACTTATTGAAAATACAATATAAAGTAATGCACTTGGCTTTTTTACTAAACTCTAGAAACACACCAAGGTGAAATTTTTTTTCACTAGAAAACTATTTGAACTAATACTCCAGGTGCATTTCCAGGGCAACTAAATAAAGGGGCTTAAACCAACAGGCTCTTCCCACCACCTTACCTGAGGCACACGCACAGGTGGACTCAGCTGCCTTACCTGTTGTACATGTACACATGCACTCGGCTGGCCTGGAGCGCCGAGTCCAGGTGTTGCAGGAGCGCTTCTGTGGTCAAGACATTAGCACCTTCTTCTTTCGGGGTCTGTATCATGAGTTGAGGATTAAACATAGCCTCTTCTCCAATCTTCTGGCGAGTATAATTTAATTCACGACTTACTCGTCCACCAACTGGCAAACATGTACAAGTTTCAATTAGAATAGCACAATCCCTGCAAATCCATGTTCTATCTGAGATCACTAACAGAGGGTATACGATAAATGAACCCTGGTCCTGAAACTGGCTGATGTTTGAGGAGTAACATTCACTTTATTATTAACAGCACCGTTAACTTTACCAATAATAAACATAAAAAATACTCACTAAGCCCATTAACAGCTGTTCTGCCTGTCACATCCGCAAACCTAATGGATGCGTGCTCTGTGCACATTCTAACTAATAAGCCATGTGCATAAAGGGGAGAGGGGGGAGGAAAACTTGAGACACCTTTTCCTTGCAAACCAGACCAAATAACCCTGTTACAATTTCTTTCACTTGTATAAACAATGTGCCCCTGCAGCACATTTCAAGATAAATGGCTTCAATTTACACTCTTCTCCTAAGTAATCTGGCAAAGGTAACAAGGAAATGTTTCTCCTCTGTGGAAAAAGAAACAAGGAAAGGTGGCAAGTGTGTGTTCAGCACAAAACTTGCCAGGAGAAGATAAATAATGTGATTCAAGTCAGATGCACATGGGGAAACCTTTGTTCCTGGAGAGGAACAAAACGCATCAGCCATGGCCATCGTGGACAGACCTGGAACCTGGTTCTATCACACTCACCTGGTCAGCATCCAGAAACACAGGTGCCAGGTTCTGAACCATCTGGGGGCGAGTAACCTCTGATCTGGAGGCTCCCCAGGTGATCCTGAACCTGCTGCTGAGGCTGAGAAGTCCTGCCCCAGCACCAAGCCAGCTCTCCAGCAGGCTGGCCAAAGCCGGGCATGCTTGAAGCCAGGGCAACTAGGCACAGGAACCACCCACACTGTTCCTCCCAACTACTTTTTTCCCTTCCTCTCCTTTTTACACCCTCAAGTCCAAGGTTATGTTCAATTATGATTTTGGACCAGGGCGTGCTCAGAATGCTGCACCTGTGCTGGGAGGTATCTCAGGAAGATAAAGAACAGGATCCTAGAGCCCCCTCCCGCAGCCCCCACACGCTCCAGGGCAAAGGAAGTGAATCTGAATTATTCCTAAAGTCACTGATAAGTTGCATGTTTACTGAAAAGCAGGCCTCCAACTACAGTTTAGAAAAAACTCAGTGATCATAGCTTTCCCACGAGGAGGAATCCTTTTTCTTCAAGTTTAGTATTCAAGGACATAAACATTTGGTTTGGACAAGTAAATAAGGACTGGGAACAGCGGGTTGTTTAGTTCTCTTGGCATATTTTATAAACAAGGGGCAGGCTAAAAAGCAAATAATGCCCTCATTAGGAAAACTAGTGCAGATTCACGGCCTGGCAGGACCCTCTGTGCAGGTTCACGCAGATGCCAAGGGCAGGATGTGTGAGGCAAGGCTCAGAGTGCTGTGTGTGGGGTGGGGATGGGGGGAGGAGGGAGGAATGTATCCGTCAGTTGGTTAATTAAAAGTGTTAATAAAAAGACTCCTGTGTGCAGAAAACTTTGAAAACTGCCATAGGGAACTGCTGAGGACCTTGCAATCAATTTAAAGTTAAAGGAAAACTACAGGAAAATATCAGGAAACAACTTGCACAGAGGAAGCACTGACCTAATGCTGTGGCCTTTCCTGGAGGCCCTACTAAAGCTGCCTGAAGGCAGGGTCTTTCTCACTCTAGCAGGCATCACAGTGCATTACACAATGCAGATAGTCAACCAATTAACTAATGAACTAAATTGGACTCAATCCACATCTTTTAAAGGTGGAGAAGCTGTTTGAGGCTAAAAAGCCAATTGGTAGCCCAGAGGCCAGTTCTGAAAAGCTACAGGAGCTGCATACCAAGGAGCTCAAGGCCGTCTTTGCTCAACCCCCTTTTTTCTGGAAATACCACATTTAATGCCCCAAACCTAGAAATCATTTCTATTTCAAAGTGCCTCCTTGAACACTGGCACAGCACATGATTTTTCATTCTGCTTATAAAATTGCACTTCCTTTTGCCTTTATGGAGGTTTACAACTTCAGGTGACTTAAAACCATGAAGTAATAACAAACAACAAAGCACCCCCCCCCCCCACACACACACTTTTGCTACAGTGATCTAGGTGCTGTTACAATGAGAAACAGTCCAGCACAGGCAGCCTTAGCTTGGCAGGGTTCTACCCTCTAGGCCTTAGTGGAGCAGCTGCCTGTAACTATATAACCCAAGAGGTAACAACTCAAGAGATGGGTGCACACAAAAATAAAACCAAATACAAGGTTCATGCTTCACTCTTCCGAAACCACCTCATAATGGATCAAATACTTTATCACAGAGTTTTTAGAAATGATGCTATTTCCTACAAGATATAAAATGTCCCTCATGGGCTCTAAAATGTTACCTTTTTAAATGTTTTAAGATGTATATTTAAATAAACACATATTTTAATAAAGGTGTATCATTGTGGTGTCTCTGGAATTGGAAAACTCTGCTTTTCCATCCCTTTGCTCTAGTGATAAATACAGAGATCTTGCCAAGGAGACAACCAGTTCAAGCCAAGACTATCATCATAAATTGACCAAGCAACTAGAGACCCTGAATTCTAAAATTTTCTCAACGACCTATGCTATACATACTGTTAAATGTTCAATTTATTTTTACATACTTTATAGCCATATTTTACTTAACATTTTTATCTTATATTTAACCAAATATGAATGTTTTTGCTAAATGATTCAATAACTTTAATAAAGTTTGGGTGCTATCCATTTTATTTGACCAATTCATTCGTGATTCATTCACTCATTCATTCATTGATGATCCATGTGTCCAACAAGCATTTGTGGGTGTGCACTATGTGCTAGACAGCGGGGATGCTGTAAGGGACAAGGCCAGTGTGGTCTCTCTCCAAGAGGCTTGCTGGCCAGTGAAGCCAATAGGCAATGGACAAGGCAAACTGATAAGATAATTTCATAGCACAACAAGTACAATGGAGGAAATAAAAATGGTGATGCCATGTTTGGGTGGAAGGGATAGATAAGGCTACTTCAAAAGGGATGGCCAAGGTAGACCTAAAGGCAAGTAATATTTAAGGTGACTTTGAAGAGCTGGGGGAACAGTGTTCTGGGCAGAGGAAACAAATGCAAAGCCCTCAGGTTTGGCTTGTTGCAGGGAGAGAAAGGAGACCTACACCTACGGCTGCAGCTTAATAAGACCCTAATTATGTCATTCACTTGCTTGCACTGGTAGACTTAGCTCCTTCTCAGGTATACCTGTGTCATAAACTGCACGACATTCATATGTTCTTACATCAGTATTCACCAAGGCACTCTGGAACAAGCTGCCAAAAACAGAAACTCCTCTAGACAGAGCAAGTTGCCTGACTTTTTGCTACCCTAGAAAATGCCTGTCCTAAATTACTGCTGAATGACAGCCCAAGGCTGTGCATTACCTAATTGTCTTCCTTCTCATCCATGAGTGTAAGCTCTGAGCTCAGGAAGTTCCACAGAACCTATTTCAGATGACCGAGAGTACCGTTGGGGTCTAGGAGAAAACTGTTTCTCCCTGCTCTTTTCCACTTCCAAGGTCAAAGTCCTTCTAATATATTTTTAAAATATATTGTTTATGAAATACTGCAGAAGAAAATAACGATTGAACAGAATAAACCATAAAATCCAGTATCTGTTATGTAGATGGGGGTATAGAGAACCATGTTAGTAGCCATTATTGCTGTGCTGTGTCTCTGGATAATAGTTACCTGCTTTAAAAACAAGCCCAGTGCAAAATACAATATGCATCTCTCTTCTCACTTACATGTGGGCAGGGGCTCTAGAGGTAGAGGGTGGAAGGAGGGTTACCAGAGGCTAGGAAGGATAAAAGGAGGGAGGAAATGAAGAGAGGTTGGTCAATGGTTACAAAACTATAGGTGGGTAGAAGAAATAAGTTCTAGGGTTCACCAGCACAGTAAGGTGACTATAGTTGTCAATTATTTGTTGTATATTTCAAAATAGCTACAAGATCTTGAATATTATCAACACAAAGAAACTATAAATGTTTGACAGCCCAATTATCCTGATTTGATCATTACACATTGTATGTATGTATCAAAATATCACATGCACACCATAAACAGTATTATGTATAAATAACGTTAATACACTGCAAAAAAATAATATGCATCTCCATATCCTGAAATCCCCTTGTATTCTACTCCCTCTTCATCCCTGAAACGCAACAATATTAACAATAACAACCAATCCCTTTGAACAAAACTCAGGAAAAAGCACTGTCTCAGGATCCTGAGACACAGAATAACCTTTTATACTTGTGTAGTGCTTTCTACTTGCAAAGCCCTTTAACACTCATTTACTTATTTAGAAATATTTTGATTGTTGTTGCTTCTCTATCAAGTTGGGCCAGCTGTACTGGACAGCATTGAGAATGGGCATCAGAGGACCGACCCCAGCACTGCCACTTGCGGCAGGGAGATTTGGGACAAGTCACTAACATAGTTGAGCCTCAGAAACCTATTCTGCAAAACAGGGATAGAAATGCTAACTTCACAGGACTGTGTGAAGATTAACTGACATTGTATGGGAAACTTCCCAAATCCTTGCCCAGGAGCTTGAGGTGTCCATTCATCTATTCACTTATGACACAGCACATGTCTACAGAGTTTGCATGACTTGCCCAAGGTCACCCAACTAATAAGAGGCAGAACTGACCCTTTAACCACAAGTCCAACTGCCCTGTGAGCTTCACAGCTTCTGAGAACCAGCTGAGAACTCAAGGACACCAGGAAGAGACGGCTGAGGAGTGCCAAATTCCATACACAAGACTATACAGGGTTGAGCATCCCTAATCCAAAAATTTTAAATAGTTCTGAAACCTGAAACTTTGAGTGCCAACATGATGCCACAAGTGGAAAACTTCACACATGGCATCACGTGATCGGTCACAGTCAAAACACAGGCACACAGCAATGAAGGTGATGTTAACACTGCAGAAAAAGTGCCTATAGGGGATGTGGTGAAAACGTGTGATGGGCTTATTGAGGAGCTAGAGCAGCGTGCATTCGTAACAGAACAAGAAATCATGTCAGTTTATAAAATCACATAGAGACTTCTTAGACAAAAACTGTTGTTAATGAGGCAGATGACTCTGGAGAAATATTTTAAACAGCCATGCAGCAGAATGCCTCCTCATCCCTAAAGGACCCCTTTCCTAGTCCCTCAACCACTTCTGATGTTTCTTCTCATCCAGAAAAATAAAACAGTGTACAGTAACCTTTTAATCAAAACACAGCATTGTAGGTAGAGACTGAAAGGCTCCTAGTTTGTTGTCACCGTTGTTTAGCACCTGATGCAGGTATTCTGGTGATACTACTGTGCTGCTCAGTCACCCTGAATGCATTATTTTTTTTCACTGTATTAATGGTATGTCTTATTTTTTACTGTTAAGTACTTATGTGAACAAGTGTAGGAAAATGATTGCTTATTGGTAGCATATAAATCCAGAATGAGGAATGATGGTTATGCCAAACAACCACAGATTGTCCACATGGGTGGCTGAGATAGTGATACTTTTGCTTTCTGATCGCTCAATGTATTCAAACTTTGTTTCATGCACAAAATTATTAAAAATACTGTATAAAATTACCTTCAGGCTATGTGCATAAGGTGTAAATGAATTCTATGTTTAGACTTGGATTTCATCCTCCAGGTATCTCATTATGCATATGCAAATATCCCAAAATTCAAAACATTCTGAAATCCCAAACACTTCTGGTCCCCTAAGCAATTGGATAAGGAATACTCAACCTGTATTAAGCTCATAGATAGAACTTTTAGAATTCATGAAAGTGTGTAACACATGACAAATAATTGTTATTTTTATTTAAAGGACAACAATGTTGCCTCCAAGATTTTTCTCAGTCACTGAGGAGACTCAGTTTTTTCCAATAGAGCCCCTTGGGCTGCAGTGGACAGGCCCCATTTTTCCTCTGGTTTCCAGAGGGGCCTGTCTGAGAGGGGGCACAGAGAACAAGCAGCCCTGAGCCTCTTAACCTGCAAATTCTGCCATCTTGTTCTCCAGAAATCCAAGGCTTAAACCAATTCTTTGAAAGTCAGGGTACAAAACACCACTTCTTGAAAAGAACTGTTTGAGCAAGCTCCGCTGATCCTCTCCTCCCCAAATCAAGCCAAGCATGGATTTCCAAAGCAAAGGGCCAGCATAGGTGGGAAATCACCTACCTGGGGAGGCCACACCTCTGGGCCAATACTATTCCAAATCCATTGTAAACAAGAGCATTTCCCCTTCCTTAGCACAGACTTTCACACAGAGCATAAAAAATGTCTATGGCATTCATGCACAAAACTTTCAGCAAAAGCTTATGGCGATCCACATAAAGATGATCTGAGGGACCAACCAAAATTTTTTTGACAAAATTCCAAGTCCGTCAAGGGAGGTACTGTCTCCTGCCAAATCACCTCTCTATGTGAGGAACACAGAGGGCACCTGAGGCATGGCACATCCAGTGTGTTGAATGAGCCGTCTCAATACGGAGCCTTGGGAACAGGCAGTCATTTGCACAAGATATTAATTCCCCCCAAAGCCTCAAAAAGTCAATCAGTCAAAACAAATGACCCTTTCAGCCTGAAAAGTACCCACTCAGGGTCCAATTAGGAAAATAGGGTCTGTGTATATGCAAGTGTTGCATTTGCATTTGATTAATCCCATGAATTATCTAACAGCCTCTAGAAAGATTTTTTTTTTTCCTTTTAGTTTCTTCAGGTCCTTCTTTCAATGTTGTGTTTAATTATTGCAAGGGCGAAAAAAAAGTGCAAATTTCTAAAAAAGTGTAACTGCAAAATTATTAGCACCACTCATTTTCTAAAATAAAAAAATCAGTAATTTGAGCAATTGGTTGAATACTCACGGGCTATGAGTTTTAGTCAATCTTCCACACATCTCTTTTATTCATGATGAGCCAACTGCTGCTTAAGCTTCTGGGCTGTTCTCCTTGTGAGATTATACCCTTGGGTAATACCATGGGAAAATGCTAGAATCAGCCCAAAGGGAATTTGCCTTCATAGAGTGAGACTAGTGAGATGACAACCACAAAAAAACGAAAGCAGGATACAACCTCCCACCCCCAACCACCACCACACACGGGCACGCGAAGGGCTCAGCGCAGCGCAGGTAGCCTGGACGCCTGCGCAGGGTTCCGTACTGCGCATGCGCCAGTGGCAAGCTCCCCTGCCCCCACCAGCTGCTTGCGGTGCCATCTGTTATCAGCCTCGCTTGGGCTGCTCTCTCGGAATGGCTTTCCCTGAAGCCTGATCAGTTCACCCTGTCGGATGCAATCAGGTCAGCCTAGCACTCAACTAGCACTGGACCTGCTGCCTGTCACAGCTCCCAGGGCCACCAGCTCACAAGACATTGCATCTGTCGGGAAGACCTTTCTTGTCGGTCACTTGCTGCATGGCAAAAGCTGTGCACCACCCCACCTAGGACAGGCCCAAGGATGTTCTTGACTTCCTGCAGGACACAGGCGGAAGTGTCCTCCACCCCTAACTGCATACTTTCCAAGCTCTGAACTGTCCCAGGTTCTACCACAACCTCGCCGCAGACAAGCATGTGCACACCCAAGTCCCATCCTTCTGCAGGAAGTAAGCGCGGTGTGACGCAGAGCGGCGGTGCTGGCAGTGCTCACTCACAGGCCAAACTCCTCCGGGCAGCAGAACCCAGGAACCAAGACAGCGTGTTTTTATCAAGTCCTAATCTGTCAGTTGAGGCCTCATAAAGTCTTCATTTGAAAAATAAAAACAGAAAGCAACCCAACAACAACAACAAAACCCAAGCGCTTCCATGGCGGCGGGCTCTCCATCACAGCATTCAGGCTGTTGCATAACATTAACCCCAGTTCCCTTCTCCCAGCTTCTGTGAGGCTGACATCACCTCTCAGCTCTGAACAGTCTTCTTGCCACTATCGGGCCTGGGCCTCTTTTCATTGGCCTCCTACGTGAGCCCGCATGGGGGAAAAGACAATTCGAGTCCCCACCTTTGCACGCAGGCTCCCTGGCCTATGTGGAACACCACGCTGGCCTGATTTATCTCCCGCACTGTTCCTTCCCTCTGCATCTGTGCAGGGAGACGCACGTCACTGGGGGCCACTTTCATGATTTTGTTGCCATCAGGATTAGCTGGATTAGGGGCCGGTACATAAGGACCCCCTGGTGCCGTGAGGAAGTTTCATCACCGGGTCAGCGTGGTGTGAACTATATTCTGTCAACACCACCACTCCTTATAGCCACCAAACAAAAGGGGGGGGGGGGTTGGAGGGGGGTGTGGCAGAGAAAATGCTTTCAGTGCAAAATGTACGAACTTGTCACAGCAATCAATTCCCCCATGATGTATCTCAAAGTGTGTGAGCCATGCGAGACTATCCTTTCAAATGAGAAACCTATGTGATTGTTTTTGTATCTACAAAGAATTTAGGGGGTCTGCGGGTGGCAGTAGGTGGAAAGGGGAATACGTATAGGAATACGCAGAGGAAAAACAAAAAAGCCCACCAAAAAATTCTAGCCCTTTTCTAAAACCAGTCAAGCAGTTTGGGAAGAGAGTTGCACTTTGAAACTTTTATTTTGTTCAAGGCTAACACCTCCAAGTTAGTTCCTTTTCTTCCAAAGGACTACCACCAGCCCATCCAGTAGGGACTTCCCCGCTCTAACACGAAGGAAAACAATGTGAGTAAGAGAGTAATGGAGGGAATGGTGTCGGGGGTAAGAGGATGGAGGGAAAAACAAAACAGAACTTTTAACTCCTTTCAAAATGTCAGGGACTGAAATTCTTCCTCCCAGGAAGTCATTTGGCCCATTTACCTACCCCATTCCGGCCCCACTTATCTGGACCCTGCATGAAGTAAACACACAATCTGTGGAGAAAGTAATGGGATTTCTGCAAGTGTGTTCGAGAGTGTGTGTGTTTTATAGAGCAGTCCCTCTTGCACAGAACTGGGCTGTTCCATCAAAGCCGTATCTGTTATATTTCTGTCTTTCTCTTCTGTTTGGCGTATTCACCAACAAGAGAAAAGGAGGTAAGCTTTGGCGGCCCTGACCTGCAGCTGGAACACAATACTTTCGCACAGCCCTGCCGACCCCTGACATAAATTTTACACCGCAGCTGGCATTTACACACTCAGCATTACCATATGTATAGCTGCTCGGTGCTAATTATGCTAATCACCTGTCTAACTCGCTGCTGCGAAAAATGGTTGTATTTAGCAGTCCAGTGCCTACCAATGCAGCTTACTGTGTGGCTGAAATGTACATTCAGACGGCCCTGAATGGCAAGATTTTTCCACGTTGCTGGCTACATTCAGGCCTCAGAAAAATTTATTCAAGTCAACTGGTTTCGGTCCGCAACAAAAAAGTTACGAGAAAAAAGTGAGTGTGTTCTTGCCCTAACATTCTGGATCTGCTTGCAAGCAAAATGATAAATCAATTGGTGTGGGAAACAAAAAGGGAGAGAGATTTCTTTTGGGAGCCATGTGAAACTGTAGCCTATTTAAAAAAAAAAAAAAAAAAGGAAAAAAAAAAAGGGTCATCCCATTCCCCAAATCTCTAGAAAGAGCAGTTAATAGATATTTAGCCCTAATCCCAATTCTCTCAAATTGCAAGCTTTGTTTGCAATTAAGCAAGGTATTAAACATGTGCAATTTTTTTTTCTGGATCATGTGTAGACCAAAATGATGGTATCATATTGATCATTTTTTACTTATTACAACAATGTGTGCACCTCATGAGGAAAAAAAAGTTAAGGGGAAAGAAATAATTTCTTAGGCAGCTAGGAAAAATTCTTTTGTTTATTTTTTCTTTTAGAAAGGCTCTATTTAAAAAGAGGCTGTGTGATGTTTAAGTCTATTTTGTGAAGGTTGCTGGCTTCCCACTAAAGGAGCAAAGGCAATTGGGGAGTGGGGGTGGGCAAGATGGAAGAATTCAAAAAAGAAAAAAAAAGTGGTGAGAAAGTCAAGAAGCCTACATTTTCCTTAATCTCAAAATTCCTGTTTTTATCATCACCATTTCTGAAAGCAGTTTTCTCAGATCACTCCATAGAATAAATTTCTTAAATCAAGATAATATTAGCATAGGTATTTTGACAATTCCCTAAATTCAAACTGAAATCCCATTTCCTCCAAGCTCACAAAAGATGTTCATATTAAATTTTTTAAAAAACTCTGAATTTAGTCAGTATAAGGACTGCTTAGTATTAGGTTATTTGGATAGCTAGATAATGTCTAGTCATTCCAATTTCCTTTAATTGCCGGTAGCATTGTAAAACACTTTTTACTGGAGGGTAGCTCAAAGTGCCCAGTTACTTTCTCATCCCCAAATGATCATCATTAGCAGACTCCTTACTTCGGAAACTCAGAAAGCAGGAGCCAACTGGAAGGCCATTTATTTTGCAACATATCTTGGGCTACCCCTCAGTGTTATAAAATACCAGAGCAGCTTTGTGACCAACCTCAGCTTCCCACACAGAAGGTGCACCACTCAGCAGTCTTTCTCTTACACAGGAGGAGCCTGTGAAGGAAGCTTGGGCTCTTCTATCCTTGCTTCTGCTCACCTTTCCATTTAACTACCAGCAGGTGAAAAAGATGATGTTCACAGTAACTTCAAGATGCTGCTAGAACAATGAGAGCTTTCTTCCTATCTGCTCCCCACCCCGCATCCTGTCCCATATTTTATAAATGTATCTGACACAATGAAGCAACACTATCCAAGCCACATCTTGATCTCTTTGGCATCCCAATTCAAGTTGCTATTCTTTGCTATTCACAAGTGTTTATCTGGATTTTGTAGTTCCAAATCCTGGCTGTGCAGCCAAAAACACCAACAACACCACCACTACTGTGCTCACTGCAAAGTAGAGAGCTTACCCCCTCTATCCCTCTCAGTCTCTCTCTCTTCTTAAATAGGAGATGGACCACCCTGCCTCGTGGCACGGAGTGGTGTTTACATTGCAATCCTTGACTGTGTAATACATCTGGCATTTTTGGGCAGGATTCCTGAGCTAGGGGCCAGAAGCCTTTAAGCAATGATTTAAGGGGAAAAAAATCATGCACATTGACTTAACAAAAGCCTATTTCCAGTTCCTTTTGCTTACTTTTGTACATGTTTCATTAATAACTAAAAACTATCGTAGTTGCTAAATTGGGTAAGTCTACTGCTTCTTTTCATTTATCCTAACAATAATAAATAAAGCTTGTGCTGTGGTATGGGTACTTGCTTCCCACCAGTCTCGCCTTCATAGCCAGTGGCGTTACGGGACCCACATGCAGTGTAGACTATTTGAGCCAACTCACACCTGGGTTTCTGGATTAGAAATAAGGTCCTGCCTCCACATTATAAATCTCTACAACAACAAACTTGCCATTCATTAGCAGGTACCTGAGGACCCACCAACAATACAGTTTCCCTAACACATGACAGCTGTTTTTCCAACTATGCCCTAAACCCCAAATGAGACAAAATAGTCATATTTTTTCCTGAAGGGACTCAGGATAGAATGCATCTTTCTGTCCATCAAACTCATAAAATCTTCCACAACAGTCAAGTGGTTTCCCAGTGGCAGCATTCAGCTGTTATGGAAGGCTAATTATTTCTGTCAAGCCTAGTTAAAGGATACGTGTAGAAAAAATTAGACACTGTAGTATAAAGAAAAAAGCACCCCAAATCCAATGTAAGAGAAAAACAAATCCAGTATGTATTATCATAAAGCACCCAAATTCAAAGATTAGAAGCAAAAAACAAGTAATAGAAGTGTTTATATTTTGATGACCCTGATTCTATCTATGTAGTCAAGGAATGTTCCCACTGAGAAAATCCTGAGGAGCTTCCTTCTTCTAAAGGGGCAGAAATGCCTTGGCCAGCAAAGCCCTCTCTCTGCTCTCTGGATGTCAACGAAGACCTCTCATAAGGATAGACCATCTAAAGCAATGGAGTTGGCCAAAATTTAGATAAGGAAATTTGTCCTCTTTCATCCAAACTCCATATTCCCATTGGCTTTGGTGAGAGTTTCAACCAGGGAAAGCCTGAAGTAGGGCACCTGGGAGGGAATGGCATGGTTTATGTTTCACGTGCCATCTCAGAAATTGCTACAGAACCCAATTCTTGCATAGTTCATAAGCCACAATAAGCCAGGGAACCAAGACCAAAGTCCCAGTCTCTTTGGTGGTTTGGTATGGATTAAAAAAACTTGTCAATGGATTCTAAAGTTACCTCTACAAAAGTCCACAAAAATGTCATGATTCTTCAATAGGGGAATCACATCTTCTGCTGACAAGAACCCATCAAAGAGTATGGTCTTGGGAGCAACCCTAACCAAGATAAGAATGCCAAAGATGCAAATGGCAGCTCTGCATCTGGTATCTCCCACAGCTGGTTTGAAATGGTAAATTTTCTAATTCCCCCCTTGCAGTCTATGATTAACCAAAGTTATTACCATTTCAGAGTTCACACCAGTAACTCCAGAGATACACTTGGGAGGAAATGACGTGGGCAGTTTAGGGGTGGGTGGGTGGAAGGAAGGAAGGAAGCAAGGATGGGAGGCAAGAGAAAGAGCTGGAGAGAAGGAACGGAGGAAGCACAGAGGCAAAGGAATCAGTAATATTATAATAACAGAATCATACAGGTATGGCGATTATTTAGCCATGTCTTACATAGCTGGAATTCTCTCAACTTTTGCTCCCTCGAAATAGTGTCAAAACAGTGCCAGAAGTTAAAATACTGTACTGATGTAAAATGGCTTCTATTAAATCTGGTCCCCTTTGAGATAATTTTATAATATTTCCATATCCATTTTAAAAGCCAAAAAAACTTTTAAAGTGAAACACATTCCCCACCCCCCAATAGAAGAGGCTAAATCTGGGCAGACAGCTGGCACAGCCCCATGAGCACCCCCTTTTCTCTGCAGAACTGTGAATCCCCCGCCCCAAAACAAGAAGGAAAGGAAGGGCAGACAAGTTCCAGCTTGCTCAGAGTGGACGGAGCTCTGGGGGTCACAGGCAGGTCAGCTTTGAAGGAGAAATCCAAATGAAATATAAACATGGCATTGTGGAAACCAGACAAATCCCCCATAGCTTGTCCAGCCAGCATTAATCTCGGCATCAGCTGTGGTGCATAATCTAAACAAACGGATCAGGCAGTTCATACATCTGGAAGCTGTCATCTTCTGGAACTCCAAGTGGCGTTATATATATCTGAAACACCCCACTGCCTACCCTGGCCTCTAATCTTGTTGAAGGGTCAAGAATGGCAGGCAGCAAAAAGATACGAAGGATTCATAGGGCCAACTGCCCTGTGTAGAAGACACCTGAGGCTATTTGTTATTTTTAAAGCAATTATTGTTGGCTTCTCATTTTTCAATCATTTTGCTCCAAATTATGGAAGGAATACAACTGCCTCCACCTAAATCTGTGTGCCCACCATTGGAATCTAATAAATACCTAGCTCAATAAACATATACTTCATTTTTAAAAAAAGCTCCCTAGGGCTCCAGGGAGCAGAAAGTAGCTGCATTTCATTCTGTCTTTCTATCCCTTGTGAAATGCCCCTCAAATGATCAGCCTTAGAGAGCAGAAACTTGACAACAGAAGTAAAAGTGGACCCCATTCTGCCTTTCTGGCCTGGTATGTCTTAGTCTCTCGCTCCATAAGGGCTGCTGGGGGAGCAGGGTAAGTGGCTTGTGATAGAAACATCTAGAGGAGAGTGAGACCACCGAAGAGCTAATGCAGCTAGCCAAGCTTCTGAAAGTAGCTGTTATCTTAATACAAAAAAAAAAAAGGCCAGTGGTATCTTCTATTAAAGCTTTTTTTAAAAAAGTCAACTTCATGCTAAAAACTTTCAGTCTACTGTGGTTGAAATGTAACCATGTCTTTCTGCAAGATTAAACACCCCGCCAAAAATACTCAAATATAAAGTTTTTTCTTCCTTCCGTAGCTCTTTCCTCTGGTGCTTTTTATTTGACACTTAATTCATTTAAGAAAATTTAAAATTTAAAATTATTAACATGAAAGAGAATTAGTTACCTGTGTCAGTAAATGTAGGGATGGGATGGGAGAGTTATCCTAAAGAAGACTAAAACACTTTTGCATCTATGGCAATGCATTTGCAACCACAACTCCATGTGTAATAAAAGTCTCCCATACGGACAGCGTGGGTCTACCAATTGGAATCTCTTTATCATCTAAACCAGTGGTTCTCAACTGGGATGATTTTGTACTCCTCCCTCCATTTAGCAATGGCTGGAAACAGAAACATCTTGGTTGTCACAACCCAGAGGGTGCTACTGGCATCTAGTGGGTAGAGGCCAGGGATGCTGCTAAAACTCCTACAGTGCACAGGACAGGCCCCCAAAACAGGATTATCCAGCCCAAAATGTCAATAGTACCAAGGTTGCAAGAACTTGCTCTAAACCGAAGGGGTGGTGAAGCTCAATTAACTCCTACAACCAACGGCTCTGAGTTCAAGAACACTGACGGCATAATGCTAGCAAGGTACAAACTTGAAAGCACTTATACACATCAAGCATGCATTAAAAAAAAATTCTTCCATTTTTCTTAAAAAAAAAAAAAAAAAAAAAAAATTGAAGCCACAACTTGCATCCTCCTCCCTAGATGCTGGCCTTCAGCAACATTAACAACCAAACACCAAGGCAATATAGATTCATTTCAAGGCTGTTACCCTTTGCAGAAAAGGAGGCCAGGGGCTAGGCAAGCTTTTAGAAAAAACAAAAAGCTCAAAGAGATAAATGAACATTCTGTCACTGGAGAATCTTGACAACAAATGTGTGTCTGAGAGAGGGCTGGAGAGGGGGTTTGATATGAAGGGGAAAAGATAGGGAGATAGGAAAATAAAACTGCCAAACAAAAAGGAAATGCCAATGGAGAAATGGGCAAAATTAAAAAATAAATCAGTTCCTTTCTGTGGCTGGAAGAGAGAGATCCAGGAGAAAGTGCTTGTAGTTCCAGGGAGGACACTAGAAGCCAAATTATGAGACAAAGAATGGCTAGCAGGAAGACCTGGCAGCTTCCCAGCCAAACATGCAGGAGACTTTCATGACCCCTACAAACCCTTCCAGGCTTGCTGGCTCCCACCTCAACCTCAGGGACCTGGCCACCCTCCAGGAGGCCACACTCCTGTTCTCTGAGCCTTTGTCCATGCTGTTCCTTCTGCTTGGAATCCGTCCCCTCCCCCACCCTTCTGCCTGGCTCAGGCCTCCTCCCTTCAGGAACGTCCTGGAAGGTGTCCCTGATTTCCCTGCCACCTTAGCAATGCAGCCCTGCACACCAGTCTGTGAGCCGGCTGGATGGAGGTCCCCCGAGGGCAGGGGCTGTGGATTTTCACCAACATCTCTCTGAAGCTTCATGAAGCGCCTGGTGTGCAGAGTAGGCACTAAGAACATGTTATAAATGAATCTTTTTATTTTTAAATGACAGTCTCTTCCTCACCTTGCCGCCACCATCATGTGTTTCTGTAATAGATGTCCATTACATCATTCCACATATTCTTTATCAAATCTCATTACTCTGCTCATAAGTACACTAGATTTGACATTTTACTTTCAAATACTATAACCCTAAAATACCAGCTGGCATCTAACATATAATTGACAGTTTCTTAAAAGGCAATCATTGTATGAACATTTTAACAGCAAAATAAAAGAATTCTTATTACCAATGCCATATATATATATACACACACACATAATCTTTCTTATCTAGCACATATTGGTACACATATTGTGGCTAATATATTCAAATTATCTTTATAAAGCCACATTTCCCCAGCATGTTAAAGCATGAAAGTCAAATCAAAGATACAGCTTATCAAGTAGATCCCTTTAATTTGCTAGATGTATTAAAAAGATAACATTATTTTGGAAGATAAGAGGATACACAGAGTAAATCTATGTGCATACACACACACGAAGGCAACTGATATATATATATGTGTGTGTGCATATATATATGTATATATACACATACATACATATATATGTCATTCTTTAAATCACAGGAGAAACAGCATTTTCCCCAAACTATCCATCCCTCCGTATCCCTCTCCCCTTAAAAGTCTCACACTTTCCTCTCTTCTGTTGTTTTTATAACTAGGGAAATATGCAACCAATATCCATTCAGTTTGTGTAGCAAGCATTCAGTTCATGCCCCGCTCATAGAAAAGTTCATGCCCAGAACCTTTACAGACTTTACTAAGAAAGCACCATCTAACAGACTTCTTCGCAAATAGCGATGAGGAATTTATCTAAGAGACTGAAGCACAAAATGAATCTAAATTTGGAGCTGTTACTCATTTCAATAAATTGACCTCTACTGAAGTCGAGGACAGCAGGGAATTCTTACTCCTCAAAGCAAATGCTCATACTCCTTACTGCTAACATGAATGCTAAGCTCACTGTATCATAAACAAGATCTCTACGTAATTACCTCTACTTTGAATTAAAATTCAAACTGTAAAACAGTATGGTGGCCACCCTGGTTGGGTTTACTTGCATTTATGAAACTGCTGCTGCTTCTACAGGAGAGTAATCAAGCACAGAATAAATGAATGGATGACAGATCAAGGCAAAGGCAATAGGAGACTAAGTGACTTAAGTCATTAGTAGGCAAAGTGGACGTGGAGAGGCACACAGACACCCCATATTTTTCATTTGTAAAATGGGACAATAATTATTATACATGAAAACAGTACACAAGCTATCATGTTATAAAAATAAGATAAAGATAACAGATAGCTACTTTATTGAGTTATATATATGCTCAATATATATATACTAAATGCCTGGTACATGGCAGTTGCTCAACAAGTGATAGTATTAGTATTGATTGAGTAAATAACATTTGGCCCAAGAACCAGTGAGCCATGCTGAACCTGCCAAAGAAGAAATGAGGAAAGTGCTCAGAGGCCAAAAGTAGGGAAAGTGAGTGTCAGGTCTCAGGTGTGTCCTCATCCCGTTCACTGAGGGGAAAAAAAACTCCACTCCCTGACTCCGTCTCATTATACTAGTGAAGCCCACTTAAGACTGCTAGGAAGGATGTTCATCCACTTTCCAGAACTTGAAATGAGCTGTACCATGCAGAAACAGTTATTTCTAGAAATATGCAATGTTAAGAAAATAAATCACACTACCTCTCTTTAAACTTGTTAAAGGTCTACTGAAAACTCTTGCTCTCAACTACACAAAATCATCTTTTGTCATCCTCATGAACTGGCAACAAATATGGGTTGGCCCAAGTGGTGGAAAGTGAACATATGGACAAGCAGGGACCTCCCCGTGCCCATCCCTCGCTCTGTCCTAGAACCCCTGGTAGCTCCCCTCGTCTAGCCAATCACACCATTTCCAAACTGCTTGGGGCCAGCTGGCGTCCCTCCACTCAGCTGAGGCCATCACTTGACTCTTCCCTTTCCCACCCCAGCTGGTGTTGTGTCCGCTGCCTAAAATGCCCTCCTTCCTCCTCTCTCTCTAGGTGTTCCCAGCCCCCAGTCTGCCACACTACTTCCATGGAAGCTATTTTTTTTTTCCATTTAACTTTCACAGCCCATTTCAACTGTGAACCCAAATTTAATCCAAATGCGTTGAATAATAGGAGTTTTACTGCAAGAATTTGTGCAGTGTCTCACACACTTCAGAGTCCCTTATGGTTCCTAACAGTGCTAGGGACATCACAGGTGCTCAGGAAACTTATTGCTAAGGGCATTTATAGGTGCTCCCTCCATAAAACCCTTCTTTTATCTACCAATGATATTGAAGCACTGAAGTGAGGTAAATTACCCTATGGATTCAATCCAAAGAACACTTTTGCATTAATTACCAAGCTACTTAAGGCAGGAATGTTTTCTTGTCTTAATTATTTGGACTATTATTTTAATTGTCACTTCTCAACTAAATACTCCACCATAGGCTTGCAAAACACTGTAAGCTGAATCTTCATAAACAAGGCAAGATTAACAAAATATTCTCCAAGGTTAGTATCCAACAGCATCCGGAAAGGGATCACTGAAGCAATTATACATACAAATCTTCAGCTTCCAAATTGTGTCTTATGTAGCTTTCACTAGGAATGCTCCAAACATTTCGGTTTGAAATATCTACATAATTACTTCAACCCTCCCTTTCCACCCCCTTGCAAGGTTAAGAGATGCCCAAAGCAGTGTTTAGGGGTTAAAATGTTTCCAAATAGCAGGATTCCTTACTTTCCAAAAAAATTTTAAAAAGAAAAAAAAAATTGAAAAAAGAAAACCTGTATCACCAAAAGAATGTAAAATGTTTCCGTTTGGGGGGGAAAGATCTATTTTAAATTTACAGCTGCTTTTCTAAGAAAGGCCTCAAGAACCCCCAAATTGAGGAGCCTGGATAAAAGACCGGCAGAACCCGTCAGAGGGTTCCTGTGGCCCCTCCCTTCAAACCCACGTTCTTAAAACACATTTCTTTTCTCCGCCCGAAAAATACAGCCTTCCCCCAGAATAATTCCATTTAAAAAGCCCCCACCCGCGAGGAAACATTAATCTACTTTGCAAACATGCGTTCCAGTCCGTGCTTTACTATTTTTTTTCAACTCCTTCCCCCCCACTCCCCCTTTTTTTTGTACCTTGAGACAAATGTTTTCTTCCCCCAGAGTTGAAAGCTGTCCAAAAACAGGACCACACACGCCGCCGCCTCCGCAGGCCCGCGCTACGCCCGCCCCCCGCCCTCCCCAGCTCGGCGGCCGCGGCCGCCGGGGGCGCGCACACTCCCTCCAGCCGGAGGGGTGGCCTTTCTCTCCCCCCATTCTTTTCTCTTTGGACGCGGTGGGTGGGGGTGGGGGAGGGAAGGAAGCCGAGCTGGGGAGCCCGGACAGGAGAGGCCTTCCCCTGGCCACGTCTCGGGGCGCGCCTGCGGCGAACGGCGGCGGCGGCTGCAGGCCCCCGGGCCCCCGGCCGTGCGGAGTGGTCTGTCCCGCGGAGGGGCCCCGCGCCCCCGCCGGCCCGCCTTCGCCACTCTCTCCCACAACACCTAGCAAAGCGCGGCGCCCCGAGTAGATTACAGCGCGGCCTTTGTCGGGCGGGCCTGGCTCCCGGCCAGGCGCCCAAACAATAAACAATTCCCCCTGGTGCGGGCAGGGGGTTTTCGCTGGCCCCGGCCGGGCTCTAGGTGTATGCCGGCAAATATCTTTATCAATCGGAAGGAAGGGACGGGGACTCCAGCTGAAGGGTGAGCGGGCGCAGCGGCGGGCGCTGGTCTCTTACCTTCCACCCACAGCTCCTCCACGTTGGTCTCGAGATTAGCTGCCTTTAATCCCACAGCGAAGGCCCCAAATATGAGGAGGCCCACAACCAAGAACTTGCCGCAGTTTTTTTGAATGTAACAACCCAGTTTAAATAAGAGTCTCTGAAACTTCGCTCTCAGCCACAGCGGCGCTTTCCGGCCAGTAGCCTTCCCCTGGGGACGAAGCAGAAGGGAGGAGTGAGCGCTGGGGAATGGGGGCCCGCGCGCCCACGCCCGCTCGCGCGCACCCGCCCGGTGATTCCCCCGACAGCCGTGGGGGCGCGGGCGGCCGCAGCGCAGGGACCCTTTCTCGAGAGTGGTACCCCGGCGGGCTCGAGGGAACGCGAGCAGCGTGGGGGGGCTCGGTCATAAATCAAAGTCAGGCTGCAGCGTGGGAGCTGCACCTCGGGAGCCGCAGGGCGCCCCCACGCGCGGCCTAAGCAGCATCCCTGAGTATGACTTGGGGCGCTGGGGGATGGGCTGCAAACACGAAAAGGGGAAGCCAAACCACGAGGAGGGAAACACTACACCAGCAGTGTTCACCCCAGACCTGGGAAGGGAGGGGCGGCGTCATCCCAATGATGAAGCCCAACATTTAAGAACCAGCAACCCATGTCCCCCTTTCCTGTAAGTCCTGCTCCATCCATCACCCCTCTCGGGGTGCCCCGGCGGAGACGGGTGCTGGGGGCAAGCGCACTTTGGGAACAATGTATTGCGGGTTTCCCCAACGGGACCCCCGCCTACAGTGGTAGTAAGTGGGGATCCACGTGGTGAGCGCGGCCGGCCAACGGAGCTCACTCCCGACGCATTTCCATAGCGTTGGGAGACGCTGTGTGAGCTGAATTAGGAAGTGGGGCAGCCATCTGCAACTTACGACAATATTTGTGATCGGAAGAGGGCAGCCACATGGATCTTTCCCTCCTCTCCCTTCCCTTCGGGTTAAACGTAAAAAACAGCCGAGTGCACAGGGGAAGGGCCCAGGCCGGCGCAGGCGGGGGTCCTGGCTGGGCGCAGGCTGCTCCCGGCGGCGTTTCCCCGGCGCTGGCCGCGGCCCCGGTGGGCCCCCGTCTGAGTGCTCGCCTTCCCTGGATTCCACACATTTCAGCTAGCCTCGTAAACACAATGAACCCGGGCGCTCGGCAGACCCGCACCGCGAATTTAAGGTGGCGATTTGTTTACAACTTTTCCTCCCCTCTTAGGCTCTGAGGAGAGGCAGCTCAAAAACTGGAAAAGAAGACGGGGGATGTCTTTTTCTGAGGATAATTTTTAAGGGAGCAGAGATTTCATGCTCAACAAAAGCAAAACCGGTTGCCAAAAAAGGAAACCACCTTTATTTCGGCTCCCTCCCCCCTTCCTCTCTCCGCCTCTCTCCACTGCGCCTCCCCCTCCAAGATGTTAAGAAATGTGGCAGTATTACTGGGGTTTAGGCTGCAAATAGGGGCAGGGGTGCAGGAGGAGGGAGTTCCAGGGCAGGGGATACGGGGCAGGGCACTGCCGCGGCCGTCCTCGAGGTGGTCCACTGTGGACCGCTTTCTAGTGCTCCGGAAAAGGCACGCCGGGGAGGGCGTGTATACACACACACACACACACACACACACCCCTCCACCCCCTGCGGACCTCAGACAGCCCTTTCCTCGCAGGACCAGAGGGAGGGTTTGAATTTTTCTATCCCCACTTGTCTGCTGCTTTTCCTGGAGAGAGAGGGAGAGTGTGTGTGTGTGTGTGAGTGTGTGTGTGGCGGGGGCGATCCCAAAGAGGAAGAGGAGGGAAGAGAGAGTGGGAGTGGGAGGAGAGGACAGTCTGAAATGCACCTTGGAAATCTGCTCCAGAGCGAAGGCGGCGTCGCAGTAGCTGGGCCGGTGCAGATAGTCCCGGTCCGGCGCGGAAGCGCGGCGCAGCCCCGCGGTCCGTCTGCGCCTCCCGCCACCAGCCGGCCGGTCCGGGGCACCGCTGCAGCCGCCGCCGCGGTCCTGGGGCTCGGCGGCGTTACCAGCCGAGGCCATGTTGCCGCCGCCGCCGCCGCCGCCGCCGCCGCGGGGACGGAGGCTTCCCGGGCGGCCCGGCGCGCTGCTGCCGCCGCTGCGGGCTCCCGGCGCGCCTGGGCGCTCGGCTCGCAAGGACGCTGCTGGCTGCAGGGTGCTCGGGCTTGGGCTCCGGTTGACAGACCTGATGCTGCTGCTGCCGCTGCTGCTGCTGCTCACACGGCGGGCGCTGGTGCCGCTGCGGCCGCGGCTGCTGCCGGGGAGTCAGACCCTGCGCCTTCCATTGCCACATTGCGCGGGGGTCCCGAGGTCTCTGCGGCCGCCGCTGCCCACATCCAGTTCGCGGGAGGGCAAGAGCCGGCGCGCCAAGCGAGCCTGTCCTTCGGGCGCTTCGGCGGCGCTTTTCGCGGTCCCCAACTCCCTCTACCCGCCCCCCGCCCCGCGCTGCGACCCCTTCACTGCAAAAAGGGCCAGCAAATCCCCGCCGCTCCCGCGGGCCGCGCTGGCTCCCTCGGCGCTTCCCTGATCGCCCGAGCGGCCACGGAGTGTAAGCGCAGAGCCGCCGCCGCCGCCGCCGCGGGGTCCGAGGGTGCCCGGCTGGTCTCAGCGCTGCCTGGCCGGGGCAGCTGCCGCTGCTCCCGCTGCTGCTGGCGGTGGCGGCTCCTGAAGCTGCTGCTCAGGCTGCTCGGGCTCTGGCTGCTGGGTTCGCGGTGGCTGCTCGGTCCCGGACTCTGCTTTCTTGTGCTCCTCGCCAACCCGCTGGACCATTCTGCCCCAGTGCAGCGCGCCTCTCTCGCTCCCGGGACCTGGGGACTCCGCTCTGTATGTGTGCAGCGGGCAGCGGCCGCAGCAGCTCCTTGATTCAATAGATGAGATGGAAGAAGAAAAAAAAGAACTCTCTCCATTTGGAGAAAGAGGAGGAGGGGAGGGGGTGGAGGGGGAGAGAGCGAGCGAAAGAGAAAAAGGCTGGAGCTCCCGCCCCCGGGGCTGTCAGATGGCTTGGGTTTCTGCGACGCGATTGGCTCGCGGAGGGCAGAAATTACTCAGCAAACATGACTATTATTAGCTGCTTAGCAACAGCTCACCAAAGTAGAGAGACCACCCAGGTAGGCAACCCCAGTGTGTGCATCCCGGGCTTCGGGGGGAGCCTCTGAGAGCGCCAACCTTCTCGCATGCAATACTTCCATTAAGGAATGCTCCCCCCCTCCTTTCTTATTCCTTTTCTTTTCAACTGTGTCTTCTTTTTGTGAGATGCCCTTTGCGCGCACACACGCGCGCGCGCGCACACACACACAGACACACACACACGAACATTTGCCTCGCGATAGACACGGGGGGAAATGTAATATTTTCTTAAGCGCTTAAACAATTTCTGAAATTCCTCAAAGAAAACCCTTTCAGAGGCACCTTGGCCTCAAGCTGTAGCAAATACTGGGAGGTCCGGCTTGAATTCCCAGGCCTGCACCAATAATGACAGGGTGGTGGATAGTGCGCCAGTGTGTGCCAGATTTTTTTTTTTTTCCCTCCTCTTTTCTTTTATAACTAAAGGGAAGACTTAGGCTCTCGAAGGGAACAACGCCTCACATTAAGATAAACAAAATGGAAAGTTAAAGAGGAAAGCAAGGACGTTGAGAAAAGCCACCCTTTCTTAAAAATTTTCCCCCTTTCCCCCTTAAAGAAAACAAACAACGAAAAAAACCCCACACAGAACAGTCCTGGTTTGAAGGAGTCAGTGTTCTATAAACGTGGAATCCAGACACCGAAGCAGTCTTGTGAAGGCACAGGCGTTTCAATTTGAATCTTTAATGTGACATAAGTAAAATAGAAACAGAATCCTTTTAACAACCCAGAGAAGCGGAATTGTTTCCTTGAGAGAGAAAAGTTTTACTGATTATTTGGGGTTCTTTTGGACCCCCCTTTTTATTAACCACATCCTTTTATAAAGAGTTTTAAATGAATTTTTTTTCCAAAAACCGGTATGCATTTGTTGTATTTAATAATAGCATGACGTAGGAGAGAATAAAGGCTCTAATGTTAGGCTCATTTGAAACAAATTGTTTGCGGATAGTGAGAATTTGTCCCGACACTGCGTCCAGCGTCACCAAGAAATCCCGGGGATTCGCTTTCCGTTGAGGAACAAAACACGCGACCCTTTGGGGTGGATCCTGGGGGCAGACACGTCTACACAACTACGCTTATTTTTAAAAAAATTGTTTTTGGAAAGTGGGGTGTATTTCTCTTACGTTTGCAAGTTATCAAGTTCTTCCCTGTGGTAGGAAGCAGACCCACAAACCCTTGATTCTGCTTCATTTTAGTATTTGTTTTTTCTTTTTTCTTTTTTTAAAACAGGGTTGAACTGCAGAAGGACCCGCGGCAGCGAGAAGCCGACTGAAGCCGTGAAATGGGGCAGTGTGGCTTTAAGATGCACACGGTGTGTGTTCATTGAAAAAAAAGAAGAAAGAAAGGAAAGGAAAAGAAAGAAACCCAGATGGAGGGAAAGGGGGAGGAGCGGGGAGAAGGCGGAGCCCACGCGGCCATGTGACCTCGAGCCCGGAGGCCTGAGCGCGCGCGCGCGCGCGTGCCCGGGTGCCTGCGCGCGCGCACGGAGCCGGGACTCCCCGCGCCCGTACGGTCTAGGCAGAGCAGGTAGGAAGGTCGGTGCGCGGAGCCAGCGCCGGGCGGGCTCCTTGCCTCCAGCGCGGTCTCCCGAGAGCCCCGGCGGAGCGCGCGCCCCGCCGGCGCGGACGGACGTGCCGGACGCGCCGTAGTACATTCCTGAAGGCGGACCAGCCCCCTTACGTTGCCCAATGCCCGCGCGCCCTCCCCGGGGCTGGCCAATGGTTGCGCGCACGAGTCCCTTCCCATTCAGCAGCCCCGCGTTGGCGGCCCCGGCCCGCGAGGGGCTGCTGCGGGGCGCGCCGGCCACCGGGGCGGTCCACGCGGCTCCCGCAGGGGGCCTGTCCGCCAGCTTTCCCCGCCCCCTTCCTTCCTCTCCGGCGGTCTCCCCCTCCCCACTTCCTTCCCTCTCCCTTCTCCTTTCTCCTCTTTCACCCCTTTCTCGTCCTCCCCCATCTCTCCCCTCCCAGCCCTGCCCTGCCTAGCCACCTTCCCCCTAGCCTTTTCTCCTTCCTGGTTTCACTGGGAGGCCCTCCTCCCTGAATCCCGAACTGGCAAAACGTGTGTGGTACCTGGGGCAGGATAGGGTGTCCTGGAGAATAAAGACAAACAGAGTAGAAGTTTGGGGGTGTTCACCGGATCAGGAGGACCTGAGTACCCGGCCAGCGCGGAAATTCAAAACTCATAACGCCTCAGGAGCACGTGATTTTGTGAGTGGCTCAGGGAATAGCTGCTAAAATCCAGAAGGGAAGGCAAGCACCGTGCGGTGAAAATGACACCACATTAATTAACAATAATACAAAAAGGCTGGGCTCGACACAGCAATTTAACCTTTGAGTATAATCCTGATCTTTATTATGTTTGATAGATAGCACAAACCGGGAAAAGTGGTTTACTATTCTGGCTTTTCTTACCGAACAGTTCTGAAGACATTTCAAGTCAAACCATTTCGTGCTTGCTTCTGGAATTTGTTTTTTTAAACACTTGGCGGGTGGTACTCCTTGTATTTACCGGTCAGCCTTTTTATATTTGCAGCTTGCTAGATGGCAAGGTAAAGTAACCATGTAGCCATGGACACATTGCTGAGTTTGTGTTTTCAAATTTCTTTACAAACGTTTCAGACCAAAATATTTCGTCCCAATCTTTTATTATAGGAATTTCAGTGTAGTTACTTGGATGATGGAATTCTAGAATGAAATTATAGATTATGTACACGTAGTGGTTCTGTATTACTCTCCCTGCGCAGCTACATCCCCTCTCGTTCTGCCTACTGCCACATGTGCATCATTTCAATGGCAAAGCCTCTTCCACTCATTTCCCTCAGTTTGACTTAATTCCTAAACGTTTTGAACGTTGATCCTCGAGGTTTACATGTAGCGCCCTGAGCCCCCTCGCCCCGCTGTTTGATAGGTTAATTTTTCAGCATCTCAGACAATGGTCCCGGCCTGTAAATTCTACCCATTGGTTGCAGGACGCAATCCTGAGCCTCGGCTCTAACAAGCGCTATCTTAATCTCCCCACCACCCCCACCCGCCGCTTCCCCTGTGGTCTCCTTTTTTCATACACAGAGATGAATTACTTTGAGGATCTAATTGGCCTTGTTTCTGTAACGTTTTAAGAAAGGGAAGAGGAGCCAGTGTAAAAGCCTGCTCGACTTGGGTGGTCAGGGCTGAGGCTGCCCCCAATTTGCCTCATTGCTGATGCATGCGAGTGCGACATTCCCAGCGATAATGTTGTTCCTAATCAATCTGCCCTTATTTACATTTGTAAGCATTGTTGGCTTTAATATGCATGCCCTGTGCAGGGGACTGCTGTGCCACACCGGGTTTGTTAACTTCAACTAACCACAAGGATTCCACAGACCTGAGATGAGGCTGATTGGAGGAGCCAGGCCTGCTAAGGTGTCTGCAAGGAAGAAAAGTCCCTTTAATGGCCTTTCTGCTTTGTGGCTTCCCTTGTGAGAGCTACCAAATAAGTGAGAACTTGGGGCCTTATCAACCAGCAGGAGTTGCCAGCCTCTATGAAGCAAGAGCTAAGTGTTCCATTTTCCCTTTCCAAGTAAAGTTCATCTCAGTGCATAAATTGTCATTTTGTCTACCAATCATGATCCAAGACTTCTCACTGGAGTCTGTACTTTTCAAAATAGATTCCGCAAACTCTCTTTCCTCCCTTCTGTGTTCCAACACTTCAAATATCCATGGCCACACCACACACATTTAAAAAATGACATCAGATTACCCAAATGATAACACTGAAATAAAGTATCTGCCCTTTGTGTTGGGATGTTCCAACAGTAAACAATTGTGGGAGCCAGACTTGGTGGAGTTATGAAAAACCACAATGAGATTTAACTTTCACTGGTTTCTGAGATCAAACCAAATGGGTCTTTAAAATCCAATGTAATTTGACTAACTTTTACAGACTATAAATGAATAAAGGGGTTAATGTATTCCAGTGATTTGACCATGGGGCCATTTACAATTTTGTCTACTGAGTTTAACACTCTTTTCCAGAAATGCAAAGAATTGCAAAAATTACATTAAGTCTCATGGTATTCTTGTTGGGTGGTATGGGGAGAGAAATTGGAGACTTGACATAGTATTCTATTTATGTGTGGGGGGCCCAGGATACAGGATGTGAGTGATGGGCCAGGGCCTGAGAAGTTCAAAGAAGGTACCTTGGATAAGGGTTGAGTCTTGACTCAACTGAAGCCAATATGCCACCATCCACCACATTTTCTTGGCTCCCTAAGAATGCCTTATTATTTTCCCATTGGCAGCTCTTGTATTTATTTAAAAGGTGATGGTAGAAAATGAGTCTAAAAGGTTTCAAGGAGGAGGGGGAAAAAAGATTCAGCAGCCACAAAATGTAACACCACTGGGCTTGACTCCCCTCCCCTCTCCCTTCCACCTTCTGTTTCCTCCCCTTATTTCCCCCCTCCCCAGGCTGGAGGAAAGGGAACAGCTCTAGCCAACTTGTCAAAATAATGCTGCTAAT
Source organism: Eulemur rufifrons (assembly GCF_041146395.1). Classification (NCBI taxonomy): domain Eukaryota; kingdom Metazoa; phylum Chordata; class Mammalia; order Primates; family Lemuridae; genus Eulemur; species Eulemur rufifrons. The sequence goes on from NC_090989.1 coordinate 206,780,380, forward strand.
TACCCCTGATCTCCTTTAATGGGAAGCTGCTCTCAACTCCACAAAGGAGTAAATGAAGGGTCTACAGCACAAACCCGGGAGCACTGGCATTTTTTGAGCTTACAGTTGAGCTGGGGGTAGGGAGCGCAGCAGAGGGAGTGTCCTGAGAAGGTCCCAGAAATCCCCACATTGACTACTCCAGGTTTAAATACTAGCTTGAAAGGGGAATTAGATTTTATGCATTGCCAAAAGCTATTGATACTCTCTTGCTAAGAATGTCACCAACTGCCAAGAGAATGTTCAGAGCCTACTATGAACTTGAAAGAAAACAGCATTGACCCCTGTATTGATTCCCCCCTTCTCTAAATGTCATCTTATCCACATTGCTTTACTCTAATGGATAGAGATGTATTCTTGAAAGACCCAGACTTTGAACATTTTTTTCCACCCTTCTCTCACCTCAACTCTATATCTCCATCTAATATATCTATATCAAGCTTTGCCTTTGGCAGAAGGCACATCATTCATTTCAGTGATCTCTGCCATTGGGTCTTGCATGAAAAAGAAGCTGAGCAACATGATCCCTTTGACCCACTGCTGGAGCAACAAATTTATTAGAGATATAGGCATGAGAAATGAAAGGGAAGTAAAACAATTCCAGCTTATTGTGTGTCTTTCTTTCATACTGCTAATCCGGTTTACACATCACGCCTACATGTCTCAATAGGGCATTATACACTGTGGCAGAGGCTGGAGAAAATAAAAGGTGTGTGTGTGTGTGTGTGTGTGTGTGAGAGAGAGAGAGAGAGAGAGACAGAGAGACAGGCAGAGAGAGAGAGAGAGAGAGAGAAAAGAATGAGGATAAAAACAGGGAAGACAGACATTTTAATCCATATGGATTTACCTCGTCAGTTTATCTGTAGAAAGTTGATGACAATTTGTAAAACAGCCTTTTTTTCCCCACAAAATAATTCCAAATGGATCTAACTCCCGTTCAAATAGCTTTTCAGATTATGACTAGATTATAACCAGAAATTAGATACACCTCTCACAGTGAGTTTGAAATGAAGCTAACACCCCAAATTGAGAATGGGCGTATTAAGATGATGGAGCCTATTGGTGTCCACCTTGATTCAACATTTTAATTTAAAAAGATCATGGATTCAATGGCATTTTACAGCCTTGTGGAAGGAAGCTGGGTGACAACTGGAACACACACAAACTCACAACTGAAAAGCCCCCTGTTTTACAAACATGAGTACACAAAGCACCTGAGGCAATTTATCCAGAGGTACCACCCAGAAATAATAAGTTTCAGTAACAAAGAATGACACCAGAAAGCCATGTATTTCTTTGTAGAGGGAGTTAATTGCATGTTGAACTACTGTAGCCAATAAATAAATTTAAAAGTTTTGAAACAATTCGAACACACAGAATGCTGAAAAGGGACTATGGTAGTAGTTCAGGACCTCAGTGACCCAATTATAAAATATTTAGAACCACCCATTGTGGGTCTTTATTATTTATGTCTAGTTCTTTAGCATTTGCCCTCCCCAGGGAGGAAGGATAAAAGGGAGGAAGATGTTCTCTCCCAGGTCCAGAAAAACAGAGGACTCTGAGTGTTTTCCATAGACAACAAATCTATATGGCTCTTCTTAGGTGATGGAAATTGAGATCAGAAAACTTTGGACTTATTGCTAATGCACACACTAGGCATCATTTTAAACATGAACTTAAACATGTAGAGACATAGCACATGTCACCCAGAGGCAAGCCAGTCTCTGGGGGTCTTGTGGTCCCAGAGTTGGGAACGGGTCTATAAGGGTCTGCATCAGTCCGGCCTACCTCCAGGCTCCCCTAAGCCGCACTCAACACTCTCAGCACTGGGCTAGCCGCCCACCTCTTTAATGAGTGGCAGGCACCAGAGCGCCCGAATCCGTGAGCAAGAGTCAACACATACCTCTCCTACCCGTGGCCCCTTCCAGAATCCAAAAAAGCCTCTCTGGCCCTCTTCCCCCCCCCCCCCCCCCAGTGTCTACGGGGAAGTGTGTGTTGGAACTCCGGGTTTTGGTAAGGTGCTTCTCTCCCAGCCCTGGCTGTCCCACCCAACCAGGAGTCCGTGCGAGAGCCCAGGGTGTGTGTGGGTGGAGAGCGTGCGCAAGTCCCCTCCAGCTGGTCTGGGCAAAGCTCCACCGAGCGGAGAGAATTTGCTTCCGTGCGCGCGCTCTCTCTCTGAGCCCCCCACCCTCCCCCCGGCGCTGTCACTCTCCGCAACAGCCCTTCCATCACCAGCTCTGTCTCCACTTGCGAGTCAGGAGCCACCACCAGGCTGATGAGCGGAAGCCAAGGTGGCGACCCTTTCAAGCGTGAAAATGGGCTCCCAGGCGGCCCCCTTCGTGAGAATTCCCCCCGGAGCTGTTCCCCGGCCGGGGCCCGCCGCAGCCAGTGCCCCTCCCCGCCCCGCGGAGCTGGCTTCGGGGGCGGGGGCCCGGGTGTGCGGGCCAGTGCGGAGACGCGGGACCCGCGCTCCCGCGCCCGGGCGGCGCAGCCCACCCAGCCCCACGGCCCCGGCGCGCGGCCCGCCCCTCCTGCCCAGCGCTCGGTGCTCGCTCCTCCGTTCGCGGCGCGGGGCGTCCCGCGTCCCCGCGCCGCCTGGGGCGCACGCCGCGCGAGGGCGAAGGCAAGGTGGCGGCGGCGGCGGCCGCGCCGGCTGCACTCACCATAGCCGGCCGTCAACCCCTGCCCGGAGCGCGGGTGCCGATGGCGCGGACGCTGGGCTTGGATTTCACATCAATTCCTTGTTTTTTCCTGGCCCCCCTTTCCTCGTCCGCTCCTCAGTCTTCTCCCCGTCTTCCCTCGTCTCCCCCTTGCCTTGTCGCTGCGAGTCTCTTTGTCTTCCCTGTCGTCGTCTTTTTCTTCTTCTTCGTCTTCGTCGTCTTCTTCTCCTCCTCCTCCGTCTTTACAAAAGGAACGGAAAGTGTAAAAACCCCGGCGCGCTGGGCCGCCGGAGGCTTTCGGCGGAGTGCAGCGCGGACTCACAATTACAAGCCTGTTTCTATTAAGCAGTTCCATGGCCCTCGGCGTGGGTGGTCTGCCGCGCCATAGGCAGGACCTGTCAGGGTCACGTGACGGATCCGAAAACTTTACCCCTTTACAATAAACTCAAGGAAAGCAAAGTAAACTCGAGGAACGTGCTATCAGCACAGCCCTCCTGGGTAAACAGGCGCTCCCCTCCCCGCCTTCCTGGGAGGCGCCCGGCCCCGCGAGCTCCGGCGAGCCCCCGCGGCCCCCTCCCCGCCCCCCGCGGCCCTGTCTGCAGGAGGCCGCTGGGCCCCGGTGTCCGCTCGCCCGCTCGCCTTCCCACCTTGTGCTCCCCGCGCCCCCCACCCGCACGCTTTATTTGCTAACATTTAGCCATCTTGCCAGAACCCCGGTGGGGGGAGGTGCTGGGGGAGCAAGGAAGCTCATTTCAGCATCCCCAGCGCTCCGGGAAACGGGGGCGCCCAGAGAGCTGCAGAAGAACACCACCTTTCATGGCCTGCATTCTCCAAGCCCTTTCTGCTCGCATTCCCACGGAAGCGCCGAGAAGCTGGGAGCATTCTAGTTGACTGGCCCACAGGCCGCCAGGGAGGCAGAGGGCCGGGAAAGCCGGGCAGATAACAAGAGCCTTCCCGGGGAAATGTTCAATATACAACAAGATGTGTGTGGATTCGGGTCGTTTCTGCTGGAGGTCTCTGGGAGGTAGCTACTTCTTAAGACACCAAGGTGGAGTCCCTTGGAAACCAAGATTGGTAGCTGGCTGAGGAATCACTAATTGATATTTGCTTCCTTTCCCTTCCAATTACTGTGGTTTCTGGGGTATGCCACCCAAGGGCTCCCACCCACGCTGCCTTCCCGTACGAGGCAAACTTGGGTGATTCGGTTAGCCGAGGTGCTGGTGGGTCCCGCAGAGGACGGTTCTCTCGCCCTACGTGGAAACGTACTGTTCAGGAGAGACCCTGCTGCAGTGTTTAACGTTTTCCCTGCTCAAGCCGGCGCCGGTAGACTGCATTTCACGCTCAGCTCAGAGGTGCTGCTTTAAATGGACCACATTATGAATAAAGATGAATTACAGATACAAGGGCAAGGGGTGAGAAAATTTACTGAAACTATCAAGAGTTAACTGGCTGGTCTTCTAATAAAGCCAAGCTTTTCTCACCTCATTCTGGGTGGAGGTGGGGGGGGGGTGCGGGCATAAGCTCCATGTGTTATTAAGTAATAATAATAATCATCCTGGGAGTTACAATTTATCTCCTTCCCACAAAGATGATATACCATTCTTTACTAGGGTCATTTGAGTTTCCAGAATGTTTGTGTTTGAGACGCAGGAAGTAATTAAACATTAGAATGCTTAGGCAGCCTGGTGAATTAGGCTGGTCAAGAAAGTAGTTTTATACGAATTGATTTTAGTCAAAAATGGACTCAAGTGAGTATTAGCTGAGCATGGATCTTAAGAGTTATAATCATTGTAAAACAAAACAAAACGAAACAAAAACAGCACACCAATATTTTCCTTAGAAACACTTCCCCCTCTTTTTTGGTGTCACATGTGGTGGGGGGGATGAGGAAGAGATAGGTGTAAATACATCTCCAAGTAGAGTGATTTAGAATATGCAGGAGAAAGGAGGATAAGAAAAAGAGAAACAGATGAGAAAGGGCAATTATATGGCTGGGGACATAAAGTTACTAAGTATGCTAGTTTGTGGGAAAATTGCAGCAGAACTTGTGCAGTTTGTTTTTCCCAATTAAAATGAAGACCCCGATGCAGGCACACTTGGCTACATGCTCCTTTTGGGTTGTGGCCAAGTCTGCTAATCAAGAGTGGACACTGGTTTTGTGGGGCCTGGGGCTGAAGCAGTTTGTTGGGTGAGGGTGGGGGGCCTCCTTAGGAACTCAAAATTGCAAACACAAAATTAAGCACAGGGCCTTGGAAGGGGCTTGGGCGGTGCGGGGCCCTGAAGCTTCCTGAGCTCTCAGCAAATCACTACTCTTGGGAGTACAGACAAGGGAGGACAGAACTACCCAGTTTTTGTGGGCTTGCTGGACTACACTATCCATTAGTTCGTACCAAACCTGTTAAAATTAGTCATATTTCAGCCCAGGGGTTTACAATTGGGAGCAAAGACAAATTTGGTTCGAATGTAGATACTTGGAGTTGGGCAGTGTGGGCATAGTGAGGCACGGACAACAAAACCTTTGGTGGTGTAGCCTGAAAGTTCAGGAAGGAGGGAAAACACTGGAAATGCTCTCTCCCAAGAGTGAACTGGCCTTTTCCTTCCTTTAAACTCAAATCTGTGAAAATATGTCAGCCCTGTGCCTCTCTTCTCTTCACTCTCAGATGCTAGGAGCATTAAATACTCAAGTCAGTGACCAGTGTTCTGGTGGGGGTTGGCATGGAGAGCAAATCACTCTTAGGTGTTACCTTTGGGTGTTTCTCTGAGACTCCCACCAGGGTGGGCTCTCATCAAACAATGGTCTCCACCCTTCTAAGTTGCTTATGTCTCATCCCTTCCCGCAGAACCAGCTCCAGTGCTGCCCAGTCTGATAACCCACTTGGCATGGAGGTGTTAATGGCAGACAAGGCTACCAGACACCACCACTCAGTTCTAGTCTGCCCAGTCTGAGAAGCCAATTGGCATCAAGGTGTTAATGGCTGATGAGGCTACTAGACAATACTTTTGCCAGTCAACTCAGACTTATAGAGCCATACCTAGAGGACTAATTCCAAAGTTGGAGATTTCAGGGCAGGATCAGATGGAGATTTGGGGGGCATTGGAGGACAATAGGGCCTTTGAAACAGACCTGAAACAGATCACATGGGTGTGATCAAATTTGTAGATAGGCAAGGTCATTCTCTGCTCTGTTTGTCTTTCTCAATATTGTTATTACTTGAGATACAGTGTTATCCTTGTACCATACACACACACATTTCCACATGCATGTGTGTACACATTCTTCACCGTAAGCTTCCCTCTTGCCTGGCTCACGATAAAAATGGGTGCCTAAGTACTTCCATGCATCCTCTACCCCACAGCAACCTCCAGCAACTGGAAGGCTTTCAAATGAATAATTGAGGGTTCAGAAGAAACATTTGCCCACATTTAAGAAGCTCTCCATCTCAGGATGAATATCACTCTTGCACATGGTCAGTGGCCATACCACACTGGCCACACCTTGGGCATGGTCATTCTTTGACACTGGATCAGATAGATTCTCAGAAACTTTCATAAAAGTAATCTTGCTCAGTGCATGGATTTCAATTCTAAAATGAGTACCACCCAGCCCCCGCCCCTTACCCTTACTCCTGGGGCCTCTTCCTTGTCAGGAAGATATTCACAAGCCAAATCAACATGTAGAATTAGGGCTTTGAGGACTGGGGAGGTAAGAAATATTCAAAGGTGCTTGATTGTTACAACATGAAATTAGACCCCATGAGCAATAGAGTTACAATGGTAAGATATATTGAGTTGGAACAGTCAAATGAATTGTGTAAACACCAACAACAAAAAGAAGGAAAACAGGATTGCAGAACAGAATAGGCAGTGATGTAGTATGAATAGAAAAACCAGAGCTAACAGCTTGGAAACAAAGGATGTGAAGTGAAAACTGGAATATCATAAAGCAGAGGCTCAGTGGTACCCCATCACTGAGGAGCAGGAAGGCAGATAGAGGCATTCGTAGTGTTCAAAAGATCAGATGATAATTTCAGGACAAGAGAAACAGAGATACCTGTGAGACCCCCACCTCAAAAAATGAAACTCACTCAAGTTGCTGTTCCTGCAACTGATGTATACATACACACACATATGGTGTGCAACCGACTCCCATTGATCCATTGATGAGATTCCCGTATGTAGAAGACCTGCAGGGGCAGCCTTGTAAATGAAGAATGTGCTAAGAAAATGAACCGCCGAGGGGCCTGGTAAACTGTGGGAGGCAGGGGTGGCCAGGGTGGCTGGTGGTGAGGGTGATGGGTAAGTGCCAGGAGAAACAGCCCACTGCAATCAAGCAGGTCGGAATCATTATCACAGGGTTCTAATTGTAACTAAGAGGCCTGACTAAAGATATTAAATGTAGCCTGAGCAACATAGTGAGACCCCGTCTCTATAAAAAAATAGAAAAATTAGCCAGGCATAGTGGCATGTGCCTGTGGTCCTAGCTACTGGGGAGGCTTAGGCAAGATGATAGCTTGAGCCCAGGAGTTTGAGATTGCAGTGAGCTATGATGCACCACTGCACTTTAGCCTGAGCAACAGAGCAATACCCTGTCTCAAAAAAAAAAAAAAGATATTAAATTTAGTAAATATGAACAACAGCCTCTGTCTGACAAAAGGTGCTGTCTACACAATTGGCATTGTTGCTACTTGGCATCCGTCATCTGTTTTGATTATGATTGGTGGGAAAACTTCATTTACTTAAGCTACATGATTGAAAATTTGGAGAGATGACCCAAAATTTATTTCTACCGTATGAGCAAAAGAGGTTGTGTGAAGCAGAGACTCCATGTGTAGGAGATTTTAGGGGGCAAGTTCGAGCCACACGGGAGAAGCCAAAGCCTCCGAGAACCCTTTCATTATGTTGTGCTCTGGGGGCCGCTTTGCCAGCCGCATGCAGGACCTGCTGGTGGCTCTGCGGAACCCCCCCAATGTACACAGACGGTGCCATTCATTATGCTGGTGAGGCAGAGGCCCCTCTGGCTGAAGAACAAAGGCCTGAGGAGGATGTGTGTTTCTCTTTCCCAGCAGACCCCACAGGGAGGGCGTGGGGGCAGTAGCGTCCTTCCCTGGCCATGATGACCAGTGGTCGATGGAAGCCAGTTGTGTGTGGGGTTGGGGAGTTGGGAGCTTGGGTCTTCATACCCCAGGCTCAATGGCTTCCCCTCCCTACCTGTATTATTAGTTTTCTAGGACTGCCAAAACAAAGGACCACAGACTTGGTGGCTTAAACAACTGAAATTTATTTTCTTACTGTTCTATAGGCTGGAAGTCCAAGATCAAGGTGCCAGCAGGGTTGGTTTCTCCTGAGGCCTCTTTCCTTGGCTTATGGGTGGCCATCTTCTTCCAGTGTCTTCACAGGGTCTTTCCTTTGTGTGTGTCTATGTCCAGATTTCCTCTTCTTACAAAGACTCTGGTCATATTGGATTAGGGTTCACCCTAAGGACCTCATTTTAACTTAATAACCTCTTTAAAGACCCTGTCTCCAAATATAGTCATATTCTGAGGTACTAGCAGTTAGGACTTCAACATGTGAATTTGGGGGGACCACAATTCAGCCCACAACAGTGCCCAAATATTGAAAAAATCCGGCTTGGACCTGAGGGCCAGTTCCTCTCTCCGCCCTGTGAGGTTTGGAGGGCAGACTGGAGCGGGTCCCTCTTGGCATCTAGTGCTGAGACGACCTGACCCGCCACCTCCCAGGGATCTGTCCACACCTCCACAAGACTGACACATTTTCTAAGAATGTTGGTGGTCTAGGAAAATGGCTTTAGGCACCCAGCAGAACTTTTTTTTTCCCAACAAAGAATGAGCACTGCTGGGCTAGCTACAAATCTGTCTCCTTTATTTATTGCAGCCAGTCCCTTAGGGCAACGGTTTCCAAGGCGAGCTGCTCATCAGAGTCACCTGGGGAGTTTCACAACAAAAACAAAGAAACAGAAAATAGATTCTTTGCCCCCAACCCAGAGCTATAGAATCAGAATCTCAGCCCTGGGGAATCAGTTTTTTAAAAAGAACCCCACTAAGGCAAGTATAGTAAAATGCTAATGGTAGGACCTCAGTGTGTATGTATGTAGGTGTTCACTGTAAAATTCTTTCAACTTTGCTGTATGTTTGAAATTTTTCATATTAAAATGTCAAAAAGAAAATAAAATAATACCCAGGTGATTCTGCTGTGTAGCCAGATTTGAAGACCTAAGGGACACTTGGTTAATTGATACATATGTTCTTTATGCTGTCCTCTAATATAATATTTGTCACATTGCATTATTGCTGTTCATTCATCAAATAAAAGGTTTGTGAGCTTCTATGTGCACAGTTCTCTGGTAGATGTTGGGAATTTGGGGGATGTAAAAGCTATCTTCCTTAAAAATGCCATGAAATACCACGTTATATCCATCAGGTTGGCAAAATTGAGAAGTCTGACCATAGCAGGTGTGAGCAAAGCTGTGAAACAATGGGAGTTTTGGGGTATGGCTTGTTTTTTGAGTGTAGATTGGTGTAATTGCTTTGGGAAAATAATTTGGCATTATTTAGATAGGTTGAATCCCACTCCTAGGTGTATCTCCAAGAGAAACTCTTCTACATGGAGCCCAGGAGATACATACCAGAGTGTTCACAGCAGCACTGTTTGTAACAGCATAAAACTGGACCTGACCACAATGTGCATCAAAGTAGAAAAGATAAATAAACTATGGAGAATTCATGCAATGGAATTCTACAAAGAGGTGAAAAGAAGCAAGCCACGACCACCTTATAGCAACATGGGTGAATCTCACAGACATAATCTTGGGTGAAATACCTAGGTCAGAAGCAAGTCTCCAAAGAATGCATACATAAATTCCACTTATATGTAGGTAATACTTATTTTAAAAAAAGCAAGGGAATGAAAAACCCAGTTAGGGAAATAGTTACCTCTAGGAGTACAGGAAGCAGAGAGATGGGGGAGATTCAAAAATAATTCATTTTATTATTGTTCTTTAAAATGTACATACAGGTAGTAATAACATTTTTGATTGTATGATCTATTTCATAATAAATACTTAAAAAAAAGATGCCATCCTAGTCCTGAAGGGACTCAGGGTCTAGTGAGGACATGAAACCGTAGAATAATGTGAAAAGCGCAGGAGCCCAAGTGCCACGGGAGCACGAGTTGAGTGTGCCTGAGTCCAGTCTCCTGTAATGGCTTGTAGTGGGGAGGGGGTGAGCTGAGGAAGAGGAGTAGGGAGAGAGAAAGGGCATTCCATGGGGGAAGGGGGACAGAGTGAGGGGCACCCATAACAAATCCTGTCCTCAGAGCCCCATCCAGGCCTTGGGACCCTAGTGTTCTAAGCTCTGAGCTACCACCTTCACACTTTCTCTGTATCAACTCAACACCCTTGGTATAGACTAGAAACCCATGTAATCTTTTCCAAGGGGACAAGAAAAGCTCACTTATGTAAATCTTTAAACTATACAAAGCCTAAAGTCAGGAAATATGCAAATGCAGTGTTACTTTATGGGCCCAAACCTGAGTTTTTAAAAATCTGCCTTATATAAGTCAACTCTCCAGTGGCGTCATTTTATTACGACATTGCAGTGGTCCTTTGTGTATAAGGTAATGTTATTTATTTACTACAAATACTATTAGGAGTTATAAATGTAAGTAATAGTAAAAATCCATAAAATAGTGACCTAACTCTCTTCCCCTGTCAATTCACATATTGATAAGATTTTATGATGAAGTCACATAGCTATGGGTAAAGTGACAGACAGACTGCTTAAGAAATATTCAGTTATAAGCCAGGCACTATGGCTCAAACCCGTAATGCCAGCAACTCAGGAGCTGAGGTGGGAGGATTATTTGAAGCCAGGAGTTTGAGACCAGCCTGAGCAATACAGCAAGACCCCGTCTCTAAAAAAAAAAAAAAAAAAGCTATTCAGTTACAAATAAGCATTGGCCAGGAGAAAGTAGCTTACAAATAGCTCATCATTTGCTTATACAGGTGAACACTTCTGTTTAAACTTCATGATTTGAAACAGCTACCAACCCATCCTCACTGATCTTCCCACTCATTGCTATGACCCCTTCTGACCTTGAAGACACGCACACCACCCCCCCATCCCTGCTTCTGTGGACTTACAATTCTATTTGGCTCCACTAATCGCTTCCTCTTGATACCCTCTCCTAGTGTTTCTAGTACTTTCCAATTTGTTTATGTCATGGTACACATAGAAAGAATAATTATATTGCTGCAGCACGCTGGAATAAACCAGAAGAGATCTGAAGGCACCCATCAATGGCGGGCGGGGGTGGAGGGGGCAGTAGAAAATGTACATCTTTTTATATTATAAAATTTTTTAAAAATACAAAGCATTAGAAAAAAATATTGTATATGAAATTCATATAAAACTTCCAAATAAAATCTTTTCAAGTTTTTGATTGAGAACCCTAACTTTCTCTCTATGAATGTCAATTTTTTATGCCAGCTTTTATGCCTAAAATGGCTACATGTAATCTCTGAGTAAGACCTTTATAATGATGTCTTCAAGATGTTGTAGGGATGATTTCTTCAAATTCTTTCTAGTTACCATGATTTAAAACTTTGCACGAGTAAATGATAAAAATTTACAGCCATTTCCTAGCCATTCAAAATTTACACCCATTAAAATTATATTCAAAGAATCAGACAGCTCTAACTTTTCTTGCTTTGACAAATATCCTATAGAGATGTCTTATGGTAATATGAATGGATTTCTAGTTCTTCATGTGTGTTCCTTTCCTAGGGCTGTCATAACACAGCACCACACACTAGGTGGCTTAAAACAAAAGAAATTCATTCTCCCAGACTTCTGGAAGTGAGAAATCTGAAATCAAAGTGTTGGCAGGGGTGGCTTCTCCTGAAAGGCCTGAGAGAGAAGAATCTTTTCCAGGGCCCTCTCCTACCTTCTGGCGATCACTGGCAATCCTTGACTTGTAGATGGTCCACTTCCATCTTCTTGCGTGTTCTCCCTGTGTGTCTCTGTCTCTGTGTTTCTTTTCTTGTTAGGACATCAATCCTATTGGATTAGGGGCCCACCCTACTCCAATATGACTTCATTTTACAACAACCTTATTTCCAAGTAAAGCTCACATCTTGAGGTCCTGGGGATTAGGACTTAAACATTTCTTTTTTGGTGGACACAATTCAATCCATAACACCATGGAACTTTTTCAAAGAAAGCACTTAAAAATAAAAGCAAAGCTCTAATTTGCAGAGTATTCATGCATAATTAGACTCACCCAGAGCCATCATGGACACCATTAAAATAGTGCACCTGTTGCAAAAAGGAGAGACACACTGAATATATGTGAAGCCAGAGATTTGGGATCCCTGCAGTCTGTTTTCTATCTCCCAGCCTCCAACATCAACAAGCTGCACTCATAGTACCTAAAATGTGACCTCCCCAGCCGACTCAGGAAGTCAGGGCACCCCCATGGTTGTGTTGTGATGCAGCAAGTGCTGAAACCCGAGGTGCTCTCAGGCTTCGTGCCTGTAGGGACCTCAGTGGTCTGACCTTCTCTACTCAACAGAGTTTCAAGTAAGGTTGCTTTGTGGCTGGAGACAACTGCCCAGGGCTTCTAGCCACCTGAGCCAGCAGGACTGCTCTGAGGACTGATGGGTTAGTGCCTTGAAGCTCTGCTGACACTTATTTATGGCCCACTTGAGCACTGTAGCTCCTGGTGACAAACTCTTCTTGTCCCTTGGCCCCCATTCTCCTACTTCTCTGATTGTTCCTCCCCAGATTCCTCTGCTGGTTCCTGTTCTTCCACCTCTTCCTGAGAGGTTGTTTCCTGGCGCCCATTGTGCCTCACTTCCTCTTGCTGAAATACTCTTTTATTCCTGTAAGCTTGATGATAAGCCCATAGGCACCCAAGTCTCCTTCCCAGCTGTCTACCCTGCGCTTCAGACTCTGCATCCAACTGCCTCTTGGACACACCAGGATGCTTCATAGGGGCCTAAAATGGGCATGTGAGCCAATCAGAGTGAACAAAACACAGAGAGACTTTCGTGGGGACCATTGAGAAAGAGATACTTACTCTCCCTTTTCCACTGAGATGCCCTAAGAGTAAAATTCCTAGATCTGGAGCTGCTGTTAATACAAACACCAACTGGAGCCTGATCATAAGTTAAAGCCAACGTCGCGGAAGACAGAGCAGAGAAAGGGAGAGAGATGCCATCCTAGCTACAGTTTCAGTCCCTGAACCGGGTGTTGAGTTTTTATTTACAGGGCCCTGTATGTTTCTGTTTTTGTTTAAGTCAGTTTGAAGTGGGCTTTCTGACATTTGCCATCTGAAAAGATGCAAATCATCTCTTCTATTAGTCTACGAGTTCCCTGTTGATAGGGACCATCTTGTTTATCACTATATCCACAATTATATCTTGCTTAAAAAGGGTTCTCAGTAAATACTTTTGATTGAATTAATCCACTATTGATATCTCTTTACAGAACTTCTCTCTCTCTGCTTTACTTGGCTCCATTTTCACCTGCATTTAATCCATGTACTACAAAGGTATATAGTGGAAACCAATTGTTGCTGTCTGGGCTTGGTATTACTAAAAACTCTAGGACTTTCGGGGCCTCTTCAAACAGGACAAAGGAGGCAGTATAGGCGATGCTAATAGTAGCTTCTCTCAATATAGGCGATGCTAATAGTAGCTTCTCTCAATATCGTTAAGGATTGGAAATGCATGTGAATCTAACTTTCCCGTTTCTGCATTGCTACAAAGCTTCTCCTTATAGGGAATAAATTTCTTTAAATTGTATGATAACTGTGCAATAGTTTGCAAATAATTTTGAAGAACAATTAGGCTCAAAGACAGTAACAATCTTTTTTAATCTGAATTTTGATTTTAAAAATTGTGGTAGAATACACATAATATAAAATTTACAATTTTAATCATTTTTACGAGTAAGGTTCAGTGGCATTAAGTACATTAACGTTGTTGTGTCACCATCATCACCAACCATCCATAGAACTCATCTTGCAAAACTAAAACTCTATACCCACTAAAGAATAACTCCCCGTTTCCCCCCAGCTCGCAGCCCCAAACTGCCATTCTTCTTTCTGCCTCTGAATTTGATTACTCTAGTTCCCTTATCTAAGTGGCATCATACATTTGTCCTTTTGTGACTGGCTGATTTCACTTAGCATAATGTCTTCAGGTTCATCCCCATGTTATAGCATGTGTTAGAATTTCCTTCCTTTTAAAAACTGAATGGTATTCCATTACATGTATGGACCAAATTTTGTTTATCTATTTGTGCATTGATGGACACTTGGGTTGCTACCACTTGTTGGCTATTGCAAATAATGCTGCTATGAACATGGGAACATAACTATTTCTCCATAGGTTCAAAGCTATTTCATGAGTTCATCAATGTTAGTTTTGGTCAGGCAGTGTTTGCTGCCAGTCCCTCAATATTAAATCTAATTTTAGAAGATAGCTTCTGCCTCCATCTGCATATTCAAGGGAGTTCTGTCTACTTTGAACACTTACATGTGGCTGGAAGTACCAGCCTTTAGGATTGGGAGTCAGCCCTCCCAATCAAATCTTTAGAATACTTCTGCCTACCCACCTAGAAACAGCTTTGGTAGAAATTTTATGCCACTTTGTGAATGTCATTGCAACTCGAATTTTGGAAAGATAAAGCGGAGGTCCAGGACAGGTGAGGCTGAGCACAGTCTGGTCTACTCTAGCAAATTGGAGAACTGAGGCAGAAAACTGGAACATTAAAATGAAAGTAAATCCCTAGTTTGCATTAGTTGCCTGTATACAAATGTTCAAAATGGCTCTATGGTTTGAATCACCTAGATAAACTCTCTTCTTTATTTGTTTTAGATAACATGGTACTGGCCTTAAGTAAGTTCTTTTAGATTTTTTTTCCTGATTTTTATTATGTAAATTATTCAGTGAACATGTAATTTGTCTTACTTCTTTTAGGATCTGAGCCCTTATGTGTTTAAGGTATGTAAGTTAAAAGAAAGAAACTGTAGAGAAATATTGTGAAGAACTTTGAAATGGACCAAAAAAATTATTGGATATCTTCCAGTCTTCAAACAAGATTTTGTTTAGTGGATGTTTCTGGGATATATGATTCTATGGGGACTCCAGACTTTCATTTCTTTGACCTGTTTTACAACTCTTTAAGTTGTAGAAACCTGTTAGTAATGCAAATGATTCTTGTTTATAGACATGCAAAATTTTCTAGTGGAATACAGTTGATTGTTATCTTGTAGAGAGTGACTAGTTTGGCTAGATTTTGCATCATTTGTAAATTCATTTCAACACTCCTTCTTAGATCATCTATATGGTACCTCAATTCACCTTTGAGGCTGTTATAATGTCTTACTTTTTCCTTTATTAATTAAGAAGTTAAATAAAATCTTTTACAGGTGTTTATTTTATACCCGTAAGAGAGTAATGATTATACCTTTTAAAAATTTATCTTTTAACAAAACAAAAATTTAAAAAACACAATATGAAAAAGCCTCCTGTCAACAGCACCTGAGATATTTATTGGAATTCTTATAGTGTTTTCATAATATTTCTGTGAATATAGAATTTGGAAATAGGCAAATTTGGGGCTACAGAAATGTTAATACACCATGGCAATTTTTATCAAACATGATTAAACTGAAATCTTGCTGGAAAAATATTGCTTTTTGGTCTAAAATCCACAATTTTATATGTACCATAAAAATATTAATAATTAATTAAAGAGCCACATCATTTGGAACAAAATAGAAAGTCAAGATGGAAATTTTAAAACACAAGGTATACAAACTAAAAATCTTGGAGAAAACTTACATTGTAATCTCGGATGTAGAAAGTTGAGTTCCTATCCTGTAAAAATAATGAATGAGAATGACTATTAGAGAGAATTCAAGCTATAATCCTACCCTTTCTTCATTGGATTAAAAACACTCATATAACTAGACTCTCCCCTGGACCTCTGCCTTTGTTGATGCCATCTGTATCAGCTAGGATTGCTTTTGTCAGCATTGACAGAACTCTGACTGGAGTAGCTACAACAAGTAAGGGTTTCTTTTTCTCATGTCACAAGAGGCCACAAGAGGTGGTTTGGGGTAGGTGCTGCAGCTCTGTGATGTTGTTGCAGACCCCTCCTTTGTACCTTTCTGCTCTGCCATCCTTAGCATGTGGTTTTTCATGCTTCAAAGATTATGCTACCCCTAGGTGTCATATTCATGTTCCAGGCAGGAAAAAGGGTAAAATGTGCTTTCTTATGTAGTTTGATCCTTTTTATAAGATAATCACCTTCCCAGAAGCTATACCCAGTGGTCTTCCACTTACATCTCATTGGCTAGAATTATTCACAAATCCACACCTAGCTCCAAGGGAGCCCGGGACATTGAGTTACTTGGTTGGATATATTGCTATACATTCATGGCTCTGTTGGTATGAAAGGAAACGTACAGGGTGGATGAGGTACAGGACGTTTACCTGAATCAGGTGAAATAACAGTAGTAGTGACGGCAGTAATGCTATCTCCCAAAGAGTGTTTGTTTTCTGGGAAGAATAGCTGTCCAGAGACAATGCTGTGGGAAAAGCTCTGAAAATTCGGAATCAAACCTTTGGTCTACCCCCGACAAGCTGTGTAACCAGGGGTCATATTATTCACACCTCTCAGCTTTTATTTCCTTATTTATAAAATGGAATTGTTGAAGTAGCTCTACAACTTTTTCTTTCTTAATTAGCAAGAATGTGCAGTAGGATTTTGATTATACCAATTCCTGCAGAGGCCCACAGTTGTGCTTTAAAAAACTATTAAAGTGGCAGTGAGAGGAATAACCTGGTAGAACTTTGCGTGGGCAAATGAGCTGGGAGTCACATGGAGCTCTGTGTTAGCCAAAAATTATACAGATTAAAAAGAATGAGTGAGGTGACATAAAATTAGAATCTATTTTATAAAAAAAATCAAGACACTGATAAAACACTATTTTTAGGGGCCTGCTGTAGGCAGAAATAATGGCTGCCCAGAGATATCCACATCCTAAGCCTCGGAACCTGAAAATATGTTCCATTACCTGGAAAAAGGGACTATGGCAGTGTAGAACAGTTACAAGCCTTGATATAGGGAGATTCTCCTGGATTGTCTGAGTAGGCCCAATGTAATCAGAAGGGTCCTTAACAGTGAAGGGAGGCAAAAGGTAGACCAGAGTGATGCTATGTGAAAAAGACTTGACCTACTGTTGGTGGCTTTGAAGATGGAGAAAGAGACCACAAGCCAAGGAGTACAGGTAGCATCTAGAAGCTAAAAATGAGAAAGAAATGGATTTTCCCTAGAGCCTACAGAAAGGAACAAAGCCCTGCTGACACCTAGACTTTAATTCAGTGAGATATGTGTCAGACTTCTGAACTTCAAGAACCGTAAGATAATAAATTCATATTGCTTTAAGCCACCAACTTTGTGGTCACTTGTGACAGCAGCAATAGAAAACTCATATGGAGACTTTCTCTCTTTTCCTTACCCACTTGCCCTCTGTTTTCTGAGTCCACACACCAGAGCTTAGAAAGAAAATTTATTTTTAAAATGTTTAAACATAAGACCCAAAACTGTAAAACCACTAGAAGAAAACATAGGGGAAATGCTTCAGGACTTTGGTCTAGGCAAAGATTTTATGGCTTAGACCTCAAAAGCTCATGCAACAAAAACAAAAATAGACAAATGGAACTATATTAAACTAAAATGCATCTGCAGAGCAAAGGAAGCAATCAACAGAGTAAAGGGACAAACTAGAGTGGGAGAAAATATTTGTAAGCTATTCATTCAACAAGAGACTAATATCCAGACTATATTAATACAATCAACTCAAACAACTCAATATCAAAAAACCAAATAATCCCATTAAAAAGTGGGCAAAGGATTTGAATAGTCATTTTTCAAAGAAGACATACAAATGGCTACCAAATATATGAAAAAAAATGCTCAACATCACTAATCATCAGGGAAGTAAAAACTAAAACCACAATGAGATATCATTTTATTCCAGTTAGAATGACTATTACCAAAAAGGAAAAATAACAAATGTTGGCAAGGATCTGGAGAAAAGGGAACTCTTATACACCATTGGTGGGAATGTAAATTAGTACAGCCATTATGGAAAACAGTGTGAAGGTTTCTCAAAAATTACAAATAGAACTACCATATGATCGTGCAATCCCATTTCTAGGTATTTCTTCAAAGGAAAGAAAATCAGTATATCAAAGGGATTCCTGCAACCCTATGTTTATTGCAGCACTATTCACAATAGCAGAGATAGAGAATCAAGTGTATATCAGCATAGGAATGGATTTTAAAATTTTGGTATATACACGCAATGGAATATTATTCATGCATAAAAAATAATGAAATTCTGTTATTTGCAGCAACATGGATGGAAGTGGTGGTCATTATGTTAAGTGAGATAAACCCGTCATGGGAAGACAAATATCATGTTTTCACTCATATGTGGGAGCTTAAAAATTTGATCTCATGGAGGTAGAGAGTAGAATGATAGTTATCAGAGGCTGGGAAGCGTGTGTGTATGTGGGGGAAGGAATGAACAAAGGTTGCATTAATGAACCCACAAGGGGGGTTCACTGTCACTCGCCACACAGAAAGCCAACTACTGAGACAATGAAGATTGTCGAGGACAAAAGGATTTATTCCAAAGGACTCCTCAACCCGGAGGTGGGAGATGGACTGCCTCAAATCTGCCTTCCCGACCAACAGGGTCAATGGTTTCTCTGGAGGTGAAATGAATAATTCGGGAGGGGAGTGAGCACCATTACATATTTGGGGTGGAGTGCAGGGCATGAGAATGCAGTGAGAAATCATGCTAGTACATACATCCCATGATTAAAAAAATCGTGGATAAGTCCCTCCCCTGGTGGGATTTTAGTAGTGTAATGAGCTAGGGGATAATACTGGTCATTCTTTCAGCCTTGTGTGGAATGTGGGGAACAGGCTGCTCAGGGGGTCCTTGAGCATGATCTGTGGTGGGTTGTTGCTTATCTTGTCTCCTCTGGACAAACAGGTGGCGTAAGGCTTTGTAGTTATCTTGTGGTTACAAGGAGATTCCACAGTTTCTGGGAAACTTAAAAGGAATGCATCAGTATGACAGAAAGTTACAAAGTTTTGATCACTGAGTCTGCTAAGCTCTCTGTCTCTATATTTTCTGTTCTGCCTACTTCCAAGCTACAGTTGCTAAGTTACTGATGTTGAGATAAAACTCACTGTCTACGGAGGAACCACCAATTCAAGGTCCCTTAGAGCAGCCAGTTTTAGCCACAATGTGA
Source organism: Eulemur rufifrons (assembly GCF_041146395.1). NCBI lineage: Eukaryota > Metazoa > Chordata > Mammalia > Primates > Lemuridae > Eulemur > Eulemur rufifrons. The sequence goes on from NC_090989.1 coordinate 206,799,436, forward strand.
ACACTGAAAACTCATTTGAAACATAAGGAAACTAACAACACTATTTAAAAAAACATTTTCTTGCTTATGGAGCTGGTTACAGTTGGTTAATGGGCACAAACATACAGTTAGGTAAAAGGATTAAGATCTAGTTTTCAAGAGCACAGTGGGGTAACTATAGTTAACAACAATATACTGTATATTTGAAAATATATTTTAGTTAGAAGAAGAGAAGATTTGACATGTTCCCAATACAAAGAAATGATAAATAGCCTAATTTGATCATTATACATTATATGCATGTATCAAAACACCACATGTATCCCATAAATATGTACAATTATTACGTATCAATAACAAAATTTAAAAATATTATTCATGTTCTCCAGTATGGCTGAACTGTTTGCATCCTCTAGTAACTAAAGACGTGACAAATAGTTGACATTTTGAGAGCCAATTTTGATAGATGGTGAGGAGCTGCCAGTCATCCAGAGTTGAAGAGGATTCTGAGCCCGGGCAGGTCAAAGGGGAGAGTGACATGACTGAGTAGTGCTGTCTGCTCCGGGTGGGGTGACAGCACACGGAGCTTGTGTATGCCACTTCTGTTCGAGGCTCACTGTTCACCCTCATTTCCAATCCTGACTTTGTTGCTTTCCATAGAGGCCCTGTACATCTCCTAAGAGCATAAGCAAAGCTCTACCTGGTCAGACTCAATGTTCGGGAATGTGAGGAACTGTTCCAAGGGTATCTGCCAGAGACACTCAGTGACAATTAGTGGTTCACTGTGTCCTGGTGCTCGAAAGATGAGGCCTGTACGGGACTCTGCGAGTGCCCTGCCGGGTTCCTCAGTGTATGCTCTGCAGACTTCCAGCTGCCGGAATCTTTATCTCTGGGCCTGAGGATTCTTCCCCTTTCCAACAGCCAAAGTCATGCTGCCTTGAAGTGCCAAGGAATCATTAACTCCTTGCCCCTCAGCAGTTCTCAGTGGAGTCTGTCTAATTGTTGCAGGTGGTGGACTCTCACAGTTGGTGCATAAATACTCACCCCAGGTCCCTTAGTTTGGGTCGGGATAATTCTTTTTTTTTTTTTGAGACAGAGTCTTGCTTCGTTGCCCGGGCTAGAGTGAGTGCCGTGGCGTTCTGTGGCGTCAGCCTAGCTCACAGCAACCTCAAACTCCTGGGCTTAAGCGACCCTACTGCCTCAGGCTCCCGAGTAGCTGGGACTACAGGCATGAGCCACCATGCCTGGCTAATTTTTTTTTTTTCTATATATATATTTTAGTTGGCCAGACAATTTCTTTCTATTTTTAGTAGAGACGGGGTCTTGCTCTTGCTCAGGCTGGTCTCAAACTCCTGACCTCGAGCGATCCACCCGCCTCGGCCTCCCAGAGTGCTAGGATTACAGGCGTGAGCCACCGTGCCCGGCTTAGGTCGGGATAATTCTAAGGCTTATGTTTTGTGCAGTTGCCAAGTCTCCCTGCAAGATTAAGCCTCAGTCTCCTGTAAGGTCTGGACACTCGGCTCATGCTCCACATATTCTGAATCCTGTGTTCCTCTGCTCCTGCTTCTAAACAGGCTGTATGTTTCGAAATAGTCAGTCCTTACAAAGAAGAAGTACATGTCCATGGTAAAAAGCCAAACAGTGTGAAAGGGCACAGAATGAAGAGTAAGTGTCCTTGTTCTACTGTTGACGTCAAACCCTCCATTACTTTCTCCAGAGGCAGCTGTCACTTTGGGCTTTTGTTTATCTCTTAAGATTATTTTGCATGTAATTAGGCCTATATATGTACATGTCCCTTTCTTTATATAAAAGGTAGCATATCAAACTACTGCTCTATCTTCTGCTTCCTTTTTTTTTTTTTTTTGGAGACAGAGTCTTGCTCTGTTACCCAGGCTGGAGTATAGTGGTCTGATCATAGCTCATTGTAACCTTAAACTCCCGGGCTCAAGCCATCCTCCTGCCTCAGCCTTCCAAGTAGCTGGGACTACAGTCATGTCCCACTTACTCTGGCTAATTTTTCTATTTCTTGTAGAGATGGAGTCTTGCTCTTGCTCAGGCTGGTCTTGAACTCCTGAGCTCAAGCCATCCTCCCACCTTGGCCTCTCAGAGTGCTATGATTACTGGTGTGAGTCACTTTATCTGGCCTATCTTCAGCTTTTTAAAATTTTAAAATATACCTTTCCATATGAATATATGTTATTTCTAATTTCTTCATTATCCTTTAAGTGCTAAGATTGAAGATAGAAAATACCTTTTTCTTTAGGTCTGAGAGAAACCACAGTTCCACCCCCAACCCCTTTTTAAATTCAAAAACACATCAAGTCTCTCATTTCTTAGTATCTTTTTGGCACAGTCCAGTGCTATTGTCACCTGGTCTGTGCTGATTGGAGTAGGTGATGTAATTTGGTAGGCACAATTCTTTAGCAAGGTTGTCACACTAATGACAGTGACGGCAATACTTCTGGTTTTTCCTCAGAGCCCAACTCTTCACACATATTCATTTATTCTGGCTAAGTCTTCATGAGTCAGAAGTTATTATTTAATACAAACTCTATCTAGTTCATCTTATAATTATAGCTATTCCATTGCTTTATTGATGAGAATATTTTAGTAGAGAAAGGGCATCCTTTGAAAATGGGCCCGGATCACAGCACATTTGTGCTGGGCTTCAGAAAAGCATGTTTCTGAGCCTTTCTCCAGTGTCAACTGGAGAAAAGCAGGTGGTCAGTTCTTTAATGGGAAAGGACAACGCAGAAACTTCAGAAGTCCCCGTTGCGGGTTTACAAACCTATCATTCCCAAGGCCACTTTTTGGTGGTTTCCTCTCAGTGGTACTTCAAATGTTCTTTCATCCTACTGTAAAATGAGCCTTTTACAATGTCTATGTTAAGGGCACAAGAAGCCAAATTCACTCCAGAAGAGCTGACGTCAGGAGACTCTATCTGCTGGAATGTAGAAGACTCTAACTTTTCACACTCTAATGTGATTTTCAGGTTGTTCCAGATGCCTGTCTTCAGCAGTACTCCTTTTAATTAATTCTTGCAGAGAATGGAATAGAGTCTGCTCACACCTTTTTTTTTTTTTTTGCCTCCAGAGAATGCAGACCATGGCAGATAACTTGCATGACAGAGAGAATTCACCAGCCTCAGGCAGACAGAGGAGGACTGGTGTCAGCTGAGCTCCTAGCTTCTGCTTTTCCTCCTACATATTTGATCCCACATTTGGTGTGATTGTCTCTTGAACATCTTTTAATCGTTTCCTAGTTTTAAAAAGGAGTACAGGGCAAATGGGGTTTTTTTTCTCCTTAGCAGTGGGCTTTCTATAGAATTAAAGAATATATGGAGATTCTTTGAGCAATTATAAAAGAGAAAATGAGGACCCTGAGAAGTTGGCACTGTAACTTTTAAAAGAATTCAGTGTTTTTCAAGACAAAACTAGAATGCTGTGAATTAAATGCATGAATATATAGGAAGTCATTACTACACTTTCTCAGAAGGATGGGTATTTGGTTAGTCCAAATTCACTTCGAATACACAGCAAGTTCCATAAAATAAAGCCTTTTATGAACTGCAGTGGTCTGTTAAGGAGAGGCTATTTTAGGTAGGTGGATTTTTTTCTCCGTTGGAGGAAAAGTCTCTGAAAATAATTTCATGGTCTACATCAATGCCCTAACTGGTCCCATTTTGTCTTCCTGATCAGGGACTGTGGGGTAGCCAGCTTTTATGATGTGCTTCATTGTACAATTATCAGCTATTTCAGGAAATTCCTTTCTGACTTCAGATAACAGTTACTTTGTGCCCCGAAGCACTGGGACGACCCCCTTATAATTGTATTCAAGCTCGGGTGGTTCAGGCACTGCCTTTAGTCTTACACCATGGAGATTCATTAAACCTTCTTTCTCATTGAGCCCTTGGCCACATGGAATGTTCATTTGGAAGTTTCAGTCAAAGGCCCATAGAGCTCCGCTACCCTGCACAAAGTTGTCCTGTATTTGGTCAACTGACTGTTGAATAATTGGCACAGCTCTCGATGCCAACATGAAAGAATCAAGAAAGGCCAAGAGTACAGTGTGCAATGGTTAGGAAGGACGCGCTGGTCGTGCGTCAGCTCCGCTGTGTATGTATTTGCTGACGGGCAGGGATAGTCCTTTCATTACAGGGCAGTGGTTCAGAACCGAGCCTTTGGAGCCAGATATATTCAGCTGGGCCCTCGCCCAGGGCCTGGGAAAACCTCATTACCCTCGCTTTTTAGTTGTAAAATCCTAATAATTATACCTGCCCCAGACGGTTGCTATGAGTTGGACAGTGAAATAATGAATGTAAAGGGCCATGCCCAGCGCAGGCACTTCCTAAATGGGCATTAATTCTGTACGGTTCGGGTGCGTCCCTGTGGCAGGTGCCTTCAGTGCCCCTGCTGTATCCCTTGCCCCTACCGCATCAGAACGCAGGCCCAACTTCCAGCTGTCAGCGTATGCATTTCTGTGCCTGAGGGCTTTCTGGGGCCCTAGTGCAGCTGATTGGAAGAGCTAGGGGATTAACAACTCCGGAAGCAGCCTTCAAGCCAGAACTGCCTGGTGTCTACATACTCCAGCTCCCCCGTCTCTTGACTGGAGTAACTCTGACTCCTGAGGTCCCCAGTGGGACTAAGCTCCAGTTAATCACAGGAGTGACTTTCCTGACAATGCACCTTTAGCAACCACTTTCCCTTCCCATTCTCCCTTCTCTCCTTCCCTCCTGCACTTTCCCCCTTGACACTCTCGAGTAAACTCCTAGCATTCAAATCCTCAGGGGCACTTCTGGGAAAACCTGCATTAGGACAATCACCTTGAACATGAGGAAAGAACTTTCATTATAAATGTTGGACACAGTCATGCTGCTTTACATAAATCCAAATCCTGTGCCCGAATTTACTGCAAGGAATCTTCTTGCAAGCAAGATATGAGGTCTTTTAACCGAATCATAAATGGTTTTCTTCTTAATCTATACAGTGGATCCAAAGGCCAAATGTCCAGGAGTTGCTGCAATAAAGAGATTAAACATCTTTCACATAGATTTGTTTATTTTGCAGCAGTAATTCCCAATGTTCCATTTGCCATTCTTTACACTTTCAACAGAGGACTCTGTTGTCCTGTCTTCAATCTTAGAAGGTTGTGCAAAAACATCAAAACTCTCTCTTTAAGTATGAGTATCTTTTTTTGAGGCAAAAATGGAACAATAGTATCTACAAACATGGGATATTTAGTCTCTAGAGATTGTTTTAAACCAAATGTCTCCTACTTAGTTTTGAAGAGAGAAAACATTTGATGAAAGTTTTGAAGCTGACAATTATTTATTTGAAGATAGTTATTGCTGCTGGGTGGCAAGCACGAGTCTATCCCTGGGCAATAAAAAGATGAGTCAAAAAGACCTCTGTCTAGAGGATTGAGGAAACAGCCATGTAAAACACTAACTAAAATACAGTTGTGAGTTATTTAAAATATATTTATAAGCTTATCTTACCTTTTTGAAATTCTATACTAGTTAAATAGCAATATCCTGACTCAATTTTTATAATATATGAATTGCTCAAAGTAATGTTTTAAAAACATTTTTGTTTTATTTTAATTTTAAAATATTATATGTTATGGTAAAGGATAGAATGAAACAGCATTTGAGTTACTTTTTCTTGTTGATTCCTTCTTTTTAGTGGAAGTATGTCTAAGGGAAGGGACTCATTGAAATTTTTACGTGAATATTGTTCTAGTTTTTCAGTTCAACTTGAAAAGTTAAATCAGATGAATGTGCAACAGCTAAACACTTTGTCAAGGAGTGTGTGTGGACAGATGTTGTCTGATCTCGTGTAGCAACTGGGAGGCAGAAGAAAAAAACTATGTAGTATTTATGTTTTGGAGATATTTTTTGGTTAATGATTCCAAAGCCTTTGGAAATAGATATTTTAGAGAGAAGTGCCCACATACTCATCATACTCATTCATCACTTCAACAAATGTTTACTGAATACCTGTGTTTGCCAAGCACAGCGCTAGGTGCTAGGGCTACAATAGTGATCAAAAAACAGATATAGGGCTTAGTGTCCAGTGAAAAGCAAACAGATGCTATTTTTTGATTAAATAAATGCATGCATAGTTATACAGTGAAGAATGTGCCTGATTATAAAGTGAGATCATGTGCTCTGAGGCACAGGAAATCACCTAGAAGTAGAATCTGACCTAGGCTGAGGAAGGGATATTGGAGAGGAGATATGAAGGATGAGTGCAGCTATTTAAGATAAATGGGTTGGGCTGGATTGGGGGTGCTGATGAGAAGAATGTTCCAGGTAGAGGGAATGGCAAGTACAAAGGCCCCTGGTCGAGGGATACAGCACATGTGAGGACCTGAAGGAAGGTTGAGCACAGAGACAGTAGAGGAGAGTGGGGCTGGATGAGGCTGGAGAGAGAGGTAAGGGCCACAATGTGAAGGCTTTACAGGCATTTAAGAAGCTCTGTCTTTATCCTGTGAGTCCTCGCAAGCCCATGAAGAACTTTACATGGGAGAGAAATATGATCAAGTTTGCATTTTGGAAAAAAACAAAAGCCAAAAAACTCAAACTGGCATCTAGCATCTGGAGGACCAATTAGTAGGTATCACAGAAGTCCAGGGGAGGGATGGCAGTTCCCTGGTCTAACGTGGGGTGACAGGGAGAGAAAGTGACCAGATTCCAGAGATACGTAGGATGTAAAGTTGACAGGACTTGGGGTTGGAATAGCTATAGAAAGTGAGGGAGAGGAAGGTGTTAGGAATAACTCATGCTTTTCTGACCTGTCTCTGCATGGACCGTGGTGTCATTCACCAAGATCTGGGGGAAGATCATGTATGCTCTCCAAATGGAAATGTTGAGTAGGCACTAGAATGTGAATCTGGAGACTAAGATGTGCCTTCTTATTATTATACAGTTTGTTCTTTCCAAATTTTTTTAAAAATTAGATGAAATATGTAGAGTTCATATTTGCATGTGTATGGGTGGATTTCTCATTCATTCATGATGTTCACTTTAGCTTGTAAAAATCAGTTGAAAATGCATAAAATGGACCTCTCTCCCGACCATAAGATATTAAGAAAAATTCTCTCTTTTTCTCCTCCTACTCTGGAGATAATTGCATGAAGGTAAGTACTGAAATTATGATGTGTAACCAGCTGGGAGTTACTTTGTTATCTTTTAATTTCGATTAAACTTGAACTATAGAGAGTTGGCGTTTGGTGTTGGCAGTGGTAGCAGTGGAGATGCCCAGCAAGTTATTATTTCTATGTGATTGTGTGTCCTCTTTTTCATTCTACATGTTAACCTGGACAATTTCGTTCACTCCCACTCTTCCTCTGACAGATATTTATGGTATGCACTGCTGTAGGTGCTGGACAGACAGCAGTGAATTAAACACATAAAAACAAACAAAAATCCATACCTTTATAATGCTTGAGTATGCAAACGAATCCCAAGTCTGTGTTTAGCTCAGACCTCTCTTCAGAGATTTAGACTCACACATCTACATTTAACTACTCCCTGGATCCCTCAGACTCCACATATCTAAAATCAAACTCCTTATCCTTTTGTTGTAGACCTGCTCTACTGAATGCTGTGTGTGTGCAGCCTTCTGTGTGTCCATCCATCCATCTAGCCATCCACCCATCCAGTTGCCCAATGCAGAAATCCTGGACCATACTTAGTTTCTCCCTCTCCCTCACTCCTAAGTCCTATCAGTAACCCAGTCCTCCTATTGCTTCTAAAATAGTGCTCACATTTGTCCCCTTATCTAGCTCCCAAATGCCCCTGCCTAATGAAGTTTCCTCTCACCACCTCTTGCCTGGACTACTATGAGAACCACCTTACTGATCGATCAGCTCTGTATTGTCTCCTTTAAATCCTTCATGGAGTTGCTGGAATAACAGATCTAAACTACAGGCCACGTTACTCTTCAATGACTTTAAGCTCCTTAGCATGCCATTCAAAGCCCCCCATGACTGTCTTCTGCTCACCTCCCCAGTGCCTCTCCTCCCACCCTGCCCTTTATTTCATACATAGTAGCAGAGTGGCCTGTAGTTGCCATTCCCCCAGCCTGGAAGGTCCATCCCAGGACTCTTCATGCATCTAATTCCCACTCATCCTATAAAACCAGGCTCTTAGCCAGGAGTGGTGACACGTGCCTGTAGTCCTAGCTACTTGGGAGCGTGAGCCAGGAGGATCGCTTGAGCCCAGGAGTTCGATGTTGTAGTAAGCTCTGATTGATTGCACCACTACATGCTAGCCCAGGTGACAGAGTGAGACTCTTTCTCATTAAAAAAAAAAAAAAAAAAAAAAAAAGGACCAGGCTCATGGGCCATTTCTCATCTTGGAACTCCTTCCGCAGGAGTGGGCAGGTGGTTTCCAAAGCACTGCATGATCATGCCTTTTACATGCTGCCTTGGAAATTCCTGCTTAATATTGGAATTGTCTGTCTTCCCCACACTTTGAGAGTAGGACCTGTGCTTAGTCACGTGTGTATCCTCAGTGCCGGCTGTGATATCTGGCAAACAGAAGCCAACAATCAATACGTGTTGAACTGTGCTGCTGAACATGTGCTAGTTGGAAATACTAGTCTGCTGGGGACATTTCAAAAACATAGTGTGTGATTTTCCTTTTCCTATAAGCACCAGGATAATGAAGCAGGAGTCCTTTAATCTCAAGTATACTTTAAATGGGATGGGAGAGAATGAGAAATATGGCTTTCTGGGGAGAGAGGTTATTATCTGCAGGGAAAAAACGATATGTGAGACTCACTAAGAAAATGCTTTGGTATCTACAAGTCAATTCGATATGCTGGAAAACTCTTTAAAAGAAAATTATCTATTACAAATATGTCTCAAATGTAATCACAGCAAAAGATATCCTAAGCGAGGTGGTCACTGATTATTTTAAATGCTAAAAGCTTCGTCTTACGGAGAGGCTAACATTGTGTTGAATTTGGCATCTTTCTCTTGACAATGATATGTACACAATTGATTCTATCACCTAGTTCTTCCCTGTCTTCAACTTCTTTTCCTACAACAAAGGATGGAAAATATTCACAATTTAGAACATATGTATATTTGAAATAGTTAGTTCTTTCTGTTTTTTTTTTTTTTTACTTTGAAAAAATGCACTTTGATCTTCAATGTACCACATAAAGGTCCTTTGAAAGCAGTACCTAATGGGGAAAATAAATAAGCCAAGAGCTGCTGTAACCTAAGATGTTTGTCTTGAGAACCATTGGTCTTTCTAACAGTCTGTCAGCCTGCCTGTCCATGTGTGTGAGATTCTCCATTTTCAATGCCAGTGTTTTGTGTAAGTGCCATGGAGGTTTTGTTTTCATATCTAAACACTAGCTTCTCGGTGTTCTTGCCAATTGCTGTGGAATTCTTTCATCACTTAGTGAGGGTGATTTTTTCTATTTTGTTCCTTATTCAGCTTTGCTTGCTAAAGCTCTTAAACAGTTAAGGAAGACCTCCCACAGACTGAAAAGGATGATTTTGTCCCTTGGTTGATTTAGTAAAAAACCCCCCCAATTTCCAGTTGATATGGGTAAACATTGAAGGCGTAGCGGATGCTGCACCCTCCAAGGCAGGGCTACTCGTTCTCCAAGCTGTCAGGAGTGTCAGCTGATGAAAACGTATCTAAGTCCCTCTCCGGGAGCTGACCTCAGCTGAGAAAGCTGCGGTCATGCCCCTTGCGTGGTCCACTGCAAGAGAGATGGTTTACAAAAACCCAGCCTGCTGACCTGGCTTTGGGAGAACTCCACAGGGCCATCCCAGTTCCAGGGCCCCCACAGCCCACCTTCTCCCCCTCCTCACTCCCTTGGGTGTTCCTACTGTGAGCACTCACCCACACCCCTCACCCTCATGTATCAAAGGCCAACCAGAAACATAAGGAATTCAACAATCAATCAGTCCAGACGAAAGACTAGTGTTTTAGTCAGGGTTCCTCAGAGAAGCAGAACCAATAGGACCAACAGGATGGAGATATATATATATATATGGAATTGGTTTACAAGATTATGGAGGCTGAGGAGTTCCACAATCTGTAGTCTGCAAACTGGAGACCTAGAAGAACTGTGTGTAGTTCTAGCCTGAGTTTGAAGGCCTGAGAACCAGGAGAGCCAATGGTGTAAGTTCCGGTCTGATTCCGAGTCTGAGTGTGGGAGAGGATCACTGTTCCAGCTCGAGAACAGTCAGGCAGAGAGAGCAAATTTTCCCTTAACCTGCTTTTTGTTTCAGTCAGGCCTCGGCAAATTGGCTGAGGCCCACCCACAAAGGGGAAGCCCATCTGCTTTACTCAGCATAAGAATACAGATGTTAATCTCATCCAGAAACAACCTTGCAGACACACCCAGAATGATGTGTGACCAAATATCTGAGCACCCTGTGGCCCAGTCAAGTTAACCATCACAACTGGTCTTTTCAGCCAATAGTGCCAGGACAGCTGGGTGTCTGCATACAAAAGAATGAATTTAGAAATCTTCTTCACACCGGACATAAAAATAAAATAAATGAATCATAGTCCTAAATATAAGGGTGAAGAGTATGAAACTCATCAGAGAAAACAGGAGTTTGTGACCTTGGGTTAGATGATAGTTTCTTAAAAATGACACCACAAGCACAGCAAAAAAGAAAAAAATAGGTAAATTAGACTTCATTAAAATTAAAACTTTTATGCATCAAAGGACACCATCAATAAAGTGAAAAGACAACCACAGAATGGGAGAAGATATTTGCAAGTCATATTTCTGACAAGAGATTTAAATTCAGAATATATGAAACACCTTTACAACTCAACAATAAAAAGACAACCCACTGGCAAAGGATTTCAATAGGCATTGAAATAGGCATTTGTATATCTTCTCCTGTCTTCAGTAGGAGAAGATACACAAATGGTCAATAAATGTGTGTAAAGACGCTCAACATCATTAGTCAGCAGGGAAATGCAAATGGAAACCACAGTGGTATACCACTTCATATCCACTAGGATGACCATAATAAAAAGACAATAATAACAAGTATTGGCAAATATGTGGAGAAATTGGAACCCTCATACATTGCTGGAGGGATTTTAAAGTGGTGCAACCAAATTGGAAAACAGTTTGGCGTTACTCAAAATGTTAAACACAGAGTTACCATACGACCCCAAAGTTCTACTCCTAGGTATCAACCTAAGAGAAATGAAAGCACATGAGCATAAAAAAATACTTGTACACGAATGCCCACAGCAGCATTATTCACAATGGCCCCAAAGTGGAAACAACCCAAATGCTCATCAGTGGATGGATGGATAAACAAAATGTGGTATATCTATACAATGAAATATCATTCAGCCATAAAAAGGAAAGAGGTACTGTCCCATGCTACAGCACGGATGAACCTTGAAAACATTATGCTAAGTGGAGGAAGCTAGACCACCACAAAGGCCACATATATTACAATTCCATTTACAGCCATGTGCTGCACAATGACGTTTCAGTCAAGGATGGACTGCGTATGTGATGTGGTCCCATAAGATTATAATGGAGCATGCATGTTGTTGCCCCTGAAGACCTTCCAGTGGGACAAGATGTGGAGGTGGAAGACAGTGATATTGATGATCCTGACCCTGTGTAGGCCTTGGCTACTGTGTGTGTTTGTGTCTCGGTTTTTAATAAAAGTTTAAAAAGTTAAAAAAAAAAAAATAGAAAAAAGCTTAAAGAATGGATATAAAGAAAGAAAATATTTGTGTACGGCAGTACAATGTGTTTGAGGCTAGGTGTTATTACAAAAGAGTCAAAAAGTCAAAAGAAATTAAAAAGTTTATATTAATAAAATAAAAAAATTACAGCTAAGATTATTGAAGAAAGAAAAATTTTTAAATAAATTTAGTATAGCTTAAGTGTGCAGTGTTTATGAAGTCTACAGTAGCGTACAGTAATGTCCTAGGCCTTCACATTCACTCCCCACTCACTCACTGAATCACCTAGAGCAACTTCCAGTCTTGCAAGCTCCGTTCATAGTAAGTACTCCATGTTTTATCTTTTACACTGTAATTTTACTGTACCTTTCTATGTTTGGGTGTGTTTAGATACACAAATACTCACCACTGTGTTAGTTGCCTACAGGATTCAGTACAGTCACGTGCTGTAGAGGTGTTTAGTCTAGGAACAATAGGCTATATCAGGTAGCCCGGGTGTACATTAGGCCACACTGTCTAGGTTTGTGTAGGACACTCTATGATGTTTGCAGGAAATCACCTAACGACACATTTCTTAGAACACACCCCTATCCTTAAGCGATGCATGACTGCGTGTGAAATGTCCAGAACAGGCAAATCCACAGAGACAGAAAGTAGATTAGAGATTTCCTGGGGCTGGTGTAGGGGGAGGGTAAGCAGAAACCAGTAAAATTGTGAATATGTACAGGGTTTCTTTTGGGGACACTGAAAATTTTCTAAAATTAGATTGTGGTGATATAATTCAATGTATCTTTGAATGACTTTAAGCGTCATGTCAAGTACCACTGCCTTTTTCAGCTTTGATTTTTGGAATGTTTGAACACAAACATTGTCTTGGAGATTATCTGGTAGCTTTCTGAGCAGGAGGGCCACAGACTAAGGGAGCCTTCCTCACTGTTGAGAGCCTGAGATGCTGAGGACTGAGAACTGAGCACAGGAGACTGACAAGTCCTCAGTTTTAAGGCTCCTCACACACAAAAGCACTTTTACCTCTGACTTTTCTCCAGGTCCTTCACCTGTCTATGTAGGCACAGAGAACAGAGGAAGACGGAGCCTTGCGGGGCCAGCCACACATGGTGACTAGCACACAGCCTGTTGATACCATGGGAATATGCTATTTTCACTTTGGTTCCCAATATCCTTGCAATAAAATCTTTGACTTTGGTCCTTTAGCTGTCACCGCATCTTGGACTAATATGTTCAGGGAGTAAGTAGTCTGCTATAACAATATTTATTGAGCACCTACTATATGCCAGGCTCTATTCTAGGGGTGGGTTTGTGAACTGGTTTGATAATGAATTTCATTTTAATTAATTAATTAATTGTGTTTAAAATTGTATAAATTTAAGATGTACATGATATTTTGGTATACTTACCTTAATATACATATACATAGTGATGTGATTACTATAGTTAAGCAAATTAACATACACATCCTCTTACATAGCTACCTTTGATAATGAATTTTGGATTCAACATTCACTCAGTAAAAAAAATATATTGAACACTCGCTTCTTTTCATGAATTGTGCTAGGTTACAACTAATGATGAAAACTCACAAATAAAATTTCAAACATAGAGGAATAATGTTTTAATGAGTTGTTGAGACAAACAAACCTGGGTGAGTTCACCACCCCCTACTAGTTGTGTGAGTCTGGACAAAATTATTTAACCCAAGAAGACCTTTTTCTCAAATCTAGGGAGAGAAGAGAGAGTGGCGGACTACCTAGTGTCATTATGTGTTGTAAAAATTTATTGAGATAACAAACCTCATTGAACACTCAGCTCCATACCACAGTCCTACCCAAGGTCGAGTGACCAGATAGTGGCGAAGTCAATGCTGAAAGCCAGCTATTCCAATTCCCAGTTCAGTGCTTTTCGACTACCTTGTGTCATTTATGAGATTTGTTTGCTTTCTGTCTCTGTAACTTGCATTGCCCAGAGGGCTTAGCATCATCTTTAAACTTGGAGAGTTCACTGGAGGGTCTCAGAATATTTTTTAAAATGTCACCCAAATCTTAGGCCAGCATCAATCCCAGGAAATCGCTACCTCTACCACTTCTCTGTCCCAATTCTCAATCCTTGACAGATTATTTTTCCCATTCCCAAAGTAATTCAGTGTTTTTTTTTGCTTTTTTTGTTTATTTTTTTAAGTTAAGGTTTGGTGTTTGGCATGCTTACACAAGATTGCGGGGCCACTTCCCAGGAGAAGACCTCCTTGGCTGCACTCAGCGGGTCAGCCCAGAGCAGAGGAGGCGGCTGTCGCTCACTGTGCTTGTTTCCCCTGTGGAACAGAGGGCGGCTGGAGGCTGCGCCCTTCTTAAGCTGCCCTCCCAGGACCCCCATACTAGGCTGCACTTGGCCAAGGGGCTCTGGTCCCACAGTCCCCACTAGCACGCCAGGGTGCACCGCCCGTGGCAATGAACACAGAAAGGGCTTCCTGCTCCAGTGGCGGGTCAGGGAGGTGGCAGGTGGGAGAAGAAAAGAGTAAAGTAGAGGATTTTAAAAATACATTTAATTTTGTATCTCAAGATATTATATAGCCACCCATAACATTTTTAGGTAGGTAACAAAACTCTGAGTTCTGGGGATGGATAACTACTGCAATGCATAAGTGCTGTTGAGTTTGTCTTCTTTCTTTCAGAAAAGAAGAGAAGAGAACAAGGGTTTCTCACTGCAGCAGAGTTCAGGCCCCAGAGAAGAGAGTGCTGCAGGTAGAGGGATAAAATAGAGAAGCCTAGTACCTAGCCCTGGACAGAGTGGTGCTGCTTAAAATAACTGTGGCCAAAGGCCGTGGAATGTTCTGAAAGAATGCAAGTCTCCTTAAAGATGAACATCCAATAGATGCAAGGCTCTGCCAAGGACCCAGGAGTTGCTTAAATTGTTAAGACCTGGTAATAACTTCAACAACTAGTCATGCCCGAGTTGGAGGCGTAGCACAATTGTTGGGTCCGCGTAGAAGCAGATGGAAAGCAAAGTCAGAAGAGCGCATGTTCCCAGAAGCCTCAAAACTGGCCTGGCAGCAGCGGCGATTAGGAGACTTCTGTGCAGGGGGGCGCCTAACTTGCAAGATGAAAGGAAACCTGGGCTCTCATCTCCGTCGCCGACCTCATGCCGTCCCTCTCTCACTTCCCCCCACCCCCCAGAAGAGAATTTACTTGTCCAGTGTGAGCTTCCGAGCCCCGAGGGGAACCTGGCACTCTGGCTTCTGCCCTTGGGCCTCTTTCAGCTACCACTGTTCCTCCCCCTTAGCTGCACTTTAGAATCCCCTGGGGACCTTTTAAAAAATACTAATGCCCTGGCACCAACCCAACTCCATTAAATCAGAATCTCTGAGGGAGGGGCCTGAGTGTGGATATATATATTTTTTAAAGGTTCCCAGGTGATCCTAACGTGCAGCCAGCATTTCGAACTACTGTGCTACGAGACGCTGCCACCTCCCTGCTGCCCGCCACATCGCCTGCTGGTGACACCCCATTCCCAGGGCTGCAGGAGCCCCCATCGCACTGCCTGCTCTCTGCGTGGGGCCTCTTCCTGATTCTGAAGGGCTGCAGCCTTTCTTCTCCTCAGCTGACAACGGAACACCCACCATTTATTGTGGGCAATTATTGTCTCTGGGGGTGTCCTTTGGGATGCTGGAGTAGGTTGATTGGCGGCCCCCAAAGGATATGTCCATGTCCCAGAGCCTGTGAATGTGATCTGATTTGTAAAGATGGTCTTTCTGGATGAAATTAAGGGAAGGGGCCGGGGTGTAATTCCAGCACTTTGTGAGGCCCAGGTGGAGGATGGCTCCAGACCAGGAGTTCCAGAGCAGCCTGGGCAACATAGTGAGACTCTGCCTGTACAAAAAAAATTAAAAAATTTCCCAAGCATGGTGGTACAGTGGCTGTAGTCCCAGCTACTTGGGAGGCTAGACAGGAAGATCGCTTGAGCCCAGGAGTTTGAGGTTGCAGTGAGCTAGGCTGACGCCACGGCACTCTAGCCTGGGTAACAGAGTGAGACCCTGTCTCAAAAAAAAAAAAAAAAAAAAGAATGTTCTTGAGAGATCATCCTAGAGTCAAGGTGGGCCCCAAATCCAATGACAAGTGTGCTTCTAAGAGACTCAAGGAGAAGGCAGAGAGGGCTATGTGCAGATGGAGGCAGAGACTGAAACCCCAAACCAAGAAATGCCCAGAGCTATCAAAAGCTGAGAGAGACAAGGAAAGATTCTTGTCTAGAGCCGTTGGGGGAAGTGCAACCCTGTCCACACCTTGATTTTTGGACTTCTGGCCTCCAGAACTGTAAGAGAATAAATTTTTGTTGTTTTGATCCATCAAATTTGTGGTGATTTGTTACGGCAGCCTTAGAAACTAATAAAGATGCCCTCTCAATGCTGTGCTTTTTGCTTGGCTGTACCCGTGGCTGAAAGCCATCCAATTCAACACGCTTCCTTTGGACTCACTGAATGAACTCACCAAGCTTTACCTTTTCTTATTATTACATTTAGAAAGTTTTGGGGTGTCCACTAGGGCAAAGCATCCTTCTTTTCCCTTCCTTTCCAGCTTTCTCTTCTTTATCCAGGCTGAGCCACACCCACCAACAAACACCTCAGAATGGTCACCTCCTAGTGTCTAAAAATAATTTTGCAGGTTTTAATTTTTTCATATCATGGTTCTTTTAAAATGAGCAAAGGTTTTGCCTAGTTACTGTACACAACTGAAACAACTTAGAAGACCCAGTTCTGCTTCCACCCCCTGCCTCCCTCCATCCCACTTCCTGTGCTTGTGGTAACCTCTGGGGACCAAGAACACTCCGGTGAACATCTTTCAAACCCTTTCCTCCAGGCAGGCACCTTTCAAGTGAAAACTGATTCAAACATATTGGAAACATAAGCTTTGACCTGGAATAGAGACAGAGCTGTGCCTGTTGGAATGGGGGGCTTACAACCCACTGGCTGTTTCTCCTAAGATCTCTCTGAGGAACCCACAGCCTGCAAGGAACAAAATAAATTGAAAATCATTATCTTAGCCCTCCTGAGGTTCTAGGCCAAGGTCAGTGCTATGGCTTGAATATTTATATCTCCTCCAAAATTTGTGTTGAAATAATCCCCAACACAACAAGATTAAGAGGTGGAGCCTTTAGGAGGTAATCAGGCCATGAGGGCTCTGTCCCCAGAGACAGGATTCGTGCCTTATAAGATGGCTGGAGGGAGCTAGCTAGATCTTTTTGCCCTTCTGCCTTCAGCCGTGTGAGGACACAGCAATAAGGTGCCATCTGGAAGCAGGAACTGGTCCTCACCAGACACCGAATCTGTTGGCGCCTTGCTCTTGGACTTCCTGGCCTCCAGAACTGTAAGCAATACATTTCTGTTCTTTAAAAATCACCCAGTCTGTGGTATTTTGTTATAGCAGCCAAAATAGACTTAGATGGTTGGGACCAGAAAGAGGCAAGTGGGTCAAAATGGAAGGAGGTGCTCATTCTCAGGGCCAGGTACACCTAAGAGGTCTTCAGGTTGGATGGCGAAGACCCCAACAATGGAAGAGGAGGGGTCATGGCTCTCTCTCTTTGTGGCTTCTGGGTACTTCAGAAGGAGGAAGAAACTGTAGCAGCTATTTCTAGCTCATACATCAGGAAGTCAGATTAAGACATGCTCTGCTCAAAAGTCGCCAGTGTCTTCCCACCTCCCCTGCAGTGAAAGCCAAAGTCCTTGCTGGCCTCGCATGGTCCACCCCTGCACGCTGACCTTGACATCTTCTCCGATCTTATCTCCCCTCACTATTCCCTCAACCTGCCCTGCTCAGTTTCACTGGCCTCCCCCTCTCCCTCGAACACACCGAGCTCAGTCTGTCTCAGGGCCTTTGCACGTGCCGTTCTCTCTGCCTGGAATGCTCTTCTCCAGGTATCTATGAAGCTCGCTCCCTTACTTCCTCCAGATCTCTGTTCTAATGCCACCTAGTCGGAGGGGGCATCCTAGCTCCCCACATAGACAGCACATTTGCCTGCCCCACAACTTACTCTCTAGCACTGACTCTCACCTGACTTTCCAGCCACAGACAGATAGTGGTGCCACAGGTTTTGGGGAGAAATGGGACAAAAATAAGCCAGATGCCTTCTCCCACTGACCGCACTTCAGGATTGTTGCTGAAGTCGCGGTTCACTCTGTTGTTTGCTGTTTCCCTACGAAGAGCCCCATCAGACATGACTTTTGGAAATTGGGTGTAGGGCAGCTGCATATGCCCCAGAGCACTGGTTTATATCTTTGTGAACTTTCCTGTTCCAAGGTGCTAACTGTGTGTCTGCCGGGCTTCCTTCTTCTCTCTGGCTTCCAGAAAGGTGAGGGCCAAATTTGAGGCCAAACTGTACCAACTCTGTGAGACTTTAATGCTGCTCTCTGGTTGTGATTTTCCAGACTTATTTACATTTCTGCACTCTAATTGTTTGTGCCTGTCATGTTCTATTCTGTGGTGGAGTTTGCTCTTTTTGTAATCCCAAGATGAGGTTCGCAGAAGTAAGCTACTTATTCAGGGCCCAAGTGACTGTATGGGCTTGAAGAAGGCAAGATTTGTGGTTCCTGCATTGCTGGGGTGAGCGGGTGGGACTCCAGGCCCGGCGGGCGAGGTTGGGGATTTAATATTTCCTGGGACAGACAGGAAAAAGATGCGTGAGGACAAGCGGCACAGTCAAGTCCTGAGGTGAAGTTTTTGCTCACACGGTCCTTACGTAAAAGATAATGTAGATAATAAGATGTAGCCATAGATTTACAGAATTTTTGAGCTGGAAGAAATTGTTGGTAAATCCAAACACTTCCTTATAGACATGAGGAAAACTGAAGACCAAGCAATTTGCCTAAGGCCCCAAACTACTTATTGGCAGGGACAATGGGATGAGAATCTTTTTCTCTCTCCTCCCAGCCCAAAGCTTTTTCCATGATACCACCCACAGAGTTGCAGTTCTTCACATTTTGTGTATTAAAACTTTTTCACTGGCAGATCCTTGGAAAGGGTGTTAAGAGGTTACCCGTATGTATAATTCTTTTTCCTCCTGGGCTTTTCCAAATTCAATAAGCTGATGGAAGGAAAGTGCCCCCGGAACGTTTTCCTCCAAGCCCACCCTGGATTTAGTGCTATGGCTCAGGAACTCGCCTGGGCCAGCCTGCTCCGGGCCTGGCCTGCCTGTGCTGGAGGGCTGCTGGTGGGAGGCGGTTGTCAAAACACAGAGGCTGGGGCTAGACGGAAACAACAGGGCTTGGGAAGTTTGGGGCCCCGGATTGGCGGGTGAATACCAGGTGGCAGGTGGGATCATCCGGGTAGGAGGTTTTCAGGGAAAGCTGCGTGCTGGGTCAAGAAAAAGAAAGATAGGGATTCCAGATGTTCCCTAAACATGCTTGGTTTCAGTCAATGTTGGACGAATCCTTATAAGCACAGGTTCTCAAAATTTCAGAAAATCTGAGGAGGAGCACAGACTAAAAAGAAGGTGAAGACCCTGTTGCATGCAAATATCTAAAGTCTCCAGGAAGTGTTAAACACAACACAACACAACACAACACAACAGGATACAACTCAGGCTTTTTTGGTGAGTAGCCTTAGGGGTTAGGACTTACCTTTAGGAGGAAAGTCGTTCTGATGAATGGGTGCATTTGGCTAGTTCTGGCTGAGTGGTTTTCAACAGTGACTTCAGCCCGGGGCCCTGCAGAGCTGAACTGCAGCTCCTGGCATTGCAGCTGCATTTGTACCAGCCAGCCAAGCACAGAACCCTGGGGGAAGGGCTCCCCTGGGAAGTCTGGCTCCCAGGCTCTGTCGCCCAGAGAGAAAGCTCCAGAGCTCAGAGAGAAAGCTCCGCAAAGCTTACTGTTGGGAATGCAAGGAAATATTGGGTCCATACATCCCATTCTCTTGCAGTTTTGGGGTGTGTCTCCCCAGAAAACTAGAGCCTTTTCAGCAGGAGCTCAGCTGTGCTGGATGTGAGCACTTACGGATTTCATGCCCACGCCAGGACTGGGCCTGGTTTTATCTATTGCAAAATGGTGGTCTTTGGTACATGACGAATCACCCTAAACCAGTCTCACTGAAGAGCTGCAGCAGGCACTGATGCAAAACCGAGTCATGACTGGGCTTCACAGCTGGGGTGTCAAACAGCTAGGACTGGGCTCCTTGAAAACAGTAAGGCAACTTGCAGCCTCTCCGTGCTTGGAGGATTAGGGGGAGAGGAGTGGAAAGTTTATACATAGCATTTTTGACTTCTGGAAATGAGCTATTGATAAAAGCTGCTTCCAATTAAAAACAAGAAAGAGGAGGAGAAGGAAGAAGAGAATCCATAGCAAACTCTTAACACGGTTGTGGCTCTCTAAGAGAGAGATTTGGTTTGTTCTCCTCTTATTAACGAAAAGTAGTAATTTGGCAGGAGGAATTTAGGAGAGTAGACAAAGCACCTGTTAGTGTTGGAGAAGTCAAACTCAGAAGAGGCAACGCTCAAGGACCGAGGAGAAAACTTATTTCATTGAGCCGAAATCACCACCTTTTATGATGTGTTTGATTTTGACGTCTGCCTGTATTTTAAAGAATGGTTTTCACATTGGGGCAAAGGTAAAGAAAGTCAACTCTTATAAAAATATTTGCCAGAAACTCTTTGAATCTCCATGCCACTTTTCAAAAAGCAAATCTGTGCTTAATCTGCTGTAAGTGATTCTTCATAACCCCTTCCTGGCTCTTTGATCACCTCTTTTGGTGATTTTTCTGTCCTGGAACCCTGCACACTATGGCGTCAATGTTCACAAGGTGGTGGTATCCACCTCCTGCCCACTTTTATAAAATTAGGACAAAATTTTCCCATATTTCTTTGCACCACTCCTGTGACTCAGAATTCCTCAAAAATCAGTAGCAGAGATTTTGTGGAAAAAAAAAAAAAAGAAAAAAAGAAAAAAATCCAGTCCCCAGGGCGTACATTTTCCCACCAGGCATCTCACTGTCTTTTGTCTGCGTTTTCCAGGCCGTTTGGATCCCAGGGAAGAGAAGGGCTCTTGGGCTGGCTCTGGTGGGTGCGGTGTCTTGCGACGCGGCGGCGACAGTGAAGACAGTGGAGGAGCGGCTGCTGTGCTGACAGCTCAGGAACTAGGCTACTCCTGGGGCTCCTTCCCTGATGCAGCCAGCTCCTGGGAGCACCGGCGTCTTCTGTTGAGTGTCCCCTTTCTCTGCCTCTCCTTCTGTGTCTCTGTCTTCTTGCCTCTCCTTTTATTATTAACCAGCCTCTCCCTCGTGCTCCTGTTGTCTTCTCATGTAGTGGCTTCCATGTAACTTCAGCTTGTCTTTTTCTATATCCCTCCAGCTTAGGTTGCCACAGCCTGATTCTCCCCTTTCTCAAGTAAAATTCCTGAGAGTGACAACCCCATGGGCCCAACTCTTTCCTGTCTGGCCTGTCTGTGTAGAGGCTGGATGGTTGACAAGTGCCAATCCACTGGGCGGGGAGGGGGCGGGGTCCCCTGATAAATAAGACAGCGAGAGGGTTGGGCACCGGGATACGTCAATCTATAACAAATCTGTAAAAACCATGGCTTGTTCTAGTGACAAAAAGGAAAACTAGACAGTGAGCAATAATGTCAGCATAACCAAAAAGAGAGAATGGTCAGGTATAAATGATGATTGTTGGGCTGGGCGTGGTGGCTCACACCTGTAATCCCAGCACTTTGGGAGGCTGAGGTGGGAGGATCACTTGAGGCCAGGAGCTCGAGACCAGCCTGAGCAAGAGTGAGACTCTGTCTCTACTAAATATAGAAAATATTAGCTGGATGTGGTGGCGAGTGCCTGGGCAGCACAGTGAGACCCTGTCTCTTAAAAAAAAAATACAATTATCTGGGTGTGGTAGTGAGTGTTTGTAGTCCCAACTACTTGCTTGAGCCTGGGAGTCTGAGGCTGCAGTGAGCTATGATTGTGCCCTTGCACTCCAGCCTGGGCAAGAGTGAGACTTTGTCTCAAAAATATAAAAATAAAAATAAAAATAAAAATAAAAAATATATAAATAAGTCTTGATTGTCTTATTCTCTATTCCAAGAGAATTGTGGATAAGGTATGTCTCATCCAGCCTCTTTACTTCACTGGGTTTTGTTCTAGCACGAGAAATTCACCCTCCTCTGTGTTCACCTGGCCATCCTTGAAGTGTAGCCCTGCCAGTTTTCTTGCTGTTGATGACGCCCTCTGAGCCAGGCTGTGCAAGTCCACTGTTGGGAGAAGCTGGAAACTCTCCCCTGCTCCATGTCACTTGTGTTCCTACTGTGGCAGCCCAACAGCAGAGGACACTGCATTAGAAAAGCCCCGAGACCCAGGCTTGGGGAAACCTTGGCCTGCAAGTGCCTGCGAAGGGGTGGTGTTTAGGTTTTGGTTATCCCTCACTTGTCTGGGCTTTGTGCAACAAGGTTAATGAGCCCTTGAGGGCATGTTTCATGAGCTGGGGACATTAACTGTCCTTGTATCTCCCAGCCCTGGTCTGCCCTCTGTGACCTGCTGTAAAGGCCCCCAGACCTTGTGTGATTTTTTCCATTGAGGATGCAGCGGTCCAGGCCCCACGTTCAGCCCAGCTGGGAGAGACTGCTATTATAGGGCGTGTGATGTGACAGGTCAGGGAAATTTGTTAGATATGAACCGCCTTTTATTTCTGCTTACCTCACTGGCCTGTGCCTGCATTCCCATCCCCAACTTCCCCTGAGCTGTCTGCGCTGCTGGGTGTGCACCCTGTTCCTTCTCACCACTAAGCTTTCGCTCCTGACTTCTGTCCGGGATGCATTCTCATTCTATTTGCCTTTTCCCGTCTTAGGTGTTGCTTTCTCTGAGAATCTGACCTGATTCCCTTCTCCCCAGCACAGCACTGACTCCCTGCTACCCTGGCTCTCAGGGAATGTATCGTTACCTCTTTGTATAAATACTTGCTGCTCGTGTCCCTGAATGAGGACTCCTAGAGGGCAGCTCTGGGTCTACCCTTCAGCAGTACCCTCCACGTAGGGCACAGAGGGTGCTCAGTAAATACTTGTCCCGTGCTGGACGTGTGGCCTTGAAACTTGACTCTGGCTATTGGAAACTGCTCGTGCATTCTGGACTTAACTCCATGTGAGAGGTGAAGTGGACAGCCCAGACCATACAGCAGGTGAGTGGCTGAGGCCAGTTGGAACTTAGACTATCTGATCCCAAGTGCACACTGGTGACCTCTCTTCCTGTGGTGACATCTGCTGCCAGCAAGTCCCCGGAGTGCCTCTGCTCTCTAGTGAGTTAGGGGCTCACAAGAGACTGAAAATGCAGCTCTCAGGTGTTTTCTAAGTCTCTTTGCTCTCTTCTAGTAATCTTGAAAGTGTCTTCAGCTTAAAAAAAAAAAAATCCCACTAAACCAGGGTGTCCTGTCAATTGAGGCATACATTTAAAAAAAATTATAATTCTTAGTTATGGTTATAAATCCAATTTCTTCCCCCACCTTTCTGGGTTTTTGTTGCCTTTTTTTAGTTATGCAATTAATATCCAAATACATTTTTCATTCTCAAAGATGCAACTAAATTAGAAAACTCATAGAGTAAAAACTCTACTCATAGAGTAAAAACTCACAGAGTAAAATGTGAAAAGCCTCTTTGCGGCCTGTTCCTCTCTGCTGGGCAATCCCATTTTCTTCCTCAGAGAGAATGATTGTTAAGAGTTCAGACTGGATCCTACCAGTCCTTTTTATCCACATCCCCACACATATTTATGGCCATGGGATAAAGTTCTCTTTTCACATCAATGACATACTCCTTGAATTGTTTTGTCACTTGATCTTTTTCCCCACTGGACCCTACATCTTAGAGGTCTTTCGAGGGCTACATTCATCGATAGATCGGCCTCATTCTGAGAGCTCTCTGGTCTATACTATCCTTTAACTCTTTCCTTAGTGATGGAAATTTGGGTAGTTCTCAGAAAAATTGTAAATGGCTGCTTGCTTTTGTTTCTTAAAAAATGTTATTATTACTATTTGCTTTTAAAAATGCCCCAAACAATAAGAGTGCTTATTTAGAATTGAGGTTTACACTCCCACACTTGTACAATTGGTACCAATCACACTTCCTAGAATATGGGATGCAGTCCACTCTGCTTTGGTAAAATTAGCCACTCACAGCGTCTTCCACCTCCCCATCTCCCTCCGGGCTGAGAGAGGCCCCATCTATTGTGCTCTTGGAAGCAGCACAGGATGTTGTTACACTTGGCTACCCAGTTGCATAATGGCCTCCGAACTCAGGCCCAGCACCAGCTAAGCCCTTGTTCGTGCTTCAGATACTGACCACAGACTGGCACAGTGGAGTTGCTACCTGTGCAATCAGTGCTTATAAGTGTATTTGTGCAGTGTGTGTCTGGTGTGTGTGTGGTGTGATGTGTATGTGTGGTATGTGTGATGTGTATAGGGTGTGGAGTGGTACATGGTGTGTGTGGTGTGTACGTGTGGTGTGTGAGTAATGCGTGTGGTATGAGTGGGGTGTGTGGCAGGAGGTTTGTGTATGTGTGGTATATGTGGTATTTGTGGGGTGTTGGGTGGTGTGTGAGTAATGTGTGTTGTGTGTATGTGTGTTATTTTTGGCATCTGTGTGTATGGTGTGTGGTGTGTATGTGTGCAGTACATGTGTGGTATGTGTGTGATTTATGTGTAATGCATGTAATATGTGTGATATGGTGTTTATGTGGTATGTGTGGGGTCTAGTAGTGTGTGAGTAATGTGTGTGGTGTATATGTGTGGTATTTGTGGTGTGTGTATGTGTATTTGCAGTGTGTATATGGTATGTGGTGTGTGTATATGGTGTGCGATATGTGGTGTGTACGTTTGCAGTTTGTGTGTGGTGTGTATATGGTATATGTGTAATGAATGCAAAATGTGTGATATGTTGTGTGTGTATGTGTGGTATGTGAGGTGTGTGTAAGATGTTGGGTGGTATGTGATGTGTGTGGTGCGTGTGTGGTCTGATATGTGTGGTGTGGTATGGTGTGTGGTGTACATGTGTGTAATGTGTGTGTGGTCTGATTATGTGCAGTGTGGTCTGGTATGTGTGGTGTATATGTGTGTGTGTTATGTGTGCAGTGTGGTATGGTATGTGTGGTGTATATGTGTCCGGTGTGTGTGTGTGTTATGTGTGCAGTGTGGTATGGTATGTGTGGTGTATATGTGTGTGATGTGTATGTGTGTGGTATGATATGGTATGTGTTGTGTATATGTGTGTGATGTGTGTGTGTGTGTGTGTGTGTGGTCTGATGTGTGCAGTGTGGTCTGTATGCGTGTGATGTGTATCTGTGTGTTATGTGTGTGGTATGGTATGGTATGTGTGGTGTATACGTGTGTGATGTTTGTGTGTGTGTGGTCTGATGTGTGCAGTGTGGTATGGTATGTGTGGTGTATGTGTGTGTTATGATGTGTGTGTGTGGTCTGATGTGTATGGTGTATATGTGTGTGATGTATGTGTGTGGTCTGATGTGTGTGGTGTGGTAGGGTATGTGTGGTGTATATGTGTGTGGTGTATGTGTGTGTGTTATGATGTGTGTGGTGTGGTATGGTATGTGTGGTGTATATGTGTGTGATGTGTGTGCGTGTGGTCTGATGTGTGCGGTGTGATATGGTATGTGTAGTGTACATGTATGTGATGTGTATGTGTGTGTGGTCTGATGTGTGCAGTGTGGTACAGTATGTGTGGTGTATATGTGTGTGATGTGTGTGTGTGGTCTGATATGTGCAGTGTGGTATGTTATGTGTGGTGTATGTGTGTGTTATGATGTGTGCATGTGGTCTGATGTGTGTGGTGTGGTATGGTATGTGTGATGTATATTGGTGTGGTGTGTGCGTGTGGTCTGATGTGTGTGGTGTGGTATGGTATGTGTGGTATATATGGGTGTGGTGTGTGTGTGGTCTGATGTGTGCGGTGTGGTATGGTATGTGTGGTGTATATGTGTGTGATGTGTGTGTGTGTGTGTGTGTGTGTGGTCTGATGTGTGCAGTGTGGTATATATGGGTGTGGTGTGCATGTGGTCTGATGTGTGTGGTGTGGTATGGTATGTGTGGTGTATATGGGTGTGGGGTGTGTGCACGTGGTCTGATGTGTGCGGTGTGGTATGGTATGTGTGATATATATGAGTGTGGGGTGTGTGTGTGGTCTGATGTGTGCGGTCTGATGTGTGCGGTGTGGTATGGTATGTGTGGTGTATATGTGTGTGACGTGTGTGTGTGGTCTGATGTGTGTGGTGTGATATGGTATGTGTGGTGTGTGTGTGGTCTGATGTGTGGTGTGTGTGTGTGTGTGTGTGTGTGTGTGTGGTGCAGAGTGTGTAGACACCAGCCTGCTCCTCGGCACCGGCCCAGTTCCGGGAGCATAGGAGGTCCAGGGGAAGGTTTACCCAAGGAACGAAGTGGTGAGAGAACGTTGTTGCCTGACTCACTCCATTTCATCACTCCTGTAACAATTATTTCAAGTAAAGAATGTACAAAGAACTTAATGAAAAATATTTCCTCTTCCATGTAGAGTGTTCTGCGAGGACAATAAATACCCATGAATCTGCAAAAATACAATCTCCTTGTGGAGAGAGCTTCCTTTATATTTTTATGTGTTGCTATTTTTCCCTTTCTTTAAAAACATTTTTAATTACATAAATAATTCACCTCATTGTCTTAAAATTGTAGAAACAGGTACTGTAGACAGTGCAAATCTCTGCCTCTCTCAGAGATGAGTGGCTGTTCTGGGATCTTTACACCCCTTTCATTTCTCTCAGATAATGATATTTGAAAATAAGCCATCAATATAGATTACCAATTGATTTTACCTGACGCCTCCCCAGATCAAAAGGACAGTGGTAAATTCAAGTACTAATTTATACATTCATAACATGCAGTGGGAGTTCCAGGGTGTGGTTATCTTCTAGAACGATTACCAGAGGAAAAACAATGCGCTGAGGTTAATTTCAACATTTCCATACATAAGTACAAAAGTGCATAACGTCCCATTTATTCCGTATTGAGGGAATCCAAATTCTTACTCTATTTCCCTTTGAGGTTGGTAACTAAGTGAGATTAGAGCCAAGCAATCAGATGAAGATGAAAGGACAGGATCACCTTTAGTCCTCAAAACACAGGGCTTCAGGCATACTGCTCTTTCCTCTCCAAAATGCAGACTTTTAGGGTAAAGCTCCATCTGCAGGGCAGACCCTGTCCACCAAAACCCGGCCTCCTGCAGGGAGGGTCTCCAGGGGCTCCCAATCTCTCAGGCCAAGACGCAGAAAGGCCAGGGCCTCGGAAATGACTCTGCCCACCTGGAGGTGCGGTGTCTTTTACCAGCTGAGTCAGAAACAAGCCCACTGGAAACCAGGAGCTGATAACAATCTCCAGTTCCTCGGGCTCAGCCAGGGGGCTGAGCGGGTAGCTCTTTCCTCCCAGAGCGCCTGCATTTTTTGAGGATGGAGTGAATGTTTGTGTTTTCATGAGGCCATGCGAAAGGAATGTGAATATTAGAAAAGAGCCCTATTTGTTAAAATGATAATTGCTAGAATGCTCTGGAGCCGTCTATATTCTCTCTTCCACAGTCTCATGAAAGACCAAGGAATGGGGACAATGTCTCACTCTGAGGACTTGGACTCAAAGCCCTTCCAGATGAGAGAATTTTGCTGTCATTTTGGTTATAATTTTCACTAATGACTTGGATTTCTCTTTGGCCACCAAATATTTCAAAGCAACTGGTTTTTACGGCGTCCAAGAGCTGACTATCTCCATGGCAGTTGCCCAGGCTAGCTACACGGAGGGAGCGTGTGAATAAAATAATAACGGAGTGTACAAATATGCATAATTTATTTGAATCAATATTCATGGCTGATTACACCGTGGGCTGTTTCAGATGTTTTAAAGCCAGGCCTGGCTGGCCCCTGCAGACACCCCCTGCAGTAATTTCCTCAGGAAGTGAGCTCACCTCCCCTCATGGAAGAGCGTTTATGAAATGCTTGTGTTCCCTTTAGTGCCAACTCTGGAGGGTTGGGACCGACTACGGGCTCTCGGTTGCTCCTCAGAACCACTGAGACAGCCCTCAGGAGCAGGCCTGCCTCCCCGCCTTTCAGTTGTTTCCCATCATGCAGCTGGTGTGCGGGGCGCGGGGTTTCCAAGTAATTCGCAGGGGGGAGAGAGGGAAAAGGAAGGAATGAAGACATGCAGCCTGTGGAACTCGGTCTCTCCTCATGCTTTCTCCGGGCCAAGCGGGACAGAGGTCAATGCTATGGCTGAGGGGAGATGTTTAGTAGATTAAAAATATTTTTGTGTCTTCGCTTTAATCATCTGAGGGGGTCAGTCTCCACTCACTCAGATCTCCACGCTGAGCAGCATCATGGCCTGATAGTCAAGTGGGAAGGTCTCTGGTCAGACTAATGATCTGGTTTGAATCCCGCCACTACTGCCTTACCAGCTGGGAGGCCTTGGGCTACTTAATTGACTTCTCTGTGCCTCAGATTTCCTGCCCGTAAATGAGGATGCCGGTTGGGCCTTCTGCATCATGTACTGAAAAGTGCTTAGAAGAGGGCCCGGCTCGCAGAAGAACAAACTGGGAATGAGCTGGGAATGAGTGGACTCTGCGAGGCTCTGCAGGCACGCTCTGCGCAGACCCATCCCGGCGAGGACGAGGTGGAGCAGGAGGAGGAGCAGGAGCAGGAGGAGAAGCAGGAGGAGGAGGAGGAGAGCCCACTGTTTTCACTAGGGACTGCTCCAGAAGTTTGAGAAGCTATTTTGTCCTTTATGCCCTGGCTGCCCCTTAACCCCGGCATTTTGGACACGCCCTCCTCTTTCAACTCGTCATGGATTCTGGCCTGGGCTTATCAGGTGTGTTTTTTGAGAGGTGTTGTCCTGGTTCTTTGGCTCCTTGCTTGGAAGAAGCGCAAGCAGGGCCAGTGCAATGGAGCGATGATAGACATGAAGCACTTCCTCACAAGCAGCTTTTACTGCAAAGCAAAAGTAAGTTCCCTAGAGAGAAACAGGTCTGTCCCTGTGAATGCAGACGACCCTGAGTTTAAGACAGTGTATAGACAGTATAGTACACTCTCAAAGTCAGTAGAAAGCAGACTGCTCCAATAAGGAACAGCATCATTCCAGGGTTAGGGTCTGTCCTTTATGCTAATCTGCAATAATATGTTAAGGTGGGGGTGGAATATTCATGTCTTTTAGGGAAGTGGGTGGAGATTCCCACCATCATGTGCCCTCCCATTTTCTGTCCTTGTATGGCTTGCTTTGGAACTGTCATGGTGCTACTGGGGGTGAGTTTTACTATGTTAATGAGGGAAAGGTTACCTTTAACAGGCTTGGCACCTAGACATCCAGAGGCTTCCATTGTAAAGTCATCACGACTATGCGTGACTTCCCCCTGTTACAATAACACAGTGAAAAGCCCTTTCAAACCTTCCAGTGCGGATTATATATTCAGTGGCAGGCTACTTCTTCCCAGTGGTCAACATGCTCCCAGACTGCCTTACCCTTTCACTCTTCTCCCTCTGCCTTCTGGCCTCCTCCTCCCACTACCAGTGGAAAAAAGTCTTTTTTCCCTGAAGCTCAGGGTTTCTCAACCTCAGCATCACTATTGACATTTTGGGCTGGCCTGTGCGATGCAGGATGTTTGGGATCACACTGGCTTCTACCTTCTGGATGCTAGTAGCTGGCAAGTCACTCTAGGTGGGGGAATGGAAACTGCTTTTAATGCTACCCTAAACATCAACATTGGTGGGTCCATACCTGGAGGGAGGCGCATCACACAAACAGCTGTATAAAGCCATCGAAAGCCACGTTGCGGGAAGTTCTCTTATTTCTAGGGAGAGCTCAAGGAGAGGCATTCCATTCTGGAAACGGGTCAAAGACAAAGTGGAGTCCTCGAGACAATAAAAAATATGGGACTACCCTGTGGAAGGGGTAGAGTTTTGCATTGCAACATTAGAAAGAGTAAAACATTTGTGTTGTTCCCTTTCTTCTCTCTTCTCTTTCCTCTCAGCGTGGTTAGTGAGGTAAGACACTGGAGGGAGCTTCAGTTTTGGAAAGCCAGGAAGGGCTGCGGCATGGTCGCAAGCTCTGCTCTTGACCTTGGAGAGATCACTCCTCCACCATCTTCACCTGCTTCTTCCTCTTGGGTGGAGCTGATTCCAAGGGGACCAAGACCAAGGTGCTGGAGAGAGTGCTCCACCTAAAAGAGGTGCCACAAACTGCCAGCGATTAGATCCCATCACCTAGGGCTGTCACGGGACACATATGGGGAGAGGAAGCAGCTAGCCCCATGTTGCAGACGCAGAAGATACACACCTAGAAAGAAAGAAGGAAGCCGAGAATGAGAAGCCATGAGGTGGAGTTATGGAGAATAGAGAGTAGCAGGTAGAAGCAAGGACTCAGCAGCTGAGAAAGACTCAAGCAGCTTGGAGAAGACCCCTTGACCATGACAGCTTCTGTGAATGCTGACTGGTGGGAAATAGGATTCCATTTCCCAGTGAGGTTTGATGAAATAGGTTCTTGTTCTTCCTGACGTCCCCCTTATCCTTACGGTAAATTCTCATCCTAGGAAGCAGTCTGATTACCTGTGAAATACCTACATCAGTACTTCTCTAGCTGGAATCTATAGATCTCTGGAGGGTCCACAGGCATATTTTCAACAGTTTGCAAGTTTTCTGAGAATAGGCCTGGATTTTGTAAGTTAAAATGATTAATATAGTCACATTCTAGATCATTTTACAATTATACTGTCTCACACCACAGCCACTGACCACTGTGGCTATTGAGCACTTGAAATATGCCTATCAGAGATAGAGTTTGCCTTAAGTGTAAAGCACACACTGGATTTTAAAGACTTAGTAAGAAAAAAAAGAATATAAAATGTCTCATTAGTAATTTTCATACTCACTACCTGCTGAAGTGCTAAGATTTTGGATATATTAGGTTAAATAAAATCAATTATTAAAATTAATTTCACCTGCCTCTTTTTACTTTTTTAATGTGGCTGCTAGAATTTCAGCTTTACTGAGGTGTAATTGACAAATAAAAACTGTATATATTTAAGGTGTACAATGTGATGGACTGCTGGAAAATTTGAAATTATACATAAGACTCACATTACATTTTTATTAGACAGAAATGATACAAATCACAAATTCTCAAAGGGGATTATATTGCTCCTTAGGGGGCAAAAACTGGTTCTGGGGGTGATAGTGAAAAAAGCTGTAATCTTTTAATATATAAAGAACATATATATATACAGCGTATACACAGATACACAGTATATCTATGGTATTAAAATTTCATGGGGGCAGGAATTGGGAAAAATGTCTAAAAAAGCTCCTAAGTGGATAATAAAAAAATTGAGAAAAACTGATCTAAATGAACATCATACAAGAAGCACTATATATGTGTATGCCTGCCTGTGTCTGCGTTTGTGTTTAGGATCATAATAGTGCCAAGCGGAAATATTTTAATAGGCTTGACTTAATGGAAGAAGAATTGAGTAAGGATGAGTTTGTACAAAATGAAGGCGAAATGACAGCAAGGTGCGGTGCTAAGGAAGGTTTCAAATCAGGTTGAGAGAGGAGAATGGTGAGGGGAGGGGAAGGAGCCCTGGGGAGGCGCGCTGGGGGGGACACACACTAACATCAGCGGTTTAATATCCAGGAAACAACAGACTCCACGTGTCCCGTCACACCTATGAGGGTTGTTGCCTTGAATTCTATTATTTCTGCAGTTTTGTTTACATATAATTTGTCAATTTGTGTTGGCCTTCTATAGCACAACGCTTATTTACGCTTCTTGGATTTCAGCGGTTCAGTGGTACCACAGCTCCCTTCCTCAGCTGCATTTGGAACCACCGGCAGAGACGCGGGAAACAGAGTCAGATCAAAATGCCAGCTCTGTGACTGGTAACAGGTTGATTGGGGGTCGTCGCTTAGATGTGTTACGTGTCACCCCCGAATTAAACTTGGCCACCTGGCCTCAGAGAGCAGAGCAGCACGTAGGGCTCCAAGACCACCGGCTCGCAGACAGGGGCCTGAGGGCGCATGCCCAGTTCCTCTTTCCCAACTCACCAATCAGAGAGGCTCTTCCCCTCCCCCCCCCAGGGCTCAGCGCAAGGGCGCCACGTGGTTAGCCACGTGATAAATGTTCCTCCCCCAGGAATCACGCAAGAGGGGATTAAAAGCTTTACCCATCAATTTCAGTCTCTGTTTTAAGCTTGTACAGCCATAAGCTGAATATTGAAGTTTCGGTCAATGATGGACCGCATATAGGACGACGGTGCCGTAGGATTAGAATGGAGCCGAAACATTTCTATCACCAAGTGACACTGTAGTACAAGGCATTGCTCACGTGTTTGTGGTGATGCTGGTGTAACCGAGCTGCCAGTCATATAAAAGTCTAGCACATATGATTATGTACAGTACATATTTGATAAGATACAACTATGGTTTATGTATTTACTATACTATACTTTTTATTGTTATTTTAGAGTGTACTCCTACTTACCAGAAAACGAAAAAGAAAGGAGAAAAGTTAGCTGTAAAAAGCTTCAGGCAGGTCCTTCAGGAGGTGTTTCAGAAGAAGGCATCGTTATCACAGGAGGGGACAGCTCCATTCCTGTTGTTGCCTGGAGGACCTTCCAGTGGGACAAGTTGTGAAGGTGGAAGACAGAAATTTTGATGATCCTGACCCTGTGTAGGCCTAGACTGATGTGTGTGCTTGTGTCTTGGCTTTTAACAAAAAAGTTTAAAAAGTTAATTTAAAAATTTTAAAAATAGAAAAAAGCTTATATTAGAATAAGGATATAAAGGAGATTTTTTTTTGTATAGCTGTACAATGTGTACTTTAATGTGTTATTACAAGAGTCCAAAAGTTAAAAAGTTTAAGAAGTAAAAATGTTACAGTAAGCTAAGGTTAATTTATTATTGAAGAAAAAAATAATTTTTATAAATTTAAGATAGCCTAAGTGTACAGTGTTTATGAAGTCTTCGTGGTGCACAGTAATGTCGTGGGCCTTCACATTCACTCACCACTCACTCACTGACTTACCCAGAGCAACTTCTAGTCGTTCAAGCTCCATTCATGGTAAGTGTCCTATACAGGTGGACCATTTTTAAATCTTTTATACTGTATTTTTACTGTACCTTTTCTGTGTTTGGATACATTTAGGTATACAAATACTTATCATTGTGTTACAGTTGCCTGCAGTATTCAGTATAGTCACGAGCTGTTCAGGGGTGTAGCCTACGTGTGCAATGGGCTATGCCTTCTAGGGTTGTGTAAGTAAACTCTGTGATGTTCCACAATAGCAAAAATGCCTAAGGATTTTTCAGAAGGTACCCCTGTCATCACTGTATTTATTTATATAATGGAATGAAAATCATTTAAGTTGGCATCTAAGTTTGTAAGACCTTTTTAAAGCATTTTTTCTGAGCCTATCACAGGGAAATTTTTGCATCCGCCATGTCGGTGTGAGTAGTCAGTCGACTTCCTTCTCTGTGGCACAGGCCCCCCTTACTCTGCGTCCGGGCAGTGCTGGGTGGGCTCTCTGCAGCCCTGCGACTTTCTCCTGCCTCACCCCTCGAAGCTTGAACTGTACACTGAAGAGGGAGGCAGAGTGAGAAGAACCTGCGGGTCTGGGAATTGACAGCTCCCTGTTCAAATCCCGTTGCTGCCACTGCCAAGTTGCGTAACCACTTCCTCCTCACCTTTCTCACCTGGGAGGTGGGGTGAAGCCTCTTTCCTAGAGTGGCTCTGTGGATGAAAGGGGATCAAGAACGTAAACTCACTCCTTAGGTGCTCAAAACCCTTCCCCTTCCCCTGTCTGCTTGGCTGAAATTTTGGGCCTTTTTGGTGCTGCATCTACTTAATTTTGACCTCTCTGAGTGCCCATTTACTTTACGTAGTTAAAAACCTAAGTGGGCAGCAGAAGGAGGAAAGATACATCAGACAAGCCAGGCTTGAGGTTTGTGCAATTTCAAAATATAATTGTCAAAAAATTTGAAAAAATCCTCTCAAACACATATTAGTGAGTGTATATCCGAGAGGTATTTAACGTGTTGATAGGAGAACCAAACGGGTGGCGATGCTGATTTGAGGGAGGCTAGGAAAGACTGGTACATACAGTCAGTCAAAGAGAAAATGCTGATATAATATGCTCAGTTAGATACAAAACTGATTAATGTTTTACAGGGCAACACAACTAACCTTTGGGGTTATCTTTTTTCCTGGGTAGAAATAATTTGCTTTTTTAGTGGATAAAAATAATTTTAAACTTCTGTAATTTAATACCTTACTTTACAGAGTCTAGGCCCTAATCAGGAGTAAACAGTAAGTCAAACAAAGATTACAACTCAGGAAAATTAGGTGACTCCTAGGTGGACTTCTCAGATAGTGCTCTAGTAGGACACTGAAAGAACACGAGTTACACTTTTAAGTCCAAGTTATAGATAATTATTTTCTTTCTTTCTTTCTTTCTTTTTTTTTGGGGGGGGGGGGACAGAGTCTCGCTCTGTTGCCTGGGCTAGAGTGCTGTGGTGTCAGCCCAGCTCACAGCAACCTCAAACTCTTGGGCTTAAACGATCCTCCTTCCTCAGCCTCCCGAGTAGCTAGGACTACAGGCATGTGCCATCATGCCCGGCTAATTTTTTTCCATATATATTTTGAGCTGTCCAGATCATTTCTTTCTATTTTTAGTAGAGACGGGGGTCTCGCTCTTGCTCAGGCTGGTCTCGAACTCCTGACCTTGAGCGATCCTCCTGCCTCGGCCTCCCAGAGTGCTAGGATTACAGGCGTGAGCCACCGCGCCTGGCTGATAATTGTTTTCTTAAGATCACAGCATTATATTAAAGTGAAACCATTTTCTTTTTTAAAAGGAAGGAAAAGGAAGGAAGGACAAAAGAAAGGAAAGGAGAGAGGGAGGAAAGGATAATTTTTTTAAAAGCATAATAAGATTTGATAGCAAAAATAAGTGGCATAGAGACTTTTGTATCTGGGTAGGGATTGGCATGAAGTCTTCAGTTATTAATATAAATCCTGGTTGTGCCTAATGAGGGTTCTTCTATAGAAATGGAAGACCCTCCCAATTACCATTTAAACTCAAGTTCCCTACTGGGCCCAGAGATCTTGGCATACTTTCTTTTCTCTCTCCTAAATTGTTTTTTGCCATTCTGAACAGTAAGTGTCTTCGGATAGTAACAGAAGATTCAAAGTCACACCCCACATTTGACAGTGATGCTTTAGGACGATTCCTCACCACTACACCAATATTTTGGGTCTGGAATCTTGTCTTGAACCATGTTTGAACCTTTTGGAACGTGAACCCTGCCATTGGCTGGCAAACCAAAACTTCTTGGTTTTTAGAAAAAAGGCACAAGAGAGGCGCCTTGGACTTCAAATGGCTATTACAAAACAACAGTTTGATGAGTTAAGTGTAAATGAATCAGAAGCATCTGGATTTAATTAGCCTCCAAACACAGCCGTTTCAAAATGTGGGGAAGGAAAAAAAGTACGCTTGTGTCTAAACACATCTTGGGGGTTTCCTGCTAAATTCAAAATGATGGAAAAACAGATGGAACCATCTGCCAAGGTTGTACTGTCCACACACACCATCTTATCAGGGAACACAGAGCTACAGGAAATTTCTCCCACAGAAATCGACAGCATCTCGGCCTCGTGTCTGCCAGCCCATTTGTGGCCTACGTTTAATTAAACCAGGCCTATGCATGGCGTTCTCTCCAGAACGCAGCATCCATGTTTTTGAAGACGGTCCAGGGCGCAATCCACCCGGGACCATGTGTGTGGTCTTCTTGTATGGTTGAAAACCCATGATTATTCTTCTCATGTCCTATAAGTTTTTCCATGTTGCCCCTCAAGCTGGCCACAGTCGAGACATCCAAGTGCTGAACACAAGTCACTCTTGTTGCCTGTTCTTGGTGAAACTGCATGGTGTCGGGCCGAGTCGAGGAATCTACATGCCTTTTCACTTAAACGCTGGGCTGTTCTTTCTCTCGAATGAGAAAGGTGCTAAAAGTTCAAGAGCTGAAGGCTGCCTTCAAGTTGAATGAAAGGAGGAGCCTGGTGGGCTGGAATAGGACAGGCCTCAAGAAGAAATAATCGGAGTTTATTCATATCGAGGCCAGAATGGAAACACACACAATTCTTTTTATAGCTTTTAAGACCTCATGTATCAGGTCTAAGCCTTTTTATACATTGAGGTTATCCAGATTTACCACTGAATGGAACAGTGATAACAATGCCGTGCACTTGTTGAATAAGAATCTACAAGGTGCTTTTACATACATCAGTCTTTAGTATTCACAGCAAGCTTGTGAGTAGGATGGCATCACCCCCATTTCACAGAAGAGGAAATTGGGCTGGTTGAGGTTAAAAGATCTGCTCAAGTTCTCTCCATCTGGAAAAGTTAAGGCTGGACTTGAATTGAGATCTTTTAAGTTCTAAGACTAAAGCATTTTCAACTATTCCTTATCTACCGAGGAGGAACATGGCAATTACCAGTTTTGTTTAGGTTCAGATCACAGACTGTCACCCAGTAGCCAAACATGCCTTTCAGTAGGGGAAGCAGACTAGGCGCTGCGGCTCCTGAACGCCTATGTTAACGTTTGCCCGGGACATCCTGGTTGATGCCTCTTGTCCTTGCTTAACTATCACCAGTACCCCCCATTTCACTCTCAGAAGTATTCTAGTTTATATGATAAATTCTCTGGATACCCTACTTCGAACCCAGTCTGAAAGAGTCAGATTTTTCTGGTTTTGTTCAGATAAGTCTTTGAAAGTTTCTGTCCCACCTACTTCCCCCAAACATTTTCAAATCAATGTTTTCCTGTTTCAAGGAGGAATGTCTATGTTTTTAGAGAGTTTTCAGATCTTCTGATATAAATACCTAATGTAGACTCAAAGCATCGGTTGGGCATCAACATATTTTTTTTTTTTTCTTATTTTTCTTATATAATTCTTTACCACCTAGTTCCTACCAGAAAGCCTACAGACTGTGCCTTATGTGAAGTATGGTTTTCTCATCTCTCTCAAGGAAGGCAAGAGTGGTGTAGCCTGCTGTAACCTGATTCCCAAGGAGGGAGCCTGGTCTTTGGCACCTTCCCACTTCCCCTTCTCTGTCCCTCTCCTACCCTCAGGTACTGTCTCCTCTCTGCCCTGTGATCACAATGCCCCAGACAGTCCTCTGCGTTCCCACAGTCTTGCGTCAGCCCTCACTAAATCTCTCATTCTACCCTATCAAAATCCCATTTTTCTCAATTTCATTGTCCTCACATGAGCCTTAGGAAAGCAACCTAGTGCACTCATTTCCATTAATCCTCCTAAGCCTTGCTGAAGGAGATGTTTTAGTGCAGGGGACATCCCATTTAGTGCTATCTGAGGCCCAGAGCTCACAGTGCGACCAGCCGCTGTGGAGGGTAGGGAGTGAGAGCAGAGGTAGAGGGAGGGAGAAGAAGGTTCCTGGGGAAATCCCCGTCTGCCGAGACGAGTTATTTCCAGGGCTCTGCTGGCTCCTTCGCACCTACGTCTTACTTGCTTTCACGGAAGGGGTTCAGTCATGTTCTTATAAGCAGAAAGGGTTTTGTAAAACTACAAGGGCAAGAAATTCCATAGAGACTGAGAGTCACAAGTGAGAACGGGAACAGAGCCAGCAGCCCGGCCTTTCTGGTGAGGCATTTCTGTGTGTGTGGGCTGGCGAGTTCTCTTCTGCAGAGCAACCTCCCCTGTGGCTTCACTGCCATGTCCCTCCGTGACATTGCTGGCACTCGGACACCATAGCTCCCCATCCTCTTTCTGGCCCCTTTCTGCCTTCTAGCACTTTGAGAAAGGATTTGAGTGCAAGTGATTCTTTTTTTTTTTTTTTTTTTTTTTTTTTTATTTTATCTTGTTACGGGGGATACAGAATTGCAGGTTACATATGTTGCTCCTGTACCGCCTTTCCCCCCAAGTCAGAGCTCCAGGCGTGTCTGTTCCCCAGGTTGTGCGCATTGCACCCATCATGAGGTATATATCCCTCCCTTCCCCACCCCCCCTTCCCGAGTCAGCACCTTCAAGTGTTACCATTCCCCAAACGGTGCGCAATGCACTCATTGTGTAGGCATACCCCCATCCCCTCCCCCACCCCCACCTCAGTCTGATATCCGATTGGTGTCGTTCCTAGGTGTGTATTTAGGTGATGTTCAGGGAAACCAATTTTCTGGTGAGTACATGTGATGGCAAGTGATTCTTTTGAGAGGAGATCTCAGGAAGCAGAGATCCAGGAGTGGAGAAGTGAGTCGGGGACAGCGAGGCGGCGATAAGAGCAGGTTTCCTTTGGGGACCTCTGGGAAACCGTACAGACACCATCTCTGAATTAACCCACTGGAGTGGGAGGAAGCTGGGGCATTTATCTTCACTTCCCATTTATCTTTAGTTAAGGATAATCCGAGGGTGTTAACTCTTCTGAATTCTGGTCTGGCCTCAGGCAGAGTCACATGTACTTGCAGAAAAGAGCCAATGTCTATGTGGTAGTTTATCTCCAGGATGGCTACCATCCATCAATCCTTCCCTCTCTGTATTCATAAGCTATGCCCCCACTGAGAAATGGAGTCTGTTCCTCCACCCCCTTACATCTGAAATAGAATGCAGTGAAAGTGGCAACTTACAGCTTGTGCTTGAGTCTTGTGGAATGCTCACTTTGGGAGAAACCAGCAGCTTTGGAAGAAGTCCAACTACTCCAAGACCACCATGCTATGAGGAAGCCCAAGCTAGCTACATGAAGAGGCTGCATGGAGAGAGAGGAGAGAGACAGAGATGCTCAATCAGCCCCAGGCTGTTCCAGCTATCCCAGATCAGGCACCGGACAGGTGAGTGAGGAAGACTGACTGCAACTGTATGCGGGACCCCAGGTGAGAACCACAAGCCAATCCTGTCAACCCCCAGAACCATTAGAAGTAATAATAAATTGTTGTTTTTACTCCGATAAGTTTTTGAGTGGTTTGTTATGCAGCTCCAGATCACTGGAACCGTGTGTCAAGGAGCAGTGAGGAGTGCTAGTGGGTGTGAGCAGGACCCCAGAAGCATGGCGGCAGGGCAGTGCATGGAATGAAAGAGGAAGCTGCTCTCCAGGCCTTACAAGAGACATCAATGGATCTAGGTAGCAGAACAGAGTTGGACCGTCACTTCAGAGCACCGAGCTCAACATCTGTCTGTCCTGGAATTGATTTGCTCAAGAGTCAAATTCTAGGGAGAGGGGAGTCCAATCCTAGCATAGGTCAGTGGAACCTTGGGCCAGAGATGACAGGGAATGTTGACATCTTCACTGACAATGACACCAAGATTGCATACAATGGGGAAGGTAGTTGTTTTTTTTTTTTTTTTTTTGAGACAGAGTCTCACTCTGTTGCCCGGGCTAGAGTGAGTGCCATGGCGTCAGTCTAGCTCACAGCAACCTCAAACTCCTGGGCTTAAGCGATCCTACTGCCTCAGCCTCCCGAGTAGCTGGGACTACAGGCATGCGCCACCATGCCCGGCTAATTTTTTGTATATATATATTTTAGTTGTCCATATAATTTCTTTCTATTTTTAGTAGAGACAGGGTCTCACTCTTGCTCAGGCTGGTCTCGAACTCCTGACCTCGAGCGATCCACCCGCCTCGGCCTCCTAGAGTGCTAGGATTACAGGCGTGAGCCACCGCGCCCGGCCGGAAGGTAGTTTTTTAAAAAAGAAAAAAGTGAAGAAGGAAGGAGACCAGAAGAAAGGGGAATGGCTACTGGGAAGGCAAAACCAAGAAATGTTCCTTTGTGTGTGACTCCACCCTGACCCCATACCCCAGTTCACTGTGCTAAGGACCAGGGTCTCCAGGCACCAATCCCAAATCTCAGGATACGAATCCAATTTATCCAGCTCATCTTCCCACATCAGGCCACACAGGGCCCTGGGTAGTGAAGTGGTCAGCTTCCCACACCTTGGTCCAAAAAGCTATGGCTAGGTGGGAAGGCCCGATCTCACATCACAGAAACCTCATTATGCCTCCTCACAGGGCCACGGGTATAGCAGTAACCAGTAGAAGGACTGGTTCTATATTATCTTCCATATTGGCCACATAGGCAGAGGTTAGGACCACAGCCTCTAGGTTGAAGTCCTAGGATCACCCGCAGCAGAACTCTGTGGAAGCTCCCGAAACTTCAATGGCCAATTTCCTAATCTGTAATCATAGTACCTACCCCTAGGTTTGTTGGGAGGGCCAAATAAGAAGCACCCAGTACACTACCTGATATATGTGTTTAGTAGTGGTTGCACATCATTTTTATCTAAAAGCTGGAGTCTGCCGCCATGTCTGGTACTTAACCCTCAATGAAGAGGGCCAGATCCCTCCGTGCAGAGGGCAGAGTAGTTGCTGTGCGTGCCTGGCCAACACCCACTCCCCTCATGCTTTGGGTGCATGCTGATTTCCCAAGGCCAGCCCTGAAATCTTTGCTTGAGGGCTTCTTTGCTGAAGTCAGCTCTCCTGAAGGCAGGCCAAAGTGCCAGGGAATTCAAGACCACCCTCCTCCCCTCAGCTGCCTTCAACCGAGGGCTGGGAGCTGCTGGTGTATAAGTACCCCCGCACTCTTGCCCCTTGGTTGGGATGCATCGGGTAGGATGTATCTGAAGCTGTGTTCTATAGTAGCTTACAGAGTTTCCCAGAGAAATTAAGCTCCAATCATCCACAGCGGTAACTTGCTGGATAATATATCCTTCATTAATTGCCTATCCTCTGCGTTTCCCATGCTGGGATCCCCTCCTAAATAAATTACCTACACTTGAACTGTTGTCTCAAGGTCTGCTTCCAGGGTAACACAAACTAAGAGAGAAAGGAAGATTCTCTGATCTATGGAAGAAGGATCTGACTCCTGAACCTCAAGAAGGTGGTTCTTAGAAAACCTGGACTCCAGTGTTGGGCCCTGTGGTCCTCAGGAGGCTTCCTGTGCTATTCAGCTACTCCCTACCCACAGCCCTGGATGTGTTCTTATTTGGGCTATGGCTCACTAAGATGCTTCTGGAACTTGACTTGCAGAGGAGGGAGATATACCAGCAGAGGGCTGTGAGATTTCTGAAGGGTCTCATCACAAGCTCAAAATTCACTGTTTTATTCCCCCCCACTGAAGTTTATGTGAAGTTTGCATTTAATGGAAAAATAAATGAGCTCTTTGAAACAAGAAAGTGTTTGTCTTAATGTACACATTAATGTTTTCAATTGCTTATTGTTGGGTAAAATTGATGGCTCAGTGAGATGGCCCATGCTTATTTCTGGAGTGGAGGATTTCCCAGTAGTTCCCTGGGTTTCTTACCGTGACCTGTTGGAGAAGCATGGGTCACCAGATGTGATGGTTAATGCTATGTGCAAACTTGACCGGGGGAAGGATGCCCAGATGGTTGACAAAACTTTATTTCTGGGTGTGTCTGTGAAGGTGTTTCCAGAAGAGATAATCATTTGAATTAGTAGACTGAGCAAAGGAGAGTTGTGCTCACCAATACAGGTGAGCATCCTCAATCCATTGAAGGCTTGAATAGAACAAAAAGTCAAAGGAAGGGCAAATTCTCTCTCTCTCCTTGAGCTAGGACATCCATCTTCTGCCCTGGAATGTTGGACCTCCTGGTTTTTGGGACTTTGAACTTCTGGACTTACAGCAGTGGCCCCTGGTTCTCAGGACTTTGGACTTGAACTGAATCACACCACCAACTTTCCTGGGTCTTCAGCTTGCAGATGGCAGATCCTGGGATTTCTTGGCTTCCATAAGTGAGTGAGCCCATTCCTATAATGAGTCCCCTCTTATATATATCTATATGTATCCTATTGGTTCTGAAGACCCTTGACTAACACACCATGTAACTTGGGACCTAGGTCTTTCCTAGCCTATTTGTTGCCCAAGGTGAGGGCTAGACAGGACCCAGCCTTGGGATTTCCCAAGTTCTAGAAATTGGGTTTCTTAGTTCGAGTCTGGCC
Organism: Eulemur rufifrons; assembly: GCF_041146395.1. Lineage (NCBI taxonomy): Eukaryota > Metazoa > Chordata > Mammalia > Primates > Lemuridae > Eulemur > Eulemur rufifrons. The sequence continues at coordinate 206,841,102 of NC_090989.1, forward strand.
CTGCCTGGGGATGGCTGAGCCAGGGGATTTGCTCCCTGGTCACTGGTGTGGGAGCATAACTGCTCCCCAAATCTCAAACTCAGCTTTTTGCTCCAGGACAGACATTGAAACAGAAGGAGTAACAAGAGTCTTGATATTTCTTGTTTCCAATATCTTGTGTCTCTTGGAACTGCTCTTCTCTTTTGAAGACAATTGGAAGAAGCGAGGGATAAAAAGAATTTGGTTTCCTTGGTGATCCAAGGGATATTCTCAGCACATCTGCCTTCTTTAAAGACCTTATTAGAGTCCTTGAAATGTGCTGAGAGATTTAACCCATTTGGTTCTATTCCTTAAAGATATTCTCTAAAGATGTATTAAATGCTCAGTTTCTTTCACTTTCTGAATGGAGAACAATGTGAAAATTTAGTATTTGTTGAAAAAGACATTAATAAATCCACAACTGGCAGATTAGGAGGAAGCGGTGAATGGGAAGTTGTCATGGAGGGAGAGGTGTTAAATCACATCTCGGGTCCTGAGAAGGTGCCCTATTACTTAAAAAAATGCATATAGATGACATGTTTAACTAAAACCATGAAGTCTGTTTACCTTTTAAAATTGATTCAAAAAGCTAATGGGATTTAATTTCATATTATCCTGGCAATGCCAGTGCCGAATGCTCCTTTTCCAATTTCCATTCAAAATTTCATTCAAACATAATGTACCAATGGAGACAAAGGACAAAGAGAGAGAGGGTGGGGTTGATGAGCACATTAAATTGCCTTTATCCCTCTAGCAAGCAGGCTGCTTTACAGTTGAAACTTCACAACAGGCACATTGTTGTAACAACATCTGCATTTTATAACGTGCCCTGTGACGGTGGTTCTGCCATTATCTGCTGTGTGTTTCATAATGTGTGCTGTATGGAGCGCCCAAGGCATGGCCAGGGAAGCCCGCCTTTCCATGGTGATTAGATTTATGGCCCCGGCCTCCATCTGAGGAGAGATTAGCAAGACTAAGGCTGTTTAGTTTGGCAAAGACAAGGGAAGCTGGGGACGTGATAGGTGCATTACAGAAAATGATAAATGAAGAAAGGGAAGGCATTTGGGAAACCGTATTTGCCATTGCAGAGACACTTGACACACTCTGGTCCCTACCCCAGTATGTCATTAACCTGGTGGTTCAAGGCTCGGGAACAGGCGGCCGGGAGCCGGCCTCCAGGGAAAGACACTGCGCTGATGGGAAATGTCTGGGTGGATGTATTTATGTGAAATAGCACCTATGGTTACATTAGCGAGGATCGGTTTACTGGGGCCATCCATCCTACTTTAGGGCATGGTGACAAGCCTGGCTGTGCTTCCTGCCTCCCAGGAGAAAAGAGCCCCAGACGACTTGGCACCAGTCCCCTCCACAGGGCGTCTGGGTTTCCAGCATCCCTTTTTCCCTAGGAGATGGAAAGGGGAATGCAGCAGTGGATGAATGAATATATTTGGGGGGCTGTGGGGACAGAGTGGCCGGGGTTCTGCCAGTCCTTAGGAATTTGTTAAGAATCAGTATCAAAGTGGGTCACTGAGACTGCAAGCCTGGGATGGAAGGGACCTGGAAACTGCTGGATTTTATATTCACCTGGGGTTTTCTGTATCCTTGGCTCCAAAGAGAACCTGATTTTTTTTTTTTTTTGAGATGGGATCTCACTCTGTTACCCAGGCTAGAGTGCAGTGGCCTGATCATAGCTCACTGCAACCTTGAATTAGTGGGCTCAAGGGATCCTCCCGCCTCAGCCTCCCAATAGCTGGGACTATAGGTGTGTGCCACCACTGTACCTGGATATGCTATGTCGTCCAGGCTGCTCTCATACTCCTGGCCTCAAGTAATCCTCTTGCCTCAGCCTCCCAAAGTGCTGGGATTACAGGTGTGAGGCAGAACCTATCGTTGTTTTTTTTTTTTTTAACAACAGCTGGCTAATGACTGACGGGTACTGCCCTGGACGACTAATGATAGTTAGCACTGGGTCTTAGCGTCACAGTCTTGGGGCATTCCCAGTTTCTTCACTGGCTCCTTTTCCCCTTCTCTTTCCTCAGTTTCCCTGTTGGAGACTGCTGCCCTAACCTCTAGCCTCCTTTCCACTGGGGGTGGGAATGGCCAGTGGTCAGTATGTTAATGTCTGACCTCACTTTGAAGTCGGGGCAGCAAGAAAGCCAAGCTCCCTTGGTGCACTTTGCTGTAAACAATTCCAAACTCACCAACCCTGCTGGCGAGTGAATTCTTCAGCTTTCACCCTTTCCCTCCCTACAGCTCCTGGTGCAGCTAAAACCTCATTTCCTTTGCAAAACTGACTTTTCCGACTTCCCCTGTGATTGTATCCCTTTCTTTCTTTCTCTCTGTCCCCGCTTTCCCTGCTTTCTTTCCTTCTTTTGTGTCATTCTTTTTTTTTTTTTTTTTTTTTTTGTGGTTCTGTTAAAGTTCGTATAGGAATCCGCATTTAGAACTTCCTAGTATCTGTGTATAGAAAGAGCTTAGGTAGTGTGGCAACCAGTTTGGCTGATGGCTCTCTCTTGCTTTCTCTGAAATGGAAATACATCACTGCCCATGTCTGAATAGTGCTCCCAGGCCTCATCTGTTCTGGAGTGATGAGCGGCAGAAAGCATTTTAAGAGACTGGAAGAACAGCAGAAAGAACAGAAGGAAGAACTTATTTTGTTGTTTTGTTCTATTTTGTCTGTAGCTTTGGGCAAGTCATCTAACTCACTGTCCTTAGTAGAAGGCAAAGACTCATCCTCTATATTCAAGTTATAACATGAAGATTGGGATTGCAAAGAGTTTTCAATGAGAGAGAGAGAGAGAGAGAGAGAGAGAGAAGGGGCGGCCGGTGGTCCTCCGTCTGTGGAGATGCTGAAAGGAACACATGTGGGGAATTAGGACGATCAGTGGAGGGTGGTGGAGCAGATAAGGCGAACATCTGGAAGCAGGCCACTGACAGGTGCTAAATGGGGTGGGGAATATCATTGTAATGTATGACCCAGATGTGTTATTTATACTAATTAACTGCAAAATCATAAGCTGTCGAGTTTTTGTAAATAGTAGAATTGATAAAGAAAGCAGTAAATAGTAAAGCAGATCTTATAGCTTTACTGTATCTACTGTGGCTTTACTTTATAGCCAAATTTAAAAAGCTGAATGAAATGCATTATGCAAAAGCAAAATCATGGAATCCACACGCAGTGCGCAGAACACTGAGCACTTTATTGTCATAGGCTCTTGGTACTGGGAGAGGCTTTGGCCTCCCCCAATCCTGGCTGTGCCTTAGTGCATTTAAATGTAGTGTTTAAGATCTCAGACCATAGGGGAAATAACAAAAAGAGCCTCCCTCTAAGGGACTTTCAGAGAGAAAGTGGAAAATGTCCTTAGTGACGTCTTTGTCCTTGAGAAGGTGTCAGTGGGGGCTGAGTGTCTCGTTTCAAAAACAGCCCCAGATGGCGTCCTGAGCAACAATTGCTATTTGAGTCTAAACACTTTGATATTTCTCAGAGGTCTAGAATGGCATATGTTATAAAGGTCCATTTAGCACTCATTCTAAAAGCTATGATTAAGAGGATCAAGATTATGGTTAAATCTCAAGTCAAATCATGATCTCCACGTGTATAAAAGGACATGACACGCCACCCTAGAAGTCCTCTGCAGGTGTTTTGTTCCTCAACAGAATAGAATAGTATTTCAAGAGGCAAAAATCCCCTTTTCAGGGCATTTCTATTCCCTTATCTCAGTTCCTTTTCTGTCTTCTCGTCCATCTCTGGGCCCTAACCAGAGGAGTCCAAGCTGGGTAGGGTGATGGGGGTTGGAACAGGCACTGTCTGGCCAGCTGCTCATGAGGAGTGCAGGGCACCCTGGGCCACCCTGGCTCTATTTACCTCGCAGCCACTCTGAGGTCCGGGAGCCACTCCCAGGCGGGGCCTTCTCCTTGGCCTCCGAGTCCTCTCAGGGGGCTGGGAATCCCCCCAGGGCAGTGCCTTTGAGAGATGTGGCTGACCCTGTCTCAGTACTCCCGGGTGGTCAGCCTGTAATTTCAAGATTTACTGGCCTCACGGAGATAGCCGGCCACAAATGGGGCAAGGAGGGTAATTACAAGAGTCTGCTCCACTAATCCGCAGTTACAAATGCCAGTTAGGAGGTAAATAAGCATCGTGCAATCATTTCCTGGAGCTGCATGGGCTCTGCGCTCGCTTTGCTTTATTTTCTTCTCCTTAAAGGAGGGAGAAAAATGAGAGAGAGAGAGAGAGAGAGAGAACGAACTCGTGAGAGCTGATTCTTATTTAATTTCACTGTGGCCACTAGGAATTAGAAAGCGTCTTTGAAGTCCAAATTACTTTAATATTTTTTTGGTTTGTTTTATATTTGGAATTGGAAAAAATTAGGAAGCTGGATTTCTAAAGTTCAAGCAAACCAGTGTTGTAGGTTCTGCCAGTTCATGGCTGAAGATGGGCTGAGCAGAATGATTTTGGGAAAAATGTCTCCAAAGTGAGCAAAAGAAATGAAACTTCTGGGACTCCTGCCCTCCTCGAAGAAGCCTGGAACACAAGTGAGTGCTGTTATTGTTCTTGCCCCTTCGAGCACAGTTGGAGGGAGCTCTGTTTCATATTGTGCTCATTATCCTTAGAGAATCCTCCCTGAGTAAATGGGAACGTTAACCCCGTGTGCTGTGTGAAAGTGACAAGACACGGCCCAGGCCTTCTGGAGACAGTTCATGGCCTTTGCCAGACCACTTGCCCTTATGGTCTTGGCCTCTCTGGAGATGTTAGAGGTCATCCACTGGACCCAGGAGGGCTCTCAAAATAGAACTGACCCTAGAGGAAGAGAATAGCATCGGGCTGTTTGTCTCTGATGCTTATCTTGGTTTCCAAATATTCAAACCCACCCCAGCCTCTTTTGATGTGCTCCTGAGGGCTACACAAACCCTGCTGAGACTGAGAAGATCACACCCAGAGACCCCTCCCACAATGGTCTGTGGGAGGCCATTCTCATGAGTTATGAGGTCTTCACTGCCTTCCTCCGAAAGGTCCATCTCTCCAAAAGGTCTTTTGGCTTTAAGACTCCCCCCAAAAGATCCTCTGCATCCACTCTCTGCCCAGAAATGAACCATTTCCACCTCCCTAGAAGCAAAGCAGCATCTGACTCCTGCCTTGGGCAGCCTCTTCCGAAGGGTGCCCACGTGGAGCCAAGGCGTCGTAGGACCATTAGTAACAGCTGTTGTGACATGAAACCTCTCCAGCATGTCCATCCCGCCCTGGAGTAGAGCAAACCCACAGAAGGGGATGGAATGTTTTTGGGAGCTCTCCTTCCCATGTCACTTCAGAGGATTTGCTAATGGACCAGAATAAGAAAAAAAGTTATTACTGAAATTACTGATGCTTTTCCTCTTTGCTCCTGTGAGCAGGCTCCAAAGTGGCTATTTCCAAAACTTGACCCCAAGCATATTCATTTTGTCTTGATCAAATTGAGTTTGTGGGCAATCTCTTAGAATAAGAGGACTCAGGCCCCAATTTGGGGTGTTATAAAAAATCCTTGGAAACCAGGCAGATATCCAAGGCACAGAAGTGAGGGCACTTGTTTTGGGGCAAACGGATCTGAGTTCAAACATCACTTACCAGCTGAGAGATCCTGAATGAACCATGTTAAGCTCACTGTGCCCATGTTCTCTGTCTGCCACATGGGAATGACGGCACCTGGTTCACAGGGCACTGTGAGGATTATAGGAGACGAACAGATGACGAAGACCCAGCACGTTGCCTGGCGGACACTGAATCAGTGCCAGCTGAAATCGGATTTTAAAGAAAGGATGGCCCCTCTCTGACCGCCTTCTACTACCTAACACTGGAAGTTTTGTGTTCCCTGAGTAGGTTTGTGTGGTCCAGGAGAGCTTCCCAAGTTGCATGTTTAACAACAAATGAATCAAGTGGGAAACTTCTACTGAGAGCAGTGCCCTGAACCCCAAATCCTTTGGTAGCAACTGGAGCTGAATCACTCAACTCTCCCCAATCTTGCTCTTTTGCCTTTCACCTACCATTTATGGATCACCATTTGCCAAGCCCTGCTTTTTCTTTTTTTACTTTTCCATACAGTGTCTTGTTTAATTTTCAAATGACCTGTGTGTGGTTAGGACTGTCATGGGTGTAAGTGTGTTAAGGATTCAAATCCTGCCTGCACCACTTTTGAGCTATTTGAACAGGGTAAGTCTTTCACCTTCTGCTACTTCAGTTTCCTCATTGGTAAAATATGTACAATGATAGTACCTGCCTTTTGGATTATTGTCATATTAAATAATATATGCAAATACTAAGAACAGTACACAGGAGGTGTTCCATAAGTGTTAGTTTTCACATATGAGAAGCTCAGAGAGGTTGAGTTAACTGTCCAAAGCCACACAGCTCCTGAGAGAGCTGTGCCAGCTGACTCAAGACCCTTCCCCAGTTTTGGACCAGCTTCATTTGTAAATTCTTTTCTCACCATGGAGTGACCACACCTCATGGAGTGGCCTGACCGGACAGAGCCACATCTGAATCTCCATCATTCAGCTGCATGACCACATGGGTGGCCCTGGAGTGAGAGCAGTTGTTACCCATGGCCCCTGCCACTCTTTGTAAGATTGAACACGTCCAAATAGCTTGCCTTGGCCCTTGCAGTTGCGTGCTTTTATTTCTTCCTCCACCTCCAGCCCTCTCTGCAGCCTTCTGCCCACCTTGCTGGTCACCATCTGGCCAGGCGGCTGGAGTCGTTTCCCAGCTGTGCACAGCAGGGCGGAGCTCCCCACGGTATTGTGTCTGGGGCCGTGTGGCACGTGTATCGAGTGCAGCAGGACTGAGCATGGGACCCACTGCTAGGTCCTGGGGGGCACGCAAAAGGAGGGAAACACGCAACCCAACTCTCCAGGTGCCACAGTCAAATGTGGGAAATAGGATACGCCAAGAAGAGGCCTGAGGATAGAATTCCCAGCCTGGGGCACACTGGCACATAGCATGGCAAATTCCGTGTACCCAGGTAAATGACAGTTTTATGAAATATTTGAGGCACTGAAATTGGATACAGCCACCCCAGGAAGGATACCAGGAGGAGGTGTCCCAAGGACTATGTTGAAGAATGTGTATGATTTAACAGAATAAATGAGAAGGCACACACATAAATTCCTTGGATAATTATAGTTTGCCCCATAATATTAATAGTAATAATGATAATCCCCACTTGTCTAATACTTCCTATGAGCCCGACACTGTGTACGGTGACTTTCATATATTGGTTCATTTAATCATCACATTCCACACAAATTCTATCAGTTACTATAGTTTATTTTCATAAAAATAGCGACAATAATGATAACCCCTATTGACTGAGCACCTGAGAGGGGCCAGATGCCCGGAGAGTGCGCCCAGTACTTTTATATATTTATAGTGTCCCATCTCACCAGCACGACAGTCTGAGGTGGGCATCAACACTTGCATTTCATATGTGTGGCACACAGAGGATGGGTGACTTGCCCCAAACCACACAGGTGATTTGACCTTATAAAACCTGAATCACAGGGATGACACAACCTAACTCTTCTGTAATTTACCCCTCTATGTTTTTTTGAGAATTATCACATGGAAAATGTGCCATTCTTATATGCCAGCTATAATCGAGGCGATGTTCTGGAGCTGATGGCTGTAAGAGGATTTAGTTTTTGCACTCAGAGAGTTTCCAATTTAGTTGTGCTGCTTACAACTAACATCAAGGCTCTAAGTTAAATAAAACAATGGATAGAATAGATATGATGCTCTAGTAAGCTTTTTTTTTTTTTTTTTTTTGGCATGTTAAGGCCAGAATTTACACTGAAAAAATTTTGTCATAGACCCTCATCAATGAGTTCGTTTCCTGAGTAGGATTTTTTACTTGTTTTTTGTGATTAGTGATTACTGTGGTCTGGCCAAATGCCGGTCACTGTGGTGTTAGCTGTTTTCCACCCATATTATAGCACTGGACCTGCATGTGGGGGACAGCTTCTAACGACCCCAGCCTCTTGGTGCTCAGGCCCCTGTGTGGTCCCTCCCCCTGAGTGTGGGCTGGACCTTGTGACTTAATTCTAATAAAATATGGCAAAAATGCTGGCATGTCTCTTCCATGATTAAGTAACAAAAAACCTGTGACTTCCGTCTCTCTGGCTCTCTGTTTCTTGCTGATATTTTCTCTGGCACCCCTGTTTGCTCGCTCTGAAGAAGCCAGATGCCCCACGGAGAGGCCCATGTGGCCGGGAAGTGTGCGAGGACAGCGGCAGGGAACTGAGTCCTGCCACGCCCGCCAGTGAGCTGGGAAGCCCATCCTCCCCAAGGTGAGCCTGGAAGTAAGACCAAGGCCCTGCTCCACTCCTGGATTGCAGCCTGGAGAGACGCTGAAGCAGAGGGACAGCTGACACCCAGGTCTGTGATCTTTAGAAACTGTGAGATGATCAATGTTGTTTCAATCTGCTAAGTTATGGGGTAGTTTGTTAGGCAGCAATAGATACTAAACACGCCCTAAGGGGTCAGGTACTATCTCTGGCAGCATCTTTTGTACAGTTCCCTGCCAGCCTTGCCCACCTGAGCACCACCCTCCCAACAAAAAGGAATATAGAAAAAAACCCGCCTTTTCTACATTGTGGCGTCTGAAATGATGGACTCACTCCTTGGGCAACCCACCAGGGAGGCGTTGTCTGTCCTCATCTTTCCTGATCACTCAGAATTGTGTGATGAACTTGGTCACCGCTGCCTCTTTAACACACTTTCATAAACCTGTCTCAGGTCCTCGCACTCTCGTGGGTTTTCCTCCTGCCTCCCTAGCGGCTCTATCTCAGCCTCATTTCCTGGCTCATTGTCTTCTCACCAACCTGTCACCCTGGAAGATCCCATGTCTTAGGGTCCTCATCTCTCCTCTATGGGCACTAACTGTGGTGGTCACAGTCCATTGCATGGCTTCTGAGGCTACCTCGATGGCAGATTCTCAGCTTCCATTTCCAGTTCAGTCTTCTCTCTTGAGACTAGATTTATATTATCCAATTCCCCACTTGAGATGCCCACTTGGATATCTAATAGACATTCCAAATTCAACATGTCCGAAAGTGAGCTCTTGACCTTCCCCTCAAAACCTTCTCCTTCTGCAGCCGGAGTTGATGGCAACACCAGCCTTTCAATCGCTCAGGCCGAAAACCTTGGACGCATCTTAACTCCTCCTTTTCGCATTCCCATCTCATCAGCTAACAAATCCTGCCAACTCTATTATCAAGTATATCTAGAATTCAATCTCTTCTCACCACCTCCAATGGATACTACCCTGGTCCAAACCACTATCGTCTTTCTCAGGATTGCTACCATAGCCACTAGCTAGTCTCCCGGCTTCTCCCTTTACTCCTTCAGTCTGTTCTCTGCACAGCAACCACAGTGATCCTTTCTTTTTCTTTTTCTTTTGGAGACAGAGTCTTGCTCTGTCACCCTGGGTAGAGTGCAGTGGGGTCATCATAGCTCATTGCAGCCTCCAACTCCTGGACTCAAGCGATCCTCCTGCCTCAGCTTCCGGAGTAGCTGGGACTACAGGCACATGCCACCACACCTGGCTAATTTTTCTATTTTTTGTAGAGATGGGGTCTCGCTCTTGCTCAGGCTGGTCTCGAACTCCTGAACTCAAGCAAGCCTCCTGCCTCGGCATCCCAGAGTGCTAGGATTACAGGTGTGAGCCACCGCACCCCACCCACAGTGATTCTTTCAAAACCCTAAGTCTGGTCACGCCATTCCTCTGCCCCAGACCCTCCAATCCCAAGACCGTACAACTATCCTTGCTTACTCTGCTCCAGCCACAGTGGCCCCTGGCTGTTCTTGGAGAACATGCCTATCTCTCACTCACTTACAGTGGCTCTCTGCCCTGTCTATTCCTACTGCCTGGATATTCAACATGTTCAAGTCCTTCCCCTCCTTTAGGTCTTTCATCAAATGTCACCTCCTCATTAAGGAGAAATTAAAATTACAACCCTAACCCCTGGGATTCCCAAGCCCCCTTCCTGGATCACTTTTTCTTTTCCTTATTGCACTTATCACCTTCTAACACACTGTATAATTTACTTATTGAAAATTATGTTTGCCAGAGAAATTAGACAAGGAAAAGAAATAAAAGGCATCCAGATTGGAAAGAAAGAAGAAAAACTATCTCTATTTGAAGATGATATAATATGTAGAAAATCCTAAGAAATCCACTAAAGAACTATTAAAACTAATAAATGAGTTCAGCAAGGTTACAGGATACAAGATAATTTGTTCAATACAAATTATTATATTGAAAAATCCAAAAATGAAAATAAGAAAATAATTCTATTTATAATAGCATAAAAAGAATAAGTATTCAAGAATAAATTTAACAAAAGACTTGGAAGACTTGCACACTGAAAACTTGAAAACATCATTGAAAGAAATGAAATGGAAAGACATCCCATGTTCCTGTGTTGGAAGATTTAATATTGTTAAGATAGCAATACTTCCCAAATTGATCTACAGGCTCTATACAATTTCTATCAGAATCCCAGCTGACTTTTTTTTTTTTAAGAAATTGACAAGCAGTTTTAAAATTCATATGGAAATTCAACAGACCCAGAATAGCCAAAACAAGCTTGAAAAATAACAGTGTTGGAGGACTCACACTTCCAAATTTCAAAGCTTATAAAACTATATTAATCAAGAGAATATGTTGCTGGTATAAAGATAAACATATAGATCAATGAAATAGAACTGAAATTCCAGAAATAAGCCCTTAAATTTATGTTCAGTTGATTTTCAACAAGGGTATCCAAACAATTCAATGATGAAAGAAAAAGCTTTGGTGCTAGGAAAACTGCATATCCGCATGCAAAAGAATGAAGTTGGACCCCTACCTCACACCATATATGAAAATGAACTTAAAATGCATCATAGACCCAAATGTAAGAGCCAAAATTGTAAAACTCTTAGAAAAAAAATAAATCTTTGTGACGTTGAGTTAGGCAAAGCTTCTTGTGTATAATACCACAGGCACAACTGGCAAAATAAAATATACTTTTGTACTGTAAACCATAAAAACTTTAGTACTGTAAACTTATCATCAAGAAAGTGAAAAATCAGCCCACAGGAGGAGAGAAAAATATTTGCAGATCATATGTCTGATAAGGGTTTATTCTCTAGAACATAGAAAGAACTGTTACAACTCAACAACAAAAAGACAGACAATCCAATTAAAAATATGCAAAGGACTTGAATAGTCATTTCTTCAAAGAAGATATACAAATGACCAAATAAGCACATGAAAAGATGTTCAAATTATTAGTCATTAGAGAAATGCAAATTAAAATTCCAATGAGATACCATCTCATACCCACTAAGATGACCGTAACAAATTTAAAAAATGGAAAATAACAAGTGTTGGTGAGGATGTAGAAAAATAGGAACCCTCATACATTGTTGGTGAGAAAGTAAAATGGTGCAGTTACCATGGAAATCAGTTTGGCAGTTCCTTAAAAGTTAAGTGCAGGGTTACCATATGACCCAGCAATTCCATACCTAGGTATATTCCCAGAAAAGATAGAAAACAGATACTCAAACAAAAACTTGTACCTGAATGTTCATGGTAGTACTTTTCATAATTAATGACTCAAATGTCCACCAATTGAGGAATGAAAAAATAAAATATGGTATATCCATACAATGGAATATTATCTGGCAATAAAAAAGAATGAATGATAATTGCTACACATGGATGAACCTTGAAAATATTATGCTCAGTGAAAGAAGCCAGACACAAAATACCACATATGTATGATTCCACTTATACGAAATGTCCAGAAAAGGCAAATGTATAAAGACAGAAAGTAGATTAGTGGTAGCCAGAGCTGAGGGGAGGGGGAAGGGACAAGGAAATGATGACTTAGAATGTAAGTGGTTTCTTTCTGAGGGGATGGAAATAGTGATTTCACAATTCTGTATATAATAAAAACCATTGAAATGTATACTTTAAATGGATGAGCTTCCTAGTATGTGAATTATAGCTCAGTAAAGCTGTTTCAAATGAATTATGCTTGTTGCTTATTGACTGTCTCTCCTACCTGGAGGGTAAGTGGCATGAGGACAGGACCCTTATCTGTCTGTTCACTTATGTGTTCCCAAGCATGCAGAGCAGTGCCTGGTGCCAAATAAATATTTGCTGTATGAATGAATACAGGAACATTTTGTGTTGAGTTTTGATTTGCAAAAAACCTAAATACTCTTCAATTGGGCAGTACTATGGTCCATTATATAAAACCTAAGTGTAAAACAATTAATTTGCTGCTTTCCTCAGATGGAATTTTGATAGGAGATGATGGAGAAAATGAGAGAACTCTGGAAGACGCCTGCCCTCCGTGGGGCAGGAGGCAGGATGGGCTGTGGTGTCCAGAGCTGGGCCTGGTGGGAATGTGCAGAATCTGCCAGCTCTAGATCAGCAGGTACAGACTGGTGACCCACAAGCCAAATCCCACCTAAGATGTGTTTTCAGGGCTCTGGCAGCACAATTGACGTCTACATGTGAACTCCATAAGGTGCTTATCTTCTAACCGATGCCACTCTCACTGAGCCCGCTGCTAAGCGGTGGGGTTTGTGGGCAGAAGCCTGGCTGGATTTTAGCCCCCATGTAACCCCTCATGAGTGCCCTTGGAAAGTGGACGTGCTAAACAACCCTATACAGTGGCTCTGTGCATTTAAAACTTTTAGAATTGGATTCTGAGTCAAGGATTCAAATACACACAGCTTACATGGGGGTGATCTCAGGAAATGCCAGGCAGGACATAGGGGTGTGAGAGAGGGAAGGACAGAAAACAGTTAGGGGCTGATGATAAAACTTGTTAGCAGTGGTGGTTGATCCTGGTGGAAAGTCTGGGAAACATCGCAGAACACAGGCTTCTCAGCATCATCCCAGCATGGGGAGGGAGCTGGGGTGTTTATACAAGTCCTGTCAGGTACTGAGGGTTGCTCCTGGAAAACATTAAAGCTCTGGCCATTCCAGCCTTTGTGTGAGGCAGAGAGGACTTCCAGTGCTTTCAAGAAACCCCAGGCCCAGAGTACAGTTACTGGCAGCTGGAAGTCAGCTTGCACACAGTGAAGTGGTAAGGCCCTAGGGACTTGGCTATGGCACCCACTGTTTCTCTTTGTTGCCCATATTTTAAAAATAGGTACTTTTATGCAAAAACGTAAATTTCTGGTTTCTTGGGAGGAAAAAAATATGAAGACCTGGCAAAGCTGGCTGACATTCCCACTTGGCAGCAACCAGCTGGCCATGCCCCCCTCCCTCAGGTGCCTGTGCTCCAGTTCGTCACCAGCCCTTTCCTACCTGCTGCAGGCATCATCCCCATCTCTGACAAGGCCCTGGCGGGTACTTGCATTTGTGACTTGTGCTGAACCCATATAATTCTTAACCCAAGTGCACGGTGACGGCTGAACTGATGTGCCCTGTGAAAAGTGGCATAAAGAAAAACAAGATATAAATAGATTTTTTTTCATTTCCCCCCAGCTATGACCCACACATGCTTGACTTGTGAGACTGTTGAAAGCTCCGGCCGGTATTTTCATATAGCCTCCCTGAGTCTAGGAGGGGCCTGGGCTTTGATCCGGGGCCCCTTCGTGCATGAGTGGCCCTCAGACTAGCATGACCAGGCTCAAGACTCTCGAGGACTCAGCAGGCCAGCCCTTGTGTAAGGCCTCTGGTCTGGAGCTGGTCTGGGACCAAGGCGTGGTAGTTCACTGCTGGAAAAATCCACTGACGCTACGTGACCTGGGAGCCTGCTCAGCACAGCGTGGGAGCCACGCGGGGTCCTTGCACTTGATTCACGGAGAGCGGTGCCTATTAGTAGCCAATTGACCATCACAGTAATCAGTTGCCGTGGGAATTAGTGAGAACAGATCCTTTTCATGGACTCTACCTCACTCCCTCGCATGGAGAACCAGCAGCCATTGAGGAGCTTCCGGGCAATTCTTTCAGAGCCAATCTTTGAGTCTCTGTAAATATAGAAGTTGAGTCTGGGCCCGTTAGCTTTGGCACTGGCCTCTCCCTTTGCAGTCCTCTCTCAGGTTGTGCAGTGGTTCTGTAAGGGCAGGTCTTTTCCTTGGACATCTCTATCTCTATGTGCTCTCTCTCGCATGTCAATTTCAGGGCAGTGGGACTTCTTAGGTGGCAGCTCAGGGCTCCCAAGCAGCATGTCCCCAGAAGGAGAGAGCCAATCCTCTGCTGCTCTTCATGACCTAGTGGAAGTCACGTGGCATCGTGTCCACGTACTCTACCAGCCAAGGCAGTCCCAAAGGCCTGCCCAGGTTCCAGGTTCCAGGGGACGGGACACGGACTCCACCTCTTGATGGGAGAGTGGCAAGGTTCTGGAAGAGTGCATGGGAGGGGAAATAAATTTGCCACAGTCTCCTGGTCTGTAGGGGAGCATACAAGCCCAGGTATTCTAGAAACTCTGGGTTTGCTAGGTGACAGGCCTGCCCCTAACTTTTGCAGGGCTCAAAGCAAGAGCACAGGTGGAAGTCCACCTACCATATGTCTAAATGGTTACAATTTATAAATAAAGCAAACTAATTGTTAAATAAATATCTTATCCTGACATCTTGACAAATATTCTTCTTAATGACCTGGAAAGTTATATTTGAATTTTAATTCCTTGGATTTCTGGGCATTTCCTAAGTGGGGAGCACCAGCCCTCAGGCCTCAACTCAAACTCTGCCTCACACTGTAGCTCTGTTGCATACTGCAAGGGGCTTCAAATGTAGGCATATGAACACCCCAGCCAGCACCTCTGAGCTCTGTCCACATATCCTGCAAACAGCCACTTCTTGGCCACAACTTGGGTTTGGAAGTGTATACCCCAGAAGCACAGGCCATCATGGGAGGGTGGATCAGGGAAAGAGGCCCCACATTCCCTGGAAGTAGGTTTGGGCCCCCCTGGGCAAGGAAACCTGAGGTCCTAGGTACCTGGGGTGTGGTCTAGAAAAGAGGAGCTGGGCTCCTGGTGGTCCAGTCCTGAGCCGGTGGACTTGTCACTCCATGGTGGGGAGATTGGAGTGGCCAGAGAAGGGCCAGAGGGGTTCTTTGAAGTATGTGGGAGGCCTAGGGCAAGGGCCGCTTTTGTCCAGGTCCACTGGTGTCCAGCTGGGTGTCTGGGCTCCTGGCCTAGCTGGTTGCAGGTGTGCTGCTTCTGCCAGCCTCGGGGGAGCTTTCTTTAGGAAGGTGAGGTTAGCTTCCCACAGATAGGTTGAATGGATCACGTGCATGTCTTTGGCATTTATGAAGATGATAAATATTTTGTTACTTTTAGTTCCAATAAGCAGGGAGATTGAAATTAGAGGGATTGTTGGACAGTAGTACCTGTAATTGCACAAAGCTTCCTTTAGACCTCCTGGTGATAACTGCCATTTATTGAGCCTTTAGGATGTGCCAGGCCTTCTGTAAACACTGTCCTTGCACTATTCCTTTAATCTGTACCACATCCCTAAGATGCAAGCATCATTCTTTTCCACATTGTGCAGATGAGAAAACTGGAGCTCAGAGTGGTTAAGTAATGTGCCCAAGGTCACACAGCTAGTGAGTAGCAATTTCAGAATTTGAACCCAGATTTCTCCAAAGCACATGCTCTTAATTGTTATACTTGACAGGAGACCTTGATATGAACAATATTGTTTTCTTCTGAATTATTAACTGGTGGGTTCCTGGGAGACTTTTCAGGAGGGTACAACACATCCCTGGGTTCGGGAAGCCACCAACTGGTTCTCCTGTATAGCTCTGTCGGGAACTTACCTTTCGTATCCGGATTTTCCCTTTTGTGAGGGAAGCTGCAGAGCTGGACCGGACCCCGCAATGCTTTTGTGATGTGGAAATGTGCAGCTAGGAGAGGATGGATTTTTTCTAGTTGGTTCCCTGCCAAACCAATTCAATACATACATAAAATTTAAGTCTTTGGTTCCCCTTATTTTTGTTTCTTTTTTGCATTTGGCTTTCCTGTGAGCAGCCTCTCATTCCATTTACTATTATCTTTGATTGAATTATGAAACTGGAAGGATTTGCAGAATTAGCCAGAGTAAATGGGTCTTGCTAATCTTGTGGTTACAGGGTCAAATCAGCAAAACACTTGGGTGTGAATTGTCCAGAGCCAATTTCATTATGACCTCTATTTGTAAAACCTGAGTGAGAAAAATTATATTAACAAAAAGAAAAGGATCCCTTTCGTGGTTTTCCTATTTCACTTATCCCAGCCTGCTCTATGGGACACTGCAGAAATCCAACTCTCCCCTTTGAAAGTCATCTGACTCTGCTGTGCCCAAGCCCAGGGCCATGGACTGGTACCAGTCTGTGGCCTGTTAGGAATCAGGCTGCACAGCAGGAGGTGAGTGGTGGGGGAGCGAGCGAAGCTTCCTCTGCATTTACAGCCGCTCCTCATTGCTGGCATCACCGCCTGAGCTCTGCCTCCCATCAGATCAGTGGCAGCATTAGATTCTCATAGGAGCGTGAACCCTACTGTAAACTGCATGTGAGGGATCTAGGCTGTATGCTCCTTATGAGAATTAATGTCTGATAATCTGAGATGGAGCTGAGGTGGTGATGCTAGCACTCAGAAGCATCTGCAAAATCATCCTGAAACCATCCCCCCAGCTCCCCAGGTCTGTTGACAAATTGTCTTCCATGACACCAGTCACTGGTGTCAAAAAGGTTGGGGACTGCTGCTCTACCTCTCTGATTCTAGCTTGCCCATCTGGAACCATTATTCAATCTCATAAATGTTCTTGTTGCTTTAGCAAGTCAGGTTCAAGGCAAAGGCTCTGTCTCCAAAGAACAGAGTTCCCAGGCCATATTCCATCTTGTTGTTACTTAGAAAATATATGGATGTGTGCTTACATATGTTTGACTTGGAAATGTGGGCTACGACCTGGCATTGCCAAACAGAGTAGAGGCAAAGAAGTCCATATTGTGAATTGCAGACTTGTTCCCATTTTTTTTAACCCCTCCCCTCCCCATATTTATGTTTCTTCTTCTTCTTCTTCTTCTTCTTCTTCCTCTTCTTCCTCTTCTTCTTCTTCTTTTTCTTCTTTTCTTCTTTTTTTTTTTTTTAGACAGAGTCTCACTCTGTTGCCCGGGCTAGAGTGCTGTGGCGTCAGCCTAGCTCACAGCAACCTCAAACTCCGGGGCTCAAGCAATCCTACTGCCTCAGCCTCCCGAGTAGCTGGGACTACAGTGTCCTATTTCTTCTGATCAGAGGTGGAGAATATTTTCCTGCCTCAATGATGTTGGGTCATCTGCCCTTGTGACTTGCTTTGGCCAATGGGATGTTAATGAACATGATGCAAGCAAAAACTGGAAATGCGCTTGTGTGATTGAGTCTGTCCTCTTGGGCTTCTATTGCCATCGTGAGAACATGTCCCAGGTAGGTTAGGGTTGGGAGGAACAGACCAGAACCAAACCTGCAGCCTGGAGTCAAGCCGAGCACAAAGCCCAGCCAAGATGAGCCAAGATGAGTCAACCCCCAGCCAAACCCCAGCCAGCCACGCATGTGCAAGCTGGAAAGAAATGTTTATTGTTGTGGGCACTGATTTTGGGGTGCTTTGTTTTGCAGCAATATTGTTGCAAATGCTAACTGATATCATTCATTAGGGATGAGTTAAATTCACATCATTTATTCTGTTGGCACAACTCAGCCCATCCCACAGCTCTATAAGGCAACCTTGAGGAGTCTCCAGGTGACCCAAGTGCATCTACAAGAGAGCTCTTCTTGTAGAACCTCAAATGATGAAATATGATCCTACAGAATTTACGGATACCTTCTAAGGCTGAATAGTGGCCGTCTAAGACGGTCTGCTTGGCAGTGAGGGAAATGTAGCGGTTGTGAATAGGACTGTGAAGTTCACGGCTGAGGTAAAATCATGAAATAAATATTGAGAGAGAAAAAAGGAACATTGTACATATATTCTTCAAGACCAAATTTCTCAACTCTCCTTTCTGGGAGGTGAGTGAATGGCTTGAGTGTGTGTGTAAGAGGGGGCTGTTTCCTTGATTGATTCTTTTGCCTTTCTGGCTGTAGGTTTGTTAGGAGGGACGACTTCTTTTATAAACTGGTATTTGAATGACCTCCTGAAGCCACCCTGTGACAGTATGTTTGGCCTCCGTTCTTGGACCGTTAGTTTTCTTCTGCATTTACTCTCCAGGAGATTCCATTCAATCCCATGGCTGCAGATCCCAGCTCCATCCTGGTGGATTGAAAACATACCTGTCTCCAGCCAGGGCTTCCCCTCAATTCCAATCTCTTATATCCAGCTGTCAACAGGAGGACTTCAGTTGTAATGTGTAACTGAGATGTTATACATGTGTAACATGTTGTGTATATATATTGTATTGTAATATACAGTTATAATATAACATATTGAGACGCATAAAATCTCAACATATATTATACATCTCAAGATACAGTTGAGGTGTATAATAGTCTTCACCCACTAAACATATCTAAAATTGAACTGATATTCATCCCCCCAAAATGATTTCTTCCCCTGTTTCCATCTTAATGAATAGAAACTCCATCCTTCCAGTTTCTCAGGTGAAAAACCATGGGGTCATTTTGACTTCTCCCATAGTTTCACTCCCTATGTTCATGTCAGCAACTCATGCAGTCTCCATTGACTCCATCTCCAGAATGCAGCCAGCCCTCGCTGCCAGCAAGGCCAGTTATGAGCACGGGCCACTGTCTCTCCCCTTTTTCAGTAGCTGCCTAACAGACCTTCCTGCTTAAACTTGGCCCTCTTCATCTATTCTCAACACAGTGGCCAGCACGGTGCTGTTAGAATGCCCATTAAATATGCCACAACTCTGCTTCCCACTTTACTCACAGTTGGAGGCAAAATTCCTACTCTGCCATGTGCAAGGTTCCATGTGCTCTCTGCCTTTGGCTCCTTCTGTCTCTTCCCTGCCCGCATCCCTCAGTCCCCTGGTCTCCTCGTTATTCAGGAGCACACCACCCTAGCTCCTCGCCTGTGTCTTCTCACTGCTGTTCCTACTGCCTGAAATGCCCTTCCTTCCCCAAAGCGTCAGCGAGCCTCACTCTCTTCTTCTTTCAGGTCTGCGCTCAAATATCATGTTCTCAGTGTGGAAGGTGCTCCGTGGACGCTTTTCAAATGGACGAGTGAGCTGGACTGTTCAAGGAAGGAGTGTCCTGGTTAATCCTCGCCCCTGTCCCACTAGCTGCTGCAGAACTGCACCAGGCCTTGGTGTAGATGCGAGCACCCCGAAGCTGGGTGGGGAGCAAGTGCTGAGTTCTGGGCGCAGGAACAACCTAGAAGCATTTCGCTGCAGGTGGGGAGACACAGAGCATGCTTAGAAAGCAGCACGCCTGTGGAGCCAGCGGGTCCCCCAACGTCTGCCTCGAAACAGTGGGTGGAGTTTGTTTTGAATTCTCCTCACGGGGTTCAGGGTCCCATCGGATGTCTTGTCGAGGTTTCCAATCAGGTTTGGGTTCAGAGAAGGACACAACAGCAAAGAAATGGCCCCTTTTTCAGCACGCCGGTGAGAGTCAGTGGCGAAGGGAACTTTTTCCTTTTCCCAACTTGTTCAAGGAAACAAAAGACTTGAAATGACAGCCCATGGGCCAAATCCAGTCATAAACACGTTTTGCTTGGCCCATACAGGGCTTTTAGAAAAATTTGAATTTTTGGAATGTCCTAAATATCCAGAAGATCTAATAATTGTAGTCAACACTCCTGCGTGGCACCTGCCAGTGCCACCCCTTTTAGATGAAGTCATTTTACTCACTTTACTTTGGCCCCACCAGTTGCCCTTTTTTTTTTTTTTAGAGACAGGGCCTTGCTCTGACATCTCGGCTGGAGTGCCCTAGTGGCATGATGATAGCTCACTGTAATCTCTAACTCTCTAACTCCTGGGCTGGAGCCATCCTCCTGCCTCAGCCTCCTGAGTAGCAAGGACTACTAGCACATGCCACCCACACCACCTGTCTAATTAATACTTTTTTTTTTTTTGTAGAGACAGGGTCCTGCTGTGTTGCCCAGGCTGGTCTCAAGTGATCCTCCTGTCCCAGCCTCCCAAAATGCTGGGATTACAGGCATGAGCCACTGCACCTGGCCCACAGGTTGGCTTTATGTATTTACATTAACTGCCTTGTCCCAGGAGACTTTGAATTTGCCACTCCTCAAATAGAGTCATCTTTGATTTCAAGAAGTAAGCACAGGAAGCTGAAAATTAAAAGAGTTGCTTCATAGCACAAATAAATTGTTCAGCAGGCCAAGGGCTATAAACCTGAGAAAAATGCCTCAGTAGAGTCTATGGAAGAATTATTTAAAAAAAAATACCTTGTCGTAGATTGGGATTCCTAGAAGCAGAGCAAGCCAAGGATTCTTTTTTTTTCTTATCATTTTATTTTATTTTATTTCAGCTTTATTATGGGGGTACAAAAGTTCAGGTTATATATATTGCCCAGGTCCCCCCATCCCCCACCCCCTTAGTCAGAGCTTCAAGCGTGTCCATTCCCCAGACAGTGCACATCGCACTCATTATGTAGGTATACACCCATCCCCTCCCTCCACCCTCCACATCTGTCCCATAACCAATTGGTGTTATTCCCAAATGTGCACTTAGGTGATGATCAGGGAAACCAATTTGCTGGTGAGTACATGTGGTGCTTGTTTTTCCATTCTTGGGATACTTCACTTAGTAGAAGGGTTTCCAACTCTCTCCAGGAGAACAAAAGGGATTCTATATTCTTGTGAGAGGGAGTGATTGCAGGATCGGGCAGAGAAGGAGTGAGCAAGGGTGTGGCCGTCTGACCCCATGGGGGGCTCTGGAACTTGAATTGCACCACAGCCATGGTTCTACCTTAGGGCAGAGCCCCCTTTCCTACTCCCAGGTCATTCGCTAGACAGGTAGGTGATGGAGAAACACCCAGGGCAAAGGGGCTCCCATTCAGGCTAGAGAGAACAAGGCTGTGAGCTGTCAGCAGCAGGGTGTGTGTGTGTGTGTGTGTGTGTGTGTACTGGCTGGATAAACAGGATTGAGTGCACATCAGCAGTAGTTACTATACCTCCTACCACCACTTACAAAGGCAATAATGCTTATTATAAGAGAATTCATAAATATAAGGTTAAGGAAAAATCATTGCCCCAAGATGTAGAAATATGAATCATTTATATTTATACACTGGATTATCTTTTCTTCTTCAACTCTGAATTAAAATAACTTGAGCCCTCATCCCCTTAAAATGTGGGAAATCCAGTGCCCTTGCCAATATCTCTGGACATTCTCCAGCAGGAAGAGGGGTGAGTGTAATTGACCAAAGTCCTCTCCTGCTGGGCTCTGAAATGGATCCATGAATGGCAGTGGTCGCACCGAGGTCATGCTTCCCACAGCCGGCTCCCAGCTAACGACTCAGCGGCCCACCTGTCCTGAGAGACAGGGGTTGCTCAAGAGCTGACTTTGGCTTGAGGACTCCCCGGGGCCTCGCCGAGCCTCCCTCTGCTGCACGGTGTCTAGGACGCTTCCACCCCACCCTCCTTGCTTCTCTCCTTCCTAGTCAGCCCGGCATTGCCTCCGGGGCTCTCCCACCTTCCTCTAGTTCTCCACCTACTTTCCATCCAGCCATTTCCCCTAATAAAATCCTTACGTTTCATCCTGTGATTCTCAGACCTGGACTGACACAGGTGCTCACATTCTCTGAGGATTGTCTGCCACTCCCGATAGGTGTGTGGTTCCCTCTGGTCATCCCGGCTGGAGCACCCTGGGCACAGGGTCTGGGGTTTCCAAAGGGGGAAAAGAAAGCAGAGGGAGAGGCCCCAAAGGCACATTCGGCTGCTTGACAATGTTCCTCGGGCTGTACTTTTTACAGGACCCCTCTCTCAGGTGCTGGACCCTGGACCACCCGGAAGCCCACCTAGGAGCCAGAGAAAGGCAGGGCCAGAAATCAGAGGCTGAGCTCCACCACCTGTCAGAATGGGGAAGCCGTGACCCCTGATCCCACGGATCCTTATCTCTTCTGTTGTGGGCTGGATCCTTTTCCACCTTGTGCTGCCTCAGACTTGGCGTCATGGTCGCCTCATTCCATGTCTCCCACAGTGAGCTACTTCCCAGCTTTCTGGTTTCGGTACTGTGTTTTGGTTCCTGTTCCCCCTTGTAGCCTGTGCTGTGTGTGTCTCAAAGGCCGCTTAGCGCAAACACCTGTGAGAGCTTTTCTAGTCTTGGAAGATGCTTGTCCTGAGCTTGGGGCCAGCCACAAGTGCCATAAAGTTAATGTCCCAGAAGCAGCTCTCACTGATGACGGGCACGGTGGTGGATAAATGACCCAGCTTCTTGCCTCTTGGTTGGGGTAACTCCAAGGAGTGCTCTGCACTGTCCCCAGAGTTCCATGGCACTCCAGTGGCTCTTGGGAGTAACTGGCTCAGAAATACCCTTTTAATAGTCTTCCCTTCTGTTTTCACTTCTGTCTTCACTCCACACTGGTATTTAGGAATTTCCCCCCAAATAAGGCATTAATAGTAGTGCTGGGATGCTCATCTGAAGGTCTGCTTCAGGGGTCTGGGGCAGGCCGGCTCCCCTGGCTCACTGCTGCTCTGGCGAGATCTCTGTACGGTGTGAGCCCTTGGGACGGGGTGGGAGAAAGGAGCTTGGCCATGTGGAGCTGCAGGTCCCTGGCGTCCTTGCTGGGAACCCCGCCGTTCTCAGACCTTGGCTAACTCTGCATTCCACCGAGCTCCTGAAGAGGAGCCCCATTTCTTCACAGGTCCTGGGGCGGGGGCCCTGTGGATCTAGATGCAGGCATTGCGGAGGGGGATTATTTTGTTTGGCCTGCAACTTTTAGAACTTGAATTAGTTGCCAAAACAGGAAGAGTCCACACAAAAATCTACATTTGAGTCCTGTCTGGAAGCTCTGGAAGACGCAGCTGACAATGCTGGCGGCATCCCTGTTCTCATGCTGGCAGCCAGCCCCAACTGAGCAGCCGCTGCGCGCTTCAGACGGGGCATGTGCGTCTTGGGTCCTTGTGCCTGAATCGCTGGGACCTAGGACCGGGGCAAAGGCATCTGCCCCTGTGTGAAACCACCTGGAGAGAATGACAATGGGACGTGGATACTGCTGCTGCCCAGGCCTGGGTTGGACACTGGGTGGCTGGCCACACTCGGGGAGGAACGAAGAGTCTTCCCAGTGTGGGTCTGATGGTCAGTGCCTAATTCTGGAGCCCGGTGCTTTCCTACCAGGGCAAAGCCAAAAAGGCCAATAGGCCCCTGAATATGCAGCTTCGAGTCCAACAGTTCTAGATTCCTGGCCCTACTTTTTAAAAATACCCAAGATTTGGGCCCCACCCCCAGGAATTCTAGTTTGACTGGCCTGGGGCTGGCCGGGGTAGCACTAAGAGTGCTAGTTGGTGTGGGCTGGAGCTGGCTTGCCGGTGCCCTGCATCTCTGGGTAGCTCGAAATCTCCCACGGGAGGAGTGTTTGTATCACAGAACCCAGAGCCCACCCCCATCCCCCACCCTCCAGAGAGCCTGTTGTTAAACACTTCCCAGCACACCACCGAACAGCCCTGTGTCATTCTAATGGGAACCATGACCTGAGCTGTTCCCTTAGCAGGGGTCAATGTCCCTGATGTGGGATTTGTCACTCACTTTGGGGTAGAGGTCTCTATATGCAGAAGGCATTAGGTCCAAGCTCGTGGGGTGTTGAGTCTGTAACTCAACGTCGAAGGTGGACTCTCCCTCCACATATTCACTGTGTGACCTTGGATGAAATGGCCTCACCCCAGGGCCTCCAGCTTCCTGCCTGATCAACAGGAACAGTGTGCTTACCGCACAGGGGAGCTGTGAGAATGAGACGAGACACCACAGACTGATCCTCTGCCTCAGTGTGTGCCGCAGAGACGGGCTCGATAAACGTCATTTTTCTTTCCCTCTGTCTGAAAGGGATATGAAGTGCACAACGTTGTTTCCGGGAGTCCCCTTCCAGGAGCTGTTTCATGAATGACCATTGACTGACTCTGAGCCTGTGTCAGGGACAGTCCGCTTGAAGGCGGCCGGGAGGAACCACAATGCACCGGTTCTTCGGTTGCTGGGCCTGGGCCCCGGGGGTGCTGGAGTTAATTTTTCAGCTGGAAATGACTCTTCCAACTACGACTGCTTTCCTTGATGCAGGAAAATCAGGAGCTGTTGGCCATTGAAAGAAAAAAGAGCTACATTAATTACAGTCTCACCCATGACAATTTACTCTGACTAAAATCTTGCCACTCACCGTTTCATATTATCTCTTTTAACCTGAAAAGCAGCTCTTTTGCTCCCTTTCTAACCCAGACCCAGTATTTAGCAGGGTAATGGGATTTATGATTTTGTTTACAGCAGTCTCCGTGGCGATTCACCATAAAAGATCAGTTGCTTGGCAACTTGGCATTGTGGCGCTGCAGTGGAGGGTGGAATTTTTTGTCTCTCTGAATCGAGGGCTTAAGGAATAATGAAAACTTCTGCTCATACTTCTCATGAATGCTTTTATTTTCAAGGTCAACCAAATGTTTTTTCAGGAAAGACTAATGCACTTTTCTTCAAGCGATACACCGTAAAATGTTTCTCCAAGATTATCCTGTCTCTGCGCGGAGGACAACCAGCCCTAGACGTTTTTATTCTCTCCTTGCTGTTGCAAAATTCGGTTTGAGCAACTCTGGGACCATCATAATGGAGTGGGTCTCTTTCGTTTACTGGCATTTTCTGCACTCATTAGCGAATGCCTGTTTTTTTTTTAATGAGCTGCTATACACTCTGAATCATTCTCATCGTAGAAACCAGTTTCGTTTGGTTTGCAGTTGGTTTACCACGATCCCTTTGATGATGGGGTCAATGTTAGCAGAGGCCTGGAGGGCACAAAACAGGACCCCAGTTTCCCTCTGAGGTCCCTATTGACTACAGGCGTTTCTACGAATGATCAAAGGGCCTGTTTTAAAACATGCACATGCCCTTTCCTGACCTCTTTCTCAACATGGGTACACATGAAGGGGAAAAGAAGTGGACTCAGACAGATATGCACGGACACAGCCCGCGCTGGAGGTGTGGAGGCTACGGTGAGAAGAATGATGATGATGACAGTAGCTAATTGAACACTTACCATGAGCTTTATGTATATTATCTCCCTTAATTCTTGCAACAACACTTAGCCACGTGTCATCAGTTGGGGGTCCGGTCATAGATGCCGGAGCAGTCGAGACTGCCCCGATCGATGCCTTCCCCACCAGGCCCTTTCCTAAATTCTCCCCACTGCTGTCCTATCAAGCTCCACTACGCTCAGCTTCCCCAAACTGCCCGGTGGCAGGCCTAGCAATATTCCACTGTCACCTGGGGCCAAGCTTAAAGACGTTTTTGACTCTGTATTAGGTGTGCTGATAATCCACTTGATACTACTGGGTTTAAAGCAGTGATTGTGAGTATCTTAAAGCCTGTTAGGCGGTGAGGCCTGGGAACTGTGAACACCACCTGGAGGCCTGTCAGTACGCAGAGTCCTCAGCTGCACCCCAGAGACTCGGACTCAGCAGATCTGGAGTGAGGCCCGTGAATTTCTCTTTCTGACAAGCACCCCACAGACCCCTGTGAGCAGCACCACTGTCTGTGTCAGCCTGGCCCCTTGTCTGAAGTCTGGAAGCATCGCCGTTTCACGCGTGGGATTTCACGGGGGTTCAGTAAATGTTTGACGAGGAACTTTGTGATACCCAGTTTTCCTGTTTAACTTCTTGCCAAGGACTTGGAAAACCTTATATTTGTGGAGTGTTTTCAATTTGCATGCGCTGTGTTACATGTGTGGAGTGGTTTATAATTTACATGCATCATGTTATTTGGCTCTGTGGGGCACCGCTTTGCCCATTTCACAAATTAAGAAATGGAGGCTGATTTTTCTCTCTATATATATTTTTAGCTGTCCATATAATTTCTTTCTATTTTTAGTAGAGACGGGGTCTCGCTCTTGCTCAGGCTGGTCTTGAACTCCTGAGCTCAAACAATCCGCTCGCCTCGGCCTCCCAGAGTGCTAGGATTACAGGCGTGAGCCACGGCACTCTAGCCCAGGCAACGGAGTGAGACTCAGTCAAAAAAAACAAAAAACAAAAAACAAAAAAAACGAAGGGAGGCTGAGCTGCTGACTTACCTAGTTCAAGGGGCAGCGTACAGACTATGAGCCAGGCCTTGGGGTGCTACGCCCTGCAGCCTGTTCACTCCACCATCGCTGCCTTCCTCTGCTTCCCATCATGGAGGAGCCATCTCAGTGCTGTCGGCGGTAGAATCACACTCTGGGAGGGAGACAGGTGGAACTCGGGTGAAAAAAGGAACCCTAAAATAGAGGCTGAGAGCTTGAGATCTGAACACTGAGTCAGCACCCAATTCTCCACCCATTATATGGGGATAACAGGATTTCAGTCCTGTAGGTTTGTGCAGAAGGTTGAATGTATGTTAAGGGCTGTCCCAGAGTGAGCTGTTCCTAGTCTTCCTCGTGAGTATGGGAAGACACCAGCGATACGAGGACAGTGAGGCTACTGCTCATGTCGACTGTGGATGTTCCATAGGCAAAGACAAATGTGTGTGATTTTTGTTTAACTCTAAACTGCTTCTACCACTTGCAGACATCATTTTTGATGAGATTAAATCTTGATTCTGAGGCAGTCCTTTTCATTTTGGAATATGAAAGCCCATGGTTGTAGGTCATTTTGTTTCTTTTCTTCCTTTGACTCAAAGCACTTGAGAGGGGGTTTAAGAAATTGGTGGTTCAGCCAACTCATGTGTTAACAAAGAAAAGGGATCACTAGAGAAAAACGGTAATAGCTTCTCTTTATGAAGCACATACTATGTCCCAATCATAGCCACCACGTGAGGAGGCTTAGGAGGCAACCCATGCGAGATTACATTTGGCCTTACTCAGCTCTGTGTCCAAAGCGAGCTCTCCTAATCCTTCTGATATATCACTCCACCCATCAAAATTCAAAATTCACTACTAATTTTAAAAAAAATCTAAATTTGAACAGAAAATAGTCTCCCCCTTTTCTTATCTAAGGTTTGGCTGTTTTCGAATCAGGTAAATCCAAGATGCATGTTTCATTTCCTCTCAAGCTCCCGCTCCTCCAAAGCCCAGTAGTGTGTCAGAGTCAAAGGCTGGGAGGAGAGAGAAGGGGAGAGGGCTGATAGAGGGAAGAGCCAAAGGTCTGGGCCAATGATACTTCAAAGAAGGAGCCCAGGCCGGGCGCGGTGGCTCATGCCTGTAATCCTAGCATTCTGGGAGGCCAAGGCGGGTGGATCACTCAAGGTCAGGAGTTCGAGACCAGCCTGAGAAAGAGTGAGACACCCCCCCCCCCGTCTCTACTAAAAATAGAAATAAATTATCTGGCCAACTAAAATATATATAGAAAAAATTAGCCGGGCATGGTGGCGCATGCCTGTAGTCCCAGCTACTCGGGAGGCTGAGGCAGTAGGATCGCTTAAGCCCAGGAGTTTGAGGTTGCTGTGAGCTAGGCTGATGCCACGGCACTCACTCTAGCCCGGGCAACAAAGCAAGACTCTGTCTCAAAAAAAACAAAAAACAATAAAACAAAGAAGGAGCCCAAATCTGGGGCACCCAAAGCCTAGCATCCTTAGCCTATGGCGTGGCTGGTTAGATGCCCAAGAGTGGGTGTGTTCATGGGCTTGGGAGGTCCCTGGCAATAGTTTGGCATTGTTGGGCCATTCCAGTGCAGATTAAGTGAGTTCTTTGGCCCACTGGGACCTTGGAGTGTCTGCTTCAGTGCCTGCACACTCCCTCTGTCTTGGGGTCTGAATAATTACTGGGGTGATCCCTAAACAGAGTCACTGGAACCTCCCTGCTTTTGCATCAAAGCATGACATCATCAGCGCAGCTATTCTTTCTACCTCCTGGTGTAAGGAGGCACTCTGCAAGGTGGCTGTAATTAGCTTCATTTCCCAGACCTGGAAACTGAGGCTTAAAGGGGCTAGGTAACATGCCCAGTGAGTGAGTAGATGGTGGGGCTAAAGCCTCGAAACCTAAGTCTGCCAGCTCTAAATATCGAAGGACACAGGGCGGGCCCAGCCCCTGGGAATCTTTTACATTAGCAATGGTCCCTCAGGAGAGAAGACTTGGGGAGCGGCTGTGGTCTCCCTGAGCTCACGTTCACCCGCTGGCAGAAAGGCCGGAGGATTTTCACAGGTGCCAGAGGTCTCATGCGCCCCGAGTCTCAGCCTAAGACTCAGTCTGACACCTCCTTGAGGCCCAAGCAATGTCTGATGGAGGAAGTTGATCCAGCTTGAAGGAGAAAGACAGGGCAGCGCCCAGTGTGGGCCGGCGGGGCCATGTTCAGTGCAGCTCGGTTTCACTGTACTTGGCTTGGCCTCGAAAGGTCCAGGAGGGCACAGTGGTCCTCAGCATGGATCCCCAAGGCAGTCCTCAAGGTGTCTTTTTTGAGTGAAAAAGGCAAATCATCAGTGGATATCATACCATTGATGCGAAGTCACATATTCACACGAAATAGCATAAAGTTCCTGTGGGCATACACGTTCACACACTTGTATGTGCGCACGCGCGAACGCATGCACGCGCGAACACACGCACGCACGCACGCACGCACGAGCGCACGCACGTCTGGGAGGAGTTATTCCTCACCCCGGCTACCTCAGAGGGTGCGATTGGTGTGGTGGTCAAAAGGACTTTCGCCTTATACAAATATTTTAATTTTTAAAAGCAGAGCAGATTTGTGCATGACTTTGGCTAATAAACCCTAAATTTAACATGATAATCAGAAAAGAAAAAGCTGCCCGTTTCTGGGGCTGCCATTTGACAAACTTGGCTTGACCGTCCCCTGAATAGCTGAGGCTTGGAGGCGTCTCTGTGCAGTTCTGTGACTTTGGTCTTTTAGTCGGAAGCAAAACAGGTGGAGGCTTTGTGAGTCCCTGCTGTGTCGGTCCGACGTCCTGGCCCCACCCAGCCCTGGCCGGCCCTATCTTCCTCGCAGACCTTTTACTTCTTTCACTCCCTCTTTTAAGTCTCTCTGATCCATGGTTTTTGATGCAGCAGGGTGAACAGTAAAGGCCATTCTGCAGGGAGAGACGAGTGTGGTCTGCACCACTGGCAACCAGGGGTTATGCGAGAGCTCCCGTTGCACACATGTGAGCCTGGCTGCCTCGGGCCACAGGGCAACAGCAGACTCCTCAAAAGGTTACTTTCAATCCTGCAAAGCAGGCAGATCTTTGTAACAGGGAATTCTTTCTCAACTCATTAGAAATAGGATTAAACAGACACTGTGTTTCCCCTTTACCTTAATCTCCAATAATCCCAAATAATCTCCCACTGAAGATGACACAATCCCCAATGGGGTTGACTCACACGTCCTGAGGCTTGGGCAGCCAGGTGCCTGCTGAAGTGCAGACTGTGTCTCTTTCCAGGTCTAACTCCATGTCTGGAGGGAACCCAGGAGTTGGCAAGTTGACCTGACATCAGAATAAAAGTCTCACCTCTCACTTGACCGCATCATAAGCCCCCGGTCTTCACAGTCCAAGTGCACCAAACCACACAGCCTAACGGAGGGTGTCAGCATCCAGATCTGGGGTACCTTTCCTCCTTTACCTCCAACTGGGGTGGCAAGAAAGTGCAGACTTCCTTGTTGGGTAATGAGGTCACACATCTCAGCAAAGGATTTGGTGATGAACAGACATGACTGGGGAGTTTGAGGAGGAGTTGGAAGATCAAAGAGATGGTTAAGTTGAAAATAATTACATTTTATTTTGATATAGTTGATAAGAAGCTAGTCAAGCCTGGGAAGAAGCTTTATTCCCTGGTGCAAATATGTAGCTGATGCCTTCTCCCCAATGAGGCACCCTGGTGTAGGAATGAAAATATGGATTCTGGAGGCAAGAAGACCTGAGTTTGAGTCCCAGTTCTGGTACTTACTAAGAGTGTGACCTTGGACAAAACCATCACCTCTCTGAGCTTCAGTTTCCCTACCAGGAAAATCAGTCTATAATAATTGTCTTCCATGGTTCTGAAGCCTAAACATAATGTATATGTAATCAGCTTAGCACATATTATGTGCTCAATAAATAAAATGGCTACTCTTGTGATATTATCATCTCTGTTGCGTTAGTCAGGACTCAGTTACAAGTGACATAAACCTAATCGCAACAAGACATAAACAGAGAAGGCAATTTACTGGCTTATCTCACTGAAAGTCTAGGAGCTTCAGACATACCTTAATCTAGGTGCTCAAACTGAATCATGAAGAGTCAGGCTTTCTCTTCCTTTGAGCTGGCTTAATTCAGGTGATGGCAGAGTTGGACACCGGTAGATTTATATTCTACCAGTCGAGCAACCCTAAGAGAAAAGACACATTTTTCAATAGTTCAAGCAAATTCCCAGATGACTCTAACTTGAATGGTTTAGACAGATCATCCGCCCATCCT
The DNA here is from genome assembly GCF_041146395.1 of Eulemur rufifrons. NCBI lineage: Eukaryota > Metazoa > Chordata > Mammalia > Primates > Lemuridae > Eulemur > Eulemur rufifrons. The sequence continues at coordinate 206,871,563 of NC_090989.1, forward strand.
TCGGCCTATTCTTATAACCAGAGGATTGGAATATGTTGATCATGCCTTGGTCATGTGTCTGATCTTGCAACCAGGGACTGGGGTAAACCCCAGTGAACTAGACATAGGGTTGGGGGGCTAATCCTAAGGAAAACTGGGTAGGGGTGCCATTATCAGAAAAGGGGATAATAGATGCTAGGCAGGCAAAAACAGTAGACCCCCTCTACTGGGGCATGTTTTCAGTGGATTCTGTAATTACAAGATTGACTCAACATTGGAAGATTATTGTTCAATAGAGTGTTGCCATCGATTTCCTTAGGTTCTTGTAAGTTTTCTGATTTCATAGGTTTTCAGAAATGCAAATGAGTGACTGAACTAACAAGTACTTCTTAATGGATATGCAAGGATATCATTTGAAATTGCCCATTGTCCTAAATTTCCACAGGGGTAATCAAGCTGGAGTTTTAAAAGTAATTGGCATGGACTTCTAGAACATGTTTTCAGCTCTTACTATCAATCTGGAGGAAACTTAGTAGACAAACCCAACCCCCCAACTTGCTTTTGACATATTTCCTCAGAGCATTAGCTACTCATTATTTATTGATTGGGTACCTTTGGAAGTGGAAGTTCCTAAGATACTAGAAGATTTTCTTGCCATTAGGGAATAGTGGGTTTGATTTGCTCCAATTCAACATGATTGACCAAGCAGCATAGCTTGACAATACGAAGGAGACAAACAAATCTTTATCCAACAGTACAATAAATGTACAAATACCCAATACAAGGTAGAATGTGAGTGTTGTGGAAAATGAACACAGGGCTATGGGGGATTCAGAAAAGGATTATAAGCATTTTGGGAGCTCAAAAGCCCTTCATGTGAGGAAGCACATCGAGATGGACTTTGAAGGGTGCTGTTATGTTGGTAGAATCTCTTCTTGGCAGAATGAACCTGGGCAGATGTCTTGGAGGATTCAAGCCACCAAACGATTTCTTCTTTCACAGTCCCCAAATAAAAACAACTGAATTTCGTAGCATGTTTTTGAGCTCACTAAATGCTCTCACAGGCATTTTCTATGGCTGTAAGAACAAAGCCACACCTGACTGGTAAACAGACTCTCCCCGATGGCTTGCTCCTGATTTGTAGCTTCTGGTTCAGAGGTGTGACTGCTTTGCAGCAAGTGCACCTTTTCTCCCCCCAGCCTTCCATGAGCTGTGCGTGGTAGACTTTGTGGGTTGATCTGGGGGTTGGATCAAATGCATTGCAAGTTTCGGAATCTCACCACCCCTCACTCCTTTAACATTACATATAAACAGATTATAATTCATTCGCAAAGTGAGTAAAGACAAGACTTTCTCCAAGCTGGTGGGAGCCCAGCGTCCAGCAAGACTCTGTCTGAGTGATGGCTCCTTTAGAATCATGCAGGCCAGAACCGTCAACAGTCACTTCGATTGATTCCCTCACCCCATATGCTTTTATCATGGCCCATTAATTTGTGCCCTGGAAAGTTTTTGTAAGATTACATTTTTTTTTTCACTTGACACTTGCTCTGTGTTAGAACTTGATTGAGAGGCAACCAAGAGAGCAGTTTGTTTGTGTCTCAGGGCCTGAGTTCAGAACCAGGTTCTCGGGCTGCTGGGCTTTAATTTCCGCCAAGACACAGATGCCCACTCACGGCTTTGCTCGGGTTACTTTTGCTCTCTGGCTGCCATCCCTCCATTTCTGGAAACGAGACCCTGTTCTGGAAACAAGCTCGTTCACAGAACAGGGACACTTTCCTGCTTTCAGGTCCCTCTTTCAAAGGCCCTGTGTTTGATTTGCCTGTCTCAGATGCTCTCAAGGATGAGTTTCAGAAGAGGGGCAAAAGAAGTTCCCACCAGGTCAGTGGTAGATTCAGGGCCCCTTAGAGTCTTCCCTGTGGATCATGTCCTGGCATTAATTAATTAATTTGAAAAATTAATCTTTAATTGAAAATTAATTAATTAATTTTATTTACATAAATTATATATATTTATGATGTACAACAAGATGTTTTGAAATATGTGTACATTGTGGAATGGCTAAGTTGAGATAATTAACATATGCATTGCTTCACATACTTATTTTTTTGTGGTGAGAACACTTGAAATCTACTCTCATTGTTTTTCAAGAATATAGTCCATTCTCTTGAACTTATTCCTCCTGTCTAACCAAAATTTTGTGTCCTTTGGCCAATAGCTTCCCAATGTCCCCCCACCCCACATGGGTCTTCGACCTATCTCTTCTCTTCCTTCCTTCATTAGCCGGGCCTGGGCTCCGTTCAGCCTGCGGGTGTTTGCCGAGGGGAGACATCTCTGTGAGAGGGGAGGTGTTTTTTGCTCCCCACCTAGATGAATGAGAAGGGAGCAGGAGCAGCCGTTTGGCACCAGAAGGTAGTGTCTCTGACTTCACAAATGCTGTTACCACCCAAAAGGGGAGAACTGGTTTTAGAATCGCAATTGTTGGCATGCCACTTGTGACTGTGCCAACCTAAATAACTTTCATACAGAAATCTTAAACATTCTACCCGTGAAAGCCACCAGCCTAAATGAGAAGGATTAGAGACCTCCTGATATTTGGATATATTCAAACAGAGAGAGAAGTGAAAGCAATATGCTCATGGGTGTGGGCCCCTGAAAGCTGCGGCCATGATAGGTGCCAGGGCGAGAGGATTACAGCCAGGAAGGGGCTGTATCTGTGCCCACAGCCTGGCCGGAAACTGCTGGAGGAAAGAGGAAGTTGGTGATTGGAGGGGCCGGTCTAGCTGAGCGGGGGGTCTGAAGTAAACGCCCCTGCTGGCGTCTCTCTAGCTCTCCTGTGGGCAGCGTGGGAGTGGGGCGACTGGGCCGCGCTGCGTGGGGAGGCTGCTGCGAGACTCCGGGGAAAGGGAGGTCACTGCAGACGGGCCAGGCCTGGCTGCTCCACCTGTGACCAGGCAGGTTGGGGGGGGGTCCCTGGGGGGTGCTCCTCTAGGAAGCTTCTGCAGGAGTTGTTGGAAGGATAGCATGTCAGGAGGGAAATCAAGGGGAAAGGATGCTGATTCTATCGGCTGAGTGTGTATGTGTGTGTGTGTGTGTGTGTGTGTGTGTGAAGGAGAGATTCCTCTTCAGCTGATGAACTGTGACGGCGTTTCCCTGCCTGACTTATCGGGTGGAGAAGGGTAAAGACAGCTTGCTAAGGTCCTCGGAGAGTGCCTGGGGCAAGCTGTACCCTGGACTCTAGGATTCGCAGTCGGGGAAAGCGCAGCCCACAGGCACAGGCAGCAGAGCACGGCGTCACTGTACCGACAGCGGGCATAGCACGGAGCGTTTTCATTGACCGGATTCCATTTGATCCCATAATACCTCCAGGGATAGACAAGGCAGGTGTCTTCTGGTTTTTTGTTTTGTTTTGTTTTGTTTCATTTGATAGATGGGGAGACACAGCTGCACAGAGTTTGGGTCGCTGGCCAAGGACCTGACCTGTGCTTCTGCAGGGTCCAGTTCTCACCTCCTTTATGGCTTATGGACCCATGAAACAGCTTTGCCAGGAAATTGTGGCCACTTGGAAGACAATGTCTTATCTTGAGTTCCAACTGTGATTCCAATGAGCCCATCCTGAAGGCAAGGAATTGCCTCGAGTAGCTCTTGGGTAGGGCAAGCTCAACAAACACAGCGCCTCGTTTGAGGCGCTACTTTAGGGGATCAAAGCCCAAGCCTGGGACCATGGGTATGACTTTCTTCCAGGGGTGATGCAGCCCCTCTCAGCTCTCCTGCAGTAATAAAGTTTTACCACTTGCTTATTTAGTCCTGATATTTTGAGCATGTATGGTGTGCCAGGCACTGGAGAGATAGCCATACCTGTAACAGACACCAGCTCTCTGTCCTCCTGGAGTTGACATCCAAATGTTGACAGCACACAGGATGGTTACGTAAAAGTGTGGACAGTTAGATGGTGGTCAGTGTTGTGGAGAAAGATAGAGCAAGGACAGGGACTTGCAGGAATTGCAATTTTGAACAGAGTGGCTGGAAAGGGTGAAGACAGTGAAGCCTGAGCCAGCAGATCCCTGGGGGCGGGTGTTCCAGGCAAAGGTAGCAGCAGGTGCAAGTGCCTGGAGTGTTTAAGGGGTAGCGAGGAAGGGTGCTCAGGGCCCAGGACCCAGTGGACAAACGTGAGGAGACTGGCCTCTCTCTGAGTGCAATGGGAAGCCACCGAAGGGTTGAGCAGTGGAGTCTTGTATTCTGACTCCTGGTTTAGCATGGCCACTCGGGCTGGGTGTTGCGAGTAGATGGAAGGGAGGCAAGGACAGAAGCCATTGCGATGACCCAGACGAAAGATCAGAGTGGCTGGACCCGGTAGGGCAGTGACCGGCTCCTGATGAATCTGACCGATTGTGTGCAGAGAGTGAGAGGAAGTGAGTCCAGGACGACCCTCACTTTCTTCCAAGTGACTATGGACTGAAAAAGGGACAGGGCTTTGGGGGAACACTCAGGAACCCCCATGGGACATGTGAACTGTGCAGAGCCCTTCATGCATCCTAGTGGAAGTGCAGAAAGTGCACACACAAGGCTGGAACTTAGAGGCAGGGTCCGGGCCTGAGCTGTGACAGTTTAGCCCTTAGCATGTGGATGTCATGGAGAGAAGGGCTCACCTAGAAGTGAGCCCTGGGCCTCCAACACTGAGGGGTCATAGAGAAGATGGGAACTCGGGGAACACTTCCCGCTATTGTGGAAATGGGTTTGTCCAGAGACAGCTACAGCTACGTGGCTACTGAAAAACCTGCTTCTAATCAACTGCCTGGCACTCTGCAGGTGATGCTGGCCTGCGCCTTTCAATTCCGTGGGGGCAGCGAGGACTTCTCTGAAGAGCCTGAGGACCCTGGGTGCCTGACGCGCAGGCAGAGTCTCGGAGCAGAGGGTCTGGGTGGGGGGCACAGCCAGGCCTGGGCTCCTGGCTCCCCTCCCCCAAGCCGCAGGCAGTGTCCTCAGCAGCGTCGTGTGCTCGCCAAGCCTGGGTTCCTCATCAGTGAAGTCGCGGCAACGGTAGTCTCTGAGTCACAGGATTATTTCAAGGAATAAATAACAATGTAAGTTAAAAGTGCTTAGTGAAGTGTCTAAACATAGTAAATGCTCAATAAATGTCAGTATATTCCTGTTGTTATTTAATATTAATATTACCTTACTTGAGAGGGTGCTTTGAGATTTGAGGTGAAAACTGGTGGCAAAAAAAAAAAAAATAATAATAATAACACAGGTGCCACTAACCACCAGGAATTTGAGATACACAAATGCATTTAGGCTAGGCCATGTTTTACTAACTTTTAAGGACTAAAGCTCCTGAGTGTTCATACAAATAAATGATTTACTAAAATCTGTACTTGAAAATATCCAAATGAAAGGGGAAATCGGGTGCTCCAGTGTCTCCATCATTTACTTCAGTTAAATAAAATCCTCTTTGATTACAGGCTCAAACTGTCACTCTCTCGAAAGGAACACGGAGATTTCCAGAGAATTAAAGTAGTGAACACGACAGTTTTCTTTCTCACTGTGCCTGGGTCTAGCTCTCTCTCGGCACTCACTGTCTCCGGTTATTTGGCTCCTTTTGGTTCCCGTCTGTTTCTCTTACAAAATTGTGAGCTCCCTGAGGATCGCTCTACCCCCTCAGTACACAGTGAGCTCTTGGGGCACACTAGTTAGAAAATATGTGGGGAGACTGACCTCCTGATCAACCGAGGGCGTGAAGGAAGGAATGAAGCCCAGTCCTTTCCTTTAAGAAGCTGCCCACGGGGTGGAGAAGGCAGGCGCCCACAAAGATGGGTTAAAATGCAGTGTGCTATTGTTACTGCAGACAACTTGCTGTAGGCAAGGGTTTAGAATTGGGTGTGAGTCCCCCAAGATGTCCTCCAAGACTTCCCAGGGGTGCATGGACTGAGCTGGTGTCGAGGGCGTCGACTTCAGATGCTCACATTCCTCACGGATGGGGCTCCCCTTTCACTGTGCTCTTCTCCCACTTGGCCAAAGAAAGGCACGGCCCTGCTCACCCATTCTGGGGCTCGGCATGGGGTCTTGCTTTGGGCTGTAGAAGTCTTTGGGCAATGATCTTCTGTGACTGGACACCGCTGACCTGCGGAGAAACTAGCATCCTTCTCTCACAGGCTGGCTTCTCCAGAAGCAGAAGCTGGGACAGAGTTTGGGGTGCCAGACGTTTATTAGGGATCAACACCTGCTGGGAAGAAGGGGAGGAAGCAGGATTGGGCAGAAGAAGTCAAACCTCATGCGACCCGACAGAAGCCTAGCTGGCCAGTGGGGAGGGCAAGAGCAGGCATTCCCCGCCCCCGCCCCAGAGCGGCCCTCACTGGGCAGAAAAGGCAGGCCAGGCTGGCCTCGCTGCGGCTGAAGCCGACCCTGAAGGGGCTGATGGCCTCATCCCCACAGCCGGGCAGCAGGGGCTTTGTGGGAAGGATCTGCAGGGAGCATCTCCGTGTCTGGCACACTTCCCTATGCTAGGTGCAGTTTGCAAAGGGTGAAGGGTAGTGTTCAGAGAAGAGGTATTTTGGCCTGTGTTCACATGTTTTGAAGAACGAGGCAGGAGGAGTGTTGAGAAATTCTGTCAAACAACTTGGACAACTCCTTCTGGCCACTAAATAATGTCAAAAATGTATCCCCCTAAAGAAAGATTCCACAAAAATGGAGAAAAGACGGTATCAATAAGCAAGAGCAAAGGCTTTACTTCATTGAGGCGATTAATTCATGGCGTGGTGCTGTGCTTTCTCGAGTTCTCTCTTTAAGATGAACAGCTGTCCTACCAATCATTTGCCTTTTTATAAATTGAAGGTTTATAGCAACCTGTGCTGAGTTCGTCTATGTGTGCCATTTTTCCAACAGCATGTGCTCACTTCATGTCTCCGTGTCAGCATTTTTTAGTAATAAAGTATTTTTAAATTAAGGTATGTACATTGTTTTTTAAGACATAATGCTGTTGCACACTTAACAGACTGCAGTATAATGTAAACACAACTTTTATATGCACTGGGAAACGAAAACGTCCCGTGACTTGCTTTATTGCCACATTTGTTTTGTGGTGGTGGTCTGGAACGGGAACCCACGACGTCTCCGAGGTATGCTCGCACATCCATCCCTCATCTTCGAATTAGAAGTCAGAAATAAGACGGTTGGGAAGGGATGCATATTAACACATTTACTTGAAACCGAAGTCAGTTTCTTCCTAACTGAAACTCGATCTGGTGTGGCTGGTTGGCTTGGCAATGTGGACTGCCTCGCCAAACGGGTTACATGGCAGACATTTCCATGAACTGAATGAGCTCCGTGTGAAACGCCAAGCTTTTGATGAAAATATATTTAGAACATGTGATGAGATAAAATAATTTTATTAAAAATTGTACTGGTGGTGGGGGGAATGAGGAGTAACTGCTAACGGGTGCAGGGTTTCTCATTGGGGTGATGGAAAAGTCCTGGAATTAGATGGAGGTGATGGTTGCACAACTTTGTGAAGATACTAAAGCCCACTAAACTGTACACTTTATGAAAGGGTGAGTTTTATGGTATGTGAATTATATCTCAATTTGAAAAGCAAAAAAATTATACTGGCAAAGCTGCATTAAAACACCAAGTATTTTAATTTTCCCAACCTTTTCAGTTTAAACAAGCGACCTCTGAGTAAATGAGTAGCAGGTGTAATTAGCAGTCATCTGAGAGGTTTTGGTACAGTCTTTTTGGGATATTTCCCAGAATTAGGACAGTGAATAATGACTGAGTAACAAACACAGTTTCACATCTCATGGTTTCCAATTCTTTTCTTTTGACAAAATTGAAGGAGAACCAAATGGATTTGTCAGCTGGTAGGTCATTATTAATTTTGATAATAGACTGTTATGTAATTTTTGGTGTCGTAAAACTACTTTCATTCATGTCTTGTTTTTGGGGAGAACAAGGTTTCTCAGAGTTATCTCTCTAAAAATGTAAAGTAGGAAAGTAAAAAAAGCATCTTTTGATTTTTTATGAAAATTTATAATATATTTATGTTGTTTTGATCAGTTGTATCTGATGATTATTAAAATTATAACTTGGTTTACAAAAAGCTGCTTCAAACTTACAGATTTACAGTGATAATGAAATTAAAATTTCAGTTGTATTTACATTTTTTGTGGGCAGAAAATGATAACAATGGTCATTTATGAAAAAAACTTTCAAACATTAAAGTACATGACAATTGCTAAAATGTATGAAGAGTAAATGGAATGGAAATATGAATTCATGGAGAAAATGGAACAATAAGTTAATAATGAAGACTTTTAATGTAATTTAAAAATTGATAATGGTGAGTATAGTATTGCTCTGGTATTTAGTTCCATTGGCAAGGTTTAAAAAAGTGATGTAATGGTTTCATTTTTAAATGCTAATATTTAAAATAGTAAGGAAATGACATTCTCTGCAACTATTTAAACTTACAATAAAAGATTTTTTATGTCTTCTTAAAACTGTGCAAGTGGGTATATGGTTTTCAAACCACTTTGAGGGGGCATGCAAACCAAAAACATTGGAGGCTACAGCTCCCGGGGCTGGAGAAGGGGTGATCTGATAGACTGGGGTGCGGAGCTTCGCAGAGGCGGTGCTGGGAGCTGCACCTTGACAGAGGGAGAAAGGTGTCTGCCAGCCGGAGGGGAGGGCCTCATGCCAGCTGCCAGCTGGAGGCTGACGTTTTAGGGGCACAAGGCCAGCTCCTGGCATACTCACTAGTATGTCCATTACCATAACGTTGAGCCTCATGAATGTGGCAACTGGTACCGTGGCCATTTTATAGACACAGGAGTGAGAGAAGCAGCTCAGTGCCTGGGTGAGCAGTTTAGCTTCAAGATGACCCAGACATTTACTGAATCCCCGGCAAATGTGCTATGTATACTCTCTGCTTGCTCTTCCTTTTGGCCAGACTGTAGCACCTCCATTTTTGTCCAGCCTTATGCAGAATTAGCTTGGCTTCAAATGCCACTCTCTTCCCTTGCTCCTACGTGCAGTCTTAGAGCTCCAAAGTGTCAGGAGGACAGGACAGCCTAGGTGTCCCCAGCCTTCTGGAAGCCTGCCAGCATTTTCCATTCCTGTGATCTGCGGGGATCAATACAGTGAGACTTGGATTTGGAAAATGGACAAGAATAAGCTCAAAAAGAGCAGGGCAGAGTCTTTGTCTTTTGCTGTCTTAGCAAGAAGAAAAATCTTTGGTCATGTTGGTGGGTGGGAACGGGTCTTGGGTTGGAGAGTTTCCAACTAACTTGAAAAGAAACTCAGAGCCGACTTCAGAAGTTTGTAGACGTCTGAGGGAAGCAAATTTGAGTTGCAGACCTCAAAATTGTGTTTGTGTTGCATGGGGAGCCACAAAGCCAGGTAGGGTGTTCTGAAGAGTTTTCACACTTCTTGAAAAGGCTACAATTCGAGCCTATCTTGGGGCAGGAGGGTGGCTTTGGGGCAGGGTCCGCCCAGAGAAGAACCTCAGAGGTCCATCCTACCCCCACCCACAGTGTGGATTCTGCTTTTATGCATATTTATTTTGAAGTGTGTATACAGATGTGTGGGGTTTCTGGGTGGGATCTGAGAGGAGGGAAGCAAATGTGGCTGTGCAGAATGTTTTGAGCTGCAGCCATCGCGATTCAGAGGAAAATAGTTTACTTTTTCCAGCTTGCCCAGATGGACCGTGCGTGTGGGTTGTTGGCTCTGGCAGCAGCCGCTGGGCTCTGTAAACACTGCAGTGGTCCTCGCCCCCAGGACGTCTTGTTGACTGTCATGCCTTACTGCCTAATTGGCTCTCGCAGAGAGTTCCAGGCTGCTTCTTTCTGGTCTCTGTTGTTCTGGGGGAAGCCTCGGACATGGTGATGGGAGTCCAGTTATTGGGTTCTGTCCCTTAATGTCCATTTGTCCATTTCCTGGGGGAGCCAACCTAACTGCTATGAGGGAATTGTCTTCTCTTCAGAAGGGAGACCTTGATAGTGTCTGTGCTGTGTGTTCAGGGCTGGAAGGACAGGCTCAATTGACTGCTCCAAGTTGGGTCTCAGGGAGGGCATGGGAGGCCCTTCTCCCCCCAGGGTAGCTCCCCTTCCCCACAATCACTCTCTCTGTCGCTTTCCAGATTCCGTTTTTATTTCCCCCTTAGAGGAGTGCGTTTGCTTTCTGCTCTTTCCATTTCGAGCGCCCAGATGCGGCTGTGTGTCCCGGCGACACACGTGCATGCTGAGCTTAAGTCAGCATGGACGGATGCCAGGTGCCAGGCTCCATGATCAACAAATCACACCCTCTCCACAGCCCCCTACAGCCCTTCTGAGACTCGGGTCTATAAATTGCGCCATGACAAGTCGCCTGGGAACTTCCTTTGCTGCTGGCAGTTCCACACCCATGCGTTTCCTTTTTCCTGTAAAAAAATCCATTCCCAGCTCCAACTCAAGACAGAAGGTCGGTTATATCGACACCTTCTGCACACAGACGCTGTATTTTCAGGAAAATATTGTCACCTTTGAAATCTGTCACGTTGGGTCCCTTCCCCTCCCGAGCCCTTGCAGGAGCAGTCAGCCTGCAGGCTCGCCCGCAGCCACACGTCCCACCCCCGGAGGGTGTGCGCTTTGAGAAATGAACCCAGCGGTAGTGAGGGCCCCCAGAGACCCCCAAGAATTCTCCGGTCAGTCCGGGAAGGTGATTGAGAGACCCCTGGGATCAGGAGATTGAACCTTAAGACAGAGTTTCTTGGCGCATGGCAGGATTTCTGCTTAGCTGATGGGCTTGGGCAGGAGTCCCATCTTCTCTGCCTCTCTTTCCTCATTTCTGAAATAGGAGAGAAATAATTTCACAGGAGGAAATGAACATACAGGCACGTTGTAAGTTTCCAGTGTCAGGCTGTTTCATGGAATGATGCTCTCTCTTTATGACTGGACCAAGGGCTACTTTTCTGCCCTTCCACGATGTCAAGCCTTTGAATTAAGGCATCAGTCTCCAGAAGTCTTGGGTTAAATCAAATATATGAACTTAGGGAGGAGGTAGAGTGGACTTTTGTTGTTTTTGCTGCTCCCCATTCATGCTAATAGCACCCCATTTCCTTTCCAGGAAATTACCTCATCTCTGTTCTGTGCATTCCAGGGAATTAGCTCACCCACATGGTAGACTGTCAATCAAGTCGCCCCGGTCTCCCCGGCCAAGCGGTGGGCATGTTACCAAAGGGGCCCATTGGACTCTCCTTTCTGTGCATTGAATCTGGGGCAGCGTCACAAGTCAGGACACGAGTTGATACACACGCGACTGCTTCCAAGCCCTCAGCCAAGGTTCCTGCTGTGATGACCCCCAGAGAGACCCTGGTTCTGTTCATTCTGGCCCCAGGGCAGTGGCAGCCCTAGAAAGACTGAAGTTAGTGTTTCCTAACAGCCCGGTGCTAAATGAGCAGAAAATTAAATTCTTCTTACCTACCTGAATGGGTGAACTGGGGGGTCAACCCACAGGGTGTCTAGCATCATGCTGAGGATAAGAAGTTAATCCACAAATACTGACGGAGGGAGAGAGGACAGGACTCAGAAGCACAGGGAGAACTTTTTCTAAGTAACGGGATATTGGATTCCAGGACAGCAAAACGTGTACCTTTGACCCTTGAATAACGCGAGTGTGAACTGCACGGATCTGCTTATATGTGGGTTTTCTTCTGCCTCTGCCACCTGAGACAGCAAAACCACCCCCTCTCCTCCCCCTCCTCCTCCTCCTCAGCCTCCTCACTGTGAAGGCTACTAGGATGAAGACCTCTATAATGACCCACTTCCACTTAATGAAGAATAAATATATTTTCTCTTACTTGTGATTTTCTTCATAACATTTAATTTTCTCTAGCTTAGTTTATTGTAAGAATACAGAATATAATACATATAACATACAAAATATGTGTTAATGAACTGTTTGTGTTATCGGTAAGGCTTCAGTCAACAGTAGACCATTAGTAATGAAAAGTCAAAAGTTATACTTGGATTTTCGACCATGTGGCGGGGGGGGTCAGCACCTCTAACCCCCACGTTGTTCAGGGGTCACCTGTATATCTTTCTGCATTTGTATTAAATAAGGAAGGACATGCATCTCTTCTTTCGCCTCTCCCCCTCCTTCCTTGTCTTCTTTTTATTTTTTGTTTCTTTCTTTCAGTGGCCAAAGAAGACGGACCCTTTTTGATGGGAGCTGGTTTAATCTACATCTCTTACTGTATCTATTTCACCAAGTTAAAGATCTCTCTTTATATCTGGGTGATCAGGGGTTCTGTGTCCAGAACTGAAGTCTGAAAGCCCAATCTGTCCTTCTGAAGCAGCTTCTTTGCTGCTAAAACTGTCAAATAGGTTTAACAAAACAAGCTGAAGAGGCAGAGTCATTGCTTCACTCTCCTTCTTCCTCACCTGAAGCAGACAGGGTGGTTTTCTTGCCATCAGGCACAAGACTTCCTCTGTTCCACCTGGTCTTTGGAGAGACACATTTTCTGTCAAGACAACTTTTCACTGCCCCAGCCCACAGGTAGCTTTGAGGCAAGTTGTATTTTCCTCAGCAAAAGTGCACGGGGGAGTACCTGTTTGTGTGTCAACGATGAAAGGGAACTGTGGTAACCATGTGAGTTATGCAGCAGAGGGACTCACATTCCAGGTGGGTCCCCAAGACCTGGAAGTCTGGATCATACAATCCCAGAGAACAGGTGGACGTTACCTGAGGACCTGGAAATAGCAGTTACAGTTGACCTTTCTCCTACAGGGGTGGCATGGCAATAGCTTCCACTTCCTGTAGCTCAGCCTAGTGGCTACTGAAAGATCTACAGATACATTTTTACTAGTCTTTCCAATTTCTCTTTGTATTAGTCATAGTAATCAACACTAGATGCTATAAAAAATATTCCTCAAATTCCAATGACTTAATACAAGTTTATTTCTCATTCGTGCAAAGTCAGCTGAGACCTGGGTGGCTCCCATGACAGCTCTCCTCCACACGGTGACTCAGGGATCATCGTGTGGCTTTGCCATCTGAGCCGAATGCTTCCAGTCATGTGGACAGAAGAGAGAAGGTAAAAACAGCACCAGATACTTAACCACTTCAAGCAAAAGTGCTATTCCCTTGGCTGAAACCAGTCATGTGGCCAACTTAGCTGCAAAGGAGTCCAGGAAACATGAAGGAGCATGAGGATACTGGTGCGCACAGCATCCTCTGCAGTGCGCCTTGGGTCCAAATTCTTTATTAAATGTCCCTCTCAGTGCCTTGTGAAACTTCTATTTTACAAAAAGTCTTTCAAGAAAGGTTTGAAACCTACTCGACACTAAGGTCAAAATGAAGAATAAGTGAATGGCATGTACTCTTCCTCAGAAATATACTATTTTAGGAAGGCTAATCATCTTAACCTAAAAGGAGGAATCTCTTTTAGCCACTTGCAGGCAGGATAAGCTTTTTCTGGGTGACATTGAGGAGTTTTGCTAATTTACAGGCAAACCTAGATGTAAGGGTGGCCTTGCTGATGGCTCAGCACGGACACAGTCCGTGGGTCAATCCTTGCCTTGACAGCCATCGCTCCAGGAGTAACAAATGTGGAAGGAATTTTCACTGGCATTTTGGTTCAGGGCTTGTCCCATTTGCCTTTTAATTTTCTGGTCAGACTTATGCTTGGGGCTTTTTAGCTCACAGACAATGTGGGTGATTTCCACTGGGTGGTTCTGTCATCTGGTGGGTGACCTGGAACTTTATTCTTTGTGCTCTAATTTAGAACAGAAACAAGCTAAAGAAAGAAGATGGAAAAAAAAAATCTTCTTGACTCACAATGATAATGTGAATCAGTAATGAAGCTCTAAGTACAGTGTGTGGGAAAAAACATTGCTCTCTGTCCATCCATCTCCTGGTTCCAATTTCCAAGACCCAAGAAAAGAGCTTGAGAGAATGAAGAGGAAATAGTAAAATTGTGGGGAACTTGGGAGAAATAATCACAGGGAGGTTGAACTCGGGATGAAAACATCAGGCCAAGGTAGCACACCGAGGGCCTGTAGCCAGCTCCAGTGCCCATGTGTGTTTTGATTGGCTTCTGGTTTGTTGGTCCGCGCAGTATTTTGAAGAAAATATGAATTAGTAGCCAACATTTAAATACCTGGAGATTTCACATAAAAGGCCAGACTCTGCCTTCTCTTGAAAAGTCAGAATTTGGAACAACATTAAGCCCATATTCTAGCCAAATGATAATTCTAGCCAAATGAATAATAATTCTAGCCAAGCAACAAGTGGTTGCCCCTTCAGACAGGACAGTGGTTGTCCCCTTCCAGGTGACTATGGTCCCACCCCTCCCTATTCCACCCCAGCACTAAGCCCCAGTGTCACTCCTCCTTATCCACACTTCCTAGTCCTACTGAGTCTCCCCCATTCACACTGGCTGCCTGAGCTCTGTAGGTATTTGAGTTTGCAACCCCCACCTAAGGGACATCTGTGCTTTAAAAGTTTCTGAAAAGCATTTAAGACAATGAAGGACTGGTGATGACAGATATTTGAATACAAAGGAAGAACAGGAGGAATATACTCACGGAGTCTAACTGCTTCAGAGAATTTGTGCTTCTTGATAGTCATGTGTCAGGATGATACAATGGGACTCCTTCTGTCTCCTCTGTGAGTGAAGCCTCAACGGCCAAGGACGATATAGTAAGTGCCAGGTACCAGCATATTCTAAGCGAGGGGTTGGAGCACATCAGTACTAGACTTGGAGAGGCACACAGACGAGAGGAGGGGAAGGGAGATGGCCAGTGTATATATCTTATCTTATCTTCTTGTGTTTTTTCTTTTTCCTCTCCTCTCCTCTCCTTTCCTCTCCTCTCCTTTCTTTCCTCCCTCCCTCCCTCCCTTCCTTTCTTTCTTTCTATTTTTTTGTTTTGAGACAGAGTCTTGCTCTGTCACCTCAGCTAGAGTGCAGTGGTGTCATCACAGCTCACTGCAACCTCAAACTCTTGGGCTCAAGCAATCCTCCTGCCTCAGCCTCCCCAGTAGCTCGGACTACAGGTGCACGCCACCACACCCGGTTAATTTTTAAATTTTTTGTAGAGACAGGGTCTTGCTCTTGTTCAGGCTGGTCTTGAACTCCTGGCCTCAAGCAATCCTCCCACCTTAGCCTCCCAAAGTGCCGGGATTACAGGTGTAGACCACCACGTCTGGCCTTAAATATCTTTTTTAAGGAATTTCACTGAGAAAGGGAGCTGAGAGAATTGGAGCAGTAGCTGGAAAGGATGAGATCAAAGTCTGTTGTCTTAGCAGAGAGCTATCTCACCATTTGTTCATTGATTGGACTGGTTCAATAGACAGAGGAGAGTGAGGGTGCTGGAAAGGAAAGGGGGTGTCAACTGAAGGCGTGCGGTCTTTGAGTCAGTGAGAGGGAGTGGGCTTTGGCCTTAAAACAGAAGCAAAGACAATCCAGACAGATCAGGAAAGAGTGCAGTGTATAGGAGTGGATGCAGGGAAAGCGGGGCTTTGGGTGTTTATATATGGAATGTTGTCTGATAATTATAGCCCCAGCTGTCTTCTTTTTCAATTATTGGTAATAAGCTTACTGAAATTTAATTAAATTTAATTTATTGGGTCTTATTTTCATGTAAGGTTGTGTAACTTGTTGACTGCACAAGAGCACCTGGCCAAGGAGATGAGCTGGGACAAAAGTAGGGTCTGTGCTCTCTGCACATGAGCAGTGTGCCCTGATGTGGGGCTGAATGCCCCAGAGTAAGGGTCATCCCCTCTTTTCTTTTTCTTTTCTTTTTTCGAGACAGGGTCTCACTCTGTCACCCTGGGTAGAGTACAATGGTGTCATCATAGCTCACTGCAACCTCAGACTCCTGGGCTTAAGCGATCCTCCTGCCTCAGCCTCCGGAGTAGCTGGGACTACAGGTACACACCACCACACCCGGCTAATTTTTAAATTTTTTGTAGGTATGGGGTCTCACTCTTGCTCAGGCTGATCTTGAACTCTTGACCTCAAGCGATCCTCCCACCTCAGCCTCCCAGAGTGCTAGGACCACAGGTGTAAGCCTGGCCCCTTTTTTTCTTTTTAGTGTGCACAAAGCACCTTACAAGGCCTTCCTTGTCTTGTTCTCTAGTTTCACGTGAGTTCACCCTGTTTCAGAAGTGGGAGTGTACGATATCTGAAGGAAGACTCTGTCTCACCTTGGTTATCACCAACGTGCCCAGACCAGTGTGTGGGCCGTGGAACACTTCTACAATATTTAAATAGCTGCTCTGTAAAAAGAAATCTACTAGGGGAAAAAAAGAGAGAGAGAGAGAGAGAGAGAACCTGCAGAGAGAAGAGTTGTTCAGCGTCACGAGTGGTGTTGGGAAAAGTAGCGTCATACCCTTCAGTGAGGCATCATGGGGCTGAAGTGCACCCACTCACATTCGGAGGGAAGCGGTTCAGTCCACTGTGTTGGTCCTGCTGAGGGTTCTGCGTGGAAAACCCTTCTGGGGGGTCTGTTGTGATGTCTCAGGGCAGTTAGGTCCGCAGGGAAAAGGTGCTCCCCTGGCTGAGCTGAGCGCAATGTCCAAGAGTGAGGTTTAGGCCCTGGAGCAAATCTGACTCAATATTTTCCTTTAAGAGTAAGACAGGGCCTGCAAGATTCCCTCCATCATTCTCACTCCCTAGAATATCCCAGAGTTCTTTCATCATACTTTTTAGGCTTTAAACTCCTCCCAGATTTCCCTCAAAGCCATCCTAGCCCTTTTCGTTTTCATTCTTTTCTTTAAGAAAGAGCAAGACTGAAAAATGATAGACTGTCTATCATGTGGATTGAATGGTGGTGACAACCATGGGTCTGATGTGAGACTGACTTGAGTTCTAAATGTTAGTTGTGTGGCCTTGGACAAGTGCCTTAACCTCCCTGGGCCTCAGTTTCCTCATCAGTAAAGTGGAGGTGATACCAGAACTGTTGTAAGGATAAATGAAATAAATATATGTAAAGTACTTAGGGCTTGGCCCATATAGTGAATGCTCAGAAAATGGCGAGGATGTCATTGTCACCATCATTATCGATATCATCTTGCTATGTAGATAATATCCTTGGTGTACCACAGAAGTCCAACTGCAGTCTGACTGCAGTTATAAATCCTGGAGGGTTCTGGTTGGACTGACTGCGTTTGTCACACTGCCGTACTTTCTCTATCTTAAAAAACGTCACCACCACCCCCAGTGCCAGTTGTGTCATCGTATGACTCACCTTTCACAAATAGAAGCCCTCCCTACTGCACCAAGAATCCATGAGAAAGATGGACTTGGCCACTTAGTGTCTAAGGCGTCCTCAGTATGATGAGACTCCGAGTGTGTTCTAGGCCAAGCGCATCCTTGTGCATCTTTGCCTGCTGTGCACCCTCAGAGCATTGTAGACATAAGAGGATTAAATAAGGGCCCATGTTTGAAAGCCTGTGGTCCATCCTCCCTCCTGGAGGCAAGAGGGCAGTCAGACCCACTAGACACGGGTAGCTTTGTCTTGTTTCAAAGCCCCGTGGACAGCCTCATTCTGGTCATGTTTATAATTCCTCTCAGTCTTGTTTCTCCAAGTAGAGCCGTGTTGGCCTCTGTGAGTGTCCCCAGGGAAGCGATGGCTAGACACTTGCCTTTAGGGAGAGCTGCATTCTCTCTGCAGGCCTTTGAACTTCCCCAGAGCATTTCTCTCGCCTCTGGACCTGCTCTGAAACGTTTGCTTCAAGAGGCCCATTCCCTTGCCCACAGCGGCCGTGTGGCAGGGGCCAATGTCATCTGGTTTCCAGCAGCTGGAGCTGTGAGTGTTGTTTGCCTCCTGGCCAGCTCACACACAGACTGGGGCCGCCCCCGACGTGTTCTTGGAGAACCGGCGCTCAGACCTCTTTTCTTGACTCACTGTGAACACACACTTCAAATGAGTGGGCAGGGCTTGATCTTAATCAACTGTCTCATTAATATCTGTCATTGGCCCAGCTCCAATTCCAGAGTGCTCTGTGTGAGAGGCATTTGTGTAACACACACATACACTCACACATGTGGCCATACCACCCACTGTCGTAACGTAAAGGTCCCAAGCATATGATGAGCCTATTTTTTTCAGAAGAGATGGTTTAAATAAGTGGACAAAATAAATACTTCCTTTCCCAGAAGTGCGTGCTCAAGGTCACTTAACAAGAAGAAAATGGGAATAAAAAGTCCTGTGTTGAAAGTTAAGTCCAAGGCAAACCCCATTCCCGACATTTTTTTTTATACTTGTGAGTTGTAGATGCAATTGGATGAGTGTTTGCTTAGGAAGTATCTGAACATGTAGACCCAGATTCCCATGTAATGTTCTTCCAGCACATTAAATAAGATGGTTGTACCCCAAAGAGAGCTCATGGAGATGTGGTTTGAGATTAATGTAAGCTTCAGAGACTGAAGCTGCATTTTCAACAGTGAGTTCTCAGGATTTCCTGTATCCAGTCACTGGGGGAACCAGTCAAAATGCAGATTCTTGAGCCTCTCTCCAGACTGCACAACTCAGAAGGCATGGAACCCAGGAATTTACATTTTTACAATGCTTCCCAGGAGATTTTTAAAATACACATGGATTTGAGAACCAAAGATTTTTAAGTAGAGGAGCACATCAGAATCACCCTCAATACTTTGTTCTACCTATTTTGATTTAATACATTTGGGAGTGAATTCCAGACATCTGTGTTTGGAAAAAGTCCCACTGTGATTCCAATTAAGCAGCACTCGAATGGGTCCCAGTGGTTCTCTAAGTTTGTTTGGTGTGCATGGGAATAAATGGGGGTAGGGGGGAAGGGGTGGACTTCCCATTAAATGTGGGTTCCTGGGCCTTGCCTCCAAAGCTGCCCATCCAATTGGTCCAGGGTGGGGCCTAGGAATCTATATTTAACAGGCCACTGCTCGTGGTCTCGTGTGGTGGGTTTCTGAAGACAAGGACCCGTCAAGGGCACTGGTGGACTCACTGTCCCCCTACAGGTCCCAGTGATCACGGGCCTTCTGAACTCCCCAGCACTTTGCCATCACTTTTTCCTTCCCACTGCATACTTTTGGCATTGTCAGCATTGGAGACGACCTGTGCCTGTCATGAGTGGGAACATGCTCTGCAGAGTCTTTTGCAAGGGATTATTCTAAAGCTTTCCTCGCCCTTCCTTTTATTTGAGTTTCATTTCTCTTGGACAAAGATGACAAGGGCCAAAGAAATGTCTAGACCACAGATTTTGAATTTGAACAAAAATGCCTTGATGTGCAAGCAAGATTTCCTGCCATTTGGAGCTCAAGGGTTTTGCTGTTGTTGCATTAAAACAATGCCATAAAATAAGGTGTGGGGTGGGAAGAGGGAGGTAGCTTACCTGACGGCCTTGTTGTGGTCATTTAATATTTGCTAGGTAGGAGGAACAGAGATTGTGTCCATCAGGAATGGTTGGTAACCCCATCACCCTGTCCTCAGACACCTAAGCAAAATCTAATGGCTTTTTTCCCGTTTTATAGTGGTTTTTATTTTTTAATAAGTATTAATTTTAACAAAGTAACATATGCACGAACTTTTGAAAGTCAAATAGCACAATAAGGCTTATAACAACAACAAAAAAAGTCACTCCTGAGAAATTTTTCTCATAGTATTTCCTTGTGAATTTCCTACCAATGTCTTCTCTATTCTCTTTTTCTTGAACTCCTGTGGGTGTCATATCTCCTGGGTTGATCCTCTAGTTTCTTCTTCTCTCTTCTGTTGTTCATTCCTTTATCTGTTCCTCTGTCTACAGGATGACTTTGTCTTTATTATCCAACCCTCTACTGACATTTTTTACTTAGCTATGATATTTTTAATTTTTGAAACATCTTCTTAATTTTTAGGGTATCCTGGTATTGCTTTATGGGTGCAATATTGTCTATTAGTTCTTTGACATTATTGATTTCTGAAGTTTTAATTTTGCCCTCTAAATTGCTTTTGTTTCTTCCCAGGTCCTGGAAATCACCCCTAATCTCCTGAACTGGGGGCAGAGAGAGAACAGATCAATTGCTTGTGTTCTGATATTTTGGGTGAGAGGAAGCTGGAGGTTTTACTGTTCAGAATGCAGATTTTTAGTTAAAACTCCTGTTTTCAGTTCAGCCAGACCCCTGACGCTCTCTGTGCCTGGGTCTTTGTGTTCAGGGTCTCTTTGGTTCTGTCATGCGAGCCTTGTGCTGTCTACTACCAATAACTCCTCACCATGAATGGCCACTGAGCACTTGAAATGTTACCGGTCAGAACTGAGATGTGCTGTAAGTGTAAAAATACATATTAGATTTTGAAGACATTCCCCCAAAGAGGTAAAATATCACATTAATAATTTTTAAATATTGGTTATACACAGAAATAATGACGTATCAGACATATGATGTTAAGTATATTAGTAAATTTCATTTTACCTTCCTTACTGTGGCTACTGGGAAATTTAAAATTACACCCATGACTTGCATTATATTTCTATTTGGTTGCTCTCCTGTGGCTATGGGGATTCAGGGGCCTCCCTGCTCACAGCCGCACATGTTATGGGAGCTGCTGCCTCTAGTTCCTGATCCTTTCTGGGGCTCAGCAGGACAAATCTCTTGCTTCTCCTTGGCATCCTCTACAGGCTTTTGGTTTCAACTTCCACCTCTCTGTTTGGGTTGGTTATTATCTCCCCACCTACTTTCCACCTTCAGAAAGTTGATTGACTTCTCTCTTCTCCCATACCCTTAGTTTTCATGGGTTTAATATTTTCCTTTGCCGTCATTTTAGTAGAGTTTTGGAAGGGAATGGAGATGAGTGCGTGTGATCAATCTGCCATTTGTAAGTTCTGATGGCCCTTTAAATCAAACTAAATTGTTGGCTTTAAGACTGATGATAATTTCCCCTTTATGCCTCAAGTCCCTGTATTAGTCAGCTTGGGCTGCCATAACAAAACACCACAGACTGGGTGGCTTACACAACAGCAATTTATTTTTCCCAGTTCTGGAGGCTGGAAAGTCCAAGATCAAGGTGCTGGCTGCTTTGGTTCCAGGTGAGGGCTCTCTTCCCAGCTTGCAGGCAGCTGCCTTCTTGCTGTGTCCTCATATGATGGAGAATACATGTAAGTTAAACTTCATCAAAATTTAGAAAAATGTCTTCAAGAAAAAGAAATAGGCAAGCCACACACTGGAAGAAAATATTCACAGCACATATTTCTGACAAAGGACTTGTATCAATAATATGTAAAGAACTTCTGTAACTCAATAATAAAAAGACAAACAATTTTTTAAAACAATGGGCAAAAGGCAGACAATTTAACAAAAGAACATATGCCAATGACCAACAGTCACATGAAAATATGCTCACCATCATCAGTCTCCAGGCAAATGAGCAATAAAACCATAATAAGAAACAATTACACACCCACTCTAATGGCTGAAATGAAAAGGATCAACACCATCAACTATTGGGGAGGCCCTTCATAGTATGGCTTGATTGGCTAATATCCCAATCTCATTCTAGAAAGACTTGATTCTGCTCAGTCAAAACTCAACAAATGCTTTCATTATCTCAAAATGTTCTAACTTATAGGACAAGTTTAAGAATACAATTGAAATGAATGTAAAATGATGTCTTTCAAGGAGAATGAAGAAATTTTATCATACAATCAACTTGAGTAGCTTGTTTTAGGGAGATTTTCCTAGGTTTCCAGGATACCCACTTATCTAAGTCCTCAATAAGAGCATTCAAGAATGAGGAGTCAGGAGAGGTCTGACTTTTTAAGGGTTGTCATTTGAGGTTGTTGTTCTTGCTTAAAAGGAGGCTCATGGAGTGGATTTGGTGGCTTCTCTTGGCCTCCATTACTTGTCATGTAGGATGGGCTGACTCTAAAGGATCCCTCCAAGATAATCTCAGTGTATATGGAACCAGCTGTTATTTGAGTGGGACCTGGTTCTCCTCTGGAGTCAAGGGAAGCTGGCACCATTCAGAAGACACCCGGCACATCTGGGGCCCAGTTGACAAAGTACTTTATGATGGTAGATGGAGGCACATGTTGCAGGAGACTCAACGTGGTTCGGTGTCAGCACCCCTGCAAGGGGGGTCTTGTTGGTTGACCTAAGAGATTCCATTCCAATGTGCTGAAGATGGATTTTTGGCTGGGCCTTTGCTGAGGCTAAGAAAGATTCATTGCAAATTTCTGTTTACTTGTCTGGCTTTCGTGGGACAGCCAGTGTTTTCCCTTGTTTTAGGTTATCTTTGGCTGGAGGGCAAGAAAAATAGTCAATGATGTCTTGGAAGTTGAAGCCTATACTATACGGCTCTTTTAAAAAATATTTGGTTATCCAGCAAGATATTTCTTGTGTTTCTACATCTAAAATTTCTCTGTGGTTTGGCAGTACCAAAGCTTTTCATGGCTGCCAGTCATATCTTAATTGGATCACCTTGTGGAAACTTCAGAGAGGTTTTCCTAAAATTTGTTTCCAATTTATGATACCGACCCAGCTTTTATTATCTAAGGTGAGACAGACACGACAATCTCCTCATTTCCTTTCTCTTTAAGGAGACTTGCTGCATTTTTCAAAATACCTCCCAGACAGTGCTCACTGGGAGGAAAACTCTCTTTTCTTGGCAAGGAATGTTCTTGCTAGCTCTGTTACCCCTCGAGTGACAGCAACTTATTTGCAAATATTATTGAGGAAATAGGCAACAGAAAATTCAAAAAATGGAGAGAAAAACTCCACTTTATACTCACTCCAAGCCCATTGTATTTTTTTTTTAAATCGTGCTTGTTTGAGTCTACCTTGTATTATAGACTATAAATGTGCTAGCTATTCTTCTTCTTACAAAATTATAAGCTCCTTGAGAGCACAGAAAACATCTAATTCCTCTTTTACCCTTTCAGTATCAGCCAGAGCGTCTGCCATGTGACAGGTGCTTGGGATGTAACTCTGGACTTAAAATGATTGAAATATATCTACAGGAAACACATGAATGGGTGTTAAAAATGTTTTCCAAAAATATTTAATGGCATGTGAAAATACAGTTTTAATTTAAAAAGCAAGGCACAAACTGCACATAATAGGATTCAACTTTTGTTATAAATGGGCATAGATACGTGCACATAGAAAAAAGGCTGGAGGGCTGGAGCGGATGGCTCACATGCCTATAATTCCAACCTTTTGTGAGGACAAGGCAGGAGGATCACTGAGGTCAGCTTGGGCAGCATAGCAAGACCCTATTTCTACAAAAAAAAATTAAAAAATTAAATTAGCTGGGCATGGTGGCATGTGCCTATGGTCTCAGCTACTTGGGAGGCTAAGGCAGGGGATCACTTGAGTCTGGGGGAGTTTGAGGCTGCAGTGAGCTATGATCGTGCCCCTGCACTCTAGCCTGAGTGGCAAAGAAAGACCCTGTTTTTTTTTTTTTAAAAAAAAAAAGAAAAGAAAAGAAAAGAGAAAAAAGACTAGAAGGAAATATGAAAAAATAGTATATAAGGCAATTTCGGGGTGGTGAGATTAAAAGGTAATTTTAATTTATGATTTCTGTCACATTCAAGTTTTCTACAATAACCATGCTTTTATAATTAGGAAAAAAACTTTAAAATTTTGTTCAGTTATTTTTATTTAATAAAAAATCATTGTCCTTGAATATTTCAAACCAAGATATTATTATGTTTATAAGAAACGATAGCAATCATTTTCCTTCCGTCTGTGTAGGCACTATGTAGGGTGCTTCACATTATTATGTTTCGTAATTATTACTTAATGACTTTGCTCCGTGTGTCTTTTTCTCTCCATTTTACAGATGAGACAATTGATGCCCAGAGAGGCTAAGGGGTGGCTGTGCAGAAGAGGAAGAGGTCTGGATCTGGTCTGGCGGCTCCTAAGGTTCAGGCCATATCCACTCACCCCTCTCGCTCCCGACTGGACTGTGCATAGAGACTCTCCAGCACGCACCCTGGGGGCCTGTCACTGTCATGCTATTCTCTTTGCGCTTGGCTTACTGATTAAAAAGTCTCCCAACTGTATCATCTTCCTGAAGTATGTAGTCCTTCATGATTTACGAATATCTGAAGACTTTATAAACACGGATTAATAGCAACAGTACTAGTAAGTGTTATCATGCACAGAGAGAGAAAGAACAAATTGGGGAACATACCCCAAACTTTTAATGATAGTTGCAGGGGACATTTACTTTCTGGATAATGTAGTTTGTTAATGTTTTAATTTTGCATAATGAGCATGTATTATTGTTAGTCTGAAAGGACAATGAAAGTATGAGAAAAAGTGGAATTAATTCATAGTTTAAAGTAGAAAAACAAACTTTGTCTGCAAGGGGCCAGATTGTAAACAGTTTTGGTTTGCAGGCCATATGCTCTGTCGAAATCACTCAGCTCTGCTAATGTAGCACTAAAGCAGTCATAGATATCACAAGGCTGTGTTCTAATAAATCTTTATTTACAAAAACAGGCAATGGGCCAGATTTGGTCATGGGCCATAGTTTGTCAACCCTTGGGTATTAGTTTCCTGTCACCGCTGTAATAAATTTCCAGACATTAGTGGCTTATAACAGCACAGATTTATTCTCTCATGGTCCAGGGGGACAGAAGTCTGAAATCACTAGCACTGGGCTAGAATCAAGTTATCTGCAGGCGGTACTCCCTCTGGAAGCTTCAGGAGAGAATCGCATCCTTGTCTCTTCCAGGTTCGAAGGCTGAAGGCATCCCATGGCCTGCGGCCACATCATTCCAATCTCTGCTTCTGTCATCACATTGCCTTGTCCTCTTGTGTAATCAAACCTCCTTCTACCTCCCACAAGGACACTTGTGACTGCATTTAGTGCCTACCTGGGTCATTGAGGATGGTCTCCACATCTCAGGGTCTTTCACTTAGTCACATTTGCAAAGTTCCTTTTGCTGCCTAAGGTAACATTTACAGGTTCCGGGGATTGGGATGTGGATCTCTTGAGGGGCCACTATTCATCCTGCATATAGTAACAAAGGTGGGAGCTGCTATAGAAAGAACGTTGATTTAGGAGCAAGCTCACCTGAGTAGGAGGCCCAGCCCCAGCAGTAACTGTAGACATGGTCTTGGAGTCTTTTGACCTCTCTGGCTTTTGGCTTTTCTCATTTGTGATGTGAGGACGTTAGACTCTTTTTAGCTCTGTCATGTATAAATTCTGTGATTTTTGATAAAGAATATTTTTTAACATTTGCCATAATAACCTTTGTAGCTTAAATCCATTCTAAGCATATCTGTGTTAAGTTGTATTAGGGAACATTCAATATTTATAAGCAAAATATAGGAACAGGTAAATTTTAACTATTCCGAAGTCAGTATAAGCATGGGAAAATTACAGGCCATCACTCTCATTAAGAATGAAACTTAAACATTTTGATGCCACTCTATATAGAAAAGCATTTGAGAAGTCCACAAAAATACTTTCACAACTTGAAGATAAAGAATAATAAAGTCAGGATGATGAGAGAGGGAGGATTGATTTATTACATGGACTAGATCAAATTACCCAGAAAGGCATAGTCTCAGGCCTTGTACGGTTCTTAAAGGTGGCCTGTAAATCCGCCTGTGAGTTTCTTAGAGGCAAAAGCAAAGAGAGATGATTATGTAAGAATGACACTGTTAATAGAATTAAAAAGAAATTTCTAGGAATTCCTGCAGCATGAGTGATATTTCCCGTGAGTCTCCCTGAACAGGGTCACTCAAGGTTGTTCTCACAGTAGCAGTTTATTCATTCAAGAACTCGATAGGTACTCACTGATTGCCTTCTCCATATCTGGCACTGTCCTGGTGACCACGGAGACAGTCATGAACCAGATAGAAAGGCCTCTGTCCTCTTGGAGCTTACGGTCGGGCAGGCTGTGCAAACACTGACAAGTGAAGTAGTGCTGTGGATGGGGAGGAACAGAGAGGCATGGAAACGTGTAACAGGGGCTTTACCTATGGGCTGGTTGGGAGGGCCTCTCCGAAGAAGTGACACTCAAGGTCACCCTTCCATGGCATGGCAGGAATCTCCAGGGAAAGAACAGTGGAGGAAGTTTCCAGGCAAGGCAAAGAGAATGGTATATTTGAAGCCCAGTGGAGACACGTATAGTCACCCAGTGTCATTGACCACTATAGTTGGAATGAAGAGAGACCCGAGCATGGGCTGGCATCAGATGATGGAGTGCTACAGTAAGGATCGTGGACTTTATCCTAAGGTCATGGTAAAGGTTATTGGAGCACTGCTAGCTGCTCTGATAAACCTCAGGGTTTCAGTGGCTTAGCACACTTTGTAGCTTATTCCTGACTCTCCCATTAACCCACTGGGGTGTTTGTGTGGCTGGGCAGCTTTCCCTCACGTGGTGATCCTGCTGTGAGCCTCCTCCATCCTCGGGGGCCACCCTGGGACAATGGAGGGGAAGGAGAATGTGGGGAGAATGCAGGTGCGTTTCGATCACCATGGCCTCCAAAGTGACCCCTTCTTTCCACGTGACTGCCTGGCAGGCAGTCGTCACACTGCCTCACCGAGATGTGAGGGGGACTGGAATACCTTCCCTGACTGGGCAGGGCAGGCGCTTCACAGCAATGGCTCGACTCTGGAAGGGGCGTGGACGTTGGCACACAGTAGATAAACTGTTCATGCAGGAAAGAGGTATGATCAATTTGAACGTTAAAAAGACCATTCTGGCTGCTATATAGAGAATGCATCGAAGGCGGCAAGACTGGGTGCAGAGAGACCGGCTATAATATTGTGCAATAAATATGCTACAGTAGCAACCATCACAGAAGAATTCTGCAGGGCATCTCTCAGGGACAGCCAATGATACGATGCCAATGCGCACCTTGGTGAAAATTGTTATGTCAGTTATCAATATGCTATCAGTTGGCAATATGTTAAACCAAGGTTTTTTTTTTTTTTTTCCTTTTATAACCAGAAGTCAGCTGTCCATTGGCTGGTGCCAAATGTGATCAAAGATGATACCAAGGGTTGTCTTCCATCTGTCTGCAGCTTCGTTGTCCTTGGCATAAAGTTTTTGTCTTCATGGTCACAGGACTGTTGCTGCACCACAAAGCAGGAAGAAGGAAGGAAGATTGATGAGCAAAAGCCATTTCCTCTCAAGGCTTTGACATTTTATTTAGGAAGGGAAGGGGAGCCCAACTCAGTTCCCCACGTGTATCTCCTGGGTCACATGGTATTCCCGGCTGCAAAGGTGTCTGGGAAATTGAGTATTTTAGAATCATGTGTGTGTCTGTCCTTGTGTGTGTGTGTGTGTGTGTGTGTGGGTGTGGGTGTGTGTAGGAGGCTTGACCGAGAATTCCAGGGGATGCACTGGGAATGGGAGATGAGACTGGACAAGTATAGGAGGCTGCTCCACTGCAGGCAGCCCCGCGGCGGAATGTATTATTCTCTCACGAAGACAACCACACCGTCATGGCCTGTGATATCAAAGCACTGTGTTTTTATTCAACCTCTCCAAACGTCTGTGAGATGGTTCGTAAGTGATCATCCCTTCCTACATAGCGCAGCCACGACACTAATGTGCAGGGCCTGCTCGAGTGTCAGGGATAGACCCTTGAGCCCTGCGATCCCGAAGGCCAGTCCCTTGACCAGTGACACCAGCTCACTGGGCCAATACCTGTGACCCAAGTGCAAAGACGGACGGTGACACTGGAGAATCAGATTCTGGGTTGCCTGTGCCCCAATGCACACGGGGGAGGAAGGGGAGAAAGTTAGTCCAGCTCTGGGTTTCTTCCTCCTGAACCGCATCCTCTGCTGGGAGAGGACAGAGCAGAGGAGGGGCAGGAGCACTGAGGGCAGCTGGGAGCTCTGGTGCCACTCGGGCTGGGGCTGTCCTCTGACAGCCCATAGTCTCTGAGGAGCAGGAGGAAGGTGCTCACCGAGAGTGAGGGAGGGGATGAGGGAGAAACGGGAAGGCCTGGAACAGCCACGTGCAGCAGAGAGGAGAGCTGACCGGGCATGCCGAAGGATTCCAGGCAGAGTTCGGGCAGTCCTGGGGTTTCCTACGGTTCATTCTGCCCCGGGGCCCACCGAGCCCAGGGGAGCCAGGGAAGGGAAGTGGGGAGCTGGGCTCTGTCAGGATGGAAGTCTACAGAAGGGAGGGCAGAATAGAGACCCACGGAGGACATGAACACTCCCCTACTCCCTCCTCCTCCGACCCACAGCCCTGCCTGCTGCAGGCTGTTAAGGGCAGCACTGCTGGGAGACAGTGCAGGAGAGAGCTGGGGGGCTGGAGGGCCTCGTCACGGGGGGCTACTGTATAGTGACCTTCCCGAGGGGGCACATGCCAGGGCTGGGCAGGGGTCCCGGAGTAGCCCAAGGAGTGGGTGGCTAAGGAGAGATGGAGGCAGGGACACAGCAGGTGGTCACCCACACGGATGTGGTGTCTTCAGGGAGAAGGTGGCAGGGCTCTAGGTGAGGCAAGGGAGTGGCGGGTGCTGAGGTGAGAGACAGGGATGCTGTGGGGTTTGTTTGCACGGGGTGTGGAGGCTAAAAGTGACTCCACCTTGGGTGCTAATCCTCCATGTTCACTTCTGATTTACCCCAGTTCCCAGAATGCCTCTAAGATTTCCACTTTATCTACTGTTCCTTACGTAGGAGCATGCGCTTGCAGTAAACCCTGCCCTCAGGTCAAAACAACCTTGATGTTATCGCGCAAATTACAGGCTAGGATGTTCATGGAATTCTTGTCTTTTCCTGGAAGGTCAACTTTAATTGTCCTGCACATTCTTTATAAAGCACATTTGCCCTTTTCCTATACAGTATATAAGCCCTGGGCCTGGCGGGTAGCAGGTGGAGGTCTACCTGCCTAACCGCTTCTGTCCCTAAGTGCCCCAAGACACTGCCTTTACCAACAAACTGGATCTGTCCACTTCATTCTTTGGTTTCTCAGTTCTGCCTGCACTTAGGGTGTCACTTTGTATGTATGGCCCTTTCACAAAACAGTGGGTCTGGGGGGCCAGTAGCCTGGGTAGAAGTTTGGGGAGGGAGAGAAGCTGTAGCAGCAGGGTCAGAGCAGGTGAAGCACAGGGCTCTGGGGGTAGGATGAGCAGTGGCAACGCTCAGGTGTCCAGGGACAGAGGTCCTCGCGTCAGAGGGGGTCTCCAAGGATAAGCAGGCACCGGCTGGTGAGGGAATGCTGGTGTCTCGGTGACTAAAGGGTCCGTGGTCTCCTCTCCATGCACCACCGAGGCCAGTGCCCTGTTCACCAAGTGCTCCAGCCAGACACCTCCGCCGCGTGGTACGCGTATTGCAGTGACTTTTTAAAAGTTTCTTCATGGAATGACCCCTCTCGAAAGGAATTGCAGGTATTACTAAGGAAAAAGAGTATTTGGGAGAATGGACTCCTGAGTCCCGAAATGGTGTTAGATGCACAATGAAAGACTCTGGTTCTGACAGCCCTGTGCTTGCAGCACAGCCTCCCTTCCACCAGCGGGGCACCATCCTTGGGACAGCACAGAAACTCCACTTCTCTGCACAGGACTCACCAGCTTTCCACCGGCTTCACTGGTTCCCAACTAGTCCCCCCTATTTTGCTGTGTGGCTTCTGGTGACTGAATACACTTGTGTTATGGCTGCCTTGTCTGGAGAAAGGGAGCTGATCTTGCAGATGGTCATGTAGCTCACCCACATTGGAGGAACATGACAAGGAATTTTACTTTTGTCTAAATTCCCTAAATGGCATCTTGGTTTGGAACGCAGGCATTCTCTCCATGGTTATCCTCAGGAGCACAGTTTTGACTCACTCTCCTTGAATCTCTGAAATAAGGGGCCATAAGGGTCCATTGATTAAGCAGCTGTCTGAAGATGAGCTTGGAACTCTATTCATTCAGAACAAGTGATTGGCCGTGCTGCTCAGGGGGGCTTGGACAAAGATTAACAGTATAAACTTCTGGCAGTGCCCTGGGGTACTTACTGAAGGGGACCCAGCTGCCCCTTCATTCAAGGGGTTCTGGATCTGTGAACTGGCTCAATTCTTATAATTGACTGAGGGGCCCAGACTTTCTGTTTTTATGATTCAGGATAGAATTTTGTTCACTTGATCTAGAACTTTTCTGCTTATATAGATTGAGCATGAATTTGGTAGGCCTTCTATTTTACTTCTAGACTATTCTGGTTGCTGCTTTGACTCTACTGTCCATCACAGTAAGCATGCCTACCATGCCTTTGGCAGTTGAGTGACCCTGGGGTTCCAATTACTCCTGTTGTCTTTAGGTTTCCCAGTTCAGTGACCAGAGTCCCCACGACAAAGGCTGCCCTACAGAGAACAGCGATCACGGAGCTCTTCACGGATGCTGGGGCTCCCTCAAAAATGTATTTCTCGTAGTAATGGCAAAAGATCTATCTATGGACTCTCCAGCGTCGGTGAGTATGTCTTAAATAACAATCCACTCTAACATTCCTATTTCCCTAATCCTTTTAACCCCTTCCTCTATATTAAACCAAGGCAGGACTGGCATTTCTCATTTGCTCACTGTGGGCCCCTTTTGGTCTATGTTTTAGCCAATCAACCAACCCAACTGTTAGAGCCCTTCTTAATGCTGAGCTGCAACATTAAGTGCAGAATCTCTGTTTAGTGAGCCCATGTGAATAAATCCAGCCGGGTCTACCTTTATTTCCCTTCCACGATGATCTCACATCCTTAATATTCATTCCCACACATGTTCCCCAGATTTCTGTCTGTATAAATTTAAAACTGCAAGTAGCTCTTGTGGAATGTAGTACACCTCCTCATGGGTCACATTTTGTCCCTCACCTTTGTGTGTTGGACTTGAGGCTAGTTATAGACCCTGAAGCACAGAGGGATGGTGGGGGTGGCTCCTGAGGAGAACTGGCATTGTCATGCATGGCAGCTGCTTCAGAGGGGCCATTATAGTTTCTTCAGGTAGCACGGGCTTAGGCTCCTTAGATGGGGCTGGAGAGGCTGCTACTGCCGGGGGTAGGGAGACCTCTTCCACTAGCAAAGAAGACTCATCATAATTTAGGGCCTCAATGTCCCCAGCTTCAAAGACCAGAGTTTCCTGCACATCCTCATTACATCTTAAAGGATCCCATTCTTTCCCAGTCAATTGCCTCACTGTTGCAGTAGACAGTCTGTGAACCTGGGAGTTCAGCTTGTGTTGTAGTTCAGCCAGTCACAGGATGAGATCCTGCATTTGACTTCCAGCAATCTCAGCCCCGCAGCTACAGTAGATAAGGGTCTCCTTCAGGTCACACACAGAAGATTTCAGGTCATTTATGAGGCAGTTGAGCTGGGAATTTCAATCCCTGAGCTCATCCTTTTCTTTTATCACTTTATCCAGCAATATTAGGAGCAACCAGCCAATCTCATTATATTCATCAGTTTTCCAAAAATGTTTGAAAATATCATACACACAGTCACCCAGCTCCGTTCTTCTTAAAAGTGGTTGATTAGGAGTATCCAACAGAGATATTCTGCGTATCTCTATTTTGAAGCTGAGGCTGAGTACCAAGATCTGTAGTCTAAGCTGGAGACCCAGGAGAGCCAATGGTATATTTCCGGTCCAAGTCCAAAAGGCTGAGAAGCAGGAGAGCCAAAGACTTAATTTCCAGTTTGAGTCTGAGTCCAAATGTAGAAGAACTATGTCCCAGCTTGAAGACAGTCAGGCAGAGAGAGTGAATTCTTCCTTACTCAGCCTTCAACACCTTGGATGAGGCCTACTCACATTTGGTAGAGCAATCTGCATTACTCAGTCTGCCAATTCAAATATTAATCTCATTCAGAAACACTCTCACAAACACACCCAGAATAATGTTTAACCAAATATCTGGGCACCCTGTGGTCCAGTCAAGTTGACACATAAAATTACCCATCATAATAGGTGTGCTCCCAAAAGTTGTTCTGTGGTCAGACAAATTTCAAGAACACTGCATACTATAGCCCCAGGGCTGGCAAATGTTTTCAGTCAAGGGCCCCCAAAAAGTAAATATTTTAGGCTTTGAGGGTCTTGCAGTCTCTGTGGCAACTACTCAAGTCTTTCCTTAGAGCCAGAGTTAATATGTAAATGATAGGTGTGGCTGTGTTCCAATAAAACAGGCATTGAGTCATACTTGGCCTGAGGATAGAGGGTTGTAGATTGGACCCCTGCTATAGTCCCTTTTCTGAGCTTCCCTGTTCACATTAGCATATTTAAACATAATTGAAGACTTTGAGAAGCCCTGAGTAAATAAAGTCTGTCAGTCAAGTTTGACCCAGGGTTTCCCAATCTATTTAACTGTGGAACAATTTCTCCATGCTGTCCTATTACTCTCTATGGAATAGCATTCTATGAATTATCTATCTTGGAAATGGTGGGTTAGCACAAAAGTTTTCTTTAAAGGATTTCTTGTGAGAAGATTAAGAAAAAGAAAATACAAGGTTCTTTTAGCTTTTATGAGTTACCAAAAATTAAAGTGTGCTGAATTTGAAGAGATTTAGGAATAAATTTGCCTTTTTAAAAGATTGTAATTTCCTTTTATGTACAGTTGTGCAGTGAGCAACGCATCCCTACCAGAATAATTTGGAAATGATTTACTAAGTTTACAAAATAGTTTTAAATTTCCAGCCTTGGCTCTGGCCATTATTACAAAAAAATTGGCACTAAGAACAGTAATGAAAACCTAATTGTTAAGGGGAACAAATACTTTTTTTCATCTTCATGTTGTTAGTTGCTCCTTTGATTCAACTTGAGATAATTTTGGATTCTGATATTCTGCCCAGCTTTAGCAATTTTAGTAAATATGTAATTTAGATTTACATTTACATCATTAAAAAACTGTTGAATGGGACAATGCCCAGGTCTGAGGCCCATGACACATCACCAGTGAATTGGATCAACTAGTATTTGATTTAGTCATTCATCAATCCACTGATGAATCTTTATGCCCACATTTTATTGTGATTTTGTCAAATGTTTTTCTGATATCAACATTTTCTATGTCAACCACATTTCCCTGAGCTAGTAGTTTAACTATTTCAAAAGGGGAAATGAAGTTCATCTGCAATGGCTTGCTCTCAGCAAGCCTAACAAAGCTTATCATAATCACCCCGGTCTTTAAATAATCTTTATTTTTTTCTTTTGAGACAGAGTCTCTCTCTGTTGCCTGGGCTAGAGTTCAGTGGCATCATCATAGCTCACTGCAACCTCAAACTCCTGGCCTCTAGTGATCCTCCTGCCTCAGTCTCCCAAGTAACTAGGACTACAGGTATGTGCCACGATGCTTGGCTAATTTTTCTATTTTTAGTAGAAACAGGGTCTCATTCTGCTCTGGCTGATCTTGAACTCCTGAGCTCAAGCGATTTTCCGGCCTTGGCCTCCCAGAGTGCTAGGATTACAGGCATGAGCCACCGCGCCTGGCCCAATAGTCTATTCTTGTAACTTGCCTGAAATTGAAATCATATGGTTTTCAGAATCTGTCTTTTCCCCGTTTCTGGAAATTGAAATAACATTTGTCCATCTTTTGTCTTTAGGCCCTTCCACTGGTCTCCATTACCCTCCAAGGTCTCTGGTGTTATTTGTCCAGATCAGGAGATTAGAATTCATTTGGAACACTCATTGCTTTCTCATACTCTGTCTGTATTGGGGTCCAATTCCCTCCAATCAATATGTATTTATATTTTGCCTTTTTTTGCCTAATATCATTATTGTTGAGAAAGAAGACATAGGCTCCCTCCTTGCTCTTTGCCACCCATCAACGTCACACCATCGGTTTGGATTGTGGGTCTGTCCTTTCCTTGTGTGTTTTCCATGTGAAGCTGGTGTGATTCACTCTATGGCTCAGAGGTGCAAAAATGGTCATGGCTATTTTTAAGAGTCAAACGAATATTAAATTACCAGGGCATCTGGTTCCTCTGAAACACTTGCCCACACTCCTCTCTCCCACGTCAGTGTTTCAAGATTCTCAGGGTCTTACACAGTTCAAGGGAGTTTCTCTTGTTTGGTGTAGACGCTGTCAGAGAATCTGGTTTACCTGTGGGTGCCACGTATTCCTGCACCAGTTTATTGCCCTTGTGTGCTACTGTGTTGGGGCTTTTGCTAGTCCATTTCCTCCAGGAGGGAGGGCAACCCTAGTTCCTGAGGGATTGTGTTGCGTTCTTGGTCTTCCAAGGTAGAGCCCTCAAGTTCCCACTCTTAGGCCATGCAATGCCCTAAAATAATCTGTGAATACCAGGATGGCTGGGTCAGAAGGGCCATCTAGGCTCAGCTACTCTTTGGCCCAGAAAGAGTCCTCCCCTCCAGATCACCTAGACCTTAGTGTGAGACCAAATTACCAGCCACACTTCCCTTTCCCTTGGAGTGAGTTTTCCTTTGTGGCTCTTAGTGCTTTTCCTGAGAGGAGATATCAGCAAGAACACACTGAATCCAGTCTGGGGTCCCTGCAATGTTGAAACTCTAAAGGGAAGAGTTGAGCCCTTTATCTCCTTCCCAACTGCAGGTTCCTTGGTCTCCGATACAAGTTTGCGAACTTTCCCAACTCCGCAAACCACAGGAGAGAAGTCAGCCCCAGCCAGGCCACAAAGGCCCCTTCCCTCTCCCGCCCGGGGTAGAGGGAGCTTGAGCTTTTGATATTTGTATGACTAAGTGTGACCTTGCCTGGCTCTAAGAAGTCTTACTGACCATCTCTACCTAAAAGACAACTCTTTGAATTGCAGCTTCTCCACCCAAATTCTGCCTTTTAATAGTACCTGCTGCTTGAGTATAAGTAAAGACAATCATTTAAATTACCTTCAGTGTTTTATGCAAGTTTAGGTCATTTGAAAGTTTGCCCTTCTTCCTTCTCTTCTTACAGGTCACTGGTAGTTTGTTAGGGTAGTTATTTAACTACTTAATGGAGCTCCCTCATGAACCAGTGGGAGAAGAAGGAGCTGGAGCCTATGAATTTGGGTAGGCTAAACGCAGTCACAAAGATACCCGAATGTGATGGCAACAATGTGGAAGCTTATTTCTCACTCACATGATGGTGACAGGCTAGTCAACAGGTCAGAAAAGCAGCTCTCCTCCGCTGGGCCATTCTGGGCCCAGACTGATGGAGACTCAGTTATCTTCAACATGTGGCATGCCAAGAATGTATCTTGCATCCTTCTCTTTTAAAATTATTATTATTATAACTTTTTATTTTGAAATGGACTCACAAAAAGTTTTTTAAAAAATAGTAGCAAGTTCCCATACTTCCCAAATGATAATATCTATTAATAACATAACCATAGTACACTGTCAAAATCTGGAAATTGACATTGATACAATACTCAGGTATGGACATTATTTGGCTTTTGCCAGATTGTACACACATTAAAAAAAAATGCTTTACTTTTAACCAAGTAGGACTTTTACTTTATATGTATGTGTGTGCCAGGCACTGTACTAGACCCCAGGAGTAGATTTCCAACAGCTGTCTAGATAGCTCAATGGCCTCATCACTGGTAAGTTTTTCCTCCTTCTGGCTGGAAGCTAATCATATGATCTCACTTGCATTCTTCCCTCTTTATTTCTTTATCCACATGCATCCTAGCAGTATTCAATCCTTGACTCACACATATCCAGAGGAGGTAATCTTCTCAACGTTCAGGTACTGCTTGGTTTAAAGATTATTGCATCTGACAGCACAGTGCACGAACACACCTTTCCTCCTACCAAAAGTCTGACACCAGTTAAATGGGAAATGAAGGAACCTGTGTTCTTCAAAATTTATGTTCAGTTTACTGTTCTCCTTCCTCTTATCCAATGGCCTGGTAATCCTTAGAATGAGATTGGCTTCTCCCTGAGCTTCTGGTGGATAATAGTAGCATTTTATCAGCTTTTAGTTTTCATTTTCAGCACAATACAACTATCTGGAGTGAATACTTCTATCCGTATTTGCAGCTCTATGGCATCTCCTTGCCATTGAAAACACTTTTCTTAAATTGCACAGGAGAGTTTAAATGATTGTGAAATTCCTAAAACTGCCCGCTTCATTGCCAAGAAGTCTTCTTCTGGCTAGCCTCCAAAGTGGTGGCCACCGCTACCTTTCTGGAGCCTGGTCCCGACACGGCACCCTCTCATTCTTCTTAATAAATGGTTTGAACATCTAAAGGAGCCACAAGGATTCCTGGCATTTGTCAGAGGCGGAAATCCTCATGGCAGACTGAGAGAGAGAGAGTCATAAAATCTTTGTTTTAGTTTGGACTCATTTAAAAACTGGAATGAAATTAAAAAAATTTTTTTCTTATGTGGTCACAGAGGTTTCCTCTTCTGAGGTGGGAATTCTACCAGGATATGACGTATAGGGAAAATGACTACTGGAGTTTTGTTTTTGTGCTTTGTTTTGCTTATGTATGGAAGTAGGAATCTTCTAGCTTTCTTTCCAGTGTTCCCGAGTCCCTGTATTACTGTCAAAGCCCCATATCTGATATGTGTTTTTACTTGTAACTTTTAAAGTTTTATTTTACACTGTGGTCTGCAAACGTGCTTTCAAAATGTGCCTTCCTTTGTGTGCACACATCCATCCCCACATTCTCATGTTTGTGGATTCTCTGTCTTCCAGAAACACTACTGTCTGTCCAAACCTTTCAGACCAGAAGGGTGTAACTTTTGGTTTGTGGTCTCATCTCTCTGTGTCTCTCATTATAATAACATACAGAAGCTCAGAAAGTTTTGCTGCAAAGGAAAGAAAATTTCTCTTATCTGGGTTCTCCCAGTTGCTCTATTTTAGACACATTTAAAGGCAAGAGAATGGACAGTGTCTGGCTGCGGTGCTCCCTAGTTGCTGGACGATACTAAATGATTGATTAAAGGATTGGGTGCTGTTTATAAAACCACAGTTGAAAATAGTGAAAATTAGCAGATACAGCTTCAGGCTTTGAATGAAATCCGACCCTGAAGGTTAAATGAGAGGTGATTCTTGTAATAAAATAAGTTTAGTTCTTTGAGGTTGGATACATCCAAAACTGGTTAAGAGTCATAAATAATGAAAATTCTTTCATCCACCAAACACTTCCTGAATGACTCCACCTTGGGCCAGGCTCTGTTTTTGGTTCCAGGGATGCAGTACTGGTAGCCAGTCCTCAAGGAGCTCGAGTCCAGGGGTGGCAAGCAAGACAATCACCTAACATTGAGCAGGGGTGCACCACAGGCAGGTGGGGGCACAGAGAGGCTGGGGAGGGCTGGGGATGGATAAAAGGCATCGGAAGCTGTTTTGAAGATGGAATAAGGCATGGCCTGAATCTTGAAAGTTAGCCACGTGGACACAAATAAGGATGGGCATTTAAAGACAGGGAAAGGGCACGTAAAGCTTGGAGACGTGCGCCAGAGGAGCAGGCTTGTGGAATGGTGGGAATGAGGAGAGAAGAGGCTGAAAGCTAGAGGGGCTTCCTCATGAAGAACCAGGGTAGGAGTTTTAACATTAGTTGTCTGCAGGCAATGCAGAGCTGCTAAAAAAGTTCAGGCACATGTGTGAATGTGGATTAATTTGTATTTTCATTGCATGGAACACCGTCCATAGGATGCAAAAATAAGAAGTCCCGCCACTGAAAAATTATTAGTCAAAGCGGTTTGACAGTCTTAATTGGTTAATTCTTTCAAAGTAAGAGTTACAAATAAAGACTTGTTTCCAGGAAAAAAGTTTCTATGGTTCCCTTGTGAACAGCAAAATTCATTCCACTAGCTTTCCAATTGCCACTGTCCCTTCTTCTACAAAGTAAATGAGCAGACTTGCACCTTGTCTAACAGTTTTTTATTAATTTCCAGGAATAGCCTCACCCTGCAGGTTATTCTGGATTCTAAATTAGATCCATTCCTATTATCTTCTGGGGAAGTGGCTGTCTATAATGTATTTATCTTCTTGGTGTTATGGCCGTCATAGCATGAATTGCTAACTGCGATATTATTGGCTCAGACTCAGAGAAGAAAGAAATACAAGATGAAATTGATAGTGATATTCAAAGTATTTGTAGTAACTGTTGGAGACTGTTTTACAGAACTTTAAAATTCTTGAGAAAAAAATGCAGTATTTCCTGGGATTAAACACAAAAATTGAATATAACGATTTGAGTGATGTGCTAAGAGAAGGGAACAATTTTGATTACTTCTTTCAGGGCACACTTTAGATAAAATGTGAAAGGAGGTTTGTTTCTCTTTGCTCTACCTTCTCCTTTATGGAGGAAATAAAAACTTCCTGTTTTTCCTGGACAGTCCCAGTTTAAGCCTATTGTACTGGGGTCCTATATGAATTAACATTGGTCCCATACCTTCCACTTAATGAGGGCGTGTTATTAATGGTTGCATTAAAACAAGCTGGGGTAGGTTTGGTGGGCCTCCACTTGGTAGTTCCAGCTTCTGCCTGGGTCTCACCTAGTAGTGCATGAGACATATGAGCAGTAACTAGGGGTTCACCAGTCTCTCTTTTCTTGCCCCTCTCCAGACATAAGAATAACTAACACCTTCCTTTCAGGGAAAGCGTGCTGGGTTCCCACTGATAGTGCAAAGTGTGCTCAGAAACCAAGGATAGAGACAGCTAACTCCAGGTTTCAAGTGGAGGGGGAGAGCCATTTGACGCTGTTGCCTCTGTTGGTCACGGGTATGTGCAATCCTGTTGGGTCAGGATGCACAAAGCCACTGGGCTTCCAATCCTCACGGTCCATGGACGTGTGAGAAATTGCTAGTTGTATGTGAAATATATGTGAGAAATAAAGCCCGTCCTGCTGATTCCGAATGTTGTTGCTATATTTGTTGTTATTCATGGTGTAAATCTACAACTATCAAATATTTACTTATTTTCTTGTTCGAAAACACTTTTTCATTTTGTAATCAACCTTTTTAGCAGTAAGTCTATAAAAAGAGCACCTTTAATAAAAAATTAAATACTGAATTTCCATTTCTCAAGAAAATTAATGATGCAACTTATGTAACTTCATAAAACATTTGTCAACATTTACTCGCCACCACTGTGATCTCACTGGCCACATGGGATCCAGAGTCAAAAGTGCTGAAAAAACATCAGCACCTACTTCAAAAGTTGTCTGAAACAGGCAGTGCCCAACAACAATTTAATCGGTGTTGCTACAAACTATGTGTTAACATATTCTGTGAAGCATGACTTTTCGTTTAGATTGAATGACTGTTCTAAATTACTTTAGCTCATTTTTTATATTAAGTTCACTTGTGGATCTATGAACAACGAAACAATGGCTGTTAATCAAAACTTTTGAAGTTCAATGTGTTAAAGATGAATCATTCAACATTAGTACAAATCTAATTGTAAATTCTGTCCAAAATGTCTACAAGGAAGATAAAAGTATTGATTTTGCAGTGATAATATGAATAAAAATTTTGGTGGAGTACAGCATTGTGGTCAAAACAATGTGTACTTTGAACATATCTTACTAAATGAAGATATGAAACAGAAAAGTACTAAGATTTGTTGTGGTGTGCATATAATTATATTCAAACACGTTACAATATTCTACCAATCAAAAGAAAAGATTTAGTTTTAAAAACTTCCAATTAAAAATACATATGTAATTAAAATAAACTACAACAGTGTTGATATTGAAATAAAGTTGCTACTGAATTAAAAAAAATGAGCATGGCAGTATGAACATTCTTCTTTAGTTGCCCACTTATTAATTGGATTTTAGAAATGGTTGAGTTTTGCAGAGCTACTTTGCAAGTAAAACTGAGTGTCTTAAAGTGGCAGTGAATATTTTTATAAATGAGTCTTCTAAACTTTGGTTACATTTTGTTCAAAATCTGTTGGAAATCTGTAATCAAAGTATTTAAAGGATGGAACATAAGAAGAATTAGCCACTTTTATGCACAGCCTCCCTCGTTACCGGCATCCCTCACAGAGCGGTGCAGTGGTTACAACTGATGAACCTTGACTGACACATCATTGTCACCCAGAGTCCACAGTTTACATTAGGGTTCACTGTTGGTGTTGTACAATCTATGGGTTTGGACAAATATATGACATGTATCCACCATTATAGTATAATACAGAGTAGTTTCTCTGCCTTAAAAATCCTTTGTGCTCTACCTGTTCATCTGTCTTTCCTCCTGAATCCATGGCAACCACTGATGCTTTTACTGTCTCCACAGTTTTGCCCTTCCCAGAATGTCAGGTAGTTGGAATCATAGAGTATGTAGACTTTTCAGATGGATTCCTTTCACTGTGTGATTTACATTTAAGTTTCCTCCATCTTCTTTTTATGGTTTGATAGCTCATTTCTTTTTTAGCTCTGAATAATATTCCATTGTCTGGATGTATGGATGTACCAGAGTTTTTTTTTTTAAGATTTTTTTTTTATTTTTTATTTTTTAAATCCATTCCACTACCAGAGGACGTCTTGGTTGCTTCCACGTTTTGGAGGTTATGAACAAAGCTGCTATAAACATTCATGTGCAGGTTTTTCTGTGGACATAAGTTTTCAACTCCTTTGGGTAAATATAAAAGAGTGTACTATCTGGATTATATGGTGAAAGTGTGTTTAGTTTTATAAGAAACTGCCAAACTCTCCTCCAAAGTGGCTGTACCATTTGCATTCCCACCAGCAATGAATCAGAGTTCATTTCTGTTGCTCTTCATCCTTGAGGGCCATTTGGCGTTATCAGTGCTCTGGAGTTTGGTCATTCTAATTAGGCATGCAGGGGTTTCTCGTGGTTGTTTTCATTTGCATTTCCCTGATGACATATTATGTGCAGCATCTTTTCATATGCTTCTTTTCCATCTGTGTATATTCTTTGGTGGAGTATATGTTAAGGTTTTTGGCTCATTTTTAAACTGAGTTTTTCTTTTCTTACTGTTGTATATTGTGGATAATAGTCTTTCACCAGACATGTCCTTTGCAAATATTTTCTCCCAGTCTATAACTTGTCTTTTCTTCCCTTGACTATGTTTTTTTTTTTTTCAGAGCAGAAAATTTTAACTTTCATGAAGTCCAGCTTATCAATTATTTCTTTGATAGATTGTGCCTTTGTTGTTGTAGCTGAAAAGACATTGCCAAAACCAAGGTCATCTAGATTTTCTCCTATGTTATCTTTTAAAACTCTTACAGTTTTGTGTTTTACATTTAGGTTTGTGATTTATTTAGAGTTAATTTTTTTGTGGAGTGTATAATGTCTGTGTCTAGATTCTTTTTTTTCTTTTTGACATGTGGATGTCCAGTTGTTCCAGCACCATTTGTTGAAAAGTTATCTTTTTTCTATTGTATTGCCTTTGCTCCTTTGTCAAAGATCAGTTGGCTACATTTTTGTGGTTCTATTTCTAGGCTATTCTGTTCCATTGATCTATTTGTCTGTTCTTTTGCCAATATCACAGTTTTGATTACTGTAGCTTCATAGTAAGACTTGAAGTTGAGTAGTGTCAGTCTTACAACTTTGTTCTTCTCCTTCAATATTGTATTGGCTATTCTGGGTCTTTTGCTTTTCCTTATAAATTTTAGAACAAACTTGTCTTATATTGATATCTACAAAATAACTTGCTGGGATTTTGACTGGAATTGCACTGAATCCACAGATGAAGTTGGGAAGAACTGACATCTTGACAATCTCAAATCTTCCTATCCATAAATATCAAATATTTCTCCATTTATATAGTTCTTTGATTTCTTTTATCAGAGTTTTATAGTTTTCCTTATACAGATTTTGTGCATATTTGTTAGATTTATACCTAAGTATTTCACTTTTTGGGTACTAATGTAAATGGCATTGTTTTTAATTTCAAATTCCACTTGTTTACTGCTGGTTTATAGGAAAATAATGACTTTTGTATATTAACCTTATGCCCTGCAACCTTGCTGTAATCTCTTATTAGTTCCAGGAGGGTATTTTTGGTCAACACATTCAGATTTTTTTTTTTTGCAAAGATGATCATGTCATATGCAAACAAAGACAGTTTTATTTCTTCCTTCCCAATCTGTAAAGTCCAAAATCTACTGAGTTTTATTTGCTTTTCTTGTCTTATTGAATTAGCTAGGACTTCCAGTACAATGCTGAAAAGCAGTAGTGAGAAGTATTCTTGCCTTGTTTGTGATCTTAGTGGGAAAGCTTCAGTTTCTCACCATTAAGAATGATGTTCACTATAGGCTTTTTGTAGATATTCTTTATCAAGTTGAGCAGGTTTCCCTCTATTCCTAGTTTACTGGGAGATGTTTTTTTAAAATCATGATTAGGTGTCAGATTTTTGTCAAATGCTTTTTCTACATCTATTGATATGACTGTGATTAGCAGATGTCTTTCAAGGAAGTTTCCAGAAATTGCATCATCCAATTTTAGCTTACATCACCCTGACCAAAATTTAGTCACAGGATTGCGCTTAGCTGCAAGAAAGGCTGGGAATTATAGACTTTGTCATGGCTAGCAATGGACCAAGATTTAGATGAAGGATTCTATTACTCTGAAAGAAAGAAAGTACAAAATAGCAGTCCCTGCCACACACCATCCTGCAAGCATGCACTACCATCCAACAGCCTCACAGGCTGACTGCTTGATTAGAGAGCACACTTTGATTCGTGTTTCTTAAATGTTCAAAGAGGGATTCTTAAAACCATAGGACTGAATTGGTATCCCTAGGAAATGCCTTCCACAATCATAACATTTACTTGGATCTCTCATTTGAAAATTTTGCATGAAGATTTTTCATTAACGATTCATGCAGATTTTGAAACTATTCTATTTGGTGTAAAATATGTTAAAGATATTTATTGTTAAAAAAAAAAAAAAAAAGCAGATGCCTCAGGAAAATGCCCCTATTTTGCCTGTAACTGTACATATTCCCTGATTTGAAGACTGGCTGTTTCTCCCATCTTGGATGGCTCAGCTATCCAAAGGGCCTTTGTATTTTGACAGAGCTATTCCAGCCCTACAGAAACACATTTCTTCTGGTAGAATTCAAGTGACTAGGAAGGCATTGTGGAGGTGGGGCTCCCAGCCCTTCCTTCACACCTCCTGTATAGACACTCCTTGGCCATGAATTTTGTGTGTTCCTGGGACTGGTCCAGGTTTTGATAGACAAAAATTTACTTTTTAAATTCACTGTTTTAAAAAATGCAGAAGTAAATTAAAGTTCTGAGGGAGGAGGCCTGGAAGCCACGTGTTCTTTATGTGTTGTTCGTGTCAATATTTAGAATTCCAATGTCAATTACTTGGAACTTCAATACACAAGCCATACACCCCTTGCATCCAGCCACTAATTATTATCACACTTGGCCACAGCATGCACAGCCCTCCTACCAAGGAAACTGTTACAATAATTATAAGAAAACTTATGTGAGGCCAATATTAAATTTTGAAATAAGACCTTAGTTTCCAGTAAAACTTTATAGATACAATGTAGAGGACTCCATTAGGAATTCTGAATGTGGGTGGGAAAGCACTTATTCATTTACAAAATCTTGATTGTGTGCCCAAATGTGCTGGTCATGCACTGGACAGCGAGGGTACACTGGTGACCAAGAATTGACGTGGATGTCAGCCCATGCATAAACTAGGCCCTTATACAAAATTTAATTAATTAGTTGTAATCAATGCTGTGAAGGGAAAAATAAAAAACAGCCTGCTGAAAGACTGTGTAATGAAGATACCTACCCCAGACTGAGGATAGGCAAGGCTTCTCTGAGGCAAGCCTCACCCGAGGGGTAAGAAAGGCTGCGGAACAGCATTTTGGGGCCATGCAGATCACCCATGCAAAGGCTTTTAAGGAAGAAAAAATCTTGTGTTTTTTAAGAAATGGAAAGAACTGCATTGCAGGCTGTCTTAAAGAGTTACCAAAGGGTTTAAGTAGTAAAAGGAGGTGGATAGATTTGCCTTATCAAAAGGCCCTGGGTGTTGGCAACTCGTCTGGGAGAACAGCAAGTGGGTCATAAGGGTCCCCGTGGAGTGGAGGCTGGAGTCGAGGTGAAGAGATGAGCAATGTGGGTGCAGCACTGAGGGTGCCTGCACACAGATCAGATGTGGGGTGCTGCTGGGGGACAGGCTGGGGAGGACAACCTGCAAAGTTTTACAGGAATATGGGGTGGGCGGTGGTGCCATAGACTGACACTGCAATGGGGAATGCCAGGGAGGAGGAAGAAAGGCAGAAGCAAGGGGAAGGTCATGAGATTATAGAATTTAAGAGATCAGTGAATCCAGCCCCTTCACTATACAGCCGGGGATACTCAGGCCCAGAAATAAGAACTAACCCACCTAAGGCCTTGCTC
Source organism: Eulemur rufifrons (assembly GCF_041146395.1). Lineage (NCBI taxonomy): Eukaryota > Metazoa > Chordata > Mammalia > Primates > Lemuridae > Eulemur > Eulemur rufifrons. The sequence goes on from NC_090989.1 coordinate 206,915,693, forward strand.
CTCGAAGTATCAAAGCTTGTTAGAGATGCAAAAGCTCAAGTACTCTCAGTCCTACTGAACCAGAATCTACATTTTAACAAGGTCCCCAAGAGATTGGTATAAATGAAGTTTGAGAAGCACTGCTCCAAGGAACTTAGTTAATAAACTGCAGAGCTCAGTTAGTGCTAAGTTAATATGATTTGGGATAAGTTTTCTTGCTTGTATGAAACATTTTTTCCACATATGTGTTAGAAGCGATGCCCAAGTTGAAAAAGTAAGTTGAAGACTGCCAAAATTTAGGGACACTTTAACAGACAAGGGGCTACTAATATTTCACCTATGATATTAAAGAAGGAAGGAAGAAGAAAAGGAAAGAAAGGAAAAAACGAAAGATCTTCAAAGGCCATGTATGTAATGGATTACTCACAATTTGCAGATATAGGTTGAGAAAGAACTGGCAGAGTTGCCATGGCATTGCATATTGTGGACACATGCTCCAATATATTCTTAAAAAAGGAATAAAAACTCCCAAATTCCTTCTTCTTACATGAGTTTCTTTTTAAGGAAGGAGATATTATAGATTTCTAAATGTTGCTCAACAAAATAGTGCTATAAAAGCTTTTTAGCAAGAATTTTTGTTTGTTTTTGTCATTTATTAAGCTCCATTTATTAGCAGGAATTCCAGCTAATACTGTGTCATATGCCATTTGTGTCTAGCATAATGTCGGTGCTCCCTTAAGGATCAAATCTCAGCACAGGAATAGAATTGAGAAACTGCCCATAAAGTGTCTATTATCTAGTTTGGGGTAACAAATTATCCCAGAACTTAATGGCTTAACACAACAAACATTTCTTGTGCCACAGTTGCTGTGGGTCAGAAACCTGGGTTTGACTTAGCCGGTTGCCTCTGGTTCTTCATGAGGCTGCTGCCAAGCCGTTGGCCGGGGCCGCAGTCTCACCTGAAAGCTCAACCGTTCAACCTGCGGGGGCTTCGCCTGCTTCTAAGCTTATGCCTGTGGCTGCCGGCAGGGGGCTCGGGCCCCTCCGAGAGCCGCTGCCTCCTGGCCCGGGCAGCGGGCTTCGCCCAGGGTGAGCAGTGCAAGAGAAACAGAAAGAGGGTGCCGCGGGCAGAAGCCACAGTCTGTCTGTGGCCCAATATTAGGCTTGTCACTTCAAGCTCATCCCCTCCGTCACAGCCTATTTTTCAGAAGCAGCAGTCTGTGTCCAGCCACGTTCAAGGGAGCGGACAGGGGTGTGGCCCCTAGAGGCAGGGATTACCCATCAGGGCGGCTGCCAACCACGCAGCGTCGCTTCCTCCTTTGCTTCCTCTCCGTCCTAGTGAGGCCGTAAAGGCTGCTTTCCTGCGAGTCTTGCTCACACCAGCCCAGGGCACTGGATTTTCCTCCAGTGTTCAGAAAAGAGACTTCGATGTCCTATGTTTGAGGAGGCCGACGGGGCAGCCTGCCCAGCGGATCTGCAAGAGCAGGGTGGGATGTGGCAAGGGAGGGGATGACGCGCTGCCCGGGCTGGCAGGCCACCCTCACACCCCGGGATCCCGAGGGCTGTAGGGGAGCCTTCTCCCGCTCCTTTCTTCCCTCCTCTGCCTTCACGCCTGGGTAAATTCTACACTTAGGCGGGGTCTCTTCTTTCCCCAGACCATTCCTGGCACTTCCAAAGAGCCAGCTTCTCGGGCAGGGCTGCTCCTCTCTGCCTGTGCGCCCCAGCTCCCCTGCCTCACTGAGAGCCTGCACTGGGACCCAGCCCTTGCCCTCAACGTCCTCATCGTCCATTTGAAGAGACAGACACTGATCAAATAAGCATTGCTTCAAAGAAATGGACCAATTATGGAGAAACCTAACCTAGGCTGAGGGCTTGGGCAAGGGCTCTGAGAAAGGGACGTTTAGGCCGAGTCTTGAGAGGGCAGCAGAGTTGGTTGGGTGTGGCAGAGGGGAGAAGTCGTGGGGCAGAAGCCAGCCCAGGATAAGATGGAGAGTGGCCTGTTAGAAACAGGAAAGAGGGTCTACGGGCCTGGAATGGAGATCTGGGGTGGCTGCAGATGGAACGCAGACCCTGACCCAGAGAACACAGGCTACACCAGCGGTCTCCAACCTTTTTGACACCAGGCACTGGTTTCACGGAAGACAAGTTTTCCATGGACGGGGGTGGGGGGTGGGGAGGCAGAGCTCAGGCAGTGATGCACGGACTGGGGTTGGGGACTGCAGGCCTACACCATTTAGTGTACCCTACAAGTGACAAACGTGAAGACCAGAGACACCCACAGCTCAAGGCAGGCTTGGGAATAGAGTAAGAAATTTCCAGCCTAGGAGCTGAGCCAGAAGGTGGCAGATCTCAGATGTTTGGGCGTGGGAGGGTCCTCCGGGACTTTGCAGGCAAAGTTGAGAAGTGAAGTGGGCCAAGTCCTTAGCAACCGTGTGCCCCCTGTCCCCTCCCATTTCCCCTTCCTTCTCTGGCCTGCATCTCTGCTTTCCTCTTGGGCATCAACACCCAGATCACCATGTGCTTACAGCTCATCCTGGGCTGCCCAGGGCTCCTCCCCCTCAGCCCCTGGCGTCTGCCCTCTCCTTTCTGCACCTTGTTCCAGGCTGGGCTCTGCTCATGGGGTTCCCATCACTTTCTTCTTTCTGTTCTGCAAACCCACCAAGCGTGTTCCAACTGGGGCCTTTGCACTTGCAGTTCTCTTGCCTAGAATGCTCTTGCTTCTACTCCAAATGTCGCCTTCTCAGAGCAGGACCTGCCATGTCATATGTGGGGCCCAGTGCAAAATGGAAATGGCAGCCCTCTGTTTAAAAAGCAGGAAAGAAGTCTGTTCCTTTCTTCTGCAGTCCCTCTTGCCTGTCACAGCATTTCAAATTTGCTATTTAATGTCATGCTACCTTGGGCATGGGATACTTCTGGGGCAAAGGTAGACCTTTACAGGCTCCTGGAGCGTGCACCATTGTCCCATCAGATGCCATTTACACATCACAGATTCAAACACAAAATTATTAAGAATTTCAGTACGGCTACTGCAGAGCATTACTCTCCAAGTGCAGGGCCCTTTTTGAGGGTGCAGCCTTGTGAAGCCAGCCCTATTTGAGGGACCTGCTTTGAGCCCTTTATCTAAGTCACAACCCATCGCATCTCCCTGTTTTATATCCCTTAGAGCAATATTATGTTCTGAAATTATGTCTTTTCTGTTTTCTATTTTTGTTGTCCACCAGGAGAACTTAAACTTCATGAAAGCTTGTCCTAATTGTCTCCATGCCTAGCTCAGGAGCTGGTACATGTAGACCCTCAACAAATGTTTGTTGATCGAATAAATAAATGTAAAAGAGAATTTATTGGGCAAAGCTTTAAGTAAACTTGCTGTTTCTCCTAGCTTATGCAAACTGGCAATGTGACAAAACCATCCAGCTGAGCACTTCTCAGTCCTGTACTTGGAGCTGCTGGCCGGGACCTGCATGGTCTTGCGCACATGAAGTCTATCGGAAGACCAGCTCCAGGCTTACTGTTGCCTTGAAACTTGATTCTGAGCTGTTCTGAGCCTTGGGTGATTCACTTCTCTGCTGCCTTCTTCTGAACTGCATTGTATGCACTGTGCCTTAGAACTGATACAAAAGGAGCAAGGCAAGGCCCAGGCCTCTGGGAGACCTGTTCTCTCATTGTCCATCAACACCGTGGCTAACTTCCTGGAACTCTTGTCCTCCCCCTTTCTGTGTTTCTGCCCACAATCCAGGAGAATCTGCCTGCCTGGGGCACCCAGCCAGTTACTGTGACGACAGTGACCTCCCATGGAGCTGAACGATTGCCACTAGGCTGCAATTAGCTGGATTTTTGGAAAGCCCCTGTGTGTACCAAGATCTCTGTAATGAATATGAGCAGTATCCCATCAGGCTAAAGTCTAGGGGCTTAAACATTCTCAATTTTAAAAAGTATATATTGTCTATGTTATTTATAACAAGCATGCCATTAACATAGGCTAGGAAGCTTTTCTAGTTTTGCAGAGCTTTTGCACTAAAAAATAACGCGCGGTGTGAGGTCCAAGTAGGAGGGAGAGGAAAATGTCTGAGCTGTAGCTGCAAGACGATTTCAAACAGCTCTATTGCAGAGATACGATGGAGAAATAGAAATGAAGTAACGATCCCCTCTTTTTTAAAAGCAACTTTATTTTTTCTAACAGAAGTAGCAATATTTTCAGAAAATTCCCTTATGTCATGTGCTCCATTTCCTATGTGTGTGTGTTTCAATTTAAACTATGGTTTAGGGCTTCTCTTTTGAATAGACCTATGAAACCAAACTGTCTATTGCATGCAGAAATATGATCTTTTCCTACTTTTTAATGAAAGAAATATTAGTGACTTCTAGTCTTCCTGAAGCAATTTATTTATTTTCCTAACAAGGTATATAAGTGGAATGTGCTGTGTACGAATATATGCACTGATGCTTTTTTTTTTTTTTAAGTAAGATCTTCAAAGAACCAACATCTGGCTTTGTTGATTTTTTTTGTATTGTTTGCTTTCTATTTCTTTTATATCTGTTTTTGTCTACACTTACATTATTTGCTTTCCTCTACTGTGGATTTAATTTGCTCTTCTTATTCTAGCTTCTTAAGGTAAAAATTTATATCACTGATTTTAAATCTTTTCTCTTTTTTAATACAGGCATTTAAAAGAATAAATTTCTCTCTAAGGATTATGTGGGCTGCATCCTACAAATTTTGACACATTTAGTTTTTATTATCATTCAGTTTGAAATTTTAAATATTTTCTAGTTCCCTAAAGATTTCATCTTCTTTTTAAAAACCCTATGTTATATAGAAATGTGTGTTTAATTTCCAAATACTTGGGTATTGTTTAGATATCTTTACTAAAAACATCTTATTGTTATTGATTTCCTATTCAATTCCATTGTGGTCAGATTTCAATCTACTGCAGTTTAGTGAAATTTGTTTTCTGATCTAGCATGAAATGTGCATTTTTAGTGAACTGCTTCATCACTTTCTGTCCTTAAATCTCACTTCAAATTTTTCTTTCCTCTTTAAACTTAGCTTAGAAACTGGAATGAATCTGAATACTCAGAACAGGAACAAATAATGCCAGAAAGATCTGTTTACTTTGCAATTGACAAAGGTTGGCAAATCTCTTCTAAAATGTTCCCTCAAGGGCACAGATTTCAAATATTCTCTCCTGAAATCAGGTGGTGAATACAAGAAAAATGTGGTTACTTCTGCCTGTGTTTTTCAGTGAGTTACCTCTCTGCAGCAAGTGGCACTGGATGGGTCTCAGTATAGTCTGAAGACCAGGGTCTGCCCCTGTCACTCAGTATTTAAGTTTCTGGTTTCTAGCTCTTTGCCATTCCTAGTGCTCCACAGTCTGGAACATGGCAAACACTTAGGAAATTCTATTTCACTGAATGATGAACAGATACTGAACATCATCCGGCAGGGAAATCAGAAATGGTGGCGTCGAGAAAACAGATTTATGGAAGTAGATATTCCGCATTAGATACTGCAATGATATCTTCTATTAAGTTGATATATTGGATGTTGCCAAGTCACTCAAATGGCTAATAATAAATACTAGAGCTTTTATGAGAATGTAACTTCCTCTTTAAAAAATTCAATCCTAAAATCTGACTCTAAAATCAAGTTTCAAAATTTTAACATAAATGTAGTAGGAATTTTTATTTATGAATTAGGAAGTAAAGCATGGAACAGTAAAAAATATAACAAAAGGCAGATTTGGTGGGAGGTGGAAGGGAGTGGAGAGAGGGAGCTTTCTCTTTTATAGATGTTTGATATATTTACATGGGTTGGTGGATTAAAAGAAATACCTGCAAGACAGTTTTATCCTTGTGATTAAATTTAATCTTGTATGGAAAACTGTGTGCCAATTACATTGTTATGGCTTTGTTTACCAGATTCCAGAAGAATGCGTTGATTCGGTAAATTTAATTTTCAAATTAATCAGCACCATAGCCAAAATAATTTGCTGAAGATTTGTGTTCTTCTGTTATTACGTGGTTATTTTGGTGGTATGCTGTGCCTAGTATATTATCTTACACCTAGAAGAGAATAAATCTCTCTTGGGTTTAATGGATTTTTTTTTTTTTTTGTACAGCTAGAATGAGAAACAAAGTAAAAAGTCTTGCTGTTATGAATGTTAATTTTTTAAAAATTGGATTGATCTAAATTTAGAATCAATACCTAAAGAACTAAAGAATATCCTTTTTTCATGTGTACCAACCCTGCTAACTATTCCCTGCACACTTCATCAACCCTCCTTGTTCCGCTCCACCTTGCTCAAGACCTGTAAACTGTCCCATCAGTGAAATCTCTTGGGTGACCCCGGAAGATTAGGCAGAGGTGGGATTTTGCTAGGTGTATTAAATCACGTTCCCTGGAAGGAGACTCTGAGAAGGAGATTTGCAAGCAGGAAGTTTATCCCAGAATATTCCCGGGAAGAACACTCATAAGGGAGCGTGGGCAGCGGGGCGGACGGGAAGAGGCTGAGCTGCTGTGCAGTTGCAGCCAAGGCCTGGGCTGATCCGACCAGACGGTGGAGCTGGGAGGGCCGTTCATAGTCGTGTAGGATCAAGGCAAGGGGGCCAGGTTTTGTACCCAGGTCATTGCATGCAGGCTGCCCCTGGAGATAGAGTGTAACTTCGGACGGGACAACTCCCTTTTGCCAATTCCCAGAGAGCAAGTGAGCTGTGAGTCTTCTGCAGCCAAGGACCTGGAAGCTACGAGGAACGAGCGCCGCCATTTTGCAGGGCGCGCACCACAGCGCCCCCTACCGGGGGAGTGGGACGAGGCACGGCGGGGCAGGAGGGGGCGGACAGGTGCGAGGGGGTGGTTACAAGGACACCTTCTAGATGCACATAGGTTCTGAGCTTTGAAGAGGGACATGAGGAAGGGGCAGTGTGAAGGCGGATCGACGGATCGTGGGTGGCAGTGGCAAACTAGAGGAACGAAGTCCTGCAGCCGCCTCTGATGTCAGGAAACAGAGCTGCGGATGCAGACTGGGGGAAGGTTTCGGAGTGGTCATGACATGGCGGGAGGAGTGTGTGGGGTCTGGCGGTAAGTTGGTAGGAGGAGAGGTGAGGGAATGGGAAGCATTCGCAGAGTGACAGTAAAATTACAACAACTTATGATTTTAAAATTATTAAAATTTATAAAAATGATTAAAATACTTTAAAAATGGATTCGAATATTTTTATTGTTCTTATGTGTTTTTTGAAAAAAGATCCTAAGTATGGGGGGGGGAGACAATGAATACATATTTTGCTTAAAACAAGACCACCAGCGTAGTCAGAGTTTAGGTCTTTAAATGAGATTTCTTTGAATAGAGAAGCTCTTTTCCATTTGAAGGCTGTGACCCTTTTCTTTTTGTGACTATGGTGTTGGGTATTGCCACTGCTGTTACCTGGGAACTCTCTCAGGGCCATAAAACAATCCGTCCAGATACTCATCTCTGCCCCGTTTGGGTGCCCTTCTCCCTGGGAGGTTCCTCCCTCACCATCTGCACACGGCTTTGCCTTCTCTGCTCCTCACTTGGGGCCAGCTGTGGCTGCCAGATGTCTGACCTCCTCTCCTGGAGACAGCCGGGGAACACCTCTTCTGCCTGGAGGCTTTTAGTTTTTTGTGTCCTTCTCCCAACCTGGCTTTGGCGTCCAGCTACCAGGGGAAAGCCAACTTTGGTCATCATGATCCGGCTTAGGGAACACCATTAAAAGTTGGCAAGTGCTGTAAATTTCATTTTGGATAAAGCATTTTAAAAGCTAATGGATAAAGTTGAATACAAGAAATTCATTCTAATTTTTGTCAGTTTCTGAAAAAAGTTTCACTCCCGGTTCATATTTACATTTAGTGATCTAGATTCCCCTGGCCCTTGGCGTCTATCATTTTCATTTCTGAGTCTGACTTTTAAATTTTGTTCCTCCTATATTGATTTTTTTTTCACCATGATATCTCTATTTTGGATAAAATCTTTTTTCTTTCTGTCTTCCTCCTGTTCTTCCTCCTTTCAATTTTATATCTCATTTTTCTAATTCTCTTTCCTGAATAATTCCTACCTTAGGCTCTATATTCCTGGCTTCCTTTGTCAAATTAGTCTTAGATGCCCTGTGGCCTTCCCAAGAGGCTACCGAGGCAGTTCTGCCACGGCAGTTAGGGATCTATGGGTGTTCTAAGGCCACTTCTAGAGTTTTGCAAGACTATTTTTAGTCCAATAATCATGTTGCTTGGTCTGTTTGTAATGGTTCCCTCATAGTCTAGGGACATTAGGTGGGCAGTCGTCAACATCATCATGGTCAATCACCACAAATATACTGAGTTTCCTGAGCAGGCGGGAAAAACACGAGGGTCTTCATTTTAATAGCTTACACCATGCACGAATGAATGGTATTGTCAAAACTTACCGTGAAGACTGCAAAATCACAGAAAATGAACTTTTGTCTCTAGAATTCCAGGACTTATTTTGCAAGTAGAGTTTTGAGCATATGTATTTTCCTAATGATTCAATTAAGTAAAATTTTAAAGCATTGTATCTGATTTTAAAGGGAAGAAAGGTTAACTGCATAAAAATCAGAAAATGATGAAAAGCATAGAGAAAATAAATAAAAACAAAATTCACCCATAATTGCATTGGTTAGAGAGAATCCCTGTTAACCGCTGGGCTATTGCTTTCTAGCCTTTTTTTCCTTTGATACTATAAAAGTGGTATAAAGTTTATAAACTTTTATTCTCTTCACATTATGGACAGTTTCTCATATCTTTTAAAGATGTCTTTAAGGTAAGACAATTTGAAAATGATAGCATACTGTTCCATTAGATGGTTAGCCATAATTTACTTGAACATTTTTCATTGGTCCTATATGTTTGAAATGTTTTATTATCATAAGCAACATTGTTATAAACACCAAACACTCTTGTACAAGCGAAATTGCTGGCTCAAATTATGATGTTTTACAATTTGATGGAAGCTTGCAGGAAGATGAGGACAAAAATCTCAAAACCAAATTTAAAAGATTTTTACAACCTTTAAAGAGATTTCATTATTACTCTGGACATTGTGTGAAAGATCTCTTTCATTTTTTCTTCCTTTAATAGCTTATATAATTGTTACAAAAATACACATGTAGAATATTCATCTCAAATATTTTATTGATGCCAAACACTGAAGGCTGAGGAAGCTCCCTGTGTTCTAACCAAACTAAAATCACCAGTGCAGTCAGTGTGTCTCAGTAGTCACGTACTTTACTGAAAGCAAAAGAAGACCGTCATCCTCAACTTTGCCTGGACTTGCATGGCCTGACCCCACAGTTCATAACCCTGTCATCCAAATCCCAAGCCATCATTCTGCTCTCATGTCCATAAATCTATTTGTCACCACCATTTCTCAGCACTGCATTTACTCTTGACAAGAACATAAAGACAGGGTTCCTCATTTCCTGTGGCCATTAAGATTCTTCTACTCTTCACTCAAGGGATGACCCCAGGGTGATAATTTTTACTTCCTTCTTTAATGCATCCTCATTCTTGAACAACTCAGCTCACCTCTTCTACAACATCATCTTTTCTCCCCCGAGTTAATGATTCTCTTTCATTCTATCATTTCTCATTGTATAGCACATTATGGTGTTGTGTGATGATTAGTAGTTTATCTGCCAGTCATCCTCATCAACGATGACCTATTTATCCATGTATCATCCCCTCTATCTGCACAGAGCCAACCAGAGTGTGTGTAACATTAAGTGTTCAGATATTTGTTAAAGGTATGATTGAGTGATAAGCTTTGCTTTGTGCCTGTTCGTATACAACTCACAGAGTGTTTGAAGGGAAAACAGACTATGTAAATAAAAGACTATGTATGTGATGGTGATCATAATCCTTTTTTCAGATGACTTGTAACTTCCCAATGTCTCAAGATCAAATTCAAAGCTTCTCACTAAGTTTTTCCAAACTTTTCATGCATGGCTCTTGTACTTTCGTTAAGATTTTTTTTGTTCATGGAACTTTGGCTTATTTTTCATCCTGGATCCATCCAAGACTGGACCATTCTGCTTTCAAATTCATGGGAGTTAATAGGAACACTTAATCAAAGTAGGATTCATTCCATTTGGTTATCTCCATGTTGCCAGTCAACTCTTTACCTGCACGCCTCTTGAATTTCACACTCTGTAAATGCACCATCTCGTGTAAATGTGTATATGGTGGAGTGGGTGGAGAGAGGAACTCCCATGGTTTGAAAAAGATGAACCAAAACCAGACTCAAATAATAATTATTATTATTTTACCTTAGCTAGGATTTGAATTCCACAACAAACAATGCTTTCTCTCTCTTGCATATGAAATATTGGCCCCCTACAAAGGGGCCTTCTTCTACGTGAGATTTTATTGAAACTTTGTGTCTTTGAGATAATTTTTTAATAAGCACAAGAATATATTTTAGATGTATTATATCTTCTAGGAAGCAAATTAGGGGAAACAAGGCAAATTAATTGGTAGAATTAACTAAGGAAGGTAGAATGTTGTCTTAGGCTGCTTTGTCATGTTGTAACAGAGTATCTGAAACTGAGCAATTTATAAAGAACAGAAATTTATTTCTCACAGTTTTGGAAGCTGAGAAGTCCAAGATCAAGGTGCAGGCAGGGTTGTTGTCTGGTGAAGGGCACAGTCTCTACTTCAAAGATGTGCCTTGAATGCTGCATCCTTCTGAGGGGAAGAAAGCTGTTCTGCACATGGCAGGAGATTGAAAGAGAGTGAACCCACTCATGCAAGGTCTTTTGATAGCAGCATTAATCCACTCATGAGGGCAGAGCCTTTGTGACCTAAATACCTCCCATTAGGAACTACCTCCCAACACTGTTTCATTGGGGATTAACTTTCCAGCATATAAACTTTGTGTGTTTTTGTGTATTCAACACATGAGTTTAGCCCATAACTAATATAATTTCACTCCATCATAGACTATAATTAATTGATAAGTTGTTTTTGGAATACTAATATTCAATTATCAAAATTTAAAAAAGAATTTGCTTCTGGGCACATTTTAAACATGCAATTTATTTTAATTAATTTGGGTAAATAAAAACACATATAAGTTTAAGGAATCATTTTTATGCATCCATTTTAGTCTGATTGGCAGTATTGCCTTTTTAGATTTATAATATTGCTAAGCTAAAACACTTGGGTTATGCAGTGTAAAATGACCTTTGCAGTTTTGGCCCAGCTGACCAAGTATCTGAAGATACACAGAAGTTAGTGAAATAAAACAAGCCAGCTGGAACAGGCATGTTGCCATGAGGGTTAGGAGCACAATTCTACATAGTACTCAAGATGCACTAAAGAAACCTCACTTTTATATATTAAAATATTATAAACAAATAAAGCAGAAGGCAACATAAGGCTTGTATTTCAGCTTGAGTCCAAAGACATAACATTCTTCAACTATTAGGCTAAAGCTGCTTTGGTGAATTTTAATTTTTGAAAAGTTCATTATGTTTGAAAAATAAATAATTCAACTTTTTTGTTAAAGTTTGATCATTAGTCTAACAAGTAGGCAGCTACTAATCTTCTGAGGATTTCCTTTCTGTGAGTCTCAGGGAAAAGGAATGGTTTTCTTGTTCAGCATCTTGAAATAAAAATTTAGGGACAGATAAGAGATTTCTGGGTGACTGTATTCCTTCTCTGACTTAGGGAAGAAGGAGGTTAGAAAATTCCACTTATTTGTACTTATCACTCTTCCTGTTCCTCCAACATTCAGATGCGCTAAAAAGATTCCAAAAGGGAGCTTGGGCTTTGGCTCAAGACCCCTTAGGACTCACGGCCCAATCCATTTCCTGCACCCCAGAAGGAAGGCACAATGATCTGTGTCATCCACAAATTTTAGTGTAAAATATCTGTGAATGAGATTGTGCTCCCTAACTCATGCAAACACAGCAGCCTACATGTGGAAGAGATTGTCCTCAAAACTGGCTCTGTTCCCCCAGCCCTGGGGTCTGGCTGGTTGTTCTTGTGGCAGAGTTGCTATTGTGTAGATGAGGGGCTGCTTGCACTTGTTTCGTGGCCGGGCATAGCTACCCTGGGCTTATAAAAGTGCATTATCTGGTAGGGGCTCCCACCACTTTTCACCAAGGAAGGAAGGTTGTCACCACCATTCTCTCTAACATCTACAACTTCAGACTTTACATACCAGTGACTATGGAGGCTGCTGGAGCACCCTCAAATAAAAGATGCCTCCAAGTCCTCTCCCCATGGGCTCATTCAGGCTTCATCAGCATGTGAAACAGGGAAGAGCTATGTAATCATAGCTATTAGGCTTTGGCCTGACCCGCCGTAGTTCACCATCACAGTCAATTAATGATAGAGCTGGATGCCTCCCTGAACCTTCCTATAGCCAGCTGGTTATAATGGAAAGGGCTGAGAAGGGTTGCAGCCTGTTATTTTTAAGGCTTTATTTGAAGGCTTTCCATACAGATAAATTATGCATATATGTCAGATAAAATATGGCATACTTGCCCCTCCAGATTTGGTTCAAAGTGGGCCTAAACAGCTCGTTTTCTTCTCTCATTTTGGAGCAAGTGTACTTGTTTCAACAAATAACTGAGCACTTGCTACCCATTGTAAGACACGGTGCTAGGCTTTGAGTAGCAGTTTCACGGGTTTTTTTCCTCCTTAACTAATTAGAAATGGCTACCGAGTTTTGTTAAATGTCTGTTTAGGAAGCTGACATTGTAATGTACTTTTTCTACTTTAATTTGATGGTATAATATATTATGTTATGAGAGTTCCTTATGTTGAAACATCCTTGAATTCTTGGGATATGCCCCAGGGATTTCTCTTAGTCCATTTTCTATTGTTACAACTGAATACCACAGACTGTAATTTATAAAGAATAGAGGTTTATTTGGCTTTTAGTTCTGGAGGCTGGGAAGTCCAAGTTCAATCAGCTGGCATCTGGTGAGGGCCTTCATGCTGTGTCATCCCCTTTCAGAAGGGCAGAAGGTCAAAAGAACAGGTGTGTAAGAGAGAAAGCACGAGAGGACCATGATCACTTTGTAACAACTCACTCTCTTGATAACTAAACCACCCCCATGATAATGACATTCATCCGTTCATGAGGGCTCCACCCTTATGCCCCAATCACCTCTCCTTAGGCCCCACTTCCCAATGTTGCCACACTGGGTACCAAGTTTCAACGTGAGTTTTTGAGGGGACAAATACCCAAACCATAGCAGAATGTAATTATTTTATACACTCCTAGATTCTATTTGAAAATGTTTTTTTGAAAATTCTGCATTTATATTAATTTGACAATATTTTATTTAGAATTTATATTCATAAGTAAATTCAGGTATAGTATTCATTTGTCTATCTGTGTCTGGTTTTGATATCATGGCTATCTTAGATTTGAAAATGAGCTGAGAAGCTCTTCATCTTTATCATTGGCAGAGAGTGATAGATAATGATCTGTTTTCATAAATCATTGACTGAGCCTTAGTCTTTGCCTCTGTAAAATGAGAATCACAGATTTTTTTCTGCTTTCCAGAATTGCTATGAAGATCAAACATATAAGGAAATATTTTTCAAATTCTAACATGATATACAAATATTAAAAAAATAATAATCATTATTATTCTATGTCCAAAGGTTGAATTTGTCCACGTTTATAGCTGTATTGCTTCCAAATACTCTCTCTCTCCTTCCTTGTCTGCCTTTCTATGTATTTCTCAGGTTTCAGAAATTGACTTGGAAATTCAGTATAATTAGGAACTCAGAATTCAGTCTTTGGCTCTGACATATACTAGTTTTGCAAACTTTGTTCTAATCATTGAATATGTTTAAGCCTCAGTTTCTTTGTCTATGAAATGGGGACAATAGAACCTACCTCATGGAGTTGTTGAGAGAGTGAAGATATTTTAAACATTTTTAAAAGAATAATTGTAAAAAACATAGCTTGATGCCTGGCACAGAAGAAGCCTGAAATAAATATTATTTGTTACTACTATTATTAATAATAATACTTTTGTTGAATGACTCTGAATTCTTTGGAAGAGCTGAGTATATTAGATAGTTTGACTTACTAAGAAGCTTCTTAATATCCTGTCTTTAGTAGGTGAAAAGTATTTCAGTTCAAGTTTTTCCCCAAGATGGCATTCTGATATACACTAAATGTTATTTTTCTAGTAAAATCTGCAGTTTAGCTATTACAAGTTATGTGACCCCTCGGAGGTTTTGGGAAGAATTATTGGTGCTCAGGAATTTGAAATGTAAAGGCATATACTTGAAACTGTGTCATTACATTTGGGCAACACCCCCAAACTAGCATCTTCATTGAAAGAAGGGGGAGGGGGCGGGAAGAAATCTTAAAAATTTTTGTGTTTTTCCCCGCAATATGCATCCTTCCTACTAATCAGTCCTGACTGATTCATATTTATGACCCAGATATTCCCAAAGGAGGCCCCAGAATGACAGAAAAGGAAGCAAACCAAGGAAAGTTGCTTTTTCCTCCAGGTCAGTCCTACCCCTGACTCCAGTAGGCAAGATATGGACTCATATCCTGCCACAGAAAATTGGTTTTTCAGAAAAATTTGAAAGGGGAATTTATTCTTATTCCAAAAATAAACCTGAGGACATGTCATACCATTTCTACTTGATGTGCCATTGGAGTAGCTGACTGCAAAGGCTAAACCTAAACCTTTCAGATGTGTTTTCTTAGTGAGGGTTTTACCTTTGGCTTAGCCATTGTGGGTATTTCCTCATTTGTAACAAGTCACCAGTGTTCTGAGCTGCAGTATCGACTGTGAGCCTTGTTTTTGTTCATTCACCAGAGTGGAAAATCATAGGGTTCGTGTAATTAGCAGTCTGGAAAAATATCAACAAACAGATGGGTCTTCTGTGGCCAAAAAGTTCTGAGCCTGGGAGACCCCCATGAGGAGTAAGGGGCATCTCGGGGGATGTGTGTACAGAAATGTTTGACTCTGCAGCAGTTCATGGGGACAGAAGAAATGCAGCCACATAATTGCTGTTTTTCTCCAACATTTTATGTAGAATGAGGAAGGTTATTTTAATGTGGCTATATGACCAACCAAATGATGGATTTATCTGCGTGGTTTCCATCAAAAGCATCTAAAATATGTGTATTTTAGGCCTGGTGACAAAGCCGTCTCTTATAACTGCCCCTTCCTTCACCTCAACCTTCACATCTGTCTGAATTTGGAAAGTTTTGAGGGATTTTGTGGATCACTTTGGTGGCATAAGTAAGATATTGTGTACAAAAACTCTTATGAACATGACTTATTGCTAGTGGTGTGCTGTAGCCGGCTCATGAGGGCTGATGTCCATCTCCTCCCAAACCCACAGTCAGTGTTGCCATGTTTGTAGCTCGAAATCAGCCATGCTGGGAATATTTACACCACAGGAATCAGTAGATGCTACAGATCATCCCCACAGAGAGCTTGTCATCAAACACTTCCTGGCCCTCTGCCTCATGTCACTATTCTTCAATCTTTGATCAACTGAGGATGGGCTGCTCTTTTAAGACAGATACTTCTTGGACTCCACAATCTATGAAGATGGCTTCTCATACATACCCTTCCTTGGAAAAGGAGGTGAGTTTTATTTCTGAAGTGGATATTTGGCTTCTTGCCTCCATTTATCCTTCACTGGATAACTGTACCCCAGCTTCTATCTTCTGTTTGCACATGATTCACTCATTTATCATCAGCCCAGAGCTTTGGGCAGTGTCCATTCCTGGCTCAGAGATTAAGCATGTTACACAGGCCAAAGGCCTTCAGAGCATTGTCTTCCTTTGGCTGGAGTAACCGGTTCAGGCATGGACATGTGATCCATTTGGCACTGATGAAGCATGTGAGACTTTTCCTGCAACTTCTAGAAGACAGACAGTTACTGGAATTGAATTACAAAGATGTAATATTGGAGTTGCTTAACTGGCATGAAAACAGGCACATAGACCAGTGGAACAGAATACACATGGTCATCTAATTTTCAACAAGGGCACCAAGAAGACAAAATGGGGAAAGTATAGTCTCTTCAATAAATGGTGCTGGGAAAACTGGATTTCCACATGCAAAAGAATGCAATTGGACCTTTATACAGAAAAATCAACTCAAAATGGATAAAAGACCTAAACATAAGACTTGAAACCATTAAACTCTTAGAAAAAAAAACATAGGAAGTAAACTCCTTGACGTTAGCCTTGGCAATAATTTCTTGAATATCACATCAAAATCTCAAGCTACATAAGAAAAGAGTAAATAGACAGGACTACATCAAAGCTTCTGCACAGCAAAAGAAACAATCACCAAAATGAAAAGACCCTACAGATTGGGAAAAAATATCTGTAGACTATATATCTGCTAAGGGGTTAATATCCAAGATTTATAAGGAATTCACACAACTCAATAGCAAAAAACCATACAATCCAATTAAAAAATGGGCAAAGGCTCAAAATAGACATTTATCCAAAGACAATGTAAAAATGGCCAACAGGTAATGAAAAGGTGCTCACCATCACTAATCATCAGAGAAATGCAAATCAAAACCGCTATAAGATACTACCTTTCATCTGTTAGGATGGCTATTATCAAAAAGACAAGTGAAAACAAGTGTTGGTGAGGGTATACAGAAAAGGGAATTATTGAACATTGCTTTGGGAATGTAGATTGGTGCAGCCATTATGGAAAACAGTGTGAAGGCTCCTAAAGAAATTAAAAATAGAAGTACCATATGATCCAGCAATCCCTTTTCTGGGTGTATACCCAAAGTATATAAAATCACCACCTCATAAAGACATCTGCACTTACGTGTTCATTGCAGCATTATTCAAAACAGCCAAGATATGGTAACAACTTAAGTGTCCATCAATGGACAAGTGGATAAAGAAACTGTGTGTGTGTGTGTGTGTGTGTGTGTGTGTATAATGGAATACTATTCAGTCTTTAAAAAGGAAGAGATCCTGCCATGTGCTACATTATGGATCGACCTAGAGGGCTTTACACTAAGTGAAATAAGACCCAGAAAGAAAAATATTGCATGATCTCATTTATATATGAAATCTTTTTTTCAAAGGTCAGATATATAGAGATAGAAAATAAAACAGGTTACCAAGATTGGAGGGGCAATAGGGAGACATAGATCAAATGATACAAAGTAGTAAACATGTAGGATGAACACATTGAAAGATCTAGTGTACAACATGAGGACTACAGTTAATAATAGTGTATTGTATTCAGGATTTTTTGCTAAATGAATAGATTATAGCTGCTCTTGCAGGGGTGTGTGTGTGTAGTGGGTAACTGTGAGATGATGGATAAGTTAATTTGTTTTACTATAGTAACTATGTTACTCTATATATGTATCTTACAACATTATGCTGTATACTTTAAATATACACAATAAAATTTATTTCAAGAAAAACACTGGAGTTGCTGCTGCTGTCTTACTACCACAGGAGCACGGGCACTGAGAAGTCCAGCAGCCCAGAGAAGTGGAGGGGAGGGACGGAGGAGTGCACTGGATCCTGGTGGCACTGTCCCTCTTTTGATGTCCTGTCTGAAGCCCACTCTTTCCACTGACTTTTCAGTTATGTGATCATATACTTCCATTTTACTTAAGTTATTCAGGGTTGAGTTTTCTATCACCACAGTCCAAAGAACCTTCTCTGGTATACTGGGAGTTTGCCAAATAATTTCTTCCTGACATCACGAACAATGTTATATTAATACTGCTGCTAGTTTAAGGAACCCACGTCTAGGCTTCCGTAACCTGGGATGACAGAGTCTACTTTACCCATTTTAAAAGAGGCTAAAGGTTATTCTTAGATAATATCAAAAATATCTGTTACTTCTAATTTGAACACAAATGAAAAAGAGCCTGGAGAAACTTAAATGATGAGCTCTTCATTTAATTTGCTGCCTGAGTCTTCAGAAACAGGATGTGCTTCCAAAAAGGAAAGAGCACTGGGACAATCCTACAATTCATCAGTGGTGGCCACTCACGACAAGCACGCTTCTGATATTTGAACAGACCCTTCTAAGCCACGGAGGAACATAGTCCTTCTGCCATTGCCCAGATCAGTGTGTCATTGAGTCTCTGGGGAAAACGCCCTGCTTTGATCTACAGAGGACACTGTGTTAGTAACCACAGTGTAATTTCCTACATTCTCATTATTGGCCAAGAAAAATGAGGCTGATCCGCTTGGATTCATGCTCTTTCCCCAACCCCAGATTTGCCAGCCCCTGGTGTGGTCTTGTGCCGTGCTTGGAACACGGCAGGTTCTCAATGAATGTCAATAAATGTATTGCATGGACGACTGTTGAGAGAGATGACCCTAAGGAACAAGTAAATCTCCTGACACGGTGAGGTGCCCAGGGTGCAAAAACAATGTATTTGTAGTAGCCAGTCCAAGCAGGCGCATTCTGAAATAGCATCATTATTAAATATTTGTTTTAGCTTTAAAAGATTTGAGGGCATGTTAGAACACGGGCTCTTTCTTCCACTGAAAATTTTATCTATTATTTAAAAAAATGTTTTAAAAGGCACCAAAGTACATTTATTATTAGAATAAACTATTTAGTTGAAATTGTAAAGTTGCTTATTTTCATTTTCACAGGAAAAAGGTAATGTTTTTAACCTACTCTTGGTGAAACGAATGCATTTAGCATCTCCACTTCCTCCCCCTACCCCAGGCTGGGCTCTCTCCTCTGGCTGCTGATGCTCCCTTAGGCTTATATAGCAGGGGTAGCTTTAGGGAAGAGCTGGCTGGTTTCTCTGGTCAAAATCATAGCAATCACAGTGCCAATGAGGTCAAGGTAGTAAGTTTAAACCTGAACCAGACAAGTGGTTTCACAAAAAGAAAAATAAAAAAAAATTTTACTATATCATCATCTGTCACAAAAAGCAACCTCCAACTGGCTGCTCCCAACTGGCAGGTCTATTTGTTTTGTCACAAGTAGACAGGGCAAGATAGTCCACACCCATTGCCATGTCCTCTTGATGAATCCCGGGAATGGAATCTGAGTCTGTAGAATGGGCACATTTCATGTTGCAAGAACCCACCAGTGAAGCCCAAGCTAATAAAACATGTCCTTTACATTTCCTTTAATTATAGTTAAGAAGTTTCTTGCATGAGGCTTTTATGTTTCTGTGTCTACCTTCTTTGATGACCCACAAAATCCCTGGAATCCGAAAGTATTCTGAGGCCTCCAGAGGAAGCAGTTATTAAAAAAAGAGGAACATCACTGTCAATCCAATGACAGTTTAGGTCAGAGTTTCTCAAATTTTCTCAGTTTGTGGCTCCCTTAACTTCCCAGTAATTGTTCTCATGGTACTCAAGGCCAAAAGAAATATCCAACAGTTCCATTTATGAAGTAAGTCCAAACACCTTAATAATATTTATGTTTGAATGACTTAGTAGCTATTTGAAAAACTAAAACACATAAATTAAAAGAAAAAAATAATATTTTATTTCATTCTTTAATAACCACAATTACTAATGAGACGTGTGCACCTGTTGGCACTGAGTGGCTTCTCAAATCTCAGAATAAGATTGACCACCACCCCCTCCTTTCCTCTTCTATGTTGGGTTTCAAGCAGGATTGGCTTTTTATCACACAAACCACTGAAAACCTTTTGCAAAGATCTGATATCATCAGGAGGAAAATGGTATCATTTGATGTTGAAACTGTGAACTCCCACTGGAGGGGATGAGTATATACACACATAATGAGCGTGGTGCACACCGTCTGGGGGATGGACATGCTTGAAGCTCTGACTCAGGTGGGGCAAGGGCATTATACATAACCTAAACATTTGTACCCCCATTATATGCTGAAATAAAAAAGAATAAAAAAGAAACCATGAACTCCCTTCAGCTATTAGTTCACTCACTGCCTGACAGATATTAAGTAATTCTGCATTTCCCTCAGAAATTTAAAGTATTCTGTCATGTCCTTGGATGTCCACTGTAGCACCCCTGGGTGCCTTGACACACAGTTTGAGAACTATGGACACAAACAATATTAATAAACACCTTTGGTTCATCATTAATAGTGATAATTTTATCATCTTTAAGTTGTTATCAATATTTTGAAAACTGTGCTTCATTGTGTTTTTCTTTGAAGTCTAAATGTTTTGATTGGCTGTAACACTTGCTTTGCAAAGAATCTCCAATGTATTTGTAACCAGGGTCAAGACAAGTAGTCGTCTGCCTCCTATAGCTTTGAGGACACCATCCATATTTAAGCATGAATGGGTTAGCTTTTGTCATGAATGTTCATGCTTTGCATCAAAGACTGTATGGGAACATTGTTGAACTAAATTGAATGGGTCATTCACCCAGATGGATCAGACAGAGGGTGAGCAGATGAGGAAGGAGAGCAGGGAGAGGTAAGAAGAATTGATCTTTACATGGAAAGAGGACTGGGACTCCTCACTCATCCTTCAAGACCCAACTCAGGCAAAAATGCCCCCTGAGAGGCTTCCTGGTTAGGAAGTGCTCTGTGCTGCCCCTATATGCCCCAGGTCACACTGTGCTACACCAGCCTCAGCCACCCAACAGGAGCTCCTTGGAGGCAGAGGCCCTGTCCTTTGTCTTCATTATCGAAGAACCAAGCACAATTCTTGATCAAGAAAGAATAGAACTGCCGGGCGTGGTGGCTCACGCCTGTAATCCTAGCACTCTGGGAGGCCAAGGCGGGTGGATCGCTCGAGGTCAGGAGTTCGAGACCAGCCTGAGTAAGAGTGAGACCCCGTCTCTACTAAAAAATAGAAACAAATTATCTGGCCAACTAAAAATATATATAGAAAAAATTAGCCGGGCATGGTGGCGCATGCCTGTAGTCCCAGCTACTCAAGAGGCTGAGGCAGTAGGATTGCTTGAGCCCAGGAGTTTGAGGTTGCTGTAAGCGAGGTTGACGCCATGGCACTCACTCTAGCCCGGCCAACAGAGCGAGACTCTGTCTCAAAAAAAAAAAAAAGAAAAGAAAGAAAGAAAGAATAGATGAACCACAATGAGTTTTTTGTTTTAAGAGCAGGCCACTGAAGGGGAAGTAATATTTAGGGTGAGTCTCCTAAGGAAACATAGGATTTCACCAGAAAGCTCAGCTAGAGGGGAGTTGGAGGGAGGCATTCTAGGTAGGCAGAGCAGTAAGTGTGAATTCCAGGAGGGAGGGATAGCAATGGAATCTTTGAAAATGTGTGAGCAGTTCTGTGGGGTTGGAGAGGACAGTGAACACTCAGAAGGGGCAGAGGTTGAGAATGGAGAGGTGGGCTGGGTCAGGCCACACGGGGCTGTAGAGGCTACTGTGAAGAGTATGGGTTTGATCAACTAGACAATGGGTAGCCCATGCAGGGTTCTAAGTGGCGCAACAGAATAATCAGCCCTATACTGGGAATGGACCACGGAGGCTGCAGGGTTGGGGAGAGGATGAAGGCGTGGAGGTGAGTGCCATGACTACTGGAGTAGCCCAGAAAGGAGAGGAGAAGGACTTCCTTCACAGAGCCTGGGCCTGACTCCATGGCCTTCATCAGCTTTTCATGTAAAAAGTGTTGGTATGACATGACATGGACCTTTAAAAAGACTTTTCATTTTGAAATAAATTTTAGACTTGCAGAAAAGTTGCAAAAATACCATGTTCCCATATATTATTAACTCAACTTTGCCCAGAGTAAACATCTTCCACATCTGTGGTATGGTTATCAAAACCAGGAAATTCACATTGCTAAAATACCACTAACCAATCTACATACCTCATTAGATTTTGGTTTTCCCATTAATATCTTTTTTGTGACTCAGGATTCAATCCAGGATCCCCCATTGCATGTACTTGTCATGTCTCCTAATGTCTTCCAATCTGGGCCAACTCCTCAGCCTTTCTTTCTCTTTCATGACCTTGACAATTTTGGAGAATATTGGCCAGTTATTTGTAAAATGTTCCTCAATTTGGGTTTATGTAATATTTTCTCATGATTAGATTGATGCCATGCTTTTTTGGCAAAAATGCAAGGTGGTTTTGCATCTTTCTCAGTCCATCGTATCAAGGGTGTATAATGTTGATGTGTCTTATTGGTGAAGCTGACAAAGGGAAAATTTTAGGAAATTGTAATTTTGAGACTCTCTCTCATCTTCTGCACCAGTTTAGGCCTTTTTTTGTTTTTACTCTTACTTCTTTCATGAAGAAGTTCCCTGACAAAGATCAAGTGTCTTTCCCTAGACTTCCTCCAGGAGCAATCATCAGCCATGAAGATAAGGGTGACTGAGCCACATGACAAAGGTGGCAGAGACATTCACAGACTGTTCTATGAGAAAGAAATAATGCCATTGTGTTTAAGGTCTTTTTTTTTAAAGTAACAGATTAACCTATTCTCTATCACAGGTCCTTAAAGTTAAGATAGCACAACCAAGAGTGATGTGTATTTTTCTTTTTCACATATGTTAGCTTTATTTACATAAATATATTGCTACTGAGGGAGGGGGGGCTGAAATTGTTAGTATATTTCTTGTTATTCTCCAAGAACATATGCTATAGTTTATAGATGCAAGTTTTCAAGGCTATTAATATTTCATTCTTTTGAAATTATGATAAGCTGTCAAATAATTCCTCTGTCTCAGATAGGTATAGGTTGGCAAAGGTGACACAGGGGTTGCTACTTCCCTGCGCTACACACAAGACAGACATTGCTAACTGATCACGTCACTCTTCTTCCAAGCTTGGATGCAGCATCATAATTTTTTCTCAAATAAAATACCAGGCAGCCATTACTTATCTACTGGAGTTGATTCAAAATACGACGGTCTTTGCCATTTTGGAACTAGAATTTCCATGGAAATACTTAAATATATTAGGTAGAATAACAAGCTTTCCACTAGCGTATAAATAATTCTATCACTTTGCTATAAACAGCACAGACTGTACATATAGGTAAATGATAACTGAATACATAAGAGAGATTTTTCTAGTCATTTTCCTTCATGTTTTAAAGGAAAGTAACGTATCTCACCACTTTTCTTCATTTTTGAATTCCTCTGAGCTGGATTTACTCTTCAACTGTGGCCATGTGCTATCTTGTAATTATTTTCCTGTCTCTCTTCCCCGGGGGTAGAAGTTTCCCTCTGGAGTGTGAGGATACCGTCTGACTCCTTTGTATCCTCCGAGCCTAGCACTGCGCTGGCTACATCGCAAACATCTGAACATCGTGTGAGTCAGCACAGGCCCACTGTGCTAGAATAACACATCTTGTGACCTAAGGCAAGTGTATTTCTCGCTGAGAGGCTCTCCTCAGAGAATCACCTCACGGGCAGAGGCGCCATCTTGTCACGTGCTCCCAGATGGCCGGTGCAGGGAGGAGGGAATGAGGAGGGGTGAGCTGCAGACCAGCTCTCAGAGCTTTTGCACTTCACTGGTCAAAGCAAGTCCCATGCCCACACCTAATTTCAGAGAAGATGGGGAAGTTCAAACTTGCCCTGAGCTCAACAGTGAGGCGAACAGGATATCTGTGAAGAACTCTAATGATGACCTGCCTCAGTGTCCCAGGAGAACATTTGTGAATGAATACAATAATGTCTGTCTCTTTTGCTTAAAAACTGGGATGAGACCCTCAAAGACCACACTTCTCCCTTCCCTTTTGAAAAAAGCCAGAGCAGAGAGACAATTATACTAAGCAGTATGTTTTCAGGTCAGCAACATGAATTTCCATCATTATCTTTGTGTCCTCAAGCAGGAGGAAATAATTGTCCTTCTTCAAAAGGAGGATTCTATCCCCTGAGCATCAGAAGAACTTGAACCTTGCTCAAGGGCTTATATTTATTCATAAAACACTTAAACAATATGTCCCTGACAATTGTTTCAGATTAACTTATTTCCAATGGAGGCATGCCCGTTTTCCTCTTGTAAAAACCTAAACAGACTGGAACTTTACTTTTAGGAACTTATTAAGTTGAGCATAATGTAATAATATTCGTTAAACTTTAAGCACTAAATAGTCACTAAAGAGACAATGTACTTTTCTCACATGCTGAAGCACGAAGCAGAGTATACAGGTGCCTGGTAAGTATTTGTTGTTGAACTGGTTTTCCAAGAAACAATCTTCCAGAGCGGCCTAAACTAGAAGAAATTTGGTCAAATCTTTGGAATGAATTATAAACTCCCTCGTTTTTTCTTTCTCCATTGACCAGGAAGACATTCTCTTCTGAGACTTTACTTAATCCTATGGTACTTTCAGAAGATTTGCTCAAAGTTTCTCATTTTGCTTTTTATTGGTAAGTGTAATAATGGTTCAAATGCTTATTTTAATTTTGGTTTATTTTACTAGTGCTTTCATTCATTTTCATTATGGCTTGTCTTGGTGGATATGTCAAAAAGATTCCTTGTACTTCTAGAACATGAAAGGCCAGAGCTTTGCTGGACATCTTGTTTCCATCACCATAAGGATGGCCACTTTGGCCCCAAGTGAGGATGTGGTACGTCCACATCATAAGCCAGTTCTGCAGAATGGTGTGGGCAATGACAGCCTGGGGACAAGTTTTGAGTAAACCCCACCCTCCATGACATGACACATAAGACCTTCCATGATCTGACCCCTGCCCACCTCTCCAGCTTGTCTCCTACTACTCCCTCTTCTGTATAGAGTGGGATAATAAATTCTCCAAGGATAGGGATTGTCCCTATCTCATTCCACGTCAAATCCCTAAAACTCGATAAATACCCATGGAGTGAGGGAATCCGCGGTAGTCTGGGCACATGACTTGCTCCCTTCTGCATCCATACCTTCCCGAAGGCTGTTCCCCAGGCTTGGCAAGTTCCCACTACTCTTGGCTCAACTATCACCTCCTCTGTGTACCTTGTCCAACCTCCCAGGCACAGCTCATTGCTTTTTACTTCCTTGATTGCTGTGAACACGGCCCTAGTATAGCACTATTGTTGTTACTGTTGTCATGTAATTTTCTGTCTATTGTCTGTTTTCAGTCACTGAACAGACAGCTCCTTAATAACAGAACGTTTGTCTTATTCATCTTCTTGTTCCAGAGCCTGGTTAAGTGCCTGGCATAGAGCCTTTGTATGGAGGATTTTTAGTTATAACAGCTGCCCTATACCTTCATTAATACACATTCTTAGAGTTAGGATCACACAACCCAGAGTGATGTTTAGAGCAGACATGTCATAAATCTGGCTGCTATGAAATGCAAAGCAAGGACAAGCGCTGACTAACTGCATCTCAGGTCTCAAGACCAATGCGATGGCTCCAGCCCTGTGTTACTGGGGGTGAAGGCCCAAACCCATCCTGCAAGGTGTCTGCAACTCCACCATCGGGGAGATGCTCCTGCCCCATTCTGACTGTTTTCTTCCACGTAGGGGGAGCTCAGCTAGTGTAATACTCTCCCTCTGCCTCTTTATTTATATTAATAATACTTCATCCCAGGAATGTGGAAAGATTTACCTTTTTGGGAAATGTGGGAGGAATACATTGGGATTGCTCATTTTAACCCCTCTAATTTCTTTTAGGGGACAGATGCTTCTGGAAGCATGTGTTTTCCTGTGCTCCTCTGTGTCCTAAGTCTTTCTCACACGGGGACTCCTGCTGTCCTCAGTGCTGTCTGTGACTAGGTGAGGAAGTCTGCCTGATTCCGGGGTTCGTGGGGTAAACCCAAAAGCCTACGACAGCCGAAGCTGCCATCTCCATCACCTGCTGTATCAGAATAAACCTGGGGTTCCAGCCCGCAGTTCACACATGTTTGGGGGGATGTTTTCCTCAATATTTTTATAATTTAGGTAGGGCAGAGGACTGCTACTACCTATTTCTCCTCAAAAGACCCAAACATATTCCATAGGGTGGCTGGGGTTTCCAGGCGGCAAGGCTGGATTCGTGATATCTCAAAGCTGTGCAGAGCTCACCCTGCTGTGGCTCAGGGTGGTCCTGGCAAGAGGTGCGTGGGGGGAAGCCGGGAGATCCTCCAGGGACCTTGCGCTTGGCTTGTCATGCCGCTCACTGGCTACCTGTGTATTCCCCGCCACACAAGCATGCCCCATCCTAGGCAAGAACTCAAGTCTCAAAATTATTGCCTTCTTTTGTTTTTCTTGTTGAGAATCGAGACTCCTTTTCCTCCCAGGGCTCTTGAGGACTCCCGAGACTGCCCCCGAAAACGTCTTCTCATCCACTGATTCACACTCGGGAGTGAGAGCTGAAGAAACCAATTATCATAGATGTCTGATTACTCCCAGGGATGCTTATATATTCACACAGCATCTAGAAAGCAGAAATACATTTATTTAACTGATCCAGACCAAAGAAGTACACTCATCTCCACTTGGGGACATTTCTCTCCTCGTGCAGTGTCCAGGCCTCTGCACGTGGTCTCTCTGTGTGGCTTCCCCAGCATGGTGACTTCAGGGTGGATGGACTGGTTATGTGGCAGCTCATGGCTCCACGAGCAAGCTCCTCTTGCTACATGTGCATCCCAGTTGGCAGGGGGCACTGCCCACCACAGGTCCTCAGGGACTGGGCAGAGCTGCAAGGCTTCTTATGACCTAACCTCAGAACTCCCAGAACATCACTTCTTCCACATTCTATTGGTCAAACAATTTGCTAATATCAGCTCAGATTCAAGAGGAGGATAATTAGACTTCACTCCTCTGTGCATTCATCAAGTGCCTAGTTAAATGTTTAAAGCCTTGGAAAATATCTTTCTTTTTTTCTTCTTTTTTTTTTTTCTTTTTGAGACAGGGTCTCACTCTGTCACCTAGGCTAGAGTACAGTGGTGTCATCATAGCTCACAGCAACCTCAAACTCCTAGGCTCAAGTGATCCTCCTGCCTCAGCCTCCTGCATAGCTGGGTCTACAGGCTTGTGCCACCATGCCCAGCTAATTTTTCTATTTTTTGTAGATATGGGGTTTTGCTCTTACTCAGGCTGGTCTCAAACTCCTGACCTCAAGTGATCCTCCTCCCCCAGCCTCCCAGAGTGCTAGGATTACAGGAGTGAGCCACCACACCCTGCCAGAAAATGGCTTTTAAAAAGTAAAATATGTAGAACATTAAATGTAGCTGAAATAGATTTCCAATGCTTAAAAATGACACTCCAAATGATTATCATTTTTATGCAGTCAGTCACTGTGGTAGTATTACGCTCTCTTGCCCCACTTAAATAAAGTATAACCATGTGACTTGGCTAGGCCAAATACAAGCAAAATGATATGTCATTTCCAGGCAGAAGCTTCAAAAGCCAATGAGGGATTCACCATACCCTTATTTTGGAAATATGTGCAGGATGGAGCCTCCAGCAATCTGGGTCCCTGAGGGATGGTGACGGGATGAAGCCCTTGCCAACTTGTGATGTACAGGTAGCATGAGCAAGAAGCAATCTACTGTTTAAGCCACTGAGATTTCCAGAGTCATTGTTACTCCAGCGAAACTTAGATCTAATCTGACTGATATCTTTATACTTTAAAATCTAGCAATCTTTCAAAAACACCCATCTTCTTTAAGCTTTACGCAATCTTTGTGAAAATATATCGCACTTGCAAAGCCGTCTGTTTTTTCTTAACTGGTGTTCTAGACAATTCAGTTTTTATTTGTTTGTTTATGATGAGCCAGGGTGGTTTTCTTTTCTTTTTAATTTTGAATTCGAAAGGTAACAAACAACTCACCCCTCTAAACCCAAGAAAGAAGAGCTTTCTGTTTCTCTTGAAGTATGTCAATGAATCAAACACAGCTGCCATTTATAAGACATTTTTGTGGCAAATAGATAGAACTTCCCCATCGTTGGTTTTATGTTTAGTCTTGGGAGCTGAGAGATGCGGATTGCTACAGAGAACGGAAGCTCCCATCTTGCCCTTCTGACCCTATTTGAACTGGTCTGTGTGTGCCCGGAGCAGTGCTCTCCTCTGAGGAGGGAAAGTGTATCGCTGGGTCACCTGGACCAGGACGGGCCTGGGATTTGCTTCTACAATGAGTCTTTTTTATGTGTGGCCATAGATTCACTCATTTGAAACTTTCATAGTTCCCTGAAATTTTTTTTCCTTAAGAGGACATCTGTAATACTTGTTTCCGGTTGTATCCCCCTTAGAACATAATCGCCATGAGGGCAGGGACAGGTTCTGTCTTGCTCAGCACTGTGCCTGTTGTTAGTACCGTGTCTGGCCCGGAACATGTACGTACTACATTGTTGTCAAATAATTAGAATGTGTGTATCATAGAACAGTCTCTAAAAATGATTTCACTGCTATATTTTTATTGTTTGATACATGTAGATTTATGCTATTGCTGTAGCGTTAGAAAATGATATGAACATTCCTTTATTTTCTTATTTTGACCTTATGTGCCTATGCCCTTCCTAGGCCTTACCCTGAACGCTACGTGTCAATGAAGATAGTGTGGTCTTTGGGCTGCAAGGCCCCCAACCTCTGTCCTTCTCATGGCCTGGGAAGCTCCTCTTTCCTGCTGGGGGCCGGGGAGGAGAGAGCAGCCTGTTAGTAAATAAACTGCTTTATAATACTCCATCTGCTGGTCCTGCCGACTCCACTGTGCCTGTCGTCTATACGATCCTGTGGAGCTGGGAGCCGTGACGGACGTCTGGTGTCTGTTTGCTCAGCTCTCTCGCCTTCTTCAAAGAGGTGCTGCTTCCACCTCTCCAGCCTTGTGGTTCCATGGGGCTTCCAAGTTTTCACTTAACTTCATTTTTCTTGGGGCAGACTCCACTGACTAAGGAAGTCCCTGAGTAAGTTCAGTCAGTGCCAGCTTGTGCTCCTCCCAGATACATCTGGCCATGAATGACTGCCTCAGGGTGAGCACCTGACCTAATCCTGGCCAGGCAGGTCCTTCCC
The DNA here is from genome assembly GCF_041146395.1 of Eulemur rufifrons. Lineage (NCBI taxonomy): Eukaryota > Metazoa > Chordata > Mammalia > Primates > Lemuridae > Eulemur > Eulemur rufifrons. The sequence continues at coordinate 206,944,512 of NC_090989.1, forward strand.
TGGGGGTTTTTTAAAGGCACCTGGAGAGGAAGATTCACTTTCTCTCTTGTGATCCTAAGAGATGAGAGGAACAGAGGAGCCTGGAGGGCGTATTTATCCTGGTGTGGAGAAAGCCAACCTGTGTGAGTTAAGCTGAAATGCAGAAATGAAGCAGAAAGAAGATATGGAGAAAAACCTTGGCAGGGTTGAGCCAAGAGGGTTCTAGGCTTTTGAGACCAGCTGATTTTCTATCCTGCCTCTGGCTTGGTTATTCCGTTCTCTTTTGGAGTCCGTGAGGTAAACTCCCCCATTTTTCCTGCGCTAACTGGGTTCCTATGACTTGCCACCGAAAGGCCTGACCAATCCAGTGGTCTCCTTTGCCTACCCCGTCTCCACTAACTCCTTTGCAATGGATACCTGGGCAGGAGTATTTGGGAATTTAGAGGCTTCAAAATAAAACTTTTTACCCCCACAGCATATCATAAAGGAATTGTCAATGAAATCATGAGCCTCAGGTTCATGTGAGTGGATCAATTCTCCCTCCCTCTGTCCTCTCCTCTGTTGCCCACGAGATCTAGAGTCACTTAAGACGCTTTTTTCTCTCTTAAAGGGGCGGAATGCATTGCAGTCAAACTTATGATCCCATTGCATCTATGTATCTGCTTACCTGGTATCCAAGGATTTGGGGGTCATGCTCCCTTCCCCTGAGGAATAACTCTTTTTATATTCAAGAACTTAAAAAAAAAAAAAAAAACCCAGAACCCAACATCCATGGCTTCTAGGATAATTTGGTATGCTCTATTATCACTTCTTGGTGTCTTCCTCCTTACCAAACATTTACGAAATCCCCACCTCTTGCAGATTTTTAGAAAGTTTTTGGCAAATGCTTCCCTCCTTTCCTAGGGCGAACTTGGCGGAGGAGTTCGAGACTGGGATCAATGTTCTCTTCTTGCCACCACGTTCATGGGTGTGCACGGGCTTCAGAGGATGCCACTGGATCTCAATCGAGTCAGCAACAGGACTGAGAGAAAGTTTATCATCTCTTCCTTTGGGTGGGTTTTGGCGGGAGTTGGTTGTGGGGATAAACTTCAGTTAGTGCCATGGGACCACCGTGCCTGAATGTTCTGCAATGAGACACGGTTACTGGCAGGTAGAGGTGGATTCATTCAACATAGCTGGGTCAAAGTTAACATTACTCTGTTTCCTGTGGCTAAGAAGTTGCCAGCCCTATTCATAAAATCTTGATTTCTGCCTGCCAGTGTGTGAGTATGTCCCCAGCCTTGCTCCCTTTGTCTTTGTTTGCCTTTGTTCCTGCTTTCACGCCATTTTGTCAGAGGTTTTGTTCTTATAAGCCAATTGAAATCCTTTCTGCTACAAAATAAGTATAAACACATACGATCATATGTATGTGAATGTTTTTATGAAGCAAATACCAATCAATATTCTTTGTGGTCTTCAGGCCTGAAAAGAAAAGGGAAGAGATTTAATTAAAGCCAGAGAGGATTTGGTAGTATTTAACAAAGAATTCTGTGCTCCATGAGAGATTAAGCTCACATGGAACTTCAGGACACTGTATCCCAAATTGTCCGTGACCCTCCTCTCGGTTGTACTCTATGATTGCTCAAGGTCACATGTGGCTTCCCGATTTTCTGAGATGAGATCATTCATACACTTTCTGACCAAATACAGGCCAGGGCCACAAAAAGGAAGACACGGTCCTGCCCCTAAAGAGCTTCCGGTCTAACAGCCATAACAGATACATAAACAGATTCCAGTAAGGCATGACGTGTCCGACCATAGAGACGTGCAAAGACTTGTGGGATCACAGAGCATGCTAAAAGAAGTACCAAAAGTCTACATGGTAAGAGCAGAGGGCTTCAGCTTAGGTTCATATGGCCCATGGGAAATACTGATTTAAATACTATACTTTTGAGTTTTCTATCCTCATGGTAAATGACTGTTACCGTGAACACTGCAAGGTTCTGTCCCTAAACCTGTTGTCAAAGACACAAGGCAAATATGCTACCATCCAAAGAACATCACTGAAGGGCAGGATAGAGCAGGTACACACAGGCATGGGAAAGGAGAGTGAGAACAAGGACGAAAGAGATGCTGCATCTCTCTCTTTGGCGTGTGTTGCTTCTGATGCTCAGCCATGGTGGCCAGGCGCAGTGGCACAGGCTGTTTACTGCATCAGTGACTGTCAAAAGGTAAAGGAGGCTGAGCCCAAGCCTGCATTCAGCTGTCTTAGCATGCACTGCAACCTGAGGCTGACCGCCGGCAGGAAGGAAAGGTGGTTTTCTAGATTGTAAAAAATCATTATTAAGCAGTGGCCTTGAGTGCAATCCTCTCCACCCACACATTTCTGCTTTTAAATAATTCCTAGCTTTGGCTGTCATTGCTATTTTTTAAAAATTTTATACCACGTTTATTGAAAACAATGTTTATTACATGGCTTTAACATCATAAGAGCAATGCATAATCTTCAAAGTGTTGTGTGGTGGAAAGAGCACGGATTTTGGAGTTGAATGGCTGTTACTTGAGATCTTGATTCTCTCATTTACTAGTTTGCCATCTTGGGCAAGTTGGTTAATCTCTCTGTGCTTCAGTTTTCTTACCCACAAAGTAGGAATAAAACAGACCTTGACCTCCGTCCTGGGGATGAGAGACAATATATACACAGGGTCTAACATTGTGCCTGGCACACACATAGTCAATGAACAGGAGACATCATTACATAAAATGTGGAAGTAAGAAGAAGATAGAGGGGGTGGGCGCAAGGCTTATCTTAATCTTGTTGTTTATCCATAGTTGAGATCATCTTGTGTGTGCGTGTATACACACACACATGTATAGACATATATACTCTTTTTGTCACAGAGCAAATCATAGCATTTTCTTATATTCCTAGAAACACTTCACAAATGTCATTTTTAATTGCTGCGTAACAGGCATCCTGTGGCTATATAGACTTTACTTAACCAATCCCCTATTGTTGGCCCTTTGACTTGTTTCCAGTTTCTTTTCACAATTATAAATCCCATGCCTACTTTTAACTGCTCACAGGCTGCCAGCCCCTTAGTGTGCTGTTGTTGGATGGAGTGCAGGATAATTTACAATCCAAGCACCAGACCAATGTTCAGATTATGATTTTCCCAAGAAAGTCAGGGAATGAATGGCTGAAAAAAAAAACAAAACACCAAAAACTAATCATCTGTATGGTGATTGACCCAGAAGACAAAATCTTCTAGGCTCTAAAACAAGGAACCAAGTCAATGATGCCAAGAGAAATGAGAAACAGCAACAGGACAATTAGTGTAAACTTTTAAATGCAATTAATGCTGAGCCAACAGAGTGGAGGCTGGGAGTTGAACAGACTTTTTAAAAATTTTTATTTGTTTTTATTTTTATATAGACAGGGTCTCACTCTGCTGCCCAAGCTAGAGTGCAGTGGCGAGATCATAACTCACTGCAGCCAGGAACTCCTGGGTTCAAACGATCCTCCTGCCTCAGCCTTCTGAGTAGCTGGGACTACAGCACACACCACTATGCCCAGCTAATTTTTTGAAAATTTTTTGCAGAGATGAGGTCTTGCTATGTTGCCCAGGCTGGTCTTGAACTCCTGACCTCAAATGATCCCCCTGCCTTGGCCTCCCAAAGCGCTCGGATCACAGGTGTGAGCCACTGTGCCCAGCTGAACAGATTCTTAAAGCAAATTAAGTAACCACAGACCTATGGAACATCCCACAGGAAGTTTTGTACAATAAATGCAGTTTTTAGATAGGACTGCATCGCAAGCAGCCTTTTGTCTACACCAGCAGGGGTAGCTGAGACCAGCGGCCGGCAGCAGTTCCCTCTGGCAGCGCAGCTGCTGTGCGCGGTGCCTGGGAGCCAGGCCCAGGCACGGATTGCTTACTCCTCCCAGCAGCCTGAGAAGGTTTTATTATCTCTGTTTTACAGATAAGAAAAAAGAGGCTTAAACCCACACGCCCAGAAGGTAACACGTGGTTAGAAGAAACAGGGCTGGGCCTGTGTCCGGTGTGAAGTGTGGGCTCTGGCCCTTCCCAAGTCCAGCCCAGCGAAGTCCTGCTGGCAGCCCGAGGGCCACGGCAGGAGGGGTCTACATCACAGGCAAATGCTACCAATCAGGGTCTTCCTGTTTCTGCTGTGGAGAGCTGGCTGCTCCTCACTGCCCTATTCTGCCGTCCTACCAGTTTGCTGTCTCCATCAGACAAGTGCGTGCTTTTTTTTTAAATGGGGAAAAGCAATAAGATAAATAGAAATGGAGACTTTGTCCAATGATAAGACATCAACCTGATTTCATCACATCAAATAGCTGATAAATTCAATTCCAAACCATTAAAATCACTTTCCGATTGAATTTAGGCCTCTCACAGTGTGGTCTAAGCTGCATTGCCATCACCACCATCATTGCCACCACCACCACCAAGGCCATCATCACCACCATCACTGTCACGACCACCATCATCACCACTGTCATCACCACCACCATCATCACCATCATTACAACCACCACCACTGTCACCACCACCGTCATTACCACTGTCGCCACCACCACCATCCCCACCACTATCACCACCACCACCAGAAAAATTCAGATGATACAGAACATGTAAAAAATATTTTCTTCTAATTTTTCTTCAAAGATGACTCTATTTTTCTTAATAATTTAAGGCTTAAAACCCAAGCTGTCAAAGCATCCCTTAACTAAATTTACCACTATTGAACCAGTTGACTTGGTACTCTATCTAAATTTTAAAATCGATCGCTTATAAGCACAAGTAACTCTAGAATTGCTTTGGCATCTTGGTCAACAAATGGCTGAACTGAAGAGCCAAAGAGGGCTTGAAGGGACAGAACTTCTGGAATGTTCAGATATGCTAATATATGTGGAAGTCTCTGTTAATGCTAAAGCAGTTGAAATTCAACCACTAAATCAGTAGGCATCTATTTAACGTTCAAGAGAGTGTCCTAAGCACTAAGGACCAAAAGTCAGCAAGTCATTTCTCAAAGCTTTGGAGCTTAAGGCTGACTGGCCTAGGTAGTCATGTTAAAATATGAGTTCCACAGTTGCAACATGGGTGCAGACTTCCAGAATGAACAGAGGAGGACCTGACAAACTCAGTCTCTATGCAAGCGGTGTTGGGAGTGTGTGTTATTACTGAAATATCACAGGAACCTGCTTTGGTCTGTACCATCTTTATGTATTTCTCTGTGGATGGCAAATACCTGTCATCAACTACTAATAAGATTGATGGCCCGCACATCGCTTAATTCCACTCTTGGAAACACTGAAACACACCCAGCAGCACCCCTAGTAAAGCAGAGACTTCAGATGCAAGATAATGGAAGAGGAGCTGGAACCGCTGATGTTTTTCTTGGAAAGAGCCGTCACTTGGAGGCAGGGTGGGGGAGGTGGAATTTCAGAAGATGCATTTTCCAACACTAATGTACACCTCAGGAAAGTGGAGACTGTGCTTGCTTTGTCTTCACATTGTCATTTGGGGTGGCAGACCCTTTCCCCACCAGCGAACATAAAGCACATGTTCTTTCCACACAGTGTATTTTGCTGCCTTGCTTTTCTCACTCAGCCAGAAAGGCCCGTGACAAAAGGCACAGAGCTGACAGCGGAATCTGGGGGTAGAAGTAATCAATCTAAGGAATACCAGAACAGTATTCCCATGGTTGGTCAAAGTATACATAGACACGCAGCATACATACAATTATGTCATTTAGATCGTCTGCATTAGTGGCTCCATCTGAGAAAAAACGTAGGGGGAACAGCTCCTCTCGGGTTCCATTTGTGGAAAGAAAAATGTTCAACTTCATCTACAGCAGAACACCTTGTTCTTTCTTAGGTAGGTACCATGGAGGCATCAAACAGCATGAGACAGTGCTAGCAGAGAGAGACCAGAAAAGTGATATAGAAGAATGGAAATAGAGCTCATTCTTAGCTTATACAATTATTTATAAAGTAGTTTATAAAGATGGAGATTGCAGTTAATGAATTCAGCAAAACCATAGAAATGTCGTATGCAAATTCCAGTAACTACATCAGGGTAAGGGGAAGAATAGGTGTCTGTTTATCAAAAATGGTATGGATACAATTAGAAAAGTGGCTCTGCACTCGGGGCCATCCCACTGTCCCCTCAGAAGATCAACTCCCTGGGTGATTCTTCTGTCACAACACTTACTGAACACACACATCAGGACTTTTCCTGCTACTGCGGTTACTTTCCAGAAACATCACAGTAATGGAATCACGAGAGAACATGCTCCATCACACGCACACACACACACACACACACACGCACCCACACACGTGCCCATGCAGGCATGCAAGAGAACACACACATGCACGACAGCTTGTCCTTTTCCAACAGTGGATTCCTGGTGATGAAATAAGTGGCAGAAAGAGTAGATGGCTTTTCATGAGCCACACGGAGCTTGCAACTTCTAAACATGAAAATTTGAACCAGAAATTACAGAGCAAAAAAAAAATAATGGAAAGTCACACTATGTTTTTTACAGAATTCCTTAATTTCCCACCTCCCACCTCCTAAAGCTGAGAATTACTCTTCCAAATCTAAGATTGACCCTCCATGAGGGTGAACATGTCCCAGTGGGTGGGCTTGGGGGAGGTGTTTGCACTCATCCACCCTTCCAAGCCACTCACAGTCATGAGCCCCTAGAAGCATATTATGGGGGTACAAATGTTTAGGTTACATATATTGCCTTTGCCCCACCTGAGTCAGAGCTTCAAGCGTGTCCATCCCCCAGATGGTGTGCACCGCACCCATTAGGTTTGAATGGACCCATCCCATTCTCCCCTCTCCTACCTGCCTGACCCCATGAACGTTACTACTATATGTGCACATAAGTGTTGGCTCCTTGACCATTCTTGCTGAGGGAGCTTGGATTTGTCCAGAAGTCTAACACCCGCCCAACTTTATTTTTGTACCCTTTTCACTAAATAATTGCAAGCTGTTTATGACGAATTCCTCTTGCTCAATCTTTGCATGAAACCATAAGAACAAACAATACAAAGACTCTCATAGACATGTTTCACATTACCAAGTGATTTAGGGCTCTACAAAAGATGCAAAATATGCAAAGCAGCCCCCTGTTCTTGGGGTGGAAAAAATACTATTATTAGGTCTTCCATATTGTCACGAAGTATGATAACTGTGCCCAAAGGGAGCCATAGCCCCCAGAGAAGCCAACGGCCCCCAGGTGTCATGTCTATGTCCCAAGGGCAGAGAATGTGCTGCCACCACCAGTCACATTGTGGCTTCCTTTGCCTCATTATTCTGGGAAACTAGACAACCTTTCAAGCCTCCATCTGTACCAGTTCCTTAAATGTTAGGTCCCCATTCAGGAGAATATGCCATGGAATCGCTTCAGACTCCTGTCTACCCCTGGAAACAAGGGTGTATCAGGCAGGAAATGGCTGCCTTTGATCAAACTTCTTTTATCTGACACCACTGGGATAGGTTCTTTACGTCATTTATCTTGTTTAAAACAGCCCAACAGCTCTGTAAGTTGGATATGATCGGTCCCATTTTACATAAGAGAAAAGTGGCTCAAACAGGCAAGATTTAGCCTCGAAATAGGAAAAAAGGGGGAGGAGCCAGGATCCAAGCCAAAGCTGCCTGATTCCAAAGCCTCTGACTCAGTCACCTAGAAGACTCACCCACCTTCGTCACATTCCTAGCAGTGTCTCTTGCTCTGGAACCAGCACAGAGTAGACTTACTAGAACTGAGACAGTTCAAAATTGGAAATGAGTAGGAAATGTAAGTGGAATCATGAACCCACATTTGACCTATAAATCATCTTCAACAAGAAAACAATATATGCCAGTGAATTTTCAGCGAGTTTGTAAGTGCCATGAAGACTTCCAGATCAAACATTCTTAGTCTCCTGGTTGGGTGTAGATATTTTTAAATGCAGTATCAAGGGCTTAGTGCTATAGTCTTCTGGGCACTAAGAGTCAGGCAGCTGAGACGCCTCCTTCCACAGTGGGTATGTAACCACACCCAGGAGGGAGCACTCCTCCATCAAGTCACCTGCTGCTATTGTCTTCAAAGAACTTGTCACCGTCTGAAATTATCTTATTCATTTGTTGAATTGATTGTTTATTGTCTCACTCCCAAATGTCACCTACCCCTCTCTACCCAGGAGTAGCGTGATGCTGGGCACATTCGCCTTCTACTATAGATGTTGACTGAGACCGAGATGGGAGGCAACAAGAAGACGCCGTGTGTCCACGCTCAGAGGAGACACAACCTGACACAGAACAACCCGCTACACTCAGGCCAGGAGACCTAGATCTTTCCTCATCTCATGGGAATGTCATTGTCATTCCACGTGATCAAGACTGTATTGGTCTGGAAAGAATCTTAGCATCTTCCTTCTCTGTTTTGGCCATTTTCGTTGCCATTGAACCTTACAAAATGCAGACAGAGCCTGTAAATCTCTCCTATCCTATCTTCTACTTTCCCTGTCTTTACTTTCTTAACTGTGGTGAATAAATAAAAGAAAGAGAGCATGTTTATAGAATGGAAAATAAAGCCCTCTTTACTGTTACTTTCCACTCAACGCAGTTATTGTGCATCCACTGTGTACCAGGCCCTGTGCGCGGGGCTAAGAATACAGCATTCAGCAACACCAGGCTTTCTGCCCTCAAGGTGCTTACATCCCAGCGACAGGAGACGATAAACACAAAATCAAGTTAAAACGTGGCAGAAAGCAATGGGAGAGGACTGAGAGGATTGCTGGGAGTGGTGGGGGACCCTATTTTACCTGAAGGGTCAGGAAAACCTCCTGTGCAGCTGGTGTTCTGGGTGTCCCAGGCATGTGGTTCCAGGCCCAGGGCCCCGCTAGGGATCTGAGCTGTGTTCAGGCCTAGGGTCCAGACCGGTTTGGGTGGCTGGGGGGGACTTGAGGAAATTCTCACGGCAGAAAGAGTGGAGGCTCAGGAACAACGGGTGAGTGGAAGGGAGGTGACTGAACGCGCATCACGGTGTGGATCGCTTGGGTTGTCCTCAGCTACAGCCCCATGGGCCATCGCTGAGTCCTGGGAGATGAGGCTGCAGCGATCAGTGACACTCAGAGCTGCGGGGTGCAGGGCCCAGCCAGCACTGCTCTGCGTGACCGGGTGAAGCTGTGGATCTGGGGGTGAGGACAGTCCTTTCCCCAAGAGTCCTTGTCAGAGGCCACACGTGATCGTGTGCCAGAGGTGCAGCATGAACATGGCAGCCTCCCTGGAGCTCGGGTGCGAGCAGGGAGAAACAGCATCAGACGGGGAAGATGGCCAATGCCAGGTGGCACCTGAAAGGCCCACTTCTTGAGCATATGAGATACCTCCCAGCTGTCCCTGCACTAACTGGGGTCTGGAGTTCTTCCGCTGGGGGCAGAGTCAGAGAAATACATGGTGCGACTTGGACCCCAGGCTGGAGTGTCCTGAGGAAACACAGGCTGCACTTGCTGGCGATGCAAGCTGTGAACCAGACTGCGGGGAGCACCGTGCTGCCAGCTTCAGCTCTGAGGCCCCCCGGATTTTCTGGGACCTGGTCTGGTGTTAGACTGAGAGCAAGCTTTGTTCCTTGACTGAGGATTCCCCTCTAACGGGCAGAATTGCTGATGAAAATGGCCTGCCGTGCCAACAATACCATCACAGGGAGAGAGATTAGGACCTGGGAGCTGGCATTTAATAGGAAATAAAATGATTATGAAGGATACCATAAAAATTACACAAATGTGTGGAGGCAGAAGCTAGTACCACATGACAAATGTGTCTCCTTTCCCCTTGCAGAATCCTCAGGCCTAGCATCTGAACAACAATCTTTAAGCTGAACTGTGATCCACGTGGACCTACTCACCTGGGACGTTCACCCCACTCGCCCGCCAGCCTGCAGTTCATAAGGCCTCATTGGAAAGGGAGAGCTTGGACTTGAGCTTGCACCGAGAGGGGAGCCTCTTTCTGGTCCTCAGGCCAACTTTTATGCATAAAAGAGGTCATCTTTTATGCCTCGACCTTGTCTCACTTGTGTCAGTTCAAGCCCTTGGAACGAAGCTATTCAAAATTAACAGTGGGGGTGGTGGGCTGGGCAGCGTGGAGGCTCATGCCTGTAATCCTAGCACTCTGGGAGGCTGAGGTGGGAGGATCGCTTGAGTTCAAGACCAGCCTAAGCAAGAGCAAGACCTCATCTCTACCAAAAATAGAAAAATTAGCCGGGTGTGGTGGCACACACCTGTAGTCCCAGCTACTCGGGAGGCTGAGGCAGGAAGATCGCTTGAGTCCAGGAGTTTGAGATTGCAGTGAGCTATGATGCCACCATTGTACTCTGCAGGACTCTATCTAAAAAAAAAAAAAAAAAAAAAAAAAAGAAAGAAAGAAAGAAAGAGAAATTAACAGGGAGTTGGAAAGGCGCTTTGTGAAATGCAAAACTAAAGTGTCACTGCACACATTCTCTCCAGCCAATGACCACCGCCACTTGTGTCTCCTTTGAAAGTCACGGGACCTCAGACTCAGAAGCCTGAAGGAGCCAGCAGCCAGGTCTGGTAGAGGCCAGGTCCCGTGGTGACTTTGGGGTGCTCAGGTTTGCCAGACACACGCTGTGTGAGAAAGTGGCCTCGTGTTTCCATGGCTTTCAGTCTTTTCAAGAGAAGTGAGAAAAGTATTTTTTAAAATGAAAATTCTCCCAAGTTTTAAAATCTGGCAATTTAAAAAAAATCACAGTATGAGCTAAACAAGAGAAATATATGTATGGGATAGATTGTTTTTCATAGGCCAGCAGTTTTAGGCTTTTAGATGAGAAGATAATTGGGACGTCTTTATAAGATAGAACATTTGTGTATTCTGCAGAACTTTCTGTATTCCCTCCTTGGTGCTCCAAGCATTTCCATTAATAATTCTTGCAAGCTGAGGTAGTAGCTCATGTGACCGGGTTTTGCCTGGGGCCACCCATGGGACATGATCTCCCTCCGCGCCCTGAATCGGCAGCATTCAGGTCAAATGGAAGATGACTGCACTTTAACGGCACTGACGATTCTACATCCTTCAGACCTCAAAGAGTTCTGTGCTGGCCCTGGAGGGGAAGCTGGTGGTAAAAGTGGCTCCAGGAAGAACAAAGAAGGGGCAACAGGACTCCAGCAACTTGCAGGAACCGGCAGTGTCCACCCTGCACCCAGGAAGCACCCTGGTGGTGGGAGGAGCACGGGATGAGTCAAGGGACCTGGCTTTGGTCTACCAGCTCTGTGATCTGGGCCCCCAGTCATCCCAGCTAAGGTGCATGATGGGGCAGAGAGACAAGGAGCCCCCACCAAGCCCTGCCCAAACTGCAGATTCATGCACAGAAGAAGTGATTCTTGTTGCTTTACGTTTTGGTGTGTTTTGCTCCTCAGCAATAGATAAGCAGTGTACCACACAGTAACTGCAGACAGTCAAGAACGAGGAGCTTGTGGGAGCCCAGGGAATCACGGCCTCCCTGAGCTCCTCTCTCCCTGTCCCCTCCTCCCTCACAGGCTGTCCCCAATCCCACCTGGCTCTCATTTGCTGGGGCCCCGTGTGGCTGTGACTCTGGCCTTTGGCCCCTCTCCTTCTGGGTCCACTCATCTCCTGGTCTCTTTTCTTCTCTCTCTCTCTCTTTTTTTTTTGAGACAGAGTCTCACTCTGTTGTGTGGCATCAGCCTAACTCACTGCAACCTCAAACTCCTGGGCTCAAGTGATCCTCCTGCCTCAGCCTCCCAAGTAGCTGGGACTACAGGCGTGCACCACCATGCCCAGCTAATTTTTCTATATTTAGTAGAGATGGGGGTCTTGCTCTTGCTCAGGCTGGTCTGGAACTCCTGAGCTCAAACAATCCTCCTGCCTGAGCCTCCCAGAGTGCTAGGATTACAGGCATGAGCCACTGTGTCAGACCAGGCCTGGACTCTGTTCTAACTGCATGGCTTTCTCATGTTCCCATTCAAATTCCTCTGAAAGGGCCTCTGATTGGCTCAGTTCCTCATTTTGTGTGGGTGTCGAATGCAGGCTGACCCACAGATTGGCTGTTGATCAAATCAGACACCAGTCCTGGTCCAATGAGCTGGGACAAATGCCACAGGGCAACGCACAGAGGCGGAGGGGGCCGTTTCTGGAGGCGCCACAGGAGGGAGGGATGTTCCTCTTGGGAGGTGCTTTGGAATTGATTGACATGACTGATGAGGCTAGAACAGAAATGAAGGGAAGAACACGTGGTAGGACAAGTTCGTGCAGTGGACAGAATTTTCAAGTGGCGATGCAAGTATTTCCTGCTAGCTCTGTGAGCTGTGAGCCAGCCCTGATGGTTTTTAGAGAACCGACTGGCAGCTGACCTCTTTCCTAAAATTAGTCAGGGGTATTGTGCTGGTTTGCCTTCTTCCTCTGCTTTTAAAATTGGCCTTCTCCCACTTTACATACACAAAACATATCTTTATCCCTCCCAAATATTCTCAAGTGAACAGCTTCAAGCGATAAAAACCTTCAGAGTGCCAAACAAGGGCATAATTCAAATATTGGTGTCCCCCAATGTTGGTCTTTCATTCTGGGGACCATGAAACATCCCCTTCCATCACAGTAAGAGATACATTTCCCCCCAAAATTACTTTTTCTTTTAAATAATGATCAACATTAATATGAAATGACAACTCAATTCAGAATACATTTTTAATTACTCAAAATTACTAAGGATTGCTTTTAAAAAGTAGTTTATATCTATTCATGTATTTTTGCCACAGAGGAATGTGATGATCTCTGGGAAGGGGCTTGTGAGCTGAAGTTTTGCGTGTAGAATGTTTGGGGGGGTGCCCTTTGGAAGAGCCCCTGAGGAGAGGAGAGGAAGGAAACAGGAGCTGGCCAGGGGGAGGAGTGAGCTGCAATGCAGGCCCCTGCGGACTTGGCCGACCAGGTGCTCTGCTACTAAAGGGGTCATTCTTCCCGCCCTGTCCCTGCCGCTGCTAGTCGTTGGGTGGGGGCTACCTGGGGAAGGACATGAGCCTGTGACAGACAGCTCTGCACCTGTGGCCACCCTAACCTGGCTGCAGGCTGGCAGCGCTCCAGCAACAGAGGGTGAAGGGACAGCCAGTCTTTTCTTGAAGGGGGATCTGGGTGGCACCTCATTGTGAAGACTGCAAACATCAATATCTGTAATACGCCAGAAGTAACACCCTTTCACAAGGATTTAAACTTATGATGATAAACTTCAGGTGTAAACTTTAAAGTGCAGGGGTCCACAGTTTGTCAAAATGATCTAGAGGGACGTGTGCATACACCTTGAGACTGTGGCAGCAGGACTCTCCTGGCTCTGGTCACTGCTGGGAAGACTTGTTTGGAAGCTTTTTTGTAAAAGCAGACATCTGCCGCAGACGTGTGTTAGTTGATCACTGAGCTCTCCTTTCTTTTCCTCCTGGCCACCCAGATAGACTTTGTTTCCCAGCTTCTCCTGCTGGTGTATGAGGCCACGTGACTGAGCTCTGAGAATCAGAGACTGTGGCACAAGTGACGTGCACCACATCCAAGCTGAGACCACCAAGCTGCTTGTGGAATCCTCTGCACTCCTGCTCTTCTCTCTCCTGCTGGCTGGATGCAGACGACCCAGTGGAGGCCTCGAAGGCCTTGGGGGATGGCAGAGCCATTAGCTAGCAGGCGACTGGATCCCTGGATGACTGCGTGGATCAAAGCCCCCTCCAACCTACCCTGGATTGTGATATGATCAAGAAATAAACCTTTATCGTGGTATACCACTGACAGTTTGGGATTGTTTGGCACAGCATGTAGCCTGCTCTGACTAAAACAAAATCTGTTCAAAAGAAAAAACTCAGTGAACTCAGATGTTTAGTGATGTTTTTGATACCATGCATGGGAAAGGAAAGATGCTGCTTGATTTCCAGGCAGCTTAGAAAAATTCAAGGTGAGAAGATTTCCTCTGGGTAATTTTCACTGAGAAGGAACTCAGCCTCAACTGAGTCAGGGAGATGGAGTCAAAAACACTGAGTTATTGATGACCTTTGAAGCCTGATTCTGGTGCATGTGGCTGGCACTAGGCGAGTGTATCAAAGATTGAGTTCAGTGCTGTCTAAAAGGAAACCTAATGACTGAGGCTTAAACCACATGAGGGTTTATTTTTCTCTCAAGCTCAGAGTTATGTTGTCCAAAGCTTTATCAGCTCCACGGTGACACCAGGAACCTATGCTGCTTCTGGTTTTCCACTCAGCCCTTTTTAGGGTGTGGCCCTCATTTTGTTTCACGTCTACTGGAGTTCTAGCCATCACATTTACATTCCAGGCAGAAGCAAGGAGAAGTGGCATGCACAGTGTGCACGCTGGCTCTGCAAGGTGCTTGGAATTCTCTGGCCACCGTCCCTTGGCCCTCTTCATTCCTGCCAGCTGTGTACATCGTTCCACACACATTATAAGCATCATACACCAGCCACACCACAGCATCTCTTTGCTTTGCTAGAGCCAGAGAAGACCACCCAACCACCTGCAAGGACAGCCAGCCCAAGGTTGATCCCAACCTACTTGTGCCCCATGTTCCACACAGTTCCTCAGAGGGTTCCCCGTGGGAGTGAGGCACCCCTGGCTACTGGCTCATTAATGCCTCCTTCATTTGCTTTGCTGCCTCCCCTTTATCACTCGCCCCCCGCCCCGTATTTCTGTTTCCCAGGACCTCCTCCCGAATAAGTTCCTGTCTCAGGATCTCCCCTTGAGGGAACCCAAACTGAAACACCACTGGGCCTGCCCTCTCTGAAGGGCTTTCCGAACCAATTCCAGCTGATCTCATCTGCCAGAGTCAGGCCACGTGGTCATTCCTAACTGCGAGGGAAATTGGAAAATATAAGCTTTTTAGGTGGGCACTTTGGCGCTCCCAACTAAATTGAGGTTCTGTCCAGGTGAAAGGAGAAAAGGATGCATATTTGATGGGCAATTAGCCTTCCTGAGGATCAATATATGTTGATATTGATCATTTTATGATTTTTTTAAGCAATAAATTAGTGAAAAGAAAAATTTGGGAAATGAAATACATAAAAGCAGGTATAAATGCTCTAAAAAGTATAAAAATAGACGTTTAGAACCCAACCCTTGGTCATTAAGGATCCATTTAAACTGGGAATATTTTATCTAGTGAGAAATAATGTGCTGTTTTTCAGTCAAACTATTCTCCACTAATGGCCCCTTTGATTTACCATTATGATTATTTTAGCCTTTAGAGTTTGCTTTGATAAATCATGCTGAAATAAATGTTCTCTCTCTCTTCCTTATGCACTGATTGCCTCTTTTCTACAGAAAATTTGAGGTGGGTTCCAACAGAACACAGTCAATAAAACAATAACAAAATGAAGACCAGATCACGGAGAACAAGAAGCCAAACAGATGCTGGGGGCATGCGCTTGTTACAGCTGTGGCTCAAAATCTGTGTCTCCTGGCACCCAAGGCTAAGTAGAAGGGACCATGCTTTACCTTATTTGTGTTAACAGAAAGAAGTCGGCATGCCAGTTTCCCTGGGGCAAGCAAATCTTGCCCAGCACTGCATTCTAAAAGAAATCTCTTAGGGCTTACCTTTGAGAGCAGAGAGCCATGCATGGAAACTGTCCTCAAGATTTTTACAGCAAAGCTCAATAATGGATTTTATGGGCTTGGGCCCTGCAGTATAAGAGATTCCATGAAAGTTTAAGATGCAGTTCTAATATTGAACTAAGTGACAGTGATTCTGCAAAGGGAAAGAAATGCATGATCGTTTTTGATTCCTTGGGTTTTAAGGCTAGATTATGGAGTTTCCAGAGTGGAGAGAATGCCTGACCATCATAAACTCGAGGGGAGATGAGTAACAGATAGCCCTAAGGCAGTGCTCTGATTAAGCCGGGAGTCCCAGCAATCTGTTTGCTTGTCGAGGAAGCCACCCATTGCTTGTCTAATCCAACAGCTACTCCCAACTCCATTTCCCATGTGTATACATTTTCTATAAAAACCTGATGGTCAATTTCCTAGCCTTCCTTGTAGCTAGCAGTGGCCAAACGATACAGGTGTGCTGAAAAGACACAAGGGGAAATTGGCTTGGGGGCTCCTAGAGAAGCTTTTACTTTCCTGACAAAGTAAATGGTATGAGAAGAAAGATGTTGCTATGGCCTCTTCTCCCTTCTTCCTGTCTTGAACATGGATGTGATGTCTGGTACAATGGTAGCTATCATGAGGCAATAGGGATGAGACTGAAAAACCAACTAATTGAGGAAGATCAAGAGAAAAGATAGAGCCTGGGTCTTTGCTGACACTGAGCTGTCTCTCCAGTCTTGAGACTGCTCCCCTACAGATTCTTGTCAAGTAAACAATAAAATACCCTTATGGTCTATGCTACTTATGCTGGGGTTTTTCTATTTCTTGCTGTTAAAAACAGCTTACCTTTTACCGTTGTGAGGAGAGGAGAGAATCTGTACACTTTAAGAAAAGCAGAGAAGTGGTGGGTGATATTAACATTCTATGGTGAAAATAAGGAGTGCAGTCGGGACTACCAGCTCAGATGCAAACAGAGGTAGGACCCACAGAGACTCAGAATTTTCCCCAGGAAATGATCTTGGGCCAATCACCCCATGGAAGTAATTGCTTAATTTTGTCTCCAACGTATGATGCCATAAATCCTGGCTGAGGTAGTTTCGCTCACTAAAAATTTTAAAACAGGAATAAGTAGTCATCCATTAGGGCCATATTATTAGTATATCTATCTTGGATCAACTGATTTGGGCGAAAAAAAACGATGGCTTTCGAGTGAACCTATTGGGATAATTGAGCTGGAGAATGTATCCCTGAATTATTGAAGCAATTCATCTGCAGCTTGAAGTTAGTAAATAAAAATAGATTAAATTCTGGAAACTGTTAAAAATAATGAGCTTTCAAAAAAAGTTAATACAAATCTAAAGTCATTATTTCTGAAAATAAAAATCAGTACTGTTCTTAACAATAAAAGTATCTGTCTCTTTGATGAGGTAACATGCATATGGCTCCTTTCAAAGCAGTTTCAAATAATTAAGAGATAATTCAAAGGAAGAGGAAGATGTGGCACACCATGAGCCTGTTTAAAACCAATTAGAGTTGTTATTTGATGTGTGGATATCCTATGAGTGTTTTCCTACCGACCTTGATTTTTACGATGGTGTTGGGTGAACATCAATGACCGGAAGTTCATGTTGTCCTCATGCAACGTGGCCACACAATTATTATTACTGAGTGGGGTGTGGATAGCATTTCTAGCCCTGCCTCCCAGTTTTATGTGCACTGCAGACAAGGTTAACCCTTCATAGCATGCCCGCGAACACAAAGAGGAGCTATATTGGTGTGTGCATATACGGGAATGCTGTTGTACTTGCTACATTTGTTTTAATCACCTAATATTGGGCATTTGTGAAAATTGCGGTAACAATGAAATAAGAGGCAAAGGTACGGTAACATTCCCTATGTAAAACTAGGCCATAACTATGCAGCTTGAGTAGTCAAAGTGCTTTCTCCAAATGTTTCCAATTATAAGAGGAAAATGAAATTGTTCTTACTATTCTTGGGTCTTTTTTGTTTCAAGTACATTGTTTTTTGATAATGTGGGAGACAGAGATGCAAATAACTGTTTTCTTTGCAATTATCTGCTATGAAATTCTGAGTTTCTCTTTGTTTTTGTTGGGTGTAATTTATCATTTCTTAAGCTGTGTCAAAAATCATTGCTGCAAAACACATGGTGGAAGGTCTCCTATGGTAAATGAAATAGTAATTCAACTTGTCATTGTTTGGGTCATGGCGTGTTGTAGGAGAACACTTTTTCTGGATCACCAGCAACATAAACAAAGGGTTTATCACAAAATAAATAAATGTAATCTACAGTTTTCCATTTAACTGTATCAGCAAACATTTGGAGGACGTGGCCACGTGTTCATTCAATTTAGTCTCAATAATGTTATTGGCATGACAAGGCTGGCGAGGATTGCCAAAGTCAATACAGTAGGCCAGGGTGGACCGGACAGGTTTCACAAGGGTGCTGAGCTCTTATGTCATGAGCCTCAGGGTGCATCCAGACGTAGTCCTGTTTCTGGACCTCCCGTATAAGGAGTCCCTGTTTCCAAGTTAGATAAGACTCTGGGGATGTTGGAAAGACTGAAAGGTCTGGAGGAGATGAAGACAGAAGGAAAGACTAAAAGGCCTGCGTAAGTCAATGATACCTTGAGAGTACATGTGTGAAAATCTGGGCTTGAGAACGTCAAAGAAACATCAGTAAAACTTAATTCAGATCTAACTCCCATTAATATTTTTTTTGCAGTTACTGCATAGTTAACTTTATTAATTTTTTTTACAGCTCTTAGAGTTGCATTTGTTAATTTCTGGAATAGGTAATGCATGATTAAGGCACAAAATTGAAAGTTAAAAAATGTGTATGCAATGAAACCTAAGTCTCCTCCCCATCCCTTCCCTCCAGCCACACATCTCCTCCTCCCCAAATAAACCGCTGTCACCAGTTTATTATAGATACTTCTAGAAACATCCTGTACATATGTAGATGCTCTCATACATAGTAGCAATTATCTTTCACTTAAGGATATACCAATCTTTTAGATTATACCATATCAACGTATGCAAACCCACCTCATTCTTTTTTTTTTTTTTTATTTTACAGAATCAAAGAGTCTAACAGTATATCTTGTTAGATACAGTATGTCCTCATAATGTATACATTATTTCTTGTACAATGATATGAAATAATATGGGAAATATTCATGATAAATTATTAAGTGAACAGTGCAAGTTAAAAACAATAGTTTCATATTTTTTTCCCCCACCCCCCCTTTCCCGAGTCAGCACCTTCAAGTGTTACCACTCCCCAAACGGTGCGCAATGCACTCATTGTGTAGGCATACCCCCATCCCCTCCCCCACCCCCCACCTCAGTCTGATGTCCAATTGGTGTCGTTCCCAGGTTTGTATTTAGGTGATGATCAAGGAAACCAATTTTCTGGTGAGTACATGTGATGCTTGTTTTTCCATTCTTGGGATACTTCACTTAATATAATGGGTTCCAACTCTCTCCAGGAGAACCATAGAGATGTTGTATCTTCATCATTCCTTATAGCTGAGTAGTATTCCATGGTATACATATACCACAGTTTACTAATCCAATCATGTATTGATGGGCATTTGGGTTGTTTCCACATCTTTGCTATTGTGAATTGTGCTGCTATAAACATTTGGGTACACGTGCCTTTGTTACAGAATGACCTTTTTTCCTTTGGGTATATGCCCAGTAATGGGATTGCTGGGTCAAATGGCAGGTCTACTTGAATCTGTTTAAGATACCTCCATAATGCTTTCCACAGAGGTTGCACTAGTTTGCAGTCCCACCAGCAGTGTATTAGTGTTCCTGTCTCTCCACACCCACGCCAACATGTGTTGTTTTGGGTTTTTTTGATAAAGGCCATTCTCACTGGGGTTAAGTGATATCTCATTGTGGTTTTGATTTGCATTTCCCTGATGATTAGAGATGTTGAACACTTTTTCATATGTTTGTTAGCCATTTTTATATCTTCTTTTGAAAAATTTCTATTCATGTCCTTTGCCCACTTTTTGATAGGGTTGCTTGATTTTTTCTTGCTGATTTTCCTGAGTTCTAAATAGATTCTTGTTATCAGTCCTTTATCTGATGTGTAGTATGCAAAAATTTTTTCCCATTCTGTAGGTGGTCTGTTTATTCTCTGGACTGTTTCTTTGGCTGTGCAGAAGCTTTTTAATTTAATCATGTCCCATTCATTTATTTTTGTTGCTGCTGTGATTGCCTTGGGGGTCTTCTTCATAAATTCTTTGCCTAGGCCAATGTCTGTAAGAGTCTTTCCTACATTTTCTTCTAGGATTCTGATTGTATCACGCCTAAGGTTTAAGTCTGTTATCCACCGTGATTTGATTTTTGTGAGAGGTGAAAGCTGTGGGTCCTGTTTCAGTCTTCTACAAGTGGCTAACCAATTCTCCCAGCACCATTTGTTGAATAGGGATTCTTGTCCCCAGAGTATATTCTTTCCCGCTTTGTCGAAAATTAGGTGACTATATGAGGATGGTTCTATATTTGGATTTTCTGTTGTGTTCCACTGGTCTGTGTCCCTGCACTTGTGCCAATACCAGGCTGTTTTAAGAACCACGGCCTTGTAGTATAGTTTGAGGTCTGGCAAATTAATACCTCCCATTTTGTTTTTGTTGCTTAAAATTGCTTTTGCTATACGGGGTCTTCTTTGGTTCCATACAAAGTGTATAATTATTTTCTCTATGTCTGTAAAGAATGATGTTGGTAATTTAATAGGGATTGCATTGAATCTGTAGATCACTTTGGGTAGTATAGACATTTTAACAATGTTGATTCTTCCGATCCACGAGCATGGTATATTTTTCCATCTATTTGCAAGTTCTGCTATTTCTTTTCTCAGTGTTTCATAGTTTTCCTTATAGAGGTCCTTTACCTCTTTAGTTAGATATATACCTAGATATTTTATTTTCTTTGTTGCTATTTTGAAGGGTATTGAGTCTTTAATTTGGTTTTCCGATTGACTGTTATTGGCATATATAAATGCCTCTGATTTGTGTATATTAATTTTGTAGCCTGAGACTTTGCTGTATTCGTTAATCAATTCCAGGAGTCTCTTGGTTGAATCCTGGGGGTTTTCCAGATATAACATCATATCATCAGCAAAAAGTGAGAGTTTGATCTCTTCCTTCCCTATTTGGACTCCCTTGATTCTGCTCTCTTGCCTGATAGCTCTCGCAAGGACTTCCAATACTATGTTGAAAAGTAATGGAGACAATGGGCAGCCCTGTCTGGTTCCAGTTCTAAGTGGGAGTGCTTTCAGTTTTTCCCCATTCAGTATGATGTTGGCTGTGGGTTTGTCATATATGGCTTGTATCATTTTTAGGTAGGTTCCATCAATGCCTATTTTGTTAAGCGTTTTTATCATAAAAGGGTGTTGAATTTTGTCAAATGCTTTTTCTGCATCTAATGAGAGTATCATATGGTTTTTGTTTTTGCTTCTATTTATGTGGTGAATTACATTTATAGATTTACGTATGTTGAACCACCCCTGCATCTCGGGGATGAAGCCCACTTGGTCGTGGTGGATTATTTTTTTGATAAGTACTTGGATTCGATTTGCTAGTATTTTATTGAAAATTTTTGCATCTATATTCATGAGGGAAATTGGTCTGTAGTTCTCTATTTTTGTTGTGTCCTTTCCAGGTTTTGGTATTAATGTTATATTGGCTTGGTAGAACGTGTTAGGGAGAACTCCATCCTTCTCAATATTGGAGAATAGTTTATGTAGGATGGGCACCAGTTCTTCTTTGTATGTATGGTAAAATTCAGGTGTGAACCCATCTGGACCAGGGCTTTTCTTTTTGGGAAGGTTTTTTATTGCTGTTTCGATTTCAGTTCTTGATATTGGTCTGTTCAGGTACTCTATTTCTTCCTGGTTGAGCCTGGGAAGACTATGTGTTTCTAAAAATCTGTCCATTTCCTCCACATTCTCCAGTTTGTGTGCATAAAGATTTTTGTAGAATTCATAGGTGATATCTTGTATCTCTGTAGCATCGGTTGTGATTTCTCCTTTCATGTTCCTAATGGAGGTTATTAGAGATTTTACTTTTGTGCTCTTGGTTAGTCTAGCCAGAGGTGTGTCTATTTTGTTTATCTTTTCAAAGAACCAACTTTTTGTTTTATTAATTTCCCTTATAGTTTCTTTGTTGTCCTTTTCATTTAGTTCTGATTTGATCTTAGTAATTTCTCGCCTTCTGCTGGGTTTGGGATCGTTCTGTTCTTCTTTCTCCAGTTCTTTGAGTCTATTCGTTAGGTTGTCTATTTGCATGTTTTCTGTCTTTTTGATATAGGCATTTATGGATATGAATTTTCCTCTCAGGACTGCTTTAGCTGCATCCCATAGATTTTGATAAGTTGTATCTCCATTGTCATTTAATTCAAAGAAATTTTTGATTTCCATCTTGATTTCTTCTTTTATAGAATAATGATTCAGGAGAAGGTTATTTAGCTTCCATGACTTTGAGTAAGGCTGAGGGTTTCTGTTTGTGATCATTGTTACTTTTATTCCGCTGTGATCTGAGAAGATGCATGGTATAATTTCTATTTTTTTGAATTTTTGAAGGCATGATTTATGTCCTAGGACATGGTCAATCTTAGAGAATGTCCCGTGAGCTGATGAGAAGAATGTATATTCTGTGGACTTTGGGTAGAATGTCCTATAGATGTCAGCCATGCCCATTTGTTCTAGCATTCTATTGAGGTCCATTATGTCTTTGTTTATTTTCTGTTTAGAGGATCTGTCCTGTACTGTCAGTGGGGTGTTAAAGTCTCCAGCTATTACAGTATTGTTATCTATCATTTGGTTGAGATCTAGTAGGGTTTGCTTTATGAATCTAGGTGCACCTAGGTTGGGTGCATATATATTGAGTATAGTCATGGCTTCTTGATGAATTGTGCCTTTAATCAGTATGTAGTAGCCATCTTTGTCTTTTATTATTTTTGTTGGTTTGAAAGCTAAGTTATTGGAGATTAAGATTGCCACACCAGCTTTCTTTTGGTTACCATTTGCTTGAAATATCGATTTCCATCCTTTTATTTTCAGTCTAAATGCATCTTTGCAGGTTAGGTGAGTTTCTTGAAGACAGCAGATACTTGGATTGTATTTTTTTATCCATTGGGCCAGTCTATGTCTCTTGAGCGGGGAGTTCAAGCCATTCACATTTATTGAGAAAACTGATAAGTGAGACAGTTTTTTGTTCAGCTTGTTGGGTAGAACTTCATTGTGATGTTTTCTCTCCTGGGCCATTGTGGTATCTGGAATTTCATCTTTAGCTCTTGAGTAGTTTTACATTCGTGGATCTTTCTTGTGCTGATCCGTGTATAATTCTCTTTTGAGTACTTCTTGGAGGGCTGGTCTTGTCTTGGTGAATTCCCTCAACCTTTGTTTATCTGAGAATGTCTTGATTTCTCCTTCGTATAGAAAACTTAGCTTAGCTGGGTACAAGATTCTAGGCTGGGCATTATTCTGTTTCAGAAGCGTGAAAATGGGGCCCCAACCTCTTCTTGCTTGTAAGGTTTCAGCTGAGAAATCTGGCGTAATTCTGATGGGTTTTCCTTTGTAAGTTACTTGTTTCTTTCTCCTTACAGCTCGGAGAAGTGACTCTTTAGTGGATATTTTGGTCAGCCTGATGACTACGTGGCGTGGTGTTTTCCTATTTGCTATGAATCTCCCAGGGGTCCTTTGAGCTTCTTGAATCTGTATGTCTAGAGTATTGGCAAGGCCTGGAAAATTTTCCTCGATTATGTCTTCAAATAGCTTGTCCAACCCTTGCTTGTTATCTTCTTCACCCTCAGGAATGCCAATAACTCTCAAGTTAGGTTTCTTCACATAATCCCACATTTCTTGAAGACTCAGATCATTTCTCTTACTTTTTCGATCTATCTCTGTGACTGACTTATTTAGTTGGAAGGAGTTATCTTCAATTTCTGAGATTCTTTCCTCTGTTTGATCTACCCTGCTCTTGAGACTTTCCACAGTGTTTTGTAGCTCTCTGAGTGAATTCTTCACTTCTAGGAGTTCAGTTTGGTTTTTCTTCAATATTTCAATTTCTTTAGTGAATTTTTCCTCCAAATCCTGTATTTTTTGTGTGTTTTCCTTGTGTTGTTTTTCCATTGATTCTTGTATATTATTCAGCTTGTTTATAATCCATAATTGGAATTCTTCCTGTGACATGTTGGTGTTTTGAGTCTGGTTTGTGTCAAATGGTTGGGAGCTGGTATTTCTCTTTGGGGATGAGCTTTCCATTTGATTCTTTTTGCTCTCCGTGTTTTTTCGCTGGGCCCTTCCCATCTAGATTTGTCGTTGGATCTTTACTTATAGGTTTAGTCTGGTTAACAGGACTCTTTGTGCTCTATTCTTAGGCTGTGAAACAGTCTAGGTATGTTGCTTCTTTTGGCAAGAGGGGGAGTTGCTGTAGCTCCCACGGGCAAAAGTCTGTCTTGGCCCAATGTCCCCAGGGATCAGGTTCCACACTCTCGCTTCTGGAGAAGTATTCAGTGTTTACACTTGGGCAGGGATCCTATATAAGGTCCGTGGACCAGGGGAGAGGGCCGTCCAGGGAGCCTCTTGGTACCCTATTGCTCCGCAGTGACTTGGCTGTGGGCTCTATAGTGGCAATTGCGTGCCCGCAGATCTCCGGCGCTGGGGGTGACTACTCAGGATCCGGTATGTACCAGAGCCAGGGACCTGGCCCGTTCCGAAGCTCACCGTGGGTCCCCAGTTTGAAGGCGAGAAGAGAGGAGAAAGAGAAGAGAAAAGAAAAAAAAAAAAAAGAAAAGAAAGAAAAAAGAAAAGGAAAGAAAGCAAAGAAAGAGGAGAAAACGAAAGAGAAAAGAAAAAAAAGAAGAAAAAGAAAGAAAGAAAAAGAAAAAAAAAAAAAAAAAAAAGCCAAACCAAAAAACACCAAAAACGCCAACAAAAATGAACAAAAACAAACTACATAGCACTTCACCACACCGCAAGGCAGAAAGATACACAAATCTGAAGTATATAATTCAGCGACTCAATGTTTTTTTGTTTGTTTGTTTGTTTGTTTTACGCCTTAGCACAGCTCCGCCCCTTCACGCCCGCCCGGCTGGGTCCCGGGCGGTTTCGCAGTGGATTTCAAGATGACGTCTGCGCGCCCGCACACCTCCGAGGGTGGTGGGGATCCAACCTCCGCGCTCAAAAAGGCGCGGCAGCCAGAGGCCCAGAGGGCAAAGGTGTCCGCTGAGGCTGTCCGCCACCGGAAAAAAAAAAGAAAAAGAAAAGAAAAGGAAAGAAAAAAAAAGAAAAAACCCCCAAAAAACAAAAACAAACACAAACACAAACAAACAAAACCCAGAAGAAATTTACCAAGAATAAAATATACAGTTCGGCGAGCCTATTCTTCTTGTTCGTGTTTTTTTTTTTTTTTTTTTTTTGCCTTAGCGCAGCTCTGCCCCTTCACCCCGAGCGCGGCCCCGGCATATCCCGTACTCCTGGCGTTGGTTCAGAGACCAGCGGAGGGCGCCGGGCAGAGAGAGCCGCTCGGCTCTTTATGGCTCCTGAGCGGTTTCGCCCTCGCTTTCAAGATGGCGCCTGCAGAGCTCCGGGGCTGGAGGAGACTGGCTCCTCGGCAGGCAGAGACCACCACTGCCCGGGGGCTGGCGAGCAAGGACGCGCACCAGGGGGTCACCGGCTGGAGAACCGCCGAAAAAGGCAGCACGGGCAGAAAGAGCCGCTGGGCACTTTTTGGCTCCCGAGCGGTTTTGCCTTCGCTTTCAAGATGGCGCCTGCCGAGCTCCGGGGCTGGAGGGGGCCGGCTCCCCGGCAGGCGGAGACCGCCACTGCCCAGGGGCTGGCGAGCAAGGACGCGCACCGGGGGGTCACCGGCTGGAGAACCGCCGGAAAAGGCAGCACGGGCAGAAAGAGCCGCTGGTCACTTTTTGGCTCCCGAGCGGTTTTGCCTTCGCTTTCAAGATGGCGCCTGCCGAGCTCCGGGGCTGGAGGGGACCGGCTCCCCGGCAGGCAGAGACCGCCACTGCCCAGGGGCTGGCCAGCAAGGACACGCACCGGGGGTGACCGGCTGGAGAACCGCCGAAAAAGGCAGCACCGGCAGAAAGAGCCGCTGGGCACTTTTTGGCTCCCGAGCCGTTTCGCTCTCGCTTTCAAGATGGCGCCTGCCAAGCTCCGGGGCTGGAGGGGACCGGCTCCCCGGCAGGCAGAGACCGCCACTGCCCAGGGGCTGGCCAGCAAGGACACGCACCGGGGGTGACCGGCTGGAGAACCGCCGAAAAAGGCAGCACCGGCAGAAAGAGCCGCTGGGCACTTTTTGGCTCCCGAGCCGTTTCGCTCTCGCTTTCAAGATGGCGCCTGCCGAGCTCCGGGGCTGGAGGGGACCGGCTCCCCGGCAGGCAGAGACCGCCACTGCCCAGGGGCTGGCCAGCAAGGACACGCACCGGGGGTGACCGGCTGGAGAACCGCCGAAAAAGGCAGCACCGGCAGAAAGAGCCGCTGGGCACTTTTTGGCTCCCGAGCCGTTTCGCTCTCGCTTTCAATATGGCGCCTGCCAAGCTCCGGGGCTGGAGGGGACCGGCTCCCCGGCAGGCAGAGACCGCCACTGCCCAGGGGCTGGCCAGCGAGGACACGCACCGGGGGTGACCGGCTGGAGAACTGCCGAAAAAGGCAGCACGGGGTACAACGCTATTTGCTGTCCGGGAGTCTTTTGTGTTTTTCTGCCCTGGGGCAGATCCGTCCCTCCTCGCCAAGCGCTGTCTCAGCTGAGATCCCCCAGGTTCTAAGGTAATTTCTCAAAAAAGCCTCCTGTCTGCAATGCGCCACGTATCCCTCAGTGATTCTGCGCTGGCCTGGGTCAGGGCTCTATTCAATTGGGAGCGGCGGTCAATGAGGAGGACAAGCCGCTTTCCCGAGAGGCTGCACCCGCCCCGGCTGGGGGCGGGTGTATCCGACCCGCGCTCCGCTGGCTAGTGTCTGTCCCGCGTTCCCAATTTTCGTTCACCTCAGACCTCACTCGCTCTGTTTGTCCCACGCTGATTCTCCGTGGATTCACACCGCTGTTCCTGTGTGGGAGCGGTCTTCTAGCGTTGTGGCAGGTCCGGATCGAAGCCTTCCTTCCCGGGAGCGCAGATTCAGGCCATCACCACCACTCCGCCATCTTTGATCTTCCCCACCTCATTCTTTTTAATGGCTGCAGAGTATTCCATTGCTTGGAATTTTCATTGCATTATTTAATTAGTTCCCTATCATTGGACATTTAGGTTGTTTCACTCGTTTACTATTACATTAGAAACTATAGTAGACACCCTTGAACACAGGTTACTTCATGAATGCACAAGCATACACAGTGAATATATTTCCGAAAGTAGAATTATTGGGTCAAAAGGTTTGTAAACTTGTAATCTTTACGGTTTTAATTTGTAAGCTTTTGCCAAATTGCCCTCCGAAGAGGTTTACCAGTTCCCCCTAGAAATGTATGAAAATGACTTCTCACAGCTCACCAACATAGTACATTGTCAAACTTAGTCCAAAATTTGAATGGTCTCTTTTATTCAGACCTTAACAGTAAGTCAGAGTCATGCTATTTTAACAGCTTCTTTTGCTTTTAGGGACTATAACAGACCAAACAACCATCTATTCATCCGTGTAACAAACAGGCATTGAGTTCTTATTAATTCATTCAAGAACACCTTCTATGTGCCAGGCATTCTGCCAGGTCCGGGGATACAGTAGTGATACAATGATCCCGGATTTTATTGACAATGGTGGAGAGAGACAAATAATCACATCCGAGAGCTGGGGGGTGGGGGGGAAGCAGAGCGTTTGTGAGGGGGTAGAACAGGAGGGCCTGCTCTGGTCCGGGGTGGCCACAAAGCTTCCTTGAGAAATGCTGTCTGAGCTGAAGGGGAGCAGGAGTCAGGGTGTGTGTGTGTGTGTTTGGGGTGTGTGTGGGGGGCTGTATATGTGTGCACACACACACACATACACACACACACACGCTGAACTTTCCAGATAATAGAGAAAGGGCATGTCACCCTCTAGGATGCAGAAGAAACCAGTGTGCAGAAGAAGAGAGGGGTAGAGAGAGTGCAAGGAAACTGGCATGCAAGGCACTGCGGGGGACGTCCCCCAACTCCAGGCCTTGCTGTGGAAAGGGGTGGATAGTGCCTCATCGTGAACAAGTCTGCTAAAGACTTGAGTAACAAGAGCTAGTAGACAGGTAAAAATAAAGTACAAGAGGAATTTATGAGTGAATCGCCATGGTTTTCATTCCTGTGTATAACTATGTGCTTGATTGGTTTATTTCCTTTGTTTGTTTTGATAAAATAAATATTGTAATACTTCGTAACTCTTGGCTCTACTTTAATATGTCTGGTACTCTCTTCTTACTGTTTTATCCTAAAGGAATAGCTGAGATATTTAAGTGTTTCAAACCCCAGGAGTTTCTACATGTTCTCATCAGTGTAATAAGAGCTAGGTCCAGATGGACAGCCTAACCTATCTCAGGTGGGCTCTAACCTCTCCAGGTGTGTATTTTAGTGCTGGAATATTGAGACAGAGGAGGTGGTAAGACATCCAAATGTTTTAGAATGTATAGGGAGAGAAGTTAAGACTAGGGGAGCTGCACTTTGAAATTACTTTTAGAGTTGCGACCTCAAACTTGGTTTATATTAACATGATATAAATTCCATAAAGCAAGTATTAATGGAATCATGACTACCACTGTAGCTGTTGATATAATGTACTTTTCAAAAAGTTAAAACCATGACTCTTATATAAATATAAATTATATACAGGGTCAAAATTATATTTAACTCATGAATTGATGAGGGAACTGGTAAAATGGTAAGACTAGTTCAAAAGAGAATTTGAAGAACAGATTTATGTAGTCAAAAGAATACGGAAATAAACTTGCTAACAGATGTCAAACTGTTTAATATTCTACAAAGCAATAAACTGCAATGTGTAGGGGTGTTTTGGGGCTATCTTTTCTATTAGATGAAAATAAATTGCATCTCTACCAGATAAAATTCATCTGCATTGTCGTTAACAGGAATAATTTGCATTGCTCTCAAACAAAAATTATTCGCATTGCTATCAGTTTTGTGTAGATTAACCTCTATGCCTACAGAGCTGTCGATAGAAAGTCAAGGGCACATGCCCAGAAGCACTGCACTGATAAAGCATCCAATAAGTCTCTCTCCTTTAAAAATATTGTATACAGCGTGTTCACTCTAAAAAGATTAGAGCATTTACTTATTCCCAAGGATTTTAGGATCATATGATCATTCCAAGGATGCTTAGAAACTAGCATTCTGCCCTTGCACCAAGATTGAAGAGAAGCATTCATAACATCACATATGATTAAAAGCTGGAAAGTAGCACCTAAAGCAAGCTAAACTGCAACCTATAATTAATTATTCTCATAGCCCCAACTAGAAATACCACTACTCTTTGAACTACATGTTATCATCTTTATTTCCACTAAAAACCCCTGTCTTGAAGTTTCCAGTCATAGAAAGTAAAGCTTTCACACTGCCCTAAATTCCTTAGTAGTATAAATAAGCAATCAGTTACCTGCTTTCCTTTTGACTAACAATTTTTGTCAAACACTGGTGAGACGGTGAGAAATAGAAAAAATCTTGGGCTTGTGGCAGAAAGCAGTATCTAAAGATGCCATTTCCAGGACAGGAGGTTCATAGCAAAACTGAAGGATTGGCAGAAGCCAGATGGTCCCCAAAAGAAAAGTAGAGTGAGGTGCAACCGGAATCTAATATTAAGGCATCCCAATAGAAAACCTCGGAACCTGAGCAGAACAATATAAAACCCAGAGTTCATGGGCATATAAGTCAGAGTTCAGAGAAGAACCACTATGAATGTTTTGGAATTAAGAATTTAATATAAAGATTGGACCTTATATCCTTGTGGGCAGAGATTGGGAAGCAATGGCCTAAAAATGGGCGTTGAAGATTTGGAGAAAAGTCACTAAGAAGCCCTGGTGCTGGTGACCAATTCAGAGTTTGCAGGAAATCTCGAAGCATATGGAGATCCTACATGGGGACAGTGAAGATGGGTCCGTATTAGTCCAAAGGTCGCTGGCTCTTTGAAGCTACCACCGCGGCAAGTTTATAGCAGTGCCTCTCTTGGTGGGCCTGGCCACTGGGCAGCAGAGCTGGCAGTAGGAAGGACAGATGGATACGTAGTAGGAAGAGGAGAGGACACGCCAGAACCCTCTAGCACCTCCTGCTCCACACTCAACAATGACCTTCAGGGCATAGTGACTGTAGCTTCACTTCTGTCTCCCAAGGCTTGTGCAGCATCACTTTTGACCAACTTTAACTTGGAACCATATAGGAAAGGAGATTTGGGGAACTGTAGCCGACGATAGAATAATCCATCACTTGGTGGGCAAATCCAAAATCATCTGGTGGAAGAGGCATGATTGCCAGACAACACGGTGTTTTCAATGACCAAGAAGTCTCCTGGAAAGTGCTTATGGTAGGTAGACTTCCTTTGAAGACCACAGACCCCACCAGTAATAGACCAAGGGTCCCCAAAGCCCAGCAAGGACATGGATGGAAGCTGTGTCTACAGCCTGCCTGTGAATTGAAGAAATAGACATTTTGTGTCCATCAACGTGGGGCTACTTGATCCAGCACATTGGTGATATGATCTGAATCACCACTGTGACAAATTCATAGTGGCTCGCTGCTCAAGAAGAAAGGCATCAGAGAAAATGCAGGTCTCCATTCAGGCTTTATTTTAAAGTCCTCACTTCCAAATTGCTGCAAAGTTCTCCTAGTACCTTCTCTTTTTCTCTCATTTGCATTTCCCCTTCATTTATTCCTGTTTTTCCCTCTCCACATTTCTACATTTATCCATAGAGCACAAAATGGTGGATGGATTGATGGGTAAGATCAGAGTTGATAATAGTGGTAGACAACTTGTGCAGCATAATGCAGGGCAAGGAGCAATGGCTGAGCAGTAGGAGGCATGGGCACTGCTCTAAGTATGATGACAGTGAGTGACACACTGCACAGCTCCGAGGCTCTGTAGATCAGATTTCCCCAGAAGCCCCAAAACGGGGTGTGTGTGTGTGTGTGTGTGTGTGTGTGTGTTCTGTGAGAGAATAACTTGAAAGATTCACAAGGCACCTTAATTTAATAGAAGCCCTGAGAAGTCCTGCAGTAAAGAAATCTTTCCAACTTTTTTCAATCTAGTGTTTCCCAAACTAATTTGACTCTGGGACCCTTTTTATAACTTCTTATAATACTCTGCAGATAAAACACACTTTGGGAAATGCTCTAGATGATGTAGGGGGTACCTCCACTGTACCCTGAACTTTTCCACTTTTCTCATAAAACTCCAACCCCAATATAGATTGAAAGGCCAGCTGAACATTGATTAGCCTGTAAAGGGACATGGCTTCCTTCCTCCCTCTCACCTTTCTTTTTTCTACTCTTTTTCTTCCTTCTGCTTTTCCTTTCCTTTCTTTCTCTCTTCCTTCTTTCCTCTTTCTTTCTCTCCATAAAGCCTTCAAACTGAGGGCTAGTCCAAGAGGCAATATATGAGGTATACTTGGTAATATGGATAATGGACCATCTTGATGTGCCTCCAGTCAAGAGACCCAAAATTAGTTGTGTATCAGTGTTTTTTAGACACTCATAGGGAAGACTCCCATTCAGGAATCTGGTGTTTGAATTCCAACAGCAACAATATGCAGAAAAATACTACCCTCCAGCTTGGCTTGGACTAAATCAGATGTTCTACTCCAGGATGGTCAGCTAGGATCCTAGTCTTCCGGTGCTTGGGACCTTGGATAGATCAACTGGCTGAAGATTGGAAAGTTGTTGGTTCAAGCTGGAGATCAAAATTTAGTCATCTTGTTATATAGATCTTGTTACCTGTTGGGCGTACCACTAGGGGTCACTAAAGGGAGATAGGAGACAGTCTAAACCTTTTCTAAATAATTCCATAAAAGCCATGGGCTTTGGATGACATGTCGCGTTAGAGCTTCTCTAACATTAGCGTGCATATGGATAACCTGGGGTTTTTGTGAAGAGTCTTATCCAGTCGGTCTGGGGTGGGACCTGAGTGCCTACATTTCTAACAAGCTCCCAGGTGATGTCAATGCTGTTGGTGCTAGAGATGAGGTGCTGGAGCTTTGGAAGCACTCACGGTCTCAAGATAGAAAGTCTCTTGCAGGAATCCGGCCTGGGATCCATATTTCCTCCTATCCTCCTCTTCTCCCCCTCTTCTCTTTCCTCCTTCTCCTTCTCCCTTCCCTCCTTCCTTTTGCCTTTCCCCTCTCCTCTTCTCACTTTCCCTCCTTTCCCCTCCCCCTACTTTCTCCCCTGTCTTCCTCCTCCTCTACCTTTTCCTGCCAGCTCTACTTTGAGCTCAACTTCTCAAAGATGCCTTCCCAACCATTTGCTCTTATAGCTTTTCCCCATGAAATTGAGCTTGGTGGCATTGATATTTATTGGAGAAATAAGCATTAGAAAGCCAGAGGCATTGAATGCATATTTCTTCTGAAATGTTTCCCTCTTTTTGCAAACATCACATTTCATGTAAATAGAGGAAGCTCGTTTTAGGTAATGCTGATTCTAGCTGAGCTAGGTCAGAGGAGAAGCTTGATGGCACACATCCTTGGTGGTGTCGGCTATTTGATTTTATTCTTCAACCACAACTATAAAGTTATTTTAACCAATGAGAGATCTAGTACTCTTTTTTTCAGAGTTGAGGAAGAAAAGATAATTGCCCACGTGGAAACCAGACTCGCATTTTCTACACTTTGTGATAACTTTACACGGAAGTGAAAGTGAGTAATATAGCAGTTTCTTTTTGGTGTGAGAGATTTGAGAATGGACCTCTATGTAGATTATAAAAATAAATATAAAAATTTTATTGATTTTTTTCTAATTATAATTCAGAAAGCTTGGAAAACATAGAACTTTGTTTTTAAAAATAGTCCCAAAATCCCACCACCCAGAAGTAACTCATGGTTAACAATTTTGGTGTATGATGATCTTCCAGTCTTTTTTTGTATTTATATATGAATTCTCCTATGATTATGGAACACTGTTATATAATCTGATGAATTATAGCAATATAGACTAAGCAGTATCCCGTTTCAGTAAGTATTTTCTACACATATTTGTTAATGGTTTTGTGATAGTCTGTCACAAATACATTCCACAACATAATTAATCCCCTATTGTTGGATATTCAGGTTGTTCCTAATCTTTTACATTAGTAAAAAAAATTTTATGAACATTCTTATACATGCGTATTTATCCACACTTTTCATTATTTGAGTTGGAAAAGTTCCAAGATGTAGAAATGCTATGCCCAGAGCTTTTGAAATGTACTAACAAAGGATTGCCTGGGAAAACCATACAACTAGTTACCTGTGGGGGACTGTGTTAAGATAGGTGCAGCACAGGTGGTCAGAACGGGATTCTCAGTCAGACTGCCCGAGTGTGAGGCAGCCCTGGAAGGTTGTTTAATCTCTGCAAAATGTGGATGATACTCTACTAGTTCCTACACCATAGAGTTGTTTTGTGGGTCAAGTGACAGAATAGATGTCAAGCCTCACATGGCAAACATTTAACAAATGTTAGCTGTTCCTATTATAATTATTATTTTCATACATGTTCAGCAATAATCCCAGGGTCCTTAAATGCCAGTGACCCACAGACCTGGCATCTATGTTTTTGCCAGGACCATCTGCTGAAGTCAAGGAGACGGGTAATGGCTGGGAAAGCCTTCCAGGAGTGGACGTTAGAGGCAGGGAGGATAGTAAGCCTGTTCTCCCGTCCCCTGGGAAGCCTCCTTGCTAACCCTATCCCGGAAATGGGGGAGCAGGAAAAAACGGCCAAATGAAAACTACCAGCAATGGCCACGCTCACCATTTACTTCATCCCAGCAGCCTGTGAGGATGAAACCCACCAAGAGACGAAGGGCACCGTCTCTGCGTGAGCCACCAGGGAGGCGATGTCCCCATGGGCAGGGAAGGAAGCTGCCTCTTGTTCCCAGCTCCCTGGGGAAGCTTTGAGGTGTCACTCAGGACAGGAAGGGAATGAGTGCTTCCTTGGGATAGTAAGGTCTTTAGATTCATGGGAAAAGGAGAAATGCTCATTTCTTACTAATTTGCATTGGTGTGTTGGATGGACACGGTCAGAAGGAAATTAAACTTCATGGTGATGAGGTGTGTCTGATTGCAGAAACTTGAGGAGGGGGCCAGTCGCAGGCTGGATGGGAGCCCTCCCCACCCCATGCCCAGCCCTAGACACTGGGGGTAGAAGTCTCCCCTCCTCTATGAAGACAGGGTGGCAACCCCAGCAGAGGGAGCTGAGCAGTGATGAGAGGGGACCCCGGGTGGGGGACTTACAGAAAATGCATGTCGGGATGGAGAGAAGGGAAAGTGCGGGAAAGGAGGGCACTTCTACTTCCCCAAGGTTGAGTGCTGGCACGTAGGTGCCCTGGGGACCTGCCAAGGCCCCAGCCTGCAGGGAAGAGAGGAAGCGAGTGCTGGCTGGGTGTGCTGCCCCACATGGCACTCTCAGAGGGCTCCAGACCCTGTCGCCTTCAGCAAAGAACTGTTTCCACAGTTCCAGGGCCCCAGAGTGGGCTGAGTGTAGGGAAGAGGGGAGGCCACTCCCAGGACAAGTGGGGGGAAGTTCCTGCTTCCTGGGCTGCAGCAGCACCTCACGGTGGGGACCAGGTGGTGGGCATGCAGCCTTGAGAAGGATGGAGCTCTCTGCCCCCAACTTTCCTCTCCTCTGCAGAGAGGAGCTAGACACAGGCCAGAGGCAACAAAGGCAGACGGGCCCCCATGCAGGTTTGAGTTCAAAAATCCAAAACACACAGCTGCATGCTTAAGAAGGGATGCAGCACGGTTCGGGTAGGATCTCAGAAGCTCCCTTGGGAGAGTGAGGTGTACTTCTTGGAGAACATTCTATTCTCTTGTAATTAGGACAATAAAAAAGTAGCTGAGAAAGACAGACGTATCCCTATCACATAAACCAGAGGTTGGCAAAACTTTGCTGCAAAGTGCCAGAGAGTAAATATTTTTGGCTTTGCTGGCCATATGGTCTCCGTCACAACTATATGAGTTAAAGTCGGAAAGCAGCCATAGATAATTTGTAAGCAAGTGGGTATGGCTGTGTTTCAATAAAGCTTTATTTACAAAACAGGGAGCTGGCTGGATTTGGTCATGGGTCATTAGTTTGCCCACCCCCAATGTCATCATCTAAAACACTGGTCTTATTTTTATTGGCATCAGCAATTAATTTTTTCTAATTTTTTTTTCTATGGGTTTCTTGGTATAGGTCATCACCCTAGAGGCACTATCTTGTGTTTACTTTAGATTGACCTTAAACATTCGTTTCCCAGTCAGCATGAGTCTTGCCTTGGACAAGGCCCATCATGTCTTTGCACACCAGTGTCCTCATCTGGGATCTTTTTGAGGCATGTGCTCTGCAGGCCACATGCATGTAAGGTGTTCTCTTTGCACATTACTCGTTCACATAATAAAGCTATATTTGGAGCATTTTCATATGTAACATCACTCTGAGAATCTTAACTCATATGAATTCTGAAAAGTTGGCTCACTATATTTTGTGCTCTAATTTACAAGCAGGGCACGGGAAAAAGCAATGTGAAAATTTCAGTTTTTCAAGGAGACAAAAGAAATCTTTGCCAAAGGCATATGAAACTGGAAAAAAGATGTTGAATGAATCTAAAATTCATGGCATATGGAAGAACCAAAACTGAAGACCTTGAACCTTGCCTGGCTCCCCGCTCTGCCTCAGCTCACACTGGAGAAGATGTGAGGACATGCTCAGTGATTAGTCCCTCCTTTAAAATGGAAGTGCATTCATTGTTTCTGAAACTATTCAACACAGATCAATGACAACAATACTGAAAGTAGTTTAAACAAGATGGAAATTTGTTTCTCTCACATGAAAAGGAGACTAAAATTTGACAGTCCAAGACTGGTCTGGAAGCTATTTGGTGTCCCCAGGGACCCAGCTTCCTTTCTTTCCATTGCAACATTCTAAGCCTGTTGCTTCTACTTCATGGCCCAACACAGCTACCCAAGCTCCAGCCATCATGTCTCCATTCCAGCAAAAAAATGAGGGACAGGAAAGGGCACATGTCATTGGCCAGAATTTAGTTATTTGGCCGAAATTTAGTAACATCTAGCCACAGGGGAAAGTGGGAAATCCTTTTAGGTGGGTAACAATGTGCCCAGATAAAAGTTGAGTGCTGTCCTTATAGAGGAGGATAAGGGATACCAGGCGGCATCCAGAGGTGAAGACAAGTGTGATCTAATAATGACAAAAAAATATAATGATGAATTGTGAGAAGTGCTGTGAAAGAGCTAAAGAACCATTGGCATGGATATAAATCCGTGCGTTTGGTGGGGGCAAGGAATGTTTAAGAAATGCTGCCTTTGTGCTTGCTTCGGCAGCACATAGACTAAAATTGGAAAGATACAGAGAAGATTAGCATGGCCCCTGCGCAAGGATGACACGCAAATTCGTGAAGCGTTCCATATTTTTTGGACACGTTTGAAGTTCTGACTCAGGGAGGTGGGGGTGGGGGGCAAGGGCAATATATGTAACCTAAACTTTTGTACCCCCACAATATGCTGAAATAAGAATAAAAAAAAAAAAAGAAATGCGCTATACGTAACCTAAACTTTTATACCCCCACAATATGCTGAAATAAGAATAAAAAAAAAAAAAAAAAAAAAAGAAATGCGGCCTTAGAAAGTGACTGTCAGCTAGTGCTTCATGAGCAGGCCATTTCCAGGCTTGGAAGCAGGAGGAAGAGCGTTCTGGCAGACGGCACGGCACGTGCAAATGCCACGAGTCTGAGAGAATTTGGTTCTGCCATGGTCCAGTGTTGTTGGCCTGGGCTGTGCTCAAGGGAGGGACCAGTTTATTAGGGCTTTAGAAGTCATGTTAAATTTTGTGAATTTTGTTTAGGAAAATGTGTGCTAAATAAAGGACTGGGTATGGGGCTGAGGGAAAGGGGATATACCCTGGGCTAGCAGTTCATGCTGAGCACTGCCAGCCAGGCAGTCCTGTCCTTGGGGAAGTTATTAGCCAGGGGAGCCTCCCCAGTCTGTAGGAGACAAGGGGGTCCAATTGCTAATAAGGCTTCAATCTTCCCACTTAAGAGTAAAGCTAAGAGTCACAGAGCAAGAAGATGGGTTCTCAGACCAGGTGTTTCCACTATTTGCTGCTTACTCAGTTCAACAAGGGTGTATGTCAGTTGATAAGCCACTTGGGTTGGCTAAGAACAACAGGGCAAACCAGGAAACAAGAGAGTGAAGGAAATGGGAATTATTTAAGTGAAGAGGAGATTTGTTTTCAAATCCACACCCACCTTAGGTGGTGTGTTATCTTGGGACTCAGGTGACCTCCAGACTTATTCCAAATTCAGTTTAAACTTTATAACAAACCATTTGGGCCCCTGAACTTCAGACTGCAACAAGTTTAGGCTCATCAAAACTTCCTGAGTTCCTATTTGGAAATGAAGCCTGTTTGTTTCTCTGAATCATTGATCCACCCCTGATCCCAAGAAGTTGGCCTGTGCCTTTGAGGTCACTGCTGGACTCTGGTGAAAATTACAAGCTTAAGACAGAAACAAACTGTCACTTCCTTGTAAATCAAACAACACTGATGGGGCAGAGTACATGTTCAAAGGTCACCGCTGACATTACCAAAATGTTTTCTTTGCCATATATTTTAATTATGCAAGTATAACTGGAGATGAATAATAAACATGCAGCAGTTAAGAGTTTTGTTTTCAGAGTGTTCTAGACAGATGAAATGAACAACACCATCATCTTCAACACAAGCTCCTTGCCAAACATAGCTGTTTGGGGCAAAAGTGCTTAAGAATGGGGACTGTACTAAAACGGAACGTTTGAAAGGTCCAGATCTGTTATCAATGTCCCTTTGTCACCTCTGGCCCACATACACAAGTAGATTTATCTTCTTGCAACAGATGTACCCAAATACCACATTCCTTTACCATTGGAATGTCACAGCAGCAATGACAGAACTCCTTGGGGGCCTGGTTATCTCGGGAGGGAAATTACTGACACCCTGTGCCCCATGCTGCAGGGAGGTAATTATCCCATGATAACCCGGGTACTTTGTTCTCCAAATGTCTCTCATCTCTGCCTTCTTTTTCCGTTAAAGCATTTATGTCCAGAGAAGTGGTTTAGAAGTCATCAGGGCTCTAAAAATTAAAGGGAATGAATTTAAAACCACAGCTAATTTACCTACTTCTTGGGGAAAAAAAAAATTTTAAAAGCTGACATCTGGTAAGTAAGAAACTTCCCCTGGAACCCAAGTAACTAACTTTTATTTTCTCATCATGAAAGGGACGGATCTCCATTGGTGGCCTTTCTTATTTACACCACACACATGGCGATGGCTCCGACATCCAGTTCCTTTAGTATAAACAGAAAGGATGGTCTTTTTCTGTGGAAGTTAATGAATTGAAAAACAAAGCTGTTCTGTATACCCACTCATTCCAAACGAATAAAAGAACTACAGTGTTCCGAGACTTGGGCAAAATAGTTGCATTCAAATTAATTTTGCCCCCTCCTACTCTCCCCCTCCTCACTTCCCACCATTCCCTCCTCCCTTTTTCTAAGGGGAAAAAGAGCCATTTAATCACCTTATAAGGGCAGAGAGCAATACAGGGATAGAGCAGAGTCATGAGGCCCAGATCTTATTCTTGGCGCAGCTAGGGGCCTGCTGGGCACTCCTGGGGCTGTCCCTTAACCACCATGCACCTCTGTTGATGCAGCTGTGATATGGGGACACAGATGTGTGTGTGGTACCCATGTGCAGCCTTTGGTGAGAGGTCCAAAGCTAAATGTGGGGTCCATTTAGCTAGTTGTGGGCTGTTTCAACTTGAAATTGCTGTTTGCAGTTCGGGAATTGGGACGTGACCTGGTAGGTCTTGAGCTGATGACGAGTACAAAGACGCACTCACACACACCCACACACCCACACAGTCCTAGGGGTTCCACAATGGCTTTGAATTAGATTACCATGGCCATCACACAGACCAGTGTCTGCTTTATAAGCATAAAGAACTCATCCCAATGCTGGACATTTCTTATCAGTAAATTGTGGTGCTCGATTTTCCTCTGAAAAATTAACAATATTTCCTGTGGTGTATTTGCGGAATAAGGAAGAAAAGGAGGGAGCACATTTAGGTTCCACTAGGCAGTATCTGGGGACCCCTCTCGCAGTGGAGACCCAGTCAGACTCTGCACCTGGGCAAGGAAGGGGTCTCTGGGATTTTGCCCTTTTCTCTTGGATTTTATTGCATCCACCCATTCAAGTCATTTGAAGACTATGATGGTTTCTCTGAACTGGTGTCCCGGTGTGCTGGGCATCAGAGGGAACATGAGCAGAGCTGAGGCCGCCCTTCTATGAATACTTGTGCTGCCCCTTGCGTCTTCTGACTGCTCTTCTGCATCCGGTGGACTCGCACACCTGCCCTTCCAATGGCTTTCCCTGCTGCCCTGCCCCCTCTTCTCCCTGGCCACCCGGACCTCGGCTGGCCTGAAAACTCTTAAGAAATGTCTTGTGGGACTAGTGAAGAAGGTCTGTGTTCAGTAGCCCAGAGTCCAAGCCTGAGAAAGGAGGCCAAGAGTGTGTCTTACTTATGGTTGTCTTGGTGGGTGTCTTTGAACTTGGATTGGGTTAATCACTGCCTGATTGCAGGGTCCTTGAACGGCATGAGGCATAATAGAGATTCTGACCCAGGCGAGGCCCTGGAAGGAGCCTCAGTCCATCCTTCTCTCTACTCCTCCTACAAACACTTCACTTAATTCTCTTCCCAAGGAGCATTCTTCTTCACAAGAAACACTAGAGATGTCACATGTATTTGGCTTCCAAAAATCTCTTGGAAAAGGAATGTTTTTTTTTGCATGTCATGTCTTCTTTTTCTTATCTTTCCCTCCTTCTCTAATCACCCCTCCACCGTACCACCAGAGTGAAACAAAAAATTGGCCACCTTCTCTTTACCAACTCCTCTGCTGCCTGCAGATGACGTCCAGATTTCTTTACACTGCCTAGGAGGCCCTCAGTGAGTGTCTGGCCCTGATCACGTTTCAGAGAAAGCATCGCCTTGTTGGGGAGTTACCTGCTCACATGCCCATCTCCCTCACTAGACTGTAAATTCCTCATGAGCAGGAATAAGGTTTTAATCATCTGTGTGAAACTATTAAATAGTTCCTAGATCAAGGGC
This sequence comes from Eulemur rufifrons, assembly GCF_041146395.1. Taxonomy (NCBI): domain Eukaryota; kingdom Metazoa; phylum Chordata; class Mammalia; order Primates; family Lemuridae; genus Eulemur; species Eulemur rufifrons. Next base: position 206,984,402 of record NC_090989.1, read on the forward strand.
AACAGATGCTTGATGAGCAGGACAGGAAGGCATGTATTCAACTCTAGGGTCTGATGACTCTATGTCTTTGTTTTAGATTTTAGAGACATCTAGTCATTGAAATCACCAATCACTTATATAAGTTTTATGTATTGGGGGTAGGTTTCAAGGTAAACTCACCTTTAGAATTATTGCAAAGATGAAGATGACACCTAGAGTGAAGAGCTCCACGTAAATGAAAGTCCTGTTCTAGATAGACTATTGTCATGAAGCGGTTGAGTAAGGCAACTCCGGCAGCAATAACACCCGCGCTCCACTCGCTGTTCACCGTGTACCAGCCCTGCTGAGCCCTCCCCACGCATTGCCCACAGGTCCCCTCCAATAGCTTTTCAAGGTGGGCATTGTTGTTATTTCCATTTTGCAGGTGGGGACACTGAAAATGAGATGTCCCCACCTGCAAAATGGGGTAAGTTACAAAGTTGTACAGCTGGTACAACAGGACATGCACCCAGGTATCCGATGCCGCGGCTCCTGCATGTCATCACCCAATGCCTTGGAATGAGCAAGGGGAGGCGGGTGGGCTACTACAGCAGTGATAAGAACAATTTCAGGCAGCCCTTACGTGTGACCTGTGAGGGGGATACAATTATTATCCTCATTTTACAGAGAAGAAAAAGAGACCGTGAGGTTAGGAGCCTGCCCAGAGGCCACGTGGCTAAGCAGTGGCAAATCTGGGTAGAAACCCAGACAGGCTGGCTCCAGAGACTGTGTTCTCAACTACCCCTCGGGCAGCCTCCCAGGATCCAGGCAAGACCAGGGCTGCAGGAGCAGGAGGGATTTGGGCTTCTCAGGGCCCACACCCAGGGCCCGCCACAATGCCTGCCAGCTCCTCCCAAGTCACTCTAAATGGACATCATGTCTAAGTACGAATAACGTTCTTGCCATGTACACACCAGCTTCATGACAGGCGGGCCCGACAGCAGCCCCGGCTCTTGCAGGCAGGCAGACACGCTGGGACCCTCAGATGGCTCCGTTCTCAGGGCCCTCGCTAGCCGTGTCCAGCCGCTCTCTCCATGTCACCTGTCCCCTCCAACTGCCCCTGCATTTGCTCTCTCTCTGCCTCAGAGCTTCCGCTTGCCATGGTTCCTGCTGTCCTCACGACCTGAGAGGGCCAGGGCCGCATGGCCTCCCTCACCCGTGACGTGACTCTGCCTGCTGCGGTCTCTCTGTTTTCCTCCCCACGTCAGCCTCAGCTTCTAATCACTTCATTATTTGTACTTTTTCTGATCCTGCTTTTGGAAGGAAGACGCTGATAGACCTGGATCATCTTTTTAAGCCAGACATGACATAGGTCAGCCTGTGAATTGACCATCCTGGCTCAGGTGTTAGTTCCTGAGCCAGCTCTGGGAACACAGATGTGGACACAAGGGTTGGATGCTGAGCAGAGACATATGGGGAAGAAACAGCCCCCAGGGCTGCCTCTTCGTCAGGTGCCAAGGGCAAGGTGGCCCCCTTAAAGTGGCTGCACACACGGCCGTCACCAGGCCCAACGTGCCAGCCATAATACTGGGTGGTGTGGGCAGTCGTCTTGCTAATACATAGCCTGACCACTGCAGATCTAAGGAATATTGTTCTGTGACTAGAGGCAGGAGGATCCTCCTCGTGGTTTACGTCTGTGAAACTGATTTGATGAGGTCCCAGCAGCAAACAGGTGTCGCCTGCAAGCAGGGCACCTGGAGAGGACTGAATGGTGGACCTATTTACACAGCCACTGGCAGGATGAAGGGAAGCTGACAAGTGGTGGTGACATGTCTTGGGGCTGCAACATTGGAGAGCCACAGCCATCTCCAGGCCAAGAGGGCAGGGCAGGGAGTGGGCACTGGAGCCCAGGAAGAGCTGGCCCCTCACCCGGACGGCACATGGCTTTTAGGACAGGAACGCCACCTCTGCCCACCTGTGACTCAGGAGAAAGGGGCCAGGAAGATCCATATCTCCACCTCCCTCTCCTCCTACCCTTTGATCTACTGCCAGCGCCTCTCTCCAACTAACCTAACCTTGAGCTAGAGGACAAGCGAGCATGTGCAGGGACTGGTCTCCCGGGGCACAGACCCAGCGGGGAAGGAGGAAGAGTGACCCAGGAGGGCAGCAGAGGGGTCTCGGCACACTCACCACCTCGCCAGAGGCACTTGCTGCCCAAGTTACTTGCACTGGCCCCAAGAAAGCAGCATCTTCCCTGCTGATTACATTTAACATATTTTTAAGTAAGAGGAAATTAGGCTACTGGAAAACAGCATCCTGGAGCTTCCACCATGTTTTTCTGGGCCCTCATGAGAATTCCCACTTCCATGCAGAGTAGTGGAATATTCCTGTAACACCAAAAAGGCAGAGCTAGTGGATGAAAGACCTGCCAGGAGCTCGCTGCTCAGCTGGGTGCATGCAGCCGGGATGCAGTGTGGACGGCCCAGCCAGAAGTGGGGGTGTGGAGGGGGGATGTCCACATCTCAGAGGAGGGCAAGGGACGGTCACGGGCAGGCAGGGATCTGGCATGAGGTCTCCAGCATGTACGACGCTATCCTGGAGAGAGATGGGAAGGGGGAAATGCGGAAATGAATTTATCCTGAATTGACTAAGATTAAGCTTCTGCCATGTGGTGGAATGGGGTCTTTAAATACAAATAATGTTTTATGTTAAGATCTTTCTTAAACTTTGCACACCTGCCTTTGGGAGTGGCATATTCTGTAGGCACAGCAAATGCTATTGCTGCTGCTGTTTGGGTAGAAAAGCGTGCTTAAATCTGGAGCCACAGTGCAGCTTGGGCCCCTCCCTTATCTGCATTTGCTTTAGGATAAAACTATTCCCGAAGGAGGAGTTTGTCCTGAGCTAAAAGGTGTTAATTGACAGAGTGTTCAAGTCTATAAAACGCTGATGATAGAATAAGATACGGCACTCGGGGAAACTTGCTTCATTATTTCATCTTTGAAGGTCCAAATGAAGGCATGTTTAGATAAAAAATACCTCCCAGGGAGTTAAAAATGTACTACTGGCCCCAAGTATATCTCTTTCCCATCGCTCATGCATGTTCACACAAAGAGGAAACCGCTAAGGGATGCTTGATGTTTAGTTGTTCTAGAAGTTGGTGGGAGGCAAGGAGGTTGAAGGTCCTGGCATGCGCCTCTAATTTATTTCCTTCTACTTTCCCAAGAGGAGGAGAAACAATATTTGTGAACTTTGTGTTATTAAAAAGTTCATGCTGTCTGCTTAGCGCTTACCTATAATCCTATCAGTTCTCTGGACCAAGCATGAGCTTCCATGTCTGGATTAATTCAATTAGGGTAACAAATTCTGATTTTGTGTGGTTAACAAAAAGCTGCATGTGAGTGATTCCTCTTTCAGAAAGACTCCCTTAACATGCTGCTGTGTCTTTACATCTTCCTCCTGACACGTCCCCCACTATACTCATGGCAGCCCCCAGCACAGACAGGCACAGATGTTTTGAAAGAGCCTTTCCTTTTCCCAGACTCTCTCTCTCTCTCTCTCTCTCTCTCTCTCATCTCTGTCTCACCCCCACAAACACAACCACTTGCTTAAGATCAGTGGTGATGGGGACCCTGGAAGACCCCCTGGCTACTAACCTCATTTTTGACAGTTAAACATTCCTCTCCTAATCTCACGAAATTAAGATACTCTTCTTTCTTCGGTTATCCTTGGGCAGTGGTTTTCACGTGGCAGGTCCTGAAATCAATGCAGGGTCATGACCAGCATTTAAAAAGCAGTGAAATAGCATAGAATTGAAAACATCAGACTATGCTGCCATATATCCAAATAAATATGAGAGTTTTGTTTTGGTTATGCCTATTTATGAATGCGTGTGTTGGCTTGCGGCGAAAACTATATTTCTTATTGGGGATCACTGCAAAAATGTGAAGCCACTGAAACTAAGGTTGTTGAAGAGCAAAGTCTTCAATTTGCAGCCAAATTTTTACCATGAAGGCTTGGCCTCAATGAGGTGGTGCCCACGTGTCCTGAACTCCAGGGTCCTTGTCTATCTCCAAGTTTCCAATTTCTCAAAATCAATTCCAATTCTAATTCTCTCCCCTAAAGTGCTGCTCATCCTTACCCCCTATGCCCCCACCCCCTGCAGAGATTCCAGGCCTCAGAGCGGGCACTGCCTGGATCAGCCCTCTGCCCTGTCCGGCAGCGAGAGCCTTAGGTTAGGCATCAGACCTGCTGGCTGGAAAACTCTTGAAAAGGTGGACCTGGGACCAACCTCACAGAAAGACTTTTGTCATTTCCTTTTCTTTCTGGCATATTCTTTCATGCCTCCAGCCCCAGACCAGCTAAACCACTGCTAGGGGGTCTTTGGAACGGCCTTGCCACACTCCAGTAGCAGCCATAATAAGGGGACCACTCCTGGGACTCCAGGCCAGGGGAGTGTCATAACCTTGTCCATTCTGCTCCACCTCAGATAATTGTCTACTTACTTTAAAAAAAAAAAAAAAAAAAAAAAAAAAAAAAGGTGTACAAAACCCTATCATTTCAAGCCCAAGAGAGAATTTAAATTTAAGCTAAAAAAATCAGTGATTCCATAAAATTCCATCTATTATTTAATTTCATTCCATTATGTAATCAGACATTCTGTCAACAAGCATTTATTGAGCAACTATTTTTCTGTGTCAGGCACTATACTAGATGCCAAATACTAGGCTGGGGTATACAATAGGATAAAAAATATGCTTGCTAGCCTCTGAACGCTGAACTCCAGTTCAAGGACAGTGATCCTTCAAAATAATTATGATATGATGTGACATTTATTTTTATAGATGTGGGAATACAATGCTGTAGTTTCTCAGAGCAAGGAAATGTCACTAGGCCTGAGGATGACGGGAAAGGTTTTACAAAGGAGGGGACACTTGAGCTGGGTCCGCAGGGGCTGGGGCTGGAGCCGGCTGGAGAGGATCCTCTAACACAGACTAGGGCTGGATTAGAATGAGCTTCACGTGCCAGGCTTAAGAGGATGGATTACCCTGAGGGCAACAGGAAGCTAATAATCATTTTAAAGCAGTTGATTGATACAATTCAATTTATAAACAAAAATGTTTAATCCAGCTTTGTGTGCAATAGCAACAAATAAGGGGAAATAATCAACTGTCCACAGAGGACATGCTCAGTAAATCATTATCTGTACAATAAAATAACACATGACCAATAAAAATGACAATGCATTTGATATTCATTAGCACAAAAAGAATGCTTGTTGAAATTTTATTGAAATGTTTTTTCCCCACATTTACTACCATCATACTTTCCTTTAAACTCAGATTTAAAATTCTGACTTTGAGTCTGAATGTGTTTAAAGATTGCCCAATAAAAGTCCTGTGCAAAAGAAAAGAGTCTAAAATAAAAGGAGTAACAGGCAACTTCAGATCATAATAAGAATCAGAATTTCTTCTAAGTTCATAATATACTTAGGGTCATTCTTTGAGGCTTATAGTGATGGTAATAGAAAGATAAAACTTTTTCCCTTTATTTCCCAAATTTCAGTCCCAGGACAATATCCCTGAGACTTCGTGTCTGTATTGCCTCACCTGTCCTGTTGTCGCAGCCTTTGCTCCGCAGTGTTCTGCTCCTGCCCACGTAAACTTTCGTCCCACCCCAGTGAGTTGTGCCTACTGTGAGGCCCAGCTGGTTCTGGCAGCCAGGAGTCCTCTGTCCTGTCACCAGCAGCATCTATTATGTTCTACTCAGACCAAAGAAAGAGTCTTCCCTTCCTAGGCAAATCGGGCATCTGTTTCCAGCTGCACTCCTTACCTGGCATTTTGCTGGGGGGTAGATTCTACTATGATCGAGATTTATCGTTCGTGATGGATGTAGTTCCCTCGTGGGCTGTAACAGAGAAAGTTAAAATGATGAGCATTCAGTCGGAAGGACCTCGTGCACGAACAGAACAGGATCTAAACCTCAGAAAGACTCTAGAATGTTTAAAAATTTAGTCATACATCCTAAGCCAACGAATACATAAATAGTGTTATTTACAAGTGAGGCAGTATTCCAAATGTAACCCAAATACGTGTCCCACGTGGTCCAGTTTTAGCACAGTCACATTCAAAAAAACCATTCAATTTAATACGCTTGAAGAATGATAGAAATTTTACTGTAGGTTTTCTTGAAGAAATTCATCTTTAGAAAACTTCCCAAAGATCTAGAAATATCTCTTCTTCACAAAGTTCGGTAGTCACGGTAGCTACCAGTTGTCCCTCCTTTCTCAGCCACGCGGCTTCCTCGTGGCTGCCCCACTGACTTCCTTCCTCTGCACAGTGCACTGCTGAGGGCCCCGGGACTTCCGGCTCCACTTGCTCCGCGCACTGACTTCCTTCCTCACACTGCACAGTGCACTGCTGAGGGCCCGGGACTTCCGGCTCCACTTGCTCCGCGGCGGGGCCTCTCTGGGACCGTCAGCGCATCCCACGTTTCCACGCCTTCCGACCATCCCCGCTCCCTGTGGACAAAAGCACATCGCAACTCCTGGAAACAGAGCTCTTTCTCACTTCAACAAAAAACCCATGCAGCATTTTGGAAAATAAAATTCTCCACCTTGTTAACAAATCAGTGAGGAAGGATTATTCAGTAATTGATGGCTGACACTACTGGTTAACTATTTGGGCAAAAATGTTACATTTTCCATGTCACACCTAAATATATTCCAGATGGTTTGAAGAGTTAAATATGTAAAATAAAAACCTAAATGAATTACAAAAATGTAGGTGGATATTCATCTAGACACATAAAAGTCAAGAAAAAAAATCATAAAACAAAAGACCTTGGCAGTCACGTCATAAAAATATACAATTCTACATGTCATAAAATGCCACAGAGAGTTTTAGATGTGAAAAACTAAAAGAATATTTGCAACAGTCCCAATAGATAGATGTTCATTCTTGCTGATTTATAAAAAAGCTCTTACAAATCAATATGAAAAAGACAAACATTTCAACAGGAAAATGGGCAAAAATTGTAAACAGACAATTCACAGACGTATAAAAGCCAATAAATACTGAAAAATAAATGTTCAGACTTCATGGAAATAACATCCCTTTGAAGGCTGGGCTTGCTCTGGCAGAAGAGGGAGGCCGGAGGGGCAGGGACACCAGTGGCTTGTGGCCTCTGGGATGATGGCAACAAAGTCTGTCCTGCCTCAGCGCATGGGATGCTGGCTTGGGCCCAGGAAGACGTGAGAACAGCTTTCTAGATGAGTATCATTGCAGGCTCTTTTCTCGTGGCTTGGGAGGCCCCGGAGGTTGAGTATGTGGCAGAACCCTCACCTTGCCCGTGGCAGCTGCTGCCACGTGGCTCTGCTCCAGCGCTCTGAGTGGCTCTGGGGGCAGGACCCAGTTTCTCCTGAGGCTCTCTGGCCCTGGCGTTCAGGAATTGCCCCACGAGCACAACCCTCCTCCCTTCGGCCGCCCCCATATCCACAGGGAGAAGAGACCTGCTGGAGAAGGTCTACTGTGGCCTCATCTCTCGTCTCCTCCCCAGGGAGACACGGGCACCCCGAGTCCCCACGGCCAGCAGCTGCCCATCTCTGCAGCCTCTCACTTCAGCCGGAGCCCTTTCGTGTGCCGAGTAACGACAGTGCGCCCCAAAGAACTGCTCTTGCTGGGAACAAATCAACCCGAACACTGTTCAGGGCTCTGACTGACGACCTTAGGCGTCCCAAGCCAACTTCCCTCGTGCCAGGGCCGTACCCAGCACCGGCCTCTCCCTCCCCACCCACCTCTGACGCTGGAACTTGTCATGTAAGGGGCAGGGGTCTGGAGAACAGGGGTGGTCTCTGGATTTCCAGCCACTACCAGCGACAGCCACTACCACTTCACAGTTTAAGGGTGAGTGGGTGATGTTAGTTGAATCCCAAACACTCTAAAAACCTCCCCTACAAGGTATTATCTTGTTGTCTAAATAAATAGGGAGCTGAAGTCATTTTTACTTATGAGAGGTTTTGACTGGAAGTTTTTTAAAAAGTAATTTTTAAAGAAAAAAAATTTTTTTAATTATACAGTTGGACATTCTTTGAGCTGATGATCTTTTTGATCAAAATTATGTGTGCGTGTAGACACTAATTATCTAGACAAGGCTCAGAAATGGCAAAGCTTGGTTGATAACCGCAACAAAGGATGGCCATTCATATCTAAAGTGCAAATAACGCTACGTACAGGGAATCATACTTTTCTTCTAGTTATCTGTTAGCTTCATAATGATGAATGAGGGAAGAATTTAAGTATGAGCAACTTACATGTGTTCTTAATGTGTTTCCTAATCCTTGCCTTCTCTTTGGAGATCCTTTTCATGCTGTATCATAATTTTGTGGACCTAGGAGTTCTATTTTCTTTAAATCACTGCATGTTTTACACACTCTTAACTGGTAGAAAAAATGTAAATTTTTAAAAGATCCAGATGATTCTACAGAGAATGTTTAGGCAACTTGTAGTTATCACTAAGACCCAGAACTGGGTAGGCATTCAGCAAGTTATCTGGCATTCGGAGCTGTCTGGTTCTGTGTATCTGTGAGTGTATATTTTGTAACAACTGACAAGATTCTGAGGTTCACATTTGTCTGTTCACTCCTCTATGTGGACAGCTAGATTGTTATTTCCCTATGTCTAACTGTGGCTATATGGGAATGATTTCTAAAAAGGTAAGGAAGTAAGAGTTAATGGGATTTGCTCAATCTTTAAGATACTCATGAGTTAAAGTCAAAAGTCAGCCTCATTATCTGTGAAATCTACATCTATATCTACAGGTATTTTTTGCCTGCTAAATCCTGTTGTCATTTCATGACAACTCAACCCTATCCACCGGGACGCAGTTCAATGCTTCTCTTGCTGATGAGCACAAATGGTAGTCATTCCAGCCTTTGGTTAATATTCTAGGAGATTTTGCCGCCATTCTCAGTAAATGAAATGATGTTTTCTCTTTTCACTAGTAAGAAAAAGAAAATACATGTTGTTTCTAATAAAGTATATAATTGAGGCTCAGAGGCGTGTTTCGTATGGTCTCTTAGAGGTCCCCAGCGGGGTTAAACCCTCATGTCCAGAGCAGTGACCTAGTGACTAGAGGTATCCCTCTCCCCTCTGTCTTCCTTCCCCTCTTTGCAACCAGTGATTCTTGAGATTAACTCCCAAATGAACTTCTTATATTTAAATCTGTGTCTCAAAATCAGCTTCTGGAGGAGCCCAACCTAACAGGATGTTGTCTAATAGTTGTATTTATTTTATTGACACACCATTGTCCATTGCGACCCATGTGGTGTCTCTTCGGTTAACCTGAGTCTCTTGTCTATCTAACATATAGGTGACATGAAGTTCCACATCAGTGAGTAGGAGAACTTCATAATTACACGTAGTCATTTATTTGAGATCCAGGCAGTGAACCGCTGAGTTAGGTGAACAGGAAAAAGAACACCCAGTGCTCACTACTAGGGACGATATCACACGATCCCACTGAACTCTTGATCTCCTCCCCTCAAAAACCCTGCTCCTCCTGGAGCTTCCCCACCTGAGTAAACAGCAAGCCCAGCTCCCAACTGCACAGGCCACATCCTTGGCCCGTCTCTTGCTCTCATGAACTTTCCTGGATTTATCCGTGAATCTTGATGCCATCAAAATGCAGATGCTCGTCTAAAACGTCATAAGTCAAAAATGTGTAGAGTGCACCTGCCCTACCAAGCATCCTAGCTTACTTAGCCCAGCCTGCTTTAAACATGCTCAGAACACTCACATTAGCCTACAGTTGCCCAAATCATCTTACACAAAGCCTAATTCATAATAAAATGTCAACTATCTCATGTAATTTGTTGAATACTGTACTGAAAGTGAGCAACAGAATGGTTGCATTTGTGCTGACCTACACAGCTCAGGGCACACTGGGCCTGAAGAGTCTGAAGCACTGCATCATATTTGAGGCTTTATTGCTGGGTGATGGGGATGCCACAGTGACGGGGCCATCAATTTCTCTCTCTTCTGATGAGCTTCGAGAATCGCTGCTAGAAGGCTCTGGGGTGTCGACACTCGTGGGTGGGTCAGCGGGCACGTGCTCCTCAGAAGGACAGTGAGTGTCGGCCATTCACCCTGGCTCGCTGCCACTGCCCAGCACGGAGAGAAAGTGTCATACCGCACATCACCAGCCCAGGAAAAGATCAAAATTCAAACTTTGATGTCTGGTTTCCATAACATTTAAAGTAGGATTTCTACTGAAGGTGTATCTCTTTTGCACCATTGTAAGTTCAGGACCGTCTGTGTTTCCAAAATCCAACCGCTTTCCATCGCCTCCTCTGCTGCGCTCTGGTCCAAGCCACCATCGTCTCTCACCTGGATTGTGCAAAAGCCTCCTATGGTCTCCCAGCTTCTACCCTCATCCCTAATCCAGGGGGAGGTAAACTTTTTCTGTAAAGGACCAGATATAGTAAATACTAATATTTTAGGCTTTGCTAGCTTTACAGTTTCTGTTGAAATCACTCAATTTTGCCCTTGCAGCACAGAAACGGCCACAGATAATAAACAAATAGACACTGAAATTTGAGTTTCACATAATTTTCATGTACCACAAAATATAATGCTTTTTTGATTTTTTTATCAACTATTTAAAAAACGTAAAAACCATTGTTATCTCTCCGGCTGTACAAACACAGGTAGCGGCCAGATTTGGCCCACAGGCCATAATTTGCCTACCTCCCCCAGTCTCATCACGTAACAACAGACTAGTCCTTCTAGAACCTGCCAGATCTTGTCATTCCTCTGTAACTAACCTTCCTGGTGCTTCTCACCTGCCTCTGCTTAATAGGAAAAGTCCTCCCCAGGCGCCTACCCCCGCACGTTGCTCCCCTCCCTGCCCTGCTGGTCTCCACAGCACTTGCCTCCTCCTGCCCCGCTGCCTCTTTACCCCTTTCCTGATGCCTCAAACCCCAAACCAGAATGCAAGCTCCACAAGGCAAGAGACTTCATGTCCCCAACTCCCAGAACAGTGTCTTTGGGCACTCCATGCAGGTTTGAATGAATGTCACTCCCATTCTTCTGCCATTGTTGATTGGAAGTGAGTGCAGGAGCTGCTGCTTGTCGCAGTAGAAACACCTTGTGTGATTGAGCCAGCTGACTCCACTGGGCTCAGACCTGTTTGAGACCCAAGGAAGACCAGTCTTCTTCATTTCTTATCATCTTCTCTTCCAGGTTTGATTAGTCACAGTGAGGAAGAGAAACAAAAATCTCATCATTGGTGGTGAACTTGACTTTCAGAACCGGATCAGTTTTTAATATTCTGCTCTGTACAATAACATTATTTTCAAGTAAAAACCACTGGTAATCATTATTTCTTTAATTTAGTCTTTAGTTCTAAAACAATAATTTAAAAAGAAAAAGACATTTCAATGGAAAGATATGGACATGGTTTGGATGCTTGTCCCCTCCAAGTTTCATGTTGAAATTAGATCCCCAGTGTTGGAGGCGGGGCCTGGTGGGAGGAGTTTGGGTCACAGGGGCAGATCCCTCATGAACAGCTGGGTGCCCTCCCCATGGTAACGAGTGAGTTCTCCCCGTATTAGTTCACAGGAGAGAGCTTCCTCCCTTGCTCCATCCCTCGCCCTGTGACAGACCTGTTCGCCCTTCGCCTTCCACCTTGACTGGGGGCTCCCTGAAGCCCTCACCAGAAGCAGATGCTCGAGCGATGTTTCTGGTACATCTGCAGAACCCTGAGCCAAGTAAACCTCTTTTCTTTATAAATGACCCAGCCTCAGGTACTCCTCTATAGCAACGCAAGACTGACTAGCACAGGTATGATCCCCATTCAGTAAAATATTTCCTGGATGAAGTAAAATCTATGCTTAATGAACAGATACTACTTCTCACAGTTTATACTTCATTTTAAATACAAATAAAAACTCAAAACCATCACCTGCAGTGACAGAATTAAAGTCACTTCCATGCTGGTTCTCTGTCTCTATGATGACTGTGCTATTACCGTTCATTTCAAACCTGCTGCTTAAACGCAGGGCTACGCGGGACCACAGGGGTTGGACACCTGCTCTTGAAGCAAACGCAACGATTCCGGACCCTCATGAATGCAGCCTTGAAACGGATGCCTGTGGCTGACCTGCCCACATACGCTGGAGGTCAACCACGTCAGTAGGAGTGCTCCAAATTAACCTCACAGAGAATATAATGTTATTAAAAGATAAGTGTTAAAAATGTGCTGATTCGAAGCTGACATCTATATTATTGAAGCTCAACAATAATCACAGCAATTGTTTAGAATTGAGACCAACAAAAGGTTTTTTGCCAAGCAAAGAGAGTTCATCACCGGTGTTGTTTAGGTGAAAATAAAAGGCAGACAGAAACTTCAGTGGGTTTTATGGTTGTTTTTAACGTCTCTCAAACAATGCACCGCATTGTGCCCTGGGCTGGACCACTCCCAGCCCCCACCCTTGATCTGCTACCACTTATCATTTCTCCCTGTTTGGGAAAATCTCTGAGGCTTGGTGGCCACAGGCAGCTGCCAAGCGCACAGCGCGTGTTCCTACACACCTCAGCGGCAACTGCACGGCCCTCCTGCAATTTCAGAAAGGACCCAAGAGACCTCTATTTAAAACCTTTTATTCTACATAGAAAATTTTTATTTATGTGATGCTTTTTTTTAAGGAAAAATTACAAATCCTTTCACTTACATTATTTTATTTGGTTCTCAATGAAACCTTTTGAGTGGGCAGGCTGAACATTATGGACCATTTGGAAGATGGGTAATGGGAGATTCTGGAAGTTCAATGATATGCCCAAGCCCACATGACCCAAGTCTAGTCTTAAATCTCAAGAGCATGTAAGGCCTATATTTGCTTTTTACAGTTCTGTTGAATTCAAGGCCATTTGTGTACACATCCGGGTTTGGGAACCGTTACTCTTACTGGAACTCTGAGATGACTTCAGAATCCACAGCGTAGCCAAGGAAACCGCAGTTTCCTGAGGGAAAGAGGTGAATTTGAGTCATCTCTGTGTTCCCATATAGGCACTCGATAAGTGTTTGTTCCATGGATGAGTGGAATCGGGGGAGGGCCTCAATTTTCGATGCTGGCCAGCCCTGAGCCCCTGAAAGCCTAGTGCCCTGGGCTTGGGGGCTGTGATGTTACAGGCTCGAAGACCAAGTCAACAAAGAGAGTGCAAAGACCTGTGTGCCTTTAGCCAAAGAAGAAAAGATTGAAAACAGACTCCCAAAGTATTTGCACTGGTAACAACTGTCATTCTTGAGTACCTCCTTCAGACAGGACTTTCTCTACCAAGATGTCGTGGCAAACCCTGCCCAGTTATGGCCAGTGTGTACAACACGTTGTATCTACAACCGAGGATGTGTGCGTGCTGCCGCGATAACATCTGTGGACCAGGATGCTAAGTTGGACAGGGTGGGCAACGGAGGGGTTGGGGAGGACAACCTACGGAGACTGAGTTGCCGGATGGGGTGGGGGCAGCGGTGCCGAGGAAAGCTGCGTCTGCTGGAACATGCCGAGAGGACAAGCATATGTAACAGTGCTATCAGGGCAGGGGGCAGCTCCACTCTGCTGGCACCAGGGCAGGGTGGGCAGCCACAAGAAGACTACATTAATCATGAAAAGTTGTTTTTTCAATTTTCTAAATCATGTCCTTTAAAAAAAATGCCCTTATCCTGTTCATAGTCTTGGGTGCACCAAGAAAATCACAGTATTGTCAGATGTGCTGCAGACAGAGGCAGGTTGAGAACCGCCACGTTGGGCATTGCTCACACATGATTTATCCTTCCTACAATAATTCTAGGAGCATATCCCCATCTTACAGGTAAGAACACCACCTGGGATGGGGTTTGCAAGCTCGCCCCGGTTCTCATGGTGGGCAGAGGGGAGCGGTACTCAGGTCAGGTAAGGTTCCAAAGCCCATGTGTTTCTCCCCACGTCCACCCACTCACACCCATGTGAGGGGCTGTCTTGGAAGAGGAAAGTGGTAGCATTCTGAGCCAGTGGTGGAGCTGCAGGGAGGCAGACCTGTAGCTAACCTATGGAAAGAACATCCTGACAAACAAGCTGCCCAGGAGGGGCGGGGGCTGCCGTAGAAGGCTGCCAGTCCTCAGGGTGGAACAATTCAAGCAGAGGCACGAGATCTGGCATGATCGGGACCCCCCACCCGAGAAAGAGGCCAGTGGGGGACGAGCCTGTCAGCCAGCCTTGAGTGCAGAGTCAAGGTCACAAGGGGCCAGGCCCACAGGGGTTGGTCAGGAAATTGGCAAGGGGTGGTCTTCCCACAACTTTCTAGGAAGTCATGCTGCTCACACACGGGCTATTTCACCTGCCCTGTGGAGAATTCCAGGCACACACTAAGGGGTCCCAGTGAATACCGGGCCTGATGACTGTGAATCCAGGCCAAAGGATGGTGACTCCTTACTGCCATTTACTGGTGTGACAAATCCTGAAACAGAAAAGAGAGCAGGGGGAGCAGAGAGCAATGGGATGAGGAAGGAGACAGCTGTGGGAATTGTGTGGAGTGGGGCCTGGGGTCCCATCTTAAGACACTCTGCACTAAGTTCAGCCAAGGAGGCATCAGAGAGACCATGTGTGAATCATCTCAGGCTGAGACAGGCAGCCCCAGGAGCCTGTCATCTAAGACAAGTTCAGGCAGTATTTCCCACGTGGTGGCAGGTATGGCTGGAGCCAGAATGGCTGGGTTGAAATCCTGCTGTGTTGTGTGATCTCCAGCAAGTCCCTTAACCTCTCTGTTTCCTTGCCCGTGAAAGGAGTTATGCCACTTTCAGTATAACCGTGAGGGTTAAACGAGAGAACGCAACGTACCCAGCACGGAGCCTGCCACCTACTAAGCAATCGCTAAATAGTAGCTGTTATTATTATTTTTGTTATTAAGTTTAGGACTTTTAAAAGCCTATTCTATAATGCCAATTGTTTGAATACATACCAACTCATCAATTTATTTTTGGATTCAAGAAATGGGGCGTGGCTGGGCACCGTGGCTCATACCTATAATCCTAGCACTTTGGGAGGCTGAAGCTGGAGGATCATTTGAGAACAGGAGTTCGAGATCAGCCTGGGTAAGAGAGAGACCCCCATCTCTACAGAAAATAGAAAGATTAGCCAAGTGTGGTGGCACATGCCTGTAGTCCCAACTATTCGGGAGGCAGGAGATTTGTTCGAGCCCTGGAGTTTTGAGGTTGCAGTGAGCTATAATGACACTTTAGCCTGGGGAGACAGAGCAAGACCCTGATTAAAAAAAAAAAAAAAAAAAAAAAGAAGTCAGGGAGTCAGATCAGGGAACCTTCCAGAGTACTTTGAGAAACAGTCTTGGACCAGGCTGAGATCCTCCATTTGTAAAATGGAGATGATAATAGGACCTACCTCCTACATGTCAACTCGGATTAAAGAAAATAATGCATATTTTAGCACAGTACCTTTCCTATAGAAAGTACGCAAAATTGTTGGCAGGTATCTTCATGACAAAACCTAATCACATCATCATCACCATAGTCTTTTTAAAAGTTTTGGAGCATGAAGTCATTTTTTTTTTTAAGTTTTACAAATTTTATTTTCAGGAATTGCCTAGTTTTTGGTTCACTCATTGATTACCATTTTTTCCTCCCAAAAGACAACTTAGTTGGGATATTTACTACTGCTTTAGTAGACTGCTCTAGTATTGTGAAATCTCTACTGTCCTATTAGGGTAGTTCAGGACACTGTTTCTTAGTTTATATTTATCATAAACTCTTAACGCAGTGGTTCTTAACTGGAGATGATTTTCTTCCCCAGGCAATATCTGGGGACCTTTTTGTTTGTTACAACAGAATAGGGTGTTGCTATTCAGCATCTAGTGGGTGAATGTCAGGGATGATATGAAACCTAAAATGCACAGGTCAGCGCCCCCAAGAAAGACGTATCCAGCCCAAAATGTCAATAGTGCTGAGATTACGAAACCCTGGCCTAACGTCTTGTGGCCTCTGCTTAAGAAATGCCAAGAGGTTTAAGGTCTGATGTCTCTGTGGACTATGGCAACGGAAGCTGTTTCTGAGAAAAGCAAGTTGTGGGGACCTGCAAAGTTTTTTTTAGCAGAGAACAAAATCACAGAGGACCAAGCACTAAAAACATTCCATCCTTCCGACTGGGTTCTGAATGGGTTCCCTGTGGCTTCCGACCCCTGGCCGGGGTTTGAGCAAAGCCTCAGCTAGAGCAACATTTTCAGTTCTAATCAAACCTCCTAAAAAATCCATAGAACATGAGCACTGAGGCCTGTTTGCCCAAGACCAGAAGGGGGAAGGGATTGTGTTTGGGGGGCTGATTATGCTGAACTTTCAACCCTTCTTGGCAATGTTTGCTGGCCAGAAAGCAAAGCCAGCTGTAACTTGGACAGTACTTTACACAAACAGACAACACAGACTGTTATCTCCTGAATTGGAGGCTTTCTACAATGTCTTCTCATGTGGGCACCGGCCTCAGGCAGGAAGACCACCCACAGGCAAACACACAGCACCTCCCAGGGAGACCTCTAATCGCCCACATTCTCACCACCTGTTCTGGGGCCCGGTTATCAGATGTGCAGGAGCCAGTTAATAACTGTTTATAAGCTATAAATGGAAGTGGCCATGGCAGGGAGCTGATAAACATTTGGGGGCAAATTATTTGTGTAGCTGACTGTCATTTGCACTCCTCTCGACTGCTTGAAAGTATGTGTTTCAGGTTACAGGACGTCCAAACGGCTGTTGGTGGGGCGGGGTGTCTATTGAAGTGCTGTGTCTGTGGTCTTGATGCAGGCCATAGATAGTGACAACTGCCCTGGACATTTTCAACCTTTCTGGGCATCAGATCTTTTTCCTTAATTCTGTGTAGGAGTTAAAAAAAAAAAAAAATTCCAAAGCTAGAAATCCCTAAAGTATTTCATGCACTTTGGAATCTCAGATCTCAATTTTGGATGGAAATGCACTGACAGGGTGTTTAGCTCTGAGTTGATTAAAAAGTGAGCTTTTATATGCTCCATTCGTTAGTTTAGGATTTGAGTTTGGTTTTTATTCCTGCTACAAGAAGTTGAGGGCGAGGATGCTGCATTTAAGCTGTCAGCTGACAGTCCGGCAGTTGCAGACCCAGAGCTGTGATGGGGCAAAAGAAGCATTTTAGGAAAACAACATGGCTACAGTTGAGCCATCTTCTTCCCTTGGGTTCGCAGCTACTGGATTAAAAGGCTACAGGGAGAATTTTGTAAATGAAATTGAGGTGCAGAACAGGGAAGAAGGACCCTGGACATCTAAATAATAAAAGTGACAGGGGTTCTTCTCACCTGAAGAGTTGGGGAGAGGGCAGAGCGAGCCGCAGCCCTGGGTCGCAGTGTGAAGGGATTTCTGCCTTTGTCTTCCCAGGAAAACAAAGTCTCGGAACTGGGTATGGCCAGAGTTTCTAGAGACTCTGAGCTACTAGTCCTGGGCCCAGGGATCCCTAATTTAAGGCAGTGTAAGAGGGTGGGGATGGTGCCTGCAAGACTCTGGTTCCAGTTTCCCTGCACTCTTGCTGGCTTGTGTGATCTTCGACAAGTATCTTAACTGCTTTGTCACCCACATCAAGACACCGCTGGAAGCCACAGAAGTTTGGCCTGCAAACCACCCTCCAGGAACTCATACTTGCCCTGGAGATAAAACCTTATCTCAGACAAGATTACCAACCATTCTAGGCCCTATGAGAAAGGCCAGCAGTGCCACAGGGAATAAATGTCAGGGTTTAGTCAAGGGAGGGGCAGGGGCTGGAAAGACATAGTGGTGGTTTCAAGGAGATTGGACTAGACAGAGGCCTCCATGGGTGGGCACGCTCAGGTGAGGGGCATGGCCAGGTGGCTCAGCAGAGGGTGGCTTTTAAAGAGAAAGTCAGTTTCTCTGTCCTAAAGGAGCAGAAAGGAGTTGTGCAAGTCAATCTTAGGGAGGCAAGTTATGGTCAGATTGTGAAGGGCTTACATCCTTGGTGAAGAGGTCAGTCTTTTCCTTGTGATGTCTCACCAGGAAGGGCTGGAAAGCAGCGATTTTAGGCAGGTGGGTCAGGTAAAAAGGTCATATACCTTGGAAAGGTAAGATGCCTGAGGTAGAGACTGGTGCCAGTCCAGGCATAAGGAGCGAGCAGCTCAGAGCAGCTGGGATGGAAGGAGACTGCAGAGACCCTGGAGGAAGAGCAGCTGGACCCAGTGAGGAGAGTCAGCAAGCCCGGGCTGGAGGCCAGGCCCCCTCCCCAGCGGCTGGGAAAGTGAAACACCTTCAACAGAAACCAGCGAGTCCTGAAGAAGAGGAGAGCTTCATTTCATACACATTGAATGTGGGGCAAAACATCCAAATAGAAATACCCAGTTAGTAGGTGGAACTGCAGAACTGGAATTGAGAAGGGTTTTGCTTCTCTACACCCCTACTTGACCGCTAGCACTTCCATGGCAACAGCCGTGTCCCAGGACAGAATGTACACCATTGTGAACACCAACTGTACAACAGATCATTAGCTACATCGTATTCTGGGGACGCACTCGTGTTAGGCCACAGGCCCAATTTGCAGGTCCAGAAACTGAGATTCAAAGAAGTTAAGAAATGTATCCAGGATCACCCAGCTTGTAAATGGCTGACCTGGGATTTGAACTCAGGTCTAGCTGATGCTCAAGGCCATGACTTTCCTACTCTTTCCCACTCTTTCCCTATATCCTCTCACCACTTCTTTATGCAGGGATTCTTTCATGTGAAGCTTTTGCTTCTCTGCCACTCATACAATGCCTGGGGTCAGTTTTTGATACATGTTCAGTATTAACCTTTTTTTCGGCTACCAAATTTCTTATAAATAAATATCAAAATTTTATTAGTCCTCTATTTTTAAAAGCAAAGCAAAAATAACAAAGTCTTGGCCTCTTTTTCTTAAAAGCATATAGATCAGATACATCAAATTAAGTACCATTCTTTACTGAGTTAAAAATTATACCCTATTTTATTTGGCAAAGCAAAGGAAATTTCTGAAAGATGAAAGAGAAAATATAAATTTACTCCGTGTCTATTATAAAGTATTTATCTAGAAGTTTTTGTTACCAGAATTCTTTGAAAAGAAAACTTCACTAATTTTCTAAAAGTAAAACTTGTGTGCCTCTCTTCCAGATAGCTCTCAGGCCAAATTAATCCTTATGCATGTTAAGCATTATTTACATATTTGGGGAAGGAAAGCACACAGATTATGCAAGGTCTCAAAGTAACTAGAAGTTAGAATTTAAGATTGGTGTTTACCACTGCTACTCTTAAACTCATGCCAGAGCCAAGCTACCTCCCATATAGTTTCAGGGGAAAATGAAATCAGAAACCTAACGATGGTGATTTTTACAGAGTTGAAGTTTTTGCCAAATTTGGGTTCTGAAAGGAATTTCTCTACAGGGGCTTTTGGCAGAGATCTTGCATTTTTTCCAGCTTTCACCTGGAGCCCTTAGCTGGGATCCTCTATTGTATAATGAGTTTGCTTCAGCTCTTCCTTCTCTCCTCTTTAATTTGAATCATGGAAAAATGACCTCGTATGGAAAGAGAAAATAGCATGTGAGCATATGTTACGATACATCTTTGCTGATGACTAGTGGTCCTTCCTCTGGAACCAACTGGCAGGCCAAAAAGGGACAATTTCCATTTTTACGGGAGAATTAGCGTTTTCTGTCAAGCTAAGTTGCTCTTTTACCCAAGGAATCTTTGCTCAGCAGAGAGAAACCCTAGGCAAAGTGGCCAATCGGGGGCTCAGTGAAACCATTGTTTCTTATCAACGATCCTTTTATTCCATGAGCCCAATCACAACAGTCACTGTGTCCACAGAGGTCTAAAACAAATTCAGTTAAGCTGTAAAAGCCCGGAAAAACATTGCTCTTCCATTTTGACTTATTTCATTTTTAAATCAAAATGATATGATTTTTTATATGGTTGTCACCAACAGGATTTCACTCCTCTGAAGAAGAAAAAAAAAAAACCAAAGGTAAATCAATAAAAAATGAGATAGTTGTGGGACTGTTTTTTTCTTTTGTAGCCTATATTTAAGCTATAGAAGTAGTATGTATTGTTTCTTGGATGAAGAGAAATTAAGGATTGATTTTGCTGCTCAAATCTACTTTGCAATCCCCGGGTCCAGAAGGATGGTGAAACCAGAAGGCCGGGCAAGTGCGGGCCAACATCGCCACACTGCCCTCTGGTGGCGGTACGCGTCTTGCTGTCTTGGTTGACGCTAGGGTGAGGCCCCTGGGCACCTCTGGGTGGTCCGCCGGGTCTGAGGGCCAGCGCAGGAGGAGGTCACTACAGAGACACACAGCCTGCGACCCACGTGGGGGTTGGGGACAACGTGGAAGAGGGTGGAGACCCAGAGTGACTGCTAGAAAGGAATGGGAAGAAACTGAGTCACTGAACTCGCAGAAGAGCCACGGTACACATTAGTTGTTTTCAAGAGGAGGGATAACGCATGTGAGAAATCTTTCAGGAAAGCAGCATTTTCTGGTTGCAGTTTAGCATTGGGCTTCTAGTAGTGTTCTCATCAGAGAATATGGAGTTTATTAAAAACATTTTTGATTTTGAAATATTTCAGACATACAGAAACATTAACAAAATAATATAACTGACATCAATGTAACCAGATAGAAGGCAGACTTCTGAAAGTGAGAAATCTTACATGTTTGTTGTGAAGCAAGGGTGAGTTCTTGTTTCTTCGTTTAATCTCTTTGTGCATGCCTCACCTTTGTCCCACGACTGGGTTGTCTGTCCTTACCTGTCCACCTCCCCTACTGGGCTGCAAGCTCCTTGGGCGCAGGGATGGTGTCCTCTTCATCTTTGTGCACCCAGTGTTGGTACTTAGCCATTGCTCAGTGACTGTTGAATGCACATCAAATGCATCCACTTAGAGTGTGGCTAAGTGACTGTCCCCACCTCCTCCAAAATAAGGGGATTGTGTGACTCTTACGTGGTATTTACCACGTGCCCATGAACTGGCCTGGAGCTCCGATATCGTCATATCGGGGCCCACTTCAGACTGGCCCCAATGGCTGTGACCTGGCTCTGCCTCTGGCATCTCTCTCCATCACTGGCCTGTAAGAGGTGACTGAGCCGGCAGTGCTCAGACACAATGTTTAGGAAAACATTTGGGACACCAGCTCCCCCTCCTCATTGCAAATGAAGGGGTACTGAAATTCAACTACGAAAAAGAAGTAACTGAAAGCAACTGTTTGACTGCCACAGACTATTCACAGTTTTACTAACCTCTTAGAAAGACTGCTTCCTGATGAAGTAAGACTTTTCTTTTTTCTTTCAAACCTCTTCTTGCCCTTGGGAAAATCACTTCACAGGGTCTTATCTGTGAAATGAGAACATTGATGTCTTGGTGCGTTAGGGGTGCTATAACAAAATACCAAAGACTGGGTAATTTACAAACAGCATAAATTTATCGCTCAGATTCTGGAGGGTGAGAAGTCCAGGATCAAGGTGCCAGCACATTCGGTGTCTAGTGACAGCTCTGTCTGCTACATAGAGGGCACCTTCTTGCTGCATTCTCACCTGGTGCAAGGGACAAACTCTCTTGCGCCTCTTTTATAAGGGCAGAATCTCATTCATGAGGGCTCCCTCCTGGCCAAATCACCTCCCAAAGGCACCACGTCTTAATACTGTTACGTTGGAGATTGGGTGGCAACATGAATTTGGGGGAGACACAAATATTCAGACTACCACAATTACTCACCTAGAACTTTTCAGCTCAGACAGTCTTTGACTAGTCTTTTATATATTTTTTTTTATTTTATTTGAATTTGTAAAAATTCAAATAAAAAGAAGGTGACAATATAGACAGGTCCATCACTCTGCAGAGAGAAATCTGCTCTGCCCTCTGGTCCCTTCTCTCCATCAGTGTTTCTCACCTGTCCTGGCTGCGCACCTTACACTCACCAGAGGTGGCCTGTGTAACGATGGGCTTCCACTTCTAGACTTTTCAAAGAAAGCTTAAGGCTGGGCACAATAGCACATGCCTGTAGTCCCAGCTACTCAGGAGGCTGAGGCAGGAGAATCACTGGAACCCAGGAGTTGGAGGCGGCAGTGAGCTATGACTGTGCCACCGCACTGCAGCCGGGGCCTCAGCGACACAGTGAGACCTTGTGGGGGGGGAGGCAGTGGGAGGGGCGGGGAGAAAGCTCACATGTAGAAAAATGTTTATAGTAGCATTGTTCATAATTGCTCAAAACTTCAAAACTGAAACCAATCCAGATGTTCACTGTGGTATGTGCCTATTCCAAATACTACACACAATGGATGGGCTATATCTACACACAGGAAATGTACAGGTGTGACAACAAGGACGAGTCTTACAATGTTGAATGAAAAGAGAGAGATGCAAAGGAATACATATTTGGTTCTGTTTATATAAAATTCAAAAACAGGCAAGAGTAAAAGCAAGGAAATGATTACCATGAACGTCGGGGCTGTGGTTACCCTTGGGAAGAGGATGGGGGTTCCAATGGGGAAGGGATATTTAGAGAACTTCTGGGGTGCTGCCAAGGTTCTATTTCTTGACCCAGGTAGAGGTTACAGAGATGCTTATTTCATAACTATTTGTTAACCATAGAGAAAATATTATGCCCAATCCTGCAGGCATGCCCTATTTGAAAATAGTAATGATAATCCTAATAGAAGGTTCAGCTTGTGTGTCATAGCACTATCTGCACAAGTTTTGTATTTATGTAACGTCCTTTCTTTTCCCTTAAAATGAAAGAGCTACTTAGAGTCATAGTGGTCCAGCACCTTGTAGAGCAGCTGCATCTAAATTGGGAGAGAGGATTGAGGCGACTTCCTTGTGTTCCCATAACCCTTGTGTGATGATAAAAATAGGGGCCAACATGTGTTTACAGAGCACTTACCGCGAGCCAGGCTCGTCTTACTCCTCATGCCAGCCCTGGGAGGGGCTCCCGTCATCATCACCACGGTTGAATAGATGAGGAAACCAAGGCATGGAGAGGTTGTGTAAACCCGTCCAAGGCCAAGCAGCTAGGCAGAGCCAGGACGCAAATCCAAGCGTGTTTGACACCGGCGCCTGAGCACGTGGCCACCGAGCTCCACGGAGTGCCGCCGCCAGGACTCGCCTTTGTTTCGAATGTTGTTTATGTATCTTTCCCCTACTGGATTATGAGGTCCTTGAGGACAAGATAAAACTGACTTATTTTAGCAAAGAAAAAAAGAAAGAAAAATAAAAATTGTTGTAGCATGGAGAAATGGTAAACAGCTCTGAACAGGCAGTTTTGCATATGGGAAATATCTGACCTGTCTTAATATTGATTTCTATATCGAGTGTGCATCCACGGAGTAATGGGTAATGAGACTTTAGTCTTTGATTGTTTTCTTAACAAACCGGGCTGGACCTGCGTTCTAGTTCTGGCACTGCCACAAGCTGGCTGTGAGGACTTGGGCAAGTCAACTACATTTTTCTGGATCTCTATTTCTTCCTCAGTAAAATGCAAGGTTTGGCACATAAACCTCAAGGTTCTCTCCTGCTCTGGAATTATCTGTAACGGTAGCCCCCTGCCCTATCAGGAGACCATGAACCTCAGCGGACCTTAAATTTTCACATGAAGGTTTATCTCCAAGCTCCTGCATGCCACCATCACCCCAGGGACTCCAGGGGGCTCCAGGGGACAGGGGTGGCCAGTTGATACCCTCGTAAGCCAAACAATCTACTTTTCTTCCTCGCTTCCACTGCACCATAACCTAACATGACCAGCACACACGCTTACTCCCAAACTGCACTTTTTATAATCATAAGACCCAATTAAAGTAGTTCATCATTAGGAAATGCTGAGGACCCCATCTGCATGACAGCACACGTGTATTCATTTCTGCTGTGGACATGTGTGTATTCTGCCATCGTGATGTCAAGCCATTGGTGTGCTGGGTCAGCTCACAAGAGTCAGCTGAGACATTTGCAGGTATTTTGCACGCGAGCTGTCAATTGGTAGCTTGAGGTATTTCTGCCATGGAAATTGGCAAATGCTACAGCTCACTCTTCCAGAGCCATTGTTGAACGTCCACCAGCACCTCACTGATCTAGATGCTCATTTGTTCTAGTGGATATTTGATTTTTACTGGTCACTTAGGCTACTGCAGTTCTAACACCACTCTTTCCCTCTCATTATCATATTATGTAATGTTCTGTAATTGTCCCTTCATGGTGACTTTGGATACTTTCCATATAAAACCAAAGGATCCCTATGACTCATATTTGTCCAGTTATGTATTTTTAGTGCAGACCTTCGTAGTCTGAGCACCACAAGCCCAGAGAACACTTAGAACTTTAGTATCTCAACTCTGAAGAATGAGAGTAAAAAAGTGAACTAAGTTAATGTAGTATTAATGCAAAATGAACACCTGTCTTGGAAATAACTTTATGCTATAAAGAAGGCATAATTCAAAATATTGTGCATGTAGATTGATTTATAGTGAATAATGAAATAAAGCAAATATGCATAGTGAAAAATGAAATGAAGGAAATTAAAAATATAGTTCCTTCCATTCAAAAATGTTAACATATTACAGCAGATTACTAAACCCAAGGACCTATTCATTGACTCTCTATATAAATAGTTTGTCTATCTTTACATCTCAGAGTATGTTTCATAGACCAGCAGCATTTGCATCACCTGGGAGCTTGTTAGAAATACAACAGCATTTGTAGCCCTAACCCAGTCTTACCATTTGCATGCTGACAAGATTCCCAGGTGATTCTCATGCAAATTAAGTCTTTAGAAGCATAAATCTGAATGATTTTCTATACAGATGATTTTCTAAAATCCAGTAGAAAACATTTATAATTGGTTTCAAAATTTGTCTCTAATATTTAACTCAGAGTGACTGTTTTAATAATTTTATATTTTATATTAATATATATTTAATATAAATATATATTTCAAAAATATATTTTATATAATTTTATATTTTTAGATAAAATATAATTTGCTCTATGATTAAATGATGACAGATACTTAGTAAATTTTTTTCTCCAGAAAAGCATGATGGTACAGGGTTTTTCCAAAAATGTCAAATTGAAGTTGAATTATTTTATTCATCCTAACTGCTCTTGTAAACAGAAGTACACATTTTAAGTATGCTACAGATACTTGGGTATAAGGCACACTTCCAGACCTTTTCAACAGGAATTGAATTAAAGAGAGAGTAGAGAGGGAGGGAAGGCAGGAGAAAGAGAGACAAAGAGAAACACACATTAGTGTCTTAATTTTAAAAAATCTCGAAAGCACATTTCTCCTAGAAATTTTTATAGCTTATTGAATGAAAATTTGTCGTCTTTTCAAATGAACAGAACAAGATGAAGAAAACTGACTTTTTTAAACTTTAGGAGGAAATTGGAAGGAAGTGAAGAGATGATAAAGTATTATTAATAGAACAAATATTCCTTTAAACCACAGCTGGCTAAAGCCAGCCAATGATCACTGTCTTCATGGGAAGACTGAACAAATTTGAAAGCCTTAATCTGACAAAGAACAAATGTATTCTAGAGCTAAGTTTGTCCGAAATTAAGACCTAGTTCAAATAGTGTCTCTAAAAATGCACTGTCCATTACTGTAGGCAATAACCGTATGAGCTATTTACATTTAAATTATTAAAATTAAATAATTTATCTACAGAAGACACACTTCAGATTCAAAGACACAAATAGTTTGAAAATAAAAGGGTAGAAAAAGATGTACCATGCGAAGTATAACCAAAAGAGAGCTAGATATAAGTGGCTATATTATCAGACAAAATAGACTCTAAGAAATATTACAGAAAAAGAGGAGCATTTCATAACGATAAAAGGATCAATATATCTGGAAGATCTAGTAATTCTAAAGGCACATGCACTTAACAACAGAGCCCCAAGTACATGAAGCAAGAGCTGACAGGTTTGAAAGGAGAAATAGACAACTGAACAATTATAATAGGAGATTTTAAATTGCTGGAACAACCAAACAAAATTAGCAAGGATATGGAGGACTTGAACAACAATATCAACCAACTTGAATTAAGTGATTTTTTATCTATATATGTAATATATAAATACATACATGTGTGTATTTACATATACACATATACATGTATATATATGATTTTATAGAGATATATATATACCACATGACTCTACTCAACAACTACAGAAAATTAAGTAAATTAAAAATTCAGTTCCTCAGTTGCACTAGCCACATTTTAAATGCTCAGTAGCCACACATGGCTAGTGACTATCATATTTCAACAGGACAAATTCTAGAACATTTCCATCATCTCAGAAAGTTCTACTGGAAAGATTCTACTGCTCTAGATTTCTTAGGGACTTACACAAAAGTGTAAATTTTTGCACTGAGAAAAGGGTTTTATCCACTCGTCAACACCCTCCTCACATTATTTTTAGAACTGTTTAAAGTGTGACTTAAACATAATGAAATACATAACATTTTAATTTTTTTTAAGTAACCATCTCCAGAAGAGTATTCCTATTATGTGCACAGCTTTTCCCATGATGCTGACATTGCCCAAAACAATCCCTGAACCTCTCTCTGAGAAATGCCTTTCAGATTAAAAAAGGGAAAACTGCCTTGTTACTGCATAATTGTTCCCTGTTGGAGCAAAAAGTATTCCTTAGTGTGTCACCCATCTTTTTCACCAGCCTCAGCTCTAGATGACTTTAAACTTGTAACCAGCTGGCCCCAGAAGTGAAGATTCATCACCATATTCACATATTCAAAGAGATGAGCCTGGTGAACTTAAGGCCATGGCCAGAGAGGGCTGGCAGAAGCATCCCCCAAAATGACCTCAATGTTGAAATGGACAGATCATCTTCCAAAGCATGCACTTTGGAGCCAACAGTACTCTTTCTAAAACAGTTATCCCAATTACTCAGTATACACAACTGGTGCGAGTAACATTCCTGCCCGAACACTCATGACTGCGGAGCTAAACAAAACATATACCAAAGAGAAAATGTGGGAAATGCTTTAAATTTTAGATTTCCATTTTTTCTTAAGTGGGAAAGTTTAAGGAAACTGTGAGACAAAACTGAATTTGATATCTCAGGGCAGAGATTCATACAATGTGATTGCAAAGCCTATCAGTATTGTAGGGGAGGAAAGATTTCTTTCCTCACCCATCACTAGTTCATGGTTGAGGCACCTATAACAAAAGACAGATTTACAGGAGAAAAGCATGCAAATTATTTAATGTGAGTTTACATGACACGGGAGCCTTTGGAGATGATGATCCAAAAACCTGGGAAACTGCATATTTTTGTGCTTAGGTTTGATGGCGAGTGGACCGTCATGGGGAGGTGTGATTGGACAAAGCGGGTATGACCTAATGGTAATAAGCTGGAGGGAGCTTAGCAAGGCCTGTTTGTTCAGATTCTTTTCTGTACCCTTATATCTTCAGAGATAAGGAAGTTCCTTTCCTCCAGGTGCAGGGAGGGCACCTCTCAAAGGAAGGGAAGAAGGGAGGTGGGGTGGTGAGAGTAGCCTTCCTGTCTCTGCTGTTTTCTCAAATGCCAATTGCCAGATTTGGGGGTAAGGCATCCTGAACCTCATCAGAATCACCTGGGGCGCTTGTTAAAAATGAAGATGCCTGGGTGCATCTTGGATCTATGGAATCAGAATCTCTAAGTAGGACATGGGAATTTTTAACCAACTCCCTAGATGGTTCTTACGTATTGTAAATGCTGAGATAATCATCCTAAAGTTTGGTTATGTCCTAAGGGGGATGGTTCTTCTTTACTCCCCTTGACTGCTTATTGTCTTAAACATCAAGAATGCCGGCCGGGCTCGGTGGCTCACGCCTGTAATCCTAGCACTCTGGGAGGCCGAGGCGGGTGGATTGTTTGAGCTCAGGAGTTCGAGACCAGCCTGAGCAAGAGCGAGACCCCATCTCTACTAAAAATAGAAAGAAATTATATGGACAGCTAAAAATACATATAGAAAAAATTAGCTGGGCATGGTGGTACACGCCTATAGTCCCAGCTACTCGGGAGGCCAAGGCAGAAGGATTGCTTGAGTCCAGGAGTTTGAGGTTGCTGTGAGCTAGGATGATGCCACGGCACTCACTAGCCTGGGCAACAGAGTGAGACTCTGTCTCAAAAAAAAAAAAGAATGCCCCTGGGCAACAGAGTGAGACTCTGTCTCAAAAAAAAAAAAAGAATGCCCCACAACAGTCCGAGGCAAGGACCAAGCCCAGCAGCATTCAGAATCGAGACACATGCTTCCTCTATTTCCTCAGCCTTCAGATTTATGAAGGACAGTTGGCAAAGAGAGTGCCCAGCAGCCCAAGACCCTGAGTAGATTTTAGCTAAGACATTTGAGGTCAGAGAGGCCAAGAATGCCATTCTTACCTTAAGAGAAAGCCCTTAGGCCAAGGGCTGTGTCTGCATGTTTGTGATGAGCTTCATGTGTGCTGAGCAAAGGACAAATAACAATGACCAAACTCAGCTGGGGTTTTTTGGTGTTTTTTCCAACCTGTAAAGACAGACTTGAACTCGGTCTGAAAGCTGACCTTCGAGTCCCCATTTTATTATTCTAAGCCAGCATTATTAGCGACAGGAAACAATCCTGTTGGTGGAAGGAAACACTTAAGGAGCAGTTTACTTTAGTCTTTGCCAGGCGTGTGATGTAGTGGAGAAGCTGAATGCAAGGTGTGTTTATGTTCACCTCACATTAACATGTGAGATAGCTGGTTCATTATTTTAGAAATGGATATATATTCTGGATCAAGATAAAAAATTAAATGACTGAGTCTTTGTGGCCAATGACAAGGGGAGAAATTAAAGCAGTAAACTGGATAATTTCAGACAAAGGGGAAATATCAACATTATTTCCTCTATAATGCCTCTCGTTTTGGTATACGGACCCTTCCTGTCTTTGTCGTTATGGAAATAATGTTCATTTTAGAGTATCTCTCTGAATTTGATTAATTGATGGATACCATACATCACAATATCTCCAAGGCTACTTTTCATGGCAGTCAAGTGTGGATTCTGGAATCTCACCAACTGGATTCAAATCCCAGCTCTGCTACTTATAATCTGGATGACTGGGCTTGGGCAAGAGACTATCCCAGCCTCCCAGAGGCAGAGAGGCTTCCTGGAATGTGGGATGTTCAGTGTTAAAACCAGGAAAGTCTCAGGTGGCCTGGGACAAGCTGGCCACGCTAGACCTGGGGCAAGTTATTTTACCCTGCCATGCTTTAGTTTGCTCATCTGCCATGTGGGGGTACCAGTCTCAGTAACCTACCTTGTGGAGTCGGGAATTGCAGGAGGTACGGCCCCAAAGCACCTGGAACTGTGCCTGGTGCATTGTTGGTGCAGATGTGTTCGATGTCACTTTTACATTAGCAGTGGCCTGCTCCTCCTCCTCAGGCTACAGATGGGCATGGAAGATCTGATGCCATGTGGTGACAAAATGTGGCCAGAACCAGACCATGGATGTCACTTATAGAAGATGTTGTGAAACATCCACTGGAACCTTCCTTCACTGTGTGGGTGACAGTTGAGATGCTTGCACAACAGGTATTGATATGTCCCATGTGGTAGCAGTTGTGACATTTAGGGCCTGAATGATAAGTCCACCCCCCGGAAGAGTAGTGTGGTCTGGGCAGGCCTGTAGGATGATGGGAAGAACAATCAATACCAAAGTGCAAGTTGAGGAAAGTCTAACTCTGTATGGGCCAGAGTCTACAATACATCTTCTCCTCCTTTCATCACATTCTATAAATAAACACACATTTATTGAGCATTTAGTATGTGCCAGGCTGCGTGTGCCTCCTGCACTAGAGTTGTGCCCTGAATACAGCAGACAATGCCCTTTATTCTACCAGGCACAGGCTTCCATTCCTTCCTTTAGCACATGGCTGTTGAGCACCTACTATATGCCATGCAGTCTTCTAGGCATCTGCCTTGTAGCATTTATAGATGGATGAGCAAACACACATACAGGAATATTAGGGCGATGGGAGAGTAATACGGCTGATGCTGCTGAATGCTGTCAGGGCCTGGCACTCCTCCAAGGGCTCCATGCATATTATCTCACTGAAGCCTCACAATGATCTACCTCATATTAAACGAAGCTAACTCACGTTAATTGGATTAATATATTATTAATAATTTTTAGCCTTATTTTATAAATGAGGAAATTGAGGCACAGAGACAAGAGCCACACTCCCGCTCTTCACCATGACATTAGACTGCTCCTCCAGAATAGTAGTTTTCAATCAGGGGTGATTGTGTCCCTCAAGGGGCATTTGGCAATGCCTGGAGACACTTTTGATTGTCACACTGGGGAAGTGCTACTGGCATCTAGCTGTAAATTGCCAGGCAGAGACAGCCTGCTCTAGAATGCCCAGGATGAGGGCGGCATTCGATGGAAGGGGTTGGGAGGCCTCTGTGCGCTTCAATATTTGGGCTGCGTGCATGGTCAGAGGGCAGCAGCCATGCAGCTATCTGGGGACAGCAGGGACAAAGGCCCTGAGAGGATGAGCCCTGGTCCGTGGTGGAAGCCAGTGAGGTGGGAGGGAGGGACCCAGGATATGGGGGAGACAGGCCGGTCAGGGCAGGTGGGACCTTGTAGCTGAAGTCAAGGGCTGGAATTGACCCTAAGCACAGTCAGAAGCCCCTAGAAGGTCAAAAAGTGTGAGATTATTGGTGGCTTTTAATCAATCAATCTTTCTTTCTTTCTTTCTTTCTTTCTTTCTTTCTTTCTTTCTTTCTTTTTGCTTATTTCTATTTTGTGACTGCTGTGGGCTGAATTGTGTCCCCCATAAACTCATATGCTGAAATCCTATTTCCCCAGTCCCTCAGAATGTGACTGTATGTGGAGACAGGGTTTTTAAAGAGGTAATTAAAGTAAAATAATGTCACTAGGGTGGGCCCTAATCCACTATGACTAGTGTCTGTATAAGAAGAGATTAAGACATAGACATGCTCACCCACAAGGAAGACCATGTGAGGACACAGGGAGGAGAAGTTGGCCATATCCCAGCCAGGAGAAAGGCTCAGAAGAAACCAGCCCTGCTGACACCAAAATCTTAGACTCCGAGCCTCTAGAATTGTAAGAAAATAAATTTCTGTTGTTCAAGCCACCCAGTCTGTGGCCCTTTACTGTGGCAGCCGTAGCAAACGCACACAATGACTATTTCCAAGGAGAGAAAAATGTGTACACAACCACATAATTACAGAAAAGAAAAAACACCAGTAAAAGTTCTTTAAAAGGACTAGCCAAAGGAGACATTGTCAACATGTTTGAGACTCCAAGTAGAAATGAAAGCTCTGTTGAAAAACTAGCTGTAAGCATAAGAGGAGAAATCATTTTTAAGAAACACAGGTACCCCGAGAGGAACAGAAGTAGGACATTTCCATGGCATCCTGCCTGACAAGGCCAGACAGGTACTAATCTCACGGTGACAGCTGCACAATGCCCAGGACACCTCGCCTTGTGAGGATCAAGTTTGGAGAGAAGCAGGCAGGGCTGTGGTGAATGTGTCATAGCCACTACCTGTCTCCTGATGAGTTTTAAAACCGCTTTGGAAAAGCCAGTTGAGTTTACCAAGGGCATTCAAGGTTACAAGAGGGCTGGCACCACAGGGGAAATAAAAAGAAAGAAAGAAAAAGAAAAGACATGAGTGACTCAGATGTTTAGCAGACAGAGTTTCAAAATGGCCGCTATGGGTGGATGTCAAAATAAAAAGGAGAACATACAATAAAATGTAAGGGAAATATATAATAAAACATGCAAAATGGACTGAAGAGGAGGGGCAAAGGAGGTCTGTGTTAGCACATGTCACTTTGCATTTGGATGTGTTCAGAGTCGTGTTCATATGCAAGTCACAGACATGCTGTGCAATGTTTCTATCGATCCCCTTAGGAATGAAATATGACCCAGATCACAGCCATCGCCCAAATATGTGCCCCATTAATTGTGGAATTGCCTTGTTTGGATCTCAGAAGGAAAACTCAATTGTATCCTCTTTGCGTTGTAATTTGAGCTGTATAGACAGGGCTGGAGCAAGGCTGTTAGAATTTCCTTTAATTTGGAATTATCCATCGTCACTTTTTCTTAGAGATCCAGAGAAACCATCCTCTCTCAGCAAATGCCCAGTAGCAGCCAACACTGACTGCTGCCACCCATCCTCCCTGTCGAAGCCTTACTTCTTGGTTGGATAAATGCTTGCTGTCCCAAATTCCCTGTGGTGAGAACTCCCCATCCCCAATGTCTAAGAGGGCTTGGTGGGTGTTGAGTCTGGCTGGCACTAGGATATTTCAAATGGAATTACAACCAGCTGAGTAAGTGATAGTGGTTTGACCGTGTGGTCCTGGCTAAGATGCAGTCAACTTCCTCAGGAGGGTGGATGATGGGAGCCTTCTCTGGTGAACTTTGCTTAGAGAAGAGAAACCTGGGAGGGCAGAGGGCAGGGTGAGAATGAAGAGTGCCCTTGTATTCAGAACAAAAAAAAAGCTGGTGGGGACAGGAGTGTTATCTCTTAGTATAAAATGGAGCCTGAAGAACCAAGGAAATATGACTCAGAGACATCCTGAACACAGCGTCAAGGCCCTGTGGTAGCTGACTTTGAGGATAGCCCACAATTCCTACCTTCAGGTAGACACACTCTGATGTCAGCCTTGCCCTGGGTATAGGCTGGATCTAGTGACTCGCTTCTGTGATTGGGTTACAGACGACTGTGACTTCCATCTTGCTAGCATTCTCATTCTCTCTCTCTCTCTCTCTCTTGCTGGCTTTGATGAAGAAAGCTGCCACACTGGAGATGCCCACATGGCAAGGGACTGAGGGCAGCCTCCAGCTAACAGTCAGCAAGACACTGAGTCCTGCCAATAACCACTGGGCAAACTCGGAAATGGATCGAGTCTCTCTGACAGCCTCATGGGGAACCCGGAACCCACACTTTGATTGCAGCCTATAAGTGAGTCTGTATGCCCAGATTCCTGGCCCACAGGAACTGTGAATTAAAAACATGTCATTGTTTTAAGCCATTCAATTTTGGAATAATTTATTATGCAGTGATAGATAACTAATACAGGTCCCAGCTGAGACCTGTGTCCTCTCACACAAGACTCTGAGTCAGAGGCCAGCCTGGCGCTACTGCTGCAGCAGCGGGAGCCCTCATCTGAGACACAGGGGAGTGGATTCCAACCTCAACGGTCCCTTCCAGGTCTAAAGGTCTGCAAACATGTGGGCATTTCCGTGTTGCATTTGTAACTAGCTATATTCCTGCACAAAAGCCTTAACCTCCCTTGTCATTGTAGACCCAGGGTCAGAGTTTCCAGGTATGCTCTGATGCCCAAAGGTGGGCACTGAAACGCTTTGTAAAATGAGCTGAACTATTCTTTTTCTTTTTCTTCTTTGTCTTTTTGTGCCCCAAATGTGTTCACAGGAGAGGTGAACCATTCTTAAATCACCTGAAATTTGTAGACAAGGAGTAGCTTTGAAACTACGGGATGCAGAAGCATTTCTTGAATTCTTCTTGAAATAGCCTCCTTGCCTTGCTCTACTTTTTCTTTTTTTCTCTAACACTTACCACCTTCCAATGCAGTTTATCACTTACTGATTTATTATGTACATTGCATATTGTCTGTCTCTATCCACCCACATTTCAAAAGAAATCCTGCCAGGCAAAGATTTTTGTCTGTTTGATTCACTGATGTATTCTTAGCACCTAAGATAGTGTCTGGCGCACAGCATGTGCTCAGTAAATAACTGCTCAGTAAATGATTGCCTTTTTGGAGATAAGGTAGGGTGTGGTAAGGAGGGGAAGGTGTTAGGATACAAGTCACAATAAACTTTGAACTGTGCTGCATTGAAAAAAATGTTTACTAAATGACCATATCTGGTCTAAGGAACCAGCATTATGCCCTAACACAGAGCTTTGCAAGAGTTGACCCCAGTACAAGCTATTTCTCCCTCAGCTCTTGGAATGCCTGGAGCCCCTGCCAATTAATCTTTGAGCAGCCTGCTAGAGACTGAATGTTTGTTGCCCCCCCACCAAATTCAGATGTTGAAATCCTAACCCCAGTGGGATGGTATTAGGAGGAGGGGCCTTTGGGAGAACTCTCATGAATGGAATTAGTGCCCTTAGAACAGAGGCCCAACAGAACTCCCTGCCTCACACTGTAACATGAGGTTATGATGAGAAGACCATGGTCTATGAAGCAGGAAGCTGGCCCTCACCAGATACCACATCTGCTGGTGCCTTGACCTTGAATTTTCCAGTGTCCAGAACTGTGAGAAATAAATTTCTGTTGTTTATAAGCTCCCTGGTCTATGGCGCTCTGTTACAGCAGCCCTGAAGACAGCCTCTGCTGGCAGGCCAAGTCCCTCCCATCTGACCCCAGGCTGCCCACACATGACTCTTCTCCACTTGAACCAAGACAAAAGGTTGGGAAGCACTAGCCCAGCTAATCAACCTTAACTGTGAAGTTCTAAAAAGACCACTTGTGAATATGATTCTGATGACAATTATATACTGAATTGGACACTTATTCTTTTCCCTGGCTAGGCTTTACTGCCCTTTTTCAAATCATGGAATCATATTTTTCTAGAATTTTCCCTTTTCTGCTAATAAATCTCTTGACTACATTCATGTCAGGGCTGGGCCCCGGACTCAAGCCCAGACAATCAAAGCATAGACTCTTCATGGCCTCACTGATTGGTTCATGGTAGACACTTGACCCTGGCCTGGCCAATCAGAAGATGAACTGTCCATAGCTTCAGTGATTGGTTCATGGTGGACATCCGACCCAGGCCTGGCCAATCAGAGGATGGATTCTCCATGTCCTTAGTGGTTAGTTCAGGGGTGGACACTTGAGCCAGGCTGGACAAATGGGTCTTCCATGTCACAGTCATTGGTCCAGATTCCAGCATGTGATCCAAGTCCAGCTAATAAGACTCAATTCGGGGATGTTTGTTTGAATAGTTGTGACAGGGACTCTCTTTTTTTCTCTGGGGTTTCTAAGAGGATGGAGAATAAGCCTGGACCTCCCAGCCCCTGGCTCTCCATCATGACCCTGCCTAATAAAAGAGCCAACGTGAAGGAAAGCTGAACTGAGCAATGGAAAGAATGAGGACGATGACATCATTAGAGTGCTTGGATCCAGCAGTGCCTGAAGGTAGGCTTTTCAGTTATGCAAAACAATACTTTCCACTTTCTGCTTATGCCAGTTCAAATTGAAAGCGTCCTAATCCAATAGCGCCCAGAGGATGTAGCTTACAAACCAGCCCATCTCATTTTCCATGTCCTGGACACTAGACACCAAAAAGATGTGAATGTGTGCATTACCGATGATTAAGTTTCTATGGCTTTTTCTCTGACAGCATTCTCAATGACACATTGCCATAGAACAGGAACATTTTGGACAGTGATGATGCTATTATCCCACTGACAGAAGGACCCACCAGGATGCCAGTTTATCGTTTGTAACTGTTGGATTCTTGGTGCCACTGACCTGCTTTGTAAACCTCAAGAGCCACAGCTGAGAAGACTGTTTGGTTACTTGCCTCCGCCTACATGACGTCTTTAAGATAGCACCAAGTCACCCATTCTTTACGCTTCGCTTCTCTGTCTTACAGGTGAGTTGTGGGATGGTTTCTTTTGGCTCAAACACTGAGTCTGAACTGGGAATGGCCCTTTTTACTTCAGATAAGCCTACTAAGCATTGGGTTTTCCTGGCTGAAAAGAGGAAATATAGCATGTTTTTTACCCTGCACTCAGGCCACGCCAGCCACAGCCCCAGAGTAGGCCTAGATCTGAATGGGTGGAGGGTATGTGACACAGGACAGCAAAGTGGAAAGTCTGCAACAGTGGTGCTCAGCCCTGGGCAACTGGCGTGGTGTGTGGTCCAGGGAGCTCTCCGATTACACAGCCCTCCTCTCCCTCAGATTCCGACAAGTCCCCAGGGGGCAAATGCTTTGTAAATCTTCCAGGGGATTCCCTGGCGACCCCCACTCTAGGCTGAAAATCAAAGCTCTGAATCACCTTCCTGTTGATCAGTTTTCTCCTCCAATGCTCTGACACTGGTCAGATGGGGTGGGGACTTCATCTACAAATCCCTTATCCTCAAAAGGAAAATATCTTCATGATTACCAAAGTAGTAATATTGTCATTGTAGAAGATTGTTAAGATACCAAAATGTATAACGAAGAGAAAAATTCACCCATACCTTGCTAGTTTCAGTGCCATTGTCACTTGGACACTCATTCGCAATGCCCCCCAACTCCAGACTCCCAGATCAGAATCTGCATTGATACCAGACCCATACAGGGTTGTGCGCATATTCAAGCTTAAGGACCCCCAGCTAGATAGTTCCACAGCTGCATTTGAGTGTATCGACCTGTACTGTCTTACACTTTTATTAAACTTGGGATTAATATTGAATAATCAATATTTTGATCCTCAACATTTAAAGGTTATTTTAACTTTATTTTAGTATTATTCAAGTACTCCATTTGGTGTCCTGCTTCTCTCTCTTAATTGCATGCTCTCTCCGCCATCACTTTGTTTGCTTTTGAGATTTTCTTAAAACCCAGTTTCTCCCTTCATTCTTGTGTGGAGAATAAACCGACAGGCAGAACACAAAGGGTTAATGTCTACCAATTGCTTTAATACCCATCTAAAGACCCTGTGGCCACCGCCAGCAAAGCCGAGATTTTGCAATGTTTGCCATGAGTTTGCTTCATGTTGAGAGATGGACTGAATGGAGATTTCTTTTTGTTTGCACGTATTTGTGTGTGTGTGTGTGTGTGTGTGTGTGTGTTCCCTGCAGTCTCCGTGGGTGGCCTCCTGCGGGTGAATGCAGTGTTCCCACTGTTGCTTATCCTGAAGGCTTTCCAAACCCCTCCCACCGACAGACAGCTGGGGGAAAAACATCTCTCCAAAGAGAGAAACAGAAGTAAGCTGCAGAGGAGCTTTTAGCCCGTTCCTATTCAGGGAAGGCGAGAGAGCCCTCATTTTTAAAGGTCTCTTTTACAAGCCCTCTTTCTTTTTACATGCATAGTTTTGGAAGGTGCCCAAAAGACTGTCTAGAGTGTCCCAACCTTCTCCGACAGGGCTGGGGAAACAAGAGGTGGCTGCCGCAGCTTGAAAGCAGGGACAGAGGGCTGAGCAATCCCTGGGGTGTTTGAGGCCAGGAAGGCAGGGGAGGAGGGGCTGGGTGGAGGTGGCGCTTTGCAGTGGCCCATGGGCCTGAACTGGACGTTAGGCCACAATGAGGTGAGGTGAGAATGGAATTATTGTCCACCATTACCCTGGGTCTATCACCTCACCTGGTATTTTCCCTGCAAGAATAACACACGCAACCCCCCCCCCCACCCCAAATGCACATGTACACACACATGCTCCTGGCGCTGTTTCCCCCCAGCCCTCCCTCGCTCTCACATCTTCACCCCATGTCCTGCCCTGGTCTGGTGTTCTGGGCCTAGCTCCTTTTATTACTTTTTAAAAGGAGTCTGTGGTTTTATGAGGGCTGTTTGGCAGCTGAGGTTGGACGAGGCCCGGTTTCCTAGGCCTGTGGCCCAGTCAGCCCAGGGAACAGGCCAGCCAAGGCTGAGCAGCTGCTCACAAAGACAGCCCCGGACACCTCTTATCATCGCTGTCTCCCCTCTGCAGCGAGCACTCTGATTCCGCCTCCCTCCCAGTGGGTCAGCTGGGCACACTGTTTGGCTGTACACATCCTCTCAGACTCTGCGATTGCCCCAGGCATCTCAGCAGTTCTCAGCAGTGGCCTTTGCTTCAGTACTCCAGCAGGTGGATGGCCATAAAATCTCTTTGCTTGCAGCCTTGTCATCCTCCTCCTTCCCCCCACCCCTAGAATCCACAGTCCAGGAAAAAAATACCCAGTACAAAACTCCCTGTTCATATCTGGTAAATTTTCAACTAAAAAGTGCAACGTCCGGGTAAGTGGCTCTGGATCCAACCGATTTGAATAGAGAGGAATAAAAGGCAGGGTGTTGGATGTGTGTTTGGCACCCGTGAAAACCAGTATCCTGTGGGTGCCCAGCCCAGGCCCCTGCTGGCGTCACAACACACAGCCCGCCAGCTCCGCCAGCGTCCACCACCTTGATCTCAGCCGACCCTGCTCTGGGCCCGTCGCAGTCCTCCTCCCTGCTGAGATAGGCCAGCAGCAGATTTCTCAGGGCCCAACATGGCTTCTCAGAGGTGGATGGATGTTGGCCAACTCCCGAAGTTGCTAGAAAAATGTAGGCAGCTTGGCCACCTAAGTAAAAGCCATCGATGGCATTTTTCCCAGCCTCAGCTGAATTCAAACCACTAAACTCTTGTGGTTTCTTTTTTTACAGCTTTCTTAGCTAACAGGACTAGATGCCTTTAAGAAAACATTTCAAAATAATATTATAAAACCTAGCATTATTTGGTTTTCACTCTGTAAAGGCTAATCTATCATAATTTCTCCATAGCTTGCTTTGGGGTAAGGGATGGGTGGGTGAGAGACAAAGAAATGTAACATGCTAACTAGGAAGAGCATGTGATGTGAAGGAAATAAAAATCTTGTGTTCAAGTCCCTATGCTGCCACCTCCCAACACAGCCACGATCTTTCTGGGTCTCAGTGTTCTTCTCCGGAGAATAGGAAGAATAACGTTACAGCCCACTACCCTACACGATGGTTTTGTGAGCAGGTTAATGTTTGTAAGAGCGTTCATTCACCCCAAAGAGCTACACAATGTGAGTTATTGTGCTTTAAAAAATAATTTAAAAGATGTATGAAGTGTTTCTAGAAGTGCAAATATCCAGAAATCTGGACTTCTGGGTTGCTTGTTCTCAGACGGCAAATGGGGGTCCCTGCCTGCCACATGTTTTCTCAAGCACTCATGCCTTGGGGAGGCTTCTCAGTGAAGCAAGTAGGCACAGTAAGAACTACAGCAACTCACTCTTCACTTACCTGTTTTGCCTTAAACCACAATAGGCACAAGAGTTAAGGACGCAGGTGGCATTGTAGCCAGACCGACATAGCTCTGCCACTTCATTGGCCTTAGACAAGTTCCTTAGCTTTCCTGAGCCCAGTTTCCTCATCTGTAAACAGATATAAGAATAATAATAATAATAATAAACAGCTCACACACTTCTTGTGAGATTAAAAGACAATGTTTTCAAATTGCTTACCCATACAGTATCTTGCACATTGATTAAACGAATATAACCTGATGATGATGGTAATTATATTAAAGAATTTGAGGCAGAAAATTTCTATTTACTAGTTCCTTTGCACTTAGCGGTAGGACTTTCTATTGGTCATGCGTTCACTTGACAAGCATTTACTGAATACCTTCTGTGAGCTTGTGGGAGGCCAGAATATGCCTCCCCAAAGTAGGAAGAATTACTGAGCTGAAGACAATTAAGGAGAAGCAGATGCAGGAAGGCCCTCTGCTCTTTCTACTTGCCTATAGGCAAGACAGAGATTTAGAAAGACAAAAGGTATTCCTGCCTGGGAGAACAAAGGTTAACCACTGAAGACCCCACATTAACAAGCTTTACTAACTAGTACTGATCTGCCATTTATTTGCCTTCCCACAAGTTGCCCATGGAGACTTAAATCCTTTACTTTTGTCTTGTCACTTCTCTAAAAAACTGTTCTTTGTTGATATGTAAGCTAAAATTCAAAGCTATCTCTCTGAGAACTACTTATTCTCTGAGTGTCTCCCATGTACATATGAAATACATATGCTAATAAATTTCTGTTTGTTTTTCTCTTGTTAATCTGTCTTTTGTAACAGGGGTTCGTTCCAACTAAGAAACTACTAGGAGTTATATTTCCCGTACAAGCCGCTAAATGCCTTTTGGTGCTCTTTAGCAAAGAGCTACCAGCCTGACCAAGTACTGCCCACTCCTCTAGTACTGCGCACTCCGACTGCAGTGCACAGAAGGAAAATGAACATAGGGAAAGCCAGGACTCCACTGAGGCTAAAGGAGGACGGCTTCGGTGGGGTGCTAGGGAGGTGGGAGCAGAGATTTGGCATTTGGAGTGGGTGGTAAACATGGTAAAAAATGATGTGGTGTAGTGCTGCTGCATTCGGATACAGGACAGGCTGCAACAGCACCAAGACTCAAATGTGGTGGCTGAAAGGTAGAAACTTACTTCTCTGTCACTCTGGGATGGAGTAGGTGATCCAGGGCTGCAGTAGTGGCCCGATGTTGTCAGGGAGCCAGGTTCTCTCCACCTTGTTCCTCTATCTCCCCTAGAGTGTGCCTCTAATCCACTTGGCTCCCTGACATGAGTGATGGCTTCCCATGCCAGCCATCCCTCTAAGGACATGAACTGGAAATGACACCTATTCCTACCATAACCTAGCACATGACCACAGCTAGCAAAGGAGACTAGGAAATGCAGTCTTTTCTTTTCCTTTTTTTTTCTTTTTCTTTTTTCTTTCTTTTTTTTTTTTTTGAGACAGAGTCTCATTCTGTTGCCTGGGCTAGAGTGAGTGCCGTGGAATCAGCCTAGCTCACAGCAACCTCAAACTCCTGGGCTTAAGCAATCCTCCTGCCTCAGCCTCCCGAGTGGCTAGGACTACAGGCATGTGCCACCATGCCTGGCTAATTTTTTCTATATATTTTTAGCTGTCCAGCTAATTTCTTTCTACTTTTTTTTTTTTTCTTTTAGTAGAGACGGGATCTCGCTCTTACTCAGGCTGGTCTCGAACTCCTGAGCTCAGTCCTCCCACCTCGGCCTCCCAGAGTGCTAGGATTACAGGCGTGAGCCACCGCATCCGGCTGGAAATGCAGTCTTAATGCTAAGTTATCATGTAACCAGTGACAATGTGGGGATTCTATTATATTATTGAAGGAAGAAAGAGAGAATCTTGGAGGGGCAACCAAGTAGTCTAGGGGATAGGTTAGGAGGGACAGCAAAAAGAGTAGTCCACACAACAGATGAACACAGTTTGGACCAAATAAGGTACTGAGAAGGCAGGAATGACAACTGATGGTCAGGGGTGGGGGGTGGACTAAGCCAGTGACCACGGAGGACTCTACAGGCTGGATGGTAAAGAGGGCAGTGAGATAGGAAGCCAGCAAAGACCGGGAGCTGTGGGTCACTGGGGCATTTGTGCAGGTGGCTGCAGTATGGTGGGTACACTGAGCATGCGGGATTGTAGCACCATTTGGGGACTGGCACATCATCATCTCAGTGTTTTTTTCTAGGACAACCTGGTTCTCGCTGGGATTTTTCTCTGCTACATAAATCATTCACTCATCCATTATGGGGGCACTTCACTGACCTTCCACCTGTGGGTTTCTGTTTTCTAATGAGTTCTTTTCTCTGACCTCTACTGCCTGTGGTTTCAATGCAACAGTGTCAACAAGAGGAACCACTGGACTCAGGACTTTCTGAAGTGGTTTAGATATGACATTGCCTTGGTTGAGAAGGATGGATGCAATCACCTTTCAAGATCTCCAAATTTACAATCCTGAGACCTCCAATTTAGCCACTGAAAACTGCAACCTAAAGTCAGACAGACTTGAACTGGCATGAAACAATCATAGGAAAGCACATCAGTACATTAAAAAAAATTTTTTTACGGTTTTCATCTGCATCCTCAACCTGATAGTCCCAAGCTAAAAATGATCCTTATAAACATGATCCTTAAGTTTGTCATGATTTGGGATTTTTCTTCCAAGAATATGCATGACAAGCTGTCTGTCTTCTCAGCCAAATGCATCTGAACACGTGTTCCTGCATTCTTATCTATTTCTCTGTGCAGAAAACATACATTGACCCAGTAGCATGTTTGGAGCAGTATCTTATGATTTCAACAGCTTCTGTTTGTGGTCCACCAATCAGTTATTCATGCTGGGCATTCTGGTGCTCTCAGCTTGAATTTAACTCTACAAAGCCATGGTCCTTGATGGGAGCTGCATCTGAGAGGAAGAAAAAAAAAAGAAAAGAAAAAAAAAGCCATGGTCCATCAGCTCAGACATGGATAGTGTTAAAAGGGTGGATACCAGGGTTGTTAGAACCTCCAAGACCTGGAGGAAGAGAAACATGTCAATTATGTCCATGCAAACTCAGCTTTTATCTGCCAAGAAGCAATACAGCTTATTGTGGTACACGGGAATGTGGGCCTGCCAGATTGGTCCTCAAGCACTGAATTATCAATATATTTCCAGGAGCAATGATATGAAGTAAGTTACCTGGGTTCTGCTTCAGTCTTGTCACTCAAAAAACTTTGGTAGTTCATTCTAGCTCCATGTGGCAGACACCTGTGTGTTGCTAAGACTAAAGGGCCTGGATGTGGTGGACATGTAAACACACAATTACAATATACTGTATGCATTCTAGATTGGGGGTTATAGGGGCACAGACAAATTAGAGCATGAAATGTGGGATTTGGCGCCACAGAGCAAAGCCTCCCACATTCTGGCATTTCAGGGTCCCCTCTGCTCACTGTAGAGTGAGGCTGTCAGTCAAAGCATGTAAATGCCACCAACATTGATTGACAATGCAAAAGTAAAAACTGAAGTAGGTAGGCTGCTTATCTTCCAAAGCAGGGAGACGAGAGATTGCATCTTTAGTTGATGGGAAAAGAAATAATGGTGTAAGTAATACTACGTTTACAAAAAGAAATAACAGAGAAATCAAAATATGACTGTACCTTTATTGGCAGGAAGGAGCGGTATAGGAGAGGCTCAAGTGAGCTGAAGTCAATAGATGGTGTCTAAAATGGGTAAATGGAGAGATAAGAATAGAAATGTATTATTTAGAGATGTGGAAATAACTACTTAAAAGAGTTAAAAGTGTTTTCCTCTGGGGAGATCAACCAGCCGTGAGGAGGCATCAGGGTTTGTTAGTGGCTCTTCATTATAAGATCTTCTGCACTGTGTGGTTTATACATCTTATTGCGTTGCTTAGAGTTAGGCTTAGAGGCAAGTGACAGAACAGCCAAAATAACCAGGTCTGTGCCTGGGTCTTCATACCTGGCTCCCATAGCTTACACAAGAAAGCAGCTTAAAGCAAGAAAGATGTTTATTGTCCTCCCATGTAAATTTAGTTCAGGGGTGAGCAGTCCAGA
This sequence comes from Eulemur rufifrons, assembly GCF_041146395.1. Taxonomy (NCBI): domain Eukaryota; kingdom Metazoa; phylum Chordata; class Mammalia; order Primates; family Lemuridae; genus Eulemur; species Eulemur rufifrons. The sequence continues at coordinate 207,027,488 of NC_090989.1, forward strand.
GCTGTGGTGGCTCTGCTCTATAGAATCCTCAGGGCCCCAGACTTCCTCCAGCTCACAGCTCTACAAGGTTATCCCTAGGCTGGTCCTCATCTTCATGGTCCAGCATGGCAACATCTGTGTTCCAGGCAGCAGAGTGGAGGGAGAGATGAAAAAGAAGGCAAACTGGGCATAGGCCCTGGCATGATACCTCTTTGAGAAGGAGCCAGGCAGCTATCACATGATACTTCCTCCTACATTTTATTGGTCAGAACTTAGCCACATGGCAACACCTAGTTGCAAAGGGGCCTGGGAAATGTAGTCTTTATACTAAATTTCCTTAGACATATTTTAAAATTCTATTTCTATGGAAAATGGGGAGAACATATATAGTGGGACAATTAGCCATCGTTACAAAGTTCACCTCAATATAAATAACAACAAAAATCATGAGCATTAACTATGCAATTTTTCAACTTCTCTGTATATTTGAAAACTTTTATAATAAAATGTTGGGAGAAAATAGGTTCAGGGAGAAAAACGCAAGTATTTGTAACACTATTTTTGAAATCCACAGTATGCCTGTCCTGAGAACTTGATTTTGCCCATCCCTCTGCTCAAATCCTCAAATTTTATTCAGACTCCTCTAATTCTTCGTATTCTGACTCACTTCTTATCCTCAACACCCCACCCCCTCCACTTCCATGCCCCTTTATTTTCTGGCTTCTGTCTGGGTCTGTGGCTGGGTCTTCCAACTTGGCTCCCATAGGCTGTGCCCTGCCTGGGGATGAGTACGAGAGATCCCGGGCCCTCCTGGCCCAGCTCACCGGGTTGACTGCCTGGGCAGGGTCCCCTCCCCCTTCCCTAGACTGAGGAATTAAACACAATTTTGTTCCAAACCTTTGAAGGAAATTTTCTTCCTTCCTTCCTCCCTCCTTTGTTTTGTGCCACTTAGCATTTAGCAGCTCTATTACAGCTTATAGAATGATGAAGGAAAACAGTGCAATTTCCAAGATACCCTCTGGAACATTCAGCATAACTAAATCTCACGCATAGGTAGTGGTTGAGGTTTGGTCATTCGTTCATTTGTTCAACGAGTATTCAATGCCTACTACGAGCCAGACAGCACAATGGCTCTGGTCACTGCTTCATCCTAGACACCGATCATTTGGGAAGCAACTTAGTTTCCAAATGAAAGCTGTAATGGGGCCGCTGATACCCCATCTTCGGGGTGGCACTATGGTTGATCTCCTCTGATTAGAAATCCTTTTGGTAATTCAGTAACTAAGCACTTTGGACCGGGGCCAGCGGGCCTGTGTGAGCATGCCGCTCTTCTGCAGCGACTGATGCTGAGAGCCGCATGCCTTGCTCAGCTCGGACCACCTGCCCCTACTCATCGCGACTTGACCTTGCAGGTGTGTTTCATGCTTGGCAAAATCTGAAGCGAGCACACTGTACAGACGCTCTCTGTGTCTTTCCTCTCAGTTAGACACAACCCAGTTTCTTGCATAAATAGTTCATCCATATTGCATGTCAGCAATCAGCATTTAATTTCTTTATACTCTCAATTACATGACTTTGGGTGACTCGTCACTGCTGTGATGAGTCTTTCATCATGTTGAGACTTCTTGTGCTGTCTTTTCCTTCATATTTTGCCTTTGAAAGGCAGTTAGGAAAATGTTTAGTATGTGGCTTTTGTGCAGTGTTTTCTGCCTAACATTTCCAAACTTTCATTTCCATAGAATTCAGGAAGGAGTTGAGAGGAGAGAAAATAAGGAGGGAAAGGGCAAAACAAAGCCAATTGTTTGGCTGAAAAACAGAAAGGCCTGCATTCGCCTTAGTGAATGTTTCCTGCCAGGAACAGAACATCTTGAATTGTTCACATTGTTTTAACTCTGAGGTTATAACAGCGAAGATGGTGAATAATGACTGGGAAGGTCCTTAACACCTCTGCCCTGGCCTTCTGGCCTAAGTGACACTACTGGCTTCTTCATGCACTTGAAAATATGTTATAATCAGGTGTGCTTAGTGTGTATCAGGATAGATCAACTGCCCTGCTGTTTCTTTGTAATGTCTTTGTAGAGAAAAGGACAGAATTCATAATAACAATGATAATAACAATTGAGGGACTTTCCCCTGGCTTCCTCAGAACTCCTGGGTTTGGGAGTGCCGAGCACTGACCCCTCCCTCATTCACTCCGAGGAGGGCAGCTGCGGTGGCCCTTCCTGTTAATGTCTTCGGCACAGACTGGCAAGACACATGAGAAGCAGCCTCTCTAAATGTGTGCAGGTGGCTTCTTGCCTCGGGTAACAAGTCTCATTGTCCCTTTGTGTCCTCACATTCAGTTAGTCTCTGGTAAAGCAATAAGTGACACTGTAGAGAAGGCAGGAGGGCAAACAGGGATCCCTAAACAAAGAAGGTAGTTTGGGAGGAAGAAAAAAAAGAAAGAAAGAAAGAAAATCCCTTGAAACATCTTAAAAGCAGCCAACTCTAAGCATGGCCATATAAAAGAGACATTCTCTTTTATTTCACCACATCAAGTCGAATTTACTTTCTGGGTTATTTTTTTTTTTGTTTGTTTGTTTTTTAAAGAGATTTTGTGGCACAAAGCTCCTCCAGAAATCGAGACAATGGGCATTTTAAATGCTCCATGGACAGGGATCTTCCAATTCAAGTTGACATTTTAGACCATATTTTAATAATACAAGCTGTATAGTAAAAGCAAGAAGAGTAATAGTCAAACAATGCTCGGGGTGGAATGGCACCTTTCTCAAAGGAGCGCACAGTGATTTATGGGCCTCGTTAATTCACAACACAAGCACTCCATCAACTCGCCCAATGAATGGGCAAGCAGCAATGACCACCCTTCTCTGCAGATGGGCAACAGGCACTCAAGTGATGCCTTCAAAGCTCCTGGTGTCTCAGTCTGAATGTACAGAAATGTTCCAGGCCAGGCTGATCCTGCTCAATCTTGTACCCAAAGTGAAGGGGCTACAGCATCACTGTCCAAACCTCTTGTCTTGGCCCTTCCTAAATTGTTGGCCAGTGTCTCAAGGAGAACACCAGGCAGGGCAGGAGAAGATGGTGGCTTTAACTACTGTGGCAATTCAAACCTAGGCCAAGACTCTTCTGCTTGGAATCATCTTGTGTTCCTCAATTCCATATTTGCTGCCAAATCTAGCTTTGTGACTTCACTTTGCTTCACTAAGTTCTTGAAACCTTGGTTTCCTGATTTATTAAATTGGAGCAACAACACCCACTTTTCGAGATGGTTTCAAGAACTTGAAAAAAAAATTATAAAGCACACAGCACTGTCTCCCATATAGAGAAGTTCAAAACATATTGGATTTACATATTTTTATTTTTTAATAAGTGGTACAGTGCTCCCTTGCTTTGCAAACATCAGACAAGACTGCCCTTCATGTAAGGTTTAGGCTGATTTTACTTAATAGGGGAAAAAATGTGATTTTTCACCACTCCCCTCATACATGCACACACATTCACACTCCAGATCCAACCAGGGAGAGCTTGATTACACTTTATGCAATTTGTATCAAGTCCAGACTTAAAAATATAGAAGTTCTATAAAACAATGAGCAAATTTTACCAGTCGTGTGGTTACAACTTCATGAAGGGAGCTGGTGCAGCCAGGTTCAACTTCCTAGAAATAAAGGTTTTCACCCCAAATTTCTCTCAGCAACTTGCAGATAATGTGTACAATGAGCTAGTGTGAGGACCACAGGCTTTTGAGTCAGATGGACCTGGGCTTAGCCTCCCCAAACTCAGTATTCTCCTTTGTAGAGTTGGGGATGACAGATAAGAGGAATATCTATCTCGCAGCTTAACATAAGAATGGAAACAATGAAGGCAGAAGGCTTCACGGTTTCTGGGCGCTGCCCAATACGGGCAGCCACGGTAGTTCATAATTATTGTGCAGAGGATGAGAACATTTTGCAAACTCAGTACAAGGCAAAGTTTTCCTCTAAGCCTGGGCTACAGAACTTGCTGCAACTATTTTTGAGTGTACACCATGTTCAGGCTCCTGGAAGAAAGGAACATTAAACATCTAATTAGTTAGAGAGAAAACACAGAAACACACGGAACCAACTCTAAGAGTAAACATGGTACCATACGCATGGGTGGATGGAATTGTTAAAACATTTTAAAAGAGCCGCTGGAATTTAGGTTTCAGGACTTTATCTTGCCTTTTTTATTTTTTTAAACCTTTGGAGAGTTTTGTAGGGACTGAAAATATTTAAGGATAAATGTCTAAATGCAAGATTTCTGGCAGAGACAGAAAAATTGTCATTCAGAATCCAGGTTTGACTTGGACAGGGAATGACTTAAAAAAACATGAAGAAGACAGAAATTTGTGAAAATTATATTTACTCAAGGCTGAAGAGAAGGTTTCTGTCTGGCCTAAAGTGATGTCATACAAATTAAGGAGGGAAATACTGAGAGGATGCATTAGGCAGTGTTTCCCAAAGTGTGTTCCATAGAACCCAAGTCTCATGAGATGCTTGGTGACAGAGGGGTTCTATGGCCAGGTAAGTTTGGGAAACTGCACGCTGAAACTGCCTCTTGAGATAAGCAGTGCGCATACTCACAGGAAAGCTTTCAGGGGTCCTGAAGTAAAGACCTTTCTCATGGCAGACCCCATCCATAGCTTCTGAAGCTGTTCCTCCTTTTTTGCCATCAGAACTATGATTTTATTCAAGTGAGACAGGGCCCGGCCCCAGGGAGTGAATCATCTTATTTCTATGGCAATCTTAGTGTAGTCCCCCTGTGCCAACAACAGAATAGTGAGCATGTGACTCAGCTCTTCCGGCCAGTGAGACTTATGGGGAGGGGGACTTTGTGGGCTTCTGGAACGAAGAGAGAAATGCAGGAACAGGACGCTTCCTTTTTGACACCCTTGCTTTCTGGATGAGGCTGTGTAAGAGACTATGATACGCGGAGCTGTGGCCACCATCCTGTCACTATGAGGGGAGAGCCGTGAGAGTGGAGACAGGAGATGCCCTTCTAGTGCCCCGATACTGTGGAGCCGCTCAGCTGAGCTTGCCCGGACCTGCCCACCTCCAGGCTTCTTGCTAATGTCAGCAAATGTCCTTAAGGTTTGAGCCACTGGCGGTTGGGGATGGAACGCGGCCGCGGAAAGGAGGCGTCCTCTCCTACCCAGTTTGAGCTGTATGACCACCGAGTCCGTTTTTGTAGCGCTCGTACACCCTCCTCCGCGGGCCTATGCGCTCCTGGAGCGCACTGGGGAAAGGCTGGTGGGAAGGCAAAGGGGGAGCGAGGCAGGGCAGTGGGCTCCCCTGCCTCACTCCTCTACTGACTCCGTAGTCGTGCCTTAGTTTTACCACATGGAAAATGAGGGGCTGGCCCACATCCCTTCTCGGCTCCCTGCCAGCTCTGAGCACTGGGCACTTCAAGCCCGGAGCCCGTGCACCACGCCCGTGGACTTGGATCCCACCAGCTGCCCTCCACCTGCCCTGCCGCTTCCTGAGTCTCTGCATTTCCAACTTTTTAAATATCTGAACTCTTTAAAGAGGACGGCAGCTCTGAAAATCTATGCGGAGGTCAACCAATATTATATGCATGTATTTAAAGTTGGCCTTGCCCGCGGCCCTCCAACCCCCGCCACCGCCGTTCCTGTGTTCTGCCGCGGGGGAAGGACGTGGAAGCCGGGACACCCAACCCGGGCACTGTAACCGCTGGGGGGAGACGCCGCTGAGCGGCCACGTGGCTTCGGTGGGTGGAGGAGACGGAAGCAGTGGGAATGAGACCCTAGCCTTTCCCGGTGCTGGAGGTCACTGGTTCAGCTAGCTCCCAGGCTCCCAGGTCGCTAGTTACTAGGCACGTGTGAAAACCTCGCATAGAACTCGATAGCACCGGGCGCCGGGAGGCGCCCCCCGCCCAACCCCCAACCCCTGACCCCACTGCAGGCGACCTGCAAGCATCTACTCTGCAGAAGCTGGGACTTTAGAAGCGGAGGTTGATTATTAGCTACACCCCCAGCATGCTGAAGAGGTTGAAGTTCTGTCTCCCGGTTTCCTGCAAAGAGCTCCTCTTTGCCCCCACAGCAACCACTCTATTGCCATTCAGAAAGGGACAACGATGAAATGATGCGGGGTTTTCTTTCTGGAAGATTCCCTGACCTATGTATGTATATGTGCTGAGGGTGGGAGAAGAGGAATGCCAAGAGCCATGAAAAGAGACTCATCCCCTGTTTCTGCTCAGTTATCCTAAAAACCCAAGCAGTAGGTTTTACCGCTCTGATTCTTAGGGATGTAGACATTGAGGCTTAGAAAGGTGAAGAAACCTGTCAGGGACATTCACAGCTAGAAGTGACTGAGCTAAGATTCAAACTCAGGCCTGACTGACCCCAGAGCCACTCCCTTGACTCTATCCCACACACTGCCCCTCTGCTCTGGGGACACCCCTGTTTGGCTGGAAGTTCTCCCAGAGCTGATACTAGTTTGTGTGATGCTTTCAGAGTTATGGAAGGGCCATGAGATATATAAAGATTTTCAGAATTAATATGTTCAACAACCTGACACTTTGGGTTGAGGAATACTGGAAATGGAGTGGAAGAAACCAGTTGTGGAATGCCCGCAATGTAGTCAGGTCAGGGCTTGGGGCCTCCCTTGAAAGAGGTGTTCCTGCAACTGCTTCCTTGGTGAGGTGGCTTCCCACGCTGTGACACAACAGCCTGGTGAGGGCTCTACCTGGCGATCTCGAGCAATGACAGCTAGGGGCACAAATGACCTCACTGGCTGAGGCCATCCATGTGGGCTTCTCAAGAATGCTAGAATACTTTTAAAATGTGGCAGGGCACAGACAAGAGTGACAGAGGACTCCCTGTAGGAATCCTGTGTTGACACCATCTGTGACCTCCAAGATGGGAACTGGCTTCTGCAGAAATTGCACTTTTAATATTCAAGTAAAAATCAGCGTGCTTTTGTGGGCCTAACTGAATTTCCAATGGATCAGCAGAAAAGTCAACAAAAGGTTGTGTTTCTTGTTCTAATCCTTTCACTTATTCCACCAAATGGTTGTCAGATGTTCAACCACACTGAAAGTCAAGGAAAGCCCACACCAGGAAGGCTAAACTTTTGGCTGCTGCAAGGTGTCTTAAAAACAGTGGTGTTACTTATGGCTCTGGAACCAGTTGAAAAGCCTGGAAGGAGAGCCTGTGTGCTTTATGATGCCTGGGGACAAGGTGGGAGGAAAGAGGAATAAAAGGCCTGCTTGTTGCTGGGATAAAAGGAGTCAGTATGAAAATCCATGTTCCCTTAAGCACAGTTCTGAGTCACACATGTTTTCTCCCTGCATTGGAGAAGCACTGGTGCCGGCAGAAGGAGCCTCGGAGCCCCTCTTACAGCAGCAGTACTACCTTCTAATAAATGAAAGTAAGAGTCTTCATTCCTGGCATTCACCCAATTGCTGTTTGCAGAGAGTTTCCATTTATTTCCCAACTCTGATCAATTGGTAGTGGGTTCATGGAGCATGTATTGAGAAGGCTTCTGAGGTCTCATGTGGGCTCAGAAGGCTAGAGAGTGATGCTCGATTGGCGATCCTTGCCATGGGTCCCAATAGGGGAAAGAGGCAGCACACAGGCCAGATGTTTGCATCCTCGACCTAATACGACAGTGGTAACCAGTAGGGCTTTAGAGATACATTACTTGTTTGTAAATCCTACTGCACTCTTGTCACTCCTGTAGGCCTTAGATTGTAGGGCCTAAATTTATACAGGCTATTTCAGGGGAACAAAAAAAGGTGTAGCCTGTTTATTTTCCAAAGGGATCTAATCTTCCCTGTAAATCCTCACCTTGCTGGGTAGCTGGAAAGGATGGGTTGCAGGGAGGGGAGTGAGGTGGTTGGTACTTTCATTTGTTAATTTTTTGTATTTGAGTTTCTTCTTGTTTAAACAGTCTTTTGGGGGGACTTGGGGGAGTAATTTGGTCTTTCTTAGTTCCTCTCCCTCACCTTGCTCTTCCCAAGAGGGTACCTGGGTCTGTGGAAATGGGTGGACTTGGCTTTGTGGCTGAGGGAGGAGCCTCAGGTTAGGTGCTGCCCTGGGATTCTGGTTGCTGCCACCTGCTCTGGGCGGTGTTGTCTAGCCCGAGCTCCTCTAGCTGCTGTGCCTGGAGTTCCGCGGGTCACCTGTGGTTTGCTCTCCTGGCCTGGTGGAGCTCTGTGATCCTCCTTGACCTGGCCTCGTCTCAACCCTCCCTGATGCCCCAGGCCCTTCTGAACTTCAGCCTGGGCTTTCTGCGGGCCCCCGTCTAGGATGCGTGGCTGGCCATCTCCAAGGCAGTGTCGCTGTCTCAGTTAGGATTTTGGAGCTTCAATTAACAATAGAAAACTTCAGCTCATACTGTGTGAAGCAATGGGAAGATTTATTATCTTACGTAACGAGGAGTCCAAAGGTAGGCTGGACTCCAGGAACATTGTGGCCACCAAGTAATAGGTTCTTTCTTCCCCTCCTCTCTCTTTATCCTGAAGCCGCTCCACTGCCCAAACACTGCCACAGAATGGCTGCCAGTGGAAATCAGTGTGGTTTACTTTCTTGATAATGGCCATCAAAAGATAACCAAAACCCCTCCCCAAGCGAAGGTGATAAGGTTCCATTCCTTCATTTTGATTGGCTCTCTTTCTTGTCTGCACGGAACTCTGACACTGTGTGCTTTACTTCCCCAGGGTAACAAGGAGTCGTCTTCCCTGCACAGTGCAAGGGACTCCGTGCTCTCAGTCCCTCAGGCTTGGCTCCCACTGTTGGAGCCATAAATGCATTGGTTTATTATCTTCCCAATATTGTCATTCCTCGTCTGTAAACTGAGGATAATATAGCATCTAATTCATGGGATTGTTATAAGGCTAAAATAAGATAATTTATGTAACATTTCTTAGTACAGCTCCTGGCACATAAAAATGATCAATAAATGTTAGCTTTTTATTTTTCCACTTCTCACAGGAAACTAACTTTTCCTTTGGCAAAAATAAATATTGACATTCTTAAATTGTCTTCAGAAAGATGATGTTGTTCCAGAGTGGAATCAAATTGTCCTGTTTTGAAATGAGAGTTTATTTGGTGAATGTATGCGGATTGTATTTCATGATTCTCCTAATTTCCGAAGAGTATGTAATTAGAGGCCTGTGAGAACAGGAAGTTTTATCTGCTGAGTTCATTGCTCACACCTAGAAATAATAGCTGGCACATAATTAGGGCTCAGGTTACTGTAAGGCATCTTCTAGGGTAAAACCAATGTTGAAATTATAGGGAATGCTTCAAATTCAAAATGTGGGTCTCACAGACATCTGGTCGTCTATGGATGTCTTGTGCATTCACACTCAGCAGAGCTGGAACGCATCCTTCAACCCTCCAGTGAATCGATGGCCTTATATCCTGATGCCTCCCCTTGCTCTTGGCAATGAAGGGCTGAAGCCCTGGGGAGAGTCTAGCTGGCCATGAGGTACTTTTAAACCTGCCTCAGTTTTAAAGGCAGGTTTAAAATCTTCATGGTGTTTATGACACCAGGGAATCCTTCTTACGAGGGCCTGGATTTTTAGATCATAAATTACTCACGAACAGAATGTTGTGTGTATAATTCTTGGAGAATCAATTCAAATAGAGAACCAAAAGGGGTCAAAAATAGGCATGAGACCAACCAAAGTGAGCTTTGGGTTTCCAATGTGGGTGAAATAATGCAACATGGTATTTAGATCGCAATCTAACGTAGATCCCAGAGCCAGGTCCTCATTCAGTGGGCAGAGTTCTGCTAAGCTTCAACTGCTGCCATGATTTAGCTGGAGCCAAAGGGCTCAAAAGACTTCCATGGAGAGGTAGGTGGACAGTTGTGGTCTGGCTGGCATGCCCACTTTGCTGAACAAAAGGTCCCTATGCAAGGTCACTGCGTAATGAGCCTCCGTTCAGCTGGAAATACATTTTCAATGGCTTCCATTCCACTGAAGAACAAAGGGGTGAGCCCAATTCAGGTCAGCACTTTATAGCATCCTCATTTGATGAGAAAGATCATTTTTGTCACCAGCTGTCAGCACAGTCTCCATGCTCATGGGAAGAAGTGTCTTTGATCTGCTTGGCACAGGTGGTGATGTCCAGCCCCCATGCAGAGCTAAATCAGCATCTCTACTTTGAGATTTGTTGCATATTTTCATGTGCAATACGTGCAAGTAGATCTCCGTCTCTCTCTGTCCCCTTCTGTTCTTTCCTCCAGTCCTCTGGAAGCATTTAAAAACTTAGACCTTTCAGAATGAGGGAGAATATATATTTAAATTTTCAATAAGATCTTTTATTTAGCCTGATTTTATTTTATTTTTATATTTAAGCATACAACTTGATGTTTTGATATACACATACATTGTGGGAAAAAAATCACCACAATCAAGCTAATGAACATATCTATCACCTCACATTGTTACCATTTTATTTTTAATTTTTTTTTTTTTTAGCTCTGCTTCATCCATGTTGACCATTTTCTTTTCTTTTCCTTTTTTTTGGGGTAAGAACATCTACCATCTTAACAAATTTTAAGTATGCAATACAGTATTGTTAATATATTCACATTCCTGTACATTAGATCTTCAGAACTTACTCATCTTGCCTAATTGAAACTTTGTATCCTTTGACCAACATCTCCCATTCCCCTCTTTCCCCCAGCCCCTGGCAACCACCATTCTACTCTGCTTCTGTGAGTTCCACTGTTTTAGACCCCACATATAGGTGAGATCGTGCATTATTAGTCTTTCTGTGTCTGGCTTGTTGCATTTAGCATCAATCATTTCCTCCAGTTTCATCCATAGCATTGCAAATGTCAGGATTTCCTTCTTTTTAAAGGCTGAATAATATTTCATTGTATACGCATCACATTTCTTTATCCATTCATCCATTGATAGACAGTTAGGTCAGTTCCATATCTTGGCTATTGTGAATAGTGCTGATATCCCTTCAAAATATTGATTTCATTCCCTTTGGATATATACCCAGAAGTGAGATTGCTGGATTAAAAGGTGGTTCTATTTTTAATTTTGAGGGAAATCTCCATACTGTTTTCCATAATGGTTATACCCATTTGCATTCCCATCAACAGTGTGCAAGGGTTCCCTTTTCTCCACATCCTCACTGACACTTGTTATCTTCGTCCTTTTGATAATCTAACAAGTGTGAGGTGGATGTTTCACTGTGGTTTTGATTTGTAAGAGGCAGAATTTTTTTGACTATGAAACACTCTAATATCTTTGCTGTCTGATATGGTAGTCACTAGCCACATTGTGGCTATTTAAATTTGAACTAATTAAAATAAAAAAAAAAAAAAGAACTATCCAGTTCCTCAGGTCCACTAGCCACATTTCAAAGTGCTCAATAGCTACACACGGCTAGAAGCTACCATATTGGACAGTGCAGATTATAGAATATTGTCATCATCACAGAAAATTCTACTTGACAACACTGCTCTAGACCCTTGATATTTAAAGTGTGGTCTGTGGACCAACAGCATCAGCTTCAATAGTCATGTTTTAATTGGGAACATTAGTTATTAAAATAAATGTCAATACAAGGTTCCTTCCTCATGTATTATTTACCTTCCAAACAAGCAAGACCATAACTTTATAATATCATTTCAGTGTAAAGAATTGAAATGCAGATTTCCTCAGCAGACTTAGAAATTATTTACTTTTCATCCCTCTTTGGTAAATAAATTATGCCATATCCATAAAAAATAGAATATCTGTAGTCATTAAAATGATGTTATGGAACATCATTATTTATGGCATAGCAAGATATTCATAATGCATTGTTGAGAGAAAGAAAAATCCATGTTATGAGAAACTATACAGTATTACACACACACACACACACACACACACACACTCACACAAAGGAAAAAAGTGATGTTTACCAAAATATTAACAAAGGTTAATCCCAGTATCCATTCCCACTATTTTCCTTTAGAAGAGCTTGCTGCTTTTCGTTCACCATCTCCCTAAACTCCATTCATTCATGTGTCCTGGGGGAGTTAACCCATGGCTCCAAAGGCTCCAAAGGAATTTTTTGATTGCTCAAAAAGGAATCTTATTTCCCTTGCAAATATTGGATAAGGAGTGGGCATGTCACTCAGTTCTGGCCAACAGGATTTGAGAAGGAGTCCAAAGCTTTTACAAGAAATTTTCTCACTCTTAAAAGGGATGAGGGATTCTCTCTTTTCCCTTTTGAAGTAGTTGTATCTTGATATGACACTTTGAGCTACTATTGCCACCATCATATCACAGGCTGATGATAAAACCACACTGAAGATGGCAGATCAGAGAGATGAAATGAATCTGGATTTTTAATGACATCAATGAGCCACTGAATAAACCAGTCCTGAAACCCACTGGGCCCTGGGCTTCCTATTATGTCAGGAAATGATGGTCTGTATTGTTTAAGCCAGGCTACTTTTTTGGGGGGGGGAGCTGAAACACACAAACAGATATAATGGATAATTTTAATCTCTTCCTTTTGCTCATATGAATTTTTTAAATCCCTTTGCATGAGAATGTATTATTTTGTAATATTAAATAAAACACTAAAATTATTGCTTTAAGACAAGGAGAAAATAAGCAAAATGTGACAACTTTTTGTCTTCCCACCAGAGACATACCTCTTTCCATTTTGAGTAAGAAAAAAAAAATCAGTTGAATTATTTTCATTTCATTGCTACCAAAAGAAAAGAGAACAAAAATCTTCCAGTTTACAAGACCCACATAGGAACATTTAGTGAGTTGGAGCCTCCCAGTGGCTAAGCTGCCACAGAGGGGCAGGGTGGGGCTGGCGGCTGTCCACCATGATCTTGCTCCATGAGCACTCTCAGAACAGTAAGCTCTCTAGGTCCACAGCAAGCAATGAAGTGCAGAAGCCACCTTGTTAGGGGCCTCCAGATTTAGCTATTGCACGCATAGCATGTGCCAGGCACAGTGTTACTCTCACATTTATTTACATAAGTTACTTAAAAGATTGTCTATGGTCATCAGCTCCAGTTCAGCAGCCCCGACTCACTTTTGAACTTGCTGTGACCTGGCATCTTTTTAAGACCATGGATGATTTTATTACTGCAGTGAAAGGTACTCCTTTAATCATGGTCTCAGTTGTATCTGTGGCATTCTTGTTTCCTTACTGTCTTTAGAAACTCTTTCCTTCCTTGACTTCCGAGACTCCTGGTTTTCCTACCTTTCTGTATGTTCACAAATCTTCAGGCTTCTCTCATTCTGCTCATCCATTAAAGGATGAAATTCGCAAAGATTTTTCCTTCTCTGCTGTATCCACTTCTCAGTGACCCCAATCCTCTTGATTACCACTCTCCAACAGAAATTTCTACAGTGATGGAAAGTTCTATATCTATGTTGTCCAATGTGGTAGCCACTAGGCACATGTATGAATTTAGGACTTGAAATGTGGACGGTGCAACTGATTGTTTAACTAAGCACACCTTTTCTTCTATGTTTAGAATATTTTAGACAAAATAAATGGGAGCCTCAATTTTGTTGAAACAACAACCTCAATTCTCTACTTGGTGAGTCTGCAAAGATGTAAGTGGGAAGATATAAGGTCAATCAAATAGTCTACTTATTCTTGTGTCTTCCACATTATGATAAATTTATACTCCTCTTAAAACTTACATTTAGTAAGATGTCCTTTTCCTACAAGTCTTGCTGATTAGTTACTGCTCTTGAACGTATTGAGGTGAGGGTGGCAAAATACCTCCCCCATTGGTAATCTCTAGTTCTATCCCAAGCCTTTATTTGAGCTAAATTTCCTATTCCAAATCTGGTGTATATGCAGAATTTCACTGCTAGTTTACCTTATTGCCTGTTACATTTATGGACACCCCTTGATTATTCAACCGAAAATCCAGCCATTGCTTCTTCTATACTTTGTTCATTCATTTTTAGTTAGCACTTCCAGCTCAAAAAGAACAGGAATATTTTGTAGTATGGAGATGGAAAGGACCAACCACCAAAAATCTTAATGATCATCCCTGGACTATGGTGTGAAAAAATATCAGAAGAAATAGTAATGTAGTCAGCATTACTAAATTTCAGTGATTATAATTTCTGAAGCTCACCAGCAAAAAGAAAAAAAAAAGTGTTATGCAAATTTTCCTCTCTCTTTTCTTTATTTCCCTTTCCCAGCAAAAACATTGTAAATTGCTAAAAATCTTCTGGTGACTTGTCATATTTGGCACTAGTTTAATTGATTTTGGCAATTGTATTTTAGTGACTCATAAAAGAATACTTTTAGTTTCTTTACTAACAGATGTAGCAGTGCCTGTGCTAAAAGCAATGACAACAATGTCACAAGGTTATAAAATTGCAGGAATTTGATGCTGGTGGTCCAATAAAAATAAACTTGTATGAAAAGAGAGTCATGAGAAGATAAGACTTAAAATAATCATTGTTATAAAATGTTTAGTCATAAAAGGCCTGATCTTTTGTCATTTGTTTAAATGACATATGTTGAAATTGAGAATCTGTACAAGGAATCCTAGGAACCACTAAATTTTGAAGCCAATATGTTTGTAATTATCATATTTCATTTATGCCAGGGCTCTTATTTCTTGTTTGGGAGAAGGCTCTCTAACATTATTAAAAAATTCAGGTGATATCCTACTGACATTTTGCTTCTCTAAAAATTTTTTTTTTGAAAATTAATGTGCTATATTTGTGGGTGTTTAAAATTATCATTTCCTCTTGCATCATCTGATTTGATGGCCATTACAACTACATGAGATACTTTCATTTGAAACATGACATATTTATGCAGCAAATGTCTGAGCGCCTGTGTGTCTGCCACAGCAGTACCTGCCTGCTTAGGTAGTAGAGAAACTGCTCTGAACAAGTCTCTGCCCTCAAGGAGCTTCCAGTTCAGAGGGAGAAGAGGCAAGAAGACACTTGTGCTTATCAAGAGCTGTGACCGAAGTACCATATGCTGTGCTAATGTCATGGAATCAAGGTTCATTAATATGGGACCATCCCAGCCTCTTCTCTGTCCAAGACCCAAGCAGGATTTTGGTCTTTGCCCGTTCTGCTTTGCCTCCCCGCTGTCCTCTAGGGAGATTCTGTCTTTGCCAGCCTCAATGGTGGATCATTGTGCTTCCAAATCAAGAGAATGGGGAGAGAGAGACTGAAAAGGTGTACAGAAAGGGAAGACAATGATCTTTTCCTGGATTAGTCCCTGGGCTTCACCATTATAAAAAAAAAAAAATCCTCATGGTGGGCAAAATAGAAAAGACATTGAAAAAAGAAGTAGGGAAGCTAAACCATGACACATAAAAACCGATAAGCAGGTTGCAGAGACCAACTTAACTGCAACCAAAAGGCAGGCCCATGACCAGTTCCTTTTGACCTGGGGTCTGGGTCCAGAGGCAGAAGGGGGTTTGTTCCTCCCCATCCAAGCTGTTGCTAGTCTGTGACACAGACAATCACAGTAAACAATGGTACATTTCCTGGAGTCTGGAGCATTCCATTTGCTCCAATGCCATACACAGGCATCAGCATAATACTCCAGTATGTGCTATGAAAAGCCCAGCCCAGTTCCTTTTCACCATCTCATCCAGCACAAGAGCTGAGCATGTGCATATGCATATGGATCAGACCCATCTAGTTAGATCAACACACAGAGACATGCGTTCGTTCACACACATCTTCCAGGAAGCAAAAAAACTATTCAAATTTAAGAGAAAAATATCCTCTAAATCTGCAAGGGTATAGTCCTACTAAAAATTAAACCCTGATTACTAAACTGAACTCTAACCTCTCAATATGGAACATCTGAATAAAGATTAGCAGAGACTTACAGATTTCTCTAAGATTGATGAGCGGTCACTTGTTTTATACATGTAACCAAGGATCCCGTTCTGGTCATTTTACCCAAGCAAAATTTGCTCAAAAGATGTCTCCACTTTTAGAAACAAAAACTACTAGAAAATTATGTTTTTCAGCATAAAAATTTTTTAAATGGAGGAAATTATAACTAAGGAAATAAAACCATTTCATAATTTCATCATATAGATACCCTTGTTGACTTTTAAAAAAATAATACATGTATATGTAATAAAAGTTCTAACGGTACAGGATTTCTCCAAATGAAAAGAAATTCTTTCTCCATTGATTTTCAAGGTAACCACTATTAAATCTTTTTTTAAAACCTTTTTGTTTTGTTATTGCAATCAAATACATATAACATAAATTTGCCATTTTAGGCATTTTAACTGTAAAATTAAGTGGCATTAATTACATTCATAATGTTGTACAACCATCACCACTATCTTTTTCCAAAACTTTTTCATCACCCCAAATTATCTCTGTATCCATTAGGCAATAACTCCCCCATTCCTCTCTTACTCCAGTCCATGGTAACTGATTAATTTAATCTATTTACCCTCTCTATGAATTTATCTGTTCTAGATATTTCAATAAGTAGATTATACAATATTTGTTATTTTATATTTGGCTTATTTCAGGTAAGGTAATGTTTACAAGGTTCATCCATGTTGTTGGGTATGTCAGAACTTCATTCTTTTTATGGCCAAATAATATGACATTGTGTGTACACACCACATTTTGTTCATCTGCTCATCTGCTGATGGACCCTTAAGTTGTTCCCACCTTTTGGCTATTGTAAATAATGCTGCAGTGAATATTGGCAAAAAAAGTATCTGGTCTGGTCCCTGTTTTTATTTCTGTTAGATGCATACCTAGGAGTGAATTGCTAGATCTTATGATAGGTAATTCTATGTTTAGTTGCTTCTGTTCAATATTGTATTGAGCATTGTAGACAGGACAATTAAGTAAGAAAATGAAAAGAAAAAGTATCCAGATTGGAAAGGAGAAATTAAAACTATCTCTATCAGATGACTATGATCTGGTACATAGAAAATCCTAACTAAATCCACTAAAAAACCATTAGAACTAATGAAATTAGTTCAGTTGCAAAGTGTAAAAATCAGTTGCATTTCTATATACTTGCACTGAACAATCAGAAAATGAAATTAAGAAAATAATTCCACGTACAATAGCATCAACAAGAATAAAGTACTTAGGAATAAATTTAACAAAAGAAGTGTAAAACTTAAACTCTGAAAACTATAAATTATTGTTAAAGAAAATTAAAGATTTAAGTAATTGGAAAGCCATCTCATGCCCACGGATCAGGAAAATTTCATATTCTTAAGAAGGCAATAACTTTCCAAATTGATATAGAGATCTCTATTAGAATCCCAGTTGGCTGCTTTGTAGAAGTGACAAAGCTGATAGTAAAATTCATATGGAAATGAAAGGGGCCCTGAATAGCCAAACTAATTTTGAAAAAGAAGAACAAAGCTGGAGAACTCACATTTCTTGATTTCAAAACTTAGTACAAACCTATAGTAATCAAGACGGTACAGAACTAGTGCAAGGATAAACATAGAGATGAATAGAATACAACTGAGAGTCTAGAAATAAACCCATGCATTTATGGTCAATTCATTTCAACAAAAGTGCCCCAAGACCATTCAATAAGGAAAGAATAATCTCTTCAACAAATGGTCCTGAGACAATTTGACAGCCTCGTGCAAAAGAATAAAGTTGGATCCTTACCTCACACCATATATTAATACAAAAAATAAAGTCAAAATGCATTTAAAAGAACATAGGTGTAAGAGCCAAAACTATAAAACTCTTAGAAGAAAACACAGGTTAAATCTTGGTGAACTTGGATTTGGCAATGAATTTTTAGGTATGATGAAAATTATTAATACAAACAATGAAAAATATAGATGAATTGGACTTTATGAACTTTTGTGATTCATAGGTTACTATTAAGAAAATGAAAAACAACCCACAGAATGGGAGAAAATATTTGCAAATTATATATCTTATAAGGGACTTGTATCTAGATTATATAAAGAGTGACAACTCCATAATAAAAAGACAATACAATTCAAATACTAGCAAAATATCTGAATGGATATGTTCCCAAAGAAGATAAACAAATGGCCAATAAGCACATGAAAGCATCATTAGCCATCAGGGGAATTCAAATCAAAACCACAAAGAGGTGCCACTTCATTCCCACTAGCAAGTCTAAAATCAAGAAGTCTGGTAATAACATGTGTTGGAAAAGATGTGGAGAAATTGGATCCCTCATACACTACTGGTAGGAATGTAAAATGGTACAGCCACTGTTGGAAAACAGTTTGACCATTCCTCAAAATGTTAAACATAGAGTTATCATTTAACCCCACAAATCCACTCTTTGTTATATATCTAAGAGAAATGAAAACATATGTCCACACAAAAACTTTTATATGAATGTTCATAGCACCATTATTCATAATAGCCAAAAGATAGAAAAAAACCAAGTGTTCCTTAACTGATGAATGGATAAACAATGGAATTTTCTATAAATGGAAAATTATTTGGCAATAAAAATAAATGAAACACTGATACATTGTTCAACATGGAAGAAGCTTAAAATATCATGCTAAGTGAAAGAAGACAGTCACAAAAGACCACATTTACATGATTCTACATGAAATGTATAGACTAGAAAATCTACAGAGACAGAAAGTACTGTATATTAGTGGTTGTCTAGGGCCAGGTAGGGATGGGGTGGGTGCATGGGAGGGATGATTGCTCAGTGGTATGAGGTTTCTTTGTGGGATGATATAAAAATGTTCTAAAATTGATTGTGGTGGATGGGTGCACAACTCTGAAAATATACTAAAATCCATTGAATTGTACACTTTACATAAATTAATTGTATGATATGTGACTTATAGGTCAACAAAGCTGTTATAAAAATTATATCCTTTTATATTCTTCACTTAGATGAATATTCAGTTCAATTCAGTAAACATTTTGAATGACTTTATTTAAAAAAAGGACAATGACTAATGTCCTCTATAGAGATTATACCAATTTACATTCCCACCAGCAGATGAGGATGTGTCTGCTCCACACTGCTGATGATCAGCTGGCAGGTGCTAGCCTGGGCATGCTGGTATTTATGGCTGGCATCAGTTCCGAGTGGAAATGGTTGTTATTAATAGAATATTTTGAGTCTCTCTCCTACCTGTTCCCCACTTCCTGGCCTATCTTGGGTATTATCAAATTTTCCATATTTTTTCAAAACTGAAAAACTGAAAGTGATTTGATTGAATTCCTTTTATTATCAGTGAGGTTGAGTATGATTATTTTTTACACATTGAAATTTTAATTAGATCATAAGAATGTAGCTTTATTGTGCCTTTAATGAAATACATCAGTTCCTAAGAGGCAACGGTGTTACTCTTATAACATTTTCTGATTTTAGTTCTTCATGTGATTCTCTATATCTTTAAATTTACTCAATACCTCAAAATGATATACATAAACTCCTGTTTCTTGATTTATGTCTTTAAGAAGCTATCTGAGTTGAGTTTCTGCCATGGTAAGTCTTAGCTCATCTCGTCTCCTATCTTCCACATACCCATATCAATATTTCACCTTTATCAGTTGCTTTTCTTTTTCTTTGTTAATTACTAACAAAAGGTTATTGGGCTCAAGCTTCCTCCTTCTGACATTTTCCTGTTCTGTAATACTTTGCATGTTGTGTTGTCTGTACTTGACAACTTCGACATTGTCAAGGTTGATGTTAGTTATATTCTGCTCTGAAACAGTAAATTCATCTGTGCTGTGTCAATGCTTTGATTCTAAAAGCTGAAACTCAATAAAGTGTTTATGTTACTGCAACCATGTAAATATCATCCAAGTGCAGATCCAAGAAATGTGCTTGTTTATATTTCTTTTTTGTTGTTGTTGCTGTTCCTCCTGGAGCTTCTAATTGCTTATTTTTTCTGGCATTGTCAGCTTTATGGCATCTTTAAATTTTTCCATTCCCCAAAGAATACTATCAAATGTATCAATCTCCTTTTCCAAGATACCTCCCTACTGGACACCTAGCTCCCCCAGGCTGTTTCCTGCATTTGCATCACAGCTACATTCTGGGACTTCCCTTTTGTAATTCTCCTGGATGCTTCAGATCCTGTTATTGCTCATCTTTAAGTATAACTGCCTGGGAAAGGCTGTCTGAGAGTTACACTTGGTCTGAAAATATCTTTATTCTCTCTTCACCCTTGATTTATAATTAGGCTGAGTATAGAATTTTCAGGTGTTGATATCAGAATGTTTTGATTGCAAGTGTCAGAAAACTTGGTTTAAAAAAAATAAAAAAAAAGGAGGGGTAGAGGGTTTCTGGCTGAAATAACCAAAAAGTTCAAAGTTGTATTGACTTCAGGTATGATTTGATCCAGAGGCTCACGGGGTCATATGGGCTTTAGTTTCTTTCTTTTTTTTTTTTTTAATTATTATTATTTTTTTAGTGTTTTATCTCCCTCTCTCTGCGTTGTGGCCAGAGAACATGATCTGCATTTTTTAATACTTTGTGACATTTAGTGAGGTATAGGCACCTAATATATAGTTAATTTTTGAAATATTTCTTGGGTTTTGGGAAAAAAAGTATATTC
Source organism: Eulemur rufifrons (assembly GCF_041146395.1). Classification (NCBI taxonomy): domain Eukaryota; kingdom Metazoa; phylum Chordata; class Mammalia; order Primates; family Lemuridae; genus Eulemur; species Eulemur rufifrons. The sequence continues at coordinate 207,048,010 of NC_090989.1, forward strand.
TTTTATCATAACAAAGAAGTCATTTTTTCAGATTCTACAAATACTTTATATTAATTTTAAAAACCCAGCTTTCTTTATTTTTCTTAGCATTTATCTGGTATGTCTTCGTCCTGTATTTGCTCTGTTCTCTCAGCCCACTGTTGTGCTCCAATTGTTGCAATGAAAGCCATTTTAAAGTCAAAGCATTATCTGGACTATTTAATGTGTAAAGTCTTTGTATACCTTATCTACCACAGCCTGGTGCATGGGCACTCAAAAATATTTGTTGAAAGGATTAATGAATAAACTAAGGAAGCATATCTAATCAAAGCAATTCAGTTCTGTTCTGCTTCATATATATATCCATTTATTTCTGCAATTTTCCATTTTTTAATTCCCATTAGCTGTTTAAGATCAATATCCAATTTTTAGTGGAAATTTCTCAGGGTCAGGAGAATATTATTGACCATATTTTTTGCCTGCTTTTTAATCCACCCAAATTCTGACTATTCATTTACTAAGAGTACAGCAAACCTATGGAAGAATGTTTTCTATTCGTGATTAAATTCGAGTGTCAGTTTTCTCAAATAAAATATACTAAAGGCAATCACTTAGGGGAGTGCAGTTGTGCTCACAAACAGGCTGGGGTGGCCTCAGCAGGCACGAGCCCTCTCCCCCTTGGAGTCTGTGGTCCAGAGTGTGGGGAGGAGGACGCGGCAAAGGCTAGGCGGTGTCAGTGATCTGCTTCTCTTAGAAACATCACTGGAGGGTCTGGCCTTGTAGAAAGCTGTCTGGCTTGATTTATGGAGTAAATCTAGCTTTGCCCAGACTTTCTCTTTTCCCTAAAATTAAACTTCTATTCAGACTTACATCAGCTATTTTGTTCCTTTTAAGGACCGTGTCCCTTCAACCCCTCCCCAACCCCAGCGACTTAAGGCATAATTTGAATCTGTCATGTGGTGCTGATATACGGGAGGTGGGGTCTGGCTGTTAATACTGGCGAAAGGAGTTGAGTTTTTCCCAATAGGATGAACATTCTGCATTTAATGAAAGCAAGATCCTAGAAATTGGCTTCTACTCTACAGCATCTAGATCTTGTAAAATTATACATGGCTTGGGGACCACTTAGATAATATACAGGGGTGCGTTATTCTATCCCCAGAAATCTTTCATGATTCCAGTTGAGGTCTAGGTCCAACAGCTTCATATAAATTTTACTAGAGAGAGACTAGAGGTGGATATTTCCTTCAGTTGGCATTTGTGTGTTCATTGTGACTAACAGCACTCTTGATAGTATGACTTAATCACAAAGATTTGATTGAGTATCAAGAAATTTTAAATGATCATATTTCTTAATGAACTCTCTCCATGGCCCACTACATGGGAGGTGCTACTCGACAGCTCATTTTGGATTATCCTGGAGTGAGAAGAACATTGCTGTGGACCTCATTCTAAGTGTATTGTCAGGGTAAATGCCTCCACACTGGAATTCAAAATCAATGGAGGCAGCTGAACCAGCACAGTGGGTGTCACTGATGTTTTCCAGGTTTTTCTTCTTAATCTAGGCAAAACTAGAAAGCTTACTTCCCTCCTAAATTGTAGGCAACACAAAAGTTTAGAATAGATTGGTAAAGAAAACTTAGTTTTAAAAAAATTCCACTTTTAGGAATTTCATAGACTAATTTAATAGACTAAGAAAAATAGCCAAGCTATAAAAAGGATCTTCACTCAGCATTTTTTAATTGAAAAAAAAAAAAACTACTTACATGTCAATCAAAAAAGGACTACTGAAATATATTGTAGACTATATTGGATATCTATAGCATCTCACAGAATGTGCAGCTGTTAAAAAGAATGAAATTGGTCTATTTGTGCTAACATGGGAAGTTCTTCAAGATATTTCATTATGTGAAAATAAGCCAGATAAGGCACTATAGGTATTAATTATATGATCCCGTCTATAAAAAAATTTAAAATATGTATATATGTGTGCATGTATATAAGTGTAATGCATATTGGGGTACATGAGCAAAAATGTTTTCTGAAAAAACTATAAGAAATTGCTAACAACTAGGATGGGAATGACCAGATGAGGATGAGGAAATAGAATAGTACTTTTAATTTCACAACTTTTTGTACTGTTTGAATTTTCATTATGTACATGAGTTAATTCTTAAAAACATGTTATCAAAGTCTAGGTGGTAGGATTATAGGACATTTGTATGTTCTTTATAGTTTTATGCACAAAAGGAACACTAGCAAATGTTATTTTTAAAAGCCACAATTGTGGGAATATAGTCCTAACAACAACAACTAAGGGGATTAAATTTCAAAGTTTAATTGTTTCTTTAAAATAACATAAATTCCAAGCTCTTCTAGTCTAACGGAAATGATGCCCATCAAGAAACTTTTGACTGTTGTGTGAAATAGTCTGGTCTGAAATCCAGTTGAGTTTGGTAAAGAAAGTTGTTTCAAAGTGTGACAAACGAGAATTGGGACTTTTACAAAGACTACTAGAGAAAAATTTTAAAAAATATTAATGCATAATGATTTCAGGAGAACATACATAAAATAAGTGTTCATAAACTATAAACAAAATGCATTTCCAAGTGTTTTTCTTTGGTTACACACACATTTTGCAGACAAAAATCTGAAAGTTTAAAGATTTACTCAAAAATACCATAATTTGCCATATTTCTAAAGAAGAAATACCACCAAATGAGACATTTAAAGATGCTGAATTATAAATACATATTGGATGTTTTCCTTTCATGAGGTAGCTATTTAAGTCACTCTACATTTCCTTCCCTCTACCTGATAGTTTCAATTCTGTGGTTAAAATTACTTGACTACAGCCCTGAACATTCAGTTAACACACAGTGACATGCTGTTCTCCCACAGCCTCCCGCAGCACTGCCGATAACGCAGAGCACACATACTCCATTCAGACTTGTTGATTAACTGATTGATTATAAAGCAGGATAGAAGTTGATTCTGGTATATTTCACTTCCATAAAATTAATGATCACCTCAAAAGTGGTTCTAGTCTACATTCAACAGGGCCTGGGAAGTAATTTTCACTCGGCTTGAGGTTTTTCTCTGATTAAAAATAGACTTTTCTGCTTTCCTTGAAGTTGAATTTCAAAGACAAGTTTCTGTGATTGCTCAGGAAGAAAGAAGTGAGTCAGAGCTGCACGTGTGATTTGTGAAGAACTTGCATGTCCGATGGTGAGCGAAAATGAGAAAGTAGGGGTTGCTTCCAACAGGGACAGTGGGCTTCCTGGTTCCGTACGTGTCCCGAGAGTTCTAAGAGAGTTAAAAGCATTCTCTTCTTAGCGAATGATGCCTCAAAGGGGTGCCAAGTCTTGCCATGTTTATTCAGACTGCTTGATGTGAGCAGTCAAATTTGGGACATAATTTCCAGGGAGAATATTTTAACAATTTTGTGTAGGAGTTGATTTTTGCCACAAATGTATTTGAATGAAACATACCCAAATATTTGCTGAGGAAATACCTGTGCGGGTCGTAGCTGAGAGTCTCTGCGTTCGACTCCACTGCACCGCTGGTCCTGTCACTGAAGCTTCTCTCCATTACATCAGAGTGGCGACTCATTAAGTTTTATGAATTTTCTGAAAAAGATTTTCCTCTCTCTGGGTTCTTATGTGTCTCCTTGGAAACTTGCTCCTGAATTTTATCCCTCTCCTCAATGCTAGTTTAGTTTTTACTCCAGTTCAGGCGTGTTTGAGGTACTGTTTCAGGCTTTAACCCTCCATTGCCCATTTTGATCATGATAAACTTATTGTTTCTGTTTGAACCAACTCTTGCCCCAGTCCTCTTTCCAGCTGCCACAAGATGTTGTGAATCTACATCCCAAGTGAGAGTTTGTTTGGCCCAGTTAGGCTGCTTAAAAGCCCCGAGGGTTGGTGTATTTATTGTCTTTTGACTTTGGAGACTGCAGGCTTGCGTACCTCCCATGACCTTTGTCCCTGCGGGTCCTTGTATGTAAACATCTTGCAGCAGCAAAACTCCAGCTCTCCATGACTTTGGCAGCAGGGCAGGGAGGAATGGTCTCCAGTGGGAAATGTCTCTCTGAATACGTTTGGCTCCACATTGCCTGGTCCCCAGAGGGTTGTTGTTAGTGCCAGACATGTCATTTCTCCTCCACATGATCTTATTTTCAGATAAGCATCTTCAAAAGAGCAAATGGAAAGATAATTAGCATTCATCTTTCAATCACTTTCATTTCTTGTTTTCACCAAATATAAAGACTCCCATATTCTCATGTCTTTGGGGAGTATGTCTCCATGTTTAGCTTCCTTTCAGAAGGAAGATATTTTTACCTTCTTACTCAAATGGCTTTTGACCTAGATCTCTCTATTCTCCCAAACCCCAACATCTCCATCCTGAATCCTTAGGAAAGGAGCTGTTTTCTGCCTCCAAATAGCACTTTATGGAGAGAAAAGTTCCCCTTTCCATCCACTGCCCACCTGCCCTCCAGTACCCAGGCTCACGGCGGACCCAGGCTCACGGTGGCATGGCAGACCGTGTCTGAGCAGAGATCTGGCAGAGTCCAGACCAGGAAAGATCTGGTGCTTGGAGGACACTACCTCCCTGAGCATCAGGGCCCCTTCAGTAGGATGCCTTTGCACAATCTGAATGTGACTTCCTGGTGTGGTCCCTTTGCCCAGAAACAAACCTGGATTAAGGGAAGAAGTCCAGAATGAAGCAAATAATGCTTCTCTGCTGTTTTCATTTATAAGTGCGTTTTCTCAGTGCAGGAGGCCAGATATTGCTTCCTAATCACTTAGAGACCAGGAGTTGCAAACCTGACATGTACAGATAAAGTCTTTGAATTCTAATGCCTTCTCTAGTTTGCCTTAGTCTCGCTGCTCCCAACCTAGCCCCTAAGTCTTTAGATCTAGTTTGAGCAGCATGTATTGAGGACCTCCTGAATTCTCCACTCTGTGCTAGGTACTACGGTGGTACCATGGACAGATGAGAACTGTTCATAGTCCTCCAGGACTGCAAGGTCCTCCCTAGTAAATGTTCATGGGAGTTACAATCTTAGAAGAAAAAGTATGAAATATGTAAGTGGCAAAGTGAAGAGAGTTTAGACAAAAAACAAACAAACAAACAATGTTGGCCAACAGAGCTGGGGAAGGCATCTTTGTATATAAGGAAGGGATTGTTGAAGGGTGGTGAGGGTTTGTGACTAGAGAAGGGCAACCAAGGTTTCATAAGCCAAGAGATAAATCTGAGGGCAAGCCCTTGTGGGCAGGAGGAGGAAAGCCTTGCCTGAGTGGATGGTGAGTGTGAGGGAACGTTGGGAAACCATGTCTGCTAGGAGTTGTCAGATTCCCATCACATTAACAGTGGTTTTTGTTCTCTGTCTCCTTGCAATCCTCTCACATTTAATATTTAGATGGTGTGATTTTTGTCTAACTGCTTTGGCTAGTCTTCCTTTCCTCCAACCACATTGATCAAAGCAAGACTTTGAATTTACTTTTCTGTATGTTCTCCCATTAGAATCCTCTAGATTTTCACATCTAGGAGTTAAACCAGGGGTATTCTACAGCCATGCCACAGATCATCAGGTACATGAAAGGCTTCATTCTAGAGCCTGAGCCATATACTGAGCCTGCCCAAGGCCAAGTCCAGTAGCAGATACCATGTAAGTGACAAATCAATATCTAGGATAATCAGGTTAAGTCTACCTTGCTGTCATTATCGCATCTTGTGCTAAATTTCTAAGGCAGGGTAGTTTATTTTATATGATCAATAATTGAACTAATTGCATTGAAAATTATAGTGTTTTCAGGTATCCTTACTTTTTGGGTTAATTGTTGGGACATTTAACCAGTAATAAGATGAGGCATCCTTCACTTTCTTAGCTTCTGGGATAATTTAGCTATTCATAATTACCAGGCTCTTTTGGACAATATTGGTAGCCTCTAGCAGTTCAAGGGAGGTAGAGGTCTATGTTCCCTCTCTCCCTACAACCTTGCCACCAGGACTTAACGTTTAAATACAAGCAAGTCTCAGACCAAATTCTACCACATACAGACAACCATTTATTAGCAGGTAAGTACAAAAAAAGCCATGTGACTTCTTCCCTCAATTCTCTTGTCTTTTTAGCTACTTTGACAAGCACATTGCAGGAAATAGTCACTTTATTGTGGTCACAACAAAATTTAACATCTGGATAGGTTACAGAGATGACACAGACTGCCCTCCATTAGGTGGGGACCACAGGACAATTCTATCCATACAGCATCACTCCAAATGTGCTCAGCTGCTAGGTTTGCCAGATCAAGGGAGGAGGTACTAGTGGAAGTCTTTTTAGCCAACCACATGTCTTAACATCACTCATTTCTCCAGTGAAAACATACTTCAAACACCCTTTATGATAACTTATAAACCCTCTGGGGCAGATGGAGATAGGGCTATTTGAAGCCCTTGCCTTGGTCCATTTTGGACCAATCTAAATTACAGATTAGGGTTCTTTACATGTTAACCAACAAATGCTGACTCGTCCCACTAAGGCATAGACGAAAATAAAGTATAAAGTAGTTATCATCTGGTTTGCCTATATTTTAGGTCCACCTCTCTTTAGTCCCCAACAGCTGTCCTTAAACCACCTTAAGTGAAAATACGGCTTAGGTTAAGCAGCATGCCTGCCGCATATGTGCAGCTTCCATGCAAATCCTCTAGCACTGTGGTCTGTGGCCCGCCAAGAACTGGGCCGCACAGCAGGAGGTGAGCAGCAGGCAGGCGAGTGAAGCCCCACCTGCACCCACAGCTGCTCCCCATTGCTCATATCACTGCCCGAGCCCCACCCCCATCAGATAAGTGGTGGCATCAGACTCTTGTAGAAGCCCGCACACCACTGCAAAGTGTGCATGTGAGGGATCCAGGTCGCGTGTTCCCCATGAGAATCCAATGCCTGATAATCTGAGGTGGACTGCCCCCTCATCAGTGGAAAAACTGTCTTCCTTGGAAACAGTCTCTGGAGTCAGAAATGTTGGGGACCACTGCTCTATCACCTCCCAACCCCTCTATGGTCCTAATGAGATTGCCACCATTGGATTTCTCCTACAGAGAAATACAGGAGCCACCACTGCTGAAATCCAAATTCAGAAGATTGATTTCTCAGGGATCCAGAGACAGCTACTTGGATCCACATAGAGTGGATGCTGTGATGCATCACTCAGGAATGAACACCTTGTTCCCCGAGCTGCTGAGAGTTCTGCTGGGGACAGGCCTCCCTTGCCAGCCCTCTCTGGCAATTTCACAGGCTGAAGAAAGCTACTCCATCCAAGGTTATACCCCAAGGTTGCAAGTTTCTGGGGCAGTTCACATCCAAAGACTGACCAGTACTGGGATATAATGGTCTTGCCCCCTTGGCACAGTACATCTGAAGGTCCATCCCAGCTCAGAACTCCCACATTCTCCCCTGCTCAATATTACTTCCTTTCCTTTGCCCACAGGTGTTCATCCCAAGACTACTCCCCAATAAATCTGCCGCATACTAACCTCATCTCAGAGTTTGCTTCACACACACTGCTGAAATCATGTACTCTAACATTATAGGCTTGCACAGTGCCCGTGCATCCTTGCAGCATGTGTAACACATGTGAAAGGGTGGACGTTCCCTAGGTGCTGGTGGCCAGTGGAGAAAGGATTCTTACACAGAATTTCGGATAGAAAGAAGTACAAAGTTTGTTTATTTTCCCAATAAAGAAAGAGAGAGAGAGAAAGGGAGAGAAGGAGGGAATGGAGACGGCACACCGTGGAAGCAAGAAAGTGCTGAGCAGCTAAGGGAAAGTTGCTTGGAGTTTTAAAGAGCAAAAATGGCTTCCCCCCCTCCCCCCGCCCCCCGCTTTAGTAGACTGTTAGCAGAAACAGCAGCAAAGCTGTTGCAGGTCTTCCTTATTTTCTCCCTTTTCTCTGTGAGGCCAGCTTATCAGAGTCCTTGAAATTTGTTTCTCACAAGAACTGAGGCAGAGAGCCGGAGCAGGGAGTTTGTACCCCTACTGTCCTCTTAGGGTTCTTCAAGGCTGAGAAAATGGATTTCTTAGAGATAAGGAGTTAGGCCACAGGTGTTTTAATTAAACAAAACAAAGGGGGTAGTTGTGTTGTGAGCTTCCTCTTCAAGGGGCATTTATGTACTGTGAGTATATTTGTCTTACTTTCTGTTTGATAGTTTACTAGCAAGGCCACCTTTCAATGCCCACACTGGAGAAGCTGCTGCAAGCATCCTAATACAGATAGACCCAAGGCATAGCACCAAACGGGTGTGGCTCCTCTGGGCTCCACTCCATCAACAGCACCATCTCTTCTGGGGAGGCCTGAATTCTGCTTCAGGACCCTCGTGTCTAAGTTTTGATCACTTATTCAATCGTTCAAAAATTGATCTTTAAGGACTATGCCTTAATACTTAGCTGTTTATTTGTATTGAAGTTGTACATGCACTTCGTTGGAAGAATTAAATAATTCTACAAAGCTTATTTGACAGAGACTGCTGATTGAGCATTTGCATCAATCTCACCTTCTTCAATAGCAGGACTCCAGCATTTTAGCTGAGCACACAGCCAACAGCTAGACTGTAGGCTTCACAGCCTCCCTTGCAGCTGTGGGCCACATGCCCGTATTCTAACCAATGTCTGCACAGCCCTTCTGGGGCATGTTCCCGTCAGGCAGGCACATGTGCTCCCCTGACCCATTCTGCCTTTCCATAGGCTGGGAAGACAAGAACTAGAACAGCTACCTCAGTCCCAGAGATGGAAGCCACATTTTGAGGGTCATAGAGATTGCTTCTCCTTAGACCATATCAAACAAGAGAAATATCCCTATTACATTGAGACTGCTGTATTTGGGGATATTTTTGCTAAAGCAGCTTAACCTGTACTTTTATCCATATTGCTTGCTTAAGCAAACCAAACCAAACCAAACAAAACAAGGACAATCCTCCCCATCCTCTTTTCTTTTTTCCAGAAGCAACCACCATTATGTTTAAATAATATACTTCTATTTGATATTTCATATTTTGGCATTATCTATTGAGTTTTGAATTTGGAAGATGAACATTCCACTGTCTCCTTCTCTCCCAACCTCACCTCACCTTCTCTCCCATGCACACTTGGTACCCACCTCTCCATCCTCCAAAGATAGTTATGTTGCAATTTTGGATAGATAATTGGTAGTTATGCAATTATGACAATGCAAATGGCATATAAAACAGATATACTTGGTGTACTATGCATGCTTTTTCTTTCTTGAATAACATTTTGTTTTCCCCTGGAGATGATATTGAGCTTTTTATTTTTACATTTGCTTAGCATTCTATTGACTTATTAATTCAATGCTAAACACTTGCCCAGTTGTATGATCTCCTCCCAATATATTCAAACACACTTGGGATGCAATCAGTTTCATCTGTTTGAAGAAACCTTCCCAGGGCTTTCTAACTAGCTCCATCTGGATTGGCTCCTCTCTAAGCCTGATGTCCATCTTCCACATCCCATCTTTAACTGGACATTAGTACTAGTTCTATATCTTTTTTTTTTTTTCTGAGACAGGGTCTCGGTCTGTCACTGGGCTAGAGTGCCATGGCATCAGTCTAGCTCAGAACAACCTCAAATTCCTGGGCTCAAGCGATCCTCCTGCCTCAGTCTCCCAAGTAGCTGGGATTACAGGCATGTGCCACCATGCCCAGCTATTTTTTTCTATTTTTAGTAGAGGGGGGTAACACTCTCGCTCAGGCTGGTCTTGAACTCCTGAACTGGAGCGATCCTCCCAGAGTGCTAGGATTACAGTCAAGAGCCACTGCACCCACACACCAGTTCTATGTCTTTTGATTGCCATGCAAGTCTTGCTCCCTTCAATGGCTGCAAGGGTTATTGCAGCTACACAGCATAGCATCTTTCCTCAGTCTAACCAGAGAGGGCTCCACTTGTAAATGTTCTCCTTGGTGAAGGCTTTCTCCTGAGAGCATTAGAAACCTCCTATACAATGAAGAGATTAGAAATCTCTAAGACAGATGAATTTCTTCCTTCTTGGAGTTCAGACTTAAACCTCTTCCTGCTCGGCAGAAAAATAGACACCAATTAACAGCCTTTTCAAAAACACAAACTCAAGGTATTACTGTTTAATTGTTTCAAATTCAATATTGTTCAGGCTACATCATTGTATGTGGATACTGGCCAGCATTTAATTTGACAGAATCCCCAAATATTTTGGGTATGGTACGAATGCATAATCTTTTGGTCTTTGTCCAAGTACAGGTTTAGGCATAACTCTTACTGAGAATGCCTGGAATCTAAACAGCCACATTTGGAGCTTAAACAGAGCCCCTTTCTCCATGTCCTTTCCTGCCAGCACAACCAGAGCACCCCCAGCCACCAGGGAATTCTGGGAAGACAACTTTCCTTGGCATATTTTCTTACAAGATTAAACTGTTCAGGGAGTCTGGGAGAAAACTTAAAGGGAGGAAACTAGTCAACAATTGTCAGGCTCATTTTCTCTTCAATTATCTTTCCTGAATTCCAGTATGATTTTGGTTGTAAGAGCAACCAATGTGGTCTGGTGAGAGCTTATCAGCTGAGAGTAGCCAAGGAGAAGGGAGTAAAGATAACTATTTCCCACTTGGGGCAGAAGGAAGTGAAGCGAAACCACTAACTGCAGCTCCTTAAAACACACACACAGACACCCTTCCCCCCCAACAGCGATACACAAAAGCAATGCTTGATAATTCCACTCTGGGTATTGACATTTCAAAATTGTATGGAAGAAAATTGTTATGAGTTGAATTGCAGTTGGTTTTGAAGGCATTTCTAAGTAGAAATGCCTTTGAAATTTGTGCTTTTATATTTGCAGTCATTACCACATATTTCTGAACATCTGCGGAGCCTATGCCAGATACTGGCTGCCACATACACAGATTGATGATAAAGCAAAGTGAAATACCTTAAATAGCCAATGAGATGGGAAGGGCAGAAGTGGGACTTTATCCACACCCCAATGAAAAGACAATGCCACCAGTGCAAAGGGGTGGGGGGCAAGCCGTCTGTGTGAGGGGAGCAGTATGCGTGTGGGTGCAGAGGTAGACCTGGCATGAGTCTGGCACATTCAGAGAGCAGTGAGTTTGTCTAGAGCACGGGATTCAGGTGTAGGAGTAACAGAAGGCCACTGCAAAGGGATACATTGATTCTATGTTGTGGTTGAGCTTAAATGCCGACGAAGGGATTGGGACATCTTGAAGGCATTGGGAAACCACAGAAGGTTTCTGTTGTTGTTTAGGGGTGTGGGTTTGGTTAGAGAGGGAAGGAAATGTGATATATACAAGATGCTGCTTTTTGGATGATTCATCTGAGCATGATGTGTGATAGATGAGGATGGAGAGAGAGAGTGCTGGGGTCTAGGACTGCAGTGGATTTGGGGAGGAGCTGAGAGCCTGGGCGAAGCCTACTAGCCTGTAACCTACACTCCAGGCCCTGTGGACTACACCACTCCATATCTTATCTTGGTTAATCTTTGAAATGCCCTATGAACTAGGTGTCTGGCTCCATCTTACAGATCAGGAAACCAAGATCATTCGAGGTCCAAGGTCACATAACTGGTAAATGGCACAAGTAGGATTTAGCTCATGTTTTTCCTGACTTCAAAATCCATGTTCTTTTTATTATAACACATCAGCCTTTTATTTCTAAAAATGGTTAATAACAGCAGTGACAGAGGACATGGAAGGGGACCCTATCTAGAACTCGGTTATCCTTGCAACCTCAGAGTCCTCACGGTGTACCATGATTGCATGAGTAACCCCATATCCTATTATTTCCCACTTGGGATGTGGGGACTCAAAACCGTTCCATGCTGCAAGAGTCTCCCTGAGTGCTAAGTCTTGTGATCATGTGGAGATAGAATGTGAGTAGCGAAACATGTTTCAGGTTTGTGGGAAATTGCAAAGGACAAGACAGAAATCATAAAGATGCAATTGAATTACGTTGTGTCGTGGCCCCTGGGATAACAGCTGTTTTCCAGGTCTACAATCGTTCTCTTTAGGAAATTAAAAACTTGAAGCTCCACGTCCACAACCTTGCGCTACTCGGCCACCACCACGTGATGACAGGAAGGCCTGTGTTTGTACAGGTGGGGGAGAGAGCAGCCTTGCAGAGTGGGTGGTTGGAAGCGTTGCCCAGGGCACAGGTGGGGTATCCGAGGAAAAGCAAACCCAGGAAGAGGCTGTGCGTTCTGGTGCTGTCAGCTCCCCTCTGTCGGGGGTGGCGTGCTGCTGGGTCATCTCAGGGCCAGATTCAGCTAATGGTTTGGGAGATCTCTCTACACCAACAGATGCAGAAGGATTTGGTCCTGGTGTGAGGTCAGTTTCCCTTTCCAAGCAAGTCCCGAAAGATCACCCACATGATACCTCTGTACACAGCTAAACACAACCCAAACTAAATGATATGCTTTTTGAGAGCACATAAAGGAATGTCCTATATTTTTTAAAAAATATTTGTTTAAAAGCAAAGGGACTAAGCAACACAAAGCTCAGGAGAGTGACTCCCTCCAGTTTGGAGTTTAGGGAGGCAAGGGGCCAGGGCGGGGACCACACAGATGGAGGCACGGTATTGACAAGGTTCTAGTTTCTGAATTGGGCTGTAAGTTCATGGGGGTTGATACGATTATTTAAAACAAACAGATCTCCACATAAACCACAGAGGGGTGAGCATGGACCAATGACGAGAGTATGTTAAGAACCAAAGATTATAATTAATCAGTTTCTGTCCCCCCAAGGTGCGAAAAGAAAGAGAAAACAAAGGAAGGTATGTGCAGGACATCTAGACTCCCCTCTCACCTGCTCCTGCTGTTTGGGGCCTTCTTGGCACGGGGAGCGCAGATCCACACGTGTGGAGAGAGCGCGGTCCTCGACGGAGAGACTGAGGCATCAGCAGAGATAGAACTTATTTAAAATGAACATCCACAGCAGTAATACTATCAGACTATATTGGAAATGTAGATGCTAGTTACTATCATTTCTTCAATTAAGGGACATTTAACATCAAAATGAAAGTCAGGAAACTGGAATTTTGGGGCCTGACCTGCAACTAAACAGTTTTGTAATCTCAGGAAATTAATTTCTTTCCCAGGAGCCAGAGTAATTCAAGTGTACTTTGTATGGTTTCTCTTCCCCTCTCGCTTCCCTTCCCTTCCCTCCCCTCCCCTCCCTTCCCTTCCCTTCCTTTCCCTTCCCTCCCCTTCTCTCCCCTCCCTTCCCTTCTTTTCCCCTTTCCATCCTTCCCCTATCCTCTCCTCTTTTCCTTATTCCTTTCCTTTCTGTTCCTATCCATTTTTGTTTTTTTCATTTCACTTTCTTTCTTTTCTAACCTGAAACATCCTTTCCACTCCCACAGAACATACGATGTTCCGAGTTTGGGCGGGATGGGCTCCAAGTCACCTTTGGCTCGGACACACCTGCTGCTGCCTTGGTCCATCAGGGCCCTGGGATCAGTAGTAGGGACACCAGGCGGCTGCCAACCCCTCTAGCCAGCCTGTCCAGTTCAGGGTACTCTTGGGAGTCATTCTGATACTTCCAATGCCTTATCTTGTTTCTCTCTTTGAAGTTAAATATTTAATCTCAACTTTTCCATACCTTAAATGTTTGAAACACCAAACTAGAGCCACTGAAAACCAAAGGAAGAGAAAAGAGAAAGAGGAAACAACAGCAACAAAGACAAGGGGATTAAGACGAATGTGAATTTATGGCAATCTGAGAAAAGCCAGGTGACCACAATTCAAATAAAACCATGTGTCTTCAAATGTGTCCTCTGAACTTTTCTCACAGTTAAGTTCATAGGATTACAATGTGCTCCCGGTGAGATGGGCAACATTCATAGTGTTACTGTCAACAGAAATGTAGTCGGAAATATTTATGTGCCCAGAAGTATGTTAGGCCCAGGGACAAAGAAATGAGCAAGCCACACAATGTCCCTGCCCTCAAGGACCTTACGTGGGGGAAACAAGAAGCAACTGCATGTAAATAAATATGTAACATAAAGCCAGGCAGAGACAGGCACGTTAAAGAAGGAATGCTCCAGCATACGCAGAATAGGGGTGGCATTGGAGGTGGGGCATTGATACCAGGGACATGGTGGTCAGAGAAGGTTTCTCTGCGGGGGAGACGTTGGACCCGAGCCCTGAGTGGGGGAGAGAAGCAGCCGGGCGCACGTCTCGCGGAGGAGCCTTCTTGGCAGAGGGCAGGAGCAGCACTGCCTGATTCCTGAGGCAGGAGTGCTGATGTGCCTGGCCCGCTGGAAGACAGGCTGAGGCTGGTGTGTCTGGAGTCAGAACCCACCAATGATCTTCAGGGCCCAGTGCAAAATGATAACAAAATGAAAATGCAGGGCCCCTGGTTCAAAAATTATTAACACTTTCGAAAGGGCAACAGTAGAGCTTGGACCAAGTGGGCTCATTGGAAGGCCTTGTAACCATTGCAGGGACCTTAGATTTTACAACAAGTGCAACAGGAAGCCATTGGCAGGTTCTGAGTAGGGGAGCAGCATGGTCCAACACGCGTTTAGAAGGATCTCTGACTCCGGTGTGGAGATGAGCCGGGGAGAGCAGGGTGACAGCAGGGAGGCCAGTGAGGAGGCTCCATGCAGGTAGCTGAAAAATAGCGACAATGACAACAGTGACAACTCAGCGCGGTGCCTCCCTTTTGTCCTAACTGGATACAACACTGCCCTCACCGTCCCTCACATTTGGCATCCTCTGTGTGTTCTTTGGCTCCAGTGATGAAACTGCTCTTGCGGCTGGAATAGTTGTGGGTAATGTGCTTAAAGAACTTTTTTTGGCAGAAAAAAAAAGGATGCCCTTACTTCAACTGATGTGACACCAGGTGGGGACGGGAAGTAGAAAGAACAGAAGTGCAGACTGCAGAGAGAGTCTATCCTGCAGGTCCCTGGTCTGGAATTCCACTTCACTCTCTTTAAAGGAAAAGGAAATTCCTAAGGGCTTAAAGAATGTCTGCCAATGTCTCCCACAGGTGTCACAAGAGAGGAGACTGAATTCTAACTGAGCCAGGAGGAAGGGCTGGGCTTTGAGGCATGATCCACAGGTGGCCTCCACAGGATGCAACTGCACTGGGCGCATCACCCGTCCCCTCCTCGCCACGGAGGGGAGCCCAGGAGGCTTCAGCTCCCAGCAACAGCTTTGACGGCAGACTTTGAAGGAGCTGTGGAAGGGAGATGGAGGATGCTCCTGCCTGAAAAAGGAGGCAAAGGTGGTTAAGAAGGAAAAGGAAGAGAAAAGAAAATGAATGGATAAAAATAATTTGGTCTATCAATACAATGGAATAATACTCAGCAAAAAAAAAAAAAAAAGAAACAGATTAATAATAAGTGGAGGAAGTCAGACAAAGCACATACTGTGGGATCCCACTCATATGACATTTTAGAAGATACTAACTAATCTTTAATGGCAGGAAGCAGATGAATTAGTGGCGGCCAGGGGTTGAGCAGAGCAAAGATGGGTGAGCAGGAGGCATGTGCTGGGGCTGCTGGCTGTTTTCATTGTCTCCCTTGTGCTGATGGTGACATGGGTCAAAATTTATCACATTGTACAATTTAAATATATGTACTTTATTGTGCTAACTATATTTTGATAAAGGTATAAAATGTTTTTTATAAAAAAATAATGGAGGAGGATTAGAATTAACCAGGCACTTACTGCACTGCAGAGGCACTTTAACATGGTTTTGTGCTTGTTCATAGCAACTTTGTGATCACTACCTGTATTTGTGCAATGAAGGAAGGGCTCAAGGAACTTGCCTAAGGCCACTCATTTAGAAGCGGAGGAATAAGGATTCAAAGCCAAGCTCACATTTTTTCCATCTTGCCAAAACCATGATAGTGTTGGTTTTAAAAAATGGCCACATCTCCCCCTCCTCTCATTGACTGCTCCCCTTGAACCTGTGTGGGCTTATGACTGCTTCAGCCAATAAGTATGAGGGAAGTGACCCTATAGAACTTCCAAGCCAGGTCAGAAAAAGCTTCCATCTGGTTTGCTTGGAACCTTTGCTCTTCAAATGCTTGCTCTTAGGATGTTCCCTCTCGGAACCTATCAGCCATGCTGTGAGAAGCTCATGCCACCAGGAAAGGCCACATACTATGGACACTCTGGTCAACAGCCCCAGCAAGCCCAGTTTTGAGCAGCCCAGACCGGAAGCCAGACACACGAGCGAAGACGATGCCATCTGGAAACTGGATCCTCCAGCCCCAGCTGTTCCAGCCTTCCCAGCTGAGACAAGCCGTCTCTAGTGTGCCTTTTCCAAACTCTCAACCCACAGAATCTGTAAGCATAATATAACGATTGTTATCATACACCACTAAATTTGGCATAGCTGGTTATGCTAGACAACCGGACTAGTAATTTTGCCTTGGGCTGACTTGATAGTGTGTAAATAGATCTAAGATCACATAGGAATGAGCAATATATGCCATGGGTTTGGAATATATTGACCATAGAAACAACAAATTAATCCTTCGTTTGTTATCAATCCTAATCCAGTTTTACAGAAATGTCATGTAGTCTCTTAAATCCTGTCATTTAATAAGAGGTTCTTGGGCCACACAACCAAATCCTCATACATAAGTTTAAGTAAATTCTGTGCGGTTTATGTGATATCATTAAAGCCTCCTTTTGACCAATAATTCCATGCTCTGTAGTCTGTAAAGTCATTTGGAATTACATGGCAAGTGACATTTCTAAAGCAATGGCTGGTGGAAGCAATTTTAAACCAGAGCATTTGAATAACTTTGATTTTTTTCAAAAGTAATATGTTTTAGCCTATATTTCTTATGCAAGAAGACTTGATCAAGTTTATATGTATTCAGATACCCAAACCATGTCCCAGATTACATTTGAAAATTTCTGAGGGCTCTATGTATTACATAATTTGACAAGCATGATACCCTCTAAACCTAAATAATGTCTTTCCTCTGAAAATCCCCTTCAGCTGAACATACATTGTAATGAAAATAAAATGATTGCATCATCTAAATGCAATGCTTTGTAGCATTTTGTAAAAGTTCATGAACATAGAGAACGAGCTCTTGTACTTGATCTCAAGGTATCTGCAACAAGACTTGATGACGCAGCCGCGAGGGTGCTGCCCTCGTGCCAGGGAGTCCAACCGCATGTTCAGGACTTTGTCTCCAGGCTTTTAGCATGCCAAGGTGGGACAGGGCAGCTTGCCATTTCTGGGGGGAAATAATTCTTGGGGAATAACTTTTAAGGGGGGAAACTGAGACCTTTTAGATAGAGCTTGGGAAAATATCTGGGACAGAATTGAAAGAAAGCAGAATGTATAATAGCTAAAAGGAGGCGTTTGGCAGGAGCTGAGAACGAAGGCAAGAGAAGGGCAAGGGTGAGCACAAAGCAGTGCATTGGTTGTGGAATGACAGCAAGAGCTCCGAATACTCTTGTCACCAGCTGTGACTATCTTCATGAATCCCTATGGCAAAGGCTGCATGACTGTCCTGGTAACCCATCTCTTAAGGGTCCTTTGTATGGCACAAATCCATGTTCGTGGTGCTACGCCATACCCATGAGCTCCAAATTCCTTTTGTGAGTGCATGCTAAGGATTGTAGCAGACACCCACATGAAAGACTTGGGTTACTCAGTGATAAATCTTCTGGAAGATTAAATGGCTCTGATGACTTCCATGCTGCCATCTGGGCTGTGGTCATTTGAAAGTTAACTCTTTGCTTGTTTTAATTGGTGTGGCTAGCATCGCTTGTGTTGTTAGATTAAAAATAAAACAGGAAAAACCTACCCCACAGCCACAAAGCTTAGGGCCTGAGTACGGCTAGAGATCTGCTTTGTGAGCTTGTCGGGAATGAATTATCAAGCTACTTGAAGCCAGAGGCTCCAGGAAATCTAAACATTTGATAATACTTGTTTTTGTTTAATTTAGTGAAGCAAGGCTAAATAGTCCAAGCTACTCCCATGCACGAGGCAGACAGCCTTTTATAAAAACAGAAGGATTGTCCTCAAGGTTCCAAAAACACCTGTGTAATTGTGCTGTTTCCAGATCTATTGGAGGTCCGCCTTTGAGTACGAAGCACAGACACAATTCAAGTCAAGTTCAACTAGGTTGAAAGCTCGTTGAGGGTTGTTACTGCATTTTATACAGTTTTGGATCCCTCCGATAGTAAGCATGTGTGTGAGGTCCAGTTCCCCAGAAACAACTCTCTGAGATGAGCACTGTGTGTGAGGGGTTTATTAAGGAAGTTGCTCCCAGGGGCACAGATCAGGAGTGAGGGAAGCGGGATGGTGAAACCAGGTGTTACCTCAGGCTGTGTCCCGTGGAGGGTGGTGTCAGCCTGATCCTGCAGGGACCCTGGAGCGTGAGTTACACCTCAGAGTTTGTCCCAACTGACAGCAAAGGCACTGAGTTTTCATACTCTCCAAACATAGAATTGCTGGGAAATACGACCACTAAAAATTCTCTAGTAGGAATATAATTGGAGGGGGGCACCCAAGACTTGGGGAACGATTTGTGAGCTAATTTATTGCCATCTGCCACATAGACGTTCAAATATGGCAAAGTGTAAGTGAGCTTCCCGACTCCGGCTAGGAACCCGTGTTCCAAATGCTGAGGCCCTTCCACCTGCTCCTCTTCCCTCAACCTTAAATCAAGGTGTTCTCTGGCCGGGTGTGGTGGCTCACGCCTATAATCCTAGCACTCTGGGAGGCCGAAGCGTTTGAGCTTAGGAGTTCAAGACCAGCCTGAGCAAGAGCGAGACCCCATCTCTACTAAAAATAGAAAGAAATTTTATGGACAGCTAAAAATATATATAGAAAAATTAGCCGGGCATGGTGGCGCATGCCTGTAATCCCAGCTACTCGGGAGGCTGAGGCAGTAGGATTGCTTGAGCCCAGGAGTTTGAGGTTGCTGTGAGCTAGGCTGATGCCACGGCACTCTAGCCCGGGCAACAGTGTGACACACTCTGTCTCAAAAAAAAAAGTAAATCTAGGTGTTCTCTGTAAGGCTGGACCAAGAAAGCTGGGCATGTCCTAATTATCCAAGAAAATAATGCTCCTTACATTTTTAGCTGTCATTATTGCTTTTCATCACAATAACTCTTCACTCTATGGTACTACAAGGAAATCAGAAAAAAATCAGTTGGATCCAATCTCTATTGAATGGCTAAGTTCTCATTAATTCAGCTACCTGGGCAACAGATATGTACTGTATGCCTTCTGCATTCCAGGCATCACGCTAGGTTCTGGAGAAACAGAGCAACAAAATACGTAGTCTGTACATGAGTCAACGTCCTTGGAAGAGAGGCTGGGAAGAATGGAGGGAAATCGGAGCCTGGAGAGGTGAACAGGAGCCATCTGGGAGCTTCTTGAAAACTATGCTAAACACAAGGAATTTTCATTGGTCGTATTTTCCAGGGGCTCTGTGCCTCTTAAAATATTATCAGTGTCCTAATTTTCCCTCCACCCCATCCTAGGAGACTCAGGGATGCAGACATATTCAGACATATTCAGACACTTCCCTCTCCAGCTCCAAATCACAGTTTTCACATCACTACCCCTCATGGGAATGGATTTTATAGAATTTGGTGATTATGTGCTTTTAGGGCTACTGTCTGTTTTTCTTGGCCTTCTCCCTAATATTTTGAGCTTCTGGGCACATGACACATAAAATAGTAAAGGGTTAGGTTTTATTTTTTTAAATCAGCAGTATTGTAGCAATATTTGTCCCTTTCTTCTAACACGAGTTATTATATCCAAGCTTTTATTATTGGTGTGGCATTCTTAAATTCCTTAATTGGCCACATCTTGGGGTTCACTATTTGGTATGCAGTATTTTATAATCGAAAGAGTACAATCCTTAAAAGGAGAGATACAAACTCTAAGAATGGCATTTCAATTCCTAATCTCTACTCCGGTTCAGCATTGTGGAAACGTAGGTTCTTTCAGCCTTCCTATCTCTCTGGGATTCTAATTGCCTAATTGAGGTAAATGTTAATTCTTTTTCTTGATGGCTTTTAATTTTCTGGTTTAGACTAACATCCGCCAAATCTCCAAGCCAGTGGCACAGCCCAGCCATGTTTTGTCACCACCCCCAAGTTCAGGATGTGCGTCCACAGCCTATGGGCTCCCAGCTGGCGCTGGTGATTCCCCGGGGCAGGGGGGGGGGCGGGGGGGGGGGAGGGCACGGGCACATCACTGTGCTCCGGTGTGTGCAGAGAGCTGTCTGTCAAGAGTCCCCACACGGAGGAGTGAACTCAGCCTCCTGGATGGTGTTGGTGCAAGGGAAGGATCACAGATGAGACTCAAGTATGATAAGTAATAGTCCGGATTTATCACACCCAACTGTGAAATGTACTATTATTTCCACAGTCTAAGAGAAATAAAGAGCTACTCCATGGAACTCTATCAATAATCACACTCAAAAAAAAAAAAATTCAAGCTGAAATATTTTATACCACCACTTAAGAATATGTAACTCAAAATCAAAATAGTTAGGCTTGCATCTCTAGTCCCCAGTTTGCTAAGTGCATGACTCTGGGCAAATCATTTAATCTGTGTTGTGGAAAATATAAATAATATGCAAAATGAGAATAATAATGATAATGTTATAGGTTGACTTGTGTCCCCTCTAAAAGACATGCTGAGTCCCAACTCCTAGTACCTGTGAATATGACTTCATTTAGAAACCCCTATTGCAGATATAATTAAGTTAAGATGAGGTCATTAGGGTGGGCCCTAGTCCAACATGACTGGTGTCCTTATAAGAAGAGACGAGGCACAGAGACAGGCACACAGGGAGAACACCTGTGAAAATGGAGGCCGAGATGAGAGTGATGCATCCATGAGCCAATGAGCATCACGGATTGCTGGCGACACCAGAAGCTAGGAGAGAGGCCTGGAACAGATTCCTCTAGAGCCTTCAGAGGAAGCATGGCTCTGCTGATAGCTCGATTTTGAACATGTAGCACCCACAACTGTGGGAGAATAAGTTTCTATTGTTTTAAGCCACCTAGTTTGTGAAACTTTGTTATGGAAGCCCTAGGAAACTAAAACAAATAATATCTGTCCCACCTTTCTCAAAGGAAATTGTGTATGGGTGCCCTTTGTAAGCTAGAAGATCATTATAAGTCAGGACAATTTCTCTTGCATGAACCTAAAAGCAGAAAACTCAATTCAAACTGACTTAAGTAAAAAAAGGAAATTTACAGACTCAAGAGATAGGTGAATCCAGGCATGGATGGATTCAGAAGTTCAAAGGAGTCTCTCAGTTCTGCTTTCCAGAATATTCCATCTTATTCTAAGGATTTCTGTGGTGACTGCTTGCAGCTCCAGACACACAAACTCCCAAGTTCAGATTCAGGTGCAAAGAAAGGGTGTGTTCCCTGTAGCTCCCACAGAAGTTCTGGATTGTACCAACTCACATGCCCATTTGTTAACTGAGTATGTGGCCGTGGACCATGATACTCCAATCGGCCATGCTGGGTCACGTGTGCACCCCTACAGCTAGAGGTTGAGCCCCTCATGCTACATGTGCTAAGCATGGGAGAGGAGAGGTTCCCTGAAAGAAGTTCATGGTATTATTAGAAGAAAGGAAAATAAATATTCCACGTGTTCCTCCAGCTTGTCCTACTTATTTGCTCTCCTTCACTGCAAAATGTCTTTTATCATTCCACCGTTCCATCGTTCCACAGGTGGTCACCGATGACCTCTGATGACCTCCAGAATGCAAAGCCAGGTCTCCAGTCTGTCCTCACTGCTCTTGGCTTCTCATCAGGCTGGCCTAGTGACCACCCCTTCCTTCCTATACACCTGCCCCTCCCCATCCTGCCAGCCCCTGCTCCTTCTCGCCCCATGCCGGCTCCCCACTTTCCACATGACTTACAGTGCAGGGCTACCAGTCTTCTTCAGCTATGCTCTCCTAGATGTCTGAGCCGTTGAATACAACTTCCACGCCAATGGCTCCCAAATGAAAGCCTCCCGCCCTGAGCTCTACCCTGGGCTCCAGAATTGCACCCTCTTCCTGTGCATGTTACCTTCAGAACACATTTGGTCTGCACTCACATTGCTCCATCGCATGCGTCTGCCTTGGTCCCAGCCACCACGATGGACCCCTTGGACTCCTGCCTCAGTCTCCCCTCTAAGCTCCCTGCTTCCACTCCTGCCAGAAGGATTTGATTAGAAAACACGATTCAGATTATTTCCTCCCCTGCTTCCTACCCTCTACCAACTTTCCACTGCACTTACAACAAAATTTAGAGAAAAGCCCAAGTCTTTACCATAGCGTCCATGCTCTGGCCCCTGCCTGCCCATCGGATCTCCTCTCCTGCCATCAGTGATCTGCCAAAGGCAGAGCGATGGGAGGGGTCTTGCCATCATATTACCTGATTTTATTTTGTTTTCTTTTTTTTTTTTTTTTTCTGTTGAGACAGAGTCTTGCTTTTGTTGCCTGGGCTAGAGTGAGTGCCATGGCGTCAGCCTAGCTCACAGCAACCTCAAACTCCTGGGCTTAAGCGATCCTACTGCCTCAGCCTCCCGAGTAGCTGGGACTACAGGCATGCACCACCATGCCCAGCTCATTTTTTCTATACATATTTTTAGTTGTCCATATAATTTCTTTCTATTTTTAGTAGAGACGGGGTCTCACTCTTGCTCAGGCTGGTCTCGAACTCCTGACCTCGAGCAATCTACCCACCTCGGCCTCCCAGAGTGCTAGGATTACAGTCATGAGCCACTGCGCCGGGCCTATTTTGTTTTCTTTGTAACACTTTTACCACCTGAAATTAACCTCTTCACTTACGTGTTTGCTGATGTTGACTATTTCTCTTTTGTGAATGTAAGCACAATGAAAGCAGGGACTTTGTCTACTGTTATGTCCTTAGTGCTTACAGAAGTGATTGACAGTCAATAGGAGTTCAATAAATATGTGTATAATGCATTAATGGGCAACATTAAGGCGACAGCTACTAAAATTCCTACACTAATGTGAAGTACTGTATTATTACTTTATTCACTGGGAGCTTGTTACTTTGTTTTATTTAATAGTTATTCACATATCTAGAGATCAGAATTTACATTTCTGTTTGCTTCAATTCATGGTGGAAGACAGTCCATAGTCCTTTTGACATAGACACTCCATTGTTGTTTTAGTGCTAACGTTCCAATCAAGTTGGTAGTTTTTTCTTGAACATGTTTAATTTTTCCCCCACAACCCTTGTGCATATAGTCGTAGACCTGAGTAAGAGTGACAAACTTTAAATATAGGAAGATAATTTTCTCATTGATCCTTCAGACATTCTGCATCCTATGATTA